>NC_052017.1:14213289-16613289 GCF_015832195.1 Motacilla alba alba | reverse complement strand
GAAGTTTTACAAAGGTCAAGGAGTCCAGAGGCATCAAATGTCTCTCAAAGCTGTTTTGCTTTGTTGGGAAAGTTGTCACTGGATAACAGTCACCAAAGAAAAAAAAGTGTTTTTTAGAAACAGAAGAAGCAGTTACCCAGCCTTTTAGAGAGTGAACATTAAGAAGTGGCCTCAAAACCCAATCAATTTCTTCCATCAACAGCCCTAAGATTGATGTATGTACTTTGAATTGTGCCCAGGAGATATATTGCCTAAATTAATCACCACTCCTTGCCTCCAAATGCTTTACATAACCATTTATTCCTGCATTTACAATAATTTAAGGTTTGGGTGCTGGATTCAAAGTTTGCTTGGCACGGTCATTGCATGGTGCTTGCCTTGTTTGTACATCAGCAGACAATATCCAAGTCTCCTGACAGCTTTCGGATGTGGCTGGCTTGCAGTTTTCCTGGCTGTAGTGTGGAGCTGATACTCATTTTTTTCAGTTGCCAAGCTAAAACTCTTTATTTCCAGCATTTAAGTAGATAGAATTAATTTACCTTAACATGTCTGGATCTGAAGCAGTGTAACAGGGCTCCTGTTGTAGGCAATGGAAACTTAGCCAGTAGAATTAACAGGCTCTCTTCTGCTAAGATAAATGCTAACCAGGTGAGGTGAATCAAATTTTTATTTCTTTGACTGTAATGGAATTATAGCATCTAACTTAGGTTCCAATAGGTGTATTCTACACATCAGCTTAGGTGAAGCCTACCTAAATTGATGTCTTATGTCTTTCTTACTGGTGTAAGCACACAACAGCAAAAGACTTGGACTGACTGTTAGAGAAGGTTGTTGATTGTTATTCTTCATCTACCATAGCTGGGACTAAAGAGATCTTTTTTCCCTCTGGAAGGTTTCTTGCAGATGAGAAGGACAGTTGAAAGCAATAGGGAATATATAGAGTAGAAAGTAGTAAGCAAATTGATGTGCAGTTGAAGAGGATAATTTGTCTAGACATATGGAAAGTACAAAAATTATGTAATTATGCAAATCTGTTGTTTTAAAGTGAAATTACAATGCTAAGTGCATTCAGCTTTTGACAAATGAAGTAAAAAAACCCAAACAAACAACAGCTTGCAAACCTCTAAACACGTGTCTTTAACTAATGGCCAAACTAGATAATCTGCTCACACCAAGCTTAGATTTGAGTATAGTTCCCATTCAGATATAGATTGCATCACTGTTGAAATCAGAGGCCACATATTTCCCCAGAACTGAATGGGAGTGATATTTGAATTTCCAGAGCAAAACTTACTCTTTGAATGATGGCTAAGATAATATACTGTATAAAAGAGTCATTATAACTCTAGCTGAGAATCTAAGCTGCAGTCCATGGTCTTAGTTGAATTATCAAATTATTTATCCAGAAATTACTAGGTGCTAGTACAATGAAGGGCATATTGTAGCCTCATGCTTTTTGGCTTGTTGTGAGAATTCTGTGTGGCAGCCTTTAACTTTCTTATTAAGTACTTGTCAGTGTGGCATAACTCATGAAATAAGAAGAAATGTGTTTTGGGATTTGATTGTGCCATTGCATTTGAAGGCCCCACTGTGCCTTGTGATCAGTGCCAGACCAAAGAACTTCCAAATTAGATATTGAATAAAGCAATAAAGGGGGTGAAAAAGTGAGGTGAGATGGAGTTTTTTATTTGATAAAACAAGCTGTCTATTTTCATTTGTTTTGTTTTTGTTAGGGTGATTACTTTTCTGGCATCCATTAGGCAAGAGGTTGAAGTTTCACAGTCTGAAGGAATGCATTGTGTCAACTTCAGAGAGGTAATAGACATGATATGCCATGTGTGCCAGTGTTCTTGGCGCCTGACATCTGCCAGTTGTGACATACAGGAAGATGTCTGGAACATTTCAGGGTAGGATGTGTGCAGGACCTGTCTGGTTAAACATAAGGAATGTTTACAATGTGAAGGAGAGAGGGATGGGAGCAAATAAACCAGAAGACAACCACAGTAGGTGTGTTTTGAACTGAACCAATGAGGTCCTGGTTCCAGTTTTCAAGACCAGAAAGTTGTGGTAGCCAGGAGACAAGGTGCTGATGGGAACCTAAAGGCTGCATTCACTGTAGTTAAATGTGAATAGATGTCTGCTTTGCTAATCCTGTAGGCTCCCTGTGTGGAGGAAGGTGAGTGACATGAGGCAAGGAGATTTCATTTTATTAGCTCTTTATGGAGGAAATGGGTATGCTTTCATTCAAGTGAGATGAAGGTCTATCCAGAAACTGTTCGGGGGGGAAGTTTATTAGAAAGTTGCACAGTTAGGTGGTATGAAACAGTGGTGAAAATATTGGATTAACATATAATATTCTGTGTGAAATTCAGGCTCCATTGTGCTTTCACCCCAGCTGGCAGAAACAAAACCAATTGCTTATTCCCATGTGACTGTGTTGTCTCTAGTGCTCTGTGGCCTTGACTAAAAAGCCCTCCACAGGGCAATTGGTTTGTGTCTGAAGCTTTGGGTGTGATAAATGTACTTCACTGAGTTGCCTCGGCAGCAGTGAGATAGTCCAGAGGAGGTATACTAGGTTCTTTAGCACGCTTCCCCTTCTCTCTCCAAACTGACTAGATACTGAAAATGATGGAGAATGCAATGGTCTGTCAACACAGCTGCTGAACAGGGCATCTCTGGGGATCGGGGATATCTCTAATATTTGGCCTGAAGTCTGCTGTACCAGGTGCAAATGTTTGATGTGAAGCAAAAAGTCATATAGGAATGGCGCAAAAGAATTCTCACCCACTTTGTTCTTATAACTGGCACCAGATCCCCCTCTCAGATTAAAAAAAAACACCAACCAACAAACCAAAAAAATCCCCAAATCTTGTTTTGTTGGAACTCCCAATCTATTTTTTCCTTGCCTTGAATATCCTGAATTTAATTGCTGTGTCATTCTGTTTGCCTCTCTCAAACTTACAGGACAATGTACTCTGTGATTTTAACTTTGTTTCATGAACTTATTAAGAACTATAACTAACATGACACAGAGGGGCTCAATCCCCTTTTGCCTAGGTCAGTCTATCATGTGAATTCATATATGCACCATTCAAGCTGTGAGGTTTTGTTATTTATAACCTATAACTCTTAATTTACACACCTCCAAGAAAAACCAAAAAAAGTAAAACCTAGCTGAGGGTAAGAGACTGCTGATTCCTTCTCCTCTGTCATGGTACAAGTGTTCCCTTTATCAGACCAAGTAGCAGGAAGGCCTCAGCAGTCCAGCTCCTGTTGGATTTGCTTCTAAAGGTTTTTGGGTAAGCTGATATTTTATACCTTCCAGCTTGGAGGTTTGGCCTAAACCATTTTTTATAAGTGAGCAGATTCTGGGGAAACTGCAACAGGAAAGATGACAGGAGACAGTTTTGCCAGTGATAATGGTGTGTAATGCTCATAATGGCTCTTAAACTCTTTCAGGCCACCTGTCTGCCTACTTGGTGCTCTTGCTTTGACTTACTGGCACTGTGCCCAGCATCCATCAGGCCTCACTAGCAGGTTAGCCAAAATCTAAGCGAAAGCTGAGTGAACTGTCACATTGAACACTCCAGAAGTATTTTTAAAAGTTCATTTTTCCTAGGGGTTGAAGGGTACATTCCCAGCTTAGAGGTTTAGATCAAGTTATAAATTGTGCTGTCTTTTAAGTAAATTTTTAATGGTGAAGGGTATGATAAATTATCCAGTTGGTTGGGCATCCAGACATATTCCAGGAGCAGTCCAATTTATTGCTGAAATATGAGGTTAAATCATTATCAGCTTTGACAACTTCACTGAGATGTAATAAAACATTATCCATCATCCAGAACAGAACACTTGAAATCATTCTATTTAATATATTTTTAATAATAAAATTGAAAAATAAACAATTTATCTGCAATGACTTGTTCTTAAACTTGGTGAAAGTGAGGAAACATGGTATTCATTATAATTTATTCAAGTTATCATTTTGAAGCTGTAACTCAAAGGAAAGAATAAGGGGGATTTTTTTTCTGGAATAGCACTCTTAAATTATTGAACTAAATATGACAGCTAGTGAATGCATATTTTTTTAAGTATGTGGTGACTTTTTTTAAGACTAGATGATGTGCAACTGTTGTGATTTTCAAAAGAAAACAAAAGCACATTGCAATTTCTCTAGCACTTTTTCTCTGGTAGCCAAATAGTACTTGCAGGATCATGTTTCCTTAGCCCTTTAACAGTTCTCATTGTACCAGTCTCTGCAGACAAATAAGCAATTGATACTGGGAGTCAATGAATTTCAGCTTCATTCTGTCAATGTATAGGGAGTTAATGGAGCCTGGGAGGCTGTCTGAAGCACCAGGTTGGAATGTTGCTTCTTGGAGTGTTCTGCTTAGTGTAAAATATCCCTGCAGCAGGGTGGTGCTTTGCTTATTTGAAGATTCAAAGTATCAGAGTTCCCAGCTTGGCTCTGGTGCAGTCTAAGTATGTGAAGCTGTTCTTTTAGTTCCTGTGTCAGAAGTGCTCGTCTTCGAAAGGGAAGAAATAAATCTTCCTTTCTTCAGCGCTGCATATCTCCTACTGCCTGGGTCAGAAACTGCTGTGTTTTCTTGTAATGTAAGACACAGCGGCTCTAGATTTAGATGAAAAATTACATATTCTGTAGAAAATAGCCTATATGTAGACAGACTTCAATATGGTTTGGATGCCTCAGTTCTTATAAAGGCATCTATTGATACCTTTTTACTTTTTTTCCTCTTATAAAAAAAAATCACTAGTTACAGGTTTAGTAGTATCGAGTAAGATCTTTAACAAATAGTTAGCCTCTAATTAAAAAACCAAAGCTTAGATAGAGAAAATTTGAAATGCTATCATTATTGAAACCCTCAAAGCAAGGGTTTGAGATTATGAATCCTCATCCCTTTATCATCCCAAATTTAGTTATTGTTTTGTGTAGTCCCCTAATTACAGCAGAGTGCAGAAGCTAATTACAAAGCTTTTTTGCATGAAGTGAGTAAAAAACGCCAACAGAATTATTGTACTTGAGCACTACTTTAAAGGCAAAGATAAAGAAAGTTGTGACTCATTTGTGTTCTTTTCTGGGGGAAGAAGTGGCTTTACCTGAATATGGTGAAGCTCCCAAAGCATGGGTAAAGACTAGGCATAAGGTGATGCCTTAGGACACTGACTGTAGTCTCTTCCTGAGTTGAGTCTTTTTGAATCCCGTGGGACAGGAGAAAGAAGCAAATTTTGAATCTTGAATGGAAAGCTGAGAATACACTTATTACAACTGTATGTCTCTGGATTTTGATCTTTATTTTGACCTTAACCTGGAACAGTGTTAAGGGAGATTTCATTGTATCAGGTAAAATTGGGCCATTTCATTCCCACAGTATTTGGAATCGAGGAGCTGGGCCAGTACTGGCTGCAGTACCAAGTACACAACAGACTGCTGCAGGTATCCTGGTGAATTGTATCCATCATGGACAAGGGTGTTGGTGCAACCTGATCAGTGATGGATACAATTCAGTCATTGTAAAAGGTGTTTTCTTTACAGTATGTAAACCAGTTGTTAAAGGATGTACGTTGGTAAGCGCATTTTCCATGACTGAGAGTGCTTGACTGTCAGAAGACTGTAGCATTGTGAAAAGATCTGTCACTTTGATCTGCTTGGCCTTTTGAGAGCTATGTCATAATTCAAATCCCAAGAGTTGGCTTGTAAAAGTGATTGTTCGCTGTAAGAGTTTGAATTAACCTAATGCTACTATTTAAGATGTTTTGTGGGGGTTTCTTTCCACTTCTTGCCTGATTCTTGGTAATAGACCTAAATCCTTTGGAATTTTATGAACTTGACTCTCATTCCCCTGTCCCTCCAAAGATCTGGGTGTTACAATATATATTCATTGAAGTGCATGGGAAACTGGCTTCACTCAAACTTGATATTGGTTCAAATTATCATTTGAATTTCCCTTCATTTGATACTGTGTAAACTGCACATACCTTCTTTTGATACTGTGCAGTCAACACGATATCAAATGAAGGGAAATTCAAGTGCAGCAGTTCTTATTCATTATGCTATCTGTGTATGCACATGATATACGAAAACATTTCTAGTGTTTGAGGCTGGAGTGTGTATTTCTCTTCCCATTTCTAGGAAACGAATTGCTATTGACCATTTGTTGAGTGAACACTGACATCTCTTTTTCATAGGAGCCATCATTTGAAATGCTTCCATTGTCTGGGAAAACAATAATATTTGATAGCTTTCCTGATCCTTCAGATACCTGGGAAATAATTGAGACTATTGGCAAAGGAACTTATGGAAAAGTTTTCAAGGTGTTAAATAAGAAAAATGGCAGCAAAGCAGCAGTCAAAATTTTGGATCCTGTTCATGTAAGTTACTTAAATTGCTTGGTTAATTGTGAGTTCATGTAGTCTTTTTTTTTTTTTTTCCCTCTTAATCTTTGTAGATAATTTGCATTAAAAGTGACTGTGAAATAAACAATTTCAGCCTGCTATGTATCAGGCTAACTATCAATGCATTTTCTTAACATAAGTGATCTTGGAAGTGGTTGCTTATGGTAAAAGTCAGAAATATACCTAAACTTTGTTGATTTTACTTTGTTACCCTTCTCTCTTGTTTTGGGAGCAGAGCTGATTATTTTCCTTTTCAGTATTAGGAGCCCTAGCTTATTCTATTTTTACTGTTGTTCCCTTTCCTTTTTTTTTTTTTAAGTTTTGACATATTGGTCAGTAAGGAAGTTATGGACTTCTAAGTACTTAAGCTGTACCTTCAAGCATCTGAGTACAAGCTTGTAGCTGAGTTATATGCTGTGAGTGATACTTCAAAAATAAAATAGCATACTTTATTGGTATTTTTCATTCTGTGTTTTTTGCAATGTGCCAAAATAAGTAGGTCTCACAGAGGAATCGATCTTTTCAAATGGAAAATGCAAAGGGATTAGCTCTACACACAAAGCACCAGGCAGCTGGGAGGTGGAATTATGAAATTGTAGAGCACAGTTTTGTTCTTAATAACTGAAATCTGTTGGGTGGCAGATTAATGCTCAAAGAGCAAGGAAGAACACTAGTCTGGTTTGTACAGGGACACCCTACTGACTTCAGTGGTGCTGCACGTGTCTTGGGACTTTTCTCGAGAACAAACTATGGGAAAGCAGCTGTTCTTATTTTGGAGGCCCTTTTCAGTTCATCTTCTGCACTCTCAGTATAGGTTTGTGAGGTGTGTGCTTCCATTGGATGACCTCTGGGTAGGAATGGGCGAGCATGCCGTGCTGTGTGGACCCTACAGGTCTGGAACTGCATAGTCTCACAGGGTTCTTCTACCTCTGCACATCACACAGTGTCAGATTATGATCCCATAGACCAAAATTCTATTAAATACATTGGTGAAAACGTAGCTTCCATTATCTATGCTGTGTTTCTTGCTGAGCTGCTTTTTACTTCAGTGCACTTTCAAAGCAATGAAAGAGTCCTCATCTCAATTCAATACCACAACCTCTTCCAAAGTAAAAATAACCTGCCAAGTGATAAGCATCTTGATGAGTTCAAATGTGTTGGAAACTATTTTTGAGTCTATTGCTTTCTGTAAACAAGGTTCTTGTGCTTACAATAAATAGGCATGACTTCCTTGCATTTGGTGCTCATCTAAATGCCTGTTTGGCAGGAAATGCTTTTGCTTTCTTATGCTTCAGTAGTGTTCAGGAGTGATTCTTAAGTGGCAGCTGGCTATGGCAGGAATTCCTGAAGAAATCAGTGAAACTTTCAAAGTTCTGTACACTTTGGAGGTTGCAGAATAAGATTAAAGGGTAATGATAGGAAGACAAAAGAAACAGTAAAGCTGATGCTAGAGGAAAGAGGAATAGATTAAGTAGGAAAAAGGAATAGAATGTAAAGGAGATGGAAGAAATAGGATGGAAAAAGATGCAATATAAGAAATTGAAAATGGGCAAATCTATAATTGATGAAAACAGGTTCCTTATTTTAATGAAAATATGGCAGTAGTGCAGTCAACATCAGTCTTCCAAGACTTAACTCTTAATTAAATGTTTTACCCTTTTTATTCTAAGAACACTATTCTTCTTTGCTCTCTTCTATTTACAGGGTGTCTGGAGTAGCTTCTGTACCTCCATGTAAATGCTAAAATGACAATCCTGCATTGGAAATAAAGTGCAAGCAATAAATGAGTTCTTTTTATTTAAACTGAAAGTATTAATAATGGCTGCAGAGGGAGCCATTGCAATAAAGGAAAAGATACTTTATGTATTTTCTTCTTTACATTTTACAATTCTTTTTCTTTGGAGATTGTTTCAAAATTGTGCCTCCTGAGAGGTAGACAGGAAACAAAGCAGAAGAAATATGATTTGGTTTAACTGATGCTTTGAAATTAAACTGGGAACCTACATTATCATGGGTGATAAAAGGCTGAAATAAGTTTTTAATGTTTAATCCTTTAGAGCACAGACCCTTTTTGCTGGATGTCAGCTGAGCTTTTTGAAACTGAAATAGGAAAGCAAAGGTGTTGAAATGAGAATTTAAGATGGAACTGAGACGGCTTAGTCTTGAGTCTTGTCCTCAGGACTATAAGTAAATACCATTGTACTTTAGAACTCTTAGCCAAATTATGCTATATATAGGATGAAAATTTTCAGTCTGCAATTTCTGATACAGTTTTTAAATGAAGGTAAATATGCTAAATTCAACTAAATGTTTCAAGCTTTTTCCTTCATAAAAATACAGAGGAAAATTTTTCTTTTTGGTAGGCACAGAATGAATATTCTTTCATTTAATTCCTCCTTATAATTGTGAAAAATCTCATAAAATCTGAGTATCCCTCAGGAGACAGAAACCTCTATGAATTCACAGTAGGACAGTGGGCTAATTGTCATCCAGTTTTCCCAAGGCAGTCAAAACTATTTTATGCTTTGTTTTAATTTTTTGGCTTTTGACTGTATTTTTTTTTCTTTCTTTTGTTTTTGCCAGATGTGTTTTCTGTCTTCATCTCTGCTTCTTTCACTTTCCATTCTCCACCACCTTCGGTACTTTGGTTCTTTCTTCCTTCCTTGAATTTTTTTTCTGTATTCTGTGTTGTGCTACGGAAAATTACCTTAAAGTAAGTTTCTCCTTTTTTAGAAAGAGGAAAATTCCTGCTGTTTTTCAGTTGTTCCAATAACAAGACCTCTAAAATCCTTCCTTGTGAGAAGACTTATCCTGGTAATTTTAATATGAAAGTTTATTGGCATGATTTATTAAGATACTGGTGACAGAAGAAGTTCTTGGAGAACAGTCAAGCTGGTCTCAAGACAAAAGGCTCCTGTGAGGAACTTGAGTGGGATAGTGGAGACCTGTATAAGAAACAAGTGAGCAAAGTGCTCTTGGGGCAGGTGTGTTAAACAGAATGAGAAGGAGCATCATTCATTAGGAATACAGAACATCCCCTTTCTCTGCCATGGTCACTTCTATTTGGCTTTGCTGAGACAGGTTTTTGGCACTGAGTAGAGCTTTTCACTGATATGAAATACATTCATAGGGATAGTGTAGTTCATAAGGGAGCCTTCTTCTAGAATGGATTTTTTACTTCTTTTTGTGTAGTTGTAAACAGCAAATGGTATATAAAAATGTTTTAAGTCTGAAATGAGTGTGTTAAACTTTTTTTTTTTTTGAGATATGAACAATGAGGGGAAAATGGCTGCAGATATTTGCCTTAATCTGTTGTCAAGAGGGATTGAATATTTTGTCAGTATGACTCAAATGCAGTGTAATCATCATCCCCCAATGAGCAATTCCAGTGCACAGGTGGGAAAGGTTTACCTGAGTCATCCAATGCCTGCTAAAGCCTGCAAATGCCTGTGTCCATTTTTGGTCTGAAGGGATTTGCACAGCTCCCAGTACATCTGTTGGCAAAACTGGTCCTCATATCTCACCTCCAAAAGGATTTCCCTCACTAAGAAACCCAGGGTCTGTAATGACAGTGTGAAAAAACCCATGATTATTATAGTTCAGTAGCAGAACCCAGAGAGACCATGGATGTTACCAGCTTCTATGACAGCTGAAAATGAGAAGAATTCCCAGATAATTCTGGAAAGTGGGATGACAAATGAATAAGATGTGTCTGGAGTCATACTTGTTCATGCACTAAGAGGTTTAGAGGTAGTCCCAACTACACCATTTCTAGCTGGGGTTACCATTAAGACTAAAGCAGTAACTTGTACTTTCCCTAGGCATCTGCATACCTACCTACTTGTGGATTGCTCTGGCTTTGCCTTGACATCACAGAATAGTTAAGGCTGGAAGGGACCAGTGATGGGGTCATATGATCTAACCTCCCTGCTCAAGCAGTCTTGCTACAGCATATTGCACAGTATTATATCCAGAGAGTTCTTGAATCATGCTAGAGGGACAATCCACAACTTCTCTGGGCAGCCTGTTCCAATGTTCTGTCACCCATGCAATAAATAATTTTTTCCTCATATTCAGATGGAACTTCCTGTGCATCAGTTTCACCCATTGCCTCTCATCAGGCACCACTGAGAAGTGCCTGAATCCATCTTCTTCCCACCCTCCCTTCAGACACTTGTAGAGATTGTTGAAGTTCCCTCTCAGTTTTCTCTTCTTGAAGCTGAACAGGCCCAGCTCCCTCAGCCTTTCCTCATAAGAGAGATGTTCCAATCCCTTCATCATCTTCATAGCTCTCCTCTGGACCCACTCCATTATCTCCATGTCTTTCTTATACTGAGAAGCCTAGAACTGGGGACACAGCACTCCTGCTGTGGCCTCACCAGGGCTGA
The DNA here is from genome assembly GCF_015832195.1 of Motacilla alba alba. Taxonomy (NCBI): domain Eukaryota; kingdom Metazoa; phylum Chordata; class Aves; order Passeriformes; family Motacillidae; genus Motacilla; species Motacilla alba. The sequence continues at coordinate 16,602,487 of NC_052017.1, read as the reverse complement.
GTGGAGGAGCAGGATCGCCTCCCTCAACCTGTTGGCAATGCTTTTCCTAATACAGCTGAGGATCCCATCGGCCTTCTTGGACCCTCACTGCTGTCTCATGGACAACTTGATGTCCTCCAGGACCCTTGCTCTTTCCTGAGGGCTGCTCTGTCATACCCTATATTCATTAGTCAAAATTGCTAAAGACAGAATAAAATTTTAAAAAATAACTGGTTTGTATTCACTAAGCAGAACCAAGCTTTGTAGTTCTGTAAATGGTATATTTGTGTTCTATTTGATTTTTTCTATTTGTATAATTTCAAACTACATTTGAACTGACAGAAAATACTTTGTTGTTTGTTCTTGGTTTTTTTTTTTTTGTGGCTGTCATTATTTATTTGTTAACTGCTATGCATTTCTCATTTGTGACACTAGGATATTGATGAAGAAATTGAAGCTGAGTACAACATTTTGAAAGCTCTCTCTGATCATCCCAATGTAGTCAAATTCTACGGCATGTACTATAAGAAAGATGTGAAAAATGGAGACCAGCTTTGGCTAGTTCTTGAGGTAAATAATACAGAAAAAAGGAGGTTTGTTTTAGTTGGTATTCCGTTGTTAAGTATAAACTCAATGAATTAGATGCAAGTCATTTGTGTAATGTTTTTTTTAAGAGTGGTTGAATGCAAAGTGACAAATACTGTTGTTTAGTCTTTTTACTGTTCTGATTAAATTGTTCAGTGTTCTTATCTTGATATTACACCGATAGTCTTGTGCCTTCAGAATTAGGATATAAATTCTAATAAACTCATAGGATTTGCTACCTAAAATCTTTTTTTGGTGAAAGGCTTGCCATGGAAATCTTCTTGCAGTACCATTTCTTTACATATCACTAGCATTTGACATAGCAGTTAAAGAATACAGTATGGTGATTTTTTTCCAAATGAAATTATAAAAATTATTTAACTGAATTCTTTTTTTTCTGTGGGAGGTAAATGCACAAATAAATAAGTAAACCAATAAAAGCAGCTACTGCCCAAATGCCCAAATGTTGACAGCAGCAGGAGAAGAGCACTTAATTTTCCTCCAATTAAGTTCATAGCAAGATGTGTTTGTCTTTAGTTTTGAGTAATCTGTGAGCAAAGGTCTTGATTATTAGTTTCTATAGATTTACAGCCTGTTCTGTAAAAACTTCCTCTTGTATCCAAAGGAAAATGAAGAATATTTCTGACAGGAATAGTGTGCTTTTCCTAGGAATCAAGACTTTTGCTGTCATTTGATCAGAGTTTGATAAAGTTGAGATTGAAGAATTTGGTTGTGATTTATGCTTTGTCAGCTAAGTAAATACGAATCTCCTACCAAATATCTCAATGATACAATGGTATCAAATTGTAGAAACAAGCTGTCAGCAATGCTTAAGGTCTAAAAAAATCTATTCCAAATACTTATGTGTTCCATTAGAACATATTTTTAAGAATGGTTTGCATTGCAAATCAGAACAAATTATTAGGTTAGACTGACATCAAAAGGTGTCAGGTCTTTGTGAAATGAGCATCTTGGAAAATCTGGCCATTGAAAACTCCCATTTGTGAAACTTCCGGCCTGTAAAGAATGGATGCCAAACAAACAGCCAAGCAGAAACAGAACTGGGAGGAAACAGTCAAGTGTTTATATTTTAACTTTTATATTTCACATGGAATGATGTTCTTTATGTGAAAAACACGAGCCTACATGTGGAGTATATTTCATATTTACTTTTTATAAGCCAAGCTGTACATGTGCAAGTATGGAGTGTGTGGAACAGTCTTGGATGCTTTCTGTCACTGCACGTGTAGATCTGTGTTTGCAGTGGATTTCAGCTGGTATGTGTAGATATGCATAAGCAGGAAAATAAATTTCAGTATTGACTTTGGTGAAGGTTTCCTATTAATAGTAGTGTATGTGAAAGAAAACTGTCATGAAACAGATTTCTCTGTTCTCTGTGGCATCTTCTTATCAGCTTGTGTGCAGCTTTACAGTTTTAGTTAGCTTTTCACAGCAGCAATTAAGGTGTCCTGCAGTTTATAAGAATGAGTATCTCTTCATCATCTCCGTTTTGTGTTCTTGGGTGGGATATATGGGCAAGACGATTTGGAGAGAAAGTTTCTCAAATTCCACTAGGAATGGGTTGTGATAGATGGTAAATGTCAGCATTTAGTAATGAATTTAGAATCACCACTGCAGCTTACCAGAAAGTTATTCACTGGGGTGTTTGAATCCATATATTTTGATGTTTGGGTTTGGGTTTTTTTTTCCTGGAAGAAAAAATCTTCATCTTTTTAAGATGTGTCCTATGCAATGTATTTTTAAGAAAACTACCTATAGGAATGAAAGTGAAACAAGAAAACATCTGTACAGAATGACAGAACTCTTGACTCTCAGTTCAAAAATGCCTTTCTCTCTGTAGGCTGCACTCAGATAAGTTGAACATCTGCTCCTCCTTGGATGTTGTTCTAATCATGTTTATAATTCAGAATGGTGCAGGAAGGAGGATTCCTGCCAGGTGCATTAAGCTTTGCCCTGTGTGACCAGAGACTCAGGCAGGAGGAACTGTCCTACTGAGTCTGTGTTGGAAAGAAATCCCTTACCTGGGACGAATCAGCTTAGCAGTTTGATGTCAGCAGACAGCAGCATGATGACACAGCTGGGGCAGAGTGTGCTGTATCCCATTTCTTTCTGCTCTCGATGTTAGTTCAGAAGGGAAAATATCTGAGATAGTTGGAAATCATCTGATGGAAGATGGAGCAGAGAGGAATTGTGTCAGGCCCCTACAGGTGGGCATGTAGGTCTGGGACAGGTGGGGAGAACAAATGGCACAGGCCTTGCCTGGTGCAAAGAACAACCTAGGCAAGAAGAAGTGAAGGCTGAAAAGCCATAGCAAGGTAAGCGGGTAGGTATTACACAGCTTTTACTTGCTGCTGTAAACCAGAATCATATTGCAACATATTTCTATAGTTCACTTCCTATGGAGATCAGGTAGGACTTTTAAGAAGCATCTCAGTCCATTTTCTAAAGATGCAAAGTCATGCATACCCTATTTGAGATGAATTTGGTTGAATTTGAGTCACATAAGTATGCTAGTGTATTTTATAGTTATCAATATGTTTGTATAGGAAATAGAGGAAGCATGCATTATTTATACAGTTAAAAAACCCCAAAACTTATTTAATGGGCTAAAACTTATCTTGGTAGGGGAAAAATTTTGGAAGAAATGACTTTCCACTCAAAAATACTGTTTCATAATATCAAGGCATATTGTAGAAACCTCTTACTTCTGCAGAGGTAGAGGAAATTGCCAAGAAGTGTTACAGAAATACATCCCTTTCACTTTGCTGAATGTCAAGAAGACTGACAAAATATTCTTTTTAGGTGTTGTTTTTTTCCCCTTAAGTGTGTAGTTCTTTTCAACATTTCAAGAATATTTGCAGTGTCCTGCTGAGTTAGGCCAATGGTCCTTGTAGCTCAACTTTCTGTGTACTGTGGTGGCACTAGAAGATGCTATTTAGGAAGGTTTTTGTCCAGTTTTTGCAGCCCATTTCCCTCATGCTTTCCAGCAACCGTGATGGCTGTATTACAGATGTCCCAGACTATTCCATTTAGTATCCATTTATGGACACACTAAACCTGATGATGATACAGGCATGCTCTATAATCTCTCCTTATGAGCATACAAGTTGAATTTTAGCATCACTCTTATAAGCTGATTTCTATTTGTATAATATTCCACGTAGTAGAATGTTATGTTTTCAACATGGTGAAAATGTTTCTAAATCTAATTATATCTCAGTGTGATGAAATTTAGACTCCTGCTCGTATGAGAAGGGGGAATATGTTACAGTTTCCAGTGGATTGCAGGCTCTATTTTCTAGCCAGCTCTGTTGTTAAAAAGTACCTGCAGAGTAGTTGATGCAATTTGTACAGGTGCACAGTCCAGACTGAGTGAACCTGATTTATCTTTGTTCTCATGTGGAACCTTTTGCTGATATAGTGTGATTTTCACCAGAGAAATCATGTGGGAGTGTAGAGTAGCTTGTGCTTGGAATCTGCTTCTCTGAAGAGGTGTCATTTTAGACTTTCCCTTTCCCTCAACCTTTTAACACAGGAGAAATCATTGAATAAATCGATAATTTGTCTAATTCTGAATTTTTGCAAAGTGGTATACTTTGAGTTTCATGTAAAAACTCAACAATTTAGACTCAAAACTCGACATACATTGAATTTTGAGTCTAAATGTTTTTCTTGATGTTAATTGAACCTGCTAACCAGACACTGATAATTCAAAAAATTACAGAAATATTGTCATGATGGATTATTGTGATTCAGTTGGCAGCTATTTTTGCTGGTTTATGATTTTCCTGAAGTGATTCAGATTTTTTTACTTACCTTTGATCATTTAAAATTAAAATTAAGAGGAAAAAAAGTGAAATATACAAATGTCTAAATTCTCTTTTTAAATTCTCTTGGGATGCTTTTATTTGTGATGTGGTTTTTTTCAGAAAGAAGAAAAAAAATTTAATCCCAGTAAGTAGAAGCTCTCAGGAGTTTGAATTAAAATAAAATACAGAAAACTAGTGCATCATTCACCTGCCACTCTTTCTGCAAACACAGACAAAGTGAAAACCCATGGTTAATCAGAGTACAACATTGTAACAATTGTAAATGTAGCACCGTATGAAAAAAAAAGGAATAAAATGCCAGTATATCAAAGTGCTAGCCTGCTATACCAGGGTTATGTCAGTCCATTACTACTAGTTTACTTCCAGTAAAGCTTGCCAAAATGCTTTTAACAGGATAAGAGCTGAGAAAGAACCAGTCAACAGACTGCTGCTGTGTTATGGGCGCAGAGTAGCCCACCAGTGCAGCTCCTGCCCAGTTACCAATCAAAAGGGCAGTTGCCTTTGGTGAGGTGTTTAAATGAAATGAGAATGTAACAAGCTGAGATCCCTGATAGAACTCCTTTCTGGTTTTAAGGAGATCCTTTAGAAGGACTACCATTCTTGAGTTTGCCTAGAGATGGAGAACCCAGCACAACGTGTAGAGAATCAGTTATTCACTCCTTTCCTGTCATCAAAGTGACTCTTCATAGCAGAGAGCTTTCTTCGAAGGTTTAAGCCAATAGAACAAACAGCTTTGGAAAAGGAGACCTGAATGGATAACAGAAGTCAGTTGTGATCCCCATCAGCAGTAAGCATATGTCAGCACTGTAGTACAGGAGAGTTATTAAGGAGGATTTGAAGGAGGATGGTGTTGTGGTTTTCTGATGTAGCTGCTCCTTCAAAGCAGAATGGAAAACACATTATGCCTGCATACACCCAGTAATGGATACCACTGTGAGCTGATCAAGGATGGAAGTAGATGTCTTTTTCCATAAGAAATGGTATTAGTACTGCTGTGGGCTTTGACAGGTAAAGCATCCAGCTCATGTTTGATGTGATTGAGAGAGGGCAACCAGTATGAGGGTTCAAAGGACTAATGGCATGGTTGGAGATGGCTGGTTAGGGATAAGTGCTCATTAAAGCCAAAAGAAGAAGGTGTTGCAAGAACTGCTACGTGAAATTAAGATTGCTGCACAATATATGTACACGGCTAAGTATCTGGCCTGGAGTGAGTCTGCTGTGCTGTTGTACTGTTGTATCTGCTCTCGGGAGAGAGAAATGTAGCAAATCAGATGCTTCCAGATGTTTGCAAATCTAACTGTGGTCACAAGGAGAGCCTTAGAGTTCATGGAATATTTATAAACTTTCCTCAGAGATTCATAAATGAACAATGACAGCCCAATTTACATGTGTGTCAGAGAAAAAATAGTATAATTAATGCCCAAATTTTATGTGGTTAATAGTCTTGGATCCTTCACTGACCTACTATATGTGAAAGAGCTTCTGTTTATGTTGCCTTTTGAACATTGTATGTAATTCTAATAGAGGGGGAAGCTCACAGAAGTGCGTCCTCCTTATTTAAACACTATCAACAAAAATCCTCTGCTTTGTTATATGTCCTATCTATGGAGCATGTTCATGTAAAGAAATAACAGTTTCAGCCAGTCCAGTTGCTGAGAGGATGGGATGCTGTTTTCCTACTTCAGAGCTGAGATGTTAATAGTGCAATTTTAGATTCCAGTGTGGTTTCTCCAAAAGAGGAGCAACAACTGTCCAAAGATCCAGTTTTTGGTATTTTTCTTAAAAAAAAAAAAAAAAAAAAAAAAAAAAAAACAAAAAAAAAAAAAAACCACACCAAAATAATGTTAAAATATTTCACTGCTGTTGTGTACCTTGAATTGAATGAGGCTTCAGCTGTTTAAGAGCTGGAAGTCTGGGTGATGTAAAATATAAAGAAAGACAAGAAGCTGTAAAAAACCAAATACCACCCTGGTCCCCACCCTCCCCAAAAAACCCAATGAACTTAAGCAAAGCCAAACCAACCATGACAGATTCCTTGACTTTTACGATCACCCCAATTTTTGCAGTAGATGGCAATATATTTACTCATTTAATTTTGACGCAATAATTTTGATTTTCTAAGCTATATAGGGATACTGATAAATTCTGTGTGCTAGGTAAATAGATCAATTTTTAAAAAAAAACTAGATAATCATCCTTGACCAAGCTTGTAATGCTCTCACCTCATTCCCATATCCCAGTCTAAAAGGGCAAAGAGTTCTGTAACATGCATGGAATAGTGCCTTGTGAAGGGTCTTGTTGTGTTGGCCATGTGAGGGTGGCAGCACACCCGGCCAGAACCAGACCCATACCCTGCTCCTTTTCCAGGACAGGCTACCTCTTCAGGAGGCTGTTTATGCCCAAGCAGGCTGGGCACAAATAAGCAAAGCTCAGGGCAGGGTGAGGAGTTCTGCCCTTCTCTCTTGCTGAGACTTCCAGTGCTGTGTAAGAGCCCTGATGGCTGGCAGTAAAGCATTTTCTCTCCATTAGCTTGATCTTTTCCCTTTCTCAGCTAATGGTGTTGTCACTCTTCATGGCACCTCTTTGTGCATGGAAGAGGAAGAGAGGAGTGGCTGTCAGTGTTGTAAAGCAACTAATTCTTATTCTAGATGCGCAAAGATATTTGGTTAAAAATATTTGCAGCCTTGGGTTCTGCAGCCTGCAAGGAAAGCACAGAGCCTAGGAAGTCGCTGATCATGCAAAAGTTCAGCAAACAAATTCATGCCACTGAAAGTGTTGGGACTTCAGTTGTTGAATTCCATTTGACTGAAGATTTTTTTTCTTTAAAAAAATCATACAATTATAATGAATCAAGAAGCATTTGGGCAATACATGGTGTAAGTCTTGGGGTTGTCCTGTGCAGGGCCAGGAGCTGGTCTCAATGATCCTTGTGGGTCCCTTCCAACTCAGAATATTCTATGATTCTACGAGAAATGGGTAGAAGTATAGAAAATGGAATTGTTTTAATTGCTGTGACAGTTTAGCAAGAGTGGGAAAATCTGAATTCAGTCACCTGATTCTTTTGGTGAGGCCTCTGAGTAAATGAGCAGTGGCTGGAGTCGGCCCCACAGGAATTTGCCTTGAAGCAAGACCCAACAGTCTCTCTTTAGCTTCTAAAAAGATGAGCCTACCTGAGATGAGCTAGAGACATCACTGTATCAGTTACTTCTCTTTTGCATGAAATAGAGAACCCTGTGGTATGGACAATTTAATAATTTATTTAGGATTTTCCTTTGGCATGTTTACAGGATGCTTTTGTTAGATATAGGAGTTACTATATGCAGATGTGTTTCCATCTATGGGAATAAAGGCAAGTTTATGGAGTTCAAAAAAAAGCTTTGAATGGAAGTTGTGCTGTTGAATGGAATGTATAATAAGTTATAATAAGAAAACAGATATACAGCTGTTTCTGGTGTGTGATATTTGCTGTAAAACAGTAATGTTTCAGGCAATTAATATAGTGGAAAATAACAAGTCCATTTAGGTTTCATAAAAGGCTGAGTGAAGGGCAGGAAGCTGTCATTTGCCTAAATATTATTACCTATTTCAAGTGGCATATATAGCAAAAAAATTAAACAATTGAAAATTGCTTTTTCATATTTCTTAACACAGGTCATTTTTAAGAAATGTCTTTGGTTATAATTGCTCTATTCAGACCAGCACTGAATGTTTTGATCCATTACATGCCTGAATTTGGCTTAATTTCTCCATTTCTAATGTGTCCCTTTTGCTTCCCAATTATAGCAATTTTTCATTCTTGAATTATATCCTATTTTTTCAAGACCAGAGATGTGTGGCTACAACTATCATTTGATGCTTCAAACTTTTACTATATACTCATAATTTCTCTGCATAATGAATATTTCATAATATGTTGTGGTTCACACAGTTTGCATCTTTTAAATGACTGATTGTGGCCCACCTTGCTGGAGAATACTCACATACAAAAACCTGGTTCTCACTTACCTCCAACAATTTTTGCCACCATGCAATAAAGCAGAAACTGAGAAAATAGTTTTACAATACCACTATTTAAATCAGTAGCATAGGAATAATATGCCTCTCACATTCTAATATTTAACATCACTTTGCTTTCTGTGCACTTTACTTTTGAACACAATTTTTAGCAAAGATGTAGAGTAATTTAAAAACAAAATGAAACAAAACACCAAACCCACATTTGTGTAGTTTTTTTATTAGATCCAAGATAACTAGACCTCCTTTACCTGTAATGGGGAACAGCATCATTCATTGAAAGAATGCTTGGACTAAGAGTTGTTTGTTCTTTCTTTGAGGGTTTGCTCTCTGACACCTGATGGTTAGGTGCTTAAATTCAAGTGTGATAGACAGTACGATTTTGCTGCTTTTGCACTCAGTTTACAAGCTGGGTCTCTTTATAAAGGGAGTGACTGAAGACGCTCCAGTAGCAGAGAGAGAGGTCTCCTCCTCATTCTTTGTCAGGCAGAGGTGGATGAAAGCTGCTGACTTAAAGGAGGAAAGTACTATAGCAAGGAACAAGGAACCGGGAGGTTCAGAAACAAGATAGGTGTCAGTGATGATGAAAGGTTTCCTGGGCTCCAGATATAATGCCAGCATTTGTTGCGGCTGACTTTGCTGAAATCAAAGTCTGAAATCAGGGAACTGCCTTATACATACACAGTGAGCAGGGAAAGATTGGCTTACAAAGCACTTTAATTTCAATTCTGTCCAGTCTAGTCTCTCTGAGTTAATCATTCCAGTAGTTCATTAAAATAAGAAAAAAAGGGGAAGAGAAATATGGCTTTTGAGTTTAGCATAATTTTGTTCTCATAAAAATTACCTTTAAGAAAGTCCTCAGAATGTGCTTGCTTAGTAGGGTCCTGTGACAAAGTCCTCTAGCTCCTTTCATGTCCCACACACTCCCAAGAGGACACAAATTGCCTTAGGGATGAGTGGGTTTCAGCTTCATTCCTTTTGCAAAAGCAGCCTTTAGACAAGCCCCATTGTTTGGATCTGTGCTTCCCCAGCCATGATTTCAAACTCAATAGGGAAGATTTCTATTGCAGTAATTTAAATTATAGTGAATTAGACTAAATTACTGTCTTCATGTAGAAACACGCACATAAAATGGATTATGAGTAGTGTGGACATGGCAGTACTTGGCATTCCTGTCTGAACCCTAAATAATATAGAAATGATGCTACAGAAAAGGAAGGTGCTTTGAAATGTTTCTGAACTGCTGAAGAGTGAACGAAAGTAATGCAGCTCTGAGCAGGAAATAAAAGCTGTGAAGTGCCTGCTGTTACCACAGGCTGCCCTTTTCTTAGGAGTTTCTGTGTGTGTTCTAGAGCCTCAGCTAAGGTTTGCAGCAATCAGTGGAAATACTTCTGTCATTATGGAGCCCAAAGTTAGTCCCTGTTTTTTCTCCCTAGCCAAGGGAATGGTTTTGCCCTCTAAATGTTATTTTTACCACTGCTCCTTCTGTATGATAAAATGATGAATTGCATTAAGTTTGTTTTATCAAAATCTTCTTTCTTGGTAAGCTGCCTCTTGTATTTGCTCAGAAAGTCCTGGCTTTTTATTGACCAATGCCTCTCAGTTTTGTAGTAGGTTAGCTCTTATTTTGCAAAATGACCCTTCCATTTATTTGATTATTAAAAATTACAGTGGTGCTATGGTGCCATGAGGCTATAGTTGAAGCTCGTTCAGAATTTCTGTTTAAATATATTTCATTCCCAGTTGCTTTACAGAAAATTGCTTGAAATAAACTTGGTACCACTTCAGCTGTATAATCTTTTGAGAAGATGTGGACAGGTGATACATTGATTTCTTCATTAGCAACTTGATGGGGATGTAAATATAACATAAAGATTGTGAAATATGGGATGGTGTAATGTAAAATTTGCGTTGGGATGAGCTAGAAAGGGAATTGAGCGGGGCTCTGTCCATTAAACCTTTGTAACAGCATTGTCACTGTCTTGCTTTTTATCACAATATTACAAATGTTTTAGAACAGAAAAAACCTTCTTTTGAGGATTAGGGTTTTTTTTTTTTCCTTGTTTATGTAAAGCCTGCTTGGCTCCATTCAATTATGCTGAGTTTAAAAGAAGAAATTTAGGCAAGAATTGCATAGTTGTGGCTTTTCCATTTTGGCCATGATGTTAAGATATCTATGATCTGACTGAGAAATATGAGTTTGTGAAGGCCAGCATTGCATAAGATGAAACAGGCAAACTTTTCCTCTGGCTGGCTGTCTTGTCAGTGCATGTGCATGGCAAAGAAAATGAGAAGTTAAAAAGCAAACTGAAAGGAAAGAAATCAGAAGCAACAAATAAACACCCGTGAGGCTGTGACTAACACGGCCCTGGAGGTGCTAGGTGATATAAGATAGCAAAATCATAAATACCCCATGGATTTTGATCACTGGAGCAAAATAATTCAGGGAAGATGCCTGTTTCAGTAATACATTTTGTTCATGCTAAATTGAAAGCAATCAACTTTGTCTAAAAGCATACAGAAACCATTGCTGTGGTTTCTTTCGGTTGTGGGTTGTCTTGTCCAATTGTTAGGATAAATAGGAACTACAGTGCACATCTTTTCTTCTGCTGGAGATGAAATTAGAACTGTGCTGCACAGACGGGAGCTGTGTACTGAACCACTCAGCCCATTGAAGAAACTGACTTAGTTTCCTGTAAGTTTTCACAAGAACCTTCAAGTATGAGTGCTAGATTTTAAGTGCTGCCAGTGGAATGTGCTCTTTGGCAGTAATAATTATGAAAATGTGTCACACTGTAGGCAGAGAGTGAGTTACTGGCCGTAGCTGAACTGTGAGATGGACAGCCCATGGAGTTCTTGTTTGGAGAAAGAAGGCAAAGAAAGTGACTCTGGAAATGGCTGTATGAGGTAGATTCTGTTCTGTTCTAATAGAGAAGATCTCTTTTCAAAAGAAATGGAAGGAAATTTGAGTGAAAAAAGGCCCCAAAATAGTGTCTTTCACTCACCTAAGAAAAGAAAAGATGGTAAAGATGGCAGCAGAGCTTAGAGAGAGTATGCTTTAGCTGGCTTCAGGAGCTTGTGAGTACCTGTACTTACAAAAAAGAATGTAAAAATACAGGAAAATACCAGGGTAGCTGTCAGCACGTTAAACACATTAAAAACACAATAAAAATTAGCTGGTGCAGAGAAAAATAGAAGCACAGTAAGAGACTAGTAATAATGCAGTTTCAGAATGCCTTCAAATAGGAGAAACAAAAACGCTCTCTAAAGCATTTAAAGACAAGTTCAGAGGGTCTAATGTGGAGAATGGTAAAGACAAGGTTACTAGAGAAATGAGATACAGGAATACTTAGTACTTGTCTTTACAAAGCAAGGAAAAATAATGTCCTAGGGAAATACAGATCAATCTTCTTAACTTTGATACCCACAATGGTTCCAGAACAAATTAATAGAAACCACTGTAGAACATGCAGAACCCAGTAACATAAATGGTCAACTTGGACTGGACCAGAACAAATGATATTAGTACAATGTAATATTTTTAACATGTTAATGTGTCTTCTGTGAGGATTTCGTGGCGTCCCATGTGACATGCTTGTGAGGAACATGTGGAAATACAGAACTTTCACAAAAACGATAAAACAAATTACCTCTTTTTCAAAAAACTGGATTTAGTGCACTTTTAGTCTGGGAGAATCTCAAGTGAGCATCTACTTTTGGTCTGTTTCTGTTCAGTAATAACTTGAATGATGAAAAAATAGTCCACATAAAAAGTTGAAGTAGATACCAAGTTTAATTGTAGGCACATTGAGGAATAGCATTGGATTCACTGTTGTCAATAGCAGGGAAATTTTTTTGAATCACAGAAGAGAGATTCATGCAAAACACTGCTATCTATAGGGAGAAGAAATGGGATGTACCTGACCAGGCTGTGGTTCTGCAGAAACGGATTCTCTGTAAAGTGGAGATTATTATGTTCTGCTCAGCTTTTCTCAGCTAAGACAAGGCTTCCAAGGAATTCTGTATGCATTTTGAGCAAAATATGAGACAAACATTAGTGGCAAATTGAAGGCATTCCAAGTTGAGAAAATGTGGAGAATTTCAAAAGGTTACAACAATTAACGTTGTACAGACTGGAAAAATGACGTATCATGACAGTAGTCTGACAGAGGTGGAAGTAGAAAATAATGATAATTTATTTATCAGATATTGCTGAAAGGAAGGGCAAAAGTAATGCAGTTTTGTTGGAAGCAAAAAGGATTCAGGTTGGATAGCAGGAAAAATGCTCTATCAGGCAAGAGAAACACAGAAGCAAGCTACTTAGAAAGACTGGAATCTTCCTCAATGGGAGATTTTTAGGAGCAAGCTAGACTTATATTGACCATATCTGAAAGTACCAGGTCTCTACACAGTGCATATGTGGTGGTCTAAGTGATTTCTTGAGATCCCTTTTACTCCTCTGCTTCTGTAATTTTATGATTACAAACCAGCAACAACTAAGAATCTTCTGTTCTTACAGCAGTCAGTCTTGAAAGAAAGGTGCAGTCAGCTCAGAGACTGGCAGTGCTGCTTAGGAGAGCAGGTCAGATTATTGATCTATTCTAAGAACAGGGGAAAAAAATAAAGATTAGTGCCTGTGATGTTTTAGCATTCCTATGTGTGATAACAGTAAAGCAAGGTTGGACTTTTTTTCATAACTGTAATTCATTCATGACATAAATGTGCATGTGTGATGTGCTGCCCAGTCATTTATGTCTGAGCAGCCTGTAAAGATAGGGAAGGAAGTAATTGCAGTTGTCCCATTGTTTGCATCCAAGCTACTGAAGGAAGGTGAAAGCACCTTGACAACTGTGGGATGCAAGCAAACAGTACCTGACAGCTTAGTACAGATGCATAAGTCAGGAGCAGTTGGATGATTAAAGGCTCTAATGGCCCCAGCAAAAGTGCAACTGATGGTTTTCTTAAAAGAGGAGCTGATACTGAATCTTCAATGGGCATCAGAATCGAGAGGAGCTGAAGAGGAGAAATGTGTAACTGGGTCAGGTGAAGAGTGACTAAGATCTGAAAAGAACATCTGCATGACTGTGATGTGATGGCAATTTTAAGTGACATTTCATGGGTTTAGGATCATACTTTTCTATAATCTTTATAAGATAGTATGCTAAGATAGCTTAGCATACTAATAGCTCAATTACAGTGGCACATGGTTGTGGCAGATGGGTGGGTGGAGAACTGCATGTCATGTCACTATGAGTCTTTTCCTTTTTGAGTGCCAGAAAATCATAAGGGAGGAGCCCTTTTCTACCACTGTAGAAGATTCCTAAGCACCTCTTTTGGTACAGCTATGCATGGCCATCAGAGTTACAGCTCTTTAAGGCAGATTTTTATATGCATCAGGCTTTCTATTAAGTTTTTCTTTCCATTGGTTAAGATATACAAGATTTCCTTCATTCTTTCCCACTCTTTCTGCTGTCTGAAAATCCAGACTAGGAACCGAATATTGTAAAATTAATATATTCTGAACCATATAAAAGTACAGCATGGAGGGGACCTTTGGAAGTTATTTGGTCCAACCCCTTGCTCAAAGACTGTTAACTGAAATGTTGCAGGTTTGTCTTTTCAATTCAAGTTTGAATATCTCCAAGGATGGATGTAATACAGACTCACTGTGTGATAGGAAAATTTTTCATTTATGTGCAGTAGACCTGTCTTGCAGTGGTGGGTTTTTGCCTCTCATCCTTTGCTGTGTGACACTAGGAAGATTCTGTCTCTGTCTTCTCCACCCCATTATAGGTAGCCTCAAGGCTTCAGTTTATCCTCCTTTTAGATGCTTGTTTTTTGCATATAATATTTGCATTCTCTCAATGCAGGCACTGAAAAAACTGCTGGTAAGGAAAATACCTCTAAATCATAAGGAGAAAATAGAATAAGTGACTAATATTAATTTGATGAAAATTGCCCACATGCAAAGTTCTGACATTTCTAAGTTGCTTCCTTGTGGAGCAATCACGAATATCTTCCCTTCCTGTTTCTCACAGGCTGGACATTCAAAGAGTCTGTCCCTTTAAGCTGAGTATATTCAAAGCTAAATGGGGGCTTCCATCTGATACAAACCACAAGAAATGTTTCTGTGTATGCAAGAGAATGTGTGGGGGTTTCTAGTGTGAGACAGAAAAATAGAGTTATGGTCCTCTCCTCCCAAAAGAGGTCATGCCTCATGTCAGGGGAAAGGTCATTTGATTTGGAGAGTTGCTTTGACCTTCAGGGTAGGGAGCAGCCCTGGGGCAGAGCTCAGACAGACATGTAGCTCCTGCTGTATGGCTGTTCCATGTTCTCTGTGCTTTTGTTGTTCTTTGCTTAGTGCCTGTCATCAAGTTGTTCTGAGGAGATTTTACCAAATGCTGTACAGCAAATGAAACAGACTGATCAGCTTTTTGGTCAAGTTCACAAAGTTTGTAACAAAGTAATAGCTACCAGCACCTCCCTTCTCTAGATGTTTCACTGAAAACTGGAAAGATCTTTTTAAAAAATTATCTCTGTTGCCTTCATGATTTCTTGTTGTCCAAGCATTTCAGTTGACTTGAATTGAGCAGCTTTGCTAAGAGGCTTAACAGTGGTTTTACTGTGGACACAGGCTACTAAGAAGCAGCAGATATCATAATTATAAGCTGCAATATTTAACAACACCCCAGGAAACTTTCTGTCTAGCAGTACTACTAAATAACATTTATCCCATAATCTCTCATTAAAGGATTGTATAAATCAAGGTTATGTGGTTTTTAAAAATGATTTAGTGGTTTTTACTCCTGTAAGTTTCTATGGACTAGATCTTGATCAACATCCCCAGGGATAATTTATTTCCTGTCTACTCAAATTCCCAAGCAAGCATGGTCCAGCACCATTTTGGGCAGGAGTATTTTAACTTTCTGTAGCTTCTTGTTTTGAGATAGAAAAGATGAGCTGGACTCATTAGGACAGGGATTTTTTGAGGTGTGTACGATACCTCTGGATTGAGTACACATGCGGCTTGATAACCTGAGTCAGGAGAAAGAATCACCATTTCAGCTTTAGTTATGTGCAGGTTTTAGGGACATGTGGCAGCATCACCTCCAAAAAATGCACAATAGAGATAGGAAATTAGGGCAGATACAAGATTTTACCCATGATGATAAAAATAGAACAAAGTTAATACTAACCTGTGTCATCATTGTCGTCATCATTCCCCTTCCCACCCACACAGTGTAGAGCATACACATGCAGTGTCTGCCATAATCTCCTTTTCTAATTGTGGTGGTATTCAAGTAATCCCTTTTCCTCCTTATAGCTGCTTGCATTCTAATACCCAGCCTCTTTTCCCCTCTTCCTCCTATGCTGGTGATCTCAGAAAAATATTTATTATCCGGTGTAAGTGAAAGTACAGCTCTTTGACTCAGAAGTAACAAAAGAAAAGTTGTCCTGTGTGTGTGCAAGAACCTGTGTCTATAACATCCTCAGCTGAACTCTATCTAAGCAGCCACCCTGCCTTGCGAGTTGGTGGAGGGTTTCCATGGTGGTAGGGCTGACTTCTGGGTTCTTTATTTCAAGACCTGTTTTGTTGGCCTTTTACATACCCAGGTTCAGTTTTCGCTTGGTCTAAAATAATCACAGTTTTAGTATCTCATATTACCTGATATTTTAAGTAAGTTTTATCTTGCAATGCAGATATTTATCTCATAATGAGGATCTATATCTTATGAGAGTAGTAGAAAAATTAGTTACAGCAACATGTTGAAGAAAGTGAAAGTTAACATAGCTGATCCAGGCAAATAAGTTCAGTATTGGCTTTTCTGCCTAAACATTAAAGAGGGTGATTTCTGAGGTGGAGTTTCTCCCCTCTTCTGCCTACGAAAAGAATATACTCCTTTCTGCATTGGTTTTCTTTACATTGAATGGGTATACAGCTCTGTAAAGAAAAAAGATCCATCTGTAAGAAGCAAAATATAATATGAGATAATGAAGAAAAATAGTTTGAAGAATATCATATGTGTAATGTATTTCACAATTGGTTTGTTACTTGTCAGACAGTTTCAGTGCTCTGAATTCAAGAGCTTTAAATTAACCGGAATTGTCATAATCCTTTTGATTTGATTAAATATGTCGATGATGTGCCAAAGTTAAAATGATAGAAACCCTGAAAAGAAAATGTCATTGTGAAAAAGTGACTAACTTGAAAAAGTCAGTGTAGAAGGTAGAACAAGCATGGCTAATGACAATAAATGAAATCCTGCTTGGGAATCTGATCCTTATCCAGCAAAGCATTTAATCCCATCATTTAAGCATATGAGTTCTTCCCTCTCTAAGCATGCATATTGTCCCACTTAGGTAAGGGTGAGGTTAAGTGAGTTCCAAGACTGTTGCCATAGAGCTCAGCCCCTGTCAGACCAGAGCCTTTGCTGTCCTGGTGGGGGACGCATCTTGCAACAAGAGTTATGTATTGAATGGCATTTCTGTAGGCATTCCTGTGGTACAGGTTCAGAGCAGCCTAGGGGTTTCAAAGGTAGTCAGAGAATTATTGTTATGTTTGGGTACAAAGGGGTAGAAAATGCTTTTTATTGTCTAGTGCAAGTCTTTTTTTAATTGCAGCACAGAAAAAAGTGTAGGGGTAAAGAAGAACAGATGAAAAATACACATATACAAAAGAATCTGATGTCTAGAATTCCACATTTGAAAGGTTTTACTGGTCAATGATGCTTTTGATTTGAATATACTTCAAATGTAGTGCAAAGGAATTACTGTTTTGTGCTGCATTGTTAAAATATCTTACACGGAAATTTAGTTTCACGTGAAAAGCTACTAGGTGATAATACTGTGTAAGAATAAAAGTTTATTTTACTGTTTTATTGGAAGCAGCCACTCCTTTATAGAGGCAAATGGCTCTTCAATCAATGAGTATTGTCAGGTGCACTATAGATAGTTTAAGGGCTTAAGTGCCTATTTTATCTTTGCAGACGTGTAACTCCTATGGTAGTAGGTACCCACTAAAGTTACATTTTTGCTTCTTCCAGCAGAAAAATTTTAAATTGTAAAATGAACATATGAAGTACTGCAGTCTAAACTAATCTGCTGGTAATGTGTGGTCACTGTCATTTCTAGAGAGCAAGGCCAGGTCTCTTCTCCCCACATATATGGGATAGGACAGGGGTTTGCAGGAGTCTGGCTAGGCTCTCTCCTCTGGAGAATGGGAGAGGATTGTCCAGAGCAGACTGTGGCTCTACATGTGGAACAAGGAGCTGACAGTGTTGATGCAACAAGGGCTATAATTAATCCTACACCCACAGCACACCTTGTTTCAGTGGGAGACCTTTCTTTCCACAGTGCTTTCATCATATTCCACAATGCCCATGCCTTGTGTATCACTTCTCCCTGTGCTAGGAATTAAGTGCTGCTTGGCAAAAAGGGCAGCTTTACCCTTGGTAGGTTTCACGCTGGGGAAATTTCTCTGCTGCCTGTCTTCTAATGCCTTAAATCCATTTTTTTCTGTACAAAGCTTTTGTACCTGAGAATTGATGTTGTCATAATCTACATTGGTAGTGAGTTCCACATGATGAATATAAGAAGCAATTAGTATGCCCCACAAAACATGCCTTCACAGCTAATTTATTGCATTGTAATCTACTTCTGTTTCAGTGAAAAGCAATCATGGATATAGGAAAACAAAGAGATACACTACTGTACTTGTGTTTTGGACAAGAAGAATTAAATATAGAAAGTAGTGAAAAATCATTGGCAAAAATTGCTGTGTATGTTGTTTGTATAAATGGTAGACTTAAGGACAAATTTGTGGTTTGTCAGTTTAGTATAATCTTGTTTGGCTACAGATGCACAAAAAGTACTGAAAACGAAAACCAGGCACCTACTCCAACACTCCTTAATTCCTTTTTATATTCTCCTTATGTTTTGTAGCTGTGCAATGGTGGATCTGTGACTGATCTTGTGAAAGGATTTCTGAAGAGAGGCGAAAGGATGAATGAACTTATAATTGCTTACATTTTGCATGAAGCTCTGATGGTAAGATAGGCTTTTAGTGAAAGGGCTGTCAATATTCAGCTCACACTTTTTTCTTTAAATGAATGAAGATCATGTCCCCACTAACACAGCTCACTATCTTATATTATAGCAGTGTTTAATGAAATCAAGGGAATGTTTAATTAGGATGGTTCTTTTTAAGCAAGCAAGGTAAATAGCAGTTAATCTGTTCATTTCACTATTAAGAGAATGAAAATTGATTTCTGACCATTGATCAATTTTCTTAGTAAATACAGTTCAGCATCAAAATTGCTTTTCTTTTAAGAAATAGCAGAAATGCCACCAAAATACTGTTCAGCCTCCTATGTCTGGATCCAAACTATTTCTATAGTAAAATAACCCACATATCTAGCAAATTCAAACCCTGCTACAAGAATTTGGTTCTGCTAATTAGGATCAATTGTCTTTATTGATCATTTTCTTATAACTGAATTTTTACTTTCTCTGGTGGAATTTAGGTCTTAGTAGTTTTCTTTGAGTTTATGCTCTAAAGGTATTATATGTAGGTTTATAGTGATATTTTTCTGCTTTGATCATGAAATTTCTATTTGTCATAAAGTGGGGCAATGAAAGAATATTTTTTACTTGTCATGTGGCAAGTGGTTCTGCAGTAAGAATGACATCCCTGTGGTTTTGGATTAAAAAAAAAAGTTTCAAGTATGTTTTATACTTTTCCACTACCTTGTTGTTTCTGCAAATATAATATGGAGGACAGAGCTGTTGTTAAAAGTTTGTGTTTACATCTTGCCTTCCAGGGACTTCAGCACTTGCATGAAAACAAAACTATCCACCGTGATATTAAGGGAAATAATATCCTTTTGACCACTGAAGGAGGAGTCAAGCTTGTGGATTTTGGTATGTTATGTTTACTTATATATACAATGTTTTACACTTGAAGTATGGAAAAGAGAGTAAATAAACCAGAAAATATTAACTGTGTTAATTTTTTGTCAATTTTTTGTTAAAAATCACTTGGATAACCAGTGTTACTTTTTTAAACTTGATAGTTATTTTAGTGATTTTGGTAATGCTGTTTCAATAGAATGGCTAAAAACCAGGAATTATAATACTGATGGTGGTGCTTGGTGAGTGCCAAATGCTTTGAGGTGCAGAGTAAGTGAAATGGTAAAGCGAGAAAATAGGATTCAAAATAAGGTTGGTGTTCAGTTCCTCCAGGAACCAACACTGGTTCAGTGAAATTAGGAGCTGATAGTAAAAAGCTTCATGTTTTAAATGAGAGCATTTAAAACTTAATAGATATTGTGAAGAATGGGAGAGCTCCACCTCAGGTGCATATACTTCCTTAATTTGATTTAAAACAAAACAAGAGCTATTTGAAGGCCATAGTGGGGGAAATATTATATAGGTAATCCCCACTTTCTAAAGTCTGGTAAGACAGATTTTGGCAAATCTAAATCTGAGAATTGGCATTAAAAGGGTCAGTTGAAGCCTGTTAGGCCTAAAAAGATTCCTGAATGCTCAGATCTTTGGTGTCACCACCAAAAGGGAAGAGGACAGACATGGATAAGTGGATGCAACCTGTTATTTACCAGCAATACCACAGTCATTTGCCTAAAAGGTTAGGTTTGACTCTTGTTTCATGTGAGTGGTATAAAAATTTGCAGTGCTTGTTGTTATGAACTATTATGTTCAGGTAGAACACTGCCTTCCAATGTTAAAAGTAAATTTATTGGTCACTATTTTGCAGCACAGCAGACAACTGTAAATATATTTAATTCAGCAGATGGAAAATCTTTGTTTTTCCTTTCCCCTCCTATTTTGTTAATGATTCTGATTCAATTGATATATAACAATTGTTTCAACTAATAGTGGGATTTTAGCTCTCTTTAGTATAGTATCTTCCAGCCAGTAGGTTGCATTTGTGGAACTCTCATGACTTCACACACAAATTCCCAAAACTGTTAGGGTTAGTAATTCTTTTGAAATGTCATGTATTTTTTTATATTCCTCAGATAAAATCTTCCATTAAAAAAATCTTTGTATTTCCTAAATCCTCTGCAATATACTTACTAATATTTTCTGATAGTCTGGAAGTTTATTGTGAGGCAAAACCCAGTATTTTTGCACACAGGCTTTTAATTTGTTGTGGAAAAAAATTTAAGGTGCTGGAGGCAATTAGAGGATCAATGCTTCTGAAAATCAAATCACTTATGCAGATATCAAAACTTACAAGCTGTAGGGATGGGGACCTGAATTTATTCCCCTTTATTCCCCAGTTACTGCAATCTCCTGATAAGGCTGTAATTGAAAAATAATCTTCAATTCTTGTCGGAAAATTGTGCTGCCAAAATACAGGTTAGAACATGCACAAGAAACAAATATACCTACACACACATTTATGTGGGCTCAAAAAGGGCCTGTAATAGCTGCAGTCTGTCCTCTCAAAGGAATATACAAATGGCACTTTAACTTTGGAGTAGACTGATATTTTCCCTGGCTTTCCCCCACCTCCCCAGGAAGAAAAACAATCTGTAGCCAATGATGAGTAGTTTCAGATGGAATAAATTTATAGTCTTGATATAATCATCATGGAAGATGTACCATTCACCATTCAACCTGCTGCTTAAGGTATTCAGCTGGGATTTGTGGGATTTGTGTCTTCTACTTAAGGGGACTAAATCCCACATTAATCAGATTCCAAGATCATTTTTTATCCAGGAATGTGAGTTGATGAAAATCTCTTACGTTGGCATTGCTACAGACTGTTGTACATAAACATTTATTGGATCAGGGACTTAAATTCAGCCATCTTTTATTATACAATCCTATGAAATTGACAGGCTGCAGAGTAAGATAGACATTGAGGTATAGTGTCCTTTTCACCCAGTAAACACTCAGATGAAGCAAAAGTTTTGATTTAGGCTGAATCAATTATTACGTGGGGCAAACAAACACAAAAAATCCCAACCCAAATAATCACATCACCCTTTCTAGCGTGCACACAGCTTTTCTGTGTGGAGAGGTGAACAGAGGCAGGGAACCAAGGACTCCTGCAACCACCAAACCAAGGAAGTGAGCCTTTCCCAAGATAACTTTATCTGCACCATCATCTTGCATGCTGGATGCTGATGAGATGTTCCTGAAGAAGCCTCTGCTGTCCTCCCCTGATACTATTTATGGTGGTTTTCTTCTAAACATAAACCCTGTGTCTGAAACATGGGCTTGTGAAGTGCCTTATGGAACACAAAACTAGAAGAAGACCTATTCTTAGTCTGTGTGTGCTGTGCAATCATTTAGCTTTTTTTTTTGTCCTCTTTTTAAAGTACATTTAGGAACATTTTAAGAGTCATAAGTGAAAAAACAGTTACCTTCTAGTGAATTAAATCATGTTTGAAAATGGCTTTTTTTTTCCTTCATTGATTTTTTACTCTTTGAACTTGGTGTATAGTGTTCTGCCATGGTGAGTCCTTCCTTGCACAGTGATAGAAACTTTTCAGAAGCTTCATTTTGTGACACAATTTATACACATTGCTTTGTGGTCATTGTATCACAGGTATTTATGTATGCTGGGACCATAGTTTCTGAACACTGCACAGTCTGTAATGGATAACCATCTCAACACCCTTATGGAGAAGTAAATTACTTTAATTCCCACTTAACAGCTGGGGATCTGAAACTTTGAGAGACTGAGTTGCTTGAGGTGACACAGAAAATGTAGGGAAAAGCTCTTCCAAAATCCAAGCTAACTCTCTGAACAGTTTGCCTTTCTAGAGGTACTGACAGCTAAAGAGATAGATTTTGAAAGAATACCACAGCTCCACAGCCATGCCTCACTCAGATTGCTTTGAAGAGTGAAATTTTTGCTTTCCCTTAAAATTCTGCTGCAATATTGTTTAGTCAGTAATATTTTTGTATCTAAGAAACACCCAATCCCAATACAGATAAATTATTAAAGCAAGTCAAATACCAAAAGGAAGCCTAGAAGAATGTTGGAGAGAAACTCTTGGCATGTAGGGACAGGACAATGGGGAATGGCTTCAAACTGAAAAAGAGTAAGTTTAGATTAGATGTTAGAAAAAAAAAATCTTTGCAGTGAGAGTTGTGAGGCACTGGAACAGTTTTTTGCCCAGAGAAGTTATGGATGCCCTGTCCCTGGAAGTGTTCAAGACCAGGATGGATGGGCTGGATGGGCCTCTGAGAAACCTGGTCTAGTGAACAATGTCCTTGCCATGGCACATGAGTTTGAGCTAGATGATCTTTAAGGTCCCTTGCAACCCAGGCTGTTCTGTAACGTCCCACAACAATGCTTCTGGAGCTCAATTGCTTATCAAGGAGCTGTCAGATAAAGTTTTAGTTTTAACTGTCCAAGCCACAAAGATTTTGGAATACTGTTACCAGGGATGCATCCTCTGGCCTTGCATCCACCCAGTATGATAATTTAGATCAGCAGAGAGAAACAAAATTATTTTTATTTTTTACAGAAAATGAGTACCAGACAAGGGGATCTACTGTGAGAATGTCCA
The DNA here is from genome assembly GCF_015832195.1 of Motacilla alba alba. Lineage (NCBI taxonomy): Eukaryota > Metazoa > Chordata > Aves > Passeriformes > Motacillidae > Motacilla > Motacilla alba. The sequence continues at coordinate 16,579,509 of NC_052017.1, read as the reverse complement.
CTGATCGCAGATTCAGTCTATAAAGTCATTAAACTTCTAAATACATTAATAGTCCATATTTTCTTTGTAAGAGAAGGCTGACTGAAGGTAGTTTCACTACCTGAACATTTGTAGGAATTAGCTCCTAAGCTGTTCTGGTAGAAAAGGTTTGAGGTAGGATGTTCTGCCTGAGAATTGCAGCAATTAGGCTTCAAGCAAGGAATACCTCTACCACATTATAAAGTTGCATTAAATTCAAGTGTAGCTGCTGTGTTTTCAGTATAAGATAGAGATTTGATAGAAAACTATACATTTACATTAAATTTGTTGTAGCACTTTAAAGAGTGACTGCTATGTAATCTATTGTATAGAAAGAGCTGGGGGCAAGTAAGGTATTAATTAATTTTTTTTATATAAATATTCCTAATTATATTCAGTTTCTTATTACTGTTCTGTGGAAAAAGTCTTTTACATCTCTTTCAGAACTTTAGTGGCACACAGTGGATTGATATTACAAAGACAGATTTCAAATGAAATTTTAGCTTCTAAAGGTGCAGGAAATTATGTAATGAAATTTAAAGAAATTAATTTAACGCCAGATACCTTTTGAAAGTCATGTGACAAATTTATCTGCAGCCTTTTCTGCCTAAATATCTAAGTGTCTGATCTTTTTTATCAGTTAAAAAACTAGCCTGGAGTCACTTGAACACATAGCACACCTCATTTGTAGTAAAAACTCATACATTCATCTGCATCTTGTAATGTACAACCAATTTCATGGGATACTAAGGGTGTAACATCTGCTTCTGCTGACAAATACCTGCTTCTTTGGATAGTCCCTCTCAATTCAGTTTCTTTTCTTGAAATCAGGATGCTGCACAGGGCCTTTCATGCATTAATGTCAATATAAGCCGCAGCTCTAGAATGTGCAGTTTCAAAATGGAAGAAGAGATATTTAGCTTTATTATTGTTGTTGTTGTTGTTATTATTACTTTAACTTTGGTCTGAAAAACTCTAAGTGACATTTCCTTTGAAATTATTTTAAATGATTTCTGAAATCTTCTGCCATTTCAGTGCTTCTGGGAGCTCAAAAGCCAGGGCTTTTCATGCTTGTATTTTTTTTATCAAAGAGTATCCTAGAAGACGCAACTCCCTATGAGCAAACTAGACAAGTTGCTGATGTCTCAGAAGCTATGGAGGAAAGAACCATTTTTCCACTAAAAGCTATGTGAAACACCTGCGGTCACATGGCAAGGTGATTCTTTTAGCTAAAAGGAGGAGACTGTAATGCTGATGGAAAATTTCTCTTTAGCTATATTTTTGAGGGTTGACCTTTAGGCTGATAGTCTTTACCAAGAGACAGGTAGCTCATACTTCTTCAGGACTACTCTCCCAGACTAGAAATATCTCAGGATGAGCAGCTGTTGCCTTGGAAATGTCCAGAAAAAGTATAAATTATAGTCCCCCACTTAAGAAATGCATATTTTTCCATCAAACATACTTTCATACCACATGCAATTAGACTTTTGCTGTTATTACCAGCAAAGGTCACTGGGAAAAAAAGTCAGACATCTAGGTGGATATTAGAAATATTCAAGTACCCATAAGGAAAATAAAATGTGCATGGACTCATTAAATCTTTAGAATTCAAGCCTACTTCTAGCCACAAGCGAACGCATGTTTCCTCATAGTTTGCCCAGTAATGTAACTGTGGGAAAGGGGATATTGAAAAGGGTTGGCACTATCCATATTCAGTTTTTTCTGAGGTGTTTTGCTAATAGTACCTAAAGCTCTCCATCACTAGAGGCTCTGGATAAGCAGGACATAGGAAAGATCTATGTTTTTTAATATGTAAAGGAGGTTCCAGTGGAGAACATGGAAACAAGGTAATACAATCTCATTGCTGCTGGCAGATGGTGGAAAAATACAAGCTGTGTTTCTGCAGTTAATAGAATGTCTTCAAGTGCTCCTTTAGCACTGTGGATAAATAGGTTGCATAATTAAAACATGTATTTTAATATTAATGGAATATATAGTGAAGGTAGGGTGATTTTTGTACTTTAAATACACTTAGTTTGCATTTTTCTGCTTTTGTGTCATGTTGGATGTAGAAGTTGTATGTGAATATTGCCTTGGCATTCCAAATGCAGCTTCAGATATCCCACTTTGCATATAGCTAGCACAGTTTTATCATGGACAGTAGCCAGGATCAGCTAGAAATTTACCCTGAGTACAACTCATTGGGGGAAGAATGAATTGGGGAAGGGAATATGTATTGCTCTATTTAGACAGACTGATACTGTTTTGTTTCATACTTGAACTATTGCTTCTATGTAGTTTGGGAGCTGCAGGTAGACAGAGGTCAGCTTTTGTGTTTGGAATGTAATTGGGTTATTATTTTGCTATGGAGAGAATGATCATTCTTCTTGAAAGCTATTTGAAGTATTTCAAAGTTAAGAAAAAAAGAAATCTTAATACTGGCATTCCTAGATGACCTTATTATTCAAAATTGCAGTTTGGTGAAACTAGTCAATGGCAAGACACTGTTTTGGTAGTGTTTTTAAATTCATTGTCTGTTTACTTTAAAATGTATTCGTAATTTCATTTGGGCAATGAACTAAATACTAAATGCAAATATTAATTGCAAAATTAATTTGAGTCATTAAAATAAATTTATTGGGGTTTTTTTCCCTCTAGAAAGACTTATTCTGCCAACCTTTTATATTGTGTCTCAGTAGTGGTATGCCACTCTTCCTTACAAATTACGGATTGTTAGTAGAGCTTAACCACTATTAGTGATCAATAACAGTTGATCAACATGAGTTATAATGCACAGGTGTTTCTGTTAAGTATTGTTCCATGATGTTTATGCCTATTCTGATACAAAAATACAGGCCAAAATATTTAAAATTCTGTGAATGTGCTAAAAAGGTTGAGTTTTTGAAGTGTATCTGAGCCAGCAGCTGCTATAGTGACAAAGCAAGAGAAGTACAATCAGTTACCCTGTACAGCGTGTCCACAACAATGGGGACAGTCTCCATGGAATAATGAGTCCATGGTACAACTGCATCTTGATAATTCTATCTCTTTAATTGTTCAGCTCTCCTGGTTTTCTGATGCATGAGGAAGCTTTCTGCTGGTCTTGTGGGGAAAAAAGCATCTGAAATCTCTGGTCAGAGGTTGGGCAGGGAACCACAGCACTGTGTGTCCTCCTTTCACCGTGACACTTCACCGGCTCTCGTGTTGTCTTGCTGTGACACGGTGCTATGGCCATTCCTGACATGACCTAAATGACCACGAATAGCGTTGTTAGAGGCAGTTTGTTGGCTGATCACAGCTCAGCCTGGCAAGTGTCTGGGCCATGTGGCATTGCAGAGGCTAAGAAGCCTCCCAAAGACTGTGATCAGATTGCACGTGGCACATGTCAGGAGGCAACAGAGGGAGTCTAGAGCCACCTTGTGCTCAGAGAATAGGCTGAGAAGTCAGTTGTGAGTGATCCAATTTTGAATGTTGGGGCATTTCAGTTTCTGTCCCTTTTAGTATATATCATCATTCCCAGTTTTGCATGTCCTGCTGACATTGAAGAGGAGCTCAGCATGATGTTGAGTAGTGTTCCAAACTTTTGTAGATGACTTATTCTGGAGTAGTCAGAATATCCTAGTGTGTCCTTTTGTGCTTGCCCTGCATTAGCTATAAATGCCGTCTGAATCATTCTGCAAAAATGAAACAATTAATTAATTTAATTTAATTTGAAAGTTCAAAAATAAAATAATTTTCTTTCTGCCCTTAGCTTACTTTAAGCAATGAGTCATAGCAAGACTTGTATTTGTCTTAGTCATTCTAGCATACATCCATAATAAAACTGTCTGCTTCACTGGTTCAGATCAAAACCAGGCTGTTATTGTGTTGTCATTTATGCATACCATATAGCATGACATTCACATATTACTGCTAAAATGCAACAGGAGACATGGCAGAAGCCAATAAAAGTGAAAGACTTTAAAGAAAGCTTTCTTGGTGAGCAGCTTGTCAAACTGCTTTGAACCCAATCAAAGTAATAATTCCAAATTTTTCAACCTAGGGTTAGCAGGGATAAGATGGATTGCATTGACTTGAGCTGTGGAACTTTTTCGTTGTTGAATGTTTAATTCTTTGTTTAAGGCTTAGTCCTGAAAATTTTTTGGAGGGGCCATGTTTGAATGAAAACCTTTGTGCTGTCCAGTAATAAAAACAGAAATCATGTGGCCAAATGCTATATCCAGGATAAGCTGTTCATTTGGTCTTTCAAATATTTTCTTCTATTAATTCGCATAAGGATGTCACTCGTGGCTTAAGCATTAAAGAAGCTTGATGCTGAAAGCTGGTGTCAGATGCCAGAGACACATGAAGTGAGGAAACAGCCCTTTCTGGCCAGCAAAGGCTTCCACTTGGTTTTGTCATGGATCACAAAACAGTCATCTCTTGAGGTTATTAGAAACTCTCTGGTCTCATCTGTGTATACAAAAGCCCATTCATTTTTTACCTGAAGATGGAACCCAGTGACTTATTTACACTGGAGTATTCCAGTCCCGAGGTATTTTAAATATTCTGTCCCAGCATAGGTATTTCCCAGATTATCATAACAGGAAAACCATGTCATAGAACAATGAGAAAAATCTCCAGAGTTTTGCTAGCCATGTGGGGAGAAAAAAACATCCTTTTTTTGGGTGTCAAAGCAGCAGTCAGTTTGAAATGAACGGCATAAGAAAGGCAGCATCTGAGAAGGAGGAATTTCCTCACCATCATACTGCACCAGATTGTGTGTAGCTGTACAAGTCCCTGAGGCTCTAGAGAAGAGTAGTTCTCCTATCCAAGTACATCTGGCCAATTGTGCAACAGGACAACAAATGTTCCTGTGCATCCCTTTCAGGAAACCAGCTGAAGCCCTGAAGCATGAGATTTGATTAGAATCATTGGTGGTGTGATGCACTGAACTGGCAGGAGCATGTGGAGGGGAGTCTGGTCACCTGCTCTACTGGAAGCCCAGTCTGTAAAATGAAAGATCTTGGATGTATTAAAGAAAGAAGTTTTATTAAACTCTTTTGTTTAAAAAATATTATATATCTCATGTAGCGGACTTTGTGCCTTTTATTTAAGGCACTGTTTGTCATTTTATTATCAGTATGTACTTTTAATGATTCTGTATCAGATTTAGGATTTTGAATTTTTTTCTTGTATGCTTAAAAATATTTTTTCTTTGTCTTGAAGCCTCATGGTGAATTTACCATGAAAGCCACTGGACTTTCATTTTGTTAACTTCCATTTATATTTATCCCCCTGTATTTCATAGTACAGTTTAACTTTTTTATCCCCCTTTGACTCCATGTCTCTTGGTTTTGTAGTAAATGCCACAGATTTTTCATCTCCCAGACAGTTTATATATATGGTTTTCCTGGATACTAAGCTTTTGATATTTCTGGGCCTTTTGGTTATCTTTTGGATATGTCTATTTCAGTTAAATATTTGCATCTACAGTGTGTGTTTTCCTGAGGGTTTGGAAAACACTAGTTTTCAACAGCAAAGCACTATGTACATCAAAATAAAACAGAAAGAGAGAGAATGTGAACAAAGGACATGGAAAAAGTGGAGGCACTGAATGTCTTCTTTGCCACTTTGTCTTAACTTGTAATCCCAGATTCCTGAGACCAGTGGGGAAGTCTGGAGCAAGGCAAATGCACCTTCAGTAAAGAGGGACCAGGTTAGAGAGCATTTAAAAGAATTGGGTGGACACAAGTCCATGGAGCCTGATGGGATGCACCCAGGAGTGCTGAGGGAACTGGCTGATGTCATTGCAAGATCCCTGCCAATAATCTTTGAAACATTTTGGAGATTGGAGGAGATTCCTGAAGCAATGAAGAAAATCATTTTCTTTCCAATCTTCAAGAAAGGCAAGAATTCAGGAGGATTCAGAGAACTGCACTCTGGTCAGACCCACATATGATCTCCATCACAGAAGGTGATGGAGCCAGTAATCCTGGAAATAATTTCTAAACTATGACAGACAAGAAGGTGATTGGGTAGCATGGATTTATGAAAAGCAAGTCATGCTTCCTCATAACATAACACCTCCCAACATAAAATACTGCTGAAAATTCTAATACTTTTGACTCATCATTTCAACTTTGTTTCCTATTTCTTTATTTCCATCTTATAGGTCAGAATCTGATTTTTAGTTCTAGACTTAATTTGAGCCCTTACCACTGAGCAGAAGTTCTTAAGCATGCTTTTCTCACAACAGCTCACTGTTGAACTGTATAGTCTCTGCTGCCTCTAGATCTACTAAAAAAGCTGGAATGGAGTGATTTATAAAAGACTGATGTCACACCTTTGGGCAAAGAGATGGGGAAGGAGGGGCCACTTTCTGCATCATAGAACCTGGAACAAGAATGGCAAAACATGCCTACCAGAGAGCTTAAGGGGAATGCAGTGTGAAACACTGCTGCTGTTTTACATCTGTTTCCCTAGGAGATTAAAAAAAGATAGGGAAATTATTTAAAGCATTTTGGCCTGTTAAAATCTGTAGGGTTAACAGTGTGTGTCATTTTTGGTCCAGACACTACCTTGAGGAATGATGGAGTTGCGTGTTCTTAATCTACAGAAAATCACAATGAGGGTGCTTTGGAAGTGAAGTGTACACTGTCAAGTGTACACTGAAGGCACAAATAAAGAAGGAAGAAATAGCTGAAGGAGTGTAAACCTGTGGGGATAAGGTCAAGGTCATTATATATGAATGCAGTCTCCCTGCTGTGTGTCAAATGTGAGATTAGTACAATTTACTAGGGCTGGCCCTTCCTTCACTAGCATCAGGCACTAAAATGGGCATACTGCTGTCACAGGACATCATCATAAAGGGATGTTGTACAGCCTCCCAGTTTAGATCATAATGTTGTCTGCTCAGATTGGGCACTGTGAGACAAGTCTTTCCTAATAATAGGGAACTAATTTCTGCCCTGTTTTTCTTTATTGAGTGCTAAGGTCAGAAGCAGATGCCTTTACTCGTAAGGTTATTTCAATATGCCTGTTTTCACAATTAAAACCTTGAAAAATACTTGTAGTGTAAGTGTCCTGATTTTCAATTTTTATTAGTAAAATGGTGCCTGAAAAATATAAGAAGAAATGCAGCTATATGCACAATATTTTATTTCGGAGGGCTTTGGTACTATTAATGCTCATATTTATAAAGCTCTTAACTGTCATTAAAAATAATTCATTTGTAATAAAACATAATTTTAGGAATTATTTTAGATTTTCTTAGGATAATATTTGGCTCATTTTGCAAAAAAGCAGTAGTAAATGGGGAGGGGAGGAGCAAGATGGTTTTGTTTGAAAGTATGTAGGTTAAAAAAAAGTGGCCAGCTATATGCTTGACTGGTTACTGAAATGCTGGAAGAAATGTTGCTAAGTGTGGAATTACATCATCTTTCCTCTATACACAGAAAAAGCCCAAGGAAATATCATTTGTCATAAGACCTACGCTGCATAATCTAAAATGCCACTTTAATGCTGAGAGCAAAAGGATTAAAAAAACCAACTAAACAAAAAGCACACAAAGCCCCCAGGAGCCTAAAGAAAGTGGTGAACAATTCAAATTAAATCAGTTTTTTTACTGAAATGAAAGAAGGGTGAGGAGGAAAAAATCTTCAGTTCATTTAATAATTACAGTTTGAAGAGGGAAAAAACCCAACAGTGCATAGACAGAAAAGATTGAACACATTAATGCACCTTTTATATTTTGTTCCTTATCTCTGCAGAAAGTTATGATTATTTATAACATCTGACACTGGAATCATAAAAATATAGTCAGTGTCTTTCTTTGCCTGCAGATCTGAATCTCACATCCTTGTCCAAGACTGCAAAAAAAGAGCTTTGCTTTGAGGGGACTCCCACAACATGGAGGAAAGGAGAGTAGCCTCACAAGGATCTCACATAATAATGTCTGTTGGCATCCCTGCAGTGGTTTCAGAGCTGAGGTGATGTGTAACATGTTTTTCTGAGAGCTCAGAACAGCCACAGACTCTGTGAGCCGGAAGCTGGATCTCAGACAACTCCTTGAGATGGCAAAAACAAAGCCCCTGCTTAGCTGAGTAGAAGTAGGATTGACGGACTTTGTGCTAAGACTCACATTGTCCTGCTTTCTGTGATGCCTAACACTGTGTATTGGACTTTCTGCAGACATAGAGAGAGAAAAAGATGGAACTTTCTCAAGACTGGTTTAGACTAGAGGCAGGCAGCCACAGTGGTTGCATTTATCTCAAAGGAACAGGCGGGGTATTCCTTGCAGTCTTTATTTTCAGATGTTGCATACTTTTCTGTGAGAGCTAAATGCAAGTATTTAATGAATCAGAGCTGAACATGTAGCTTTAGAGTGAAAAAACAGATCAAGCTCTCTATGGTTTCTTACCTATACTGAAAAAACCCCAAAGCAATCAAACCCTGCCTAGACAGAGGTTTAGTTAATATTCCCATTGGATAGTTAATGTGAATTACTCTTGTTATGAACTGTCTGCAGGCTTTTCAGGAAGAGAAGATCAAGCATTTTCAAACCAGAAAATACAGAGCTGAAACTGGACAGTGGTGCTCACTGGAACTTTATGTGTTTCAGAGCAATGAAATGGAACTCACAGAGTGAAACCAAGTTGTTTTACATTTTAAAGAAAAGGCAGACGTATGTATGGGGGCAAAATAAGTGAGCTCCAGTGTCAGACTGAGGTTGGAGCATGTGTATATAGAGCACAGGACCTTTCTGGCTATCCATGGCATCAGCTCTTCAGAATATGCCTCTGGTGGACCTCACTGTTGGCTATTACTCAAATCCATAATAGTTTAGGACTTGCTAGCTGAAGGGCTGTTTTTCTCTGTATGTGGACTTCACCGGTACTGGTGACTCATAAATCCATAATAGTTTAGGGCATGCTGCCTGAGGGGCTGTTTTTTCCATGTTGTGCTTTCCCCTTTGCATGCACTAGAGCTATTTCCTTGCTTTTTAAGGAAGGAAATTGGTGGCGGGCTGCTCAGAATTGTGCTGTAGCCCACATGAATTTCTAATGTTTCAGTGTCTTTTAACTCAAAACTGCAAGGAGTGTTTGAACTTCAGAGTTCACTTTCCAGCCCTTGGCCTGAAATAGTTAATTCCCTAAACTACAGCTCATATTGCAAAGCTGATTTACAGGATTGTTGCTTTGAGAATGTGCTTTGAGCATGGAGAGACTTCTGCTTTTGTAAGAATTTTTGAGGTTTCACTGTTTTGTTGTTTCTTTTTTATGGCAGAGCAGTTAAGAGATGAGAATAGGTATATTTTATAGTGTTAACATGAAATGTGTATATATATATATATAATGAAATGGAGGGTTAGTGTCAGCAGTGAGCATTAGAAGGTGTTGAAGGTACAGTACTTTTCCACCCTCCCTAAGGTGTTTTACTGCTCTCTTGAAAGAGGATGTAGAAAACCTTTAATTAACCAGTCAAAATATATGGAGTCAGATTACTAATCAAATGCTCATTTGGGACTAAGTCCCGGTTCTGCTGAAGCCACTGGAAAAAAGGATGCAGAGAACCTTTCAGGACTGGGCCTTTCTTTCCAGAGAACTGGAAAGATGTATCTGAGATTCACCTGCACAGGAAGTTGTAGCATGACAAGACGAGGATGTCACCCTTCAGAAGGGCTGTCTTGGATGGAAACTGCTCTGATGATAGCTTCCCCTCGTTCTTCCAGGTGTGTCTGCTCAGCTGACCAGCACTCGTCTCCGTCGGAACACCTCCGTGGGCACCCCGTTCTGGATGGCTCCAGAGGTCAGGTTTCAGAACATTTTGTCACTGGTACTCGAGCTGCTGTATTCTGCATTTCTGCTCTTTGTCTTTCTTTCTGGTCCTTTCACCAAATATAACAGCAGTGTCATTTTAAAAAGTGTTTTAAACCTTTCTGTCATACATGTTTGCAAGAACTAAGTTAAAATTAGGTTTGTTTTTGAAATTACAAGATTAGAGGCAGGGAGAAAGACTCTGAAATGCTTACTAAAATGTTGAAGAACATAGAGTGCTACTATTGGTACTTTCCAGCCTTTCAAGCTCTGAAACTATAGATATCTCCCCACGGATGGAAGGAGCCCAGGATGGTACTGTGACAAATTATAACTTCTATTTTTTGACTTCTGCACCTGGAAAGTTTTTAATACTATATATCCCTACTTGCTTCAGCAAGAAATGGAAAAGGTTATTATGAATGAAGAAGATGCACTATGATTCTGTGGAGATTTTCCCTGACTGAAATTGAAGCATATACAGATACATTTTAAGCTGAGACAGGAAAAATATTTCCTTATAAATAAGCTTATCTGCTTAGAGTATTTGTGTGCACACAAACACATTCATCTATTTACAGCAGATGAAACGACTCTGTTTATACATATTTATTTTTATCAACACACTCTGTTCATACACATAGGTCTAGCCATATAACTAATAGTATACATGTTGGTTTAGATATGCAGCTAATGGGATGAAAAATTCTAGATTCATCCAGCATTGTGGATAAGCTGAAATGTGTATGAAGGTAAATACTTTGCTGTGATCTAATGAACTTTGTCCAGATGCACTTGATCTGGAAATTGGCTGATTTGGTTGAATAAGGACCCTTTAAGAGATAGTGAATCCACCTTCTGCTTTCCTGATTTTTTCACTTCATAGAGAGAGCAGTATACTTACAATAATTACTTAGCAAGAATAATCCATATAAAGAGTTTTAGGGTTGCTGAGTTTCCTTCTACTTCCTCTGTTGTGCAATTTATTCAGCTGAAAAAGCCATGGATTTGTACCCTTTCTCCAAATCAGAGAACATCTGCCCAGAGAATGTGTTGTTCATGGACACCTGCTTTCTCTAGTTTAAACACCGGGGGGGTTGGCAATTGGATCGATGCTTTAGCTTTCTAAAAGTGTGCGTATCTGTTTATTTCACTGAGTATTCTGTAAGAGATTCCTCCAACTGTGGGTGTGCTCTTAAATGTGGACATTTAACCATCCCAGTCTTTTACTCCAACAGGTGATTGCCTGTGAGCAGCAGCTAGATAGCTCCTATGATGCTAGATGTGATGCATGGTCCCTGGGTATTACTGCAATAGAGTTGGGAGATGGAGATCCACCCCTTGCTGATTTGCACCCCATGAGGGCACTCTTCAAAATACCAAGGTAATAGCTTGATGTCTTTGTTTGTTGATGGGTTAGACAGAACTTTTTCCTTAAAGTTTGCTTTCTAAAAGTTTTTGCTTCCCAACAATTTGCTTTCTTCAAACATAGACCATGTAAGTTTGTGGACTTTCTTTATATTATTTATACTAGGAGATAGGTTTAAAATACTTTGCCCAGTTGTATTTTCTGCAGGGTCCACTTTAGCCATGTGTGCACATTGAGAAGTTCAGAGTTGACTGTAGCTACATTTAAGAAAAAGTCATAGAGCCTTCTCCTGAGTGAGCTGCTGCCACAGGAATGCAGGGCTTGCTTGAGTCCCATATATTCTGTTACAAAGAATAACATATGATAGAAATACAGAGTCTGAATACGCTACTGTGGTGAACAGGTCCCATATTTGTCTTCAGGAGTTATCTTCTATCCTTTGAAGCAGAGGTTGTTCCCCCACTCACATGCATTTAGGCTTCAGCTTTTCATTAGCTTGTGCTCCTTCTGGCAGTTCCAGTGTTGCTGTCCTTGGGCAGTGCAAATAGCAACTTATTTTGTGTTTTTTGCTTTGAAGCTGAAAGTAAGTGGCACCCAAAGTGCCTCTTGTGGCATTTCAAAGGACATCAATCTCCAAGTCTGTAGATAATGATCATACAGTAGTAGTTTGTGGATTTCATCCTAAGAACCGGAGCAGTAGCACAACAGCTGAGCCCACATAGTATATGTAAGTGCTTAGAGTCCTTTTCAGCCAAGACACCCAAATTAGTTTAAATTACCTTTAGGTTTAAGAAATCTTGGCTGACCTGGCACTGAAACAGAGTATGAATGGTCTTCCTACCTTTGCTTGGAAAAAGCAGTTGCAAACTATTGTGGTCAGTCACTGCAGCTAGGACTTCAAAAAAGCTTCTGGCTTATACTTTGACAAGTACTGGGCACCTTTCTGCCCCGAAACAAATATAATATCAATATCCTTTCATTCTGTTTAGCAAAACCTGAGAGCAATAGAGTAAACATTAAGTAGCACTTGAAGAAAAGCAGTTATGGTTGATTGAAAAGAGACAGTAAGTCACCTTGTCTATTGGCTGGTCATTCCTTTTGTCTTCACGACCATACTCAGTGAAAACGGCATCTCTGAATGGAAGAAGACTGTCAAGACTGTTTCAACTAAAATAACACCTAGAGTAAACAGCTCTAACAATAGAAAAGAAAGCAGTATATCCATTTGCAATAGATCTTTACTTAAACCTTCACTTCTGATTATCTTTTGATGAATGAGGAATAATTAATAAAGAACCAATTCCTTTGGACACTTGGTTCAGCAAGTTGATGAATTCAGTCCTTCTGAGAAAACTTAAAAATAGAATTGCTTTTTAAAATTTCTCCTAAGAAAGTATATTGTTTCAGGCTTAAAAAAAGGAATTTGTCATTACAAGTGAATAGTGATTAATGAGTTGTTAGTTTAATTTCTTTCTATTGATTTGATTGAAAAAAATCACAGTGATTCTTAGGTACACTTGGTAGATTACCTCGATGCTATATCTCCTTATTAGTTATGTAAAGTAGGAGAGCCAATGAGGCATTGCACCATCTACCCATGCTCCTTTTACCAGTGGAAATCAATATCTTTTTTTGGTGGCCTTCTAAAACTCATTACTCAGCCTGCCTTCACACATTGTTTTTGTCAAGTGAGAAGCTTATTAATTTATCACCACATTGACCTTTGCAGGAATCCTCCTCCAACGCTACAGCAGCCTGAACTGTGGTCACCTGAATTCAATGACTTCATTAACAAGTGAGTAACAACTGAGACTACTCTGGTTGAATATGGAACATGTGTAAATGTCATGTGTAAAATATCTTTTGTGGAAATCTGTTGCAACTAATACTCTCCCTTAAAAGGCTAGTTAGTAAATCCATTTGACTTCCAAGTGAGGCTCTGTATTTATACATGAAATAGTATTTCAACACCCTTGACATTTTTTAAGTTAAAGAATATTTAGTTTTAAAATGCAATAATTTAACTTTTTGGACGCATCAATTCTGTGAAGTCGTATCAGTTTTCAGTGCAGAGCTGTTATGATTAAGACAGATATATTTATTATGGAGTCATGAACGAACCCCAGACAAGCATTTCAAAACTTAACTGCAAACCCTCAATGGTCATATGTTTTTTTCTGCCAGCACAGGTGCTTGACTAAAGATTATGAGAAGCGTCCAACAGTATCTACTCTTTTGCAGCATGATTTTATTAAGCAAATTGAAGGAAAAGAAAACGTGCTGCAAAGGCAACTCATGGAATTTATTGATGTTCATCAACAAATGGGAGTCACTGAAAAGGCAAGGTAAAAGTAGCTAAACAGTAGACCAATTGGGTCAATTTTGATACTTGCACTGTTTCAGAATGACTAGAACTCAGAGAAAGATTCAACCCTTATAACTTTAGATGGCCAAAAAAAGAGGAAAGTTTAATATTTGGGGTCCCCTGTACTGCAATGGAAAGAGAGAGGCATCATGATTCACATGTGGGATGAAACAATCTTTAGAAATGCCTCCCCTTTCTTCTGTGACTCAAGATATAGTCTTAGACCCCAGTTTTTTAGAAAGCAAAGGTTAGGTGAAATTAATGTTTCATACGTCTGCATGGTCAGCTAATGCTTAGTTTGAGCAAGTATGCTACAACCAGCTAGTCAGGTTCCTGCAGGAGTTGATGTTTCTGACTGAAAGAAGTGATAGTCCTAGCAGACCACGTTTTGCAAATTTCAAATGTTATGTCTTCTTGAATGGAAACTTTCTTCCACTGGCATCTAAGTGGTGTCAATTCTGAACAAATCACTTAACACCTGATGGCTTTTATTTAAAATACTTTAAAATATCCTGGCTCAGTTTTACAATTGAAAAAACTCTATACAGTACACGCATGTATCAGATGTGAAATGTTGTAGAATTGTATTGAAGTATTACTGGTATGACTGCTCCTGCTTCAAGGAAAATCACGATGCTTTTACTTTTTTTTTTTAATGGAACATGAAAATTTTAAAGACATTTTGGCATTATCATTTATATGGAAAAAGCTTGTTAAAATCTGCCACATTTTCTTTCACACATTTAGAGTAACAATATATAGAGAAGTCTTCAGTTCTGGAGAATTTTCTATTTACTCTATGCTTTGAAGATAATAGTAAAAAATATATTTCTAAATAATTATGATATTGAAGTGTTTTCAACTTTAACTGGATATGGGAGGAGTAGTGCTTTCTCTTTTCTGACATTGCAGTATAAAAATGTGCATTTGGCTTGCATTTAAGCTTCAGACTGGATTTGTATGGTCTATATATTGCAGACTTGACATTTGCTTAATCCAGAAAGATTCTTGAATTCAAATAAGCTTATCGGATGTCAGTGCTGAGCACTAAACCAGCAACATAATCCAGACTTTAAATAGCATTTATTTAAAAAACACACAGGGAAATATATGTGGTAAAATAAGTCCAAAACACTAGCTTATATTATTTAAAATCTTGTTAACACTTGTGATAATTTTGGAAAAAATCAAGCTTCCAGTCAATTAGATATTGTGACTTTTTAAACCCATTTTAGAGAACTCACTTTCGTTTTCATATTGTTGGGGTTTTTTTTCAAATCCTTAATTTTTTTTCATGTAAATTATGCATGAAGCAAACTACATGAACTTTTTTTGTTTTCTGTACAATACAAACATAAATAAAGTGGCCAAATTTGAATGTGTACAGAGCAGTCAAGTGGTACAAGAACAGGATGATCTACTGGTATTTTCTTTGTCCTGTTTAAACTGTGTTTTATAAGCTGGTGGCTCTTCATGAGAGCTAGAATTTAAGGGAGTATAGTACCATGTGATGAAGTTACCTATGCTTTTCTAGTTGATCAAATGTAACTTTTATGTCAAATTTCCCGAAGGAAAACAGAATTTTGTCTTTAAAAATAATAATAAAACATAAAATTAAATAATTTATTATCTCAATCTGTGCAAAAATGTACTTATTTAATTCAGAGTGTAATTTAAATGGCAGGGTTAAACTGAGCACAGTCCATATTTCGGTTTAGCTGTTTAAAATACTAACAAGTAGTATTTCCAACCTAAATTATTTTGTTATTGTGCAATTTTGTGAATTACACTGTTAGACTGACTACAGAACAGCATTTGTGGTTTTTTCTGCTGTGAAGGATAAGAGATTATGCAAAGATTTTTAAATTCAGTAGTCATGCTTTTTTTAAAGTCTTTTGTTACTAATTCTATGTATCTTCTGACCTTTAATCTGCACAAAGCAAGTGGTGTTAAAAGCAATGTCTGTACAGAAGTGCCATGTAAATCTGATTTGAAATCAAGACATAAGCGTTATAGTGACAAGTCCCCTGGAAGAGCTGCTCTTTTCTTGCTTATGCTATTCTGGCACTGTTTGTACAGTGATGTGTTAGGGTCCTACTGTGAAATTTCTGAACTTTCAGCAGTTGCTGGCAACTTTCCTTGTAAAACTTCTTCCTGATCTCAAGCTCACACTCTCTCAGTCCCTAATTTGAAGGCATAACTCTCCTCCTTCTTGACAATGGGAGTGGGAGGCAGGTAGTTTAGGGGATTAAAGATCTTTTCCTTCTGCTGAGGGCAGAAATCCTGCTACCTGTATTGTGTTGTGTAAATGGGCATTGGAATATAAAGTCAATAAACTTGGTAATGTGGAATTAAAGCTGAAAATTAGGAAAATTAGAAAATACTAGGAAATATTTTCTTTGTATGTGTTTACTCTCCTCATCAAATTTAATTCATTAATTGCAGTTTTGTGTTTCAAAGAAAAAAAAATTAATAGCTGAGGTCCAGCCACTAGGTTTTATTGTGTGCACTATTTCTGTTTTCACTCAAAATCAAGTCACCTTCTTAGCCCATTGGGCTGAGCTGCAATTTGCTTCTGACTGCTTTCTGCAGCAGTAGTCTGTTGGTGCGCTTGTGATCTTACCTTGCTGTTTGCTGGGTGCAGTTGATGCAGCTCAAAAAGAAAAGCTCATTACATTATATCACATTCTCATGGGTTTTTTTGCAGAGGGCCTTACCCTCAGATCTGATCCTTGAGCACTGTGTGTGCTCAGGAAGGATGTGAAATCTCTAGGCACAGAGTGGAGCCACCCTGAAGTCTCCCCCATTGGCACCATTGTTCCTGAGGTATTTTCTAACACTGAGGAGTCACTGAGTCATGAGGGTGCTCAGAACCTTCCCAGTGTCGTTATTCTAGTGAAGAGGAACCAAGGTTTAGGTCCTGCATTGTACTGCATCCTCTCAAGAGTTGGAAAAAGAGAAAGAACTAGAAGAAGAGAGCCCACCAACCACCTGACTAACCAGAGAAATCTCAATTAACACTGGTAAAACTTTAGATAGCAATGTGCCACAGCCTTGCTCCAGGTTTCATCAAAGTGATATAAGGTAAAAGTGGTTTTTCAGTAGCCTTTGAGCAGTGTTCTAGCACTAGAATATCTTGTGCTACTCAAGACTCAAAAAAGCATGAATACTAGCAGTGAGCTTCGTTGAAAATTCCACTTTTTTTACTTTGAGCAAATGCAGTACATTTTTTTCTAAAATAATCATTTTTTTATGCTAAAAATATCTATTTGCAACTTAATCTTTCCTAGCTCAGAACTCAGGCTGAAATGACAATGGTAATAGCAGGAGAAAATATCCCTTGATACATTAACATTTTCCCATAGCATCCTGATGGTAATATCTTTAAAATCTGCTGCTGGGAATGATATATGTGCTATATATTAAATATGCTGTATGAGATATGCTACATGGACTAAATTCACGTTAGAGAAGAGGTGAAGCAGGCAGAGTTGCATACTAAGTGCAATTAATTTTGGTGGGGTTTTTTTGTGAGGTAAGTCACTTTCAGGACAGGGGCCCTGAGCTTGACAAAGGTTTTCAAAGTAGCAGTATAGCTGTTAAAGTTTATAATTAGTGATGAAAATAGTTATTAAAAATCAGTACTGCAGCATATACCCCAAAACAGTTCTAAAAATACACTTCTTGCTAGGCCAAAAGAGGGAAAAAAAATCCCTGCATTGTAAAGAATTTTACTCTGCAACAGAAATAGCTGTCTTTGAAACAACCTTCAGAACTCTCACATCTACACCTGACAGTCAGGCTTGTAAGACTTTTATCTTGGATTGTTCGGCTGTCTTCTTCTTGACTGCTTTTACAATAATCTCTGTAGAAATATGCAATGATTAGTACATTGTGTATTTCCTGGGAATTGTGAGTCATTCCAGAAATGAGCTGTACATATGAGGGGTATTCAGTGCACCTAGATTTCAGCAAATGACTCTGGTCCCCAGATTAAGAGTTATCTTTATATACTCTCTGAGTAATTATGGGAAAGAGACCTATTCTACTGCAAAATGATGCAAAGTTTTGGGTGAGCTGAATTATTTTCGTAGGAGTTTGTCCTCCTGAATTGCCCGTACAGGGTTGTCACTGAAATCAGTAACAGAGTACTAAATAGTTGCTCTATTTAACTGTTTGGAAAGGCCAGGGAGATAATTTCATAGAAGTTCATGTACAACATGCACAAAGGTGGTTGTCAATTTATTGACCCCTATTAAAAGCAGGGAGTACCGTAAGGTTTCCTTTCGTGACTTTTCCTGATTGCACAGACTTGTGTTGCCCGTTTTCTGGGTGTTCACTCTGTCCCAGTCTCTCTGACTCATCCTGCCAGTGGAAAGCAGCTGACAGCAATCCTTCAAGCTCAGCTCTGCAGGGCAGGCTGTAGGAGACCGTGGGAGATTCCCCGTGCTGGCTTGACAAAGACAATATGAGGGGCAGTACAAGATAGTACACACAGAGTCCAGTGCTGTCTTGGCCAAGGTCTCCAGATGACATCTGGATGGCAGTAGTGGCTGAAATGGGGGGTTTTAGAACTTGGATTCAATCTTTGATCCCTTCAGGCCAGTTCTTCCTCTTCTAACTCAGTGTGGGCTTTGTTATACCAAGAAGTCTGTGCTTCTGCATTGAGGACACTCCTGCATGGGATGGCTGTGCTGAAAATTTCTCTCAGGCTGTAGAAGCGGTAGAGAGTTCTGGGAACAAAGGCCTTAGAATAAGCAGATCTCATGCCATAACTAAAACACATCTCTATATCTGAATAATGTTCTTCTATATAACACAAGGGACAACAGCAATGCCTGAATGAAGAATAGTTTACCTTCTGAAGAAAACAGGAGGAAGATGTTCCTCCTGCATTCAGAACTCCTCAGGACAAATGTTCTGCAAGTGGTACTTTACTGTTGTGCCAGTCCACTTGCTCAGCAACTCATTTTTCCTGAAGGTGGGAAACTTCAGCTGGCTTTTTGTACCCATGGAGCTTCCCCTTTATCATCTCGATATGGCTCTGAGCACAGGGCCTGGGTCTGACTCATGAGGAGCTAATCTCAGAGAGTCCTTTTAGAGATCTCCTATTTGCTCTGTTAAGAACACATACTTCCCCCTGGACCTTGTCAGGGATACAGCTATTTCTTGAGGCTGTTGTGAAGGAATAATAATCTGCTTTGTTTACAGGTCATGGAAAAGCAGCACAAGCTTTGTCAAACAGATTGTGCAGAGCTGGGCACAGACCAACTCTGAATCAAAAGCCCCATAGCTCTGCAGGGCAACAGTGTGCTCTCAGAAACATTGCATAAGCTGCAGCACAGCTCCCTGAGACTGCAGCCTGGAGTCTCAGTGCTGTCAGTCATTTAAATACAGAGGGGAACACAGGTTTGTCTGCAAAGCATTGTGCGGATGCAGCTGGAGGCTTATCACTGAGGTATCACACTTTCTAAAGTCAGGTACAGATTTTTTATAGACAGTAGGCTGTAGTTTTAGTTAAGCAGATTTCACAAGATATATCTGTGAAGAAAAAAATTTGATTTTAAGTGTGAATTAATACTGCTTTGTTCAACCTCCAGAGACATATAATCACCAGCAATGACAGATCCTGTAGAGGTTTCTCTGTGTTGCTTCTTTGTCATTTTACTGCTGTTTGTAACTGCTGGGAGGTGTACAGCTGTTTCCACCTTCACCTTACGAAAACTTCATTATTTTTAGTTTCTTCTGTACATTCAGACTAAGGCCAGCCCTTTTACTGTCACTTCTTAGTCTATAGCTAATTCTCCAACCAGTTTAGGCAGAGAGTTCAGCAGGGCATCATGAGTCACACTTTCCTTTTCATGGTATTTTTGGAACTATCAGAAATCTTTTAAATACATTCTGACAATTTGAAGAAGAAAAGCTGCAGTTGCCTCATTTTGATTTAACTGAATCTTGAAAGATAAGTGGGGGGAGGGGAGCACTGATGTGAAAGAGAATGCACAGAAACAATGCTGCCTTGACTCATTTTCTTGTCCTTACTGCATTGAAGTTTCTGGCCTTTAGCTGCCTGAATTGCTTGTCAGGCATGCTTGTAAAACCCAATGCCTCCAATATATTTTTGAGCAGAGCAGAGATACATGGTTATTTCAGTTCACAATGTCTATGTGCATGATCTTAATGAAACTTCAGCACTGATGTCAACAGCACTGATGTGGTTTTTTTTAAGTGGTTGGAATGAAGCAGTATAACTGCCCTTGAGGGGTCTGTGCCCTTTGACAGCAAAGTGGGAAAATATTGTGTTCTGCAAATCTGCCACTCTTATGTACTCTGGAGAATGGAGAATATAATCTAGCCCAACAAGCGCTGGTGTTCTCATAATGTCAGCTGAGGAGGATTACAGGAGGATCGATTTTATGTAATTAAACTTCCCTGGCATACACAGAGATCTGTTTCCTTAAAAGAAAAAAAAAAATGAAAAAAGAAAAAAAAAATGTCCATGGCTGGAGTATTCTTCTCCCTTCCTGCACAGCCATTGTTAGTTTCTTACTTTAAATGAAACATGGTAATTGAAACTAATCCTGGGAAATACCACTCTCTCATTGATATGCAGTAACATTTAAGGAACTAGCATATTAAAAAAATATGTTCAATGTGTAACAGTTCCACCAGAAATGGAAAGCAAAGCTTGACAGATGCTTTGTTTTGGGTCTTTCTTCAGCAACAGAAAAAAATAGAACATTAGAGCTTGACATAGTCCTGCAATTCCCACATCTTCCCCTTATGAGCATATTGATAGCTCTCTCTCAAAGTCACACTGTTGTTAGATGCATCTTCTGGACACAAAATGACCTTCATACAGGTACAAAGGAGAAATTGTTTCAGCTGTCCAAATTTAACTTCTTTCAAATGAAACTTTTTGAAAGAGGTATAAATAGGAGTGAATTATAGAAGGGATGGATTTCTATTGAGAGGGTAGGATATTGTCTGCACCTCTGACTTTGGATTCAGTAATGTCCTTTCGCTCCTAAATGCAGATCAAACAGCAGCAGATTATGCAAGGCTGAGGAGTTAATTTAAATCTTTATAATACCACCTCCTCTTTAATACTACCTGAAGGACATGCTACCAAAAGTGGTCTTGTACTGTTGTTGCAAGGACAATACTATCAAGACAGCTCTCATGGTAAAACTGGATTCCAAAGGAAAGTGAAGAATAGGTCAAACCTAGGATAATGTAGATCCTGTCAATCCTTTGGTTCATTTTGCTTCCTGGTCACTTAGCCTCCTCACTGGATACTGTACTGTGATTTTGGCACCTAAACTGTGAAACTATGGTAGCTCTTGCAAGGAAGTCTTACATATTTTTGTCTTGATATTAAAGTTGCAGAATCAGTCTTCTGTGGGCTTGAAGCTCCTGCCTTTGCATTGTGGACAATTAAAAAACTCTGCTGGTAGCTGGCACCTGTATTAAGGAGGAAGAAACTGGCACCGGAATGAGAACAGGCCATTCTGTCATCCTCAGGGAATGATTGTTAGAGACAAGAGAAATTGAAAGAAGTGATAGATGAAGTGCACTCCAGTCTGGATTTCCATCATCCAGATTGTGAGTGCACTTACATTTTGGGAGGGCATCATTTGCCCATTTCTTCCACTCCCTTTTCAGTCCTGGCAGACAGTTATTTTACCCAGTTGGTGCCTGCTTGAGTTTCTGCACCTGCATCCCTCATCAGTGCACAGTCAGCATGACCTGAACCAGCACTCATGAACTAGGTGATATTCATTAAATATGCAGTAAATCTGTGGGAGTTCAGCTTTCCCCATCAGTGTGATGTTCACTCACTCTAACTTTCCATCTTGGTGTGACTACACTCTTTCTTCTGTCATCTGTTCACTGTATATCAAAATTCTTGCCTGTGTAGAAAACACCTGTCTGCTTAGATAACTATGCCATATGTCCAAATATCAGAATTAAATAATTTCCCTGGTCTTGTCTGGGATCAAGGTAAAGAGTGAGTGCTTCACACAACAGTTTCCTGGCTGTCTCAGTTTACCAAGGTAAATGTTCCTTATGTTTGAGAGGTGCCTTCCCACCAGTGGCATCAAAGGGAGTGAGGTCATATCAGGAGATCAGATTTACTTAATAGTTTTCCTGTGCTTGTGCCTTATTACATATCTGAGCTTGATTTAGTTTGTGAACTCTGCTGTTACTTATCCAGTTTCCCTTTCCCTTATTTTCCCTCATCTCTTAAAACAAGTATAACTAATATGAATTGTAAACCTTGCATTCTCTGCTGTGTTTGCTCTATTTAACAATGCCTTTACTCTTGGATAAAGAATGATCCAAGTCTCTGGGAATTTTCTTGCTAATTAAAATAAGGCTGCATAAAGTTGGGTTTATGGTTTGCTTGAAGGAGAAAAGAAATCTGAGACAAATTTGAAGTTAAACTTGAAGTTTAACCCTGGTAAGAAAGATATTTGAAATTTTGTTTTCTTATCATGTATGACTTTTTCTCCTAGTAAGTCCAAGAAAATTTGGTCAAGATGTATTTCACTTACCCCAGTGGTTCTGTAGCACTTTGCTCTGTAGTGTGGTCATCTCAGCCAGACTTTAGAGCACTGTCATGACTAAGCTAGAAATATTTCTGTCCTGAGTGCTTTGTCTGCATCATCTTTGCTGTACTATTTCATCATATATCCCTGGTTTTGTCCTATACATAACTGTTAGCAGGATCTTTTTGCACGTTGGTGCCAGAGTTTCACTCTTACATGCTTTATAACTATGTTCTTTTTTCTTTACTTGTATTGCCAAGCTCCTGTCTCACAGCTGATGTAGGGGTGTGATCTAAGCAGGGATCTATAGAGTGACAAAGTTCTTCATGGTTGCAGTTCTGGGATCTAATCATAGCTTTTGAATTGTCAGATACTGCTGTGCTGTACCAAGAAGTTGACTTCCGTATTGTTTTTCAAACATTTGTGTGTTTAAATTCAGAACAATGGAAAACTAGAATGTTTTGGCCGTCAAGATGGTTGCAGATGCAAGATCTGCTCTGTTTCCTTACATCAGGAGATTGTATCTCTTTCTTTTCTAGATTTGAACGTATTCACACAAAGAAAGGGAACTACAGTAAGTCACTAGTTTCAAACCAAGAAGAGGTAGATGATTTAGCAACCTTGGAGGTACTGGATGAGGTAAGAACCTCTTTTTTCATGTTTTCCCGAAGAGGAGTAATCATATATTAAATCACAATGGTGTGCTGTTGATTTTCAAATTCAACTGTATTGTCACACTTCAGTTGTGTAAGTGTAAAATGACATTTCACCACTTTATGCCAAATATTTTAGACAAGATTTACTGTGTCAGAAAAATTCCAACTCATACCTAAAACAATCTCTGGAGTTACAGCTGTAGACCAAACAGTATTGTAACACCATTGACTAAACAGGATTTATATCACTGGATTTTATTACAGCTAAGTATCCAGTTTGCAATGGTATGTTAACCTGAAATTGGTCTAGGTTCAAGACCTTCCACCACGTTGCTTGAGCACTGAGAGTTGCCTTAAACTAGCTCACCACACTCTCCCAGACTAGGCTCTCACTGACTTATTTTGGTGGGAAAATGCATGAGGGTCAATTTATGCCAGCTGAGCCTCTCATCTGTCAATGCCTGCTGGTGAACCTTTGACCAAATTACTGATACAAATACCACTGGTTTGTCAAAGTTCAAAAATTTGTCCAGTAGGTGCAGGGAAACATGTTATAAGGGAGGGAGGAGGTCTGCTGTGTTTATGCTTTAAGCTTCAAAACCAGAAAGAAGAATCAGGCTGCAGCACATTATCTGCAGGTCTTGGAGGCCATCAGTGGTTGTAAACAAACCGTCATTCTTCATCTACTGGGCTGTGCATAGACCATAATTCACATTCTCTTATCTGTAAAACTTCTCCAGTGTATTGTACCTTTGTCAGTCGAGAATATTCATTGTGGCACTTGAGCTGGTAAACTGTGTCATGCTGACAGCTCACAGAACATCTTCCATCTACCCAAGACCTTTTTATAGTAGCTTGATATTTAGTTAATTCTAATTGAACTAACCCAAAATTCATCTACTAGACAAAGTTCAGGTTTAAGCATTTTTTTAGTATTGGGAAGAGTAAGACTGTTGTGGGGTTTTTTTTTAATCTTTTACCATGATACATACAAACAACCCAAGCTAAAGAGATTTCATTGCATAAAAAAATCCCCAGACTAACCCAGTATCCCTTCTCCTCAGGGAGAGGAGCTCCTCCATGAGATGGAGCATTCTCATGGAAGTCCTCAGGAAGCCTCTGTCTAAATGCATTGTTTGACTACGTGGTGTTACTAAATCAAATCCAATTTAAAACCACTTTCACATATGAATGGCAGCTTCTCAGAACTGTATTCTTTCTTCCACTCAAATTTTTCTTCCAGTTTAGATAGTCCCCTCATCAGAGCAAGACAAGAGACCTTCTTTCTATTGGTGCAAGAGATAATTTCAGAAAGGGCAGAAGTTCCTCTAAAATAATTCTGTAATGTGAATCTGGTTCTGGCCAAAAGGAAAGAGAGCATTCAAAACCAAAAAGTTCATCAAGGCAATAGAAAACCAACATTTTCTCCTTATGTTTTCTCATGAAGAAAATATAGCCTCTGCAGCTGTTGAGAATTTGGCTTGTAAGTGTATTAAACAGGACACTGTACAACTGTGAATAAATAGGTGAGGAAGGAAAGCAATTCCTTCTGTAGTCCTCTGCTGCCAGTTGGTCTGTTCCAGTGGGTATGGAGCCTAAATATTTTCACATGTACCCCACATTAGTCTCAAGGCTGGTTTGAATTCATTCAGCTTCATTCAGCTCTGTGGCCTGTTTTGGTTGGAAACCTAACCAGGCACTTTATATACCCAGCTGTGGATGCAGAAGAAGCTGAGGGAAATTACATCAAGAAATTTGAATGCCACTAATGGGCCCTTGTTTTTTCTTGGTTCAGGGGGAACTGGCTCTGCAATAGCAAAGAACAATCACGGCAGAGACTGCTTGTTATTAGGGAAAGATGCCTCATTGTTTACATTAATGGGAACAAAAAAGTTGAACATCTGTGTTGTATCATAACTGAGAGTAATGTTAGAACAGCTGTAATGGCAGTTATGGACTCAATCAAATGCCTCTTGCTTGATAAGTTACATGAAACTTTAGTGGTAGAAATGTAGACAAGACTGTCTCATGGAAACCTCTGATGAACTGAATGAAAGCAGTACTCATTGACTCCTTTTTCTACAGCCATTTGAGGATCCATAAGTATGTGTTGTTCAAAGTAAGACAAAAAATTAGAAATGCCAATGTGTTTGAAAATATTGCTTACTTTTGATGATGATCAATTGTACTCCTGACTATAAATACCTTTCCTCCTCATCCTCACTCATTGAAACTATATCAATATTTTATACATTTTCCTAGCATTCTTTTTCCCCCCATGTGATTAATGGTTCCTGTTCCCTCTCCATCAGAATACAGTAACGGAGCAGTTGCAGAAGGGTTATGCCAAGGACCAGATCTACACATACGTTGGGGACATTCTCATCGCTGTCAATCCATTTCGCAACATAGATATTTATTCTTCACAGGTGTGAAAATTTAGGTTTTGTTATTTTAAACTAGCACCAAATTCCACTAAAATATAAATATTTGCATTGACTATAAAGTAAGATCATTCTTGAGATTTATTTTAGCTTACTCTGAAAAACAGAATTACAAGTAGAGATGTTCTTTCAAGTGCACATTGACACAAATTCTTAAGACTTGCTGAATTTCAGCACAGAAATGAGAAACTCCAAAAGAATTCATTTCTAGTGTCTTTATGTCTACAGTGTAGATCATGCACAAAGCAATCCTGTAAAATGCTAACTTCTGTGAATCTGTTTCCTTATTTTACAAAAGGGAATTTGTCTCCCTATTATACAAAAGGGGAAAGATATTAAAGTTGGATCATACAATAATTTGGGGTTATTAATTATGAGATACTACAGGTACAGAAGAGATCTCAAGGGAAGGGAAGCACAAATAAATTTAAATAAGTTGGAACTATGATGTCTGACAACAGTAAATTTTCTCCTAATAAATTGAGTTTCATAATGTCATCAGGGCTAAAATTATAGAAAATTTCACTTCATTTTTTAGCAGTTCTTATAGTCCTAAGTACATACAGATTCATGGTATAGTGAGTGCAGTAACAGGTCCCTCAGAAAACATCACTGCTGGAAACCTCAGCATGCTGTACTCTAATCTAAAAATAAAACCAAACCTAAAAAAAAGTTTTTAAAGGACAGTGATCATGATTTTATTTTTCTTACACTTAGCATTCCAAACTGTATATTGGAGCCAAACGGACTGCAAACCCTCCTCACATTTTTGCTGTTGCTGACATAGGCTATCAGTCCATGGTGACATACAACTCTGATCAGGTATGGATGAGGTGTCTTATTACATCCTCTGCCAGGCTGAGAGATATGTGATGAGCTCAGTCTTGCTCTGTTCTCTGCAGTGTATTGTTATTTCTGGGGAAAGTGGAGCTGGCAAGACGCAAAGTGCCCATCTGCTGGTTCAGCAGCTCACTGTCCTCGGCAAGGTAAGTGGCAGAGGGGATGTCTCTGTGAGGCTTTAAGGCTTTGCTATCCTGGGTCTAAAGGGCTGAACCTAGGGACAGGGCATTGGTTGTGGGGTGATACTGTTACACATTTTCCAGAGAACATTAGAACATGATGCTCATCTATCTACTCCTTCCTCCCTTCTAGGGTCACTTGGAAATGTGCTGGGGTTTCCACAACAAAAAGTACCCACCGCAGTGAGGGCTGTGACTTAGTCAGATCCCTGTTTAATTGAGTGCCTTCAAGTCACCCAAGCAGAACAAAATAAAATCCTCTTCTTGCTTCTCATTCTTCCACAACCAGATTGCTGTCAGTGGGACATAGTCGTTCTGGGTAGTGGCCACCATAACTGTCTAAATAAAATGCCGTTTTTAGCATGCCCAAGGTGAGATGAAAGCCAGCTAATGGATTGGTAGGGTGGAGGGGAGCAGTAACCAGATGCTAACAAGGATCCTAAAAGCAGATTGGCCATCTCAGAGCCATGAACCACAAAAACCATAGAAATTAATTCATAGTGTTGTTATCATTGTGTGTGTTATTTCTTCCAGACAGCCTTAGTTCTGAGGATTGCTATATTCTGACTGATTTCATTACATATATATATATATGCCTTTTTCTCCATATATTTTCCATGGGAATAGCTGCCCTGACTATGTTACACTTCACAATACCAATGAGGAGATTAAAGGAACACCTAAAAATGCATGAATTTGAATAATCACTGATAATTTGAAACAATATCTTTTTAATATCCAGGCTAATAACAGGACTCTGCAGGAGAAGATTCTCCAGGTGAACAACCTTGTAGAAGCATTTGGGAATGCAGGCACTATCATCAATGATAATTCAAGCAGATTTGGAAAATATTTGGAAATGAAATTCACTTGTGGTGGCACTGTAGTCGGAGCTCAGATTTCAGAGTACCTCCTTGAAAAATCCAGAGTTGTCCACCAGGCAGTGTAAGTATGAAAGTTGTATTTGATCTAATTTGGGGGCTACAGAGTAGGCCTATGATGCAGGAAATCACCTTGTTTCAAAACACAAAGATGAATGAGGTACCTGGATTTTTTTCCTTAGAAGTTGTATATAAATAGCTTATGAATCTGTAAGCTAGCTGAAAACTACTCCAGATTTTTCTTTTTCATTGCCTCCTGGGTTATTTAAACAAATCTTATAAAACTTCTCATGTGATGTATAAAATAAGAATATGCAAATTAAAAACTTACTAATAGTTCAGGTATACATTTCATTGTGGGATTTTGGAGTATTGTGTTAAGTGTATCACTTGGATTTACTTCCTCTAAATTTCCTGTAGTATTGTAGCTTCCTTCTTTGTGTGTTTGGTCGTTTTCCATTTTGAAACATATAGTAGGATTTGTTTATAGAGGATTATGGGTCAAAGATCCCTGCCAAGAAGGGCTTGGGAGTGCTGTTGGATAAGAGGCTGGACATGACCCAGCTATGTGCCCTCACAGTCCAGAAAGCCAAACCTGCACTGGGCTGCATCAAAAGCAGCTGGTTGGGGGGGAAATCTCCTCTACCCAGCTCTGGTGAGACCCCATCTGCAGTGCTGCTTCCAGCTCTGGGACCCCCACTACAGGACATATGTGGACCTGTTGGAGAAATTGCATAGAAGGGCCACCAAGATTATTAGAGGGATGGAGCACCTCTGCTACAAGGAATGGCTGAGAAAATTGGGATTGTTCACCCTGGACAAGAGAAGGCTTTGGGGTGGCCAAATTGCTGTCTTCCCCCTGAAGGGAGCCTGCAAGAAAAATGGAGAGAGACTTTTTGCAAGAATGTGTAGTAGACACACTGTCTATCCTGTCGACAGGATAAGGGGCAATAGATTTAAACTGAGAGAGAGTAGGTTTAGATTAGATTTTAGAAAGAAATTCTTTAGTGTGAGGGTGGTGAGGCACTGAAGCAAGTTACTCGGAGAAGCTGAGGATGCCTCATCCCTGGAAGTGTTTATAGCCAGGCTGGATGGGTCTCTGAGCAGCCCGGTCTAATGAAAGGTGTCCCTGCCCATGACAGGGGAGTTGAAACTAGATGATCCTTAAGGTCCCTCCCAACCCAAGCCATTCTATGGTTCTGTGATCTAATGGTGCCCCTGAGACATAGACCTAAGCTCATGCATAAAGCAGGGGTTTGAACACAATTCCTTTTTGCCATTCAGTAGTGACTGACTTGGGCATCTCAGGGCTCAGTCATGGTTGCAAATTTTCACCTAGTTCTTTCTCATAAGGAGCACAGGAACCTTGAATATGTAATAAACCTCTGTCCTAGGTTTATCTAGCTTCTAGCCAAGCATGCCAAGTCATAAGGCCCTTTTGCTTAATGTCTCCTTCCTGGTTCAGGGCTAAAAGACACAACAGACCTACTGCATTCAGTGAACCAAGAGTGTATCCCTTGCCCACAGTCAGAATGTTTTTTAAAATAAATGGAGTTAAGCTATCCATTCCGTGTGGGTGGGTAAGCAACGTGCAAGATCTCACACAGGAGCTACCAATTGCATCAATGGCAGAGCAGCACTGAGCTGCTCTAGCACTGAGCAGCCACCCTGGCAGTGTCAGGACAAACACAGAATGGCGTGAAAAGGGTGTTCACAAGAAGTTCTGTAATAAAGCTTCTTTCAAAGTCCTCTGTCACGTTGTGTGTCTTGCCTGTTATTAAAATAACATTTAATAATAATATGTGTGTCATTAATAACTGTAACGTGGTTATGTTACTAAATCAGTTTGTTGTTTCTGTTGTTTCAGAGGAGAGAAAAATTTCCATATTTTTTATTATATTTATGCTGGTCTTGCAGAAAAGAAAAAACTGGCACATTATAAACTGCCAGAATATAGACCTCCCAGGTAATGCAGTTTATTTTTTTGCATAAATTGATTACTAAGAAATGCAGTGTTGAATTCTCAGCCTCGTTTACATTCTAACTCTGTATCCATCAACTTTTTCAGATATCTGCAAAATGATCATTTCAGAATAGTGCAAGATTTCATGAATAATAGCTTTTATAAATCTCAGTTTGAATTAATAGAACAATGCTTCAAAGTCATAGGTTTTACACTGGAGGTGAGTGCTGATAACCCTTTGTGAACTTCACCAGCTACCTTAATCAAGAAAAGCTTGTATAAAGCATTCAAATCTCCCTTGTTCCCTTAGCATATTGCATTTATGTTTTAGGATCTTGCATGGTCAACTTGTTGTTATATAGTAACATTTAAATTTTTAAGGTTTCAAGGCATTGGTAAACCAATAAAATTATATTAGCCAACAAGGCTTTGAAATCAGTGAACACAGCACAGCTGAGTAATGTGGGAGGGGGGAATTTTAACAAATTTAATGCATAGAAAATTATGTTCTAACTGTTTATTAGCCAATAATTTTAGGCCTGTGAATAGGAGCCTCATCTCAGTTTTAAGAGGAAGTCCATGGTGAGAGTTCTAAAAATTCATTGAGCTGATCATTGAGCTGATCTGAGTATTGATGAACTCAATACATTTTCACAACTCCAAGGATAAAGTTGAATGAAGTTCTTAAATCCTTTTGGAGATGAATCTCATCACTAAACAGTAACTGATCCCATTTTTTCTTTATGATCTCATATAATTGCTCAGCTAGCTGTTAAACCCCTCTCCTCAGTCTGTCTTTGGTAGAATTAAAATTAACAAAGGACTGGATTTATAAAGGAAAGAAATCCCATCCTATGACCTAGTTTTGCCTTACGAGAAGTGGTACATCACAGGTGTCATTTATCTCTGACTTTATTTATAAACAAAATAAATGGTAGAGGTATGATCCATACAGTATCTGTGAAATATAGCACTAGTGCTTCAGAATAGATGTATGTTTTCATTTCCCTGACAAACCTGTATGTGGTAAGAAGCTTTTCACAGAAAATTGCTCTCTTCAGTTGACTGTTTCTGGCTTCCCTCAATGTAAATATTTGAAATAGCTAGCCGAACAGACGTATTCACCTATTTTGTTCCTCCAGAGTCACTTTGCATTAGGTTGTAGTAGCGGTGGCATTCAGTTCTTTCTCCTCTACATGTTATTCACAGCTGCATTTAGTAATATCACACCTTTACTATCACATCCTTTCACTTGTGCTCTCACCTTTCCAGAAGCAGCATGAAAGGACATTCATGGTTCAGCACTGATAGCAGTTTTGTCACAGCACTAGAGACCTTGATAAGTCCTAATTTAAAGCATGAAAAGCAGCAAGTCTGTTTTTGTTTCCAGTTCTTTTGTTCACTTGGATGGGTGGAAACAATAATCTTGATCATCCAGAAGAGGCCTTCCATGTACATTGAAGATGCAGTTAGAACCAGGTCACTGGCTGCATTGTGCAGTTCTAGCATGGATCTTCACTTGATTAACTCAGCAAGCCACGGGGAGCTGAATCTATGAAGAATTATCTACCTGTAGAACCCTGCAGTTTCAGAAGCAGGCTGAGTGCCATAGGTAATCTGCTTGTGGCTACTTGTGAGCCCAGCCATGTCAGCCTGCCTTGCATCCTCCTCAGGGTGAATTAACCTGTCTGAGGCTGTGCTTGCAGGAGTGAAGAGTCTTCTTCCCCCACTGAGGTTCTGATATCAGATACATGTGCAAAGACAATTATTTTTCAGTGAAAAAAAATCCCATAGGACATTGAATTCCTTTCCTAAATTCACTTTTAAGTAATGCAGCCTTAAGCTTTGACATTCATCTCAGTGCCCAGAGAAACTTCTATATAAGCACGTTCAGTGTTTTATTAGCAGAAAGCCATGGATGTAAAAAAATCTTCCATTAAAACTGAGACCTAAACAAAGCTTTATTTCTTTGAGATTTGCTTTTAACTGACTGACAGGCTTTAAAAGTAACTACTGTCAGTACTCCCTGTATTAAAATCACAGTTTTATTTCAGGCTGCACAGCAAAATTAGTAAGAAAGGACTGCCTGAGGGGAACAATAATTATGTTGTATGAGACAGATCAAGCCAGATTTCAAACACACTGGAAAAGGGCAGAAAAATGTCAGCAGCTATACATATTGTACAGCATGATGGCAGAAGTTAAGCTATCCATTTCTTTGCATTTCAAGTGTGTCCCTAAGCTTAAAATGAAAATGAGTACTTAATCCTAAGTAAACTGGGTGCCAATTATCTTCAGCATAATTTTTTAGAGTGAGCTTATCCAGTTTGTCTTGCTGTCACTGGAATCACTGTTTATTAACTGCTAGATTAACTTCTGAAAGTGTTGAAAACAAGCTCAAGTATTCTAGAGCAATTAGAGGTTTTATCTGAGTAAATGAAGCCTGACATGGTACCAGCAAAGTATTGAATAATATGGATAAAATGCTGTGCAATTATAAAAAGTTCATAGTTATAAAATACCAATCAGATTTTCAAAACTGCTTCTTATAAAACTGGTACAAAAGTTCTCAACCTGCTATTTATGAAATATTCTATTACTGTATGCCTCAAAACACACAGTGTCACAGACTGCTAGTCTGCTTTACAGGTACACCTAGAATTTTCTGAGTAAAAAACACTCAGATCATCAGGTATAATGACAAACATTCACCGTTCACATAAAAGTTTGCAATTGAAATCTAAATCCAACCTGCAATGAAAGCATTATTTTACTAATTCCAAATATTATTTGAAACTTATGTATTTGTGTATAGGTACTTAATTTACTGAATATTTCACTTGACTGTCCAGATTAATAACAGCCTTTCTCATGACAGAGTCCCTTTTCACAGAATCACAGAATCACAGAATTAACTAGGTTGGAAAAGACCTTTGAGATCATCAAGTCCAACCTATGACCTAACACCACATTACCAACTAAACCATGGCAGAACCTCCTAAATAATTTGAAATCTAATTTTTTTTTTTAAGCCAAGTCCATATTCAGATGCTTTGGTGAGTTCCTAACTGACATTTTGAAGGATAAAGTGCTTTGTTTAATCGGAGAGGTGAGGCCTTACTCTTCTCCCAGTGAAACTTTTTCTGATGACATTGGTAGGAGATGATACAGACCTATTATTTGGAGTACCTTTGTTTCCATGATGCAAGAAACATCAATACAGATTTTTTTTCTACTTTTTGCTGATCTAGGTATTAAATCTTTAGACATGTTTGCACCTGCAGACACAGTGAAGGGAAGATATAAATAACCTCTGAATTCTTTTTGTGTAAGAGGGTGTGCACACCACTGTTTTTGCTTTCCTTACTTCCTGTCAATCCTGTCCTGTCAACAAGTACAGAAGAGAGGTTAGGCTATGGTTTGTCTTGCTCTCTTTGACTGTCTTATTCTTGAAAGACTTTGCTAAGTACAGAATGGGAATAATTGCTGAGAACAGCACTCCTAGAAGTATTGGGCACGTGGCAGACAGCAGGAAACAGCCCACATGCATATGCCTGTGGTGCATACCACAGAGACAAATTACCTGGCTATTAAGTATTGCATTTTTTTAATACACTTTTCAGGAACTTGGAAGTGTGTACAGTGTCCTGGCTGCCATTTTAAATGTGGGTAACATTGAATTTTCTGCGGTAGTATCTGAACATATGATTGACAAGAGCAACATTTCCAATCCAGTAGCCCTTGAGAACTGTGAGTGCTTTTTTCTTGATTAAACATTGTTTTTCTTTAGTGTTTTCATAGCAAAATTTATTTTATTGTAAGAGATATCAATGAAAACTGTATTCACATGGAAATTTTGCAAGAATAATTAAAAACTGATGGTAGATTAATTATAAGCCCACCTGAATTCAAATGCAAAAAAGGAAAAAATTTCCATGCTATGCATCTTATTTGACTAACCAGTTCACTGGCATACAGGAAACATGACTAATACTGCAGATGCCTGAAAAAATCTTTGGAATTTTTCCAAGGTTATTTGAACATTTGATGGAGAACCTGATTAACACATTGAATAGTTTTTTCCCAGTTTCTTTCTCAGCTGCTCATTACTTGTTCCCCACACGTGCCTTTGGAAATGTGGCTCACCAATTCTTTGGAAGGGATTCCTTACATTATAAGCTGCTAGGAGGTAGAGGAAGCAAAGGGGCAAAGGTTCTCCAGAAATTGGCTACACTTTCTCAGTAATTACACCTGGGGAGATAATGAAGTCTTCACACTACCTTCTTGGTATGTTTTCTTACCATAGAAAAATACTGTGGAACTGGGAAAGAAGCATCCCTTTTTTAGAGCAAAAGGAGAACAGCAGTGACTTGTATGAGTGGGTTATAACTGAGGGGTATTCACACCTCACAACTTGGGTACTTCTAACATAGTCACCTGTCTCTGAGCTGTGCCTTGACATTCCTTCCCAGGTGCATCCCTGCTGTGTATTCAGGCAGATGAACTGCAAGAAGCCCTCACCTCTCACTGTGTAGTGACTCGAGGAGAAACCATTATTCGTCCCAACACTGTGGAAAAAGCCACTGATGTCAGAGATGCCATGGCCAAAGCACTGTATGGGCGCCTCTTCAGCTGGATAGTCAATCGCATCAACACTTTACTCAAACCTGACAAACATTTAAGGTAAAAGGAGATTTTGCAGAATAAAGAGATGTTCTTTCTGTGGTAATAATCTTGTCTTACACTAGAGCATTTAGTGTAGTTAAGTTCTTTTCCTTTGCTACTTTTTTGTTTATGACCCCACCATGTCAAAAATGGTTTGTCCTGTTCATAGTATATAGTGAAAATACAGTAGATGTGGTTGGAAAAGCATCTGGTGTTTTCTTGTTGATCTTTACTCATTTAACCCTTTTTTTTTTCTTTTGTATTTTTAACCCTTTTAACCCTTTTTCTTTTGTATTTTTTTCAGAGTAAACTTTAGATATTCATCATGTTGATTACATAGGTCAAATTCTTCTCTTATTTACTCAGATGCTGTTGCTTTTGTCACTGTTGTTATAAGCATGGTTTCATATATGTGTGGGAATAATTTTTAAACACATCTACTGGAGGTATTGTCCACTTTACACTTACAAGGTGACATTTTAAACACCATATCAATAGCAAATAGCTTTGATTTGCAGATCTGGATTTCCTGGATTATTTTCTTCTTAAACATCAGAGGAGAGCCAAGGTTGCAATCCTAAAATTTGTCTAAACTTTTAAATATATGGTTGTAGCAGAGCAACAATAAACAGAACTTTAATCAGTAAGTGATAGGACAAAATCCATCATAGATGGGCAGCACTTCTAGCCTGTGTGCCTCTCTCAGTTGTCTGTTACAGAGCCCTCTTCAAACTGAATACTTACTTATTATGCTGGTGAAGAGGGAGAAAATTCAACCTGAAATGCTCACTATTAAAAAAAACAAAAACCAAACCAACCAAACAAACAAACTAAACCAAAAAAATCTTTTGCTTGATTTTGTGGTAGTAAAATAATTTGCATTTTCTGTTTTTACGTAATTAGCTCTGGAAAAGGAATGGGGCAGATAAATTTTAGCAGTCTATTCATCAAAAATGTAATTTTGAGACAGATTAAATAGTCACCAAACTCAGACCTCTCCACAATGAAATGCTTCCTTTTTTGAGATGGACTTCACAAAGAGTTTTAAGTGCTATTCATGGGTGTCTTGAGGTTGATTCTTAATTTCTGATTTCCTAGATCTTTATTTTAAAAATGGTTACAGATAGCCCCTCAAAGAGGTTTTATAGAAAGAATGTGATTTATATTTTACTTGCCTAGAAAGGTCACTAATGACAGCCTCAGTTTGTTATAAAATTATATCCTCTTAATTTTTTGCTTCAGCAAATAAGTATTACAGCTTTTTTCCAGTTGCAGAAATGGTCACATATCTTGAGTATGCCCTACTTAAAATATCAAAACAAAGTTTTTCCAGTGCTTCTCTGGAATTTAATTGGTAATTTAAATTCATACCACATCCCAGAGCATAAAGTAGCTATCTAGCTGCATAAAAGGTCTAGCTAGTCATTCTTTTTACTTTAATGTAAAACTAAGCAATTTTAATTGTTATGAGTAAGTAACATGAACAAATAATACTTAATGACAACAGTCTTTAATTTCTGGATGATGGTGAGTAAAGCCTGTGTTATTCCAAGAGAAACAAAAAAGAACTGCTTGTTCTTTTTGTACTGTAGTCAGCTTTTTAGAATAATTACTTACAAATATTAATGTAAAAATAAAATTGTAAATCCCCTATTCACTTATCAGTTGACTTGGTTGTTGTGTATCTGGTCTGCATTGCAGTAATCTTTGAATTGATACACATTTATGTATTTCAAACTAACAATTATTGTCATTTAGAGACAATAAGAGAGATCTGGTTCAGCAAAACTTATTCTGTCTAACTGGTGTAGAGATTTGCCCATGATTTTCTTTTGTGAAATAGTAATGAAGGTGGTTAATGAAAAATCAAGATACAACAATGAAAAGTACATTTCATCTTTGTAGTGAAAATGATGACGGCTTGAATATTGGAATTCTTGACATCTTTGGCTTTGAGAATTTCAAAAAAAATTCTTTTGAGCAACTGTGTATCAACATTGCCAATGAACAAATTCAGTTCTACTTCAATCAACATGTCTTTGCCTGGGAACAGGTATGCATTGGTTATTTTGATGAAGCTTTAGTATTACTAAACACATAAAACATATAAAGCTTTCAGTATTACTGAATGTATAGAACCTTGTCTCAAGAAACTACATTGTTCCTTCTCCGTGATAGCTTGTAAATAGCAGATTATAAAAAGTGTTTTTGAAGTATGTTTTCCATGAAGCAGTGCTTGCTATTTGCAAGTAAAATGCCAAAAAAAAAATGCATTAAACTTGAAATTTACAGTAACTAAGCAACATAACACTGTGCACTGTGATAATCTGATTGATGCAAATGCAATGTTGTTTTCTTGAGGAATAATGAATGTTGTAATGTATGATTCTCTAGTAAAAAAATAAATCAGTGGTAACAAAATTTTGAAAGTGCAGAGTTCATAATTGTTTACTAATAAGCTTAAAGAACCTGAAATTCCATTATTAAAAAATGCAAATCTCACAATTCTTTTTTTTCTTCTTGAGAAGCTAGATCATCTCAGCTAAATAATTATGGATTTAATCTAAATCATTTACTTTAAAGCAGAGAAAATGAATAGCATTGTAAATATAAAAATTTATGAATTTGAAGAGAAGAGGGAAAAACCTCAAAAAATCATCTCAACTTTGTAAATAATTTCAAAAGAATTTAATTAACCACCTTTAAATCATTATTCAATATTGTTATTTGAAGAAATAACATTTTCGGGGAAAAAAAAAAATCTTGCTGAAAATTTAAATACTTCAGAATTCTCTATGGCAGAACAATCAGAATTCAAACCATAGGTGAAATTATACTTTTGTTGTTTTACTGAAATTATTTGGTTTATGATACATGTATGAAAATTCTCCTGAATTGTAATTTTAATTGTTAGTAGAAGCAGAGTATTTTGTCAGTGTTAATCACTGTTTGTTTTAAGGCTGAGACAGATGCAGGTTTGGAGTGTGTCACTGTATGCAGGTGTGTACATGTGTGTACATGCATGTGTCAGTCTAGAGGTGTATATGTTTATGTGTAATATGACAAATTTTTTTTGATGGCTCAATGTTTTATCCTCTTCCTGATTACTTCAGGAAATGTTGTATTGCAGTCTTGTATCTTGTAGTTGTTTTTATAGATTTATGTGCCAGATTACTGACACAAGTGTTTCCTTGATTTTAATATCATCTAAAACCCAAAGAAAATTTAACTAGATCTACTGTAATTACTTAGGCATCTTCTTTCCAAAGTACACAAGTTCACAAAAGAAGGGCACTTAGCTATTGCTGTTTCTAACAGTTGGGAGATGGAAATAGCACCGACTGCAGCACCAATATTTATTCCTGTCAAACCCAGGCACTGACCAGGTCCCATGGACTTGCATA
Organism: Motacilla alba alba; assembly: GCF_015832195.1. Taxonomy (NCBI): domain Eukaryota; kingdom Metazoa; phylum Chordata; class Aves; order Passeriformes; family Motacillidae; genus Motacilla; species Motacilla alba. Next base: position 16,542,376 of record NC_052017.1, on the reverse strand, counting down.
TGTCCACTTTGCTTCAGTGTTCACTAACTTGATCCTCCCATGCTAAGTTTAAGTCTTCCTTGCTCCAGACTTTTCCCCTGGTCTCAGGGTCCTGGGATATCAGTCAAGACCAATGCAAAGAAGGTATTGACTATCTCAGTCGTTTCCATGTCATCCATAAACTCGTTCAGCAGCAGGACCACATTCTCCCTAGTTTCCTTTTGTTGCTGAGAGACCTGCCTTGGTGTTCTTAGCCCTATTCCTGTACACCCAAATATTGTTTTAATGTTCTTTCTCTTTTTTAATTAGAGTCAAGTTTAGTGTAATCTGCCTTTACTTGTTTCTAGGTATCCTATTACAGAACTTTTTGGCTAGACCTATATTATTGCAGAGGTTTGTGGTGTCACCATGTAGTAGGAACAGTTTGCTCCCTTGCACGTGCTTTGCTGCACCATGGTCAGGGTGGTTATTCTGCTGCTGAGCAGATGAGAGGAAAAATTTACTTCTTATTTTGACAATCTATAGTTTGCCCATTTCTCCCTGTAGGAAGTTAGTACAACTCCTCTATAGACTCTATGGAAGGGGAAGGCAATCTTTATTTACAGAATCTCTAAGTACATCAATTTTACCCATTTCCATTCATTCTCTCACAGATTTCATGGACTCACAGATGCATAGAATGCGCCATGGTGTGTGTGGGTGGGTGTGTCTGTGTTCAAATGGTCTGGCCAAGAAAATTTCTGAGTGACAAATAGAATAATGGACACCAGCTGGCAAGTCTTCATCATGTCTGTTAGGTTCTTCTTGCTGAAATAGCTTTTGGACATATCTTTTACAGCCTTTAGCAGACATTCTTTGCCTCTTTGCCTTTGCCCTTATTTATTTCAGAATCCATAACCTTTAGGCAAGGTCATTATCTGGCTTTCCTTGTTTGGAACATACGCATTTTTATGCCTACAGTCCATTTCCTTGGTGGGCTCATTAGAAAATTGTGTGTGATGTGCTATAACCTCACAGTCATGCTCCTGCTGTCAGGTTTAGAGGGTGTTCCACTCACTAACTCTCTGCACTGTGTTTTTATGTAAGTGAAGGCCTTCTGTTCTTGATGTAAGGAATTCTTTCCTCAGTTTTATTGTTATGAACAAATGTTCCTCATTCAAATCACAGGCTATCACACAGCTATTCTTTTAAGACTATTTTTTCTGGTGCTTATATGCACATTCCCGTTCATATTTCATTTATACCAGTCCTAGTATTTCTATTACAAGTGTCCACATCCAGCCTGTAATACCAACCAAGTGACTGTCTACCTTAATGTACATCAAATCACTACATCAGATTATACCAAACTTGATTATAGTACCTTGTAGCAGTCTCCAAAGATATTACTACAGCAGTGCAAAAGGAGCTATACAGATTAAGTTCATGCAAGTGTGGGTGTAAATCTGCCACTTTCAGAGACGGGAAATGAGAAATGTGTTATTCTGCATTACAACCCAATGGCACAGAATGATTTGTGGTGCGATTCATAGTGATTATAAGACATCACTTTTCATTTATTTATTACATGGTTGTCCCAGTTTTCCATCACAAAACCAGCCTTTGAGAAAGCAGGTGGCTCCAGAACCTTTCCTATTCACTGTAAGGACTCTGCTGTGTTGACACCAGTAATGTACTTTATTGTAAACTAAAATAAAAAATATCACTGAAGTAAAACAAACACTAGGATCACCTCTGCCCTTTGCTGATGTCTCTGCCTGACTTTACAAATGACTTTATATGCAAGGATTTGTGTCTTAGACTCTAAAAGACAGAAGTTATGTTTACAAGAACGCTGATGCCAGAAGTCACCAAGATCTTTGTTGACTTTCCCTTAGCCCTGACAGTTGTGCTGCTGGAGCTGTCCTGTTGCTGGGGACCCAGGCTAGTGTCTCTCCACAGCCCTGTGCAGTGCCAGACAGACATGTCAGATTGCCCTGTGCTACCTCAGAAATCTCTAACACAACACTGCATTGAACCCTGGAGATCTACCCAAGGAAGACTGAAGAATTTAAGTTCTTTTATACTTCCCTCAAGAGACATAAAATGTACAGATACATTGTTTTTTTCATTCCTCTCCCTGTTTTGCTCTGTTCAATATCATATCACATGCAATTTGATGAAATTTGATGTATCTACTGGGAAGCTGAGGCCTAATCAGTTGATTATAGTTTAGGTTGTCATTAACTTATGTTCACCTAGTAGTAAGTAGTGATTATGTCATCAGAGAAGGTGAATCATATTTTGGCAACTTGACCAATGAAGCCAAGTAGTAAATACACTCATAAGGCTGAATTGTACTTTCAGTGTTGCAGGTGAAATTGTTTTATCATTGTCAGTGGTCTTTTTTCTGTATATGAATCTGAAAAGCGTTCTCAGTTTTGCTTTCTTTGGAAGTGTGGGCCACAAAAAAAAAAAAAAAAAGGCCACAGAAGTGACAGGGGTAGAAGAAAGGAACAGTGGTACTATCACAACCTGAGGCTCAGGGTGTCAGCTAGAGTGGAGTGTCTGTGGGCCAACATGGACAGTTCAAGTCAAAATTAAGAGAATTTATTCTTTATTGTTGACTTAATGTTTGCATTTAAGAATAAAGGCTTTTAGGCCTGAATGCAATCTTCTTTTACGAATTTAACAGAAAGACTGAAGTGCGTATATAGTTTAAGATAAAGATAGTGTAGATTCCCACTAGTCAGTGGAGACAGATATATCCCTATCTCTGCTGACTGGGGAGAGAATGTGGCCTCTCAGCTTAGTCACTGCTTTTTGTTTTGCTAGCACAGGGAGTTTTTTTGGTCAATATAAAGCAAAGCAGACTTTTTGGACCTTCAGTCCTGTCCTTCAAGGTGTTCCCCTTACATATTAGATACTGTTATAAGTTACTTTCTGTCAGCTCCATGATCTGCAGGTCACAATGTCCAGCAAAACGGCCTTCCTATTCCTTTCTCATTTGTCATTCCCTATAAGAAGTAAAAGGTGTAATGGCATATAGCTGAAACATTTTGGAAAGTAGCAAGTTTGCTCTCAGTTGGAAGGATGATACTTTTTGCATTAAATGTATGCAATGTTTATTTTACATTCTCATGTCAACTTAATCTTCTAGTTTCAGGGGGAGAAGGTTCCTTCTGAATTAGTCTCTGGTGTCCCCATTTAAACCAAAGTGTCATCATAAAATGTTCTCGGTAAATGGCATTACTTTACTGAACATGAAGACCATTTCCTAATGCATTTTGTAATTCTTTTATTACCATTGAAACCAGGTGGTACAAGCTAATGTTACATCGTTTTGATCATCAGAAAGATACCATGTAATACTAAGATGAGATGGGAGCCCAGTTAATAGAGTAACTCAATTTTACCTTTTGACATCCCATCCACAGGAATACTTTCTAATAGATCATGCTTCAGAATTTCAAGAAGTAGCTATTTTGTGGAGCTTTCTTGTCACAAAACATCACAGGGTATTACAAAATCCTGTAGCTGATTCATCTTATTAATTCAAATAAGACCTGTTTCATTACAGTTTTATGATGTCCATCATTAAAGCTTTTATACTTGCTGCTTGTATCCTAATGATGTGGCTAAAACCAGCACTGCATCAGAAAATGTAGTACAGTATAATTTCTGAGTCATCTGTCACACTAGTGCCTGGCTTGGTCATCAGCTGTCCTTCATATCCTGCTGTGGAGCTGGCAGCATCACCAAAGCTGTCAGGGCTGACACTCGTCCAGTTGTGAGACACAAAGGACACAAACAGAGTGGTCACACGCACTGCAGGCTTGGAGGTCAGGCCCTGTGTGCTGTCTTGGCAGGGAGGGGAGCAGGTGTTGCAGTTATAGCATAGTAGTACAGCTTCTAAGAGTTCCTTTTTTTTTTCAAGGAGAACACTTTTATCAGCTCTCTAAACCAGCCTCACTCACAAGCATTTGAAGTTGGAAAAAGTTTATGATTAGACAGGTTGATTGAGGACGTCTGAGTGTCACAGAAATGCTCTCCTCTGATGGACCATCCTGAGCAGCCTCTTCCCCTTTCCCCCTTGATAAGGGTACTCTAGATAATCCTAAGCAGTAACAGCTGGTTCCATGAACATCTGTGTATCAGTGTAGCTGTAGCCCTCAGTTAAACTGCCCTTACTCCCATGTTATCTCTGGGAGATAACACAGACTCATTCCCTTTCTGCCACCAGCTCCTACAGGTATATAATTAACTTCTCACCTATATCTCTGATACATTTATTACTCTCCTGTCTTGTCCTGCTACTCAGGTCATTGATTAAATTAAAAAGCAAAACTCCACCTGTCCACTGCTTCAGGGGAGACACGAATGAGGTTAATGTTATTTGTCTCAAATGAGGAGTCCTCATGGGGCTGTAGGTGAGATTCTTACTGATTACACCCTTATGTGGCATAGAAACTGAATTATAACCTATCCTTAGAGTGAAGAGTGCCCTGGGAAATTACGTCAATCTGGATACTGGAAGGGTTTAGGTATATATTTTGTGTCCTCTTTCAAATGGATTAGCAGATTTTTATTTGTGCCTGTATTTTTAGACCAGGCTTATTGATTTTATGCCTTTTGTTGTTTCTCTGAGATTAAGAGGTATGAAACAGGTGCTTTTCTGTTGTATATGAAAGTGAACTTCTTTTTTAAATGCTCAATGCATTGCCATCTTCACTCATTCAGACTCAAGTGAATAACACATAAGGAGAGGTCTTCCAAGGTTAGAAGTCTTTGAACTCATTAATATTAGCCATCATTCATTTTTGTGACACTCTTCTCACAATGAATTCAGGATGGCAAAACTATGATGTTAACACCATACATGAATACAGCACTTAAAAAGTCGATCCTTTGGCAGAGGGATGATTTTAAAGTAGATCAAAAGCACAGCCTGCACGAGATTGAAGGCATCCCTGGCACAAACAGCAGCATTGTGTGGTAGAAAACTGCTACTGCTTTACCTAATTCAAGCAAAAATAATGGGAGGTGGTGGTCCCTAAAGCAACCTTCTCTTGGTAAATCTGCAGCTGTCCTCTGCCTTACTAAAGGATTAAGGAAGGTAATTATTGTATTCTCCAGCTATAATCCAAATTATAGTAAAGATAAAACCATTGCAACACACTGTGGACACATTTGGTTTTTGGTTTTTTTCCTAGTCTGGGAGAAATCCAGATATTTGCAGTCTTCAGGAAAAAAGAGCCAGACCAAACCAAACCAAAAATGCAAACAAAGAAGTCCACCCCACCAGCTTTTCTGTTGTTTTTGAATCTTGGTGAATACCTTTCCCTAGTTCCTTAAAAGGAATGAAAATGTGTTAGAAGCAAATCTGAAGCAATTTATTTAATTCTTAGGAAGTATGTACACAAGTCTTTAATTTTTAGAAAGTATATGCACCTTTCTTCTCCACTTAAGAATTTTTCCAGGTGTTTGAGGAGGGTGATCAAACAAGTAAAGCCACTGGAACCTGTAGTCACTTCTGTAAATCTTAGCCATCGCTTAGATCTGAGCAATGAGTTGGGAATGTAAATATAGCTCTAAATGGTTAAGAAATTTTCTGCATTTCAGACCAGAGAAATACATAGACCCTGAGGTCTCTATTTGCAAACAATCTACTTTATCTTCTTCAACTCTGTTTCTTTAATTATTGCTATTCCTGTAAAGTATCTTACTTAACCAAATATGCCATAGGACATATTCAAAACCAAAATCCCAGCTGACATTTGTTTCTGCAAGACCTTGATGGCTTTAGCCCTGAGGCATACTTTCTCAATGCAGTTTTAATTTGCTACAATTGACAATTTGTGAATTATTTTCTGGAGTGGTTTTGTGTACACAGACAAAGCAAGCCTTCTGTTTCTTGCTGCAGAATGAATACCTTTACGAAGGTGTTGATGCAAGAGTTATAGAATACGAGGACAACAGGCCTCTCCTAGATATGTTCCTGCAGAAACCAATGGGTTTATTGTCTCTGCTGGATGAGGAAAGTCGATTCCCACAAGCAACAGATCAGACACTTGTAGGTAAGTATATGGTTCATTTCACAGTTTTACAGCTTGTCTTCTGTTCAGTTTCTGTTTGGCGTGTACAGTTCAGACTACACGCTAGTTATGCTTTTAGTGAGCCCCCATTTCAGAGTCAGAGTGTTTGAGGGAGACATATATGCTGGGATGGTTGTGTCCTTGAAGTTCATAGGGAAACATCAACAGTACAAATGAACCTAAGCTGCTGATCCAGGTTTAAAGTTCTCCTGCCTTCAGGAATTTTTTGCTGCAGAGCTTGAAGAGTAAAGATCAAACTGAGTTAAAACTCTAGGTTCATAGACCAAGAACACTGTTTGCAAAGTTCAGTCGTGCTCAGCTCTGAGATTTTTGATGAGCAGTATCTGAGCAAGAAGTTTAATACTTTTAAAAAGTAATGACTGCAAACATGCTTCAGTGCCTTTCAGCAAATTATGCTTTCTGAGTGTTTTCTATTCACAAATTAAAACTAAAACACCTAAAGTCATTGTAATTCAGATCCTGAATATTTCAGTGCTGTTGAGCAGCTGCAATTACCATTGACTTCATTATTTCAGTGGTATTTCTGTGCAGATAAATCCTGGTTTTACTCATTTTTGAATGTACGAAGTGTCAAATTAGAATTTTAGCCAACACCCAGTCAGAAAACCTAATAACATCCAGTAACAATGTCTATGTTAAAGCAATTATGTGAGCTTGTTGTTCTTTTATCTTCATGCTTTTTAGTCTACAGTACAGAAGCACTCAATCAATGAATGTTTCTTCAGAACTCCTCAAGGAATCCTTAGGAAATGTAGATAAAAATCTTGGAAAGGAAAGCCCTGGAAGTGTTCAGAACATATGTGGATGTGGCACCTGAGGACATGGCTTAGTGGTGAACAGAGTGGTGCTGGATTAAGGGTTAGACTCAATGATCTTAGACATCTTTTCCTACCTTAATGATTCTCTGATTCCGTGATTTTTTGAGGTCACACATTAAAAAATTGGAACTAACTAAGTAACTTGTCCAAGAGCTCCCATATTCTCTATCCAGTGTCTTTTGTTACAAGACCATTATGGTATCTCTGTCCTTGAAAACATCAGTGTCTGTTTTGTGCCTCTGCATTGGCTGAGAAGTCAGGAAATCTCTTTGGAGTGATACAGCTTCAGAAAAGAATAAAAGAATAATTGTGCAGTAACTCCATTAAGATAAACTATGTGTTTCCTTTCAGAAAAATTTGAAGATAATTTGAAATCAAAATATTTTTGGAGACCCAAAAGAGTAGATCTAACCTTTGGAATTTATCATTATGCAGGAAAGGTAAGACACCTGGTGATGTTAGTTGGGGATTGTGGAATGGCAGGGCTGCAAGGAAGTAGAAGAGATCATCTGGGTTGGTTCTCAACAGTTATCTCTTCAGTCCAAACATGGGAATGTTGGCAGTGCCTTACATATCAAAAGTAAATTGAAAATTTATTATCCCTCATTTAAAAAAAAAGCAATAGCAGGAGTGTATTTTTCTTAAATGTCACCAGGTAAATGAACTGACTGTATTATAGAAGACCCAAAACATAACTGGTATGTAATGCAACTCAGTGCTCTTCCCCTTAATTCCTCAAAGTCCTGTGCCATGCTTGTTCCCACTGTTTCTAACCAGGACCCAATTCCATTCTTTCTACTACCTCCTACACACCATCAACCTTTCTTAGTTCTGTTTTGTGTAATCAGCCAGACAGAGAGTTCAGGCCCTGCTTCAGTCAGTGAGCAGCTTCCTTCCTTCCTTCCTTCCTTCCTTCCTTCCTTCCTTCCTTCCTTCCTTCCTTCCTTCCTTCCTTCCTTCCTTCCTTCCTTCCTTCCTTCCTTCCTTCCTTCCTTCCTTCCTTCCTTCCTCCCTCCCTCCCTCCCCTCCCTCCCCTCCCTCCCCTCCCTCCCATACAAGGTGACTTGCTGCACAAACACAGGAGGAGCTGCTGTTGCACTGCAGCAGGATGGCACTGGTCACCTGAACCTGCCTTGGAAAAGCAGAAGCTCCCACCTCCTTCTGAGCTCTTGTAAAGGGCACAGAGTGAGCACTCATGTCTCACATGGGAAACCATGTTGGGTCTGTGCAGTGCTGGAGGAGCTGGCCTGGGAGGAGACAAATGCTGCCCATCAGCTGATGGAAAATACCTTACCCCTTGCGTAAGACAGCCAGCTACAAAGAGCCTCTTGTAACTCCTCTGAGCCTCATCTCCAGCTGAGTTGCATTTCACCAGCATAGCATTACTCACTGCAAGGAGTGGAAAACCTGGTCTCCCTCTACCATTCCTGTTACCAGCCACTGAAGATGGGGAATTACACAAGTGCCCCATCAGTGTTCAAAAAACTCCTTTATTAGGAAGTTTCTTCTGCTGTCTAACTTATGTCTCCATTGCTGCCATGTAAGTTCATTGCCCCTAGTCCAGCTTTCTGTGGAATTGGAGAACGATTTTTTCCTCTTCCTTTACAAGTCTTTTTCATCATTTAAGACTGTTGCCGAGTTGTTCTCTGATGGGTTTTTCTAAATTATATGTCCCAGTATCTTCCACCCTTCTTGACAGGCCAGGTTTTCTTGTGAATCTCTTAGACCATCAAGATAGAACCTACATTTTGAATTAGGTACACCATTCTTGGAATTTTGAAGCTACATTTTGAATTAGGTACACCATTCTTGGAATTTTTAGAGAGATTTCAGTATGCCAATATTGAGTTTGTGATTCTGCAAGCTTCCACTACAATTAATACGGAGATCCCTAGGAAGTGTTAAGTCCTGGGTTCAGTACGGCATAATAGGAATAGCACAGAAAGATTGTACAGTCATATTGGTAATGCTGTGTGAGGTGGTTGAAATCAAGTGCATTGTTAATTGTGCATTAGCACATGTACAGGTGTAAAGGAGGACTGCAATACACTTGTCCTGATGATAAATCCACACAGGTTAAAACTACTACCTGCATTAGAAAAAATAAATGTCTCAAGCTACTTTGGAATTGCAGATTTTAGTGATTTGCATCATATCTCGATATTGAAAAGGTAGAACTTTGAGTGATCAAAAAAGAAGACTAGAAGTGAGAATGAGTCTGAGGGCTGAAAATCTATTTGTGTATCTTGTTAAAGTAAAAGCCCTATTCCAGAAAGCTTAAATTTACAATTACATTTCTAAATCCATGAAGATGTATAAATGCACTTTTTAAACAGGTTCTATATAATGCAAGTGGATTCCTAGCCAAAAATAGAGATACTCTGCCAGCTGATATTGTGCTGCTACTGCGATCATCTGAAAACAACCTGACACGACAGCTGGTAACTCACCCTCTCACAAAAACAGGTATTGCTTTGTGGTGATCTTAGTTTTCTCCAGCCTTTGTGATGACCACTGCTAGGTTTCATATGATGGCATTATACACTTTATACTCATTGATGGCATTATATACTTTGTGGCTTCACTTTCCAACCATGGAATCTATACTGAATGGAGCTGCAGTCATCTCAAGCTGCAGGGGAGATACTGGTCTGGTCAAGTGCCAAGGAAGTGGTAAAGTCTTCTTTCAGGGTCCTGTCTTCAGGGTAGGGGATCAAGACAGGGAGTGGAGTGCATCTCTTGAGCTGAGGACTGAACAGGAAGGATCAGGTAAGTCAGTGGCCTGTTTTGGGCAGAGCATATATAAATTGCCTCAGTGCAATTTATCTCTAAGTGGTAGAGAGCAAAGGTTGGGGCTCCTAACATCTGCTGCAAAGACTGAGAAGACACTCCTCTATTTTCAGTCTTAGAGTTCTTTACAATAGGCAACTGATGGGGTCCTTGTAGTAAGCTCTTCCTGAAGAAATTTGTAAGTAGAGGTGGAGGAATAAAACTGGTTCTACAGAAATAACTCCTAAATTGCATCTTGTTTGAACTATGTCCTTGCAAAGTATCCTGCCTTCCACTGCAGGATGATGGGTAAGTCTCCTTACAACCAGTTTGTTACTGTGTTGTAGTACTCCCTGTGTGATGGCATTGATGCCATACAGTAAGTACTTTACAACATTACTTTCTTGTACAATTACATGGGAGACATATTTCTAGCAGAACAGAAAAGCTAAATTGGAAGAGCCTAATGGAAATGAAAATGTTATCATAACTTACAGAAGCTGAGGTTTTGGCAAGGCTTCTGTTCTTTACAAAGGGAGCTTTGCTATTAGAATGCAAAATTTGGTTTTGGAATTTTATTTTAAGTGAGTGTTCCTGGGAAAGCACAGAGCTCAATGCCCCTGCCTGAACTTTTTGACTTGTTGATATCTGCTAATATACTAAACTATAATTTCCATAGAGTCCAAGTAAGCATCCAAATGGTTCCAAGAACTGATCCCAAGTCTTCATGTTCTGCAAGATAACTCTGAAGGCTGTTTTAGTCTTCTAGTTAAATATTGTGAAACGCTGCATGTAGCATTTCAAAACTGACTCAAACCTTCCAGCTACAGCCAACTAAAAGTTAGGTTTCTGATCTGTGTTATTTATCTAGAATCAGAGTAACTGTAGAGAATTACCCAAAGTCCAACCCATCTTGCCTATCTCAGATGTTTCTCTTGGGAAGGGAAAAGTCTCCTCTGAAGGGGTATCTCTCCATTGAATACAGCAGGGATCCTGTAGACACCTCACTTTCAGATAGCTAAAGTTAGCTGTGAGCAATCCTCTCTTTTTCCTTCCCACCCTGTGATATTCAGCTGAACCCCAGGGAGGTTTAGGCCTTGATATCATCACATAATACCAGATGCATTACCATGACATATATTTGCAGCTGCTATTCCAGCTCTTATCCACCTCTTCCTGATAGTAGCTGAGCACAGAGAGATACAGGCTCTCCCAGTGGAGAGGGAGATCCCAGAGGTGTTATGTTATTAGCAGAAGCAGTGGCAGCATGCAGCAACATTTACGGTTTATCAACACAGAGATACATGATGGAAAGCTCAGCAGAATTTTCATTATTCCTTGAAAAGACCAGTGTCTGTGTAAAGCATGTCAATGCACCTAGTCCTTCAAAGTTATCATAATGAAGGTATTGCTTGACTTAGAATTCTAGAGTTAGAGCCTTCAGACTTTGTCTGTGCTAGTACACCAAACAGAGCCAGTGAACAGTGGCTGAAACATTCCCAAAGGGCTGCTCATTCTGATTCATGGTTAGAATGCCTCCCTAGGACAGTTTTGGTCCATGTCAGCTAGTAGCCTTCCAGGAATACTGAGCCACACTTCAGAGAAAGGACAGGCCAGTGATGGTTTCCAGCAAGTTCTGTAGAAAGATACAATGTTATTTGTACCGGGTGTTGAAAGAGTAGCAAAGAGTAGAATTTAGGTGTATAAACTTGAGTCATGCCACATAACTTTTCCTTAGGGCCACAGAAGGGTATTAACACATTTTTCTTTAACTAATATGTAGCATTAGAACTAGAATTGTACAGTAACATTCTTAAGGTAAAACCATATGGATGCTCTAAGATGTATCTATCTTACCTTCTACAGCAGTCTATTTATTTTTTGTCTAGTAGAAGACATATGAGTTGAAGGAGAAAAAAATATCATGTTCTGTGTCCGTGCAACTTCTTCAGAGCTCATTCCATCCCAAGGGTTAAAGGGGAAATAAGGACACACTCTGAAAATGTCAATGACCTTTATAATCATATGGTTACAGTGGAGGTGTGAATAAGGTGGTTTGGGATCATTCTTAGTTTAGATGAGATGTAAGCACTTTGGTAGGTTACTTTCTTTCATCTTCCCATAGGTAACCTGGCACACACCAAAAGCAAAACTACAATCAGTTATCAAATGTGGACCTCCCAAAAATCAATCAGTCATACAAAGGTAAGACAACTGATTTTGTGATTCTGCATTGAAGCCTAATTTAAACTAAAAAGGCAGTAGCTGTTTTGGTATTGAAAGTAAGTGAGTAACCCCTTCCTTGGTTTTCTCCCTCTTCTATTTTCTTTTCTGTTTAGCTGGATATCTTTGTGTTGTGCAATTCATATTCCTTCCGTGAGGTAAAAACCTAACATTTCCCTTCTTTCTGGCTATAGTTTTATAACAACTTCAGGGGGAAAAAATACTATTTCCCAGCTGTATTGTAGCAAAAAGAGAAATTTAAATATTGGTGTGGAGTATAGCCACGTTCCTTAGAAAACTATAAAATTAACAGTGATGACGAAATAACAGACAGGACCTCAGACATTGTCCAGTTATTTGTGGCAGTTATTAGATGCTCTGTTACCAACTTGTGCCCTTTGTGTGTGTGAATGTTTGTTTGTTGTGTAGCAAAGTGTTGGTGTAACTGATTTGTGCTAGTGATCATGCTGTAACTTTTGCTGTTTAGAATACTTTTTAAATTATTTATGTTCTCTGACGGGTGCTTTCTTGGGGCATTGGAAAGGCCACTGCAGATAAACTAGATAAAAAGTGTAATTTTTTTTCTTCATCTTTATAGAATGAAGCAGGAGATACTGGACATCATCCAAGAGAAACAACCAGCATGAAAACACAGACAGTTGCTTCTTATTTTAGAGTAAGATTTCATATCTTTTAATACATATTTCTAGAGTACAAAAAATGTTTTTTTCTTTTACTTTTTGAAATGCACCTGTTGAGTTAGAGTCAGTAGTGATCCATGTAGAGTTTGTGAACTGCATATATGATGCAGCAGTCTGTGCAGTACAAATATCTCAAGGAGATTGTGATGTTTCATCTTTAACTGTACTTGATTACGCAGCCACATTGCTGTCATGATGATGTATGATGATCAGTATTAATCTTTCACTTGCTTGTTTCTCCACCAAAGAAGATAAAGGGAGATTGGACATTAGTGGTATAGCTTTCCTTAAGAGTTTAAGAAAGAGGGCAAAGTTAATTGGAAGCAGGAGCTCCAGAGAAAGTTCTTGATGGTCACTGCACAGAGGCTGCCCAGAGTTCATCCTTGTGGCTCCTTCAGCAGTGCTCTAGACCTTCCCAAGCACTGGCTGTGCTGCTGGTCCTAAAACAGCAAACAGCAGTGAAGAGCATCTGGAGTGCCACACAGAGTTGGTTCTGCTCTGAATTTCCAACTCTTGTTTAGTCATCCCTCCCAGCAAACCATAAAGTGGCTGAGGGAATATTCATGATGAATTCAGTACACAGCTCAAAGGAATACCGAGTTTGCTGATGACACTGAATTGAGAGGAGTTGTCAGCTTCTTGAGAGCAGAGAAGCCCTGCAGAGAGACCTCAACAAATCAGAGGGGTGGGCAATCACCAACCATATGACAATTCAGAAAGACAATGGCCAAATTCTGTGCCTCGGATGGGGCAGCCCTGGTTGTGTGTAGACACTGGGCAATGAGAGGCTGGTGAGCAGTGCCACAGAAAGGGATATTGAGGTCCTGGTCCATGGCAAGCAGGAACCTGAGCTAGCAGTGCCCTGGCAGCCAGGAGGGCCAACCCTGTCCTAGGGATCTTCTGGTGCAGCATGACCAGCAGGGCAAGGGAGGGGATTGTCCTGCTCTGCTCTGCACTGGGGTGGCCTCACCTCGAGTGCTGGGGGCAGTTCTGGGTGCCACAATATAAGAAAGAGATTAAACTGTTAGAGAGCATCCACAGGAGGGCCATGAGGATGGTGAAGGGTCTGGAGGGGAGCCGTATGAGAAGCAGCTGAAGTCACTTGGTCTGTCCAGCCTGGAGAAGGGGAGGCTGAGGGGAGACCTCATTGAGACCTTCAACATCCTCACGAGGGGAAGAGGAAGGGCAGACACTGATCTCTTCGCTCTCATGACCAGTGACAGGACATAAGGGAAGGGCACAAAGCTGAATCATGGGAGGTTTATGTTGGATATTAGGAAAAGGTTCTTCACCCAGAGAGTGGTGGGGCCCTGGAACCGGCTCTCCAAGGAAATTATCCCAGCACCAGCCTGGCAGTGTTCCAAGAGCATTTGTTTGGACAATACTCTCAGGCACATGGTGTGATTCTTAGAGTGTCCTGTGCAGGGCCAGGAGTTGGACTTGATGATCCTGATGAGTTTCTTCCAACTCAATCTATTCTATGATTTTATGACCTGTAGGAGTTCACTTACATCTGTGTCAGAACAATGAGGAGCCAGATCTCTCTTTTTTAGATACAAGTTGCACAGCTTTGTGGACTGATAATTTCAGTCCGTGAAGGATAATTTCAGTTTAGGTACCACAGTGGTCCAAAGCTATATACTGTTTGAATATTCTAGATGGTAAAGAATATTGAATCTCATTCAAATCAATGTCTATGATTCAGTGCATTATCAGCACTTCTAGCATCAGAGGCTGCAAATGAGTTAATTATGTTTGCACTTTTCTGACACTATTTTCTGCCATGGACATCCTTGCTTGGATCATGATAGATAATGCTCTTAAATGAAAATTCACCTTCAGCCCCACTGGTTTACTCATACACAGAAATCTATGGGTGACTGAGAAAAGCATATGCCACCTCAGGCTGCATGGAAAAAAAGATATCCATTAGCGTGTCCTACTTGTTTGTGTTCAGTTGGCACACTGGTGATGGAGATAATTAAGCACTTTGCTGTATGGTGTAGCTTCTGTCCAGAACGGAATTGCACATTTTAATAGGAAACATATGGCTCTTGATGTCCTACACTGGTTTCATGTAACCAACCTACTGCTGAGCTGCATTACCTCCTGGCTGCCTTTTTCTGTTGAGTCAGGTTGAATCTTGAGAAATGAGCCTCTTCATTTGTGTTTTAATAAGATCCTCCCATGAAGCAGTTTTTCAAAAAACCAGTCAAGGTTGTTTACAGTCAGATTCCTCTCAGCTGGCATGGGGAACTACAAGCTGCATCCCCTCTGCTAGCCTGGTACTCTGGTGAGATGGGAAAAATGCAACTTTGGAATTGTGATCTTTGAGCTTTGCCCTCCTTGGAAGTTTCCTCTTGGCAGGGCAGTTATCATATCACCATCAGTCTATACAATGAACAGGACACACCAAGATCAGAGCAGTTCTACCAGCCCTTCTTCTAGGGTAGCCTTTGTTTCCTCCAGCCTAATGAAGGAATTGAAATATTTACTGGCTTGCTGCTGTTCTACTTCCCATCCATAGATGGATGATTTACTCTCTGCAGGAACAAGGGTCTTCAAATAGGTAACAACAATAAAAAGAAAAATGGCTGTAATTACCTAGCAAAGCTCCAAGATAAGCAAGTAAATGTAAGGAGTGTAAAGGTTCTGTCATATGTTGGACATCATGGAAATCTGTGAGAATGTCCTGGAGGAAATTTGGTACATTTATTTGGAATCAGTGTTTCTTGCAAATAGTATATACTAGTAGCTTAGAAAAGCTAGAATTTTGGGGGGGTCATTTACTTCATCTACTCCTAAAGTATCAGCTTAATGACATGTATATGTCTTTGGATATGATTCTGCTCATATGAAAATTTCAACTACACATGGACCT
This sequence comes from Motacilla alba alba, assembly GCF_015832195.1. Taxonomy (NCBI): domain Eukaryota; kingdom Metazoa; phylum Chordata; class Aves; order Passeriformes; family Motacillidae; genus Motacilla; species Motacilla alba. Next base: position 16,526,910 of record NC_052017.1, on the reverse strand, counting down.
ATATACCAGTTTCATGAGTATCCTGGTGACAGATCACTTGTTACTTTTTTGCAGTATTCTCTGATGGATTTGTTATCCAAAATGGTCGTTGGCCAGCCTCATTTTGTCAGGTGCATCAAGCCAAACAACGACCGGCAGGCAAACAAGTTTGACAAAGAGAAAGTGTTGGTTCAGCTGCGTTACACGGGAATTCTGGAGACAGCGCGGATTCGAAGACAGGGTTATTCACATCGTATACTCTTCGCTAACTTCATAAAACGGTAACATCGACGTGAAGAAGCTCTTTTCTCTCCTACAATTGCTGTCCAGGGCTTGTTAAGCACCAGCATTGCTTTTGGCATGGTCTTTGAAAAAAAACACAAGGACGTTTACTGTGACAAAGAAGGTTATAGACAGAATAGCCAAGAGTAGTTCCGGCACAAGATTAGTAACCTGATTTTGATGGGTAGGGAAAGATGATGAATCACAGAATGATTTTTCAAGCTCTCTGAGCATTTGGGTAGAAATTTATTTGCTTATACTCTGCAAGTTTCTTCAAGGACTTGAGTATTAGAAATGCATTACTTCAAACTAAAGCCAAGAATTTGCAGCCACAGCATCCAAGGAACACCACAGTTTCTCTAGCTCCCAAGCTTCAGCACTGTGCAACATCTGCTTGTGCAAGGGTAGATAATGATTTGGGATTCCTAGTCTAGGGCTGAAAAGTTCATTGAGTGCATAGTGTTGTTTAAAATATAATATAAAGTATTAGTCACTTCTGTTAAGAAGCAGAGTAATGAACTCAGTGTGGTTGTATTATTCCTTTAGCCGCCTTCTTCCTCCACCCCAAAAATCTGTACTTCTCCCTTACAAATAAAGACCCTGAGTATTTGTCTCAATCAGAACAGAGTTGTGTGGAACAGAGATCAAAACTGGGAAGAAGCAAGCATCACCTATTTGGACAGAACCACTTAAAAGAAATAGTGCACTAGAAAGAGAGAGCTAGTAGCAGAGTGCTGCAGGTGCATGAGATAAGAGGGGAACAGCAAGGGGATGTTTTTAAAGCCCTGTTTCTGGAAAAAATAATCCTGAAACTGTTGCTGCTTTGGAAGAATGCAGCTTTTAAAAGAGTGCAGCATGGAAAGTGGTAGTTTTCACTACAAGATGTGCTGTAGCTTTTGGTAACAGATTTTTATTTTAAAAAAAACCCAAACATTACTGTTCAAGTAACATAGATAAAAGCAGTAAACAAGATGGGGTAGCTCTCTAGAGACTGTGTCCCTGATTACAGTGAAGCTGTGCAGATCTCTGGCACTGAGGACACGGCTCTCAAAGTAAAAAGGATTTTTATTAAATGTATGTCTTATTTTGGATTTGGGGTTTTTTAGTAGTTGAGAGTTACAGGTAGACCTGAGATAATGGCATCATTATTTGGTTGTAATAAAAATAAGCCAATTCGTTGTGTTTTATAAAAAGAAAAAGAAAAGGGAACTGTAGGTGATAATGAAGAAATCGACATTGTCTCTTTTATTATTCCATGAGCAAACTGTTACCATCATTTAAAGCTGGTAAACCCAGGTTTTGTGTTTAAAGGCTGAATAACAAGAAAAAAGCCAGAATGTACTGTCAGGAAGCACACATAATTAATGTAATTTTCTTAAATTAAAAAGCCAAGATAGATATGGTTCTTTTTGTAATAGAGCATTTTAGAAAGTCCTGGAACAAACAAGTATTTTCTATCCAGCAGCTGAGCTGGTGTATCACAGGTAATTTTTATGAGTGAGCATCATGACCTCTTTTCCTAGTCAGAATTAATTCTGAGTAATGAGTTTGCCAGATTAAGTGCTTACAGATGATGTGTCACAATGGCACTTACATGTTCCAAAAGGATCTGCAAAACTGATTCCAAGGAGCTAACAAGAGCTGGGATGCATCTCAGCATCTATTGAGATTGTAAGTATCTCAAAGGTAGATGGTCTAGCACATGAGACAATATTTTCATGACATTTCTAAATGTAAAATAATATAATTTAGACAGAAAACCTTTTAAAATATTTTTATTTTATTTTATATTGCCCCTGAAATAACTTTCACAGAATGTAGTGAGTAGGAAAGAAATCTTGTGCTATTCTACTTGGGTTGAATTCTTTTTAAAAACCTTCTGATGTTGGTATAGAATTAAAAAGCCCTCCAGGGTGTGCAATATGTCACTCATCCACTTTTGATTGAGTTTCTTATTACTGCGTATAAATAACTACACTTTCTTTCATGATCTGTTTTGGTTTTTTCAGTGCTAAGTTTTCTTTCATGCAATTATTTTTATTACTTAAAAGAATGTTTTAAATGTATTTGCATGTATTATCCTCCATTAATCAAATAAAGAATCATGCATTTGTCTTTAGGTATTACCTCATCTGTTACAAAACAAATGATGATCCTCCAGTCAGCCCGGAGACCTGTGCTGCCATCTTGGAAAAAGCCCACCTTGACAACTGGGTTCTTGGAAAAACTAAAGTAATTTTTTAATCTACTGTATCTTCCTCATACCAGTATGCCATTGTTAACATATTAATCAATTTGTTTTCTCACCCATTTGGTTGGAGTAGCTCTTGGTCTCCACTCTTTTTAAAAAGTAAAGTCCTTAATATACACCAGGAATATGTCGGCGACCCTTGTGCAGGATTCATTTTTCAGGACTTATGTGTGTTTCATGCCTGGTAAAAGCAATTTAGTAAATAAACTATGCTTTAGGTTTAAAACTGGGAAACTGAGAAATTGAAGGTTCCAGATTTGGATCATGTTTATGTAATGCACGTTAGATTTGTGAGGTTAACAAAACTGTCAGCCTTGTAGTTTTGAAAACAGATTTACAGTTACAGATAGAAAGTTTGCACTGGAACTTTAAAAAATCTTGCCATAAAAAATTAATAAGGAGGAATTGACTAAAGTTGCTGAAGAGAAGAGTAAGGTAAGCTAATATCCCAAACAATGAAAATGTTATCTCTAAGAATTACCCTTTAGGTACTACAACTGAAGGGTCTGTTCATTATTTGAAACCAACTTGTAACTCTTGCTGATGTTAAATGGATCTAGTGAATAAAGGGCTGGGAGGTAACTAAAACTTTTGTTTGTTTCTCTTTTTAAGGTATTCCTCAAATACTATCATGTGGAGCAGCTGAATTTAATGCGGAAGGAGACAGTTGACATGATTATTTTGATTCAAGCTTATGTCAGAGGGTGGCTGGGTTCGAGGAGATACAAAAAGATAAAGGAACAAAGGGAACAAAGTGCTATTAAAATACAGTCAGGTAATAGCTTTAAAACATTTAACATTTTGCTTAAAGCTAGTGCATGTGTACAGGTGATTGATGAATGTACATGCTGGATGTGGATTTTGCTCTTTTCCTGCTGTTACATTTGACAAAATGTCTTAAACTTGGTCTTATGAAGGAAAATATTTTAACCAGGTTATGACAATCTCTTTACTGAAATTACATTTATGAGTGTTATATTTAAAAGGCAATTTTAAGAATGGAAGGATGTGATTGCACAGATGATACTCTTATTAATAATATTCTGGCATGCACTGACAAGGTTGTATAATGTAATAATGAAAATAAAATATATTAACTGTCCTAGACAATAAGGCCAATTACCCTGTTGTTGGAGGCATCAACTGATTTTTTTTAATACTTTCAAACATAATCTTATTTTAGATTCTGATTATCTTGCGTTTTATATTCACTTATTTCATAATAACTTTATTAACCAGAAAATGTATTTTTATGTAGATTTACTATTTGTGCTTGCTTGCCATGTTTTCTGAAACATGAAGCCTGCAAAATATTTATGAACATTTTAATAGAGGCCTGTAATTCCAGAATGTTTTTATTCTTTTTTGTACCTAGTGGATTACCTAGTTTTTAACATCTCTTTTCAGCTTACAGGGGGTTTGTTGCTCGTAAAGAATACAGAAATGCAAAGCATAATAAAAAAGTGGAAGAATATATGACCAAATTTCAAGCAAGTAAGAATTGTTTGCTTTCTTGGCTTTTAATGTGTTATCCATACACAGTATGTTGACCCAGATTCTCACTACACTGATTGCCTATGCTCATTTGCATGTTCTGAGGTATAGTTTATCTATTATATGTCTATATACAGTGGCTGAAATGGGTGATTATTCTGTTACCTGTCCCTCAAAGGGATTGAGGCATTTTCCACTGCTATGAAGTGGGATGCTCAAATGCCATAGCAAACCTTGTCACTCCTAGTCTGAGTACTACAGCTGCCCAGCTATATGTATTGTTGAATCCCAGACAACACTGTCTGCATATCATGTGTGTATGGGCGCTGCTCAATTGGGAATTGGGTTTGTTATGTATCAGTAATGGTCATATTTGGGAATACTGCAAGCTGTAAATTCACTCATGTCTCTTCTTTTTTTGCCATCGCTTTGTTTCTCTTTTGCAGCCATAATGACCCTGGGCCCAGGTGCTGCTATGGGACACCCCTTCTTCCCTCCTGTACTTTTGCTTTTCCCTGTCCCTGCAGAGACATCCCCAAGCTCGACACAGTCTAGGCAGCTCTGAAATCAGGAGCAGTACAGCTGGAGAGATACAGGACTAAAGGCCAGGTTGGAAGGGGCTCTGAGCAATCTTGTCTAGTGGACGGTGTCCCTGCCCATGGCAGCGGGATTGGAACTAGATGATCTTTAGGTTCCCTTCCAACTCAAGCCATTCTATGATTTTATGATTCTATAAAAACACACAAATCTGGCACAAATCTGCACAGAATTTTCAGTAATCACAAAGGTGGCAACCCAAATATAAGCTAGTGTTGCCAGTATCAGGCTATCTAGATTTAAACAACCTCAGATATGCCTTCATGAGTATAAACCACCACCAGTGCTGGTTTTAATCATTGTCAGATGCGTTCGTTAATTGCACTGGACCAGTGTGTACTGAAGATCACTTCACTGCAGTTGGTAGAACATCAGTGTAGAAAACAATCTAAAACCAGCATAAAATCCAGTAATGTGCCAAAAATTATTACACATCTGAATACAGCCAATTATATTAGGATATTTAGCAAATGCAAAAGTATAAACTCACCATTTCACTCTGTTAATGTCACAAATGTTTCTTTTTGTCCACCTTCTGTCATGTCTGCAGTTGCATTTCAACTTTTTCAGTGCACAAGAAGCCAAAGCTCAAATGAAGTCCATTTTTACTTAGCTCTCTCCATTTTTCCCTCATTTGTTTCTAAAGCAATACAAAACTCCTCTTCCAGTTTGAAAACAAAGCTTAGACAGCAACTATATCATTACAAACTTCTCAGAAAACCTCACAAGTGAACCAGAATAGTCTAAAAAGACCAGCTTATGCCATGCCCATTGATAACTTGATTTGTTTCAAAACTACTCCTGTTGAGTGGCTTTTATATGAAAATGGAAAGAGAATTGTCTCAGAAGTCCAAGAAACTTAAGAAGTATTCCAAGTGCTTTACAATTTCCACTTTTCTAAGTCTCTGTCAGACTGCACTATAAAATCCAATTGTGCTACTTCCAATAAGTATTTGTGTTTCTTTGTCCTATATCCAGTTACCAAGGTGTAATTTATGCCCATTTTATATGGTGCTTCTTACATTGATTGACTGCACCTAGTGGAGCCCAAGCTGGTCTAAGTTATGAGTGGGGAATGCTAAAGCACATAAAACTTAGCACTAAGTTATATGAATGTGTTGGAACAGACTGCTAATGCTGCCTTCTTATTTTCAAGTGAGCTTGACCTTTTCACTGTGATGCAAAACACTCTCAGCAGAGTTGAAGAAAGAGTCCCTTTTATACCATGTCCACAGGGTATTCAAGTCACCTGAATCCACTATCCCCATACTCTTGGTACTGCATTTAGAATTAGAGTTCAACAGAAATATTTTGACAAAACACTATGTTATTTTTATTTTGCCAGGGATTAGCGGATTTGTGCTGAATCCCTGGAATTGCAGATTTGTCCAAATCACAGCACTGTGGAGACTGTGCCAATTCCCATTAGGAAATTATTTGCAAGTTCAAAAGTTTTTGAAGCAGGATTCTGAATGCAATTCAGTTTCTGATTAGGACACTTGTGTAGACATCTAAATGTGATCTAGGTGTCTAAACTGCTGTTATGGTCAGTAGAGCCTAGGGATTGAATAATTTCATTCAAAAATCAGCAAATGCTCAGCTCATTTGCCCTCATACTGGTATCTAGTGTCATTCGAGGTGCCCTGGTTATCTGGTCTGGCCTCCAGCTTTCTTTCACCTGGTATACCCAACTTTTCCTGTCCAGAAAGTCCCATCTGTCCTGTTCTTTCCGCCAGCTCCATGTGGATGCCTTGCTATCCTGGAGCACTTCAGATGGCACCAGATACCAACGTGCTGGCAACTGCATCAAGGCCCCAGTGACGCGTCAGCACCTACGTGGCCCAGGGAAGGCCCATGTTTGAGTCCTTATTTCTGGTTCAAACCAGAAAATTAACCTTGTGCGTCCCAGAAAGCAGAGGTAGGGAGTTTCTCTGCCACAGTGCACCTGGTTACTGTGGAGCTTAGCACATCTTTCATGCTGAGCCTTTTAATTTTGAATAATCAGTCTTTGCAGAAGGAGCATGAGCTAAGTCTTCTGCCACTGCTGAGCTATAAAATTCTCAGTTTCTCTCTGTTCTACTGAATGTTCAGCTAATTCCAAGCCTGTTCCAGTTGACAGCCTGGTAATCTCTGTAGGCTGATAATCAGGCATTTCCCATGGAAATGAATGACAGAATCAAATCAATTGCCTGAATTAGGCAAAGCAGGTACATTAAGCTCCGAGTACTGTGTTCTAGAGGCGCTCGTATAGCTCTGTGCTTCTGTTTTATTCTGCATCGTCCTATATTTTCTTTAGTCCAACAACATATGAAGAAAGACCTTGTTTGTATCCTCATGTAGAATGGGTACAGCTTTCTGAAATCTCAAAAAGGTTTTATGGGAATCATCTCAGATGAAACATAATTATAATAGGCACCCTGGTCTGTATTTCCTTATTAGCTTTTGTTTAATGCTGTTAGTATTTGACTGTCTGAAATGTGTGTGACACCCATTGCTTGTTGCCTAAGGTTGTTTTGCATTACAATTTGTATTAGTTGCCAGAGGATACTTACTCAGGAAGAAGAGAAAAGAACTTACTGAAACAAGAAACAAAGCAGCAATAACAATTCAGTCTCACTACAGGGGATATAAGGAAAGGAAGGTCTTCAAAAGCAGGAGGTAGTGTTATTTTCTCTTATGTCACTCAAACATGTCCCTTTCCAGTAATTACAGCACTGAATAACAACATTATAAGATAAGAGTGAAGAAAATTAGGATTATTCTAGATATGTATGCAGATATATATTTATGTGAACGTTTTTAATGGCAGTAGCCAATTTTCTTATCTTTTCAAGCCCAAGGAATAAAGGCACATATAGGAGAAAGATCAACAATACTGTACCTACCTGTAATGTTAATGTAACCTATAGATGACTCTCTTTTTGGAATAAGTTCATAATAAAAAAATGTTCAGACAAGAATGAGATAGATATCTTCAAGGAACTGTTTTAAGTCACTGCTCAAGATCAGCAAAGGTGATGACAGAGGAAACACAGAATACCTTTAGGATTGTGTGTATATATACATTCTTGAAATGCTAAGAGGTTTATGCCTTATGTTTTTGTTAACATTTAATTAATTCTTTACTGTTTTATCTTATTATTTATTAATTCTTTTCTGTTTCACATAGCTTAGATTGTCTTCCTGGAAATTTTCCAGTAAGTTTAACAGGGATGTCCCTTTTAACTTAAGAGATGATGATGTTGATGATAATAATATTATCCCTTTTCACTTTAAGAGATAATAATAATAATAACAACAATAGCAACATAAATTGCTATCTTTACTTCCAGCTATATGCACTAAATCTTTCCCATGTTGCAATGTATCAAATTGCCAGTTAGTACACAAAGACCATCAAAGGTAGTTGTAAAGTTGTCTCTATTCTTCATCTCCTTCAGCTGTAATTTTTGCCCAAAACTCTGTTCCGTTCAGGGAATCACTCAGAAAGCAAGAAACTGAAAATGCAACAATTAGCAAGAAGGAAAACGATGAAGAACTTCAAGATCCTGAGGAAAGTCCAACTGAGAGTGCCCTCCCTAGAACAGAAGAAGAAGCAGCTGCCATAGCAGAGGATGAATCTGCCATAGCAGAGGATGAATTATCTGCTGTGGAATTCCTTGAAGCACAACTGCAGCCAGCTCAAAATGATACACTGGAAGAAGTAGCAAGCGAGGAGGCTCAAGATGAACCTGGTGCTGTCACTGACAGCAAGTGCTCTGGGTACAGTGACACAGGGAATGGAGAGGAGCAACAGCAAACATCTAGTGAAGGAGAAGCTTCTGTGAAGCAGAACCTGGCAGTAGAAGAGGTTAGTGAAGGTGAAGAACAGGACTCTTTGGAAGAGTTACCCAGCAAACCTTCTGTCAAAACCTCAGCTGAACCTAGACCCCAGCAAGAGCAAGATAATCAAGACACACTCAGTGCAGACTGGCAAAATCAAGAATCTGGTGTGGTCCAGCCCAGGACTGACAGGGATGTGGAAAGAAACTACCTAAAGCATGAAGCAGCAATGCCTACAGGAGGTAAAGGAATCACAAGAAAAGAGTCACTAAGAAGAGGCTCATGGAAGCAAGCTGAGGCAGAAAAGCAAGGTTCAGAAGACAAAGAGAAGGCAGCAGTTGTAATTCAGAGTAATTACCGGGGTTACAGAAGGAGAGGACAACTCAGAAAAGAAGGGAAACTACCTTGCAAAAGTCAAGAGAAAACAATAAAGGAGCCAACAGAAGCAATACACATTCAAAATAACAATCCCCAAACAACAAAAGGTAGGGAAAGCACCAGTACAGAAGCTGAAGACTCTAAGACACTGAAGGGAGACTCAGAGAAAGAAGCTTGTGATTTGGCAGCCTTTTCACGACAGGTAAGAAGCTTGTAAGTGGAGCATAATACTCTGAGCAGTGACAGAATGACGAAGTTTTTTAATTGACTTCCATGGCACCAAGGTTTTGCTCTCTCAACTAAGACAGAGATTTTGTAATGTGTGTTCTATGAAAATGCATATTTTGGTTTGCAAGAGAAAACAGCCTTTTCAGGAAGGAGGAAAAGTCAAAGAGTACTGGCAAAAATAATGTTAATCTTATTTAAGTTAAATGCAGAAGCTTTGTCCTTCAAATGTTTGTTTACCCATCAAGGTCTCTAATTCAGTACACTTGTGAAATGTCCCTGTAAAGGAAACTAAAGCTCTGTGTCAGAGACTTGTACATGTGCAGAAAAGTATGCCTACAGCTGTAGAAGCAATCTTGCATCAGCAAGGCACCATCTGCCCATGTGCGTGAACCAATGAGAAGCAGCTGTAGGACTGGACTGCAGTGTTGAGTTTCCTATGTGTCTTTTTTTTCCATCTTCATTTTTTTCAAGAGATGAGGAGGTAAATTTGGCAGCGGTGCGCACTGCAGTTGGTGGAGCAATACCTTTTAAATTAATTTACTATTTTACCTTTGATTACCTTGGAACATGTATACTTATTTCTATAATAATGTAAAAATATATTTTTCAGATATCAAAATTATCTGAAGATTACTTAGCATTGCAGCAAAAACTGAATGAAATGATATTGTCCCATCAGCTGAGACCTGTGATGATGTCCAAAGATAAGCAAGCTAATGGCCGGCTTTCTTCTCATGTTTGTCAGTCAGGTAATGTTTAACCTTACTGTTCACAGAACTTTCATTTGTAAACAGGACAGACAAGAAGCTATTCCTGGTCATGTCAGGGGACAATTAGATGAATTAATTCCAGCTTCTCATATTACTCTGGCTGTATATTTTTGTATTAAGCCCCATATCAGTACATGTCTGGAACACAGTTTCCAGAGAAATACCCAAACCTGGTTGGAATTTATGTATTTACAAATTTTTTGGGTCTTTTGTTTCAGTGCTGCTTAGGATTGCTGAATGAATCTAGACACACAATCTCTAGGAATACTTTTATTTGGTAAAATTCCATATTGGCTCTTGTTAATTCAGTTGTCTCTCAACTGTGTGTGCTATTGCTATGATATGGGACTATGTTTTCAAAACACAACAGTTTTTTAGGTAATATGTCAAACAATTTACTAAAGTTTATGACATATATGCTGAGTGAATTTTTAGCTATCCACAACTGAGGTTATTCAAAACCTGTCACTCCTACCCATGTTGGTGGGTATGTTGCATGTATTACATGTATTGTGATTGCATGTAAATTTTTATTAATATTCAGCATCCATTTAACTCACACATTTGGGAGGGTGTGATCTCTAGAAATACACTCCAGAGTTATTTCTATTCTGGTTAACATGGGCAGTGAAGGTTCCCAAAATGCAAACATGCTTGGAGCAGCTTGGGTGAAGAGTACTGGGAGAATAAAGAGGACATGGGATTCTGAGCATGCAGATCATTAAGACCTGAGATCCACGAAAAGGGCCCCAAAGTCCTGACTGAGCTGCTCAGACATCTTCTGTTGGAATAGATGTAACAAAGAATTTTCTCAGTTCATGTCCTAGGCTGCAGATATGGAAGAAGATGAGGGCAGATGTGGCATATAACTGGCTGTGTCTCCATTTGTGTGGCAGGGCTTGTGTGAGCTCACTGCACTGCCTCTGGGGAAGAGCTGGGATAAGACCTAGGACTGTCTCTCACTGCCCAAAGCTAGTTGTGCTATTTTCATTATAACATTGTGGATTCAGTTGTCATATGTGATGAAACTTCTTTCTGTTCCCATGACTACATTGAAAAGATCTTAAAAGTACTTCAATCCCGCTTTGGAGTCCTCTCAAATGGGCAAGATGCTAAAATGAAGGCTTGGTGTTTATACCTCTTAAGTGCAAACTAGCTGCTGGTAGGTAATATGTGTAGTTCAGCCTGTTTCCAAGACCAAAGTCTGCAAGAGAAAAGAAATGGGAAATGGAAAACTAAGTGCCATGACCATTCATTAAAGACAGAGCAAGGTTTGTGATTGTCTTTAATGCTCTTATATTGAGTTCTCTACTAAATACTGCTGATTTTTTTACAAGATGAACCTGAAAAATTAAAAATGTATGCTTTGGAAAATACCTCTTGGTTCTAAAACATTTTCCAACAGAAGCTAGAGAAAAGAGGTAGATAGAGGGAAAAGGAATATACAAATCCTTGTTTTATCAGTTAAAAATCTCAGCACTTGCATGAGTGAACCAGGTGAAAATGTACCAGTATGTTCATGCCATGTGCAAAATGCAGTGAAGTCTATCCTTCACACTGCTATTTATTTAAGTAGCTTTACAGGAGACAAAAGCTTACCAGGGTTTGTCACCTGTGCATCCAACCCTGGGTGACCAGCCAGCCTCTTCTCTTCCCTTTATCACTGAAAATGCCACTCTGCTGTAAAACCCTGCAGTGTCTCAGTGCAGAAGCTTTCCAGTGGTAAAGTGTGCTAACCTGTCCCCTGAAAAACCTTTCTTGGTGTGGAATGTGAACTTTCTTTTTCTACACTTGACCATAATTCACATGACAGGCAAATTGTTTCTTTTCCAGCCATGACCAACGCCCAAGATAGTGAAGACAATATACTGCAGTAATTCCACAGTTTGCCTCCAAGCCAGTTGGAAACTGGCTTTATCACAAAGCTGCATTGTCTCAAGTAGATGTTTATTACAGCAAGCATGATCTAACTAGATGCAGAGAATATTTAAGTAACAATGTGCCTGTGCTCAGGTCATTTAAGTTGTACTGTCTAAAACACAGGAGTTACCAACATTCTGGATATTGTATTTTCTTCCTCTATGCAATACAGTAAAATATCTAAAAAACCCCCAAAGATTTCAGGTAAGGTCCTGCAGACAGTCATGCTAAAGTGAAGCAGGTAGACGAGGTGATCCACTGCCTTATTAACAGGGAGGAACCTTCCTGTCCACCTGCCTACTTTATGTGTTACAGTAGGATTTATAGACACTCATTTACAGAAGGATATGCTTTTACTGCAACCTTCCCTCTATGGCTGCTTTTCCTGTCCTACTCTTATGAAGGCAGGGATTCTTGAGCTTTAAATCATGTGGTATTTACCTATTTGTAATTACATTGATCATTTACATTTATTTACACTTTTTCATCAGCATCACTAGTTATATATGTTGTTTTAGAGAATGAATTGCACATGAGATGTATTTTATAGCGAGATAGGAGAGCTTGGATGCCTTTGTCTGGGGATGGGTGGCCATTGTGCAGTAACACAATTTACCACTTCCTCTGATAAAATATTTTATTACATCTGCTACCCATAGAAGGGGAGGAACTGAAGGGACAGCTGATGGCATACTGTGACAAATGTTCACATTTTTTAAATGGTTTGCTTGTTTGTTTGTTTTAAACAAAATTCAAAGCTTACAGTTCAAAGAACATCTGAGCAGAAGGTTAATTTAATCTTAAATCCACAAGGTTAAGTTGTTCTTAAATGAGTTTCTTTGTTTTTTATAAAATGCAGAAAGCAAGCTGCACAAGGTTCCTGGAAAAAACAAAATTCCCCGTGGCTAGAATCTCTGAGTAGGTTATATTTGCTTCTTACATGCTTTCAGCCAAATATAATGGCTGCACCCCAGAACTGCACCCTTGGACTGCTAGTGAGCCTTAGGTTGCTGTGGTGTCAGAACAGATGCACAAATGGCTGCTGTCAAGTTTTTGGAGATCAAAGCCTGAAGTGAGGGGAATTTGATCATTATGGGAGGAAATTTTTTTCTTTTTTTTTTTCCAGATGAATCATAGTGCTCATCCCTCTACTTATTAAATGACAGTTCAAGTACAAAATCCCAGGAAGAGAATTTTCTATATTTAGAATGAAATTTACATGGTATGAGGAACCCCGATGCAGCTGAGGACATTTTCAACTAAATGAGGCAATAAGACAAGTGGAGTTTTCATCCAGGATTCCTCCTGCTGTAGCCTGTCAAAGCACTATTTACAGGAATTTAATGGGCAGGCTTTGCAAGGAAAAGGGAGCATGTGTAGCACTGGCTGAGCAGAGCAGTATTCACCAGCCAGACTTCCTTCCTTGCAAGTGAGTAGTCAGCCAGGGAGCACTGAGGCATGGGACTGGAGAAAAATGGTAGGCAAACACTGCTGGCTGGTGGCTCTCAGCCACAGGAGTGGTCCTTTGAGCACCACACAGCCAGGATGTAGAAGATCTGTCTTGGGAGTTGCTCTGATTCATGGCAGAGCACAAGATCTGGGAGGCTGAGGAAGTGGAATACAGCCATTTCCATTAAATATCCTCTCTTAAAAAGCAGTTATCCCAGGTCTCCAGACTTAAAGAAATGAGAGGTGCTGGAGCAAGTCCAGAGAAGGGCAACAAAGCTGGTGAAGGGTCTGGAGCACAAGTCCAATAAGGACCAGCTGGGGGAGCTGGGGATGCTTAGCCTGGAGAAGAGGAGGCTTAGGGGTGACCTAATCACACTCTATAACTGCCTGAGAGGAGGGTGCAGCCAGGTCGGGATTGGGCTCTTCTCTCAGGCAGTTGGAGACAGGACAAGAGGACATGGCCTCCAGCTGCACCAGGGGAGGCGCAGGCTGGACATCAGGAGGGATTTCTTCAACAAAAGGGTTGTTAAGTATTGGAATGAATTTCCCACAGAAGTGGTAGAGTCACCATCCTTGGAGGTGCTTAAGAAACAGCTGGACATGGTACTTCATGCCTTAGTCTACCTGGCAAGGTGGTCAAGGCTGGACCTGATGATCTTAGAGGTCTTTTTCAATGTTTATGATTCTGTCATTCTGTATTAGTGTCAGCCAGAGATTGAAACTGCTTCCCTCAGTGGGGCTGTGGGACTTAGGTGTGAGAGATCGAACACTGCCAACCTCTGCTGTACACAATCTGAAAGTTCTCAGTCTCTTGCAGTTTCTACTTCTAGGTCTGTGTGCCAGAGTAATCCCTCGTTTTTTTTCCAGATTGCTAAGAATTTGCAGCCATCAGCTGTAATTTTCAAATCTGGCTGTGTTAAACATCCCACGAATTAAAAATACCTAAAAGTTGCTAACCAGAATGCTGAAGAGCAGTGCTTTTCTCAGTGCAAATTCCAAACTTGAGTAGTTACATCCTCATGCTGTGTACAATTAGAACAGTAAAAAGGTATGCACATAAATGTTGTAAGCAGTAATAACTATTAGCTTCTCATTATCAAGTCCTGGAATTCCAGTTGCTGTCTTTCCGTTTTTACTGATTACTTTCAACTCCCTCTACAAAACCTATACAATTACTGCTTTTCCTTTTGTTTTCCTTCCTGCTTAATTCTGAGTCTGGCTTTATACTTCTGTCTCCATAAAATGTGGAACAGCTCTAAATCAAGCATGTAGCATTTCACTTGAATGACGTGAAGATGGCTTTGTCTCTTTTTCCAGGTGGCTTAATAAATAGAGACCTTTGGTCCCTTAGATATTTATCACAGCTGTAACCACTATTTCTCCAGTCTTCAGTATGAAATCTGTTGTAAGTCGTCGTTAATTTACATTAGCCTCCACAGATGTTGATTCCCCCAGATTGCTGTCTTCCAAGCTTATCATTGTATGTCAGAATGTACAGCCAGTTCAACCTAAAGGGCTGTTGATACTGACTCATCTTTATTCAAACATTTTTTTGCTCACCCTTGAACGTTTCAAGCACATGCAGCTCTCCTCAGTTCATGCAGTTTGTTGGTGGTGTTCAGGATACACATACATATTGTATATACATTTCAGCCTATTTGGAGCTTTCAGTGAGGGCTGAGTATGAAAGTATTCATTTGTTGTAGAATTGAGTGTGTGTGCAACTTAGGTAGGAACCTTTGTGGTAGTGCTAAATGAGCTAGCTGAGATACTGATGTGAATAAAGAATTTTTCTTAGATTTACTAAACCTTCTTGAATGTTATCTGGCAGCCACACTCTGTTCACATGCCTTTCCTGACCCTTAACTCTGTATTTCATTTATTCTCATAGAGAAGAACTTCAATTTTTATGATCACCACTGGTTTAACCTCTTTTTTTGTTTGGTGGTTTTTTTTGATTTTTTTTTTTTTTAATAACCAAGTACTGACACAATAAACTTGGCAAGTCTGAGGAGGAAAATCCCCCCATTTCAACCTGTTATTCAATCTGTCTTCCTCCTGATAAACCCTTTAGGGAATGTCTATGTCACATCAAAGTTTCTCCATTGCTCCTAAGGGGTGTGTCCCAGCACTGACAGCATCTCTTCAGATAGATACAACTGCAAGGTGTGGGCTGGCAGCAGAGATGGGAGCCTCAGCACAGCCCTCCAGTCTTTAATTCTGCTAATGACTAACGAGGATGTAGCCTTAAGCAAGTCTCCACGTGTCTTTGTGCATCTTATTTACCTTTCTAGTAGGATTGGGATGGTGGTGCCAACCGGGCACTTCCAAAGCACTTCAACAGCTACTGTGGGAATGGTTTTTGTACCAGTGTTATGAAATACCAATTTATATGACTGTTAAAGGGGAAACATTGGTTTTCCTTTTGCATAGAGAGCACATGGCCAGATCTTGCTAAAGATACTTGACATCTTAAGGGAAAATAAGGTACAAGAGACTTTACTATGGAGAGACTGGACTTCAATAAAAACCTTTTCTTTGTAATGGAATACAGAAGCAACATAATTGCCCTGTTAATAAGTTGTTGGCTGTCCCAGCTAGATGGTGAGGGCAGCTACAGTCCCTTCTCTGCTCCGCTGATCCCCAAAAACAAACGCAGCAGTCACGGATCCTGGGGTAGTTTATTTGATGTTACAGTTCCCCTTTTGGCTTCTCCAGGACCCCGATCTCAGGGCAGACAATAGCTTATATACCAGGGGAGGGTCACAGGGGACGATACAAAATTCAACTAATCAGGAGGACTTAAGATAACAAACAAGGCAAGCATCCAAATATCACCCAATGAAGAATCCCAAGGGAAAAGAACAGTTTCAGTGAACTAATGAAGTTTAGAGAAGTATAAAACTGACAGAGGAGTTTCTTGAGAGAAAGCCGTTTTTAAGGGTTAGATTGGCATCTCCTGACAGGGGGAGTAAAGGAAGTTCTGGGAAAAGGGCAGAGACCAAAGGACAGCACAAGGAAATAACAAATCAAACAATAATCATATTAATAAAACAAAACACACCACAACATAAGTGAATTATTTCACTCCTCCTTTCTGCTTCATTGCCTGCTGCAGAAAGGTATAGGCCATCTGGAAAACAAGTCCATCAAACTCACCATTTATCACAGTTGGGTATTTAATTTGCACCCCAAACCTTTCCTTTTACTAAGTAAATTATTTCTGTATTTATCAGAAACTAATGAAAAAGCAAATTTTACTTGGTATTATCCAATGCAAATAACTACCACATCTGCTGAATTTCAGTAGCAGTGAACATGCAAATCTAAGTGCAAAAGGAACTCACAGCTTCACTTTCTGGTGAAACAAAGAAAGCAAAACCTTACTGTGTAATTTGCAGGCAAAACTCAGAAATTCATTTGCAGCCCTATATTCAGTTTTAAAAAGGAATGAAGGAGGTCCAAGCTTAGAAGGTTGCCTGCCCCAACATGGTATTTCTTCTCAATTCTTCTGCACAGCTTATGCATATGTACAACACAAGAGCTGAGATGAAAAGCTTTATTTTACTGAAACCTTTATCATTGTCAAAATGGTATTTTTTGAATGTATAAAGTAATCTTCTTCGCAGAGCACACACATGAGAAGTACACAAGTAATTTCAGCTGGAATAATTGTCATCTAGAATACAATAATGCCTTATCTGTTTGTCATTGATTAATTAAATAATGTAACAGCATACATAGTGATGAATTCTTAGGGTACAGTAAAAAATCTTTAGGCATAATGAGAGCCTTTTCATTGGGATTTTCCTAGAGCCCCCAAATTGGCTTTATTTCTTTTTTCCAGATTTTCATGCAGTCATGATCTCTGACAAAATGTTTTAATGTCGTACAGACAGGGAGTTAAGTGCTTCTATTCAACAGCTCTGAATTTTAAGGGATTTTTTAAGGTAGTGTTTCTACTTTGGACTCTTGTTGTGTTCAAAAATAAAATAGAGAAGAAATGCCTCTTCTCTCAAACAAATGGAAAGTCAGATAACTCCAGGTGGCCCATTTGAAATAGAGCAAGGTAGCAACAACCCATATTAAGAGCCCAGTCAAGCCTGCTGTACCTACTGAAATCAAGGAATCTCACTTATATTTAATACAGGTTACTGAAATTAATTTATTGCATCTAAAATTCATTATTTAACATGTATTATCTGTAACCTGGCTTAGAAAAATACCATTGTTCTCTTAGGTGAAAAATGTTAAAAATATCATTATTTCATTCATTCATTGCAGAAGAAGCAGTCTGCATTTCAGATAAGAAACTAAACCAGTAAATGTAATCATTATCCAACTACAATTTAAATTAACATTATTCATCCTGGCTTCTCTGTATACCCATGACCTTTACAAGCCTTTATTTATCACACATAACAAAAAACTTAAACAGCTAATTTTGCAGGAGTCAACACTGATGTATTACTGATCATTTCTCATTTAAAATTATTGTGCTACCTTACCCTTAATTAAAAATACGTCTGCTGTATATGGGAGAGTTTTTATTTCCATCATGTCAAACGGTATTTTGATGTTCATAGGGGAACAAATTGGTGTTAAAGTCACTTCATATGGAAGTTGATTATATCAGCAAAACACATTTTAGTAATTCACTGGGATCTAGATCCCCATTCCAACCTCACACTATATTCATTTATGAATGAGGAGATGTTTTTCCTCCTGGACTGTCTTTAGTATATCTGTGATGGGACAAGGACAAGATCAAGGCTCACTGGATAATGCAAGATGCCTTAGACACTCTGTTTGTTCACTGTGCTGTGACTTCATTCACCACCCCATGACCCATCTCTGCCATTGGTGTTCTGCTGCTGTGCACTCCCCTTCTCCTTCATCATGAAGGAATTGCTGTCGCCGTTAACGTTTCCTGTAGCTGAAGGGAAGGAGACCAGGCTCACCAGGCTGTACATTTGTGGTCTCTTGTCCCTCCAGGGCCAGTTCTGTAGTCTTCCTAGGCATTAGGAACCCTGCACTCAGTGTGGTCTCTGTGAGACCACAAACTACCTATGAACACAATTCTGACAGTGCCATGTATCTTGGCACTGTCAGAATTGCATATAGATTTTCAACAAGCAAATACCCAAGATACTTTTCTAGTTCTCTACGTGCCAGCCAATGTAATCTGCAAGTCAGTGTCTAACTCTGAATTGGGACACTGCCAGGGGACAGTGTTGTGATGCACTATATAGGTATTTAGATGTTCTGCACTGGGTGAACTTTTCCCATGGTACCCCCTGGTAAGGTGGTTTGTCCCTTGGAGTCCCTCCCTTCGCCCCTCCCCACTGGTATCCCCTTGGCTGTGGCCTTCCGTCCCCGCCTCCCATTCCGCGGGTATAAATGTCCCTTGAGTTTGGAGTTCTCTCTCTTCTTCACCTGGAAACCCTACGATGCAGATGTCCCCTTCCAGCTAATAAACAGGACATCAGAACCACGTGGAGAAAGAGCGCTTCTCGTCCTTTACTTCGTCCATGTAGGATCCGTGCGGGTCAAATCCCAAGCTAGCCGGGGGGGATTTACAGCCCGAGACCCACGGGTTCCTTCAGGACAGTAGTTCCATTTTGTGTTAAAATCTTGATTTTAATTTCTATTAGAGTGAAGGCATTTTTCACGTTTGTCAAAAGTTTTTTGTAGAAATAGAGAGCAGAATTTGAGTACACTAACATGGACTGCATAGGATGCGATGGACATGGTCATGCTGTGTTGCCCAGTGGCACATGATTTGGCTTGAAAGGAAAAGCCTCAGCAGGACGCCTGGAGGAAAATCTTCACTGTGATAATGAAGAGGACAACCTCTGAAACAGAGGCCTAATGCTAGTTCCCTCATTCAGCACCTTAAAGACTGACTTGAGTCTGAAAAAAAAACACTCCTGCCACACAGGTCCCCATTACAAGGCAGTGGCCTCAGAGTAGCCATTACCCTTCAAAGCCCTTTTCTGAATGTGGAGCATCAGCCCTTTTCAGAAGGAGAGGCCTGTGCCAGGCAGACCTCTGGACTGTTCCAGCCTGGCATTCATTATTATGTGGCATTTGTCCCTGTGGGCAGTCAGGACTCAAATGGATAAACCCATCCTCTGCTGATGAAAATGTCCAAACCAGTTGCTTACTTGAATTACTGCAAGCACTAAAAGTGACTATGTGGATTTTTTTCTCCCTTTGGTGAAATTCTCTCCTGTTTTTTCTCCAGTTCTGTGAAGAAATAAGCATTGCTGTCTTCTGCTTTTTTACAGTTGTGGCCAAAGTAGAAGACTCTCGCCCAATGCAGAGACCCCCTAGAAGGCCACGGAAGCCCAAGACATTAAATAATCCAGAAGACTCCACCTACTACACTCTGATACATGTGAGTTTAAGAAGCTTTTCTGGGCTAAAACTGTCAGATAATTCCCTCCTAAACTATCTTTCTAATTGCCCAATTCACTTTATTCTTTTCTAATGCAGCGTAAAACCTGTGTCCTGCTGAAAGGAGGCAGGCCACAGACTTTAATTTCAAACGAGACATGAAATGGAAGTACGGAGTTACCCAGACTGGGGAGCTGTGTCACACTAGCATTTCCTTTTGTACCTAAACACACTTTCATTATGGGCATAAGTAGCATTTGCATTTTCAATACCCAAATCAAGTGCCCTGTCTCCATCATTTCTTTGTAAGTCACAGGAGAGAACCAGGAGAGGCACAGGTTTGTTTGGAGCTATTTTGAGCATCTAAATTAGTACTTGATCTTGCAGAGAGAGCAAATACTAAAATAAGTTGTATTAGTATGCACACTGTAACTTCCTTTACAAATGTGTCAGATTGTGATTATGAAGGCATTGGCAAATACCAACAGCTCAGGAGACTAATGGATTTGAGTGTCGCTATTTATAGCCTTTGGTCCAAGTTCAGATACCGAGTGCTGCTTCCCCCTCTTGACTTCAGTGCCCTTAACCATAGGAAAAAAGGCAAGAAAGTAAGCAGAAAGAGTGAAAATGTAAAAGCAGATCAGAAAGCACTTCCAACAAAAAAAGCAATTAAACTGATTTGCTCGAGGTGCCTGTATCTTAGTGACCTATTTTAACAGCCGGTGAGAACCCAGCTAATAAACTAACCGTAGCAATTGCTTCTCCTTTCAACAGAAGGTGTCACCAGGGCCTGTAGGGATGGTTGTGTCTGGCATACCAAAAAAGACAAATACAGCTATGTTTAATTCTGGGACTTTGAAATAACACAGCTTTGGAATGTGATATTCTGAAAAGAAATTGCATTCTTAAAAAAAATTTGCACATAAGAATAAAATTTGTTTTGTGAAAGCAAGATTGTCGACAAAAAGGACTGAAATGAAAGGCATGACACAATCTGTATACATAAATTTTTGAGAAGCACAATTCTGAAGTAAATGCCTATTTAGGAAATTAGGATTATAAGGTCAGGAATATAGTATTTTATGAGACCTAATTTGTTACATGGCCGCTCCGTACTAGAAAACAGCCATGGCATCAGTGCAAACAAAAACTGCAGTAGTGCCAGGAGATTTTTAATCAATTTTTTAGCAACAGCTTTTCAAGGTATTAATCAATATTACCTTCAATGAGTTGTATTTTCAAGAAGGTGTCAAAGAAAGAAACCTGTCTTTCTGACATGAAGGTCACTGGTCAGGGAAAGGTTCAACATAAATATCTACACATTGAAGCTTAGAAAGGAGACCTACTAGTTGTTAAATTCTTAAACCCTGGGTAAGTCATTAAGCTCTAACTTTAGATGGTAGTCAGCTTTAGAGGGCTTTCCCAGCTATTACGGATTTTCTACCTTATTAAAAATCTCTGTGACCTCCAGGCATTCACAGATTATTTTCAAGCCCAGATCATATGAATGTGAAGAAACACAATATGAGTGCATTTTTTTAAAAAAAATTCTCTATCTTTTTCAAAATCAGATATTTCTGTCACATCGTGCTATAGACATTAATTAGACACTTTACATTCTCACACATCTCCCTGCATATCAGATGACCTGCAGGGATATACACGTATAAAGGAAGCCTGACAATAGCCAATTATTTATATAAGGCATCAGAATTTTATGTTAGGGTATATTTCTTTAAATCAACCTATCATTTTGGAATTATATTCCATGTTCATTTGCCTGCATACTGAAGTCCATCAGGATTTCTGATTCTCAGTGACTTTACAGTCCCCAGTTCTAATACGCTTTCACTCATTTGCAAGAAACACAATTAAGACCACAATTTGCACTAAAAAATACTGCCTTTGAAGTATGATGTGTTAGGTGCTGCAACAGCATTGTTTGGCTGTAGGGATAGAATTCTTTTAGAGATAAGAAATTATTCACATTCCCTACAAATCTTCTCTCCTCTACATTTTTAGAAATCTTTTATCCTAAAGGTTCTTTTGTCACCTATTATATTGTTTTCAAATGGGGCCTTTGTCCATTTTATTCTACTAAACCTGTGTGAAGACTACGTTTGCATTAATGAGAACAGGATTATGCCTCTTCCCACTGCATTGCTTCTATTCATGGAAATTCTCATGGCATCACAGTAAATTTGCCTCAGTGAGATAGTGTTGTCAACTTCATTAAAACAGCTATAGCTATTTCAAAGTTTTAGATCTCCTTTTTCTGTTCTGATCATCATTACTTTGGCCTTTTTTTCATAGCATGGCAACAAATTTGGGAGCAACAATGGTAATCTCATTCACAGTCTTAAAGGTTCTTAAAAGAGTGTTTTCTGGGACATTTGCTCATTTTCTATAATTTCTTTTACTGAAAAATAAACAACACCCTCCTATCTAACACCAATGAACTGTATGTTTGCATAAGCTTTCCTTTTAGCATTTTTAATTACTTTTTATTTTCTTAGAAATCAATACAAGATGAAAAACGGAAACCAAGAAAAGAAAGGTAATTTTTTTCATTATTTCACTATTGTCACTCCAGTACTCTAGAATAGTTTTTAACTGTACTTCAACCAGGAGAATAAAGCATTGAAAAAAGAATGGTAATTTGGTGATTCACAGGGGGACATGTATACAAAGTTAAAATGCAATTTTCATTGACTAAAATCCATTATAGAATTCAGCCATTCAGTTTTCCTAAAACATGGTCCTTTACCATGGTAACACAGGCATTATAACAAGATAAGGTCCACATCAAAGATAGTTCTGACACAGAAAATAATTGAAGGTGCTTAAAATTCTAGTCAAAGCAAATGGGCAACCAGTTCTTCATTGTCGGCAAAAATACAAAGACTGTCAAATTTTTCTCCTAAAAATATATGAGTGTCTGGAAATAGATAATAAAAAATTAAAACAATCACTATGAATAACAGCTAAAGAAGAGTAGCCCTTGAAATCTGAAACAGAAGTGTTTTCTTCCTAGTGTAACTAGCCTATTTTGATGGATCTCTGCAGAAAAGAAGGAAGCAATAGGTATATTCTGATAGTCTGTCCTTCCGTATCTGAGATCCTTAGGTGTGCTGCAGACCTGGTTTGCAGCTCCTGACATACATCACAGTTTCATTTTATTTGTGTTTCTATACTGAGGCTTTTCTGCTGCCCCCTCAGTGGCACTGCTGTAGCACCCTGTGTGCGATGGCAGCCTGCTCATAGCTGCAGATGAATGGGCTCTCTGCACTGTCCTCAGCTCAATACAAACTGTTGCAGAATACAAATTCTGTGGCTAAAATATGTATCTTGGAGGACGTTGCATGACATTACACTTATAAAAATATGCTCACAGCATTGAGCTTTATTCGAGCACAGTTTAAATTGCACTTGATTATGCTGCAGCTTAAAGGATTGACCTTATGTCCATGTCCCCCATGTTTGGTCTCTTTCAGCTTTTTTCTCATGTCATTTGGATCCTAAAAAAAATTCACACCTATTTATTCCAGTCTAGGGAGGAAAAAAAAAACCTAACACACCAAAATCTAGTGTTTTCTCTCATTTGCCTCAGTTAGGTTTCATTCATCTTAAATCTAGTTAACAAGTTCCCTGACTGCATCTTCTCTCATGTGCTGACTCTATTAGTGGAACATATCAATTAATTACTTTGGTTTCTAACAATGTGAGGACTGAATTCTGAACTTCTCTATTCAGTTTCTTTTTTGGGTAGTATTTCTTTCCTTAGCCATTCTAAAATGGATGTTGGGATTGATTTTTTTCTGTATGTACAATACCCTGGATTGCATTCACCTAACAAAATAAGAGAGATCTGCATTATTGACACCCATATCTGAACTAGTTGCTTTACACTGTCTTCTTGTACTCAGAGAAAAAAAATTGTCATATTTAGGAAAATTATTCATCTCTTGCTCAAAGAGATCTCTAAAATAGACCAGATTAATTATACCATAAAAATGCCTCTCCACTGAGTCTAATGGCAAAACCCAAAAATTTCAGTTGTGTCTCCTTTATGAATATATTAAAGTATTTAGCATTTCAAAATTCTCAATATCTATGTTGTACAGCAGCCACACTTCAGAGACGGAGTTTTTTTCCTTAGATCCTCAATACATAAACAGAATAATGATATTTGGCTGCCTTGGGTTTGTCTGCTGAAAATAATATTGAAAAGTGAAACTGTTAACTTAGTGTTCTTATTTATTGACAGTCTGAGCAAAGTGCTAGATTTAGATATCTACTACCAAGAAATTTCATCTACTGACTCCAGCTCCAAGGACAGCAGTACTACCACAAGAAGGAAGAGATACCCAATTGAGCGCAGGACTTCCATTTTACGAGCTACTGAGCGGTAATTCCTACAAAATAGTAATAGGAAGAAATAAACATTATCCTTGTTGACATATTCAAATTTTAATAAAAAGAAAATAAATGCACTTTCAAATTACACATAAATCTATTGTTTTAGACATGAAATTTTGCCAAACTATCTTGCAAAACATACAGCTAAAATTTCCCATCTCAAAATGGGAATATCTGACATATTCCCCATGCAAGAGGGATAAATTCCAGTGTGATTGGTGTTCAGCCTACCTGCCAGTTTTTGCTTTCCCAAGGGCCGTATGGACAGACATTCTGCATCTCTGATCTAAAATAAAATTAAACTGAAGCAGAACCTAAAAATTGTATTTCTGGTTAGTTTTTAAACAGGGTGGAGGTGCACCAGACTTTCTGCATGTTTTCTGCAGGCAGGACTCCAGCTTGACTGCCTCCTTCTCCTGCTCTCCTGTAGCAGCACAGGTGTCTGCATGCACCTCGCCAAGGTGGACAGCCAGGAGAAAAATCCGTTTTTTTTCTCAGGAGAACCCAGGAGAAAAAAGGGAGGGTTTGCTCAACCTCCTCTCTTCCCACATAGACTTCAATAGAAGGTGACCACTGCCAGGCTAAGGAAATTCATATTCTCACTCTTGCCAATGCACTCACACACACTGCACATGCAAACACACATCTATGTTGCTTAATATAATTGTATCTTCTTGCATGTTCCTAAATGCATGCAAGAAAAGCTTGGAAAACTATCTAGGTCAAAGTCTTAAGGGAAATGCTAAGCCTGGGATGAGCACTGAATTTGAAAACGCATCTGAAATAATAGAGGAAATGTTTGTGAAGCATTTAGAATGTAGAATGTTTTGTGCACCTTACATATTTCACTTCCGGTCTTTTTTTCATGTAGGATCTAAATTAGTTTCAGGAAAGTGAAAACATGTAATTAAAAGTAATAATATCAGGGAATTACCACATAGTTTACAACCATGAGAAAATATTGCATTTCTAAGGTGGTTAATTATACCAAATCTGTCACCCTGAAGTCTGGTTTAGGTGAGTGAAAGTTTTGCTATTGAGCTTACTAAAATAAATTTCTTACCCTTTACTGTTTGCTGTTCTAATTGCAGCCTAAGTAGCCATAGTGAAACAAAATATGTGTAACTTCTAAATATACAGTTACCTCAGAAGGCAATTAATAAACATTTCTGCACTTCAGTATCTCTTGAAGAGGGTCACCAGGATATAAAGACTGTACAGCCATTTCAATCTACTTCAAGTGAAGCATTGAGTACTTTTGGTTTAACAGTTTACCTTTGACATTGGTATAGGACCAGTAGTGGGGGCACCTTAAGTGTGGAACACTACGAATTTTTGTAATTATACTAGTAATTTACTTTTTAAATAACTGTCTTTTATTTTTAATCTTGCTCCATGGTAACAGCTGATGTCACATCACTATTCCAGCCTCTCAGAGGTGGCATCCAAAATGCATCTTGCCATCTGAAAATAAAATGAAATTAGATGGACACTTACAGTGAACTCCAAAGGCAGGTTAATACAGAGCAAACAAATTTATGCCAACTGAAAATCTGGTGCAGTAACCATCAGGCAAATGCTACTGCAAAGCATCCCCATGCTCTCAACGTTTTAATGTCCTTTTATTATGTCCCCTTCATAGGAGAACATGTTGTTCTTCTGTGTTCATCTGCTTGTAGCATATAATGTGTTTGTTCCAAGGTGCCTGTTTTGTGCAGCACAGGAAGAGGCCTAGCAAAGTCAGCTGATTTTTTTTCTTTCTCCTTTTATTTTTTCCCCCACAAGGTTGGAGGTTAAGCAGTCGATTAGGAGTGTTTGCCAAGGTAAATGTTTTGACTTTAATTTCTAAAACACTTCTGTGCTTAATCCCTAGGTCGAGGGTGGCAGAAAGACCCCTGGAAGAGAGCAAAGCTGAAGATAATCCCTATGACTACAGACGACTGCTGCGGAAGACCTCACAGCGCCGGCGCCTTATCCAGCAGTTCTAGCTGCTGCTGCTGCTGTTCCTGCTGCCATTTGGCTTTTATTAGCATACATTTTTTTTTATCATTTTATACCATGTGTTTCCTTTTTTTTTTTTTTTTAATCTTCAATGTTTCGAGTTTATGTGTGTGTTCATGTGGATATGAATTACTGTGGTTTACAGCCCAACACCATTGCAAAGGGACACTCTCAGTCATGTATCCTATTTTTCCCTAATAAAAAAATCACCTTTCTTTCATGTACCATTGCTCCATCCTAAAATTATTAAACAGCTTAAGTCTTGTTTACTTTCTTCAGTGCATATTTCTTTTTTTCCATTCCATCAGTCTCATCCAATCAAAAAATAATTTACTTTATAGTTCCCTAGTTAAGCTTTCTAATTTCCATATTCAACTTCAGAAAACCTTCGTTATTGTTTCTAATAAATTGTTTTACAGGAAAAAAAAATTACAAGAGCACCATGGGGACATTTCTGCTTATTTTAGTTTACATTGCTTAAATTTTGGGATGACCTGTTTGTGGCAAGTGTCCCTCTAATGCAAACATATACGATTAACTGGATAGCATAATATGGCAATTTATTTCATTATTGACTTTACTGTAAAGCTAGTAGCCAGTTTTAAAGGTCAATATTGTGTGTATAATCTTTATGTTGGAGATGTCCATTTATGGGAAGTATATCCAGCCCTCTCCTCTGCCTCTGAGCTTTGTGACTAAGTGATGAACTTCGAAATCATGTTTGCTTTGTTCTCATTTGCATTAGATTTTTAGGAATCTTAATCTCTGGGGTACCAAGAAAGGAATAGAAATACACTCTCTGGTTGATTGCTGCTGAAATGTAATGATCATTCTTAATCAGTTCCACTAGAAATTAAATGAAAATACAGGCAGTAGCCCCAGTGTTCAAATTTCCCCCGATTCCGTATTCAAAAGACCTTATTTCACAGAAACCACACAGATAATTGCAGCGCTTCCTTTCAGGATTTATAATTGCGTGTTCCCAGCTGCAAAGCAAGAGAAGGCAAATTTCATGATGCCAGCATAAAGGCCTGATCCTACTCTGTTCCTCAGCTCTCCTAAATGTGACAATTGGCGGCAGCAGTCAGCCACAGGGGCTGGGTTTTGGCCTTTTCCCCAGAGACAGATAACCATTGCTTCCTGATCTGTAACTAGTTACAAGGCTGTGCACCGGATTAAAACGTACTGCAATGTAAAATTTGCTATAAATTGTTAAAATTTTGAAATCTGTTCTAAAGTCGCTTTGTCATGTATTAATAAAACGGTAAATAAAAGTGTACAAAGCAGTGATACGGTTGTTTGTGTCTGAATTACGCCCAGAACCGACAAAACACTGTGGACTGGGGCATGAGTGAGTAAGGCAAGGAAGGGCTCGCAGCAGCCTCTGGCCGTGGAAAGATGGAGTTATTGTCTATGCGCAAGCCAGTGTGATGCAGCAACTGGAACAGACTGTAATTTCACATTAAGAGATGCCTGGACTGGTTCTCTTCTGCTTTCCCACCCCACAGCAGTGTTTTAAAGCATTGAGCCATTTCTGTGAGGTCTCATGGTGGGCACTTCTCATAACCATGCCTACAAAAAGCAGAGAGATGCCCCGGGCGGAACACAGGGCCTGGCTGCGGGCAGCGTGGGGGCCCTGCGTGACCAGCTGTCTCGGCAGAGCCACATTCTCACCTGGTGTAGTCCCGCCTGCCTCCCTCCAAGACCAGGGCTCGAAATCCCTCCTGTGCCAGAGGAGAGGCAGCTGCGGCAGGGAAACGCTCCCGCCAAGACCCGGCTGGGTGGAAAAGGGAGGTTTGGTAGCCTTCACAGACGTCGTGAAGGGAATAGGAACAGCTGTTCTCGTGCTCTTCCCGTCTGGCCGCCGGGCCCTCTGCCTCCTCGGGGCTGGGGCCAGGATGGCGGTTCCAGCAGGGTCCCCAAGCCGGAATGTCACAAAAAGCCCCCGGGAGCGCCCCGGGGATCCAGGGACACGCGGGGGCAGCCGCAGCGTCGCGCAAGGCTCCTGCAGCACGTCCGTACGAGCCAGGACGCCGCTGTCTGTCCGGGAGCAGGAGGGACAGCGGGAGCCCAGCCCCCTGCGAGCCCCTCCACAGCGCCTTTTCCGCGGCGGCCCGGCCCGACGGGGCTCCCGCCGGGGCTGTGGGCCGGGCCGATGGGCTGAGGGGACTCGGGGGCTGTCTCTTCCCCACCGGGGACCGCCGGCGGCACGGGCTGGCCCGGCCTCGGCGCCGCCGCCCAGGAGCGCCCGACTCGCAAGTGCAGAGGTGCCCCGGTGCAAAAGTGCGAGGTGTGGTGGGGGGATTTCCCTGCGCTTTGGATCTTAAAAGGACTGAGGACGCTTCCCCGTAGTCCCAATCTTCCCCTCGAGGTACCAGGCTGGACCGCCGCGGCCAAGTACGCCAAGACTCGGAAAACTACCATTCCCCTCCGCTCAGCGCTCGGCGGCACCGGGCGGCTCAGCGCTCTCCGCCCGCCCCGCCGGGCTGCGGCCGCACGGACGGTCGGTAGGGTGAAGACGGCACAGGCAGCCTGCCTCGCCTTCGCCCCCCAAGGCAGCGGCAGCCCCAGCTCAAGCAGCGCCTATAGCTCGGGTCTGCCCCGAGTGCCACTGTCCTCCCACCGCCGCCCCTCGCTCCTCCGATGCAGAAGGGTGCGGACACGCCTTAGTACAGCCGTCGCCGCTGGCCGCCTCAGCGGACCCCTCTGCCCGTGGAGCCGCCCGCCCCGTCCCGGGCAGCAGCGCCGGCGGGGCGCGGCCGCAGCAGCTCGGCGAGAGCACCCCGGGGGCGCCCACGGGAGACGCTCCCACCCACGCGTGCCCGGGGCGCTCCCGCCCCTTCGCCTGCCGCCGCCTGGCGCAGCCGCGCACTTACACACCCGCACACTCACACTCACGCACACTCGCTCGGGCCGCCTGGCTGCAGATCGCCGCTCCTCGCCCGCCCCGCCGGTTCGCCTCCGCCATGGCAAGCCCCGGCTCCGGCTTCTGGCCCTTCGGAGCCGAGGAGGGCTCCGCAGCCGCCGAGACCCCCGGCACAGGTAGGAGGACGCCGAGCGGCCGGGCGGGACCGGCCCGACGGAGCCGCCGTGACAGCGCTGCCCGGTCGCCGGAGCCCCCCGCTCGATCGGCGGGACGAAGCGGGGACCGACGGCGACTCGAGCCCGGGCCAGCGCCGCGGGGCTCTGCGGGGCAGGCGGTTCCTGGGGAGCGGGGCCGGGGGTCGGGCGAGACCCCCTCAGCCCACTCCCGCCCCACGGACCCTGCGCTCGATTTTCTCTTGCAGCCAGAGCTTGGTGTCAGGTTGCCCAGAAGTTCACGGGAGGGATCGGAAACAAACTCTGCGGTAAGGGCAGGGAGGCCCCGGTAGCCCGCGGCGGGGGCGCGGCTGCGCCCCCACGGAGCGCCGCGGGACCGGCCCCGGGCCGGGGGGGCGGGGGACGAGGGTCGATGCCCCGGTAATGAGGCCGTATGTCCGTGTCGCTGTCAAGCCCTGCTCTACGGAGATGCCGAGAAGCCCGTGGAAACCGGCGCCAGGGCAGCAGCCCCGGGGGTAGCGGAGCCGAGGCCGACCTGCACTTGCGACAAAAAACCCTGCGGTTGTCAAAAAGCGGACGTGAATTACGCCTTTCTGCACTCAACAGGTAACGCGCTCCCGGGGCAGGCTGCTTCTCTAAAACTAACAAGAAAAAACAGCGCTTCGGTCGGGAAATCTCCCCCGCCCGCGTTGCGCGGAGGCGTGGGGGGTCCGGCGGTGCGCGGCGGAGCTCTAAGCCCTCAGCCCTGGCCCCCGCTGGGCATTTCTCAAATCTGAGAAAAATCACGCAAACAACAAAAAATCCCGAAAAGAAAAACCTAAAGCAGTAAAATCCCGCATGTTGGAGCCCGCAGCTTTTTCTTTCTAAGGAGCGCTGAAAGCATCGACCTTCTCATTGAAGACCCTGCGATGTAAATTAGGCTGGAGGGGAGGAGGGAGATAGAACGCTCTCCTACTCATTTGCTTTAATTCGAGATATTTTTGCACTTCATCTTTTCTGACCTTGGAGGTATCGTCTCCTCCCGTGAATAGATCCCAGCTCCCCACCGACATGCGCTAGACAAGGACTCTCCCGTTTGCTCGGCAGCCCGGGACCCCAAATTAGGGGCTTTCACTATAGTCTGCTTTTGGCTGAGCCATCGTTCTTAAACAAAAGCCCTGTGTACACGAAGACCCCGTGCAGCATTGTCTCAGAAAAAGGCATCAAATCATCAACAAGTTACTTGCATAGGAGAGTCACCAAGAAGGTATTTTATTGCAAGGCAAATGACAGTTTTAAGGGTGCTACTTGTAGCATTTGTTGTTCAATATTTATTTCCTGTGAGATTCGTTTTCCCTTTTGTCTTGTTTCCCTGCTCTCGCTGTCTTAAAAATTAGTCTGAAACATACTGTAGACAGAATTGGCCAATTTAGATAGGATATTAAATCTTGTTATCTCTCAGGACGTTCCTCGAAATACAACCTTGCCAGTTTGGTTATTAAATGAAAACAAAACCTATTTTTATTGACTACAGTGTAAAGATTTTGTAAACATAAATGGGAGAAGGCTTTGTTCAGAATCTATGCATGTGGTCATAAAATGAAGTTAACTTTTAAATTTCTCCATTCCCAGATCTTCTGCCGACATGCAATGGAGAAATAACTACTATGTCTTTCCTACAAGACGTTGTGGACATTTTACTTCAGTATGTGGTGAAAAGTTTTGATAGATCAACAAAAGTTATTGATTTCCACTACCCAAATGAGCTGCTCCAGGAATATAACTGGGAACTGGCAGACCAGCCACAGACCTTGGAAGAAATTTTATTGAACTGCAGGACAACTCTGAAGTATGCAATTAAAACAGGTAATAGCAATGCTCATTTTCTACCCTGTATGGTCTCATCCATTGATTAAAGGTGTCATTTCAATTTAGCTTGAAACGTTAAAGATAGAAGCAGCGACCGTATTTTGTCAGCTCCAAGCAATTTCTAGCAGAGACAGAAATCGTTTTCCAAAATGATAAAGCACTCCAGCAGCTCCATCTCTGTAGCTGTCAGTGCAGCCTCGCACACCCTTTCCGATTTAAAATTAATGCGTCTGTGCGTCGGAGTTGCCGAGTGTGCCACGGAGCAGACTTTGCACCACCTTCACCACTTTCTGCCGTTCCTTTTCATCATTTCACGTGTGATGCCCTGGCCATCGCCTCTTGCTCCCTGCGGAGCGGGGTGTGGCGGGCACGGAGCTCGGGCCAGAGGGGAGTCCATGCACGGGGGCAGCCGGGACCAGCCCATTGAGCAGCCAAAATCACAGTAAACGGCCTGTAAATTCGAACTCTGAGCGGCCATTTGCCATGTCTGTCACTTCGCCTGCAAGACATAAAATAAAAAGAGAATTTAGCAGAACCTTACGCAGAAATATCGAGGATTTAGTTTCAACATTAGGCTCAAGCAATAAAACCAAAGTCCGATTTGTTTTAACAGCCATTTGTTGTTTTTTCACTGGGGAAAGCAGCGATGGGTTGATTCCTCCCTGCCTGGCTCCCCCGTTAGTCGTGCCCCCTGTGGGCTTCGTGGAGGGAAGGTAGCAGGGGGCTCGCCCAGGCGAGGGGAAGCGTCCGACTCCTCACCGGGGCCACCTTAAACTGCAGCGGAGCCGGCGGAAAGCGGAGCCGGAGCCGCAATTACGGCTGTCATTGGGAAATAATAGAGCGTCCGGAGAGCTCTTAGTGGGAATTTGAATTACTGAGAAATTGCTTAAAAATAAATGTGAAGCGGTTTACTGAAAGAGACAAAAGGCTGATTTGTGACTAGAAAACAAAACAAAAAAAATCTCAGGTTTTGAGAAGAGAACAGAACAAACTGATCCTGGTAAAGATTGTGAGGGATCTGTGTAATCCTCCTCGTTTAGGGGTGGAAATGACCATCCGCATGTTTTGATGCATGAGTCGGGTGCTGTCAAGATGTTTGTAAAATATTGGATTAAATAGTTAGGTAAATCATACTCAGAGGAACAAAGTCGATCAGTCCAGTGATCTATGTGATGTGTCTGGATAGGGCATAGGAAACGCGTTTGAACAGAATGATGAAGAATGTGGGATCTGTGATTCTGGGAAATCAAAAAATAGGATTTCTTAGCTGATTTTTATTAATCGTTTTTTGTCATAGCCTGTTTTCGTGTTTAATTTCGTGGATCCAAAAAAGAATCTTTAAAACAATGTTGCCATTTCTCTTCCTCTCTATAAATATCGGAGGCTTTCCCATCTTGGCATTTTATAATTTGTTTTAATGAAAATGATGGTTTTGAAGTCTGAAAACGGGTGCTGGGGGGTTTCGTGAAACGTGGTGGCGTGGCGGGGTCCAGCCCAGGGACTGCAGAGCCACCTCGCTTGGCTGCTGCTGCTCCTCAGCACCGTGGGGTGACAGCCCCAGCCTGGGAGGGGGTTCACGAAACGCGTGGCGTTTACACCTGGAGCCCTCCGGCATGTGCTTCGGAGTGAAACACTGGAATTACCCTCAGAGGAAGGACAGTATGGTGAGGTTTCTGGCGGCAGCGTCTGCCTCCACTGCTGCCGCAGAAGCCTCTCGGACACGGCCCCTCCTGGGCGGCGTTTGGCTGCAGGGGCCCGGGAGGCTGATTGAAAAATAAATTGTACCGCATTAGCCTCACAGCTGGATACCCAGGTCCAGGGGTTCGACGAGGCAGATGGCTGATTTTTCGGCCGAGGGGCAGGTGTGGGTTGCTCGTAGGTGTTGCCTGCGTGCCATGGCTCACTGGGGTGCCCGGGGAAGCCACGCTTTCTTCCCCCTTCGCAGCGGAGACAGAATTCTTGCTGAGAGGATGTAAAAGGCAGTGACTGTGAATGTAGGGAAAGATGGGTGTTTAATTCAGTTACTGTGCTCTGGACAATTGAAAATGAGGAGGGGAATTGAAATACGAGCGTTTAAAAATGTCTTGGAAACTCCAGGAGGGGTGCGAGGAGCCGGTTCTGGGCCAGCCTTGCTCCCTGGCAGGCCCCGGTGCTGGCCACGCACTGGTGAGGCTGCAGGCACGGCCAGACTCAGTGCTGCCAGCCAGCCGTGCCTTTATCCGTGCTGTCTGGCCGTGCCCGGCCCTTCTCGTCTCTTCCCTGTGGAGGATGTGGAGGCCGGGTGTTCCCGCTGGGCATGGCCGTGCCTCAAGCCGGTGCAGGTGGGAGTGTGTTTGGGAGGGTGTGTGGGGCAGAGGCAACGCCCTTAGTGGGGAAAGCTCGGCCTCGGGTGTTCCTGTGCCTTGGCCCTGGTTCCTGGCCATCATCTCCCGTTTTACTCTGGGATAGCTGTGAATGCATCTTGTATTGCTAAACAAACCATTAAGTAATAATCTCCTATTTTCACCTCTCAACCAATTCTTCACTCTGTCGCAATCTCTTTTCTAGTACCTCTTTGTTCAGGAGCAACTTCAGCAAAGGATGTGTATTTCAGGCAGAGGCACCTGGGTGCCTGAGCACCTGGATTTCTGAGCAGCTCTCACAACCTCTTCTTATCTGGCCAGTGGAGCCTGATTTTCAGCAAAGCCTCAGTTTTCCGTGGCCATCTAGCCAAGGGAAGAGAGCTCGCTCAGTGAGGGAGGTGTCACATGGACGGGCAAACCCCTGCAGCTGGGGCAGGGTCAGGTTGGGGGAGTTCATTCTCTGCCCGTCCGTGTTACGGCCGCGCTGCAGAAGGGAAAGGCACGGAGTGGAGCGGGCTGTGTCACAGGTGTGGGTGCTGGGGGCTCTCCCGGCAGCAGCAGCTTCTGCTCTGTCTGTCCGGACATCTCTCCATGCGGCGCTGCTGCCTCCACCTCGCTCGCTCCAGGGCACGGCTGCCCGGGCCTGTTCCCGCGGCGCTCCCGAAGCAGGTGCTGTGCTGGGAGGGTTGCTTGAAGAAACAAGCAGTGACAACAGGGCTGTCGCCTTGGGCTGGGTGTGGGGCCGACAGAGAACCGCTGAGACACTGCAGCTGCAGATACAAATTCTGCTATTTCCCAGCTTTTCGGTGTGGATTTATTTCCAAAACAGGAATTTTTGTAACCTTCTTCGAGTCTTCCTGTAGTCCCGATCCACTAAAGGCTTTTGGCTCCTAATTTTCTGTTGCTTTCAGGTGAAATTTGTCATCCAGCCGTGATATGGAACCTAAGCTATAAATATGGAAATCTCCTTCAAAATCCCTCTGTCAGGAGAGGTGCGGTTCTCTGCAGGCAGAGACCCTGGAGCAGGGTGGCTGAGGCTGTGGTGGTGGTGATGGGTGCGCCTGTGTCTTAGGTCCACCAACCCCGCTCAAGAGTGTGAAGAGCAGGGTGCAGGACCCAGTTCATTTTGCTGGATCTGAGCATCATTCCTCGGTGCTCAGGGGCTTTGTCTGCCTGTCTTCGGCAGCAGAGACCAGGGAGAGGTGGCAGTTCCTGTCAGTGAGAGCTCAGTACAAAATGCGATCAGGCTGGATGGCAATAGCGCAGGGCTGGTCTCAGGTTAAGGGCACAGGCAAGTGGAATTTGCACGTGTGTCCCCTGCCCCATATCCTCAGCTCTGATCTGCCTGCTCAGCTTGATTACTCTGCCTTTGTGTGCTGCAGGCTGGGAGCTGGGGAGCAATTCCCCGTGCTGCTCTGCCAGCCGTGTGTCCACGCCTGATAAGAGGCCACAGGAGACTGAAGATAAGTTTTCTCTCAGTGCTGGGTCTGCATTTCCTCAATCATCTTGCTCTATCTTTTGTTTTCTCTGATGGCAATAACAGTACATCGTCTAAGGGTCAGGACAGGTGTTTTCCAAGCAGAGGCTTCCGTCGTTTGAGTTGGATGGCATTTAAGTAATTGTGGACCATCCATAATTTGTACCAGTAATTATGCCACTTATCAAGGGCTTGCGGCAAGTAACTAGTAAAAATGGAATTTTAATTCTTCCTCTGTTTAATGGCTCTAGGCACGTTTTTAAGGAAAATCTCTAGGAGGATTTTAGAAAAAAAACAGGAACCAATTAGGTTAACCAAGTAAAGAGACTATCAGCTCACTGAATATGGTCCTGTGCATCATTCTGCTGGGGCAGCAGAGCTTGTTTTTATGGCATTTGATTAAAATCACAGTTGCAGGTAGCCAGGCTTTTTGTAATTGCACTCTGAAAGTGAAGAAATGACAAGGACCACCACCTTCCCTGCCATCTTCATACAATCATCAGCCATTGAGTCGTGTGCAAAGCAGTCACCAAAATATTCCATTTTCTCATTTCGCCCTGTCTATTACAATCATTAGCCATTCATCACTGATGTTATATGTCCTGGCAAGCTTTTCAGATGGTGTCTCATGTGTGCCTTTCAAACCTAGTCAGGCAAAACCATATCCAGTGACAACATGTGACACACTAACGGGAGCAAACAGCTATTTTTGTGAGGCAGCAATGTGCTAATTTTCAAGGCATATTGAAAGGATAATAGGGAATGTTGGAATTCATTATTCTATGTTGAGTATAATTACTGACTTTGGAATGAGAAAGAAGAGAAATTATCCTGCCTTTTTCAAGAAATGTATTTACTGCCATTTGCTTTGTTTTATACCTTGAAAGCGCTTCCTTGTCTATAGAAATATGGAGGTAAATATACTGTTCAACGCTGAATAGTTTCATTCAGAGTCATCAGCCTTTTGATAACATTTTTCATCTTATGCAGGGCACCCTAGATATTTTAATCAACTTTCAACTGGGTTGGACATGGTTGGATTGGCGGCAGACTGGCTGACATCAGCAGCAAATACTAATATGTAAGTAGAAGATTTTTGAAATTTAATGTTTAGATATTTAATGTAATTTCACAGTTATACTCTAAAATACTAGTTCCTGTATCTGAGGGAAAGAATAATTTTATGTTAAAATTGCTGGGGAAAAATAATCTGTTTTTTAAATGGTTGCAACAGTTATTTATAGAAAGACTTTCAATGTTGTCCTGTAGGCTGTCATTTGTAAAATTTCATAATCGTGATTGGTTGTGCTGCCTCCCAAAAGCACACAAAAATATATACAGATTAGCATTTTGCATGCATAAATATGTAAAATGAAAGGGGTACTGAGTGAGCAGTTGCATTCATATAGAGGGGTTGTGTACAATCCATACCCGGAGCAGAAAGCCGTTGCTTTCTGTAAGAAAGAGATGTGCAATTCAAAGTGTGGGGTTTTTTCACTTTGGGATTAGGAAGCATTTTTATGTACTTGCTTTGCTTCATGCACTGTCTGGCCGTTATGAATAGGAGTGCTGACATGTGCCTCTAGACGTGCACACGGGTTTGTGCAAGGCAAAGGGGCTCTGCCCAGCATCTCTTGGATAAAGGGCAAAGCCTTGAACCTGGAAGAGGTGGGCAAGATTTTATTCACTAAAGTGGGTGGAAATGGATTGTTAAGTGCTCCCTGCATTTCTCCTTCTAGACATTTGATGTCAAATCAGTAAGAAGACTGTGGAAAGTATTGTGAAACAGAACCCTACCCAGTATAAGATAGAGTATATTGTGGCTATAATGTAATGTGATATTGGAAAAAGATTGTAGATTATAGCATTAAATATGGACATTACTACATTTCAGGTTCACCTATGAAATTGCTCCAGTGTTTGTACTTTTGGAATATGTCACACTAAGGAAAATGAGAGAGATGGTTGGCTGGCCAGGGGGCTGTGGCGATGGGATATTTTCACCTGGTACATGACATTTCAAACTTTCTCTATTTTTCAGACTGTGATATATGACATCCCCTGCAGCTAAAGAGTAAATATAATTAAATATGCATGTTTGAGAGGACACTTGCTAGTAAACACCAGTGGCCTCTTTGAGATAAAGTATTGCATGTTTATGAATTTCAGGGATGTGATTATGAGGGTCTGTTTGAGCAAATTGCACTGCATGATGAGCAGCTGTAATGGCACATGGGAAACATAATGAGAAGAGACATTTGCCTTGCAGTTTTGATTTGCCCCCCCCCTTTTTATGGATTCCATGAAATAGAAAGACTGTTGTATTAATAACAGAGGGAAGAAACACAACAAAGCTCTCTACCACTGCAGGGGAAATTGGAGCAAACAGGGAAAGACGTAGCATACCTTCCAGCAATTCTAGTAGAGTCAGGAAGACCCTGCCAGCGTTAGAGCATGCTGTTAGCTTTCCATGTGAAGCTGACCTGTTTTTCTCAATGGGGTTCTTGGGTGCTTAGTTAATGTGAGTGCTTAAAGGCTTAGAAACCTGGTTTCTTCAGGGCAAGTCAGTAAGGCAAAAAGTTAGGGCAGAGAAATCATTGACAAACATTGAGACTTTTATTTTTTTAATTATTCCACTTAGTCTTTTGATTTATACTCTTTGTCACCTCTTCTCTGACTCTGTAATTTCATTGCTCAAAAATTTTGGCTTGTCTATCTACAAAATTGCAAAATGATGAAAGAATTTACATTGGGTATAATATCTTGGCTTGTCAAAAGAGAATAGACTGTTAGCTGGTGCAGAAGGAGCCTTTCTGGAAGGGAAGTTAGTTGACCTAATGGAGAGAGAAAGAGTGCACTGTTGAGTAGAGGAAAGGACTCACTGATTACAGCCTAGGACATTCAGCTCTCTGGGACCATGGAGGTCAGGCAAGGCTCGTCTTCAGCTTCTCACATCTGAATGCATAGGTGGAAAGTAGTGTGGGAGTTTTATTCAGGCCCTTTCCACAGATGTAGAGAAATAGATGAGAAGAATTGACTTTGCTTTTTTATGAGTTCTTAGTTAAAACATCTGAGAGCAAAAGCTCTGACAGCTTTTACTGTGGTGCTTAGAGATCCTTCTGAAAACCTTGGCCTACATCACACCTGGCATCTAAGAGTGTCTCATGAGCCCAGGACCAAAGTGAAAGATTTTGGAAACTGAGTGGTGGTGGGTTCCCAACCCTGACCTCACTGGGTACAGCTGCCCTTAGTTCCTCCCCTTCCCGTGGGGCTGGTCAGGGACCTGCAGGGTGAGAGAAGAGCAGCAGCAGTGCTGCCCAGCCAGCTCTGGAGGCCACGGCAGCGGGCTGGGTGAAAGGCTCAGGTGCGTGTGCCAGATCTGCCTGAGTCTGGCAAACTCAGGTAGAGATAGTGTGAGTCAGGAAAGGTGTGTGCCTCAGGAGGAGCTGCTGGCCCTGCTGGGGCTGCAGAAGGTGCTGCCTGGCATGGGGCCAGGGCATTGCTGGTATGTCAGAGCTCACTTCATCGAGGTGATACCTGTGTGGGGACGGGCTCTCCGGCAGGCATGTACCTGTGCTGGAATTTGCAGGCCTGCCCCCTCATTCTTTTTTTCTTTCTCTGCAATTTCTGGTGTGTGCAAAGTGCATCTTTGTAATTTCCTCTGTTAAGGCAGCAATACTCAGTGTGCCCGTTCTGCTTTTTTAGGCAATAATCAATAATTTCTGTGCTGTCTTCTCACTTCATGGCTTTAGCTGAAGACCTTACTGTTGCAAAGAAAAGGTTCTTTCTCTCTGCATTCTCTAGAATGAAACATACAGTATCAATACATGTGAAGCATAAAAGCCTGACTGTTTTCTCCAAATTCTGTAGGTGTGTTTTGTTAGCTGCAATTGACTGTGGATGTGAACGCAACTACGAAATTAAAAGCAGAATGCAGGCTTATGAGTAAACTAAGGTTAAATGACTGAGTAATAAATACTAATAGGAAACCCTGGTATTGAAGAAACGAAACATTTCAGTCTTGGTTCTTTTGACACTGAGCCGATGGCATTGGACAAGACAGGCCAAGTTGCTTCAACTTAGTTCAGTCACCTAAATCATCAATAGCAGCTCTTGCATGGCATCTGCATTTTTTAGAGAGAGGTACCTGAGCATTTCCTCTTAATCTCTCCATCTCTTGTTTTTTCATTTCAGAAGAAAGGTGTTGAAATATGTTCATATCTCTCAAGATAGTTGAAAGGGGAAGAAAAGCCCCAATTTGTACTGACCTGTATGCCAGCAATGCCATTCTTCTGTGGCATTTTCCCTTGGATTCACGGGAGGGCCAGTGAGGTCAGGGAAAGCCCACAGCAGGGCAGCTTCCCTGCAAGAGCAGAGCTAGGATACTGATTAGAAATGGAGGGCACAGCTGTGTGGGCTGTGGAACAGTATATATCTCTAGTTAGATTAAAACAAATCTTACAAAAGTCAAAACAATGTTAAATTTGCCAGCACAGATAACCAACAGTGCTTCCTTCATCTCAAAAGATGGATTTTATCTTATCTCAGTTAGGCTGTCCAAGCATTGGGTGTCTTCCCTGGGCTAGTTACAGCAGCTCCTGTGTATTCGAGGGAGAGTGGGGATGTGTCTGCAGGGCAAGTTCCACCTACCACAAACAGCTGCCATAGGATGAGCTGAGCCATCCTCTAGAGGCGCACATCTTGTGCTCTTCACTCCATTTTTAGATGGATGAATGTTGCAATAGTTGAACTCTACCTCACCAGCATTTCAACCTGTTCATTTAAAACTTTTGCTTTTTATAAATACATGTGCATAAACATGGATATACAATCAATCTCTGTGTGTGTGTATACACACACATATATTGGATAAACCTGATGGATTTCATGGATACAGGTCTGTCTGTGTGTGTGTTTGTGTGCCTACAAATGTAAAAATTCTCAGCATCTGCCTCAAGTACTGCATTATATTCCCATAGTGCTCATGCATGCAGCTATAATGTAAAGCCAAACATTGCTCTACTGTAGACACAGAGACTTGGTTTGTAAAAGATCTCAAAAAGGAGAAACAGACCACTGCAAAGCTGTAGATCTGATACCCATCTTGAAGTGGGTTAAATACCCATCTTAAATGGCTATTTTAAGTGAATGTATGCCAGTGATTTTAAGGCAAGTGTTAGGGACATTTAATCTTTTCCCCTTGTTCCCATCAGAGGACAATTAAAATGAAAAGTATTTGTTAGAATGACCCTTTCCCCTTTCTCTTCCCTCTTCCCACTCCATTTATCCAGACAGTTGTGGCTGTGGGCTTTCAGTGGGTGGATTTGCTCAAAGCTGGGGCATGAAACACCACCCTGATTTAGGCGGGGAGAGCACAGATCAGGTCACACTTGGAAATCCCTTAGGAAATTGCTTTGTGGGGGCATCTGTTTAGGAGGTGGAATAGAGTGGGGATTATGTGTTGATGACACATGGAAAGCTAAGACTGGGCACTGAAGGAGAGATGGTAGTTAGAATGAGGGCGAAAGGAAGCACCAGTCATTTTTTGCAGTCGTATTTTTTGCATCAGTGTTTTTTTTTTCTGTGTAGTAGATCCTGTTATTACACAACCCAGCTGTGAGGAGCATCAGGAAGAAGAATCTGTGTTTCTGCCTCAAGGCAGAGACATTTATATAGAGAAACTGTAACAAGACTTGTTTGTTCTGAAATGATATTACAATGAATAGAAAAAGTAACAGTATATTACTGTGGACTCCAGGTGGTGCCATATCTAACATGTATGCTATGTTGATTGCACGTTTCAAGATGTTTCCAGAAGTTAAAGAAAAAGGAATGGCAGCTATTCCCAGACTGGTTGCCTTCACATCGGAACATGTATGTGTTTCTGTTTTTTCCTATCTGTTACATCTGCTTGTATGAATTTGTGATGAAGAAAACAGCTGAACAGGAATTTGTTGACAACTGTCTTCATTTCTGTTATTCCTTCACTGGAATAAAAACATGGGAGGAGGCTGACTTTTTTATCTGTAGAGGGATGATCTCTGCACTTCTCTGTGGCTGAAATCCAGGCAGAGCAGTCTCTACAAACCACTGCTATTTCTTTGCTCTCACTTGTGTCCATATAAATGTTGATATGATATGTGAGTGGTAAGGACCACATCAAATGAGGAGAGCTCGTCATTGGGCTTCAGCACTTTCTGCCGGGAATGTCATCTGTTCGGGTCACTCTGGGGCGACAGAAAATCCTTTTGAGTCAAAATCTTTCCATCTGAAACCACTCCTGCTGTTATTTAATGAGAAGGTGATAACATACATGAAGACAGTCATATGACAATGCTGTGTGTGTGTGCAGCAGCACAGCTGCAGTATTTGCTGGGCAGCTGGGCTTCGCTGTGAGTTTGTGCCTGTGAGCAAAAGCTTCAGCACACAGGGGATCATCACAGGCACCACTGGGACCTGGCAGTGCCAGGGGCGAGGGGAGGTGGGCACAAGAGAAACAGGAGTAGTCCTTGTGAGAGCATTCTTTGCTCTTTGTGCAGCCGTGTGGAAGTCTCTGTTGGGAGGGTTGTTTTTGCCTTTACGACCATTTGGAACTCCTTGCAGCTTAGAGTGGAGAATGTGGGTGCAGAAGGAAAGGAAAGAGGAAGGTTTATCCCCTGGAGGGTCTGTGAGCTGTTTTCAGGCTTCACTGTCCACTTCTAAATTTCTCTCCAGCTGTGTGGGCTCAGCCAGAAAGGACTAATTTGTGGCCAAGACTCAGCAGGATGCTGTCCATGTTAAGTAACAAAGTCCTCCTGCTGCCTGTTTGGACTTACCATAGAATGTGCTTCCATTCTATGCAAGTGTGAGGAGCAAAATACCCTAAAAGTTATCACAAAAGTGCAGGAGGAAATCTCTCTGAGGATGCCTTTCATAGCAGTAGGATGGGATGAGATGCGATACACAGCTGTGGACCCCACATTGCAGAATTATTGTCCCCATAGTTAAAGAGCACAGTCTGCAGATGAGTAGCAACTTTCCAAAGCTGGATGTGCCGCTAGAGATACCTTAGCCACACGGAAGTAACAAGCCTAAGTCATGCAAATGAGGTTCAATATGATTATTTAAAGTAACAAATCCTATTAATCATTAGAGTATTTCATTGTTTTCATAGCAATGGAGTGTTAAACAATGACCCAAATTATGATAAGAGTCTCAAAATAATTAAATGAGCTTTAATAATTGTGTTTTCATGCCAGGGAAGAAGCAGAGCCCTTAGCAAATTAAAAATTCAAAAATCAAATATACTATAGAATTCATAGGACGGCATCTGAAATACATTACATTTAAAAAGTATCTTAAAATTGCAGTTTTGTCCCTTCCTCAATCAGGCTTTATAAAAAGTATATTCTCATCTTCTAGA
The DNA here is from genome assembly GCF_015832195.1 of Motacilla alba alba. Lineage (NCBI taxonomy): Eukaryota > Metazoa > Chordata > Aves > Passeriformes > Motacillidae > Motacilla > Motacilla alba. Next base: position 16,484,813 of record NC_052017.1, on the reverse strand, counting down.
GAAGTTAAAAAACTGCACTATGTGAAGGAGCCTTTACCCTTAATTGCCCAAAGGGTATGAGATCATGGTTTAACCCTCAAAACAGCAGAAGCTGTTACAGAAAATACAGAGGCCTAGAAGTACAATCCTTTTTAACATAGGAAATGTCATGCAGGACCTGAACAGACACTTAAAGTATGCAAATTTCATTTGTCTCATCACATCATGCTGATGGTCTACCTACTTTAAGACTCCTTGGCCTGACTGAGGTTTCTCTCTGCCACAGTTGGATGCTCTTGAAAGATAATGGCCATGGAACATGCAAATTGTAGAATTGTAGAACACCCTGAGTTGGTAGGGATCCATCAGGATCATCAAGTCCAGTTCCTGGCCCTGTGCAGGACACCCTGGAAACCACGCCATGCACCTGAGAGCATGGTCCAAAAGCTTCTTGAACTCTGTCAGGCTTGCTGCTGGTGATCACCTCATTGGAGAACTATTACAGTGCTCAACCACTTTCTGGGTGAAGGACTTTTTCTAGATATTAAACTTAAACCTCTCTTAACTCAGCTTCATGCCTTCCCTTGTGTCCTGTCACTGATCACAAGAGTGAAGAGATCATACTTGCTCCTCTGCCTCCCCTCATGAGACTGTTGAAGCTTGCACTGAGGTCTCCCTTCAGTCTCTCCTTCAGGCTGAACAGACCAAGTGACCTCAGCCACTCCTCATATGGATGCCCCTCCAGACCCTTCACCATCCTTGGAGGCTCTCCTTGGACACCTTCTAGCAGCTTAATGTCTTTTTAATATTGTGGCACCCAAAACTGCACATAATATCCAAAGGGAGGCAGTCCCAGTGCAGAGCAGAGCAGGACAATCCCCTCCCTTGCCCTGCTGGCCATGCTGTGCCTGATTCCCCAGGACATGTGTGACCCTCCTGGCTGCCAGGGCGCTGCTGGCTTATATTCAATTTGCCATGGACCAGGACCCCCAGGTCCTTTTCCATGGCACTGCTCTCCAGCCTCTCATTCCCCAGTCTCTACCCACAAACCAGGGTTGCCCCATCCCAGGTGAATAATCTGGCACTTGCCTTTGTCAAACTTCATATGGTTGGGGATTTCCTAGTCCTCTTAATTTATCGATGTCTCGCTGCCCTTGAGGGAGTCAGTAGCTCTCCCCAGTTTGGTGTCATCAGTAAACGTACCTAGTATCCAGGTAAGTCCTGTGTCCAAGTCATTAATAAAGGTGTTAAAGAGCACAGGGGTGAGGACAGAGTCCTGTGGAACTCCAGTAGTGGCAGGTCAGCAGTCTGAGGTCACCCCATTCACTGTAACCCTTTGTGCCCATGATCCAGTTGGTCACCCATTGTGTAACAGGGTTGTCCAGCTGTGAGCTGGAGGCTTTCTCCAGAAGGAAACTGTGAGAGACAGTATCAAAAGCTTTGCTGAAGTCCAAAAGGCTTCATCTGCTGGCTTTCCTAGATCAGTGGGTTACCCTGTTGTAGAAGGAAATCAGGTTTGACAAGCAGGACTTTCCCCCATGAAGCCATGCTGGCTGTGACCAATGGCTGCGTTGTCCTCCAGGTGTTGTGTTTCAGTACTTCCCAGAATAATCTTTTCTGTGAATTTGCCAGCTACTGAAGTGAAACTAACAGGCTTTTAGTTCCTGGGGTCCTTCTTCTTGCCCTTCTTGGAAGTTGGGATCATGTTCCCCAGCTTCCAGTCAGCTGGTACCTCTCCAGATTTCCAAGATCTCTCAAAAATCAGTGAGAAAGGCTTTGTGATGGCTTCAGCCAGCTCCTTGAGAATTCAGGCCCAATAGACTTGTAGGGATCAGGCCCCATAGAATTGTAGGGATCTAGCTGGAGCAGCAGATCCATAGGGATCAGGCCCCATAGATTTGTAGGGATCTAGCTGGAGCAGCAGATCCATAGTATCATTTCCCCATGCCCTGCATGCATGGTGTGATAGTAAACAAAGCCTTAAGGTAACTGTATGTGTTTAAAAACTTGTAGGTTTTGGTTTTGAAATTTTCAGTCAGATGCAAAGATTTTAATATCAGCAGTTCTCAGTGAAGAATTTCAGCATTCCAAATGAGACTATTTTCATTACTACCAGTCTAGATCTTCTTGTACTACAAATGAATGAAGTTGTGTCACTGTTGCCACCACTACTACTGTAGTCAGAATCTGGCTTAGTCTAATGGCATTATAGGTTCAGCTGCCAGTGGGGGAGAAGGGAAGGGAGGAGTAATTCACAGCTTTTAAGTAATTACCTCCCTAATTTAGGAGTGCATCATGTTCCAAAATTAGGAGCTTTACTCTCTGCACAACCAGTGAAGAGAAGCACCTCTGGAGAAAAACTCAGAGTATCCAAATTAGGAACCTAAATATTCCTGAATTTAAATGCTCTAAATCACCTTTGGGAGGGCTTCACCTACTTCTGTGCACCGACCATAAAGAGCCTCCTCATATACGCAACCTACATTTGGTTCCTAAAATAGGTTATGTGATTATTCCAACTGTGCACGTTCCCAGCCAGCAAATTTTCCCCATCCCACAACTTAGCACACTCTGCTGCTGTTTGTTACTGTTTCACCAGTGATGGTGAAGTACTCTGCAACTACTTGGGTAGGTCTTCCTCAGGTTTAATTTCATGAGACGCACTTGCGCTCAGGATTTAATTCCGTCCTCTGTATTCATCAAGGCATCATCAGTCTTCTTTCGTTTGCACTGTTCAGGAGCAGTGATGTCCTTCATGGCAGCTGTTCTGGACTGCACATGATGCAAGAGACCTTGGCTCAGAGGGGAAAAAAGTGATGGATGCCAGTTGTAAAAACCTATTTCAGTCTATCATTTCAAACACAATGAAAAATCTAAACTGAAGGCCTCCTGTGTTCCAGCATATCAGCTTTAGGCTGCTGTAAGTGTTCAGAGGAGTCCATCCCTTTTTCAGCATGGAGAAAGCTGCTCAAAGGAACAGCTGCCTTCTCAGAATATTTTAGTTGTTCCATTTGGCCCCAAGGCAAGACCTGTTAAATTTTAACCGATTCCTTATTGTGATTTTGACTTGCCCAACCAGCACTTAAAGAGTATCCAATAGTAGCTGGAAATGGTATGGAGCAGGGATTGCACCTAGGAGACAAAAGGACAGAGTCATGCTGCCCTGAGGAGGAAAAGCGTGCAAAGGGGAAGTTTAGCTGGAGAGAACTAGGTGGGTTCGAGTCACAAAACAGCTTTTGGCCCTTTTCATTGCTGGTGGGAAAATGGGTTAAAGAGGCTTACAGAATTTCTTGATTAGGGACTGTGTGGGCTTAATCCACAGTTCAGAGAATGAAAAAAAGGCTGGTCATAATTGGAAAGACAGAAATTTTTTCATCTTCTCTGTTCTCCGTCCCAGCAAGACTGTTGTCATGTAGTTCACAACAGCTTTCTCACTTTCCCACTCTTCCCTAACCCCCCCTAAGAAGGAACATCTTGCCAGGTGCTCAGTGAGGGAATAGCAACACTCTTCTTTATCATAGGTTTAGAAAACAAAGTGCAGAGCTAAGGACTGGCAGGTGATTCAGTCTGATCTGACAATAAGGGACCTCTTCACCCAGCTAGAGACCACAGAGGACACAGAGGAGGCTCTCCTTGCCTCTGGCATCTCTCCATCTGCACTGCTCCTGTGTTGAAATAGCTGCTGTTGAAGGCTTCACTAGGAGTGCAGCTCTGGTGTGTGCTGACTGAAGGGGGTCTGTTGGCTCTCCAGGTATCAGCACTGTAGACAGCTGGACACACTTGGAGGAACCTCGTCCTCTGGGGGAGCACTGGGAGACGTGGCTTGTCTGGGGCGGCAGGGGAGCACCCTCCTGGCAGCAGTGCACTCAGCATCCACACTGCAGCTAGTTCAGAGGGGGCAGTTAGCAATAAATCGCCTCTTCAGCTTCATGCATGCTGCTTTCCCTTTGTGGAAAAACCCCATTAGTTGCAGGGAATGTGTCAAACGATTCCAGTATCTGTGGGAGAAGAGTGGCTTTGTGAAGTTTTTATCTGAACAGTTCCAGAAGCCTTCTGTGAAGCTTCTTGATGCTGATGCAGAAGGAAATTAAAAAGTGACTTCAGTGTCTGTAGCTTGATAGACCATTTCACACAGGCTATGGAAGATTTTGCGTTGGTTTCTGTGTGGAATGAATGAAAATCTGATCTGTAATCTACCACTTCCATGATACATAGTGTTGACCTCTGTCCCTGCAATTTAGGAGACACTTTGCAGAACTGCCACCTGCCAGCAGCAGTCCAAGGGGTGTTGTGTGAGGTGCTGCTTCCAGAGGAAGATTTGAGGAGCCTAAAAGTCCTGTTTTCTATTTTGTAGGATAGACTACAAAGCTGTAAATTACACTCTGGGCATACAGAGTAAGTAGGAATTAGATTTGTTTCCACCTAAGGAAATTTAAAATCAAACTGATGGATTCATGCATTTTTTTCTTTGCATTACTTACTGCATAATAACCAGAAAATTAATTTTTATGGTATTTGAAGCCAGGAGGAAACTGAAAATTTGGTCTTATTTAAGGAACAGCCTAATTCAGGTAGCACCATTCAAATCAAAGTAAAAACATTTTCTAGAAACGTAGTGCTCTGGTGCAGTCAGTCCTGAAGGAGAAAAATCATCATTTGGGTCTCATAATTTGTCTGGTATTGACCATAATATCTTGTGGCTTTTACAGTGCTACAGTATCCTCCTGAATCAGTGCAACATTTTTTATCATGTACAGTGCTGCAAAACTATCTGCACTAGAAAAAAAACAAATTAGTCTTTCTGATTAGAAAAGCAGCATGAAGTTGTGTGTTTGAAAAATGCCAAAGATGTGCATACTAGTATGTTTAGAAACATTAATATCCTCATTTCTCACCTGATACTAACAAGTAACTTTAAAAATCAAATAGCAGTAGGTAAATGAAACCATAGCAAATACATCTCTCGTTGCAGTGTATTTAAAATTTGGATGGGACACAGTATGCTCTTTTTGTAGGTGATTGAAGGAGAAGCTGTAGCTTGAAATCAGATGATAAAGGTAGGATTCATGTTGCTTAATGTTAATCACCTGGAGTGTAAACATTTAATCTGAGTTAGTCTATACAATTTTTATGGCCAATAAAAAAAAAAAAAGCAAGATCTGCAGAAGACAATTCATCTTAAGTCTAAAGCAGGTGCCAAAGCCCTAAGAGATCAGTGCCTTCTGGAGGTACCTTTTCTTCCCCGCCTTTGTGGGAGCCCAAACAGCAAGCCTGAACTAGCAACGCATTTTTAGGTTATTAAGAGAGAAATAGCCCAGCCCAGGGATTAAATAACACATCCAGGGATTGCACAATGCTTGAAGCCCAAGAGAAGTGAATAGAAAAGTGTGTTCTTCTTTTCTGGTGGATAGGTGATAAGGTGAGGCTAGGGGTCCACATCTCCTGGGCACTAGGCTGCCAGTGACAGACCTCAGGGGAGTTTCAGCTGCAGGATGTCTGTCTTAGCTTGCTCAGCATTTGGAAACTGGTTACTGATAAGCCACCTCCACAAATCTCATGCCACTCTGGATTTATGTAAGCAAGAAGAAGCAGCAGTCTGAAAAAACAGCCATGCCCTGTGGGGCTCATGGCATTAGGATGGTTGTTTGTGACAGCTTCAACCATGCCAGATGATGAGCGAGTAATTTAGCAAGCTATAAAAATAAAAGCATCTGTATATTGAAGCACTTTAGATAACAATGCTGTACTTTTCAGCATCATAGCATTTTTAATTATTCTTCCATTTTTCAGAGGGCCTATTCATTATTGCATGTGTAATACATTTACACTGTCTCTACCTTACAAAGCTAACCATGTAAAAATGGCTATCTGGGGAACAAACCTATACCTAACAGCATTTGAAATTTTAGATAAAGGGAAAATTCCCCTGGCTCAGAATCACCAATTTTTTTTTTTTTCTGACTGTCAGTATGCTCTTAGTCACTAATACCTATACCTTCTCCTTCACCACTGAATTTCACCACATTTCTTTCCATATAGAAATTAGATTCCTCTCTACTGGGGATGTATTTGCAGTCTTCCATGCACCTTTTGCAGTGTGTGAAGAGAGGGAGGGAGGAAGCCAGGAAGCTGAAGTGACAGCCCATTCCCACCTGTGTGTCCTCCTCTGTCTGCAAGCCCAGGACAGTGGTGGAACTCCAGACCTTCCAGCGCCCCCAAGCCTGGCTTTTCCTTCAGGACTGGCATCAGGCAGCCTGCACCTGCCCTCTCTTTGTTGCCTGGTTCTCCCACCATAAAGCTTCAGATCCGTTTAACTCTTACACAGCTGTGTTGTGAAAGGTGCTGTTCAGGCTCCCTTCTTGGTGTGTCTGAAAAGTCTGTAGCCCTGGTATTTGTAAAGGGGTCACATTTAATGTCCTTTCTTGTTAGCCCAGTTAAATCATCTGTGAATAGTTCTGTCTGATCAGGTTTATTTCTGCAAACCTTTTCATATCTTTGACCTTTATAGTTTTCTTTGTTTACTATTATATTACACAGGCAACCAAACTTTCAGCACCATCACAGGAATATTAAACCAAAGTTTAATATTTATCATAGTGAAAGTTTTCTTTGGTTCTACAACTATATTTTTTTCTATTTTGCTTTCATCCTTGGTCTTTCAGAGTCTCTCAAGCCCTTGGGAGTAATTCCCGTGGTCTTGCCCTAAAACACGAAAACATAACAGCAGTCATAAATCTGTGACTGTATACACAGTTTGAGCCATTTCATATTCAGAGTTTGTTTAGAAATTGTAATTGCATTTGCCCTTCTGTGCACAGACTTCTGTATTTCTTCCCAGTTTATTTGTAAACCAGTTTTGGTTCCTGACCACTGAATTCCCTTCAGTCTGTAAAAAGCCTTCAGGCAACTGAGCTATCAGCACTACATTCATTTTTTTTCCCCAGTGCTCTTTTAGCAGTGCCATGAGACTTCTTAGCAAGACAGCTGCACTTGGCCATATTCCAATAGATGCCTTTGAGCACATGGGCCTAATTTCCTTCCTCATAGTAGACCATTTAAATCTGTCTTTTCTTTTTTAAGGCATTTTGAATAGTTCTGGTTTTTTAGTAGAAAAACAAATTGTAACAGTTTATCTTTTTTAACTAGTGTGGAGTAAGGAGCAAAATTAATGAATGTAATGTCATTGACTCAAACCCCAGTGAAATATATCTGTGCCTCTTCACTCCTGAATCTCTACCAGCATTTATTTATTTACAGCACCCAGTATGTGCAGATCAGTTTGTGTAATACATTAATAAAAAGCAGATTAATTTTTTTAAGTAGATTAATTCAGTTCTATCTTCATCTGTGAACTGTCATTATACTGGCAATATTTTTGCTCTGTTTTCAGTTTTTGCAAAGTTCCAAGATACTTTCCTAAACTGGAATTTTTTATAAGCCTCCTCCTGCCAACAGCCATTTCATGGGCTCTTCTCCTCCCTGCTCTCACAAAGTTGCACTGCTGCCCCATAGGGCTCAGGGAGGCCCACAGGGCTGGGAACAGACTTTTGTATCTTTGTTGTTTAGAGGTTTTTGGGTTGTTCACATTCCAAGCCTTCATCCACAGTGCATTTGTGCTGTGAAAAAGTCCACTGAATTTAGTGAAGCTGATGAAACTCACGGAAATGCATTTGTTCAAAAATTCAGGTTTGTGAAGTAAATAACATGCCATGAAAGATGTCAGTGTGATGGCTGAGCTGTAATATTCAGTGTATAAATACTTCCTAGCACCTTGTGACTCCCAGCTTAGAAAAACAACAAAGCAAACTCTGAGATAAACATGACAGTGACCAGTGGCTTTAATAGGCTGGACGATGTCTGGGTGTTAAACATCTGCAGTGTCTGGAGCGCTGGTGGCTGCAGAGGCTGTACACTTCCCATTCTCACAGCAGATATCACAGGACTTTGTTCAGAGGGAATAGGTAGAAACTTCTTCACCTGATGTCATTCAGCACCCACTCCAAACCAGCCACCCTTGATCAGGATGAATCTTTGCCTGGAGGTGCCTTTCTCCCCCAGAATGCAGAGGAAACCTACGTGATGATGTCAGCTTGCTTAGGCTACCTGCAAGGGACAGGCACCTGTCCCCTGTGGCTCATCTAAGTGATGAGTATGCATTTCATTTATCATCAGTTTGTGTGAGAGTCAGTCCAGTGTGTCTGTGTTTACTTTTCAGAGTGTGCTTAGTTCAGGGACTGGGGTGGTTTGCTGTGCTAGTACTTCAAAAACTGATTTTACATCTAGGCAAAGTGTTCAGTGGCTGCTCAATACACATTGTTCATACACTGTAGCCACGTCCCACAGGGAAAAGCTGTACCAACCCAGTGCATTTAAAAATAAATCTAGTATTAAAAATATTTACCTGAGGAAGTATTTTCAAATTGTCTATATATCATCAGTGAAATATGACTTAAGAGCAATCTGAACTTCTTAAAAATCTCTGGATATTGAAAAAGTCAGCAGACATCATGAAAACCTTAAGAATTTCAGCCAAAATGGTGAGAATACAGGCATATTAAAAAAAGGAGTTTGTACTGGAAATTCTTAACCATAGCAATCTTAACCATAGCAGTCAAGCCTCTATGAAAATACTCCCTGAGAAATTTTTAAAACAGAGAGGTTTTTTACTTCTAAGGTTTCAGTTCTTCTACTCTTCTTCCTCTTTCATTAAGTTGGTTTAGAATTACTGTAATTTTCAAAGTGTGCATTATGTATAGAGTCCTTTAGCATGCAGTGAATCTGTGCCCTCATGGCCTTTAGGTGAAGTCCACACATGTAACCATTGTGCCAGTCTCCCTACTGCTCTCTGCTGCTTGCAAATACTCCCTTGACTAAGCCGTGGTGATTACTTCTTTCCTTTGTGGTCTGCAAACTGGGTCTTCCTTTCTTCTTCAACACTCTGGACACTTAAAAAGCCTTGTTAGGTTTTTTGTCTTCTGGATCTTTTTTTATAGTGTTACATCCTAAGTGAATGATATTGTAGTATCTAAAGAATTTCCATTTTTTCAATGTTTAATAAACTGTAGTTAAAACTACTTTAGACAAAATTGTTAACAGCTGGGTGTGAGTTAATACGAAATCAGATTCTTAGGGCTATAATTTGATATAAAATTGTTGCATTATCCTAATCACTGGGATTCAGTTTAGGATTATACACCGACCCAGGCTCGGGAGTTAAGTCCTATGGGCGAGATGAATTTAGGCCAACATGCACTCCAGTATGTAACTTACACATTTGATTTTGTACACACAGATTAACTAGTAGTTTTACTATAATAATAATAGCAGCCCTATTCTGATTTTAGACTTCAGTAGGTCTGTTTATTAGTAGGAGTTATTACTGGCTTTCACTGGCATGACATCACAATTAGGCCCCCTATATTCATTTCTCCCTTTTTCTCTGGGCAGAAGATACATTGTAGCACATGATTCTGGGCATCACAAACTAAATGAATTCTCTAGAGAAGACTATTTTGTTTCAGTAAATCAAGCTCACAGCTGAATCTGTACAAGCAATAGAAGCTGCAGGTATGCATCAAGGTCCAGCATGGACCACAGTTGTGTGTGTAATATTCCAGGAATAAACCCAGATTGGAGTGATCGCTGTTCCTCCAGCTGATGGTAGTGACCTGCTTTGAAGCCTCAAATTACAGTGATCAGTTTCCAAAAGGGCTCTAAATATAATTATTGCCTTCTTGTGGAACTTCTTGCTGAAAGATTTGCAAGAGGGTAGTGTTTTGTATTAAATTAAATGTTAAATATTAAATAATAAAGCAAATAAATAATAATAAATGTATTTTTTCAGAGTCACTTTTCTGTGAAGAAGGGAGCTGCGGCCTTGGGTATTGGTACAGATAGTGTGATTTTGATTAGATGTGATGAAAGGTAAGTAAAGATGTCAAATACACCTTTTATTGTGGTGCATAACAGAGGATCATCAGGGGCTCATCTCAGAGAGAGTATGTGGGATGTGGTCAGCAGTTGGTATAATTTGTCATAGCACTGTCATCTTCATCAGCTTTATACTGATTTATCCCACTTGAGGAACTGGCTCTGTTAGAAGCTTCTTTATGGGTCCATTTTTGGAGTTCATAAAATATTTAAAAGTTAAAATATTTAAAACCTCAGTGGTTTCTGATAATTTTTTTATTTCATTCTGATGTGAAACAGGATATCAAACTAATAAAGTTCTTTACATTTTATGCTAAGAAACCAGGAAGAAGCTTGTTTTGGTCAAATCAGACTCTCATGTTTTGATCCATTAAAATGAGCTGAAGTGGGCCTTTTGTTGGAATAAAATATTTAGGAGCATTTGCTAGTATAATTCTACTACTTCATGCCCCCACTATATTTCTCACCTGGGTTTCATTTCCCTGAGTGCCCTTGATAGGGACATGTTTGTGATAGGATGTGAGGAGAAGGATCTTGGCAGCAATGTGGGAAGCACGGGCTAAGAAGGATGGTGGACTTTGGAAAACAACAGCTCAGGAGGCAACTAATGTGCAGCTCCCACAGGAGCTCTGAGAAAGGGTGGTAGATAACTTATCTCTTAACTCACCCAACTAAAAGGTTTCGATTCTCTGTGAAAAGCCATTTTGAGTAAAAAAGTATATTAACAAAATCAACATGTTCTGATAAAAATTTTCTGGTTTAGGAAAAACACTTTCTGTGGGACAAAAAATTATTAATAGAATAATTCTTACTGATTCTGTTGAGAGACTTTCTAATAGAAAATGCTATTTGCATCCCTCACTGTTATAAGGTATTGAATTAATTACATCTCTAACAGAAAGGAAGGCTTTGCTGCTATCAAAATACTCTGCTCCCACATTAAAAAACAAGCATCAAGTAAGCAATTTACAGTGCTTATCACAGTGCCTGAGTATTGACTTATGGCCCTATTATCTCTTTATTAACAAAAGACTGAACACACCTTGAAGAGGATTAATGATGTCAGAACAACCAACGCATACCAAAATAAATCCCCAGTTGTTTCTGTTCACTAGAGATGGATGTGCATTAATGAAGCCATGTCTTCTTTTTCTCCTTGTGCAAATTCAGCGTGATGGTTTTCTGTGAAGACCACAAAGGTTGGCCTGCCCACTCTGAAGTAAGCAGCAGGATTCCTGTGTGTCTCACAGGCACCACAGGGACACAGCAGACAGCACAGGGACAGGGCAGGCTGTTTGCATAGGATGTGGGCTGCTGTGGTTGAGAAGAGCCTCTGTGAAGATGTGGGCTTTTGGAAGGAGCATGTTGATATCTTTCTGATGTTTTCAGTACGACCAAGCATACTGCCCAGTGCCTCTTTCCCACTCTGACCCACACCTGCCAAGTTTGCCTTGTTTACCTGGTAAACCTTGACACTGCTCGGGTATTGCACTCTCCTGGCCATGAATTCCTACATCTTCTCAATGTGACATGGGGCTGGATAATTGCTTGCTTTGGTACAAAAAATTGGGCAGTGAAAGCGTCTGCCCAGTTCTGTCTGTGCTTCTATGCACAAGCTCACTAAATCAGAAAAACTGAAGATCAACATCTAAATTATGTTTTGAAGATGAACCCATGGACCTTCTTTGACATGTTTGTTTTTTTTTTTTTTATTCCTCTGATGATCCCAGGAACATTTTTTGAGCATTAGACTACCACTGCTTTTCTCTGATCATGTACATGTGTCTGGGGTAAGCTCACAAGGAGCTGAATACTCTTTAGGCCTTCCTTGCACTTCTGCAAGAAAAATTAGGGTTAACTTTTAGATTTTTAGAGCTTTTTATTTTTAGTTATTCTTTCCATATTTTATTGTTTTGAATATGCAGGAGAGAGTTCACAAAAAAAAAACCCAGCAGTACAAACCCATTTCTACTTAAATAAATACCATCTAACTGTAAGCTATGTGAGGAGGGAAACTTACAAAACCAGTAGTACCTTATTGCAGTAAATTCATAATTTTTAAAAAAGGACATGCATCCAAATGTCATGAAAACAGTTCAAGGGTTTATATGCAAAGGAAACTAAAACTAATGGGTTTATTAGTTTCCACCTCGTTTTCAGCTTTAATTAAGGGGTTTTTTTAATGGCGGCAGGAATGAGGGCCTAGTGAAAGAAAAAATCTGAAAAAGTCTTTAAAAAGTCTTTAAAAATTTATAGCAATCTAAATCTACAACATTCAAAGCTGGGGAAGACTTTATTTCTGTAACATGTGTTTGTATTGCTGGGATTCATACTGCCTCCTCTCTTATAGACCTGCTTGTATCTAAAGCAAAGAAAACCATAGCCCTAGTATTCAGTATCAGCACTGTTTCATGTTGCACCTAGCTAATTTACAGGATTTCCTAAACGAGCCTTCAAGCCTTACCTGACTGAATCTGAAGTAGATGGTTCATAGTGGAGGTGCTGCAAATACGGTCAGTGCAAAGAGCCTGACAGCACATTTAGCGAGTCTAGACTGGCAGCTTCTCCCTCCCTGCTTCCAGCAAATGCAAACATGTAATTCCCTAAACCGTGGGAAAGTCGCCCTGTTCATCCCTGGGAAGGGAGCCCAGAGACAGCTGCTGACAGCACCACTGAGCTGCACTGCTCAAGGCTGTGCAGCTCTCCCGGCATTTTCTGTGCCTGCTGAGAGAGGACCATGGGATTTGGCACCCACTGAACTTCTTGGGACACTGGGCTGAGCCTCTCCTTGGGAGACTGAGGCTTATTCCCAGGACTGTAACTTCAGACAGGACCAAGAGGCTCCAAGGAGCAGCATCAGTCTTTAATGGGGTGGTCACAAGATACTTTCTCTCAGTTACCATCACTATATTGATGCAAATGTATTGACTAAATAAGTAGGGTAAAAACTTAGAGTAATGGGCAGAGTCTTTCTGTGCTCTTCAATGCAGCAGAACTCTTGGGCAAAAAGGTCACTTTGCTCCTTCTTTGGGTTTCCTATTAAGTGAAGAAGTAACAGTAAAAGTTGATTTCATTATCAAGTTACTGATATAACTCTCTCTTGCTCCAGAGGGAAAATGATCCCATCAGACCTTGAAAGAAGAATTGTTGAAGCCAAACAAAAAGTAAGTTTACCAGCTTTCCTGCTTCCAAAGAAGAAAAAAAACTGAAGAATTAAAGAATGGCAAAGCCAGTTGTTTTTTTCCCTTGGTGAAACAACACAGGCTTGCCCATTAAGTTTTGATTTATTTCTTAGAAACGTAGCCTGCCAATTAATGAGGCAAGAGTTGCTGAGAAAATAGGTTTAGAACTACTTTATAATATCCATGAGCTATTTGGCTTTCTTTTTAATATGATGTTTTGCATAACACCTGCTCTTTTATATTATCAGCCTATGATGCAGCTTCTCAGCTGAATATTGTCAAAACCTGAGTCATCATTTTGGGGAATTAGTTTTATTCTAGTGCATTAAAAATACTTTTCATAGACTCACCAAATCATTGGGAGGCAAACTAAAATCCACATATCTCTAAAAATGCACACACTTTTGTATTTGTTCACTGAGAGAAGCTAGAATTAAAATACCAGATTAAAGTATGCAATGAACTCAGCCCTGTGCTTTCACATTTATATTCACTAGACACACAGCAGCCAAACTTGATTTATAACACAAATCTTCATTAAAAGCACATTTTTTTTCCAATAAAAGCAATACAGTAGATTAAAAAAATCAGGCAAAATGGTAATAGAGTGCCACTCAAACCTACCGCCTGTTGCAGAAGGAAGCTTGGACTTTTTTGATGGTTTGAACCCCAGTTCTGCAAAAAAAATAAAAAATGAAAAAAAAAGTTGCCACTCTTGACCTCCAAGTACTCCTTATAAAATCAACATAACCAAAAATGAAATTAAAATTAAACACTTATATAGTTTTTAACAGACCCAGTTCTCATAGTGCTGTGCTGTGAGGCACAGCATTTAGCAGAGGGAGTTCAAGAGATAGTCCCTGGCCTCTGTGGAGGCTGCTGCTTTTACCTGTGAAGAGCTGTGTCCCTGCTCTGCATTAGGGATGGGGCTGGAGGTGAGCCCCACACCTCCCCTGCCCCAGGAGACTCCCTCAGACACGATGTTCCGCTGACAAAACTGGGGCACCACCTGGCCAGACACTCACTGGAATAATTGCAGTGCAGCCCTGGGCACAGTCCTCCAGAAACGCTTCACTCTCTGCGGTGCCTGCTTGAGGTTCGTTTATGTGACATCCTGCAGTGCAGACTTCTTTGTTTCAGGCAGGTGGTGTGAAGCAGAGTTGTTCTGTTGAGCCCGTACCTGTCTCACGCATCCTAATAAATGAAGGATACTGGTTTGGAAGTTTGCTGCCACCTTAAGGTAGAAACTATAATATCGCTGGCATTTAACGTGGAGAAAACCAGAGTGACCGAGCAGGGGTGGCCTCTGGCAGACACCTGTGGGGTCACTGTGGGGGCAGCACAAGGGGAGCTGGGGCTGCCGCGGGATGAGGGGGCTGCAGCCCTCTGACCATGCATAACATCCCTCTGCTTTCTTGCAGGGATTTGTTCCTTTTCTGGTGAGTGCCACAGCTGGGACAACTGTGTATGGGGCGTTTGATCCTCTCATAGCTATTGCAGACATCTGCAAGAAATACAAAATCTGGATGCACGTGGATGTAAGTACCATCATACGTGGAGGGCTGGATTACAAGGTGTATTAATATTAATTTATTCATTTTGGAGAGTGTCATCTTGTACAAAACCCATTGTATTTAGTTCGTGTAATTAAGTCTAACATTCAGGCACTGACTTCCCACTCCTCTGAAAGGCTCAGGTCAGGGGGATATTTTAGGAGCTGTGACTGTAGTTGTACTTGTAGCAACTGGGACACTTAAGTTGACCTAGTTTGAGTGCTTTTGGTTTTCAGCTTTATCTTTAAATTCCATTAGTAAAGAAATACGTAAGAAGCATACAGAGTACTGGCTCAGCTTCTGCAACGGCTACAAAATAAATATATAAGGAAAAGGATACATTTGTCTGGAATAAAGTACTGCAAATTGCTGATCAGGTTAATGTAAGTGCTAGGGAAATTTATCAGATTGGCTTCTTAGCTTTATCCAGGCTCTTGCCAAGAAATCTTTCCAAAGGATCATCTTTCAGCCCTAGAATATCTTCTGTGTCATTTTTGCAAATCCTTTCTCCAAAAAGGTTTGGTAATTGACTTCCCATAGGTTTGGGAGTCTTGATTTTCAATTACTGTGTCAGCCAAAACCAGTCCATTCAAAGGAGGAATTTGTATTTACCTTAAATACGTCTCAGTCACATGAAATGCCTGCTTGTCCCAGATCTCTGTGAGGAAAGCAAATGAGTAGAGGGCAAGCAGCAGTGAGTCCAAAATATGATGAAAATCCCCCAGAGCAGCTGAGATCCCAGCCTGGTTTGTTATTATAACTTAGTGACTACAAGAGAAAAGGCAGCTGACCCAGGAGCAGATCTGCAAGTCATTAATTACAGCGTGGGGCAGCCCCGTGTGCCTGTGTCAGAGGAGGGGGTGAGTGAGGGGTTTGCAGATGATGAGGGTGGGAGCCTGGATTAGGGGCTATTACTGCTGCTTCCAAGCTACTGGAAGAAAATTGTTGTCACAGTTCATGCCTCAGGCCCCATCTGCCTGGTCATTTTGGAATGTGCCACATCAGTGAGATAAAAAGGGTCCCAAACTGATGGGAAGGCACAGATGTCATCACAGAGGAAAGCAGAGCTCTCATTAAGATGATGTGTCTTGCCTTCCAGGGAGCGTGGGGTGGTGGGCTCCTGATGTCGAGGAAACACAAATGGAAGTTAAATGGCGTTGAAAGGTATGGTTTATTAGAATCAATAAAAGACATTTATTAAATGCATTTTAACTTACTTGTGATTACCATAGCAATGCCTCTAAAAATCAAGGATCAATGTAATCTCTGAGATACAGTTGAGAGAAATCACATAAACTGTTCTTCCAGTTGAAGCAGCATTGCAGAGTGCCTTCATGACAGTTTGTTTTGAAATATAAACAGCAGACATTCCATGCTTGTTTCTCTCTTCTCCCACTCACAGGTCCAGAGTAGTTTCTGCAGCATTCTCTGATTCAGCACCCAACATGAATTAGCAATTTCATTTCTCTAAGAAATGAATCTTG
Organism: Motacilla alba alba; assembly: GCF_015832195.1. NCBI lineage: Eukaryota > Metazoa > Chordata > Aves > Passeriformes > Motacillidae > Motacilla > Motacilla alba. The sequence continues at coordinate 16,468,685 of NC_052017.1, read as the reverse complement.
TAGGTGTTGTACACTGAAGTATAAAACTTCAAGTATAAAATGTGGGTGCACCTGCAGTTAGGACAGATGTCCTGCTCTGTCACTTCTGGAGAGAATAGCCCTCTCCAGACTGTGTTATTGATGTCTTCAGTAAATCTGTGCCTGGATATATGTATAGATATATATATACACAGTTGTAGTCATGAGCTCATAAACATTGCAGATAATGCAGATGAACATAAGTGATGCTAGTCCAGGCTGGAAGGACTGAGCTTGAACTTAAAAACAGCTGGTTACTCAGAAACATTTAGTTAAGCCATGGAAATATTTTCTTTAGGATGTTGAGATTTATCTACATTCAAGGAAAGACACGAGCCATTCAGGATTTCTGTGAGCCACAAATGAGCGGAAGCTCAGAGAGTATTTAGAGAAATTTCAGAGGTGCTTGCCCTGTTTTGTATTCTTCCCAGTCATCTATTTAGTTCACTTTCTAGAGGCAGTATACTGGGCTGGATGGAGTCACTTGCATTTCTGTATTTACTGAAGCTCATAATTTTTGAGAGTAAAGCATTACTCCCTTCCTCCTTCTTTATCACTAAATCAAATTGCTGTGCCTTGCCAATTAAAATTACAAACAACTTCCTCTTTGTGATCCTGGAGATTAGGAGGAAACCTTGATGATTCAGTTCATTTCTCATACATCTCTCATGCAAAATTTGGAAAGCAGCCAATGATTCTATGATTTCATTTAGTTAAGACTGCCTACAGTACTCCAGACTTCTATATCATGCATTAAAAGGACAAATATCCAGCAAGCAAAAATCTACCTCATTGCCTTTGAGGGCAGAGTATGAAACAAAGGGTTTGCCTCTCAAATTGCTGTCCAGATTGTGCTGGAATGAGAAGTTCAGGTTAAATCTACTTTGGAGCATTTTCCACATAATAGCTTTAGATCCAGAATGCCACTGGATTTTATTAAGTGCTTTGATAAGTACCATCTCAATATGTTTGGCAGTGAATTAAGGAAATCTGGTATTTTGAATGCTGTTCCTCTCCTTGCTGGACACAGTGGCTCATTTCAGTTTGTCCAGACCTCAGTTATGGGAACCTTTAGAGCAGACCTTTTAAGGACCTTTCTGTTTTGTGGTAGATGATGGAGTCATCATAGGTCTGAGTAGAAGAGAACTGAAGCTGTTACTCATGTTTGATGGGAGAGGGAACATTTACTGCAGCACACTGTGCTCTGAGTACTCACATCCTTCTGGTAGCAGCCAGCCAGCCCAGCAGAAATACTCCTGTCGCAGGAGGACAGCTTGCAGGACTGTCCTTACCATGCCCTCCAGTCTCCCCGTGGCAGATTTCAAGGTGCTAGAAGGTGCCCTGAAGGAAGCACAAGCCCCAGTGTGTGGAGCAGAAAGGTCTGGCCAACATCAGGAATTCCAGCCTGGTGTCCCCTGTGCAGAGGCTCAGGCAGGGGGTCACAGCTACATGAGAAAAGCATGTGTGCAGTGAGTGAGTGCTCCCTTAGAGGGTCTGGGCATCCTTCCCAGAGCAGTGGCTGGTCAGTGATTGCATCAGTCTGTATTTAGTGATGGCTCAGGACCAAATTCTGCCAGTCATGAATCTCTCCTGTCCATTGGAAATCTGTAAAGGAAAATTTTTTTTTCTATCTTTGACCCATAGCCAAAAAATCACATAGGTTCTTGGTGTTCAGTTATTTGGGCAAACATGAGATGCTTTTGGAAAACATGTGTGGATTCCTGTAGAATGTTTTATTTCCCTGTTTGTCTTGGTCAGCAATTTCTTCAAACACATACTGATGACAGAAGCCCAAAATAACTGATAACAAAGGAAAAATGGTGGATTTTTATTTTACATAACTAATTATTTTTCTGTGTGCAGTTGGTATGTAATTAGGTAAATAAGTGACGATAGGGTAGATTAAATGTTTTAGACAGATCATTCCCATCTGGCTATTGTCAGTAAGTAACCCTTTTGCTTGAGAGAATGCATACCACTATTGTTACTTAGAGGTCACTTAAAGAATTTCCATCTGATTTTGCATAGGCACAAATAAAATTTAAAAGTATCACATCAAGAGAAATTCATAGACCTGAGTGAATGTTCAGAACGATTAGCTTTGGTGTTGTAATCAGATGACTGACTGAGCTGATTAAAAGTTGCCAAATACTCAAAAAGCCAAGCCAAGTGGCAAGATGTTGCCTGTGGAAGACTGTTCCCTACAGATTTTGCATCAGGCACTTACATAGTCCCATTTAAATAGCAAAGAAGAAAGCACAGAAGTACTGCCTGATGTCCATGTGAATTTTGAAGGCGCTTGCTTTGGAGGAGTGGAAGCAATTTGGCACAAGGTACATAAACCTGTAGTACTGTCTCCAAGTCCTACAAAGGAAAACACTGCTAGATTCTAATCTGCTCACCTCTGTTCCCATCAGTGTTACCTGCAAGTGTGTCCTGGGTCCTTTAAGTATTCCCATGCCTCAGTTGACTGATTTATACCATCAAAATACAAATCACTTGCAGTAGATAAAATCACATGCACTATGTGTCCTTGACAGCTTGCCAAATAGGATGCAAATATATACATTTATCAGCTAACTCACTATATGTAACAATAGTAATTATAAAATAGCCAGTTGAGCATAACACAAAATTAAAACAACTGGACAATCTTCCATTCAGCCCTCACCACAGTCCCAAATGTCTCTTCTCTAGAAGAGAAGATTGCATTGTGTCAGCTCTCTGCTTGTTCCCAAACCCTCGGCTGACAGCAGTTTTTCCAACGTGTGTCCTGAAGGGAGGCAGAATCTGACCCTTTTCTGGCAAGATGGGTCAGTTCCATGCTTATTACTGTAGTTGTGTGAATTGCTGTAGCCAAGCAAAAATTAGGGAGCTACGAAAATTTGCTGTCATCAGAGCAACAAGAAAAATTACTTTGGGCCAGCTTTTCCAGGTTACTCAGAGACTTAGTGATACCCAGATGTATTTCAAGGATTTTTTTTAAATGCTTGTGTGAGCTAGTTACTAAAATCTTGCTGAAACTGGAATCAGAGGGAGGGAGATCTGCTCAGTTGCCAGCTTCTTATCTGTGTCTTTAATTGACTGTGCAATTTTAGAAAGTTCAGCAGTCAAGTGTGTGTTTTTAGGAAGTTTGCCCTATGTTTGTAAAGTATAGATGACTCCCCAGAAAGTTTAATGCTGATTAAATTTAGTGGATAGAGCAATTATCCTGTGGTAATTTGCCAGGATTTTCATCCAAAAGCCAACTGGAGTGGATTAGGTCCCCTGTGAAGGCATTGCTTTCCTAATATTAGCCATGATTATTTTCAGCTTTGGTTGCTCAGAAAAAGGAAAAAAGTGACTATTGCTACATGTTCAGTTTTATTCTAATTATTTCTAAATGCCTCTGGAGTTTTGTCACACAGTACAACGTCTGAGTTTCACGTGGTTTTCTGTCCCAGGGCTAACTCAGTAACCTGGAACCCTCACAAGATGATGGGCGTCCCACTGCAGTGTTCAGCCCTGCTAGTAAGAGAAGAGGTATGTCACAATATACGTGCTTCTCTGCTTCTTTCTGGCATTTTACTTCTGAAAATCCTGGATATTTTCTTCATAACTGTGCCATAGCTAATACTTGCTAATATGATGAGGATTAAAACAGGAACTGAGAAAAGACCTCTGTGTACATGCTTCAGCCGTGACTGCAGAAGGAATTAAAGCAGATATCTAGCAAAAATGAGGCAATCAATGGCAATATCTGTACAGAGTTTTGTGACTTTCCATTCTAAATATCCATGGTTAAGTTGTGGCTGCATGACTGTGTAACCCCACTAGCTGCTGTGTAGCATAAGATGTAACTGCAGGCAAACTCTCGTCCTCTTGGGGTGAAAGTTGTGGTTTACATGCAGCACAACATTTGGTCCAGAATCGAGGTGTCATTACACTTTCTAGACTTTTATGATATTCCTACCCTGCTTTGATCTATATATCCACTTCGGGGCGCATGAAGTAAAAATGGAACACTAAGTGCACTTGGAATAAAAAGTAAATGTTTCATTTAGTGCTAGAATTTGAATTACCCTTCAAGCCTGTAATTTTCATATAACCATCACTGACTGGGACAGCTGCCGTACAGCCACCACTTAATAGACCAGCTATCAAAAAGCTGGTTGCTGTTTTGCTAACAGCTGTACAACAGATTGTATACAAAATGATTGCACTTAGGAAGAGAGAAACTGGCTTTTATTTGCCCTCTGGGTCAGTTCCCCAAGACCATCCCTGACTTATAGTGCGAACAGATGGTTCAGATTAGGAGAAAGTCAATTCTTTTTCCTCCTCTCATTTTGCTATCTCAGTTTTGAATTACACATAAAGATTAAATTTGATGATAAACAGCCATGTTATGATTCTTCTTGGACTGGAAATTGCCATTTTAGGCAACAGCCCTAAGGTATACCATAAACTTGGTTGAGAACTTAACTAGAGCCAGAATGGGGCTCTCTGCATTCTACTTAAAAAGCTAAAAATGAAACCTCATGCTTTCATGAGCCAGGTTTCCTCACCTTGTTGGCTTCTATCCCTCCCACAATGTTACCTCTTAGAATGGTATGTTGCAGCCCAGAAATATGTCTACCTGGGTTTTTAAAGGCCATATGCTCTTCTGTCTGTTCAAAGCTTTCTATGCCGCTTAAGCATCCAATCTACAGCTGAGGGCTTTGCAGAAAAGAACTGTTCCTACAAAAAAAGAAAACAATAAAATCGGAACTTTAGAGACCAAAGCAATTGAAAAGTGCTGTGATATTCTTTAGATTAGTCACCAGTTGTCTTGGTCTGACTCAGAAATGAAGCCTTCAAAGGAAAGGAGGAAAAAGAACCAGGACAAAAGAATAAAAGGCAAGATCCAAAAATTAAGTTAAGCATAAGAACGCTAGAAAGCACAATGTCCAGCTTTTTTAAAGAATTATTTGGATCTGAGAGTGGATTACACATTGCTGGATCAGGTACCAAGGTATCTTGGGCACTGATAGGGATTAATCCATTGAGCAGCTAAGACTGGTTTTGTGGGGTTTTTTGATCTTCCTTTTGCACTTGGACATATATTCGACTGAATTTGTGTGTTTGTAATCTTTCACCCAAAGCAATCCTCAAAGCAGTGGTCAAATCTGTGCTGACATCCCTGTGCTTGTGTCTTTGTGTCTGTAAGGGTTTGATGCAGAGTTGCAACCAAATGCATGCTTCCTACCTCTTTCAACAAGACAAGCACTACGACCTGTCCTACGACACAGGAGACAAGGCTTTGCAGTGTGGACGGCATGTTGATGTCTTCAAGCTATGGCTGATGTGGAGGGCAAAGGTAGGACTGCCTGCTACACATTTGTTTGTATTAAAATAATGCACACCAGGTACACTTGAGGGGTTTTTTCCTGTGATCATAATTTTAGAAAATACCTGACCTGAATTTCACATATATAACATGAAAGAAAGAACATTATTATTTTCTGGGGATTATATACTTTTAAGGACGGAGCTTCAAAGCAGCACACATGATTTTGAAACTTGAACTGTATGGCTTTGCATAGCATTTGCCTTGTGTAACTGGAAGAGTCTAACAGCATAAATCATATACCTAGGAATGTTGTTACAAAGATTTCTGGAAATAAAAAGATGTTTTAATTATATTCAGAAATTATACATGGCAAATCAAGACTGGAATACCTAGGCAATACCTAATTGCATGCAGTAGATATGAAGTAATCTTTTGAAGTAGAGGAAAACTTCACTGGGAAATCTGTAAACATTAGCTCTAGTGATTACTTTATCTATATTGCTAAATAAGTTCTTGTGTGTGTTTATTTAATCTATTATGTCAGGTTGCCTAAGATTGGTTCAGAGGAGATGACATCACTGTTTTCATTTCCAGAAAGCCTTAAAAATTCTCATGTGCTTCACTGAACCTCTGAGGAGATGTGGGAGTCTGTGAAGGAGGATGCAATAGCTGTAGTGCTAACTGGGGTCTGCAGAGTGGCAGGCGATTTTAGCCACATGTCTCTTTTACTGCAAGCCTTTCTCTCAGGGCTACCTCTACTCTGTTTTGAAATCTTTATACACAAAGGGATAATGACATGGGCTTTTTAAATCACTGCCAGAACAGATTTAGCAGGGACATGCATCCATTACTCAGAGACATTTCTCCTAAAACCCATTCTTTCACTATGCCTTGTACTGCTTTTTCTCTTCTCACACTCTGCTTGTAATATTAACATTACAAAATAGGGTGTGTGTTTCTTAGAGTTTATCTATTCCAGCTGTTTATTCCCCTTCTTCCATCTTGAAGCTGCATCCTTTGTTTGAGGCATCACAGTTGGTGATTGCAGGAACAATTATGATGTCACAGAGAGGATTATGACTTCTGCCAGGGAAGAAGAATCAGGCTTTTCTGCAGGTCTTAAAAACACAGCTTCAGACTGAATGAGTTTGTATGGTATCTCTTAGAAAAGAAGAGAGAACACTACAGAGGCAGGGTAGTATCTAAACTAAGTGTGCATTTCCACAGGCATTAGACTGGGATCTAAAAGTGTATCTACCCATTCGGTGCTTAACTATAAAAGAAAAAAAAATAATTCTTGGAAAGTCCCCAGCATATCATTCGTGGAAGATGAAAATCCACTATCCTGAAAATAGTGGGAGACTCCCCATGTCTGAAACTCAACCCCCTTTTTGCCAGTCCGAGCTGTCCAAAATCACCCTCAGCCTCTCTGCAAAATCTGCCAGAGGCACCCTTTGAGGTGCTATTCAGGTTCTCAGCAAAATATTCCTGAGAACCAAGCAAGTACCTGATGGCTCTTTTGCAGAGTTGGCTATAAGGGGTGTCAGTGGCAAGAGCTGGAGACAAATGAGCTCTGCTTATCCAAGTGCCCTTCATCACACAGGATCAGATCCTGGATCTCACAGGGACTTGTGAGAGGTGACTTCTGCTGATCTGTTGGCAAGTATTGCATGGCCCTTTCTCCCTTTTAATTCACAGAACAGATCTTTACATAACTTCTTTTCTTAATCTCTCTGTAAAGGGAACCACAGGATTTGAAGCACAGATTGATAAGTGTTTGGAACTTGCTGAATACCTATACAATAAAATAAAGAACAGAGAAGGGTATGAAATGGTGTTTGATGGAAAGGTATGTAGTGCAACTTCTTTTTCTCAGTTGGTCAACAGTGTTTGTTTCCAGTTACCTATTGGGATGCTACCAGCAGGTCAAATCAAACAGCATGAGACAGAAAGCAGGGACTCTTGTAACAAAATCTCTTATTGTGCCAGTTCCTCTCTTCCTCATGGAATGCAGGGACAAGGGAGATGAGGCAGCTGTGCATAAGTGTTGTGTTTGCTCCATTTAACTCTGCTGAAACAAAACACTGGTATCTCAGCCTAACACAACACAATGAGAACAAGCTCTTATGTTGTAAAAGCAAGTTGCAGTTTGCTAATAGCAGGGTCTGTTAGGAGTGGGTGTACAGTACCCCACAAAATGCACAAAAAATGCAAAAAATGTCAGCTAGTTCTTACTTTATGCCTTTCTGCTTAGCGGTCCCATAGATGTTAAATGAGCTAAGATGCTGTGGTGCATGCCTATTAATACAGCAGCTAGCTGAATCAAATGGAGAAGTAATAAATTCATTACCTGCAAGAAAATCTTAGACTGTCTTATGCAACACCTGTGGCTCCTATTTACAGAATCTGATTCTGTATTATTCTGTCATGTAATAAAAGTAAATGACACGGTCCTCACCTCTAAATTATCTGTAATAGACTCTTGCCTTAGCCACACGATCCCTTCAGCCCCTGGAGGGGACAGGAGCTGCAAAATCCAGATGCCTTCCAGAAAGGCGTAAATATATTTGCCCAGCTGGATGATGTGTTTCTGCATCTGACACCCTGGGAATAAATTGCTTACAATTATCTTTTCTGCATTAGTAACGATGATGACTCTCAGTGGACCACAGTAATGAAAACCATTGACTGCTGTCACAAGATGATGTATGAGAGGGAGGGAAGGCATGAACTTAATTTCAATTGAGATATTATGAGCATTTCTTACAACGTAAACCATTATTATTCTGTGCTTAGCCTCAGCACACCAATGTCTGCTTCTGGTACATCCCTCCCAGCTTGCGTGGAATGGAGGACAGTGAAGAGAGAACGAGCCGCCTGATGAAGGTGAGCAGTGAAACCCTTGCGGGCAGGCAAGCCCCAGAATGATCTCCCAGGGCACAGGGCAAGGCAGGTTCTGGCAAATGACAGCTCCATGGTCATTTTACTGCAGGCCAGAATGGTCCCCAGGTGTGGTGTTCCCTGGCTTTGCCCCATGTCCAGAGCCGTATTTGCTCTGTGTTTATGTACCGGAGGTACTGTGAACTGCAGTCACTAAACACAGCAAAAGCTCAGCAGTACTACAGCACCCCGGCATGTGAAACCAATTGTAGCCATGTTGTGAACAGTACAAAAAACAGCTACTGTGTCCCTGTCAGCAATATCGAGGGAGTAGAAGAGGGAAATCGCCCCAGTCATTTAAAGAGCGCAACAAAGAAACAGGATAAATTGAATGCCTTTTCAGTGTGACATTTATTCCTTACTGGAGGTTAATGTTTTTATTAATATTGGATGTAATTTCATTTCCACTGCTTGTAGCTCTCCACCCTCTATTAAAAAAAGGAAGTATACTATGTTTTAATAACAATGAGGGTGATGACAATGATGAAAATAATGATAATAATGACAATAATAATAGTCATCATCATTGTCCCCTACTTTCTGTTGCTCTGTAGGTGGCACCAGTGATAAAAGCCAGGATGATGGAGTATGGCACAACCATGGTGAGCTATCAGCCCCTGGGAGACAAAGTGAACTTCTTCCGGATGGTCATCTCCAACCCTGCGGCCACTCACCAAGACATTGATTTCCTGATTGATGAAATAGAACGCCTGGGACAAGATTTATAATAACTGGGTGTGAAAGCCTGTTCCTGGACCTCTAAGTAGACAATTAAGTTGTCACAAACTGTGCGAATGTATTTGTAGTTTGTTCCAAAGTAAATCTATTTCTATATTGTGGCGTTGGAGTAGAGTACAGTTTAAAATCAAGAAACATGGCTCCTTTAAAGTCCTTTCCTGAGTTTTAGAATGCCTCCTTAATAATTGGCAGCACAAAAAAGCTTCATTGAAACAAATAAGGAAGACCAGAAGATACTTAAAATTTTACCCCAAATTTTAACACAGTAATTACTTCAAATTAACAGCAATCAGACTGAATGATGTAAAAGTTGCCCAAAATTATGACAAAATCAGATTGGGGGAAGTGGGAGGGGGTGGTGAGATGCAGAATATACATGCTGTGTGTTTAAAAGTGAAAGGATTTTTCCTTTTTCGTAGTATTAGAATTTCTAATTTACCTATAGCAACATTTCAAATGTATTTAAATAAGTATAGTTTTACAAAAGGAAATATATATATATATATAAAAAATCCTATTTTGTAAACTATATATTTTTATTTTATATGGGTTATAAAACTGCAAGTACAGAAGCTGAAAATTAACTGGGATTCTTTTTCTTTTGATGGAGGTGCCTCAAATATTTATTACTGCTTATTTTAAAAGACAAGCCCACGTAATACATTCTCTCTCCATGTCATAAGGATTGTACATCTCCAGGGTTGGTTACTGAAAAACCTCAAGAGGACTGCAGCTCTTACAACCACTTAATAAGATCAATTACAGTACAACAATAGGATGCTATTATTCCTAATTATGTTTCCCACGTGGCCTAAGCAGACGCACAATCAATATACAGTGCTAACCAAGACTGAAATAAGGTTGTATTTGGATGGTTTCTGTGTTCGGTGTTTAAAAAGCCTATTGAAAAAAAAAATATCATGTCTGAGTAAATTCTTATCTCAAAACTATTTCTGCTGTGAGCAGTCCCAAACTACATTGAAAACCTCACAGCTACATTAAGAAGGTGAAGACTTCTTACAGATGTACAGGTCTGCAAGACAAGGCCTAAATTAAATGTGACTGTAATCTGAGTGACAGGCATGGGGTCTCAGTACAGACTGGTTTGTCAAAGAATTTTCACAGTGCTGAACTCCATCCTTGTCTACAGTGAAGTCAAGATATGGCTACATCTGCCAAAGAACAGCCCCTACAGAGCCGCAAAACCTCTTTAGAAACCATGGGCACAGCTCTCGCAGAAATTATTTGCTGCATCATTCCTTAGCTTTAGAGGTGTCTCTGGCATGGAAACTTAAATTTATCCTTTCTCCCCCCAACATCTGGAAGTGTTGGTAAGAGTTCTGCAGCTTAAATCTGTCTACTTATAACCCTACTAAAGCTTTGGTTTTAACTTTGTCTAAATGGCCTACTTGTGCTTGTAAAGCAATATGGTTTTGCTGTCTCTAAAATACTTGAAGACAAAAAAAGAAGTGCAATGTGGGTTTAATTTAATCTAAAATAGATAAATGGAGTATTGATTCATTGTAACATGAGGACATGAAGTAAGAGAACATAAATATTGTCTGTAATTGTGTTGCCTTTATTATATTGATAGTACTGTTTTGTCACCTCAGATTGAGGCTGTGCACTTTAGATTTAAACTGTACAATGTTGCAAATCAACATGTGTTGCTGTATAAGCTTGTACAATATATTATTGATATGTCATTATTTGTGTGGTAGTGGTATTGACTCTTGATATTGTAAGAACTGCATTCACGCCTGTCCCTCTACTGTATCTTCGCTTGGTGTTAACCTCTCCTCTCAGCTTCTGGGCACGCCCCATCCTCACTTCAGAGGACTTCCATTGCCACCTGCATTGTGTTTCAAGCCAAGCTGTAGAGGAGATACCAATTCTATCAGGAAGGCCTCAATGTGACCTCTGCTAAACGTGTCAAAATCGGCAGAAATCACTGAAATACTGAGTAGAGCAGCAAATTATATTCTTTTTTCTTGCTGGAAAAAAAGGCAAGCAAAGAACTTATAAAGTGAAAATAGGACAGGGACAATGACAAAGGTGATCAGTAGCCCGATTACATCTTGCATGTGCAATTACGTTTTAAAGTGCTAAGTGCAAATACAGCGTATTTATTAGATGTATGTGCCAATCCAAGATTTACATTTGGTGTTCCAGGAGAACCAGCATTTTTTTTTTTTTACACATTACTGTACTTATTGCAGCCAGGAAGGAGCGGCATAGCAATCTATTCTTGTGTTTGACCAAAGTATCTTATCTGTGGTGTTGATCTAAATCCAAATAAAAGTGTAACATGTGACTCTGGGTCTTTTCATTAGCAGCACTGATGAGCACTCTAAGCGTCTATCACTTGTGCCATTTCGGAGCAAGGCCCCAATAAAGAGAATGTTTAATTGGAACTCCTTATGTCTCCTGCTGGATTTTTTCATTACAAGATGCATTCTGTTCACTACAGTAACATAAAAATACCAACTTCACCACCAGACCTTTTCTGAGTTGGTACTCCAGACCTTTTTTTGGAGGGAATACTCAGCACCAGCATACAAAGGTAAATCTGCCCTCTGGTATTCCTGCACCTTATCTTTACAAGATGGATTTAGTTGCTCTCTTTCTCCTCAGACAGTCTCATTTTTTTTTAATGCTCTGTTTTTGTCATTTTATTTCACAATCTGGGGATATTTCACTTATCCCCAAATTAACCACAGACAAAAATCAGCCTTCAGGACAGCAGTGAAAGCAGTCAAGGCACTTGCCAGGACAGCACAGACTATACAATGGCAACAATTTAAAATGGCTATGAAGTTAAAAAGACAAAACAACCAATACAAAAACTTAAGATTTTAATCTTTATGTTTTTCCTTGCCCAAGGCTACCTCCCTTCAAAATCTGCCACCAATCTGCTCTATTTCTCTTCCACCCTCTGCCATGCTGCCAGTGCAATACCAGCAGCAAAGAAATTAAACTATGCTGTTAAAGCCACAACAGTCTGGAAGCTCATGCCTGAAATGGGATTTTTTCCTATAATTTCTTTAAGTCTCTAGCAGAATTTAAGATTAACACCTGTTCTGAATAGTTGCACAGAACCCAGCTAGGAGATCTGTAAGGAAATAAAGGGAGAAGTTAACTAAGTTAACTATCCTCATCCCAATGAAGCTCTTCACTTGGCACTGGGAAGGGAAGCACTGGTTTAGCCTTTTTGAGCACTACCCTCACAGCTGTGGATGAAGCTTGGGCTTGTAAAAGTGACTGGCTTGCCTCAATACCCAGTAGTTAATAATTGCTGGGGGGTTAATGCAGAAAAAAACAATTTAGGTGGGCTCTTGTGCAGCTTCTGCAAATCCTTGGCCCTGGTGCCCTATTGTCAGCCATGAGAGTGGCTGAGGGGCAGATGAAAGGCTGAAGAAGTTGTCAGCCCAGCTGAGTTGTTAGTCTGATAAGACATGATGAGCCACCCAAGGATGTGGCTGATTGGGTCATTGGCTCTTGATGACTTTGGTTCCTTGTGGATGCTGCTCATTCTGCAAAATTACCTCCAGACAGGACCCAGGGAGAGGGTACCCTCCCCTACCCAGGTTAGTTGTACTTGATTCATGTGTCAGCATGGCTGAGGAAGGAACAAAACAAGACAGAGCTCAAGATGTATATCTTTTATCTGACTTAGCCAGGCTAACTGCCAAGAAGAAATTCATTCTAGATAGAAAGTGAGCCCCATACAAAGCCACAAAACTCTGCCTTTAATGTGCTAATTGTCTGAGTCCTACAGTGTCTGAACCATCATGTTTCTACCTGGCCAGCCTATGTAAAGGGACTAATTCAGCCATCAAGGGAAAGCCAAGTGCTACAGCTGAAAGAATTACAGACCTGACTTTGCTCTTCACTGAAAAGACAGAACACCTAAATGTCATGGCACCATTCATTACCGCACTGTGGGATGCAGGTGTATAGATTTTACTTTGGAGCAAGAAATTTGGTCTGAGATTAGAAGAAAATGAATATTTACTTCTTTCTGTAATAGAATAAAAGCCTTGCTGCTGAAATTCTTGCACAGTAAGTGAAGATGAAAAACCCCTGTTCCATAAATTCCCATTTCATGAACAGGGCAAAGGCTGTTTTCCTTAGGCACAGAAAAGTCGCAAGTCAAGCAAGGATGGAATCCTCCCATTCTCCCACTGCTCTTCAACAGCTGTCCCAGCACATGTTCTCACTCCAGCTGATGGCTGATGCTAAGAATTCCAAAAGCATTCAAATATCTAACTTTAAATTATCTAAACCCAGATTGCTTAATCCCAGTCCTGTAGAGTACTCACTTTTAGCCTGTGACCTGTAACACCCCAGGGGTAATTTTCCATAGGTCTGTGACCAGCGATCATGAAGAGTAAGTTCAATGCACTGCTCTGAAGTATGTGAAATTTCTAAAGGAGTCCTCCCCTTCCATAGAAAGGAATTGCTTCTAAAACACTAGATTTCACATTACAAGTAACAGGATCTAGTGTGTTACTGACATCTGACCTGCACTGGACATTAAAACCATGTCAGATTTTAATTATAGCAACAAAAAGATACAAACATTAAACTAACATGCAGGACAGGGAGTAAAAGAGTAGGTGTTGACTTCCACCAGCATGTTTCACCAGTGTGATAAACCCTCCTGGCTGCAAAAATGTTCAGAGAAACAAGGACAACAGCTCTGCACAGTGCCTGCAGAGGGGACTCCTGGGGCAGGTGGGACTGTGCACCTTCCTTCTGCAGCAGGCACTTGCATCACTGCTGGGATCAGAACACACAAAAATGACTTATGAATCCCCATCCCTTATCCTTATGAATCCCCTCATCCCTTATAACCCTTATGGTTATTGGCTCTTGCACCAACACTTTGGGCGCTACTCCAAATAAGTCTATCTATATTAAATTTGGAATATTGAGAATTAAACTGTATTCATAGTGATACTAATGAGCAGGATGTTAATAAAATGCAGAGTGCCATAAGTAAGATCCTGTTACTCAGTGAGATTCATGACAGTTCTGAATAGAAGCTTTAATAGAAATTTTTAGACTGGAAGTTTATCATTGTGTTATTTTCTGTAATAACTTTGGATGAAAAAAAAAATATTTTCCTGTTTTAAGACTGCAGACCCAATAAGCTGCCTCAGGAATTCATATCCAACAGTAAATGACAAATGGCAGTGTTATGATATAGTGCAAGTGCCTCCATATCTCACTCTGTACTTTTACTTTCAATACAAATGAGTTGCAATACTGACTACTACAGAAATATTTTCCTTGCTTAACCAAACACATTACATCTCACATTTACTAAAATTTCAGTAGATTTTAGTAGTTGAAAGAAATAATCATATTGAAGTGAAATACAAAATACGTACAATTTATGGTAGTGGTCAAAATCATCTGTTCAGGCACACAGGGCCTTGTTTGTGCATATCACAGTTCAATTTGTGTTGATTCATTTCTCCCTTTGCCATTTCTCTTATTTCATGTTTTAGGAGCTGGTGTTGCAGAAAAATCTACAAGCAAATCATGTATTGTTGATAAGACACTGGCACCCAAGAGGTATGCACAGATCATCTCACCACTTTGCCATTGGCTCTGAAACATGCTGCCCTTTTTTTGTCCCAGTGACAGACTTTGTCTTCTACAGATGACAATTTGCAATCACTTTCTCCTTTTCTTCTGCTAGTTTAGCTACAATCATTATGAAAGAAGAGATAAAAATGATCAAACTCAAAAAGCCTTACAGTGATTGGAGCTGATTGCAGATGCCTCAGTTGTAACACAGCTGAAATTACTGATGTATTAGAGTCCTTGAAAGCAATTTAAGGGCAGTAACTCTTAAATGAATTGCAGCTATTGATCACTAGCCTTCATATTTCCTTCGTATTTCCAAAGCCTCCTCTTTGCTCACATTGTAGGCAGCCTCACTTGCTTCCAGGCTTGTTTTTAGAGTGAACCAATTAAACCAATTCTGTGGAAAACTGGACACATTTGGCAGGAGAGATCACCACAGGGTCTAATCCAAGCAG
Source organism: Motacilla alba alba (assembly GCF_015832195.1). Classification (NCBI taxonomy): domain Eukaryota; kingdom Metazoa; phylum Chordata; class Aves; order Passeriformes; family Motacillidae; genus Motacilla; species Motacilla alba. The sequence continues at coordinate 16,453,628 of NC_052017.1, read as the reverse complement.
ACAGCACCAATGCTGCAGCAAGTTGGAGTTCTGCATCACAGAGGACATTGCAATTAAAAAACACTCCTGCTCTCTCTTGGGTACGCAGAAAATACCCTGGAGTCATGCACAGAGAATTTAACTAAAGGCTCATGGGTTGAGATAAGGCTGGGAAGAGATCACCCACCAGTTACTCTCACTGGCAAAAGAGACACACCTCAGAAAAATTACCTTAATTATTGCGAATCAAATCAGAGTAGGATAATGAGCAAATAAAAACTTAATCTTAAAACACCTTTCTCTTCTCCCTCCCTTCTTCCTGGGCTTCACTTCACATTTGCTCTACCTCCTCCCTGCAGTAGCACGGTGGGGAACTCAGTCAGTTCTTCATGTCATCTCTGCCATTCCTTCCTTCTCAGGAGAGAGAGAATTCCTCACACTCTTCCCCTGCTCCACTGTGGGGTTGCACTCACAGGAAACAATCCTCCACCAGCTTCTCCAATTTGAGCTCTTCCCACATGCTACAGTTCTTCATTAAGTGCTCAGTGTGGGTCCTTACCATGGGTGCAGTCCTTCAGGAACAGGCTGCTCCAGGGTGAGTGTCCCACAGGATCATAAATCCTGCCAGCAAACTTGCTCCATTGTGGGCTTCTCTCCACAAGTCAACAGGTTCTGACAGGAGTCTGACCCAGCTCTGGCTTCCCACAGGGTCACAGCCTCTTTCAGGTGCATCCCCCTGCTCCAGGGTGGGTTCCTCCACAGGCTGTGGGGGGATCTCTGCTCCCCCGTGGCCCTCCATGGGCTGCAGGGACACAGCTCCTCACCATGGCCTCAGCACGGGGCAGGGGAATCTCTCCTCTGGCTCCTGCATCACCTCCTGCCCCTCCTTCTACACTGGCCTTGTGTCTGCAGCGTTGTTGCTCTCACATATTCTCACTCCTCTTTCCACCATTGTTTTTCCCCTTCTTAAATATCTTATCCTAGAGGCTCTACCAACACTGATGGTCTCAGACTTGGAGAGTGGTGGGTTCCTCTTGGAGCCAGCTGACATTGGCTCTGTGAGACATGGGGAAACTTCTAGCAGCTTCTCACAGAAGCCACCCCTGTAGCCCCTCCTGCTACCAAGACCTTGCCAGTAATCACAGTCATAGATTGAAGGTGCTTTATGTAACAGCCTTTCAAAAAGGGTCTCAATTATTGCTGAACAATGTTTTATCAGAGAGAAAAAGTACATAGTCAGCCTGGAATATATGAGTGGGAAAATGGCTTGCACCACAGACTGAGTCATCCTCCAGACCTAGTCAACAGTGAGGACTGGTACAGCCTCAACAAGGACATAGTACTCAGTTTTAGGCATCACGCTTCCAGGAAGACACTAAGAAGTGAGCAATAATTATTAGCAATCTAAAAACATATAATCTTCAAAGAAATCGTGAAAGTCAAACTGTCTGCCTAAAAACCATGTCAAATTTATGATGAAAGTCCTCTAATAGCTAGAAGACTGCTGTAGAGAGGAAGGGATTTTTATTTCTTTGTGGTCATGAAGGCTCAGAAAAGAAACAGTGTGTTCAAACTGCATCAGGAACTATACAAATCAATATTAGAAACAGCTTTTCAGTGTTAAAGCAAATAAAGCCTGAAAACAGATTACCTTGGGAAACCACAGGGTGTTGGAGGTCTTTAGAACAGGGTGGACAAATGTTAAGCAAGAAACAGAGGATCCCACTTGAGGCAGAGGCAAGGACCAGGGACTCTCTTTGAGATTCTCCTGCTGTATTTTTCTGTGCCTCAAGGCAGCAGCCTTGGGTTGATCTGTGACTACCTGCAGTGCCTTTCAGTGACAGTTTTCAAGACTGTCTGTGCTGTGGATCAGCATGAAGGTAATTTTTCGGAAATCCACTGTAGCAAGAAAGCTGCAGAGATCTCAGGTAATCAGTATTATAACAGATGTAAGGAGCTGTATGTATTGCCGTCCTCTGGCAAAGGCTGACCTGCCTGCTGACCTGCCAGCTCCCCAGATTGCTGTTAACCATAGAGTTGGTTGTCTCCTAGATCATTAACTGTTGCAAAATGCAGCAGAAATTGCCTAAAAAATTCTCAAATTTCAGTACCGTGAGACAAGTTCAGAACCAGAAATCCAGATTTTGACTGAAATTTGAATGTAACAAAATAAAAAGTGGAAGAGGGAGAGAAGGGGGTGAGTTTGAATTGACTCCCAGCAGTTCTGGTGGAGGAGTAGCTTGGGTGCTCATTTTGACTCCTTAAAACCAGGAGTAGGGAAACAAACTCAGTCTTCTGAATTGATTTCAAATTTGTCAGTTTGTCTTGCCTATGTATTCTGACCATACTAATAATTTGTTTACACAGCTATTATAAGATTTTAAACAGATAAAACAGGTCATGGAGTTGACAGTCTCCCTGCATTGCCTACAGGGCACTGGGAGGGAGAAGGTAGGGATGGGTGTAGGACCAAGGTAGCAGGACAGGGTGTACAATTTCCCTTGGTCTGGAGAAGGGGGACAGGCACTGATGCTGCACATCAAAGCACAGCCCTGGTCTAGTCTTGGATGAAATACAGAAGCCAGATCCTGCTGGTGATGACTCCAATTCATATTTTCCAGCTGGATGATCTTGGATGCTCTCTCACCCTGACTCACCTTGAAAATTAACCCAGGGCAGCTGTGAACAGGTGATAAAATATCCCTATAGTCCCAACTACTGACAGATATGTGTTGAAGGAAGGTGGCTGTGAATCTCACCCCTCTCCACCCACACAAGCTGAGTTTCATCCAGCCCTGCCCAAATCAATGACAAAATTCCTACTGACTGCAAATGGACTTGGACAGAGTTTATGAGCTACATGATTTACAGGATGTCTTGGCTGCCTGAACTAATGTCCCTTTATTTCAATGCCATTTGTGGCACCTAACAAATCAGCTGAGCCCAGAGATGAGGGAAGGCCTGACAGGCAAATGCCAAGTAGAAGCCTGGATTGTCACTGCTGATGCAAAGCACCTCTTCAGCCACAGCCATTTCTCAGGGAACTCTCCTAGGGCAGGACTCACACACTTTTCACCTCCCAGCCAAGGGGTTGCCCAAACAGGGAGTTGCTTTTGGGGTCAGCTGGAGTGGGAGGATCCAGCTACTGCCCATCCTTGCAGTATCCTGCCAGGACCTCATGCCCTGTGGCAGGTGGTGCCCAGTGTTGGGTATTTGTCTGCTTTCTAGATGCATAAAGTGCTGCCAAGCCATTACAAATGACTACAGGACTAATTAAAGGGTTCCTGACCTGCACACATTTTTGGAGGCAAATTTCAGTTTGTAGATATGACTATCATACATTAAAAGAGGCACCAGGAACTGGGTAACTACTTTGGTCTGACAGTCCAAATAAGAAAACATATCTACTTCATTTAAAAATGAAGAGGAAAAGAAATAAGAAACAACAAAACGAAGAGACTTACATGAGGAACGATGGATTTTCAGTTCAATGATATGAGAAAGATTTTTTTTTAAAATCTATTCAAGTTGATTTGAATGAATTTGTGTTGAGGAAACAAAAACTATATCTGTGTCCCTCCACAGTTTAATTTATGATCAACCAAATCATGTTAAAACAAATGTATTTTTCTATTTATTATAGACTATTTAGTCTATTGAACTTGCAATTTTTCTACACAGGTAAGGTTCTCAACAAAAACTTGAGAATTAATGGCCCATATTCATCTCAGAAATTACATACCCCAAACATGTTGAGATTGTAACCACACTTCCGTCCAGCATAGCTAGAAGATCAATCAAAGTTGGTTTGATCCAAGCTGTATTTTGAGCTCACTTATCCCTTTTCTCCCTCCATTCCCACTTCATGTCTAGAAGAGTCCCTCCTTTGCCCCAGACACTTGCCAAGCCCCTGGGAAAGAGTCCATCACTAAGAGGCAGCTGGAGATTGAGGTGGTCGCACGCTGCCTCCTGATGGGACTTGTTTGTGCACTGAATACAGCAAAGTGAGTCAGCTCTGTATTTTTGTACCCTTTTGCCTGTGTCAAGTTGGTGAGGGTAAGGCAGCTTAAACCTGACCACCCATCAGCCACCACACAGTGACTGAGTCCTCTGCAATGGATGTGGCTTTTCCTCAGTGTAAATTCCCTCATTTCAGTCTCATCAAGTCATAAATCTGTTTCTCACCCTGTGTGACAGTTTCCTTGGAGGTGTGTTTGCAGAGGTGGAGGCAGCCTGGCAGCTGTCCTGCATCGCACAGATGATTTGGTGAAGCAGTGAGGTACACTGTGACCACACAGCCTTCCCTCCACTCAGACCCTGGAGAGCAGACACAGATCTCTGTGGCTGAAAAGAAGTGAGAGAAAGATCACCAAACGCTGTTGGTTAATTTCAAAACATCGGATCAGTGAGAGGAGATCAGAGGCAAGAGCTGAAATGCACAGTGCAGACACCACCATGGCAGGAGACAGGAGAGAGGGCAACAGGCACTCCCACTGCCACTTGTTCATGTGTTTTTAACTTGCTGTAATTTGCTTCTTCTAAATTGGAAAAGGGTAGGGGGGGGAGATGTCTAATTTTCTGCAGGTGTCTTCCACTGACTCTTTTTAAGAATTTGGCTGAAGGAGTAGGAGGAAAAGCTGATATTGCATAAAAAATGCTGCAATATCACATTATGCTGAGATCAGTCATTCACCTCATTCACCGTGGAAGAAAAAAGTCCACCCCTCACAACTGCAGACTGTAAAGCATTTTTAAACTGTGTACTGAGACGAATGGTAGCAATAGCCATGTGTTTCCCTTGGTGCAGAGGGAAATAAAAGGTATCATGTGCTGGCCCTTCTGAGCTTGATGGGTTTTTCTCCATGGAAAGGACAATGTTTTCAGACTAGGTAGTTGTTTTCTACAGCACACAATTGTGATCTGGTTCTTCACTCACAAGAAGAAGACCTTCAGTGAGTGGCAGGTTTGACTACTTAATAGAAGCCTGAATTTGACAAGAGAAGGGACAGAAAGCTGATGTGAGAAGCAGACATCAATAATGCAGAGCTCCACTGGCCTAGAAGAGCTGAAGGATTTACCTGACACACTGGTACCCATGCAGGAGGGCCACTAAATGTGACATGATTAAGAAAATGGAGTTCTTTGTTAGTCTTTCCTGTAATTTGTCTGTATCTCTGTGCAGTCAGAAGACTTCAGAGTTTTGACATAGTGAATCACTTAGCAACATGAAACTATTTGTTTCATTCTCACCTTCCATGTCATTATTTTCAAAAGAGACAAGCTGATGCAGGACTGTGCAATTAAATTGTTACATTTGTAAGCAGACTAATAATATATTGGTAGCAGCTGAGATATACGTCACCATTTCTAGTTATCTGGAGAAAGCTGCTGGTACAATAAAACACTATTTTATATATGATTGGGGTGATTCCTAATTTTTTTCCTAGTCACATTTTCATGTAAGCATTTTAATAACCAATACATATAAACTCATTAAACAAAACTGTTCCTCTCATTTTGCTTTCTTGCATTTCTAAGGCATGAATATGTGTCTATTCCCAGTATCTGATTTTCTTGTATTTCTTTTTCCTCTCATGTTTATACTTACATCGTACTTCATCCACATTTTACTACCACATGTCTATAAAGATAATGTTTTTATCAATGAGGCACACAACAGAGGTAAATAGCGATGTGGAATTAAACATGCTAAACTGTTAATAAAACCTTAGCTGAACTTTGCAGTTAATTTTCTGCCCAGAAACATTTTCTTTTCTGTAGAAGATATTTTACATAATGAAACTTAAAAAAGAAAAGCTCAGAGCATAGGTACGTGGACTGGTTTGGGGATGAGTGAGTCAGAGAGATTAAGGCAGGGCATGAAGTCAAGCTTTCACATTTCAGGCATTAATTGCCTGCTAAGAAGGAGTGGCTCATAGGAGGGGTGTTAATTATGGTGGACACCAACAAAGTGAAGAAAAATTTCTCATGATTTTATTTCTCAATCCCGCTCCAATAAAAATTAAGCCTGTGAGAAGGTTTTTAAAAGTCAAGGCAAGCTGATGTGAGGATGCTGTGCTGGAATGAGGAGAGTACAGTCCCACCACCTCCAGCCAAGCCTTCTGCTGCAAGTACCACAGGCAGCAAAGTGGGGCTGGGCTGCAGCACAGGTGAGCATCCCAGAGCACCATAGAGCTGGCTGTTAGGGCAGTGCTTTCCTCTAGATCAACACAGTGTATGTCAGAAGATGATGTTAAAATTAAAAGTTGCAAGTATAGGAGGTGCTTTCAAGCTAACTCCAGACAAGTAAGTTCCTACAAGTTGTGTAATTTGATCGGTGGTTGAAATTCTGACTGCGTTGAAGTCAGAGACAGAAGTGCTGCTGACTCCAGAAGTCCCTGGATCCAATGGCCAATCTCTGTTGCTTGGTGGCCCCAGGGCTGGTTGGGTGTGATGGTGTTTTCACATGGGCACAAGCCCCAGTGACAGAGTGGCTGTGCTTGGCAGTGGATAACGTGGAACCCACCCTGACCCTGTACTTGTCATGTAATTGTCACAGACTGGCAATTTGGCTTTTTACAAATCAGCTTTAAAGTCGTCCTGGGTATGCACAAAGGATAGAAAGGACCTGAGGTTGTAAAATTAGCTGCTTCCAACCTGCTGCTCCCAGGCAGAGTGATGGAGGGAAACCTGCAGGCAAGCACAGAGGTGGACAGATTGGAGGTCCATACTCCAGGGCAAAGGCTGAGAGGACTGCCAGCCACTCTCCAAAAAGCTGGATGCTGATTTATTCTCCAAGGAAGGCAAAGAGAAACAAGAACTTGGAACTGTGAAAGTTTGCCCAGGCCCTGGACAGCACAGTGAGCCATTGCCCTTTATGGGTGGACTGTACTGTGACAAAATAATTCTTCACCAAAAATTAAACAAGGAAGCTTGTGTTTCTGCATAGGAGAGGAGTGCAGGAAATGCCTTTAAATTACTTATAAAATGATGACTCTCTAATGTTTTAAAAAGCATTTGGAAAGTATAGTAAATACAGAAGCACTGCACTGCTATATTAAAAAATATATAAACTGGAGCATTCATTGGAGACTGTGAGGTCCTGCCTGTGTTTTTTGAAGCCCCATAAAGGCCTCTGTGGCCAAGATTACATTTTCTGTTAATTTTGCAGGGTGGTTTATTTCCCACAAAATTCCATAATGCAAGGGTAACAGAAGTCTTTTGAAAATGTTTCATGAATAGGTAATAGCACAGCTCAGAGCCTAAAATATATATACAAAAATATATATATGGAAATCAAGTGTTTATGAAAGTAGATGGAAGTAAAGTAACTGCCAGGGTCAATGAAGCACTGTCTTTCATTCATTACCCTAAGCTGATGTTTTCTATTAAAAGAACTTTAGATGGAATGTGCCTGAGATGTTTTAAGCAGAAGGACAGGGATCAAGAGAAGATTAACCAGGGTGATGAAAACCTCGGAGTACACATTAGCCCACGTGTCTTCATGTATAGAAAAAAGTGGATTATTCCTGTATGCCTTATTATTTAACAGGCATTAATGATTGTTAGCATTTAAAAAAACCTCCAGTAAGGCAGCTGCATTTCATGGCTAGTGGCTGATCTGCTTCTTTTCTCTATATCAAAATAACTTTGAAAGTGCCTTGAAGTATGCTGCAGATTTCTTTCTCTTTATGAGCTACTAAGATTACAAGGACATCGCTACATTTTCTAAGTGTGAATTAAAAGAGAACAAGGAATTTTTTTCTTCTAGCTGCTACTTTCTTAAAAAAGAAATAAACATAGCTGTCTTTAGTCATAATATTTAGTAAGCAACAGGCCTTACTACACAGAGATGAAATGGCCTGTGTAGGCCAAAACAAGAACTGTAGTTTTAACTGCCTCCCAGTTCCAGTATTCTGAAAAAAACCCATGTGTTTCAGTTTTAAATGATGGTTTTAAACTCATTATAGTTTTCTGTAAACTCAGTGAAGACAAAGATATTTCTGAGATGGTCATGACTCAGTTTTTAGATTACTATGAAAATTACAGGGATTTGGCTGCATATGCAGCTACAAATGGAAACTATTTTGTTAGTCTGATTCTAGTATGGGCAATTACTTTCTTAGACATACGCTTATTATTTTTAATAGATTTCAATTTGTTTAATCTTCTTTGTAAATTAGACTGTCATGAAATGGTGCAAGAGAAGTATTTATTTTCAGATCCAACCCTATTTTACAACACACCCTACTGTATTTTTCCCCTACTTCTTATTTGGATAAAGTGCCAGAAACAAAATCTTGCAAAACTCAAAACTTGAGTAATCGTGGCCATTAGAGTATTTGCTATATAATGCCTAGTATGTTCTGAGCACTCACTAGTCCTCATTTTCTATCTGGTTCTTCGTAATCTTTGAATATTCTTCTTCAAATAGGAAGCAGGTAACTTATGCTTTCCTTTCAGTACAAGTGGCCAAATGTTTAAATGACAACACACAGCGCCATACCCCAACTTACAGCACAACTCTATTGATGCTTCTCCAAGCTTTCCTCTGCCAAGACCTAACACCACAACTCACTGATCATTAAATTAAATGGGACATTTTAATATGCAGCAAGAAGTTATCCAGCATTAATTTAGCTCAGTCTTTGCTTCTGGACTTATTCTGCGTATGCTGCAGTATCTGTGGATGCTCTAAAAGATGCTGTGGCCCATGCTCAGGTGTGTGCTCCCTCTCATCCTTGCATAGTCTCCAGCACTGTTGCTCATTTCAGGAAACCAACCAGAAAAGCTATTTCTTCTCAAAAGAACAGGCTTTCCTGTTGGAACAAATGTCCCTTAAGATCTGGGCACAGACATGGATCAGTGAGCAAGAAAAGCAATATCTGGGAGCAGCCAAGGGCTGGAGTGAGGCCAGGCTGGACCATCTTACTGCTCCCTGGAAGGCCACCCTGCTGGGGCTGAAGTGCCACAGGGTTTGAGCAGCCCTCTTGTCCCTGCTGGGCTGCAGAGTCTGTAAGGTCTGCTTCCATCACGTGCAGTAGGAGACCATGAGCACCCTGAGCAGTCTGCCCCGGCTCCTGCGTTATTACTTTATTGCATTAGAAATGGTTACCTAAGGGGCCTATCTTCTGTTTCTGCTTCTGAAGATACCCCCATTTCATTAAACATCCCTCTCAAGCCTCTTGCAGTTTTACCCCTGCAGTGATTTTCACTCATGGATTTTCCTGCAAATGAATGTGACAAATTGCTGTGATCTGGACATCGGCTTTTTTCCACTGGAAAAAAAAAAAAGCCCTGACCCTTTCTAAGTTTCAATTTCTTACTATTCTGTTTTAAGCAATGGTCAAGCCTCTCCTCTCTACCCAAATCATTCAATCATGTGACATTTTTTCTTGTGTTCTGGTTTCCCTAATATAGATCCTTAAACGTATAGAGAAAAGTACTGGAGCTTGGATCCTGCGGTAGCACAGCCTCAGATTTTCAGGGTCTTTCCATAAAGATGTGATTAACTGATAAAGGAATTGCTTTGCAGACCTCAGGATCTTCTGGCTATTTTCTCCCACTAATTGCTGAAGTTGACCACTAAAGCCAGGTTTGCTTCCTGGTGGGCTATTTCAGCATTAGAGCAAAAGACCCCTAGAAAAATGCTGTTGCCAGCTTTACCAAATCATTCTGTCAGACCTATATAAAGTCACCCTACCAATAAATTTAATGAGAATGAACTAAATAGCTTTCTACTGATGTTAAAGGCTTATATTTCCAGTCAGAACAAGGGACTTTGTCATACCACACTGCTGGCAAGCATCTGCTTTTGTCTGTCATTTTCCTTCTCCAGACTCTGATTTTATTATTACACGGCTGTAATGAAAAGCACAAATCATCTGGACAGCAATGGCAAGGAGCTGTATCTCACTGCTCTGATGTCACCCAATGACTGTATTTCAGGGCTCCATCATTAAACAACTCCTGTGAGAAATGCTGACTAGCATTGCAGACTAGCATGCAAATGAACAGGAGCTGGCTACATGGGTCCCCTCTGAGTCAGTCGCAGGGATATTTCAGCCCTGTCTTTGCCTGTGCCCTTCACCCCTGGCTGGCTGCACAGCTCCCTGTGCAGCAGCTCCCGATGGAGCCTTCTGCCATTCTCTGCGAGGGTCAGGGCCAGGGCTTGGGAATTCCCCAAGGGAAAAGTCAAACATTACAGCACAGCAGGGAAAGTTCTGTTTTCCCTGCAGCTTCACAACACTTGGACAAGTGTTTCTTTGCTGTTGCTTTATTCATTATCCAATTACTTAATGCATTGATCTCTCCCACCTAACAGCAGGAAAATACGCTTTCTGAATTGCACACATTTTTTGGGACTTGTATGCAAATTCCCACGGGAGAAATCAGGCTGTGATATTGTAGCTTCTTTTCAGGTTTAATTCCCTTTCCTTTAAATTAAGAAGACACTGGACTGGAGCAGTAACTCAGCATTGTTTCCATTTCTGCAGATACTCAAATCAGCTCCCATCAAACTACGGCCACTCACATGGTAAACAGCTGTGAGCAAGTCTCACTTGGGTCTTTGTGTAAAAAGTTACAGAATGGAGATTGAATCAGGAGAAACTGAGTGACCTTGCCTTAATAGGCAGATCAACTTTATTGTCTTTAGATGAAACATTCTAGAGAGAGATAGTGATTGAGCTATGTAATGTGATATCTGGAAAACTGACCCCAATTTCTGGTTACTGACCCTCATCTTACCTTCTACTGCTGTAGAAAGCTCAAGTAACTGTGCAAAGGCAAGTGTGAACATACTCAGACTCTGCCAAAGGTAATGATACATTTCTACCAACAAAAAAAAAATTACCTGAGGAAAAACTAATGGGCTTTGGTTTGGAAAATTTTGCAAGCAATTGTTTCTTTTAAAAAAAATCAATCCAAAATTATACAAAAACAAAATAAAGCCAAGGTGATTATTCACTTCAAACTCTTCTTAAATATACTAGTATGCAAATGATATTTTGGGCTGAACTTTCGCCTCTTCCATGTTGTTATTGGTGCATGTAGAATGACATTGCTGCTAGTGCTCCTGTTCTGCTTCAGCAGCAAGATAAAGTCAGAGGGGCACCAAGAAATTCTCACCACTGAAAAAATGTAGGGTGAGAAAAGCTGTGAGAAAGAGCAACATAAAACATTCTACTTTCTCACCAGAAGGTGAATTAAGCTTATTCCAGGGGCTCTGTGCATCCACAAGGTATGTACAAGCCTGCCAGCAACAGCTGCTTTAACTGTGCTTTTCTTCAAGGGGGTATCTTGGATAATCACTGCAATACCATATTGCTCTTATCTCCTATAAAGCAAAAACCTATCATGTCCAGACATTCATGACAAGAACTCTAAGAGATGGGTTTTTTTGTGAAAAAGTGTCAGGGATATTTGTATATTTAGTTGTCATAGCAACAATAAGCATTTGAAATCTGTGTATCTCAAAACACCAGTATGATTCCTAATGTCTAGACAGTTGAACAGAAGTACTTCTGTGGCCAGTCCAGCATTGCAAACTAGAGGCTTAATTTGGACTGAGGGATGGGACAAAACCAACTAGGATTAAATCATTAATAAAGGCTCAAAATCTGCAACCCCACCTTAAAACACGAGAGACTTGAAGGCACAGAGGTCCCCAGTGCAACCAGTCTGCAGGAGTTGCCAGGGGGTGTCCTGAGCCTGGCTCATGGAGCTGCATGTTGGTGTGGCTGTGCAGGGCAGGATTTCACTCAATGCAGTCCTTTCTGGACAACAAACTGGATTTCTTACTATCTCTTCCATAGACCTCTCCCACAGACTTCCTTTGCATGCAAAAGCCAGACATAGTCTTGGAGATGCAGTTACATCTTTTATCCAAGCATCCCCCATCAGAGATGGGACAACAGCATTTCATTCTCTCCTCTGCTTCAATTAATTCAATCTCATACCTCAAGGAAAAGTACATTGCACTATAATTTATTAGGTGCTTACTGTTGGACCCTTTTTCTTTTTTTTTTTTTTTCCATGAAAAAAATATAAGGATTTTGAGTAAAACAATGTTAGTGAGCCTCACTCCACAGAAATATATTTATCCTGGGGGGAAATATGCTTTCTTCTAGTTCTGAGTGATTTGTATGAGTGTGCCCATTTCCTAAAGATAATTAGCAAATCATATCTTTTCATTCACATGCTATTTTAATCTATATACACACATGTTGCATCTCTACACACACCTGCACATAGAGCTTGCATTGTATTGAATAGATACATGTATTCACAGCCTTCTTTCATTTGCTTACCCATGTTACCCTTTGGAGTACAACAAATAGAAACAGTAGCAGGATTGGTAATTCAATTTCATTGAACAATGATATTTGAGTCATTATTCTAAAAAAAGCTTTGAGAAAATACAATTTAATCTGATTCTCCTTTGACCAGAGCACATGACATGTGATTTTTTTCTTTTTGGTTCTTAATTAAGTACAAGGAGTATTGAGTTTCTTAGTTCCTGAATGTTGTACAGCTATTCTAGTGGCTATTTTTGTGTTCATTATATTCACTGAAAAACTCTTTGCCTTTAGAAGACAGAAGGTCAAGTACCCAATGTCAGATTCTGCCCCAGTGTAGTCAGTGGGAACTTTGCCATTGGTTTTGCTGGAAGCAGAATTAAATTTTTAAATTTTTATGTGTTGCACTATCTTGCTTGTGAATGACTAATTACCAATTTGTTTTAGCACCTCTTTCAAAACTTATTGAAGAAAATGAAAATCTTATTTTTTAGAAAAACAAATCTCCCATCATGGTCTTTTAAAAGTCTATGGAAATACCACCATCCACTACTTTACAAAGATACCCTGAGGAAGCTTTGGGAAGCAGAAAATGCAAGTGTGAGGTGAACGGCAGGCAAACACACAGCTGTGCCTCTGAGGCATGTGTGTCTGCTGGAGGTCTGACTGAAAAGGACCAGTCAGAGGCAAAGGCAGGTGGAAACACAGGACTACCCACAAGGATATCCACAGGACTATCCTGCAAGTCTTCAGATTTAGAGATTTCAATAGTTCTTCGAGGTATCTTCTGTGCCCTGATGCAGTTGCCTTTTAGGTGAATGAAGATGGTTGCCTCTGTCTGAATGCAAGAAGAATTGGAGTACAAAGGATAAGTACAAATCCATAAATACAAGAAAAACGTAGCTTGTGGTTTAAAAATCAAACCAAACCAAACCAGAACAGAACAATAAAGATATTGTTAAAACAAAATGCTGTGTACTCCTGTAATACCATGGAATCTGGACATTTTCCAGCAGTGCAGCAAGTCATGCAGGTAATATTTTGGGTGTGTATTTTGCTTTCTCTCCTGTCACCACTCTTGTTAGGGCTCTGTGTGTTTCTATCTGTGAATGTGTGTGTCCTGTATTGTTTGGGATGCTACATGGCTGAGAATTTGACCTCCTTACTGCTCTATGCCAAATTTAGACAAATTGATTGAAGAAACACCCCAACTGAAACTCTTCATGACTATTTTCAGACTTGTCCCCAGGAAAGCTCAATCTCTGTCTTTAAAGAAAAAAATGAGTATTTGCACCCCTCTCAACTGAATTTTTAGGGCACTTCTCCAGAGGCAGTTTCAAAAAGTGCAAATTCCATCAATATTTTGGCTTTGGTGAAACATAAAGCATCATTTATGTGTTAAACATGTACAGACTCTGCAACTCAAGTGAAGCAAGCTCCTGTTACACATAGTTTGTTTCAAACAAAATTTCGGTGTTGTCTCTTTCTGATGCCTGATGGTCACAGCCCAAATAGTAAGTGTCTGGTTTTAATCTCCTAAAGGCAGAGATACACTGTCCTTTAGTGAAAGCAGATGGGAAAGGCTGGGATTCCAGGCAATTACCCACACACAGTGATCCAAGAATAGAGCAGATGATGGTGTTAAACTCTTTCAGCCCGCTGGAATGGATTCTCTTTAAGAATATTCTCTTCAAGAATAGACTCAAAGGAATAATATTTTTCAAACTGACAGATTATAACACTTGACAGTCACTGGAAAAGAAGATGAACTTATGGAAAATATAAACTGAAGGCAATACTTCTTGGCACGTGGTTAAATTTCCATTCTCTGTGTGCCTGTGATGACCCAGCATTGAAACCAGGCACACCTACAGTGACCTGAACAGCCCATATCTCGCCTTCATCACACCCACTGAAATCTCTTGGACACATGAAGTGGTTTGTAGCCCCACCAGCAGCAAAGGATTTGTGTTACTGCTGCATTATTCCACTTTTTAAAATAAGTTCTGGTCCAAGGTAATGCCCGCACACAGAGACTGAACACTGTGTCTTATGGCATGTCCCCACTGAGACTGTACTAAGTGATCCTTGTTCTGAAAGAGGATAGAGATTTTTAACTTCCACGCTCCAGATCTGCTTGTAGGGGCAGGAACTCAAGTGAGAATGTCCCAAAGCTGTTTGCAGTGTACATTTCTAGCAGCTTGGCAAAATCTGCAAAATCAGAGGTTTCGACACTATGACTACATTCCTTAATCCTACGGAAGCATTTGACGGCTACCAATACAAAAGTTGCTATTCCAGATTATTGTTTAGAAGATGCTGAAATCATAGGTCAAAGTATAATACAATGTATTAAAGATCACTGCTGGATTTGCAAGAAGGCAGTTTTCTGAAAGAAGAATCGTTGGGCTCCATACAAGATTCTACATCTGGTTTTAAGCCACTCCTTCTCAAAACAATTGCCAAAGTCTAAATAAATTGAAAGAAGCATTTTAACTTATTAAGATGCAATTTATTTAATCAAAATACCTTTTAATAAAAAGTAAACATTCCATTCAGAAATAGTCAGAAAAGAGCATCATGAGAATAATCACACAGGGGCTTTTCCCACCAACAGTTCTAAAAGTCAAGATGAAATTCTGAAACAACTGCAGGTTGCTAACAAATCTGTATCTCCCAATAATGTGGTGTGATCAGATGTGCTGCATATAACTAAACCAAGGTCTGGATGCTGCTTCTTTTCCTCTTTGTAGCTGTGCCCAGTAGCTGATCAGCATGCAGATGGAAGGCAAGGGTAGACAGCACTCTTCATTCTTTATGTGCTTCCATGGATTTCCATGTTTCTTTTGTGGACTTGGACTCAGCTATGACATTTATTGTGCAGTCATGCAGTGCTAGTGGTGATGACAAAGCTGCCTTCAAATCCACCTGCCCTGGAGCTTCTTGAGACTATTTTAAACATTTCAGTGACCTGGTTTACAGCATGGCCCCAAAACCAGCCATAACTTCACAACTTGGAGGTGGTAAACTTTGGCAGTGCATTGCAATTCTTGTTCAAGGCTGTTATGAAGGAAGAAAGGAGTTTCTTAAGCCAGCTTTGCCACTGAAGGCAGCACACAGGCTTGACTTGATTCCCTGCAGAAGTGCAGTCCATTAGGCACCATACAATCAAGAAGCCTGGGGTATTTTTTTATTAGAGGCAATCTAGAAGTCCAATCAAAGTGAAATGTGGTGCGCAGTTATAATATGAACTATAATATGAAAGGGTGTGCTTCCTTGGTTCTCACAGTTTTACCATGACCAAAATATAATGGTCTAATTGCTTTTCATTAAATGTGGGACTCTGTTTCTTGTGAGAGGTAAGTCTACATTTGCTTTGTTAATCCCTTGCAGAAGTGCCTACTGAATCTTGAAGTTTATTTTCACTGAGATTTCTGTCACACTTGAGCCTTTTTCCCAGTACAAGGAATTACTCTGTTCCTCCATATGGCTCCCATATTTCTGGGGTATATTTTTGTCTGTATGTATATATATACACACAAATGTGTATGTATATATGTTCTCCTACCCTGCCCCTCATTAAACTAGACATGTGTACCATAAAATCTCTTTGTCACATAGGCAAAGCTTTCTTGCTACCTACTCAAATGCAAAGAACATTCTGCTATTCTCTGTACACTTTCTATAGTACAGCTCTGCTGCTGTGTCCATGATCAGCTATTTAAAATACCTGCTGGGAAAATGCTCAAATCCTTTAGTAATTTTCAGAGAAACAGAACATCCTAACAAAAATCAGTGTATCTAACTGCATGAAATGTAAGAAGTGGGGAGAACTTCTATTTCTTCAGGAATTTGAATTCTTACAGGAAAGCTGCAGAAAGAATTAGACATCTATGTCAGTGGCTTCTCATAAAAACACATTAGGAGATTTCTGATTTTACCCAACAGTCAACTTAGGATGTTTTAGAAGACTTGGTTTCAGAGAAGTCTTACAGCTAAGGGGAATTTCAATCAAATTTAGCCAAAAGACCTAAATCCCCATTATTTTCTATTCCTCTTCATATGTAGATACTATATGTGTGTGTATCTATGTTTATGTAAAAACAAAGGCAATTAATTGACTTGCACAAAATACACTGAGGTAAGAGCTCATTAGAATCGAGGTAAATGACGTTCTGTAAGGTATTGGCAGCGTGTAAATTTGGAACTGATTTATGTCAACATTAAAGTAGGTAAACTTAATCAGCATTGATTTTGAAATGGAAAATGGTCTCCCAGGATACTGTAGAGCAATTCCTTATGTCTTAATTTGCAGCAGATATTGCTCTAGAAAACAGAGTTTAGTAAAGACCAACCTATTTTAGGCAATAGGAGATGTATAAACATTAACCTGTAAGGAGGAACTGCTAGGATAATCTTCCTAGATCTCACAGAGAAAAGTCTCCTTTATCTGTCTTCAGAGCTTGCCAGAAATAAGGTAGATTCTCATTTCTTTTGTATATATTCACATTCCAGCTTTTAGAAAATGGATGGAGGTCTCTCTCACACTAAAGATATAATTGTGGCAATATCATGCTCAGATAAGCACTGAATGACTGGACAGATTTACAGAACAGGTTTTGTGGCCCACATTCTGTGCTTCCTTTTCCATTTCTTAAGCAGAAATTGATTCTTATGTTCAGTCTTGCAACACCTTAACCCTTTTGTTAGGCATTTTTTCATGGTACATTACCCAACACAAATGTACAGAGCTGCAAACCTGTTCATGAGCAGAGGTGAAGGCAAGTGAAATAGTGCTCAGAGCAATGGATCCCAGGGAAATTGAGTGGAAGAGATGCAGGTGCTGAGAATAAGCAGAGCATGAGAATCTGAACTTAGGTGTGTTTTCAACACTTCTTTTTTCCTGCATTTCCCTTATATCTTCACATGGTAAATGGGCTAGACTGACAGCGAGAAGAACCCTCAAACCTGAAGTTTTTATTTTGAATTGGTGACAACTGTTTAAACATGACACATTTGTCTTTCTCCATACATAGGATTGGATCTTTGGCAGCCACCACTCATCTTAACACACAGCAGCTCGAATGAGGACACAGACACTGGCTGCATTAGGATGATGTCCACAGTCTCCAGGCTGTGGTGAGCAGCTCATCACAGGAGCAGTCCTTGGGCTTCCATGGGATATCAAGTCTCACTGAAGCAGTGACTGCACGCAGCTCAGAGCTGCAGATCTCCGTGGTATTTGTTTCATGTAAAGGCATTCATACAACCATGACACATCAGGATAAAACTGCTAGATAATATCACATACATCTACATTGCAAAAAGGAAAAGATTTTATGGATACCATAAGTGAAATACACACAGCTCTTTCCAAGAAAGCGAACACAAGGTTATCATCTATGTCTGCTGACAGTAACAGATGGCAGCACTAATTGCTGTTCAGGAAGTTCATGTTGTTTTAATTTCCTCAAGGGCAGTGCATGGACATGTACATGACGTGTTTCCATATTACCCTATTTATGCACTGCTTAGAGAAGTGCTGCTGCTTCCCACCAAAGGTGGGGTGACCTCGAGGCTTCTGCTGTAAGCAGAAGAAAGGGCTAAGCTGAGGAAAAGGGGGGCTGGAGGGAGGGAGAAGCAGGGAGACAGAGGAATAGGCCTGCACCATTCAGAGCCCAGTGTCAATGTAACAAACAGAATTTTTTTAATAGCAGAATACGGATGGAGCAAAATGTGAGTACAATTCAGTAATGATGCTTAATATTTCCACATCCGGTGGAGAGCAGCTACAATGGTACAGATGCAGAGGCGTTGCCAAGGAAACAGACGTGTTTTGCTTCAGATGTGCAGTGAAGCACATACTCCAGACATCCATATAGCCTCATTACCACTGCATCTGAATACCTCACAGCCATTAGGAATGCATTTTACCCTCATAACACCCCTGTAGCGGTGCAGTGGTCCTTTATCCCATTTTTAAAGTAGCAAAAGCAAATAGATTGAGCCACCAGCCCAGTCACCCCAGCAGCCTGTGGTGAGATCCCTGAAATCTAAACAAGAACCAAGCATTTGTAGCCACGATCCAGCCAGTGCCATGTCTTTTATATGGTTCAACAATAAACTGCCAGGGAAGAATGAAAAGGTAACAAAACCCCAGCTTGTGATACAGGCCACCAGACTACTGCCAGCAAATGGTTCCATGCTCATTTCCAAGGATATGCAACACTTTCTTCTCAGAATGTGGCAGGGAAACATGGATGTCATTCAAGGCTCTGTACTTCAGAATCAAGTAATGGTATTTAAAAAGTCTCTTCTCATCTGCATATCAGTAGTTTTATTACAAAACTGGAAAGGTAGAGATAAGGAAATGAGCAGACATTACCCATAAAAGTCTGACATTTTATCAAGCTCTGTTCACTTCTGCCTTCAAACCAGCACAGCTTGCTGTAAGTTTGGAAGAGAAGAAAGGGGAAAGTCTTCTCAATTTAGGGAAGATGAAGGAATGGCCCAATTATATGGAAATAGGCACTGATACCCAGTGCTCAGGCTGTATTTTCCTTGCTCTGTATTTCAATTTTCTTTTTTAGTCTATTACATGTCCAGCAAATTTTGTTCTCTTTAGAACAAAGAAACAATTAGAACTCATTACTCTAATAGTCAAAATTGCTGTGCTGAGACACATATTTTTTAGATTTCTAAAGGAGAAGAAAGAGCACAGGACTCTCAGGGCATGCTATGGATGACAGGAAATGCACTGAAAACACAGGCTGTGGTAATGGGCTTTCAGTCCTTTTTAAGAAATCTGGAGATAACTAGAAAGAGCACCAATAAGAGCCAAGTAATCATCCACAGTGCATAGAGTAGTCCATAGTGATTTCAGGCTGTGTGATGGGTTCAGTGCCTCTGTTCTGAGCTCTGAGTGTCAGAACCTGTTCTGAAAACCTCCAAAAGCTTGGCAACAGCCTTTCTCCAAAACAGGGGGCTCTCTGAACTGGGGCTCAATAGCGTAAGGTGAGGAGTGGCAAGGGGGAATGGCACCTCCTGTCCTGCCAGTCTTTGGCTGCGTTGTCAAAGGTGCTGCTTCCTTTTTGAAGGTCTGGTCTGACAAAAGAGGCAACTGGCCATTAATTCACTTAGATTTTTGAAGATTACACATTTGTCTTTATTGATACAGACCTTGTTTCAATAGTTCTCAAAAAGGAAAAATTATGAGTGTGCTAAAAAAAAAATCTGATGATCTCTACTGCCTGCTTTTTTTTAAAGAAACTTCTTCATCTGCTCATGAGAAATATTTTTCTCCAATTTAAAATATGAACAAGCTGCAAAAAGAAATCAAAACAAATGAGTGTTAAGAGTAGAGAATCCCATCCAATCTGCCTTTAGAAACACTCTTAAATATTTCTACCATTAAAACTTAAGTTCAAAAACATTTCCAAAATCTTTGATGGAGGAATTCCCAGATTTCTTTCCCTACAAACCCCTTTTCTTTCTAATAAAGTACCAATGCATCCTGTTGCATCAAATAAAATTTACGTTTAGCTGGAATCCCCAGAAAATGAGGAAAGGGAGTGACTGTGACATTCTCTGTTTTCATTCTTACAGCTTCTACTCTGAGTATTTTCTTTTGTCAGATTCATTTAACCTTTGTAGGTTAACCTAACTGTTGACCTCAGAGCACCTAAGTCATATCAGCATAGATCTCACATTAAGAAATAGACTAAAGCCCCCAAAATACCTACCTGAAACATTACAATCTTTTTTTACAATTATTTGTTCATTCAGAAATATGAGAAGAGAAACATAACAAATCTGTACTGCTCAAATCTTTGTACAAGGCAAGCTACAGACTGTTTGTCTCCTTTTGGAAGGGACTTTATGGGGGTTTAACACTCAATGACCACTCACCTAAATCTGTACAGAAATTTTTAACAAATGATTACAGTTAATACCAGCTGACACTTATTGTGATACACTTAAGGAAATAGAAAAGACAAAATTTTTTTAAAGAAAGGATTAAATCTGTCATTACCTGACTGCAAGTCAGGAGCCCATGTAACTTGCAACAAAACAGTTTGGGGCAAAGATTTGTCACATACACACCTGTTTAATGCATGGCACCAAAATCAAGAGACATCCTCTTTTTTGTGCCTAGAGTTCACTCATCCCTCACTCCCTCATTTCAAAGAAAAATGAGTTAGCTATGAAGGCAAAAGATGCCAATGGCAGATAAAGAGGTTGCTGTAATGACCTCAACCACACCTACAGTAATTTCTCTCATTTACCTGTAGCATTACCTGCATACAACTGATGAGCCCATCTGTCTCCAAGCCAGCAACACCTCCAATCCAGTGAGCAGTCATTTGTCAAAACCTTCCCCAGGGCTGGAGACCTGCCTTTTTCCTGCTCTTATCAACTAACTATTATTGCCACTTTTATGACTGCTCAGCTGTGGCAGTGATAAATAAGACCTTGCCCTTCTCAGAGTATTTCACTGGAACAAAAAAAAGTCCTCTCTAGCAGACAAACTAGCAGCCTTGAAGGGCACAGAAACACCTCAAGGGCAGCATGAACACAATCAGCATTTAGTGGCCCTGAAACCAGAAAAATTCTTTCTTGTCTCTGTTCCTCAATAGGCTCCAGCAGCCCCCATCCACAGCCTTTCCTGCTCGTAGGGAACCCCACCACCTGGGCACATGCTGCAGCCAGGGCCTGGCTTGTTTGTAAGGATGTGAAGTTTGGAGAGATGGTCCTGCACACGGGCTGGGGCTGCTGTAGCAGAGGAAATGTCAGTGTTGGGTGGGTGAGTTTCTGCTTTTGAATGGGGACACCAGGTGTTCTGGGGGGGATGGGCCTGGAGCATCCTCCTGGTGTAGCAACAGCCACTGCCACTGCTCAGCTCCAAAGACACTGCTGTTAACAGGGCTACAGTGCTCCTTTGGTGATGGGTAAGGGTATCCTAGTCTTAAAGTCTGCACTGGGAGCTTGAATACAGACTGAGTATCTGCTCCCTGATCCAGACCTCAGTGATGTATCTTGTCAGTAACCACAGTCAGTCTTGTCAGTAACCATACATGAAGTAAGGATTTTCAATTTACCAAAAATAGTGTAACTCAAATCCCTGCTTCACAGGGGTTATTTATTAGAAGAGAGCAGATCCACGTAGATCTTTCAGATAGCTGGAAGGAATAATTGCAGAGGAGATTTCACGTTTCACTCCATAAATCCAGATACATGTGACCAGGAGCCCTCAACACTTCACCATCAGTGTCAAGTCCAGTGAATTTGTATCTGCTGGTTTTCTGGGAGGCACTGTGATATGGATACAGATGAGGTGAACTACAGCACAGATAGAAGGAAGTCTTCTTTGAGTTAAGTCAGAAATAGCTTTTATTTATCAGCCAGGAACTACCCATAAGAATACCCCAATCCCTAATACAGACCTTAGCCTGGATACTTGCATTGGGTTTAGCAGAAGGGCAACTGTTACTGTTCCAGCCTAAGTCTCTATTATCAAGGGATGTGTCCTGTGCTCCTACTGATTTGTGAAAACTCAGCCCATTTCATGAAGACCTCCATGCCTCATCATCTGCAACTTCTAGGCACTTTGTTCAGGTATTCAAACCAGGATGGGCTTCTGGAACAAATTTCCCTTAAGTTGCTGTTAGATCCTGAATACAGGCAACCTTCCAAGGAAAGTATTATTTAGGAGTACAGCAATAAGCAACAAAACTGCTACACAGCAAAATAACCTCAACACACCCCAGCCATCCCTAAACCTTGGCATGTCCTGGGGGCTGCTCAGGTCCCACAGACTCCTGCTTCTGCAAGGGCTGGGCTGCAGCAGGACCCTCAGTCATGTCAACTCCTGAGCTTCAGCAGGGGTCCCACAGCAAGCCTGGCCTGTTTAATCAATATTTCCATGTGCTCTCCAACCTGTTTCTTATCAAAGAATATTGTGTCCAACCTGGACAGAAACAAATCTTCAAAGACTTTGATACCTGCATTGTAATTTAAATATGCCTGCAGAGCTGGCCAAATTCTGAGATTGTCAATTCTGAAATATATTTTATCAGTAGCACACCAATAACACTGTGGGTATTTACGATCTTTTATGCAAGGTAGGAAACACACTTTGTCTTCTGGCCTGTGGAAACCAAATACCAGGAAGACTGGATGAAAGCAGATCTTTTCCACACAGCTGGCTTTGGGAGTAATCGCAAAGGTAAGACAAAAAGAGGTATTCCCTCTCCTCCTGGGATATAAGTGAATTCTCAAGTGCATATGCAAACACAGAACCTGAAAGAAGTTTTCAAGCACATCAATACTTCAAGAGCAGGGGGTGATACCAAAAGCGTGAAATGCTGAAAGAGCACTGTCATGGAAACAGGTCACCTCTAGGTATGAAAATGCCACCTCCCTGTCTCCCAGGGCTGTTCCAGTCCAAACAGGACAGATCACCTCTGCTTATGCAGTATTTGAGCTTTCAGAGGCATGTAGTGTTTATGTGGTGCTTCCCAGACGAGTATGAGAGGGAAGCCTGACAACACAAAACCAAGAACTGAAACCCCTGTCACACACCCAAACCTGAGAGAGCAGCAGCACAGGTGCACATCAGGGGTGGAGATGTGGGAACAGTAGATTTTCACCCTTAGGACTAACCATGAAAGGAGGATGAAAGGCAGAATGGATAAATAAGAGGGAAAAAAACATTTACGGCAAGTCAAACCCAAGTATTTGCAGATTCCCACCCAATACAGCTGTCACTGCACACCTCTAGCAAGGACAAAAGGCGGGGGAAAGCTTGACCACCCTGGGACAAAGGGCTTCAGGAGGTGAGGATAAAGCAGGTGAGGATAAAAACTGCTGCCTCAGACAGCCTCACAGAGCTTGTACCTGTCGGGAGACTTGCAGTATTGGACACTATTTTTCAAGGACTGCTCAGTGCTGTTTAAAACATATTACATTTGTCTGGCACACGGGGAAAAAATATCCACAAAAGGTTTCAGCACAAATCAAGCCTGTATTAAAGTTACTGATGTGGCACTGGTTTGAAGCAAAGGTTTACAGAAATCTAGGTACTTGTTCAAGAAGAAATGAAATATAGAGCATTTTCAGGCATAAAGGCATCTTAAGCAATTTGTCTTCTCTACTTGGTATAAAGCACACATTTTCATTCTCCTCTCCTAATAAAACCAACAAATGTACTTCTCCTTCAGCAAACAGTGTATTTTACAGTATATACTAAGTCTTTTTATTTTTTTTTACCTCCTGAGTAGAGTATGAGGTTTTTATTTGAATTTGATGTAAAGCTCCTCTGGCTCTTTACTCAAGACACCTGCATTTAATCTGTGAGTATTCTCAGATGTTTTTTTATACTCTGCAAGAGAAGGCTGCAATCATGCAACTCAGATGTGATAACCAGTCTAAATCACTCACCAGGCCAAACTTGCTTTGAAGGCCCGTATCTATCATACGGACTTCTGAACTGAATACAACTTGTGATTTAAAACAATGAAGCAAGTCAGGAAAAACCAACTGTGACTAGGACATTCTGTCAACATTCCACATGCACAGAGCTCCTGAAGACACTTAGTACATGTTTAGATTATTGACTGCAATATAATAGAAAAATACCCAAAGGAGAATTAAAGGTACCATTAGCAGTCAAGTGATGATAACATGGAGCTCAGAGAAGGCTCATTTATCTAATGAGAACCAGTTCCCAATATAAACATAGTTAAGAGATAATGATGAAAACCGAGGTTTGCATGCCAAAACCCACAAATATATCCAGAGAATTCCCAAAATAAACTGGTATTTAATTAACCAAATTACCCAATGTAATGTTCCAGCTGAGTAAAGTACTTTAACGTATTCAGGATACTCTAATACCACTTTAGTTTACAAAAGTTACTGGGTGGGAAATGCTTCAAAGAAGAGACAGAAGAGAAGCCAACTGTGATCAAATTTTCAGATGAGCAAATGTTTAAATACAACTGATTGAAATCCCATGAAGTTCTGACAAAAGCTAGTTTAAATTCCTATACGTGGAATTACCTAAACACTGGAGATTGCTTTTTCCTTCTTCCACTTTTCTTCCCTTCTATCTCCATTCCCCCAGTCTTCTCTTTTAATTTCCCTTTCATTCCTCTATGTTTCCAGTGAAAAAACAGCAAAGGGGAAAGTTGAAGACATTGATCTTATAAGAAGATGCAGGAACTTTCAAAAATGCTTTTCCACAGTTCTTCTTTCAGAGCAAATACTATTTAACTGAGACCAAGATGATTATAAAAATATATACATACATATATGTATGTATGTATGTGTGTATATAATCATGACAGGCTTTTACTTCAAGGTTCTGCTAAAGCCAGGCATTAACACCCTTCTAGCAAGGAAATCACATCCAGCCTTTTAAGGCTACATTCAAGAGGTGCCATTTAACCGGATTGCACTAGAAAGTCTGGAGAGCAGCTTGTTTCCCTTGAAGAGCCTGTGAACAAAAGATGCAATCCTGCAGGTCACGATGTGCCTGCAGAGCTCCAAGGAAGGGCTGAGGAAAGCTGTGCAAACTGCAGCTGGACAAGAAACTCTGGTTTAGCAATAACAGTTTTATTATTTAATGCAAACGAGTTTCTTGGATCCCTCTTTTACAGTTATTCGGCTTTCATCCAACCAGAACCAGACAGTGAAAGACAGGTACAGACAGGGAGATGCTGAGGTCCAGCAGATGGGCAACTCAGCAGTTTTGGGGCCCACTCCCTACTTATTTCTGTCAGGCAGCACAGCAAAAGCAGCACAGGCACTACCACTAACACAGTTAATATCTTCGGAGGAGGCAAACCCTCCGAGCAGATGAAGGGGCACCAGGCTTGGTGACACAGTGTGCTTTTAGACCTGCACATGTGGATGTTGTACAAGGAAATGTCAGGCCGCTGGAGAGAAATGTAAGGTGACCCTGAGAGAGGCATCGTGGGGAGCAGACAAACATCAAGATGGTTTGGGCTGCTAGGGAAAGGGCTTAAACAGTGTCAGCTGCTGAAGGCCAGAAGAGAAGAGGCAGTTTTCATCCAGCCTGGAGGAGGATGGTCCTACTTTCAACAGAAGTATTTCACAAATACTTCTTTTCTCCTTCCTCTGAATGTTGTTTTTGGGTAATTTAGAATATGTTAATGATGCCTGTAATCCCTTTTTGACAGCACCTCTCTTTCCGTTCACATCCAATAAACAATAGCATCCCCAAAAAGAAGAAACAGATGTACAATCTAAAACACTTGTAAAGTTTCTACTGAGAACACATGAGTTTTAACTTGGCCAGACCCTGACAGAAGCACAGCTGTGCTACTGCAACAGTCAGATCTGGACCCACCCTCCAACACCATAAAAGCTCTCACATATAACAGGGAACCTATGAAGCACCAAGGCAGGACAAATTTGTTTCTTTTCTGTGTTAGTGGGGCACTAGCCATGACTAGGATAAACTGCACTGTTCTTATGACAATTTTCATCTTTCTTGCTGTTTCAACCATGGGAACAGAGGGCAAGCAGATCTCTAGAAATGTCCACTGTTACTGTTCCTGCTAGTGCCACTTCAGCAGGCACAAGTGACTAACTCAGACATCATCTGTGAAATGCTGACCCCAGGAGAGTCAGTGGTAAAAAAACACAAGAGCCACCATTAGTCTTCCTCAGAAGAGAACAAGAATACCAATGAAGTTTTATCATTTTATTTATCTCAGTGAAGTTCTCTTAAAACATACTACATTACAGTATAATATTAACAAAGTGTCTAAACAGTATTTTTAAAACAGGCTAATATTTCAAAGTAGAAAATTTTTTTAAAAGCACCACTAAAAATAGTACCATTTTCACAGTGTACTGCAATCTGCAGAGACCACAGAACAGAGGAATATCCACAATATTAAAATACACTTCACATATTCTGCCCAGTATTGACTTGACAGAAAGCATAAAAAATTTGCATAGGTAATAAATATATTCAGGTAAAACCTTTAAACTTGCAAAATGTTTCCCAATACAAATCAATGCAGGTTTTGTAAGCCAAATCCTTTTTTTTTTTTTTTTTGGTATAAGCAGCACTACACAACCAACCTAAATTATTTTCCCCCTGTAATGGTCAAGTTTTCTATACCAACAAGTTGTCCATTATCTTCATAACACAGTGAGATAAGCACCTGCTTTCCTGTATGTATTAATTTAAACTAATTCTGTACAGGTAGAATCTAGAATCTACCAGCCTCACACTTACTCTGTTACTTTGTGAATCCTTCCTTTGGAGACCTACTCTGGCAGAAAAGATTGAAGAACCTGTCCTGTCTCCAGCTATTTTAACCATATTGATGGATGTGGTATCAAAAGATGCAAAATAAAAGTTTTTAAATGAATTTTGTACTTCACAGTATTCTATTGTACTATTAATAGAAAAAATATGGAAAAATCATTAAAAGGTTCTAAATTTGTAAATATAATTAATAAGATACCTGTCAATAAAACATGCAATTTATTACAGCAAATGGGATAAGTGCCATAAGATTAGCATTCATTGTGCATTGATTCCTCTTGAACTCTATCTTAGTCAGGACATAGTGCACCACTTAATGTTGCATGGTATGAGGCAATATATATCATTTTCATAGATGCAAAGGCTATAAACTATGTCATTAATTAGGCTATCATAAATCTATACTGATTCCAACATACTCAAATTCCTGTTGCTATAACCAAGGTCAGTGAGTGCCCTCAACAACAGATCCAGGTTTTTCTTTTCTTGAAAGGGAGAGATTCCAAAGAGGCTCAATGATCAGCCTTCTTTTGCTTGAAATAAAGCTAATCTTGCTGTAAATTGCAATTAATACATATTGGATAAGACTTTTTTTTTTCACTCTCTGAGTGCCTTATGTCAGATGACATGAGTGAAGCATTATTAGATGCACTATTATGACCACATGGGTGCAAACTACTGTGTTTCTGCCACTGTGCATCTAAAAACTTACTCTGAGTTAAGAGAAATTATGGGCACTCCCCACAGAATCCTCCAAAAAGTTTTATTATATTAAAGAATTTGTTCTCTGGAACTTCTCTCAGTTGTAATAGTGTTCACTTGTACCTTCCTTGTACCTTCTGTATCCTTTAATAATAGTGCATTTAAACACAAGTACCACCAGCATGCATAATACAGGATTGTAGCATCATTCTCTTCCCTGTTTAACTCCACTAATCTCACAATCTCACTCAAATAAAGCATACTCATACAAATCATGCCATTAGATTTGCTATATGCCACATACTGACAAATGTTTATTATACTCAAGTAACATTTGCACTTTGCTAAAGATGTACCAGATGCATTTCTAACACCAGATCCTGACCTCTGCTACACAGGTTTAAATCTAGAATGAGTCTTAAGCTGTCATTCTAGTGAGTGACAACCTTCAACAGAACTGCACAGCACAAACCAGCAAAGGATAATATGGGGGTCTCTGTGAGGAAGTGGCTTCCTTAACTTCTTCTGAAACAAACACATAAGCCCATAATTTCTACCTTTCTCTAACATTGTCTCTCCCTCAACTCTTACCATAAAAATACCCAGGTGTGCTCTCTGCAGAGCTTCTCCTACATCACATGCACCAGAAATGGGTATGTCAGAAAGCAGAAATGGGTATGTCAGAAGAACTTTTACTCCTGTGCCATTTCATCTTTGTTCAGTCTCAGTAGACTCCAAGAGTAAAGTTCCCAGAAAAACTGCTCTGCTCCCAGGTAACACAGCTCTTCTGCACACAACAGATACAGATGCTTCTCATTCCAGAAGTCCCTCTCTACCACTACAAAATGTCCTCTGTAATGATAACAGTATTGTGCAAATGCTGAATACCGTCAACAGCTGTTTTAATTCATCCTTCCTTATGACCTTGCAAGAACGAATGAGACGGTGGCTACACACAGGCACTAAGATCTCTGCCACTGACAGACTTTGGGGACACCAGGATTACTGGTTTGTGTACTTACACTGGCTGCAACACAATGACCAGGGAGGTGTCCTCTGACAGACTGCTTAGATTTTGCAGCCGAAAGCAAGAAAAACTACTGTTCTCTATTTGGAGCTGGAGAGCAGTTTGTCAAAAGCCTGAATCCTTGAGCATATTGTTGAAGAAAAAAATGATGATGGAAAGATACCTTCAGATGTTAAGGACACAATTATAATGTCACAAGTTAAATGAATGACCAGATAGAAATCTTGCACTTGGGTTCATTCTATTACAGAAAGTTATAGGAGGCCATTATACAGCAGAAACAGTGTAACAAACCCCAAAACAGACTAAAACACAGCAATGTACATATATTTTAGCTATACATATTCAGGAAGACACATTAAAGTCATATAGTGCATAATATTTCTTTTCAGTAGGGTTAATTTTAAGGCAGCCTGCAAGTGCATTGGTACATTCCTCTCCTGTAGTTCCACCTGTGACACAAACATGTATCCTTTTGTAGGAATGCTGAAAGAAAGCTGGAAAGAGATATGAGAAGGCACATCATTCACTCCTAACAAAATTAATGAGAAAGGAGAATGAAAAAGCACTTGTAGAGGAGAAAGAAGAAAATGGGATAAAGCAGTCTATATAGTTTAGAAAAAGAAAGAATTAGTTTGATGGAAGAGTTGGAAGAAGACAAAAATTAGTGTCAATGAATAAATGAATACACCATTTTGTTGAATTAACTGATTTGACAAAAAAAAAAAACCTTTTAAATGTAAGAACCTGTTTGGTAAAACAAATAGACTTGTGAATAATGGAGGTTTTTGATCAGAAAAATATTTTGCTGTTTAAAAGTAATGGAATAAAAATTTGCTTAATTTTCAGAAGTCTAATTTTCAAGACATTCTTTTAATATTTGTTTCTTTTTGCCTACGTACTCTTCCTTGTTAGACGAGACTTCCTTCCTTCTCGTTCTGCAACTTTTCACTGGCAAAACTAAAAACAGAGAAAAGCCTTCCTAAATTACTTAAATGCAGATTACTTCCAAATGAAATTAGAGCAGTCATTAGTTCCACTGTTTTTGTTGTAAAAATAATATTCTATTTTTCATCCAGTCCCTTTTGACAATATTAAGAATGTATACTCCAGTGTTGCCACATTATCACCTATTTGAGGCATATTCTCTCAATTTATGGAAAGCACAACATTTTGTATGATGTAGAGAAATTAGCCCCAAAGTACAATTAGTCTTTTTATTAGCCTGTTGCATGAAAAAATTAAAACATGTTTGAATTATTTGGCTGTGCTTCTTTCAGTTACAGTACTAAATGCTATTCACCCTCAGCTGCAATTTTTTGTGGTTCAGAAATAATCAAATTTAAGATGCAATGTTATTAAAATAAGGGAATTTGATCTGAATTCTACCTTCCCCTGTCTGAAGATGGTAACAGAATTAAAATCTTGACTGAAAGCTCTTGTTTTCTTTAATTAGGGCTCATTCAGTTAAGATTATATTTAAATATTCCTAAAATTGAGAGCATTTTGTGGGATGACCTGCTCAAGTCAACACAGTATCAAATATGTATAGAATCAGAGCAGAATCCAAATACAATTGAAACCCCAATTCTGTGCTAACTTCACTGAGCAGAAATTAAGATGAAATCCATAAAATAGATATGCTGGTTCCATGTTCATGAGTGATCTGGTTGATCCTTCCTCGCACACAGTCAAGAGAAACTGATATCAATGTTCCATTATGCACCTCAAAGGATGCACAGAGGGACACACTGGTCCATATGCTTCCCTCTGGCATCTGACCTCCAATCTGCTGAGCCACTGCTGTGGGTTGCATGTGATCCATGGTCAGCTGATTGAGAGTCACTTTGAGCACATTGCACGAATGGATTAGCTTTAAGTTAAACGCAAGGCTGGCAACTCCCTTTTCAGTAAAAATAAAATACTTCTGAGCAAGCTGTCCAGAAGAAACCAGCTGTATCTGTTTCTCATTGGATGAGACCTGGGTGAAATCCAGTAGTTTGTTTCTCACTGCTCCAGTAGGGAGACCTGTAACAGAAACTGTGGCTGATATGGCACTAGAAACCGCTGAAGGGATCCAGATGAGGCTGAACATACTAATTCCAGAACTATCTCCAAAATACCGAACATTACACTGTGCAGGAGAAAGTATCTCAAAGCTGACCAGATCTCCAGCACCAACCTTTGTGGCCCCAGAAGCAGATATTGATGTGTCCCTGTAATTTACCCCAGATTTAAATACATTCATGAGTTCTCTGTTGGTACCATTCCTATTGATATAAGAAATTAAGGAGAAGCCCTCCCGGACACACGTATGACCCATGGAATACAATGCTTGATGAAACACAAATTTGACAACACCAGTTTCAGTGAACTTTATAGCTCTACCATCATGAGATAAACTTAGCATATAAGGGTCAGAAACAGAAATTATTTTAAAGGTAGGTCGATAGTTGGTTTGGTAATGCATCGCTGTTGACATCTGTGCACTGAGTGCCACAGCACCCGTGTCATGGGACAACCAAAACAAACTGAGTGGGGTATTAAGATCATAAATATTTAAGTCTTTGCTTTGATTGCAGAATTGATTAGGGCTCCTCAAATACACAGAAAGAGTTTGGCTGGGCTCCACTTCAGCAGCACTGCTTAAACTAATGCTCTGGAAATACTTTCCTTCTGGCTGCTCAATCCGAACACCACTCAGTTCATGGTCTTCCTCACTGCCATTAAGCTTTAAGGAAAGCTGCAAAAAGTTCCTGCAGTTGTGCTTTACTGCAAAATTTAGGTCAGTCCACAACAGACCATGCTGCCTGAATACCAGGCTGCTCTCTTCAGTGGACAGGATATCACAGGGGAGCTTTCCTTTTATCTTCAAGTTCAAGCCAGAGTAGACCTGAGAGACGCCAGACTTTACAGAGGGTAGAACGATGTTTGCAGCCCAAGACTCTGAGAGCTTGTTTTCACTGACTGCTGAGCAAACCGTGTCACTGACAGTGGAACAAGGCACGGCCACCATTCCATCTTCACACTTCAAACATGCTTGGCACTCCTGCATTTCCTTATTAAAGAAATACTCCTCTCCACACATCCCCAAAGCTGCATCCTTCTCAGCAATTCCAAGACATCGGAAACCACCTGTTCACAGGAAATGGACTATTTTTATTGTCATATCTTTAAAATACTAAAAATAAGAACTCTACAGCTTCACATATCAAGTATCTTTGATGTAAATCTAATCATAAGTGAGAAAACAGAAGACTGTTATGATGTTAGATCACTTTATGCTATTAAAAAACCTTGACAGGTTACAGAGGAAATATTAGGCATAACTCACCTTGTCCAAGCCAAGCACAATGGTTTGGAGGGAAAAAGAAGCTACACAGGGGCAATTTTAACCAAAATCTGTAACATATCAGATACAATGATACTGCTCCAAAGACAGTCTCTTCCTTCTCTGGTATAAAAGGCACAGTGATTGGTACACCGAGCAGCTCTTTCAACTAATGGAGAGTTCCCCTCCACAGGGAGAAATGTGCCCTGCCTGCCCAGCCATGCTACAGGGTAGCCCTGCTGTCACTGCGATTGCTAAAGCAGTGCTCTGCAACCCAAGGGACAGGGACCTCGCCATTCACTCTGTATACAGTTTTTTTAAAATCTGCAAGAGACAAATAGGAAAACCAAAACTGTAAACAGCAGGCTTAAAATCATTATGCAGTATCCCATGCATTTAAAAGTGAAAAAAAACCACTGCCCTAAGACACAGGACACCTGTGGTTGTGATCAAGCCAAAGTAAAGCACTGCAGCAAACAGTGAGAAGAATATACATGTGCTGTTTGAAATTACTTTGTTTGACATAAAGCAATTTCATGCTGTTAAATGGTACACCATGACCTCAGTGGATCAAAGAATGCATACCAAAAAAACAGGTTTTAAAAACAGCCTGTAATTTTCTGTGGCAATTTTCCAAGAGCACCACTAGCTGCCAGTGCTTCCACCTGGAGCAACCAGAACCCAAAACCTTTGTACATGGAGATTTCAGGATCTGAATCAACACACAAGATCTGAGGCATCCTAAAGAATAACCATCTGCAGTTTGTGCCTCAAAACTTAATCACTAATGCAGTCATTTAGGCTTTTTTACCACCATGATCAAAACTCAGTAATCATCTTTCTAACAGATCTTCTTAAATACCCTTTAGTATCTAGATCCTATGTCATACCCTTGCATTATTCTTTAGGTGGAAACTTCCTGTACCTTGGCTGGGATTTGCTCTAAGTTTGGGACTACAAGCATTTGCATGGATCCCAACAATGAATTCTCCCTTGCTAGCCCAGGGTGGGGCTGGCTATGCTAACTGCTGATGTAGACAGAAAAACTCACCACACGTGCTGCAAACTGCAAGTACACATAAACCTGGCCCACAGGGGAGGTCAGAATGTTGGATAGAATTCACTTCTGATACTGCATTATTCAGCAGAGAACACCAGACCCTGTGTTAATTTATGCAGGCTTCATATATGCACCCTCATATCACTTTGTCTATTTACACTTCATTCACTAAAGTGATGATTCTTCACTAACACCAATACGTAGGACTGTACAGTTTATGATGTGAGAATATTCCTTCTAAGATCAGGTACCATTTTATCAAGATTACACTACAGAACAGTAAGGGTTTTTTTCCATCTGAAAAAAAAGTCAAGAGAAACTTAACACTTTGTTCCTCTCTGAAAGTGTCTTGGTTTTTTTTTTATGAGAAACAAAAGCCAAATAAATAAGATTACATTTTTTTTCAACTAAAAACATTATAGAGGGAGTAGTGAAAAAAGTCCCAGACAATCTTTCCCTTTGAAATCAGTTTTAACCACGATGTATTTACTCACATGACATTTCTTAACCATTTCTGTTTCTCGTATCAGTAGCTCCACCATCACTGAGAAATACTGGATGAACTAAGTACACACATACAGCTGGTTCTCATAGCAGAGAAAATCTTCAGCAGTGCCTAGGAACACTTTTTATGCTATTTGTTTCTTACAAATATTTTAGTGTATATTTGAGTGTTTACTAATATCATATTTCACAAATACTTGTGATGGCTATATACTAATTTACTGCCTAGTCCTTTATTGGTTAGAACTGCAGCAGGTGTTCTCCCTGGGTTTATTTCAAACAGGTGACTTCAAAGCAGCACACAGACTTGCTGTGGCCACAGTTGCAAGAGGAGCACCCTACCCTTTGCCCAGAAGAGGTCCAGCAGCAAATGATAGCCAAACATCAGAAAACCAGCACAGCAGTACGCTGGGAGTGCTTCCTACTGCTCTTTATCACTTTACAACCTCTGCCACCTCTTCCTGGCTCCTTGCTCTGAGCACTGCTGCACCTGGTTTCACAGTGGGTAGTCCAGCTGTACTCAACCTGGCTTTGTGAAATTGAGTCCTCCTGCAGCACATTCCCCAGCCCTTGCCACTCACAGAAGCCAGGTAATTGCAAGCCAATCACAGTAAGCTATGAGTGTATTTTTCTGCTGCTACTACTCACAACTGCCTGATGCAAAGGTTACATTTGGGCACATTAAGTATGGGAATCCTTCTCTTTTTAAACACTCTGTGTCAAATTTGGATCACCACATTTCAATGTGGTTCATTACAAATCAGGACTATCTGTCAAGGTTTTCATTCCTCTTCCCCCTGCATCCCACAGGGAGTTCTACAGTAAGTCCTCTTTATTTTCCATGGCATTCCAGGGAGAGTGCCTTTGGTTGATTCTATTTGTTGGATAAACAATCTGACTACTCTCCCATGGTTGTCTAAGAAGAAAATGGTGCACCAAACCCTATTTTCACTGATTACATACCCCTAACTGTTACTGAATGACCAATGACTTAATGACTAGCCTTTAATCAAATAAATCAATAATTCTGATCCCACATAGAAGTGAAAAAAGCAGCAGGAGAAGAAGGTATGATGTAGGGGAAAGTGGAAGAGTGAAGAAAGAGAGGCTCCTAGTTACATGATTCTTTACTGTTATTTGCTCTGTCTCCCCTCACACTGTACATTGAACAAGAGTTGCTACAGATGCAACAACCTTTGCGTGCAGCTTGAGAAACCACATTCAACATCTGGAACTCATATGTCACATCACATCCCCTTCTCCCCTTCTTTACCCAAAACAGACATTCAGTTTCAGCCTTTTTTTTTTGACGCGTTAATCACACTTGTGTAAGATAATGAGCTACCATGAACAGACAGGCTGAAAGTCACCTCTAACAAAAAATAACAGGAACACTCTCTCTTCCATGACAGATGGGAACGGCATCGACAGGGCATCGATTCCTGTGCAGGTGATGGGTAATAACTTTCTTTCACATATCTACACACCACCATTAAAACTGGGAGAAGAGGAAGAGAGGGAAGATTCCTTTCCTTCCAAATACATTGCTACTGCCGTTCTGTGGTCTGACACACCATCACTACCCATCTGTTTCTTGGCAGTGTTCTGCCCTCACTTACGTTCCTCCTGTAGTTGTACAGACCCTTTTTTGGTCTAGTTCCCCTCCACGCAACCCACTGAATAAATTCATTACAGCCTTCCCTCTTCCAAGCCTCAGACTAGAGCAACACCAAATTACAACCACATCGGTGGCTCTCCCTTCCTAGGGCTGAGGCCTTGTGGGCTTCCATCCAACAAAACAGAAACGGCAGCAAACACAATATCTCATTAAAGACAAGACAAAGCCTTACACCTTTCTGATGCTCTGACTTTGTGCTCTAAACTTTGTGCTCTGATTTTTTTGCTCTACACTGTCTTGCCTCCAACTGTCCACCTCTAAGAGTCTCCAAAAATGTCTTCCCTCTTCTTTTGTAGGACTGATGGTACCTCATGTTTACCACACCAGGCGACACTAAGTGCTCTCTTCCTCAAGTCATTTCCAGTTTGCTGTAGTGTTTGTAGTAACACCATCCAAACCAACATCAACCAGTTCCTGTCCAGAGGAAGAATGGACAAAGGAAGAAAACCCACACCCTCTTTTAATCCTTTTCTAGGCTCCCACATTTTTCTCCACCAGTGACTGAGTAAAAAAAGCACAAAATCACTCAAAATCAGCTGAAAACAGCCCTTGCCCCTCAAAGAGGCCACCCCTTCTTACAAGTCTAGGAGCCTAGAGGAGGAAAAACAAAGCATCTAATGAAGCCCTTCCTGGGTTATTTGACTGTGAGACCTCAGGTACAGGTCACAACTGGTGAAAATTATCTATTTGATCACAGAGTTTCTTTCAAGGTTTTCTGGATGATCAAAAATTAGACCAATATAAAGAAATGTAGTACCTGGATAAAATTTGCTCAGCACGTCTATTAATTTTGCTCTTTTGTGTCTGACTGCCATGAGAATGTAATGAAATAATGAAGTGCAAAACACCAGACAGATTTGTTCTTAAATGTCTGAAAAACTCCCCCAAACTGTCCCCAAGTGATGGAAACTGTTGATCTTTCTTCAGTATTTGACAATATTGTTGCTAAGGAGAAGATTAATGGAGGGAGGTCTTGTAAGAGTCTTCATTGGATCAAATCAGGTGCACCAAAAAGAAAATGACAACTATTTTTCTCCAATAGGAATAATATCTTTGATTTGGGCCCTATTTGCACCAGGATAAACAAGATGAAAGTCTGATCCTAAGAGAAAATTTAAAACAAAGCATATAAACCCCCAGGAAAATAAGGCAAAAGGGACCATCCAATGCCTCTAAGGGATATTAATGTCCTAAACAGCCCATTGTCCACAAGAACTGCTATCAACTTGCAGATTAGTGTCTTTTAACCCCTTTGATTCCAGCAAGCTGTGCATGTCACTACTCACTAACACACAAGCCTGAGTCCTTATCTATTTCTTTGGCCTGTTCCTGAAGATCTAATTACCCTCATTCTTTAATTATCAGAGAATATAACTTACCTGGAGTATTGAGGCATTTTATCCTCTCACCACAAATGCTTGGAGATTCAGTGCACTCATCTCTGTCCTGTAAATCACAAGAATCATACTGAAACAGTTTAACATGACAACTTAAATTTTAAACAGGCATTTCAGACTCTGTGACAAATGATTTGTCATAACAGGTGCATGTATGGAGGGAGAACAGGTTGATCCCATAAGCATGTTAGAGCAGGACAACTTTGATTTAGATTTGTTACCTGTTTTAACCAGGTATCCAAAACCACTGTGTGATGCCACAGAAAGCAAGCAGTGTGCAGATGAGCTGAACAGAGGGGTTGCACATGTAACTCTTGTTATGATACACATCCCCAAGAGTGGGGCATCAATCAATTGATCTTAAGGACATTGCAACAATCATGACAGTGTTAGGAAAGGCTTTTAAGGACATTTCGTCTAGGAGGAAGCTGCTAACTAAAACGCACATGAAAAGTAAATTAGAAAGTAATATTCCCTGTCAACAAGCCCTCCTTTCACCCTACAGCAGGCAGAGGGGAAAGAAAAACAGCCTACATTTGCCTTTAAATGCTAGCACTAAAGAAAATTGAGGCTAGCAGAGAGGGAACTGGACAGACTCATCCAGGTTCTCAGTATCTGGTCCAGCTGGTCAGGCTCACTCTAAGCTAAGAACTGTGGGCAACACTTAGCAAACAAGATACTGATTTAAATATCAAGTTGCCCATATATTTTAGGACTTCTAAATGACAGAAAGCAAAAAAAGAATGATCTTATTTTACTTGCGTGCTAGTTTTGTGTTGTATAGTAAAATGTATTTTATAATAAAATATATTTAACAATACAGGTATCCATGTTCTATATTGTGTATTTGTATGTTTTGTTTAAGAAGGAACTAGTTCTTATATTTGTTTTAACTGACAACTTCTATTTCCAAACTTTAAAAGAAATGTCTGACTTATGCTTAGTAAAGCTTTCTTGCACTTTTCAGAGATGTCTAGAAGCTCCTGTAGGCTGTAATGGAATCAAATAAACAGATTTAGCATGCGTAAGTCTAAATGCTTTAGGATGTCTTTTCCTATCACGATGAAAAGAATCAAAGACCTGCCAGATGTCAGGTTTGGGAAAGTGTCACACCCAACAGGCACAAACCAGAGCCTCATTTAGAACACTAAATGCTGAATAGAAACACACAAAAAAATCCTTCTGGCGTAGACCCATTCAGTAAAACACATGATTCAAACTGAATTTCTCTAGCTCTCCAAGTAGTTATTTCCAGAATGTTACCCCAATATGTCCAACACAATGCTTCATAAGCAGTAACTGAAAGATACAGAATTATGTTTTACCTGGCAAATCCGATCAGAGTTTGCAGAACACTCGGCCATTTGGAAAAAACCAGCAGGACACAATGTGCACTTTTCACATTGTGAAGGCGTCTTTTGGAAATTGCAAAATTCGTCACTTTCACAAAGGCCACAGTCCAGCAAAGACTCCCCAACGTTAATCACTTTTGCATCCACTTCTACCTTGTGCACAGAGTACGACTTCTGGAGATGATTCCTGATCTGGTTCTGAAGTCCGTGAAGATGACTTTCAAAATAATTTTGAATATCTTCTTGCAAACTCTGAAATGACATTTGTTTCACTGTATCAAAAAGCATGCCATACTGGACTTTGATCAGATCCATTTGCTCATACATTTTTCTTTGCTGTTCAAGAATTTCCCGTTGCTGGCTAACCAACACATGCTGCTGTTCAGCAAGTTTTTGCTGCAAATCAACAATGATCTGCTGTTGGCTTTTTAGCATTTCTGTGAATTTCTCGTGCCCTTTCGCAAGGTGCAGTTGTAGTATTAGGGCATCTTCAGATGGAACTTCATTTTCTCCTGAAATACAAATGATCTATTATTGTCCAAGCTTGTTGTATTATCTCTTCAAAGGCATTAACATTTTAGCAAATTAATGAAAAGTCTCACTAAATTCAAGTCATCATTATAAGGTCAGTTTCCTTTACTATCTTTGTAGACCCTTCATGGAACCACAAGGTTTTCCATTTCATAAGCAGGGTATAAATTAATCAACCACATCAATAACAGATTAATCATTCCTATGTACATGTTCAAACACAGTAAAGAGTAAATGGCCAATTTTCACTCTAGAAGTGATAAAATTAAGTGATAAAACTTGCTGCGAATACTAAGCTATTAAGGGTAGTAAAAGTAAGGGTCAATTGCAAAGAGCTGCAAAAGGAGTCTGTGATACTGAGCAGCAGCAATAAAATGACAAAAAAGAAGTTCAGAGGAGATAAAGGTGAATTGAGATTCTCACTGAAAACATAATCCAATTTTTTTTTTTAGATCAAATGTCATACTTGTAGATTATTATTACTCCTGGAAAATGGTCTTGAAGTAATATATCTAGATATGGATGTTGGGCTACAGAGCCATGTAATCATCAGTTCAGTGCCCAACAGAGTTCAGAAAGGCAAATAAAATGCTGGGACTAAATAGAAGAAGAACATAGAACATAATATATCATTATGACATTACATTAATCAATAGAGCATCTGAATACAAAATGCAGTCCTGGTTCCCCACCTCAAGAAGGAGTAAAGAAGAATTCACAAGTTCACAAAAAGGGCAGCAAGGAAAATCTAACATGATACTGCTGCAATATGAGAAAGTAGGTAAGACTTTTCAGGACGAGGAAAAAAAAAAAAGAAACCAAACAACTGTGCTATATTACAGGTATCCTAGAGCAAGTAAATGTGGAAAGACACTTCTGTCTTTCTTCCAATACAAGAATTAAAGGACATGAAATGAATGCAGCAGTTCCATACACAGTAAAACTTCAAAAATAAAATCAATTTGGGGCTTAAAGGTAGACATCAATCAGATTCAGGAAATCTAAGCAACAAACTGTTGGAGCTGGGAAAATGATCTACGAAAATATTGTGTGGTACTTTCTACAGTATCTGCTGCTGGACACTGCCAGACAGAATCCTCAATCCATATAATCACTCATCTGTTCTTAAGCAGAACTGATTTTTATTCTTACAAGCACAGAACATGAAGGATGACACAAGGAACAAAGACCATATCCAGCTCTTGTTTACAGTTCCCAAAATATTTTGCTGTTCGGTTGGTTTTACTCACAGCATAAGGCACACATCAATTTCTATTTTTCAGCATTAACTTAAATATTAGGGTATTTTGCAGTATACTGGATTTGAGAAAACAAAGACCAGGATAAGAAAACAAAACCCAGTTCCTGTGCATTCCTTCTTTTGGCATGCCAGTCTTTCATCTGAAGTAAGGCACACTCACGGTGCTGCTGAGAAAAAGCAGGGACAATGAGCTCATCTGATGTGAAATTGGACTACAAGCCTGCACTCCAGCATCTTCACCTGGCCAAAATAAGTGGTGGTTCAGCTGCAGCTGGCAGGAGTCTTCCAGACAGCAGGACTGTGTAACCCTGCAGACAGGCTGTGCTGGCTGTGACAGGCAGCTGCCTCATGCACATGAGCCTGCAAACATGGACACCACGCTGGGAATCAGTTTGAGTCCCTGGTACTGGCCTGTACACTGGAGAGCTGGCATCAGGCATGGCCCCAGCAAGCATCTGAGTAGACTGCACCTCATACGAATGGGGCTTTTTAACAGGCTGAACAACAGACTTTTTGGTTCACCAAAACACAGTTTTTTCCAGCAGGTTACCCAGAGCAGGGATACTTTAATTACTAAAGAATCACTGCAAATCTACTCAGGCACTGTCACAAATCTGGTAGAAATAGACTGGGGTGGGCCACCCGGTCTCCACCTGTGTGTAGTGAATTAATGCAGTAGAAAAATGGCCTTTGGGTCACCTAGGCAGTATATTCCAGCTCTCCTGCTGTCTGAGGAGAGGTCAACGGCAAAGGAACATCCCATTCAGCTGGTATTAGTGATGTGCTGAAATGGTACTTTGACAGAAATGTTCCTCTAAAAATACAGAAAGACAGGAACAGTCACTGACCTGTCTCTTGAATCACTGTATAATGGCTTGCATTGGAAGAGTTCATCTTCCAATGAAGATGGACTTACAGCTCACCCAGTTCCAGTGCCCCTGCCACGGACAGGAACACCCTGCACTAGACCAGAGACTAGGTTGCTCAAAGCACCATCCAACCTGGCCCGGAACACTTCCAGGACTGGGGCATCCATGAACTCTCTGGACAACCTGTTCACCTCACCACCCTCACAGTAAAGAATTGCTTCCTAATATCTTATTTACACCTACTCTCTTTTAAGTTGGAAGCCATTCTCCCTTGTCACAGACATTACACCTGTTTGAGTTGCAGCTCTCCCCAGACAATTGTCAAGGCATTTCTCCTGATTGGAGATCTGATTATTACATTATTTGTTCTGTTTGTTTCAGTAGACAAGCCATGCTGGAATTGCTATACAAACCACACTCATTTGCAGTATTTGACTCCAGCTGCCAATGGGGATTCCTCTGCACTACAGCAGGAAACCCACTGACCTATGTTCAAAAGAAGGTCTCAGGGAAACACAGAGAATGTCAGAGGTCACAAGAAGAGCAGAACACTGGATGCTTGCCTATACACTGACTTGAAGAAAACCAAAGACAGTCAGCATGCCTTATTTTTCGTTCCACATGCAAAATACATGGAATTTCTGCTAGATGTTGATGAATTCAGTATGCTGCTCTTCCACACCTAGGAGAAAAGAGCTGGGTTGGGTCCTGTCTTTGGAATGGGCATGACATGTATATATGTCCTCTGTCCAGTCTGGACAAAAGATGTCTACAGCAAGACTCATTCACACCAACTGCAGCAGCGGGCACAACACAATAGCAGTACAAGAGGAGAATTTCTGAGAGTGCAGTGGTCCTCATGTAAAAACTCACACAGAACCTTGTGTGTTATCAGTTTTGCTCGCTGTGTGTTCCGTGTCGACAGTGCCTTCCACGAGATTACACGGCTGTACACTGCTTTCTCTCCAATATATAGGGCACTTCTCTCTGCCACAGGAAGATGAATGCACAAATCCACAATCACCACTGCCCATAAGCCATTCCTGATGCATTCAAGGACTTTGTTAAGGGAAACTTATAACCACACTTCTCTTCCTCCAAGACTTCACCCAGCATCAGGTCTGCAAAGAGCATAAAATTGAAAGAGCGAACTCTGAGTCTCCAAACATCTTCACCCTCTGACCCTTTAGCTTTAATTCCTCTGACCCACATCAGAGGGGACAAAGGACCCAAACCTAAGGCCCAGGAGATGAAAGGTGCATGAAACCCACCATGTTAGCTGTAACTGCTGATGGTATTGGAGACTGGGCAGCACAGACTGACCAGAGACAGCCAAAGATGTTTGGAGAAAGAGGTTATGCTGAGCTGGATGCCCTTTGTAAGACTTGAACAGAGATACAACATATCTGTTTTCACCACCATCCAAAAGTATTACTCTTTTCTGTACAAGCAGAATGCTCTTGCTATTTGTCAAGGACTGTATAACACAGAGAAGGACTTTGGTATGGACAAAGAAAATGCAAATATCCTGGGTTCTTCGGAAAAACAGAGGCATGGCATTCATGATGACTTTACCAAGAAGAGTATGCACAGAAGCAGAGAAAAAGGAGGTTAACCATACTGACTTGTTTTCTCTCCACCTTTGGTCACTGAGCATACAGAGGTTCTCCAAGAGATCTGGGAACAGTTTCAGGCAAGATGAGGGTAGACAGTGTCACTGCATTATGCACAGGGGAACTTAAATGTCAGTCCTGGAGCTGGAATCATGAAGTGCAGAAGCCTCCTTTGGAGGAGATGTCACTTCACTAGGTAGAGCTTGGTAACTTGTAGGTTTATCATGTGCTCTGGTGTCTGAAGCAGCCATGGCACTCATTTGTCACGCAAATCTAACAAAGCTTAAATTACCTTCTTCATGCTTTTCATTAGCTTTTAACATCAATGGGAAATAAATCATCCTTCCTAATATATTTGCTATCTTTCAGACAAGGCACGAAACCAGAATCTAAAATGTTTTGTGGTTATTAAAGACCTGTTGGTGCTTTTCATGTTGGTAAATCCACATATCCCTGACCATTAGAGACACCTTCTGCTGACCTATGGGTATAACCACAGATGTACCTGGCTTCCTACAGGGATACCGAATTCACCAGAGCTGTGCTTGTCAATGGACAGGCAAGTGTTCTGAACAATGCATTGCAAGAGACACTTTACCATTTTTCCCCCTGGCTATTACAGCGAGACAGA
Organism: Motacilla alba alba; assembly: GCF_015832195.1. Taxonomy (NCBI): domain Eukaryota; kingdom Metazoa; phylum Chordata; class Aves; order Passeriformes; family Motacillidae; genus Motacilla; species Motacilla alba. The sequence goes on along the minus strand of NC_052017.1, from coordinate 16,411,089 downwards.
TTAGCACCAATAGCAGGTTTCTCACCAATGGCACCAGGCTGGGTATGGAATGCATCCTATGGAAGTCTTTTGTGGTATTGCTGTAAATTAGGAATACCAGAAGTACCAGACTGTGAAGAGAGAGACTCAAACTTGTTTAAAAACTGCACTAAAAAATATTCTGTCCTGTTTACTCAGCTCTAGGTCTCCTAGGTGCAACTGTTTAAGGAGGGGAGGATGAAGGGGAGCAGAGAGAGGAGCCATAGCAGCAATTCCCTCGCATGGTGTGAAGACCAGTGCCGGATTTTCTTCCTAACTCTCCCAAAACAAGGAGCTCTGGTGCAGTCGCTCAGGTGCCCCCGCATCCAGGCTCTCAGAGGTGCTGAAGCCCCTTGGCCCAGCAGACACCTGCCCGGCCCGAGGAGACCCAGCACCCTGTGCCTGCGGCTCTCAGTGAGCCTCCGCGGGCTGCAGGAACCCTACGTGCCACGGAAGGGCGGAGGTGGTGCGGGGTGCAGGGTGTGCCCTCCCGCCCCCGGGTCCCTCATGCCGCCCCGCACCTGGCTTGACGTCGCAGGTGAGCTGCACCCCCGGGGCGCCGCCGCCTCGCTCGGGAGCGGCGTGGGCAAAGTCGTCCCCCGCGAACTGGGCGGCTCTGTCGGCGGCGCGCAGCAGGGCGGGCTCGGGGCAGCCCTCGGCGGGGGCGGCGCAGCCCGGGCCGCGGGGCCGCGGGCGCAGGCGGGGCGGCAGCAGGCGGCACTCCAGGCCCTGGCAGTCGCGGTGGGTGGCGTTGGCGGCGCAGTCGCCGCCGGGGCAGGCGGGCAGCGGGGCGGAGGGCGCTGCCTTGCCCTGCGACGGCCGCAGCGGCGCGGCGCCGTGCAGGAAGGAGCGCGCCGGGCGCCCGGCCCGGCCGCCGCAGCGGGGTCCGCGGCAGGGCGGCGGGGGCGCGGAGCCGCCTTCGCACGGGGGCCCTTGGCAGGGCTCGGCTGAGCCGCCCCCCGCGCCCAGCAGCGAGAGGCAGACGCCGAGCCAGCAGCGCGCCCACCACAGCCGTCTCCCCGGCATCTCTGGCCGCGCCTGCAAGACAAGAGAGGCCGCGGCGGGTCAGGGCAGATGCCCCTCTCCCTCCGCCATAGCCCGGGGTGCGCGGAGCCGCGGAACCCCGCCTCCCACACCCCTCTTTCCCTCCGTTGTGCAGGCACCGTCACATCATCCCGAATCCAGAAAAAACTTTCCACCCCCGTCCCGTCCCTCCCCGGAGTCTCCCGGCGTAACCTGCGGGAAGGTGCGGGGCGGCGCCCGAAGCAAGTGCGGCCTCGGGGCCGTGCTCCTCGGAGCGGCTGCCCGCAGCGGGGACCAACCTCCTCCGAAAGCTGGAGGGGAATGGAAATGTGCAACATTCCTGGGGCTTCGTTAGCATCAGATTTCCCAAGCGCCTCCCTTTAACTCCTTCGCTGCTCCAGCCCCTGCCGGCTGCCCGGGGCGGCGGTGGGACGGGGCGGGTGCTGCCCCGCCGCTCCCGCCGGCTCCGGCTTTCCTGCCGGCATTTCTCGGCTGCGTTATCCCGTGGTGCCCAGACAGGGATATGTACATGTCTTAAAAGGCTGGCTTTTGTTTCGAGGGGTTTTACTGAGCCTCAGAAAGAATAGAAAAATAAAAGGAAAATAGGGGAAAAAACCCCAAAAGCCAAGCAACCAAAACCTCAAACCCAACAGGAGTGAAGAACATGCACGACGCAGTTTCCAATAACGAAAATTTCACGCTGCTGAAAAAGTTATGGGTAGTTTGGATTTCTTGGTTCCTACTTCGATCGTCAGGAACCTCCATCGAAGACAGCCACGACCGCAGCTGCCGTTTTCTCGGGGCTACCGAGGGCCGCAGCGGAACCGAAGCGAAGGACCGATTTTGAGCGGAGCAGCCATGTGGCTATGCCCCTGTGTTTGCTTTCTGATAAAGCAGCTTCCCCGGGCCGTTTCTGGCAGCGCTCACACCGAGGTGTGAGGATCAGCATACCTTTCAAGTGCTCCGAGGCGTGAATAACTCCCCGCAGCAGGAGCCACCTCGCTTATCTAATCTCTTCCACATGCTGCCGCGGGAAAGCGACACCAAGTATGTGTCCAGCTCAGCACTAACTGCGACACCGCTTTGGGAAGTCGGCCGGCACAGATACAATAGCTATGAAAAGAATTACAGAAAATTCTATTTATTGATTCATTAACTTCACCTTCCTTCCATCCACGGGCTCACACACATGTAAAACCTCTTCGGAGTAACTTTGCAATGCTCTCACACAGTCCCTTTGCTATCACTTATGCAGGAAAGAGGAGAAACAGCATTGTTTTGTTGGTTGGTTGATTTGTTTCAGGGTTTTTTTCCCCTACAAAAACTGTTTGAAGCTTCTTGGGAATCTCCTTTGTTGTTTTTCTTGTTTGTTTGTGTTTGTTTGTTTGTTTGTTTTTAATTCAGGCTGATTCATTTACTGGTCCCTTGCTACTGGAAGAGCATACCAAATACATCACTTGCAAACTGGCTTGCCATTTTTTGACCAAGCATTACTTATGTTGAAAACACTGGCTTGTCAAAACTGAAATGCCCTGTGCAGCCGCAGCAGTAAAGGCTCCAACACACAGGGGTTGTAGCCCCTGCTGAATTCTGCAGGGCTGGTGACCTGCCAGGTTCTGGAACACCTGCCTGGGACAGGGATACCTGTCAGCTCTGCCAGACCAGATCCTACATGAAATGCCCAACAGCTCCTTGACTCTTTGCCTTGACCTTCAACTGAAGTAGAATTCCAGGGTCGACTGCTCCTGAGAGAGCCTGTATTTTCCTATGGCTTGCAGTAGGTCTATAAAAAGGCATAGAATAAATGGAGATAAACCTCCACAGTTTGTCCCTCTGGGGAATCCACAGCCCAGCTGGAGCCCTGCTCCAGTATGGAGCTCTGCATGAGCTAATTTTTTTCTTCTAAATGAATACCTGTGTGTTTTCTCTAGTTCCTTGATAGATTTTGCAGCCAGTACATTGCTACCACAGCTGTATTATTTTGGGGATCTGTGCTAGTACATATTAAGCTCCATAAAATACAAACTCATCTTTGGATCATCTTCAGAAATGCCATAAAAAAGGCTATAGAGTTGGGGATGATTGAGTGGCTACAACTTCAGGCTAATAATTCATGAAATTACATGAGACATGATATTCTCAGACACTATACAGATCAAGAGCAACTCTCTTGAATTGGAACTCTTTATATACCAATGCAAAAAATAAGAATAGAATTTACCTTCAAACCTGAGCCTTAACAGCAATTTTTTTTCTGGTAAAAAAAGCTTTTAGATAGGCAAATATTATATCAGTAATAGTGCCAACAAGAGTATTAATTCACACATTTGACTTTGGAAGTGTCTGTAACACAGAATGCAGCAGTGAGAAATGCTGCCATTAGTTTGACAAGTAGCATAAACACATGGATGCCCTCCCTTATGATTGAAAAGCTGTGCATCAATTAAATGGAGGGGGTGACACATGTAAAAAAGTATGTTCTGCTGATGTCAAGTATAGGGCATATCAGCTATATGACACTATTTGTAGGTAATATCTGCAGGTGCATAGGTACCAGAATCACCCAGCAAACCTGCTGAACATCCAAACTGAAGTCAGTGACTTGTTTGTAAATACACATAAAGCTGTACCTGTTGTACTCTTGCTTTCCTTCCCTGTGTGAGCACTGTGTAAGGAGGGAGAGTCCCTACTTCACAAGTTTGAAAGATGGTTTGGAGCAATGCTTTTGTTTTTCATGGCATTTTTCAGATTGGCTGTGTTTGCTGGCGCAAAAGGAGCGGCTCAGATCAAAGAAATAAGTAAGGGGCTCCTACATCTACGCTATTTGCAGTTTGGGGAGTGTTCTTCAGACCTGGCAATAATTACAATTCACACAGAACTGGTTGCTACAGCTACAGCCCTGGTCAGGCACTGGTACCTGTTTGGTGTCTCTCCAGAAAAGAGCATATCCTGTTAGATACGCCAAAAAGCACCCTCTGCAAGTGCCAAAATTGAATGTGACAGGCAAGAAAGACTGGGGTAATTGCTGCAAAACAGCCCTTCTGCTCTGAACCAGCACACAAACCCAGAAAGAACCCAAACCAGATTTACTTAGCCCCGTCTTGAGGCAGACGCAGCAGCTCTATCGCTCCCCATGCAGCGGCAGGTGGGCTTTGCCCGTTTCCAAATCCATCTTACCGAGGCCAGCGAGACCCTTGAGGGAGCGTCCGCGTCTCCTGGAGCCCCTGGGGGCGGAGGGGCCGCGGCGCTGCCGGGCCGGGGCGGCAGAGGGCAGCAGGGCCCCGCGCTGCCCGGCCGACACGGCCCGGTCCCCGTCCTGTCCCCGTCCTGTCCCCGTCCTGTCGCCGTGGCCATCCCGTCCCGACCGCCCCCGTGCCGAGCGAGGAGCTCGCCCCGCTCGCACTCCCCCGCCGCTCCCGTTCGGCTTCGCTCCCTTGGGCGGCAGCGGGCGCGGAGGGCAGAGCCCGGAGGATGCACCGCACCCTGCCCGTGGCTTTGACCAAACTCAGCGGCACATTTTCTCTGCTTGTTTCTCTGTTGAGGCAGCTGAATGAAGTAAAATGTTCTTTCTCGTGCACTCTGTGCATGAGCCATTTTTTTGAAAAGTCCAGACAACCTGCATTAAACATTTTAAACTAACATTTGGAGTCGGATGATATTTTGCAATATGGATGACAAAACACATCCAAAGTAGTCATACATAACACATTTGCTCAACAGGATTTACTTTTCTTAAATTTCTAGTTTAACCATGCAGCAGTTTTGGAAAAAATCCCTGCCAGGTACCTAAATCTAGACCCCACATTATTTTCCCACCTTTCACAATCTTTTACCATAGCAATGTTGAACAATTATTTGATCCTTACAGGCATGCTTAACTTAGCAATTTGAATTACTACTACATCCAGCAGCACTGCTTACAGTGCATACCTTTCCAGATACGCATTTTTCTCTAATCAAAACCCAACCAGAACAAAATAAATATTTTTTGTCTGGTTGTTTTCAATTATTTATTTTTACAAGACTATTTTTAGGCTAAAATTCCAAGTATTGCTGTCATTTTTAGTAAATGTTGATTACCAAAGAAGATTGATAGTTAAATCAATACTTATGCCAGATGAAAAACATGGGAGTAGTTTTGAGTTTTGCCATTAAAGCTAATGGGATTTTTTCATGAACATTAGCTAAGAAAGAAAAAGAAACTCAGGAGAAACAAATCCTGCCAGAATGTATCTAACTTGCTATCAAGCAGCATTTCAAACACTAATTTTGCTCAATGCCTTGTATCCTTCACTGTTTTCTAGAACATTAGCAAATTTAAATCCCAAGGCGTTTTCAGTATTTTCAGAACTGCTAAATTTCCTGTTTAGAAATTCTTTTAAATGTCCACTAATCTCCAGCCCCCTATTTCTAGGTTGAATTTCAATAAATTAATTCCATACATTGTAAACAGATTCCTAATCAAAGTATAGATGAACTAATAATAGTTGAACTGGTAATAGTGCATGTCAAGGGATTGACAAGTTTTGCCTCAAACAGCCATTACAAAGAGTTTACAGTACAAAATGGATAGACCTCAAACTTTTATTCCTTCCTTCCTTGAATGATTTAAGACTTGCAAAATGGCATGCAATGATATGTGATGACTAATTTGCCTGTAACTAGACCTTAGATGACTGAACCACTAGATAACAGAGCAGAGAGCCCTGTCACTGAAGCAGGACTTCTTTCTGCTACGTCCTCCATCAAGAGCTAGCATCCAATCTCACAAGATAGTCAACCTCCCTTAGATGTCTAAACTGTCAGCCCTTTACAGGTAACAGTTTACAATCTATTTGGCATGGGAAAAGAGATGGAAACTCACAGCTGTGCAAAGACAGAAGATATAGAAACTCTGCTGAATAACGACAATACTAAAACAAGCCCCCCTTCCCCCACAAGATTTCAGGGTTTCATGAAAACAATAGAAAAGGGAAACAGTATAGTTCAAGGGACATACTTTACTGTTGTTAAGTTACACCCAAGAAGAAGTTGTTGCCTTGGCATATGGGCACTGAGATCTGGAAAAAAGAAGAGCTATTCTCTGTGAGAATCAATGCCAAAGATCTCAGACAACACATATTGCCAATAGCCACTTGCACAGAAGTAGCAGCAACAGTTCTGCAGTGTAGCTACAAACAAATGAAGAATCTCCTTTTCTCCTTTTCTTACTTTTCAAAGTAAATTTGGGAATTAGCTGTTTTCCAACCAAGCCAATTTTAGGGAATCACCTGAAATAATTTTAGTGAACGTTAATAAAAACAGCAGATCAAATTAGTCTGGTAGTACAAGTTTAGTATTTTGTGGCTTCCACATTTATGGTCAAAATAGACCATAGAAGGAAATACAAATCTTTTCTCCAGTTGCTGAGAGAAAACTAGATCCTTTTCACAATGTAGTTCTTAATTGTACTAAAACTGAGCAGGAGAATGCATACACCACAGCTTGAAACTAGTAGCATTTCATTGTTTCCACAGCCCAGTGTAGTTTCTCTGCAAAAGAGTCTGCTGCCTCATATCAGTGTGTCAATGTGCTCCACACTGGCTCACAGGGCTGCACACAGCTCTGCAGACTTGCTGTGTTGCAACTGCTTCCTACAAGTGAGCTGTATCTGCCCTGTGGATAAGCCTTCAGGCTCTCAGACTTCACATAATCTAGGATTTTACAGCTGGAGTGTACTATGAATACTTTGAATTGGTCAGAGCTCAGACTTTGCATTTTCTGAGAAAACTTGCCAGTTTGAAATTTTAATTTGTCCCGATTTAGAAAGAAAACTGTTAAAATATTTCCTAGGAAATGTACATTCTGCTAATCATGTTATTTGGGAAACAAGGATCCACAGCATTTCCAAAGAGTAACCATTTTTTCCAAGAGCAGTGAAGCCCTGAATACCAGGAGGTCCTTGTATTCCTGGATCCCTGAGACAAGGAAGAGGCCATCACAGAGGAGTAGATCTGACTGAATGGAAAACTGGCAGCTGACCCGCCTTGCAGAGGACTATCAAAAGTTATCTGTATTCCATTATAAGGCTCACTGAGATAAGCTTTCATGAAATGTTTCACTCTCAGTGAACCAGCAACTTCTGACAGAAAACATGCCAACAGAACTGTGTTTCCAAGAGATGCATTCATAGCTGGATGACACAATGATAAAAATATCTCAGACTTGGCTAGACTGGCTGGTCAGCATTAGTTCAGTGCTACAAGTCTCAGCCTCCTGAAGTAATAATAATCTTTGAGTCACCTTCTGTTCCCCTAATTGCTGACTGCACTCCTTCAGTAATGCCACATGAGCATTAGAAACAGAGCACAAAATCCTTGTTAATGGTTTCATACTTGGTTAGAGAGAATCTCCTTGACAGATATTTTTGCATTCTGCTTTGAAGGCTTGTAGTTAAACATGGATTACCAGGCTGCCCAGAAATTCTCCTGATCAAAGCACCTTAACAAGGAGTCTGGTCTTTTTCCTCAGGGTCTCTATACCATGGTAATGGAAAAAGCATGCAAATGATGACGGAAGATTTCTCTTGTATGGCTGTGGAGCAAGTTTTGGAAGACTTTATTGTGTTCCCGTGCCTTCATGCAGAAGATCTGTTAAGAGAAGGAGTGCTTGAGGTATATCACATCACTGTACATTCAGGTTACCAAGAATTGTGAAGCAGGGTCCCTAGCTGGACAAAAATAATGTGTTTTAAATCAATGTCAGCAAGTGCAAGAGATATCTAACTTATCCACTTTAGCTGCTGTATTTCCTTCCATATACTGTTTCTAATGGCCAGAGGACAACCTCAAATCTAACCTGTTGTTTCTCTTTTTCATTACAGGAGTAGCAGAAACTGTAATTAGCTAGTAATATTGTCTCAGATTTTCCCATTATAAAATCTGTTTTGACTTTTTTATACTTTCTTCAGTTTTTAACTGTTTGCATCAATACATACTCAGGTGTTAGCAAAAAAATGTGACAGAAATTAATTTAAACCAGCAGCCTTAATTCTTGCATTTCCCAAGTCATGAAAGTTGTATTTTACAACCTTAATGAAAGCTTTGGTTTTGTACATACTTATATGTTAAATATTTGGTATAAAATAAATCATGGGCAGGTTACCTCCTATCAAAACTCCATGGCCCCTGCAAAAGGAAACGTATGTAATTATGGTGTAGGTCAGACTAAAATGTACCAACTACTCTTGGAACATCAAAGAGCCTGAAGGGAAAATGGTGGTTAAAGAAATATTTTTAAAAGCTAATATGAGTGAAAAAAGAGGAAAAGGTCCTGGATTCACTAGAGTGAATGGTAAAGCAACAACAGCTATAAATGGTGTCATGCAGAAAATCAAGGCAGAAAAAAACCACCAAACCCTGCAAAAACAGGAACTGGTTGAGTGCAACACTGGATTCATTGTCTTTGAAAGTCTTCAAATCAGAAAACCATGTTTTTCGAAACAAAAAATATTTGGCTTAGTACAGACTGTATGTGTAGGGGATTTTGTCTTATGTTATAAAGAACAACAGACAAAGAAATCAAAAATTCACTTCCAAAACTTCTGTACAGTACTTGTCAGTATAGAAGTAGGACAAGATGGTCCTGTTTTACTTTGGTCGACTGATTCTGTTAAGATTAGTTTTCTTGGAACTTAAAAAAAAAAAAAAAAAAAGCCCAAACCAAAACCAACTGTGTTTGGAATGATATACTTAATATTTTGAAAAGCTTTTGGCAATGTTCTTTCTAATCAATTTATGTCTAACAGTTAGAAACAATTACTATGTCAAGCACTAGCCAGAAATGAAGAAATAAATGTCACCTATGTGAAATCTTCCAGTGGACATTTCAGACCAGAGACACACCAGGTCTGAATCTGATAATCCTTCTGTTTGTTTTTTTAGACAAGCAGTCACTAAATGTAAAAAATGTTAAAAATGGGGACCTGAACCTGGAATTGAAAATGACAAAATCTTGACTGTTGTCTATATTTCACTAATGCTGAAAATATCACCAGTCAATCTTGAGGCTGCCAGAGAGAACAAATAAGAACACAGCTAGATAATCTTTATGCACACAACTTAAAACAGTGTAATTTTTAAAAAGCCAGACTTCAGAGCTACAAGAAAGATAGGAATGCATCTTGGTGCCTTTTGGCTTCAGAGTGAAAATGGGAAGAAAACTTCAGTTGTAATAATTACTAAGACAAGTTGTTTTTTTTCTTTCTTTCTTTCTTTTTCCTTTCTTTCTTTTATTTTATGACAATTTCTGATTTTCCAGACCAACAATGGGAGAAACACCACAGGAGTGATACCATGGAGTGCTTACAGATTTCCAGTTCTTTATCTTCATTCATCCAACAACAGCTGAGCTTTTTCATGTAGAGGAAAAGTTTTTCAGACATACCCAAAGAAAAGGGCATAGCTGTGAATAGTTTCTGCAAAGACAGGCAGCATTATCAATTTAATCTGTGCATTTCCATATGCAGCCTTGAAGTTTTAAGAACAGGGGAGTTATTCTGGCAAAAATGAGTTAATTGTGCCTTTTTAGGCTATTAAATACTATAGACTTGATCCTCATTTACCTCATGTGAAGGAGCTCTACTGCAAACGTAAATCAGGTGCTCAGTGTTTTCCAGCAATTATTAAAGCTCTTAAAACAAACATCCTATATGAGCTTCTCTTTGTGCCTTTCTACAAATAGGGATTCACTTTTCTCCTTGAGAAAGGAGGCACACTCTTGCTGTAGAAGACAAGCAAATTCATTTCCGTGGTCCCTAGGGCAGAAATCTGCACAGTAACACACCAGGCTCTTCTCAATAGTGCTCCAGTGTCTGATGGTCTCTCAAATACCCTCTGTAAATAGTTTATGTTGATCTTTGCTCCAAGCTGTGAGACCTTTTGGGATCTTTTTTCAGTATGGCTATTTGCCCACCATCAAGACCTTATTTTGGTAATCCCAAAAATAGGCTAGGATCAATTACAAAGACTTTTCCTCAACAATGTAGTTCTAAAATAAATTTAAAGCCCAAGATTCTGGCAAAAGAATCACATTAACAGTCAAACTGGAGATGTTTCAAACACTGATTGATCGAGACCCAGCCGAGTTTATTCTACTCAAGATAGATTTTCATTAGATAGTCCAAGGAGAGTGTTTGTTCTGGCCTCTGTTTCTAGAAATAATATTAACCTGGCAAAAAAAAAAAAAAGTTGTTTCCATAAAGAAAAAGGCTGTTAAGCTGGCTAAATATCTGTGTCTTTCTTCTTATGTACTACATTAGTTTCACTTACATCCTGTGTTTGTATTTTCAGGAGCTGCATTAGAGTTTCATGGCTGTGGTTAAATCACCTGTCTAGATCTCTGAGGTACTTACCTGGCCAGAGTTTGTGAGAGGGTCACAATCCAGTGCAGGTATGCTCAGAACACATCTAAGTCTTCAAGTGTTCTCTCTCCATTATTCACCCATAATGATTTGATTCCTAGACAGTTAAGGTGCAGACTTCCAGGCATTCAGACACAGTCACAGAGCTAATGGGATCCAAACACTTTTTACAATCAATTTTTTTTTACATTTTTTACAAGGTGACATTTAACTCTTTTGACATTTTTAGGTCGTTTTAAATGCCACTAGTAACATGGTTACAAATATCCAGTGGCAGACTTGAAACACCTCAAGCCCAGGTCTTCCACACCCTTGTTTAGGTCCTTCACTTTCATCTCCCTTGCTCTATTATATGCTTTAAGGGAAAGAACAAGTTTCCTTTAGAAGGAAGGAATGTGAGACCCACAGTTACTAGAGGAAAAGAAGCTCTTAAGAGAGATTAAGCGTATGGAAATTTTCCTTTTTAGTTGAAGAGGATTATATTTTTCATTTCATATGATCCTTGCAGAGAAAAAGTGGTATGTGGTGTTGTCAAGCAAGACTATCTTCCCTTCATGAGACAAGAACATATTTGCAAAGTTATCAATGTTGAAGACTTTTTTTCTGGAGTATGTTCACGTAAATGGGATGTTCCTTTTGTAGGCATGCATCATAAGGCGTGGAAAAAGGAAAACCTGAATACAGAAGAAAATTGTGATTAAGGATGCTGCATTGATCTCTGAAAGTCTTATTACTTTTACAACAATTTACCACCAAGGCAAAGTTTGCTTTACAGTCTTCAAAAGAAACAAATCAAGTGCATACTGTGTATGTGACAATACTGACTTAAAAACAAGCAGTGCATGCCAGTTGTTGAATTTACTTGGAATGCACATTTATATGTTCCAGATTCACTTGCAATATATGTTTTTCAACTTTTCTCTTTATCCAGCTGTAAACTCAAGTTCACGTTGAGCCTAAGAAGATTGAAGAAAATACTTGCTTCCACATGCTTTCCTTCTCTGCTGTAAACTGGGCATCATCTTTGACTCAGATTTTCCCAGGCCAGCTGTGTCTAGAGATTGCTGATTATTTTCTTACAGCACCTCTAAAATAGGTGCTCTCTTTCCATACGTCAAAGCTTGAAGCAAGGCTTTCATGTCATATCCTTATCCATGGTTTCCTGATGTGGTCTTTCCCTTCTCATTTATTCTTTCTTGCTCTGAAAATTATTTTCTAGGCCTAATACTTTCATTGTATCATTTTGTCTCTGCATTCCTTATCTGGCACTGGCTTCCCACTTCTATAAAATACAAACTACTGATCTTTTTCAAGTTCCTCTATGTACTCTCCACGTTCCACACCACATCTCTTTCATTATAGACTCATAAGCCCTCATCTCTTCTTTGCCCATTTATTAAAATTTAGGGCGGCCTTCACATATTATTTTTCACATCTGAAACTTCAGAAAAGTCTCTGCAAAAGCTTTTTTAAAATCCAGGATAATGTAGTAGACAGACTTGCTATTCTACTACAGCTACCTGTACTAAGAAAAGTTTCTGGCAGCTGGGGATAATCTAAATTCTATTGCAAAGGATTTTCATTTGAAAATGAGCAAAAATACTATTGAAGAGTGAAACGTGAAGAGTACACAATCGGAATTATGTTCAGATGTAATACGAGAGATGAAAATTAATGTCACTGTGGCAAAAAGGGAGTAGAATCAGAAATCACAACATGGATAAGAAGCACAGTGCACAAGCACCAATCATGGTGGAGTGATCATGAATACAGGTCAAGCACTTGCTCAGCTGCTTTGCTGAAGTACAGCCATAAACCACCCCTTGTCCAATAAGTCCTGGACAAAGCTGTTTAAGAGCTTGAAGTTATTTGTTAAGGCTGTTTGAAAAAGTAATCTCCTTACTTTCAGAGAAACATTATCAGCCAAAGATCTTTCATGTTTATTGTATTTTTAGAGCAGAAGGAACACTTTTTTCAAGCTCAAGATATATTATTTGAAATACTTTCTTCAAAAATTTTACCCCAAAGCCACATATTGCCTTAATGTGTCCTGCAACAAACTCTTCAAATTGCCACCATGGACATAGCTAGTAGACAGGAGTCCTGATCCTCAGGAGCATGAAAGACCAGAAAAGCATGTGATTCTGTTTGGAATACCTAAGCCGTTGAATGATTTTAACTTCTGTTGCTGGGTCAAAGCTTGTTTTTCCTTATTCTCACAGAAAGCTTTGTTCTGGTCAGCAGATGGCTCTATCATTGCGCAACAGTACTATTTTTTGTTGACAAATGGGCACTCAAGCTATCATATGAGGGAAATATGACAGCATTTAATATATTAGTTATAACCATAGTCTAAAAATAATACAACTCTATATTGCAATAGTGCAGTGTAGAAACATAAGTTGTTCAATTAAAGAGGAAGTGAGAATTCACTGCCTTCTGCTAACATTAAAAAAAGAAAATGTACCAGAGGAACACAATGCCATTGTCAAGTTCCTCTTTTTAAACATTATTGATTCTATTAAATTCAAAGGGAGCTCATATTCAACTTGTATTCTATGGGAAAACTATATTGCCAGCTTCATCTGGAAAACACAAATTACTAGTTCTATCCCAGTAGACCTTTCATTGTCTTATGCTCTTGTGAATCAAGTGAGATGCTTTTTGAGTAAAAGTGACACAATTGGCCACAGCTGGGTTATTGTAATTAATTTCTTTGCACCATTGAAGGAGAGTCTCACCTTGACTCTTGCTCGACTCACAGACATTTGGTTACAGATCAGCACCAACTACGAGCCAGAAAAAGCTGAAGAAGAAGATAGAAAGCTCAAGGTTTCCAAATTCTTAATAGTAATAATCAGAGGTCAGCTGTACAATACATGAACAGGGTAAATACTACCCTTCAGAAAATCTATAATTTTATGGAGGCAATTTTTTATGAACTATATGGAAACAAACAAGTTCCCTTGCTATCTTATTTATCAGCAGCCTTGTAAAGCTGAGACCACTGCTGCAGTGTGTTAAGCTCTAGCACGTAGCTTTTCTCTCAGGATTCATCATACAAGATTGTGGTAGGTTGGAAACTAAAGAGTATTTATTTGGTTAAATATGGTCCTGTATCTGACACAAATCTAACATAATTTGAGTTGGCCAAGACAGGTCAAAGCTTCTTTTTACATATACATTACATATACTTTTTCTTTAGACTCAACTTGCACTTCTATGACACCACTTGATCTGGCTCACTGGGACCTACCAGGAAGGATTGAATGTGCAGCCAAATTCCAGCTGTGAATTTCATATGTATGAACTAATTTCATACACACCTCCCTTTGAGGTGGGGCTAGAAGATGAAACTCCTAAAAATAGTTTCCCACAGTTGCTTCCATGTTTAGTACTTGGTCTGAAAGCAAGTTCTGTTTTCTAGTTTCCCCCCTTGTGAGCCGTAAGTGCCACATGCTTAAAACATAATCTGCAGGAGCTATCAGGAACTTCACTGGTAAAACATAGTACTGATGACTATTTCTGAAGGTTTCCATCTGTTTCTTGCAGACAGTGTTTACATGGATGGGAAATAAGTGATTATGCAAAAACTCTACTTTGCACTTCTTCACACCAGAAGAAACCATACAGGTAGTTTATAGTGCAGCTTTCCTCATGCTATCCCTCACCCTATATGCATATTACATCTGGACAAATGTTACACATATGCTGTAAGCGACAGACACACAGCAGAAAACTTTGCAGCCTAATACTGACATGCAGCTACAGAAAATCAAATGTACAAAAAGATGTAACCTGGCATTTGTACTTAAAAAATACCTGCTGAGAGGGAAAGAAGAATAAATACATACTGAGATTTTGGAGATACTTCCTGACAGCAAAAAAATGCTGGCAATTATCTCCTCAAAGAGTACTGTAATCACTGTGAAAATAATGTATGGCTGGGAAGTGGGAAGGGGGTAGAACAAAGTCATTTTGAACCCTGAACAACAGCAAAAAAACCCCCTCAAAATAAAGTTATGAAGTTGTTTGCAACTACTATTGTGTTGTCAAAAGAAGATTATTAAGTGTTCCAAAGGCTTTCCCTGGGCCACCAGGAAATGGGGAAATATTCAATATCCCTGTGAATGCAATGAAACAGTCAACGTGTATGTATGTAACAGTCACCTTTTATTTTAAAAAGGTGAAAGTTTAAACTGGTGTGACCAGAGGACCAATTTCCATGCTTGCTCTTACACAAGCTAAAACATTCACCTTTGAATTGACAAAACTTCAAAAGAATATTCTAAACCATGCTTACAACATTTTAACAATCATGAAAGAAAAGTGGAAATATAGGGAAATAAATCCCAGAGGAAAGAAGTGAGTAAAGAAAGGGTTGAATAGCTTTAAATTAGTAAAATATAGAATTCATTTATTTATATTAATAAAGTAAGATAATTCTCTCTTCTTTTGTCTCCAAGTACCTTTTATATTTACTTCAGTAAGAAGCTTCAAAACCTTACTCATTTCATGCTTAGTTTGTCATACATGTGAAATCTAACATATAGCATTTGTAAAATTAAATGCTCCGTTTAAAGTGATATTTCTCATTAAGCTAACTTTTGCACACATTGCTCTGAGCAATATCAAAAAGCCTATTTTGTACAGCTAAAGAAATTATATCAATAATAAATGCTGACATTTTCAAATGAAGACCCTCAGGTTACAGTTTTCTAGTTAATAACAAGTATCATTCGGAACAAGTTAATGAGATTTCAGTATTCCATGTTATGACGTATACAGATTTCCTTTTAAGGGTGCAGCTGATTTCATTTATCATAAGATTAATAAATGTAATAAAGGAGATGTGTTAGTCAGGCTTTTCCTGCCTCAGCTGCAATTTATGTCAGATGCCCAGCTCTCACAGTGAAGAAGGGGGCTGACTTGAACAGACGTCTACAAGGAATAGAAAGGGATGTATATAGATATCTGCTATGTCTGAACAGTTAGAAGAAATATGGATATACACAATGATTTTTATATGTGAGAGCAGGAAAACTTAGACTTTGATCTAAAACTCATTGAGTCCAGCAAAAAAGATGCCTCCCTCAGGCATCTCTGACTAATTAATCAAGACCTTAGAGAAATTTTAACAGTGTAAATCCTGGATATCTAAATCGTTTCCTAAACATATTCTACATGCGAAAATGAAAGCCATTGACTAATTCAAGGCCCTATCATACACAGAAGAAAAGGAAAAATGGAAATACGTCTTACAATTATGATGGTGGATAGAATTCTAGTAACTAAGCTTTGATCATAGACTTTTCAGAAGTACTTCTAATTTCCTGCAGTTAAAAGTGTGAGTTTGCCAGCTTCACTGCTAACATTTTCAGATTAGAACATCTTCTTCAGCTTTTCATCCCGGTTAAGATACTGGTTTGTTTTGCTTTTGGTTTTCCACTGTAAGAACCAATGCTTTCCTCTCAGGAGTAATGGAGAAATAATTCTATTTTTAGTTCTGATTTGCTGAAAGATGCCTTCAAAAGGATGGAAGAGAAGATGGGCAGAAGGGTCATGGTGCTCTTTAGCACACTGAGTTTCAGCTACTTAATTTGCTATAATTTTAAAGAACTTTATATTATATTATTGTTGACTAGCTTCTGTATACAATGCAGTCATATTTCAATTTGATTTACTGTGACTTCTTAAATGTTGCTTTTGGCAATTTCTTTGATATAAGCTCTTAAATGAGAGCTTTCCATCTTTCTTGTAAGGAAGTTTTAGGGGTTACAGGTCTTGTGTTGTATTGCACAATCACAAATGAATTTCTTTAAAAACCCACCCTTAAGTAGAATTAATACATATTGGAAGAACATAAAACCTGTCATTGTTACTTTCTTATACATATACTTTTTACTTTTGGCCTTTTAAGAAGATGCCAAACACTTTTCCAGAATGCTCTGACATTACAGTCTGATGTGGTGATGTGAGTCACTTCTCACTAATTGCAATCTCCTGAAGCTTTCTGGAAAAACAGTGTCTTGATGAAAGAACTTATCTGATGTACCCTAGAGGATCATCCAGCCATTGTACCCAAGATTTTCAGTATTTGCATGGTACTACTTGAAAAGAGGATACTCCAGCCTTTAGATATCACTTGCCTTAAACACATACTTTTAATCCTATTTTGTAGCTTGTACCTATGCCTTTGTCCTCTATGATCAAAACTTCCATTCTTCCACCTGAAAGTTATTTTGTTTGTATAACCACAAAACAAACAACCCTTTCAACTGCAATTGCATTCTCTGTGTTTTGCTATGACAAAAGTTCTAATGAATTGCACTGATTTATTTTCCTCTTTTAATCTTGGCCAGGGGCATAATGGCTTGGCAATATTTAACATATCTGCACTCTCTCCATTCATAACACTGAGGGCAATGGGCTGATCCTGCATTACTCTGGGCAGGTAAGATCTTAGCACATTTACCCTCTAGAGAAAATTAAGGTCAGTCTCTACAAAGTCAGGTGATTATTATCAGTGTATAAAGTGATCTCAATAGAATTTAAGGGAACACATTTATGGTAAAGTGTTTTGGGTTTTTTCCCACTGAATTGCTGGTTTTCAGACACTAGAAATATATCTATTTGTTCCCTTTCAAAAACAGATGTTCTGGTTAAATTCTAAATTATCTGCTGGTTTATAGAAACATTATTAGCACATGCAATACAAAAGGCCTGCAGAGGTTAGGAAATCTCTCTTTCTTCTTCCTCAGCAACGAGTGTATAATGACAGCATACCCAGTGATCTACTCACCCAGATAAGAAAAGAACCATTTCTAACTGAAGGCATTAGATCTTGAGTCATGCCACTGCTGAGAAACGCCCAGCTGTAACCTGGGTGGAGTGCATGTCTCCTCTTCCCATTAGAAAATTAAAAGCTTCTGGAGGAGAGCAGGCAGAATGTAGGGCTGGAATTCAGGGGAATGATTCTGCTGCATGTTCATTTCATCTGACAGAAAACAAATTAGGAGGTTTTACTTATTTCCACCTCCTCTTCCCATAAACTTTGGAACACACACTGTTAATCAAGTCTGTCTCTGCTGTAGCATTTCCCCCACCACATTTCTTGCTTATGAATATGTGATGGCCTCCACCCATCCCACTGGAACACATGCTCCTGAACACAGACCAAAAAACTTCACAGATAGCACTCAAGAGTTTCTGGGATTTCTATTCTTTTCCTTTGCTTTTTAGAGGTGTGCTGTTCTTATCTCCATTGTTCCTCTTATAGGCAATGCCAGGTGAGCTTTGGAGAGCTGCAAAATACTGCCATTCATCTCTCTCAGCCTTTTTCAGGATACTTGGAGAGGACAGGAACAAATCTAGAGACAAAGCAAACAAAGGCTACTTTGTACAAGCAGAATAGATGTTTTCTACATTATCGTAACAAATATTTCTGGTTATGTATTTAACAACAGCAAAATAAGTGTGAAACCACCAGTGTATTCAGGGTGTGACCATGTTACTGGTAGGTCACATACAGAAATGAAAATATACTTTCTGACAACAAAATGCACCATCCAATATTATTCCTTAAAACATGCAGAGTGTTTAGTGCTAAGTGCTGATTCAAAATTTGACTTTGGGATAAATTTAAAAAAACAATTGCCAATGAATCTTTCGAAATTACCTCTTTTCTTGGCACCATAATGATACCAAAAATCAAAAGGAGCAACTGCAAATGAAGTCAGCAAAGACAATATGCAGTACCCATGGAATCTCAGACTCCCAAATTCCTCAAGAAATAACTAATAGTTTGATAACTATGTCCACGATTTTACAAATATTGTTTCCCAAATTTAGATGTATTTTCATGTGCCTGGCCAAAAATGAAGCACTGACCTCACTAAAGACTCTGGTAAATTTTAGCCATCTCATCAGTGAAATAATTTGGGTTTTTTAAATAACATGAGCAGAACAATGCACTATTTCCTAAAATAATTCTTAAATATGGCTGAGCTGTCTCAGCTGGAATTTTTCAAAGCTGAAAAGCATTGAAACATATTTGCTGTGTAAAACATGGTAGTAGTTTAAAATGCTACCATCCTTCTGCTATAATTATTTTATCTCCTGTAGTGTTGGAGAAATTAAATGCATGATTTCTTGGCTGCTTTGGAGCAAAATCTGGAATTTTAATACAATTGCCAATAAACACAAGACTAAGCTGAACTATCAGGTGACTTCTCTAAACTGAAGTTACAGAAGGAGGTGATGGTGACATCTTTGCCTTTTTTCACTGCACTTTTCTGTCAGTGCTTTAGATATAGAAAAAAAAAAAATCTGCTAAAAGCATTGTTTTGGCAAAGTTGTAGGTACCAAAACCAGGATTCTCCCAAGAGGGAGTTCTGTTTTCACATTGCTTACAGTATGAAAAATCTCTGTTAAACTTGGTGACATCAATGCTTCCAAGGCCACACAGAATTTTCTGACACTTGCTTTTTTAACTTCAGATGGAAACGTCTCGATTATTTTTTTCGTCCACAACTTTTTATGGAACATAACGTGTTATAAAATCATTGCTGCTCCATCAGTAAAATCTAAGTACCCTTCAAGGCAGCCTTTTCCAAAGGTACGAAGCGACAAAAAAATGCCATGAAAGCAGTCGCTGCCTTGCACGTTAGAGAAGAAGTAGAGTCACTAAAGGGAGCGAGGACAGAAACACAATTCTGTTTGAAAACCTGAGCGCGCCTGACAGCGCTGTCCAGCCCAGAGCGCCCGGCCGGGGCGGCCAGGAGCGGCGGCGGGAGAGGAGTGCAGGGGCTGGGCTGGGCCGGGCCGGGCCGGGCCGGGCCGGGCCGGGCTGGGCTGGGCTGGGCTGCTCGGTCCGGCCGGCCGGGGTTAGCCCGGGGCACTCGGGCAGGGCAGCGGCCGCCGCCTCTGGCCGGGCTGGGGGCGGAGGGCGGTGCTGCGAACACGGCGGGGCGGCCCCACTTCCCTCCGGCAGCGCCGTGCCGAGCCGAGCCGAGCCGGGCCGGGTCGGGTTCCGCAGAGCCGCCCCGCGCCTCCTCGCAGCCTCCGGAGCCGCCGCCCGCCCGCCAAGGTAAAGCGGGCAGGGAGGGAGTAGCCGGGCCCCCGAGGGCTCCCGGCGGCGAAGCGGGGTGGGAGGTGCGGCGAACCCGCTCTGGGCAGCGCGGTGGGAGCCCGCGGAGGGGACGCGGCCCCGCACACCGGGCTCCCCCGGGACAGGCGCCTCCCGCGGCACGCGTGGCCTCGGCGGGCTGAGGCGGGACCGCGCTGCGATGCTGGGTCCCGGTACCCGTTGTTCCTCTCGGCAGGGTTAAGCTGGGTCAGACCTTCCCCGTGCCCCCTCCCTGGGGGAAGTGAGCAGGGGGTCGATCGTTGCAAGGGGTGCCAAAGCTTCCCTGAGGCCGGTGGGGATCCCGAGGGACGCGCCGTGCCCGGTTTCAGGGTGAGCGCTAGGAAAGGGAAGGCAGGCGGGAGACAACTGCCGACCAGGCGCACAGAGAATACGCCGTGCGAACGCGCTAATCAGTCTGAAACCAAGCGCGTAGAAGGTGGTGCTGTTGTGGCCAAACAGCCAGTACAGACTTCTAAGGAACACATTTTTCATCTCTCTGCTGCTGGTGGTCTTTGGCCACGTGGTGTAGGGAAAAACTGTAAGTCTCGCCTGATTAGCTAGTTAGATTAGAGAGCGTCCATCCCGCATGGTACCCTCAGATGAATACCACGGAGAAGTAACTGAAATGCAATCTCCGTAAACTTGGGGTGGTTTTTCAATCCCCCGTGCACCAAAAAGAGAAGTTATTAAATCCATTCATTATCACACGGGGAAGAGGCATCTGGTAGTGTCTTTTAGGCAGCATATGATCCAGCTGCCTAACTGGGCTTAACTGTCATTAAAAATTTGTTGCGGGAACACAGCCTACAAACAAAATAAGCAGCGTTCCACCGGACTATCAGCTTAACTTTTTTTGCCTTTAAACTTTTCACTTCCTGCCCGAGAGGACTCTGATTCTGTGAATAATTTGGCTCCAGTTTGTCTCTCCTGCTCAGAACTGCGGTTTGCAGAACTTTGGCAGTAATTTTTCCTCTTTGGTTCTAGTTCCCCTTTATGAATTACATTACATGTGTGTTTTCTCATCCCTTCCAAACCTGCATCCATCTTATTTCACGCATGGAATTTGTTGATTTTACTGTTAATCAATTACCCTGCTGCTGCACAACAGTGCAGTAAATGTGGTTGGGCTGGATGTAGTCCATCTGTGTCTTAGAGACAAATAGGTGAGCCCTGGTGCTCCAGGGAGCTATACTATTGACCTGCTCCACCTGTGCAGTCTCCTAATCATTTGTCTTCACTAAATCTACAGGTTTGGTTTTTTTTTTCTGGTAACTTCGTGAAGAGTATGAATTTCAGTTAAAACTTGATGTCTAAAACAGAATGTTTAACTTTTTACTGAACCTCTTTGGTTCTGTTTTCCCCAGTGAGCTTTCTAAGGAGACTGTTGCATTTAATTGTACTTAATGCTTTGTGCAAGCATTGCTTAAAAATTGAAATAACTGGTTTGAAATATGGCATACAAATGTCTTTGGGAGGTTGAATCAGTGGAGTATTACAAATAACTGAGTGGTCCTTGTTTTATTCTCAGAAAATTCTGATCCATCTGAGAACACAACTGGAAAAATGTACTATCTCTGAAAGGAACATTTAATCATTCCCTGTGTCTTATCTTTCTTTTTGAAATACTTCCTGTTGATATTACAGACTGTTCTGGTATTTGGAGGCATAATGACTGATGGTTCAATGTAATTATTGAGTAAATTGTGTTTTAATTGTTCATGCTAGAATTTGTGATTATCAGTGTGTTGTATCTTCAAGCAGAGTATGCTTTTGAAGTACTAATTTATTTTGTTATCAAGTGTGTTTATTACAGCAAAGTTTGATTTTTTACAGATCATAAGTCATTATATTTGGGCAGTGTCTGGTAGATCATGTGCCATAACACATGTATCTGTAAATCAGGTGTAACCTTGATCTTTTTTGTAATTTTTTAAGAGACTAACACATTTGGTAGGGTAACAATTTGCACAAAAGAGGCAACAGTATGAGCATATGGGCCTGTTGGATGTTGTAACAATTTAACTCAGTACTGAGCCCCGAGATTTCTTACAGGTAAAAAGATTTATCCAACTCATTAAGATTTTGCTTTTGCCGTGTTTCACCTTTCCTGTTAGAAGAAATGTCTTAAAGCAGTAAGAGGAAGAAGGGGCAGAAAGCTTTCCTTCTCTTGCTTTGCCCTAAGTGAAGAAAGAGCTAGGACTTGGGCAACCTGTGGATGAAGGGATCAGTTATTGCATCTCTTTGGCCCTGAAAAATGTGTGAGAAAACTACCAGACTGTAATTCTGCTGCGGATGAGAGAAGGGGTTGCCTTGTTCAAGAGAGGACCTGTCTTTCTTGCAGATTTGTGAACATCTGACCATTGATAAGATGATCTGGGAACATGGATTTTCTTAAAAGTATGCTTCTGTTTCAGAGGTTGCTTTATGGGAATGTAGCTGAATTTCGTCTTCCTGTATATCATTAGGATGTCAAGACCCTTATTCTTTCCTGCTCTCTTTGCAAACTACATGGGGTTTTCTTTCTCACAGACTATTTTTTCCATCTTTGGTTGCAGTTTATCTTGATTGTTTCATTGTAGGGTGGTCTGACCTGTTCTGATGATGACTTGCCATGGTCAGGTGCTGATCTGGGGTTAAAGTGAAAACAAGGCCTCTTATTTGCCTTCTGCAATATGGAAGCTTTAGCCTTCCTTTGGAGGGTCTCTAGTGGCAATGGTAATGTGCATCCATGCAGACATTTCAAAACAGTTCTTGGGCTTTAGAGGCAGGACTCTCCTCATCCAGCTGTAGACATGAGCATCTGAGTCACATGAGGCTCTGAGTCACCTTTAGAGTCTCTTACACAGAGAGATTAGATACCGCTGAACCTTGCTTTGGTGGCACAGTTTTAGGCAGCAGCCATGAATCTTGCTCTATAAAATTGTCTCCCTTCCCCTTCATTGTCTAAAAAGAGCTTAGGACAACCATGTCAGATGCAGATACCATAGAAATGGCGCCATATGTCTTTCCATGATTAGGAGTGTTCCATGGCTTTTGGAAAAACAGGCATTTGGGGCATTTTCTTATTGTCCAGCCTATTGATCCATAGCTACCCTGGACATTACCAGCAGAGCTACCAGGGTAGAAGATGTATGTTGTACTGTGAAAGAAACTGGATGCTATGTTCTTCTCAAGTTTCTGTAGGACACTTTTGAGTAACTACAGCAGCATGTATGAGGTTGTGTTCCTCACACCCCTCAGTTTCGATTTGTTGTATTGCTTCTGGGTTTTGATTGGAAAAGAAGCACAGATGACTTTAATCTGACTAAAAAAATTTCACTGTGGGAATTCACAAACTAGTTTGGTAATGATAGTTCAAAAATTTTAGGTCTGTCATTAGTTTCAAAGACTTTCTTCCAACAAAGTGACCTTTTAGATTTGTGACTGGCTAATTGCTTCATACTTTTTTGCTGCCGGGAGCTACTCCAGCCTGCACACAGCTCTGTTTCTTCTTGTTCAACATTGATTCATCATGCTATGAATTTAGGCTCAAATAAATAACGGCTGAAGTCATTAGAAATATTAGGGGTATTTTAGGGAATAGATGCATTATGAATCCTAGAAGAAGGGCGACCTTCAGTGTACATACAAAACAAATTTTTCTCTGCTGCTCCATTTAGAAATGCAAACAAAATCACATCTGATAGGAGTTTTGCACTGGATACATCTCAGTACATTTCCATTTTTACTTTCACTCTGTATTTGCTCGTCATCTAAAGCAGCAGATGTAAAAGAGTGCCATGTGATATCAGTATTAAAGATAAAACTCTCTGGGTCGGCTATCAGTGATGAGCACACCCTGCATGGCTGATGTCACTGCCAACGGAAAGTCCTCAGTTGTCCTCAGACAATCCAACTGATAAAGTAAATATTATGGTGAAAATCTTGTCATTGTACCTGCACTTGTCAGGGAGAGTGAGGATGGAAGGGGAGCAAATCTGCCTTTAGCAGCATTCCTGGTCCATCAAGCATAGAGAGAATCACTAGGAGCCAAAATCAATCATACACGCATTCACTGGATGCTTTTGCTGATAAAAATTGCAAATTACCATTGGAGTCCACAGTTTTAGGCAAAATGATGTGTCTGCCTCAAAGGAAACTCACCAGGAAAGTGAAGAAGCTCAGCAGAATAGTCATTTAAACTGTTGGCATCAAGTCCATGTTGACAGCAATGAAAACATGCTCCTTGGCGGCCTTAGTTGATCCATTTTGGTACTCTGACTGCATCTTCAGGTAACCCAGACTGCAGACACATGATTACTGCTGCATCAGAGCAAGATTTTGATGTACTTCTGAAGATTTTTGTAGTATTTTCTAACAGTACTGAAAGGCCCCATTCCCTCCCTTGCTATGGGGGTTTCACTGAAGCACATAAATAAGGATTATCAGCTCAAAAAATATTTTTGAAAGGTGTTATGTTTTTTCTGTCTGATTGCAAATAAAAAAAAAAAACAAATAAAAAAAAAAAAAGAAAAAAAAACAAGACAAAAACACACACAAAAAAATAACCCCCCAGTCAAATATACATTACTGTTCTCTTTGTTTTTTGATGAAATAGTGTATTTGAAATATCTGCTGTACATGTGCCTTGGAGGACATAAGTACCTGAGGTAGCCTTGACAAAGCAAGAATATGTGCCAAAACCATGAACACACATAACATTCACAAACACTTGTTGTGGTTATAGCTTAGTTTTGTCCTTTAGTGACCATATCTTCATGACTGAGGGGAAGGTGACAGACCTAATGGTTGGGAGAGCAAATACAAATGAGCCACTGGTTTTGGATGTCAGTTCTAGGAAGGAATCCATCATAAACTTAACTGCAGTTCTGTCCCATAGGGGCTAAGTTCTTACATGAAATCCAGCAAAGCCTCTAACATCTGTCATTAGATTGGCCTCTTCTGTCTCCCCTGTGTCATGATGGAGTTGCTGTGACCAGATCAGCAGTGTTCCATCGTTCTTCTACTTCTGAAGGAAAAAAAGAGGCAGGCAGTGACATTTCCTTCTCATGGAAAGTCTTAGAGAAATGTAAAAATGGAAATGTCACAGGGTTCTTCTCCTTTTGGTGCATTTTCTTCTCTTGACTGTTTCTTTGTGCAGTTCAGGGCTGTCTGTGTTGTTTACAAAGCAGCCACTGCTGTACCAATACAACATCTTCTCTGTGGGGACTCCAGGCTTCCATTTTTCCTTACACCTGAAACCTACTGCTTAAAGCTGCATGTAATCACTGCATTGTATAGACTGAAAGAAGCAAATTTGCTAGGTGAAAAGTTAGCAGTGGGCCTTGCAATTGTACCTGACACTTCAGTCAGTAGTAAAACTGAGGTTTGTAAAAAAATTTTCATGTAGTTTTTCTACTATTCACTATGTTACTGAGAAAGGTACTTTGGTGAAATATCTATAAATCCATATTAAAACATTACTTGCTTTATTTCATTTTAATATATAAACTTTGTATGAAATAAATGGATTCAATAAAATTTTTACAAATTCATCCATTTGCTTCACTCTTACTGTGATAGCATTTTATGTCAGTGAGTTTTCCTTTGTCAGCGTTCCTCTCCCATACCATGTGTGCCATCCCTTAAGCATTTCTGGCAGGAGTAAGAACATGTGATTATAAGAAAGAAACTTGTGATTTAGAGCTTTTGCCTACGAGAGGTTATAGGAATTTGTTATTTTTATGGGGAGACAGTTGTGTCATGGACCTTTGAAGCATATCTTGTACTTACCTAGTGGATCATTGTGGGAGGAAGTGAGTGTTGGAAAAGCTGAGCCATTGACTATCCAACATAGCAGTTCCTGCACTCAAATATGGTACTGTAATTTTTCTTTCCTTTTTTCCTCTTCCTAAATTTGTGCTTTTGTTTTCATTATTCCACACTTTTAACATCTCTTGATTCTATAGGGAATTGAGGAGGGGAAGGATTTTTCCCTCCTTTTACCCCCCTGTATTCCTTCCTCTCTCATCTGTGGGCTTCATTGTCTACTGTTTTCTGCTTGTTAGACAATCTGTTAAAGTGGTATCAGCCTACTTCATGGACTGTGAAGCTAAATATCTAAATTGCATTATTGTATTTTGCTGGCAATTGTTTAAAATACAGGACAGGTCTCTTGTTGTCATTTAAATTCTGGACAGCAGTGTTGGGTAACAGGAAAAAAAGACAGGAAGGAGAACATTGCACCAACATCAACAAGCTACAGATTATGGGAAGGAATGTGGAAACTATAAACTTCTGTTACTCAGGGTTACATTACTCTTTTGCTATTCTGCCCTGCCATCATGGTTCTGATACTGAGTTCTGATAACTTGTATGTCTGAAATTGCCTGTGCTTGAGTAGAGCTGAAGTAGACACGTTATCAACTCAAAATGGATGAGTCTGGGTAAGCTGGTGGTTCGTGAGCTCAGGGGACACACTTCCACCCAGCCTTCTGCCTTTTCCAGAGGAAGATATGTTGGCAGAATGGAAATATTGTTCCTGTGTGCCATTAATCTGGCACAGAATAGGGAATTGTTTCTTTTACCAGTCTGGGTGAGGGCATAGGGCTGGAAATACCTCTTCTCCTACCATTTTATTCTGTGCAGTTTGCCCTGCTTGTATGGCTCATGAGGAGAAAGTCCCCAGACTGGACCATTCTGCAGTAAATAATTCTGTGACAAAAGAAAAAGAAGACGACTGAAACTGTAGCTGTATTTCTATAATGTTCTTAGACCCACAAGCCAGACTGAAGCACATTGACTGATGTGAGGGTACTGTATAAAAATGAACAGAAGTGACACTGTTTTGATTTCCATAGAAACAATCCCCTTTGGGAGCTGACAGGAAGGTACAAAGTGCAGTTCTGGTACATAGAAATTGCTCCCAAGCTTTCTCCTCCTTGCATATGTGCCTTACACTGGGTTGGTTTTTCTGCCTGTCTTTCATTGGGTGTTTTTAACTCACAGTTCCCCAACTGCTCGAGTATATTTGGATCACATTTTCTGGAGCCCAGGATCCAGACTGTGTGTGTGCCTGAGTTACTGGGGAGAGGATCTTAGTGAGGAGTCTCACACCCAGCCTGCATGCCATATCCCTCTATATGCCTTTAACTCAGCCATAGGTTAAATAGGTTCTTCCTCTCCTCTTGCAGAACAGGAGCCCTTTGCTAACCCCTTCCTCTGGCCTTGAGTAACTTCTTCCTGACATATTGTGAGTAAGTTTTTAGGTAGTCCCTTGTTCCTTTCAGCCTCACTTAAATGAGCCTCAGTGACCATTCAGTAATCTTGCCATCCTGCCTCACCCTCAGAACAGGACCCACGGCTGCTTCTCCCAGACACCCCTCTTAACAAGGGTGTTAAAAAAAAATATGTGTTTGGGGCAGTGCATGGGGAGAGAGGGGAAGGTGGGGATGGTGGGGATCCGCCACAGAGGTGATGGATGCTGAGGCAGCAGCATCCAGAGGATGGCCTCACGCTCAACATCTTGCAGTGCTTTACAAAAATATTAAATGTCTGTCTGTCTGTCTCTCCCCACCCTCCTCACCCCCTCTGTCACTCTCACTGAAAATGGAGTACTCAAATATCAAATTTATGTGAAACATGAGTAGGATCTGTGAGTTTGGGGTGCTTTTATCTAACAATGTTTGTGTTTACCTCTGGGTGAGTGATTCTGGAATTAGTAGAATATGAGCTCAAGTACCTCATGTTAACATTAGAGTAGGACTCTCTTGATTGTATTTATCTGCCACTTTAATGTTAATCCAAAGCCAGATATCATTTATTTATTATCTAATAAGGATACTTTGCAGTTGTACAGTCTTCCTGAAGCTACTTGTGTTTTAGTGTGTCATTTATTCCCTCATGAATGGAGTTATAGCATGTCACACCATCCCTGAGATAAATATGCAGTGTTACTTCAGCTACAGATAAGCCTACAGTTATTGGCACACCACATTTCCCAGAAGAATAGTGAATATTAGCAAAAAACTGCTTTCAGAATTATCAGTGTGTGCAAGCTTTTTATTGGAAAATACTGTGCTTATCAATGCTAGGTAAGTACAGTGCTGGAAGAAGTCTAATTGCTTTTGATCCATGCTTTTCAGAATACAAGCTAGTTTTAAAGCAGAAGAGAGTTACAGAGCCATGTCATGTAGGTAAGAAAGAGGAAAGTCAACATGCTAATTACCAAATCTGATTGTGATTTTGAAACCTTGGGGTCAGCTTCCATTTCTGTTGTATCAGTCCAAAACTTCAATTTCCATTCTTAGTATCTACTAGAATTAGTAACTAATTGGATTACATTCCTCTAGACTGAAGTCTGCAGAGGCAGATGTTCTCTTGTACTTTACTTCATAAAAGTGGCCCTAAATGTCTGTTAAGGATTTTTTACTGGATGTGATGAAATAGCTGGTTAAGGAACTTCCATCCTGGCTCACTTAGGTATATGAGAGACGTGTGTAGTATGAGGTTTTTCTTGACATCACTGGAAAGTAAATTCACTGTAAGAAACCTAGTTAGATCTATTTCCTGACATGCAGTCCATCTGGCCAGATGGTTATCCCCAGCAGTGGCTAGCATCATGTACTTCAAAAAGAGGCAAGAAATCTCGTGCTGGAAGGTATGGTGTAACCTGTCTGTTGTGAAAGCTTTACTCTGGTTCCAAATCGGTGGAGTCTTTATTTTAGGTATTAAAGCATGAGGTTCATCATCCTTGCCTGAAGCTCTCTGCTATACTAGCAGTGCTAGCTAGCTACAACTGCATGTAGAGAAAACAGACTCCTCAGCTTGCTTACTCACCAGTTTTGATGTTGACTTTCACAGGTACATTGTGCATGTTTCCCTGGAACAGTTATTTTGACTTTCATTTACTATCCCGTGGAATTTGTGTTGTAAGTCAGGATGAAATGGTGCCTCAGTAACTTTCCCCTAGGTTTTGGTGCAGTTTTTAATCGCACTAGTTTCATACCTGTTTTCTGTGACAATCAGTTACTCTCTTTCCAGCTTTTCACTTTATGGTGGGACTCTGTTGCTTTCATCATGATGCCCTAGTTTTCTTCCATTTTCTGTCTTTGCTGTGGGTTGATCTACTCTGTGTTGTCAGTAGTACACAAGGGTGGATCTCTGAGCAATTTACTCCTCAGGCTACTGCTGGGTAGTAAAGAGTATCTCTCTAAAATATTAAAGATCTTTTCATTCCACTCCGGAAAGCATTTAAGCGTTAAGCAATAGCAGGAGGTTGCAGTGCTGTTAGTGGTCACCTGGGCAGTCAAACAGTGTTCATTTTGGTGGTCCTGGTACTCTGACACCCACTGTAGTGCAGAGACTAGGACCTGAAGGTGTGCTTTGATGTTTCTGTGTGACTTGTCAAAATATACTTCGTGTATTTTTATCTCTGCTACTTACGTATGTAGCAGTTTAAGAATAGCAACAATACTTTGAATGTAATGAGTGTGTCTGTAACTGCTCACCAGATCACTGAGTGGGCTGGTTCCTGATACTGTTCATAGCATGAATCCACTGTCTTTATCTTCTGACATCGTGCTATTCCTCAGTCCCTTTTTGTTGTAGCCCTTTGGTTACACTGCATCAACTCTACTGAGCCTGGGTTGCAGAGTTGTTGGTGTTTCCTGTTCAGTTTCACAAGGGCTTTGAGCTTGTTTTGTAACTCCTCTGTTGCACAGAAGCATTTTTACGATGTGACTTCCTGTGAACAGGGACTCACTTTGAGTATTTCTCAGAGCTATCAGATTCTAAAATACTAACAGTTCAAACTCTGCTTGCTCTGGTACCATATCTGGGGTTTTTTATGTACACTGTATGGTCACTTTTTCAGATTTCATTTAATTTTTAAATAGGTTATTTGTTTGTTTGTTTTTTTAAGCAGGGTGAATGTTGAACCACTGTTTTTACTCTTCCTGTGCGGCGTTAAAGATTCTATCAAACAATTCAATTTCCTATCTAAATTGGGAAGGTAAAAAATTTAATAGATCAAGTGGTTCTGCAGGACTTCTGTTAAATAGTGGGGTGAATTAATGAGTCAATATTTATGTATTACATAAACTAAAAGTGAGACTCACTGGTAGTTAGAATAGGAAGTTGAAGAGAAAATATCCTGATGTCTTAGATATGAAAAAGGTAGGGGTATTAAATAAAATAAATTTTTTAAAGTTTTTTATAAGAGCTTAGTGAAGATTTGAGAATGTGAAAAGGGGGGAAATAAAAAACAAGGAGTACTTTTAACTGTGCTACTGTCCAGAAGGCATCAGTTTGAAAATCGGTCACTTCAAAAATATGATACATTTCACATATATGGCTTCCCACCAGGCCCTTCTCAGCTTGGTTTTTTTTTTTTTTTTTTTGTGACAACCACAATTTCCTCATTTCATTTAAATTCTGGGTTTTTTCTCTTCCTTCTCTTTCACCTACATGACATGGCTCTGTAACTCTCTTTTTTTCTCTGCTTAAAATTTATGCATAGTCGGGGAAACTTCAAGTGCTGTTCTGTTTGGTTAGGGGTTTTTTCTGTTTGATTTATTGTAGTCAGCAGTAATTTTAAGAGTTCCTAATATGAGTACAGAATAAAGAAAAACCTGATGGAAAAGTTATAGTAGAGTAGGACTGGGTATGAAGCTCAGTATTCTTCTGGGCACTTTGCTAAATCTTTTCCTTTGTTTTGTTAATAAGAGCTCACACACCTACACATTTCACCTTGAATTTCTGGTTTGAATAAGTTCAAGGCTATTTGTCAAATTCAGAAAAATTTACTTATCTAAAATGTGGCAACATCCAACAGGATAATTTCCAAATCTGCAAGTTTTCTTATCTGTTTCTTTCTATTGTGGCAATCAAATAGAAGAAATGGATATAAGTGGAAAGAAGAAGAGTGGATGGACAGTCTCCTGCATTTCCATGTTATGGGGACTCATATCACTATCTTAAGTTGTTCTAGCTCTTGGCAAGATCTTTGGTGAATATGTAGAGTTCTTACACTAATTTAAGAGATCATTCCTTGTGTTTTAACATAAATTTTCAGCATATCTGTTTATTATGATAACAATTTTGTCTTCCTAAACCAAATCAATAAAAATTCAAGAGAAAATAAAATACTAGTACAGGCAGTGGCTTGATGACAACATGATTTTATCTTTTTTTGTTTATGTTGTCAATTACTGAGGAGGGTCCTTATGTTTGATTTTTACCTTTTTAGACAGTTCTTACTACTCCTCGTGATAAGAACTTGCAACTCATTACAACGCAAGTAATTTTTTTGCCATTTTTATATTTCTATTCTGTAAAAATATAGTAAAGGAGGATTTCAGTTTGTCAAAAGAACTTGTATGAGGATCTTTTTCTGAAAGTTGATGTAGGTACTGCTTAAAAAAATCTACCAAAAACGTACAAATAACTGGAACTGATAAGATTTCCTTAGAATATATTTTGATCTCCTAAATCAGAAAACAGGAAAACATAAAATTATTCAGCATTATTTAAACACTGATGAGATACTTGTCAGTATGAATTGCTGCTCCATTT
This sequence comes from Motacilla alba alba, assembly GCF_015832195.1. Classification (NCBI taxonomy): domain Eukaryota; kingdom Metazoa; phylum Chordata; class Aves; order Passeriformes; family Motacillidae; genus Motacilla; species Motacilla alba. The sequence continues at coordinate 16,379,968 of NC_052017.1, read as the reverse complement.
TTTGTCATATAACAAATGTATCTTCACTCTGCCTGATCAAATAAGTGCCATTTTATCTAGCCTTTCTATGAAATTTGATTCTCCAAGTGCCAGGTGTGTAGGAAGCTACACAGCTGTGGATCCAAATAAATGAATTAAGATTCAGTAATCACATGCCACCCAGCATACAGCTGAGTCTACAAAACCAGAAGGTTGTGTGCAAGGCTCTGTATGAGATGTGTGATACAGACAGAGAGAGTGAGTGAGCCATCCGGAGGGGATTTGTCAGCTGGAAAGGAAGCAGATAAGATGACTTTAACTCTCCACTCACTCAGTCCTGTGTGATTTCTGTTCCTTGGGCAAAGCTGTGCAATCTCCATGGCTGGACTACAGTTGCCCTCAGTTCTGTCAGCCACATCCTATTAAAATGTCTTTAAGAGTATCCAGTTCCCAAATCTTTAAGTCTTTGATTTCTGGGATATGAGAGAAATGTGAAAGTTGAAATTTCAGTTCTTGGTTGCCTGTGCCTTGTTTAGTTACATCACGATTCTCAAAAAACAGATACTGATTTCAGGGTTTAGTGACCTTTATAATTTATCCATGGAATTGTTACATGACTCAAGATGCTCTATTAAAGGAAAAGCGTTAAGACTGAAAAACAGGAAACTTGCAGTTTTCTTTTCTTACCAGTCTTTATAGTCGTTGGAATTGTTCCTGTCCTCAGTTGATTGCTTTCTTGCATCAGCCTGGTCCTCCTCTTGTAAGGTGCTGTGGTTGGTTGCCTTTGGCTAGCTACCAGGTGCTTACCAAGGTGCTCTATCACTTCCCCTCCTCAGCAGAACAGGGAGAGAAATTACCATGGAAAGCTCATGGATTGAGGTAAAAACAGGGAAATCACTTGCCAACTACCTTTGAGCAAAACAGGCTCAACATAGGGAAATTAAATTAATATATTGCCAGTTAATAAGATGGTAGGATAATGCAAAATAAGAAGAAAACTAATAAGGTCTTCACCTCAGCTTTCCCTTCTTCCTGGGTTCAGCTTCACTCCCAACTCTTCTACCTCTTCCCACTCAAGTGGCACAGGGGGATGGGGAGTGAGGTTTGCAGTCAGTTCATAATGGTTTATCTCTGCTGCTCCTTCCTCTTCACACTGCTCCAGCATGGGAACCCTCCCAAGGGAGACAGTTGTTCTTGAACTTCTTCAACCTGGGACCTTCCCCCAGGCTGCAGTTCTTCAACAGCAGTTCCAGCCTGGATCCTTCCTACAAGGTAGAGTCTTAGAGGAGCAGCCTGCTCCGGTGTGGGTTCTTCATGGGGTCACAGGTGCTACCAGAAAACCTGTGCTGTGTGGACTCCTCTCCACAAGCTGCAGTTCCCACCAGGAGCCTGCTTCAGTGTGGCACACTGTGGTCCTCATCTTCGTTCAGGGCATGTCCACCTGCTGTGGCAGGAGGACCTCCACAGGCTGCAGTATGGATAGCTGCTCTGCATGGTCCTTCATGGGCTGCAGGGGAACAACCTGCTTCCCCACGGGCTTCACCATGGCCTGCTGGGGAATCTCTGCTCCAGCATCTGGAACATCTCTCCCTCTTTCAATAGTGACCTTGGAGTCTGCAGGGTTATATCTCTTTATATTTTCCCACTGCTCTTTCACAGCTGCTGTGCAGCATTGTTTACCCTTTCCTAAGTGCTTTGTCACAGAGGTGCCACCAGCATTGCCAGTGGTCTCAGCTTTGGCCGGCACCAAGTCCATCTTGGAGCCAGTTTGAACTCCTGTCCCTCTCTGACATGGGGAGAACTTCCTTCTCACAGAAGTCACCACTGCAGCCATGCCCCCCTATCCCCCAAACCTTGTCACAAAATCCAATCTGTGCACACAAACCCAGGGAACCGATAGGACTACTTACACTTTTAAAGTTTGGCCTTAGTTTGAACCCTGGTTTTATGTGTTTGGTTCCGCAGTTCTCAATCCTTTGCAGGCTTGAGCCTCTTTATAAAATGATGTTTCTAGTCCTTGTCTCTGGTAGCATTCCATGGCAGACACCCCTTTACACTGCTTCTTTCCATGCAAAGGAACAGATTATGAGGAAGAGATTATTACAGAAGCTGTGTCTTCCCCACAGCTGAGCACCAGTGGTGTGGGATCCTGAATCCTGAGGGATTCTCACACTGCCCTCTGCTATTGATGGTCATGCAGCATTTTCCTTGTCTCAGTGTGCTTCCTCAGATCTCTTGAGGTTAGGTAAGACTGGAATTCTCTCAGTGCAGTAACAATTGAATGAAAAATGGAGAAATATTGAGCCAAAAAGTTGGTCATGTACTGAACCATAACCTGATTTTGCATTAGATAACACTCAATAAATTCCTGTAGTATTAATTATCTAAGCCAAAGAAAAAAGGCTTTCAAGATGAAATGTTCAAGAATTTCTCAATATCAAACTTTGTTTCCCTCTCTCTCTCTCTCACAGGCTGCATTTTTTTATGTTTAAGACACAACCATAGTTTATTAGCAGGTGACTTTGTATGAAATGTAAATGATAAAAGGAGATAGTTGGAACTTCTTGTAAACATACATCTCAAGTGTGTGTTTTAGCATATATAGGATAAGGATTCCAAACTCTTAGTAGTTACTTCTAAGGTATAGATTCAGGTTTTTGCAAGTCATGAGCAATTGTTTTAAAGTTATTTGTGAACACAGTATAAAAGAGCATTGTGTATCTTCTGGTTTTGACCATTGCTGGCTTTGAAATGAACTGAAATGAACTTCTTGTTTGTGGTTTTTTTCCTTTCAGATGGAGCAAACCTGTGATGATATAGATGAAATGTTCAGCAATTTACTTGGGGAGATGGACATGCTGACTCAGGTAAATAATTTTTTTTTTCATCAAGATTAAAAAAATAGCTATTATGTATTAGAGAAAAGAGGGAATATTCTACATTTTTCACACACTTCCACTCTGAATAAATACAGTTACATTATTGTGGTAAACCTTCAGCTAAATTTCTCTGCTTGAAGGTTAAAACCAGTGGCCCAAAGAATAAGGTAATATCAGTACAGGGTAGGTTGTTAAAGAGACCTAACAGCTTGTGAAAGACATTTTCTGAAAAAAACCACAGCCCAGCAATTTAAATTCCTCTGGACTTGATCCAAAGAAATTAAAGGATTCTGTGAAAACAGGAAGACTTTGAATCTGAATTTTCAGGTATGAATGCTTAGCATACATGGGTAAATGGGATGTAGCCTGAGTGTCAAATGTGAACTTTGGAAATGAAAGCAATATTTTGAATATATGTTTAAAGGATTCTTTAGATATAGCAAAATATTAAGCTGCAGTGAGTGTGGCATTCAAGAATTCATTGAGATTTTGTTCCCATTGCAGAATATACTCTTGAGAGTATAAAACAGCATGAACCTTTTCTAAAGCTCTAATCATGACATACTTCCTGCAGAAGCTGATGAAAGGAGAGTTTTTATTTCAAGAAAAAAAATCTACAAAGGGAATACATTTGTTCTATTTTAATAAATGCATGATTAAAAACACTTAAGTTGTCATCTTGGATGTGTGAGTTTGGTTACAGCCTCTGTTTTGAGGGGGTCTTTCTTCTTGGTGAATGCCAGTGCTTGACAAAATAAATACCAATAATTCTGAGGCACGGAATAGAAATTGTGTTTAAACTGGGCGAAAGCCAAGATTTCACATGGTGTTGTTAGCCATCAAATCACAAATACCTATTCCCTCGGTAGCCTTTCTGCTCTGTAGGGCTTTTTGTAAATGTGCATAATTATTTTACATATTATATATATATATATATATATATAATATATGTGTGTGTGTGTAGGTATGTATGTATATCTATCTATGTATATGAAAATAAATAAATATATGTATGTATATGTATGTATATATATATGGAGGGATTTATGGTAATCTCATTTCATTATTATGCCTTCAAAAGAACAAAAGACTCCTTGTGATAAATTTTACCTCCTCAGACTGGACACAGCAGTGTTACAAGTGCAGTGGTGCAAAGAGTGTAAGAGAGTGAGTCTCTTGTCTCTGTGCTCCCCAGTGCAGTACTGGGTGGGACAGGGTGTTCCTGAAATTGAGACAGGCTTCTCCTCCTCTCTAAAGTTCTGGCATCACATCTCACATCAGCATGGTGTAGGAGAAGGAGGCAGGGGTGTCTGAAAGCCTGAAGACTCTCAGTTAACTGAACTGGATCTGTTAATTCCCTCAGACTCTTAACTAACTTTCAACTAACAAGATTGTAGATAGTTTTTCACACTTTTTCACCAGTCTATCAGTTCTTAAAGTAAGTGTAAATGATAGAAGCATGCAGAGATAGCTCTACATGGTATAACAGGGCTGAAAAAGAAATGAAATTTCAGAATTGGTTTTCTCTGCAAACTAGGATATCTCTATTTTCACAGGTTTGCAGTTTACATTGCAATAGCATGGGGTTTTGGGTATGGGTTTGTTGTATTTGGGTTTGGGTTTTTTTCAAACAATAGCAAAAAGCAACAGCTAGGTTTGATTTATATTGGTAATTAAAGCACTCTGGAAAGAAAACGACGCTGTGGCTCAAATGTGTACCCAGCTAAACTCTTTCCACACCCCCCTTCAAAAAACCCAAGGAAGCTGAAAATCATGCTGGCTTTGCCCTCTGTCTTGATTAGAAACAGTCCAATTCTCTACTGTTCCCCACACCAAGCCCAAGTGTTGCCTGACGGGAGTTGCTGCTATCAACATTGGACTGAGAAGCGTGCAAAACCCTTGCCATGATTGTGGGAGAGTGCTTGAACCCTTGTCCTGGCCCTAGTTAGTCTACCAGTCCAGCATAATCTCAGAAACCAGTCCGTGTCATTCTGTTCTTGAAGAGGAATTTATTTCATTAGATAAATTCAGGAAATCGTTTTTCAAATGGTAATGTATGTAATAGTAATTATATCATCAGATACCTGTTTTTCTTCTACCTTAACAGAGTTTAGGAGTGGAGACTGTACCACCTCCATGTCCCAAAGTGTCCGACAATGAATTTAGCTTTACAGTTGGTTTTAAAGATTTAAATGGTAAGTAGCTGAATGGACTCTTTCATGCCTTTTATGCTTGCTTAAAATACCTCACAGCAACAAATGAGAAGAAAATCTTTACATACCTTTGATCAAAAACCCCAAACCAAACAGAAGAATATATACCAAAAATATACCTCCCCCTCCTGTTTTGCTGGAGGGGGAGGTATATTTTTGTGTCTCACTTTTGGAAACTTCAAAGGGAACAATTTTTTGGAGCATTACTCAGTTTAAATACAAGTTAGACTTTTAAAAATGTCTCAGTGTAGAGGAAAACAAACTTGAGAAGTCTCCCAAAAAACTTTCTGAAATGTAACCTTTTTAATGTAAGGATTTAACTTGGTGAAACACAAAGTTCCTCAGTGTGATGTCAGAGCTGCATAAGCATTTCTGTCCAGTGGAAATATCAGCTTCAGCTGCTTCCACTTTTCAGTGCTTATTCTCGTTTTGCACTGTCACTTTTGCAGGTACAGCTGCTTGCTGAGGCTGATGGCAAACCAAATGAGGGGATTTGTCTGAGTTTGAAGTAAAAACCCTTCCTTTGATTTTGTTTGTGATTGCATTTTGGGGTTTTTTGGAGGGTTTTTTGACTGAGGGCTGGTTGTTTGCATTAACCTGAGTTGGTTTTGTCCCAGGATCAGTTCCTTGTTGGACTTCCTAAAGACTCCATCAGTAAAGTGGGTAGAACTGTCTTCATAGAGAGGATCATAAGCCAACTGTCCCACCATAAAGAAAAACTTACTAAATACTATACTAACATAACAGGGAGAGCAGAGTAAACTGAGGTGGCCTAGTGACATGTTCACACTTAGTCTCATGAATTACTATTCTTTATTGCACTATACTGGCACTTTTGAGTGTCTAATTCAGTGCTCTCCATCGCTCTAAAAATCGCACTTAAAGGTTTTCTCAGTTATTTGTTTATTTATTTCTTAACTAGACTCTTTAAAGAGATTTAAACCACTGACTCTGTTCAGTCTTAAAGAACACTTATGTTCTAGAAAGCTAAACCATCCTAGAGGGTTTTACTCCACAGTATATCTTCACACCGTGGCTAGTTCAAACAACCACAAATTACATGTGAAGTTCTGGTACAGGATTTTATCTTCTACTCTGTCAGAATAGAAACCAGAAAGAAAAAGTTACAATGTTTCCATCTGGTTTATAAGTCACTTTTAAAAGATACTTTTTTGTTTGTTCCTTGCTTAAAGGAGCCTCAAAAGCATGTGTCACAGATCACAGAATCACTGCTGTGCTACAGATGATACCATGCAGTTTATTTGCAGTTTTTTATCTCTTAGTATTCTTTGATTCTGCTTCATTTTAATTTCAGAGTTATAGAATAGTAATAATATATGGAGATATTCTTGATCCAGGCCTTAGTTACATGGTTTGTTGTGTGCTGTTCCAGAAATTGCTAAGCATTTATGTGTGTGCTTACAGCCTAATGGGAGCTCATGGAATTCCTTGCATTCATATCACTAAGCATGTACCCAGTAACCTTGCTGGATCTTGTAACATCATAAGAGCCTGAGACTGTATCACTGGAACTGAAGCTTCCTGTCCTGTTTAGTTTGTATTCCTAGAGTTCCTTGTACTCTGAATTTCAGTATGACCAGATTAATGGCTGTTTCAAAAGCACATTTGTTTCTTGAACCCATGTAAAATGTTATTTCCTTTCCTATGACCCTGTAATCATGCCTTCTGCAATTGAACTCTGCTGAACTGGAAACAGTGCTTTGCATTGCACTCACTCCCTGACACATTTTGTGGTTTTCTTTACAGAATCACTAAATGCCCTAGAGGACAAAGACCTGGATGCTTTAATGGCTGATCTTGTAGCAGACCTTAATGATGTTGAACAGAAAACTTTACAAGCCCAGAAAATGTCTTCTTGCAACCAGCAAAGTACAGTCACTCAGCCTTCAACAGGCTTGAATAACATTTATTCTAAAGTAAGTCCCTATGTTACCATTACTGGACAGCCTGGGGATGATTTGCCCCCTCCACCTCCACCTCCAGACCCTGAACCAGAACTTCCACCACCACCTTCTCCTGAGCCACTTACTCAGGTAAGTCTGTGTCAAACTTTATTTTAAACATTCACTAGTTCTTGTCATTTTGCAAGTGGTATTTGGCACTGGAGCACCGATGGATCTCCCAGGTAGATGCATCTTGGGTAGGTTCTACAATGATGAAACATGCATGAACTCTGGAGTGAAATTTCTACTGTTGTGGCCTCAGCAGTTTCTGCTCATTCCTTGACCTATTGCCCATTCCTTCATCTTTCTAATCATCATTTTTATAGCCCAATACAGGTATAATCACTGCAAATGGTTTATTGTAACAGAAAATCAATCACTGAATTCTTTTAAGAAGCACTGATCAGTTAATGTCTTCTTATAGAGAGCTTGGTTTTGGCATCAGTGCAAAGCATGGCCAGTGATCTCCACTTTGTGAAGATGTCACTATGTGTGTTCATTGCAGTCTGTGCTGTTTGTACTGATGAGAAAATTCTGTGGATGTTTATCAGCTCCATCCCTGGCCTAAGTGATTTGTTGCAATAGGAAAAGCAGTTCATTTGTGGAAAACTCAGTATTTGCTAGGTGACCAGGTCCAAGGATAACCACAAGAAGTACCTCTCCTGGTCCTAACATGAGATTACTGCTCTTCTTGGTTTTGCCTTTGTGAGGAAGTGATGGACACTATCTGCAATAGGGGACAAATGCTCTTAGGAGGTGCCAGAGTTATCAGTAAGTAACTATTGATAAATATTTGTGAGCAACTGGCTTACCTGTATCTAAAAGTTCAGATTTAGCACAACCTCCTCCATGTTTGTGTTTCTGGCAGAGCTGTTTTAATAACTGAAATAAAATGTGATATTTGTAGTATTTTTTTGACATGAGGTTGCAGGGAGGTAGATAATGTGAGGATTCTGCCCTGTCATAGCCCTGTGAGAAGAGAAGGCATTAAAAGAGTGATGCAGCCCCCCAAAAAATTAATCTGAAATAATGAAATACACAAATATATCTCTTTCAGTATTCATGTTCACAGTAATTATGATTGAGAGAAGGTATTTACATTTAGGGAACGGAAATATTTTAGGGAACATGAAAAGTGTCAGTCAGTTTTGCTTAAAACTGTGGTCAATTCATTGCTGTTTAAAAGCCCATGTGAACTGAATATGAATCACCTCAACATCACTGCTGCTCCTGTGTTTGGAATCATACAGCAGACATACTCAGCAAAAGGAACGGAAAATTGGATAAGAAAATTGGATGTGTCTGATGACATAAAAAGTGATTCACTAGATAAAGCTTCCTTTGATGCATACAACCTTTCAACGCTGTTTGAAGAATGAAACTCATAAACATATGGGAGAAGCTTTGCAATTTTTCTGCATCTCAAAGATAATAGTTAACTTCCTGTCTTAAAGGAATATCAACATTCGCAAAATACCAGCTAAACAGCTTCAAAAGCTGAAGTATTTTATGTAACTAGTACGACTGATATAGAAGAGATGCTATCAAGACAAGTTCTATCCATTTCCTTCAAAAATTTCCCAATCTTGATTTAGATTCATGATACATAAGGAAGTACCAAACTTCTAAGTAGTCTGGTTTGTCAGCTGACGAGTATGGTCTGGAAGGGTAGCTAGTTAGGTGGGCTGAGACTGGCCAGACTCAAGGGCTAGTAAGGCAATGTTTGCTGGCTGGTAGCAAGTGAGATCAGTACTGGGGTTTATATCATTTAATTTTCATCTGTGACCTGAGTGATGACATAAAAACCCATCTGCAGATGTGCTGAAGATGCTTTTAATTAAGGGCACTGACTGTCAGGATCACCGGCAGACCTTCAACACAAGGGGACTTAAAACATGAGGACTGGGCCAGCAAAACTCTCAGAAACCCAGCAAGGTACAAGGTCCCACACCTGGGGTGTAATAACCATTTGTACAGTTTGGGAAAGGACAGGCTGAGCAGCAGCCCTGCTGCAAAGGAGATCCTGCTGGATACCACAGTGGATAAGAACCATGAGTGAAAAATCATCTCGGTAGAGGAGACTGGCCTCCGTTGGGAGGAGTATGGCCAGCAAACTAAGGAGTTACTGTTCCTTTCTCTTGGCATTGGTGGTCCCACTGCTGGAATACTGCACTCTGTTCTAGATGTGGAGATGCTGGAGAGTGTCCATCAGAGAGCTGATGGAATGGCCAGAGGCATGCAGTGATCAGGGGCCAGCAAGGACAGGCTGAGGGAGCTGTGCTTGTCTGACAGAGGACGCTGGGGAGTGATCTAATGACAGCCTAAACAAACCTGAAGGATAGACGCAAAGCTGGTGGAGCCAAATTCTTCCATGGCAGTGTTAGGTCGGCAACATGGAAGGGGCAACTGCTACATATTGTGGCTTTATGGTTTCAGAGAGGACATTAGAAAAATTTTTTCCACTTCAGATGGTGGTGTAGCACTGGAATAGGTGACCAAGAGAGATCCCAGATTCCCTTTCTTGGAAGGTTTTCCAAGCTTTGCTAGGCAAAATCTTGACTGACCTAATCTAATGTTGGTGACCATCCTACTTTGGGCAGAGGCCTGACTCAGGCCTCTCTTCCAGGCAGCATTTTTATTGATGCTGGGATCTAAAGCTCACTGAATTCAACCATGATGAATTTCTTTCCATTGGGTTGTACTGAGCTAATTCTTTATTAGCTGGCATCATTACCTGAGGCATTACCTGAGGGTCAAACAAGATTTTAGAGTGGGAAGAGTATATACTTGGTAAACACAACTGGAATTCTGTATGAAAAAAATGTAGCCAAAGGTCACTTCTCCCTCAGTTGAACTATTCCTCTGAGACTGATCTCTAATGGTATTCTGGTCTCTTTCCAGATTCCAGGAGTGTCAGAGAAGGATAGGAACAGGTTGTAGAGCATTTCTAAGGAATATAATGGCAGTACTTTATTTCCTCATTAAGGCATTGTTTTCCCTTTTCCTGCAGGCTTTGCCTCATTTTATGATACAGGTTGTATTCAAATATTAATGGCATACCCACTGTGGCTTACTGTCCACAAAATTGCCCACAGGGCTATTACACAGGCTGCAGTGTGAATTATGGAGGTAATAACCATTTAAAATTAATATGGAAAGAATCCATTTCAAATTAATATTCATTGTCTTGATTAGGATTTGTTTTGACATGACATTTCTGCTCAGTAGAATGAAATTCAGCTGTAAGGGGAATGTATTTTGTGTCATCAAAATCCATGTTCCTGTTAGCCAGATTCTTGATAAGTGATTCTTGAGCCAATCAAGGCTGAAGTTGTGTTTAACACTTCTGGTTATCCACAGTCAAATAGAACAGTGTTAGCAGTTCCCATTGCAGCCATGATATTAAGACCCTATTTTCTAACCTTTAGGTGTGCCAAAATGAAGAAGTACAGCCTTTCTTTCAGGGAAGTGGAGAGATGTCTCATAAGTTTCAATCAACTTTGACATTTCTTTTTAAAACTGTCCTTAAGCTAAATATGGCTTCTTCATTTGCTATTGACACGATGACTTTATGTTCTTCTGTTTAAAGATCCAGAAAAAGTGGTGATGATCCTGTAGGGAGAAAACTAATCCTGTGGCTTGTCAAAGCATTTCTCTAACACTGCTAAAATTTTGCATCTGATAGCCTATTTCCTTTTTCTGCATGAAGTCAAAGCTTATGAAACCATGAAGGCTGTCAGGTGAGAGCTCTGTTGCACAGATTATACAGTGTGAGAACTCTGTTCAACACAGGTCACATGCAGATGAAGCCAGAATTATGCCTGCCTAAAATTTTCATCAGAAAGCCTGCCCACACCACACTCACCCACTTTGGTTAAGATGCTTTTCCTGCTTGCTGCATAGAGGTGAGAAGGGGAGGGTCACAGTGTGAGAGGCTGTGTGCTTTTCCCTCTGTACAGCCGTCAGCCTCACTGCAGCAGCCACCTTTGTGCAACTGCTTGTGTTCAACTACAGAGGCTTTTTTTGGATTCTCTAAGTTAAGCACTGCTGAGCTATAGCAATGCAAATTTCCACACCTGCAGAGAAAAAAAAAAAAAAGAGATATTTTTAACTGATTGCATGGTATTTATAGTGGAGAATTTGATAACAGGAAACACGCTTGAAGCAGTGATAAAACAAAAGATGTTTAGTTCAGCAGGAGGGATGTCAGTCAGGAGTACTTCAGCTACTGTTGAACATGGCTCAAAACTTGGGATGAATAAGATAACCTTCTTTCTCTTCTTTGCTGTGACTGTATGATATCTCAGTAACAGGGAAGTGATGGCAATGCTTAGTTAGGCTTAGTTTCTTGCAAGTGCATCTTCCATGAGTTGCAGTCAGTTCTCTTTGTGTGAAGACCACTAAAAATTATGACTTTAAGGTAGCAAAGGGAGGCTGAAGGTAACAGAAATCTTGTGTGGAAGCAGAACAGGAACTTTCTCCCACAGTCCTTGACTGGAAGTTGGTAGCCTGTGAGTAGCGTAGCACAAAATCCTTACCCCTTTTAAACAAAGGAAACTGAAAGTAAGAGAGCAACAGAGACAGCAAAAATCAGCAGAGAGGTGAAAAAGCAAATACAAGACCGTCTTCAGTAGAGGCAACAGGGATGTTAAGTTGGAAAGAAACTGAACCCCCCAGTATACTGGAGGAGTCCAAGGCAGCCCCAGAAACCACATTCACTTGCTGTCCAAAATGTGCTTTTCCAGCTCCAAAGGTGACTGGAGGAAAGTTCTGGAAGAGTGATGGCATAAAGGAGCAGTCCCACTCTGTACAGCAGTCACAGAGACAACACTAGTCACCTAAAATTCCTAGCACCTGGGGATCCAGAGTCTTCTTGGACCACAAATGTCATTGATATTAAGAGGGAGGCATGATATTGGTAGAGCTGCTTTGTAAAAGGAGAGCTGGGTGATACTGAGATTTTCGCGATTCTTACTGTGGACTGAACTTGTGTGCTTTTACTGTGTCTGTGATAATATGGATATGATAATATGAATAGTAGTCCTTTCATAGAATAAAAGCCAACTAATGGAGGTATTCCTCTCAGTAAGTATCTGTGCAGTAAGAGACCATATGTGACAAGTCAAAGAATTGAAGTAAATTAATGTACTGAACACAGAATATAAAATTATAAGTGGTGTAATTGCAAGCCAAAATTTCAGTAAAATCCTACAAATCCTAGTTCTCTTACCCTAATGAGAAGCAAGTTTTCTTCCAAGCAGCTGCATCCACAATGCTATTTCCCTGAGGCTAGATCTTCCTTAACCTTCTCTTTTATATCAGCTGTATGTACAGAAACATAGAAGAGTCCAGTTTTCAGGCATTCTCGTAGCATTTGAGGAACAGATCATGTAAGAACTATATGGCTGAGCAACAGCAGGGAGCATTGGACTTGTAAATCAAAGCTTTGGCTGAAGGATCTTAGGTCAAGGAAGGCTGGAAATTATCTGTGTGTATGAAGTTTGCTGTGACAAGCTTTATCTTCAGGATGTAAATATCAAGAAACAACACTTTTCAAGTAAATGTAAATTGCTGAGATTACTTAACAAGAAATATACCAAATATCTTGTGTCTTTTCAGGAAGAACTAGAGGCAAAGGCTAAAGCTGACAAGATTAAACTGGCATTGGAGAAATTGAAGGAAGCCAAAGTTAAAAAGGTGAGCCATAAAATAGTAAATGCTACCATAAGAGCTACCACCTAAATATCTGTTAACATTCTTCTTGAAAAATAAATTTCTTACTAAAATGACTAGGCTTTTCCATATTTTATCTGTAAACATACTCTGTGGATCTCTTGTCATCCACCTCAAGAGAAGTCTCTGGGTGAATGCTACTGCCAAGGGACTTATTTTTTAGAGGACTTGGAAAGTGCTACCTCTTTTTTTTTTCAGTGTTGGGGCAAAACCCACTGTTCTGATAAGTTGCTTTAGAGCAAGCAGAGTGTACATGAAAATGTGTCTTACTTATGCTGTGATGATTCCAAGAGTATTAAACTTTACTTTATAGTGGATATGGTGGATTTAGCTAACCCTATTAAATAATGAGGGTCTTGCTAAATCTTTTCACAGCAGTCTAGTAATATACTAGCATAATAGAAATTATTTTAGACCAACAAATTAGAAGCTGCAGGTGTTCAGTAACTCTGAATAATGAATGTGAACTAAAGACAGTCATAACCTTTCAGTCTTGCTCAAAGAAGATGGAAAGTATGGGAGCCGGCAGAGCTTCCAGGAAGAATGGAACTTTCTGATAAATTTGGGAATATCCAGTCTTGAGATGGTTCCCACAGAAGACTTTATGTCCATGTACAAATGCTCCTTCTGAGAGAATGTTTTGGGAGGATTTCACTGATGTTGTCTTTTTAAAGCTCTGTAACTAAAGTTATGACTGCTCACTGGTCACTCTCTTTTCCTTGTAATGTTAGCAATTCTCCTTTGGAAGACTTTTTTTCCCAATTTACCTGCCCTCCCCAAATATTTGGAACCATATGATAGAAGTAAGGTTCAATCTTGTGACTGTCACTATAATGAAATTACCGTGCCATTCTTGAATTCTAATTTGACTAAATATTGTCAAGGAAACTGTTTTTCCCTCTTTTACTAAAAGCAGAGGGCAGGGATGATGGTGAAATGCAAGCTCACAGCCTTGGACTTCAGGAGAGCAGACTTTGGCTTCTTCAGAGATCTTCTTGGAAGAGTCCCATGAGGAACTTCCTGGTGGGAAGAAGGGAATCAAGAAAGCTGGTTAACATTTAAAGATCTCCTTCAAACTCGAGAGTTCCATCCCAATGGAAGATGATCATAAAGTATTGTGAACATGATCAGGAGTATCTCCTGTGAGGGAAGGCTGAGATTGCCTAGGGAAGAGAGGGGTCTGTGTGGTGCTTGTCTATCTCTAGAAAAACCTCAAGAGAGGGTACAAAGAGAATGGAGCAGGGCTCTCTTCAGTGCTGCCCAATGATGGGGCCAGAGGCAGTGGGCACTGAAACACGGGAGGCTCTGAACACCAGGAAACACTTCTTCACTGTGGGGGTGGGTGAGCCTGGCACAGGTTTCCCAGACAAGCTGTGGAGGCCCCCTCCCTGGAGAAGATAACAAACCATCCAGACAGGGTCCTGGCCATCGGTCTCTAGGTTGTCCTGCTTGTCCAGGCAACTGGACTGGATGACCACCAGAGGTGCCTTCCAAGCTCAGCTGCTTTGTGATTCCGTGGAGATGGAAGCTGCAGGCATGTTTCTGAGCAGTCAGTTATAACCAGACAAAAATCCCCTTTTGCCTTAAACTTGTTAGATGATGCAGGTACAGCATTCTTTTTCTGAATAATCTGTGCTATGGCTCAAATGCTTGTTTGACAGAAGATTCTTCTTAAAAGGATTGGAATCAAAACAAGATCATGGCTTTTCTTGCATTTGTTTTTGCTTTTCAGAGATAGTGTAGATTTTTCTCTTGGAGATCATAACTCTGCTTCTACCTGACCTTTTACACAGATTGTGTCTACAGAACCAAAGCTTCTTACGCACACATTTTAAAATAAAGAGCTATTTAAACAAAAATATGGAAAGTCCTCCCAACTCACCAGCAATGTACAGACCTTGTAGAGAATTATTCTACTGTTTTCAGTACTAATGAAGCATTTTAAGTACTTTCTCATAATCTACTTCCAGTTCTTTATCACATTTTAGGTACTTCAGCATTTTCTTGCATTGTTCCTCTCTGAAGAAAGTTCACTGTGTTTCTTGTTTAACAAATACTTCACCATATAAAGAAGTAATGAGTATTTTAGGTTAATTTGGTCAGTTAGTAACTCATGAGGGGAAGAGGAGGGGATCTTTTCTCTGTGGTGGCCAGTGACAGAGCCCAAGGGAATGGCCTGGAACAGGCCCTCCAGGAAAGTGTTCACAGCACCAAGCCTGACAGAGTTCAAGAAGCATTTGGACAATGCTCTTGGGCACATGGAGCAATGCTCTTGGGCTTGTCCTGTGCAGGACCAGGAGTTGGACTTGATGATCCTGATGGGTCCCTTTCAACTCAGCATATTCTGTGAACTCATCTGTTTTCTTATTGATGACGGTTGGACTATGGCCCATCTTAGTACAATTCAATTTCAGGTTATTTTGTAGGCATGGCAAGATTCTTCCATTTTTTTTCTGTTTAAAACTAAATTTTCCACATTTGTAGCTTGCATTAAGGACACTGTCCTTTTGCACTTGGTTTGCCTATCAAGCATTTTCTTTAATTGCATGTCTAGTAGATTTAGAGAAGAGATTAACTTCTGCTTTTTCTTCAGAGTAATTTCACCTTTCCTGCAGTCATGCACAGGACAAGGCTTAATTTTATTTTAAAAGAAAAGATCTTTATTTTGGTGAAAATTATAACGTTAAAATTTTGGAGCTGTTTTATTCTCACAGCTTGCTGTGGGACAGGTATCAGTAATAACCTTCAGCCTTTATCTTTCTTATCTGTGTTGGCAGATTCAGACTAGTCCTTTTGTTGCTTCTGAAATTAACTGACTGTTCTGTGACTTTGTTCTCAGCTTGTTATCAAGGTGCACATGAATGATAACAGCACAAAGTCCCTAATGGTGGATGAGCGTCAGGTGGCACGGGATGTTTTGGACAATCTCTTTGAGAAAACCCATTGTGACTGCAATGTCGACTGGTGTTTGTATGAGATGTACCCAGAGCTGCAGATTGGTAAGTGGTGTAGTCACATAGAGGGCTGGTAATCTTGAAAGATCAGGTAAGTGTTGGTAATCTTGAAAATTTCTCCTGCCCATGTGTCCCTTGGTGTTGGCAAAATCACAGACTCTAAGCTGAGGGATGCAGCAGGAGTATGTTTGGTGTGTTCATACTATAGAAATGAGTTCATTCAGCTGTGCTGTGACCTGCAGAAGGCCCTTGCTTTTCATCATTTCCATTATTTTATTTTACACAAAATGAAGGAGCCATCTGAATTTCAAGGTGATGACAAACCCAAACACACCAGTACTCAAATCCACTTTTTGAGGAGAGGATGCAGTGCTGGAGTGTTGTCAGCAGGCATGTATTACATACTGGCCAAACAAATGTCATTAAACAAGACTCTGTGAGAAGTGTTTCAGTCATTTCTAATGCTCTTCATTTGTGGTAATTGTTTTTTTAAGTGTAGCTGTGTACAGGGCACTGCTCTGCTGATGGTAAGTTAGGACTGCTGGAGCAATTAACCTGGTCTCCGGGTGTAGGAAACAGCTGAGCAAAACTTAGAAATTGTTCTGTGCAACATAATAAGTCTTGTTTGAAAAAAGCTTCAAGGTTTCTTTCATTAAGAACACAGTATTATCTAGTTGTGAAATATTTCAGAATCTTTTATTTGCCAGACTGAAAAGGTATTGACATCAAAAAGAAAAGGAAAATTGCCACAACTTTATTTCAGAGTCACATTTGACCTCAAGAAATGGGAAATTGTCCAACAGCCTTTAACATTCTCAGTTTACAGTCTCCCAGCAGAGATGGAAAAATTCTCAAATAAAGTCAAAGATCAGTATTGCACTTTAAAAGAGCCCCAGGTGTAGTCATTCTGCTAAATTAAACAATAGAAATTTAAAAATAATGGGAAAAAAACCTGACTGGTCATGAGCAAGGAGATGCTCATCTGCTTGTAAGAGTGGTGCAGAAATTTACTGCCAAACTGTTCTTGCTACTTGATTAAGATAATGGTGTTGCATTCTTTTGTACATTCTTATCTTAACTAAGAAAAGACTGGAAATGTCATTTGACCCTAAAAATCTGACAAAAGTCACTGAACAATTTTGGAGTGTTTCCCTGTCTTAGAAAGTTGCTCCCTTTTTGTCCAGTGTGACTTGGACAAACATGTCTGAGTATTAGGATGGCTTCACAATAAACATGGTTTCTGTATCTCCATAGTCAATAAAAAGAATGTGCTTGTGTTTCTTCAAAATCTGGATAGATATTGGAATTTCCCATCATGCAGTTGAAACTAAACGTGTCAAGGAGATTGTTTGCTATAAACATAGGAGTAAGTGATTGGAATTTTTATGTGAAAATTAGTTGTGCTACTTTAGTCCCAGCTGATGCTAGGTGATTTAGTTAGTGTTAGGGTATTGGTATGTAAGGAATTACTCTCATAATGAATAAAAATTATTTTAAAAGCTAGGACAGAAGAAAAATACTAAAGGAAATAAACTTGTATCTGGATCAAGAAAAAAAGGAAAAATCTATTAACTCCTGATGCAGTGATCTATTACCAGGTCCAGATCTGCTGAGGATGGAGCCTTTTTGTTTGCAGAAGGCAGTTTCAATATGAATGGAATGGTACATGTTCTTTCTTCTGCTTCCAATGCACAGCAACATGCAGTTAATTTTGTTCAAAATCAGAACAATGTGAGCCATTCTTTATGTTCATCAGTATACTTCTTGGCTGCTCTAGATAACTCTATTACTATCAGCAGAAAGACAGAACTTTTCTGCACTTCATCTTTCTGCCTGCTTTCCACATTAATATTAAAGACAATAAAATTATGTTTACTTTAAGAAGCAAATCTGCGCAGCAAATAATTCTTGCTAAACTGAAGGTCCAAGCTACTTTTATATCACAAGATCGTTGACAGGTTGTCTTACATATACAGTTATTTTGAAAGATTGTCATTGTAAATAAAATAAACTATAGTTTAAAATTAAATACATGTTAAATATCACAGATAATCTCAGTAGTGAGATGGTGATGTAACACTGGGCTGTACGTATCAGAATCTGTTTTGCAATAAAGACTATAGTAATCTTATAATAGGCATCCAGATATGACTTTTTTTAGGTAAACTAATTATTAGAAAGATCCTTCTGAGGATGATAAAATCACATTTTTCATACAAGAAAATCCTGGTGCAGCAAATGAACAAACAAAAATATATGTGGCAAACATTAGTGTTACTGTCTGAGAATTGTTTCCTGCCTATCTTGAACTGTAAGGTACTGTTCACCCTTCAAACCATTGCTGGGGCTTTATATAGTGCTTTCTATTTCCAGTGCATTGCAGAAGTACCAGTTGCTAAATGAGGAGTGTTATGTGGTTGGTGTTAAAAGTTACTGGGTACATGTGAATGGGTCTCGAAGCTAATCTCATTCTGTGAATTCAGTTAATTCACAAGATAGAGGTTGGATGGGATGTACTAAACCCTTGTCAAAAGTAACAAGTGTTAAAGAAAGCCTACAAAATGTATGCTTTGTTACTTCCTCTGATGCTAGGCCAGTCTAGGCCATTGGCAGATGTGACCACCAGGGACCACAGGAATGGGAGTACGGCTGTTCCCAGGAACTGCCAAAATTCTACTGAAAATTGGAGCTGGGTGAATTCCCTACCCCAGTACTGAATTTGTAGAAAAGTGCAGGTTGGGACACTCCAAAATGACCTGTCAAGTTATGCTCAATTCCTTTTCCTTTAAAAAGGGTTTTATGTTGAGCAATCTTATGTAAATAAAACTGAAATGGTTTCAGAGTTACCTAATCTCAGCACACCCTGTGGCTTTCCTGGGTGGAGGAGTGGGGTTCAGAGCAGATCAGGAGGGGACAGAGCTGATATTAGGTCTCTCACATCCCTGGCAAGGTTAACTACAGAGATGCTGGGTGAAGCAGTGTATCTTGACATCAGTTCTCAGTCTATCTCTGTATTTTTTCTACTTTGCTATTTGTTGTTTTAAATACAGTTGCTTGAAGCCAAACATTTTATTTTCAGTGCATAGAATTCTTCCTGTTGACAGAAAGCAAATCTTCATTGTAAAAGAAGTAAAGTAAAAAGACAAATAAATTAAGTCTTTACATTTATTTTTGTAATTCATTAGCCAAAGTTTATCTATATCCCTTCTTCCATCCCCCAGTCTGCAGTACTGCAAACCTTAAAAAAACCAAAATCAATCAAAAGCAGAAAGCCGTGAAATACAAGGGGGTGACTGTCTACTGGTGGTGGGTCACTGCTTCCATCCCTTGCAGTCTTCAAGCAGCAGCACAGAGATTCAGGAGGAATCCAGGAGCATGGCACAGCTCCATAAGGTGTCTTCTGTAGCTGCTTTGCCCTTCCATCTGACACAATTTCGTGTGGTGTGTGACGGGTTCTGCACCCATCTGTGCAGTGGAAAAGAGTGCTGGGCTGTCCAGCCCTGAGTGAGGGAGCATCAGATAATGATTCCATTCTTGAGCAGCAATTTCTGCAGCCTCAGGAGAGGGCAGAAACAGTTTGAATGTCTTAACGTTGTCTTCTCTGTCTCTCCAGAAAGGTTTTTTGAAGACCATGAAAATGTTGTTGAAGTGTTATCAGACTGGACTCGAGACACTGAGAATAAGATACTGTTTTTGGAAAAAAGTCAAAAATATGCTTTGTTTAAAAATCCCCAGGTAAGCTAACATGGTATTTGGATAAAAGTCTAAACTAAGGTCATTTAGTCTGCATGCTGCCTATTACATTAATATTTTCTTTCAGCTCTGTCAGTTCAGAGAAAGCAAAACTTTTATTTTCAACCAAAAAAAAAAAAAAAAACCCACCAGGATTTTGAATGCAAGGATTTGAAAATTAGAGTTTTCTGGGTTTTTTTCTGATATTGTTTTAGAGTCCTGTCTGTCAAGAAAAAAACTGAAGCATGTAGTTCACCTCCAGTACAAGCCACTGCTTGGGTACAGCTCTTAAAACTGTGTGAGATGGCACAGCTGTAAAAACCTGGCCTTTGTTTTTACTGCAGCTTCTACACTATTTCTGCTGGTGAATATAAATGTTTCCTTGAAGGCCCAGTTTTTGCCAGTTGTACATGAGACTTCATAAAGGTTATACTGAGCGCTACAGAGGATTTACTGGATTTTGTTTGTACTGAGAAGAATTGGGTTTTCAGTAACTTGTGCACATTAACTTTGTAAAGGAGGGTCTGCACACTGAATTGCATCAAATTATTCAGATAAGTATATACACAAATTGTTGTATTTCTTGTGTTTTGTGGTCAAAGCTGTATGTACAAACATCTGGAACATACAGTTGCTGGATTCTGGGGCACAGGATCTTTTCCCCATGTCAGCTGACTGTTAGCTCACTGAGCATCTGGTTTGTTTCTAAGGGCAGCAAGAGAAAAATGAGCAATTCAGCATTGCCGAAAAAAAATGCATCAAATATGTAATTTGGCAGCAAATCTCACCAAGCTGCTCATTGGGAAATTGTTTTTTTATAGAATGAGCCTGTATTACAAATAAAACCTACAGAAAAGAAGTTTATTTCATTGATATAAGTATCCACAGTCAGGGAAAGAAAACTTATCCTGCAGTGTACATGGATTCATGTTGATTTTTAATATGAAACAGCAAAACCAAGTTTGGAAATACAGTGTGCTGGCTCAAAGTGTCCTCCTGTCCAGAGCACATAAACCTACCCAGCAGCAGAGGATCAACCCCCTGTTTGATTCGTACACTGTAGTGTTATTTGGGTAAGTGGTTTAGAGCAAGGCTCTGAACCTCAAACAGGAGGTAAAGCTTTGATGAATATTCTGCTCTGATGAATATTACATTTTGGTTGCAATGAAATTTAGCGATAAGTGTGACCTGAACCAGAACCAAACAAAAGTGTAGGTCTGTCCTCGTGTGTCAGCTGGATCCAGACAAGTCTGCAGTCATTGAGCTTTAGCTCCTCTGTGATGAGCTCTAAAATGAGCAGTCTGAACAAACTGGATCAGTTGTGGCTACCACACTGTTGAAGTATTTTGCTAGTAATAAAGTCTGACCATCTGTCAGGCGTGGTAAACTCAAGCATTGTGAATGGGGAAAATAGTACATATCAGCACTTTGTGGCAGAAAGTAATCAGCACTGTACAGAGCTCTAACTAAATACTGAAACATGGTAAAATATACATCTGCAGTGAGTCCCTGAAAAGGCAAACCAAGTGGAAATGCTGAGTTGTGGGGGGGTAGTGTGTGATCACCTAGCTAACTACGTATGGAAATTATGTTGTAACCAAAGGGAAACTGAAATCTTGTGCTCAGTGTATTCAGCCTCCTTCTGGCTCAGTCAAGGCTGCCACATAAAACTCATTTTGGGTGTACACAAATTGCAGAATGCTTTCTTTGACACACCCAGTGGTGCTAATGCTGAAGCAGCTGAATTCCTTGTTTATTTCATGCTCATTCTGTGGAAGGGTTTTGTGGGGATCTCACCGGTTTTTATCTTGCATATCTTTTTTCTGGGGAAAAAAAAGAGGCAAATTCCAGTGGTGGCCAGGTGCCTACAGTTTATTCTTAGACAAATTATTGATACAAAATTTTCATCACAAAGATTTGACACAATTAGTGCTTTAAAAAAAAATCTTATAAAGATGGGCAGATGCCTTCCTAAAACAGGTGGACCTCTGAAGGTCTGTGATCTGTGCCAATGTTTATTGTTTCTTTCTGTGAACTAGTTATAGGCCTATTTAACAACATCAAATTAAAAGTGTTCCATTTTCTGAGGGGGAATTGAAGTTTTGAAATGCAGAATTTATTCTCTATATGCTGGTAATATGTTGCTCAGTTAATGCCTGTGACTTTTTTTGAAGATTGTCATTCTTGTCATGCAGCACTTGGTAGTTTTTCTGCAGCTTTGTTTCTGAAATATTGTTTTTAAGTGTTTTGAATACCTTTTAGAAAAAACTTCTACAAAATTCTCAGATGTCCTCCTTGCCATGAAGAGAGGCACATTTTTGCCCTCTGCTCACTGTGATATAATAGACCCTGTAGGGAGCTTGCAGTAAAAGACTGTTCCATGAATGCCATCAGTGACTCATCTGCAGAGAGGGAGCATCACAAGTCTGTGACCTAAGAGTGAAACAAAAATAATACTGGTACATGGGCAAATAAAGAGAGCCTTTACAACATTGGAAAGGTGATGCTTTGTCATATGGTTGAGTGATGCTGGTTTTCTCTTGAAAGCAAAGATTGTCAGGTATCAACACCTCTTTTCAAAGAACTCAAAGAATGATTCTCAGCTAAAAGATACTATAAAAGGAAGAAAAATGAAGGAAAGTGGTTGTTTTTAAGGTGTAGCTGAATCTAAACTCCTTGCTGTAAATGCTGGTCATGCTCTTCGAACACTGTCTTTTACTTCTGTTTTCATGAATTTCCATTTCCTGTGTTTTTCTTTTGATAAAGACAAACAGTGCAGGCAACGCCGCCTACATGTGCTTTTGTTTGTTTGTTTTTTATTATTGGACAGTATTTATGAAAATTATTGAAACTCTGTACAGTGAGAACTTTATGCTTCCTTATATGTAAGCCAAAAGCTAGATCTACACTTTCCAATGGAGAACCCATACACTGAATTGATATTTTATTTCTTCTGAAGAGCAAGAGTTCTCAACAGCATTCAGAAGGAGGTGGAGTAAGAATTTGTAACATCTTTAGTTACAAGACAGCTATAGTGAGTTTCATGCTTGAATATTTATCTACTATCCACCAGGTGATACTTTTGTTTTTCACCAGCTTGGCCACATTTATGAATCAAGGTTTTCCTTTGGTCTCCAGTTACCCAGTGATGGAAACATAAAAGGGTGACAGGGAACCTGGTTATTGAGTATGCTGGCAAAAGTGCAAAGAAATAGAAGTGAGAAAAGGGAGGTGTTTTTCACTGTACTCCCATTGTTTTGTAATCTTAATTTCTCTCTCTTTTTGGGCTTTCAAAAGAGCTTTGCCTTTACCTTCATGTTTTTATTACTTTTATGATCTTCAAAGTAATTTTAGGCATCTTCTAATATTTTTAATGTGCAGTTTCCTAGGGGATACGCCATGATATGAGTTGCAGATAGGACCTTGTTCTGCTTTATTTTTTCTGCACAAACCATGCTGCATTGAGTAGCAGTTGCAATGATCTGAAATGGGATGTGAGCTGGCCAGTTCTTGCCTCATATTGGGTGCAGGTTGGATGAGCATAAGCAGGCAGCCCATTGCTCAAAGAAATTAGTCATGAGTATGAAGCAGCTGCCTTGTTTTATGCACACTGCTTGATCTGTGCTGCGGTGGATTTTTCAGATCTTCTGGAAAATCAGTCTCAAGAGCTTGAAAGCAAAAATGCAACCTCAGTGTAAGAGGAGGCAGAGGGAGCATGCTGTCTTGGAGCACCTGTTTATTGCCATTCAACAAGCAGTTGCTGCTGCATTCCCACTTGGATGGGTCTATGAATGAAAAAAGTGAAAGGTGTGAGAGAGGTGCTATTTCATTTCGGAAATTCATTTTTTGAGTATAGAGACATCAATCAGAAAGTTTGATAATGCACCAGTTAAGTACTGTTTCTATCATGATCCGGGTTTGCTTTGCCTACATGCCAACACAGATGGTCATGGACACTAGTGAAAACACTTTCTATATTCCACTGTTTGAGCATTATACAGTGTAGAGAGAGATGCTCTGATTATTTTTTTACCTGTCTTTCCACACAAAAGGAGAAGGGTATGTCCCTAAGTGGAAAGGTTGTATGCATAGCCTTATCTTTTGAATGTAAGAAATAGTTAATTCTCAAATCTGTAGATATATGTAGGAAGTTGCCCTGCAGCTACATCTTGTCCCATTAATGACCTGACATCCCAAACCAAACATGCATTTCCCAGTGGTGTCCTCACACAGGAAAGAGCTTGCCTTTTACAATGACCTTTGACTACTGGACTTGAAATGACCTCTTCTTGCCTCCTCTAGGATGAATGCTTCTGATCAAAAATAGAAGACCACACAGTAATGAAACAAGCACAGTGTTCAGTCTGCTCCCCAGTTTTTTAGCCACTGACAAATATGTATATATGTACGTCCAGATTTCAGGAAAGAGACATAAAGGAGGTAATCAGTAATAAATGAAGTGTGTGTTGACAGGTGAAAGACAAGAGTGTACATCTGTGTAACATGGGGTTAGGTGACAGAGCCCTGATTCCCTAATGAAAAAGCTGTGGCATTAGAGATCCAGCATGGATATCCTTACAAACTTTCTCTCTTTACAATTGATTATTTCAGTACAGGGTGGTCTGGGCTTCTGCTAAATAAATGCCAGATGCCTGAACATGAATCAGTTGTAGTCAGAGGAGCTTTTTTTTTTTTTTGTATTATCAATGCATAGAAGGCTGACTAAGTCAGATGGATGTTCTCTCCACTAGGAGTAAAGTTGATGAGCCAAGCCTTGTTGAGACAGTGTGCTTACCTTGATAAATCTTCCTTGTGTATTTTAGTGGTTGTACTATGTCTTTATAATGATCTAGAGAAGAAGCCTTGCAGCTTGCATGTCCCTGTACCTTCCAAATCCATCCCAAAGTCTGGAGGCCCAACCCAGCCTAACAGTGCCCTCTGAGGCTTCAGGGCTGCAGTAGTGCTGCCTGTCAAGGAGAGCTGTTGCACATGCGCAGATCACTGGGTTGCAGCTGCTCAGAACTTTTAAGTGGGTTTTGTTTTGAGCTGATTTCAGGTTTTTTCCACTCTGAATATTGTCTTTAGATGTGACTGGGAAGCTGTGGTCCTTAGTGTTTGCTTACCTACAGCTTTGGACTGATTCTGTCCAGGCAGTCTGAAGCCAGCTACATTTCCTAGGATAACTGTCTGTTGTATTGAATGTTAAAGTTTCTCACACTATAGATGTGGCATCAGCATAGGCCACATTGCCTGTGTTTCTGAGCTCCCCTGACTTAATGTGAACTTCTAAGAAAGCAGTTTTTAAAGAACTGGTTTTGAGATCCAGACCTCTTCTGCTTCCTCTCCTGGTGCCCTTCCAAAAACGGTCTGCTCTGAGGCTTGCATTCTGGCAAACATCTGTTCACAGCACTGCTTGGAAAAGAAGATGTGGTTGTGTGGAAGAGCAGTGTTTTACTTCAGATAAATGCACAGCTGTAAATGTGGTCTACTGGCAGAGCAGATTTGCTGCTTGTTTGTTTCTTTCTTATACTATGGCAACAGCCTGTTCCTTTATTTGCACACTTCTCACTTGTATTTTGGTAATGTTTGCATTTATGTTGCAGTTTAGGTGTTGAAGAGTTCTAGGCATGTAAATATGTTGTCACTATTTCATAGTCTCGAGACATGAAAAAAATAGAGATGAAAAGTCAGATAAATTGAAAAACTGTAAACCACAAGAACTCTGAGTGTAAGCATTCTGGCCTCAAGGCTGTGGATCCAAATGCTGCTTCCATCCTTGATCTCCCTGCTTCTTTGACTGCCTTACAGTCTGCAGGCAGCCAGCTCTGCTTGTCTGGCCCTGTTTGCTGTGGAGCAAAGCCACTGCACATGCTTCAGCACATAAGTCCTAGCATCCTTCCCACTTGTCAGAATTTGCACATAAGTCCAAGTGCTGTCCTTTTGTCCATCTGTGCAATGCAGAAGGATGCAGACTGGTTATTGCTGTTCAACAGTGGGAGAATTTGTTTTTATGGGTGCATTTCCTTGAGGCACAGTGGTTCCTTATTTGTGGGGCAGGCAGGCACTGGGTCCTCCGAGGGCAGCTGCAGCATCACAGAAACAGAGGAGCACAGGCTTTATTTTCAGTAGGCTGGAGCACATGTGCCAAGATATCGTGGTGATCACTTCTTCAGATTTCTTCTAAATTTTTGAACAGTTTCTTGACTGCATAAAAGTATTTTGAAGAGCATGAACAGGGGTACAAAAATAGAAAGTAGTAACTTTGGATAAAGGCTTTGGCATATAAGCACTTCAACTAAAAATTGACAGCTGAGTTATATCCAGAGTGTAAGATACAAAGCATGCAAATTACCATATTGGGTTGTAGGGAAAAAGCTTTCTAGCCTTTTGATACTGCCTTGTATTAATTGTACATCAGCATGCAATCAACTGTTAGGTTCTCTACAACCTGTAATAATATAGGAAGCAATGAAGATGGGAATGCTAAAACCCAAACCCATTGATCCAAAAAAACAGCCAAAAACAAAAGCCACTGGTTTAAATTTTTGGAGGCTATATTTACATGGGCAAAACCAATCTTGTATTACCTTTGAATTATATTCAGAATAAAGAATTAAAATTCATGAGCAGCAGATGTGATTAAACTTATCTGTTAGAAGAGTCCATAAGCATCTGTCTCTTGCACCTGCAGGTTGGTACTCAGCATTTAAAGACTCAGTGACTATTGAGTGTGTTTGTAGCAATCTAGTTACTTGTATTGCCAGCTTTATAATTAACATGAACTTCTTTGTGTCTTTGTTAGAATTTCTACCTGGCGAACAAAGGGAAGAAAGAAAGCAAAGAAATGAATGATAAAAACAAAGAGGCTTTGCTGGAGGTAAGCCAAATTATTAGGTTGCTGATGCAAATGTCACCAAACTCTGCCACCATTTGCATCTGCTCTGCAGTAACATCATGTAGTTCTTTGTGGGAAATAGTGTAACAACAGGAAGTTCTGTGATCATTGGTGTCTTTGTATCTCGGGTTTAATATGTCGACTTTCCTCTCCATCAGCTGCTCCTCATTAAAAATGCAGATTATTCTCTCTTAGGCCAGCCCTTGGGACTTTTTATTGTTAGTAAGGCTGATCAATACCAAACAATTATCTTTAGGTTAGAAGTGGATTTACTTCTCAACTTATTAGCTGTATTACAACAGAACAAGATACGTTCACTTTTACAGAAAGTCTGTTTATTCTCTTGCCTTTCCTGCTCAAGTTTTACTTCAGATGTTGGCTTGAAAGAGAAAAATCCAGAGTTACTTGAAAGAAAAGATTACCACAGTTCTCCAGGCAAGCAGTTTGGTAAAAGCTCACAAAGAAATGCTTTTCTCAGGTGACTAAGAACTCACATTTCAAAATTAGTGCATCTCATGAAGGCACCAGATGTAAACCAGCAGAAGTCCTGGTGAATTCTAAATGAAAATGTTAAGTGATAAGTGTGTTGGCATTAAAAATTACCCAACAGTAAGTCCTTCAAGCAAACAATTAGTATATCTGATTAAACAGTGTTTTAAATGCTAGCATGTATTTCAAAGTGAAGGCAGAGATTGAGATGTTTTTAGAGCTATAAGCAGTCTCTAAAGAATCACCAAAGTATTTCTCTACAGAACCTATAAACACTGTAGTAGAGAAAAAAAACCAACAACAATATCAACCACTCTGTTCTATAGCCTTTACGGAGGACATCTATGTCTAGTTAAAAGCCTTTGTAGGTCTTTGCTTGACCCTAAGGGATGGAGGTCTAGCAAGCCTTTATCAGTGTGTGAGCACCCAGCATTAGCTTGGAAAAGCCTCCTTTGCCTGTCTAAGGTGTTCATCTCCCCAGTAACTGCACTCCCCATGTTCACTGTCACAAGAAATGTCTTTATTTTTCAAGGGAGCATTTTTCTGCTATATATTGATAGGATTGTGCTTAAATGGATTTATTTTGTGCATTATTATTATTATTCTTGTTGCACAGGAAAGCTTCTGTGGGACATCTGTCATTGTGCCAGAGCTTGAAGGGGCCCTTTATTTAAAAGAAGATGGAAAAAAGTCCTGGAAGAGACGTTATTTTCTTCTACGAGCTTCTGGAATTTATTATGTACCCAGAGGAAAAACCAAGGTCAGGAAGCCAAATAATCCTTTTAGCAATAAAATAATTCATGGAGGTGAAAGTGTAGAACTCCCAAGGTGACATTTGAAGAGCACTGTCTGGTGCATCTGAGAAGGCTGAGATTTCCATGGTTCAACTTTGACTACACCACTTGTGCAAATACTAGAATGCAGTCACTCAATCCTGTCACGTTTCTCTCCTTTTGATTTCAAGGGATAGATAAAAGCATTGATAAAATAGTGCTCCTCTGGAAGGCAGGAGAGGAAAGAAAAGCATAGCGCCCATCAGCTGGTGGTGAGCTGCCAAAATGCTTCATTGTTATATGGGTTCCCTGTGAAAGAAAATCTTAAAAAGTTGTCAAGTAAACTAATTTCTTGTCACAAAAAAGGTAGAATTTTACTTTGCTTGATACAGACTTTCTGCACCAGTAACCAGCTCATGAAATGCTGCACTTTTTTAATACAGTGATTTGTACCTAGAGAATGTGTTGTGTCTTTTATGGCTTTTTAAGACTGCCCTTTGTGTAGAAAGAAGTGAGTCAGAAGCATCTACCCGGCTGAATCAAATTTACTTACATTCAGTATTACAAAATATCTAAAGAGTCTGAATTGCCAGCACTGGATGTATTGCACATAAGGGCAGCTGGCTTTTCGTTTCCACAGTGATGAGGTAGAACAGTGGATTCTGGGATTGGTGGTATTTTTTGTGTTCTGAAAACCACTTCTGTTACCACTTACAACTCTGCTAATGCTTCATATTTAGAAATGCTGCTGCAGGTGAAGCTTTACTGTTGGGATTTGTGCTTTGAAACTTAACTCTTCTGCTATTTCCTGACAAAAGTACAAAGGAAAAGAAATTATGTTGTAGAGGGATGTTGTGCTGCTGCTCCAGTGACCTATTTTATAACCAAACCCCAGTGAAACACAGATTGCCTTGCTGCTTTCACAGCAATTTGTTTTGACTTTACTTGACCCTGAGATAATGGTTTTCATGCCTCAAATCAGGTTGTACACACAACATCCTATCAATTATTATCTAGAATGCTATTTAGAAGGCACTTAAGGTGGAAAAAGTGTAAGAGTAGTCAAATGTGAAGTCCATCTTGGACATTTCCTTGTAGCATGCCTTCAACACTGACCAGTAGTACAATGCCAAAGCAAGACGAGCATGTCCTGAGAGTTATTCAGCCTTTTTTCATCATCCAGTGATACCTGTTCCTGTGACTTCTCATCATAGTGCAAATGAGGGAAATGCTTTCTTTTTTCAGGTGATAGGCTGTAAACATAGGCTCAGATGGAGCAACACAGTCCCCTTGTAACAGCTGTTTAACACTTTACTGCCTGTCGTCATTACAGCCTGTGTAACAGCCTGTGTACCGCCCTGCCTAAAACTGAGCAGTTTTAGGGATTGTGTGCTTTAAAATCACTATATTATCATAACAAATCTAGTTCTTTAGAAGATAGTCACAGCTCTTTAAAACGGTAGCACAGTCATCTGTTTGCCCCTGCGTCTGTAACGACCTTCACCAAAAGGATGCCTATGCCCATGTCTTAGCCATTCCAGAGACGGTCCAGTGTCTTAGCTCAAGTCTGTGCTTAATGCTCATCTGTGTGATTACTGCACTCTGTGTTGGAACAGCAGAGGATGAGGTACACATGTCTGTTGTGGAGGTCTAATCTCTGGGACATGAGCAGGATGCTGTGAGAGTGTTAAACATCTGTAAGCACTGCAGTAGAATTTAGTAGAGCTCTTCAGTTAAAGCCCTTAAATTATGAGAGCTCATCCCATGTCAGGGTAGCATGAAAAGTGCACGTGCACCTTGCACATCATTCAGTTGTGGGCAGAGCAGTCTTTCTTTGAGGTGCAGAAATGAACAGTTGGCAGACAATTGTTGCAGCTGTTTTAAAATTCATCTGATATATTCCTGTTTTCAGTATTTACAAAAAAGCAAAGACATCTGGCATACCTTTGGCACTTTGTGCTGGCTGTAAAATACATGGCAAAAGTGAAAATACAGGGGCACATTCAGATAATTTTATACATATGCTAGTGGTGGATTTTGTTTCAGGGTTATTTGTTGACAAACCAGCACCAGTCAGCACTGCTGTCTCAATTTCTTTCTTCAGCATTGCTCTACTTACATCCCATTCAAAAACGTGCTGTTAATGGACAGGGTCACAAAACAAAAGCATCAGAATTACTGATAATTAAAAATCTATTTCTGTTAATTGTGTTGCTTTGCCATGTTAACGTTGCTGTGTCATGTTAACATTGCACAAATACATTAAGAGCCTCTGTCCCTTGCATAAAAATCTGTTCCTTAGAAGATAATAACAACTGCATTCATATTGGTCTTAATCACTATTGCCTGGTTCCTAAAGGAAAGGAGTACAACATTATACTGGATGGATTTGAGCACATTTAGCAACTTAAGGATGTTTGAAAAACCGAGGTCCACACACTCACTGACAAAATCTCTGGCATCATCAGTTGCAGCAGAGACAGGAGAAAGAGAGAAGTCCTGTCTACATCTAGTAGGAAGTGTTTCACCACACATCTTACTTGCAAAATCAATTCATAAATAAAGCCAACTCAAGGGCATATTGAAATGAAAATATCATTAAGAATGACAGCAGGAGACAAGAACCATCATGTGGATATTATAACATACCCCCATATCATATCATACCCCATTTTTAGGGGTGGAGGGAGCTTGTGGTTTGTTGTTTTATTTTTCCTTTTTTCCCCCCACAATTTCCTGATTTCTCAGTTTAGCCAAAAGTGACCATGTGAAATGGCTATTTTTGCATTTCCACACAACGGATTGCAAAAGTTACTGTATGCAGAAGTCATCACTGAGAAACATGCCAGCAACAGAAACCTTATTACTTTAACAATATATTTTGAACAAGGAAATGTTAGGATAAATAGAAATAGAATGATGCCAGGAAATCTGAGAAAATTCAAAGCAAAACAGATTAATCGTGTGCTTATTTCCTGATGAGGGTTTGTTTTTTACATGTACAAAAGAAAAACAAGCTCCCAAAGCAATTTAGAACCCCAAGCCTTCTTAACTCGGAATTTTAAGGGTGTGGTTTATTACTGTGGTGTTCTCTTTTGTCATATTAGACATGAGCTAAAATCTCCACACAAAGCAATGAAACATAGCATAACCAGAACACGAGCAAAATGATGAACTGTGTTAGAGATTATTCATAATATGTACTGACCCTCTTCCAATTTTTATTTGAAGAAAACAGACACCTAAAATTAATCCTTGTTTTTTCAGTCAGCCTCATTGGTATTCATGCATTTGATAAAGGTCCTATAAATGAGTTAGTTTCACCTCAAAATTCAATTTGCTGTAACAGTGATGGGCTTGGTTTTCTTTTGTAGACATCACGGGATCTGGCATGCTTTCTTCAGTTTGAGAATGTGAACGTGTATTATGGTTATCAACACAAAGTGAAATATAAGGCACCTACAGATCACTGCTTTGTCTTAAAGGTAAAGTACAAAAAAAATGTTCTGCAAATGTCACACAGTTTCTTTTATATGCAAATATGTTTCAGTTTGAATCTTCAAGGATCCTGATAAGACAGAGTAACTCTTGCAAAATCATGTGCAATTTCTTCGTTGCTACATTGTTATCAGCAGCATACATTTAGGACCTTATTTTTATTACTGGTGGTCCTGTGATATATGTCTACACTGCATCCTAAAGTTGTCTTCAAAACAGGGCTGAATATGCTGACTGTTAGGTGACTGTACACATTTGGGCAGATCACACCCAGGGCAGATGTATGATGACAAGTCTGGCAGTCTCTAATTTTGATGTTATGAGCACCATGGATTATACACCAAAAAGCGTGTCTACTTTTTTTTTTGTGGTCTAGTCATACGTGTTGAGGGGTTTGTTGAACTGAGATGCAAAATTTTGCAGGAATAGGCATCTGATTTGTCATATTTTATTGCACTGCTCTTTCTGGCAGGAAGGCAAAATACGTTGCTCATCCAGTCATGAAAATCAATGCTTGTTCTTGAATAAGTATCTCATTGCTGCCTCTCCAGGTAATAGCACTGCAAATAGGCTGGGAATTCTGCATCCCTCTCAGGAAAGGAAAAGAAGCCCATGTTTCTCACCTAGTTTAGACAGCAGAAATGAAGCTTTGCGGTTGTAGCAATTTGGCCTTGCTTGCTATCTGTTATATCACTGTACAAGACAGAAGATAATCTTGTTGCTGCTTTTCTTTTTATAGGCGTGTAGTGTGAACAAAGTATCAGAAAACACAGTATCTTGCCATCTCAGAAAAAAAAGTACAGGAATCATTCACATCAGAGGTCACTTACAGTACCACATTTTTGGCTATAGTTGCACACTTACAGCACTTTTTTTTATTCAGTTCCAAAATGTCTTCTAGCCTAATTTATATATGGCCAAGCAGAAGTGGTTTATAGGCAGATTTATTTTCTGAAACAGATGTATCTAATTAACACATATGAACAGTTTTAATACTAGTCCTCCACAAAACGCTCTACAGGAATCACAGGTGAGCTTTCAGAAGCTAACAGGTAAGCATTGCTTCTGAAAAGTACAACCTTTAATGAAAAAAAAAAAGGAAAAAGGGAGCTGATGTAAAAAACAAGGGGAAATTGATTTTCTAAACAGATGACTGGTCTAAGAACTATCTGACTAATTTAATAACACTTATTCACATTCTGTTCAGATGAAAATAAAAGTATGA
Organism: Motacilla alba alba; assembly: GCF_015832195.1. Taxonomy (NCBI): domain Eukaryota; kingdom Metazoa; phylum Chordata; class Aves; order Passeriformes; family Motacillidae; genus Motacilla; species Motacilla alba. Next base: position 16,347,634 of record NC_052017.1, on the reverse strand, counting down.
TTTTTGAATGCATGTAGCAATGTTTTTAACTGTTCATAATAGTTAGGGAAACTTTCTGGCCTTACTGCCATATTTTCTGAAGAGAGGTATGCTATTTACACTAGCAAAAAGTCACACCTCAACTGAAATTCTTGCTTTATTTCATGTGTAATGTTAGTGCTGTACCTTCAAAGTGAAATTGGAAGAGCAAGATCAAAAGCTTACACAGGAAAGCTTCATGTATAATAGGTTTATAAATGAATGAAAACTACTTAGCAAATCGTGTTGGCTCTAATGCTTCTAAAATGTGTTTGCAGTATGCTAGAAAAAACATTGTATCAATAATTATTTCTGAACAATGCAACTTAGTGATGCATAGATTATGTTACAGTGCTTGTTCTTCCTTTTAATTACTACAAATCATCATTTGGTAGATTCTTTACCCTCTCCGTTTCAGACTTGGCTTTTTTTAATGGCTGACTTGGAGTGGCTGGAATTGATCAGGAAATACAGGCAAATACTGATGTCTTCATATTTCTGTTATTTCAGAAGTGATAGTCTCCCACTTAGGGTGGCTTTCTGAGGGTGGTGGATAGTTTAATATTTATTATAATTTCTGTACATTAATTTGAATTTTATATATAAATAGAGTGTTAATTCTACTTTTTAAAGCCATGCTGCTGAAATTAGTTCTCTCATATCCTTGGCTTACCTTCAGAGGCTGGAGCTGAGGATGTAATACATCTTGAGATCTGTGGGCTGAGGGAAAGAGCAACGTTAAATGTCAGTCTCTCTGATTGGATCCTTGGTGACACGTGAGTGTGTGGACGGTAACACTGAGCCATTTATCACAGTTAGTCACATTTTTGCCCTGTCTGGTTTGATCTGTAAGTCTCCCAGAAGATAATATCTCTTGTCCTGACATGTCAAAGGAAAACAAACCATCATTCGTGAGATATTTCTCATCCTGCCATATTTTGCAAATGAAGTCCTCAAGAAGAAATAACAGTACTCTCACAGACAGGTGCAGTGAGGAAAAGGCAATGGATTTAATGGGTAAACATTTGTTTTTATGATACAGGCAGCCTAGTAATTTTGAAGACATTTGGATGCCCAGTTCAGTCCAAGCCAGTTGGAAATTTCTCCACAGCCAAAGTTCTGCTGTGTCCTCACAGCTCTTCCATTCCCCTATTTGTGCCTTGCCACAGAGGGCAGGGTAAGATTATCTGTCTTACAACAAATGGGGGAAGGTAATTGAAAGAGTAACAGCCACAGCCCATGCTAGCTCTTCACTGAGGTGGCTGTAAAGCCAAGGAAATATTTGGGGCAAAAAAGGTCTGGAAGCCCTTATTAGCTCCAGCAAGCTGTAATGCCACTTGGAAAGTTTTTGAATGGCATGCCACTACATTTTTTAAAGAAGTAAAAAAATTTAGGGATTCAGAAATTTCTGTCTGAGGACCCCCTTAAGAACTGCTATGTCAAAACAGTGAGCAGTCATCAGCCAAGTTACTTGCTCTGCTGTGTTTCAAATGTATCAAAAGAACCTGCCCAGCTCAGAGGCAAGAGCTTGTACTTTACAGTACAGGAGAAATACAAGGGTGTAACAGATTCAGCAGTACCTTGCTTCTGTGCTAGGTGGAAAATCCTGCTGAATTCAGAACTGTATTTTCCCAGCTTTGAGAACTGAGTTGAAAAAATACCATATTCATTTCTCAGTGGTTAAGCTATTGGCATCTTTACTTCAAAAACAGGGACATGCCCTTTGTTCATTCAAATGGCAGTGAATGGCCAGTAAGGTAGGCTGGTTTGGAGTTGAATATGGCCTAATACTTGAAGGAAGTGTTCTTTCTTTTCCTGTAGTCCCCAGTTGTATGATGAGGCTGCTAAACAAATATGTATGTTTGTAGTATTTGTTCCTGCTTTGAAGGTCTTGTCTCACTTTAGCAGGGAGAAAAGAGAAAGCATTTCCTTCCCCCCACCCCCGCCAGTCTTGGTCATCTTTATGCTGTGTCTTTATCGAGGGAAGAGTGCTCGGGAAAAATTTTAAGAATGAGCAGAGCATTCTTGTCATTTTTACATCTATGTTCCAGGCATTGCCAAGAATGTAAAGAGAATGTCAGCACTGTAACTAATGTTAACCACAGTCCTGGTGACCTGGTTTTAGCCAGAATGAGATTTTTCAGTTTGACTGGCACAGCCCTGAATAATATGGGTGTTGCCTCAAAGTCTTCATGACATTTCTTTGACTGTTGCTTTACTTTAATCTCTCTAAATGGGATGTGGGCTTTTTCTCCAGTTTCTTCTCCTTGGCTACAGTCGGGTATGGGGTTTGCAGAGACAGTGAGCTTTTGGTCATAGTGCCTGTCCCAGCAAACATGCATCCAGTCACCAGGAGCTGCTCCCTCTTATGTTTCTTATATAATCTAGGTGTTTCATTTGGGTGCTGGTATTAGTGTAGCAACAAGACCATGCACATCATGGGCAGGTTGCTTTGATACTTAGCCTGAAGCTGTGGTGGTTTATGCAGCCTGGGATATTGGAGCTGCACCTCAACTAGCTCAGATATAAGTATTCTGATCTGCAGATCCATGCTGTAGGATATTTCTCTTACAGCTAGAGAAGCACGATGTGTTGTGAGTGCTCCTTGAGTATCATTTGTTCCCATTATGTCAGCACCCCACTGGATATACTGTACAAAAATGGGATGTCCTTTGCTTATTTGTTAATAATCAAGACAATGAGGAGATAACGGGCAAAAGGGTGGGGTGCCAGAAGCAATTAAACATCACAGTATTTACTAGCAAAAGAGGGAGCATTTTGCTGAGCTTATTCAGAAGTTTCCTTTCAGGATGATTCAGGACACAACTGCAATAACAGAACAAAGCAGCTACTTCCTCAGAAGCTTTCACCAGAAAGCCCAGAAAGACCAACCGGAAAGAGCACAGCTGGCTGGTTGGAGATGAGAGCAGGGCCACCTTCAGCTGTGCGTGTGCAGCAGACCAAGACTGGTGTGCTTGGGTCCTGAGGACAAGACTGCATCCTGGCACAGAGCCTCCAATGGAGTTGGCTTTCAGGAATCCTTAGGCTTTGGGGCAACTAAAAACTTGAACTGTGCTTTATTTCCCAGTGGCTATTTGGTCTGTGCTGAGCTTTAAACTTCTTCAGTGCTCTTGTTCTATACCACTGCTAAACAAACCTTCCTCCCCCAAAGTCCCACATTTCAAAACCCAGGAGCAACACAAAGAGCTCTCAGAATATTAAAAACAGAGCCTGTGAGTATAAGAAATACTTTTTAGACATCTGCTCTTGTAAATATGCAGATTCTTCCTATTTTGTTCTCAGCCTAAGTCTTATGCTTTCATAAATTTAAACATCCCAGCCTTTTCTTTGACATCAGATAAAGTGATCTTTTCCTAATAGAGATCTCCATATGCAGAGAAGAGGAAAGGAAAGGTCAGCCAAGTTTGAACAAAGACCCTCACTCAAACCTGCATCTCTCAAGTTTGGATTTGCGACTCTGTTCCCAGCAGAGGAGGCAGAAGAGGATCACAGCACAGCTCTCCGTGCCACCCTGCACAGAGTACTGGCCATTCCTGGGAGAGCAGTGGTGAGGGAAAAAAATTCTCTCTGCATTCCAGCAAAAATATATTCACACACTGCACACAGCAAATAGGGATGCTTTAGTTCCTCAGAGCCACCTTTGCATTTACAAATGTGTGGTTTTATATCTAGATTCCCTGCAAATTTTCTCATTCACCATCTCATGTTATATGGGAAATGCTGTGGAAGTAAATGACACCTTTAATGATTTATTTTATATTCTGAAACTGAAAACCCCCAAAAATAAGGTATTTCACCAGAAAGGAAGGGATCTGTCATCATGCTAGCAACAGCATCTATTGCTCTGAGCAGAAATGGTGACCGTAATGTTCATTTTGGGGATTGTCTGTGTGTGTGCATGCGCACGCCTGCTCGTCCAGGAGCCGATTTTGTCACACCATGTTGAAAAATCTTTCAAAGCAGACAAATAGCAAGGTAATCTATATGCAAATTTGCTGGTTTAGTCAGTCTGATGTGCCTGTGACAAAGAGTGGATTTAATTATAGTTTATTGCTGCTGGTTATGCTTGAGTAATCTGGAGGTAATGGTGCATAATGCTGAATTAATCTAGGATGAAAAAAATTGGTTTCCTGGGGATAAACTGAGACAAAGGCGAATCATCCTCTATTTCTACAGCTGGGTACATTTTCCTGTGCAGTCAAAACAGTTAAGTTTTCCTGGCATCGTTTGGCACCATTATTAAAAAAAAAATAATTCTAATTGTCCAAAGAATTTTGGAAGTAAATTTTCAAAAAGAATGGCATGTTTGCAATAGCAGCATCATTCTAGCAGGTGATTGGTATTTAGTTTCTTCTCTCCTGATTCCCTCCTCCCTCACGCCCTGTGTGCTCCATGCAGGCTGAGTCATGTACATAATGCATTCAACACAAAGACAGTTAAAAAGGTAGAAGGTGAGAATTAGAGTGTTTGAGACAGAAAACACTAGGAATAACAACTATGTAGAACAAATGGCTAGTGCAGGAAACTAAGAGAGAAAGCAGGAGATTTTTTTTTTATGTGAAAGATTTGGAAATTGTTTTAGTATGAGTGCTTCAGATAAGAGTTTCAGAGTAAATTCATTGCTAGATTAACTGAGAAAGCAGAAGTAGAAATACTTTTTATTGCAGAACACTTTCAGGTACCTGGGATTACATTCATGTACATGCACAATTTTGCTAGATTAATGTATAAACAGCAGGGAAAATAAGGACAGAGAATAGACAGGGAGCAATTGAATATGATAGTTTTGGAAAATATTACTTCTGTATAAAGCAGACCTCTTTGGTTACAATGGGTATTATACATGTATATTTTAATGACCTAAAAATTTTGTCTCAGGTCATTAAAGAAATATAGGTTAAAAAAAATCCTTAATAATAGGGCAATTACTCTTTTATACATAGAGTTCACACATCTTCAAGAGATCAGTTAAGTATCATCATCTTCATGCAAGGGGTGCCTAGCATCTGAATTTGACCATGATGAATAGTAGATTGCAAATTTGAACCATTTCACTGTGACTTTTGAAAGGTAATGACTTTTAATTCTTCTTCCAGCCATGGGAGCCAGAAGGGTCTCAGCTTTTCAGAGAAGCTAGTTCAACACAGCACAAGTTCATTGGTAGTAGTTAAGGTATCCAAAAGCATTGAGCATTTTGTGAAAATACAGCCAAAAGCCAAAGCTTGTGACACAAAGTTAGTCACTTTTTATGCTTCTGGCTATTGTTTCTGCCTCAGAGACTGAGCAATGATCCATATATTTTGGGGCAGGGAATGCAATGAGATGCCTGAATAACTTCAGTTTACTTTTCATGTTTAGTGTTGGAAGAAGGCAACTCAAAAGAACATTTTATTGGGATAATCTCCAATTTCATGCACACATGGCCTTCAGTCATTTGTTTTGGCAGACACCACAGAAACCACATAATTCAGTTCCCATTTCTTCAGGTTTTCAATGTGTTTTATCTTTTTTTCCTTAGGCAAAGAGTTTATATCTTAAAATGCTATCTGTGGACAAATATTTTTTTTAACCTCTCCAGAAAACAAACTCTTTATATTCAAGTGCTTCTGTTTTTTTTTTATCTGTAGACAGTTGATACTTACAGGGGAGACAGTGGGACAGGGGAGAATATGAGGTTCTGTTCCAAACCTCTTCAGTGCTTTTCTGGGTGAGACATCCTTTTGCAGCCTGGTGTTTGAGATGCTCAGATCTTAGTACCTGCAAAATCAGGTTCAATGATGTGACTAATTCATCATTATTAAGAGTTTTGACATTGATAGATGAAAGTTCACTATAGTCGTTATTATTTCAAAGCACTATTAATTTTTTTTAATTTGAAAAAAATTCTGGAGAGCCTTTCTACTTGCATATTTCCACTTTTCTTTTAAACGATGACTTCTAGAGTTGTTACTGTTTAGGCAGTTGTCTTTCATAATTTGTTTTGGTGCTGCATATTTCAGAGGCAAAGGTGCTAAACCTTTCCAGAGAAGATGTTTTCACTTTGCTGTCAGATGATTTTAATGATCTTTTCAAGACATGGTATGCACCCTATAGCAAAATAATTTATCTGTCTATGTATGAGGTGGGGCATACAGAGGTTAGTGGTTTTTTGCCTTACAGTACAGTATTTCTCACATGGCTGTTATTGATGTTGTTGACCTCTGTTAGTCTCACAGACAAGTTATTACAGAGACTCTGAATCTAGTTTAGTAAAACCAGACTTGCATAGTGACTACAGCTGCTTATGTCTGTGTGCTGGACTAAACACTCTCCTGAGACACAGGAGCTGTGAAAGGAGGAAATTGGTCCACACAGAATCATAGAATCGTTTAGGGATCTTCACACCAAGTCAGCATTTCCAGGCACTTCCAATTGCCTAGGTTCTTTTTCAAATTGCTTATTCTGAGTCACCATTTTCATGCACTATGTAGTAGATTTTATGTGAAGTTTTAAGTGGAAAATTGAGCTTGAAAAGGTCAGCATTGAGAGCCGAGAATTCTGCCATTTGTACTGCCAAAGCAATTCCACTATGATACAGTTCCTCCAAGTGAGCAAATGATGGGCTGAGTGGGCTGGGACAATTCTTGGCTGAAACATTTTACTTTCTTACCTAAAGTGGCATGCTTCATGCATCTAAAAACCACAGGAAGCCAAATGTCCTCATCTGAGCTAGTTATTAATAATCTTGTATGGGTAGAAACCTTCAGGGCTAAGCTTGGTGCTGCTGGTGTTTGTTCCTGTGGTCTGGCCTTGCAGACAGCTGCTGTAGGCAGCCTCTGTACTGGCAGCCTGGAACAGTCCTCCTTAGGTCTGATCGAAAGCTCTTGTGAGGTGAGGAGTATATTTCCAGTTGACCTTGGTGGGCTTGGATCCAGTAATGAGTTAAGCTTTATGTATCATTCATAAAGTAAAAAGAGCCAGTGCTGCTGCTGCTTCTTGGAAAATGAGAGACAATACAGTTCTCAGCTGTAACAAAGAGATTATGCAGGGTGCCTGCATGGCTCTGAGGTGTCTGACCGTCCTTCGCAGAGCTGGGGGTTCAGCAGCCTGCTAGTTTGGTCCCTAATTGACAGCACATATTTGTGACTGTGCACTTAATCACGGTTGCTGATTGGAGTAATTTAATCAAGGAACTGATTGGGGCAATTTGGAATAGGTCCCACTGGTGAATATCAGTATTTAAGATGGATTGCCTGGTGGAGACAATAGCCAGCAAATGACAGGGTAAAGGGTAGCCAGTAAGTAACTCACATGTTATCCAGCAAGGGACCCTGTCACCTTGTTCACTGACAATTCCCCCTCAACTTCTCAGGATTGTGAGACCCCCCACAGTCTGAAAATATTCATAGGCAGGGTAAGGAGTGAGCTGAGGAAATTTGCTGATGATATATATTATGCAGATGATCAAGGAAAGGGCAGACTGAGGAATTCTGTGAGACTGAGGTGCAGTGCTCAGTAGTTGTCAGATATATAAATCAAGCATTAGGAATTATTAGGAAAGACATAGATGATAAAACAGCAAGTGTTGCCTTACCATGGCACAAGTTCATGGTTTCTGTTCACCTGTGCAGTTCTGGTTCTCTCATGTCAGAGAATATATAATAAACTTGTAAAATATCAAGCAGAAGCAACAAGGGTAAGCAAAGGTAAAGAATTACTTTGACTTGAAGAATGACTGAAGAGACTAGAAGCCTGTGGGCTAGAAAGGAGAGACAGCTTGCCATGAGTATGATGAGGACCTCTAGGCTGAGGAGTGGCATAGAAAGGTCTGGCTAGGGGTCAGGCATTCAGCATCTCTTCCAAAACAAGAATGTTACACAGAGCTAGTGGCAGCCAGGTTCAGAGAAGGAGGCGGCTCTTCATAGAGTGTGTGACAGACTTGAGAAAGTTGTTGCTAAAAGGTGTTGTGAATGCCAGAACTCTCTTTGTGCTCAATAAAAACTGAAGTAGTACCTGGAAGAGAACCTATTTATGGAGAAACTGTGAGTCTCATAAAACTGCTGAAAATCATTGTAGACAGAGCTGCAGAGAAGGAAGTATCATATAGCTTATCTTGTACTTCTTCTTCCCCCATTTCTGGCCACTCTCAGAGTCCAGGTGCTGAGTTCAGGGACCTTTGATCTGATGCAGTACAGGTGTTCTTGTGGAACTGATATTTCCATAGGGTGCCCCAGAGGAGAAGTCTGCAGCAGCCTTTCAAGCAGATCCCCATGGCAGGGCCGTGTGTATGTGCAGCACCATTACCTAGCTCACTCTAGGCCTTGACCTTCTGTGCCTTTTTATGCAGTGTGGACAGTCTTCCAGATATTTGAATAATTTGTTAAATTATGCAAGTCTTCTATTTTTGCTTGTGATAAAAACACACTCTGGTAGGTGTTTAAAAATGGGGCGGGGGGGGAGGGGAAATATGTAGATGCAATGGATTTCTTGCCTTGAAAAAGACAGGGAAGGAAAAACTCCTTTAAAAAAGCTCCTTTTTTAAAGGCTTGGGTGCCATCTGCTGGGTTCAGTAGGACCTGACACCCTGGAGCAAAATTGCTAGTTGCTGGTTGAGAAGTGCCTGAAGAACTGACTTTACCAAGGGTTGCAGTGTCTTTGCACCTCCTGGTTCATTTGTCTCCATTGGTGATAACATAACCCAGGTATGTGGGATGTACTCTGCCACATAAAAAATTGCCTGCTTACAGTTCCCTTTTAAAGGTACCATTCAGGCTGAATTCTCTGATTTTTCACTGTGTTTGGTCACCTAATGGAGAAATGGCGGAAGGAAACAAGGATTTTTGGGCATTGTGTCCTAGCCACGTCTTGTGCTAGCAGAGGCTACTCTGAGCAGCATTCAGGCTCTCTGAGGATGTGGGGACAAGGACAGGCAGATGCTGGGAGCTGGAGCAGGCTGTTTGTCCAGGGGCCTGGTTACTGCCTCGGTTTGATACGTGGCAGAGGTGTATAAAAACAAGATACAACCCTGTACATTTGCCTGTGTGAAGGGGTGATGTGTGAGTGTACCAGGTGAGTGAGGGTCCACTAGACGGGCATGGCCCCTGCTCTGCAGTTAAGGCACGTGGTGACAGTGAGCTGGCACCTCTGGGCTTGCAGTGGGAGCTGTCCCTTGCTCTCAACCTGGGAGTGCCCCAGAGCAAGGTGATGGAATAACCATCACAGGCACTTCCAGAGGTGGAAGCAGATTCATTGTCCAGGGGAGATGGCCATCTCTGTTTGCAGCAAGATTGGGACCTGTGTGAGCAGGTGAGTGCAAACATGCAGGAATTTGTAACATGGTTACAAGTAGTAATCCCTTTAGTTTTTTCCTCCTCACAGTTATCTCCATGGTATGTTCCCTCTCACTCCATAATCTGATGATGCAGAGCTTTGGCAGCAATAGTGGCTTGTGCAGTCCTATCCTCTCATCTATCCCTTGCTATTCATTCTGTCCCCAAGCCACAATGTTCCTTATTCCCTCACCCTATGTGAGGTCATGCTGCTGACTGCTGGGTTTAAAAACAAATAAACCAAAACTACAGCATCATGAAATGGGTTATATTTAATCCACACCAGTTCCGTTTTTGGGGATTTTTTTAAAATCAGAATGTGGCCACCTGAGCAGCTGGGTCAGCACAAGCAAGGGAAGCCTGGTGTTTGCAGTGCTGAGCAGGGAGCAAGGGACTGAGGAGCTAGTCTGCTGTGTTTGGCTCTGCTTTTGGGTCACCCAGCTGTGGGCAGGTTTGGCCTCTGCAGCAGGACGTCCCAGCCACCAGCAGATATTTGTGAGAAGGTGGCACCTACATGAGCCAGAGGCTGGCAGTGCTCTGTGCTGAGCACAGGGAGTGACCTTGCTGAGTTCCCCATGTGCAACATTGCTCTGTTTTGGGGGCTTAATGACACCTCTAAACCCAGTGTCCTTGCTAGGTGGAGGTGTGCTTTGAATATTTAACTGCACAGGCTGAAAAGAGAGTGAATCCTTGGAGCATATTTAGCTACTCTTTGTGCATTCACAATATTTCACTAACTGTGCACTTACAATTTTTAAGAATATAGATAGAAATGAACACGTAAATAAGGGATAATGAAGTGTTTTTCCTTTGTGTCCATTCTTTCCTTTGCATATCAAGAGATGGCAGTATGTTATTCCATCCAAGTTACTAAAGACTTCCACCATTCTCTGCAAGGTTTTAAAATTGTAGAGGTTTCTGGTACAAATGAAAAAGAATACTTCCAGTGGTGCTGGATTTTGAATGATCCTCTACCTAGAACGTATCACAGTTTTATATATAATTTGTGCAAAAACAGCAAGAGTAAAGCAGAATAAAAATATATAAGAAGAAAGCCATAATTGAGCCCAAAGAAAAGCAGTCAGTAAGGAGGAAAAATCTGTTTGAGCTGTAAGTTTATACTTAAACAAATTTAACATAGTCTTTGAAAACTAATTATGTTCAAAGTTCAGTCTAAGTGCCTCATGTATGACAAACCACAAAATGAGAAACACACTTCCTTCTAGTGTTTGTACATTGAGTGTTAGACCTTAAACCAGAGCAATTATAGATTTCATTGAGCTCTAGATCACTGTTACATTTCTGAAACCCTTGAATTCACATTCCAATGCATTTAAGTGGTTTCAAGCAAAAGCTGCCAGTGGTCAACTTGTGTGTTGTTCATAATCACCATAATTTTTATATTTTCTTATACTCTGTTTTTGCTGCATTTTTTTTTTCAAATCATCTTAATGATGTGTTTTCACAGGGTCATTGTATGGTTCCTTCAGGCTTTCATAGAGTGATTTAATTTCTGTGTTTGTCTTATTTTATAAATCAATATCTTTCAGCACCCCCAGATTCAAAAGGAGTCGCAATATATCAAGTACTTGTGCTGTGATGATAAAGCAACCCTGCATCAGTGGGTAACAGGAATAAGAATTGCCAAGGTGAGATTAAAAGCAAATTTACTTTAATATATTTTCTGTAAAAGCAAATCTTCCTGAGGTTGCTGACTGTCATCACCTCAACTGGAAATGCTGTGACAATAATGGACATTCACGTTGACATTCATTTTACCACAGAAACAAAGATCAGAAGTGCAGGATGAGGATGGATTTGCTGAATGTCCCTGTGCCTTAGCTATCAGCATGTTTTTCTTATTAACACAGGAGTGAGTTCAGTAGCTATAAAACTCATGTATTCATAAAACTTACTGCACAGTTATCTGGCTCAATAATAATATGCTGTAGCTAAAGTGTGCAAGCTCTGGTCCGTCCATTTGTGACATTTTTCAGACAGTCCTATCCAAATTGTCCGCCTCACTTTCTTCAAAAAGATCCTAATTGACAATCCATTTTTCTTTGTACAAAGCATTAAGGTAGATGGATTTATACATAGTCTTGGTATTGGCTGTATTTTCCCACATAAACCTACTCCTCTTATCTGTTGTTAGTTTGGGCTTTTTCCTGACAGTTTTGCTGCAGGGTGGCATATAAGAAAGGTGTGGGGTGAACATAAAATTATGTTGTGTCTTAGAGCTGTTTGCTCTAAAGCCTGGGATTCAGTGTCTCAAGTCTCCAGTTTGAAAATGTAATACTTGGGAAAAGATACTGAGAACAGTTGATTTTAAAGCCAGGTTTCAAGAAGTTTACAGATACTGAAACAAACATGAAATGTAAGAATTATATCAGTAGGATTGTGTTTGGTCATGGGGATTAATGTTTCTTTATGCTTTGCACCTGGCCCTACACAGAAAAGGCACACTACTTCTAGAAAGACACCTTTTAACAAAACTAGGTAGGAAGAAACAAGGTCAGAAAAGTTGTCCAAGAGTAAAATGAATGCTTGGCTCATGTTATTGTTTTGATTCTTTTGCAGTATGGCAAGACACTCTATGACAATTACAAATGTGCAGTGAAGAAAGCTGGCTTGTCCTCTTGGTGGGCAAATCAAAAAGTGGTGGAGCCAGCTGCCCCTGCAGGATCCTCATCAGCAGGTACTGATTGTCCCCTTCTATTATCATCAGTGTTGCATAGAGTCTTTGTCCAGAAAACTATCCATGGATTCAGCAAGATGTCTTTTTACAGACAGGCCAGTGTAGCAGCAAAGCTCTCACTTTACAGTTAGAACTTGGAGAACACAAAGACAGTTCACTGGAAATGAGTTTAAATCTGCACAACTAAATAAGACATTTTTCTGTGGGCATCTAAATCCTTTATCCATCTTCATTTTGCAAACTGATGGTCCATGTCTTGAAACTTTCTGTTTGCCCATCTCTACACTGGCTGTATTGGAGTTTTTCTTCCAATTAGTAAAAGGAGTGAGTGGGATATTCTGAGATTGATCATTATGGAAAGATTAGGAATGATTAGAAATCATTATAGAAAGGGTGAGTCACTCTCTGTCCTAGCCTTTCACTCACTCATTTGCATGGTAACAATGTGGGTGTTAGGACATGAGTAAGAAAGGACCGCGTTATTTTCTATCCTTACTTTTCAGTAGCTCCATCATACTGCTGTTACTGATCTAATAATCATACCAGTACAACGGTGAATGATAGTAGGTGTAACTTGCATGACTATTTTTAGTTTACATGCTTAAGATATGCTTTATTAAGATGGGCATGCTGGTCAAGTACTTACTGTCATAACACAGGTGAAGTCAAAATTACTGTTGGAAGTTAATATTCTGACTTCTCATGTAGACAACACAAATACCTTTCTAGGGCTTCAGTTCACATTTTTTTGTGTACCTAGGAGATAGAAGGTGGTTTTCCTACTATTCCTTGGAGTCAAATCATGTTACTAAAGACTTGTATGGCATGGGGAGACCCAAGTAACAGACTGTTTTGAGATCAGGGATGTTTCTAATGGGGGAAGGTGTCTTTAAGGGCTTGTTTTACTACTCATTATCCTACTCTGATTTTGTTAGCAATAAATTCATTTTACATCTCTTAAGTTGTGCCTGTTTTGCCCTTGATGGTATTTGGTGGGTGATCTCCCCCAGTTCTTATCTGAACCCACAAATTGTTTGTTAAATTTCTCTCCTCTGTCCAACTGCAGAGAGGAGTGAGTGAGCAGCTTTTGTAGGTGCCTATCATCTGACCAGTGCCAACCCTTGACAGGAGGAAGTTTACTTGAGGGTGGGTTTGACAGTTGTGGAACATTTGTGTTCTGGTGCTGACAGCAGTAGAGAGGGGGCTGGCCAGGGAGGCTCCATGCTGGTGCTGCCATCTGTCCTGGATATGGGCAGGACTGAGGCCCTAGAAAGGCTGAATATACATCTCTGTGACTTCAGCTCCTGACTAGAATCCAGGAGCATTGCATGTGTTCAGTAGAATATCTGCTAATTTTAACTAATGGATTGCATTAAATGGTTAAGTAGCCTGGAAAGGTTTTTGTCATGTATACTGTCTCTGTGGAATTCTCTCTGAAGGATCATTAGGGTTGTAATTGAGGCAAATCACTGTGATTCTGGGTATCTTACCCTTGTTGTAGTTGCCCTACATAAAGCCTGGGGCCTGGCTATGCTACTAGAACTGCCTAACTGTGAGCAGCTGTTGGTTTGTGTTTTGGAAAAGGAACAAAGCATCTTCACTTCTGTTTTCAGATGGCTCCATAGCCATTTATAAGTGCTGACTTCAGTATAGGCTAAAATCTGCTATAGAAAACTACACTCCTGTGTGAACTGGGCAGGGGCTGTACTCTGTTAATTTCAGTGGCAGCCAAGGAAGGCAGGTGAAACTTTGGTTCTCACCATGTATCCATTATTCCCTGGACACAGTGCTGAAACTAGCATTGGTATGTTCACATGTACCCCAACCTGTGTAGTCTGTGGCTTTGAAGCATCCCAGGTGCACCTCAGTCAAAATATGTTGTTTCCCTCTCTGCCTTACTGTGTGCCCTTGAACACTAAAAAAATCAGTTTATGTAGTGGTCTTGCACAGTATCATGATGTTTGATATATGGAAGATGTCGCTTTACGCAGGTGTTCCTTATCACTACAAGGATAAATATTTTGCATTTGGGCATCTATATTTTGCATTATTTGGACTACCTTTTTTTTTTCCTTAAAACAAATGCTAATTCACTATAAAATTTTGAAGAAATTAACTTGTAAAAATATTATAACATTTAAATTAAAAATAAATCTTTATAATAAAATGCATAGGCTCACATACTATATTGTCTGGGAGTCCGTTAGCTGGCTGGCAGGAGATGATGTATCAAGTGTTTATGAAATCCATTAACAGAAGAGGAAACAGATTACTGTGTCCCAGCCTTCTGTAACATCATTTTTGCCAAGTAGAACACCATACCTGCACTAGATAGAGTGGATCTCTCTCTGCTCTCCTTCATTTACTTAAATCTCAGTATGACTGAGGGCACCAACATCTTTGAGCAGTGTGAAAACCAAACTCATGCTCTGCTATGAACAGTAGGCAAAGGGACGTGAGACAGTAACTTGCTCCACTTTAGGGAGCAAAACCCCTTTGGACCACAGAACCCAGGGATTTACATCTGCTTCCACTGAGGAAGGAGAGCCACAAGATTGGTTTTATCTTTGTCTTTGTTGACTTCCATGTTAGTCCTTCAACACAAGACTGTAGTTTGAATGATCCTAAGGGTACTTTGGATTAAATATGCTGAACAACATGCAGGCACAGGTATGAAATTAAGCATGTTAGACCACCTTCTGTCATCCCTTGAAGCTTAAATAGCCTTAGTAAATTAGGCACACTGCGGATTTTTTCTTACTTCTCTGCCAGTCATGGGATTTGCGAGTATGGCAGTAAAAATACTTTATTCCATTTCTTGTCATATTCCTGGAACCCCTTTGCTGATCAGTAAAGTTTGCATTAAGATTAAAGCCATTGTTGTGCTTAGTCTACCCTGTAGGCAGCTAAGGGTTCACTAACATCTGAGAAGTACATGAGTGGCACTTGACTGGATCTCAGAACTGCAAATTATAATACAGCTAAGGCAGTCATTAAAGTTTGCAAATGTAGGTCTGTAGGCACCAAACACTGTCTACTACTTTGACACATACAGCTTTCAAAAATGCTACACTAAACTGGAGAGTATTTAATCCTCATCAAACTACACAGGGGCAGGGGATTTTTTTATAATTAAACTTGTAAATTTTTTCTTTGGTCTCATATTCACTTACTCCATTTGACAGTACTGGGTTATTTATGCATATCCCTTGCACAAGCAGAAATGGTGGGCAGATGTTTTGCAGAGCTTTAACTCAGCCAGCTTTCAGATCTGCACTAATCTGAGAACACAGTGAAGTTCACAGATCTTTGTGATTCCAAATGGGGCAGGTATTTCAGAGCTGGGGAGATGCTTTAGCTCATTTACTAAAGAAAGTGGATCAGCCTCTCGGTAGGATTTCAGACCTTCCACTCCAATGACTGATTGAAATGAAACTATGGTGCTTTTAGTCTTTAGCCTAAATTAAAAAAAATAAAAAAGCAATAAAAACTGGGAATATAGTAATACTCCAGCGCACTGCAAACTTCAAAATGCTGTTATGTAACGCAGGTATTTTAATAGAAGGTACTTATGGATTTTAATGTAAGGTACTTTATTTTCCTTAAGTAACAAACTGAATAAGAAAAGTCACAAAATGAGCTTGGAGTAGAAAACAGATTTTACTGAGTTATGTATAAAAACTTTGTAACAAGTGTTTCCTTGTAGAAGTTGTAAAGAAATTTTTAAAGTTGGGTATTCCCTGATTATATCACAAAAAATTGTATCTCTGTTAATATCACAAAAACATAACACTCTCTTCCCTCTGGCTCCTCTCCTTGTCACAGGTGCTGTTCAGTCAAATGGACAGATTCCTCAAAGTGATCATTGTTCCAGTGCAGAATTTCCAGACACTCAGAAGAAAGTGGATACATCTGAGGCACAAGTGAGCAGTTACTACAGTTAAATGTCATCTGTGGACAAGTTTTCCAAGTTTGTTTTCCTTCACCTTCTGTCTTCCCCTTCAAAGTGCCAATGAGAAGGGTTTGGCTCCTTGGAAAGGTGGCTGCCCCACATACTGCAATCAGTGTGTGTGCTGTGCAGATCCAGGAACCTCCAATGGGAGGTGAAGGCACAGCCACCCACTGCTTCTGTTTTTCAGAGCAAGCAGCCATGAGTTCATGTAGCAGGAATAGGAATGTGCCTGCTGGGATAGTCTCAAAGTGTGCTTCCAGAACCTTGGTGCCCTGTTCTGTCTCATCAAAAAAAAAAAAAAAAAAAGTCTTGCCTTAGAAACACAAGTAGTGTTTTCAGTAGGAACACTGCACAGCTGAACATGAGTGTGTAAGAAAGGAGAAACTGTGAAGAACTAAAGGAAAACCTTACGTGTTTTCCTTCTGCTCTAGATGCATTTCTTGTTACGCTCCAAATTTCATGTACTTGCACCAAATCTGGCTGTAAAAATATCAAAGGGTACAGTAAGAGAACCTCAAGAGCATCATACAGAAAAAAAAGTGTGCATTTGTTTGCAGGTCATCATTCAATCTCTTCATCATGTATGAAGTGCACAGGATAAATGAAAATAAATTCCTAGGATTTTCCTGTCACCAGCATTATGTGTTCTACACTTCTTGTTTCTATCTTTGAGTTCTTCCTGTTCCTCTGTTCTGAACCTTAGTTCCTCTGGACCAGATCACATTCTGAGAACTCAGCCACTGGTTCCTTCCTCCTGTGTCTCATTTACTTCCATGTTTGTAGGCAAGGAGTGACAAAGAGGAGGCATACATGTTATAATTAGCTCATGCTAGAATTAATGCTGCTGCAGGGGTGCAGAGCACTTTTCTCTAGAAGCAGCAAACAGGAAGAACTAGAGATCTCCATGCAGCCACTGGGCTTTGATCTCATTGCAATTATGAACATGGTGGGATAGCTCCTGTGATTGCAGTGTTGTCATGAAGGGCCACAGGCTGTTTAGGAGAGACAGACCACGAAGGTGCAGTGGTGAAGTTGCCCTCAATGGGAAGCAACACTTGGAGTGTGCCGAGCTCTGCCCTGGTGAGGATAAAAGGGTGGACTAGTAAGGGTGACACCATTGTGGGTGTTCGCTACAGGCCGCCTGATCAGAAGGAGGGAGTGGATGAGGCCTTCTACAGGCAGCTGGAAGCAGCCCCACAGCCACAGGCCCTGGCTCTTGGGGGGCTTTAACTACCCTGACATCTTCTGGAGAAGCAAAACAGCAAAGCACAAGCAGTGCCGGAGGTTCCTGGAAAGCCTTGATGACAACTTCCTGTCCCAGGTAGTGAAGGATCCCACAAGGAATGCTGGGCTGCCCGACCTTATACTAACAAACAGGGAAGGCCTGTTGGGCATGCGACGGTTGGGGCAGCCTTGGCTGCAGTGACCACGAGCCTGTAGAGCTCAGTATTGAAGGAAGAAGTAGCAGCACAGAGAGTAAGATTTCAAACAGGGACTCCAGGAGAGCTAACTTTAGCATCTTTAGGGCTCTTCTTGGAAGAATCCCATGGGAGAAGACCCTGAAGGGAAGAGGGGTCCAAGAGAGGTGGTCAGTATTCAAAGATCATTTCTTCCAGGCTCAAGGACAATGAATCCCAAAGATACTTCCTTGATGTTAGTCTTACTAACTGCAATCACTTGAAATTTTAAAAGCGCTCATCTTCTGTGGACAGCATTCAAAGAAGCACTATGAATACTGTCAACAGGGAGGGTTCCACTGTCAAAACCTCTATGGGCAGCTTCAGAAAGAAAACAAAATACTCTTTTCATGTGTCAGGTGAAATGTACTCTACCTAATTGCCCTGTCTACTGCACTCATGTGTTTTCACATCTTTTTATGTTCTTAGGCAGTGGCATTAGTTTACAGGTTCACTGACTGTGTCTGTCCTTTTATTTTTCTGCTTATTAAAGGCTGAAACAAATAACGCCAGTGCACCTGGCCTGGCACAACCATTGCTGAGGCCACAGAAAGTCCAGAGTAAGAGGACGTCACTGCAGCCTCCTCCTCCACCTGAAAGGCGTTCATCTGCTATTTCTGCTTCACCAGTTCTACCCTCCAAAGTGAAACGAGACAGTGGCATTTTCCTAACAGATCCAGAGAGCTTTCCAGCACCACCACCTACATTGAAGATTGATTTTCCTCCACCACCACCACCATCCGATTTCTGTGAGCCACCTCCTGATTTTGTGCCTCCACCACCACCAGTCTCCAGCAGCAGTAATGGAGATGTTCCATTCCCCCCTCCACCTCCACCTGTCTCCAATCAGCCACCACCACTTCCAATGAAGAAACCTGTACCACTTCCTCCAAAAAGGCTGGAAAACACAGGACAAGGTGGAGAGCCACAGTCAACAGGGCCACCTCTGATTGCAGGGGCAGGCAAGCAAGCAGATTTCATGTCTGACCTAATGAAAGCTCTTGAGAAGAAAAGGGGGAACAGCTCCTGAATTCTGGGTGTGTAGAGTAGACTTTAAGACATAGCTAGTTTTGTGAGGCATTGCAGAAGGTCATGTTGGATGAAGCTTCTCCAGGAGGAATTCTCCTTCAGAGTTCCTCTTGGTGGGTCTCAAAAGGTGGGGCACCCTTTGTCCACCACTTTGTCCCTGTACCCTGCTCCTTTCCCCGTGCACTTCACCATCCCCTGCTCTTAACTCCCATTCCAGCACCAGACCAAGGTAAGAATTAGCTGGAGAGTCTTGCTTCCCTCCACAAGAACAGCCAGGGATGGTGGAGCAGCACTCTGGAGCCAGCCATTTCAGAAAGTGCAATGCATCTACTCTGGCTGCCTTTTTAGTGGTATTGGAGTTAAAGGAAAAATACGATGTCCTCATGCAAATTTTGAGAAGTGGGAAGGAAGATCCCTTTTCACAGAAATGCCTTTAAAAGTTCTTTATCAGAAAACTTCCAACTGTGGGGGCTTTTCTTCCAATACAAATATGCTTTTAAATTTTTTTGAAACAGTCTGTCTTAAAAATTAAAACCTCAGCTAGATAATTGTGAGACGCAAGTAGGGCCAGGACCATTTCCAGACAGTGTCACCCCAAATGTCACCCCACTCCTGTTTCTATATGCAACTGAGTCATATCTGTCACCATTCACAACTGCTGCTTTGAAATCTCATTTATTTGGTTACCTTAGATAAAGAAAAAAAATTTATTTTGAAATCATGTATGCTTCTATGGTAAGCAGGAAATTTTTTTTCTCTTGGTTAACATTTGTCTTTAAACTCTACCTAGAAATGATTTGTCCTGGGAAAGACTTTGTAATTATTTTGTACCTGATAGAAATGTCTCCTCCTACATTTTTTTCATTTGTTCTCCCCATTTAATTCTCCACTGCTCATTTAAGCAGCATTCATTGTTAGCTCTTAAATAAAAATAGCTTCTATTTTATTTCTGTACAAAGTGTCACAGTTAATTAACAGCCATTTTACTGGCAATTGGAACTTCAAATATTTTAAAGAATTTTTGCCTATGCCTTCTGAACTTTGTTTTTATTTATTCTGGTCTTTGCCTCTTTTTATGCACATTTGACCTTGTAAGATACCATCAGCAGTATATCTCTGTATTTTGAATTATAAAAAAGCATAAAAAGCGTAGTGTGTGGTCGAAATAAATAAATGTATGAAAGCAGCTCACAGAGCAGGGGGTGAGCCTGCTGTGTTTGACAGAGTGGATTCCTAGATCCAGAAGTGGTGGTGGAGGCAAGAGAATGACAAGCTGGTGGCAGTGCCACGGTCTTGGTTTTGGGTGGTCTTATTTGTGGCTTAAGGTTGGTTTGTCAATACTTACATACCTGCATTACAGAATGCTTAGCAGAAATAAGAAAGCTGTAACCATGTGTTCATAAAAAACCTTTCCCTTTGAAATTACTACTTTTAAACAATTTTCTTTTTTTTTTTTTATTAAAAGCTGAAAACATTGTTTAAAACCACATGCATTTCTTCCTGAAATGATTTTGCTTCAAACACTATGTTAAGCTGACAGAGAGAGTCCATCCAGCTCTTACTGGTTTTTGAGCTCCCTTGCTTTCAGCTGAACTGAGCAAAAAGCTCTCACCAGAGAACTGTGCCCACCATTAACAAAAGTGTCACCTGGAAGTCTTGGATTGACATGCTGGGACATTCACAAAGTATCTAAGCACCTTCAAACTGCCAAACTGAGAAATGCCCTCGAGACCAGTGCAAGGCTCATCCAAGCCTCAGTTCAAAGTGGAGGGGAAAAACACCAATGGCCTAAAAGTAAGAGGGTTAAAACCAGGAGTTTAAAAAAAATTAAAAATGAGGAAAGGATTACTGTTTCCCAATCCCTTTCCATATATAACTGAAGGAAGCATTATGCAGAATCATTGAAGAGCTAGGTATCATTTTCTGACTAGGTATTAGGAGTGCACATATTTGACATACTTAGGTGACAACAGCTGTCTGTGAGTCAATTATTTTTAAATCAAATTACTTTTATGAAATATACACCCAGCATCAAAATAAAGCAGAACATGTCCTTGGAAAAATGTTGCACAGTAAAGTCACAAACCACTGAGACTTTGACAATGGCTTTTCTAGCATTCACTTTTCTCCCCAGAATGTTCAGCCTCCCACCCTATTTCCTCCCTTCTCTTTTGTTACAACACAAAAAAATCAATTTTAATACATTTTACGTCTGCAGTCGATCATAATTCATGCACTTAATCTTGCACAAAAGAAGCTGAACTTTGTTCAAAACAAAAAAATCAAAGCCTACAGAAAACTCCAAAAATCAAGTAAAATGCTGTGATGATTAGACCTCTATCAACTATTTTGTGTAGGTACATGGTTACATGGAATTTTTTAAATGTAAGATTTAAACTCCATTCAAAGAACAAAGCTGCCTCTTATTGATGCACAATTATCTGGCTTGATCTGGCACCAAAATATGCTGCAAAACACAAAAAGTTGTTCCAATGCTGTAATTCAAAGCATTTGTAAAAAGAAATTAATCCTTCTACTTCTACCTAACTTATTGCCTTCTAAACGGTCTGCACATCACTAGACCTTACAATATTTTAGCCTGAAAATATTTGAAATTGCAGAGTGTCCTTTTTAACCTTCCTCCATACCTGAAATGGAAGCAGTCTCAGCTGAGATGCTCCCAACACAGTCCTTTTCCAGGGCCAAACAGCGAATTTTTCTTGAGACTTCATATCTATGCACCAATAATCTTTCTGGTCCTATTAAAAGATACTTTCAAAGAGCAGTGGTCGTCTGAATAAGCACCTGACACCAGCAAAGACACCAAAACTTACTCTGGAGTAAGACAAGACTCTTGTCTCTCTCAAGAAAGACATCTTTGCAAACTACTTCACTGAATTTCCTTTAAATCTTTTGTCAGTTTATTGGGACAAAACATAATCAGAATGAGAAAAGGTGTCAAGGTCTAAGATGATCCTTTGTGCCAGGTCTGCAAGATTTAAGGACATTTATGGCTGCAGAACATGGCTGTATTTGACGAGTGTGTAATAGCAAAAGGAAAATTCATCAAAATAC
Source organism: Motacilla alba alba (assembly GCF_015832195.1). Classification (NCBI taxonomy): domain Eukaryota; kingdom Metazoa; phylum Chordata; class Aves; order Passeriformes; family Motacillidae; genus Motacilla; species Motacilla alba. Next base: position 16,326,076 of record NC_052017.1, on the reverse strand, counting down.
TGCATTATTAAAACTAGCTTACATGGAGTTTAAATTTATCAGTCACTAAAAGCTAGTAAGACCCACCTGATCAGCCATGAATTTTGAGAGGTCAAGTGTTACAGTTTGGCAGAACTTAAATATTGGGACTCAAAGTAAAGCACAGCTGAATGTGAGAGGCAGAGTTGTCAATGCCAGTATAATCTAATGATGCAACCATACATAGTGATGCACTTCTTTAATCCTGAGACTTCCAAAGTTGGTCAAGAACAGTAGCAGATTCCAGTCCACAAAGTCTAAGGGAGAGAAGTTCCTGTGGCTTGATCCATTAGCCCTATTTGAAGGCTTGAGCTTTGACCTTGATCATTTTTCTTGCTTGTTTGAATTTCCCTCAGGATGAACAGCTGACTTTGAGATGCTTGGCCCAGGCTGGGGGGCGCAGGGAGTACCCTGCTCTCTCTGCAGCCTCCTGCCTCTGAAAGGGGTGCTGTAAAACCTGCTCTAGGAGCTGAACCTGAAAGCAATTGAAAATGGGTAAGTTTTTATACCAAATGTTTTCCAGTAAACAAGGAAAATTTTTTCCACTTTGTCTTATGCACCTTCCTGGCTCCAGAAACTATCACATGAATTGCTTAGTATTGTTTGTACTTCTATTAATACAGTCACTATTATTTATGTTATAATGATTACTATTAATAATTTTGTTAATACTTTAAATAGCAGTTGGTGTTACACGGTACAATTTTGGTACTACAAAATGTAGTACAGTTCAAAGTGTAAATAAAAAAATTGTTTCATTAGCTGTTAAGCTAGTTATTATTAAATCTGTCAAGAAAAAAACAAAGATTAATTTTACCTCTGAGAAATCATTCAAATTAGCTTTTTGCACTGCTGATTCTGCCATCCAATTCCTAAGGATGTATCTAGGATTAACAGCTGAAACCAAGAGTAAATAATGTTAAATTTAGTTAGACATATTAAACAAAAGGAAAACAGTCATTGAAACATGTCACTGAAATCTTCAAGAGGTAAATTTGCAGCTCAAGAAAAAATGCATAAAAAAGAAAAGGAATTTATCAATCTACTTAATTCTGTGAGTTGCTAAAAGGATTTTTTAAACTTGCACTATCAGTAGTGCCAAAGTGCCAAACAGAAATTAGAGTAGCACAGAACATGACATTGATAGAGGAAGGATTTCCTGTCAGGAACACCAGCAGGCTTTTCAAGGGCAATGAGTTTACCATGGCCTAGGTTCCTGCTGTGTTGATGGAAACATTTCAGTGTTGTCAATACCTTCCTGGAGATCACAAAAATAAGTATTGTATTATTTAATTTAAAAAGTAATACTAAGATATCCTTTAAAGCATATGTATATAGATACTTCTTCTATGGCATGTAACAAAAGTTTAGCCATAAAAGCCTTTAATGTTACATTTCAGCTGTATTTTTTAGAAACTACTTTTTCAAATTTCATTTTAATCTCCTGGCTGGAGGTAGGCAGAGGTTCCTCATTTTTTTCCACAGCTGCCTGTTGTATGCTTTTGGAAACCCTCATGACAGCTGCACTGCTTCCCTGCCTTGCTTAGGCTGCTTTTGTCTAATGAGCAGTAAAGAGAATGTAGCAACACTGGAAAATGAAATTGTTGAATTAGTGAACCAGGATACATCCTACAGCAGAGCCTCTCCCCATTTATAAAAGTTTTGTCAAACTATATGCCAGGGACAATTCAATAAGCACACATGGCTCTATTAACTTTCTAGCAGATTATGTCAATGAAATTCTTATTTTTGTTCTGCAATTAAAGGCTAGAATTCTACTTCAGAAAGTTTTCCATTTACCTAATGATCAAAACAATGTTACAGAATCATTGTAACACTTCAAGCCTGCTTTGAAGTCTTAATTTGCCATTGGTCTGTATATTTTCCCCAATTCAGTAAGCATTTATTACATTAAGGTATTAGTGATACCAAAGGTGTTTCACTCATGCACTTGAAACCAAAAGTCTGTGATTTATGGACATACACAAACTTCATCTCCTTCTCTTTCCACTAATGTCCCAGTAGGTTTTATATTAATAAATGTTAGGTTTATATATTTCTTTTTAATAACCCATGGACATTTATAAAATATTCTTATAAATACCCTTACAGCATATTTGAAAGAAGGTACTGGAAAAAGCAGAGGAATCATCAAAATTACCATCTCAAACTTCCCTCTACTCAAGTATTTTAATCAGTTATTACATTATTTTATATACAAATAATATCTTAGAAGGGGCCACAGATATTTTTCTTTTTCACATCCCCACTGTCCAGTATGTAATTACACGTATTAAAAAAGTCAATAAATACAACTGTCTACTGGGAATCCCAGTACCTCTGGGAATCCCAGTAACTTCTACACAGGCATAACAACACTCTGCCCTAACTGCTAAAGAACAGTGTTTTACTGCTTGACAAAACAATTTGCTCTGGCCAAGTATTTGATTTAATCCAGTAAATGCGTTATCAATAGTAAAGTGTGATAGCTATTTAAAAAATATTTTAAAAGGTGAAAAAGTTAACATATGACTCATTCAAAAAATGGTAATTCACATTAGAGCTGTGAGTCATTTTAGCAGGAGAATATTTGTCCCAGAAATAAATTCTTAACAATTGCAAATTGACAAGTTTCACAGTGGTTTTAAAAATAACAGTATTTAACACAAGTGACAAGATAATTATGAAAGAGTAATACAAGCAGGTAAGAAAAGGACAAAGCAAAAGAACTTTTGTGCCCTTATAAGCATGATCTACTTTTTTTACATGCTGCTTTTGTAAAGAAATACAATTTTAGACTTGGATTGTCAAAACTTTTTGATCAACTCCAGAAGAACTAAGTTTAGGAAGTGCAAGATAAAACACTACTAAGAACAGAAAAAAAAGGGGAGAAAAAAATAAAAATAATGAATAAGTGATGACTTTAAATGATTCAAGTTAATGTACTTTGAGAAGTGAGATTTTTTATGACACTAACAATTAGGGAAGGGTGATGAATAATGAGGTGTTAATGCCAGTATATTCAAGGTCAATCAAAGACAGCAGTACACAATTTAGTGGAACTTCCCAACCCAGTTGAGAATCCGAGGAGCCAGGACAGATTTGTCTTCAACATGAAATGCTGGGTAAAAATGCAGAGTTGACTGAATTGAGCCAGATTTCTGCTGCAAGTTGTGCTGACAAGGACAGCTGTTACAAGCAAATGCTCAAACAAACAAAACAAAAGCTGAAATAATTTTTAAAGAGATCACAGGGGCATCTAAGTAATCTATTTAAATCCATGGATATAAAAATGTAAAAAATAACCAAAAAAATCCCCAAAACCTCTGTAAGAAATTTCAGTCACACTGTAACATCAAGCAGCTAGCAAAAGTCCACCAAGGGTTGTTGATTTTAAATAAAACAATAACAAACTAACATCAGTAGCCTATTATAAATTTTTGCAGCTCTGCAGTATGAATAGAGAGTGATGGTTGATTATATGGGAGAAAACAAACTGAACCATGAATCTTTGCAGATCAGGTTTTGACTGCTACCAAAACTAAGACCATTAGCACAAGTGTGATTTTGAAGGCAAAAACCCTTTTCCATGTTTCATCCATCTGCTGTACTATGAGATCCTCTGAGGTGCATGTAAAAAAACATAATGATGGTTTGCAGAAGATCATTGACAAATTAGGATCCTTTCTGATTTGGAATAAAACCACAGAATGCCATGATTTTCTCTAAAAGCAGATTTAAAAGATACAGAAAAATAAGAAATGTTTATCGACAGTTTTCAGCATACAATTTTAGCTGAGGAAAACAGGAGCTTGAAAATTCAAAACTATAATTGAGTGAAGGGCCTCAGGAACTCACAGATGAAGCTTCTTAACCCTACTGAAAACCAATAAAATAATTTTTTCTTCTTGTTAGCTCTTTTCATATTAACTTTCTAAATGCATATAGAATTTTAAGAAGTGTTTTTTAAAGAGAATAGAGCCTTTGTTAGAAAATGGGGATGCAAACCTGAAACTATAAATTGTGCCCTCTGTAGTTTTACTACCTCATTACTGAAAGTCAGTGCCAGCTCCTGCCATTTTCCTAGCAGATCGATTGGAGCTTTAGAAGAAAGTGGCCAATCAATATCTCACAAAAGAGTCCAGCCATTTCCATCCTGCTTTGCAGGAAGCACCCCGCAAAGCAGTGTAACAGTGAAGCCTCTTGTGCAGAGTTTGATCAGATCTTGTTTATTCCCTTTATTCCCTTTTGGCCATTGATTTTCAGTTGCTCATTTTCTCTTATAAGCAAATTTCACAAATTTACCACAGCTCATTGCAGATCAAAAATATCTCCTGCTGAACAATTCTCAGAGTTTCATATCCACTGTTTCTGCTGTGACACCTAACTGCAGTACCTTTGCCATTTTGTGTTTAGAATAACTTGGAGAATCAAAGCACCTTCCTTTGCCTCCTATGACCAGATAGTCCTTTCACAAGGAGTTTTTCCTCTGGGTGACAGAAAGAAAAGGTGTGTCCCTATCAAATCTGAATTCTGTGTAGCATGTAGAAAGGGCAGAGACAGACAGAATGAATGTATAGGGTTAAAAGATTTGGAGCAGCACAATGAGAGCTTCTTCTCTTCAGAAAAATACTGTATTTTAGTTCTACCCAAAAAGAAAAATATGTAACACTAAAGAAACATATATAAATAGATATTTGCCATCTGCAAGCAGATGATTCCTTTGGATTGTTTTACTCACTTGCCATCCTTGTTCTTCTTTTGGCGTCTGAGTCACCATTGTTACTACACATTTAAAACAAACAAAAAGAAGAAAAACAGAAAGCACTTTAGCTAGTGAGGATTAAGCTGATTTATTTTTAGAAATATCTTATTTGACTTCCATTAAAATCATTAAGTGCTCTAATTTGTGTTTGGCAGAAGCCGGTGTGAATCTCTACAAATAATGAGACTTGGAAAAAAACTGCACACTTTCTTGTAGGTTTTGTGCCTTGTATTGATTTTTTTCCCCTAAGAATTTTATTTACTGAATAGAATTTCCAAGTACCTGATATGTATTTATTTTCACTACTATTAGCCATGCATACCATATATAACTAAGAAAAAATGTTAAGATTCTTCACTGATTTAACACAAAAGAATCCTGTGCATTCCTACCTATGCAACACCATGGTTTCCAAACACAATCTGTGTATTTGCTACTTTTCAACTTCCATCCCCTGCCATCATAAAGCAATACAAATTAAATATAAATATTACATAGTAATATTTATATTTATATAATTAATTAATAATTACGTGTAATATTACATAGTATTTACAAGATAATTACATAATATTACATAGTGTATATGTATGTATAATGTAATTATATATATATAAACAGTAATTAAACACCATTAATTCCTAATTATTTCCTAATCACTGTTTGTGATTCTGGACTGAATCTGTAGGGTTGGTATTTTAAGAAAAACTGTTGATCAAAGAAAACTGATCAGGTGCTCAATGAAGGACAAAGAATAGATATTACTCCTACCATGTCATTTTTATGTACCTGAGTGTCAAAACAGAACTACAACAGGAATTATTGTTGAATCCAGCACAATGTAGAATCAAGAAAACAAAAAAGGCATATGAAACCATGTTTGGGCCAGTTTATTAGACCTATTAAAGACTATGCAAAATCACTGCAGATTAAAGTTGCCTGCTTCTGGCAAATACACACTTTAAACTGCAATTACCTGTTTAATCTCAGGAGGTACATAGTAACCCATTCTGAAAATAATTTATGTTTACCCAGATCCTGGAGAGCCCAGAACTCCTAAATAGAAAGAAACATTTATTGACAGATAATCAGAATTATTTTTCTGTTAAGCAAAAACTAAAGTGAGCAACAAATAGTGTGTTTTAGCCCTAGCTGGCAACTAAGCCTCACATAACCACTTGCTCATGCTCCCCCTCAACTGGGGCTTAAAGTAAGGTTAAAAGTAAGAAAACTCAGGGGTTGAGATAAGATCAATTTAATAATAGAAATAATTCAGTAATAACAATCATAATAGCAATGAAAATGAGAATATCAAAAGGAGAGAGAAATAAAACCCAACATAAACAAGTGATGCAAATGAAAAATCAATTGCTCACCAACCTATGCCCAGCCAGTTCCCAAGCAGGATATCCCCCCGAGCTCTCCCCTGGTTTATTTGCTGAGCATGGCACCAAGTGCTGTGGGATACCTCTCTGGCCAGTTTGGGTCAGCTGTCCTGGCTCTGTCCCCTCCCAGCTTCTTGTCCACCCCCAGCCTCCTTACTGGCAGGGCACCACAAGAAGCTGAAAAGTCCTTGATTTAGTGTAAGCCCTGCTCAGCAACAACTAAACCTTCAGTGTGTTATCAGCATTATTCACAATCTGAATCCAAAACATGGCACTGTACCAGCTAGTAGGAAAAAAAATAACTCTTATCCCAGCTGAAACCAGGACAATGAACAATAAAAGGATTTAAAAGGCAAACGTATTATGACCACTCAAAGAATTTTCTCCCTAAACATTCTTCTAGTATCTTTTCCTCTGTATTCAAATTCTTTGCTTTTGCTAGCCTGATACATCCACATGAATCCATCTCTGCTATGACAAATTTTACCTAAACACCTCTAGCACTTCACCCCTGTTCTTCCTTGGTTTATTGTCTGACCTATATGATTTTTAAGCTACATAATTACAGGTTTCACTCTCTTCTGAGACTTATACATGGGTCAGATATATTCAAAGAGTTGTTTTTCATCAAAAATTGTGCAATAAGCAAAATATATAAATAAAGAAAAGGTGGAGAGAAAGAGAAACTAAAGTCTACAGGGACAGGAGAAAACTGAGAAGAATAGAGGCAGCAGGAGAGGAGATAGGACTTGGAAAATGCTGACAGTAAGAAATCAGAGCTTGGGGTTACTGCCTCCAGTGATGGACAGCAAACACAAACCAGGCCTCCCTGGCTGATTACACTGAGCTAACAGCTGCTTCATATTCCTCAGCTGACAGCAGCCAAAGCTCACAGACAAAAAATGGACTTCAGAGGAAGAACAGATTAGGAAGAAATAGACAGAGATAAAAGGAGCTAAACAGCACATTTTCGAGGGAAAAAAAAAAGGTAAGGGAAATTAAAAGCAAGAAGAAAAAAGTTTTGATCCCATCTGTATTTTTTTCGTTTTTTTGAGGAATAAGAGTAAAAAATACATGAAAACTATATTGATCATAAAATGAGCATAGAAACAACTAAAAGCTGGGAATCAGGCAGGTGGATAACAGGTGAGTATGAGAATCAAGCATTTGTTCAAAGATGTGCAGACTTAGGCTGCTTTAGGAGGAATTTCAGAATGTTTTCAGTTAATACTAAATATAAGGACTCCTGCAGTGTTCCCAAAGGATTCTGGCATTTTTAGTCAATTTTGGTATGCAGCTGAAAAATCTTAAGTGATGTACAAATCAATATGAAAACTTACTCATAAAAGTATTGGTGTGTAAATAAACAGAGGTGAAATTACTTTAAAATTGAAATTCTTTAAAACAATGAAAAGTTTTTACCAGCATAAAACTGTACTTGTTTTTCCACATCAGTTTTGGAACACAGAATTTGTGGGCTAAATCATTTCATTGAGTGGAAAAAAAAAAAAGATCAGGTTGCTACCAAGTGAAGGCTGGAAATGACCCTTGGTGTAGCAGCAGGATCACAACTACATCACAGCTGCTGGTTCCTCAGCTAACACCTTCAAAGGTGGGAAGATGGAGTTGCCATAAATGGAAAAATCCCTTGGGTTCTGTGACAAAAGTACCTGCTCTTACAAATACACCCATCCTCTTATCACCCTCCTGTGCAAACAAATAATTCCAAAGCCACAGCTCCTGGGTTTTTTATTGCTTACCTCTAGAGTATCTAAACTTTTAAACTCTTAATGGCTTCAAAATCATTGAAAAGGTCAGGATAGACCTCTTACTAAACAAAAGAAAACAAGGAAAACCAGAACATTTGCTCAAAACCACTTAATTATACTTGGAAAAAGAACCATCAACCCTCATTTTCATTCTGTGTTTTACGTTGTCATCCTGCTGCCTAAACACAACCTCCTAAGTCCACCTGCTCTCATTTTAAATTGGCTTCAAAAACAGACATAAATAAGGTGTGGAAAAGGCACTGTATTAAAGAATAAAAGAAAAAAATTTTGACTCTTGCAAAAAGGCTATTTTTTTCCAGATTAGGCTCCTTTTCAGAACCAGATTACAAGCTTCCTTTTCAGAATTTCCCGTTTGCTTTTTTATTCAATTATGACTTGCCTAGCATCTCAGTCCAGTTCAAATATTTCAGCTATATTTCCACTTTCAAAGATTGCACTATATGCACATAAAAAATTTAAATACTCTCATGTCTTTTATATGTGATTATACTTGGTCCTGAAGAATATGTTTAGGCTAAGTTAGAGCAACACTGGAGATAGCAGGCTGAGCAGGACACAACAGCAAAATGTATTCTTATGCTTTAAGTTATATTTAAGACCAATCTCAGGGCAGAGGCCACTCTGGGCAGAGTTGTAGCAGGAGTTTATGTTGAGATGGAATCTCACTTAGATACCAAGACAAGCAAATATGCCTGAGAGCAGAGGTTTGGGCCACCTGGTAAAGCCATATCAGGAACAGTCTGGTGGACCTGAGGCTTAAATTTTCCTCATGATCCCTGTGCAACTTCACTTGTTGGACAAAAGGTATTCTTAAACAAAACAACAACAACAACAACAACAAAAAAAAAAAAAAAAAAAAAAAGAAAAAAAAAGAAAAAAAAAACCAGGGAAATGTAGGGGAAGAAAGTTCTTTGTAGTAGACCCACATTAAATGTGACAAAAATCACATTCCTGGTTGTGTATGAGTATTTATGACTGCTCATATCAGGCCTGTACCAAAGGCTGAAAATCTGACTTCAGCATTTTTCATGAATGCACCTTTCATTAGCACTTTTCATTAACATATCCATCATTACCAGATACAGGCTTAACAAAGGGTGGCAGCCTGACACAGGTGTATAAGTCCCTCTGTCCCTTAATAATGACACAATAACATATTTCCCAGACAAATCATGGCTTGAGATAGCCTTTACTATATCAGAGTTATATCCAACTTGATTTACTCTTTTTTATATTTAAGTATTCCTAGAACTGGGTGTTTGTATTTATACCTCAGGAATATGGAGCTCCTTTAACTGGTCTGCAGTAATTTCACTCAGCTCTCGGAATGTCATTGTAAAATCAGCCTTTGTATCTTCCATAATCTAGTGAATAAAGATACTTCTATGAGTGCTTTTCAAGTGTGGGGTACCAGTTCAGATGTTTGCCAACAAAATTAGCAAAGTAAACTCACTTTTAAGAGGAAAGCAATCAAATAGTTATCATTCTCATTCGACCCAAGAAGACCCAATTTTGTTTTGAATAGTTCTGTGAAACTGAAAATAGCAACAAAGTATGGAAGTTGTGAACATTATATATTTTATAGTACTGTGACTAGAAGGTTTCAGTTCTGAAAGTGCGTACCGACTGTGATAGTGCTCACCATACCCCTCCAAAATCTGGGAAGCTCTGCAAAACAGAAGAAATGTCAAGTTCTAAGGAATTAAAATGCTGCTGCAGGTATAATCCTGCTGTACGCTAAACAACGAAAACTTCTGCCTGCTCTCTCAGAAACATTGATATTCTGAATCATCTGGGGTCTGTTCTTTATATAAGAATATTTACAAGAGGCTACTAAAATACTACACCATTACTTCAGGAGGATGCTTGGTGTTCCTGAGTAAATGTCTTACAAAACAAGCTAGGCAAACTTAGAACAGAAAACTATGGGCAAAGGTCCTACTTCAGTGAAAGGAGAAAGGATCACACAACATCTAATACCTCCCTAAGGTCCTATTTTACTACTATTTCTGACCAACAAAAACTTTTCTCCCCACCCTCCAATCTTATTCTGGCCAACAACTAATCCAGAATCAATTTCCAGTTTAAAAAAAAATATTTTAAAAGCAAATCCCTTTCTTTCCTAAGCATATGGTGATTACAGTGTCTCTCATCTCACTAGTTCCTTTAAGCATTATGATATTTTAAGGATTACTTACAGCTGCTTTTGCCTGGGATCCAATAAAGGTTTTAGAGCTTGTAACAGCTTGCTCAGATTAAACAGCCCAACACTTGCCTGATTTCCTATTTTATACCTCCTTTCATCATCAGATGTGTTTGGAACAAAATCTGTTTCAAACAAAACATTACTTTTCCATAACAGAGTAATTACAATAAACAATCAATGTTAAAATACTGAAATACATTCATTTTTATACTTACACAGAAAACTTATAGAAGATCTAAAACTACTCAATATTTAAAATCAGATCACAAGAATACTTATTTAAAGTGAGTTAACTCAAGATCTATTATTTGCAAATCTAAGGAATACATCCTTCACACACAATTTCCCACGTGTTACAAGTGACATTTTCCTACCTGAAGATACAAGGTAAATTCAGATGGTTACAGAGAAAAAAACATTTAAAATAGCCTTTCACACTTAAAGCCAGTATTTTTACTACATCTAGTGCTACTATTTAGCACATAGATTAAGCAAACAAATGTCCAACTAGATTCAGGATTTAAGTATTTATGGAAAAGTCACACATATAGTAAACATGTATTTAATAGGCCACCTAAGCAAGATTTGTTTCAATTGGACAAACAAGCTTTGTATTAACATAAAAAATAGGCCTAATGTGTTCCAGAATGGAAATCCATTATCTGGAAGATAACAAATACCTGTCATGCAAGTTACAAGTATCCAGAAGTAAAATCTATCCTATCTACAGCAGCAGCCTCTGAGGGGATCAGTGGGAACCCCTCACTCAGATCAAACCCAGATAAGCTGATCAATGCACACAGCATCACCTGAGTCCTCAGAGGACACTGACAGCAAATGGAGCTTTAAGGAGGAGACTCCTGACTCATTGCTCAGATCTGGTGAGTGGTTCCAATCTGAATTTTGACTCTTACACCTCTCATCTGGCTCTAGGGTGCACTGTCTGGCTGGGACAGCGTCAGTTCTCTTCACAGCAGCCTGTCTGGCACCATGTGTTGGACTTGTGACCAAAATGGTGCTGATAGCACAGCAATGCTCTACACATTGCTCAGCAGGGCTGGCCCAGCATCAAGGGCTCTATTCTCATTCTGTAACCCCAGAAAATGAGGCTGGGATGGGCCAGCTAGGAGGGAATGCAGCTGGGACAGCTGAGCTCAGCTGGGATATTCCACACCTGTAACACATGATCAGCAATAAAAACTGGGGGTAGCTTTTCCAAGGCAGTTGTTGCTTGGGCACTGACTCGGCATCAGTCTGGTGGTGACATATGGTGAATGATAGTCTTTGCATCTCTTGCTGGTCACCCCTGCCATTTTTTTTTCCCCTTTGACTTATACAAATATCTTTATCTTGACCCACAAGCTTTTCCTTAACCTTACTTTTCCAATTGTCTCCCTCAGCCCACAGCAGGGAGAAGTGAAGAAGTGGCTTGTGGATGCTTAAGTGCCAGCTGGGGTCAACCCACCCTATAAAGAAAGATCTAAAAGCAAAAAAGCCCTATTTTGTTCAATACAATATAAACAATATGACATTTATTCTCATGACTTTTCCTTCATTTGATGCTGCAGGCCCGAAAATGCATAGCAAGATAACCACTGCTGATTCTGAAGTTTATTTAGTCGCAAACTATAAACAATATTCTAAGAATAGACATTTATGCACATACTGAACCTGTATCAATCAATCCCAGACTGACTGAGTTAAGACTTTCAAAGAAAAGTTACCATGACTGTGTAGCTTTGATTTCTTTTCTTCCAACACATAATTAGCTGCTGTGACTACAAAACTAGAGCTTTCATGCATGCAAAGTTACTGTATTCCACTTCTGCTTTTGGCTGCTTCCAGCAATACACAATTTTTCGTTTTCTAGCTTCTGTTGTAGTATCTATTGAAGTGATGATGTTGAAGTGGAAACACTCTCATGGAAATAGGTTTAGTAGTAATATTTCATTAAGAAGACTTTTAGTCCTTGAATGCAACCTATATAGTGTATCATAAAACTTGTCACTAATGCATTTTTTTTTCCTAAAGCTCTTCAAACAGTACACATGCTTAGGGTTTTTAATGAAAGGAGTTTTCATGCAATGGAAACTATATAATTTAATAAAAAAAGATTATTTTAAGTAAAAAAAAAAATGCTACACTCACTTGGATCATAGGAGTCCATAAATCCAAATGGACCATAATCTATTGTTATGGACAATAAACTGAAGTTATCTGTATTGCACACACCTACAGTTAAACAGAAAGGAGAAACAAAAGTTAAAATTCCACCTGAACCCCAGGCTCTAGGCAATTTGCTGTGTAACAGGTGCACTGAATTTAGAGAGTTCTCTGAATCGGGCTCTGGAAAACATACCCATCCCTCTGCCCCCAGCCCATGCCCCACAGCACACCCAGGCTGCTGCTCCTGCTGCTGTTTTGGGGTTAATCCCACAAATCTGCAGCAGAGCGGGACAGCTCTGTGTCCCGTGCACTGTAACAGGCCAGGGCTGTATGTGGAGGGATCAAATTCAGAGCAGTTCAACTTACACATGGCATCAGTACCCTGTCTTTGTACACTGCACTGCTGCAACGGCTCTGAGAATTCTTGCTCCCCTAGTCTCATCCCATCAGAGCTGTGCTCTGAGAGATCAGACAGCGTAACTCAGTTACAAAAGCCCCTCGTATGACAGATAAAGCTGTAGGTGAAGACAGCAGCAGAACAAAATACCAAGGTGACAAATAAAAGCCATTTTTAAGTACATTACTGTGAAGCGTCCCTCCCCGACAGCCAATGCCATCTGGCACCTTACCATGTGCAAACCCCACAGACATCCACAAGGAAATGAGATTTGCAGTCTCTGACACGACTGTAGAGAAAAATTCCTGAAATGAAATACATCTTTTACTTCAAGTCCTCTGTATCAAAAATATTGAAATACATAAGCATTTTATTCACTTTAGAAATATTTAATACATTCTATTTTTCAAATTTAGGTATCTGTCTGTCAGGACTTGTCATTCCCATTCTACATTATGTGAAGACATAATAACCTTATCCAGCAAAGACTATCGTTAAATAAGTATGCCCTTAAGAAATTAAGATGCCCTTAAAGAAATTAGGAAGTAAAATTCAAAAAAAACCAAACCAAAACAAAAGACACTATATATACTAGGCAGTGTACTAGAATATACTATATATACACTGCATTTACATTAGCAAAAGCACACCTCATCACAACATGACCACTGATGGCTGACAACCTGAGCAGTAAGAGAACAAAATACAACAGAAAATGGAAGCGTCACAATAAACATTTCCAAAATGGAAACTGGTAAAAAATGTTCACATTTGACTTTGAGAGAAAAAAAAGAAAATCAAGAAGCAGATTTTTACTGCAGAGAATTAACAAACTTTTGCTAATAAAACCTAGAAGCTCACTTCAAATTTTAAAATCTTGTAAAACTTGAAATTGTGAAGATCTTCCTGTAATTTTTGTTCACATGCTTGTGGAAAATAAAAATTATTCTTAAAAAAGACTTACCAGGTATCTATTTGAATCATTCATAGCTATTGATGGAAAATGTTCCTGGATGATAAAGTCTAGCAATCTTCTGTAACAGCAGAAACAGAATTCTTTAAACAAAACTGGTACTTTGGAACTGATCATTAAAAATTCTTGTTTTCAAACAGCAAAATGCTGATCTGCAGCTTGCCACAAAAAGTTATTAAAAAGCTCAGTCTATTTAGACTTAGTCTATTCATTAGATTAGCTCTTCCAAAATGCTTAGAGACAAAACCTAAGGTTGTCGTCATAAATACGACTGGCGGCTGCCACACAGAGTTAAAATTATCCCCACATTATATCTCCAGAGCACACCAGGACACAGTTCTGCATGCAGCAATATCCATTTTTTAGGAAAAACAAAGAGTTTGCATTTCCAAAAAACAGTATAATATTATAAGGAATAACCATTCTACATCAGAATTCTCACAAAGAAAATGTTATGGCTGAATTCTTATGGAGTAGGGTTACTTCCACAGCAGCTGGCTGTTCCCAAAACAGTTCTCCACATTCCTACAAGACAGGCTTAGGGAAATGGGATACATGCATTGAAATGTGCAGGAGCTGTCACAGAAAACTGAGAAATGTAGGAACTTACACTTTCAACTTACAAATCTTTCCAAAACAAACAACTCCTCTCTAGTGCTTAGTTACCACAAGTACTTAGGTATAAAACTTTCCTCATTTTGTAAGATCCAGGCTTTTAGAACCTCTCAAGGGTTTTACCCTTGTGAGGTAAGATCTTTGGTATGCCTGTATAAAAATAGCAGGTTACCTTTCTAAATTATGTAATCTCACTTGCTAAATAATTTATGTCTAAATTCCAACTGTATACATGAATTCTAATGTAATTTGATGGTTGAGAAAACTATTTCAGTTACTGTGAAGATCCAGTTCAAACCTTAGTAAGTCCAGTTCCCCAGAGTGAGCTAAGATTTCCAAGGATCCTATACGAAACCACGATTTGGCAAGTCGTAGCACTATTGCACCTTAAATATGAAGACAAGTGTGTTTAAATGTAAACAGAGCATCAGCAAAATAAAACAGTTCCATAGCAAAAGCCACCATGTGTTGTTTCTATAGACACAGTTTGTACATACACAGTTAAAATAGTACTTTTGTAAGTAGGCCTAACACATAACAGATGAATATGTATAACATTATTTTACTACACATGCATTTTAATGATAAAGCTTGGTTTGCTATACCAGCAACCACAGGCAAAATACTGTTAGTGCTTTAATACTAGAATCACTCCAGAAATGCCAGCCTCAAAGAAAGAACACAAACAGATTTTTCCCCATGCTGTGCCATCTCTCTCTTTTTCAGAGCAGGTGTAGATGATGTAGCAATGACACGGCCACAGTAGCATTCCACCCATCCTGGTATTGCTATCAAAACAATGGAAAACTTCCCTAGATTTTAATATCATTTTTGTAATGGGAAATTAAAATCCAAATTATATTCTTTCAATACCTATGCCACAATCATAGAAGACCAACTCAGAGGGCTTAATTTCTTCAACCAAGATATGTTTCAGATTGATTTTCTCTGGAGGGGTTTTATATTTTAATAAATTAAGCCAATTTGTTACTTTTTATTACACATTTTTTCATGGAGAATTAAGTTACAACATTGTAATATTTTAAAATATGTTCATTACCTCTTTCTTTCTTAATATTTCCATTGTAAAACTGGTCTCTCCACACATCATCATCACTTACAACTAAGCTGTAGCAAACAAGAAATGAATGTTAAAAGTTATCTCAGCAAAAGTAACTCATATTGAAGATCCAAGTGATATTTTATATAAATTCAGTTTCTTCATAAGATGAAAGACTGTTTTGGTGGCATAGCTTTGTATTTACAAATGACACAGGCAAAGAAGATGCTGAGGCTTACCAAGATTCATGGCCAAGATGCATTTATTTTGTATTTAATACAGTGTTGTCCAATTTCATTACTCTCACTGTTCTTGGGGAGATGTCTGCTCTCAAAAAGAGAAGTGCATTCACTTGGAACCTCAGTGACAGATTAGTGTGATTGTAACATTACTTAAATCCCAATTTCCCTGGGGACAACATGAAAATTTTGGGGAGAGAGAAATTAGAAACCAAATTGTTGCATTAGATGGAGGTTGCCCTCTACATGAGCCAAAATTATGTCAGAAACTTCAGGGACAGGTCTGTGACCCTTAGCAATCACTGATACTGGTACTTGGATTTTTAAAACCAATCTCTTCCTTTCATTTGCCTTAAAATTCTGCACATCCTATACATTTTCATGTTTATCCAAATATTGAGGTTTGTGAGAGCTCAGTGCACTTGCTTTAAGATATTTCACAAATTGCATTAATTTGTTTAAATAAAATATGTAATCTCCTTGTATTTTCTGTCAGGAAAAATCAATCCTCACAAACTCACAATCCTCACAAACAAGGGCATCATGTTCCTCTAAGGTTAACAAGCAGGAAGTTTTCTCTCCAAAACAACTGGGATTACACCAACAATCCAGCTTGGTGCCATCTCCTGAAAGAGATTTTATCCCCTCAATAGGCACAGAAGACTCCTTGTTCAAGACTCTAGCAGGAGGATAATTTAGCTCACTTTGTATAATTCTTCTTTATCTTTGCTCGTTAACTGGAAAACATTCTCCTACTCAGGAGAGACATGGACCTACTGGAGTGGGTCTGGAAATGACCAGAGAGCTGGAGCACCTCTCCTGTGAGGACAGACTGAGAGCTGGGGCTGTTCATGGGGAGCAAGGGGAGACCTTACAGCCCCCTCAGGCCCCAAAGGAGGCTACAAGAGCTGGACAGGTACCCTTTACCAGGGCCTCCAGCAACAGGACAAGGAGGAATGGCTGCAAACTCAAAGAGGGCAGGTTTAGATCAGATACTAGGAAGAAGTTTTTTACTCAGAGAGTGGTGAGACACTGAACAAGTTGCCCCAGAAAGGCAGCAGATGCCCCATCCATGGAAATAGTCAGGGTCAGTTGGTGGGGGCTTTGAGCAACCTGATCTACAGAAGATGTCCCTGCTCATTGAGGGGGAATTGGACTAGACCAGTAAAAGTCTCTTCCAACCCAAATTACGATTCCATGATTCAAAACATAGTTGGGTGGCATGCTATTTGATATTTAATGCAGTTATTTACATCTGCTGTTAGGTAGTTGAAGACAGCAGAGAAGACAGAACCAAACTTTTCTTTGAGGTACACAGCAAAGAACAAGAGACAAACCTAATATTCCATTCATAAATATGACTGAAGACAGCCACAGAGTTAATTCCCAATAGTTAAATTTTGGAAGTACACTAGATTCTGGTTTTACATACTTGAGCATTGAAATTTTAGAAAGAATTCAGTTGAACCAAAAATGAGGGAAATCCATATAAAGATAAATATGTACAAAAAGGTAATGAAAAGTAATAGCATAAAGTCTTCCCCAGTGCAGTTGCTTGCAACAGTAACTGTGGGTTTGAAACTAAATTATTGTTATTGTACTCAGTATTTTTGAAGATACCTAGTAGCTATTCAAGCTGAATATTCTGCTAACTGCAAACAGGCAGTGAATTATTTCAGGAGGGGAAAAATATACAGAAATCAATCTGCTCCTTTTATTGGAGCTGTATTGACACAAGCAGAATTAGGGTGTTTTGGTTTTGCTTTTTTTTAAATACTCATTTGAAACCAACTGGTATGTCTGTAGGATTAAGTTCAAAAAGTTCTGATGTAAATGAGATGGAAGAAGAAAATCTTAATCCTTCAAAAGAATAAAAAAAAAATTAGAAACAGAGAAGGAACCTCAGACACCTACAAAATACTGTGTGCAGCTGAGCACTAGGGACAGAAGGCATGAAAGTTGTGCTATTAAACTTTACTGGTTTGAACAGACCTCTGCCAGAAACGTTGTTTTCTTTTTACTGTGCAGCTCTTAGCCGATTCTCTGCAAAATTCCTACAGAATACCAGCACCTCTACTGCAGATAAAAAAAATCTATGGGGGCATCAACATTTAGTTAGTATGGATGTGCAACCCTTGAGAGCTGGCCAGGTAGCTGAGCAGCCACACAGACACACATTCCCACTAGAAAAGTAGCTCTCCAATGGTCCCTGCAGTTGGTAAGTACCATTCCTGGAGAGAAGGCAGCAGCAGACCAGCTGGACACTCACCCATAGGAAACAGAGCACTGAAATTGCTCCCACACCAAAGAAGCTAGAACAGCACTCACAGAAAGATGGATGGATGGATGGATGGATGGATGGATGGATGGATGGATGGATGGATGGATGGATGGATGGCTGATATACCTCTCTACCTGGCTCTTATTAAGGGCTTGACTGCACACTCCCAGTGCTCTGCCTGCTGTTCTGCATGAACATCAAGCCCTATGCAACTAAAGACACTCAGAAAACTATGCATATTGGCTCACTCTTTTGACTTAAAGTGTAACACTGCTCACTGGTAGTCTCAGGATGTGACTAAAATGGTACTGTATGAAGTGTTCTGTATCTGGCAGTATAGTCATAAACTGTAGCACCCCATTGGGAACACAGTACTTAAAATTAATAGAGCAAACCAACCTGCTGGGTGTTCTGGGATAAGCCATAAGGTTTTTCCTCCCACTTCTGCCAAGACTTGACAAGACCTCTGTTAAGTGCATCCCACCAGCCTCAGTACAACAGCTCCCCATCGGGAAGAATATGGCTGTCAGCTGGGGTTTTTCCAAATTAAGTCTTGCAAACAGTCTGCAGAGCTTGTACAACAGCTAAGAGAGCCAGGCATTTAACCAATCTGCCAGCAGAGAGCTAAAGCACACTGTGTGCTCAGTAGAAGTCGTGCACAGTAAAGGGGTAATTTCATACTGGTTTTGCACTGAACAATTTGTTGAGACAACAGCAAAGAGAGGCTCTAACCTGCCATATGATTTCCTGCTGATATTCAGACAGATTTAAAATTCTGCATTAACAGCCAACAGCAAAGAGTCTCGAGATGAAGTCAGTGAATAAACCATCAAAAATGTCATTTACAAACACTGCACTTCAACAGAGCA
The DNA here is from genome assembly GCF_015832195.1 of Motacilla alba alba. Lineage (NCBI taxonomy): Eukaryota > Metazoa > Chordata > Aves > Passeriformes > Motacillidae > Motacilla > Motacilla alba. The sequence continues at coordinate 16,307,312 of NC_052017.1, read as the reverse complement.
AATGAGTTAGAACTAATGCTAAAGAGATTTGCAGACACTTTGCAAATACAGACACCTAGCCATGTAGCAGCTGAGTACAGGCCTTTTCTGGAGAACATTTGCTTTCTTTAAAGCCTGAAACACTGCAGTACAGATTTGAGACTACTTGGAACACAAAATGAACTTGGTTTTTTAAACATGATAATCTGAAAATATTCAATTACTTGATTCTGAGAAAATCACCTAAATGAATGAATGTGTTAGTCTCCTTTGGTTCACACAGAATTAGTTTTAATTTTTTTTTTATGAACTCTCTCTGATCAAGGGGTGTTTGCAGAGATAAAGAATTGAGAGTAATTGCCTACATTCAGTTCTACCTCCAATATTAATATTTGTTCATATGACTGACAATTTTTCCCAGCAATCCTAAAAATGACAGTACAAAAATAGCCACTTCCAACATTTTCCTAGTTGGCTAGAGTCTAGAATTTGAATTGACTTTACAGAAATGAGTCTTTACTACACTAAAGTTAAGTTGTGTATCTAGCATCCAGCAAACTATGTAATGAAATTAATTGCTGGAGTTTATTATTATTGGAAAGTTTTATCCAAAAATCTGTGGAGAATATATTTTGTTCTGATTGCATACATATTGAAGAGATCTTTCATCTTGGAGACTAACTGCCCTGCTTTATTAATGTTCAGTGAAACTCAATCACAAAATTACCTGTAACTTAGTATACTCTGAACAAAGGAAAGAAAAATACCTAGCAGCTCTGCTTGTAGGAATTCCAAGATGGTGCATGGCCTCACTACATAAAAACTCTCGAACAGAAGAGCGAAGCACAGCTCTCCCATCACCATTCCTACAGAGAACACAGAAATAAGGAATATGTCATAAAATCAAAGCAAATTTCAAAAAGAAAACATTCAGTTTTAGAGGACACAGAGTAACTGCAACTTACCTGGAGTATGGGGTCTTTCCTGAGCCTTTTAACTGCAGTTCCCACCTCTCACCATGCCTGCAAAAATACCATTGGCATTTATAAAAACAGACCTCAGGTTAACCATGAATCAGCTAAACTGAACACAGGGTTTAATCAGACACTTAAAAAAAAATTCACACCTGTTTGTATATACTCCGATCAAGTGGGCTCTTCCATCCCCCAGCTGACCTGCCCAGCTACCAAACTGACAAAAATTAAAATCAAGTTATTGTCCTCTATCATTTATAGAAGTTATACTTGAAACAATACAGATTAAATCTAGGTCCTCACAAAAGACATATTTGCTCTCATTAAAATGTTGAACCCTAAAGCTGTACTTCCCATACTCACCCCAAAAATGAATCATAAACCACAGTAACACCAGTAATCCTCTTTCTTTTTTTTTTTTTTTTTTACCTTCCAGCTAACACGTACAGCTACAGACCTGTCTTTTTTGTATAATGAGCCTTTAAACCCACATGGCTTGTTTTGGTTTTTTTAATTGGAAATTACAAATCAAATTCTAGCATTCTTCTCCAGGAATAATCATAGCCATTTCAATGAAACTTGAACCTTAGTAATCATGGTGCTGCAGTGAGTGTCTGTCCTTCTCTGCTCCTCTGAGCTATTAGTATTAGATACTAATAGCTGGCCAAGCTGCTGGGGTGCTAAGCAGAAAGCTAATTTGAAAAATTAAAAAGATAATTTGCTTCAGGCATAAACAAAAGCAGAGCAAGTAAACAGGGTAGTGTGGGAGGATATGATAGCTCTTTTCTACCTGCAGCCTGTTATGAACAACAAGTCTGCAATCAAACTGTTAGTCAGTGTTCATGTACTCACAGACATATACTCATGTACTCACAGGTATTATCCAGGAGTAATTCACAAGGAAAGACCTACATAATTCACCTGGAACAATGAGTGCCATACTTACCTGGTGACCCCCATACCTATGGGCCAGTGGAACAGACCCAAAAATCACTTTCCCACCACTGATGAACTCCAGAAAATCAGATGATCCTTTGACAGATATATCAAGATCCAAAACATTTTCAAGAACTTCCTGGAGAAAAAAATACTACTTGAACATGATCAAATTTTCAGTGGTAATGAACATGGTTTCTCTACAGATTTCATCATTAAAAGAAAACTCACAATATGTTTTAAATGCTCTGTTTGTTTAAAGTATTTATTGAGAAGATGTTTCACACTAAATAGCATATGAATATTAAAATATACTTTAGTACATGTATTAATAATTTCTACTAATTAGAGAGGAATAAAAAAACAATAGCCAACCTTTGAAACAGCTACAAGACGAACTCTAGATTTAAAAGGTGTAGGATAGACAACTGAAAAAATGCAATTTCTCACGTTACGGACATAATTTTCTTGGATTACATCAACTGGAAAAGGATCTGTAAACATGAAACAGACAACAAATGCCGTATAAAAACAATAAGTCATACTATTCTTAATATGTTTCCTCTTAACTCCAGCCAAAATACTTTTAAAAATAATTAAAACTTGTAGTACTACAACTTTACCAATGTATGCCTTCATGAAAAGCAAACCCAAATAAATTTAGGATTTTATTGTTTGGAATTTCTGAAAAGGACTGAATTCTGCAGTTAAAGAATCTATCAGGGCATTCTAGTTTTAAGATCTAAACCATATTTAAGAATAGATTGAATAGACTGTGACTGGAACAGTCTCAGGATAGTTTGGTGTTGCACTCAATTTTATACACCCTAAAAGATATCTGCAGGAGACAGAGAAGTTCAGCTTTCCCCGCAGCTGAACAATGTAGTGTAACAAAATTAAGTCACCGTGCACCTGTAACTGCTGTGTACAGTCCATATGCAGCAATGATCACCACACAACCCAAGAAAACAGATTAATCTTTTCTGAGTGATGTAAACGGAATGAATGGGTCAGAAGATGTAGCTCTTGCTGTAGCATACATGTGTACTCAGAAGTTGTGCTTCATTCTTCCTTCACACCTACTCTGTGCCCTTTTCCATGGTAACAGACAACAAATATTGTTTTAAAACTGTGTGGTTTACCATCTTTATGGACTTTTGCTTGCAACAATCTAACAATTCCACATTAATTATAAAGTGCCAGTACCTCATAGACGCTGTTTTGTAAAAATGTTGATTTACTTAGCATCTCTGGAGCCTTGCTGCTAGCCATGTTTCTCACCACCTCTAATAACAGATCCTGTTATAACCAGCTGCTACAAGATTGATCAGTGATGATTATCTCTTAATGCTCACAAGTAAATGTATCACCTGATGAAATTAGTTCTGTAATGGTATCATAAATTATCACTATGATTACAAGCAGTTTTGTATGCCCAAGAGCTAGAATACTTTGTGTACTTCCAGACATGTGTCAGGTTATCAACTCGGCACTAATACATAACTGGGACTCGGGAAGGGGAAAGCTCCTTATGACCAATCTAGTTTAATTTTAAAGCTATATTTGACTGCGTGCATCAGGTCTTCACTTAGTTACTACTTCAGAAGCTGCTACAACCCAACAAGCAAAAGCGCCGGGCAGGGCGGGAGTACAGAGCCCCGGGACCGGGCAGGCCGTACCTAGGAGGCTGTCGGAGGACAGGGCCCAGGCGCAGAGCTCCGCCGCCCGGCGCCGCGGGCACTGACCCGGCTCGGGGCGGGAGGCGTTCGGGGCCGGGCAGAGCCCGCGGGAGCCGCACAGCGCGGCCACACAGCCCCAGGCCAGGCAGGCGGGCAGCCAGGGCCGCCACCACATGTCCCCAGACCCCGCCTTCCAGAATCACCCACGAACCCGGCCTGAGGTCTCCCGCCCTCAAGGAGGGCGTCGGGGTGCCCGCCCGGCACCGGGCCGGAGGGCGGTGGCTGCGCGGGGCTTCCGCGTCCGGGTCGCGGCGGTGCCGGGAGGCGGTGCCGGCGCGGCGGGGCTGGGGGACACCATGGCCTTGCGGTGGTGGTGGCGGAGCGGCGCCTGGTGCCGCCGGGCGCCGCCGCTGGGCTCCGTGCCGAGCCCCGGCCCCCGCGTCCCGCCGGCCCCCAGCGCGGCGGTGAGTGCGGCGGCGCCGGGCGGGCGCGGAATGAATGGGGCGGGGGGCGCCGGGCCGGGCGGGCACCCGCGGCCGCCGCTTCTTCGGCGTTCCGCAGGCTCTGCCCGGGCAGCGCCACGGCCCGGGGGCGGCTCTCTGCCGGAGGGTCCTTGCTGGGGGCAGGAGCGCGCTCGGTGCAAGGTTAAATTCCGGATTAGGGGTTTTCAGCACTGGTCAATGGGTGAGCCTCTCGGAGCCGGCCCTAGGTGGGAGCAGGGGAAGTGGCTCTCATTAGTGTGAGATTTTTGAGGGCGTTTGTGTGTGTTAGCGTTGTGAGCGGTAATGGGGGCAGTTCACTCACTGCCTTGGTTTGGAGCTTCTTCACAAGGCCAGGCTGCTGTTCTGAGCCTCGCTCAGGTGCTCTGATCTGGGACAGGGAAAGTGTTCTGGCGAACGTGTCCAGCATCCCGCGCCAGCCGCTGTTCCGGGGTCAAGCGGCGGTGTAAAGGAGGGGGTCTGTGTGTGTGCCCGCGCTGAAGGAAGAGCTGGAAGAGATCAGCTATTTTTAGCAACAGAACGCGGTGAGAGGTCCGATAGAGCGACTTAGGAATGTCTCAGCCATAGGGCCGGACACTGAAGTCAGAGGGCAGTGGGTTGCAGATCTGTGATAAGTTTGAGCTCCTCGCATTCCTTTGTCTCCTTGCATGGTCTTGTGTAAGCACGGAGGATGGAGGAGTGCCCTGTTTGTCTCCCACTGTCCAAGGAGCCGAGAGGCTTTACTTTAATCCACGTATGAGGAGCCGCTGAGGCACGAGGAGCAGGTCTCCTTGAGCGTTTCTGTGCGAGTTTTTCCAGAGGCAGTTTGGTGAACACGTGGATTGCAGTGATTTTAGGCTGGCTCAGCCCGGCATTGGGCAGGGCTCGGTACTTCCTGGCATCTCTCCCAGGAGCAGAGTAAAAGCTGTACTTCCTTCCTCAGCCTGGAATCGTGAACCTGGGGCTGTGCCTTCCTTCCCTCATGCTCCTGGGCTCTGTCTGCAGGGAGGCATCCTTGGAGAGATTGCTAGATTTGGAAGTTAGGTTCTGGACATCTAGCAGGGAAGATGGGCAGATGTAAATTAGAAACAGCAGGCTGAATTGAAATTGCTTCAGGGGAAAACGAGGACATGATTTTCCGTTTGTGTCCTGAAACAGCTCGTCCTTTTCTCTGTGCCTTGATTGGTGCCAGGCAGGGAGTGTTTGAAAATTGCACCTTGCTCAAGTGCAAAAGCAAGGTTTTATTGGAGCAGCTTTGGTAATTTAAGTGATAAGCCTCCTGGGCTGGGCCTGCAAGGGGAGAAAGTCCAAGGCTCTGGAGCAGAAGAGTCAGTTCAGTGTGCCTGATGAAGTGTGCACTCACGTCTCACGTGGTGTGGAAGGGGTTATGAGACTCCCTGTGCTGCTGGGTTGTTAAAATGGAGAAATAGAGCAATGGTGATTGTGGCCACAGCTCTTTTCACAGAGAGCAGCAGCCACAACTCTCTCCCAGGCTTTTTCCTGGGCAAGGCAGTGAGAAGCTCAGAGAAGAGAAAACAATTCTTATGTCTATTCACTGCTCCTGTTGTTTGGCACATGTGGAATGTGTTATGGAGGTTGTTTACCCAAAGTGATTTGGTTATTGGATGCTGGTGAGGGTTGTTTGGATTGGTTGGCCAGTTGGGTCAAAGCTGTGTCCTGACTGTCTCAGGCAGTCATGGGTTTTTCTTTATTATCTTTGCAGTATAGTATCTCTTTAGTATGTAATTTAGTATACTATTAGTGTAATATAGTATAGCTGAATAAAGCAATTGTTCAGCCTTCTGAATCATGGAGTCAGAGCCCATTATTTGCCGTGTGGGGGACGCCCTGATTCAATAGGTGATGGGTACTTTTTTTTTGTAGTCAAATGTTTTCTGTCAGTTTAAAGTTCTAATAAACTGTCCCTGGTTTTATTTTGTGCAGATGTGTCACATTACCCAAAGAAGTTCAACTTTCTCGTTTCCAAAAATATGTAGTATATTCTGGCGGTAAGTTGGAGATTCACATTGTTGTGTAGCGGGTAAGGACATAATTATTGGGTGAACTGGGTAGTTACACCTCTGAGCTGTAAACTTTGAAGATAAGGTTATTAACCAGTGTAGACTGCTGCTGTAGTGATGAGTCTGAATCTTAGTTGTCTGTCATGGAGAGTAACGGGCAAAGCAAGAATGTTGCAAGAAAATACATACGGTTCACTTTGGAAAAGGAAACATTAGAAGAGGAAGAAACTACAAATCCAGGAAACAACCAAACAAATCTCCTAAGCTAAATGGATCTTAATGCATCCAGGTGGAGCTTTCACCCTTTTCTGATGAACTTTCCTAGCACCATCACGCTACCTGGAAGTATTAATTTATTATGTAGCTGGGTATAGAAAGTAAAAAATATCAAATCTAAGTCAGGAATATTTTTTCAGAATTTTACGTGAGAGGGAAGAAAGTAACAGAATGGTTGGGTTTCCAGAAGTGAAGGCTCCATCTCCAAATGTAGGCTACAATATCCATAGTGTATTCAAAAGGAATAGATCAAGAGCAAGGTGGTGTTTATGTCTCAGAAGATCTGGGATCTGTGATGGGTGGAGTGTGTTTGCCAAATGCACTTTGCCAGGTCCCAAAGGTTTATGATCATCAATACACAGCTCTTCTGTCCTTGCACCTTACTGTCTGTCTGAAAAACAGTATTTTGATGTCTTCATCTATTTTAGCCATTTGGTTAAATGGGGTGTGAGGGGAGAAGGAGAAATCCTTTCAGATGTTTCTTTATGGGGAATCAGGGGAGCTTGATTTCTAACAAAACTACTCTCTTGAAAAACACTGTCACCAGGTTTCATCATACGAGTACATCCCACTGGTGCAGCTGCAGTAAGACAATTAGTGATGAAAAATACCAAGACCCTTTTCAGCTTGGTAGAAAAGACTTGAAGAATCTCTATGAAGATATTAAAAAGGTAAGGGATTTTGGTGACTATGCTGGAATGTCATGATGATTGTTTTTAATAGCAGCCATCAGTTTGGATATTTATTGAAATATATTTATGGATAATTATTGAAGTAATGTTATTTATATTTATGACCTGCTGTCTGAAACTTAAACTGAAGGGAAATGGAGCATTTATCATATTTTGTAGAACCAGAATGCAATTGTTTCTTCTGATTTGCAGTACTGGAATGCATAATTTACATTTCAGATTACTCATAGTAATTTTAAAAATAACTTGAGCTTACACTGGGTGGAATGAATGCAAGAAGCACTAACCTTATACATGCACATTGTTTTACTTACACTAAACAGACTGACTTTGTGACTTCTGTGCTGAAATGCTCTTGTCCTTTTTATAGGAGTTGCTGGTCTCTGCAGCAGAACTTAAGGAAATGTGTGATTATTACTTTGATGGGAAGGGAAAGGCCTTTCGACCAATGATTGTGGTGCTAATGGCTCGGGCTTGCAACATTCACCATAATAATTCCAAGTGAGTTGGTCGCTTTCAGATACACACATCATGCTTGAAAGTTACCATTCTTGTGTTTCTGAAAAATATTTTATGAAAATAAAATGCTCCTCGGTAAAATCTGAATGTAAGTTCCATCTTGAAGCTGTATTTTTGTAGTGGCCAGTGCAAAAGGAGATGCTGCATTTATTACATATTTCCATGTGTTAAGTCATGGACTATACTGCACTTGTAAGCAGAGGGGATAAATAATATTGCTGAATTACTATATTTGTAAGGCTTTTAGTCAATTCTACCTTCTTGCATAAATGCTTTATTAGAACCGTTAATACTCTTTGAAACTTTATAAACTTCACTAAGTGTTTTTCATTTGTAACCACTCCTGTTCCTATTAAACTCTGGTCACAGGTAAGAGGTTTGCTGTGAGAAGAGCTCTTCATAGATTTTTTTAGTAATTATGCAGAAAAGCTATTAAAGAGATGGTATGATTATATTCAAAGCTGTGAGATTTTGAAAACAGTAAGAGGTTTATTTCCCACCCTCCAGTAGCAAGTTTCTACACTTTATGTAAGATTCTAAGCTAATTAGTCTGGTGTAATCCTTGTGATCTCCAAGTTACTTGAAAGCAGTTTTAACTGAGCAGAAGATCATGCTTGGCCTGTATGCTGTTTCTCTGCTGAGTCTGGCTCATTGCAAATGCTTCACTCCACACGTTCCTGTCAACTGCTATGTTTGCATTTTGAGGAAAGATGTTGGCTGGAGTGTTCTCTGCCTTCCAGCTACACTTCCAGTCTTGCCTTGTATAGAATTTCAAGTAGATAATCTTTGGTCCCTTTCCAGAAGTGTTTCTAGACTAATTTGTCAGTCTTAAGGGATTTCTCTGAGCTCTTGCACAGTTTTCTCTCTGTAGGAGTAGTTTAATGCCTTGTTGGACTTGATTACTACCTCAGAGCATGGCATGTATTTTGTTGCGTGGATAGCACCCTCCGCCCTGGACCCCCTTCTATGTGAATATAATTTTGAAGGAGAAAGCAAAACCGAGCTGGCAGCATCCTTTCCTGTGTGTGCCAGTTCCCCTTGTTTTAGGAAAAATCATCCAGGATTAATGAACTTTGCTTCAGCCAGATTCTGTTGTCAGTTCAGGACTGCTTCTTGTCATCAGCTCTGAGATAGCAAAAGGAACAGTATTGGTTGTGAAAATCCTCAGGGATACCTTTTGCCACTGACTGGCTTAATATATTCATGAGTGATCCTGACATGAAAAACAGGAAGGTGAGGATGGCACTTTTTGATGGCAGAGTCATTCTTGATGATCATCCATTTATGGTGAAAGGTAAGGAAGCACAGTAAACCAAAACTTTCTGCTTGAACTTGTAGGTCTCAGGTGACCCATTAGGGCATAACCCAAGTGTGGTTTGCTACCACCTTTGTTAGGAAAAACCTCAAAGATATCCTAGCATGCATCAGCCATCCAGTTCAGCTACAGGACTGTATATCACTCTTCCTGAAATCATCAGCGTGCCTGATCCCTGTGCTCAAAATAAGTTAAGTCCAGCTGGCTTCAGGGGTGAATTGCAAGGATAATCATGAAGATTGAAGACTTGTGGCTTGTGGTCTACAGATTTATCAGGAACGGGGTGAAAGAGCTACTTAAGACAAAGCATTATGTTTCTAAGAGAATGGAAATTTAGGAGGAGACTTTTAACAACGAGGACAGTGAGTTTTTGGAGCATCTTTGGAATCGAAATAATGGTAAAAATAGTTTTATCTCATTCTAGTGTGCAGCATGAAAAGCTTATGAACAAAATCATGTGTGCAGTACTGAGAAGGTTGGAACTGATGTCATACAGTGTGGGAGTAGAACGATGAATCAAAGAGAGGTAGCAGTAGAAAGACTGAATTTGCCTATATTCTCAAGGCATATTTGCTGTCTTTTGACATATGTTTATGCTCATGGACATGTTCTTGTCCACATGTTATGCTGTATCAAATCTGTCAGGACCAGTTTTGAGACCTGCCCTATGCCAGTAAGAAAGTGCCACATATGCCTGGGGCAAGTGTTTGCTTTGCAGTAGCCAGCCCTCAGCATAAGTCCTCTGATTTCTAGATGCCTGTGTCATTTGGCAGTGTTTGTACATCTGTTGTGGTTCTAATCAGCACCTCCAAAATATGTTCAGTGTTTAAAATCCTCCTCGATAATCTGAACGTTCCTGGTACAAACCAGGCTGAGTCACCACCTTTGTCATGTTGCTGTTAGAATGAAAATCTGAGTGGCAAGAACAGAAATGTTTCAGCAAAGGAATGTAATGAAATCTCAGGGTATTTACCTTCCTGTTCTGTGCCCTGTGCCAGTTTTTCCAAGCCTGTGATTGTAATTAACTATCCCATGTGTTGATACAAGTCTTCACTGTACTGCTTGTTGGTTGTTGCATGGTGACCAATGCTTCTGAGGGCTGACAAGGCCGTGCAAAAGGAATTTACATTTGTGCTGTGGATACCCAGTTCCTGAGAGCTGATAAAGTTTTATGGGCATTTTCTTCTCTTTTGCTTTTAAGCTGCTTGCAGCAAGCTGTCTTACACCTGCTCTGGGTATACATATACTTCAGTTCACATTGATACTATGATTGATTCATTATTGTACTTTCTTAAAGCAACATTATCTGTGGGTGGCAAGTTGTTCTTCCAACTTTTTTATGTTTGTGAGGAAAATTGTGTGTGTAGAGAAGTAATACTGCATATTTTTAACTCTGTTACTCTTCTACAAACCTGGGGGGAAAAATACTTGCCTTACATTCTGCTTCTCCCAGTGTTTAGCATGTTTTTCACTTTCAATTTGTCATTTCCCTTGAAGCATTTTATCATTCTTTTCCTCACCTAATACTGATTCTTCTCCCAGGCTTGTTTTCCTTTGTTGAGGCTTTGGTTCCCACAGATGTGATTGAAGAGACTGACCACAGTATCTGTAGGCTTGTAGGGTGAGCCAATATCCTGTACTGTTCAGCCCTAGCATTTTTTTTTTACTTTTGCCTCTGGGGTTTGTATTGCTGATGTTCAGTTTCTGCTTCATCTTGCTGCCATTCTCAACTGTAATATAACTTGCTGGACCCAGCATGTTTTTGCCTGCTTTTCATTTTCTTTTCTTCTTTTCTGCAATTTTTTTATAAAAGGCAATACTTTTCCTTATTTGGCTGTTAAAATAACAGTTTAGGAAGGCTACAGGTCCTGATCTTACAAGGCAGTCCCAAGAGACCTCTTTCTCTTCACAGAGTCCCTCCAGAATAGCTGAGATTTCTCAGGAGAATGGAATGGCTAGGTGGCTTTGCTTGTAGTTTAGGTGACATTGATCATTTATGTTTAGGTTTGAACAAGGTGAGGTATTTACTATACCCTCAGCAGGTTAACTGTTTTTCTAGAGTGAGGTCACTTTATTGTGGTCATAATAAGGAAAATGTCAGTTGTATAAAGAATTATCTGAATTCCAAAAAGATAAGTGACTGAAGTGTGTTGTTTCTTTGCTTTTGAAGTTTTAAGTGTCCTAAGTCCTACCCTGAGTCTTTAAGTCCCTTGGGCAGTGGCTTTTTGCTTATTGATAGCAATTTTGCTTTATGTGAGAGTAAGAGCTAGTTTAAGGTGGGGTCATGCAAACCCTCAATTTCACACATCCACTGCCTGGATTTCTTCACATGCTTGTGAAGAACTTCACAGAATTATCACTTAGCCTGACAGGACCTAGTGTTTCGTTATTCTCCAAAGGTGTTTGCAAATGAGAGTTTTTATTTCTTTTCCTACAACCAAAAAGAGAGAGGCAAATAAGAGAGGGCCGAAGAAATACAACGATAATACATAAAACAGTGAGCACAAAAGGTTGGGGGGAGGGAGGGAGAGAAGGGAAATAAATTTTATCAGAGTAGTGTGAGAAACAAATAAAATGACGTGGCTAAACTCGATGGAGTATTTCCTAAAGATAGAACCTGCCAACAACCTTAGTTCCCTTTTGTTTCACTCCTCCAAATGGCTGTTGTCAAAAGCCCGTGGTGTCAGCTGCTCTGCAGTTTTCTCTGGTGTTAGCACATGCAGTCTCTGTGCTTCCCCTAGTTTGCAGTGCCCTTCTGTGTCACAGACTCTGTTTCTGAGATGGTTGCTTCTTTCAGCCACAGGGCCTTAGCAGGAGAATGATGCTTGAAGGACTGCGGCCATAGCACAATAATTTTGCAAGTTCTTATGCTCATTTCCTGTCCCTAAACTGGCAATATATACTTACAGGCAAACACATTGCCTCCAAGCTTTGTGTTGGAGAGTGTAAATACTGGTTTGTGTGGTTTTGAGTTCACCCCTCACTGTTGTTGGATGATTTTGGTTGTTTGTTTTGTGTTTGTTTTGGTTTTGGACAAGGGTATTTGGAGGGAGACATTTGGGGTTTCTTAACCTGTATGGTCCACCTTGGCTTGTTCAGTGTTCACAAAACAAGTTCCGTAATGGCAAACATCTCAGGGTACAGCAGATCTATAGAACCTTACCACTGAATCAAGCAGGGGTCCTACTGAAAAACAGAACATGATTGGTTGTATAAAATATCTGTAAATGCACATCATCTCAGGGCATCTTTACTTTGAGAATGACATAAAAATGGCATCTTTCCACTTGCTGGGTTTGCTGTTATCTACTGAGTTACTGCCACTTTTTGCTTTTATTTTGCAGGAGAAACTGAATGAAAAATGGCAGGGGATGAGAAGGATCCTGGGGTTTGTGTCTTTACCCCTAAAAGTAGGCATGCTCTGATCTAGAATTAGTCTCACAAGATGCATGTAGGAAACTATTGCAGAACTTTTTTTGCCAGCAATGGGAAGAACCTTGCTTGAGACTTTGTGGAAATAGTTTTAAAACCCCTTCAGATTAAATTGTCACATATGATACAGCATTCTGGAAACCATGAACATTCCTATGCCATTTTTAGTCATTGTCAGAGATAAGATAGAGTATAATGCAGAACTTTTCAGAACCTGCTTTTGAAATAACTGGTTTTGTGCTGTCTTCATACTACTGAAATATTTCAGTGTGTCAGTCTTTACTGCTGCTTCCCAGCAGGAAGTCCAGTCTGCTGACATAATTAATGAAAAAGGGAAACCCCAAAAGGAGAACAGTGCAGGAAAGAGGCTGGAGACCTTTACAGTTTTTTGAAGGTAAGTTTTCTCCTACTTAGTAAGAGTAATTTGTTTTGGAAAACTATTTACACTGAACTAGCATTTGATTAAATCACTAGTCCACATTAAGACTTGCCTCCAAAAACCACGAAGGTTTCCAGCTCTTATTTTCTGTTGTGTAAAAGCCATATTTTCATGGCCTATGAGCTACCCATTCATCCTGCTATTGTTCAGGATGTAGAACTCCCACTGACAGCAGTGCAGAGTTCTGTATAGAGGTAGGTGTCAGAATGCAGTGTTATGTCAGCAGACTGCAATATGTTCTTTCATTTTGTGATTAATCACTACATTTTAAAGGACATCGGCAGTGCAGGAAAGTTTTAAATTCCCTTAGCTGAGGTGAAATTATCTTCTGTTGCAGTTCATTTTCTGTTCTCCTGTAAAATAGTATGATTTTCTCTGCTGTCTGTGTTCCAGAAGTACATTATTTATATATCAGAAGTAGTTTCTTTTTTTGTGTTTTGGGTTTTTTGCGTTTTTATTTTGTTTAGTGGGGTATTTTAAATGTCCATGTGGACTTGTTACACCTATGAGGCAAGGCTGACTGGGATAGCCATTTCTGGGATCCTGCACGTAACCCATGATGAAAGCAGAAAAATACCAGAAGACAGTGGAAGCTGGGTTCTAATGGAGATGGTGCTTTGTGTGAGCTAGGTTGGATCTTGTATGTGCTTTTTGCTGTTTTTTTTCTCTAGATAATTGCTTCTGTGTTCTTCCCTTACCTTCTTTTCACCTAGTTAAAAAAAAGTAGTGTGAACTAGAGAGTTCAATAATCTATGTTAGAACTTCCCAAAGGCTGAGTTCCAATAAGTGTTAGGTAGCTGGTGTTCACAGTCCTAAAGTGGTTGCAGTAGAATTCTAGTTAATTCCTCAGGCTTCTGAAGAACTTCTGGAGTTTTCAGGTAATCAGATAACATAAAGTATAAGATCTATGAGTTATGTCTTTCAAATGTAGAGTGCAGGTTTCTGTTCTTTCTGATCTCTCCAGCTTGCTGCTTAGTTGAGTTATCGGTCTGTAGAGAGTTTGTGATGCCATGTTTATAGGTAGAGCAACAGAGATAAGGAAAACTTAAAACTCATCTACAGAGCTACCTGTCATTCTTTCTCTGCTGTTTTCCAGACTTCAGTCTTGGAGCCAAGCATCCTTGATGCTGTGCTATTTATTGCAGTCTGGATTTAGAGGGATTAAAGTCAATAACACAGGAGTTTTGCAGTACTGTTAATGCAGCAATGTAGAAATAGGTCTAATGAGGATGGACTCATCCCTCTGCACTTTCTGTACTCATGTGATCTTACTTTCTCTTGTCTTCCTAATTCGAGGTTTGAACGAAGGGGGTCAGACCAGGAAAAAGCTGTGACAGCTGTTTTCAGAGGAACAATTTTTTGTTTGGTTTTTAATAGAGGTTTTTAATAGTGTATTGCAGCATATATAATTGATTTAATTATTTGACAGCTCTTGGTTTTGTTTTTTTTATTTCAGGGAGGTGCAAGCAAGCCAGCGCTCTGTGGCCATAATTGCTGAGATGATCCATACAGCCAGTCTAGTTCATGATGATGTTATTGATGATGCAAATTCTCGCAGAGGAAAAAGGACACTTAATCAGATCTGGGGAGAAAGGAAAGTGAGTTTGCTAATACATGCAGGACTTGCCTTTGAATTTCAGCTGAGCACAAATACCTAGAGGTTTGTAATGTTACTATGGCTAGGTCTTGAAATATGTCAGAAAACAAATGAAGAGTTGTGCACAATTTGTGGGTGAGACAAATGTGTTTTCCTTTTCTGAGCTGTTGAAAGCATTAGATAAGAAATGGTTGAAGTGTGTTAGTGTTGCACCTGTCCAGCCTCCAGAAGAGGTGACTGAGAGGGGCCCTTGTTGTACATATCTGAAAGCAGTGTCAAGAAGATGGATCCAGGCTCTTCTCAAGAAATAGGACAAGAGGCAGAGGGCAAAAACTGATGCACAGGAAGTTCCACCTGAACGTGAACAGATTGCCTGGAGAGGCTTTGGGGTCTCCCTCACTGGAGAGATTTAAGAATCATCTGGATGCAATCCTGTGCCATGTGCTCTGGGTGACCCTGTTGGAGCAGGGAGATTGGACCACATGACTCTGGCCCCTTCCAACCTGGCCCATTCTGTGATTATTACTGATTTTACATTCCCTGTGCCATTCTCTGCAGTGCTGTTGAAATACTTTAAACTTGTACCTCATCCTGAATGCTGAACACAAAAATGTTTTCAGTCAGTGGGAAATTTTTTTGAAATTGGTGTTTTCTTCACAAAGCATTTCAAGAAAGATCTTCACCAGAAAATGCAAGGAAGGAACTTGGGGCAATTCAGAGTTCACATGGCATAACAGCCACAAGAGAATGGTCAAACAGAGAACTAATGTTCAAAAAAACTTCATAAGCAAACACATACTGCATACAGGGGTGACAGTGCTTATACAGAAAAATATCACCAGTACTATATGATAGGGGCTCAAAAATTACTCAGATTTCAATATTTGGTTATGTGTTTTTTTGCTCTTAAAATGAGGTATTTGTGCTTTATGTAGTCAAGTTTCGTAATGTGAGTAGATCTGACAAATAAAGGGAATTGTATGGTCTGTAGTAACACAGTAATACAAGAAAAGACTTAAGGGATCATCTTTTTGTTGTTGTTGTTGTTAGGCTGTTCTAGCTGGCGACTTCATCCTCTCAGCTGCTTCTGTAGCTTTAGCACGAATTGGAAATACCACTATCATCTCTGTTCTAACTCAGGTGATTGAAGATCTGGTGCGTGGTAAGGTCTTTTCCTATTTTTACCTTCCAGTTTGCTTGCCTAAGCAATAAACCCACAAATAAAACCTCCCATCTGTGCAACTCTTTAGGTGAATTCCTCCAGCTGGGTTCCAAGGAAAACGAGAACGAGAGATTTGCTCACTACCTCGAGAAGACTTTTAAGAAGACGGCGAGTCTGATAGCAAACAGTTGTAAAGCAGTATGTACGTCTGTCTCTTCTGAAGTTAACATACCATACTGTAAGCTTCACAGCTAAACTAGTATTGCTGTTTGCTCTGGAGACCCTCCAAAGCAAGAGCTTGGAATGGTGTTCTGCCAGCAAGTGAATGGGTTTGAGATTGTGAATTTTATCACAGTTCAGCTGTGTAGCCTCCAATATTGGTTTTCACTTTTTCCCTGCGGTTTTTATTTATACACAGATATATTGTTGTTCTCAAGAATCAAAATGAGGTTCAAATAATCATAACAGTGGCAATCTTCAGTTTATGAAACTCTGGAACTTTGAGACAGCAGTTTAAACTCAGTTGATCATTTTTGAGGCTATAATTTGATTTTAAATCTTTGACATCTGGCCCTACTCATTGGTGCTGAGTGAGACCTGAAGTGGTTACAGTGGGAGGATACAATTAATTCATAGAATCAGAGAGTAAGCTGCGTTGGAAAAGGGGCCCATCAGGATCATCAAGTCCAACTCCTGTCCCTGCATGGGACACTCCAAGAGTCACACCATGTGCTGAGAGCATTTTCCAAACACTTCTTGAACTCTGTCAGGTTTGGTGCTGTGACCACTTCCCTGGGGAGCCTTTTCCAGTGCCCAGTCACCCTCTGGGTGAAAACATTTTCCTGGTATCTCTACATCACATTGTAAAAAACCAGAAGCATGTACTTGATTTGTCTTGGGGTTTTAATTACCAATTACTTTATCCAACCCTGTCACTCAGTTCTTTTACTTGATTACAAAAAGATCCAATTCAAGATTATGTTCTTACACAAAAGTAGATGTTCAGTTTTAGTGCAGAGAATAGAGGTGGGGAATAATCTCACCCCAAAAGAGAGTTTTGTTTATTCTTTTTAGTGAAAGGCAGTATAGCTAATGGATTCTATAGAAAATGGGAATTCTTAAAGAATTAGACTAAAAATCTGTGCTAGTGTTAATCATCTTCCTTTGTTCTCAGGGAACTGGTGCATTTGTGCAACAGACAGCAGTTGAAAACTGCTTATGTCAAAATGATCACACAGAATGAGGCACATGGATTTTGGGGGAGGGAAAATACCTTTTATTCTAGTTGGAGGAAAGAAGTTAAGTCTTCTGGATTGCTCATATTAATGGCAATATGACCCTGACAATTTCCTTTTGCAAATCTTGTTTTATATCAGTAGGCACCTGTACTAGTGAAGAGCATCTCATTATTCTGCTACCCCAGAAAAATACACTAGTTTTAATATTCATTTTGACAGTCTGCCTAAAAGAATCTTTGCAGATGGAAGAAAACACATTCCCACAGGGTGGATTCTCCCTACAGATGTGCTAGTTTAAGCTTTTTCCTTTTCATGATTTGCCAGAGTTAAAGATTTAAAGCACTTCCCTCAAGACTGAGGCTGTGATGCTGGTCATGGGGATGTTTGGCTGCTTTTCTTCTAGTGGCTGGTCTGAGTTGTTCCATTGCTGAACTGCTGGAATTCTATGTGCTGTAAAATTTGAATTAGAAAGGAAAACCGAGGGAGAAGTCTCTCTTCATGGCAAATCCTTATTGCTGCACATAGTACCAATGAGTTGAATATGTATGTTTCCCTCAGTTTCTTTCTGCATGGATTAGGAGAGCTCTATTGATGGCAGTTAAAAGGGATTTTTTTGGGGGGGAGGGATTTGGGTTTTTGGGGGTTTTTTTGTTGCATGTGGGTGTTGAGATATTTTTCGTTTAGATGGCTTTGGCTATTGAAGAAATGGAATCAGATGGGATTTCTGTTTTCTGTTGCAAAAGTGATAAGCAGGATCATCAGTTCTATCTTGAAAGGAAATTCAGTTAGGGAATCAAGAGTATTCATATCTTGTTCTCAGGGACAAAACTAAGAGGAGAGACTATGGGTTTTAGAAGCAGTTCTGTTCCTGTTAATGATAGGAAAAACCTGATTCATTGCTGTGATTGAATAAATACAATTATTAACTGAAAAGTTGTCAAACAAGTTCAGGTGGCACCTTAGAATTCCATGGTGCCATGCTTTAGAAATGGAAGAGGAGAGTATTCCTGCAAAAAGGTCTAAACAAGACATACACTGTAATTGATACATTCTGTACCACCAAAGCATTACTGCATTTAAATCAAAATTCTTCAAGTTAGGACTTAGGGAGAGAACAGTCTGTTCAAGATGTTAAGAGCCATCCCAGTCTCCAGTTTATTTCTACAACAGTTCTGCATGGGGGAATGTTACCAAAGTTTCAATTAAAGTGTATTGTAAAAGGAGGCAGTGGCAGATGGCCCAGAGTCATTGAAACCTTAGTTACTGCAAGGCATTTTTCAGAGAAACATGAGGTGACTTTAGTTCAAGAATTCAGAAACAATAAAGCTAGAGTGGAATTTCTGTTTAGTCATCAGGCCAGCTGGAAATAGCAAAATCATCTGAGCAGGTTTTCTGTCTTTTTTAAATCCTGCTGTAATGTGAATTCCTGAGCCTCATAAAGCTATTTATATTTTGCATGGTATACTTTCAGATGATGGAATAAATCCTGCTTGCTTTGAGTGTAAGGGTGCATTCGAGATTCTTGATTTCCATATTAGGAGGAAGCTTGTGCCTCCTTGTGTAAGGCAGGGCTGTGGAAGGGACTGAAGAAACCAATAGTCTGAAGCTCTGATCTTCCTGTGAGCTCCTGCTCTAACCAGTTCCTAGTTTGGTGTGTGCACAGGGCTCCATCAGAAACCCTACCAGCATGTGGAACTGCTGCCTAGGAAAACAAGACCTCTGACCACCACCAGCAGAACTGAACCCCCCCAGCCCAACTAGACCTGCAGGCTGCAATAATGTCCAAGGCAGATGTAGGGTAATAGCACAGCAGTATCAGATACTACGGTCAGCTAGTAAATCTCCTTACTTATTATTTAAAATACAATAAATCCTTTTGGGGGTATTTTTTTTGCTGTGAAAAAGATTTGAATGAGTATGTCACATATATTCAGGCAGATAATCTTTGCTACTGAAAAGTACAACTCTGCATAAACAAGTACTTGGTTAACCTGTTAAAACATTAATTACTTGAGAAAAGGTCAAATGCATGAAAATGCAGACTCAGGACAAGATAGTTGTCTGCCTTGTCCTGAGTCCCTCTTGCAGGGAGGCCTCCATCACCCCATCCTCAAGAGTAGTTGCCAGGAGGGTTTGAGGAGCCTGGAGGAGTCGGTGGCACTCCCAGCAGCAGTGGAGGACGAGCATGGGAAGGGAGCATCACTGCCAGGGCAGCAGCACATCCAGGGCAGTGGCTGTGACACCGCATGCAGGACACACACGGGCACTCTGTGGGGAGTTCAGTGGAGGGCCACCATGAGGGCAGAGGCTGGAGCAATGATGTGCCAAGAGCTGCTTGGAGTCTGGAGTGGGGAAGACAAAGGGGGAATCCTGCTGTCTGCAGCTTGTAAAGGAGGGCATAGAGAGGATGGAGAAATGTGCAGTGAAAGGACCAGTTGTACTGTGGAAAAATTCAGTTAGGTTTGAGGAAAATTTTCTCCGTGAGGTTGGTCAAACGTTGCAAGAGTGTGAGATTTTACATCCTTGGAGATACTCAGAAATCAACTGGACACAGCGCTGAGAAACCTGATCTAACTGTGAAGTAAACTCTCCTTTGAGCAGATGACTTTCAGAGTTTCCTTCCATCCTAAACTAGTCTGTGATTCTCCTGGAAAGAGGAACACTGCTCTTGTCTAGAAAATCAGTGGTGGATGAGCCAGGAATGAGAAGGCAGGAACCTGACTGCTTTTGGAGATGGGCATGGAGGAGAGTGGCTGGAAAAGTGGAACATTTTAGAACCTTTTCCTTTCCATGGAGTCCACAAATGTAGGACTACAAGAACAAACATCTCTTGTAGAGTTTATTCAAGCAAATTTTGGCCCAGCAGCAGGTTTTCCTCTCTGACCTATAGAGCACTGCTAGAGATGTGCAAATGCTTTTAACTCCAGCTGCCATATTGTCACATATTTAATATCAGAGCAGGGTATATCTACCCAGAGCTGATGATGTATTTTATGGATGTTAAATTCAGTAAAGAGGCAAAATTGGTTTATAGTCTCTCCTACAACATAACAGAAACAATTTTTTTTTTTGCAAAAAGTGTATTTGAAATAACACTAAAGAGATTGTCCTGCTTTGCTGAATTCAAAGAACTTTTCTAAAGAATTTGTTCCACTTGGTATTAGGAAGGATTTTTCATCATGATTTAGTGGAGGACAGGCCTGAATTCTTGCAAGATTAAATTTGTCATGAGCCAGTCATACCTATTTGGAGAGCTCTAGGCTGTTTTCAAAGGGGGAGTTTTATCATTTAAACACATGTCACTGTCCTGACTTGGTTATCCTGATTTGTATTTGCAAATGTGGGTATTATCCCAGAACATTATCCCAGTTCAGCTCCAGTTAAACTCCATGTGGGAGTGACAGGCTGCCTGGCTGCAGCCCGGCCAGTGTCCAGCTGGGGGCAACAATCTACAAGAGCAGTTTGAGAAATTGCATCCTGAAGGAACTCCCTGATAGACACAACACGGAGGTTTATTTTGTGGCCGTGGTCAGAGGGTTGCTCACTTGAGGATGACTGGCAAAACAAATTTCCTGAATTTTTAATCCTTTTTTTGTCTATGAACAAGAATTGACCTTTCAGGTTAAATGAGGAAGCTCTTTTCTTTACACAGCACTTCCTCCCATCCTCTGCCAGCTACTGCCCACTCTGACTCTTTGCCATTAACCACGATTTTCTCACTGAATTCTGTGTTTTAATCCTGTGTTTTAATCCTCCACAGGGAATGAAATGTGGAGGTAGGTAAGGATTTCATTGGAACAGGGTGGCTGCAGTCCCCCTGCCGTGCTGGTGTTACGTGATTTATATTACAGAAGCAACCAAAAGTTTGCATGGTGCAGCAGTAGATGTTAGGTCCTCGGGCAAATACTGCTATTTAAGAGACAAACATCAAAAGGAGGATGAAAAGGCAAAATGTTCTACTTTCAATAGTCCCTAGCAACATCTATTTAAATATCTCATATTTGCAGTTCACTCTATTTAATAGCCTTCAGGATTTTGTATGATTATTAGAGATAAGTAGCATTATTTTCCTGCTATACTGTCCTCTTTTAAATAAAAGTGGAGAATGTACGATGCTGTTAATTTCTCAGTCATCCAGATTCCTCTGGGGCTTAGTTATTATCCACAGATGCAGGTTATGACTGGGAAGTGTTCTGATGCTCAGATTTGAAGAGTGCACTGCTGCATGAAATCATCTCTCATTTTGTGCAAGTTGCATCACATTTATTAGGATATAATGTTGTTTCTTATTTCCATCTTCCCATTCACCTTCAAAGCTCCTGCTGGACTTGCTTTTAGTTTGGGGTTGGAGGGGTTTTTTATGATCCTGCCTTACACAGTCTTAAAGAGGAATACATATACCTACAAACACACGCATACTTATTTTTATATTGTGTTTTCCTGGCATATATTTTTAGTCTTAAGCAAAATGTATCTTTACGCCTCGCATTGGTCACAGCAGATTTGGAATGCCTGCAATAAACCAGGGTGGATTTTTGTCCCCTATTCTAATTGGTTTATTGAAGGTTGAAATAAATCTGAGTATTTAACCAACCTCATTTTGCAAAATGTATAATTGGTACATAAATGCAAAAGCATAAATGCCCTTACTTTGAGGCAAGATATTAATTCTCAAACCTTAGTTAATGTCCCGTATTTTAGTTTTGTGGAGTTTATTCAGCAAAATTTCTGTCTCTCAAGTAGTTGATTGTACATTCGAGTAAAATGTTTTGTTTATCTCAGTTCAGTGATACCTCTGTGAGCTTGGTGTGCTTTCTTCATTTGCTGTCTTTTCTTTGCCACTAATTATCCCTCAGTACCTTTGCCTGCAGGCTAATCAAGTCATCTTCCTGAGCAAGTCAGATACTGTTAACATCACCTTAAAAATAATCATCCTTATGTCAACTGCCCCTACTGTACCAGGTTCAACACATCCAGCTTTGTGATCTTTTATGAGACATGTAATGTCCATTTATCTGCCGTCTGACCTCCAATTATCCCCTGGCTGATTTATGTATGTAATTAGTTTAATTTCCCCATCACTGGACTGGATACAACTACTACCCTCCATGTAAAGTGCATCCACGTTTCTTCTCGCTGTATCCTTGCATTGTAATTTCTAAGCCTGATAAATATTTAATGAAGCTAATCTCTTTGCAGATGTGAATGTAGTTTTAATACTGCACTGCTGTTCAGCCTTGTTTTCTAGTAAGCTTGGCTAGTTGTGTGTCTCCCTGAACTGAGATAAGCCAGAATGTGCCTGAGTCAGCTTTTTTTGCCTTTCCCAGATCCCTCCAGCCTGTGCTGGCTGTGTCACACCTATGGTCAGGGGCTAAAAGTGGATGCTAACTAAAGCTTTCTATTTATTTGGGGTTTTTGTCTTTTCAGGTTTCAATTCTAGGCTGCCCTGATCCCAAAGTTCATGAGATTGCGTACCAGTATGGAAAAAACGTTGGCATAGCTTTTCAGGTAGTGTTTTTGTTGAACTAAATGGAATCTAAAATCTAAACTTCTCCAAAGTGCTTTAGAAATCAGAGTGGGCTGTCTTAATCCTTCCTACAAATCTTGTCTTTAACAAGGATTATTCTGTATTTAGCTCTAATACTTAAAAATTTTAATTAATCTGTATGTTTATTTTTATTTTAATTTTAAATAATCTGTATATTTATTTTTTCCAGCTGATAGATGATGTGCTGGATTTTACATCGTGTGCTGACCATTTGGGGAAACCAACAGCAGCAGATCTCAAGCTTGGATTGGCCACAGGCCCCGTCTTATTTGCTTGTCGACAGGTAAGTCAGCAGGAAGCTGTTTGTTCAAAATGAAAAGTGTAAACTGCTCCTCACAGGACCAGCTGAAACACCTCAAATCTCCTGTGTCAGTGATGAGAGTGCCCTGGGCACATGTGACAAATCAGTGGGTTCAATATCAGATGGATTCTGTGCACACACAAGTTACGAGAAACACCTTCCTGCACAACTCTATTTACTGTTAGGCTCTTTTAGGTATTCAGAGAGTTTTAGCACATTTTGTGTAGCTTATTCCTTAGTAGCTTTTTGCTTGTGTTTTCTCCTGGGACATCTTCTTCCCAGACTTGACTCTGTATGTAGGCTTTTTTGCCTTGTTCTGGGCTTTGTGTCCATCTGGGGCCAAGAATTGAAATCCCTGCCTTGCCTTTAGGTGGGTACATTTATTTATTGGATTTGATCTTTTCATCACTTTGTCCTCAAGTATTATCCATTTACAAACATGAGTAGGTTTCCCATCTGAAGGTTGGGTAAGAGAAGAGGGAGTGTCATAAAGAAAACGGGCTTAAAATTGGTCAAGATTTTCAGTGCCTTAAAAATTATTTGGAGGAGCAAAATGAAAACAGAAGTGTGAGTAGCATGAAAAAATATTAAAATTGGTGCTAATCCATGAACAGGAAAGAAACTGGTTTAATTCCTTGCTCCAGTGTCTTGTTCACCAGAGGCAAGCAGATTTGGGACTTAAAAAGCAGTCCTTCCGACCAGGCTTCACAGTGTGATACAAAAGCTGGCACAATTAGTTCCAGCAGAGCTCTCATCTATGATCTCTCAGTGGAATTGCTTAGAGCTTGACATGGGAAAAGTTCTAAATCATTTAAAAAACCCAACAACTTTGACATTTACTTCCCGCTCTAAAAGAGCCTGTTGTGGGAGGAGGTGGAGCATACACATCTGTTTGCCTCCTTATCCTTTGGGCATTTCCAAGGATCTGTATCTCAGAACAGGGGAGCACAGAGTATCAGCCAACTGACAAAGCAGATGAACGCATATTGAGAACAACCTTCTCTGTGTCCTCGGTGTCTCTCCATACTCGTCTGGAGGATTCACAAGCATATTCTTGAATTGTTATTTCAGAATTGTGTCATCAGCAATTGGAGCTGTCCAAAGAGCAGTGAGACACTCAGGTAGAGAGGGAGGATGGAGCTGTAAAACTGTTTTTGTGCTACAGCCATGTGCAGAAGGAAACAAGGCATGTTGCAAATACCCAATTTTGGCAGAGAATGGGTGACATTGTCCTGTGGGTGTTGAATATTCCAATTTTTAAATTAAAACTCTTTGTTATTAATTTGTTTGGGTTGTCTGTCTCTGACTTTGAACTTCGTCTATCTTTTTATTAGCTTTACAAGATAAATTAGTTCATAATATAGAAATAAAATAAAATCTGTCAGTCCCATTTTAAAATCTTTTTCTTTGTAGGCCACTTTTAAATGCTTTTCCTCATTTATATCTTTGATAGAGGGACATTTTTGCATTGAAAGATAACTTGACCATCCTATAAAGTTTTCTGCATTAACCAGAAGGCTTCTTTGCTGCAAATGTCCTGCTGTTTTCAAGAAACTGGAACAACAGCACTACAGACTTAACTGATCTATAAACAAAGCATGAATGCTAAAAAATGTGGAGCTTCGACAGACACTTATGATGCTACTAAAAGACAGTTCATATATTTGTGTCTGAGAAAAAAAACTCATGAGCCAGGACTTGAAGACACTCCAAAGTGTAATTATTAATTATAGGCTGTCTTTTCAGATTAGTATTGCTGCTATCCTTTCATGCAGCTGGTACTCTTCCAGTTGTCTTCCTGACAAACATTTGTTAGTTTTTAATGTGCTCTGGATCTTCGGTGACAGATGCCTTTTCTTCCTCTCCTCTCCCCTCTAAAATACACCTTTGTGCATTAGAATATTAAGGAGAAAAAAAAATGTTTACCTTGATATAATACCTGTTTATTCAGTATTTGAAGTTAGCTCACTCAGTAAAAAAAACAAACAACACCCCATTTATTCTTAAGGAAAATACACTAGTGTATGCTGATTCTAAAGCTCCTTTTAAACAAGTACAGCTGAAGAATGAAGGTTGATTTTTATTTGAAGTGTTCCTGTTAAATGCTGATGTGCTGCCCACTAAATATGCAGAATTGCTAATAACAGCTCTGCCTTACAAGTTTGGGCATTTTCCTGTCCTTTACTGCTTAAATATAAAAAGTGATCCCATATGCATCCTATAAAACTGTAAATATGAATAATGTGAAAACTGGTTGCATGAACACTACAATTAAATTGTCATTACCTGGGAAAGAAGCTAGGATCTAGAAAAAGCCATGATTTTCTTCTTTTAGATAAAGTATAAGTCATCACTGAGCAGCTGCATGCATCTCCAAGACTGTGTATGAGTAATAGGAGACTGTCACAGCACTGATGGGTGCTACATGTTTGTACCTGAACGAGGTGGTAAAGCTGCAGTTGCAGGACCAAAGGTGTGCAAGGAAAGCAGATCACTGTTTACAAGTATATGGCAATAAAATCATCTTTCTTTGACTCTAATCCTTTCAGGCAACCTGAACAAACAGCTCTTTCCCTTAAAAAAGAATTCTTCTGTGGAGTAGCTGCCTTGAGTTGTAGCCTCATTTTGTTAAGCCCTAGGTTTTTTTGTTTCTAGGCTGTCTGAAGAAAGAGGCTGCATATTTACCTAAGTGATGTGATTTTTCTCAAAGCTGACTTGAGTTACCTGCTTGATTTGTAGGGAATTGAGCATGCAGTGCTAACTACACATGCTACGTGACTGAAAACAAAATACCTTATAGTTGTCATTTTTGTCTTACTAAAAAAAAAAAAAATCTGTTTATATAAAATACCAGCACAATGGAAAATATAAGAGAATGTAACAGCCAATGTTACCATGAGGGGATTTTACAAGTTGAACTGTACAATACTGGAACAACCAATGTCCTGGTTTCTTTTGTACCTGTGGGGGCAGAGATGCTTCTTCTAGGAGTGCCAACACCAACCCATCATCTGTGATAGAGTATCTGATGCAGATTATACACCAGGTAGTAGCCACATCAGAAGTAACCACACTGGAACATCTGCTTAACATGATAAAATGGCAGGTGCTGACTTTGCTACCAACTGGCTACAGCCAGCAGAGCCAGGTTTAAGTTTTAAATGCTTGTGCTCTGCTATAGTCCTGCGCAGACTGCAAGTACAAACCTAAAGCTATACCTGTAGCAGCAACAGTGGCAGGGGAAGAAGGCTGCACTTTGGTGGTGTTCTGACCTTAGAATGGCAGGCAGCTACATGGAAAACAACTCAAAAGCAAGTAGAAACCCTTCTCCCTTTGTGCTTAGTTTCCAGAAATGAATGCTATGATAATGAGGAGATTCAGTAAGCCAGGAGATGTTGAACGTGCATGGAAATATGTGTTGCAGGTAAGACTGATATCAAATATTTGTGCTCTCCCTGCTGCTCAGTCTGAAATTCATTGCTTCTCAAGTAAAATAGCAAGGCTGCATTGGCAAATACCTGCTGAGTAGCATGCAATGTACAATGCCAAGTAAGAACTCCTCGGTTCTCCTACTGGCACAGTGTTTTAGCAAAAGTGCTAGGTACTGAAGAACTTTTTTTCTTTTTTCCCCTCCAATAGCATAAAATCTGCATAAGTAAAGCTTATGCATGAACTCGGTTCCTTCAGCTGAGGCACAGCTGTATTCAACAGCTGGTATAAATGGCATGTAATTTCCAGTCAGTCTTGTAACTGCAGTGCACACCCTATACCAGTTTTAAATGACTGGTCTAAAAAGACTGAGTAATGGTCTGTGCAAAATTATTACCTATTTTTCAGAATAGCACGGGGGTTTTGTACATCTCTAGGGCAGGAGAGGAGGGATAAACCCTTAGTTTCTACTTTGTTATTAGTACCAGTGCTGTTTTGTAATGGATGAGTTGCTGTTTCAGCATGGATGAGTTTTAGTACTTTGACAGTTTGGGGCAGGTAGGTGGGTTTCCCTGAGTACAGAATGCATCCTCTTCCTTTCCCCATCAGAATGTAATGTGTTAGGGTACTTACTGACCTTAGAATTCCCCCTGTGACCGGAAGAGGCAGAAGGCAGCAGGAGGCTGATCAGTTCCCCGTTTCCTCTCTCCGTCTCCTTCCCTCAGAGTGATGGTGTGCAGCAAACCACCTACCTCGCCCAGCGCTACTGCCACGCGGCCACGCGCGAGATCCGCAAGCTGCGGCCGTCCCCCGAGAGAGAGGCCCTGGTGCACCTGACAGAAATGGTTCTCATGCGAGACAAGTGAGAGAACTCCTTCCACTCCTTCTGGCAGCTACTTTACCAGACTGTGCCTACATTTATTTCAAAAGTTATTTGCTTCCAACACAAGCTACCAAAAATTATTTTTTTAAAAGAAAACCTCCCCTTTTTTTTTTTTTGGAAGTTTTACTTTCTTTTTTTTTTAAACAAAAGTTTAAAGTGTTTTACTGCAGGAAGCCATGCAATTCAGAGCAAATCAAACTGTGCTGTACAATTGTTTTAGTGGGGGCTATTGATTGTGGGGGATGGGGAAGATGTTTACATGTTGATGCACGAAGGCCACAATGAGAATAAATATAAATCAGTGTATGAAAACTGAAGCTGTTCCAAATTTCACTTGTTTACACTAATAAAGAGAGCATGCATGTATAGGAGCTGGTGGTAAACTCCTCTGAAGAGAGAGGGTTTGGATGTTTCCCTGGCTCCTCAACAGAAGCACCTGGAATTGTATATAGATAGAGATAGCGGTTTACTGTAAAAGACTACATGTGGATTTTAATTAGTTATTCATCAATGAGTTTAATTCATGCTATCGGTGGCTACCTGCTAGCAGTTAACATGATGCAGAATTTGAGATTGTTACCAAATGAATGTTTTTGTTCAGAAAATGAAAGGCTGAGTATTTCTAACTTAAACTAAAAATGAATGATTCACCAGCCAGTCAAACCTGCAACTCCATCACTTTCATCACTCATTTATAGAATATATTCTGTAGCACTCTAGAAGCTGCCTTTGAAGTCCCAGAGACATTCCTCTCACAGTAATTACCCAGTACTACCACATTCCTTCTCAAGTTATTTCAGCCACAGAATCTGTAGAGCAGGAAAGCACACCCTCTCTGGCTATCTCTGCCTGTGATCCCTTAACAATGGCCAAGTTCCTGTCACTGTGTTCCCCTGGGTGCTACGTGGAGGACAGCCTGCTCCTGCTCCCTCTGCTCCGAGGGGCACATCCCAGAGCCACACAGAGAGAGGGCCCACGCAGAACTGTCAGCTATGGATGGTGTCCAACTTACTGCATCCGGGCAGCTAGAGTCAATCAAGAACCCTCACTGAAACTAAGTGTTGGCAGAAAAGAACTTTTAAGAGTATGTATAAGTGTGTAATTCAGGTTTCAGATCTAATTTATTTTCCCTCTGTCAGTGATAAAGTCATGTTACAAACAATTGCTTTTTAGTACATTGCCTGGGATAACACAGCCGTGATTTTGCCACGTTAGCATTCCAAACTTCTTTGCCAAGCCAACCAACAAAGTAATGGACAAGACCTTTGGTTCACTTATATATTTATGAATGGAAAAAGTCATAATGTAAATTTACTCATTAAAAAAACTTGGGTACAAATTACACATACATAAGACCACCCATTTTTTGAATCACATGGACACCTTAGACCCAAACAACTCATCGTAATAGACTTTAGTGAGAATACTCCAGGTAAAGATTACAACAATTGGAAGCATCTTGGATTTTTAAAAAAGTATATTTCAATACATAAGTTTGTATGCATGCTTTAAACAAATATAATTCAAGAATGAGCAAAGAGTCTAAACAAAAAGTAATATGACCAGCACTAACATTAAACTTCTCATCCAGGTTTTAATATGTTAGTCTAACGTAGTGTTAGTTACCATGCTGTACTGAAAAATGTAATGGCACAATCTGATCATGGTTCATTAAATATTATACCCTACTTCCCCATAATAATTAGGCTGGTCATAAAATTAACAATGCATAAGTAAATAAGTATAACCAGTTATAGACAGTTGCTTGTTTTACAAATTGCCATCAGGTAAGACATACTGTCCCCAGAGACTCAGAGATGGACATTCAATCATACCATTAAAACAGTATGGCCTGAAGAAATGGGCACAATTTTTTCAAAGTATATTAAGACAATTCTGTTAGCTTTTAGTTACCCCTTGTAAATAATCATGGTATGACTTGAATACAAGACCAAACTTTGAAAAGCAAAGGATTTTAATCGGCATAGTGCATGATTGATTCAACGTAATTCCCAGGAAACAAGCCAGTTACTCGATTGCAAACTCCTTCATACCAGCCATCATCGTTCTTCTTTATCACATAAATGATTGCACCCTCCATAAACGACAGCTCATCGTCTTTGTCCTTTGTATAGTCATATATAGCAACAACTGTGGAATAAACAGGGATACATTTAGCATTTTATTAATAGCATCAGTATTAAAAAACAATTGTACTTCAGAAAATATTAAAAGATTAGTTCACGCTCGTGGGATTTTCAATAATGAATTCACATGCTTTTCCTGTTGAACACTAAGCCCAGAAAATGGAATTTCACTTTCCTTGCAACATTGGCTAGCACTAAGAAGTGCGTGTTGACTACACTGAACACTCAGTTAAACTGCTGACAGAGAAGTACATCCCACTGTGACACGGTAAAGTGGGGCTTATGGACACTTAAAAGCTGAGCTAGGGAACACCTGACTTGTGTGTTACCCATTTCTGACCAGGTGACCTCAATGGCATGTGGATCTCTTTTTATGAATTGCTTGATAAGAACAAAAAAATTGTATAAAAATCATTTCACTGAGGCCCCTGTTGGCACATCAGCGTGGCCTTGTACACGTCGCTGCTAAAGCCACTGCACACAAAAGAAAGGGCATTCCTACAGAGCTTTTGTGTCATAAGGAGTTCTGGCACTACTTTTCAAGGAGCTGCACTGAGTGCAAGTAGGAAAGTTGCTGAAGAAGAGTATAGAAGCAACATCTGCTCTTTTCAGTACCTGCTTGGTACCACCTCACTCTTACCAACCTCCAATTTGCTGTGTGCCATTAACAAAGCAAGAGATTTCCCCAAGAAAAGAATGTTGCCACTACCAATACTGGAGTTAAAACCTACCACTGTGAATATACAGACTTCAGACATCACAGCCTTACCCTTTAGAAGGTAATATGGATTTATGCAATTTATCAGCTTTATGAATTCTAAGAATCCACTATTTTACACCTACAAATATTCTCAGCTATCTGATGTCTTAATTCCTAGCAATGCTGTGCTGCATCAGTTATTTTCATTTTTATGGGTATGTCCTGCACACAGACCAGCTCAAGTGAAGAGGGAACACAGGAGCTCTGCCACAATTATCACAAGTACCTGGCCCCATTTTGTATTCACTGCAGCACCAGCCAGCTTATGAGAAAACTGGCAGCACTGCTGCTGACAAAATGGTCAGTGCTACAACACAGACAACTCCACTGGCGGGAAATCTGCTTGTCCATTATTTATGGAAAGAGAGGTTTACTACGTCACTTCATACCTAAGCACAGTTCACCGTCTGCTGATCTGGAGTCACTGATAAATCTCCAAGGAGACCTCAACTCATTTTATAGTTTTAAGTCTAATAATCCACTCTAGTAATCTAGTTTGAAGAGATAAATACAGCTTGGAATTTCTGTCCATTTTGCAGCAGTCCGTAGATGACAGCCCAGCAATCCTGAGGTACAGACAGTCCAGCTCATCAAAGATGAAAGCCATCCAATTTGCACCTGCTTCCCGTGAAGAAACTTCCTTTTTCACCCATTCTAGAATGCCTGAAGGTATTTTATAATTTGTCCAAAGAAGGATTATGTCTTACCACATTAGGTGTAGACATGAACTAAGGAAAGCATGGCTTGAGTTCTGACTTAGGAGGGACAATGACTGTTTTCATCAGACCCACAGTAAGTCCTTCGTTCCCTTCAGACACCATTAATCCCCTGATACTGCACTAACACAGCTGCAATGCTTCTCTTACCTTTCTCTATGTAGTTTTTAGGTGCCCAAGCAGGATCTCCATCTGCATAGGGATCGCTGTACTGCACAACAGCAGCCTCCTCATCCTCATAATCCACAGGTGGTGGGGGTGGAGGAGGAGGAGAGTCATCAAACATCGGCATCTCATCGGGAGGCGGCGGCGGGGGAGGAGTTGGGCTATCAGCAACTAGAAACATTTGGAGATCATTGTTTTTTCTTAAATCAAGACAGTGTGGAGATGCAAACAAACCTGAGGCTGTACACTGTAAATAAAAGAGCTGGGGGGACAACACACACAGCATGCACTATAGTACCATGCACTGATTAGAAACAGAGGCTTTGTAATTAACAACTACAACACACAACTCTATTTGTTATTAGTGGTCCAATCTATGTGTAAATGCTACTAGAGTCAAAGCACATGCTGCGGGGCATAAGCTGAACATCAGCAGAGAGGAAAGCTTCCTGCTCCAATGTCCATGCGCTGCAGCGTTAGCTATGGAGGACTCGAGTGGCACCCTCTGAGCCAGGCAGCAACAGCCTCAGACTGGGCCAGCAGCTTGATTGGTTTTTAACAAATTCTTTGTGCCCAACAGTCACTTCAATTGACTTCTGAACACTGCTTCCTTGGATTCCTTCTCTCCCAGAGCTAGAAGATCTGGTGTGGATCATAAATACTAGTCTCTTCCCATTTTTAAGATTTAACCAGGTAAGAGGAGGCCAAGTAATCCTGCAGAAGGAAAGCATTGTACACATCCTTATCTTGCAGACTAGTTTGTGTGTGTGCACACATTCAGGAGTCAATTAATAAATGGAAAAACAACAACAGGCAGCTGCTGCTCTAAGAGAAAAAGTGCTCAAGGAATTAAATGTATAATCCAAAATGTCAAATCCCTGCCCTGAGATTGTCCAATCAGCACAATTACAAGTTGCTTTGGGAAAGGGAAAAAGAGAAAGTCATTATGGTAAAAATCACTTTTTAAATCAGTTCATTAAATTATTTTCCAGTAATGTTGACAGCAGCTGGCAGCAAAATAGAGATGGCATACTCAGATGCAGGACATCAAGTCACTTATCCTATTCCTAGGGAGATGTGGTCCACTACACATCTACCTGGTGTAAGCACCATGAAGCCACAAGTTACTGAAAGGAAGCTACTGTTACTGACATCAATTTGGTTACATAGCAACAGATTCATTTTCAAGAGATCTGGAATTCTGCACACTGAAAACATAGGCTAAAAACCACTGCTCTAGGCAGAGTTTGATGGAACAAGGCATCAGGCCTCAGAATGTACAGCTCCAGCACACAAATTTTGAAAAGAAAGCCAAGCAACAGAGAAAGACCAACACTGCACTGAATGAAGCTTTAACTACTGATAGTTACAATGGCACTGGAGATTAGAAATAGGGTTTTTTGTTTGCTTGAACACTTTTTACTTTTGGCTGGTCACTACTCTAGTGGTGACTTAACCTTTGTTCTTTAGCCCCATGGCCCTGACGAGGGACTTGGGCACAGCTCCCATGTCCTGTGTGGGTCAGACTGGCTGCACTGGGACAGGTCTGGCACCTCCTGCCAGGGGCATAAGGGGGCAGGAACTGCTGGGGCAGGGACTGCCTCAGCCCAGGCATCCAGCCCGCTCCCTTCCCTTGAAGGGCCAATGCTTCACCTGCAAGCCCAGCTCCTCTTCAACTTGACCAGCTGAGCTGAGCACCCCACAGCTCTCTGCATCATTAAGACTGGCTGCCACTGTATTAGTGATTCCTCTCCCACACAGAAGCCCATTTATGTTACTTGGAGACAGACTAACAAAGTCTTTGGCAGAGTGAATGCTACGTCCTGCCCGTTACTGAATAGCACTCACAGACAGGCTTCATTAATCCACCACAGACACATGACAACACCGTTTATGAATGGACTGGTTTTGTGCTGCAGTTCAGCACATCTTCCACAAATGTATTTCTCCCCTTAGTTTCTGTCTGCAGCCAGGGAAAAAAAAACCCAGAGTTGAAACAACAATCATTTGAGATCTTGAGAAATCCTTACCTTAGAAAATTTTAAAAAAAATTTTAAATGCAAAGAAAAGTTACATTTATTCAACAATGAAGCTGCGTATTTGAAAAGGAAAGAGAGCAGGAAACACAAGTGTGAAAGCACCAAGACATACTCTAACTGAGATGCAGTGCAGGAACTGCAAGCTTTATGGGAAACATTTAAAACAGTTCAACTTTGCATTTAAAGAAAGGGAGAGAATGGAACAGAAAAGTAGACAAGTGCCACTCCACTGAAGTATCCCCTCACCTCCTGGACCTTAATCTAGACTTTTCCTGGTTCTAAACTGAGCCAGACTCTAGCACAGCATCACTTCTCCCAGGGGAGGGAAATTAAGCATGCAAAAAGCCACTCTAAATGAGAATGGGTAAAGGGACAAGTATTTATATAGCTCCAAACTGAGATCTTCTCTTGCCTGCATTCCCATCCTTGCTCTTTAAATGGGGACCAGCAGACTCCTTGTGAAAGGACTGGGTGTGAGAGTACAGCAACTTGAATCAGCTGTCCCTGAGCATCAGACACACTGGAAAACCTCTCTAGAGGAGATGCTTACAGTTTGGACACAGGAAAAAAAAAGAGGCATTGCATAGTTTCTAAGCCCTCTATGTCTTTGTCCTCCAAAAGAAGTCCACAAGCAGAGGATGTTGCTTTCCAAACCCGCAGATCCCTATGATAAGGAAAAGACAAGTCTACCCACATGTCTCCTTAACACCAGAGACTTCTTGAGAAAACAAGACTGATGAAAGTCCAGTACCCAATGCCAAAACTCAACAGCAGCCTCTACAGCCGGTTCTGCTGAGCGTGTGCGCAGGCTGCCACACACACCCCTGCCTCTGGAATGAGGCAGCAGCAGCAGCTCCAAGCCATACTCATTATATAACTTTCCAACCCAAGGGACTATTAAAAGAAACAAAATAAAGAACAATTCCTATGACCAGATTTCAAGCTTCAGCTGTTTTGCAGCAACCTCATCCACAAGTCAGCTTGCATTTTGCTGTTGCACACGCAAGTCAGTTTGTCCCTTTCACCTCCACTCTCCCAAGGGCTGTGTTATCTCCAGGAGGACAACAATTCAGAAGCAGGTGTCAATTTTCTCAAGTTTATCTGCAAGTGAAGATATGCTGTAACCTTCATCTTCAGCAGGTTTACCTCTACACTTAGTATTTTGGAAAGGTTTTCAACACAATTTTGTGGCACACTGATCTATATCAACATGATTCTTACAGTTTACCTAGCACAGCACCAAAATACCTTCTTTGTGAAAGAGAACCAGAGAAATGTCTCTGATCTCATGGGGAATGCTCAGAACAGAACCACTTAAAAGCTCTAATGAGAAGCAGAACAGCAACACTACTCAGACCTGGGGTGCCTCAATGGATGCTGCAGCTATATAGCCAACTGTGTAGTAGTAGTCCCTGAGATCCCAGCAAATCTCAAAATCATTCCAAAACACTTTAAAAGCATTTTTTCGTTACTTCATACTCTATCTACATCACATTTAATCTGCTGTTTAGAGAACTGCAAACTCCAGCTGAAAAGGATATGTCCAGATCAGAAACATGACTTTACACCTGCACAGCACTTGAGACAGTAACACTCCCCTGAAGGGAATCAAGCAGTAATGGTAAAAGCAGGGTTACCAGTATAAACACAGCACAGCTAGAGAGCACCTCTCACAAACCTAACAAGCAGAGCTATGCTGCAAGAAGCTCAGCAGGGAAATAGGAGGACACAAACAAATGGAGAATGAAAGGCTGCCAAGAGGAGAGATGCCTTACAAGCTCCTTTGTAATGGATTAGATCTTAAGACTGCACATTTCGAATTGACTGTACAGCCTGCTCAAAAATGCTACAGTATTGGAATCAATGGTTATACATGACACATTCTGACAGTCTACATAAGCCTTTCTAATAAAAACTAATCAATTATCCCTACTGAAAAAGTCAGGGTGATTCAACATGAAATATTTTCAATTAAAATACAATTTTATATTCACACCAAACATATGCCACATTTCACACTGTACTTCTGTAATAAATTTGCAGTTCAGGACTTAAATGGGTCAGTAATAATCATGCACGTGTTATAAAATATTGAAGAGTGTGCCCTTCAGCTCCAATAGCATATTGACACTAGAATGCAAGATGGTATTAGCTTCTGGAAAAGGAAACAAAATAGAGTCTGACTTGCCAGCCATGCATGCTAGAAGAGAGTAGGCTCTACCCTTTAACAGCTCAGCTTGTCCAAACTTACTGTTTTCCTGCACCCTGGCCACGAAGCCTGTGAGAGGTATCTGTGGAGTCAACTGAGGCATAGGGGGAGGGGGTGGAGCAATAGAAACTGGTAGCAACACACACACCATATCGGGAAAGTCAAATGGACAAAGGAAAAAAAAAAGGGGGAACAAACAAAAGCAGCCGTCAGTAACGAGGACCACAAAACAAAGTACGTAAAGAACAACAAGAACACACACACAAAAGAACCTTCCTCAAGTTTGTGTTTCCAACAAGGCTGAATTCGTGGTTAGCCAATGGAGGATCAAAAGCAAAGCATGCCCGTGTTCAGCCAGGAGCAGCCGAGCGCAGGCTGCGTGGCTGGAAGCTCACAGCGTGCGTGTGAAGGTTCTTGCTCTGTCACATTTTGTGTGCTTCACCTGGCGAGCACATAAAATTGAGCTTTTGTCTTGCTGCTAAATAAGGATTACTCAATTTAGCAGTTCTCTTTTCAAAGTGAGCTGCTAGAAGTAGAGGTGATGTTTTGCAGGCTTCTGGACTCCTCCTCCAAAAGCAAAGTGGAGCGCTGCATCAAGTGCAGCAAAGCAGCACTGACACAGGGCAAAGACAACTTTTGCAAGGGGCACAATGTTCCAGCATCAATACTTCACATTTACACAGAGAGCACCTCCCAGCACTGTGCTCTGCTGGGACAGGGGCAGTCAGCTAACTTACTGCATTTTTGTTTTTCTCAAAAAAAGGGACCTTGTTACTTGCTGGTAGAAAAAAATAGATGGGTGTAGAGCAGAGTGGAGCTTTATGAAGTCTTCTGTGGTGAGAGGACACACAGCAACCTAAAAGGCTGGTCAAGGCTTCAACAGCTCTGAGTGGCTACAGGAGCATGCTGAGCTCCCCAGGATGCCCTTGCAAGCTCATCTTCTGTGAAGTATGTGCCTGTCTGGTGAGTAATGAGACCTGTGACCACACCTGTGCTCAGAGACACCGGGCTGATGGCCCCAGTGTTCAACTGCTCCCTGCACAGGTGGAGAATGGAGCAGTAAGGCAAGCCACTCAAACTATCAGCTTTGGCAGGGTATCTCCCCCTTAAGTGCCGGGAATGAAAAGCATAAAACAAAACCCCACCCAGAAACTCAACAAAACATCAACTCATTTGTTTATACAGTGTCCCTTCTCAGTGGAATTTCTCTTGCAATGGAGCAGAGAAATTCCTGTGAAGGTGGGAATTCAGCATGGTAATAATCCAGTTGGAACCAAATTTGAAAGAGGTTCTGTTCTTCCAAGTAAGCAACAGTTTTAAATAAAGCTTTAACTAAGATTAATGTTTGATGAATTAAAATGAAGCATTTAGTTCATTACAAA
Organism: Motacilla alba alba; assembly: GCF_015832195.1. Classification (NCBI taxonomy): domain Eukaryota; kingdom Metazoa; phylum Chordata; class Aves; order Passeriformes; family Motacillidae; genus Motacilla; species Motacilla alba. The sequence continues at coordinate 16,270,995 of NC_052017.1, read as the reverse complement.
ACCAATAATCAAATACACTGTATGGGATAAATGATCAATATAAAAGCAGGAGAACAAACAGTGTCTCACAAAATTGAAGTAAACATCTAAGAAAAACCAGAGCATTTGTTAGCATGAAAAGTAAAATCTTAAGGCAACATGGGACCTGGGTTTAATGTCAAGACAGTAGCACTAAAAAAATAATCACCAGTTACAGAAACAGAGGAAAACAGTTTCAAGTAGCAAAACACACCCATCAAAATACTGTTTAAAAAAGCTGACTATCAGTATTTTGAAAACACCAGAGAGGCTAGATTAAGAAACAACACCTGCATTTGAGCAAAAAATTGCTTTGGACAAATGTAAACATTCAGAAACAGTGGTGTGCACAGCATTTAAGACAACTGAACTATTCTCAGAAGTAAAATCCTGTTTATTTAATGGAACTCAACTGTTCAAGCAGGAGGGAGTTTCTGCTGTTATGGTGAATTAATTTGGAGGAATGAGAATGTGGAGGAAAATGAAATGCTAGTATGGGTGAGCAAGAGTAGGAGGACAATCAGGTTTGGAAAAAAGAAAAGATAGATACTGTGTCTACATATAAAAATGCTTTCTGACAAATGTAATACTTCTAAACTACTCAGAAAACTCTTCACTGCCGTGTCTCAAGTATTTTAAAAGCATTCTTTTCTTAAGAGTAAGTACACAACAGCAAACACTGGTCTAAAGAGATCTTAAACTCAAATATCAATATTACTTTTGAAAAAAGAAATATTCCTCTGAAGTTTAAAGACTTGGCATTCTGAACACTACAAAAAAAAAATATACAACTACCACTCCTCAATGTGTACTTGATCAAAATTTATGGAAATAGCAAAGCAGAAGTTTCCTGATAGAGCTTCCTACCAGCAGCCAAGATCCTTATTTTGCAGAGCTTTCTGCAGTGAACCTTGTTTGCCCTTCTGGGGTAGGAAGGCAGGAGGCTGCTGACTAAAACCTGCTCACTTGCCCATGGCAAATATCCCTTCCCTCACTCATCTCCTTCAGCAGATATTCCTACTAGTGTGAAAGCACAGAGAAGCTGTCTGCTAAAAGAGAGAGACTGAATTCTTTAATAGTCAAGCTTAAAGACAAGAACAAAGGAGAAACTTGGAATCAGGAAAGGATTTAAGAAAGACACAGAGACAGGGAGGAACTATGTGACAGGAACATGAACTTTGTGCTCAGTATTCTTTTGCCACTATCCAAATAGTGGGGGGGTATGCTACAATCACATTAGGTCTCCCACAAAAAAACTAACCCTGGGTTATTTTATGTTCTCCAAGCACACCTGAAATTCCAAGTATAATGTGCCTATAATTAGACAGGCAATCCTAATAATTTCTTTTCATGAGTAACAGCAAACAAGTCAGGGGGAAAAACAGTATAATTGCATATAGTGCAATCACTGTGCAATTTCAATATGGCTTTTCTTGTTTGTTTTTCCTTCTATTTCAGGAAAGAAAGTAGTAATCTCATTGATGCTTTTCATAAATGAATTAAAATGCCATGCACGCTTTAACAATAATTTTGCTCAAAACAGTTTGTGATTTCAGAGCTCAGCAGCTTACTTGAATTTTGAGAATAAAGAGGCCCGCCATTAACATGAGGTTGAGCAGAGAATGGGGCAGTCACAGAAGGATTCCGTCTGTATCCACCAGAAGATGCTGAAGAAGTGGTAGAGTTGTGTCGTGAGATTTGCCTGGTCATTGTGCCATACTGGGAACCAGGAGCTGAACCAGGAGCAGCTGAAAAGCATTAGCCAGAGGAACCAAGGAAAAGACTTAAGCAGAGAATTACTTGGGATAGAATGCAGAAAACAGAAAAAGTCCAGAACGTGGAAAATACTTGATTACAGTTCTCCAATAATTTAAGATCAGTAACAGGCGATTAACAGACAAAACAAACATCCCCATTACAATCAATAATGAGAAAAAACACACAGAACATAAACCAACACTCATATAAAGGGCATTGAGAAATGCTGAGAGTACTTTGAGAGACTGGATTGGACTGGAAAATTGAATCCAACTCTTAAGTGTATCTCAATTATACTACATGCAATAATACCCTTTATTAAAAAGCACACAGAAAAAAAATTCCACGTTCTACTCAAAACAAATTATTTTGATTGCAAAGCTGAACGTGCCTCCAATCTAATATAAAACAACACTCTAACAAAACAGTGAAACAAATGTCATGAGCTTCAGACACTTGGCACATTTATCAATCATATTTGCTGGTTGTGCTTTTATATTGGTGGAATTTGTACTAACAACTCAGAATCACTAATTCCAGCTGACAAAGATGTCATTCATTCTTCATGATAAACACCCATATTTACCTTCCACCTACTGGCTGCACAAACTTCAAGGTTAACAAAACAGTTTAAGTTTTTTTCAGACTAACCTCTGACAGACAGAAAATCACACCTTGCAAACTAATGAATCTCACATATTGTAGTTGCATGAATTAATGGAATTCTTAAATGCAAAAACTAGTTTGCAATAAAATGTTTTGTGTTTTTATATACATATATCATACAATTATCTAAGACACAAACAGCAAGCAGACAGAAGTTTGCAGTCGTGTAATGCTATTCAAAGTGACTTTCACTTAACATTTCAGTAAGGGAGAGTGCAAAGGGTTATATGGGTCAAAGCCTCCAAAGCTAGTTTCATAACTCAATCAATTATTCTTGTCATCAGCCTGTGACAGGAAAGGGTGGGGTATTTTTTCCTGTCTATTTTGAAAAGTACTACTTTTAGATCCCACCCTAACTGCTGTATGTAGTGCTTGAAGCAATTTCTCAAGAACTGCTAGCTCATATCCTCAAGTCTTCCAGTTTGACACCTGCCTGCAGCATTATGGAATCAAAGCCAAGCTAGTGTGACAGACACTTGTGCTTTCCAGTCACTTTATGCTCACAGAACAGAACACACACATCACCCCCCACATAAACGACCATTTCTAAGCTAGAGTGCAACTGCTGTGACTTAGTTTCTGCTGCAGGAGTTACTCAGTCTAATACCAATAGTCAAGCAGATTCTGAGATCTTATAGATCAAAATAATTGGATCTTAGCTTAATGGGGAGCAGATTTCAAGCAACTAGTAGCCTTTTTTCCATACCTAGTGCATTTAGCTTCAGAGGCTTTAACCACAGGAAATTAGTGGAGATTAGATTTGTTGAAAAAAAAAAAACAACCAAAAAGTCCCAGAACTGATTTTTGTAATAAAATCACGCAGGTCCCACTACAGAAGAAAAAGCACCCTCACTGAGTTCATTAGGAAGAGGTGATTATTGATTATGCAGCATGTCTGCAATCACTGCAGCATTGACAAATCTCACCTATCAGACTGCCCATCGGGAGAGGTGGAGGCAGTGGTGGTGCTGGCGGGGCTCCAGGAGGAACAGAAATGTGTGCTAATAAAATAGTTTATATTCCTAATTAGGCCATATTATTAAAAGTTTTTAAAAAAAGAAAGTACAGGCACTTGATAGGCTTCCCAAACAAATATGAAAATTCAACTTCAGTTAACTAATACAAATTCTGACCCTGATCCTATCCAGGGCTCTGTACACAGCAATCTTTATTCTCATTGAGTTTTACAGGATGCCAGATGATAGTAAGATTTCATGCAAGACCAGAAAAGGTCCTGGTAAAGGAAAGCCTACATGTATATAAGGAAGTGAAGACTTGTCATCACTTGTCATCAAGAAACAGAGAAACCTCTGCAATAGCAAAATCACATTACACCAAAACTCCACTATTTTCTTTTGTCTAATGGGCTTGCAAAACACGAAGTGACTGGGCTGGTTTATTACTAAAATAATAATAGTCATGAAGGACCCTACTCAATCTCACCATTCATCATTCTTAAACACAAGGGAGTGTACCTCCAACACTGAGAGATCTCTCAAGGTTCTTTCCCCACAGATGGAAAAGTTAGCAGACAATTTCAGAAGCCACTATTTCCCATTAAACATGTACATAGTTGCTGCTGCTCTCAGGGCATCCAGAAATGCCAAACTGTAGACACATTTAAAATTACAGTTAAGCTTTAAAAGGATACATTTGTCTTTTACTCCTCTTGTACACCCCTGATTGTCTTGTAAAAACATGGACCAAAGGTATTTTAACCATCCATTATTCAGTAACTGACTGTCCTGCAGCTACTCTTGGTAAAGAATTAAAACTTTAGACATCATTCAGCACTCAGAAGTGATTTCCTGAGTAGGACTGTACTTCAGGACAGTTTCTACCCCATCATGTTTAGTCAAAGTCCCTGTGCAAACACAAGGAAGTAGCAAGCAGCCTGCAGTCAGGCCAGGAGGAGTCCCACATACCTGGCCCGATGGTTGGCGGTGAAGGTGTAGGCACGGCGATGGGAATGCCAATACTGCTGCTTCCACTGTTCTCTCGGCTGCCGCTTCCTCCACTGCTGCCACTGCAGAGGAAAAACACAAGTATTAGCATCTCCTATGAAAGCAGATCAACAGTCACACTTCTTGTGTGAGCTTTTCTAGCCTAACTCAATTACAGACTGTTGAAAAACTCCCTATTAAATGCCTCTGCCTTTACCTACAATTGCATACAGATAATCAAGTCTGGATGCATTACATTCCTAATAAATGGAATTAGCTAAGCTGATAAACATCACTATGAATAAAATGTGCAATTAAATGCTTCAAGAAATAAAAAGGTAATCAACCATGCAAGTTCTAGGCAATGGAGTAACAACTGCAGGAGTAGTTCAGGGGCCTTGTAATAATTGAAAGTAGTATGCTGGGGCTGGAACACTTCATGGCTAAACTCTAAATAATTATTTAGGATTAATTATGCTGTCAGCTGAATGAACATTTCCTCTACTCAGAGCAGAAGCTTAGATTGCTAAGTGTTCAACTGAGAATGGAGATGATAAACCACCCGGGGTGGGGTGTGGGGCATGGTGTGCTTAATTTTCTGTGTATTTAACACTCCCCACTACCCATGCACACACCTTTTACGTATAAGTTTGTTTCTAAGATGGTCTCAAAGCTAACAGTACAGCCAGCTCAAAATTTGTCTAACTAATGTTATATGATATGCAAATCAGAGGCCAGCAATGTGAAACATAGTAAACTATTGGATAACATTTCTAGACATGCCTTCGGAGGCTGTAACATCTATTTTCGTAGAGGGAAATGGAAAAGAATCAAAATTCAGGCAGAATCTATCCTTATTTGTATCTAAGAGTACTCCTTAGTTTAATTCTTGAATTTATATGCATTAAATAGATAATGTAAAGGAAACTAAGCACATAAAATGTTTTGAAGCCAAAACTTCATTTTAGTTCATCCACATTAAATAAGAGTACTCAGTGAAGTTCTAGTTTATTTAGCACTCCTGGGTATCTATAAATCAGTCAAAAGTCAAGTGCAAATCATTCAAATATGTATCTTTTGAAAATAACATTACGAAAAAGAAAATCGATGATCTGAAATGGAAGCCAAGATAATTCCTTCAAAATTAGTGTTCTGTCTGCTGAAGACCTTGATCTTGTCACCATGGTTGCAGCTGAATTTCTAACTGCAGCCTACATAAAAGAAGATCTTGTGAGAGAGGAGTGAGGCGCATTCACGGTAGCCAGCTAAACAGACTAACGAGTTCCTCATGCAGCAACATTTAGAAGTTATTTAAGCCTGACAGTATTTCATATCACCAACTGTGTCTAAAACACTCTCTCAGTCCCTGTTAGTGACCGACCCTGTTTAACTGCCTACTGGGAGTTTTTAAAATAAGAAAAATACTAAGAAAGAAGCTCTCTAAAATACAAGCTAACCTTTTAACTACATTGAATTCTTTAATCTGCTTTTTCTCCTGCAGTTTGAAGCCTGTGATAAAAATCAAATTGAAAAAAAAATGAACTCACTCAAGAGACTCAGAGAAACATTTAGCCTTGCAATTCAAGAAGAAAACAACAAGTTTTAAAAAGCTGCATTCAGAATATTGAATATGAAGGCACTTCTTCGTGTTAGGGAAATCAGCAATGCAGTAAAACTCTGCTGATGCAGTGGTAGAATAACTCATCTTTTTGCCTTTCAATAAAAAGCTAAGAGGCATAAAGCTTCAAGGCTTTTCTGTGACTTAGTAAGCATTGGCTTGCCAGGCAGGAGAGAGTTACCGTGGAGAACAGCCTACCTGTGTGTGCGTGGTCTCTGGTTCAAGGAAGCTGTCCTGCCTGGACTGTGCTGACTGCCCAGCCTGGCAGGGCTGGTCATGTAATCATTCGGGACTGTTGGCGGTTTGACTGGCTCCAGGGTTTTGTAAGGAGTATTTCGTCTGGTCAAGACAAAAAAAGATTTGAAGACAGAAAAGATAAAGAAACTCGAGATTAAAAGGATAAATAAGTAAAGTTGTAAATCCATTTGTTTTCTAAATTTTTCATGAAAGATCATGGCAGTGACCCACACTGCAATATATTAAAATTCCAATGGGCAGGGTAGACAGGTCACACTCAACAGCCCAAAGTACTCTTACATAGACAGACCCATACAAGTTGGCCTTCAGCACACAGACTGGTCAAAAAAGCCTAAACTAAACTAACCACCCAAAATACCTAACATACAATAGCTACATCTGCATAACACTCTGGGTGAACTGTCAGCACATGACAAATTTCCGTTGTAGTAATCTCTTCTTCCCTCCCCCTGCTTCCTTCCCATCAGAATCCTTTCCAAAAGTATTCTTGGCTTAAAGGTATTCACCTCATTAAGACATCAGCAAGGCTAAATCAAGATTCACAGAACAAGTGACATTTGCAATCACCAGTGCTTCTCCTAGGAGCACTGCTTCACACAGTAATCAAGCAACCTCATCTCACATAAGCAGATCTGAAAGTGCTTCACAGATGAGCTTCATTGTCTTCTTTTGTGGCCCAAGAAATCAAAGCCCAGAGACTCCAACTGAGCAGGCTGCATCAAGTCAAAAATATAACACATATCTTTTAAGATGTATTTACTAGACCCATTACTGCCATAAGAACAGCACACTTATTGCACTGAATCGCAGAGCTCTTCAGTTCTCAGCAGTAACTGACAGGTCCATTGCAAAACACAGAATTTGGCAATGCACCAGAGCTAAGCAAAACCAAAAATATACTGAACTGCTGGCATTTAATAATTTGTTCAATTACGGGTTATAACCGAGTTGCTAAGTTATACAGCTTCCTGGTATTTTCAGAAACCTACTGACTTTCTCTCTACAGTATGAAAAGCAACAGTACTAAACTTACTTTTCAAGGTTATTTCAGCTGGAAGCACATTAACAGTCTTCCCTGCTTATCATTTTTATTTGGTAGCCTTTGGATCTCTATTGCTTACAACTGGCATACAAAATTTCTTCTTTTTTCGACAACTGATCTCTTTTGGCAGATCAACAGGTGGTGACACCCTGCATATTAAAATCATCTAGAGTTCTTCATACAGACAACCTAATTTACAAACACCACAGTATCTGGAAAAAAATTACAGTATTTCCACTTTATTTAAGATGTTTTAACAATAAATTGTTATAGATGGAAGACAAAGAACTATTATAGATGGAAGATTGCCCAGAGCTCCCCACCTCACTGTCCCCCAATGTTTCAGGGTGATGCTGGGAGCCCTTGCCACCAGGGAGAGCTACAGGGAGCCCAGAGCCTTGCTTTGCTCCAGGACCCTCAAGGAATGACTTCAACTACTCCCACCACATCCAGCTCCAGCAATTCACTTATTCTTCCATGGTACTTCAAACCAGAGCACCCAATGATTTCCACAATCTCTCTCTGGTCCTGTGAAGAGACCCCTGCTTACTTGAGCCCCCTTTGCTTTTCATTCTGCTGATTTCCATGCAGGACTCCCTTTAGCTAGTCCTGCCCTGGAGGGACAAGCTGCACAACAGGCAGCACCTACTTAAAGACCGATGCTGCACATTAAGCTCATTCTGGTTTTACATACTTATCTCTGTTTTCCAGATCAAAGGGAGAAGAGTCGCATCCTTGCGGTTTCTAGCGATTTTTCTGCATAAATTAGGGTAAGTCATGCCTGTGATATTTCATGCTTTGGCAGAACACGGCTGCTCAAGACAAGAACTGTACTTCCTGAACAAGAAGGGCAGATAGAAATCTCTCTTACAAACCCACATTATTCCTCCCCCTCAGCCAACTGCTGCCGCTTGTCAAGCTCATCTGGAAATGACATTCAGCTGATTAATCCTTATCAGGCATCAGCCAAGGCAACCAAACAGCTCTGGCTTGTTCAGGGGGGACTACTGAGAGAGGCAGCTCACCAGTACATCAATGCTTCTGTTTCACTAGCAAGCATCCAAGAGGACATGAAAGCGCTACCCAGGTTCCCAGGGCTGATAAACAACTCTCTCAGCTGGGATAAGAGACACAATTGGAATACTGATTTCATGCCCTTGAGCAACGGGAATTTTCAGAAAACACGCTGAGGAAACCTCTAGGTTAATTTCTCTGTGGAGCATGCAGCAAATGCTACCACCAAAGCATCAAATAGGGATTAAAAATTGCTCAGTCCTCAACAAAAGGAGTCGCTGCTTCTAATTTTCCTTGACCATTGCTCCTGATCTCCACCCTGCTCCATCTCAGTACTCCTCATTTCTCCAGCTTCCTGAGAAAACATACCTGAAGCCACCACAACCATGCCAGCCAGCTTTACAGTGCCTCAGTCCCCCACAGTATAAGGAGAAGGCTGAGTGTGACTTTTCAAAGATGTTGCAGTTTGACAAAACCATATGGCACGTGCACTGAGCTTCTCAAGTACTAAAGTTTCGGTCTCTAGCAACAACAACTTGCTGGCACACCAAGATAAGCAGATTTCACTCCCCACAGGTCCACAGCAGCAAAATAGATGCAGGGAACTCTGCTCAAAGTGGGACTTGGGAATTGCAAAATCCTTCCTCATTTAAGTATGAAATATGAAAATGCACAAGCCAGCAAGAATCGATGTTGCCACTGTGTTCACAATGACATAAATTTTGCTTAGATAATGCAACAACTACAGCACAAACAGCCTCTTCATAGCTCTTCTAATATTAAGAAATGAGTAGACAAGAACTTTACTCGTGAAGTCCTTCCCCCACTGAAGTTAAAACTTGAAGATTTTTTTCTGTCACTAAGAATTTCTTCCCAAAAGTCAGGAATAACAATAGCCTCCTCATTTACCCATATCCATATTAAATCCTTCCCTGTGAAAAAAAATTCTTGCAGTCATCCTGAAAACAAGAGTTCGTGCAGCTGAAGAAGTTCATAGAAGTCCATAGTTCAAGAAAAGGATATTGTGACTTTTTTTGCTAAAGGCAACCAGAATTGCCATCTATCATGAATTTAAGAAACACCAACACTGGCACAATTTAAAATTTCTATTACACAGGAGGGACCAGCCAGTCCATTCTTACCCCAGAGTTCCCCGGCCTGACATGGGAGGACTTGGTGGTTTTTGTGTAGGCGGATTTGTTCTTGACAAGGTGCCAGTTCTTGCAGGCTGGTTATTTCCATGCTGAAATAAGGGAAAACATGATTTTATTTTTATAACAGAGCAGCTCTATTACTGACAGCTTTTTTTTTTTTTAAGTGTAAGAATATGAAGTGAGAATTCCCAGACAGCTGTCAAACAGCAAGTTTTCAGCTACACACGAGACAGACACCAGTAAATACAAAGAGTCTAAACACAAGCTTAATGTTATTTTCACTATTAATTAACAATAGACATCAGAAAGGTAGGCAATTGACAAGTTCATGCACAAATGTCTTCTATCATGTTCTTCCTTAAAGGGAAGCCACATTTGTATTCATTGCCATTCAGATGTTAATAATTTAAATCAAACTTTAACACTGACTGTAAAATACAGGCAGCATGGCCCAGAATTTCTCAATCTGCCCCTGCTATATGACTAGCAGAGTCATTCAGGTTGTCTGGGAAGTCTCCTGCAAAAAATGTAAGTGAAGGGAATCAAGGCATCTACTGAATTCAGAGCAAAGCACTATATGTGTTAGAGAAATTAATGTATCTATGTATAAATGCAGATGTCAATGTATCACAGATATATTGACACGCTAAATGCTGTAAATGAAAAAAAAAAGGTAAAGCATGTTTAATCTAGATATCCTATGGAAAGCAGAAGAGAGTGTAAGAGAGCAGTAGTTTTCAGTTTTAATGGCTCTGCAGCCTCTACTATCAGTCACATGAGGCACTGTGGGTCAAAGGAGAAATAACACTTCTTACCTTGGCTTTTAGCCACTTAACGTTGGCAAAAAAAGGGGGGAAAAAGGTAGAAATTAATGGCAGATCCATCACAACTGATATGACAGGTTAAACTAAAGATAATTACATTTTCAAAAAATCATTTGTGTCTACTGATAATTAGCTCATCCCAGAACACTAAGAGAGATTCTGCTGTGACAGTTAATGAAAATTCGGTGTCTGAGGAAGTGACCACAGGAAAAGCACTCTTGTCAAAATTAAGTTTAGCTAAGCTTTGCCAGACATGTCTGCCAGGTTCCTCATGGGCAGTAACGGGCTGAAAAGCCCTCTGCTGATCATTCAAGTCCAAAACCAAATCAGTGCTATTTCAATGGCAATATGCACCTAGGAATTCGTTCACAAAACCACAGTTTCAGCAATATGCAGAGAATATTGACAGGCCTTTGCTTTTACACTTAACCTCCGAATGTTTTCAAGAAATCCTAGCTGCTGCATTGAATGGTAAATAAAGAAAAGGGAATTTTTAAACAGGATGAGCAGCAGCACCTTTCACCTCTGGTTTATTGACTGAAATCTGATTCAAGCCAGCACAACACTGGCTGCTGAAAACTGTTTTGGCAGGGATATAATGATTGTTATTCTGAAATTTCAGCTCTTAGAATCAAGTCATTATATGAATCCACTGTATCATTTTAGCAGCCTTCATGATTGCAGAGGAAAAAAATATCAAAACTCAGCCTCATGAGGAAAATGTAACATTTTAAATAAACTCAAGCCAATTTCTCTCATTTTTGGGGGGAGCAAGGGGGTCAGGGGGATAGGCACTCATATTTTTGAAAGGGTTAATTTCACCAATTAAAAAAGAAAAAAGGCAAATACAAATACCCAAACCAAAACGATCCCAATGCTTTTTTTGAGGTTGTTTGGAATTAAACTGTTACTTCCAGAACAAGCCTTTTCAGGAAGAGCATTTGAAACTGTGAGTCTGCATCTTCTCCTCCCCCTCCAGGAAACACAGACTAGTTTAAAGGCATCCATTAACTCAGTAAAAAAAAAGTAATTAAAACATGCAATACAGCAAACGAGCATTTGAGACTTCTGACAGGGTCTGCAAAACCAATGAAAACCAGCTTGTTTACAGCTGAAAAAGTTTGGTTTACCAATCAAATGAGGTTGAAAGCCTCTGCCCTTAAGTTATTCATATTACAAGAATAGGAACATAAATCCTGTTCCAAAATTCAGATTTAAAAGTTTAGCTCTGGTATGTAAATTGGAAGGTCAACCCATTTACTCCCAAGCCTGGACAGAAGTTCATCAGCAGAATTCACAGGCATTTAAACCACCTCTGTCTCTATATACTTATTTCATGGATAAACATGCAGATTCAGTTCCCAAGATGCCAGAGTACTCTCCCAAGTAGTGTATTTTTAAAACAGGCCTTTAGTAACGAAATTTGCTTTCTCATCTCACAGGAATAGGTGACCCTTCCCCTTACTTCACCAGTTGCCAATAGCAATGGCATAATACAAGGAATTTGTTAAAGGAGGCCAAAAAAATGAAACTCTTGGTTCTGTCCTTCCCCAGCAGACATAACTAGAAACTTTTTTGAAGGCTTAAAAGGAAGGGTGGCATGATTCCTTATCCAACAGCTACTACTAAAATTGCCTGCCTCAAAAATACAAAACCAAAAAGCTCCCTTCCTTTCCTTCCCTTATGCAGTGTCACTCAGCATTTGTGGTGAGTACTTCCATTCCCCTCCTAATCCCTGTTATACTCTGTCTACACTGCAGTGACAGTATGAATATCAACATGTAGCAATGATTCACCTAATCTTCCTCTTATTTCAAACCTTTCTACTGCTAAGTACACTAAACATTTATCTGAAGTCCAACAGCTCTTGACCTTTATTCCTGTCTCTAGGACTACATCAGATGAACTTCATCTCTTTTGCTACCAGTTAAACAAAATACAAACAGATACACACTTGACTGTTCAGAAGAATTAAAAACTGTTCTCATACTGCTTTCTATATGTAAAAAGGTCTGTAGATGCCTTCTCTGTTGTTGTCAATATAAACAAGAGTCATACAGGCTGGAAAACAGAAGGCCAGAACACAAAAGGAACTGGGATTCACATGGGAAAGCAGCTCCTGATCCAAAAGACCTAAGTAAGGGGGGAAAGCAAATGAACCAAAACAATATGAACCATATGGCTATTTAATCATGGTTAACAAGCTAATTAATTAGGAGGAGACTTTTTTCTTTTTTTTACTTATTGGCTGAGCTTATTAGGTCAACATTGCTGCATTTCTTGGTCTGAAAACCAAATGTGATGCTTTCCAAGCAATTAAATAACCTGCCTGGAATCGAGAACAGTTTATGCAGCAGAGTCTAGACTAAGTTTGATTTGAAGAAGAAGGTGAAAAAAGGCAGCAGAAAACCTAAAGCAGTGGCAGGTATGTGCTTAATGTATCTGCAACATGCTTAATGTGTATCTCTCTACAAATGCCTCTAGGCCAGCCAGCCTGTTGGGAGAACATGACCATCACCAAGTGCCTGATCAGTACCAGGAAGGAGGGACATGCAGGGCATGAGGAGAAGTGGTAGCATGCACACAGTTCACAGCTTGAAGAGGGAAGAGATTGTTCTGAGATGGTATAAAATAAGACAAGAGGTGTAAAATGAGAAAAGCTTAGTCAAATGAAGAGCATCGCTGAGAACTCCAGCAGAAGCTGTGAGGAGCATGATTCCCTTCTCCTCCTGCTACTTGTATTACTGCACACAGAGGAGACAGTTCTCAACCCAATACCAGCATCCTGGATGACACACACCAGAACAAAAACAGTCTGTAGGCTTGCTGGGGATGCTTGTGATGCTGAGGGTGAGAACTAGACAGACCAGAAGTTCCCAGAAAGGAAACAGGATAGGCAGCCGTATTGGTTGGGGTTTCTTGCAATGACATAGCAGATCATATTTTAAGGAAGCAAGCAGAACAATCTTGCCTTTCCAGGGAAAACCCAACAAGCATGTGGCTGTCCTGGATAAAGCTTTAAGGGCTGTCACAAAAGTAGGAGAAAAACTACAATCTCAGGTTTGAGAAACAAGAGTCAATGCTGCTCATTTCCAAAATGTTACAGCTAGGGCAGTGACACATCCATAGGGTTTGGACAGCATGGGAGAGCAGGCTGGCCTGGGACTGAGAGCCAACAAAGGGCTGGAAAGGAGCAAAGCAATTAAGGCAACAGGCAGAACAGGTGTTTTCAACAGCCATGCAAGACATTTATCAAAGCCAAAATTGAGGCTGCTCCTGTAACACATGCCAGGAATTCAAAGCACCTGGACTTCAGAACTTCAGCTGTGGGTTTGCAAGGGCAAGTAATGACTGCTAGTACCAAGAGACTTATTTGCTTAAGGCAACTCTTTTGGCAATTCTCTCTCTTTTGGCAATTCTCAGCATACTCAGTTCTGGTAGTCTGAAGAGTACAAAAAACACCTGCTGCCAAAGGCAGTACTGCAGGCTGCTGTACCTGAGGTCAAAGAGACAAGACCAAGAATGGCATGAAAAGGAAGGGTGTGAGGAAATCAGAAGTACCCACTAGTAGTCAGAGGATGTCAAGACATCAAGGGACTCCACTGGCTGGCCTCAGGAGGCAGCCATCTAACTGTTTTTAACAGTTTTCATGCCAAATAACAAGTCATGGGGGAACATTAGTCACGATTCAGGGAACTATAAATCTATCATTTGAGCTATAAACTGTGCTTGGAAAACTAGGGGTAGGGATGATTGCAAATAACTCACTTATGTGAGCAAATTTATCTGTAAGGACACAAAAGACCACCTGCACACAGAAGCAAAATCCTTATCATGCTGATAAGGATTCAGCAAGTTTCTCCTGCACATTCCAGCTATGAATTCTCCAATTTCAGAGTGCAGAAACTTCAAACCTCTATGCAGGTTGTACTTCCCCTGCTGTATTCACTTATTATTTCTCTGACTCCTGAATTTAAAGAGCCAATTTCACTCTATATCCTGCCATATTTAGGATGACTGAAAGAGGTCATTAAAGACCACCCAATATAAATGCTCTTCAATGGAAACAAGGGTTTAAAGTGTCAGATCTCCATTAATAGTAAGTATCTGGCAAACTTGAAATTTTATACATGGGGTCTGTAAAAGCAATTTTCAGCCTAAGACAGGTTATCTTTGACCAATAATCACAGTTGTCAACAGAAAAAAACCCCACATGGTCACTCTTGACTGTTTAGTCAACTTCCCTTTTACTTAAAAAGGAACTTCATTTATGAGTCATGGGAGAATGCCCCTACAGAAAGATAACTGGCCAAAATACCTTTTGAAATACTATTATGTGTGTGCAGCTAGGCAATTTTTGCACAAGATTGCCTCTTCTCTCACTGGTGGGGCAGTTCTGAAATACGACATGATGACACAGAGCAAGAAAAACAGAAGCTGGAAAGGTGCTTGTATGTGAAGGTAGGGATTGCCTGGAAATGATAGAGTAAAGCACCAAGCCTAGAACATGGTTTCCTAACAGAAATCAAGATACAGAGTTTGGTAGAATATGTAATCAAAGATGGTCAGCGGGCAGATTGTATATGGATGTCAGACACTCAGGGTAAAACACTTCTGCCACACTAGTTTAGTGCAGTTTTAAAGAAATTATGCCCGTGTCTCCATTTTCTTATCAGAATGTCTATATTTCCTTACAGACTATAGTAAAGCAGACTATTTTCAGGGAAGGCAGGTTTCAAATTAGTATTTCTTTAAAAATTGAACATCTGTAGGTAAGTCTCTCTTCAAGGAGATTTAACTTCTCCTGCTAATATTTGCAGCCCAGTCATTAGTCTTCTGTTAACAGCAACCAGATGTATTTTGTCAGTATTGCTTCTATCCTTTTTTGTTTGTTTGTTGGTTTAACTCTCCAATTAAAAAGCATTAGCATACAAAAATCTGTTGTGGATGATAGACAAACTTAGCATTGCTTTCTCAGCACTCACTAGTCTTGTTCAGAGAAAGATACCTTGATTCCTGCTTTTAAATAGTTCAAGATTTTCCAGTTGAGTTGGTGACATTGAATCTAATTACAACAAACTAAGACTAGCAGTAAAAAAAATTAGAAAATAAAGAGACCTCAAAGTGTTGAGTTTTCTTTGCAAGCTGAAATGCTTAAAAACTACATTATGTCAGATGACACTAGGCACACTTCTGACTTTCCAGTAGCAAGTGCCCTATGGAAAGCACACAGTGTTAACACTCACAACAGTCATTAGAGTTGGCAACAGGAAGTTCCTTTTTCCCCCAGAGAAGCATTCTTTACCCTACAGCAATATTTACAGTTTGGCCGTGACCCCAGAGGGACGATGTGACATTAATGAAATTGGCAACATGACATCCTTTGAAGCGTGAATGTCTGACAGAGGCTGGTAAGGGGACAAAGGCAGCAGCAGCTCCAACTCAGAATCTCTATCTCACTTGGGCTTTATTAGGGTGAATTATTTAAAATGTAATATTCCAGCAGCTACACATGAAAAAGTCTTATCCTAGAGGGTAAGTAAGCTTGATTAGGTAGCCTTTCACCCTCACATCAGCATCTCATCTGCATTTTTCTTTTGCACTGACATAGATATAAGCATATGGACTGCAGAAAAGTAGGACATGCTGAGAAGCACAAGGGTAAGAGCAAGACTCCCTTCTCTAAGCTTAGTGTTTGTCAAGTTCTGGCCCAATCCCTACTTTAAGGGAGTCCTTCCAACTTCCATTTGCTTGAGAAAGATTTCTGAATGCTTAACTCCTGTTTAACTTTCTGGGCTCAAAAGCTTCTTACAGCTTTCATGTGCTAAATGCAAATTTCTTTATGGTGACAAAATTACAGTTTTTTTCCTTAAAAATAAAACTAAAAAGGGATCAATCTTCACATAAAATTGAAGTTTGGTTTTGAAGAACTATTAGTTCCATAAAATAAACTTGATCCAATTACAGCTGTTGGGCATTTCAATTAGGCATGCACTCAACATTTTATCTGCCTTTAACCATAAGGCATCATCACTTCAATTTCCTACTTAGCTGCCATTTTACAAATTGCTGCAATTCCACCTGCCTTCTATTCAAAAAGAAGATTATTATAAATTCAAAGGCCAATTGGAATTTGGTTTTTAAGTGGAAATTTAAGGTTTTTAAGGCAGCTTCCAAAGCTTCCTCCTCCCCACTCTTAAACTAAGGATTTTCTGTATGAGTAATTGTGTTTGACCTATTTATTTGCTGGCACAGTATTTTTTTTCCTTTCACAAAAAAAAAAAAAAAAAGAAAAAAAAAAAAGGAGAAGAGGAGGAAGGAAATGCTAAAGTAGCCTCTGCCTAATAATTTTAAACCAAGCTCTACACAGGAAGGTAGATAACAACACTTACTCTTGTTTACAAAGAATTACTTTAGCTACATTCCCCTATGCCCAGAGGGTGACAGCTGAGCAACCATTTAACAGACCAGCAAAAATGCCTCCCTGTGTTTCTTGGAGCCATCAACATATATCTGTATTGCAAAGGAAAGCCTTCTTGCTAGCAAACCAACTTAAAAAGCCCTCCTGATTTGAACTGATGCCAGCCTCAGCTTCATAGGGACATATATTTTTTTAAAAAGCAACTTTTGGAGACATTGTCTGTATCTGTCCCTGCAAAGGGAAGGGGCAGGGAGTGCAACAACTGGGACACTTTGGGGCTGCCATGGAGATTTCAGGCTGAAGGAGAAAGCACCTCTGTGATCCTAGGATGCTCCACAAAAGCTTTTTGACCAAGATCGTGCTGGAGCAGGAAACAGCACTGCCTGCCAAGGAAGTGTCTCCCATGAGTGAGGAAACTGCTACGGAGAGCAGCTGCTCACCCATCACTGCCACCTCCACCCTCACCTGCCCCCACAAAAATTGGTGCATGCATGTGAGACACAAGGAGCATGCAGAGCCCTTCTCCAGGCCCCAAGCACATGCATCTGCTTTTGCATCCTTTCTACACAGCCACGACAAGCAGAGACAAACAAAGAAAATGAACTGTGAGTATACACATGAGGTGGTTTTGCATTTGCTCAGATGGAAGACGTATGGTGAAGACAGCATTTACCCTGAGGATTACACACCTTCCTAATTTCATTATTTAACTCTGTGAGACATTACTTTTATCTACACTTTCTACATGAAACAATTCAGGTCACCCCATAAAATACACTGCATATTTAAACAACATTTTTCCTAGGATCAATATTTAAATACATAAAAGCAGAAACAGTGTATAATCCAGTTGAATCCAATATCCTTGATTTCTCCTCCTTGTATTTTTCCTTTATGTTTCTTTATAAAATCCTACACCAGAACACAGTCCCACTAACAGCAATAATTGTCATCTACAGATTTCAAAGTGTTGCATAATTTTTATTTAATACCTAAATGCCAATATATGTGTTGTGCTGTATCTTATTGACAGTTGGTACAACAGAAAACATTCAAGGATCTGCAAGTCAGTCAAACTGTCAACTGTTCTAAGCAGACTTCAAACTTCTTTTTCTCTAGAAAAATATGCTTTCTAAGGCCTTGTTGGACATGTTGCTGTCCAACTTAGGGTGAAATCTTTGCTTAAGAAAATAAGACTTAACAGAGTCCGAAGCATCTTTTAAGACCACTCTGGAAAAGTTTGTAATTCAGTTTATTGCATGTTCTCCCCTAACTGTAGATTCAAGAGACAACTCAGATTCTCAGCATCATCTTTCATTTATGCTGACTTCCAACAGGACTTGATCCAGCTTCTGAAGTTGTTTTGATTTGATCCTCTGGTAACATCACTGCCTACATCTAGGTGACTAAGTAAGCTACTTCCATCAGAACCTTGATATGTGTTACACTCTTGATATGTGTAATAGGACAGCTAAAACATTTAATTGTGTCATTAAGTCAGCACACTCTTTTCAACAGTGTCTCTAACACATGGCAGCCACCTTGAACTAAATACCTGAGGTCTAGCTGGCAGTTTATTTCATTTGTGTAACAAGTCTACATAGAAAATACCAACTGTTTCATGCCTTTGACAGGTGTAAAACAGACTTAGGCAAGTCACTCAAAGAAACAATATCAAGATATAATTTGCAGCTGTCTTGTAATTGAGTTGGCAATTTGGTTATTACTAGAGTCTTTTTTACCTCTGAAAAGACCAAGCTTTCAGTATAGAATAAACCACTAACCTTCAAAAGAACCCTTTACCAAAACTATTCCATAAGAACTACCTAGAAATGAGTAAACAGCACCCACTAAAAAAAGAAGGTCACATGAATAAAAACAGCAGTACCCCCAAAAGCAAATACTGATATTGGAAGATGCAACAGCTAACCCTTAATAGCCTCCATGGATCAAGCAACCTGTCTTGAGTCTGCATAACACAAGTAGTGCAGCAAAGCATTGATTTCAGAGACTAACAGTAATAATTTGACTTTTAAAGTCTTCTACAGCACTTGATCCCTGGAGCACTTAAATGCAGAAACCAATAACCTGACATTGAATTTCTGTATGCTCTATGCATAGAATATTCTCCTCAAATGCAGGCTGTACTGAAAAATCAGTTTCTCCGACTCCAGTATTTCTATTTTATAGCAATTCAGAACATGTCTGTCTGTGTCAGGCTTCTACACAAGACTTACTCATCAAGACTGGCTTAATTTATTACTGAAAAACAATCCTGAGTTATAGGTTTATTACAGGTTCACCTATAAATGAAAAAAAAAATCAGGCAGTCTAAAGTCACTACATTAATTCATAGTCTACAGCTGTCAGGGTATAGGACTGCTTTACAACTTGTGTTGGAATTACACTCCTGTGGACATTTGGAGGGTTACTACGAAGCAGGAGGTACCCTGGTGTCTGTTGTGCCAAGTCATTCCAAAGATCTGTTCCTCAAGCTCATTCAAAGGGCACATGATGGGCTGATACAGCTGCACAACTCACTGACCAGGGCACATCAAGAGCATGTGCTATGCTTTAGAGGATACACGGGTTTTGAATAAATGCCATCCAAGAGAAGATTGTTGCAAACTGAACATACCTTGAACACCTGGTCTAGAGGAATACAAAAGCATTTTTTATAAAAAGATAACCAGGGAGCAAATGGAGTTATATTAATTCACTCCAATTACAACCATTTCAAGAGAAGTAGACATTATCTTATAAGATTTTTATTTAGAGAAAAGGAAAATTAGGCTGTCCAATGGGAGTAAGACATCAAATGCCACTGAGATTTAAAAGCAAAATAGCAGCCCCTTTTTCTTCTGTTAACCTACCAAAAAACCCCAACCCCACCAGCCAACTTCCCCATAAGAGATGACTTCCTTTATTTCTTTAGTTATTTAGAAAAACTGAGTGGCAGTGATAACTTGAGGTAGAGGAGGAAGTAGTGATAATTTTAAAAGCCAGTCATGTTTTTTTTGACCAGTCATTAGCCTAAGATCATGAGCCATTATTTCCTGACACTGTGACTGTCACAGTCTCAAGGGTTAGGAAAGCATTGCTCAAAAAAACCCTCACTGTAAAACAATCCATTATGTTATTGAAATGCCTTTATGTGGGAGCATATCACACCCATAATCCTTCCTATCATAAAGGAGCTGAACATTTTAGTATCAGTAACATTCTGCCCCGACCCTGGCTCCTGGTCTGTGTTACTTGGAATCCTCAGGTGTCCAGGAGTTCTTACCTTCACGCCATGGCCAACATCATCCAGCACCGTGTAGTCTATAGGTTTTCGAATATACCTTACAGGACGTTCCATGTTCGCTGGTGCTATAATTTTGTGAGTTCTTGATGTGTTCTTATTGGTCGTCAAAATGCCTATCTCTCTGCGAGCGACCTTTTCTTTATGGATGTCCACAGTCTAGATTAAAAACAAGAAAGTATGGGTTTCTTTAGGCATTTGCTGTTTTCTTTATAGAGCTAGCTACATGTTTAGGTTTCACTGTTAGACAAAGAGTCTGAATGTTAATGCTGCTGGAAGGATGCCGGTTTATTGATGAAATGAGTTTAATCTAGACAAACGTTGTAAGAAAATTACACCTTAATGAAATAACCAGTATTAATAATAAAATTACAATTATATGTTACTGCTTTGACACCCTAAAGACACTATGCAGATACAGTCCTCACAGATTAACCCTCAGTGTTCTTATGACTGACAGTGGTAATAAATTACTCTAACTCCACAGCTGGGAAACCAGGACAGACAAGCTAAGCAATTTGCTCAGAGCCCCGGAGGGGACTAAGCCTGGGAAGTCTGTGCAGTAATTTCTTTCAGCAAAGCCATCAGTGCATACCAGAGTGAGAGTCTGCACAGGTAGGGACCAATTTCAGCATTGGGGCTAGTTTCAGTCATACTGTTCATAGCAGCTTTATTGAAAGAATAAAACAAAGCTTTAAATATGCAAGTAAAGGAATATAAAACACACTGCATTTTATTCAGGGAAAAAAAAAAAGAGACAAAGATCAGTCCAGCAGTCTGTGAAAAATCAAACTAAGCTTCACACAACAGACACATTCTTCTACATGGAATATAATCACAGCTTAAACCCTAGCTGAAGAACAAGTGCAAATCAAGCATTGGATGCCACAGAAGTCCCATTTCCAGGAAGCCTATTTCAAGATTCAGGGATTGAATGTACTGGTTTAAGTACCTACTAGAACCTCAGGATCATTGAAGGAGATGGTATCTGACAACGAAATGCCCCTTTGAGCAAAACCTCTCATGCCGCAACTTTATCCACTGAGGATAATAAATCTTAGTCTATAAGCATCAATTCCTCCCAGAAAGGCTATCACAGAAAAAAATAGTGAAGATTCAGAAAGAAAGAAAAATCCTTGTCATCCTAAATCCTACCTCATTTAGGTACATATCTAGAAATGGTTTAATCTAAAAGGAATATTGTGATGTGCAAGGTTTTGTTTAGTGAAGCAAAGTCAAAGATGAAGCACAAAATTAGCTGATATTTCTCCTCCTATATGAGGCAAGATAAAAAAAGCAAGATTAGTATTCAGGAAATTAACATTTCTTGGAAAGCAGCATTCAGCGGTCACTGTGAAATGTCTTCAGCTGAACTGTTTTTTTCATTAACTGCTACACATGCTCAAATAATCTTAAATTCTCCTGACTACAAAATGACATAAACATGTAAAACCTTTCCTTAATAGTTCTGATAGGCGGCTCTGCAGATTACAAGCAGGAATACAGGTAGAGAAGCACCTAAAAACAGTGATACCAAGCAATCTTGTTTTCACAGCTTCAAGCTAAGTAACAGACTACTTGTAACACTGCAAAAGGTTCTTTTACTTTGAAAGCACACAGAATCTTAATAGAAATAAGAGTTGTAATTTTCCAGAGCAATGCAAGACATTAAGTGTGTATATCTGCATCATGTTATTTGGAATAAATTAATTAAATATCACAGTAAAGCTTTGGAACAAGCTTTATTGTTCTAAATGCTCACGCAAGTCAGGAATTTTAAAAATGCCTTTCCAAATAAGACAATCCAATACATCAAGTATTTACCTACATCAGCATTAGGTATCACCCCCTGCACCCACGTTTTCTCTGGCAGCCGATTTCACAGACGACAGAATGAAGACTAAAGAATGAGATTAGTCTAATTTTTTTCAAATGCAGTTATTATTTGTTATTTTCCTCTCAGAGACTGAAACATACATATTAGTTCTGCCTTTTCATTGTTTTCTTGATCTTGCTGAAAGAATTACGAGGGCTGTGCTACATGTTCATCTCTCTTCCAATTTTTCTGCACAACCTGAACCTTTCTGTTCAATGATAACAGCAGGCCTCAAACCATCTTACAAAACTCTTAAATAATAAGCAACTCTCCATATTTTCTAATACATGAGCACTGCATTGGAGAGAAAAAGAACCAAAATTTAGAGTCCCCTGAATAACATGGCGATTTAGGAGGCTGAGACCATCAATTAAAAAAACATACAACAATGTTTCAAAGTAGGGTTCTCTAAAATACAGCTAGGTCCCTAGAAATAAATCCATGTCTCTACTTCATCCTCACAAACGAAATCTGTTGTTACTAAGAAACTCATTTTTTGTTCAGTGGATGGACAAAAATGCATCTTTAATCTAAGAGTTCTCTTAACACTGGCGGCAAAAGAAGAAAGGTAAAACAAAATAAAGCCCTTCAGAGTACAAAAAAAAGCATATTTTTCTAGCAGCTAGTCCATGAAACTGACCTTTCCTCCCTGCAATGGACAATGAAAATTCTGTAAGTTACTGGAACAGAGGATAAGAAATTCCAGGAACAGATGCTGTACCATACATGCTTTGGAAACTAACTTAAGTAATGTTGCAACAAATTGCTGTTAATGAAAATACCTCTTAGAACAGGAAAATACAGCATATTAATTTTATCAGACAGCTTATCCAAAATTAGGTATGGAGCAAAGATTTGTAAAGTCTTGGCATGAATTTCAGTGAGAAAGAGTATCTGTACCACAGTGCAGGGCCAGCAACAGGGCACATATGTAAATCCTGAAAGGCACTCAGATATGCCTGTGCAAGAGACTAATTTGTTGTTCAAAGCAAACAAAACTTGAATTCCTACCACATCTGGTGCACTGGAAAAGCAAGGCAGGATTTTACCCCTAGGCAAAGCAAAGGCTTTGCCCACAGCAATAGGCTGCCTGTCAGAGCTACCAGACAGCATCTTACCTCTTCAAGAAATTATTGGGCTTTTTTTAGATCTGCATATTATTAAGTCATATGTGAACATTATGCAAAACAAAGCACACAACAACTGGTCATTCTTCTATTTTCATTTATATCTATTTCTTGATGTTCATGTGGAAGTTTATTGTTTAGTCATAGGCGATATTTTTCAGTTTCAATAGAGGAAAAACTCAACACACAGGCAATTTTTAGCGGGACAGCAAAGCTTTCCAGCCAGTCAACAGTTAAATTTCCAAGACAGACAAGCCACATAAACCAGGTAACAGCCAAAACAGACCATTCTCAAAGCTCTGGTCACACTTGACATCTGCAACTGTGAGTGTTCTGATATGGTAAGAAGCCAGCTGAACAGTAGTTGGTTTGTGATTTCATGCACAAAACCTACTTTCAGATATCAAAGATGGAGAGGAGCAAAGCATGGCTAACCAGCATGGCTTAGCACAGGCTAACAGGCACTTGCAAGCAGTCAGACCAGCTTCAGGCATCTTTGACCTATGCTGAAACAAATACATAGCATAATTTAAAATTTAGGGAAAAGGGCAGGGATTTTCACTCCTAGACAACATAATCCAGTGAGACAAAGCCCAGCTTTGTATTAATTTGGAGAAGAGGGAAAACACTGTCTTTCCAGAAGCACAATGTGTTTCCTTAGGGAAGCAAATTCAAATGAACTGTCAAACAAACCCCTTCGCCATTACAACTGAGTGCCAGGGACTATGCCAGCTAACCCAGAAGCTTGGAGGTTGAAGGAACTGTTAATTATTAGCTGACTCCACTATTTGTCTTGTTTAAATCATATAAAATTTTTTAAAAAACAGACAGTTGAACAACAGGATGTAGAGTTAAATTTTAACTGTTTGCTTCCTCAGAAGTAGCCTCAAGGCCAAGTGAAGCACAGTAATGACACAGCAAATAGTTGTTCTTTTATTATCCTGTGCTGCAGACACCACTCTATTCATGTGCTGGAGCATGCTAGCCCAGAACAAACAATTTACAATAAACAGAGACTGAAGTATCTGTGGCCAAGCTAATATAAGGGTATCTAGACATTTTAATAAAGCTCACACATATGGGGTTATTAAAATAAAAAAGGAAAAACAAGTAAAACTTCGACAATCCTTTTACTCCTGAACCACTGCAACTCAAACTCAACTTTATAAGTTTAAGGAAGAGCAAAAAGTCACTTCGAGGACATTTCCTTGATCTTAAAAAACCTAACATTCAAACACATAAGGCCAAAAAAAATCCTTACGCCACCGCTTTTAATGACAGCTTTTCAGGCCATTTCATGCAATACTTTTAAGAACTTTCACATCATACAAACAAATGCCCTGTGCCACACAGAGCTGCAAGCCAGTAACTTCAATTTTTCCCTAACCTCACTCAGAGAAGAAGGCATGTAGGATCACAATCCACAGACTTCCTTAAGATGCCAATTTCTCTAAAGCAAGGAAACAAGGAAGACTAAGCAAATGTTATTGGCAACAGTTTTCTGTAATTTTGACATTGTTTCTCTTTTTTGCTTTTTCAGTTTCTGGTTAAATATAGGGTTGGGTCTCATAGTAAGACTTTATTTCAGGCAAGTAGAGCCCTGATTACAGGGCATCAGTGCTATACATACCTAAATGTGAGCAGAATAGATTACAATTACTTTATACAAACAAAACCCAGACG
Organism: Motacilla alba alba; assembly: GCF_015832195.1. Lineage (NCBI taxonomy): Eukaryota > Metazoa > Chordata > Aves > Passeriformes > Motacillidae > Motacilla > Motacilla alba. Next base: position 16,246,289 of record NC_052017.1, on the reverse strand, counting down.
TATCAGCCATGCAAGCAGCATGACCTGCTACCACTTGCCACTCTCATCCTCCTACTGCACTCGCTGTAATCACATGTCCTGAGGCTCAGCAAACTGTTCTGCACAAACTTGGTGCTGTACTTCCCAAAAGGAATCTGCTCCACACCTGAAGTCCTGTGTGAACTTTGGGGCAGCTCAGTGCAAGAAGGACATATTATCAGAGTGTGTCCAGAGAAGGATGACCAAGATGGTCAAAGGTCTCAAGGGAAAGCCATACAAGTGGCTGAGGTCACTTTGTTTCTTCAGCCTTAAGAAGTGAAGGCTGAGGGGTGCCCTAATCACAGCTGAGAACTTCCTCAAGGGGGGCAGTGCCTCAAAGGAAGGTGCTGATCTGCTCTGCTGCTGATATTCCTCTGGATATAAGGAAATGGAATGAAGCCATGTCAGGGGAATTTCAGACGGGACATTAGGAAAATATTCTTCACTGAGAGGGTGGTTGGTCACTGGAACAGGCTTCCCAGGGAAGTGGTCAGGGTGTCAGACAAGTGGTCAGGGTCAAGCCTGTCAGAGTTCATAGAGCACCTAGATGACACTAAGTCATATGGTTGAGCTTTGGGGAATTGGACTCTATCCTTATTGGTCCCTTCTAATTTTTAAATGATTGTATGCTAAACACTGCATCACTGAATTCCAAGTTAATGGAGAGAACAGTATTTCATTGATTTTATACCTGAGCAGTGAGATTCTCTTAACCAAAGGGCATTGCTGGCAGTACAAGATAAAAGAATTGCATAAGAAAAAAAAACCCCAAAGACCTCTAGTCAAAGACAAGCCAATTGGAACACTACATTTGACATATCATATCACAGCAATCCATCAAATACAGTATCTTCTTTCAGCAGAAACTGTGCCTGATGTGACATAAAATACTGGACAAAGGCACAGGTTTCAGACTGAACTTTGTCAACAGAACTATGCAATGCATGGGACAGTGAGTGGTGCAAAGTTTTGTTTCCTTCCTCAACCACTGGTACAACTGTCTGGATTCCAAGCTTACCTCTATGTTTCAGTATGAAAGGTAGTATGCATTCTACTGCCCACAAAAAATTAGTCACAGTTTCAGATTTGATTGGTCATACATACCAGTAAAATACATATAGTTAAAAACTTTATAACACAAACAAATATTTTCTACAAGTTCACACACCCAGACTATAAAGTGTATTAACCAAAAGAAACAAGAAACAAATGCTAAGGTGCTTTCAGCATTCCTTAATAAATAAAACAACCCAAACCCTCACTCTTTGCAATCTGTTCCTAAATTCAGCTTTAATAAAACCCTTAGTGTCATTCTCCAAAGCTAGAGATTTCATTGTCTTCCTATATAGTTTATACAATAAGCTTCCCTGAAAGGAAAATAAACTGGTGAGAATAAGAACATCAGCTTGCTCTGTTTTAGAAATAGAAATCTATTCCACTGCTACTTCCAGAAGGAAAGCATATTTAGTACGACCTTTTAAATAAATGAGTTATGGCTGAGTAAAGGCACTGAAGAGACCTGGACAATGCACGTTGCACAGGCCACCCGCAAAGAAGTCAGTTTGACCTACAAAAAGAACAATGAAATCCCCAGCTTTAATGAGCTCAGTCAGACAGCTGACTTCTTCAGTGAGAGCACCATTTTATGCTGTTATTTGGTAAAGAAAATTCAACACAGGGAAACATGAACGTATTTAAACTGCAAACAAATATTCTACAGAGAAGAACAATTATGGGCAGAAGGCAGATCAGGCATGAGAAAGCTCAAGGGGGTAGTTTGGGGTTTTAGGACATCATGCATAATCAGATAGCTACACAATGTTACAAATTACACATTTCACAAACTCTCGACGAAAGTGCTAGTAACTCCAGTATTTGACTTGAAACTATTGCTTACATATTGTCCGATCGCCACCAAGATACTGTTCAAGAAACTCAAGAAGTTTACTGACAGAAATAAAATAGTTTCCTTCCCTCTCTTGTCCAGGAGAGTCCAGGCCTGGCCTCACAGGAGATACGGAGAGCAGAGCGTGGGCGCAACTGGCATCGGCCACCCTTGCTCATCACTGTGCACACACATTTATTCCATGGGGACCTCCCCCAGAGCATGAGGCTGTACTGGCATTGGGAACTGAAACCCCCAATTCCATGGACTAGAACCTGTTTGAACACCCCAGCTGTGACCACACCAACTCAGTTACAGACCAGAACTGGTCAGTTTGGTGAGCATTTGCCTCTTCCCAGTTCTTCAGCACAGACACCTGGTTAAGTTAACCAACAACTGAGAAGCATATAAAAAAACTGAAAGCAACTTTGACTGAAGTACTGCTCTGTTATCAGGGACTGGTGGAGTCAATCCTGTCTCTTAAGGTAGAAGACTGATTCAATCTTCTGTCATGCCCACTTGGCTATCAATTGTGTGAAATTCAAGTCCCTAGTTAACTTTGAACAAATTTCATATGAAGGCACTGTTCTACAAACTTTATATTGGTTATCTTTCACTTTCATAGTAAAAAGGGGAGTGGCCTTTCTTACCATTCCCTCTTCAAGAGACAATTTCAACACATTTTAACAGCCTCTTGGACAGTGACCAGAATCAAGTCTGCTAAAGCACTGTCTAATTATCAATGTATCAGTTAATCCACAGAAGAAACCCAGTGCTAGCAACAAGCAACAGTTACTAGATGAAAAGAAAAAGGCAGATGCTTTGGCAGTTCCCCAATTTCCTTTAAGAATATAAGGATTTCAAGACCTTTTTATTTCACATAAACAATCATTCAATTTTCACTATGGCTAATAGTTGCCTGAACACCACTACTTAAATTCATGTGAGAATCCTCAGATTATCCTGCCATGCCTTTTGAACCTGCACCATGAAATTAAGATTTCCTATCACTCTGAAGCATTTGGACATCCAAGTTTCACCTGTGTGTTTGCTTTGTATGGAGTGCTGGCAATGTAGGAAGAAACTGAAATAGATTTAAGAGTTGTATTTCCAGAGCTGGAAACCCAGCAATGTTTTTGGTAGGTTTATAGACAGAAGTTTCTCACATATTCTCTTCAGCATACAGACAAGTAACAATAGTAGGACAGGCTCTCCAGAAAGCTTCATCTCCTGAAGTCCTGGTAAATCCAGGCCTCTTAAGGTAAAAGGCTAGAGGAGCCAGATAAGCCATATCTCATGTAATCTGATATGCCACCTTCCTTTTCCTGCACAGAGGGCTCACATTCAAGAGCTTTTACAGGCTGACACAATGAACTAAGGCCATCAATACACATATATACAGCAACTTTCACAGTCCACATAAAAATGTTTGTCACCAGCAGAGGGGGAAAGGCACTAGAGAGATCAAAGGAAAAGTAATGAGATAAATACTAAGTCCCACTTCCAGAAGTAACTCATATGTAAAGGTACACTTTTAAAATACATTTCTATTCATAAAATTTAAATATATATTAAAAAAATAAAATCACAATGCTAACAATGCATTTTCCTAATATCCAATGGAGAGAAGGGCTTAAAAAGTGTTGATTGTGGGCCTTATTTTGACAGTTTATCATTATCTCTTCAATTATGTCTGAACACAGATTATATGACAGTTAATCCTATGGAGCTAGCCCCTGATTTAGAATTTAAATCTTTCTTTATATACACTAGCATTTTTGTCTCAGATTCTCCTAGCAATTGCCATTTTCACAAAGCATACCAGATTTCAGCAACATTTGAAGATACTTTTTACCTTCGCACAGTTCTTCTTTTCCTAGGATATCAGGACAGCTACAGGGGATGAGTGGTCAGGTAGTGAAGTATACCACAGCCATCCCATTCACTCAGGATTGTACATTTTTAGAATTCAGAAGCACAGAATGTAAAACAATAATGCACAGAGTCTCATAGCAAGTTTAAGCCGCACTCATTTAGAAACATACTTAACAAAAAAACCGATTCCTGACTAACAGAACATGTGCTTACAAGTGTTTAAAAAAGACAAAAAGTGTCTTTAAAATCAAGAAACTGAAAACAGAAGCTAGAGAAACAGGCTCAAAGATTACTAGCCATAGATAGGCTAACGGTGAGGCTACCTTTCTTCCAAAAGGAAGACTAGGATTCACTGAGAATTGGACCCCAACTGGATCCCAATTTCTACAACACAACCTGTGGAGTGGCACATACACCTACACAACAGCACAGAAAAGGAAAAAGAGAGGCCTGTTCAGCTGAAGGATTATTTCTATAGATGCTTTTTAGAGTACCCTATTAGCAAATCTAGTCATGCATTCTGCTGGAGAAGCTGACCAGAAAGGGGACACAGGGCAAGGACAGACCAGAGGGGCTGGGAGCGGGTACACGGCATTCTAGGACAAGAATCAGAGCAAAGAAACCAGCCCACTTGTCCAAGAGCCAGGCTTGACTTCATGCCTGGTGCCAAGTGCAAATGGGAGGACTGCTGTGGAGGATACATATTCATCCCTCAGACAGCACTGAAGGAAAGAAGCTTCTCACATTATTCTCTTAATGGTTATTTCAGGCATGTTCATGCAAGAGGCTGATCTGATAAAATGGGGCACCTGACAGAAGCCAGTAGGTCTCACCTGTGAAATGCCACCTCACAGAATTAGGGTCTATGAATGAGAAGCATCTTTGGAGAGACACAAGGAAGTCTCATCACACCCTCACCCACTACTCCCCACTTTCCCCAGCTGAAAGGAAGATGATGTCAACACAGAGCATAAGGAGGGAAGGTCCACAGAGTATCTCTGGGAACAGGGAGAGGAATGTGGGAAGTAAGACTGGCAGATGGCAACTGAAGGCAAATGGAGTTTAAGTCCTACAGAGGAAGAGATTTTTAACAGCTCTAGAGAGGCCCTTATTATGGAAAGAAAACAGTTAAGACAACAGGCCTCCCTCCTCTCCACTGCATTGGTGAAATGCCAGAAGCACTTTGCTAAAGTTCACATAAGCATGGGGGAAATGGAACTTCAAACATCTGGAGTATGGAGGTCAGACAGCGCTGCAGAAGCAGCTGCCCCGCACGCAGGAGGCGGCTGTCTGCCAGGATGTCAGCGAGTGAGGAGGTGGGATGGGGCTGTGGCTAAAAGCAAGAGCCTGGAAAACAGCAGATTGAAGTTCTATTCCTGGCTCTGCCAGACTTCCTGTGCTATGCCAAGCAAGGAGCTTTGCTGCTTGGGCTTGGAGCTGTGCACCTGCACCAGGAATAGACAGAGTACAGGTGGGCACAGGTACGGGCAGCACTGCCACAGCTGCCTGCTCTGGGCACAGTGACACACAGTGACAGCCCAGATTTCTCTGTTAAACATGTTCCACTGATGTTTTTAATTGCTAATGAAACCCCACAAGTGAGTTACAGATGCTCCTATAACTTGATGCTCCCTATGCTTTGGCAAAACTTACCATCAGTTTTAAACATTTGAGCAAAATAAATGTACATACACTGAAGGAAGAAGTGTATTATGAATATTATTCATTAAGAAAAAACCACTAGCCCTCCAATGACCCGTGATACATGTTTATATGGAGTATAACAATTTTTCTGTGTTCTAGATAACTTTATTTTCCTTCAAATGCAACTGCTATTTCAATACCTTCTTCAAGAGCTTGAGTATGATAAACAGAAAAAAATCCATCAATTATGTAGATCTCTGTGGGGAGACAGAGAAGAGGAGACAAGGCATTTATTTCCACTTCCCTCCTAAAGTCTATGGCTTTTCAGCACCCAATGTCAGGAGTGGGGGAAGAGAAAGAAATAGCTTGCATGGTGTTAGTCCCTGTTCTGACACAAAATCCCTGATCACTCTAGAATATGGTTTCCAGTACTTGCAGGAGATTTAGCTGCGGCTGAATCCCACACCCCACCACTTCAGAAGCGCTGCACAACAGGAAGTACAGACCCAGCTCTGCATCAGATCAAAACTACAGCACATGGCAAATTAACAACTGGTAACCATTCACTTGAGTTTCACATTGCCACATAACATCTTTCTGAATGTCAGTTCTTTTACTCAGCCCTTCCTCTGGCCCACCACTTCCCCTTCACCAAGACAGGATTCCAATAAGAGAACTCTCAAGGTACACCCCCTCTCCTCTAGTGTTCTACACAGAGAACTGAACAGACATTTCAATGCTTAACTAACACCAGTTGCTGATTAAAATCAGTCTTCCAATTGGAAGACACTTCAAAAGAGAAGTGTTTCAACAGTACAATCTGATGGATTTTTGACAGAACAACATTTAGGATGTGTAGTCATGTTACATTTGCATTCAGCCCTAAAAAGCAGATAAATGCTTTTGATTATGCAGTCAAAATTCCAGCTGTATGTGTAAGTGTATTTCAGTGAAATTAGATATCAGTAACTTCAATTTTTTTTTTGGGGTATTCCTGAAGATAGTCATGACTAAGTCAATTCAAAAGGAAAAAAAAAAAAAAAAAAGAAGAAAAAGAAATATGTAAGCTTATGCAAGCTGCCACATAAGTGTGCCAGCATCACAAAGAAGTTGACTGAGTCCCTTTTTTCCTTACTGGAAGCAATGCACTTGTCTAGAATTAAAAAAAAAAAACATATAAATCTAAATATATTTTTGATGTAGGAAAGCACAACAGAAAGGAAAAATTAAACAGCTTCTTCAGTAGTTTGAACTCGCTAAAGAACCACCATGGGAGTAGAACAAAACTGTATGTCAAACGAAAAGCATTTTGTGTGCCAAAAAAAGCAACTTCATAGGAGATGAACATGTGCAATTGCAAAGAGCACTGCAGGTGGCTGAAAAGGAAACCATCTAAAAAAAGCCTATGAAAAATAAACTCAACAGAACAAGTCTGAATTTTCTGAAAGTTTGTCTGAGGTAAGAGGCTAATAAAGCTGTAACAATGATGAGTCAGAATGCTCATGCCTGAACAAATGAAAAAAAAAAGCCCAAAGCCCAAAACTTCTCATTTACTTGTAAGTTAGCAAGTCAAATTTGAAAGAGCGTGGAACAGAACCCACTCCAAGAGAAAGTGAGCTAATATTGCCTTAGCCTTAATGTATCACCTCTTCAGTGCTTTATTTAATCAGCTCTAATAGCAAAAATTAAATATTTTCCAAAAATAAAGGTTATGTTATGTGGATGGGATAGTGGATCTATTGTATATTTTGAAATAATTTTTATGCTAGAGAGTAAAAAACTCACACATAAAAGCTATTCTCATTTATCCCATGTATTTACTTGAAAGTGGTCTGGATTCATTTTCAGACACATTTTGTTTAAAAAACAAGAAACTCCCAACCACCAAATTACCTAAAACCAACAAAAAATACACATACAAACACAAATACACAAACACATACACAAAAATGCCTCTCCCAAGCACCCCCCTTCTCCAAATGAATTCAGGGCCTATCAGACATCTAAGGCTCAGTTCTCAGAGAGACTGTTTCCCCCACACATAAAACAAGGACAATATGTTGCAATGATGATGGGTATCCTTTAGCTACCTGCAGACATAGTCTGATTACAAATCACCCAAGGCACAATGTTCCTTCTATCCCTCTTTGATCATATGTCATCTGATGGCAGTGATACAAGCTAGTGGAACATGTGCTGGTTTTCAGCTGGGTCAGCACTGCACCAGGAGTAACTCAGGAGTATTAATTCAACAGCCATCATGTGGCTAAAGGCCACACTATCTACACCACAAACCCTCTTGGATTAGTGCCACAAACACAGCTTACCCTACATGAAATGTCTATTTCTCATCTCCTAAATGTTCAAGGGTTGAATATTTTACTTTGTCCAGAAGAGAACTACTAAAGTTCTTTTAAAACTTTTAAAATATTATTTTAATAAAAAAGTAGGCAAGATGCTACAGCAAACAACTTTGTGGCAGTAAAATGAGTAAAATAGGGTGGCAGGAACAATCCTCAGCCACTATAGATTCCAATCTAAAAGTTTTCAGTACACAAATTCTACCTTACAGTTCACTTAGTACTATCTTCTGCATCTTCTTGTAGCAAAGATCTCTTCCATGTCCCTTGAATACCAAAACAATCTGGATCTGACAAGTTTCTTGCTTTTGTTTTCAAAGACAAACATAGAACAGAATGGATCAACTTCCTTACACTGCCTGTCCTTTCTCAAACTCCCTTCAGCAAGAAGGTACATCAACACAGGACAAGATTAGAAGCATAATAAACTTCCATCAGTTCAAACTTAAGATACTCAGGCTAAAAAGGAGAGTTAACAAAAATTCCCTCACATGTTTCCCAAGACTGAGCTACTATTTTGGACTGAGTCATACAGACTTCTTGCAGTTTGGGATATATTAAGTAAAAGCAGAAGACAGACAAGCAAATCACAAGCATGTATGACATTTACCAGTTTAACAAAGTGGGAAGGAAGGGCCAAGGCAGAGATGGAATTGCTAAAGCTGCTCTAATTCTCCATTGCCATTTTTATTTCCACACACAACTCAAACAGGAAGTTGCACATTGTTTCTGTAAATGGATTTCCCTTAGCCTCCCAACTCTGGGTCACAACTGATATAAAATACTGCAGTTCCGTCTCTAGGTAACATCCAGATGGCCTCAGAAGTCGCAGCAGCACTTACCCCATGCTGAGCCACAACCTTATCCACCCTAAACTTTTTCTAACCAAGGCAGGGCCTACTGGCAGAGGGAGCCTGGCCCAAGAAGAAGCTGTGACATAATTCAGCCCCTCCACCTGGATCACACCTCAGGCCTGTACATGCACACACCCAAAATCGAGATCTTGACTTCGTCCTGTGCAAGAGCACCTGAACACAGACACTGCAGCCTGATGGCAGGTTAAGAGACAATGCAAGTCTTGAGGAGAAGTCTTGTGTGTAGGCACAGAGACACAGGCACACCACTACATCCCTGCTGCTGAATGTATCATCCTACTATTGCTGCAGTCAGTTCATTAGACTGATAATGTGCTCAGAAATCAGCAATTTCCACTGTGCAGTTATTAGCATATTGATTAAATATGATTGCAAACACTTGGGGAGAAGCAGAGCATTAGCTACAGGAGAAGACATGGAGAATGAAGCCAGTCAAAGAAACAGCTGGAAGTCTAGAGTTTTCCTTGTCTCCAGGATAATTGAGCCCACAATTCAGGGAACAGGGGCAGAGAACAAAACACTGTTTGTCGCAAGAGAATGGCAAAAAAAAGAAGACTGGCCATCTCCTGCTGTCACTTTAGGCAGAAGTTATACATACGCTACACAAACATTGACCATTGAAATGTTTACAGCTAACTGAGGAGGGCAGAGGGGTGCCCTGTTGAGGATACTCCAAACACCATGGTGGGTTATAAGCCTCTGAATGGCACCACAGAGTTTCAAAGGCAGCTCTTCCATACCACAGTAACAACCACCACAGACATGTACACGACTGGCCACTGACCCGTGCAGTGCTGGACAGCTAAACACACACTGAACAGTCACTGAATGCCTGCAGGAAACCCGAGTGCACAGGAGAGTGATGGGGATTGACAGACAGCTACCTCAATCAGGGAGGGAGGTGCTGCTGGCTTCCCCAAGAGATGAAGGGGTACATCACAACACTATTTACTGGGCTACTAAAGACAGCTGTGCAAACTTCCGTGGCCTACCTCCCCCCACTGCTTTGGTAGAGTCTGGGGAGGTCAATGCACTTTTTGGATTTAAACTGTGTATATCCACTCAGCAATGCAGAGTGTGTTTATTCCCAGAAGTATACAGCTAATATAAACAACAACTACACATTTGTTTTAAGAGCTACCACAACTAAGAAATCTCAGCAAATGGGAAGGAGGGGAAGAGTACACAGGAAAATTATCCAAGTAAGATCTGCAGACTGCTCACAATCTGTTTTCCCAGGATGTTTGCTTAAGTCACATAATTGTTTGCAGAACCTCTGCTTTCTAAAAATGCATTTGGAAAAATCCATTCCACATTTTCTTAAATCAGTTTCTACTGATTATGTGATGCTTTTCAATACTGTCAAAGTAGGTGACCTGTCATTATCCAATAATGACCAGTCAGCAGCGTTCTCTGAAACATATTCTAGGCAAATATTTCACATGAAAATTAGTATTTTAAAAGTTTTCCAAATAATTTTTAAATGTGAGATATATTTAATCCAAGGATTTAAGCCAGCTCTAGTAGAGAGCGCCTCTGAAGAAATTTTTGTATTGACTGAAGGGCTACATATTAATGCAGCTTGAGGAAATACAGTCTTAAAGTCATTGAGCTGAAAATAAGATGCCAGTAACTTGGAGTTGTGGTCCCCTCACTCCCCTTTTGCTCCCACATCTGGAGGTCTAAAAGTATGAAGCAAGTTTACTGGGAGTGAAGCTTGATATTCTTGCTGCCAGCCCAGAAGCACACTGCACTGCAGGAGGAATTTGCTGCTTAAAGCAGCAAAATCCCCAGTGATTGAACTCGAGTTTTGCTCAGTGAGGGCTTATGGAAACCATCCCCCGCTTCCTGAGCTTTTTGTTATTTATTCATGTGCCACAGCCCGAGCTCAAAAAAGGGAAAAACTTGTTATTTTAACCAAAGCACCATGAACACCCCCAGAAATTCTCTCCTCTAGTTTTAGCATTCAGATTCCAGAGTACCATCAAACACAACCACTACATCATGAGTGCTTTGAAACTGTAATAGATGCAGCACTTCTGAGGCCAGCTGTCATGCTACCGTCAAAATAAGGCACTAGTAGACATATCTACAGGTCTGAATACCATCAATAACACAAAACCAGATATGCTTAATTACACATCAGTTTAGAATGAGGCTAAACCAGGGATATGGAAGTGGTGCAATGGCCATCCTCAGTTTGAAGTGTAGAACAAAATAAAGGATGATTTGGCTCTTAACAGCTTATGGGTGATACAACCCTGTTGGTGCTGGCTCTTAACATGAGATTTAGAACACTTGAAGAAACTAAATCAAAATACAGTGACACAGGTAAGGGATTAGATAGCTGACAAAGGCTGATTTGTTTCAGGTCTTTTGACTGGACTTCTCTCTTTACCTTAATGACTCATAATAACACGCATGAGGTTAGAACATTTCTGTTATGATTTGGAGGTTCCTCCAATTCACAAAAGGAGATTGTCCTCAATTACTCCAGCATCTCACTCATCACAGCAGGCAAAAAGTGCCATGAGATGGAGTACTGAAATAACATAATATTTCTACCATTCTTCCACTCTCAGAAGCCATAATCTATCAAGACACATGCACAGGTCAACTGCATAATTTCAAGCTAAGTTTCTTTCTTATTTTTAATCTAAGTTTTAACTAAAAGAAATTCAACAACTATTTAGAGGAATACGCAAATTGCTAGTTCACAACAGCAGGCATCTTATTAGCTTATCATACACTACCCATGAGCTATGAAAGAGTAAAAATTATGTACCCTGCTCAAAAACTTCAGTTTTTCAGCCTAGCTTAGGTGACAAGCCTTTTCCACAGTAGAACTCATCTTTTCTAGTCCTGTACTACATCTGACAATTATGCATCTTGCTCAATACTTGACTTAACAACACACGTAAGAAAATCCTATAAATGGACAAAGAAGGATCAGCTTCCCAAAGACGACGTTTATCTTCTTTCCAGTCTGATAAAGCTTGATTTGTGGTTTGAAGGCTTATCTTGCTACCTTATAAAGCCTAGTTCTGAACACAGTTCAAAAATAATAATTTAAAATGAAAAAAATAATCCTCTAAGACACTGAGTTCAACATGCAAGCAGAAAATCCTACATTCAAATCAAGCCCTTTAGTCATTATTCAATTTCCTTGTTTTTATATTTTCAAATGATGGCCCAACTGACTTTTCCTGAAGCAATTATATGTTTTATTATTTTCATCATGACCCCTCTCAACTCTAAGGTCCCCATCCTACTTGTTCTTACTTTATATTTAGAAGCCTAATAGCTTTTAATCATACCCTTGCTGCTCCTGGTCTTGCCACACAGAGGAATTTGAGATAGCATGACAAGATCAGGTTGATTATTATTTCTCTCTTGTAAGCAAGGACAGAGAAGCCAGTTGAAGAAATAGCAAGCTGTGCTTCAGTCCTGGGGTGAGACCATGCTGAATTGTACCATTGGATCCATTGTAAATAATCATTCCAGGACACTGTGTGAGGGGAAGAAGCAAATGCTTTTAGGCATGAACAGGTGAAGCTACATTAAACATTAGCACTCATACAAGGATACATTCATTAAGAAGTCACAGCTACTCAGCAGATTCTCAAAGAGGAAGCAAACAACACACAAAACCATCACAATCAATATGCAATTCTGTGGTCACATATTACTTACATTTTTATGCCCGTAAGATGGAATTAGGTACAATATTAGCCAAAATTATTAAATAATATAACTATTTGTTGGAACCAGAATTTAATATTAGAGACAAAAATGACAGCTTTAGTAATCTGTATTTTGGAACTGAGAAAGAGTCACACATATTTTCATGCTGGTTACTTCTATATGCATGGTAAACATTCCAAGCAGGAATGACTAAATACCAAATGATGGCCTTAGCTAATTGTCACTCAAAATGTGCTCATTCAAAACACATTCTGTGTTTTGTCAAAAAATAAAAACCCTATATAGAATACAGCTTTTAAACAAACAAATTTACAGTTTTATTTCCACTATTTCTCTATGGTGGCACCAGCAGCAGAATCAGGGAAGAATTAACAATATTCTCCAGCAAAATAATCTGTCCCAAATAAACAATGTTCAGGGTAACCTATTAAGTTCTTTAGCCATAAATTATATCACCCAACACCATTTCACATTTTTTTGCGCAACAGTAAAGGGAAACTTCCCTTTGTGCTCTGTAACTGTCCCAGTGATGCAGAGATGATGACTGGAGCTCCAGAGCCACACAACAAGTGATTAGTAAGATTAACATAGTTGGACAGATTTTCACACTTCATACACACTTTTTCAAAATTACAAAAAAACAACAGAAGTTGTCCCAGCTTTAGAAGAGCAGCTACCAAGTAATTCATAGACCTCCCATGAACTAACGAAGTGTTCTCTGTATGTATATGACCTGTAAGGGGGCTTTTACAAGACATGTGTAACATATATCAGTGGGTCCCAAAGGCTACTAATAAAGAGAATAAAGTCAAACCAGCAGCAGCATAAAGAGTGGCAGTGTTGTTACTGACTGATAAACACTCATGTGAATCATTACTTGGTTTTCCACCTGCAGATCAAAGTTAACTAAGCACTTAGAACCAGCCAGCAGAAAACACTAAGCAATTCCTATCTGAACAGCACAAGAAGTCCAGCCACAAGAACCCAGCAGGATTTGTTCTTGTGCTTGAGTGGCAGCTTCAGTGATACTGTACAATGAATGCTGTTGCTCATCTTCTTCACAGTAAGCTTCTTATACTCAGTTTTCCCTCTCCATTCCCCCCAAAATGTCAGCTAAAGCACACCACTACTCAGCTGCCACAAAAACCAAAATTTCAAATAGCTGCACTGGATGGCACGGGTACAACAACTGAGTAAATGCTTTGGTAGCTGGCTACCTGCTGTTTTTTTAGGCACAATGTTCTTATCATCTCATACATTGCATTTATACAATTAAAACAATGACAGAGATAAAACTAATTTGATGTAAAGCAAGAACTATTCATATGTGAAGACAGGTGGGTTACTAAGACCTGAAACAGAAGGAAAATCAATTTCAGGCAGCAAGCTAATCAGATGCATCCGAAGGGAAAAAAAAAACAATAAGATTCCTTGGACAGTCCAATATGTGACTTCATATCAGGTTAGTGACGCATTTTGTCTGTGTGGTGTATCTCCTAGATATGAGAGGTTTTCATTAAAAAGACTGCACAAACACTGATGAGTCCTTTGTTACACAAAATTGTCAAAAAGGCCTTTCAGAGTCATGTTCACAGTCCTGGATTTTTGGCTTTGATTTCAGAAAACAAGAGGCTGCATCAGGCCTCTTAATTTAGTATTTAATGAGGTATCTAGAGCTTACAGCAAAATGATCATTGAGCAGAACAAAAGTTTTAATGGTCTAAAACACATTGAAAACTACACATTCCGACTGCCCTTCTAGCAGACAGTGGAATGGGAATAAGCATATGAAGGAATTAATGACAGCCAATGGCTATTAAAGTAAACAATTTTGCTCATTCCCCAAAAATATGTTCAAAACCCTGCATTCCACAGGGCAAAAAAATCCCAAAAAAACGAGTACAACAAAAGTTTCTGGCTCAGTTTCTTCTTCATCAAAGCAACTGCTCTTCCCCTTTACAGAAAGGCTGACATTGTGGTTGCTCTCTCATAGGTGTTCATAACTAAGTATCATGGGAGGGCTGCTTTGATTTGTTCGTTGGTAATGTGCTGGGGTTTTCTTTTTGACTGCATCAGCTGAACTGCACAGGGATTACAGGCATCCTGCATGCATTCATTTGTGGACATGAAGGGAATTTCTCAGCTGAATGGCTGACAAGGCAACTCTTAGACATTATACTATTTTCTGAGCAATTTATATATTTTATGTAGAAGCTGATATGCACAAAGTTGACAACAATTTTCATAAGCAGACAGATAAACAGAGCAAGCACAGCAAAACTTCTTGGAGCCTTGGCCTCTATCAGGGAGAGAACAGGAAGAACAGGATGTGAAGCAAAGGCCACAGATAACTGTCAGCACTTTGTTAGGAGGGAGAATGTCACCCAAGGCAAGCTTAATCTAAACAAAAGGTGCAAGTTTCTTGCCATATTTAGAGTATTTGTGGCTGCTGACAGGCACAGGCAGTCCAAGAGAACCAGACAGAAGTCATTATCTTTCTAATGTATACAACATTAGATGATGCACTAGTTCCTGCTGATACTTTTGGTCTCTCCACACACTTCTGGACATGTGGAAAGGAAAGTTTGAATGGAAGTAGAGCTTAGAACATTTGTAGATATGTGATGGCAGCTTCTGCCCTGACTTTGTAATTATCTCCCCCCTTCCCCAATCACCAATTACTTTCTATAACTTATCATATGCCTTTCAAGGATACAAAGTCAGCTTTTAGGATACATCCAGCTGCTGCAGTGTAATACCAAAAGGAGTCACAGCAGAGATCCAGTGCTGCATCACAGCCCAAAATAAAAAGGCTTTTCCCAGCTCCATGTACTAATCTGCCAGGCTTCAGCTTATGGCTAGCTGTTTAACATTAACTGTCACCATCAGGCAAAAGACTAACTGCAGAGACAGAAACAGACTTAAGTACTACTAGGCTACCATAACATTACTGCTTTGCTTTTTCTTTATCAGAGCAAACAAACACAATTCCTTCAACCTCTCCTTGCAGGCTGCATGCTCCATGCCCCTGACCATCTCTGCATCCCTGTCTGCTGGACTGTCTCTGGTTTCCCTAAATCACTCTTGAACAATGCAGAAGTAAAAAAAAAAAACCAAAAAAAAAACCCAACAAACTTCCAATGAAGTTGGAAGC
Source organism: Motacilla alba alba (assembly GCF_015832195.1). Taxonomy (NCBI): domain Eukaryota; kingdom Metazoa; phylum Chordata; class Aves; order Passeriformes; family Motacillidae; genus Motacilla; species Motacilla alba. Next base: position 16,230,773 of record NC_052017.1, on the reverse strand, counting down.
ACTTGGAAAAACCCAGCACTTTCCCAGTTGGAAAAACCCAACACTTCCAATGAAATTGTATCACTGCCTTTCATCTGTCAGCCACAATCTTCCCAAGGCAGCCCCACACTGCTTCACTTATTCAGATAGCCTTGTGGTGTTGGCTCATGCTCAGCACAGCACCCATCAGCACACCAGCTCCTTTCCAACCCATTACTACTCACATGGTCACCTCCCAGTGCATACAAATGCATGTCGGGCCCTACCCTAGGGTGTAGGACCTTGCACCTTGCCCAGTTTGCCAAGGCTTTTGCTGGTTCAGTAAGAGTCCTCTGTACTGAAGCTCTGCCTTTCAGAGTATGAATCACCTTTCCTAACTTAGAGTTAGTCCCAGATTTGTTGAGGATATGCTTTATGTTCTGAATGGTCTCCAAAGAATGTTCTGAACACTGTGGGCTCCAGTACTGACCCTGCTGTTAGTAGCAGTCAGCCATGTGCTAGTTCTGGCTAATCTTCTCTCCAATTAACATCTAGCCCATATGTTCTTTAGGCCAGAGACAAAGGTCAGGGGTCTCAGCATTTACTTCTTTTTAATGAGGCAACTTCAGCATAGAAGAACCTGGAACACTGTACTTTGCAAGCACAGTCACCATTAAGAGGATCTGAAAAGGTCTTTTGCTCCCATCTGTAACTGTACTAAAGTACTTCATGTAATTGCTTGTTTCTAGGCATGACAATCCACATTCATCAAGAGATTTGTCACATTTTCTACCCTGTTTCTACTTCTTGGCTTTCAAACATGAATTAAACTGTGTTGTGATCATACACCGCAACACCTAAATGCAGTTATCACATTAATCCAAAGTACACACACACCCTGAAAGCTCTTTCCCACAAAAACTCCATCATAAAGAGTCACCACTGTACCTGCACTGCCTTTGGCCTCTTCAAACACCAGAGAGGGGCTAAGCATGTAACAACTCTTGTGCTCCTCCTCCCTGTCAGACACCAACTTGCTGCTACTATGGAGCTCACCCCTTACAGCCGCAGAACATGTTCAGCAGGACTTCTCTGGAATCTAACGCACATCAGTCCTGACTGGTAGCTAACCCAATGGAAAGGCCTTAGTATGTGGGATTGTCTATGTGTGATTCAACACAGGCTACAGCTGTAGGACTCAGAAAGCCTGCAAGAAGGCATCTGTGTATCTGCACAGGTGCCCCAACTTTACCTACACAACCCACGCCATAGCAACATAAGGCATTTGGCTTTCTGCTTGCATACAGCACTTGAATTACACATGCAATTAATTAGATATGGATGGTAACAGGCAAGATTCTTCTGAACTAATTCAGGGGAGGTTTAAAATTATTTTTTTAGTTCTAAAAGCTTCTAACTTTAAATGGTAACAAAAAATGTGTGTGTATTTTTTTTTTTTTTGCTGACAGTGATGTTTTCAGAACACCTTTTTTTTTTTGAATAATCCCTATTTCGCATTATAGGAGAGTTTCAGATGCAAAAGAAAATCTTCACACTGAATGTTTAAGGGGGGTAGTGTTTCCTGGTGAAAATTATAATTTCTTTAAAAGGAGACTGTTGCTTTCTTCATGCTTGGATTTAAACACTGAGCTATTTAAAAACTGTTTATGTAGAGGGGGGAAAAAAAAAGGAATAGTTGCTACATTCAGTGCTGCAGCTCTGACATAAACATGAGCGCTGATCTGTTACATTTTTCAGTTTTGACACAGTAAACAAGGATGCCCCTGTCAACCTCTCTCCTCTGAGAAATCTGGCTGTCCCATCTTCATTCTCTTGAACTTTATGGAAATGAAGCAACAAAAAATTTATCTTAAAGTACATGTTGTAAGTCAACTTCCATTTCCGAGAAGAAGAGCTGAGTACAACCAAGAAACAGCGCTGAGTACAGAGGGACAATCACTTTCCTGGTCCTGCTGGCCTCATTACTTCTGATACAGGCCAGGATGGCACCGGTGGTCTTGGCCACCTGGGCACATGCTGCATCAGGTTCAGCTTCTGTTGACCAACACCCCCTGGTCCTTTTCTGCTGGAAGCTTCCCAGATACTTCTCCAAGCCTGGAATGCCGCATGGAGCTGTAGTCCAACTGCAAGTAGCTGGCACTTTGTCTCATTGAACCTCAGACCACCAGCCTGTTCCATTCCATCCAGCCTGACCAGATCCCTGTTCAGAGCCTTCCTGCCCTCCAGCAGACCAATGCTTCCACTTGCTGTGTCTGCAAACTGAGGGTGCTCTCAATCCCCTCATCCAGATCATTGATAAAGCTATTAAACAGGACCAGTCCCAATACCAAGCCCTGAGGAACACCACTGGTGACCAGAGACCAGCTAGAAAGGTCTTTTGCTCTATTCGCCAATGCTCCCGGGCTTGGCCATCTCTACAGTTTTCTACCCAGCAAAGAGCAGACCCATCCAAGCCATGAGCAGCCAGTTTGTCCCAGAGATGCTGTGGGAAATGGTGTCAAAGTCTTTACTAATGTCCAGGTAGACATATCCACAGCTGCTCACTCATCTACTAAGTGGGTCTCCTTGTCATGGAAGGAGATCAGGTTGGTCAAGCAGGACTTGCCTTCACAAATCCATCCTGGCTGGGCCTGATTCCCGGGTTTCATGTGTCACATGTTCCATGACCCTCCCTGACACCAAGGTCAGGCTGACAGGCTTGTAGTTCCCTGGATCCTGCATTTGGCCCTTCTTGTAGGATGGTGTCTAGCACATCTGTTAAGTTAATGCCATCAGTGCAGTCTCGATGCTCGTGTTGGTGCAAAGTATAAACTTAGATCTTTTTTCCCCCCAAATCTTGCCTAACAGGCTAAGTAGGATCCCTTAGACCAGACGGTTTTTCAAACTTCTCCAGAAGAGTGACCAAGTCTCTGCTCTGCCATATCAGACCTTGGAAAGGTCAAGTCAGCTTGGCAACGCTCCAGGTCAACATGAAGGATTTAAACCAAAGAGCTGAGCCCCATGTGCACAGCCCCCTGTACTTGGTGTAGTAAACAATCACATGGCAGATCACTCCAGACCCAGGCATTACAGCTTGAAAGACAACAGTAACTACAAAAAACACAGATGCAGCTGGGCAGATTTTTGCTCTGGCTGCTATGAGAAAGCCATTCCCAGAGCTGTTCAATGCCTCCACCTCAAAAAAGTGCTCCCTCACCACACTGTGATTACTCATGTGCAGCCTCTGTGTTTGTGCTCAACCAGAAACCAAAGCCAAATTTTTTTTCCTATAAAACCAGGCACAATTTCCATCTAAAATATTAGGCTCTAGTAACAATATAACACACTAGTTCATCACCTAACTTTTCATGAGTGTTTTTTCCAGTGAAAAGGATACAAAGCTAGGAAAAATACAGAGTGGCTACTAATCAGGCTTAGCTATCCAGGGATTTAGCTTAGAGTCATTCTGGAGAATATGCATAGTGAACTGAAAAGCAGTATGGAAACAGAAACTGTCTGGGCTCAGAAGAGCCATAGGACTTTCCTCCTTAGAAGAACTATCAAGCTGTACCCTATTTCACAGACAGCTATTCCTTTTTGCAAACCTCAGAATCATGTAATTGACCTGGTAATGCCTCAGTTCTGTGGTTCCAGACAACACTTCTTTGATGAAAAAGAATGCCATTTTGAGAATTTGTTCATCCTCAGACTTTAGAACATGAAAATATTCACAACTGATACAGGCACAGGGAAGGACACTCTGGAGATGCCAAAACATTTTACAACAGTCTATCACAGCAATTGTACAGCCGATTTAAGAAAGGCAGTTGAAGCTCTTGAGCAGAAACACTTCAAAGCAAATAGCTGAGCTGGTATGTATGCATTATCTGTATCCAGTTTAATTCTACAAAATTAGTCTGCAGAGGTTCATTTATAAGCAAGGATTAGTTTCAGGCAAGACCAACCAGGACAGAAACTACAAGCAAGTGACCTTGCTAAACACTCCTCAAAAGCTTTACAAAGCACTGATTGTTCACAGCCTTTAGCAAACAGTTCATGTATCAGGTGACTCAATAGCTTCCAGCATAGTGCCTTCAATCCAAGCAGCAAATAGTACAGTAAGTTAACACCTTTTATGCTAGTATCAAACATCTTGGCCTTTTCCATGGTTAGCCATACCAGTGGGCCAATGAGAATTTAACAATAATCGCTTCACACACACACACTGCAGCTCTCAAACACTTAAGAAAAGATGTGCTCAGTATGAGAGGGCATCCAATGCTTGGGAAAATCTGTAGATTCAGTTCTTTTTTCAGCCATTTCTTAAGAGGTAGTCATGATCCCAACATCTCTGAATACTTCGCAGAAAAAAAATGCTTATCTACAGCAATTTCATTTCCTCCTACTTTCCTGTTTCAGTGGCAGGTACTTTTTAAATACTTCACACAGCTTTTAGCATTGTTTAGTTCTCAGCACATGTTAACCTCACATGCCTTTCTGAGAGGTTTGTTACTAGGGGGGCCCTTCCATATGCACTGGAATCTTCACCCTGCTGACATGCTTTTGATAAAACCACTGTGCTGCCATTTCACAAAGATGTGTAGAAACCACAACTCTAAAAAACCACTAAGAGTTAGCAGGGCTGGGAAGGGAGACAGAGACCATAAGAAGCATTTTCTTTCACGTATTTGGTCTAAGGTGTATCACCAACAGGATGCCAGTTGACCAACTAAGGTTTTTAAATCACTGGCTACACTGTAGAACGTTTTAGGCTGCATCCTGTGCTATTTGTTTACAAAACATCTCAAAGAGACGTAGGACAAAGCCCAGTGAAGATCTGACTGAATTTCAGTAAGAGCACAAGAGAGTGGATACTGGGCTTTTAACAACTCCCTCAAGCCCATTTCAGAACAGCAATGTAAGAGTGAAATAACTGAGTCTTGTCCCTGCCTCCAGTGGCACTAAGATGGCACACACCTGGTTATGCAGCAAGCCACTTCCAGATTAAACACAGCAGACATTTTTGGCTGAGTTAGCATACAATCAGGCCAATGATCAGGTACGAGGCAGGCAGCAGCAGCAATGCTTCCCCCCCACAGAAGCAGGCAGCCAGGGCGAAGCTTCAGCCAGGGAAATACAGGCTGCCACAGAGAGGGACAGACCTATTCTTTCCTGTCATCTATTTCCATGTCCTCACTGCAGAAACTCCAATAATACTGCAGTCACAGTTCAAGTCAGGTCACCTCACTCATTCAACTGCCTTGGCTGGGAAGGAGTCTGGCTTGAACAGGTAGTGGCAGCATGTGAACCCCTCTCCCCTTCCACACAGCACACGAAATTATATCCTGCAAGGCTATGAAAACAAATGAACTCACTGCATGTGTTAAATAAAATACCACCTCCCATATGGCACTTCTAACTGGATTTCCTTCAGAAACAGAATACTTCTCTCAAGCCCTCCCTCAAGCACAGCTTCAGATCTTGAAACCTTAATAATTAATTTAAATCAAATATAATTGCAGCATTCTTGATACAGGAACTATTTTATTATGGTCATGACCTTAAGCACAAAGCATGTTTCATAAATATTAGAAAGAAAAAAGCCTTACCATTTTCTATCACAATAAAGAAGCCAACATAAACTATCCAACTCCGTAATAAGAGACACAATAATGCCTCCTCCAATACTGTCAGTCCTCTATTAAAAAAACAAAGAGATTACCTGGGAGATATGGTTGATGGAGGACTCCATCCTCCGTAGCTGGGACGCTTGGATGTCCAGCAGTTGCAATACATTGTTGGCCAGTGCATTGATCTGATAAGCAACACTGGCTAGAGACTGAGTTGTGTAGGCTTTGGTCTCTTCTAATGCTTTCCTTTTATCTGGAGCCTGTAAAGCAAAACAACAAGACATCTGCTTTAGGGCAGGAAGAGGATGGAGAAAAAGGACAAGAACAAAAAATACCACCTGTATTTGGAACAATCAGTAATCAAGAAAGTCTGGCTGAGCAGCCAAAGTACTTGATCTGCATGAGATTTAAAAAAATCTCAGTCATACAGAGGTGAGAAAGTATTTGAAAAATATTTAACAATAATAAATTTAGATTCCAAGAAACAACTCATTCAGTAGGAAAAACAACACTACTGTGATTTGTCAGAGTTGATTTTCTAAAGCCTGTCCAATCCCTCATTTCTCAAAAAGCCTCCAAATCCCAATGACCACTGAAATGCTCCTTTTGCCATTTCTTATGAGGTCATGCAGCCTGGGCTAATTAAGACAGAAAAATATTTTTTTGAGTTGCATGGCCCAAGTAAGTCCCTCCTCTCTGACAGGATGGGAGATACCAACACCACCTCTACCATGAAAACACTCAGACAGAACCCCTTTTGAAGTACTCCCTGTATCACAACTTAGGAGACGGCAGTGGAAGCCACATATTTCATCTGTCACCCAACTTGCAAACTGCAACTATCCAGAATTTCCTTCCACTTGCAATAGAGATGCACCGCATAAGGAAGAGCTTGCTGTACACAATGACTCAGTGCCAGTTTCTTCTCAATTTTATGTATTTGTGGAACAAACAGTAGACCTCAGAAACCAATAGAAAAAGTCCATACTAATAGCCCCTTCTAATTAGACTTCTATTTTTATTGTTTATTTCTTTGAATAACACTCTACACATATTGTATGCAAGAGTTACAATGTTAAGCACAAAGCAAGGAAACAAAGACACTCCATTAGCATTCAACTGAGCCATATATTTTCCAGTTTCCAAACACTCATTCATTTTTAGACAAATCCTGTCTCTTATTTTTAAGAAGAAAACCAGAAGGCAAGCTGTTCACATACATTATAAAAGTTGCATCATTACCTAAATACTGCAACATGTTATGCTATGCTACATTTTACTTATATATTTTTTAAACACCAGTGAGTTCCCCCCAGTCCAGGAATTTTGTTCATATTCGTGACTAACATTCCTAGTAATATTTGACACTTATTAGTGACACTTGACACTTGGTTAATGCCATCCTTCAAATGGAATTCATATACAGATGCCTTCTAAAATGTGAAGCAGCAAGAATTGGTTCCATGTAATCTGCTGCCAAAAGGCAGAACAGCTATTGAATGTACTACAGACAGACTATGTAAAACTCCATTTTTTAGTATTTCCAAATGCAAACAAAGTTACCTTTCATCTAAAAAAAGGTATTGACATTTCTAGCTGTCAGGAAAAATTAGCAAAAGTCACTTTGCTTCTTCAGAAAACATAACCTGCAAAACAATTACTAAAGGTTCAAGAAACCAATTTCTGAAAGCTGGCTTTCCAAAGAGGAATTTTAAACTTCAACTCACAACTAGCAGTGACTTTAAAAACACTGCCCTACTGAACTACAGCCTAAAGAAAACAACCGATAATTCATACCTGAACTTCTGCCACTGTGGAAAACGGTAAAAATGCAGGTAGCAGATCACTGGTGTCGGAAATAAAAGGTTTACTGAACTAGATACAACCAATAAAGCAGCAGTCAACATTAGTGTAACTTCATATAAACTCAAGTGGAGATCTGCAACCTTTAATCAGTTTTCTTATTACAAAGTTTCAATTAAATGCTATTAGGCTAAACACTAAGAGGTGACGAAGTCACAGCACTCCACTACTGAGTGTTGTCAAAGAAGAAAACTTCAGTGTATAGTAAGTTTCTTTTCATCTGTAATTATTTGTTGATTAAATGTCTTGCTCTCATTTGCCTAAGGACCAAACGTTGTAGTTATTTGCTCAAATTACTACTTTGGCAGCAGGATTAAATGAACATAGTTGAGATGTGGAATGTATTTCATGTCCTGTAAGAACTAGATCAGGAACATTTTCAAGCTTTGCAGATAACTCAGGCAATTTCAGTTTGCCGATTAACAGTTTAGATTAGAACTAACTTGACATACAGTCTTTTGCATTATTTTAATGTGAACTGCTGGCACCCACAAGATATAAGCTAAAAGCTTCACAGACAGCAAAGACAGGAGGGTAGAGGAAGAAGCCAAGAACTGTGTGACAGAAACAGGAGGGAGCAGAGAGTTCCAATGTTCTTCAACTGTTACTTTCACATCACTTCTTAAGCAAAAGCTGAAAGTAGACTAGAAGACAGCACAAGTGTTTACATTCAATGTAACACATAAGCACAATTTTGAGACAACACAATACAAAGACTGTCACCTGACTGCTTTCCTAATGGTTCACAATTACTTTCCAATCTAGCATTAAAAGCTTCAAAGAAATTGTTTTTTCACCAGTTGTCCTTGATATAAACAAAAATTTGATCCCCTTTAATAACAAAATGGATATTCTTTACAGAAGATCATAGCTTTTAAAGTTTCCCTTCTGTAAGCTCCCATCTCTACCCCAGTTCACCTTTAACAGCCATGTGACTATGACAAAATTGCTGTTTCAAACTGCCTTCACATAACTAGATTTAATACAAAAAAAAATTTTAAATAAAGCCTCTCATATAATTTCATGGGGTACATAAGGAGTTAAAACTGCATGGCAGTCCACACCGCATACCATGTATTTTTGTCAAATGCAACCTGTATTATAAAGCTTCCTTGAAGAGTTTACATAAATACTATTGTGAAGTCAAAACTGGTTCTGCACCCAAGCAATTGACACAATAAAAACAGAGTAGAAGCTCAATTACTGAGTCTTCAGTTCAGTGACATGTCAAGGTCAAATGATGAGGAACCTCTCCATCACTCTACAGCTGATCTTTAAAAGCCACATCTTCCCCTCTCCAACTGCCACCCACACAGGCACACCCCCACAACACTGTGTGTGCATTGTTCAAGCCATCTGCCCTCCCATCTCTCTCACGGCTAATTCCCACCATGTGCCAGTTCATACAGCACACAGCATGTACAGGCTCCCTCCACAAATCTCACCAGCTCACACAGCAAAATCATCTTCAGAAGCCAAACTTTCCCCTACAAACACACCAGTCCATACCCTCAGGACCTGCTGTCCAATCTCTCTTCTCCCTCTTTCAACTTCAATTCCATTCACTGTGCTTGAAACTCTCTGTAAGGTAAATTCCCCCACAGAACAACCGGTTCCATTTGACAAAAGTCAGAAAGCAGCTTATCAGATCACACCAAAGCTGGCTGGCCTAGCAAAAACAAATCAAAATGCCTCCTTAGTACGTGGCATGCATTGCTCCACATTTTTCTTCTTCAAGCTGTTGGAATACGTGCAAATTCAAGCACAGAAAAACTCATCCAGAATAAACTACTAACAGAGAACTGCGCTAAACCAGCCCAATAATCCAAATAATAATTAAAGAGCTCTGAAGTACTGAGTGCTCAATAGCTGTTCAGATGCTTGGAGTTCTGTTGCTGGGCTTGACCACTCTCAGCAATCAAGCTAGAGAAACAGCTTTACACTTAGTTCTATTTGCCTCTGCTGTCACTGCTTATGCCCCTTTAAAATGCAACACTGCAGTACATTTGCATTTGCTTCACAAGCAAACACAAGAAAATTGCTCAGTTTTATGCTTTGGTCTTTTTGAAAAAGAATTCTACCTATCATTAGTCGATTAAAGATAAAATTAGGATTACTACAATCAGTTGCCACAGGAATTCAACAATCTCTATCGTGCATCACAGAATGCAACTATGCAAAGTCATCAATACATTCATTAGTATTCTCTTTTGTTCATCGGTCATGTATCTATCTTTGGTATTTACAGAATGCTTTCTGATAACACAAGCACTACAGTCGAGGTTTCCAAGTCCTGTTTTCTTCACTAAAGTCTTGCCATTTTAGCTCAGAGACCTGTATCAAACCACCCAGTCAACATTTTTATCTTACGGGCTTGTATTAACTACAACCTACAGCACCTAATTTTTCAAGTCAATAGGAGGTACTTTTACAGAATGCTGAAGATGCACATTCCTGAAGTGCCTTGGAGACTCCTAGACATCAGTACTGTAACCTGTCTGAGAAATACCTGGGGACACACCAAAGTGGAAGGAATGGATTTCTGAAAAGTGGTTTCCACACTCAGAAAACAGGAACACACCTCCCTAAACCAAGGGCTTGTAACATGATGTGGAACTTCAGATATGTGAGTCTGAAGTTGCTGCTTCACTGATCTGATAAGGTATTTAACAAATCAAAGCTGGTCTTGAGGGTTTATTTGTTACTTCTGAATGCTAATTGCAATAAGCTTGGACATCTCTAAAGTATTCACAATATATGTTCTTAGACCAAGTATTTCATATCCAAGCAGTAGTGATGTGTTTTAAAAGGTTTAAATATGCCATATACACTAGATGAGACTTTTGGATCAGGAGCTAAATGTAATTTATGTTGAATATCATGTCCCTAGATCACTGCAAATAACTGAGAAGCTATATACTGAAATAAGTAGGTACCCCACAGATACAGGTTCTACCTAGTCTGTTTTTCATAGAGCTTGTCAGACTGCTTTGTAAACACAGTGCAGCAGGGTAGACTTTTTGGCTGTTATGGATGGTTATTACATCAGAGTATCAGTTATACATTAAAGAAGAGAGAAACGCTGACAAGTCACAGCAGCAAGTGCCACAAGTTTCTATACTCTGAAGAACTTTCAGGAGCCAACTACCTACCTGGAAGCTATCCAAGCAGATCTACACAGACTGTGGTTATTAGTAGCAGGTACTCAGCAGGAAGCATTCAGGGTTTTTATCACCACAGATATAGCCTTAAGTGCTGTATGATATGACATTCCAAAGTGGCATGGGAAACTAAGGTTTTAAAATTTACAAAAGGGGTTGCTTATATTACATATGCCATGCAGGTAAAAATAAGAGTATCAATCAGGTGTGTCAATTGTCTCCTGCAGCAGGTTTACAGTACTTGTGCCATACAGCAATTCCATTGAAGAAATTCTCTCTGCAATACATTAGGCTAGGCAACACTTCAAGGGGATGGATGATGTGCTGAGTGCATCCCAATATCCACAGAGTTATATCTGGCCTGGAATTTACCTGCCTACAACTTGGACTGTTCTCCACTGATCAGCACCACAATTCCCCCACTGGAAAGTGAAGCAAGCCATCAGAAGGGTTAGCTCAGAAGTTCCAAACTCAACCCTTGTCCAATGTGCTAGGACAAGAGATAGCCTCGTCTGCAGTGCTGTGGGAGGGTGTAGAGAGTCACCAATACACCTCAACTAATGTCTCTGTTCAACTTAAGCAGATCACTATCCATATTCTTGTAACTGGAAGCCCTTGCTCTGCCATTCATATCATTATTATCATCAGTAAAAACAACTGTGGGAAATTTAAAAATCAAGCATTTATGTGGGGACAAAGAACAGGAAGGGACTTAGTCCAAGTACAGGCTGTTAAAATGACAGGACCAACCCAGCCTCCATACGAAGCAGTACTAAGGCCAAAAAGTCACACATATTTCAGACCACTGGCAAATCTCAACTAAAATTCTGCATCACAGAGATCAGTACTAAAGTTCATGCAATACAAAAATGTTCAAGGGTTTTACTGAAGTGATTTTTATCATAATTTGTCATGTTGTTGTAGTTTTCTACCATTCCTGAATTTCTGCAATTTGTGCAAGTAAAAGCTCAAGATTTTAATTACCCCACAGCCTGCAAGCTATTAATAGCACCATATTGCAGTCACTGAACATGTCCACCTCCTGTCCAAGGCCTCTCCAGGGGGCTGGCAGTCAATCCTTCACTGACAGTGAAAACAAGAAATAGAACAGACTATTCAGCACACTTCTCTCTTCACATAGTGAGAAGTAGCATCAAACAGAAATATCAAAGCTCTTGATCACTTAAGCAACTAATTGTTCCAGGAGTATGGAGGAATCTGAAAGCCAGGTAAGGTACAGAAGGATGCCTTACCATTAAGAGCAAGACATCCAAGACATCTCTCACTATGGAAACCTCAAAACTAAAACCAGCATGATTAAAATTCTTTCAAGTTCATTCAGTAAACAGCAATTCTTTGCATCTACTAAGGCAGAAATCCTCAATAAACACAGCAAAGCTAGCATCTGCCATTCAACTCAAGGGAATTTCCTTCCAGCATCTAAAACAAAAAAACCCACTGGTATGAAATAATACCATGTCTGTTGAGTTTCTCCAGATAAGATGCTATACTCAGCTATACAAAACGCAGAGAAACTGGAAGAACTTGAAATCTCTTCTCCCCAGGTAAAGACCTTGCGCAATAAAGCTGGCATTCATTCAAGGCACCAGAAGATGAGATGATCACCACCACCACTACACCACAGTCCACAAACAAGATTTCAGTCTGTTTCTTTTTAGAAACACTATCTTGACAAAAAACATTGACTAGTCAGCTTCTTTATCTCAAGGGTCAAGACACACACACCAAATTACTGTTTAACAAACACATACCACAGTGTAACCAGCAGGGCCTGTAATTCCCAAACTCTGTTTCAGACAAGCCCTTCCCCCAAATCCTGTATGCAGGAGACAATCAGCTAGAAGCAAATCCTTCACTTCCATCAATAATATTCCCCTGACCAGTCCTGAATAGCCTTGATCACAAATTAGCATTTCTATGGGCTGAGACAAAATTTAGTCTCTCACTGTCTCCTTGCCGATTTTCTTTTACTTGAAAAGAAAGTTGTTTTCCATTCTGTTGATTAACTATAAATAGAAGAGTCTCAATTTTTAAAATTATCCTCTTTTTTGAGGAAGGTAGAGGGAGAAAAGCTTCTTTATTAAGGGGAGAAGTAAATTGCAATAGAAAGTTTAAGGGACATACTTTTATCATTCATATACACACACACACGTATACTCACTTAAACAATAAATAAATTTTAAAAATAACAACTGAGGAATTCCATTTTAATCCAGGCTGCAAACATTATAGCAAGAAATAAATCTCTCCACTAGGAATGTGATTTATAAAGCAATGCAGACTCTGACAGATGGAGCCTGGGAAGGTACATGCCAGCTGCTCTGTTAGTAGCATTTTCTGCCCGATGCAACAAACAAGGTTCATGTTGGCTCTAGACTAAGCCACTCCCCTTATTAAAAACTTATCTATATAGATATAATTTATATACTGTATGTAAAAATACTGTTGAAAATGTAATTTTCAGTTCTTCTGCCAAATGAAATCAAAGAGATGTCTTAGTAAATATGTTGGCACAATACATTGTTACTGTCAGTTGTCACAGTCTGTCTATACAGCCATAACTGCATGCCACACTGAACTCAAGTGACAGAAGCAGACATGCCCATGTGTCATTTTCACACAACCCTTGTACACTCAATTAGTAAGGCTTCAAGGCTGCACACACAGCAAGGGCAAGAAATTTGGTCCAAGTCTTACATTCTGTATTTTACATGATTCAGACAATATAAGCTTCAGTACAGAAACCACGTATTTCATTCCTGTAAAGCACTTCCCAATAGCTGCACATACAGTTGGTCCAAAACTACACCTTGAACTTTCTTGCAGTGTCTGATTTGTCTTATGACATCAAACACAATTTTCTTCAGAGCAGACACAAAGCGGGCTCTGACATCAGAGATATCAGCCAGAGCTCCAGACTGTTTGATTCATCATCCCTAGATGTATTTACATGACGTGCAGATGTGGCACCTAGGACATGGTTGACTAGTGGACTTGGCAATGCTGGGTTAATGACTGGACTTGATGGCCTTAAAGGCCTTCCCCAATCCAAACAATTCTATTATTCTGTGATTCTAATGCCACCCTTGGACTGTCAGACAGAAAAATAAATCCTTGGCACTTCCATAGCAGTCTTCTTCCTTCAACACTAAGAAAGCTACCCAAGGCTTTGGAGCATATGATTATTTTGGCACACCAGACAGCAGATAACAGCGAGTTAAAGAACTTACAGTGCACAGAGAAACAAATAGAATGTCTCTCAAATATTGATTTTGTTTTTGTAATAGGGCTTGAAAGAAGGTAAACAGAAAGCCATTTTAATTAAGTGATGGCACCCACCCTCAAATATTAACTCATCTAGCAAGACATTCTCCTTGATAAGTCAGAGACTTATTTTTCACTCTTTTTCTTTTGTGAGAATAAGAAGAAAACACTTTAGTATTTATTAGTTACTTCAATATCCTCTCTGTGATATAGTGGCAGCAACATAGAACCAAACTCAAGTTTCTCCAAACTGAGAGAAAAATCAGAACTTGATGGACTTAAGCATCATGCAAGCCTTTGAATGCAGACAGCTTAGTCACCTCCTTTGGGGCAAAGCTCCTCAGTTCACTCTGTGTGAAAAAGTTTCATTATGGTCATAACAATGTTTCCTCCTATGGATTTTGTTTACCTCTTCAGTTTACTTTCAAGGACTGGTGACTGCTCACATGAAGTCTTATTTCTGTTCTGACAAATCAAACTGAGGGTCTAAACCCAGAATACAGCAAATCTTGATCTGAAGACAAGCAACATGTTAAAAGTTTATGACTTCACAGGTAACCTTCAAAGACTATCTTTTTTTTTTTTTTCCCAGATTCTCACTCTCTAGTCCTCTCTATCTTCTGTGCAGGCCCGGAATCCTACCAGATAGCACTGAGCAAGCAAGGTTAAAACAATGAGATTTAGCATAAAGGATCAAATTACAGTCTCATCACAGCATGTCCTGGTATCACACATCATTATCAAAGACATTCTAGTATTCAAAGGGTGGCTATAAAAAAGATGGAATCTCCCTTTTTACAAGTTACTCCTGGGGAGATTCCAATTAGACACAACAGGAAAAGTTTTCACAATGAGAACAACCAGTCAGTCACTGGAATAATCTTGCCAGGGAAGTGGAGGAATCCCCAATACTGGACATCTTTAATATTCAACTGGACAGGGTGCTGGGCCATCTTATCTACATAATGCTTTCTTTTGCCCAAGAAAAGTTGGACCAGATAATTATTAAGGTTCCCTTCCAACCTGGTATTCTATGTTATGTCAACAATGCTCTGAACCCACACAACAGGGTAATCTCAACATCTGTGTGCAAAACAAACACACTGAACATCAGCATCTGCTAAAGGATTGGTCCAAAAACAAGGAGGCTCAAAGCTAAACTCTGCACTGCAACAGGTTCCTCCCCATGGAGATGTCAGAAATGTTGCAGGACAACAAAGCAGCGAAGGAAGGGGGAAAAGAGAGCACAGAAAGTCATAAGCAGGTCTGTCCAGCTCCAGGGAGAATCTCAAGACAACAAAATGTAGAGCCTAGAGTTACATTGGCTTTCAGACAATCAGCAATTTCTGGATTGCACGTGTTCCTAATTCAGGAACAGTTCTCATGTTTAAGAGAGTCACTTTAGATACACAGCTGCTGCCCAGATTTTACAGTTCAGGCAGTTCCCAAACATCACAGTATTTTAAAAACAAAGAAAACAATGGCCATTATAGGATCAAATTCTCTACTCATGCTTTGTATCGCTACACTGCTGACTATTTAGTGTCTTGAAGATGAATATACTCAGTCCAGCAGAAAATCATCACGTATCTCACAGTACTTAGACCAGAAACTAGTGGATTCCCACAATTTTGTAGTAGCTTATTTCCCAGCACAAGGCATACTCTCACATAGCACACAGGCTGTACAGTGATCTCATGGTAATAAAGTAATGGACTGCAATACAAGGAATGATTGTTTTTATAAAAACTTGCATGTAATTGGAAAAAAATCAACCTAATTTCTGTTTCTATCTGATCACATAAACAGCAAATACTGCTCAGACTTTGACATACTCCTGCACCTGACGGTACAATTTTTATTTGATAGTGGCTGTAAGCACACTACATTCAGCTTCTGTTTACATAATTATTTTTATGATGTTAAAATTTTATCCTATGGTTAGCAACAACATTCCAAAACCTTACACGCAGAAGCTCACTTACATAGTGGGTTATTTAAATTGCAACAAGTAGGAATTTATCTCCTCTAAAAACCACACACAACAGAACAAAACAGATGGCACAGGAGTATGGAGGAGAAGGAGTAGGAATGGTTAGTCAATTTGGCAAGTCATTTCTTTCCCCACCAAAAAAAGTGAACAGAAGAATAGATAACCAGAACTAAATAAATATGGTAATATTCACATCCAGCAATAGGTAAAACCTAACTTACAGAAACCAACAGAAGAAAGCAAGCAAATTCTTTAATAGGAAGTACAGCATCAAGTTCAGGAGCGAGGGAATTGCTTTGTTTGGCTTTTCCAAACAAAGTCCTTGGTGAGACAATTGCTGTGCTGTTAGCTAGTACAGCAGTAGTTCAAGTGAGTAGCTTTCTCTAGAAATACAGCTACTGCAGACAGACTGCAATGCCTCTTGCAGACAGGAAAGTTTTCTAATCAGTGTTGAAGTTGCACTTTTTAAGATGCACCTTCACATTATTTTAAAGACTGCTTCCCCTTCATGTACAATGTAGAGGTCAGATTTAAGCATATGCAGGAGGTGCAGAGTCATACAGACAACCATAGAGCTGCATTTCCGTGCAAACAGATGCATAAGAAGAGTCATACCCACATCAGTCTGTCTCCCCCTGCCAGCCATAAAACAAAACCTGAACTATTCTATTTCAGCACTTGTCATAGGGCCATCAGGACACCTTGCTATCTCCTCTGTCATCAGCTTGAGTGGCCTTATTAGAGCTGCAGAGGAGCTGTGCTCAGAGAAAGTCCCCTGACAACAGGAACACATCGCTGCAGTTATGTATCCACCCATACCCACACTGCCACTACCTCTGCAGCTGTACACCCTGGAGGAAGCTGGGCTAAAACACAGGAGAGGCCACGGGAGGACATGTACAGCAGTGGAGCAGCACCTGGGATGGTGGATCTGTCGTTTCCAGCTACTTCAAAGCTTGGGATGGCCTCTCTACACTGCAAGAGGCAGAAGTAGTAGCCCAAGAAAATTTTATACCCATTAAGTCTGCTGGTAAGGCTTAGTATCAGAGATAAGATTCTCACTATGATACACTATGATGTGAGCATCTGCAAGTAAGCCCAGGACTGGAACAAGTACATTTCATAAGCCCTGTTCAAAACTTTAGTTTAAAACAGCAATAAGTGGCTGTGTCAGTAAAGAAAAAAAAATGCAGCTGTACACTAAAAACATGCTCTTGGTTTTACTGAAGAATACACAGTATTTACATGTAAATTAAATCCTGCATGAATAGGGGGACAGAGAAGAAAAAACTTTTTCTACAAAACCAGCCTAAACACTGAAGATATGTCCAAAGCAGAACTGGAAACTGGTCTTTTTACCACCTCCCCTCCCCACCAGCTCTTGGGTTAGGGAACTGCTTTTCATCTTCCTGCCTTGTTGTTTTTCAATGGAAACTGAAAAGCACAAGAAACCAAACAGACCGACAACAAGCATGTTTTCTGTTAAACAACTACAGAAATTAATTTTGCTATTCACAAAAAGAGAATTTTCTTATCATCATGGATGGCCACATTTTTGCACCCATTATACTTGAATGATGATGCATTTTTCTTAACTTTCACAATGGTTGTTTGCATTTAGTCATTTTCTGAGGAGGCAAGAAGCTTAAATGAGTACCTTTGCTCATTATTTATGTTCTCTATTTGCCTAACTCCTGCACAACTGCTCCATTAAACACCTCTTCCTCTCCAAGGCTGATTTTAAAAAGCCTCCTGCTTTATGAGACTGACAAGTATGACTCACAGTATTCCCCACATTCATTCCCCCAGGCCTCGTGGGATGTTATGCAGCCAGTAAAAGTACCTGTTCCAGTTCATACTCCCCCACGCCCACTGCTGCTGCAGTAAACCCTTACAGCAATCTGGGGAAAAAGTAAAGCTATTTCTCTGCTGTAGGCAGGAAACAAATAGTAACAGTATTTGCTTTTCATATTGTCCTTCTCAGAACCACAGTTAGCAAGAGAGAGTGGCTGAACACAATGAAGGAAGTTACACACTCTTCCCCATTCTTCCTGTGCTCTTATTCCCACCAGAAACTAGGGAGTTTCTCAAGACCCTCAAACTGATTTTCAGTAATCATTCAAACCATTCCCATTTTCTATAAGCAAGGCAGAAAGTTATTCTACATAGATTATCTACTCTTAAAGTTCCTCCCATGCCCAAGGAACACATTTAAATACTCTATACATATGACATTCAGGACCAAAACCAGCAACTTCTCTCCAGCAGAGGACCAAAAATTAGCAGGTACCATACCCCTGCATACTTGGCTTCTATCCTCAGTAAACAAGCTTCTCTCATAATTACAAAAATGTCTCCCTCAGTCTCTGAACAGTCAATATTCACTCACTGCAGAGTACTGAGAACAGCTGATTTTAAAGTTCATGTTCATGGACAGTAGGTTTTCAAAGAGGGAATGTGTGCTAGAAAGCTTTCCACTGGCTGTTATCATTCTCCACTGGTTAAAGGACAGACTGATAACGAAGAATGAAATACACATTTAGAACTGACAGCCACTACTGAAGAGATACAAGATTTCTTACGAAGTCAGCTCATTGTATGAGCCCGAGCTTCAAATACATCTATGACAACCACAATTTCTCTAACAGTCAAAGTTAAAGACACCTTAGAAATTAGATTTTAAATCTATTGCCATTTAAGACAAATCCCAGGACTACTGCGGCAACCACATCATTTGAGTGCTGGGAGAACATATGGTATGCTGCAGCAGGAAACACACCCACGGTATTTGAAGAGAGCCCTTGTAGAGCCAAGCACTTCCAAACCAGACGCATATTTTATCGAACGCAGCTAAAGCCAGGAGTTTGCATCATAGAAACAATAGCTCCTCCCAGAGATTTAGAAATCCTGCAAGTCAGACAGCAAAGCAAAAGCTGAACAATCCCCAGCCAGGTCTCGAAGATCTTGCCAATTTAAGTGCATCGATCCACCATATCTCTACTTGTTACTCTGACACTCACTGGACCCTGACTGAAACACCATCCAAGCCACCTGCCATGAGGCTTCTCGGTGGAAACCTTGCAGGTTATAACCATATTTTATAAAACCCTTTAAGGATCCGGTCCAGCTCTGCTTTGTGGACACACACGTGTAAAGAGAACACCATTCCTCCTGCCACATTCACTTTCCTTCACTGTTAAGACAACCAAAGCCCTCCAAGCAGAGGAGTTTCATTATGCCTATTTTACTCCTTAGTCTCAAAAGAGTAACAAAAGGATCAGTTTCCTGAAGAAGACAGGTTTCTCATAAAGGAAAGGTTTGGCTGTATATAAATATAAGAGGCCTCATAAGAATTTTACTAATGGGGAGAATCATATCAGTCCCATTCCACATCGTCTTTCCAGCTGCATTCCATTTCCTCTGTACCCTGGTCATCATGGCTTCCTCAGGTAGAGACTACTGCAGAGATAAGACTTTAGTGCCTCAACTCTGTGCCAATCAAGATAATTTTAGAAATAAATGTGTATAAATGTCTTTGGTAGCTGCAGGTTTCAAATTGCTAGCAAACCCATGCTAGTAGAAACTGTCAGAAAGGCATAATGAAAAATAGTTGCATAATATAAGTTGCAAGGCAATAAAATATGCAGTTAAATAATAGAAAGAGATTAATTAAAAGAAATAGCCAAGGGAGAATAGGTTTTCAGATCAGATCTGAAATGACACAAAGTCAACAACATGAAAATGAGACAAAAGGTCTAATAAGCAATCTGCAGCAAGCAGAAGACTTGAACAGGGAGAGAGAAATCAGCAAATTCACATTAAGATCACAGCCTAGGAGAAGCACATGGAAAGAGAGAAACTATACTAGTTCTATTTAGTGACATAAGAGCAATTGACATTACTAAGTATGTGAAAAGACAAGCCATGGCATGGCATTCTGCAGCTACTTAGATGTTGATGCAGTAATCTGATGCATCTGCCTGGACACCTTGTTCTTCTCTTGTCTATTTGCTTTATGCAGATGTTTTCTTATCATAGGCTTCAGAAAACGCAGAACTATTGCATGAGGACCACAGCTCAAGTACTAACTTGTAGCACACCTGCTACAACAAAGTTAAATAAGGTGCACAGCTGACAATGATTGCTGCAGGACAAATACTGCTTGGCAGATTTGCTGACCCCAAAGTACAACAAGGAGATCAGAAAATGAAAGTGAAGATATGCATCTGGTAAAAGATTATCCATGAAAAAAAAGCCACAAAAAACCCCACACTTGCCTGATAAGGCATAGCTTATAAAAAGTATTATCATGTGAAACACTGGTGTGAAAGTAGCCAGCAGAGTCTATACTTCAATTATTTTCCAAGAATTGTTATACTTCAAGTGGTAAACAAACATTTTTTTTCTTGGAACTATTTATAACTTTAAGACCACCCAGTAGGAACATTACATTCAACTCTAAGGATGTCAAACCAACATTTGTTTTAGTAAGACTCCTCTGTCTGAGTTCTGAGAGGTCTTCCTGCTCTTAACAAAAGTAGGAACAGTACCATATTTTATTCCTATTTGTCTTTGAGGTTACAATAAATTTAGGACAGGGATGCAGAGTCTCTTCCTCATTAATTCTTTAACTGTACATCTCTACAATATCAGAGTTTTCTTACACATGCAGCAGCATGCTTGCACTTTAACTCCTGCTGCATAAAGAGCATACAGAATTAATTATTTTGGACTCAGAGAGGAAGGGATGACACTGTCACAAATCTATCTGCTATAAGAAACATAAGAAAGATGCAATCTCATTGCAGAAGTGACAACCTTTACTGTTCTTTCAGAAGATTCCACAGTGTTGGAAGATACAGCATGGCACACATCATCTCTGGAGGTTGTGAAGAGAATCTATCATAGGGGAGGCTCAAACTAAGGGAAGTTTCGATTTTCAGATACTTTTTCAGTTTGTCAAACCCCAGCACTTACTAAACATATTTGATCTGGAACCTTTGACAAGAATTTTATTAAAATGAAGTCCCTTTTTAAGTAGTCAGTCTTTTTCAGAGTTAGTTTAACTTGCTTCTTTAGCTCAGCCAGCAGGTTACCTACCAATTCCAACTCACGTTAATAGAAACTGCTGAATTGTACAAGTTGCACCAGAAAATGCTACACTCATGTTTCACTTCAAGCTGAAAGTCTCACGCAGGATTCCCCACCCCTCCTTTTCTTCTGAACTACCAGCATCATAGTAACAAATATATGTTCTGCAAAGCAAGCATGCATGGCTCCTGTTAACAACATTAAGGGCTTGCACAAGTATATTTGCACAGTCTCAAGAAAAGGTGGCATCTACACTCTTATTAATTAACCCAAGGAAAGTAACACCTTCCCTCTAAAATCAGGAGGAAGATTTTAGAGTTCTGTTTTCATCTGCTGCATACAAAATTGATTCTTTAAAGAGCCCACCTGTTAAAAATGCTGTAACTTCTATTTCAATACCTGGCACTAAGCTGATGAAACTCTTGACTGAGCCTACCTCCCGCACCATCAGGACACACTGACAGGCTGGGGGTGCAGGAGGAAAGGCACCTGCAGTACCATCTTACGCAGAGCTGTGTTCAGGAGCACGCCGAGACCTATTCTCCACAGCACCCTGGTCTTGGCTCTCAAGGGGTCTCTGCAAGAGGTGCAAAGGGCTATTTCTGCAACCCACAGCAGACATCAAGTCCCTGCAGCCGCTGCTTCACCAGCAAGGTCAGGAAAAGGGAGGAACCAGACTGAGGCACGGTATCTACCATTTCAAATTCCGCAGTTACTTCCCCTTAAGGGTGGGGGATCACTCTGACCAAGCCCACCCGCCTCTGTCACCAGTGCTCAGATTTGGGATAGGGGTGGAAGGAATAGCATCAAAGGAAGACCACACTAGGGAACACAGATGCTAAAGAGAGCAAGAATGCTCAGGTAGTTATGAACAAGCCTGGACACTGAGTAAGCAGTGTCCCACAAGCAATTTCCTACCATGCAACAAGAAAAACCACACTACACTCCTTTAGACTCCAAGTCACTAAATAAGGACTGAACACAGGCAGAGAGAGCAAGATATCCCCTTATCCCTCAAGGCTGCCTTGCTAAGCCAGGACTGACACTTTGTCCACACAGCTGCCACCCCACTGTTCTGTAGCTAAGCAAGATTTCGGTCACCAGAAATGTCAAACACAGACTGCTTTCACCAATGAGAAATAGAGCGGCATCTTCTCGTGCCTCTGCCAAGACCCACCAACACGCAGACAAACAGTACTGTGAGCCTTATGTAACTCCTGAGGTTGAAAGACAAAAAAAATTAGGATCTCAAGGCTCTTATGAGAGGTGGCACGTTAAATTCTTAAGAAGTAATTGCTGCTAATGAGTTCAATGATCGTTTCAGGTGCATATTTTCCTGAAAGAGTCATTACACTGCCTCTGTGCATACTGTCTCTGTGTTTCTGTGGATACCCACATTTTGCTGTGTTGCAGTATAACAGAGGCAGTCTGGAAAGGGGTGGGGTGGCAGGGGGAACAGCACTGGAAGTCCACACAATCAGGTTCTGTTCCCAAATCTGACAATATGTCCCTATATGACCTTCCATCAGCCAGTTAGAAGTTCCATGCCTCCACTTATGCTTTTGTAAAATGAAGACACTTCAAAATGCCAAAGAAAGATACTGGGAGGCTGCATCAGTTCTTTCGTTTCAGAGTTCAGGCTTTTTTCTTCTGTTAAACTTAGATTAGATACTAACAGGAACTTTGCCCTCAGAAGTACAACACTTCCTACTTGTACTCCACCTGCTCCGGTACTCTTACCTTCATTACAACTGCCTTCATTCTCCCCTTTATAAGACCTTCCCAAGGCTCACCTATTTTCTCTTTACCAGGAGAGCTACTTACTGTAACAACCTCGCAGAGAACCAGAGGGAACTATTAGATTGCTGCCCCATTTAATCATACTTCTTTCTTCCTTCCAGCAATTCCACAGGACTGTGCACAGCAAGAACAGCACAGGGAGCAAGGATCACACTCGGCATACCCTGACTGCAGACATCCTGCAAGCTTCTTCCTTCCAACAATGCACAAACAGAAGGGGGTGGAGAGCACTTCCCTTGTGCAAGAAACAGTACATACCTGTAAAAGCTTATCCCAATCCACTTTACTGCACCTGATTAAGGTAGCACTTAAGAAAAATGGAGCAGCAATAGCAGACAACATCCTCCTGGTTTCTCAAACCAAATATACCAAAATTAATGGAAACATTTCAAATTTGGAAAAGCTCATATCATCTACTTCCTCTAGACACAAACCAGACATACAACACCCTAGGATTCGTCTTTTTTAAATCCAGTGTAACCATTTGCTGATTCAGTGAAGTTGAGCTACAGTCTTATTGCTCCTATGAGTTAAAGCTTTATTTTCCAAAACACAAAGACACTTGCATAGGCACAGAAGACCTACACAAGGCACAGAAGAGCTATAAGCCTAACCCACCAACCTGTACCTATATTATTATTCTTTAAAAAAAAAATCAAAAACCACACACAGAATAGCCAGTGCCTTTTATACTGCTGGCAAACATTTGCTTAAACTACCTTAAAAAGAACATTATCTCAAAGTATAATGCAACACCTTTTTTAAAAAAATATTATTTAAAACTACAAAGCATAAGAGATACATTTGTATTTTATCTCATTGCTCTCTAATTTTGAACTACATTTGGTGTTACAGAAAGTGAACTTAATTTGCTTTTTTTGTCAAATGTTCCAAATTTAGCAAGAAAACTCATGGAAGAAAAAATATTATATTACTGTATTTACTCTCAAACTAATTAACCTATGAACATAAAAGCATACAAGTTCTAACAGCACATAAAGGATTTGTATTAGTGACAATTTAAGAAGTTTATCCTTTTAGAGCAGCTCATTTCCTGAATTAGACATTCTGAGTGAACTTCTTTGTACCGAACTAAGTTAAGCCACTTTCCATGTGCCAGGCAATGAAACTGAGTTTCTGACCAGCTACCAATGTTTAAAGAAAAGCCACAAAAAAAAAAGGTTCATTAGTGTAGGAAATATCTATAGTATAGAAGCATAGAACATCCAACTTATCAAGCAAAAATAGTTCCTCTATGCATCTTGGACGATAACATAAATATTTATGAAACTTTCTGCATGCCACACTTCTGCTCAATGCCACGCATTTACTTTTCTACCAACTGCAGAGATACTTTAGTTTTTTGGCAATAGCAGTTAAACTGAAATCTGTCCGTGCTTTCGTCTGTTTTACTCAGAATAGCTTGTTAATTCACCATTCAATTTCCACATACCAGTCAGAAGCTACAGAAGGAAGTAACATGACAGAAAAACACACATTTAGGCAACACAGCACTTACTTCCTTAAAAGGTCTCTAAATTTATTTTTCTAAAGCCGCTAAATCTACCCACTTGAAACTATCAAGATGAGAATTTATACAAGGAGTGCAAGCTATTTGTTTAGAGATTCTCACAGTCATATTAAAATTATATTTGAGCTTAAAAACAAAAATTACAGATGGATCTTCAGAAGTGGTCTAGAAGCTTGAGACTGGCAAAAACTACGTATATCTGCATATGCATAAACAAGGTTATAAGGAACACTTGATTTAGACAGCAGGAGAGTTGTAAGCAGTGTTTTGTAGTACAGAGAGGCCTCTCTGGGATACACCAGTCAACTGAAGTTGTTCAAAAGGAAGTCATCAGCGCAGTAACAATGCACAAGCTGATTTCCTGTGTCATTCTAATGCTTCATAAACTAGTTATTGTAAATAAGTTCCTTAAAACACCAAAATAACTCAATACAGCCAGAAAAATGACTAGTGGATCTCTACGGAAGATAGTGCTTTTCAGCTGAAGAATCATGACTAGAACTGCAAATGCTCTAACACCTTGTTATTTCTGTATTAAATAGTACTGATCAAGTCAATATTGTCTACACTGATGAAACTCCTCACTAGCATCTTCAGCTTTATGCTACAGATTTTCAGATAGCCTTTTGGTTACAAGCGCACCAAAAGAGCTAGTCCCAGAATATACCTGCAGGCAAAATGATTTGGGGAAGACATCAGCTATGGGAACTTACATTTTGAAAATATTTTTTAAAAATTAATACATCTATATATAAGAAAAATTATTCCAGAAGGCAAAAATATGCCTTACAGATTTAAGGTTCAAAACTCACTCTTAAAACCATTCAGAGTTTAAGCCTCTGACCTAAAACAGGGATCTAATTTTCTACCTGCTTGTTATTGAAGCTTTCAACCACAAACATCACAGATTTTAAATACTGTCAGAGATTAAATAATGTACTTATAATGCCCTTTTCCTTCTATACAAAGCCAAAATCACCACCAAAACATCACAATGTTCTTCAGCTACTATTTCTACATTTGGTTTTCTTTATTTTTTTTCTGTCTCCCTTTTTCTCCCATCTCCTTCAAGACTGCCACCATACTGTACTTTCCTTTTAGCACTGCAGGTCTTCCTTAGAAGCTTATGTGCTCTGCTTCTCCTGAATTCTTTCCTCTTCGTAACAAACAAACTTCCTAGATAACTAGAATACATGATCTGGAGGGCAAACTGCGTTACCAGCCAGCATTCTGACATAGTCACAGTGTGCCTTAGCAAGAAACTGCTTCCTGCTTTTCTGAGAACAGCAATTTTCAACTGGAGATTCCCGAATGCTGTCATATTTCCTAAATGCTCCAGTAAAAGGGTACTTACTCTCCACACAGCTACATTCGCCATCAGGCAGGCAAGTTTAAGCCAGGTGAGCTTTTTCCCCATTTCTCTCTTTTTTTTTCCCCCCCTAAGGAATCTCTAATGACATTGAATACAAGTTTTCCTTGAGAAATCAGCATGACTGAAATTTTACCAGAATTATTCTCAGCTTAAGTAAGAGAGACAAAACAAAATTCCTGTACTTTCAAATAAAATACACACACACACACACACATATATATATATCTTGAATACAGCAGTATTAGGGCTCGGAAATTACTTTCCTGCTTAAGTCAGGAAAGAATATAAACAACAACACTGAGAACATCATTCTGTCTCCTATTACAATCACTATAAATCGTTAGTGCCAGCACTCAGAATAGTCTGACAAACCTGTTTCACCTCAGTGGCACAACTCAGAGTGGGTAACAGCACTCGGTAATTTTTACCACTATGGAGCACTTCGCTTTTTCCACAGAAAAAAAGAAACCACTCCAAATTCAAAGTGGCTAAACTGAACCAGCTACATGCTACCAGATAAGTTACAATATCTAGCTACTAGTGAAGTATTTTAACATTCACTTCATGGCCAGGTTCTGTGTTCTGGTCTGGCTTTTTTATAAAATGCTCAATTACATTAAACACATGGATTTTGTACTGTATGTTTGTTAAGCCTCTTCCTTTCCTTTTCTCCCTTCCCAACCCACAATACTCATACACCCAAATCTCATAACCCAGTGCCCTGTGTCATACTGTCTAATCCAGCAGTGCCCCCACCACATGCACTGGCAGTATAATCTGTTCAGTAGTGCAACTGGACAGCAGATGGCTTTGCATCAAGTGCTGATTAAAAAAACCACCTCCATCAAACACTTTAAAAAATACATAGTTTTATCAATACATTTACCATTTTTACTGAGCAAATGTACAATACATGTAAAATACAAGCAAGGTATATACATTTTCCAAAGCTACTGTACAAGACTGCATTAGGAATTTTAGAACTCCGGCTTCCCTTCAAAAGGGATAAACACAGCTGTGCAAAGATAAAACAGACCCCACCAATCCCACATCCAGATGACCTTGATACTTGAGGTGAAAATGAGCTACCAAACTAAAAAAAAAAAAAAAAAAAAAAAAAAAAAAGGAAAGGAAAAGTCACCCCAAATGACTGGATGGGAATTTGCTCAAGTGTTGTGTTTATTTGGTTTGTTTGATGAAAATAAGGAAAGACAAGTTTTATGACTCTGAAGAAAATGATGTAACTGAAAATTCTCTGCACCTTTCTGACATAGGGAAAAGTCAGGAGCAGGAGACACGTCAAAACTTGTGCTGCAATTACCATACTCATGTATTTGTCATATTTCCCATGAGTAAAACCAAATGAACCTCGCCTCTTAGAAGCATTTATATCAGCAGCTTTCTCTGGGTGGAGCAAACAACTCGGAAGCATAAATAGACATTAACTCATACTACCTCATACACCACAAAAAAACCCCAAAACTTGAAAAGAGGGCTTGTTAAAGCAGTTTTAATTCAAATATCTCATTTTAAAAAATCACTTCATATTATTAAAGATGTACTTCCATATTTGCTGTTCCATTACTAAAAACAGTAAGATAGCTTACCAGCAATAATGGATACCAAAGATGTTAGTAACCTGAATTACATACGTATCACAGGTAATCTAGTATTAGATTCAACAAGTTCACTCTACGAACTGTCTAGTAAATAAAGTTTATTTGCCTTTCCCCTTCAATTTTTTTACGGAAAAAAAAAAAGCTGAGTTTCAGCATCTCTGGATGGTTCTGCATCCAGATCAGTAAGACTAAAGACCGAGACTTAGAGTCACGTGATGTAAATCCTACAAAAAATAATAATAGTAAATTGTGCTTAAAGTAGCCTCACAAAAACAGACTTAAAAGAAGGCCAAGAAGCACTGGCAATCTGTGGGATGGAAAAAAATCCACACCGACCGGTGGAGAGACCAACGGAGCCGTTTCCCGCACGAGAGACCGGGTCTGCAATCACTGTTGTAGGCTGTTGGAGCCGGGCAGGCTGCGAGAGGCACAGATTGCCATTTTGAAACACCGCCTCACGCCCGCACGGCGGTGCCAGCCCACGGGCAGCCTCCTGCCCCCGCACGCCGCTCACGGCAGCGCTGCGGACCCGCAGCACCGCGGCTCCCTCGGCCCCGCCGGGACGCACACGCCGAGCAGGAGCGGGCGCGGATCCCCGAGCTCCGTGATGTCACCCGTGTGCGGGGCCCCTTCCGCTCCCCGCGCCGCTGCGGCGGCGGCCCCGGCGGAGCGCGGTGCGGAGCCGCCCGGCACCCGCGCCCCACGTGCGGCGCATCCGCCCCGGCCACCGCCACCGACCGCCGCCCCGAGGCCCGTCCGCGGCCCCCGGAGGGAGCCCCGCCGCCGGGAAGCCGTGGGGAAGCCCGGGATACCGGGTCGGAGCCGGCCGCACGGAGAGGCTGGGGGGCCCTCGCGCCTCCCTCACCCCCACCCCAGCCCTGGGAGGTCTCCGGGATGTGACTCATGATAAATAAATACAGAGGGGGGGAAAGGAAAAAAAAACCCGAAAAAAAAAAAAAGACACACCCTCGGAGCCGGACTGACATAATAACCCCCTCCCTTCCCCTCTGGAGCGGGGGAAGGGAAGCCTGGCCGTTCAGCTGGGAAAGTTGAAAGAAAAGGCAAACCCGAGGGACCGGCTGCGGGGCGGGAGCCGCGGCGAGGGCAGCCAGGCGCCGCTGCCCCTCGGGCGGCTCCGGCCCCGCCGCCCGCACCAGAGATCCGAGCGCCGCCGCCGGTCCCCGGTGCGCTGCCCCGCCGCCCCTCACCTGGATGTAGTTGTTTTCGCAGTAGTCGGCGACTCGAGTGAGGTTCTGGTAGCTCTCGAGCAGAGCCCGCTTGCCAGAAGGGATTTCCTCCTCTAGCAACATCTGCAACTCTGCCATTTTCCACCCCTCCGCATCGCTTCCTCTTGCATTAAAGAGACAGCGGCAGCGCCGGGCTCGCAACCCGCCTGGTATTGTGGGATTCCTCCTCGCCTCGCTTTCGTGAACGCTCGCTTTCCCCACCCATCCTTCCCCTCCGAGGGGAGGGGAAAAAAAAGAAGAGAAAAAAAAAAAAAAAACAAGAAAAAGGAGGAAAAGCCCGCCCTCGCTGTGCGAAGGCAGCCGGGAGTTGTAGGCAGGGCCGGTCGCATGCGCGGGGCGGCCGGCGCTCATGGGCACCGCCCGCGGGCCGGAGGGACGTGGTGGGGCCCGGAGTGCTCCGGCCTGGCTGCTTCCCGCGGCCGGACGGCCGTGCCGGACTGTCCTGCTGGGAGCCCAGAGACCGGGGGACACAGTGCTGTCCATCCCCGCCCCGCTCAGAAAAGCCCCAACCCCACAGTGCTGCGCGGAGGCAGCGCCTCTGCAGGAGAGGCCAAAAGGGTCTGCGAGGCACGCACTGCTATCGTTATCTGACCGTCTGGCAGGCTAAAAATTTGGAAGATCGCAGAATCAATTGAGGTGGAAAAAGTCTCTGAAATCATCGAGTCCAACCCATGACTGAGCACCACCATGTCAACTAGACCACAGCCCTAAATATAATGGCCAGTGTTTCCTTAAACGCCTCCAGGGACAGTGACTCCGTGACCTCCCTGGGCAGACCATTCCAAAGATAACAAAAGACTGGGAAGATGTTAGAATGATCGTAGTTTGGGACAACTAGTCCCTTCCAGGGAGTTACCCCCTGAGGAGGAGGGAAAAATACTGAATCCAAGCAGTGTAGATCTTAGTCGAGGCCTGCCCAGTATAACTACTAACAGTTAGTGACTGCCTGGATTTAGGTTCATAAGAAAAGCTTAAATACTTGACTGGGAGAAATACAGTATTCTTGACACTCCTTTACCTCAGTTGTTAATCATTGTTCAGGGACTCCTCTGGCTGTTAGCAAAGGTATGGAAGACAAAGGTCTGGTGATTACTTAGTACAATCTTTCTTGCATGTGTTTTTTTGTAAGCAAAATCCTGATTCTGCAATCATGCCAGAAGAGAAGCCAGTAACAGCAGGTGACTGCTGTGCTGAGATGTCCGTGCCTGCTCTTGCAATGAGTAACAGGCCCAGAAAAAACCATCTCCAAGGCTCCACTGTTTGTGGCATGTGCTGTTTGTCTCCAGTCACAAACACAAATGCAGTCAGTCCTTGCATTTTAGTAGTTGTCCTCGAGAAATCCACACAGTGGTAAAAAGTCAGCATGTTTCAGAAAAAAAGCAGTCTCAAGCTCACATTATAGTAAGAGGAGACTGCCTCATCTCTACATAATCATGTGACATTTTACATGTCCTCTGTAGTCTGTCTCCTGTTTGCAGTACTGTTCTGTTCAGGATGCTTTGGTGTACTTGTTGCTCTCTCTAAATTAAGATGGAGAGGGAAAAAATAGATGTCCCTTCACCTCTGTGCTCAGCAAAGTCCAGCATCTCAGCCCAGAACTGTAGAAGCAAGGATGAAAGGTAAGGAGCCTGGAAAGGACCAGTGGGCCTGGGAAACTCTTTGCAGCTGGAATTATGAGAAACACCCCCTGTCTGAGAACAGCCAAACAGGTACCAAGAATAGTATTTGAGAGCTCTTTGAGGAGCAGAAGGAGCTGGTACGTTTGCAGCACTTGCTGTGGGATAGAAATGCATCTACATTGCTATCTTCTGATGGCTAATTTACTTGGCAGCTTAGCAAAATTGTTTCCAGAGGGGTTTTAGTAGCTCTCTTTAGGGCAGCTTGTAATGTCCAATAAAACACTTTATTTTGGATTCCTTTTAATGTAAAATAATTCAGTTTGTTTGTATTGAGAGATTGGTGAGCTTTAAATGTGTCCCAGGGCAAATGTGACCAGAACTCCTGATGCCTCAGGTTTTAGCTTTTATATTTTTCAGATTCTGTACTGCTTTAGTGTGTAGTTCTGAGCTTCATATTAGGGAATAGTAAGCTCTCTTCACTTAGAGTAGGTAGGCAAAACAATTTCTTCTCTAGCTGGGGACCAAACTGGAGAAGGACAAACAATCCAAATTTCAGGCCTAAGAGCATAAACAATGTGGACTGAAAAGAGAAAAACAAGAAGGATGGGAGTTCATGAGCTGAAACTATAATTGGACAATTAACTCCAATATGCTAATGGACCAGAACTTTTAAAAGTGAAAGACCCAGTGACTGGTCATCCATTTTGTGACCATTTTGGGTTCATCTTGGGTGTCGCCCTGGCTGGGCTCTTGTACTGCCCAAGGTGTATCCATTGCGATCTTCTAATAAATACCTACTTTATTCTTTAACTCAGTCTAGCCTCTGTTCTAGATCAGCCTTACAAGGCATGCCCCTCTTGGGCACTGGCTTCTCCTTGTTTCCAGTACTGACTTCTTGTTTCCAGCTCTATATTAATACAAAGACAAATTCGATTTCTCTGTTCATTTTGGCTGCAAATTGCTTAACACCCATTGGCTTGAATGAGTCTTTAATTGCCTACAGATCACAGACTGGCTTCATGGAAGCTGTTAACATCCTCAAATTTAGCACAATTGTTGTTGGCTCTTCTTAAAATGTTACAGCTGCCCCTGCAAAAGGAATGACAGATGTGCGGGGCCTTGCCCATCAACATTTTTCAGTATGAGAAAAATGAGTGGCACGTGTTTTGCTAAATGCATTGTGCTTCACTTTGGTGAGCAAGCTTGTCCTGCAAGGCCATGGCGGGACACGGCTGAGCAGGCACTGGGGGCTCCCAGGGGATGCATCCACCTCGACAGTGGAGCCCTCCAGGAGGGCTTGCAGCCTCGTGCCCTGCTGCGACCTGAACAAACCCCACCAAGTGTACTTCAAAATGTTCTCACAACTCAAGAAGACCTTGGAGGAGCACATCAAAGGTCGCCACCTTGTGACAGCTGTGCTGAGGCTCTTCTTCAGCTGCCGTGGCATGGCCAGGCGTTGTCCCTGTGCCCGCGGATTAGACCTGGGATAGATAAACAACCAAACCAGGTCCACTCCTGCAGGACCTGTCATCTGGGTGCCATACAACCATGGCAGTGCTGCTGTGAGGGCCACACAGTGTAAGATATATTGGGAATTGTGGTGTGGATATGCCCAACTGATAAGATCAGCAGGCCTTATTAGCTTTTGCCCCATGCCAGCCCTCCTTTCTAAATAACTCTCTGCAGGGTCCCTTGAATGTCTTTGCAGGGTGTTCCCTGTGTCTGAGGCTCTTGGATGCATTGACTCAGGTGCAGTAGATCGAAGCTGGCTCCATGAGTCTGCATGGTGTGTACACCGAGTGATTCTAAAGCACCTGAAAGAGTGCAAATCCAGCAGAACCAGCGCTGAGCCACAATCAATAAACCTTGGGCTTGAGCTGACATTTGCTGAAGATAGTAGTGTGTATCTAAACTGCATTCACTGGGGTTTCTTTTTAGAAACTGTTTAATTTTGTTATTCTTTTCATTTTGGTTTATTCTGTTGGGTTTGGGCTTTTTTGCTCTGTCACACTTTCTAATTGCACCAGGCAATAAACTGCTGATTAGAAAAAAAATAAAAATTACCTAATTTACACAAGATAATTCAAGTGTGCAAAAGAGCTGGGAATTAAAATTTTCCTGGCTTGGGGTGCTGGACTGGCAGAGGAAAACATGTAATTATGTCCGTCAATCTCCACCTAAACAATCACCCAAATGAGATCCTATCCAGAGTAAAATGTGCTTATACATCTCTCAATGTCTCAACTTTACATCTGAGATTTTCTCCTCCTCAGTGGGGCATGAGATGTCCAGGGGCAGTCCTGTCTTTCTGGGACAATAGGCCATTTTTGGCTGGGAAAGAAAAATGTGACTATATTCTAAGTGCTGTTTAGAACAGCAGCAAAGTAGCAGTATCACAGCAACTTCTCCTGCACTGTAATTTGTGTAGCTCTGTAACTGTCTGTTCCCTTTCCTTGGCCATAGATTGGCATGTGTCTTTGTTTTTCCCTTGGGAACGAACAGTACTTGCTTCAGTTGTGTTGATTGGAAAATAACCCTTTATTTTTTGTTGGACCATTTCTCAGCTGGATTGATTCCTGTTTCGGTTGTTTAGCTGCACAAGCCCTTCTGACAGTGCAATGGAAAGGGAGATGAGGGATCTGAGAGGGCAGCTGGAGGCATAGAGGACACAGAGCTGTTCAGATCAGCCACATCAGCTCTGCTGCCAAATGCCAAGTCTCATTTTCTTGTAAGAAAATTTTTGTTGATTGCAATGATAGTTACACAAGTATGGCTGTACTAGGATGAGCCTTTGTGAATACTTAATACTCTTAACAGTTTAACAGGTTTTTTTTCTTGGTACCAAAATTTGCTTTTTTGGTATTTCCTCCGCCTGTTTAATAGCTGCCCAAGAAGGTGCATAGCTGCATTGGGTTGTTTTCCGTTGCTTTAGCACAGAGCCTTATTTAAGAACCAGAATAATTACCCATATTGATATTTTGGTTATCATCATCAGGTTGTCTGAGTATTGCAGAGATGAATGGGGATGTTCCTGCATTTTGGAGACAATTTATCATGCATTTTGCACTCTTGTGGTCACCTCCTTGTGCCCTTTTTCCCAATTAATATTTTTAATGTTTTCATCAAAGCTGTTAACAGCTGGAGATGCTGCCTCCTGGCTTGCCAGGGGAGCAGGGGTGTTTGGGGCAGGACTACATCCCTGAGCTGGTCAGAGACCCCAGCACAGCCCCCTGGCAGTTGCTAGGCAGCCACGAGCTCTGTGCAGCACAGCCAGGCATTGCTAGGCAGCCTGAGCTGCTGGGGAGCACAGAAGTAATAAGATTCAAAATTGCAGCTTCAAGAATGCACAAGATAAGAGTGGCAAAAAATAAATAGTTGTACTGTATTTTGACATGACCTTTCTCCTCTAATATATTTTCACTTGCAGGATTTGCCTTCTGTCTCAACCTCATTTTTCATAAAACTCTCTCCTCTTCATCCCTTCCTGCATGCTTATCTTCGCTCCTCAGCAGTACACTGGTGTCAGCAATCCTCCTTTTCCATCACCTCCACTACCCTTTTCTCCATCTGTCATCTCAGTTCTTCTCCTCCTGTGTTCCACTGGATCCCTT
Organism: Motacilla alba alba; assembly: GCF_015832195.1. NCBI lineage: Eukaryota > Metazoa > Chordata > Aves > Passeriformes > Motacillidae > Motacilla > Motacilla alba. The sequence goes on along the minus strand of NC_052017.1, from coordinate 16,196,993 downwards.
GTTCCTTTGGCCTCTTTAATTTTGTTTTTCATTCCTGCATATTTCTCAGCTCAGCCTTTGGCCATCAAGTTGTCTCCTGATGTTTCCTTTCCACTTCCACTGCATCAAGGAATTCCTCTCCTATTTTCCATTCCCAGCTCCCAATCTAGGTCCCTTCTGCTTCTGTCACTTCCAGCTGCCCATCACAAGGTAGGCTTATCTTCTTAATCCCTCAAAATGCTGTCAAGGCATCCACTGTCCTAAGAACATGGGAAAAATGGGGGATCTAGACCGTGGTGGTACAGCCAGAAATGTGCAGAACCTCAGACAGCCCATTTCCTTCTCCTAGACGTAGCTGGGAAGATGGATATTGTGTGACAAATGCTAAAATGACTTGCTTCTTACCCCACTAACAAATGGAGCTAAACTGTTTTGTTATAAGAACATTTTGAGGAAAGGCTGACTTTGGAGCAGCCACTTAAAGCAGGAGGTGGGCTTCTGGCAGTAATCCTTTTTATTAGCATTTTTTTTCATTCTTTTATTTTATGGCTTTGGAAAGGTAATTTAAATATGAAAAGAGCCATCTTATTGCAAGGGGTAGGCATGGAGTGAAAGTCAGTTTTTTGAATAGACCCATGTAGGTTTGGCATACTCATTAGAGGGTAGGTTGGGATTTCCTGAGTTAATAGCTGTTTGTTGGAGGATGGCAATCCTTTAAAATGGAAGAATTTCTTTAATATGTACATTCAAAATAAAAATTTTCTTGGGAAAGGTTTTTCACCCTCCATGGAGCTTCTGGTCAAAAGCAGACAGACACGTTGCCCAGGAAAAAATAATATTTGCATAATTAGCAGAGAAAGGGAATATAACAGACCCAAAGACAAGTTTCCTGTGGCTCTAAATTGAAAGCAGACCCTGAAAGGGTAGATGGCCCATATCAGCAGTCCTACTTGCTCAGCTCTTTGGAGTGAGCATCCCTAAGAGGAAGAAAAACACTGCTTAAGGTCTTGGAAAATGTTTTGAAACACCTTTAGCACAATTTCTGTTCTGTTTTGCACTGCTTGATAAAGGCTGTGAGAATACCACAACCAAGAATGTTCCTGGGAGAATGCATAGAGAGCCAACCCAGGCTTAATGAGACTCACAGGCTCAGACATGGTTTGCAGAGCTGTAACTGCTTCCTTGAGAAGCAGAGCCTAAGATGGCTTTGCAAATTCATGCAACACTGCAAACAATGCCTTGAGACCACGGCCTAGTGCTGAACACAGAGTTAATAAGCTCTTCTGGACTGCATTACCACACACAGAACTGAAGTGTCTCTGGCGTTCCTTGCAGCAGCTCCACTACTTGTGTTTTTTCTCTTCTCCATCAGTTCCCAGTCTCCCATGATCCCAGATAATTGAGTTGATTGTACTATGCTATCACCTAGTTTATCCACTTCTCAGAATTGATTACTTCACACTCCCGTCTTTGCCTAACTTACCCTGTATATACCCAGACTAATTTATTTCTTATCCTCAGTACTTAGTTTCTGTGTTTGGTACAGTGGATGAATAAAAACCAGAAAACAGGAAACATCTGTGTTTCAGAGCCAACATTAGAGCTATCTCTGTGGATTTTTTTTAACAATTATAATTATAAAAAAAAAATAAAATTAAAGTCTTATCAAAATGTGCTTAGCATAATGCAAAGCTTTGAAAGACTATATTATTGTGAAGATAATCTAATTGCACAATTGCAATTTTTCATTGTATTTGAGGAAATATGAGCATGGATAGGAATTACTTTTATGTTCTTTCTATTTAAAAGATTGGTGTTTTTCTAAGCACCACCGTTTTTTTGATGCAGATTAAAAGCATTCGTATTCTGTACTGATTAATTGGTGTGCCTCTTTTGCATTTAAATATATACTTCATTGAATTGCAGTTTTCCATCACAAAGCAGAAAAGAAAAAATAATTAAATGATAACATCATGCTACTACAGAAGGAGCACTATTTCCCCAATAAAAATAAATATTTGACAGCAATTTTGCAGTGATAGTATTACCAAACACAGTATTTGGATGGCAAAATAAGGGACAACATAATAGGGTTTTTTTCAGCAAGTGAAAACACATTACAGTTCTTGGGTCTGTTCCAACTCCCAGTGAAATAGTAAAGCTTCTACTGGAAGCAATGCTGAGTCTGTAGAGTTGAGCGGTGTTTGAAAAAGACCATCTTCAATAGCACAGAAGGCAAAAGGGATTCGACTGGATGCACAGCAACCTTCAGATGCAGTTGTATACTAGAAAATCACTTCCACACTTAGATAACATTGACATCCTCCTTGGTGTTGTCCCAGTCAGAGCTCAAACACAGACTGTGCAGAAATGAGGGTAAAAAGTCATTACACACAGACTGAGGTTATTCTCTGTTGGGAACATTTAAAAATAAATCAGGCCACCTAGTGCATTCCTACAAAATTTAAAGGATAAGCTTTGGATATTCAAAACAAATGGGGGGGGGTAGTTCCTTTTACTTTTCATTACATAACAGGAATAATCTCTTGTGCCTCTGAGACTGATTATATCTCAAACTTAGTTTAGATATTAATCAATCTCAGCAACCACTTCTTGTTTCCTGTAGAATAATGCGGTAAAAATTGTCCTTTAATTACCAGTAATGAAAGTTACCTGCAGTGAAAGTGAATATATGCCACTGGAAAATGACTTGGTTCAGAGGACAGCAAATGCAAATACGAACAATCTTAATGATGCATAGGCACAATTAGAAGTGAATATGTAAATTACTGATGACAGCTTCCTGCTGTGCTCAACTATTTGCTGTCACCATTAGCTATGAATGTTTTAATTTATTTGGTCATAACCATAATAATTCCACAGTATCTTTCTGGCTGGTGTGTTTCCTAAAGGGTTGGGGACTTTTCAAACAGTGTCATTTAATAAATACATACTTACTCAGTATTATAAATATTTCTAACATTCTTTAAAATAATTCTGAATATGTGCCATCACTTCCCTTTAAATGTCTGACTCTTCATTCTGTATCTGACATGTTTGTATGTCTCAAAATTTCTTCAATATGTAAGCTAGAGCCTATCTATATTTTTACATCAATTGAAAGATGTCTCACAACTAGATATCTTTTCTTGCATGCTAAGAAAAAAAAAAGACTCATGCTGTTCTGACTGAAAAAGAGATCAAGATGTTGTTTTACACTGAAGATATATTATAGAGCCCTCACTATGCTGTGTGTGAAATCTGCAGTTGTTTCCCCTTGTAATACTTTGCTTTTAGTTGCTTATACCTTTCTCAGTCTTAGTTTAGCCCAAGTAGCACATATATCTATTTCAGACTTTATTTTTCCCCTCCAAGGAATTTGTGAGACAGGAAAAAGAAGAAATGCTTTCCGTAGCATCATTACAGATATTTCAGCCGAGAGGTTACACCCCCGGGAGCTCTCTGTTTTGAGTGAGGAAGGTAATTAGCAGAAGGTAGTTTCAGGGCCATACCTCCTGCTCTTCCTGAAAAACCTGACAATATTTGGTGCATTCCTAAAGTTTTAGAACTAATATATTTGCATACTCTTAATAGAGTTTATAAGAGCTAGAGTTTATCCACTGAGGAACTGGGCTGTGTTGATAATGTTCCACTGTGCATTGTAAGGGTCAAGGGATTTTCTCTGCACTTTTTTTGTTTTTCATACAATTTCACTGTGATGGATAATGGCATAGAGGGATTGTATTCCCTGGCATCTGGAATGTAACAGTATGATGAATTCTGGGAGAACAAATAGTGGAGGCACTTGCAAGGACCAGATAGAAGGGGCATGTACAGGTGAAAGAGGAGAAGAGGAAGGTAAAGAGGAACTATGATGAGATTGAAAATTGTTTAGATATGTGGTGTCTGATCATAGCACAGAACAGGTGGGCTGTGGAAAGCACTAAAAAGCTACCAACACTTCCTACACAGGATATAGACTTGGACTCGGGACCTTATTTTCTCTTGTTTTCTCACAATTACCAAAAAATTCACAGGAATCTATGGACTACAGTCTACAATCATTGCCAATTATTCCTGCTGTGTAAAGGCCATTTGCTGTAGATCTGAAAAATCAGATCTTGATGTTGGTACTTATGTTGGCCACACACAAAACTCTTAACAAGTTTAAATGATGTATCAGGCAGTTAATCCCCTTGAGAGTGCTACCATCTCTTATGATCTTATGGATGTCATACTTGGCTGGGTATTATCATATAGGCTACTAAAGGGAGCAGGTCCTTTTTATCCTAAAAAGCTTGTTGAAACAGGCTCTCTTTTAAAAACTCCTTTGGTTTCCAGTGAAAGAAAAAAAAAGTTTTGTAAAAAAAGTTGGGCTGAATATCTCTTCTCAAGTGGCTAATACATATAATTTTAAATTATTTTTATTGTGTGGCCAAAAGGTTCCTTATCTCATTCCAGATTATAGAATTCAGTATTCAAATTTTTTTTTGTTCTGCATTAGGAAAAGAGCAGCAAATATGACATACAGTGCCTTATTCAAAGATATTATGTCTTCATAACTGAAAAAGCCTCATTTCAGTAACCTCTTTAAGTATTATTTACAACAGCCTCCTGCTATAATAGTCTATTAGAACAATAAAATTGCTATAAAAGGATTTCCCGTTACAGTTCTGTGGATATAAACTGCATGAACCTGGAACCCAAGCCTGTCGCTGACGCTGCTCCATTGCCACGGTTCAGCTGAAAGCTGGGAGGTGTTGGCTCAAGCAGCAGCGAGCCAGTCCCAACCCTGCCACCTTCCAGCACTGGCCATCACACTCCAGGCTTAGGCTGGAGGCTGGCAGCTGCCAGGCATTTCCTTGGTGCCTGGCAGAGAGCTGCATTTTCTGGATCAGAGGATCACTTGCTTTTCCACTTCAGCAATGTTAGTAAGAGTTAGCAAAGGACTGTGTGAATATTGTGTATTATCAGTGCATAACTAAGATACGAATATGAGATTATCCAGTGCGTATGTTGAATATGGCAAAATTGTCCTGTGTACTTTATATCCAGTTTGTTATACCCTCTAATTTTAAATGTACCTACTGAAAATGGCCTGGAGTTCCAATCCATCAGCTGTTAGGCTGCTCCACAGTCCGCTATGGTACCGCACAACTTGTGCAATGCAGGGTGACACTGCCATATAACTTTTCACAGATTTGCCTGAAAATGCATTTGCAGAAATGTACTTTTGCATTTGCATTTGCAGAAATGTACTTTTCAAAGGTTTAGTAAGGCCACAGAGGAATATATTTATTTTTAAGTGCCTAGAATAGGAGTCACAGCAACAATCTAACAATTTATGTATAATCCATTGCTAGTGCTTATTCATAAAATAGACTATATAAATTATGCTATCTAATGCATAACCATTTTTGTATAAAAGGTTTTAATCAAATAAAAGAAAATGTCCAGAGAAGGTTAACAAGGCTGGTGAAAGGGCTGGAGAACAAGTCTTACAAGGAGCAGCTAAGGGAGCTGGGGTTGTTTGTTTAGCCTGAAGAAAAGGAGGCTCAGGGAAGACTGTGCAACTCTCTACAATTACCTGAAAGGAGGTTGTAGCCAAGTGAGAATTGGTCTCTTCTCCCAGGTAACAGGTGACAGGATGAGAAAAAATGGCCTCAGGTTGCACCAGGAGATGTTTAGATTGGGTATTAGGAAAAAATGTCTTCACTGAATGGTGGTTAAGCATTGAAAAAGGCTGCCCAGGGAACTGGTGGAATCACTGCCATTAGCAGTGTTGAGAAAACATGTGGATGGAGCACTTCAGTGGGGAACATGGTAGTGCTGGGTTAATGATTGGACTTGATGATATTAGAAGTCTTTTGCAACCTTGACAATTCTAGGATTCTAAGTAATTTTTATTCATATGTAGAGTAATACCAAAACTATTATATCAGTTTTAAGTTCATTCCTTAACTTATGTCGGAAATCTCACAATAGCAGGCTGGATTTTGTGTGTTTCTCCCCTCCTTCCCTTGCCAAGCAGATTTCTCCTATAATTTGTTTTCTGAGTTTGGCAAAGTAATGATAGGATATGTTTTGCCCTCAGCTGGCATGTATTGTTATATATTAAAGCAATATGCCACTATTTTATATATCTCACATTTCTTATCCTTCTCTGTTAGTAGGAAGAGATTTAATCACAAGAGGGTTTATTTTCATAGAATCAGGAATCTGAAAGCTAAAATCAGGACACAAAAGGAATAAGTCTCTGATTTTAGGTGGAGGGTTGGTATGAATTTCTTCCTTCTCTCACTATTCCTGACATTTTGATTTTCTGGTTTGATATTTGATTATATTACTCAATAATTAATCCAGACTAATTTAGCACATCTCCTACCACTTAAAGTTATTTGGTTTTGCTCAACCATTTCTCAATATCATGCTTGTAGAAGGTAAAGGAAAGAAAAGGACAGAAATCTGAATACTATAAAACATACTGCCACATCTATTATGCAGCGAGGGCCGTGTTCCATGATGAAAGAATTAATCCTGTCTATCTACTTATTACAGATGTTTAGGACACACTTGACTTTTGTCCAGGGGTGTATGGATAAATGTGTCTACGTCATAAATAGCCTGCTCCAGCAGGATAGAAATACCTGTTACTGTATTGCCAAAGTGCTTCAGCTCAGCTTTGGGAGCCTGGTTCTTCAGGGCAGTGTAACTAATCCCCAGCACAATCCCAACTGTGCCATGACCATGGAAGTTTGCTCAGACATCTGCATCCATGCAAGAGGCTTGTGCTGGAATGGTTTTGTGGCCAAGATTTGGCCATCCTCACACTCCCCCACCAGGTCAAATCTGTAACAGGGCCTTGGTCAGCCCCCTTAAACTGACTGAACCTCCTTCACTCTGTCTGGAAGAAGGAGAGGAGCATTAAAGAGAGCAGTTTCAGAGGCAGATCAGAGGGGCAGCAATCCTGCAGGAGATCGTCACCTCAGCCTCTTTGAAGTAGTTAGCAAGGAATGTGTGAATGCACTCTGAAAATGTGGAAAGAGGTTTTAAAAATTATTTACTTTATTAAAATGTAATTTGCCTCTGCAGTTAAAATGAGGTAAAGCTTGAAATTTTGTAATTTGTTGTATTTGTTTTTCATTCCCACCCTTGGATTGAAGGGGGAGTTCAGTTACACTGCAGGGTGAGTTGACACCCTTGTTCTGGCACCATCCTGCTCTTTTGAATAGTGCCTGATCTGTGAGCTAATCTGATAAATGAGGACATTTTGTGCACACATGGTGTGCATTTTAAAGAGCTTCAGTGTGTTAACAAACTGCCCTGAATATGGTGGGCCCCACCAGAAAGCACATAATTTGAGGCATGTGAGAAAGAGATGCAGACCTGAGGAAGTAAAGAAGGTTCATTTGGAATGACTGAACCACCACCACACAGCTGCTTTCCAGGACAGGCATGAGCTTTCACTTGCTTTTACTACAACTATTTAAAATGTGTTTTCTCAAGTCATTCCCAATCACTTTTCGATATCTCTTTTCAGTAATGTAAAATATCCAGAACCATTGATTTGGGGGCTTAACCTGTTTCTTTGTACCTTCAAATTTCCCATTTCAAGACATGTAAGATAGCTTCATATTTTCAATATCTGTGGCCAGAAATATAGTAATTTTATCATTTTTGTGCATATTTATTCTATTATCGTTGATTCCCTATACCAGTTATGCCACACATTCTTTAATGAAATATATTACCATGATGCTTTTGGTCATGCAGATGACAGCATCCAGCAACCATGAAGCTCTTTCACAATGATTTAGAAAATATCCGTCTGTGAGTGTGCTGTGAGTGCAAATCTGAGTCAAGAAATAAGGGGAATGGCAGGTGGCAGGAAAATAAGCCACAATGCCATAATTCCTGACAGCCAAGGGCTTATAAATGTACATAGGACTTAATTTTATTATTACAAAATCAGTGGGATGCTCTGGATGTTGAGCTTGAATGTGTGCATAAGTCAACACAACTGCTATTTTATCTTCAAAAGACATGTTTGGGCTGTGGTTACAGTAGTTTGGTCTTTGATTTGTGAATGTCTTTTGTTCCTTCCCCTGTCCAGCACACAATTTTGGATTTATTTATGCATAATAAAGGGGGAGCTGTGGTGGGAGTGTGGTGGGAAGGTTTGTGCAGCCGTGTGAGCTACAGCACAACTCACCTAATCCATGGGAGGACCCTGCAGGCAGTACTGCATCCTTGGAGTCCTGACTACAGGAAAGACATGGACCTATTAGAGCAGGTCTGGAGGAGGCCATGAAGATGATCAGAGAGAGGGAATAACTCTCCTGCGAGGAAAGGCTGAGAGAGTTGGGGTTGTTCAGCCTGGAGAAGGCTCTGGGGAGCCCTTGTTTAGCCTTTCAGTACTTAAAAGGGACAAACATTTTATCCGGGCCTGTTGCAATAGGACAAGGGGTAGTTTTTGAACAAAAAGGCAGTAGATTTGGACTAGATAAAAGGAAGACTTTTTTTTCAGTGGGAGTGGTGAAACATGGGAACAGGTTTCACCTGAGAGCTGGTAGCTGCTCCAACCCTGAAAACATTGAAGATCAGGTTGGATGGTGCTCTGAGCAACCTGATCAAGTTGCAGATGTACCAGCTCATTGCAGTGGGTTTGGACGAGATGACATTTAAAGGTCTCTAAAAACCCAAACTATTCTATGATTCTATGCTTTTACCAATAGCTCATAAGGTACTTATCAATTTCATATAGAGCATCAGTACTTTATGCTCTATCATGTATGTACAAATACACAAATATATAGTTGGTTATTGCACTGTTCCCTCTATTATAAACCTTAAATATATTCTGCAAATATTTAACTATTTTAAATCTTTTTTAAAAAGAAAGTGAGTAAATAGTGTCTGCAGTACATTTATCATGACAGAGTCTGGAATAGAGAGCGTGACTAATCAAAAGCTTTAATCATAGTGTTTAAAACCCATATTTTTATTTACATTAAAATGAAAAACAAGGGCGATCTAGTTATCTGCATCTTCTAAAATTAGATCTTCTTAAATAAGCACATACAGTTTAATCACATCCAAGAATTTTAAATGAGCCAGCAAAGAGTGTTATGGACTGTTAATATTAATTTTCAGACAGTTTTCAAACACTGGAGAAGTTCCAGAGCACTGAAAGAAAGCAGAGATTGTGCCAATATTGAAAAGAGATATATAGGTATTATAGTCCTATCAACTTAATATTGATCCCAAGTATATGGCAGAATGACTAACAGGGGATTCCACTAAGAAAAATTAAAGAAGAACAATTTAATTAATGCAAATCAATAGGAATGTATGGAGAAGTATACATATTTTCAGGATAACTCAATATCTTTTGGTGTGAGAATACAAATTGAATAGATAAATGCATTGTAGAAATGTATTTATATTCTGTAAAATATCTAATTTAATAAAACTTAATGAAAATACAATTAAAAATTAAAAATAAATAATTATTTTAATAGAAAATCATTATGGTGCATATTAAATAAGAAAAGGCTGATAGACTTCAGTAGTGATCATAAAGGGTATATTGATCTTGACTCCTTGTTGGAGTTAACTTATTTTGATTAGCTTATTTTGGTTAACTTATTTTGATTAGCCTCCAAGAAAACAATAAAATCATTGCTGATAAAATTCCCACAGAGACAAATAATTAAAAGAACAGACTGGCATGACAGAACAACCTGATAAACGAGCTTCACAAACAGCAAAAGCGATTGAAACCCAGTCTTGTTCCTACCACTCCAAACAACAGCTTTAAGAGTACACACTTATAACAGGGGTCCTCGAATACAAGTAGGGTAAAGAGATCCTGTGCTTTGAGGCCTTCACCCACCTCTATATCCAAACGGGCCAATGAATTCTGGATGTAAGAGTGAGAATACTGAGTTTGGAGGAGGAAATATTTCAGTCTTCTATTGCCTCTGACATTAATACAAGTACCTAGTAGTATTATCAATGACTCACAAAAGATGTTAAAATATTGAAAAGACATAGCAGTGAAAGAGTGAATTCACTGGAGTGAAAAAATTGTTGAATTAAATTCTAAATAAAAGAAATCCAGGAGCTGCTTGATTTCTATTTATACAGGTTCATAGGATTGTTGGAGAACCCTTCAGGAGGATAATAGGGAGCTTAGTAATCTAGAAGACATGGCTGCATAAGGATTAAAAACTGATATTTTTAATACTTTGCATGACATTTTAATATTATGCAGGGCATAATTTACTGTTCTGTTTCTTTTGCATGGCAAAATGTAGTATTAATATTTGATTTCAGGATGTGTTAAAGTAATTTCTATGACACTGAAGACTTGGGCTCTTTATGGGAACATCTTTGGTTGGAGACTTGTAATGCCTGCCAAAACTGTCCTCTGCCCTCTGTTAGACACCTCAGTGTGACAGATTCCAATGTAATTGTTGTCACAGTGATGTGGCCACTCAGCTCCCCCCTTCATTTCACAGCTGCATTTGTGTCTTTATCTGCAGCAGACCTTTAAACACCTCTCTTCAGGTGCATTCAAAGGCTTCTGTGGATTCAAAGATAATTTCCATTTTGTGTAGCTAAATTGTCTCTATCTCTTGGGTTATTTTTAAAAACCAACAGTAATTTACTTGGAAATCTATTCAGCAAGTTCTTTTATTTTTTTTTTCTAGTTTTTTGGAAACAAAAACTGACAGCTATCTTTCATCATTAACCTATCATTTACAGAAGCTTTGATATTAAGTTTCTTATGCTGAACATATTTTATTGTGATTAGAATACTTTAGTGCAAAGAAAAGTAAAAAAAAACCACCTAAGATACTTGATTTCCTTACTTTTCCCCATCTAAGTGAACTTCCCAAAACTGTGAAGCAAAGACAATGCCTTTATTTAGCAATATATGCCTTTATTTAGCAATATATGCCTTTATATAGCAGAAATGATCTAACAGTATAAACTGAAATGGCTCCTGAATGTCAAACTTCATTCTCAATAAAGCCTCCCAGATAAATTCTGTTAGGTATGCTTGCTGCAAACGTGATCTGAATATGAGAGTGAAAAATCCATGGTTCATAACTGGGACTAGCTGGCACTGATTTCTATAGAAGTCTGATCTTTACTATGACTGGTACAGCAAAAGAGCTGTGTGCTTATGGGGCTTGCAATGAAGTGGGGGTCCTGTGCTGAGACACCCAATTAAATTCAGTCTCAAGTCCTTCTGACAGCTTGTTGGAGGACTCACTCCAGTAATTCACCTATCTGTTGAATTAGGTTGTTGAAAGCCATTGACCAAAACCACAGTGGTATATTTTCTGCTGGATAAATATCCACAGTGATAAAAACAGGCCTGAAAGTACTTGAGATGTTTGCCAGTTATATTCCAGGCTCTGCATACTGATAAATGTGTTCCATGAAAAATGTCATTAAAATCATCAAATTTTCACAAATTCATTTTTCAGATTTGCTAGAAAGAATAATAAAATTATTTTGCTAGAATTTTAAAAGAACGTGCATAAAGTAAGGGTGTTTTATTTTTTTCCCCTTTCCAGATACTGAAAACATCACAAGAGCTGTCTGGCTATAAATATGCTATTGCATAAGCACATTATTATGATACAGTCCCAGTATTTTGTTTGCTATTCCCAAGAGGCAAATTACACAGGGATAGTCTGCTAAAACTTTAGCAGCAGTAGCTGAGAAGACATGAAGCACAAATGTCAAAACAGGAAAAATATACCAGACACAGTTCGATTTTTCAGAGTCAAATTCTTACTCATTTACATTATGAAAATGTGTAACACCATAAATATTCCCAAATCAATCAAGTACTTCCAAATTTATATCACTTTAAATGACAGCACAATTTGACCTCCAGAAATTCTGTATTTTACTGAAGGGAAAGGATTAAGTATTTATTATAAGCTGTCTTCTGATGTTTATAATAAGACACAGTTTGTCATTGCTGCAAGATGAAACTACATACTTTTCAAAGCCCAGTTTATGGCTCTGTAAGGGAATGGGATTTTTAGAATGTTCTTTCTAGAATATGCAAAATCTGAACAATTCTCTTATAACTATCTGCTGGCTTTACAAGAATAATACCTTGAGGCAGTAAGGAAAACTGAACTTTATTAAAAATTTCATCAAAGAGATGAATAGTAGCCTTGGAGAAAAAAAAAGAGGGGCTTAATACAAAATCTGGCACTGTACTATGCTTTAGAACCTACAGTGATATAAACCTGTAAAGGGTTCTGACCATTTATCTTTTTCATAAGTGCTATACACTTCAATGCAAAGTCAAATGCTGCTGAATGTCTTTGGAAGTATGATCATATTTTGTTCTTCAAAGAGCATTTCATGAAACAGATCTAAGCTTATACTCGTGTTACTCCATCTACTTTTTTGAAATATGTGTGAAGTGGGAGAACATGGAGGAAAACAAAAACACAGGTTGAAATATTGATCACTGAAAGACCTGAGATACCTGAATAGAATAGCTCAAAAAGAGATTTGAAATGGGATCTGTTACCTAATCCTTAGGCTGAGAAGCTGCCGTTAGTAATAGTTGAAAATAATTCCATTACTTAATCCCCAACTGTGAAATGAATGGGTATTTCTAGTTGAGTTATTAAGTGGTGTAACTGAACCTCACAAGGAACTTCTATCCCAAAAGCATTCTTGTTTGTGTCAAACTAGTCCTTTGACCAAAGGGCTTTTGCTGAGAAACAGGGATTGGCCTACATAAGTGAACAAATTTCAGCTGCTGTTCATATTCATGGTAAACAAATAATTCTCTTTTTCCAGATCTGTTGATTTTGACACAAATATCCTTCATGATTTCATTAAAAATCCTCTAAGTAAATGTTATTTGAAATATTAGCCTTTCTACTGTAAACAGTGTAGGAAGTTGCTCCTCACAAAAAGCTCTTCCCTTCTTAGACAACATCTTTCCATTCTTCATCAGCATGTAGATTTGACTGAGAAATTGTAATGCTAATTTCGTTCTTCATAATTATGACTATTAGGTTTTAAATAATTCATTTTTCCTCCCTGCTGGATTACATACTTCAAAAAGTAAGCCTTGCTAAAATTACATGCTCTTGGATCTGGTAGCTTACAGAACTTGCTCATAATGCATATGAGACTATGGTCCACTTTCTTGAGAACCATTTTTAAAGTATTCTGTAAAATACACTGCTGTGATTCAGACCCTTGAGGGAGCAATAGGCATAATTGGTTCCAGTTTCAGCTTTTCACTTGCATAATTTAACTGACTCCTTTGTCCCTCAAGTAAAATGAAGGTGCTCTTCAAGCTGGGCTAGGGTATAGCTCAGCACTGGAAGCAACTGCTAGAAAACCAATGCAGTAGGATGCAAATGAAAATGATATGAAGGGACAGTGGCAGCTCACGAATAGCACAAAATGAGGTCTGCACATCAGACTTTGATACACTATCCTGTGGCATAGCAGCACTGAACTCGATAACCATCCTAATGTACCTGTGAAGGATATATCCCAGGTTACACTCAAAATCATGCTTGTCTGCCTTTTTTTCAGAGATCCCCTAAAAGTATTCCTTCAGCAGCTACAACAGCATGCCTCCATACAAGATTATATGTGTGTCAACTCTGCCAGGAATGCCTTGTATTGGTGATTCACAGGCTCTCCATAAGTAGTTTGTGAAAGACCAAGTGGAGAGGAGCATGAGGACTGCAGATCACTCAGACATGTCAAGTGTCACACATCGCACTTGCTGCCAAATCACGCTGGTAGCAGAGCCAGCCGTGGTCTGTCCTCTCTCGCATCCCAGCTGATGGGCATCGTTGGCCACTCTTTCTGTAACAGTTCCCAAAGTTTTGCTTCTCATACACTGGATCAGAAAAAAATAAGAGCAAGTCATACTTATGATTACTTTGGAAACTGCTGTTGTGGAACAACAGAAACACAGCCCAGTTTAACACATACATAATAAATAGATTTTGCAAGCATGTATTATAATTGTGTTCCATAAAGAGCACAGCCTAGGATCTCCTTGAATTAAAGCTGCAGATCCATTCCTGGCTGTCTGTGAGAGATGAGAGGGTCTCCTTTATTACCTGTACTCCACAGTTAATTGCTAACTCTTCATGAACGTCACAGCACTGAGGATGCAAAATATGCATAAAGACATCTATTAACAATGCTAATTAGTATTAAATATGATCATTAAAATTAACTAGTCATTTGTGATATGTTCTCACAAAATGTTCATCAGTGCTCAAAATTTGCCTCTCATTTACTATTTCATGCTTGTGTCAGAGCATGATGATACTGATTGTTTTGGCTTACTTCAATTACCTCATTCTGGATCTGCAGATCTTACACCCTCACACATCTTCAGTTCAAAGAGGGCAGCTTCTGTTTCTGCACACAGCCATTAAATAGGTTGTCATTTGCATCTCTTCTAAAGCCTACTTCCAGTGAAAGTCTGGGAACATTCATTATAAAAATGCAGACTGTATTTCTCTTAAATCAATTAAAAGGCAAACATCATTATAGATTGTCTTGGATAAACAGAATTTACACATCAGCTGGCTTCACAAAAGGCTCCTAATTTTTGTATTACTTTTGAAATTAACTCCTTGTATGCTCAAAGAATAGAGAGACCCATTTATCTTCAAAAAGCCCTTCCCTTTGATCTGAGCTTCTGTCATTCCTACCTTCATGGATAAAAAAGATGATAGAGCTTAGTATGAAGCTTACAAGTACTTTAGAAATCTAGCACTCAAAATGAAAAATGCAGAGAAATTATTCTGTAACATTCAGGAGTGGAGCAGTGCTCATAACACGGGCTCATCATTTGCCCAGTGTGGGGAATCCTGTCCGAACACCTCTGGAAGTGTCAGCTTCTCTCCAAACACCTCTGGAAGTGTCAGCTTCTCTCCAGCAAAGCCCTCCCTAGGCCAGCTGGCTGCTGACCTTGTAGAATGTACTAGCTCAGCAGAGCTGGGGCTGATCTGCTCTAATTCCCTTTCTCTGGAGCTTTTCTTTCCCACCAGAGGGCATACACTGTGAGCACACAACTGCCTTCAGAGGAATTTAAAATATATATTGTGTACTAGATAAATGAACTGACTGGAATGCCAAGTTTTTGGACTCAATTCTATTCAATGGGGCTGTTACTTCATCCTGTTGCTCACTGGGTAAATTATTCCATTTGCTACAAAAGCAGTTGGTTTAGCATACTTTTGTTTGACTTTGCAGAGTGCTGGATGCACAGCGCTTTTGAATAAGGCCATTCATTTATTAGCTACCGAGCTAACTGGTAGCACTGTGCTGGTATTCACCCACATCTCTTGGTACCATGGAAATAGTTGTTCCCTGGGTTCTAGGCATGCCTAAAATGTTAATGTAAATAGGAGTCATTTAAACGATTTTTAAAAAATGTGTCTACAGTGGTAATTCAGGTGAATTGTGTGTGACTAGGTGTGGGTATGAGGACGGCTGTGAGGAGGGGAGGCAGCAGCACAGAGGGCTGTCAGGTGGTAGGTGTCCTGAAGATAGCTGAGGTCCGTAAAACGGGTGGAATATGGCAATGGCACGTTTTGAATTTTTCCCGTATTGCAGCAATACAAGCAGAGGGGAGGGAGGGGAGAAAGAGGAAGGAGAGACAAAGAAACTACGTTTCCCGGCGTGCCCCCGCGGCCTCGGGGCGGTGCGGGAGGAGGGAAGGGCAGGGAGCCGCTGTGGGAGACGTAACATGGGCGCCTGAGGCCGGGGCGGAGGTCGGGGTGGGCTGAGCGCGGGGCCGGGCGGGCTTGCGGGGCGAGGCCGGTCCGAGGTGCTGGGCGGGCTGTCCCGGCCCCGCCGGAGGGGAGGGCGCGGGGGCGGGGGCCGGGGCCGAGGCCGGGAACGGGGCTGGTGGGGCTGGGGCTGGGTACGGCCCGGCTCCTCCCGGCACCGCTCCCGTGCAGGCGGCTGCGGCGGGGGCGCTGAGCCGAGCCTGTCCCGCCGGACGCGGCCCGGCAGCCGAGCAGGAGGCGGTGAAGGGCCGGGGCCATGGCCGAGACCGGCTCTCTGCACGCCACCAGGTTCGAGGCGGCCGTGAAGGTGATCCAGAGCCTGCCCAAAAATGGTGAGTGCGGCGGGAGGGTCGGGCGGCAGCGGCGCCATCGGTGCCGGGCGGGCACCGGGAGCGGGCAGGGCCCGGCGGGCGGCGGGGCTCGGCAGCGGCTGCGGGGCGGTCGGGGCAGCGGGGCCGCCCCGGCAGCGCCCGGAGAACCGCTGGAAAGCTCGGCATTAGTGCTGCTCCCCGCCTGTCGGGGGGAGCGCCGGCTCGGGGGCCTTCTGAGCTCTGCCAGGAGCTCCTGAGTCGGGCGCCTGGTCCAGGGGATCTGTCAGCTCCCCGAGATTTCAGCCTCCCTGAAATCCTGAAGTTGCTTTAACAAAGCTGTTACCGTGAGTTCCCCTCTGCTGAAAGAGTTAACAAAATAGAAAAGAAAAAACACCCCAGAACTTATCTTTTTGATAAGAGTATGATAATTTTTAAAACATTTGTTTATTACATGCATCATTAATTCTGGTGTAAAGTAAAATCGGATGTTTTTGATGTTCTGAGGTCAACGTCACTGTAAACTTCTAATGATTAGAATCCAACCTCAAGCTGCTTGATTAAATGGATTGGTTATGAATCTTCCCTGCTAGCTGTTAGAGTTTTATATTTACATTTTTTACCTCTACAAAAGTGTGTTCCACAAAGGAAGAAGAGAAAACCAAATCTGGAGGTATGGTAAAACTGTTACTGAAAGTCTTGTCAAAATACCTAAGGTAAACAAAAACACTGCAGAAGGCCGTGTTTTGGGTTAATTGTGTTTGTTTGGACTGGTTATTTTTTTTGAGTTCTGGAGGCTGGCAGTAAGTTAACAGTAAAGTGACTTGCAAGATACTTTGTTTACTTAGAGCTAAAACTGTCCCTTTAAACTGAGTGAAAGGACATCGGCTTGATGTTACTTATTACCTTTTTTATTCTAATTGTGGAGTTTGACCTTAGCAGTAGGAAAGGTTATAGTCCTTTAAGCTCCATCTGAAACTTGCTGTTTGTACAGTAAATATTTTCAGTGGTGCTGGTTCTTGGTATAGGAGGTGAAGATGTTCTCTGTTGGCTAATATTGTACTGTTGTGAATCAGGCTGTAACAGGCTGCAGGCTATTTTCTCACAGAACCATTAAGCTTGTAAAATACTCACTAAGATTCTTGATGACGATTTAATTGTATTTTAAAATGTTTTCACTAGGTTCATTCCAGCCAACGAATGAAATGATGCTCAAGTTCTATAGCTTTTATAAGCAAGCAACCCAAGGACCCTGTAACATTCCTCGACCTGGATTTTGGGATCCAATTGGTAGATACAAATGGTAACTTTTCATGAGTTGTTGTTTTGGAGATTTTTTTTTTTTTTATGTTCAGAGTGGAGATGTTTAGAAGAGTAGCTCTTGGAGAAAGTGTTTAGAGAGTTTCTTTCTTTTTTAAATAAAAAGAACATTTACAGCCTTTGATGCTTGAATTCGTTTTCTGTTGTATTCCAACTTTCTAACTCAGATAATTGATAATTGAGATAACTGATCACTTCTCAGAGTTGCAGGTGGAAAGTTTCCCTTGGATTATTCAGGTAGGCAGGTTTTTCTGGGGCAACCACCATCAGGGTACCTCTGCAGTGTTTATCCCATGTTGTAAAATGAGTCTTAGGTGCTCTGAAGAATGAGTGATGTGGAGGAGTGTCTGGAGCTCTTCCTTCTTGAGTTTTCGTGTGTGATGTGAGCCTGAAGTAAATAAGTGCTCACTGGCAACCACTAATATAGCTTTGAGCTCTTGGTGGGGAAGTTGGGTTTATGTCTTTCTGGTTTGTCTGCTCAGTGGCAGGTCTTCCCACTATCTGTGTTTGCCTTGGCCTGGGAAGACTTCTGATTCACCAAATTACTAAGTTCTCTTTGAAAAGCCAATGTGAATGTTTTGCTTATAATATTTTAATGATGATTTGTGCTGAAGAACAAATATTATTGCTGTCATGGTGGTCTTGAAATCTGTGAAATGATTCCTAGGACTTTTTTTTTTCCTCCTTCCTTCCTCCTCAGCTTTCCCAAGCCAGAGTGCAGGGGATAGACTAGGGCTGGGAGCTTTCATCCACCTGATTGGTTGTAGCTGGAATGTGAGCCACCAACCTTGGTGGTTTTCTATGAGTGGGACAAATACTCTGGAATGTCAAATAATGTGCAAGACTGAGGAACTGTTTTATTGCAGTCTGTGTTGTGACCGATGCCTTGTGCAATACTGATAAATTTAGTTAGAGTCTTCTGTCTTGCAGAGTTGGAGAGGGGAAGGTTTCATTTAGGTCATAAGTAGCTGCTGTGGTAACTATTTGCCTACTAGACTGATGTGTCTTTCCCCAGTTGCTAAACTCAAAAAGGACAGATTTTTCTTGTAGCTTATTCTACTTCAGTGACAGCTGTTTGTAAGTGCTGGCTGAAGTGTCTGGGCCTGTTTGTTTTATACAGCAGAGGATCTTAAACTCAACTTAGTCAAAAGGGTAACGTGTGTGTCTTTTATCTGGGCTTATTTACAATTTACTGTGTACATAATCATAGATAGTCAGTGAGGAACTCTTCAGTCCCCAGTCTGTTCAGTTTGTTGCTTCTTCTTCCACTGTGTGATTATCCTAGCAAATTATATATTTGTACTTAAAAAATAATGTGAATCATTCTTGCATTTTACTGTTAACAGAGAAACTTTGGACATTACATAACTGACCTACTTAAGGCCAAGTTGAAAAAAATCCAGTACGCCCTGGAGATACTGAAGGTGTATGTGACTTTCTTTCCTAGGGATGCTTGGAGTGCCTTGGGAAACATGTCCAAAGAAGAAGCCATGATAGCCTATGTTGATGAAATGAAAAAGGTATGTTTACTAATGAAGGGATTTTCTAGAAAAAATGTTCCAGAAATAGAGCAATGTGAGGGAGTTCTTGCTGACTACTGCTGCCGAAGCTCCAAATGAGTTAGCCCCTATGTGAACTGTTACATTTCAATACTATGCTGTTTGGCCTGTGGGGAAAAAAAAATTACAAAGTTCCTTCAAAACACAGAATTTGTGTTGTTTTCAGAGAAACATGAGAGCTCTAGCTGATACGAAGCTTAAATGACAGAGCTAAAGAAAGTGAAATACTGAAATAATGGTATAGGGGGCATTAAGGAAAAAAAACTGTACTGCACACTGCCTCAGTTCTTAGAGCTGAGAGAGGTAAGTGATCCTTATTCTGGAAAAGAGACTAAAACAACTTTCCAGAGGGACTTTAAGAGAAAAGGTCTCACTCTCATGACTGGAGACATGAATATAATCCAATACATAAACTTAATAATTTTCTATTTTTCAGGAAGAACTCAGCAACCTGAATTTTCTTTACTTGTTACAAAAATATTCCATGAATATCATAGTTGCAGTGGAACTATTAGCATTGAGTAATGTACTCTGTTTTCAAATAGATGTGTAACTTGTAAGCAGTCACAGTTACCATATTAAGCGGGAATTTCAGCATTAACTAAAGTAAACAGAGTTAAAAGTTTCATGTCATTTCTTAACCAACCCTTTTCACTACAGTCTTTTCACTGAAACTTTTAGAGATTACCTTTCCAGTTTAAAGATTATTTGCTGTCAATCTGAACATAAGTATAATGGTAATCTATTATTATAATGAGGTTTGAGTCAAAGGGAAAAAGTTCTGCTCCAAATACACTTGCTTTTTTCTGAGGCCACTATCTTGACATCAAACTCTGAATCTGTTTAATGGGTGATACAACAAAAATTTTTACTAGGCAAGGAGCTGGAGTCTGATTTACTGCTCTTTTTCCTGTCTGTAGTTCTGGTAATTTGGTTCCTGCTGCTATTACTGTATCTGCTCTAAACTGGAAAATAAGCAGCTCCAGAAAAGGAGGCCAGAAGGCCAAATACTGTTTTTTTGATTGAATATCTCACTAAATTTTAACAATTCCTTTGAATGTGTGCCACAAGGTTTAGTGCTTCATTTCAAATCTTGAATTCAGTATGTGTTGATATTTCAGTAGATTACCTTATGGGATTTTTTCAGTGCAGTAACTGGTTTGGTCAGGACACTAAAACCAAGTGAAACTGCAATGTTTGTTCTAAAAAAACTCTAGTAAACCCCCTGTGAGGAAGTCTGCTTCCTTGACCCTAGTGAACCACAAATATTCTACTTCTGTGCGGATTATGGGTAGGGATTGGAGAGCAGATGACTTCCTGCCTTGCTCAGCTTTGAAACTGGGAAATCTGTTTACCCTGCTTTGGTGCTGTTTCAGCTCTCACATTTGGAATACTAGCTTCAGCTTTTCCATCCCAATTGATTCTACTTGCAATGTCAATGGAAGTGCATTTCAAATGGATCCACTGGGTTGTTCTATCAGCACATACTGCACTAATCCTCATGGACTTACTGTGGGCAGTCTGTTGTTGCTGTGTGGGCATCCATGTCCGAGGAGGCAAAAACCCACTTGGATGCTGATATTCCAGGACTGTATTTGAGGGTGCATAAGCCTGCCATAGTCCCCCAGCCCTGGGGCATTCCCTGGTATTTGCACATTGTGTTTGGGCTATGCACGCATCAGATGACCCTGTCACAAAATTCCAAATTTGTTTTGGGGTTTTTTTCCCTCCTTAATGTGGTAACCTTTAAAATCACAGATGAGGAAGATGTCTGGGTGAGCTTTTGATATGCTGATGGGAGATGAACACAAATGTATTATTTTTAGTAAAATAAACAAAATGTACAGCTCACTCAAGGTTAGTTTGTTTCAGGTAGCATTTCTGAAATTTATTTTGCAATGCTGTTTAAACTCATTTGTTTACATTTCAGATATATTGTTTTCTTATGCATTACAAATAAGTGGAACCTTAGCATGAAGTGTTAACACTATGTGGTGTTTCCAATTTAAAACATGAGTATATAAGAATTGTGTGACATCCAAGGAAAACAGTAAATCAGAATACATAATAACTTATTTTTCACTTTGAATTTTTGAGATTGCTTATTAAGCCTAGTGGATGTATTAAGCAAGCAGTTACTTTTGCTGGTGAAAGTTACCTAAAAGCTCACCTAAAAGCTAGCAGTTAGAATTTTTTCTATGTGCTGTAAGTAGCACAGAATATATTGAGGTTTGTTTAGAATACGTGAAGAGCAGTAATGTGCAGACATCACAGAAATGCATCTATGAAACAGTTTACAGAGCTGACTAGAGAAATAAATACATAACAAATACAAGCCTTATTCTAGAAAAGACTTTGTCGTTCTCTCAAATGAAAAAATCAGCAATCACAAAACTGTTCAATCTCTGTTTCATATCCTGCTCTGTGTGTCTGAGTATTTCTCCCTAACAAAGACAGAATGAATTACGTAGACTGAGCAGATCAGTGAAACTGCAGGTCGATAGAATTGTTGTCCCTTGGTATCCTTTGGAAGTGTTGACTTGCTAGGTGCTAGCCTGCCTGGAGCTCCTCTCTGTGCAATAATGCTGCAGCTTTTGCTCTTACTGCATGCTGGCGTGCTTGGTGCCTTTGAGCAGCGTGCTCTGTGGCAGCATGTACCTTCATCTGTTGCTTTCTGGCTGCCCCTCAGGAGGAGGAGGTGCACTGTAGCTGTTAGTTTGCTTCAGCCTGTTTTTTTACCCATAGCTATTGCCACTTTTAAAATACGGTAACTAAAAATGTAGAGGATGAAAGAGGAGCAAAGCTATTGGCAAAAAGGCTGTTTGAAATGATTTAAACTAGAATGGGACAATAATACCATGTGCTTTAAAAATAGTATCCAACTATTGAATCTCTTCTGTTTAATTTATTTTTGATTTAAGATTTTGCATTCCTATCATATGATCAAAGATACTGTGTTTCTAACTTAAAACAAAGAAATGCTCCAAATGACTTCAAGAGCAGAATTTAGTTCTAGTTTGTTCTTCTTCTAAGTAGATCTTTGTGCTGTTTCAGTTTTGCTTTATTGTGTCCATTTTTTTGTTTGGGCTTAGAAGGACCTAGTAGAGCAATTTTGATCTGCTCCTTATGTTCCATTTAGGGTGACAGGGTTTGACAGTACAAAGAATCCTCTAAGACAAAAATGTGTTTCTGTTATATTTTTTCTGTGGAAAGACTTGTCTATAAAATAATCATATTGGCTAACAGCAGCCTGTTGAACTTTGAGATGGTTTAGTTCAAAATTGAAGAAATAATGGGTTCCAAGGTCTACTAATAAATATTGTGTCAAGGCTGTGTTTTAGTGTTGGCAAATGCATTAGCTCTCTCATCTTGTCTTCACTTGAAAAAAATTGATATCATTAAAAGATTCTTATTGAATAACTTAGTTTTATGTTCTTTCCCTGTAATTTAAAAAAAAAAAGTAAACAAAAGTCAGAATAACTAGTTTAATGACTTAGTGAAATGTTACTGAGTTTTGCAATAACCAGCAGTTTTCAAATCAGTTGAAATGAATGAATGATTGAAATGCTGTTTCATAAGATGCTTCATGTCTTGGACTTGTGCAGATTCTGGAGAGTATGCCAATGACGGACAAAGTTGAAGAGTTACTCCAAGTAATAGGCCCATTCTATGAAATAGTAGAAGATAAAAAGAACAGAGGATCTGACCTAACATCAGGTTCGGACAAATAACTTTCTTTGTACTACTGATAATCAAAACTCAATGGTTTTGGGGACTTGTTTTCTGTAAATGATTTAAAAGCTAAATGTTGCATTTCTTTCTTCATTCTCTTTACTGTATGGCAGTTCGAATGGAGAAAGTCTCTAAGTATTTGGAAGGTAGGAATAATAAATTATGTGTAAAACCATCATTTCCATTGTTTTGGTGCTGTAGTAACTTCCTGCTAACACTTGTGACTTCTGGGCTTGCCACCTCATTAGGCTGAGTTTTGTTTTATTTTATTTCTGAGGTGATTAGGTCCAGGAAGCTGCACGTTTAGCCCTTGTCGACAGGCTTTTTGACCTGCTGAAGGAAGCCAGAAGAAAGGAGAGTATTTAAAACAAAACAACTCTCCCAACCAAATCTAGTTTGTTCATTTCCATTAAGAAAATGAACAACTAATGTGTATTGATACGTTCTGATGTAGATGTGAATTGTCAAAATGAGTACAATTCTGGTAATCCAGCTCTGTCATCTAATGTAAAATTTTTTAAAAAATGACAATCAAACTTCATGCTTTTTCATGGCTTCTCAAGTTTTCTGAGGCTCAAGTTCATGAAGAGAATATTTAAACATTTAAAATTACTGACAGGTGGCAAACCTAGTGGTATCACAGCTGCATAAAAATCAGTGTGTTGATTTTTATTTAGCAATACCATTGTGAGAATGTTTTGATCATACCGATTATTATGTTACAGGTAATGTGTTCATAAGGCTGTTGTATAAGTCTTACAGTTGTTTAAAATGACATTTAAAAACTGAAATGCAGCAGGGCAAAACTTGAAAATGTTTTTAAAAACTAAGTCCATTGCACATATAAATTAGTTAATGTCTTTAAGAAGCATGAGTCAGCTGGTTAAATTGCCTTTTGTATGTGGCTTTTTTCCCCCTACCTTAAAGGAATACCTTCAGAGAAACAGAAATAATTTTTCATTGTTTTGGGGGAAAAGTAGTGGTAGAAGTTTTTACAAGGCCATTTTGAAAGTGGGTGTGACTTTTTTCTCAACTGAAGTTGTGTATATTTCATGTGTGGGATGCAATAGGTTTGCCTGACAGCTGGATTGATGGGTGGGTAAGAGTATCAGTAGATTCAGGTCAGCGATCTGTGTAATAAGGATTTACTTGGACTTGGTGTCTGTGGCACAGTGCCAGAAGACACTTCTTTAAAAAATGACTCAGAGAATCATGGAAGTTGAACTGTACCTGTTTCCATAACATATCTAGCATACTGGTTTTTTAAAGAGGCAGTTTAAGTATAAGGCAGTGTGAGTAAAGCAGAACAGCAGATTTCAGCTTTACCTTGTTCTGTCATTGTTGCAATAATTCTGGTGGTATGTCATCATTCATACTGCTTACAGGTGCAACATCTGATTATGCCACAATAAATTAGGATAGATTTTCACAAAGTCCCTTGTATGTTACAACTTTACCATTGCATTTAAGGTTTTGAAGCCCTTTCTTTGGTGCTCTTACCACTCCACTGATTAAAAGTGAAGCTGGAAATAATTATTGTTGTTTACAGTACAGATACCAAAATATTCCGTAGAAATATAGAAGCACGATTGCTTTCAGTCTTTCAGATACACACTAAAGAATAGAACTAAAGGGCCCAAGTCTGTCTGAGATGATGTAAGCACTGGTGACAATACTGTTAACAATTGACACATGGTTATGTTTTGATTGTGTGGGTTTATCCAGTCTTGTTTCTTTCCTCATCTCCAAACCCTTACAGTCTGTAAATTCTGCTGTGGAAGGTATGTTTTTCAAGGGCAGGCAGTTGGTATGTTCTGAAATCTGGGACCCTTCTCTTGACTACCTTGCTTCATATTGTATCCCCATCTTCTGGTCCATTCTGTTTTGTGCTTGCTTTCCATTCTTCCATCAAACTTCAATCTGTATGCAGATCATTATCTAATTGTTTAGGAGTTGTATTCCACTGCCTCAAAATCAACAGTTTCTTGAATTACTGGAAGAGAATTGTCTGTAAGCTCAGTGTACATCAATTATGGCGTGTATTGTCTCTAGCAGATTGGGCTCAACAGAAAAGTATAGCCTTTTATAATTGCATTTCTAGTTTTTGTGGGTCTTTGAAAATGTTAAATACAAACCATTGAAATACTGCCTTTCTGAATCAATAGAGCCTGTGGGTCCTTAATAAAGAACACAGAATTCTGACATGCCTGCATTGAAATAAATGACTTGTAACATCTACTAGAAAATGAGGATGAACTTACTGGATCCATGGGTTACAAATATCCGGACTTGAATGTGTTGGTAAAGAAAGAAAAATAGAGAATTCACTCCAATAGGCTGAACAAATCTAAGAGTTATTTTGAAAGCATGTAACCTGGGTAGTGTTTGGAAAGATCACCCTGCAGCTCTGTGAGAGGCTTGACTTCTCTGGAAAGCTGTGTCAGTAGTGTCTTTCTGACAGGTATAAAGTGCTTCTTTACAGACAAAGTCATTGGCAAATTATTTTTGGGGACATGATATACTGGACATCAAAGAAGAAGGTGGGCACTTAGCTGACATAGCACTGTGGAAGGGAAGAGGTAACTCTTGCAGCATTATGGAAAAGACTCTTGTTTGTAGCGGCTGGAAGAGTAGAGTGACACATAAGGTGGACAGGTGCTTTAGAAGAGTAACATTTTTACTTTTTTGCACTTGCTAGTAAATGCACAAGAAATCTGATGTCTAAGTCAATGTTAAAAAGGCAAAGAAGCTTCAAAACACTATTACTCAGTAAATGTGATTTTTTTAGAATGGACATTCAAATTTTCTTGTTTTATAATAGCTGAAGAAGCCAAAGGTGGGCTAGGATTGGCACCTAGTGATGTGATACGGGGTGGAAAATATGGAGAGTTTAAGAATCAATTCATCCTTCAGAATGTTTCCCTGAGAATGTTTGTGGATATTTTCTTTTTTCAGAATGAGAGTAAATCCAAAAGGGAGGCAAGGAAATCCCTATCTGACAGGCTCCCACACTAAGTTAAGGTATCTGAACAACTAAGCAAAGTATCTGGAAATTGTTTACAAGTTGTTCAGTAGAATTTTTCATTATAATCTTTCGGCTTTGTGAAAAGGCAGTTAATCTGTCCTAAAATCCTACCAAATAAAGATGACCCTTTGCCTGCATGCTGAGTAGTAGTGGTGTTAGTAAACCTTTGTGAAAACCAAATGTTGCCTCCAGTAACAAGAAGTTAGGTTCTGCAGAGGCTGTAGGAAGTTTCAGCATTATAATACTCATATAATACTCATACCTTGGCTTCCTATGGAGCATTTCTGTCCCGAAAGCTTTTCTCCCAGCTGTGTGGCAGTTGCACCAGATGAAGGTCTGCTGAAGCAAGGTGCTATGTAGTGCTGCATATGCTGGTTTGGGGCAGTGCTGATGGCAGCACAGGCTAAGGAGGAACCCGTGCAGGGCACTGCTTGTGGAATGGCAAAAGCTGGCCCAGCTCACAGGCAGACACAGCCTTTTAACAATTTGCTTGGTGTCTTCTTGTATTCAATATGGGAGCTAGGTTTAAAAGACAATACTCATTGTGGTCTGTGTGCTTTTAGAACAAGCAAACACATGTAAACATTTGTATTTCAAAGGCAATAGTTAGTAGAGAATCAGCTTTGAAAAAAGTGAGTCTGTTCCTTGTCACCCTAATTACTATTTTCCAGGTAGAAATACTTTTCTTACTCTTAAAATGCAATGTATTTTCCAACTGTGTTTCCTTAGATTGCGTATGAGTAGTTTATCTGTTCAAATAGTTTTGTGTTCTCAAAGACCTTCTCAGGTTGTTTTCAGTGTCTTTGCTTTATAGTGGGGCATTTGGTGGCTCTTTCTGCTCATGTGTGAGCCTTTGCTCTGAAACACCCTCTGTTTGCTCCATAAGCTCACTTTTTCATGGCTCTTTGACTTCAAAGATACTTGCTTAACAGATTTCCTTCCCTTTCCTTCCACCTTTCTTCACTAGGATTTTTACAGAACTCAATGTCAGTGAATCTTCTTAGTCATTCCTAAGAAGGGGGAAAGAGCTAAAATCCGTGTTGTTCTGAACTGCAGTGCTTTATTAGGTTCTGTTAGTGACTGCATCACAATGAGGAGTTGCATTGAGGCAGGAGGAGCTTCTGGGTATGTGGGTGAGTGAGGTTTTTAAAATCCCATCCTTTAAACTTTTCTCCCCTTCTAGTTTCCAATTATAAATTAACAGGTATAATGAAGGTTACAAATGATACTCAGGCTACTGTGAAACTTACTATACAAATACTTTTTGTTAAAATCTCAGTAGTTTAGCCTTCAGAAGTGTCTAAAACATTCTCTCCAGCATTTGCTGCAGGATGGGATTATTATAGAAGATTAAGGGCTGGGCCAGCAAGTGCCAGTCTGTGGAGAGTCTCAGTGAGATGCGGAATCAGTGACTCAACAAGCCATGGCTTGTCCTGTTGCAATCTATACCTGCTTCACTCTTTACCCACCAAATCTCAGCCTCCTTTGTGAACTCGACTTCAAGCTGATGGCTTTATGTCAGTGCTGTCTAACAGTGCTGGAAATCAGGGCAGAGCATCAGTGTAGCTCTAAGCCTGAGTATTTCAACAGCTCCCCTCTTTGATCACAGAGTGATCAGAAAATATACTGCCACAGGGTGAGCAGCAAAGTATCCAAATGGGCAAATGTAAGATTAAAAATTGTTTCTTTGTAAGTGGAGGGAGCTATGAGATGTTTTCTTCCATGGAAAGAAAAGCCTGTCTGTATTGTGATTCATGCTGGGTTGAGTCAACAGTAACAGTTTTGGTGCATAATTGGTTGTTGAACTTGGATTTTTTCCTTCCAGCCAGACAAGATTTCCCGACAAAAGGGAAAGTAAATCTCAAAAGCTCTTCAGGTTTCATAATTTAGAAGATGTACCCACTTGGCAGATAATTCTGGTGTCTTACATTTTAGCTGTCTTATTGTAAAGATCTTGTGATGAAAGAACTGGAATCTGTATTTCTCAGAGCTCTGTTCTACAAAGACAAGCTACAAAGAAGCAGTGGATAGAGGTGTGGGAGGCTGGGGAAGGTCAGAGGTAGGTAGTCGTATCTTGATTGCTGTCAGAAAAGTACCCAGTGGACACAGTCTGGTGTTTCGTATTTAACTTTGTGTAGCAAAAATAATTAATTAGAGCCTTTAAGATGCATAGAAAAGCCATTTGTTTTACCTCTGAGGCTGTGTTTGATATGGGCTTTGTAAAAGGCAGTTCAGATGGTAGGCTTGGTGCAGATGGCAGGAGACATCACCTTAATGGTATTTAATTTTTGTTTTTTTCTGGTACAGGGCAAAATGATTTTTGATTGCTACAATTCAAGGCTACAATGTGCGACTCAGCTATGTGGCCTTGTGTTGTTTTCAAGCATAATTCAGTTTTCTTTATAGGGTTCTGAGTTCACTGTGCTCACGTTTTGTATTTTCTGGGACAAAACTCAAGAGTGTAATAATGCTCCTTCCTAGCTGCCAAGCAAAGTGAAAGTTCCAAATGATGACTTTTATCTCTTCTGCACAGAAAAGAGCTTAGCAAGTTTTGCCACTCCCAGAGGGAAGTAGTACCAGGCTTGGGGGCATCGTGGATCCTGGAATGATGTTACTATGCTTTCAAGTTACAACATCTAAGAAGCAGCTGTTCTTCATGTTCATTCTCACACGTTGGCTGAGGTGCTGACAGAGAGCTGGCAAAGCCTGGATCATTGGTCTGCTGCACACGCGCCGTGTAACCGAGCTGTGTGTGTCTGGTGGCCCTGGACATCTGGGGGCCTCTGTGGAGCTACCTGCCAGTGCTGGGAATGCCTGTGGAGCAGCTGCTCTTCTGCCTGGGCTTCTCTCTGCCAGGAAATCCCAGGCACGTTGTCTCTACTGCAGAAGGTTGAGGAATGTCAGGGAGGAGGGAAATGTATCCAAGTCAACCCCAAAACTTGGTATCCTTATTTATATGGTACATATTCTGAAAATCCTTGGGAAAAGGTACTGGCAATATGGGTGGAGATTAGAAATTCCTTAGATACTGAAAAGTGTAAAGGTCTGGGATGACTAGTCAGTAATCCTAAATACTGTACTTGTAAGTTAATATGAATGTCTGAGAAATTGCTGTTTTCTGTGTTTGTTCTTATCCACAGACTATTGTTTTAATGTTTATTAATGGTAAATAAAGATGTGAGTATTGTTGATTAATTTTTTTTATTAAATACACAGTCATCTCTTGGAGTGTAACAGCTTGAAAGGCACATAAGCAGAGAGAGGAATGCTGACAAAACAAGGCTTTTGGAGTATATTAAAAGAAAAATAAAAATGAGGAGAGGCTTTTTCTGTTATAGTAAAGTTTAGGAAGCCTAAACCACCAAAAAAAAAGGAAAACTATATAGACAAAGATGTGGCTGCCCCAAAATGTATGCTTAGGGTGTGCATTCATCACAGAACTTGCACCTAATGCACTTAAATTTAAAAGAAATAAAACCATGGTAGTTAAAGTAATGATTTTTAGATTTTTCAGTCTGTATTTCTGACAGACTCTTCTAAAATCTCTTCTTATTTGTGATAGCTGCTTGTTTGAGTAGTGCAGAACAGATGTTGCAGAGCAGGCTGGGCCCTCGGAAATTTTCTTTGAAAAGAAAATATCTTTTTATTATAGTGATATAGATATCTTTTAATATAGTGTCCTATATTAAAAATAATGCAAGGAAATTAGGGAATAGAAACTCTTGTTCTAGCTGAAGAGCTTATTGCTCCCAGATGCTTGCATGTACTGCTCGTGTCTCATGCAGGCACTGCTCCTTGCAGTATTTGGTACATCAGTTTCAAAATGAGGTGGGGATCTGTGTAACCAAGTGTATTGGAAACAGCAGAACATGGTTGCACAAACTTGGAATTGAAGCAGGGAGCCTACTTGGATCAGTAACAAGCATGAAACATCAAGGGGTGATGGCTAGAAAATAATTACAGTTGCCTGATGATGCAAACAACTTTGTACAGCATATAGACTCCTTGAGACTTAACATAAACACAGCTGTGCAGGGAAATTCCTACACAAGGTGATACAAGTGTAGGTCATGGAAGTAATCTTCTCGTGGTTAAGATTTTGCTGCTATTGAGTAGATAATAATGTTATGGTATTTCATGAAAACATGTGATTTTTATTAAACAGTGAGGGTGTACACAGCTACGTAAATGTTTTGTCACGTCTTTCATGTGCTGTTGCAGATTGGCTCCTGATCACTGGTATTTTCAAAGCATGTGAGAGGCTGTGGAACTTGTGTGAGGATGATACTGTGGTGTACTGGGCTAACCATCAGTACAGCTCCATCAGTGCATGTTAATTTTGTATAAGAATTACATGCCTGTTCATAAAACAAAAATACAAGGCATTTGAGAAAAACCTGCTGGGCAAGGTTCTCTTTGTCAAATGACCTTCAAGCTGGGGCAGATGTACAAAGGCATTTAAGTTCTGAACTCCCATCTGGGTAACAAAACCAGCCTCGAAATATGTGAAGAGTTAAAAATCACATACTTTTGAGAAACTTTGCCCCCTTATACAGGTCATTGAATAGAATTGTAGTGATGCCTTAAAAGAAATATATTTAGAATAGCTTGTAAGAAATTCCTTAATAGAGCTGATACTAGAAAATGAACATCTGGTGAAAGCTTGTAGAGAAGCTGACTGTTTGTTCTTCACATCCTTTCCATCTTGACTTTTTTTTTTTTGTCAAATTTTTCTTTCTATTTCAAGTTGTTACTGTTACAGAGCTCCTACTATTTAGCATTAAAAACCCCAAACCCACAGCCCAGGCTTTTCTGAATAGAATTCCTTCTATGGCTAAAAAGCAGTACAGCTTTGATTTAAAAAATTGTCACAAATCTCGCAGTTTGATGTTGTATGTAGTGAGATGAAAATAATAAACCAAGAGGAATTCTACAGTATCTAAAGTAGGGCAATAGAAAAAGCTTCTAACATTTTGCATGCAGTTGAAGTGGGTAGATGAAATGAAAGGTTGAGGGGTGGCTGAGTGGGATTAGCACAAACCAAGTAAGGTTTTAAAAGCTTGCTGAACTTGTGTCATTCACGGTGAGACTATACATTCCTCAGGGAACAGCCATTAACCTACTGGCAGGGGATGTAGAAGTCACTGCTAGTTGGCTCTGCTTAGTCTTTAAACCTGTCACCCCCAGGATTAAGTTGATGATTGACCATCATGCCTGATAGCAGATAGAGCAACGAGAATGGCAGCTAGCTGTGGGTTTACCATGTAGTAAAAGCAGTTGGGGATGGATCTGATGAGGACAGCAGTGTAAGGTCCTGAGGAAAAGCACACAATTAGGCCTGGATTTTCAGGTGGCCAAACTCTCTACAGAGTTGTGTTCTTGGAGTCTGCATCAAAGCAATGCCTCTCTATGGTCTTTGGGAGCACTGTTGCTAAGAATGACTTAGTGGAAGAAATATGATCCTGATGGATTTCAGTATTCAGGTGTCCTGAATAAATCTGTAACCGTTGATACATTCTCTCAGTTCCTCCTCTTAATTTAAATGTATGTGATAGATCACTTAGAAGTTTCCCCAAATGAATAATTGCCTTACTGCAAGTAAGTGAAGAAAGAACATGCTTGAATGTTCAAAAACATTCCTTTCAAAAAGAAAATAAGTAAATCTTAGGAAAAGCCTTATGATGTAGCTGGGGCTTTTTACAGTATCTTTGTTAGCGTGAAAAGCTTTACAGTGTTAATTCCCCTTCACAGCTCAATGTTCCTCCTGGTCTTGTCTTTCCTGTTTACTCCCACGGCTGGGTAGGACACATGGATGATTGTGTCCCCACCCCCATGTTGTTAAAGGGAAGGGTGACGTGTGTCTTACGGTGCCAAGGGGGCCGTGTCTGTGCCTAATGCTCATGCTGTGAGGACATAACTGCTGCCTTATCCTTCCTATGCTGCTGCTTCTCAGAAAAACATCTTGAGAACTGGGATTCGCAATTCATGAGACACACTTGCGAGAAAAAAAAATGGGAATATGTTGGGATTTCTCTTTTGTGAAGTAAATTCCAAATAAGTAGTGACCTTCTAGGAGGAGCAAATGAGCAGGGGCTTATATTTTTGTAGTGTACAAGATAGACAATTGCTTTTCCAATTCTCATTTTACAATAAAGTAGGGGGTTTTTATCTTCAGATAAAGAGATGGATTAAATCAATCCAAAGCAGTGATGCAGGGTGCCCACAGAAACATTAACTTGCAATAAAACTAAGGTGAACTTAATATTTAACATATTCATTGTTACTATACAATAAGTTATTTTACCTTTTTTTCTCTTTTTAAACTGCTGTGGATAAGCTTGGAAACTAGAGAAATGTGGGAAGGCTCTTTATTGGAAGGTTGAAGTAGAAAAAAGCCTTAGCTTTAAATTACCATGCAGCAGAGAAAGTCGTGAAGCTGGTTTGGCAACTCCAGTGTAATTGGATATTATTTTGCAGTTTAATGTTAAGCCTAAATGTGAAAATAAATCTTTCAAGGTTCTGACAAGAGAACATAGAAATTATGCAAATGAAATGCTGTGGTGACAATTAAAACAGATTTCATCCTTGGAGCCAACATGTAATCTGTACAAGTGTCTCACAGAAACTATCCCCTCTTTGTACATTTGTACTCTCTCCTAACATAGGAGGCTTAAATGATCATCAGGATGTATTTGACCATAACTTTTTTTACAGGAGATGGTAGAATTGTCCTTTATATATTTCATCTTTTTAATGAATCTTTAAAATCTTTCAATTTTTTGTACGGTTACAGTAAATTGTGATCCTTGGAGTGATCAAAAATGTGGAAAACATGGATTTGGTAGTTACTTTGTCTATTTCAATATTTGTTTCTTTAAGTATTTATGAAAAAAATGCTCAGTGTTTATATTAATTTCATCAACTTTTTCACTGAAATCAGGGAATTTATTTCCATGTGTCATTTGTTAGGTAAAGATCTGTGTAAATGTGAGTCATCTTTCCATATTTTGCATCTGCCTAAATTACAGCAGATGTGTGGAATATTGTATTTACCTTATTCAGAATTCTGTTGTTCAGATAATTGAATATAATGTTTCGAGATTTGCCTCTGAACTGTGAGCAGGTTTGAAACATTTCAGCCCAAAAGGGAAATTCTGCTAAAACAGTGATTTCTGGGTTTAAAAGAACATGGCCACATCAGTCCCAGCTACAGCTGTAACCTAAATACAGTAACAGGCTTGGTCTGAGACTCCTTCTGAAAGTGGCTGCAGTCACTTCCCTGGAGGCTGCCCAGAGTCATTGGGATATCTGCACCAGCAGTCAGGCACTCAGTGATGGGCCACAAGAGAAAAAGATTAAACCAATTAATAAACAGCTTACAGAAGTAAGTTGCCATTATTTGGTAGATCCTCTAATACGGACGTACTTCTGTAGAACTGTGACTGATAGTTTTGGGGGTGGTAGTGGTGGTGTGTGTTTGTTTCCTTTAAAATACATCTTTTTTTCTTTGCTTTTTTTCTTAGACCTTAGTAATGTTATGAATTCCACTCCAAATATAAAAGCTGTAAATGGAAAAGCTGAAAGCAGCGATAGTGGAGCAGAGTCAGAAGAAGAAGGGCTTCGTGAAGAGGAAGAAAAAGAAGTGCAGATAAATGGAAAAGGTAAGTGTT
This sequence comes from Motacilla alba alba, assembly GCF_015832195.1. NCBI lineage: Eukaryota > Metazoa > Chordata > Aves > Passeriformes > Motacillidae > Motacilla > Motacilla alba. Next base: position 16,163,576 of record NC_052017.1, on the reverse strand, counting down.
CCGGGCCAGTGTGTGTCCTAGAGTTGTTCTTAGCCACCCAAGTGGCAGAAAATACCAAAGTATCGTGGATGCTTTTTCAAGGGAATGAGATGGAAATACACGTGAGTATGTATGTGAAAGATGTCTGTGTTTCAACCTAGGCTGTAAGAATTAAAACTAGTACAAATTTGAGAGCTATGCCATATGATTTTTGACTTGCCTAGCAAGTTCTGTCAAAATGTTATCTAAATATCTATACCCTGCATTGTTTTGAGTTTTGTTGCCGGTGCTTTTTTGTAAGAGCTATGAATGGCTACATGAGTAAGAATTAGTAAGAGTAGCATTGAAAATTACTATTTTTTCTTCAGGGACAATAAAACAGAACTTTCAGTGAGATTAATTTAGAGGGTCCATAAAGAACCGGATGCTGAAATAACAGCATCTAGTGAAAACCAAAGGCAATGACATATTTAGAATTCTATACAGAATTGTCCTCCAAGGACATTCAGATTATTATTTAATTTAGAAGAAACACCTACTTCAGATTTACTTACTTATGTTTATCTGCTCTTTATGCTTTTTAGAAGAACAGAACAATCCACACAAATGGGAATATAGGGGCATTTACATGTTTTGTTCTGCAGATACATTACATATACAGTCCGTTAGTAAGATAGTTGCTTGAAGAGATAATGGTTGGAGCTATTAGGTATAGAGCTTTCTCTTTGCAAAGTTTTCTTTTCTTTTACAGATTATAAGCATGTGAAACCCGAATCAGCAGCTGCTAAGGATTTGGAAGGCATTGTTAGTAATGGCTGTTACAAGGACAGCTTTATCCCAGATATGCAGAATGGCATCCAGACCAAATCTGCCTTGAATGGCTTGAACCCAGAGGAAGAAACAAATAAAACAGAGCCAAGCCTAGAAATAGCTCAGAACACTGCTCACCAAGGTATTGTCCTTCCAAGATCATGTTTTCATTTGTACATGTTTTTCATGAAAAATATTCTTTTTACGAAAGCTTAATCCCAGGATTCAGAGACTAGCAACGGTGTCTTTTAGTTGCAGAAATCTAAAGGCAGAATACTAAAACAAATTAATTAATTCCAGTTAAAAATAAGGCTTTCTTTTAGTATCTCTTACAGAAAGAGAGAGGAATTCAGAGACAGAGAGGCCTAAACCCACAGAAATAGAAGTGTTTTCTTGTAATATCATTACCTATGCAAATACTATTTGCCTTTGAAAGTGAATTTGTAGTAAAACAAAAGTCACCTATATCTGGTTTATCATTCTGAAAAGCTGAACATTTCATAAATGGCAGTTTGTTGAAACTAGGATCTGAATATATATTTTTAATACTAATGTAACTTTAGGCAAAACTGCTTTATACTGAGCTTAGGAAGGAGAAGGTAATGAAAAAGGCAGAATTAAAATTTATAACACAGAAATGCCAATATGAAGTATAGTTTTCCCACTAGCAAAAGTTTTCTATAATTCCTAAATTAATATAACATCTTTATTCAGAATCCATGTTTAGGATGGCAGTTGTAGATAGAAGAATCATGAATTGATGCTCACCTACACATTTTAACTCATTGCTCTAGTCTTTGCCAGGGTTGGCTCAACTGGCTCACATTTACAAACCATGTGTGCTATCCCTCTTTCCCTGCAGGTGCAAGTGAAGAGAATACTGAAGACATCTCAGCAGCTCAGCACTTAACCAGTGATTCAGACAGTGAAGTTTATTGTGACTCTATGGAGCAGCTTGGACTAGAAGAGGTAGGGGTTTAGTATTCCTGGGTGTATTTTGAAGCTGGAATGCTGCTTATTTTTTAATAGGTTCCTCTCAATCGAGTAAACATGGACATGAAAAGGGAATGACGTGGCTCATGCATGCTGTCCTTGTGTTTGAACTAGAGGGGTTTGCTCCTTTCATTGCCAGCATTTTACAACTTGGTTACTGCTAATCCAAAAGCTTTGAAGCCTTCAGAGAATTTATGTGAGGAGAAGGCTTCAAAAACAACAGTACAAAGAAACAATTGTCAAAAAAGGGAAAACAGTATAAAGAAACTAAGGTCTGTGTCCACAAATTAATGTAGGGTCTCATAACATCTAGGAATTCAGAATTCAGCTATTTTTAACAAATGGGAAGTATCTTTGTAACAATTCACTTTTTCCTTGCCTTTTTTTTGGCCTGATGACTTCTGCATTTGTTTCTTAGAATAAATAAAGAATAAGTGTTAGCAGGTGGCCTGTAGGCCAGTGACTGCAAGTGGCCTAGGTCTAAAGAAGTGGAGGATTACAAGGATTTCTGTGTTCTCTTGTATTTTCTTCAGTCACAATGTACACCTCTGACTTCCCTATAAAAGGTGAGCACCAACTGTGCTGCCATAGTTTTGACTGGATTTGTGCTCCTGCTGATTACTACTCATAACTGTAATCTTTGCTGGCTTTCTGGCGTGGATCTCCTTCAGAGGCCCAGGTTAAGTGTGGGCTTGCAGGTTGTACTCGGAAACCTCATTTCCTGATTCTGGAGAGAAGTGTGTGAATGGTGCCTGGGATCAGAAAGGCCAGAAGCACTCAGATATTGCATCATTCTCTTGTCTTCTCTATCCTGAGTATTAGGGAATTCATTTTAACAAATCAAAATTCTGCCCAGTAATGAAGCATGTTGGGAAATGTAATTTGATAGAAGTGCTGCAAGCTGTCTTATCTAGCTGATTTCCCAACCTTGTGTAACGTTCAAGCTTGTTTGAGATTCTCTGATTAAGGTGGGTGGATAATTTGTCAGAGTTTCCCAACCTGCATGAGGAAAGTTTTAGTTTTGCACGAAATAACAAATGTTTAGGTATATGTAAAGAAATACACAGGTAGAACTACAGGTCAATCAGTTCAAACTAGAAGAGGTTCACTTAGAGAAATAAATACAGCTGTTTCTTGGAAAAGACGTAGCCAGCATTCTCCCTTCAGTTCTGATGATCCAGAACTGCTATTTTACAAATCTGGGCAGCAGCTTCCATTTCACCGCTCCTCCTTTTGGTTATTTTGACTTCTCCATGAAGTTCTTTTTCAGCTGACTGACGTCCCCAGTCTGCTTCAGTGTATTCTTGTGCAAGGGCCTGTCCTTGCCCTGTGCCAAAGGCTGCTTGAACCACCCAAGACAGCCCCAGTGCAGAACCTGAACAGCACCTGTGTCATCCTTTTTTTACTGTCTTCCTGCAGTAGCACCCCTTTTGAGTGAGAAGTCGATAGAACAGTCTGCCTTTCCTTTGGTGTGAGGTGCAGGGCAGCCAAGCTGTTTGGAGCAGGCTGATGATAAGCTGTGTGCTCCCTTTGCTGTGAGTGCAAACACTGCCTGCCCAGGGCTGCTAACAGCATGGGCCTTCTGACTGTGCCTCCCAAATTCAAGGGAAGAAAGAGGCTGTTTCACTGTCTAGGAAGCAAAGCCAGTTTTACAGGGCAAAACTGAATGGTTTTGCATTTACAATAGAACTAAAATGTTCTATTTTAGTAATTACTGAGAATCAGTGTATGCTGGAAATGTCTAAAGAAATTCCTGTGGTATCACTGTTGTGAGATTTCCCTGAAATGCCTTCTCAGTCTGGAAATAACATTTAGACAATAGTAAGTATATTCTACAGGAAAACAACTGCTCCCCTTAAAAGCAGTCTTAATTCTGGGCAAAGTATTTTCTTAATGTGAAAGTAAAGATGATATTTTTTCTTTTAATGTTTAACTGTCATATTTTACAGAATTTAATGACTTGCTAATGTTAATTTGTAGCCCTTGGAGATCATCACATCAGCTAAAGGATCTTTAAAGCATTCATCCCATTTCTTGGATGTAGATCACAGTCCTCTGTTAGAAAATACGGATATTCCAAGGCGCACTTGCATGACTTATGGGAATCTCCAACCTGGAAATACTGGAGAGGGAGTAGCTGAAGAACAAGGTGAAGTCAAATGTGGAGGAGAAGATGGCAAAGCCAGTAATGGGGGTCCTCACAAGGAGAAAAAAGGTGGAGAAAAAGCAGATTTCTACAGTGTCAGAAGAGGGAGAGGTACTGTGATCCTGCATTTGTGTTCCCCCCTCTCCTCACTGCTATAAATTACTGGTGTCTGAGAAGCACGTGTCAGGACTGCCCAGTGGGACAGTCATGTGAACAGTGCTTCTGCTCTTCACAATAAAAATAGATAACAAAATGCCTATTACAGTGGGTAATGCCTATTACAGTGGGTACTCAAGCTGCTGCTTATGGCACTTGGGTTTTTGGAAATGTAATCCTCAAAACCAGTCTGTGCCTGAGAGGAGTTTCTTTAGAAGTTACATACTTACAGTTAAAATACATATGCATTTATACCTCTGTGGTGGTTTGTTTGAAGCCATGGAACGCCGTGGAAAGATACCAGTGACATATTGTTTTGTATGTAACTGGAATGTTAGCCACACCTTTGAGTGATTCTGATACTATCCATTATGATTCTTAAAACTTAATGATTCTTAATCACGTAATAGACCAGATGTTCAGTACCTCTGCACTTTTTAATTCCATAACACTTCTAATAGTGTCACCTATGAGCAGCACCATATTCCAGTGGTATGATCTATAAATTCAAGGATGAAATCAGTTTTTCTTGTAAAACCAATAAAAGGCAGAAAGTATTTTATTTTTAATTATAGCATGCCTTTTTGTATAGCACCTATAAGTAATCAGATGGAAAAATTAAAAAGAAAATCTAAATAAAACATTTATGTTGAAAACTATTATAAAGAACATACTATAGTTAACTATCTCCTCTTCTCTCTCTGGTTCTTTAATTGAAGTTTGCTACTTACAGGCAGAAACATGACAGGCTAGTTAGTGGTAGTTGTATCTAGTTTAAGGGAGTATTGTAGATTTCAAGTAATTGTCTTTTCTCTTCACTGTATTCCAGTGATCTTTGTTTTCCAGCTGGAGACTTTGCCAAATTTAAAACACATACTAAGACAGATCTTACTTTTTACTAAGGCAGAATTTACTGCTGAACTTGACTGGTTGTGTGTTAACAGATTTTGTAAGTGTTCTTGCAGTTCTAGGAATTTGGATGATACTGTCACACTAAGGCTGTAGGGAAACATCTCAGATGACATTTCAGTGACCTCGCAGTGCTGCTGAACTGTCTGAATATAGCCTGTGATGAGGAGTACCACACTCCTGGGTGAAAACTGAGGGAGAAAACTGAACTTTAAACATTTTCAGTAGAGCTGTAGCCCATTCTGTGTTTTGTGTTTCTGTTTTTCCTCCCTCTCAACAGGGCATAGACTTCAGCCTTTAGGAGACGGTTCCCAGGGTGGCCAGATGGGCAGTGGAGGGGATGGCGAGCGCTGGGGCTCTGACAGAGGCCCCCAGGGAAGCCTCAATGAGCAGATTGCAGTGGTGCTGATGCGGCTGCAGGAGGACATGCAGAATGTCCTGCAGAGGCTGCATATGCTGGAGGCTGTTGCAGCATCACAGGTACTCTTCTTTGGAGTTATTTGATCACCTTTTATGAAATGTCCTTGGATATTTTTGTGCTTTTTCATTAATATTTTTGACAATATTATCTTAAACTGTAAAGACATTTCAGTCACATTCTGTAGTTGAGTCCAACTTAAAATTTCCTATTGGTACCTACTCTTATCAGCACAGTTCTTAACTCTGGTACATGTAAGCACAAGCATGCCTTTTTTAACCTAGAAATTACCCATATGTTATTTCACTGATTTCTGATCAGACTGATCTTATCCACAGTTATTGATACACATTACACTGGCTCTATATGTACACTCCACAGTTAGTGTTATTAGTGCATGATCCCACAGAATTCAAAGCATTTTCAAAGAAATAAATAATCTCAATCTTCAGATGGTAAATGTTCACAGGCAGAACTTCAGATTCCATTTTTCAGATAGCAAGAGACTTGATTGTTCATAGCTTTCTTTCCTCGTCAAGTAATCCAGCTTTATTGGAATTGTACATCATGTCCTCATCCTGCCAACAGAACTCCTAAGCAAGGGTAGATATTATTGATACAGTGTTTCTTTTTTCTGTTTCAATGGAACATGTTGTGAATATAGTTGAACCAGCAACCTAAAAATGTTTGGTTTTGTTTGACTTGCTGATAAATTTTGATCTGCATGAGAATAAGCAAGCTGTACAAGCAATATCCTATGGGATGCACATACTCCAAATCTAAGGCAGCCACAGAAAAGGATTTATTAAAACCATACTTCTGCCACATCACAGATATTTAAGAATCTAATGTTTGGTTAAATACAGATTGATTTTCTATCTTTGCCTGAGCAATGTAAGTAGTAAAAGATTCTTCCCCAGCAGCTCATGCTGTGCTTGCTGTCCTTACCTAAGGAGAAACAGAAGCTTCTGTTTCGTGTTTACGTAAATTAAGGAAGACCTAGAAAACCAGCTGCTTTACTTTGTGGAAGCATCACAATAGTGTATGGGAATAGTCTTGAAAAGATTCTGATACTTCCATTTTCAGGATTGCCTGGAAGACATGGAACAGAGTATTCTCTTTCCTTTATGGTGTTAGACATGCCTGTAGCTGTAGCCCAGGCAAACTAAAGCAGTGTTTTTGACCTTAGTATTAGACTGGTGTTGAGACATGCAAGCAGGCAAATTAAGCTGCTGTGATTTCTGCTCTGGGCTGAAACTGGGACTAGACCAGAGATGAGAAAGTTGCAATGACAAGTTGAGCAGGAGAGCCTTCAAAAACTGTGAAGAGGTCCAGTAAGTGACACTGATTAATTTTCTAGGACACAGAGAAGTGATAAAATTACTATAAAGAGTAGTGGAAACATGAAAGGCAAGTTAGCAGCTATGTGGGGTCACATGGGGGTGGTTCTGTGCATTAAACTGTGATATATCCAGATTGCAAAGCCATCACAAGATGAAAAACCTCATATTCTTGTTTTGTGAAGAAGAAAAATTTTAATTGCAGTTTCCTTATTTTATACTTAAAAGCCTTTGTTTGTATTTAAAGGCAAAATCTGCAACACTACAGTCAAATTACCAGCCTCCCTCCTCTGTCAAGGTAAAATACTGTTTTTATGATGTGTAAAAAGTGTGAACTGTGAAAAAAGATTAATTTGAATATTTTATCTCTAGCTCTTGGTATGTGCTTTTTGTATTGTCTCTTCCTTGACTAGGAGATAAAAAAGAATCAGTCTGAGAAAATTACTTCATAGATTAATCTTTTCTTATGGTCTTACTATTATTTTCTTTGGTACTGTAGCATTTGAAGTGATGAGAAGTATACAGGTGGTATTCAATATGTGCACACATATTGCTCACTGGAATTTTTTTCTGTTTTCCTTAGAAACCATCATGGTGGCCCTTTGAAATTTCTCCTGGTATTCTAGCTTTTGCTGTCGTATGGCCATTTATTGCCCAGTGGTTGGTACATGTATATCACCAAAGAAAGCGAAGGTAAAGATGTGCATTCAATTGAACACGTACACTGTGTGTCACCTGTTTAAACCAATAGGTAATATTACCATGTTATTTAGACAGGACAGAAAATTCTTTGCCTTGAATGTTTGTCAGTATGAGAAAGTATTGGTTAATTTGACTTTATATGTAATATGCTTTTTTGTGTGGCAATTTATGTTAAATCTGTGAAATGTGATGCAGTATAAATAATTTTGACCATACACAAGTGGGTGAGGCTGGATAGCTTGGAAGCATCTCCATAACATTCTTTGATCCTCCTACTCATATTTTCTTGAGCCATTTTCACTGCTTTTAGACTTCCTAGTCCCGTTGTGCCATGAGAATTTTTTTTCCTATCACATCCTTTATAGATGTGCCTATCATATCCTTTATAGAGTGCCATCTGTCACCTATATTTAACATTTACTAGCACCTTACTATGATATTTTTGTAACATCTACCTTGACTTCCTTCAGCTGAAGGGCAGTTGAACTCTGATTTTGCTTTTTCTCAACTCTCTAAGCATCAGATCAAGTGAGTGTTCTCTAGTTAGTGTCTGCTTACTTCAGCCTCATACCTGGTTCTGTTAGCTTAGTATGCTCTTGGCTTTTACATCTTTTTCCTCTGTCAGACTGCAGAGAGTTTGCACACGTGTGGATCTTAGGAGAATTAGCTGAATTTGCTCTAGCTTTTTAATGTTTGCTAGTTTTCCCTGTGGTAAATCACAGAAACACAGAGTAGCTGAGGTTGAAGGAAGGCTCTGCAGGTCATCTGGTCCAACATCCTTGCTCAGCCAGGGATACTTAGAAGCCGGCTGCCCAGGACTGTGTACAGGGAAACCCCACCACCTCCCTGGGCAACCTGTGGCAGTGTTTCCTCAGAAATGCTCCAAACCTTTAATCATCTTCCTCGGCCTTTGTTGGACTCTCTCCAGTTTGTCCATGTCTCTCATGTAGCCAGAGGCAGACAGAGCACTCCCGGTGTGGTTTCTCCAGGGCTGAGAGAAGGATAGATCTCTTGCTCTGTCTCTAATAGATAGATCTATTAGAGCTCTAGATAGATCTAATAGAGAGGAAGGATCACCTCACTCACCCCAAAGGGATAATGCAGGAGGGGATAATGTTGGAAGGGAAGCCTGTAACACCACTGGCCTTTGTTGCAAGGGCATGTGTCGGTCTCATGTTCAACTTGGTGTCCACCAGGATGCCCAGATCCTTTTCTTCCAAGCTGCCTCCCAGCTGGCACATACTGATGCCTGGGGTCGTTTCTCCAGTGCCAGACTAAGCACTTCCCCCTGTTGTCTTTCATAAGGTTCCTGTCAGCCCATTTTTCCAGCCAGTTGTAGTCCCTCTGGATGGCAGCACCACCCTCTGGGATATCAGCCACTCCCAGTTTGGTGTAATTTGCAGCTTTGCTGAGGGTGCACTCTGCGCTCTGCCTGTCATCCAGGCCATTGCTAAAGGTGTTAAACAGGATTGGCCCCGGTATCAACCCCTGGCATTCACGCTAATTACGGGCCTCCAGGTACACTCCTGTCACTGAGCATTGCTCTTTGGGCCCAGCCCATGGCTTTGTAAACAATACAGCACCACAGAGGCTGCAAATCTGCCGGGGAGCTCCCCTGGCTCACAGCTGTCAGCAGCAGCATCGGTGTTGCTGCACTGTCTGATGAAAGCAGAGATTGCAGTACTGAGGCTTTCAGGCAGTTATGCACGTTTTGCTCATTCTTTGCACTAGCAAAGGGGAAATTTCCCCTTGTCAGCAAGGACAAAGTTGGGGTGTTTTAAATCAAAACTATTTCTTTTAAGTATTTTACTTGAAGCTTCTATGAACTTCAGTGTTCTGCTAATTGCTCTTGCATGGCTGTGTTTTCTTCCTCTCTCTGAAGTGTGCTGTTCTTGAAAATCTTTTTTTATCATTTATTCTGGCCTCTGTAGCACCCTCAATCCAGCCACAGATTCAGACAGAAATCGGTTTTTAGAAAAGCACCCTTTCCAGCAATTTTTCTAGTATATTGTCCTAGTAATTCAGTGTTCTGATGAATAAACACATGGTACATTGCTTTTAGTTTGGATTTGACCAGCTTCAGTTTGCATCCATTGGATTTTCCTGTATCTTTATGCAGTTGACAAAGAGCCTGTAACGTGTTTTCCATGGTTATGTTTTGCTATCACCAGGTCATCTCATAATCTATTGCTTAAACAAAACAAATGGAGTAACTGGAATCTCATTTTAAAATTGTTTTCTAGCCTTAGAATGATTCTTGTTGTTCATTGCCAAATGCTTCAGTTTTTCAACATTCTTTTTGAGTTTTGGACGCCAGGATTTGTACCAGTGGTAATACCAGTGTTGGTGTGAAACACAGAGATAGCACAGCCCCATGTTTTGTTTACTCCATCATGTATTGTTTTGAGATGAACTTCAATAACAGAAACAACTCAAGAATTTTTTGTGTTCTTGGGCATTTCTCTCTGTTTCTGAAGTCTGCTCATAGGCAGAATTTAAGGACTGTGTGCTTCTGAAGCACATTTCTATCTGGAGTTCTATCTTTTAGCAATGTGTAGGAAGCTGATCGAGTACACTCAGTGAGAAAAAGGAATTTCAAAATGAGTCCTTTTCTCCTGTCCCATGGCCAGTTTCAGCTTGTGCTCTTAGGCAAGGTGCGTGAGCTCTTAGGCAATAGCTGTTCACAGTGCCTGCATTGACCCTGTCTGTGTACTTTTAGTTTCAAATTATGTGAACTGTCCCTGCAGCAGAAACCACAAGTCTCTGCAACCATGCAAAGTTCTCTTGTGCTGCAGCTGTGGAGCCTTGACTTCTAAACCCTTCTGCACAGTGTAGCAAATTCCCTGTAACTGTCGAGGGACAGCCTTCTGTAACCTTTGTGTTTAGCTCTTGTCCCTGGGCAGGGGTAGCTCAGTTCCACCCCAGCATCTCTCTACCTGTCCCCTGTTCCTTTATGGGGAACCTAATGCTGAAAATCTGGGTGCTCATACTGGAGCCTTCACCAAGAAGGCTTGAAAACCTGAATCCTAAGGGCCCTAAACACAGTTAGAAATATATTTTGATAACAGTAAAAGTTGTCTAGGTTCAGCTCATGATTTTAGAACCCTCTAATTTTAAGTTTTATGGAGTCATGGGGAAAACAGCTCTTAAGTGTTGCTCTGCTGAGCCAGCACACCACTGACCCAGGGTCAGGGATTTTTCTGTGGAATTCCATCTGCAGTTCCAAATTCTTAGTGAATTTTCTACTCCTTGGTGTAAGAGGGCAAATTTTCAGATGTCTTGAAGCCCTGTTGTGTTTTATTGGAATGGAAACCTTTCACATGTATCCTTAATTGATTTGTTTGTTTAGACAAATGAAAAATCATCTCATATGTGACGGTACATTAAACTAATATTTGTTTCCTCTTCTAGAAAACTGAACTGAGAATTCATTACTGTGTTTAAGGACTTCTAGGAGAAGACGGCCCTGGAAAGCAAAGGAAATCTGAATTCTCATAGAATCTCAGAATTTGGGATGATCTTCCTTATATTACAGTAATATTTTGTACTACCTTTGAGCTAAATGTTTAAGGACTAATATTGAAACTTGAATGATTCACAGCTCCTAGGTAACAAATAAATTGAATAATTCCATCCTTAACACCATATGAACAATAATTATTTTGGAATGTGCTTGTGGATGGGCCTTCAGTAATTACTGGCCTCGCTGATGTCAGTTAATGAAGAGAATAACATCTCTGTAAAAGAATAAATGCAAAATATGTAAAACTGTCACTTTAACATAGAAATAATTTTACAATCTCAAGATCCCTGCCTGTTTTTCCACAGCATTACGTATTACCAGGTGAAATTCAATACATTGTAAGCTGTTGGAAAAATACAATATAGAGCTAAGGAATTCAACTCGTCGTTTTTGCTGCTAAACTAGTGTGGGGCAATTTCCATATAAATTGGTCAGAAATGAAGTTGAATCCTTCACTTATCTTGTAAAATTGTAAAGAAGATTTGGGAATTTGTATATATCCTGAAAGTTAGAGCCATTAATAACAGGGGGACTGTCAAATACCAGTTTGGAAACAGCATGTGGTACAAGGGATCCATGTAAAGAGGCTGCACCTTATCTTTTTAACTTTCATAACTGTATTCTTGTTGACAACAGCTTATTTTAACTGAAATGCGTAGTTTAGGCACAAGGTGCTTTAAAATGAGACGAAGACTAGCTCAGTAAGTCTAGCTTTATGCTTTTAAAAAGCTCAGTGCACTGTAAGTTTTCTGTTGGCACTTAAATTAAAGTAAGATTTAATGTATTGTGGATTTTCCCCAAGTCACATCATGAAACATATCAATTCTGGTATGTCTTTCTTATCCTTCTATTTCCTCTCAGAAAAAACCTTTTCAGCTAATTTTGGAGCTGATATTTTTCTTTTCCCCACAGAATATTTATTAACCCATATACAGACAGAGGTACAACCTTGTGAAGTTTGCTTGACAAAAGCATGCTTTACACCTAATTTTAAAATAAATTAATATATAAGTTGTCTAAATCTCTGGAAAATGTAAATGCACTAAAAATTAGACAGAAAACTTACAGTTTGCTATGAAGAATTATATCACAACATAATCCATGGTTAAGCTCTGAATCTTCAAAAATTTCACCATTATTGATGTGCTTTCATTTTCTACCAGGACTACATCCTACAAATAATTTTTAAGGAAAGTTTTTTTGGTCCTTCCTGAAAATATTTTATAGTTTGGAAAACATTTTTCATATAAGCTATACTGTATAAAAATGTAATCACAGAATTTAATGTTGGTTTTACCAGAGAAATTTTAATCTTGTTTTTTAGTTATGTGAAAATTTTTTTAGTTACTTTTCCCCTCTTCTGATTTTCTTATCAAAGCTGAATTTAAAAAATAAAATAGCTGTAACCTCTTTGAAGACTGCTGTAACAAGCAGATGGTTTCATGTGCCAGAGATGAGTTTTGGCATGAGATGTACTGAAAACTCAGGTTTGAACAAAGCTTATCCTGGAAGTTCTGCTGGGAGCTGAAGCCATTGTGCCTGAGCTTAAAATCCCTAAAGTGACTGATTTCTTATGCGAAGGGATAGAGATCATACAGGAAGGACACTCGAGCTTGAAGGTCACATGAAACCCCAGCCTCCTGAAGTAGCATGTCTTCTGCCAGGACAAACCACCCTGGAGTGCCTCCCACAGCTGGTGTCACCTGTAGGGGTTGAGCTCTTAGAGATGGGACAGACATTCCCAAAGGTACTTAATTGTTAACCTCTCCCTGAAATAAATGTAGGCTTGTACTATCCTTGTTATTTATTCATATTTCAATAAATCAATCCCTTAATATTTTGTATTTTATCTTGGACTTAATATTTCCTAAATGCTGCACAGCAGATGCTGTGTATGCAAGAGCCTGCTGGCTGTATCAGGAAGAATCAGTCGCAACCTGAAAGCTGTAATACAAAATAACATCACTTGAGTAACAATTCACTTGTAACTCAGAACTGGGCCTCAAACTCACCATAATTTGAACAGGTTCCTAGCTGGTAGGTATTTCAGCTTAAAGGTAAGGAAAACTGGTTGTTTAGTTTTTTTATCGTTTGCCCAAGTGCAAAGAGACACAGCTTCGATGTGGAGGCGGTGGCATAAGCAGATGGCTGGAGCTCAGACCTGGGATACATTTGTTCAGCCTGTGCTCCCTGCAGGAGGGCTGCAGCCCAATCAGTTCTGCATAGCACTGGACAGGGCCAGACCCAGCCCTAAACCGCACTTGTGAAGCAAACATCAGTCTGGATATCTTGCACAAATCAGGCTGCACCTGAAGTTTGCTCTGTATCAAACCAGATTAGACACTCCATCCCCTCAGAGCTGCTCAGCTGAGAGCACAGAAGCAGAGCTGGGTCTGGGTGTGTGCATGGTGCAGCTGCTCCATCCTCAGGGCTCTGCTGCTTCGGTTCTGGTGCTGTGGCAGCACAGCGGGTGCTGAGGAGATGGAGCCACCATCCTTTCTTGACTCATGTGAGGTATGCAGAGAAGGAAACTCACACCCTGCAGGCATTACCACTCAGGACTTTGCTCTCCTGCCATCTCAGTACACAAATGTAGCTGGTACTAAAGCTTCCAGGCAGGGGCTAGCAAGTTATGAGCTAACTGAAGGGCACACAGACCTGTACTGAAATTAAAAGGTATTTCCTTACTTAAAAATCACTGCCTTTGCTGAGGTAGTAGTGGGAAGCACTCAGGGTTTCTTTGTGTAAAAAGAATCCATCTGCCACACTCCCAGCAGAGGCAAAAGTAACACAATGAAAGAAAAACAAGATGCAGAAGCAGCAGCACAACTGCACTATTTTATTTTATATATTTACACAAAAGTAAAGTGAATTTTTGAAGCATGAATTTTGAAGTATGTGCAAAGTGAACTTCTGGAGAATGAAGTAGAGAGGAAGATAATGCATTTTATTGCCAAAGTAACCATGTGGTAAACCAAATCATGGTGAAACTGGAATCTCTGAGCTCAACAACACATGGCAGCCCTTCAGCACCTTGCCCCCAGACACTGCCCCATATGTAAGTGTGCCCAACAGCACATAAGGGCTGGGAATAACTGTCCAAAACTGCTGCTTCTGTGTAACCAAGTGCAACCCTGATCTCTCCAGTAGTTTTTAGATGGACTGCGCTAATGGCTGATAAACTGTCTCCCAAGATGACCTGGAAACTACAGAGTTTATGTGTAGCTTATGCACATAAAGTTTAGGCCTTCAGGGAGCACCATGTAACAGCTGGAGGACTTGCCAAGTGGCACTCCACAGCTTCTAAGGATCAGAAACTTTTGCCAGCCTACACTGTTATTTGTAGATCCTTACTAATAAGAAACACTAGATCTCTTCCAGCTACTACATTATACCTTTTAAACTTTTGCTTGTAGTATTTCAAGTCAAGCAACAAGTGGAACGAAACCAGTGGAATTGAGTTGACAAGGAATTCCATGTTGAACAATAAAGCTAGGATTCACCTTATTACAAGAGATAAAAGCCCCATCAACCAAAACCACCCACAACAAACAAAACCACATCACAAATCTCAACAATCAACGTCTGACATTCAGCTCCATGTTTACCATAACCAGGATAAATGCAAGATAATGAAGAGAACAGGATATTGCAATATTTTCAGGGCTATTAGTGTGAAATTGAAATTTTGGACAGCAGTGTAGTGATAACTTTATATTAAACATTCATATTTGTCAATTGGCCAATTTACTGTTCTACAGATTCTATGTTTTTGTATTAATTCTGTGTTTTTGCATTAATCAACTGGTAGAAACCCCAACAGTTTTCTTTTAGGATAAGATTTTTATAGAAGCTTACTTGTAAATGATTAAGAACTACTTCAAGGGGTTAAAGAAGATTATACCAGTGCAAGAAGTTTCTTCCACCTAGATGGGAATGTGTTATACTGTCAAATGGAAACAGGTGTAACCATTTGTAAAGCACTGAACACAAAGAGCTGTTGTGGTGTTCAGTTTCTTATTTCTTTGACATGTAATTATAGTTAATTCTTTTAAGATTTGCTTTCTTAAACTAGATTACTAGAAATGGAAGAATAAATTGCATAAAATACCAGTGATTAAGGTACCCTCCTACCCCAGTTTACATATTCCAACTGTACACAGGAAAACCACTAAGGAAGGTCTCATCACTTTCAGAGAACGTTGTCTATGAATACTGCTTCAGTAGTGCATTCATTTGTTAGCACCTTTTCCATCATGTAACAATTGCAGTATGACTGAACAATTTAGAAGTTCTCTGAAACTGCAGTCCTTAGCAAAGGGAGTGAGATTCACTGTATGTTTTGCAACTTGCCAAGATTCTGTTACACAAATTCGAGTTATCACAAAAAGAGCTGGGATTGGTCATTCTGAGCTATTAAAAATCAGCTCTCTTTAGGTCTTTCTAGGCAACTTCCTTTTTCTTCACCATTCCAGTTCCTTTCCCAGCAACCTGAGGGGACAGCAGGAAGCCTGGCCTTATTTGCTCAGAATTCCATCAATAAATCTTGTCTTCCAGGAAGCGGGGTAATGAAGGGACAACTCACTACTGCTACAAAAAGAGTCGGTTCATGAAACCAAAAGGCACTTGGCAAAAATCACTGGCAAAATGCTTGGCTTCTGGCACATGGCCCTTGGCTGGTAACACCATCTAGCACAAATGGTCTTTATCTAACATATATTAACCTGAAAAATTAAAATATTCTTTAAGTTAGAGACACATATGCAAGAAAAATACTGAAGACTATTTAAACAGAATTATCTACAAATACACCTCTAAAACCTAGCAGACACAAGATTTGTATTGCATTTAAAGATAAATTTAAATATACTTCCCCTAATTTAGGTTTATACAGAATATATACTTCTATCTTATATTCTAGTCAAAATCCAGGCTCTGACTGTGAGTTTACAAAACAGTCTGTTAGCCTACAATATATTATAGTCTTTAATATTTAGCAGCTTCAGTATGGATACTGCTTGCTAGAAAACAAAAAATCACCTGTCACTTGTCATCTGACACAAGGGAGCACACACAAACACTGGGCATTTTCTATATAAAACCAGTAACTGCTAAAACGTATGTTCAGTCCAGCTTCCTACAGCCCAAGGGGTTACAACACAACAACTTAAACAGAGCATTTGTTTAACAGACTTGCCCCAAGTATCCTTGGACAGGATAATAACCAGAGGAACTCCTGCCAGTCTCATGTGACACCTCTAGCCAAATTAACTTGGAATACCGTTGTATCTTCCCATCCCTTCTTGGGAATAAGACAAACGGAAGACAAGACATTACAATGCTGCATTAAGATTTCAATTTTCCACCTTGAACAGAAATGACTGGTTTTGCACAGTGGATCTATATTCACACTGCTCAGACAGGACTGCTCCCAAACCAGCTTGCCACCACACTGAACCACCAATAGGTAAGTTATTAATTAGATACAATTATAATTCCTTTATATCCTTTCCCTATTATGTTTAGCTGGGAAATAAAGCTACACTTCCTAACTGGAATAATTATTACTATTAAAAAGCCCCATTATTGCCAAGTGTTATTAGGTCCAAGAAACACAATGCTCTGGCCTCTTAGTAAGGTGCAGTGAGATAACAAGTAGCACAAAGGCACTTGATACCAGTTTCATACAGTAGTTTCACTTTAGGATAAAGAAGGCTATAATAAAAATAGACTGGCAACTTGAAACACACTAAATTCAGCAAGGAAACTTAGTCAAGACCAAACTAGGGTTCAAGACAACTCTAAGTGTGCAAAACCATGGAGAACGTTCACTTATCTTGATGCTATAAGCTAAATCCAGACACAGTCAGGTGCTGAGCATTGTTTCTAGCATCAAAGTAAGAGGTGTCAGTCTCATCATCCGGCTGAGGTATAAACGGCATCGTTTGGTTCTGGAGATTATCCCAGTCCACCCCATGAAAGAGGGGGTGATGCTTCAGTTCTGAAACAGAAGTTCACAAGCATTATAAACTTCCTCATGTCCAAGCCCCATAGTCACTTTGTTCTCTCATCTATAACTGTCAGTAGATTTGCTCTATATTCCTTTTCTACAAGTTCATAAAAGTGCAAATTGCAATTGGGCTTTGATTACCCCCAGCTTTAGTAGGATCAAACCGTTGGCAGGACAAGTAGCTGCCACCCCCATCCAGGGAACCTGTTCCATACAGCTCCACTGAGCCAAAAGCAGCTTGAAAGCTGCTCTTTCCTAGAAAGCTTGAATTTAGAGAAGCACAGCACTACAACAACATAACTGGGATTTCCCAGTACAAAAGGCTTAATGCTATAGCAATAAAAGGGAGAGCACAAATTTGGGAGAGGGGAGAGAAGATGGCAGTGATGGAAGCTTAGGTACAACGAGAAAAACTTAATGGCTGTCCTGAAAACTACTCATCCAACTCCACTTCAGTAGGCTATAAACTGGACAAAGAGGCCAGCTACAGTTGTAAATCTTGACAAAGAATGAATTTCGAAGAAGCTCAGATAGGAAGAAACCATTATGTCATCTATTTTAAAATTCTGCCCTTGACAAGCAATTTAGATTTCACTCTAAAATCCAGAAATAAAGACAGTAACTTATGTTTAATTAAAGCACCTTCAAATTGCTTTTTGGGAACTATCAAAGCCACAGAATTTTCTGTTGACGTAATAATCTTCATTCATCATCTTGTGCCTTCTCTATTTTAATTTGGCTTGATTTCAGCTTCTAGCATTTAGTCTCTTTGTGTGTAAGACTTTCCATAGTAATTTCCCTCTCTAGTGATATCCTGAACAGTTCTCATAAGATTTCTTTCTCTATTTCCAAAATACCTCACTCTAAATTTCTTTCCATTATCAACTTAAAAAAAAACCAAAACATAGTCACTGTTAGCAATAGGAAATGTTTAAGCCCTTCTACAAGGGAAAAAAAAAAGTAGACTTTGTACAATATATATTGTCCAACTTGGTATTCTCCTATGCATTCAGCAAAGACAGGCTGATTCCTAAGAAAAAACTGCTCTCTCTGAATTAACTGTTTGTTGTAGGAGGCTTCTGTCCCAAAATAACATCTTTTAATCAAGGTTCCCAACATCATTTGGGTTAAAAATTCCAAATACCCATTAGATAAGAGGAAACTTCGGTACTTCAGATGCCCAACACTAAAAATGCAGAGCAGAACAGCAGTAAAGCAAAACAGAAGTTCAATTAAAAAAAAAATTAAAAACCAACAAAAGAATCCAGCCCCAGAATTACCTTGTTCAGAAATTAAAAACCCCACAAGAGATACAGAAAATACCACAACTTGTGAAGTGCTGTGGTACTTTACATGGAACCTAGTGAAACCGCCTAAGTTTCAGGAGGAGGAGATCAGCACTTAAAAATGTGCAATAAGTTGCAAACAGCAATTTTAATACTAACCCTTCAGTCCAGCTCTCTTAGTAGTGTCAATTGTTAGAAGAAGATCTATTGCATTTTGGGCATTATCAGACAGCTTTTCTTCACCCTCAGGCCAGGGAATATCTACAGACAAAGACAGAGTTGAGTTGGTAACTCGAACTATAAAACAAATAATGGAAATACATACTTGCCCTGATTACTGAAACAGATTACCTCTTTTCAAAATATTTTGGAAGACCTGTGTTGGTGTCTCATCGTTAAAAGGTGGAATTCCAGTTAGAAACTCAAACAGACAAACTCCAAGGGCCCACCAGTCTACAGCAGAACCTGGTAAAATAAATCCACATCATTACACTTACAAAAATGATACTTGCAAAGGCTTAAAGATAAGCAAAAGCTGAAGAGTGTTTAAATTCTGCAAGTTTCTTGAAAATTATAAAGTGACAAGTTGTATTTAATATTCATGCAGATTAAAAATATATTAAAATGTTTTTAAAGCCACTCTGCTCCTTAATTCGTTACAGATAACACTGGGGTTAACTGAAAAAACCAAGGGGGCTCTTAGTAACAATCTAGTTATCAACTCCCATCACAGAGAATGCACGAGCTAACTTCTCCAAGAGATTGCTTTGTGATAAGAAATAGATTCCTCATGACTAGTGCCTGGGTGAGCGCTCCATTTTGCCATCTGTGCCCTTCTCTCACTTCTTTAAAAAGTCTCCAAAGTTTCAGACTATTGAACTTCATTTTTGTTTGTCTAAATTATGATGAGCATCATGAAGGCAGCTTGCAGAAACGAGCCAGCACACATGAAGCTCGCATTACATTCCATTACACTGAACTGACTGGGGCAATGTATAGTTACTAGCTATCTCTGCTTTGTTATTAGATAGTTCTGGTTTTCCACATTCCAAGGTTTTTTATTTATGCCGATCTCTCCTATTAATGTACATTGAAACCAGCAGGCAAAGCAATCCCAGACACCACTGCATGCATCCTAAGCTTCCTGCGTCTTCAAGCCATGCCCACTCCACCATAGAAAGAACAGATGCCACAATTGCTGTTAAAAAAATAAAAATACTTTGAAAGGTAATAAATCTAATTGTTCTTGGCTTTTTTGGCATAAAAAAAAAGCTTAAGACACCTCCAAGCAAATGAATGTTTTGAGCCATTTCACAAAGACTACTGTGAAGTTTAGAAATGCTGAAAACCAGAGCGTTTAGCCAGTAATCTAATACACTTTTAGCAGCTCCTAACAGCGGTAAGAGTGCCCACCAAGCTAAGCACATCAAAGCAGTGAGTTCACATCCACTGTTGTTAGGAGTACCTGGATGTTCAGTAAAATACTCCCAGCTCCAGTCAAAGTCTAATAAGATCACAACCTGAACAGTGTAATAACCAGGTTTCAGCAGCATTTTTTCCCCACACAAAGTCTACCTAATATTAGATTAACTCCTACCATATCCCTGCTAAACAGGACCTAAGGACAGCATGAAGCTGTCCTGGGGAGGTGAAGGTGGGATATTAAGAAAAGTTTTTTCACCCAGAGGGTGGCTGGGACTGGAACAGGCTCCCCAGGGAAGTGGTCACAGCACCAAGCCTAGCAAGGGTTCAAGAAGTGTTTGCACAGTGCTCTCAGGGACATGCTGTGACTCTTGGGGCTGTCCTGGGCAGGGACATGAGTTGGACTCAATGGTCCTTGTGGGTCTCTTCCAGCTTGGGCTATTCTACGATTCTGTGATTTGAAGCAAGAAGCAGTAACACCAGGTCTTGTGCACCTGAACCTTCTTCACCCATAGGCAAAGTACCTCAGACTGACTGTAATAAAGTGAAAGGCAGCAATGAGAAAAAGTGTCTCTGGCTTTACCTCATGTTAAACAATTTAAGAACGCTGACTTTCCTTCTGTAGTACATGTTTACATGTGTGATTTCCAATAGCTTAATCACACTGATATGATGTTTCCTGATTCTGTGAGCATCACGCATTTTTATGTGGAGGCATATTGGACGTGTCTTTCTATATAGAAACATTGTTCACCCAAACAATGTTCTCAGAAACTGTGATCTGGTTATACTTTGACTGTTCAGTTATGCTGAACACTTCAGTTCTGCACAGAATATAGAAAACTCACCAGAGATCAGAGTCCCTGCATATGAAAAGACAATGAAGTAAAAATATTAAAATTATTGCAAAAAAATCCCCCAAAACGTAACAAATGCAAACACTGAATATCAAGTATGATTCTCCAAACACATAGGAATGAAGATTTTTTTTTCCCTAAGGTAGTATTCCACAATAAGGAAAGACAGCAATGTTAAATCTAAGTTAGAAACAAAAATAAAATAGTTTTGTAACATGATTAATTAACAAGCAGCTCAACATGTGAAATATTTAGTGAGGGAAAATTTGAAGCTCCAAAAACCCTGGCTTCACTGAAGGTAATGAGAGACTTGTACTTTCCTGACACAAACCCCAGACTCTGCAAGTTTTCACTGAAGTCCTGAAAACCCAGTAACCACAGAGAAATCACCCTGTGACCAAGTTTCACATTATCTAAGTAGCACTGATTATATTTCCAAAATATTATCCAGTTTTTACATCTGCCAGATATTCAGGAATTCTAAATGGAAGCGCAAAACAACAACTACTTATGTTTAGCATTTTCAGTTTTTACTGTTAAATTGTTAAATCTCTTCATAGTTTTAATTAATTTGTATTAGCAGAATTTTATTGCTCCACAGGATAGTAATCACTACCTCTCAGTTAAGTTCTCTCTTCCCAAGACTTGTAGCTCTACAAAAATAGGAGTATACTTTTGGGATGGAAACAAAATGCAATTATACATCAACAACTGTATTAGAGACAGATATAATGCATTTTATTTTTGTTAATGCTTCTTGCAATTTAGCAGAAAACTATTTCAGACTTTTTGTTAATCTCAGTGGATCTCAGAATCTGAGACAAAGAAATTTATGCCCTTCAAAGTTGTGCTATTTTAGTATAGCATTTTGAAAACAAACAAACCAACCCAAAAAATCAACCTCCAAAAATTCGATGGCTATCACTGCACCCTTATACAGAAGATCCTGTCAGATGTCTGGAGCGTTTCATGAGGTCACTCAACTCAATAACTGATTTTAAGGCAACTTCATACTATTGTCTGGCTTCACATAACACTTTAATATCAATAAACACAGAAGACATTCTAAAAATAATTGAAGGCTTAAGCCTTTCACTCTAAAATTTCACTAAATATCCCCTTTCCCATCCCAAAGAATCTTTAAGGGCGCTCAGGATGACCAAGTTGTTACTCCTAAGCAACGTACAAGTCTCAGGCTGTCAAAGCAGCTTCCAATGCTGACTGGCAGCAAGCAAGACTGCGATGGACAACCAAAACCTCTGGTTATGAGAAAGCAGTAAAGGAACGGAAGGAGCAGCTGAAGCAAACACAGCCATCCATGATGGCAAAAGCTTAGCACTAGCTGTTTTTGAAGAATTCCCAATCTTATTGCTTGAAGGGCTTACAGTTCTACAGACATTTAGAAATGCAAAGGTGCCACCTTTCCAGGACTGACAGATGGCTGGTTTGTCTTACCATGAGGCTGTGTCAAAAGCAGCTCAGGTGCCAGATAGTCTGGGGTCCCCAGGATGCGTTCACCTTCTACGGGAGCAGCTCCTCTTCGAACACTCTTTGGAGTCCTGTATGGTGTGCCAGCATCCCCTTGATAAGGGGTCTGAAAAGATGGGACAAGGACTTCAGATGTCAAACAAAACCAGCTCAGAAACTCCCATCTCCAGGTTTAGTCACAGATGTAATAATTGATACTTAAGTTCAAGCCAAGAACAAGTCACAAAACATTCCCTGAAAAACACGTGTGAAATGTGCTTCCACTGCTTTATCTCAACGGTCTCGAAGCACAAAGATGCCTACTCTGAGAAACTTTTCCTTAAGTTCTTCCTCCAGTGTCACATCCAGCAGCTATCATTGTTCACATCAATCTTTGTAATAGGCTTGTAACTGGCCCTTGACAGAGACATTATGCCATCACTTTTAACAGGATTTAAAAAAAAAAAGGAGCAGGTACAGTGGCAGTTACAAGCAGCTGAACAGCATTCACACTGTCTTGGGAAGAGTGCAGGATGACAAAAAACCCCAAAAAAACAAATGAACAAAAAACCCCCAAACAGTACATTAGGAAACTCCCACTACATTAGGAAACCTATAACTGCTCACAGAAAACACGACACTGCACGAGGAATAGAATGAGACAAAATAACACAGGCTTTTTTTAATCAGTTCACTGTAACAGCAAAGATTTCTCAGAGATGGACAGTCAATGTGTGTTGAGCCAAAGACAAACCAGTGAACATAAAGCTACTGCTAAATTCTTACAGATATTCTAATTTTGGCCACACAAGTGCAGCAAATGAAACCCTGTCAACAGAGGTCATTTTGACAGACTACCTCAAACTACTTGAGTTTTCCCTAGATTTTCCACTGAAATAATTTCAGGTCCCTAATGTCCAACGCATGTACAAAGTTTTTATCAGCCTCCTTACCTACCTGATAGACCTGATATGATCTTCCTTTCTGTAATGGAGTGATAGCTGTTGGGTAAGAGCCACTGCAGGCAGGCGAAAGATCCATTATCTCTAAAGAAGCCATGCTGCATGGCTCAGATATATTGGATAGATTGATTGGACTATTGTAACTCCGAAAAACAACAGCATTTTTTTTGAAGAGACTCAGTGCTTCCTTCATCTTTTCTGAAGGAGAAGATACTGTGTCAAGGTAAGTTTCTTCCACGTGTTTCTGGTCATTATCCTTTTTTTGATGTAAGGGCTTGCAGTCCTGGACTGTATGTGCCTCCTCTCCATACTGTGAGGCATCTCGAGACTCCGGTGATGTTATTAGCACACCTTCAGGTTTTGGTTCCTCAAAGGAGAGATCTTTAACACTTCTGTCCAAATCTAAAAGCTGTTTTTCTAGATGGCTTTCTGTAACAGACACTTCAGGAAGTAAGTCAGAATCTGCACTGAAGGCATCTAAAGGTTTTTCATCATCAGTGACTAAAAAACTTGAGTTCATGTACTCCTTTTCATCATCCTTTCCGCAGTCTGCATCCAGATCACACATAAGATTTTTAGCTACAGTTGGAGTAAGCGATCTTTCTACTGTTTCCTGCTTACAAATAAAACTCTTAACTTCTTCCTTGCTTTCACAGGTGTCACGGAGGCATCCATCATTACAAAGCATTAAGGATTGAATTTCTGTTGTCAAACCTGTCCCTTTGTTTGCTGGAAATTCTGAGATCTGACAGCCACGTTTATATTCTGCATTGCTTTTTTTAACATAGTTAAGTTCCTGACAAGGGCTAGTGTCAACTGATTCAAAGCTTCTTTTTACACCTGGCTTTTCAAACACCACTTCCTCTTTGACAGGCTCATTCTGCCTTGAAAGTGATTGTTGTAGTCTGGAAGTCTCCACTGTTTCATAAGTCATTTCTCTTTTATTTACAAAGACTTTTTCTTTCCAAAGCTTGTTTTCAGAAATACACTTCCTTACTACACCTTTCACATCCAGAGTGCTCACAGGAGTATCTGTTATATCCAAATGTTCACTTCCCAACTTCTGCCTACTGCCAGACTCATTGCTGGCAATGGGAGAAATGGCAGACTCAAGTTCTTTCCTCTTCAAAACTTCACCACCTTTGCTATTTGGCAACATAGCATTTGAAAGGAGAGCTGACCCACTGTTACTGGTTTTGCATGTGGTAGAACGAGGTTCATCTTCACTTTGCTGCAAAAAAGCACGTTAAGTTTTGAGTATCAAGAAAAATATGATTACAGCATTATAGCAACACTTAATTTGAAATACTTTATTACAACCTTCATAATGAAATGCAGATTTGCAAGCCTTACTCATTCTAACTACTACTAGTGAAAAACCATACTTCAAAATATAAAAAAACCCAAAACCAAATAAGGAATAACTTGGTAATTTGACTTCTTTTAAGAACATAAATAAGTTCACTATAATACAATAGAAAATGACATTTTTAAAT
Organism: Motacilla alba alba; assembly: GCF_015832195.1. NCBI lineage: Eukaryota > Metazoa > Chordata > Aves > Passeriformes > Motacillidae > Motacilla > Motacilla alba. Next base: position 16,139,100 of record NC_052017.1, on the reverse strand, counting down.
GCCAAAGGATGAAAAAATAGAGCAACTGATGTTGCATTTGTGATTTTATTTTAAGAAGTTAAGCTACAGAAGTTTTCAGTTTCCAAGAAAGTTCAAAGGAAAGAACCCCATTATAGTACCCTGTGGTATATTACACTTCAGAGATGACAAAAGGAAAATCTGATATTCCTAATGTTTTGATAACACAATACTAAAACCAAAGCCTAAGAAACAGATAGCTACAGAATAATAAATTGTTTTAAATGTAAGTTGTTCTGTATGCTCTAAATAGGAATCATGGCAAGGAACTACATAGCACATCAGCATTTTCTTTTAGGTTTGTGTTTGTGCAGAATTTCATGAACCCATTAAAATAGAATAAAATACTTAAGGATAAAATATTATCAGCTATAATTATTGGTGTTAGGTTAGTTGATACAAAACCCTTCAGTAAGAAAAAGCCTTAAACTTTTCAGTTTAACAGCTACTAGAAGTTTGAAGGGGATTTTACTGTTTTCCCAAGTTCTGTCCTTTAAATAAATTCTTTCACCCACAATGCTGAGCAAATAAAGCTACAGGGACAAGGTCAGCTTCCAAAAAGCCACTGCTCCCAGCAGTGCCCACCTTGTGCAGGACAAGGCCAAACCAATGATGGTCAGTGAAGCCTTCTCCTTCACTCCTTTGCTGCAGGTGCAATAGCATTTACTTCTCCTGTTATATTGCAAAGGACTAATATTTATTTGAAGGAAAAGGTTATATTGGTTTGATCCAAAATCCTACTCAACACAAATTACAACCCCTGCTCCTTCTACTGTAGTAAAGTTTCTCAGCACTTGAAATAACTGAGGCAAGTAGAGTAAATAGAAGACATTTGCATAGACAAGTACAAACTAATTTTAATTTAGAGTGGGAAGATGGAACAGTTCTGACCTCTACACCTTTCCCACACCTGGGGCTGCTCCAGTTTTCTGATTCCACACTGGACAGCTGTGTGTGAGACTGACTACTGACACTGGAGGTACCAAACCTGTTTCTTGACTGAAGCAGAGTAGGAGTTAAACTCCTCGCTGGCATCACGGGTGTTAATTGAGAATTATCCAGATCTTAAGAGAAAAAGAAATTCAAATGTTGATACAAACAGGCAACATATACTGAATGACTGCACACATGTTAAGCTTTCACATCAAAGGAATCTAAGGAAAGCTATGTTGACAACAATTTCTCTTGTCATCTTTCCTGCATAGTCAATTTACACATTTTTTTAATTAGGAACTTGCCAAGAACATAAAAGCAGTACAAACATTAGCAGCATAGTTGCCTTCTTTCTCATTTTGGGTTAGAAATGAGAAAGCAGCAAGATAAGACAATTTAAATAAAAAACATACATGGCTATATTTAACAATTTCCACTGGAAGTATGTCAAGAACTGACAATATTTCCATAAAATGTTAAAGGGTGATTTTGAATTCAGGGGTCATGTTTTGAAAAAACCCAATCAAACAAAACCACTTTAGAAGGTGACATAAGTAGTGTAGGTAAAAACATGAAATATGTAAAGCACTGGAGAAATGGTGGAGAGCAAGACACCAACAGAATCACACCCTTTATGGTGGGTCCAAACTACTCACATAAAATTAAAAGACCACAACCTTACAGCCAGAGTATTCCTCAGCACAAGGCCTTACTCACGTGTTTTGAATAATTTCGTTGAAAGAGGGGTATTTTCCTTTTGGGCCATATGTGCAGGAGAAACTGCTCCATGCGGGCTGTCAGACGTTGGACTCGATTTGTGCCCTGGCACTTTCATTCCTACAGGAGGAGTATACTAACAAGCAGAAAGAAGCACAGTTAAAAGTTAATAGAGTCTGAACAAATTCTCAATCCAGGATTGAGAGTGTAACTTCACCCACTCTTTATGTTTGCATTGGAGCTTGGCCATGCTCATTAAAAAGTCAGCAATTCAAAAGTCTAAAATAATCACATCAGAATTTCAAAGTACTCTAAACATATCACAAGTCATTCTACCAGCTGGCAGAAGAGATGCAAGAATAGTCTTATCACGCCAACTATTGAATTTAGGATAGTAAATAAACTAAAATTAAATAGTTCAAAGACAATGAAAATTTACTTACAAAGCCCAGAGAACTGATAAGAGACAGCAATTGTCCTGGAGTACGTGAGTAGTCCTGTTTTGGTTTTGCCATTGATGGGGTAGTAAGGATATCTATCATATTTATCTCTACAGAAGAAAAAAAACCCAAAGTCAAATAGATCAGGTTTTCATTTTGATATTAAACAAAGGCAAAGTTGCAGACATTTACTTAAGTTTCATGAAGCCGAAAAAAAAAAATTAGTCACATAAGTTAACAAATATACAAATGAAGCCACCAAGACCAATTGAAGACTTACCTGTACATTCTTACTTAACACAAGGTGTTTTTCTTACACATCCATACATTTATACATACAGAAGTTGTAGAAGCCAAATTTCTTTTCCAACACAATATGTAAAAAGCACTACATTTTCTAATTTGATATCAGCTTTGGTTTTTAGGCAGCAGTTACAGCTTATGGCTTGTGGAATAGGATACTAAATTTGATTCCAAACCTGCCAAAAGACATCTCAAAAAGCTACATAAGAATTTTTCCTAGGTGAAAATTCAACTGTAGATACCTTTTTTTTTTTTTTGCTTACTAGCAGTAAGTAGCTTTAAAGCTTTCATATAATGTTCAACTAGACACAATAACCTGTCCCATTAGAACATCAGTTGAAGCAGTATATCATAAAAAATATAGAATACCTAGGATTTTCCTTTATATTCTTAAAACCATGAATCAAACTCCATAGACAACTCTGAATTCTCTGAATTTCAACATTCCTTTAACTATATAAAAAGTATGTACCCTCCAGCAGCTGTCTCAAAAAACCTGACCTGGTGCTGTGCAGCATAAGTTTGGATGATCTGGCTAAGAAGGTACAAACCAGCTCAGAAATTGGCTATTCACCTTAAGATCTGCAGCCTGTGCCAGACAGTCATGACTATTCAGCTATATTTTCTGATTGAAAAGAGAACATTCACATGCCAAAGCACTGAGCTGATCTTCCCCTTATCCCTCAAAATAATGTCTGGAATGTCCCAGTTAATTTATTGGAAATTAATTTATACAGGACTGAGAGACATGAATTGAAGGCCAGAAGTAGTCAAAGAAACAGGAACAAGCCAGAATTATTCATTCACCATTGAAATCTCCTAGTGGACTTCAGAAAACTTTGAAATCCATATCCCTCCAAAGGGCTCTAGATCATATTTCATACACTCTTGTCCCAAAGAATAAATATTTTACCTTCTGAAGTGCAATGCTGAGAGCAGACCCCCTACTAGCATGTAGCTAATCAGTACTTACCTATTAGAAATCAGGTATCACTGCAACATTTGCACTTCTTTAATTGAAAGGTGCCCTTGACAGGGATGTGAAGTATTCAAGAATACAGAAATGTGATGCAGAAATACATTTTAATGCAACCAAAAGGATAGAAACAACTCTTACCTCTGTTCAGAGTAACTCTGGAAAGCCCAAAGTCTGTCAACTTTATATGTCCTTGATTAGAAATGAGCATATTGTCTGGCTTCAAATCCCTGAAAATATGAATACAGCTGGAGTCAGCAAAAAGAGCACTGAGCAAGATGAAGGAAGTTCACTGGCCAGAAACACCCAATACAAAACATTGGTTAGAGCTCTTTAATAGTAACATCTCCTACCCAGCAGAAGATTCCAGTTTGAGGAACACGTCAAATGAATCAAATATATTTAGCATTAAATATGGCAAAAACATCTCAGGCTTTGTAAAAATCAGCATACACGTCAAGAGTTGCATATTTTGTGCTTCAGCAGGCTCGACAAGCGTCCTTCACAAGTAGCACCATCATAACATTCCCTAATGTGCATCTCCTACAGGTGACAAGCAAACCTCCAGCAGGAGTTTCCATGTGTGCTCTCTGTAGCGCTGCTGAATGCAAAAAGAACTCTCACTCGGGGGGAGCATCAGGGAAGCCAGTGTCCCTTTGTCCTACAGGCAGGCCCCTGTGCACAGCACCCAGAGGGTTCCTGAGCCATCACAGCTGCTGACACAGCACTGGGCTGGGAAAGAGCTGGCAGGGGAAGCAGTGTGGGTTTGTGTGCTCAGCACACACGCACAGATTTGATCTTAGCTATTGTTTCACAGCAGTGCACACGTGCAAAAAGAGCTTCCAGGAGCTCTGGCAAATGAGGTGCCTGTGGAAGCTGCCACAATGAAACTGTGATGGTTGTGTGTTAGAGTGAAAAAATAAAAAGCCCAAACTACCAAATACTTATTTGTAAGAAAAAAAAAATCACCTGTGGATTATTCCATGCCTATGAAGATAGTCAAGAGCCAATGCTGCTTCAGAAATATACTTAACAGCCATTTCTTCATCAAAATATCCATAAATATGGAGAAGAGATTTGACATCTCCACCAATAAGGTACTCCATCACCTGTCATTCAAGCATTTCAAATTTAAAACACATTTCAAAATTGCAAGTAAAATACAAAATAACTTTCACCCCTAGAAACATATGATTTCAAGGAGCAGAAGCAGATAGAAGTACCTTTATGCAAACCTCATTTCCCATGCAATACTTTTCACTTGGATAAAACAATCAAAGTTTCATGTAACAGCAGACAGGAAACATTTTCTTTCTGTAGACCATTTGCTTATTTTATTTGCCTAGATTACTTTTAGAAGCTAATTAAAAAGCTGACTACAGGTTTTGAGTTAACTACAGAAAGTTTTCTATATTATAAATGTTATATATTTCTATGTTGAATATTATGTATTTAACCTATATTTATACACCTACATTAATCTATATTTAGTTTAATATTGTATATTTCCATAGTATAGAAAATGAAATGCAAGGCATTCCTGTGAAACTCAAGGCCTGAAGCCAAAGACCACCTGTTCCATACAAGTCAAAGTATCTCAACACTTTATCTTGCCGTCATTTATACGCAATATTAAATAATACCTGAGCTTTGTGAAATAAGTACAAACTATCAAAAATGCAGTGAGAGTTACTGTGCATTTAAGACACATGAAAAAGAGTGAAAGAAAAAAAGATACACACACCCAGTAGAACATTATGCAGACACATTATGGTGGCCCATGTCATACTCAAAATAAAACAGAAGGCAGCAGGGCTTCTGAAACCCACTCTTTGACATCAAGAATGCATTTATGGGGTTTTGGTCAGGAAATCTCATCAGAACTTACATTCCAATACACAATATTCTTCCACGCATGTATATATTTATATATATACACACACACATATATCCAGACATGATTCTAGCATCTTATTTACAAATCCTTCACCTGAAGTCCTCTACTCCATGCAGCAGTTCAGAGACTCCAGAAAAAGAAGCCTTTGTTTACACTCAAAATGCATTGTAGGACTGCATAGCAACCTTGCCTCAGAATTTCATCAAGCTGCTCCCCGTGTGTGCTTACGACAAATTGTGCCAGACCCTTTGCACAGTCTGAATCCTTACGTGGAAGCAGGATATAAAGCCATACGCAAGTCCTGCTGTGCTCCAGAGTGCTCTGTGTGGACCAGCATTTAGTTTTGTCTCTCAGTTATCATCTTGTCATGCAGGCCAACAACTGTAACAAAATTTGAGCACTGGCAATAAATAAAATAGATTTCCTTTAAGTGAGTCATGGAGTATCTTCCAGTCACTTGGCTTCTGCTTGAATAGGATGATTTCTTGTTTTCCCTAAGATTTCTACATATTTCTAGGACACAGCAGTTAGAATTTCTAAGTTTCTCCTGTAACAGAGGGGAACATGAGCAAAAATAGCCCAAAGACAGCAGAGGAAGAGAAATATTTGACTTGTTTAAGCATTCTGAGAAAGATGTAAAAGTGACTAAGGAATACCATTACAAAAATGTTTTGAGATATCACTACAGTTCATACTCAATTTTCAAGACCACCATAAAATGCCACAGCCATTTTTTCACTCACTAAATAGACGTTGTTTGCTGACTGAAGTGAGTAGTATAAGTGCACAATGAAAGGACTTTTACTGAGAGCCAATGCATCCCTCTCTGCCTGCACCTGGTGAACCATATTTTTGTTGATCATGTCTGCTTTTTTCATCACCTGGAAAACAAAACAGAGCACACAAATGATTTAACCTCAAAATGCTCATAATAAAACTGCGTAGAGATATACAGCTCTGCAGAGTGACACTTATTTTGTATGACTGCTTTTATTTTTCCTATTCTTTGTGTACGATGTAGATTGTTATAATCCTTTTAATCACGAAGTCAAGTTTGCACAAATAATTGATAAGCTTCTTACTGACAACAAGCCTAGATTTTAGCCCTTTGTGCAACGACATAGAAAAGTCACAGGTTTTTGTTGAGTTTTCTTAAAATACTTACTCAGCAAGAACGTTTTTTATAATTTATTCTCGCCTTGTGTCTCTCAGAGGCAGTGCTTTAACCCCCGGCAGGCGCAGCAGCTGAGGGGGCTCAGCTACGGCAACATTTACGAGCGAGAGGCCAACAGCGCTCTGGCGCTTGGCAAGGTTTTTGCCGTTATTTCCCCTTATTTAAAGCACTTATAAAAGCAGCTGTCGTTATCAGAGCTCCTCTGACCAAACCCTTCAGACTTCAGGGAGCTGAGAGCGGGGCATGGCCGTGCGTCCCGGAGCACCGGGTGTGCCCGAGCAGCGCCGCTCCCCAGGGCCCAGGGCTCATAGCGGGGCCAGGCCTCCCCGCCCCCTCGGGACGCCCCCGTCCCGCACAGGGCTGCTCGGCAGCGGAGGCGGCAGCGCTGCGACCCCGGCGACGCCTCACCTTCACGGCATAGAGGCGGCCTGCCTTGCGGCCCAGGTACACCTTCCCGAAGGCGCCGCGGCTGATGGGCTTCACGATGGTGAACTCCTCAATGGAGGGGGGCCGGGGCACCTCGACGCGCGTCGAGCCGGCGGCTGTGGCGGCGCTGGGGCTGGCAGCATCGCCCCGCTCCCCCCCGGGCCGCTCGGGTGCCATGGCGGGCCCGGGCCCGCCGCGATTCAAAGCGGCCCCGCCCGCGCCGTCACCAACGGCAACGGGAGCTCTCGCGAGAGCGCGCGGGGCGGCCGCGGGAGGCGCTGGACGTGGCGCGGCGGGCGGGCGGTGCCGCTGCTGCCGCCCTCAGAACGTGCCCGTGACAAACCACCGCCCGTGTGGGCTGGCTGGTCGCTGCTCGGGCGGGCATCTAGGTTTTCCTGCTTGGCTGTAGGTTGTAATTTGCAGTGAGCAGGTACAGTCCTCCCGTTCCCGTGGGAGGCTTGAAGGTGTCCTGTGCAGGGACAGGAGTTGGACTCGATGGTCCTGATGGGTCCCTTCCAACTCAAGGATATTATGTTTTTCTATAATTTTCTCACACTTGCATAATTGATAGCTCTAAGACCTGTGTCCAAAATGGCACAGCCAGGAGGGCTTGTCTGCCAGAGAACTCGCCCTGTCCCGTTCTCACTGCTGCAGTTCATCCCTCGCTGTCTCTGCATTTTCTGGGCCAGTGATGGCAAACCGCTCCCTGGGTGGGTCTGTACTGATCAGGAGTTAGGTTAATGTAATCGCTTGCTTCCCACCAATTCTTGATTACTTCATCTGCTATTTATCTCAGACGGTTGTTCCACCATTTGTTTCCTTATTTTGGGTATCTCCATGGCTACATTCTGCCTCCCTCTTGTGACAGCCGGGGCGGGGATGGCATTTACGGTGTACTCTGACCTAGCTGCCATCCTCCTGTTCCCAGAGCACAGGCCTTCTGCTCTGTTTACACTGCTCAGCCCTCAGTGTTTACCAGTTTTACTGCTCTCAGCTGTGTTCTAGGTCACTTTTTTAACCCTTGACTTACTGATTTTATGTTGGTCTCACATGTACGTGGCTGTTCATGTTTCGTTCACACTGATCATACTTGTTCTGTTGCAGTCTGTGCATCAGCAAAGAGCTGTCGCTGCAGAAGTCAGTGCACAACAGCAGGTCTCTTTTCACACAGCAGATTAGTTATTAGGCCCTTGTTATGCTCCACGATACATCACTTAAAATCTGACCCTACTCAGAGAGACCATGCTTGTGACTTGTGAAGGTGAGATCCCATCCCACAGATCCCAGAAATACTTGCAATTTAATAAGCAAAAGCAGAAAAACATGTTTTAAATTAGCTTTTTGTAATGGTATTGAAATATAATTTATCCTTGTCTGTGTTTGTCTTTTAACTCTGCAAAATTAATTTAGGTGTGTCTCATGGGCTGCAATGCCAGTGGAAAAATCCAGCTGAGAGAAGGGGGGGTTGCTTCTTGTGCTAGCACCCTGGGCAGATATCAGAGTATGCCAGCAATGGTAGTGCATCAGGAGCGTGTATTCCACTACAGCTTGAGCTCACTGGAGAGAGGACAACACCTCCTCTCTCCCCTCGAGGCAGCTTGAGCCATTGTATAGCTAAGTGGAAAGCTGCTTCATGGAGTGGATCTAAGTAAATGTTTATCACCTTTTAGATTTTTTTTTGCTGTTGTCAGTGAGGTTTCTGCCAAATCAGCAAGCTGAGCTACATGACTTTGTTCAGGAGAGTGCTAGTGGAAAACAGAAGAGATGTACACAAGGGCAGGGGGAGGCAGTAGGGGGGCTGTGCTTATCCAGAGCAGTGTAAGTTGGTGCGGGGTAGCACTTCTAGTTAAGAGACGTGGTCAGGTGAAAGAAAGAAAACGCTAATAAACACCTGCAAAAATCGGCTTTAGGGAAGTCTAGATAAATGACATCTGTAGCCCTTCCCTTATCCACTGATACTCCATCATAGAAGGCCACTAGGTTGATCAGAGGATTTTCCCTTGGCGGAACTATGTCTCAAATCACCTCCCTATCCTCCATTGCTTTAGAAACATCATACACTTGGATGTTTTGTTGTAAGGAAAAGGAAAGACAATCCCAAGACAAATGGGCTGCCTGGACAAGAGCCACCAAGATTAAAGTCAGGACTGAGCAGTAAGTGGGGAAGGGTAATTCTGCCAGTGGGAGACCCTGACCACTTACTCAAAACAGACCCCAGACTCAAACGGAAGGAAGAACTGCTGCTACACACTGATTAGCACGAGAAGGGAGATCTACAGCTGACAAATACGGGGTTGACGTCTAATTAACAGAAGACTTATGTAACTTGTAACCAATGAATGTTGATGTCGTTGTTAAAATGTATAGTGTCAAGTTTTATGATTGGTAAGCCAGCCTTTCGTGGGCCACCACTTATGTCCCGACTTCGTGCAAACTAGAATAAAAATCAAAAATATCTCGCCCGGGTGTGTGAATTGGCGCTGCGCGCCGGTTAACGACCCGCGTTCCGGACAACACCCGGGGGCGATAACACCGAGCAGGAGCAGGACCCTCTGCCAGCTGCGCCACCGCCGGCTGAGAGCGGGTCCCCCGCGGGGCCGTGCCGTGCCCGCCCCGCTGCCCGAGCACCCGCGGCCCGGCTGCGCCCGCTCCCTTCTTCCGCCTCCGCCGCGAGGCGGCTGCGCGGGGCAGCGGCGGCCCGGAAGCTCTTTGTGCCGCCGCCGCTTCCGGGGCGGCTCGGCCCGGTCGGCGCGGCCGCGGGGCGGACATTTCCCGGAGCGGAGCCGCGGGGCCTCCTCAGCCGCCGGCGGCCACAGCGGGCGGGCTCCTGCGGCTGGGCTGCGAGGCGGAAGAGGCGCCTGCGGCCGCCGCCGGCCCCGCCGGCAGGATGTTTTCCTTCTCCACTGTGCAGCCCCAGGTGAGGGGCTGGCGGGGCGCTCCGGCCCGGTGCCGTGCGCGGCTCGCCGCGCCCCGGGCCCGCTGTCCGGCGGGGGCTCGCTCCGTGTCCGGGCGGAGGCGCTGGGAAGGCCCGGCGGTGGAGCAGCGGCGGGAGGAGCCGAGTTCCTGCCTGCCACGTTCCCGGGGCTTTGGGCGTCAGCGGCGCCGCAGCTGGGAGAGGAGCGGGTGGGGGCTACGGCGGTGTGCGGTCCCCATCGAGGGAAAAGATCCGTAAATGGGGGAGAGAGGGAGGTACAGCAAAAGCTTATGAAGAGTAAACGCATTCTGAAACGACGAAATAACCTTAGATGGCGCTTTTTAGTGTCTGTTTTTGTAGCAGAAGCGAAGGGTGGTGATGTGTTACTACAGTTAAACCATGCTGTTAATTTTAACGGGTTCTTGTGAAAGCCAAGAGGAAATGACTTAGAAGAGTTAGTGGAGGGAAAACCGTCGGTAATTTGTTAAACGGAATAGTCCGAACGTAATCCGGAAGGCGCCTTTAATTAGGCAATGAGTCTGATGGGACTGGTGAGTTGTAGGGACTTTGATCTGAACCAGTGGTTTTGGTTTTATTTTTAAGTTTTGTATTAGTGTGTGATAGTGTGTTGCCACGATAGGATTTGGTTGTTCTTTCCACACGTGAAGAACTTGTTTAAAGCTTGCATTAGGGTAGTGAAATGGAGGTATATGTTTCTAGGGAGGTGTCATTTCACCAGACAGGGAAATGCAGATGGAAAGTTTAGTTAGTGGTTGGGATGTTGGGTTTGACCTCTAGAGGCTTTATGGTTTTACCACAAACTCTGAGTCAAATTACAGTTTTGTACAATTAATTATGAAGCAGTTTTCATGTCTCACAGCACTGTCTCTTTTGATCTGCTGGCTAGTCAACACAAAGATGGTAGTCCTTGCAGGAGGATGTTCATAGACGTACCCAATTGTGCTTCAATCAGGGATCATTGCAGTAGCCAGGGTTGTGTCCCAGCTCCTTCCTAGTGACATGTACAGAGTTTGAGGGGGTTTGGAACTGCAGGGATTGTTTGTCCCATATGTTCACAAGAGATGTAGTTGTGTCAAGAGGAGGAGCCCTGATACGTGGTGCACCTGGGCTTCTGTACTGATTCATGAGGTGGAGTTAGCTGCGTGCTGCTGAACTGCAGATTTGACTGTGTGCTTTGCATAGTTTCATTTTAATCCTTAAGCTGAAAGTGTTATCCCTAGGAAGAAAACATAAAGGCAACATTTGGGAATGGCTTATAATAATGCAAGAAAAAGTACAGATAATTCAAGTTATAAAAGTATTGCTTTAGAGATGAAAATACAGGTTTATAATCTGTCATACATACTTAAACCTTCTTTTTTTCCTGTTTAAAAGAGGTATCAGCTAACACTCTGGTGTTGAAAATCATGTGGTTTATAATTAAGTTCTCATTTAAAAGGCAGTGTGCATGATATACTTCTGTTCCAAACTCTAGGTTAATAATAGCATATTTAAATAGTTTAAACAAGCTTAAGTCATTATCTAATTTTTTCCAGGCTACCGTTCCTCTGAGTCACCTTATCAATGCCTTTCATTCACCAAAAAGCTCCACAACTTCTGCCAGCAAAGCATCCATACAGCCTGTCCAGAGGGACACCTCCCCAGAGCATGATCCTCAGAAGAGTGAGGTACAAAAAACCTTTTGAAAAAGTGATGGTTTAATTGACATTAAATCTGAATAATATCAGTTTAATTGAATGTAATATTTGACTGGTCTATAAAAGAATGTAATATGACTAAACATGGAGTATCCTTTTTTATCCTTTTGGCAGAATTGCAGTCAGACAGTAAGGATTCTACAAAAATACAGTGTTTTATTTAAAAAAGAGAGCTGGTACTTGTCTCAGTAGTACTTTGTGAATGAGGAAGGGATTAGTTTTCATTTCCAGTTTAATGGTTCTTTCTGTAAAGTAACAATAAGTTTTCTGTTAATAAACCCTATATTACCTTTTTATTCTGAGTTCTAGCAAAGTTTGTGTCATTATTGCTTGTGAGAAAATGGTGACTGTAACTTAAGATGTGTTGGAGGTTTTTGAGAGATTAAGTGGCATGGTTTCATGTTTGGTTTTATTTTTCTGTTAAAATACCTTTCATTATCATTGGGTATTTCTTGCCTTTGACGTTGAAATTTAAAACAGTGCCAAGTAGTATTAGATATTGCCACTTCCCTTTCAACTCATGTCTTACAAGTTTTGTAACTAAGCACTTTTTTGGGAGCAAAACCAGGGAATTTCTCAGTAACTGCAGAACTGTGGAAATCAACATAGGTTGTACTGCTCACCACTGTGTTGTGATTCCATTGTTGGGTTTTTGTGGGGTTTTTCGGTTTGGTTGGTTTGTTTTTTTCAGTCTGTATTTGTTTCTGGGGCTACTGGGAATTTTTTTTCTCCAGGGTAATCATACATAAATTTTTAATGTTTCTATTTTTCAGTCTGTATTTAAAAATTTAAGAGATCTGGGATTGTCTGATTTGAAAGCTAACCAGTTCAGAGAGTTGGTGAACAGGCTACTTCCTGGCTACTGTACAGAAAGCAAAGTCTCCTCGCAGTGGCACACGTCGTATGTCTCTGCTCAGTCCTTCTTTGAAAATAAGCATGGTATGTTTGAGTGAAGTGTTTGTGAGAGTTAAATTATAAAGGTGAATGCAATTATTCTTCAGTTTAATCTCTTGTGCTGTAGATAATTTGTAGTCAAATGTATTTAATAAAGAGTATTAATGTATTTTTTGTTGTATATAGCTTGTCTCTGTAAACTTGAGAAATTTAGAAAATTCAGCTAATTGTTTCTTTGGATTTCAATTTGGTTGCTGTTAAACTTTTCTGAACTCAGCTCTGTCTCTTCATGATGAGCCTGAGCTGTGAATATTTCCACCAGTTTGTTTCATCAAGACATTAGATTTTGCTAATCTACGGATGTCACAGACATCCCCAGTTTATATTTTTGTCAATTTTTTACTTGAAAGACACAAAGATACTAATTAGAAAGGACTTCACTTAACACTCCATGTAGAGTATTTCATTGCTGTAATAAACAAGAGTAGTTCCTTGCAGGTGAAGATATTTTGTTGGAATTAGTCTAAAATGAAGGAAGACCATTGCAGATGCTCATGGATCTATTAGAAAAAGAAGTATATAGCTGGCATTTGAGATACTGTCTGTATAGTACTGCATTAGAAAGAAGGAATGTAAGGAATAATGTTGCAGGGCTGCTATTAGAGAAAAGATTTTAAATTGCATTGTGTTGTGAAATACAAAATAAAAAAGCTCAGTGACAATTGCCTGCAAGCAAATAAATACTTGGAAATGCTTCAAAGCTTTGATAGATGTTCTGGCAATTTGTTTAATTAAAGATGCCTGGAGTACTACAGTAAAATAGAATTAATATTTTAAAAACTATAAAAACAAACAGTGCAAGAAGTAATGTTGAGTTGCCATTTAGGACAGGGTGTATTTACACTTTGTTGTATCTTTTTGCAGGTTTTGTGGATGTTTTCAGTGCTTTACGCTCATCTTGTTTGTACGGACAACATCCTAATCCCCTCCAAAATTTCTGTTCTGATATTCGGTGTTGGCCAGGTATAAAACATTAAACTACACTGGTTTTAATCTCTACAGAATTTGTCTATTCCGGAAAAGTATTTTTTGATTTGTTGTAGAGGCATCACTCAGGAAATACCAGTAAGCTTCCAGGAGAAACTTAGGTCGATATTAACACTTTAAATCATGACGTTATTTTTTGCACTTGAGTAGTGTATTTTCAGAATTTAGTAGTCACCATGTTGTTCCAAGATGTCAGTATTTGTGGATCATAATCTCAAAAGACCACAAATGAAGTGACTATTTTTTAATCAATAAATATGTTTTATTCAGTTCTCATCCACTTGAATTTTCTGAGGGGTTTGGTGACTGGTGGCATTAGTACAAACATAAGGAACAGTTCTGGAAGTTCAGGTGTTGTCCTAAATTCAGTTCTTCTGATGCCACCTGTAGGTATATCTGTTTGTATACTGTAGCAAAGAGAAATGCTGACAATATGGAGATAGCCCAGTAATGAGTCACAAGGAAGGGTGCAGATTTTTAAGCATTTTATACAGGAGGGAAGCTGAAGGATCTGAGGTTTTAGTTAGCAGAATAAAAGGCAAGGAGTGATCCAATTGCTATTGGAGCCATATCAGTTACCCTTCTCACATACACCTCAAAGAAGAGGCAACAATCCCAAGTAAAAGCAAATGAAATAAAACCTGTTTGAAAATTATCACATTGAGAATGGTTAAGTTTGGAAACAGATTGTGTGGAGAAGTTTGGTTATCTTAATCCTTGGAGATTTTCAAAACTGAGCTGGACAAGGTCCAGCACTACCTGATCAAATGTTAGATGTTTTTTGAGCAGGGCTCAAGGGTCAGCTGCAGAAGTTCTTTTTATCCGGTGCTATTCTAGAATGACAAAAAGCTTAGTGAAACCAATCTTAATTGACTGATGTTGGTGTTTATTTTAAAATATAGTAGTAAAAGAAGGAAAATGTTGTTCACTTGTGGTAAAATGTCCCTCACAAGGTTTCTGGTGTGGTAGGCGAGAACTTAAAGTGTCATTAGCTCACTGTGATTAAATGGTCTCATTTCTTTTGTTAGTAACAAAGTTAACAGTACACTGAAGCCATTCCAGTTCTTCTCGGGGCATCTTACCAGCAGAGCTCACAAAGCATTATTTCCATCCTTCTGCATTTGCTTCTGAATGTTTTATCTCTGTCAGCCTGCCTGGATTTAGTTGTCTGAATGTCTCCTCTTTCCTGAGTTGGCCAATTAGCTATAATTTGCAACATGAACCCAGATTATTTTAACATGAAAATTTATGTGAAACAATTAAAAGTTTGCTTGCAAGGTCAGATGACAAATAGAGTTCATGATTACATAACTATCCATTTACAGTACAGTGGATATGTTGGGAAGATTATATTTCATATTCTTTCATATAATAGTTTCATAAATTTCTTAAGACTTTTTTTTTGTAGTGGTAGTAATGGTTAGGTTTTAACCTCTGTTTATTCTTACTACATAAAGTTTACATACAGACACGGAACTTTAAGACTCTGAGATCAAGAGCAAGACGTCTGCAGTCAACATCTGAGCAATTCACAGAAACAAAAAGTTCACTTTCTTCAATTTTGAAGGTAAATAGAAGTAACATTAAGTTGCTTTGGGCTTAAAACTATTAAACCATCGCTTCCTTTTGACTAAAGCTTCAAAATTTACCAGGGGTGTTTTCTTTCACTAGCATGAAAATATTTCTTAATTCTAAAACTTGAGCTAATGACAATGTATTGTTTTTTCTATTTAATGCATATATTTGTTCCATATATCACCAGTAATGAGGTTATTGGAATTTTTGGGAGAGCAGTTTCAGCATAGAACTATGGGTTTAACTCTAGAAATTAAATTTTTTATTTTTTGTTCCTAAAACGGAATATAAACTAAAAATAGCTTCAAATCAAAGGATTTATTTCTTTAAGCAGAAATACAGCTTGTTTAACATACAAGAATGTGTGTTTTCAAGTCAGCAGATAATTATCCAAAGCAGTAACAAAACCAAGTTAACCTGGATGCTCTTTGCTTCTAATTGCTGATTGTACAGAAGTCAGGCTAAGTAAGGCTTTTCATTTAACTGTTTGTGTCAATTATCTTTGAACTCTACCCTTCTTGTAGGCATATGTGGTTTATTGCAGCTATGGACTAGGCGTACTGTGGATGAAGATAAAAGAGCAGTACTGTTCTGAAATTTGACAGGGCATATGAGATGTATTTGCTTAAGCTCCATCAAAACAATACTTGCAAAGATATTTTGCAATTGGAAATAAAGCAAGAAGCTTAAGCTAATAAGTCTCTCTGAATACAGTGAACAAAGCTGGCTGCGTACAGATCTGTCTTAGGCTGTGTTTTCAGTTTGGAACTGGGATCCAGGAGGGCTCCAAAACTGATCTGCTCAGCAAAAATGGGAATGCCCATGCTCAAACCATGGGGATTCCACACTCGAGCTGCTGGCCTGTACCCTCTAACTAACCCAGTAGCACATGAATTATATGCTGTTGTAATTTTATTTTTTTCCTATCACCCATGTTAGCCAGGTGGTAAGTTAACTGTTTATGAAAACTTGGTGTATACTAACACTGTTTTGGAAAACATTGCAGGGTTTTATCCTGAGAAAGCGACGAATTGATGTTGAAAACTTAGACACACTAATGAAAACAAAAAACATCCCAGAGGCACACCAGGATGCTTTTAAAACTGGTTTTGCAGAAGGCTTTTTGAAAGCACAGGTATTCCTGCAAAAAACACTTGGTAAGTTGTTTTAATTCACTTATCTTTTCTTTGCAGTCAGAAAGTAGTTTATTTTAGCCCATGTTAAATATGTGTTTATTTTCTTTTACAGATTCCTTAAGAAGATCACGTTTGCTTTCTTTCTTTCTCTTCGTTCTTTGTTTTTATCTTGCTATATATTCGTCATTTTTACCTGGGAAAGGTTCCTTTTCTGATGCTGGTTAGTTAACTTTTTTTTCCACGCTGTTTCATTTGTGTTGTTTCTTCCAGCAGGTTTAGCATAAATTAAATATGTTTTGACATTGTGATTGGTTTTTATTAGTACGCTGATAAGTTATCCTAAGAGTTATTTACTGCTTCTGGCTGCAGCCTTTCAGAAGACAGTGTGACAAAACATTTACGAAGACAAAAATGTTCTGTGTCAGTATAATTATTTCTTTTGGTGAAGCAGTTACATGGAGCCAGAGAAGTCAGACTGGTCACCAATTAGGTATTTGACTTTCAGTTTAGATGATGTGTTATCTAGATCAGCTGTAGGCAAGATAGTTTGAATTTTCAATCTGCAATCACAGCCTAGTTTTTAGTAACTAGGAACTTGCAGTGCTAAATTGCCATCTTGAGAAATCTGTTGGAAATAGTGGAACAATCAAAAGGCTGAGCTAAGGTAACTGGAGACGTTCAACTTGATGCTAAGTTATCACCTGGGGCTCAAGAAAGTTAGGATAAGTATAGAAACAATGAGGGGGAAGTTCTGGCTTTTTGTACATGCTTCTGGGTGAAGAGCTTACTACATGTGACTAAAAAACGTATCACTGAATTAATTACAAATATTTTAAAGATTTTTTTGAAACGTAAATCTTACTCCTGCTGGACAGTGGTAAATGAACACATGCCCTGTCAAAAGAGCAGGTGTAAGGTCAGTGTCTTACTGGATGTGTTCAGGTGTAGCACTCAGTCTTGCAGTGAAATGACTTTGTGTGTAAATTTGTTGTTCGTCATCTGCTGTTTGCTCTTAGTACGCTTTCGAACATCAAGTATCTTTGATGCAGCAGTTGATCCAATCCAGCTGAAAAATGTCACCTTCGAACATGTTAAAGGGGTAAGATCAAAAGTAAAGTGTGTGCAAGTTCTTCTTCTAAATAATCATTGTGAGTCTGATGTTTAAGTAATCATTATGAATGTCTTAGTCTGTTCAAGAAATTTTTTTGTATGAAATGAAGGTTTCTATGCATTGACCACTCCAAGGTGAAGGAAGGTTTTAACCACTCTTTTTCTACTTTGTTTTTGTGGAATTCAATACTTTATAAAAGGTGCACTCTGCGTGTTGAATAACATTTTTAAAGACTATAATAGCAAATGGCAGGCCATAAATATCAATATTAATCTACCTTTTGCAGAAGTTAATTGGCATATGAAGATAATAATGCCATTTGATTATTTCTCTCTGAGTACCATCTCTTTCAGGCAGTGTTATTGGGACAGGAGATACAGAGATTCCCAGAAAGAAGTGGGCATGTCACTGCTGATAGGATACCTCTATTTTTTCTGTTCAATTCTTCTTTGACTATTTGTAGCAAAATGAGGACCTCCCTCTTTCCTTCCCCTTGGAAAAATAGATAGAATTAATCTATTTTTAATTAAAAAGACTAATATTTTGATTTGGAATTTTTGATTTTGTGTTTATTTCTTTGGTCACACCTGGTCTTGGAACTGTTAGGTTGTTCCTTCAGTGTTACTGAGTTTAATGTTTACTTAGTCCTGCAAACAATTTTAGGATAGGTTGAATTAAATATTGGTATTCACATAAGTTCTGTAGTACACTTTAATCTTTTTCTGTTTGTATTTTTGATCAATACACAATTAGGGACTCAATCTTTAATAGAAAACTTATGTACAAAAACATGTAGTGTTTGATAAATGCTTAGTTACATTTGTGGCATGTTTTTCATGTATAGGTTGAAGAAGCTAAGCAGGAATTGCAAGAAGTTGTGGAATTTCTGAAAAACCCCCACAAATTTACAGTATTAGGAGGCAAACTTCCAAAAGGTAAGAATAATTGCTCAGCAGAAGTTAAAAACCTATGTAGCCATAGCTGTGAGGCATGTTCTCTACTGAGTGACTACTTTACAGCCTAGATTCTTACTATTTCTTCATGTATTATGGAAACTTAAATTTTGGGGTGAGGCAGAATTTACTGTGCCTTCTTCAGTTATTGAACTAATAAACAGTATTAGTTTGTCCTGTAAAGCAGGAGGGTTTATTAACTAAACTCTTAAAAGGCCTTTATTTCTTCCTTACAGCTTTTAGCACCTTTAGTGCCTAACTGCTTTAGATAGTTCAGAAACAAATGTTTTTATGTAAAAGGATGATAAAGATCATAGTGGAAATCCACATAAATCTGAAATGCGTAGACCTGAGAAATCTGTTTCTTATTGGTACTCTACACTGTTTAAAGACAGTTACTTGGAAGGATTTAATTAAAAAAAAATTATTCCACAGAAACAGCTAGGAAAATGTTAGTTTGAAGCAAACACTGTTAGGGATTCAGCTGCTAAACTCAACAGTACATCTGCAGAATACTTCAGGCTTCTGTTTTGATGGTCTTACAAGTCCTTGTTGTTGTTTAAATATGGACCCAATTGTATCTAGATCTGTTCCAGGAAACTCCCTCAGACTGGCAGTAATGAGCAGTACCTGAAATGGGATCTTAAAAGCTTTTGGGAGCCAAGTGTACATTATTTCTTTTAATGCATGGAAGAAATTACTCATATAAGAAGACTCTGTGGGTGTGGTGGTTTTGTTGGGTTTTTTGTTTGTCTTCTAGGCATTTTGTTAGTTGGACCACCTGGTACTGGCAAGACGCTTCTTGCACGGGCTGTGGCTGGGGAAGCTGATGTTCCGTTTTATTACGCGTCCGGGTCCGAGTTTGATGAGATGTTTGTTGGTGTGGGAGCCAGTCGCATCCGAAGCCTCTTCAGTAAGTTAAATATTCCTGGGTTTGAAATCTTTTCACGTGTAAGATTAAGTATTCAGTGTTGTTTACATGGCTTGGTTAGTTACAATTCTGGTTACTGGAAAAGTAGTAGTGTATGAGACTAATAAATAAAAGCTTTAATTGCGTAGGTAAATGTCACAATTCTGTGAGCATCAGTTAACTGTAGCATCTTCCTAACCATCACATGAAATTATAGCTAAACTTACAACTGATTTTGCAATGGTCCCAGAGAGAAGTTGTAATTTAATTAGAAATGTAATGTTCTGTAGACTAAATTGAATATTTGAAATTGTAACTTATTTAGTCATATATAAATTGGAGTAAATCTTAATTGTAAATGTAAGATAAAAAATTGTGCTAACCTTCCCAATTACTGCCCTCATATTTAGATTTTTTTTACTCTGAATTAATGCTTTATGGCATCATGGCATGGTAATAAGCTGAGATTTCCTTTCTCAGACCCATCAACAGGCTCAGAATAAAGGGCAGGATAACAAAACTTTGTTTAAACTAATGTTAGATTTTTAGCTTTCACAGAAGAGACTTCCTGTTTTAAGTGTGAAAATATTATTGGGGAGGAGAAAATCCAGCTTCTCTCTTAAAGGGAAGATTGATAGGGTCAAATATATACAATGTATGAAGTAGTTTGCATTTGTAGAAAAAATATGAATTTACATGGATGGGGTGCAAAATATAGTACACATAGTACCTTAAAAATGCATTTCCTTCTGTTGACTACAAAAGTGTAGATGCCTGACTGGTATATTAATATTCATGGTATAGATATGTCTGGGGGGATGAAATGAATTGCATCCTGGTATGCATGTACCAATTGATGGTCTTCATGTTTATTACAGCATTTTTATTTTGTGTTTTAATACCTGTAAACTTGAGTGTGAACCCTTCATTGTAAAATAACAAGCAAGTTCTATTAAAGTAAGTTAGTGTTGGGACCTGTCATCTTTTATATTGTTTTTTATTTAATAGGCAAATATTCTCTACCTAAGCCTATAAAATAAACTCCTGTGAGAAGTTCATACAAAATACGACAATTTCATCGTTTATTTTACTAGTGATTTCTTGTAGCCTGATAACAATAAGCTGATGAGGAAATACATAATTGAAATGGCAAGATAAAGAGAATCAAGATTCTATTTCCTTTTTTTAGGCTAAAAGCAAGACAGTTTTTGTGATGTCTAATAGAACACTTTATAATCCAAGAATAACAGAAACAGTAGAATCCTGAACTAACTGATAGACTGTCTGTTCCTTTGTGTGGTTCAAGGCTCCTTCTGCTATTTTCTTTTTGTCAGGGGAAGCAAAAGCAAATGCACCTTGTGTTATTTTCATTGATGAATTGGACTCTGTTGGTGGGAAGAGAATTGAATCTCCAATGCACCCCTATTCAAGACAGACCATTAATCAACTCCTTGCTGAAATGGATGGGTAAGTATATGAATTCTGAGGGCACAGAAGGTGCTTGACTCACTGGTATTTTGGATATGTGGGTGAACTTTTTCTTCTTGACAGCTTTGAAGTGTTGTGTAATTTTTTGTAATGCTTTAAAGTATATATACTTAATATGCTTTTATGGTTTTCTAGTACTGCAAACAGTAGCATTAATGGACTTATTGTAAAGAATATAGAAGCTTTTGAGTTGTATTTGCACAATTGCTGCCATTTATTTTAAATAATTTCTCAGCTTTTTTAGCCTGGTTATATATCTGAGGAAGAAGCTCAACACAGAGATTAGAACATGCTTTTAACCATTTGCTGAGTTAAACATGATCATTCTTGGATCACATGTTGTAGTATGAAAGCATGTTTTTGACTGGCCAGTGAGGTCAGTAACAGTAGTTATTGACAAAATTGTAAATTCTGTGTCCAGAAAAAAAAATAATTCACACCTTGTTTTCCACACAGCTTTAAACCAAATGAAGGTGTTGTTATTATTGGTGCCACAAACTTCCCTGAAGCATTAGACAAGTGAGTATAATTCATTGCTTGTTCTACAGACCATGTAGTAAAAAAACCTGCAGCAAAACCAAAGCTGTGATAATCGCCAAGTATTAGTGTTATAGCTGGAGTTTTCCTTCTTAAAAAGGGATGTGTACATATGTGTAGATATCTTTAGAAACAGCAATGGATTTTAGTTCCTTGATATACATTAGTAAGTTTACTGGAGCATTTTTGAGTTAATGTACTGAATGTCATTTCCCTTAGTGCTCTAATACGTCCTGGTCGCTTTGATATGCAAGTTACTGTTCCCAAGCCTGATGTAAGAGGTCGCACGGAAATTCTTAAGTGGTACCTTAATAAAATCAAGTATGACCCATGTAAGTAAATATTTTACTGTAGTATCTTTTTATGTAACAGGTTTTATACTGGATCTGCCCCTTCATGTTAGTCCTTTGTTCCATCAGCAATTGTGGCTTTACTGCATCAATAAAGAAAACAAAAATTGTCTCATGTGTGGTGTTTCTCTCTAGTCCCAAGAGTTCACAGTGTCTTGAGAATTAGGCTTAATTTCTTTTAAAACTGATTTGTTTGTTTGTTATTTTTGCTTGTTTTGTTTAATGTATACTTTTTAATAGAATATGATTCTTGCTTAAAATTTCAGGAGCAATATGGACTCTAATAAAAAAATTGGTTTTGCTTTGTTTTTTTTCTTCCCCTACAGCTGTTGATCCGGAAATAATTGCACGAGGCACAGTAGGATTTTCTGGAGCAGAGCTTGAAAATCTTGTAAATCAAGCTGCCTTAAAGGCAGCTGTTGATGGAAAAGATATGGTAACCATGAAAGAACTAGAATTCTCCAAGGACAAAATTCTAATGGGTAGGATTTTATACGAAAGACATTATTGTATATTACAATACACAGAGCTTTTCTTGCGTGATAAGGACTTTTACAGGGGAATAGAGAAGTTTTTATGGTGTTGTTTTTCAGATTGTTGCACTGTGGCGCTTTTTTTTGTTGGTTTCTTTTTTTGTTTTGTTTTGGTTTCGTTTTTTTATAGTGGGGTTTGGGGGGGTGATTCTTGTTTGTTTGGATTACTTTTAAAAAAATAAAGTTTCCTATTAGTTATTTTTGAATAGAACCTTTTGAGGCCAGAGAGTAGTAAGTTGGTTCCCTTTGATCACATGCTGTTCCTTGGCTGCTTTGTGCCCTGTTTGAGTTTATGTAATGTGTGGATTGTGGTGACCATCTGGACAAAAAAATTAATGTTCCTCTGTTTAAGGACCTGAGCGCAGAAGTGTAGAAATTGATGAGAAGAACAAAACCATCACAGCCTACCATGAGTCTGGACATGCTATCATTGCCTATTACACCAAGGATGCGATGCCAATCAACAAGGCCACAATCATGACACGAGGAACAACACTGGGACATGTGAGTGTTTCTTCATCCATTTTTTAGTATTTTTAAGTTTTATTTAGTTTATGAATACTTCTTTATTTAGATTTATTTTAATGTTGGTTTGGTGGTGTAGAAGAATTTGTAACGACATTATGTGCTGTGATTTTGTTAATGAATATTGTAGTCTGTGGAAATAGTTATGATCAGTCTCTTGGAAAACCCAAGGTCATCTTTTCTGTGTGATAAAAAGCTTTTTTTCTTCATTTTTTAATAAATTACTGTGCACTGGTATAACAGTTCACATGTACAAGGAAAGAGAAATATAAATAAGTTTGATTCTGCTGCAGTTGAAATAGCACCCAACAGCAAAATTTTGAAGAACACCTAAAGGACTGGTAGGTAGAAGCTCTACTGTACTTCTCACACAGACATCCTTTATCAGATTGTTCTTTCTTTAGTTTGGCTTTTTTAAGCTTCATTGGTTACCCGCCTTGTTTTTTTGCACAGATACCTGTAAGTTTTTCTATTTTGCCTGTATCTACCAAGCATTTGAACAGAAAAATAATTCCATTATGTCTCTTCCTGGTGAACTTTTTCAAGTTAATGTGTTTAGTTAATGAAAACCATTGGTCTGAATCCTCTGGGCAAGTTGATGTGTTCTGTTTTCTTCTGGCAGTAGATGTAAGTTGCTCACATTGATGGGGTGCTCAGGGTCTGAGGAGGCTGTTTCAGTGTTTTGACTGAGCATCTCCAAACAGTCCTGATAAATGCATATACTAGAGACAGGCCAGAGCATGCAAAGTCATACTTAAAATCTTTTATCTTCTTCAGATGTGAGCAAGAATATTTTTGAGATTGCTTCAGTACTTCTTCAGTTTTTGTTAGCTGACCACAGTTCTGTATCTTACAGGTATCTTTGCTCCCAGAAAATGACAGATGGAGTGAAACTAGATCCCAGTTGCTCGCACAGATGGATGTCTGTATGGGAGGAAGAGTAGCAGAAGAGCTCATATTTGGAAGTGATCACATCACAACAGGTCAGCTAATTGGTAGTTAAAAGAGTTTTTGGTCAAGGGTGTGGACTGGCATGTTTGTTTAACGTGGTTTCAGTAATGTAACTTGGATCTGTTTGCTCTCTAGGTGCTTCCAGTGATTTTGACAATGCTACCAAAATTGCAAAACTGATGGTGACTCGATTTGGAATGAGTGAGAAGGTAGTATCATCAATCCTTTAATATTTATATGGAGCAAAACCATGTTCTGTTTTCTAGCTAAAGCCTGTTTGTCTGTCAGTGATCTCTGAGATTAGGGTAAGTAGTTATCACAAAAAGTGTAAGCCTTATGACCTGGTCTCCTGTAGAGACCTCAACTAGAAAACCTGAATACTGACAGTTAAAAAAATTACCTCGCAGGATTTTCACTTTAAAATTGCCTTGAAAATCACAAGTATCTTCAGGAAATAGTTACAATAAAGCCAGACATTTTGGAATTGAGGATAATTCTGAGTCTGGGAGGGCAAAGGGGGTAACAACAGGGAGTGTTCTAGACTTTCTTTAGAAGTCATGTTGATTGTCTGTCAAGTATTAGTAGTCTAGGCATTTTGTTTTGGTTTTTAACTAAGAAAGCACCTATTAGGATGTGTACTGTGACCTACTGCAGCAACTATATCGTTGATGAATAGGCTTGTTTTGCTTCTGCTTAGAGCACTTCAGCAGGCATTTGACTCATTATTTTGCTTGCTTGCAGAAGCAATATGTGCTGAAACTCGTAGAGAGTTTTAGGTGTATGACTGTAACAGTAGCAAGATAAAGATATTGTTGTTGTTGTTTAGCTTGGTGTTATGACCTACACTGATACGGGGAAAGTCAGCCCGGAAACCCAGTCTGCAATTGAACAGGAAGTGAGGACACTTCTGCGGGTAAGAGCCTCTGCCCCTGCACTCTCATACTTCTGAGTGAATTGAACACCTGCTTGATTGGTTACTTCATTTAAGCAATGTATTCTGGTGAAAATACACCAGTGGATGGAAGCATTCCCCAAGTATTTAATGTAGCTGAAAATTTGAATCTCTGCATATCAAAACTGGTTGGTGATTGTCATGCACAAGTAGTGTAAATCAAGTTGGTGGTGTTGGGCTCTTTAATATACTCTTTAACACTTCTCTTGTACTTGTTCAGGGTTTGTATTTTTCCTATTTAATTCACAGGAAAAGTATGGCTACAAATTGTTTTAGAACAGATGTGGATGTTTTATGTTACTTTCACATTTCTTAACTCCCAAGAGAAGTAATTTTGTATAAAATCACAGGAATAGCTGTATCAGATCAGAGTGTTGCCTCCAGTATCCTGTTCCTCACAGTGATCAGTGTCAGATGCTTGGTGAAATCTGTAATATTTGATAATTACTGAACTTCCTGATCACTGTTCTGGTAATCTGACTTAATTTGGTACAGGCAGGAGAATTACTTCTATCATAACATTTAAATGAGTAAGACTTTTGCTATAGTTGTTTTTGAACTGACTTGGCCTTGTGAGAACTACCAGGGTAGAGCTAAAAGTTGAAGCTGGTAATGCTGGCAGTGCACATCTACTTGCAGCAACTGGTGACTTAGTGTAGCTGGTAGCTTTCAGTGTTCTAGAACTACATAGTGTTTTGAGTTTTATAAATATTTTAAAATGCTTGTCTTTGAGGAAAAATCTGTGAATGCTATAGCTTTGCTCATAGTGCAAAAAAAAAAATTGTTATAAAAATCAGGAAATTTTCAAATCTAGTAAGTCTTTTCTAAGTCATACATAACAATACTAAGGTTTATCTCAGGACTTTGTTTTTAGCCCTGCTTGTGCAAAATGCACAGGTGGCATGAAGTGTTTGATTGCTTTTCATTAATTATGCCAGCTGTATTTTAAAGCTTTGGGAATCAGGAGCCGTGCTAGCTTTGAAATGTAAGGCACAACTTTAAATGTTTGTCTTAAGCTGTATTTACCTGGAAACAATTTTTTGAAGTGGAATCTTGCTGTTGTCTTTGTTGTAAAGTCTTAAAATCTCCTTCTACATGTTCTTCAAATTAGGACTCCTATGAGCGAGCGAAGAACATCCTGAAGACTCATGCAAAAGAACACAAGAATTTAGCAGAAGCTTTATTGAAATATGAGACTTTGGATGCCAAAGAAATCCAAATAGTTCTAGAGGGGAAAAAACTAGAAGTAAGATGATAACTTCTGGGATATGTAACTGATAATTTGAAGAATGTACATCTAGCAATGCAGTAGTCTTACGCAGCATAGCCTTTTTTCCTCTTCCTGATGTGTGTATGGCATTAGTGTCACTTTAATATTAGTCTGTCTCTTGTGAGCTTCTGTTACTCATCTATTTGTTGTGTCTCATCAGAATAAGACACAAAATAAAGCAAGTTCCTCATCCTCTGCTCCTTATACTCTTCGCACAAGAAGTTATTCAGAAGGATAAATCTCAGGGTTGAATTCAGCATTTCGATTCAATCAAATGTGTTGAAGCTGAGCAGAAAAACATGCAGATCCACTGGTGTGTGTTGGCACAGCTTCCTGGGCCGTGCTGCTACATGTGTGTTTGAAATGATACCTCACAATATGTGCTCTGGGATGTTATGGAGAGTGACAGACTGAGATGTAAAGCAAAGTATGTTGTGTAGCTATTGCTCATACTCTGAGGTTAGACCACTGTTAAAGACTTCTTATTTAGAAATATAACAAAACATCTCAAAGAATGAACAAGCTACATTGTGGGAGCACCACGCTAGACAAAAATGTTAGTGGTCATGTTTCCAGTACTCTTAGGGTTAAAATACACACATGTATGGTTGAGAGAGAAATTGCAAAAACAACAGGCTAAATATGTCTCAGCCTCTTTGGACCATGTTTTGGGTAAAACCATAGCAGGGATAAGAGAAATACCTGTGACCTCTGATGTGCTGCTGACAAGTTTCTTAAAATTTTTATTACTGCAGTAGATAGATGACAGTGCTTTGATGACAGTGCTTTTACACTGCTGGAGATTCTACAGAACTAGTTTCTATTATTACTATGTACAGCGTTTGATAATCCAACAGATAATCTCTGTGAAGAGGACAACATCGCTCACTGAAAAGTAATTCAGAAAATGTTTGAAGCATGTGTTGTTTCAAATAACATTCCCAGTTCTGTTCTCTGGTAGTAGTAGGGAAATGAAACATTTTCTTTCAACCCTTACAGAAACCTTGGGAAATTCTAAGAAAATACAAAAAAGGTTTTGAAAACAAGACTAGTTTCCAATCAAGTAGAAGTGATGGCTAGCAATTACATGCCAGTATTCCTCTGATCTCAGGGAACTGGATTTTAGGAATAACACATCTGGATCGTAATCCTTCTGCAAATCAGTTGTGGTGTTGTGGGATTACAAGCTTCTGTTGCAGAGAGGGCATGTATTAGCATATTAATATTGAGAGTTACCATAGTTGGACATTAAAATAGTGGGGCTGGTGCCAAGAAATGTGAATGGAAACTGGTAGCTACACCTAAAACTAGAATTAACATAGTATTTTAGAATTTTATGAGTGTAATGCTTGATTGTATCCTAGTTTTTTTAGTAAGAGCACATGCTTTTTTTTTTTTTTTTCCCTTTCAAAACAAGATCAACTTTCTTTTTGCCTTTTTTTGTCAACTTACTATAGTGGCATCCCGCTCAGCGTGGGAGAACTTCCAAATATTATAAAACGGTATAGGAAGTGTCTAGGCTGACTAGTTACAGTTGTACATGTATTTTGGAAATATGCCAATAGAAACAGAAGTATACTGCATATTTGACATCTGGTTTTGGAGTAATAAAGGTTAATTTTAATTATGCACATTGGTTTTCTTCTTATTCACTGTAAATTGCTACTACAAAATGTAATAGCAAGTTCCCTAGTGTGTAAATTGAGGTGTATAAAACACTTAAAATTATAAATAAATTTAAGAATTATGGCCAAAATTGCACTCTCTGTAAGTGAGATTTCTAGGGAATGTTGTCCCTAGAAATTCAAACCTTTTTTCAATTGCTGCTTCAGTAGCGGGACTTGGAAGGGATCTTTTCTAGCTAAATAATGTGAATTTGCATTTAAGAGAAGCAAAAAAACTTTTTCTTGTTTGAAGTTACTAAAATCTGTATTGAATGATGTTGTTTAGGAGGGTCAGTTCTTGAAGTCCAACTTTTCTTATTCAAAAGCTTCTTGCTATATGCATAGGATAGTATCAAAAAGAAAAAAAAAAGTGATGTGTCATTGGGTGATGAAAGATAATTACAAGATCAGCCATAAAGTGTAATGGGTATCTTTGCTTTCTGGCCAATACAGCGCAAGTATTACTGAAGAGTTTACTGTCATTCCTAGTTGGTTTTGTGCATGTAACATATGTGTAACATATTCCAAGAAACTTGTCTGCTGAGGCATTGGATTTGATTGCTGGTGCTGTTGGAAGCCCCTAGGAGCTGGAATTTCTCCTTTCTTATTATTGGGCAGAGATAGGAGAGCACTGGATTGGGTTTGGGTGGCAGGGTTTTTGTAGTGAGGAGGCTACATGGGTGGCATCTGGGAGAAGATGCCAGAAGCTTCCCTGTGTCCAGTAGAGCACTGCCAGACCGCCCTAGGAGGATCTGCTCCTGTCCAAGGCTGAACCCATCAGCCCCAGTGGTAAAGCCTCTGGAACAACACACTTAAAGAAGGGGAAGAAGCTCTGCCCGAGAGCAATTGCAGCCAGACAGAGAGGAGTGAGTAGGTGAGAGAAACAGCTCTGCAGACACCAAGGTCAGTGAAAGAGAGGTAGCAGGGGTAGAGTGAGTCTTCCTCACCCTGAGGAGGGAGAAGCAGCAGAGGCAACCTGTGATGGACTGACCGCAACCCCAGTTCCTGTCCCGCCCCCACCCTGGTCTTGGTGCTTGAGGGGGAGGAGGTAGAGAAAAGTGGAAGTGAAGATGAAAACAGGAAAGAAGAGGGGTAGGGGAAGAGGTGGTGTTAAAATTAGGTTTTATTTCTGATTTGATTGGCAACTAAACTCATTTTACTGACTCAAAACTGTTTTGCCAATGATAGTAAGTGGTGAGTGAACTCTCCCTGCCTTCATCTCAACCCATAGGCCTTTTGCTGTGTTTTCTCTTCCCTGTCCAGCTAAGGAGGGGAGTGATAGAGTAGCTTTGGTGGGCTCCTGCTGTCCAGCCAGGGTCAACACATCACAATCACAAAAGCAGCTTCCAGAAATCAGACAGAGAGGTGTTTCTTTAAGTAGGAACAGACTCCTGCTGTTGAAAACAGGGCAGAGCCAAGTGTTTAGATACACTGTTTGCTTTTTAAATACCTCTAAAGTGGTCACAAGCAGGGTGTCACATAAAAATAAGTAATTAAAACTTTGACATAATTCTGAATTTTCTGTGTTCCTGAAGCTGGCATGACAGAATTCTACCAGCAAGCTTAACACAAAATGCAAAGTTCCACTGAAAGTTGTGGCCTTCTCCTGGCTGCTTCTTACTCTGTGATGACCTGACTCAGCTGAAATGTCAGAAGAGTGTTCTAAATCTTAATCCTTTAAACTGGCTGTGAAGATAGAGCAATCAAGCCATTCCTAACTTTCTGCTCTATTGATCTGCTTGGAAGCTTTGGCTAGAAGCAAGAAAAGCAATTTTTGCTTCTAAAATATGGCCAAACAACACGATGAGAGGTGAGAGTACACACTTTAAATAGGCTGCTCTCTTTATTTCCCTGAGAAGTAGATTTCCCTTTTTCCAAACCCGTCACTCACACATGTTTACTAAGGGGCCTTCCTCTGGCATTAGTCAAAATGAGAGCATCATCTGCTCCTTCCACAGCATCATCAGTGCATAAATGGCTGCAACATTTGCCATTAGAGCACTAGTAAGGACCATGAAACATTTATTGGGAGAAGTGGGGACTAGTGCATGGGGTTGTGCTCTCCAGTGCATTTGTTTTTTCCCAAATCTAGCTTTGTGTTTAGTGCCCTGTCCTGGAAGCTTTATGCTGCTAGCTGTAATTCTGAGATTCAGCGTGGGGTTTTGACTTTGAGTTCTGGAGCAGATTTCTTCTAAGATTGATATGCGTTTTGTTCTTTCACTACTCTTTCAAAAACTGTTCTAGAGGAGACAGAAGGATCCTGCCCTGTCTACTGGGTCCCATAAAATGGGCCAGAAATCCCAGGAAACAGAGGCAGACCCTGTCACACTTCTCAGTCAGATGAAACCCTCCATGGCAGCAGATTTGGACTGAATGGTTTAATAAATTCTACACCAATTTTTCCAGAATTACATCAGTTACCATCATTCACTTTATTTCCAGTGGGTCATTTGTGATATTGGCAACAAATTATGCATTGAGTTTTACCTTCTGTCTTGTCCCTACAAGTTAGAAGACCACTTCTCGTATATTTTTAGCTCTTACTCAGTGAAAACTCCTCAGGATTAACAGAATGGAATTTATGGGTTTACAGTTTTAGGACTGATCTGCTTAAACCTGAGTTGCCTTTTCATTTTGTCTCGAATCAGGCTGTGATTCTCTCTAGAGAATCCTTGCCCTGTCATACCACAGCACAGCATCTCCCAGGGTGGTTACTCTGGAGGTCCATGCAAGTTCAGTAACCTACAGCCTTTACAATCTACAGTAACCTGCATCCTTTTGCAAACTGCAGCCAACAGAAGCTACACACAAACTTCTTAAGGGTACCAGATGTTCAGCCTTAGCTAGAAAACAGGACACCAAGAAAAGGCTTTGAATAGAAAATGGGAGTCAGCTTGGGGTGGGTCTTCCCCAAGGTTTTTTCGTGCTGCATTAAGAACCTAAGCACATTTTGTCTCCTGAAGGCTTATGAGTTATTGCAGTCTGAGACAGTTCTGACCTCTTGTAATTTTGCTGTAAAACATCCAGATTTGAGCCTCTTGGGTAAAAACTATCTTCCAGCTCAGTGTTGGGATGAGTTACAGCACCAAGGCAAACAGGTGGAAAATGCAGTCCAGTGGAAGTTACTCTTCCCCACTGTGAACATGTCCTGACAAACATATAATGTAGTCCATTAAGCTGACACAGTGGTTAGTGTTTATAATAACTTTAATACATTCGGTAGACACAAAAAATATTTAATAACATTAACATGTTGACACAAAAATGAGAAATGGAAATGCAAAAATGCAATCTCTAAGTTTTAATTAATTATTTTTCTTACATGGATTTTCTGAAGCCTTTGCTTCCCTGTTGTGGTTTTTTTTTTTTTGCCTTTCATTTTATTCATGTCTTATATTCCCTGACAGTCATTACAAATGACTCTACATATAATAAATATAAATTATAACACATTCAACTTAGTCACAAACAACCTTTATAATTTCTCAAGCTCAAGTTTTTTAGATTTGGTATTGGGTGATCTGCCAAAGTTTCCAAAAAATGTTAAAAACACTGGAATAAAAACAAGACCATGAAGAGCCCCAAAAAAAATAACAAGGAACATGATCTTGAAGAATGTCCTAAAGATGTAGGTGTTTGCTGCAGCCAGGACAACTACGCCCAATATTGTGGAAACTGCACCTTGTAGAACTGGGTAACCTAGCAGGGACAGAGCTTCAATTGCCCTTTTATTGGCTGATGACTCTCCACTCGTAACAAAGGCATAGGAAATATGAGCAGAAAAATCTACTGAAAACCCAATGCAAATGACCAGGTTGATCATGGATATGGAATCCAGGTTGACGTTCCAGAATGTCATGAAACCAGCGACGCCAACTATAACAGAGGCAATAGCAAAGGTCACCCACAAGCAGCACAGCGGGTTGGGAATGAGCAGAAGGGAGACAACGAGCATGGCCCCGGCAGCAACGACAACGTTCTGAACAGTGTTCTGCACTATTACCAGGTACTGGTCGTAGTAGATGAAGGCTGGGTGATACACCTTCAGTGGAATGCTGCACTGCTTGGCTGCCTCTCTTAACTGATTGAGGAGATTCTTCTCATCCACGGCTGATGTCACGTTCACTGTCTGGATGAAGAAACGTGAAGCCTCTATTGCATCCTGAGTCTTGCTTATGTCCCACTCAGAACTGGGCCGAGCTCCAAACAGTATAGTTAATTTATTTAAGAAGTCAGTCTTACTGTTTATATTTATCGGGTACCTTTTGGCAAGGTCTGTGTATATTCTCAGCCATGACTCTGAGTACTTCTTATCTACATAGGAAACGTTCTCTAAATTCTGTACACAGCTCTCAATGCCAAGACGCACCGACTCATTCCAGTAATCTACACTCTCAGTAACGACAACCATGACCCTGGGTCCATATGTGGAGAAGTATTTGTCATCATCATCATAGTATGGAATAACGTAGGAGGCATCATTTGCCAGATTTCGGAGATCGATGCCTTCCCTGACCTGAGTACACCCATAAATGCTGCCACCCAAATATGCTCCGTAGAGCAACACCAGGAGCACCTTGATCCATTTATTTGTAACAAAAGGGCCATAATGCTTTTTAAAGAATACGCTCATTGGATGCTCACCTTCTGGCTGAGATGGCTGCCTAGAACAGCTGCCGATACAGCAAGCATTGTACAAGCAGGAGTTCTCAGCCTGACCTTGACCTACATCCACAGGCATACAAGTCAGCCAGTGTCGGTTCCCTTGCTCCCTTTTGTGATTTAATACCAGAACTGCCCCAAAGAAGGTCATGGTATATACATAGCAGAAGACAAAAGCCGTCCCTGTATAGAGGCAAAAAGACCTCACGGACGGAAAAGCAGTCCAGGTGCCAATGAAGAAGGCCAAAACATCCGTCAGAGTGGTGATGGTCACAGAAAGTGCTGCCTCTGCATAAGTCTCAACCAGCAGAGATTTAACACTGGAGTTCTGTTTTTTCTTTGAACTTTGTTCCCAGGAAGCAATCATGATGAACATGTCATCAACGCCAACCCCTGCAAGAGGAGAGACTGTTAACGCTGCACTGCAAATGGCAGCTTCCACCAACACCCAACAAAACTACAACATTAATCATGTTTCATTCTGCAGAAAATCTGAAAAAGGAAGGTGGGCTACTAACACTGCTCGAGCGCTGATGCAAGTTACAAGAGAATCTGGAAAACAGATCCTTTGTGTGTGGCTGAATGTATTACCTTTCAGCACCTCCTGGTGACCTGATGGGTTGTTGATCCCTCAATGACTCTGCGGAAGGACTGAGCACATCTCTGACAAGTGTCTTGTAGCTGATGTCCATGATGCAGATGACACAGATTTCAAAGCATCACACATTCTGATGCTCAACTATTCTTACTGCTGGAAGCACCCCCCATTATCTCTGGAATCTCTTCTTCAGCACTGCAGCGACTTAGACCAGTAATTTCTTGTTCTGCCTTCAGAAGGCAGGAAGAGCAGTTGCTACCACATGGGAGAAGAGTGATTCCAGTTTTCCAGTGGCTCACTTTTTTATGCTCTTTGCCCTCCACTTCTCTCCAGTTTATTTTCCAGCACTTATTCACGATTTATTACTGATTTTTGTTCACCTTTATACTGATGTGCTCACAAATATTACCTGACAGGTCCCTGGGAAAAACTGCCAGGAAGACTGGATCCTGAATTTGGTTTTTTGCTAAAGATGCCAGAGTAAGTGAGCTGAAGTTCAAAAATGAAGAGCCAATGGGCTTCTCTCACCTCTGCTAACTCTCAAGATTATTATCTCACACCTTTCAGTATTTTGCCATGTCGTCAAGGGCTCTTCTATTCACTGAAAATTAATCACACAGAAGGGAAAGCAAGGCTGTGCAAATAGCGGAATGAGATTTAGCCAAGCACAGAAGAAGAGATGAAATCATTACCTGCTACCTGAACAGGCAATTGCCAGTAAACACGCAAAGATGAATTAAGCAGCACATCCAAAGGTATTACTTGGGTGGCAGTGAGCCAGGCTGCTTTGGAAAGCAAGCAGCCTTCAAAGCAAATCCTCTGATGTACTGAGAATTTGTTTGCTTTCACGCAAGGAAGACAAAAAGTCTGTGTGTTATTTCTGAAGATCTGAAGAGACTGCCTTAAGCCCTTTCCCAGGTATACAAAAGGGGCTTTTTGGTAATCAGAGGCACTGCAATTGATGAGCAAGCAAAAGTAAATAAAAATTGCATTGAAATTATGCAGGAAACAAAGAAACAATGCCTGCCCAAAGGAGCATTTGCATTGGACATCTTAGGATGATGCACAGCCTCGGTCAACCTGGCAGCTCCATGTGTTTTCCTCAGCATGAGACCAAGCCCAAGAAAACATCAGATAAATGTAGGAGACCAGTAAGGATTTTAAAAGTAGTAATTTGTTTGCAGCAACATTATGTAGTTGGAAACATTATCTAATTGCAGCAATGCTATCAGTACTTGGAAAGTTCAGCACTGACTGTTAAGCAGTCAGTGTAACAAGGCTGCAATGATACCAACGTCCTTGGGTTTTTGGGGGGAGCTGATGCCAAATGGTGCATCACTTCAGTTGTGCAGCCAACTGAGACTGGTTTGTACATAGATGTTATACTGCAGAGGATTAATCCTCCTGGCTACACTTCCAGGGACACTAGAACAATGCCAGAAGTGCTGACCTTACCACTCTCCCAATTTCAGTCTTCCTGCTGTAGTAGTGGATCTAGATCAGGCCTTGTCTTCTGGGGAAAGCTGCCCTTGCACCAGAACCCATCTCCAGTCCCACTGTGGGCACGCTGAGCTGAGCTGAGGGGCTTGCCCACCTGTAGGTGCTCTGAGGGGGCTGCACCTCTGGGTATCCCCTACACTCACTTCAGGAGAAAATGTTGCATCATCTGACATTCACATCATAAAAGAATGACACCATTAGATTGTTTTAACTTCACTCTGGTCTTTGTATCTGAACACAACTCACTTTTTCTACTTACCCAGAATGAGGAATGGTGCATTTGCTACAGTGACCACAAACGGCACTCCACAGAAGAGCATCAATCCAAAGCTGCTTAATACAGCTAAGCCAGAAGAAAGCACTCCACAGCTTGCAAGCCAGATATTATTTCTTATACAGCTCAGTCTGAAAATATTTCAAGGAATATCTTCGTTACGTGTCAAATATTTCTCCAAGGTGTTTGGCATGAAAAGTACTCACATACCAGTGATACCCTCTCTCAGAAAAACTCCTGATGAAAGCTGCTTGGAGAGTTCCCAAGGGTCAGCATTACACAAAATAATTTTTCTAGGAGGTGTTATATGCATTATTACCACTGCCCAACTATATTCAGAAGAGTAAGGATGTGTACTGGTCTTTGAATCAATAACAAGAGATGGCAAAATAAGGATACATAAGCTCTACTAATGAGGCGAGATTTTGAGTGACCCAAAAAAAATTGTGAATTTTTAGTAGGTCTTTGATTTTACATGAGTTCTTGCTGTAGCATATCAGTGGAAGCACCTTTCAGGCACTACGCACCGTGTAGAGAAACTTTCTCAGCAGGCAGGTTGGCTACCAGCCTTTTGCCAAGACGCCCCAGAGGGCTGGTTTAAGCACTCCACAAGAAATGCTGTAATAGGTATGATGCTTGATGCAAGCACTAAACCAGCCCACTCACCCTACAAGTCCAATTTTTTTGGAAGTACAGAACACAGACACTGCTGTACAGCTGTTGAGTGTCCAAAGTTTCACTTTCCATCAGCACAAGGAAAGGGCAGGTTAAGTTCTCTGTGGACAGCAGGTAAGGCTCTGACTCTACTAGCAAGCAAAACAACTAAGGCTGTACCCAGACTTGCAGGAATCTATGAAGCTATTGCTCATCCACCTGAACTTTAACTAAGCACTGAACACTTGTTCAAGTTTTCATCTACCATCTAAGCAGCTGGGAGATACACATACATAGACAATAAAAGGCAAAGAAATACATTCTGCCAATAAAATGTCACAGAAATTCTGCAGCTTCAAAAACACCTTCACTTGACAAGAGCAGAAACCATCTGAGGGATAAAGAACAGCAGAGATCACTGCTCATTGAACCATAGCTTAGAGACATTTTACCTTAGGCAAGAGATGATTGAAAAGCTTATTGTTAAGAAATAAGTCACGGAGAAGAGCGGAATCACACTCTTCGTATTTCCTTCAAACTCTTGTTGTCTGGACAGTGAGGTAAAGTAAGTCACCTGCCGTTAAAAGAACAAGAAACGTTGAAGCGCTTTGCCTCTTCTTGGGCTTTCTGCACAAGCACAAGCAAGGCCAAACACCAAGTTGGCAGAGGAACATTGCCCTGGCCCTCGCAGCCCACCTGCCTTCTCCCTTTCCCTTTCCCTTTCCCTTTCCCTTTCCCTTTCCCTTTCCCTTTCCCTTTCCTTTCCATTCTGCGACGGGGCTGCCCGGACAGTTCGGGCTCGGCGGCTCCGCACGGCCGTACCCGGCCCCTGCGTTACCTGAATGGAGCCGAGGTGCAGCTCCGCCACTTTGGACGAGATGTTTTGCAGGAAGCTCTCCAGCCACCGCCGGCTGTCCTGCGCCTCGGGGCCGTCCTCCCGCAGGTAATAGACCAGCTTCAGGGCCCGCGCCCTGAGCAGCCGCTCGCCGTCCGTCTCCACGCCGCCCAGCGCGGCCCCCAGGAAGACGCCGTCGTTGACAGGGAAGCGGAGGCTCCCCGGGGCGGGCGGTCCCGCGTCGCCCCGCGACGACAGCAGCTCGTTGGGGCTGGCACAGCCGCCGGCGGTGCGGGCGCAGAGCCGCTCGTACTCGGCGTCGTGCACGGTGGCGTTCAGCCGCAGCACCTCTGCCCACGCCGCCGCGTCCAGGACCGAGGTCCCGCTCGTCGCCACGGCGATGAGGGCGGCGTAGGCGCCCTCGGTGGGCAGCCGCGGGGCGGAGAAGCGCTCCGAGTCGTTGGTGGGGAAGTGCCGCCGCACGAAGTCGCGCTCGGCCTTGGCGGGCCCCCAGCTCGGCGTGAACTGCCCCTCGATGTCGTTCGCCTGCCGCTGCGGCAGGAAGACGAAGCCGGCGCCCAACCCGCCCGAGAGCAGCAGCGGCACCAGCACGAAGGGCCAGGGGCAGGCGGCCACGCCGCTCGCCAGCCCTTCGAAGAGCCAGCGCAGCAGGTGCTCCACGCAGTTGGTGTTGCGGCAGGAGCAGCGCTCCGCGGGGTCCCGCGGCTCCGCCATGGGCCAGGCGGGCACGGGCTGCCGGCCGCAGCTCCTCGCCGCGGGCGCGTCCCACGCCGGGGCCCGACGGCGCGGTCTGTGCGGGCGGCGGAGAGGAGAGAGAGAGGAGAGGAGTTCAGAGCCGCCCTCTGCCCGGCAGAACCTCGGATCACATTTTTCAGCGGGCGGAACCGCCCCCGCCGTGACTCAGCGGGGTTTCCGCCGCCTCCCTGGGACTGACAGTGGGAGCCGGGCGGGCTGACCAGGCCCCCCCCGCCGCGCCCCGCCCCGGGTTCGTGTCCCCCCCCTGCCCTCCGTGTCTCACTGCCCTCCGTTTCCCCCCTGCCCTCCGTATCCCCCATGGCTCTTGCTTCGCGGGTTCCAGCCCGTTTGCAGTGCCCGCCGTGCTGAGCTGCTGCCCGGATCCCGGCTTTGGCTCCGTGTTGACCCGGCCGCTTCCCGGCACGGCCCCGCGTCTTCCTTTCAGCCTCTAGACGTCATCGGCTTTTTTTAGTGTTTTCCCCGAAGCTGCTACAATCGCTACTTCACTACTATGCATTCTTCTTCCATCTGAGAGCAAACACAGACTGTGGTGATGTGTATCTCTCAGTGTACTGGTTTAGAAAACAGAAAAGTGACAACAGAAGAAATAAGACTTAGAAACAAGGGTTAGCGATTCCAGTTGGCAAGTCACAAGAATATCACTAGTGTGATATGCCAGAGCTTTATGTAGTAGCAATGATAGAAAGAATCTTTCCAAGTCAAAAAACTGTCCTGCAGCCTGGTGTTATTGACACTGGTGACAGTGATTTGAGTGGTTTCAGGCTGAGAACATAAAGCTGTTACATTACTAGAGAGGTGTCCAGACAATATGTCACAGGCAGGCACTTCTCCTTGCCTTTGAGAGAAGCAACTCTCTCCTCTCCTGCCAGTACTTGCAGAAAAGTTGTAGGTATTTCTTCTCTCCCATCTAGGGAAGACAGGCTTGGCACCTGTGAGTATAAAAGAGCCAGCCAGGCTCTGAGCAAGGTTATGTATCTCCTGCTGCACTCAGCACCTAGGGCAGGTTGGATCCTGGTGATTCCTTTTTCCATGCACAGGTTTTCTGAGACACGTATGTCAGACAGACATTTAGAAGCTATTTCCTTTAGCTCCTAACTTGTTGAAACCTAGGAACTGGCCTGGTGGCAGTAGCTACCCAGTCAGGGTACCCAATGGGCACAGGCCCGTGCCTTTAGGTAAATTCTGAGGCTTGGGAATCTGCCTTACAGCATGGAAAGATGGCTCCACCAACTCTCATTTCAAAATGGTGTTCAAGCAGGTAGTGCATGCCAGTCTTCTCCCAGAATCTGAGTGCTTGTCCTTGTTCCCTGGCCTATTCATGCACTTTATATTAAGTTCTAATAAGATAAAAGACACTCCTTGGGGCAGGGCCAGGAACTGGTCATAGGACTTCCAGCAAGTCAAGGTTTCTGGCGTTTTTTGGATGAAGGCACAATCTCTCTTTGTTGTTATGTTGCATTTGCTGGAAGTTTCAAAATGAGATTCCAGTGAATTACTGTTTGGCCTGCGTTCTTGTATAGTAGCTCAAGGACTAACACTCCAGTTTCCATGCCAAGTATATAATAAAACTTTGTGATTTTTTTGTGGACCCTCTAACTTTTGTTGTTTCTTTCAACCATGAGCATTTACAAATCTTGGCTGCTCCCTTCCCCTTAAGGGTGTGCCATCCCTTTTTTGGCATCATGGACAGGATGCCATACCCATGAATTCCAGACAGGTAGTGATGGGAAGAATATAAGGTGTGCCCAACTCCCCCAGGCACAGTATGTGCAAATTCTAATAGCCCTGAGGCAGGGCTTAAATGGATAAATGTGGTGTTAAGTGAACAAAAAGGTATGGAAGGGGAAAAGTAAATCAGTTTTATCTATTTTTTGCCCAAAAGGAGAGGTATGCCAACAAACAGGCAGGAGGAGAAATGATTGGCTCTCAGCAGGGTTTGGTGAAAGGACTGCAGGATCAGTTAAATGAGAGAGGAATTAGGCTTTGGTAGCAAGTGTTGCTTGCTGCCGAGTGCGATAGTGAAAGGGACAGTAGGGTGCAGGCTGCTCGCTGCTGAGCGCCGTCAGGAAAAGCTGGAGAGGCTGCCGGCGGACGCGTTGCTTGGAGCGCTCCAAGAGGCTGCAGGCACAGGGGCTGCTCGCAGCTCGGCAGGTCGGGAAAGGGACAGTGAGCACAGGCGGAGGCAATGCTTGCGGAGAGCGATCGGGAAAAACAAAAGAGGAGGAGGTATTGGGAAGCGGATGTCAGCTTCTCACTCTGCAATTAAAATTCATATTGAAAACATTCTGGGTTTTGATATCCCATGCCTTTAAATGCTGCTGTGCTAAATTTTGCAAAACTGGTAAGGCAAATTCAGAGAGGATCCCACTTACGGAGGGCAACTCTAATTGCAGGAGCAGTCCACCAAAAAGGTGGAGGAAGCAGCAACAGTAGTATGGCAAGCACTTAAAAAATTGAAAGTTGAGATTCTACTTGAGGAATGTCAAACTTTCCCTGACAGACCAAAGCGATCTTTACTATTCAACTCAGCTGCATTTAAAGAGACAGAACAGAGATATTCAGAGTGGGAAAAAGGACTTGTGTCACTAGCCCAAGCTATTCAGCAACTTGAGCCACTGTCTGGGCTAACCCCTCCAGGACTTGTATTGTTTTCTCTTCCCAGGAATGATACTGGTAATGATGTCATCTGCACTGAGGATCAAGCTAACCATTGAAGGACTGGTTATCCTTCT
Organism: Motacilla alba alba; assembly: GCF_015832195.1. Classification (NCBI taxonomy): domain Eukaryota; kingdom Metazoa; phylum Chordata; class Aves; order Passeriformes; family Motacillidae; genus Motacilla; species Motacilla alba. The sequence goes on along the minus strand of NC_052017.1, from coordinate 16,099,656 downwards.
TGCAGGAGCAATCATTGCCCACATGAGCTAAATTTGGTTCACACATAAACAAACTTGACCCACAAGGTGGAGGCCCTCCGTGAGGAGGCAATGCAGTTTTGTTATGCCTCACCAATGGTTGTCGGGGGCACATGGGGGAGGGATGCATGTGTGCCATGTCCAGGAGGCAGCTTGGAGAAGATGGAGCAAAGCCTTGTCTCTCTCTGGGGAGACTTTGCCTGGCAACCATGTCATGTCTCATATGGGACAGGGAGTCAGCAGGGGAACACCAAAGACGCTGTGCCCCAGAGACACTCCCCAGTCAGATGGCAAAGGTCTCTGCCAATGGACTGCACTGGGACATTGGACTGGGCCAGTGGTCTCCTGTCACCGCGCGGTCTTTGGGAGAAGCCAGGGCCATAAAAATAACTGCATCACAAGCTTTGGGGGCTCTTTGGGGGCTGTTGTGTCCTTTGGCTTTTGATACTCTTTGGGGACTTTTTGAACTTGCTTTTGGAGTCCTGCCTTTCGGCTCTTCTGCCCTCGCTGGCTCTTGCTTGCCCTCGCATCTGCCCTGCCTCTCTGTGTCCCTGACCGACGCTCTGCCTTCTTCGCCTCTGCGTCCCTGCCTGAACCCCGTGCGTCCAACCCTGCCCCCCTCCGAGTCTGCCCACCACCGCGATCCTCGTCGCGACCCTGTCCAGGCTTCTGGAACTCCTGCCTGAGCGCCCCGCAGCCCGTATCCTGTCGCCCATCGCTGCGGGGACTGTCCCCAGGCAGGCAGCGTGCACAGCCCCCGCCTCGTGGATGTCGACGGCACCCCCCGACCTCCGGTGGTAATGCCCTCTTTTTCCCGCTGCCTCCTCTCTCTCTCTCCCTCACTCCCCCTCTCCCTCTCTCCCTCTCCCTCTCCCTCCCATTTTTCTTTCTCCTGCTCTGTCTTCTTTAGCCCTCTTTAGTAGGACAACTCCTTTTTATTTTACTCTTTCATTACCAACAAATGGTTCTCAGATACAATGTTTGCCTCGTTTGGCTTAATTTTGTTCCTGACCATCTATTTTTAAAAGAACTACTTGCAGTTTCCCACACTGGAATGCAACACTCTCACTTTATTTGTGCTAATCAGTATGGCAACTCTAGTATATTCTGCACCACACATGCTTCTCAGTTGTGGGTGCAATTTACTGTGGCAGAAATTATAAAGGAGATGAAAGCAATTTGCCCACTGACATTCAAAAGGTAACTTGACATAATGCAAATAGATTTAAAAGGGAATTCCACTCTTGGTGTTACCTAGTTAATTTCATTTATAACCCAACCAGCAGTAACTGCACAGTTTTTGTTTTAACAATGCACACTGCTAGGGTATACACCAAATACCAAATCATTGTGTCAGAATTAAATCACAAGAGAGCTGCAGCCTACCCCCTGGAGAACAGAGTATGGGAGGGAATACTCTGAGGGAATGGATGTGCCTGTTTGAGAACCTACTGTGACTTTGTACTTGTAGACAACCTTACAATACATTTAAGTAATCACTGTTTTATTTGTGTGTGAAACTTTGTTGAAATTATAAGATGTGATTTTAGTATTTAGCTCCTGTTGTATCTTATCTATTGTTATGATTTAATTATGCACTTATCACTATGATTTAATTATATATAAGAGCTGGAGCCTACTCCTATTGGAATCAATCTCACCTTGATGAGAAAGCTCCTATTGAAGCAAGCACAAGAGAAAAGACAAAAGACTTCAATTACTGTTTATCATCACGTGGAAGAAATCCACTGAATGATGGTGCAAGTGAAGAAAGGTGGGGACATCCATTTTTGGGACATTTTATTTCGATGGTCAAACAAGCTGATAGATACTTGACATGCCTAAGAAAGAGCTGACAGGGATAGCTGGTCCTCCACTCTGAAGCGGGTTGTATTTGCCTCTTTTCAAGATCTGTGGGGACCCAGCCCTATAATCAATTAATTTTCTAATATTCCTAGTGGCCTTATCTCTAGGTGTTGTCAGACTATGCCTGACACTGTCCACTTGAAGTCCACATAAACCAGTCAAGAGCAGCCATAACAAAAAACCTGAAAAGCAAAAAAACAGGCAGATTGCTCACCTTTCAGGAGTTGTGTCCCTGTTGCACAGCACTCAAGGCCAGATAATTTCTCAGGAGAGCAGGAGGCTCAGGCTCAAACTGACTCCAAAACACAGTACCCAAACCTTCTCTCTTCCACAGCAGGTTCCACTGCCTGTCTCTGGGGCATTTTTACCCTGCCAGAAGCAAGAAGAATAATTCAGCCCAGGTGTATTTCAGGAACAGCCCAGGCAGGCTTGCAAATGCAGACATGACTTTGGTTGTGGCCTAAGTATCACAATGGCTCCAGGGCTCAACCAGCTCCTCGCTGAAGAGACACCAGGTTAGGGAGAGCAAATGCAGTTTCTTGCATGTGTGACCTTCTGCACAGCGTTTGAAATAAAAAATCAACATGTGCCTGGTTGGTGAAACTCCCTGCTTCACAGTGCTTTTTTTGTTTGAAAACTCTTCTTCACTTTGCCCTTTCAGCCTCCATTTCCCTCTACTTGGAGCAGGGCTCATCTCCTGCTCTGCCCATGGCTGCCTGTTGTCTCTGCTCACAAACTCTGTGGTAATCTTTATTTTGAAAGGTAAAACTGTCCCCAGTAATGCTAAAAAACATTTTCTGCTTAGTTTCTGTATTTTTGTGTCTTTCAAACATTTACTGAGCCTGGATGTGATTCCAACAGTTGTGTAGAATCATGGAATAACTTGGGTTGGAAGCATCCTTTGGCACTCATCTCACATGTGCCCTGCTCAGAGTAGGGCTGCTGTGGGCGCTGGGCCAGGTCACTCACGGCTTTGCCCAAATGAGTTTGGAGTTACCTCCAAGGTTCATATTCCAGAGCCTCTGGGAAACCTGCCTCAGTATTTGACTACTTCATCATGACTTTTCCCCTCATAAATGTCAAGGTTTTGGTAGAGGGCCTGCTCTCCTCTCTGTGAGGAGAGACCAGGCCTGCCCTCAGCTGGTCACAGCCAATGCCAGCAGGATCCAATGGACCCAGGCCCCTCTGGAAAAGTGACGGTGGCAAACACCAAGCAGAAGGAGAAACAAGGCCAGAGTGGGACGAAAAGGAGGACAGAAATCCACAATGGAGCAGGAAGAGGGAAGAGAGAAGAGCCTACCTGGGCAGGGGCTGTATCCAAGGTTTTGCCAGAGCAGAAGCTGAAAGGTGCAGCCTGGAGAAGCTGCTGCCAGTGAAGGAACCAGACCCATGTGCACAGCTCCCAGTCTCCTGAGCTGGGCACTGCCTCAGCAAAGGAGCTGAGCGTGGCCTGGGGTGAGGGCACTGAGGAGCAAAAGGTCTCAGGGGGGAGGAAGAAGTATGAAGGAAAGCAGGACTTTTCCTCAGGGTTGTTTGGTTTTTTTAAGTCTCCCTTGATACCAGAATCTGTAATTAATAGATTGTTAATTGGCAAATAGATTAATGGAAATTCCCTGAAGGAAGAAACAGTATTTGCCTGTGACAATATCTAACTGAAATTTCCCTGATAAAATTTGTGACAGTTGGTCCTTGTTCTTTCCCAAGATACCTCTGAGAGCAGCCTGGCTGTGTCATCCCTGTACCTTCCCATCACATGTCTGAAGACAGCAAGAGGATGCTCCCTACCCATGGTCATCTCCAGACGAGAGCTAGGTTCTGTGCCCTGGAGCTCCATGACCCAACTGTCGTGGTGCCCCTTTGCTGGTCTCACTCCAGTGAGCTGATATCTCTCTTGTGCTGGGGAGGCCTGCCCTGAGCACTGCAGTGATCAAGAGGTCTTGTGCTGAATGGAAGAAGATAATTATTTTCTTTAAAGTGCTGGCTACGCTCTCACTAATGCAGCCTCCAATGTGGTTGGCTGTCGCCTCCACAAGGCTGTGTTGTTGACTCATGTTCATGCATTGCTAACTCATGATTAGTTGTCTGGGTGGTGAATGTAGTCTTAAAATAAACCTGTGACGTTTAAATTCTTATGAAATAAGGAGGAAGGGATGTCAACAAACTTAGCACTTTTTACTTTCCCAGCTCCATGGGTATTTATTTCCAAGCATACATGAATGAAAATCCCTATCTACTCTGCGTTTCATAGGTAGAAAATATCTTTGTGATTTCTGTCCTTTCAATAAATCCCTTTAGCCTAAAATAATTTCCTATTACAACTGCAAAGATCTTTTGCAAACATGTTATTTGAAATAAAATGCCATAAGATAGCATTTCATGTAAGTTTTCCCAATTTCTTGAAAACCTTGTCAGGAATTCTATTCTGTATGTTCTATTGTTTTGAATGTTTAGTTTACACAAGAGAAATGACAATTTTTTCCATGTTTTATTTCAAGTTATATTAATACTGTTCTTCACTACTTTTCATTTCTTAGCTGTCTGCTTTCATGAAAAATAGGAAATCAAAATATCATAATTAATTTTAAAGCAAAATAAATTTCCCTGAATCATTCCAGTTGGAGAGCTGTCTAGAGATCTAGTCCACCCTGCCCTTCTGAAGGGTCAACTAGAGCAGGCTGACATTGTCCAGTCCAGTTTTGAACATCTTCAGTGGTGGATCCTCCACAAGTTCTCTGGGTAACCTGTCCCAGTACCTGAGAATCCTCACTGTAAAAAGTTCTTGGCTTGATTCTTACTGTAGAGGTAGTCAAGAAAAGTTGTAAAATCAGCTGTGAACATCAGTGCAGCTCTCAAGAAGCTAAGGACTGAATTTGTCTTGTTTGTCTATTTTCACAAAGTCTTTGAGCTCAGTTGTAGACTATGGTGAAGTGCGACACAACCAAGTCTCAGAAAGCAAGGTGTATTTTAATTTCAAAATGTAGAGCTGTGTTCTTACATCAGGAATGGATGTTTGTAGTTCCAAGTTCTCAGTCAGAGCATAGATGGCTTATTTCTTACCCTCTCTTTGGAATGCCAGGACAGAGGGGCATTTCCAAATGCATCCAGTCTGCCCTCCGAAAGTACTTTGCAAATTGTGTGAGACACACTGGACACTGGGGTAAAACAAAGTGACATCAAGAAGTCTTCTATCCCATTTGTTCCACCATGATGCAGCATAATTATGCCAGTGCCATTTCTAAAGGACATTTGATGGACCATTACAGGATGGATCTTTACAGTGCCCTCCACAGCACCTGACAGAGAAATTATATCCTATGCTATGCTATCCTATTCTCTCCATGCATGTGGGAAATGCAGTGTCTCATTGCCCTGTGTCCCAAGAGAGCAGTTTCATTGTCAAACTGGGGTCTGCCAGTGGGAGATGTGTGCCCTCTGTGCCTTCACCAGCCAGCGTGCAAGAAAGGATCACATTTTCCTTGGCCTTCCGGAAAATGCCCACCAAGGAATGATGGGGGTGGCTGGGTGATGGGGGCAGCAGAATGGGAGGTGAATTCCTGATTTCCTCTAGGGTGGCTCTAGAATATAAGATTCCAAAGAAACCCCAGAAGTTATTGTGGCACCAGGACCCAGAAGTAACAGATGTTTATTTGTGTTGAGGCGCTGCTTTTCCTTTCCTTTGGGAGCACACAGTGACACTGTGAAATTGCCACCTGCTGGGTGCTGGCAGGATGAGTGGCTCCTCTGCTGCATGATGAGATTGCATTCATTTGATTTTTCACTTTTGTTTTTGGGAAGAGTGAAGGTGCCTAAGTGTTTTAACTGTCTGGGTGATGCTGTGGATAGAAACTGTCTGTTTCAATTGAACATTATCATGAGGAAGAGAATTTCAGCTTATCAGTGTAGGATACCAGAAAGGCAAGGTATGCTGCCATATTTTATTACCTTAATTCTGAGGAATATTTCTTTCCAGCTGACTTAAAAAAACTTCCTATTTCCACAGTGATTTTGTAATCATGAGGTTTCCCAAGGGGACTGCATAAAACCCTAGAAGGCGATGATATGATGCAACATGATCATCATTCTACCAAAGAGCCTAATCAACTTTTGTACTTGTATATCCTTATAAAGGGTCCATAACATTTCACTTTCCTTAATGTACATGAATGATTTCCCAACTTACTTCCATGAGAAGTACAAGTTGTTTGCCTCTTTGATCAGTTATTATTTGGGTGTGTTATCTTTGTAGTCTGCTTTTTTTTTTTTTTTTTTTTGCATATGTGTTTATAGGTTTCCTCATAAAATGGTCAGTCATTCAGGAACTGTAAGTGCACATTATTATGGAGAAAAACAGATTAAAACTACAGTGCCTCTCTTTTACTCCTGCTTTGATCAGGCAATGTCTGCTTGAAATTTTTGGTAGTACCTTTTATTTTAAACACTACCTTATAATTTTTTCTATTTATATATCAGAGAATACTGATACTGAACATGAACTGAACTCTGATTTATTAGATTGCAGAAACACAACAAAGATATTGCAGGGGCTTATGTGAGAATTTATTCTGTTATTTGTGGAGGAGATGACCTTTCAAATCCCTCCCCATTTCATTTACTGAAAGGAAATTTCATGCTTCCCTGACAAGAAAATTTTTTTCCAAACACAAAACTAATATAACCACTGTCCTTCTGCTCCCCAGTGTTTCTGTTCTAACAGGATATTAGAAAAGGTGTCTCCTTGTCAGGTTAATCCATTCTCTTCCGTCATCTATCTATTTATTATGGGTGTGCATGTCAGGGTGATATCTTCTTCTGTTGCTGATGCAAACATGGAAGTCTGCTTGTCTGGCTCTATCTGTGCCTGTAGTTTTTTTAACAACATGTGGTTTTAAACTTCATTTTGTGAGCCAGAGTATTTGCAGGGATGTCAGTACCTGCTTTACATACAATACAGCAGAACTCTCTAGAGAATTTCAGCTTCTTGAATTCCTGCCAGCTTGGGAGTGTGTTTCTTAGAATGTTGACATGTCACATGGAGATCTCATATCCTTCGGAAAAAAAAAACCTTTATGATTCCTGAGTAATGACAGCCACATTAAATATTACTTTTCATAAATGAGCCAGAGTGCATCCTGATCCCACCTTGGTGTTCCCCTGGTACCTTCATCTTTCTTCACTCCTTTCTTTTTCCTCACTGGTCAGCTACTGGAATATGGTCCAGGGAAATCACTCCTGTTCAGTTAGCAATGCTCTCAGATTACTAATTGAAAAACACAAATGTAACGCTGGATGCCTTCCTTTCCCCTTATTTTTCTCGGATAGGAATTATCCTCCAACTGAATGAGTCTTTTTGCTTCCTTTCCCAGCCATTCCTCATGTTCCTTATATCCACTTGGAGTGGGAGTGCAGTGACCACTTGCACTGGTCCAACAGCCGGCTCTCTTCACTGATCCATTGCCTTGACTGGCCAGGTGTCGTGGTTTAACCCCAGCCAGCAACCAAGCACCACGCAGTTGCTTACTCCCTCTGAACTTCAGCTCAGGTTCAGACCTATGTTCCAGCTTGTCCAGTGCAGCAGCACAAAACCAGCAGGAACACCCTGGCCACCAGCCAGCCCAAGCTGGCAAATATCACCATGGCTGTTATCAAGATGTTCCCAGGCACAATTCAATAAGTGAGAAGTAGCGGAGCACTACAGCAAGCAGCAAAAGCAAAAAACAGTCACTAACTAGCACTAGGCTCTAACATGCAGTTGGGAAAGTGAGCCCCATGGCAAGAATAGGTGCCCACTCATTACCAGCTAAACAGCACTAACAGATACAAATTCAGTCTAGCACATCCCAGTCAGATCTGTCATTATCTCAAACCCTTCAAGCACCATGTTGGGCACCAGACAAGGATAATTGTGGTTTAACCCCGCTCAGCAGCCAAGCCCCAGGCTATCGCTCACTCACTCCCTCCCTTCTTCACCTGCAGGATTAAGAAAGAGAATTAGAAGGATAAAAGATAGAAATCTTATGGGCTGAGATAAAGACAGTTTAATAGGGAAAGCAAAAGCTGTGCAAACAAGCAGAGCAAATGAGGGAATTAATTCACTGCTTCCCATTGGCGGGAAGGTGTGATCAGCCATCTCCAAGAGAGCAGGGCTCCATCATGTGCAATGTGCAGTTACTTGGGAAGACAAAGGCCATCACTCCAAATGTGTTGTGTCTCTCCCACCCCTTCCTTGTTTTTCTCCCCAGCTTGATATACTGAGCATGATGTCATATGGTATGGAAACTCCTTTTAGTCAGTTGGGGTCATCTGTCCCAGCTGTGTCTACTCCCAACCTCCCATGCACCCCCAATTTCCTTGGGGGTGCCAGAGTGGTGGTACAAAAAGTGGAAAAGGCCTTGGCTCTGTGTAAGCCCTGTTCAGCAATAACAAAAAACATCTCTGTATTATCAACTCTGCTCAGCATAGATCCAAAACACAACCCCATGTCAGCCACTGTGGAGATGGTTGACCATCCCAGCCCAAATCAGCATACCAGATCACCATAAACTGTTAAAGGCTTTTACTGAGACACTCATCTCCCATGTAAGTAGATCCTTACACAGCCACCATCTAGAGTGGGTGGGCAGTTCTAGGTAAAGAGGCTTCAATTTATGTGTGCCAGATCAATATGCAGATCTACAGTTCACATGCCTGTCTGCCATTTCCATGAGGTCTGTTTAGAAGAATAATATTAAGAACTTTTTTTTGTCAGTAAAGCAAAAGATCAACTCTTCAGTTTCTTCTGGCTCATTCTAAAGCTACAGGGTTACCAAAACAAATTTTTAGGAAGAGCCAGATTTCTACAACCAGAGACTAGTGCTGAATGGTTCAATATCCCGTTGAAGATTAGTGATCAGTGGTGTCATCAGGCTTCCAAATTGGGATCAGTAGCATTTAATACCTTTATCAATGGCATAGACAATAGGGTTGAGTGCACCCTCAGCAAATTTGTAGATTACACCAAGCTCAGTGGTGCGGTTGACAGCCCTGAAGGACAGGATGCCATTCAGAGGGAGCTGGACAAGATCGAGAAGTAGTCCCATGGGAATCTCTTGAGGGTCAACAGGGCCAAGTACAAGGTTCTCTTCCTGGGTAGGGACAATCTCTGATACCAGTACAGGCTGGGGGATGAAGGGAATGAGAGCAGCCCTGCTGAGACAACTTGGGAATTGACTGGTGGATGAGCATTAGCCAGCAATGCACTCACAGCCCAGCAAGACAACTGCATCCTGGGCTGCATCAAAAGATATGTGGCCAGTAGATCGAGAAAGGTGATTCTGCCCCTCTGCTTTCCTCTTGTGGGACACCATTGTGACACTGTGATGCCCACTCTGACTTTTTCTGCTTAAGTAATAGCCACCAGTGGTGGTTGTGATGGCTGTGTCTGATTTACAGATATCAACCCAATAGCTAAGGGCCCTAAATCTTGCTCAACAACTAAGGGCAGTTAGTTTTGCCAACAGCTCAGGGCTAGTTGAACATGCAAAGCCTCAAAATACACCTAGTATGTAAGTATGACTCTAAGTCAATCTTATTCCATGAATAGTGGACAGCCTGGGCCCATTGAGCTGTCCTGCATGGGAGTGAATTGCATGCCAGGATCTCCCCTTGAGCAGGAACACCTCTCAGGCCTACTCCTTATGGCTGAGAGACCTCTTACTGCAACAGATTCTTGGTAAGTGATTAATAGCATGCTAAACTTTGAAATCATAGCTGAATGATATAAAGGATTGATTGTGCACAGGTTATCCTTGAGGCATAAACCACTGACATAGTCTGGGACTAAGTCTGCATCCATCTAAATTCCCCTCAGAAAGCAGCTGAGAAAACCGTGGGTGTTTTTCTGAACCTCATGACTCAACAGGAGGGTGTCCCTGACAGTTTTGTATGACTCTGACCTTTATGCAGCAAAGACTAAGTGTACCTTGAATTAAATCTTGTTAAACCGCTGTCACATTTACTATCAGACTTTGTTAAGTTGCTTGTTTATATCAGTAAACATATTGCTACTTCTTTCTTACAGGTGAAGTGAGAAATAAGTATCAGTTAATCTGTGGTACTGTCCTGGAGTAATGCCTTCATCTCTGGAGTCCTCTCAGCACAAGAGAGACATGGAGGGGGTACAGAGGAAGGCCACGAAAAAGGTCAAAGCAATGAAACAGCTCTGAGAGAGCTGGGGTTTTTCAGCCTGGAGAAGAAAAGGCTCCAGGAAGTCCTTTCAATACTTAACGGAGGCTTAAAAACAAGACTGGGACAGACTTTTTAATAGGGTTTGTAGTAATAGGACAAGGTCTCATTGTTTTAAAATAAAAGAGGGTAGATTCAGAGTAGATATAAGGAAGAAATTTTTTACAATGAGAGTGGTGAAACACAGGAACATGTTGCCCAGAGGTGTGTTAGGTGCTCCATCCCTGGAAATATTCAAGATCAGTCTGGACAGGGCTCTCAGCGACCTGGTCTAATTGAAAAGACCTCATTGCAGGGGGCTTTGACTAGATGATCTTTAAAAGTTCCTTCCAACCCAAACTATTATATTTCAAATTACTTTGAGATCTCTTGCTTAATGAGAACGGCTTGAGTTAAATAAATTCAATAAACAGAAGACTAAGAAACCATTATTGGGAGGACTGTTAGTTGACATGGAACTGAACCTCTTGCAGAGAGGCAGACCAAATGAGCAATTATTTTTGGCACAGCAGAACACTGCAATTCCTTTCCCAAAGACACCCTGAACAACAGTACTTACCTGTCTTCCTTCCTCTGTTTTGTGGTTGCTCTCACAGAGAGCTCTTGTCATGCAAGATAAACAAGAGAACATAATCCTGGTAGGGAGTGCCCTGCTCAGGAATAAGCAGGGTAATTATCTGCTAAAGGATAATTGGGTCAAGCGTGCATCATATACTTTATGCTTTCATTTGGAGCATAATACTTGTCTCTGATTGGGATCTTCTTTTTGGTTCATCGCTTGTTTTGGGGGGTGTGTGTTTTTTGGTGGTTGTTTTTTTGTTTTGTTTTGTTTTTATTTTTGTTTGTTTGGTTTGTTTGGTTTGGTTTTTTTCGTCATTTGACGAAATATGTGGAAGATGAAAATTAGTTCATGAGTCTTTTTAGGCTAATTTTCTATGACATAGGTTGTTGTCAACCTTGTTAAGAAATGTCATCTCACTTGACACTTTGAAGCTTTTCTACAGCCTTCAGAAGAAATCAACTGTGGATTTATAAGGAAGACTGTAGCCAGAAAGGATAAACTCATTTGGTGGGTAAGACTTTAAGACTTTGATGGTGGACACTCACTTAGCTGATAGGCTTACAAATTTTACAGTGAATTCAGAAGCCAAAGGTAGGTGGCTGTAATCCGCCAGTGGGATGAGGAAATGGGAGACTCAGGAGGCGGAACATTAAGAAATGCAGAGGTTAAGGAGTGGGAAGAAGCTCTACTACCAGTAAAAAAGGAAATGACCACTCTGGGTGACATTGATCATCCCATGTTTTACAGGCTGCAGATGGGTAATTTTGGGTACCTGGAGTTAAAAAGAAGCTAATAGCAACCAGGTAAAGAGGTGTCAACTTCTTCAATAGCCTCTTATTGCCTGCAGCCACTGTCCAGGCCGGGTGAGGTGGGTTGAGCCTTTAGCTGAGTAGCTGCATGAGGATGTTAAAGAGGGTACCAAGAAGGCAAGCACAATGGAGCTTGGCTCTGCAACCTAGTAGATAGGGCGCACATTTGAAATGTGAAAATGACTGATTCTGCTTCTAAATCAAGACTAAGGGTTTTATCTGAAACAGCTGCTGCCTCCACTAGCAAAATAATTCCGTGTAGATGGTTCAAAGTCTTCCTGGTGATTCTCTAGCGATTAAGTATGTAGATGACAGAGAACCTCATTATGGTGAGCAATTTATTAGCTCTGGCTAAAGGCTGAAAATGTGTCACCATTTTCGGTGCCCACAAAGCTAAACGAAATTAATGTCATCAGTGCTGTTTTGAAATAATCTACATGTGTTGGTTGTGCTCTGGGCCTGTTAGACCAGATTGAATTCACAGGAGTGCCTAATGTGTCTCTGGAATCTCATAGGCTTGAACAGGATGCTTACTTTTTCAGTGCACAGAACAGGTGTGAACAGGATGGCAGCAAGAAGAGTTCAGGGTTCTTCTAAGTGGAAGATAGAGGTATTTTATCAGTTCACATTCTGGTCTTCTGGGTGAGCAAGTTTGGGGGTCTTTTTTGCTGGTTTGGTTTTATTTTTAATTAAATTTGTCTGTTAAGTCCCAAACACTCACTGCAATCTTGAGATAGTTCTTGAAATCTTTATTTGGATATAGCCCATATTCCTGTTGACAGTGGTAGATGAACATGTTTTGTAAAATGTTTTTAATCAGAGAACAAAAATAATCTTTGTTGGAGTGCAGCATGGAGTACAGAAAATAAAATGTACCACTGCATGCTGGCATCTACACCACAGTTTCCCTTATTTAGTAATTTTTTTCTACTTCTATTACTAATGTGGTTTGGAGCCTCACTTCAACTTTCCAGTTTTCACAGAACTCTGCTGACAAGTTTTAAGTTCCTGCTTGAACAGGGGAGTTGAATCAGATGATCTTTGTAGGTCCCTTCCAACACAAACCACTCCATGATTCTATGAAAACTTGTCTTTCTCCTGAGCTGTTGTTCACCTGTTGTTCCTTGTGTTGGTGGTTGTGCTGTAAAAAATTCTTAATAAATACTGGAACTGTACTCTGAACTGCAAATGTCTGAGGTGGATCTAAGTTTACTTTGCTAGGAGCCTACAACATATATTACATCTTAGGAATACTTTTGTTAATGAAAAGCTCTGTTTCTTAGTCTGCCCACTTCTTAGTCCCAGAGGTATCTCTACAGTGCAGTGCTCATCTGCATGACCAGGTGTATGTTGATGGCTTTTCTTCACTGTGAGTATGAATGTGTTTCACTTCTATATCTGAGATCCTGCAAGGATTTTTAAATTCCTTTGTCTTTAGCAAGGATTATTTAATTCCTTTGACTTTACTTATCTCTCTGTTGGCTAACTTTAGCCATTTGCATTTTGTGACCTGGTATATGTTTGGGAGGTGTGCATGTCTTGTGTGTCAATGTATGTGAAGTTTATTAAAATAGTTAAATATATTATTGCTGCCTACAAGAGTGACAAAGCAACCTGTACATTTGTCTAGCTAGAGGCTCCCTTCAGTAATACCTATGTATATTTAAACAGAGTCCTATGGTTGTTCCACCACTTGCATAAGACCCTTGCGAATTGCCAGAAGACGTAATTTCTGTGAAAACTTGCTTGCTGTCAATAATCCTGTAACAGCCTGCCAGTCTGCAAAGGCTGATACATGTTCTCAAGTTGAGGGCTGCTAACAGGTTTATAGGAACCGGGAATAAAACCAGCTTTTCTTAAAGGAACAGTTTTGAGTTGATTGAGCTTTTATTTGTGGCCTCAGGCTGCAATTTGTTAGCTGTCAAATAGAGAGCTTCTGCCATAATTGTTTTGGTTGCAGGCTAGAGTAAAATGTACACCATTTATTTTTCCATTAAAATTCTTAATTGTTCAATAATTTAATACTGGAGAAAAGTAGAAATTATCTGCTCTTGAATATGAAGGGAAGTCAGTGAGGCATGCAGGGGTGGCAATGGTAAGGTGCATGGGTGAGCTTAGATCAAAGGGTCCAGGGGGTTCCTGGTGTTGGGGACACCCAAGGCAAGGCAGGGAGCTCCTGCCTGCAGCCAGCAGCTCTCCTGAGAGAGGCTTCTGCAGTTCAGGCCTTGCCAGGAGCAACTGTGGGAGATTGAAATGGCCCTGGGGAGCAATGTGACCAGGATGGGCAGATGGGCATCGAGGGGGAAAACAGGGCTTGAGAGAGTGCAGCTGTTTGCACAGAAAGGCACATGAGAAGGGCTGTGCACTCTGCCTGTGGGCCCACAGCCAGGGAAGTGCTCTCTCTGCCATAGTGGTGGGCACAAGCCTCAGATATAAACCCAGTGATTCTACAGAGAAAGCCTCTGAGATGTTTGAGGCTTCCATGCAGATGGGACTGATAAGAAAGGAGACTTCAGTAGAAGCAGTAGGTTGCAATGAGCGACCACACTCTTCGGGAGAAAAGGTAAATGTCTGCAAAAGATGCACACAGGGTGTTGCATCAGCTGGCTGAGTTGCAGGAAACAGTTAAAAGGCTGTGCAGTACTAGAGAGGCTGAGATGGAGATAGATAAGTGGTTTCAGAACCATGCACCCGTAGCAGACAACACAGAGAATGTGACATCTTTGACCCTTGTAACCCAGAAAAGCCTGACTCTGCTTCATTCCCCACCCTCCAGCATTGCAACCAAAACCAGATATGAAGCTTTAACTGCTGTAGATACCCATGAACAAGGTCTGCAAGGAGAAACTATACCAGCAGCAGGCAGTGGATGCCACAGAAGGAAATGACAAATGCTTGTAGCAGGTGATGCACTGTTAAGGGGTATTGAGGCACCCATCTTCTGGCCTGAGAACAGGATATTCTTTGATGACAGTGGCCTATTTGAGAGGGATGGAATCTGCCTCTCTGGAAGCAGAAGGGTGATCTTCAGTAGCATGCTGGACAACTTAGTGAGCTTGGATTTAAACAGGAGGACTCTGGGGGTGGGGTCCAAAGTGGCAACATTTGCACCATTGCAGCCAACTGTGGAATAAGTCCAGCCAACAGAGTAGTGACAAATTTTCCTTATTTGCCTGGCCAGAAGGCAGCCACCTGACACATCAAGTGTGTATTGATCAATGCACGCCATCTGAGGAACAAACAGGAGGAACTAGAACTTCATGCATCAGTCAGAAAATTATGATATCAGAGGAATAACTGAACCATGGTGGGACTGCTCCCATGACTGAAGGATTACGATGGATTGCAATAGACTGTTTTGTAAAGACAGGCAGGGATGATGAGGAAAATGAGTCATGCTGTATGATAAGAAAAACCAGAATATGTAGAGGTCAACTACAGCAATTGAGATTCTAGTTGGATAGAAGATGAACATTTTTCACAACAGGAACAAGAAGTCATTGGAATAATCTCACCAGGGAAGTGGAATCCCCCAGTTTTGACACTTTTAAGATTCAGCTGGAGAAGGTGCCAGCCATCTGATGCTTTTTCTAAAAAACATTGCAGCAGGTGATCCTTGAGGTCCCTTCCAATCTGGTATTCCATGATACTATGAAAATGCTTGTTTATACTTACTATAAAGGCCACACATGGCTCAAGGCTAGTGTGTTTTGGGGTTTTTTGTTTGTTTGTTTTGGTTTTGGTTTTTTTTTTTGGTGGTGTACCTATTTCTGGCCAGTTATGTTCCATCTTTTATAAAAATAACATCTTAAACATATAAAATGTAAGCCGTGATACCAGATGCAGTTACTCAATAGTGGAATTTTCAGGGGAACTTTTTGAGATAGCTGAATGCAATGTCATGTATCAGGAATAGAGAAAGTGGGAGATTGACAGGATGTGGTATTTCCTTCTGAGAAGCTGCAATTCTGAAAAGGAAACTGGAAGTCCTGTTAGATAATAATCTTATTTCACATCTCAGATTAAGTACATAGAAAAAAGAATTAATGTCATCCCTGCATACACAAAAAGGAATATTGAATAGGTATAGGGAAATTATTGTTCTACTGCATTTGCCAGTTAAAGTGGTTTTATATAACTTTAACTCTCTAAATTGATCTGATTTTCCCACTGCAGGTCTTTCTCTGTTGTCTTTGGAGAAAAAAGCTAGATGGTTACCATAGACTATGTGCATAACATTTGCATAGCTCAAGTTAAATGGCGGGATCCCTATCCATGTCCCAGCAATGTTCAGAGTTTACACAAGGCATGCTGATTCCAGATTCCACCTCTCGGAAGTTAAGAGAAATCCTCTTGTGCTCCATCCTTTCCTTATAATTCAAATTTTAGGAAAATTTTGCAAATATCTTCATGCTGTGATGTCATGTCTTCTCTTCTACTTGTTGATCATCAGGAAAGTAGTTGCTTCTGTCCATGCTCAAACTCTTAGCAATGGCACCAGACTATCCACAGCTGGTCTGAATGAGGCAGGGCCTGGATATTGTTTCAGGCTTTCAGCAAATGCATGCAGACAGCTCTGCATTATTTACTGTCATGTAAAAAGCTTGTTTTTGCAATCATACATGAGATTACTATTGAAGTGAGAAAAAAAAATCCAAGAAAAATAATTTAGAGGCCAAAAGCTGCTCTTCCTTTTACTCTGTTCCTCCTGAGTAGCCCCATTGTGCAGAGCTAATAAAAAGAACTAGGGGTTGTCACACATATCACTCTTTGTGGTGGGGTCCCTTTTCACCCTGTGGATTAGTTTAGCTCCTGGCATAGCAGAGCCCTCTTGTGCTTGGTGTTATTAAGACTTCTATAACAATAACCACAACAGTGATAATAAGTGTACTGGAAAACTTCCTACCTGTAGAATTAAAAAGGTAAAAATGGCTGTCTTATTCAATGACACATTAATTAATTATTATTAATTATAATTATATATAAAGCTAATTTGAGATTTGACTGATTGGTAATTGTTTTGTCCAAGAGCCAGTGCCTTTTCTTACTAGGTTTTCATGATAATGCAGAATGATGTATCTGTGTCACAACCTCCTATCTTGTCAGAGAACTGCTTCAGTGAAGAAATAATATCTAGTGATTTGTGTAATAATCCTTCTTGTGTCCTGATGGAAATAGGGAACCCACATGTATTTTAATCTTAATATCTACTTGGAATTAAAAAGCATTTAAATTTTTTTTGTCCATGTTGTCTTTGAAAGACATGCAGTCCCACTCATGCATGTGTGGATATTTCACTCATGTATGTTTTCCCACCAGAAGACAGTAAAAACTTGATTGAAATAATAACTACTAGGAAAATAAATATCTGTTTTCCTGTATTTGAGTCTCAGCTGGATGTAATTGTTTGGGGAAATACACAGATATTTGATTTTTCTTTTTGGAATTATCAGACATAGGTCTGGATAGAAGAAACCAAAGGTTTTGTTCAGAGGTGGACACTGTAATGGCATGGGAGACAAAACAGATGTAGTGCCTCCCATTTGACAGGTCTTTGTTTCCCTTTTCAACTTTTTACTTTTAAATTTAGATGAAATGCATGACAAATCAACATGCAACTTGATGACAAACCAACATGTAATTCAGTTATAAATAGACTGCATACGTTAGAAACAGACTCAATCCATTATTGCTACATTTGCTTCCATGCTTAGTTTCCACTTCTGTTTCTGTCATTGCTCAAAAGGATTGGGCAAGCACTTGGGTTTATTAATATATTCCAGCTATGATGACACTAGTGCAAGTCATTAGCACTCAGGCAACACACTGCTAAACTGTAAACAAAAATGTTCAGAACCAATAATGTGAACAGCTCTTTCTTAGTCCTTCACTAGTGTTCACATTGTTCATATTGTGTTGGGGTCACTGGGGTTCAGATTGGTTTAACTTGCATTGACATTAATGACCACAGGTGTGCAGGATTAATTTCAATATTCTACCAATACCTAACCAATACCTCAAAATATGGCTTAGCAACCATTGCTTTCAGGTGCTGATTGTGAAACTGAAACAGAGGTTCCACTGTGAATTCCTAGTTCACTTGATAAATCCAAATTCTGTTCTGCCAGGGAATGTTAGTGGTACCAGCACTAACAAGAGTGCTCTTTAGAGATGTGTAAACCACGGAGATTCTCAAGTCACTTTCAGACTCACCATCTTGTTAATAAGCCTAGTAATGATATTGAGGAGCTATGTTAATTAAATTAAAAAATCGTTAAATAACTCCCAAAAACCACAGAATTGAGAAAGGTGAGTGACTGAGATATTCAGCTATGAAATAGAGAGCAGAATTAAAAAATTTTCAGAGCAGGTTATGAAGCTTCTTGGTGGCAAAATAAAACAGAACAAACTGTTTATTCTGTCTATAAACAGAATAAACTCTTTATTCACAGCACAAATGCTTTTTTGCTTTCTTTGTGGAAAGAGTTGAGTTCCAGCATCAAGGAAAACTTAATTATAAGGGAATGTAACCCTGTGTTTCCATCACAAAGTCAGAAGAGGAGAAAGATGAGTTTATGCCATTGGGTTGAATTCAGATGAGGGAGAGTGAAAAAGGGATCTAGCAGTAACTACTGGACTTGATCCCTTCAGATGTTATTTCTGGATATTCCAGTGTTGTTTGGCTTTTAAGAAGATGGCAGTTTTTAGACAGAAAGTTTGATACTGCCTTTAATATTGTGGTAGACTCAGAAATATTTTGGGACGTTTTGTCTTTTGTCAAGGCTTTTGTGCCTCTACATGTAAATGGTCGTGCTCAGTAGAAGAAAGCAGCTGTGGAATCAAACATAAAACTCGGGTTTTAAATTTGTAGAAAGTTTATTTTTCATTTTCACAAATGATGTCTCCAAAAAATAGATAGGGCTTTAAAACTAGTTCATATTTATTGATATTAAGAGCAAACAAAATTGAATTGTTACTTTAAAGACAGAGTATTTTAAATCATAGTCTTAGCATCATAAAGATTTTATGAGCTATTTCATGGCAAGATATATCAAATTAACTGTTTTGCTAACTGTAAAAAGTTAGATAAGAGAGTTTTTACTGCTGTTTGGTGTGAAAACTTATGACATCAAGAATTTACTACTTCAGGGAATTAGTTTTGAACTTTGGTCGAGTTTACTGACTAATCACATGACTCATTTTCGTTTTTCCTCTGAAAGGCGTTAACATTTTAGCATGCCCATTTAAAAAAGAAACCACAGAGAATCCTATATAAACGACATCCACAGACAGCCTATTGCTCCACCCCACTGGGATGATATAAGGTAAGAGTAACATAGCTTAAGAGATGATAAAGATATGTTTTTATGTTATGATTGCAGGTTGTTAATTTTTTACTACTTGCTGTTTAAGTAAAAACTTAGGAAAAATGCTTAAAAGTACATTTGTGATAAAATATTTCGCTGGGCTTTGCAGCTTTAGTTTAGCAATTCCATGAAACTAAGAAATAATAGAATCATAGAAATCATAAACAATTCTGAAAGAATTTAAAGGAAACAATTCTTGTGTCAATTTTGAATTTACATTATTTGTAAAATAGAATTTACTCCTAGAAAGCCGGATTCTCTTCTCCATATTTTTGCTAGGTGGGCTTTTAACTTTTTCTGCATTTTCTGTTCTTAATGGAACCTAGAAGTAATTTTTTCAAAGTATGAATCTGAGCATTTCACCTTTCAAAGCAAACCTCCAAGAAATTATAACTCTGAGTGATGTGTGGGGCTGTGAAACAGCCTCATCTCTGCTTTACTACTGTCAGTCAGTGACTGAGAAAGGCTCTTTGGGACCTGCTGTGCTTTCCCTGGCATGGAAAACTCTTCCCACTGCCAAGAATCCCCACAAAGCCTTTCTAGAGGAATCTTCTCCTCTTTGTGGATGGAAGGAAGTCCAGGAGGAGTGCAGGGCTTAGAGTGGGGCATCCTAGTGAGTTCTAATTAGTTCAATTGAATTGATTCTCATCTGGCAAGTTCCCTTCTCAGAATCAAGGAAAATAAATCATCAGTCAATTCTATCCTGGGGTATTTGATTTCACCCAAAAGAGAATTCTTGTCTTTGCCATCAAAAGATTGACATTTGTTAGCAGAGGTTAAACAGTAAAAAGGAAGTGTCTGTGCATGAGAGAGTTTGGGGAATTAAGTGGGGAATTCCCTCTGGCAGTAGAGACAAGAGGAAGAATATAGTACAGAGCTCTGTCACTTGTGGGCAGTGTCATTTGTCATCGTAACCAGCAACAGATGATTCCAGATTAACAAAGTTTGGATCAAGTTTCTGTGTTTGTGGGAAGTTCACGTTTTCACCTAATATTTATTCAAGGGTAAATGCATGATTGTTGGACTGGACTGACAGTGCTTCTGTCTTGTGCAGCCCAGGAGATGGAGATGGAGACTGCAGATGAAGTTGCTATTGTTGGAATAGGATGCAACTTTCCCGGAGGTAACTTTGGGGTAAAAGCAAAGCAGGCTGTGAGTGAGCATTGAAAAGCAGAGTCTTTTATTAATGTTGAAATGGAGGAAACCAACAGTTGTTGGCTTGTACCTCAGTTGAATTTGTTGCTTGGCTGCTTGTGGGATCTTTTTGAAAGGTAGTGCTGTGGTGGAAACTACTTGGATTGAATTTGTTTGCAGAAAGACAAACAAACAGACAGACAAAAGAAGCTGCAGTGCTGGCTGTGGGCAGGGCATTGAGCTGCAATGAAACTCATACAAGTGAGCTGGATGGGTCTGGGATGATTTGACCTTTCTGTGTGTTCACTGGCTGGGTGATTGTGTAGTGCTACAGGACTCTGCATCCATAGGAACGGGGCAGATGAAGGGCTGGGCATTCTTGTCAGCAAGGCCTGTAGTATGAACAGGTTGGGTTTTGCTGAAAGAAAGCTTCTGGCTTTATTACAGTGGGTGGAGTGGATGCAGTGAGATGGCAGGGAAATGGGGAGAGAAGGTAGTTAAGGATTTGGTGGGGTTCCTTTGCTTTTAGACAAGCAGTGAGGGGATCAGTCATGCTTTTTCATTTTCCTCTCTCCAAAGAATGATCACTTCTTTCTGTGGCAAGTCTGCTTGAGCAGCCTAGGTTTAGAGGTGGGAGGTCCTTGTTGCTGATTGTGCATTTCTGAGTCTGCATGGGGAGGGGGAGCACATCATTTAATCTGTTTTAAAAACTTTGTACAACAGGAGATGGAATTGACAATTTCTGGAAAGTCCTGGAGGAAGGCAAAAACTGCACCGTAGAAATCCCCCCCGAGAGATTTAATGTCAAGGAGTGGTACGATGCAGATGGTAACAAGCCAGGAAAAATATGTACAACACGAGCTGCTCTTCTCGATGAGTGAGTCTGTTACCCTGCTGCACCACTGACTTTTGTAGTACTAGGCTATGGGTACAGCTGCTCAGGGGCTGTGATAGGGTGAAGAATAGCAAATTACAGTAGGGGCAAAGTAAGTGTCTTTTATTTGAATTCCACATTCACCTAAAATCCTCAAGCTAGAGGTAGAGCTTCATTCAAAGGAGAAGTTGACATGCACAGAAGAAATCTTGTTGCCTCCTGAAAATTATACTTGGCAGGCTTGAACCATAGGACCCACAATTACTTTAGTGCTTAATCTCATGTTAGATATTGAATCCTGCTCTGAAATCAAGAAATGATAGAAGGCCATGTAAATCTGATCTTGGGATGCAAGATTAAAGTTGCACTTGGTCTTTTGTAAGCATGGGCCTATTTTGAATATGCTTTTAGAGACAAGCATATGCATGCACATACAGAAAGCATTTTGAATGTATTTTTAGAGAAGCATGGGTATCTGTTGAAAACACCTGAACCAATCCTCTATTTTTGGTTTTTAAATTTAGAGCACTGGTCTGTATTGGCTTAAAATAATGTAGAAAACAAGGTTTTGTGGGGGGTTCTTTGCAGTGAGGAGAGATTCTCATTTTGTTTATAACTTATTGAAGCTATGACCTCATTACTGCAGAGGGAGTCTCATTCTGCACATTTCATAGTTTGAGGAATCCAGTTGGTAGTAGTGCAATAACCATGAGAATGGAAATGGGTAGGAGTGGACTCTTAACTCTGAAATGCAGAAGCATTGATAAAGTGGCATGTTTTGTGGTGGGACATGAAACATCTTTGGCTTATAAACATTTTCTTCTGAATTTCATGAATGGGAACTGTGGCCTAAACACCAGTTACTGCTCAGCTTTTCATGAAATTGCAAAAGATGATTACTGTGAGTCTAGAAGTAAATGGCTCTTATATACATATGTCATTTTTCATTCTGGTCTGTGTATTTCAGATTTAATTCATTTGACAACCACCTGTTTGGGATTAAAAATTTGGAAGCAGAACGCATGGATCCACAACAGAAATTACTGATAGAGTGCACATACAAAGCCCTGGAGGATGCAGGAGTTCCTGTGGAATCTATCAGTGGCTCCAAAACAGGTGTTTTTATTGGTAAGATGACAATTTCATGGCAAAGAAAGTGAGTTTGAACCTCACAAAGATTGGGGCAACCCTTCATATCCTTTCAGTATTGTATCTAGCATTGGATCTAGGCTGGATCTAGACTGGAGATCTAAGGCTACTGTGCTATGGCACTAGTGGTTACTTTGGTAAGAATTACCTGGCTAGGTCATGAAGGTCATGGTACAATTCCTGTATCTCTTTTTGGTGCTCTTCTTCCTGTGTTCAGGCACTGAAGGGAAGCAGGAAACTGCATCTGCAACCCAACCCTTCTTAGGAAAGATAGTCTCAAGCCAGGCCGTGATGTTCCACCCTTAAGGGGAAGGGAACACCCAAGATGTGTAATTGCTCAGGTCTGCAAAAAATTCATAAAGTTTTCTTAGTAAATTACACACTTGGCATGGAAACTGGAATGTTGGTCACTGACCTGTTACATCAGCACATGGCAGTGGGATGTGGATAAAGAGGTGGGGTGGAAGGAGAAGTGAAAGGAAGAGATGAATTAAAGAAGGGGAGAGAGAGAAAAAGAGAGATCAAGAGATTCAATGATCTCAGTGGTCCTTTCCAATCTAACTGATTCTCTGATTTTGTGATTGTGTCTCTGTGGAGCATAGCAGGGATGTTTATCCCAGAGAAGTGCTGCCCCACCTCCCCATGATCCCATCTCATGTTGTTTTTTTAACAATTCTTGGTTATTACTGACAATCCTTGGTTGGCTCCCTGGCTGTCTGGCACTAGTTGTTGTACACGCACACATTAGCCCCTTATCTTCTGGGCTTCTACACAGGTCTACGCTTTTCCCCCAGTATGCTCTTTTCCAGTATAATTTTGGTTAAGGTGTTCTGGGGATTAATCTCCTTTTAAAGCAGCAGAAATCCTCTTGTCCAACTGCCTTTGTCAGTACCCAAAAAGTTACAGAGGAGATGCTAGCAGATGCTGTTGAAAGATATTTAAAAGACAATAGTAGAATATCAGCACATTATTGCTGGTGTAATCTGTGTCTCTTTAAAAAAAAGTTTTCTGGGGGAGTTTGGCTGATATAGGGGAAATGCTTTAAATTGTCTTTTAGTCTGAGAGATGCTCTTCTTCATTGAGGGCACTATTCCTTGCTCTCTGAATAGAGCTACTTGCACTTTCCACATATGCTCATGGACTAGGGGAGTCACCATATTTCAAGCGTAGTGTTCCCAGAAAGAGGACATGACTGCTCTCACAGGCCCTGCTCTTCTTTACTATTTCTTATTGCTTGCAAGTGTGGGGAAAAAAAAAAAAATACAAAGTATTGGATGTAGTTTGTGCTGTGACCTTTGACTTGGTACATCTGAGGAACTGAACCTAGTGTCTTGTACATTTCTGTCTGAACTACCCTCTTTGTAACTTGTTGATAAATATTGTAATAGCTAAACTAAAAGAACCTGAGTCTCAAAAGTGTACCTCAGTCTCAAAGTGAGATGCAGGCATCTAAGCAGACTACAGAGAACTTAGCTGCATCATACAGTGAGCTGAGCCATCAGAAAGGGCATTTCCTGGGCAGGTAGGAATTTCCTTCATTTCTTGGGCAGGTAGGAATTTCCAGTGTTAGCTATGTTTGTGTATGCTGAGTCTAGGGGAAATTGCTGTGGCTTCTCCCTTTGACTTGGGTTGGAGCAAAGCTTCATGACAGGAGCCCTGATGGCATATGGTTTCATCTTAACACTGAAAACCAAAGGACACCACCAGGTTTTGAGCTGTACATGCCTATTGTTGGCTTGGGTTAAGTTGACATGTATCTGATGTTTTCCAGGTCTCATGAATCGAGACTATGAAATCATAACCAGCAGAGCTGTGAGTGAAATAAATCATTATGATGGTACTGGAACAGCCATGAGCATTGCTGCCAACAGGGTGTCTTTCACATTTAATCTGACTGGACCGTCTCTGACTGTCGACACCGCGTGTTCGTCTTTTCTTTTTGCTCTGCACTACGCCTTGCGAGCCATTAAATCAGGTAATGGGACTGAAGAGGTGCTGGACAATGAAATCAGAATTCCTACTGTTTCTGTCTGTCACCAGGGCCATCTCAACATGAAATATGTTTCTGTTTGACTCCAGGAGACTGTGAGGCAGCAATCTGTGGTGGGGTGAACTGCATCATCGATCCCCGCACCTTTGTATCTCTCAGTAAAGCCAAAATGATCTCTCCAGAGGGCATAAGCAAACCCTTCTCCAAAAAAGCAGATGGCTATGGAAGGGGAGAAGGCTGCGGTGTTGTTTTCCTCAAACCACTGAAAAAGGTAAGATTGCTTGTGAAGCAGTCTGAAATAAGACTGGTTGCTTGCCTGAATCTTGTGTCTTCAGCTCTAGTAGTGACTATTCCAGAGAAGTTTTTCCAATTCAAGTTTAAGATTAATGAAGCATTTCTTTAGAATTTATCAACTTTCCCTAAGATAGGGAAAGGATCTTGCATTTAAAATTTAACATCATGTTCTGGTTGTTCTCGGCTGTTTTGTGTTGTTTTGTTGTGTCCTTTACAGAAAAAGCATGAGTTTATTAAAGACAATTTAACTTTTCATGGAACAGGCAAAGGAAGACTACAGCAAAATCTGGGGTGTGATAAACATCAGTGCAGTCAATCAGAATGGCAGATCCATGACTCCAATCACGAGACCGTCTCAAATAGAGCAAGAGAAGTTACTGCGCAGCATTTACGAAAGCCGTGTTGATCCCTCAATTGTGCAGTACATTGAAGCCCACGGCACAGGAACTGCTGCTGGAGATCCTACAGAAGCTGAGAGCCTGGGTAGTGTCATTAGCAAGAACAGGTCTTCCCAAGTTTCCATTCTGAAAATCGGCTCAGTGAAAGGAAACATTGGACACACTGAATCAGCTGCTGGAGCAGCCGGGTTAATCAAAGTGCTCCTGATGATGCATCATGGAAAGATTGTTCCATCCTTGCATTACTCAAAGGAGATGAGCAGCATTGATACAGAGAAATTAAACCTTGCTGTTGCCACAGCTGTAGAGCCCTGGGAAGAATCCAGTGAGTATGGAAGAGTAGCTGGCATCAACTGCTTTGGATTTGGAGGAACCAATGCTCATGTTGTAGTCAGGCAGATGAAGCAGCCAGGGCCTCTTCCTGCCTTTAAGAAGCCCCTGGAATTAGTTCTGCTGTCAGCAGCATCCCCTAGATCCCTTCAGATGACAATGGCCGACACAGCTGAGCAGCTGAGCACAAGGAGCTCCGTAACTCTCCCAAGCCTGGCCTATACCTCTGCCTGCAGAAGAAGCCACGCCAGCTACAGGTACCGAAAAGCATTTGTCACAAATTCCCTCCAACACTTGCAGCAAGAGCTGAAGCTGGCAGCGAGCACGGAACCTGCCATGTCCAAAGCGGAACCACAGCTGGTGTTTGTGTTCTGCGGCAACGGTGTAACGCTGAAGGAGTTCAGTGAGGCACTGCTGAGCTCAGAGCCGGTGTTCCGAGACAAGTGTAAGGAAATAGAAGACCTTTTCCAGCAGCACGCTGCCATCAGCCTCCTGCCGGCAAGAAATCATAGCCCAAAGGACTTGTTGAATCCAGAGTTTTCTCAGCCCTTGCTGTTTGCCCTGCAGGTTGCTGTAGCTTCCCTCCTGAAGCACTGGGGTATTAAGCCCGTTGCTGTTGTTGGCCACTCGGTGGGGGAAGTTGCTGCTGCACACATTGCTGGGTACCTTTCCCTGGCAGATGCAGTCAAAGTGATTTATCACCGGAGCAGGCTGCAGGCAAAGACTCCTAGCGGCAGAATGCTGGTGGTTGGGAACATCCCCGTTGAAGAGATTGCTGAATGCCTGCATCCCTACTCAGGAAAGGTGTGCATTGCCGCCTTCAACAGCCCCATTTCCTGCACCTTGTCTGGGAGTGTAGAGGCTGTGGAAGCTGTCCAGAGAGAGTTAGCTGAAGCTTTCAGACAGAGAAACATCTTTCTTCATATATTAAATGTTCCAGCAGCGTACCACAGCCCCAGCATGGATATGATACTCGGGGAGCTGGAGAAGCAGATAGAGCCTTTAGAAAAGCAGAAGGGGGGAATTGAAGTCATTTCAACACTGACTGGGGCAGCTGCATCTGAAAATGACTTTGCTCGGGGCAAATTCTGGGCGCAGCATACTCGTGAGCCTGTTGCTTTCACACGAGCCATCCGAACTGCAGCCGGAGGCAGGGAAAACGTGGTGTTTGTGGAAATAAGTCCTCACCGAGCACTGCAGCGAAGCATAAAAGAAACACTAGGGAAAGGCACAAAGGTGCTGTCCTCTTTGCAAACGGATGCAGAATATCAGACGCTCTTCAGCCTGGTAGGAAATCTGTTTGAACTGGGATTTAATCCCAACTGGCAGCACTTTTATGATGGGTATCAAAGTGTTCCCGTGGCCATTCCACGATATCAATTTGATCGCCAAAAACTCATGAACTGCCTGGATATCCATCAACAAGCAAACCAAAGAGGTGTCAGTGCCAGTCATCCTTTGATTTATGGCATAAACAGTGACAACTTGGACTTTGGCTGCCTGGTATCCCAGGAAACAACACCATACTTATATGAGCACAAGAACAATGGGGTGGCCTTAGTCCCTGGTGCTTTCTATGTGGAGCTTGGTCTGGCCTCTGTGATGAGCAGCTCAGAACCTAAAGTGCCTCTGAGCACTTGCCAGCTGAGTATCAGTTTTTCTGCACCGTGTGTTCTTACACAGAATTCCCAAGTGCTGAGTATCAAGCTGAGTCCGCAAAAAGCCATGACAACCTTTGAGGTTCTCTCTTCCTCCAACGCAGTCTATGCTGCTGGCCAAGTGGCAAAGGGGCTTGAAGGGGTGGTGGAAGAAAGCAGCATCTCCTTCCAAGCCATCTATCGAAGATGCAAGTCAGTGATTAGCAGAGAGGAGCTTTATGAAGCACTGTCTCAGGTTGGCTTTCAGTATGGCTCCGCATTCAGACAGCTCAGTGATGTGCATTATTGCCAGGAGCTAAAGGAAGCTATAACAAGCATAAAGGTGAATGAGGAGACCGCCAGAGACATGTACAGCTACTGTATCCACCCAGTGCTGCTCGACTGTTTTCTGCAGATGACGGCTGTGCTGACCTCAAGGACACTCCACTCCAAAGCAGGCTTTCCTTCAGGGATAGGCAGCCTGGTGGTGCTCCGCCCGTTGCAGGAGGAAATGATGATATACATGAGAATGAGCAAATCCACCGGGAACTGCCTTGAGGTCTGTGGATGCTTTGTGGACAAACACGGCTCCGTTTTGGCTGAGCTCAAGCGCGTTGCCATCACTTTCATGAAGGAATCGTCTTCCAGAGACAATGAGTTTCTGTTTGAAAACAAATGGAAAGAAGTCTCTCTTTCACAGACAATTGGACATCTGGGGTTTAAGCCCAGAGTCCTTGTGTTTGCAGACAAACTTGGGATAGCTGAGCAGCTCAAAAAATACTTGCATCCGACTTCGAGATACGTTATGTATGAAGGCTGGGAATGCCTCGTGGAAGACGATACACAGAATAAAATGAGGGCAGAGGTTAAGGATTATGATGAAGTTCTCTTCCTGTGGGGAATCCAAAAGGTAAATGAAGATTCCCCCGGGAAAGCAGTAGATCAGCTGGCAAAGTGCTGCGAAGCCTATCGCCAGATAGTGGTGGCACTAAGAGAGAAGAGGTCTCGCTGTTCCGTCAGAGTGATCACCTACAGAACAACAGAGAGATATGTGGACCACGTTAACTGTGGGTTTGCATTGTATGGCATGACCAGAACTTGTATTGTTGAAGTTCCAGAAATCACATTTCAGTTGATTGACCTCAGCTCCTCCACTTCCCTGGACATCTCAGTGTTAGCAGATGTTCTTGTCAAGTACAAAAGTGGGGACTATCCAGAAGTCTGCATCAGCCAGGGAAGAATTTATGTGGCCGAAATCAGACGCACACCTTTTGTAGATGTAGATTACATACAACCCGTAAGATCACTCCAGAAATCACAATCATTCACTTTGTACACTTCTGATCCATATACAGCAAAAGACTTGTCTGGGGAATTATCCACCGGCACTGCTACTCTGCTTGACAAACAGAGTGTTGAAATTCAAGTGGATAAGATTTGTTTGCACTCAGAAGATTATTCTCCCATTAGTGTTTCTAGCTGCAACTTTGGTAATACACTGTATTGGAACTCCCAGGCAGGAGAGAAACACAGGCTTCTAGCTCTTGATTTCAGTGGCACAGTCACTGCAACAGGCAGTGATGTGAAAAAAGTGAAAGTGGGAGATCATGTGGTTTCCTGTTATCCCACTGCTGCATCATCCAGAGTTCAGATTCCAGGAACAGTTTGTTTCCATGCAAGGAAATTCCCATTCCTCCAGAATGTCCCTTGTGTGTCATACTTCATCATTGCATGGGAAATCTTCACTCAGAGGTTACCCAAAGGGAAACATGGCAGAACATTGGGTATTATTACTACAGAGCCAGCCTCAGTTTTGTGCCACGTTCTTTCCGTAGCAGCAGAAGAGATGGGTTGGAGAACAGTCCTTGCAAAGCCCACTCCTAATGTGTTCCAGTACATCAACCTGTGCAGTGCCCTTGTTATTCTTCCTCCAGTCAACAGACTGTCTCAGGAGGACCTGGCCCACATGTCCTTTCTTAAAGATGTGGTGATCGTGTGTGGCAGTCAACAGTCAGAATGTATCCAGAATGTCAGTGAAATTGATCATGAAAACATCGGCTTTCATATCCTTGCCGTTGCCAGCCTTTTCCGGAAAGCACCTCTAAAGGAAGTGCAGAAGACCGTACATGCCTGGATCAGTTCCATGGATATGAAATGGTTTAGAAATCTTTCAGGTTCTGTTTTTCAGCAGACTGAGAACTTTGAAGGGCTAAATTCTGTGACGTCCTATTTCACCTGCACTTCTGTCCCCCTTGCTGTCCTGAGAAGGCAGAAGGACATCAGTGTGCTTTCAGACATCCCATTGTACGAGCCCCAGAAGCAGCTGTTCAAGCAGAATGCTGTTTATGTGGTAGCTGGGGGGCTCACTGGACTTGGCTTTGAAACGGTGAAATTCATAGCTGAGAACGGCGGAGGGTGTATTGCAATTCTGTCCAGGAGAATTCCCAGCAGTGAGAAGCAAGAAGAGTTAAGGGCTTTGCAGCAGCAGTACAAAGGGAGCAAAGTAGTGTCTGTGCAGTGTGATGTGGCTTCAACCAGTGATGTTGAGAAAGCTTTCCAGTCCATTGCCAACACCTTTGTGGGGAGTCCGATCAAAGGGGTGTTCCAAAGTGCTGTTGCTTTACACGACGGCCACCTTGAAGTGCTGAAGCTGGCTGACTTCCACAAAGTGCTGAGCCCAAAAGTAGCAGGGACCCTAAATCTTCACTGGGCTACCAAAGACCAGGAGCTTGACTACTTTGTGTGCTACTCCTCTGTTACTTCCTTTCTGGGCAATGCCACCCAGACAAACTATGCAGCTGCAAACTCTTTCCTGGATGTCTTCTGTCTCTACAGGAGGAACTGTGGGCTTTCAGGCCAGGCCATTAACTGGGGTGCTTTGAACCTCGGCATTCTGCTCAACCAAAACCACATTCAGAGCATTCTGGGATCCAAGGGCATAGACATTCTGCAAGTGCATGAAATTCATGACTATCTCAGGAAGACCTTACTTATAAACAAGCCACAGCAAGCTGTGGTCAAATTGAACTTTCAAGCTTTGTATCATCATGTTTTTACTCAGATTGTTTCTCTCAAAAGTCGCTTCATATCACTTATGTCAGAAGATTTCAAGAACAAGATTGAAATGTCTGAGGAAACTGAAGTCCCAGAGACTGCCTTTCTCAAATCTGAGGATTACATCACCTCACTGGTGAGTGACCTCACAGGAGTGAGCGCAGATGAGCTAACCATGAATACGCCTCTTTCGTCTTTGGGCATAGACTCCATGTTAGCTATGACAATTCAGAACCGTGTCTTTCAGGAGCGAAAGGTGGACATACCCCTTGTGAAACTTCTTGATCCTCACACAACTCTGTCAAGTTTAGTGGGGGTGTTAGAAGAAACAAGCGATGCAAATGGAACAGTTGAAAAGAAGAGTGCTGTGGTTGAAAGTGTAGAAAATGGGAGCTGGCTATAGGAATCTTCCCAGTCAGGAATTGTGTAACTTTGACAATACTCAGTCCCTTTGTAACATGTCAGAATGTGAAATTGCAGAACGTCTGGTGATGCTGAATGTACTCGTCTGCACTGACTCAGAAAAACCCACACCAGGTTCTTCTGCCATTATTCTGCTAGTTCTGTTAATTTTAGTCAGTTGTTTGACTTTTTTCTTTCAACGTATTTTTCCTTAATTTTTAATAGTTTTACCTGGAAATAACTAGGTAATTTCCTACACATTTTATTGCACATTGCATTTTAAAAATTGTATTCAAGTTTTGATGAAAATTGTATATTTGCACCTCTAAACAGTAAATATACACATAAAACTGCATAAACTTACCAGCATTTTGTGATATTCTATTGTTAATATATCATTCTTTTTTAATATTACCAAATATTTATAAATATAGGCATCTTTTTGAAAGTCTGATGTCAATTTCAAAAACCTTGTGTTTTGCTTGTCTTCAAAAATATTAACAATTTATCAAGTGTTACCAATTATGAAGCATACAGAAAATCAAATGTTTTTATTAAGAAATAATAAATTTTTTAAAAGCCCAAATAAATAAGAGTAGTAAAATGTTTTAATAAAACCCTGATGTGTATTTTTATCCTATTTTATTTTTTTTGTGCCTTATCTGCTCTCCTACTTCAAATATCTGCCCTGTTTTTGTTCCAGTGAGAAAAAAAAGACCTTTCCACAAAGACACTGAAGAAAACTTTGTTTATGGTCTTTCAATATGGGAATAGGGTATTGCATTATTTTTCCTTTTTCTCCCTAATTCTGATGAGTTGTCCCTTGCAGATCAGGTTGTATTCTCCAGAGTCTGGAGTATCCATGGTCTATGGGGTCCCCCTGAAATAATCTGATCTACAGACTGAAAAGTTCCCTTAGTCTCTCTTAGCACTCGTGTGCCAGCCCAAAATATCTTGGTGGTTTTATGTCAAAAGATTTCTCTTTCTCATAGTGGAGGGCCTAGAGCTGGACCAGGGTTCAGGATGGGGTGTAATGAGTCAAGTGTGGTGCACTGGTGGTGCACGTTACACCAGTGTGATGCAGAGTTCCCTGCCAAGCCTGCTGTTGGCTTTCATTGCAGTCAGTGTGCAGTGAACTCGTGCTCAGTCCCCTCGGGACCCCCCAGTCCTTTTCATCCTTTTCATCCTGCTCTGCAGCCAGTCAGTGCCTGCACGGAATGGTGAGGTGCTTTGCCTGTCTCATGTGCAGAACAGGTGCAGGGGGCTAAGCCATCCCAGGAGCAAGGCCTTGCATTCACTATGGTTGGAGATAGTGAAGGTTCTGTAAAGTGTTTGTCCTTGTGAATAGTGGCCCTCCCTTTCAATGTGCCAAAAGCTCTCACCTGACTTGATGTTGGCTAGGCTGTTAGTGAAGAGCCTGCAGGGTGCTGCTACTGACTCACTGACAGATGGACTTGGCACAGCTGATTTCACCCTTTAGGCCTGGCAGGACAGTGCCACCAGCTTATAGTTGTCTTTTTCAATCTACCTAGTATCAGTTGGGCTACAAGGATGCATTGGGACACTGCTGAAAGTCTTTATGAAATCAAGGGGCATAAAATCTCTCTCTCCTCAGTGTTTTCATTCTTCAAGGTAATCAGGCTAGTCAGCCCCCATATCTCTGTGGAAAATCCATGATGGTTGTTCCTAACCACTTTTTATTTCGTGTCCCTTACTACCTGAGTCATTCTGAGCTTATGGTTCTGTATGGGCAGAGATCCTTATGACCTTGCCCAAACATTTTGGAGGGAAACATGGTAATGAAGTGAGGAGCAGTTAACTGTATACATGTATATATATATATATATATATATATATATATATATGCAGAAAGGCACAGGGAGGATTTCAAATCCAGAGTGGTTCTGGTGCGGCATAACCTGACCAACAGCCAGGCAAATTACAAAGCAGAGAATTTGTTCTCTGCAACACATTTGTTGTACTCATTTTCTGTGCTGTTCCCTGTGCAAAAAAACAAGAACCTTGTAGCAAGGATGTCAAGGTCAAAGCAGTAATCCAACAGGGCTGCTTTGCACAGCAGGAGTAGATAAAGGTATGTTAGACAGATGTTAGTTGCATGACAATCTCTCATAGATGTCCACATTGTGCAGTTGTGACTGAATCTATTGATTTCAGCCTTTATACAGACAGGTCTGATTCTGAAAGACTGAAGCACTAACTTTGGCTGGCTGCAGCTCTTTGGTTTTCTCTCACCAAAGCCATCACTGCTCTGTCAGTACTGTGAAATCCCTCTCTTATCTCTTCTATGTGTTTTGCTTTTGACTGCTTCTGTGAATCTGCCATAAATATCCCAAAGGTCAGAATATTTGAACAAAAACAAGACCATTGCCAGCCTCCAGAAATACAATGAGAAACCTAAGCTCACAAAATGCTCTGGCAAAGCATTTTCAGCTGCAGCCAGGGCAATTAGAATTAGCAGTTTGTAACACAGGGTAAGGCAGCAGTGGCAGAGCACTGACTACTCTTCCATTTGTACCTGATAAATATATAGACCATATGACCAGAAAAATAGCCCAGAAAATCCACAAAAATTACAAAATAGCGCAGAGATATGTTTGATGTCCTGAAGGTAGCAACTAGCTGGAGGAGAAGGCAAAGATATCTACAAGCAGTAGAATGAACTGCAAAAACAGAAACAACCTGCTGTACTGTAAGAGCAGTGAGAAAGTCCTGACTCCTGTTCTGTCCTACCAAACATCATAAATGGAACAGATAAAGAGCCCTTTGCAGTTGGCAATGCTTTTCCTAATATAGCCCAGGGTACCATTGGCCTTCTTGGACCCTCACTGCTGGCTCATGGACAACTTGCTGTCCTCCAGGACCCCCAGGTCCTTCTCCACAGAGCTGCTTTCCAGCAGGTTGACCCCAACCTGTCCTGGTGCAGGGGGTTATTCCTCCCCTGGTGCAGGACCCTGCAATTGCTCTTGTCAAATTTCACAGTTCTTCTCTGTCCATCTCTGCGACCTGTTGAGGTCTCTCTGAAGGGCTGCACAGCCCTCTGGGGTATGGGCCACCTCCTGCCAGCTTTGTGAACTTGCTGGAACAGAAGAGGCCTCTGCCCCTTCATTCAAGCCATTGATGAATGAGTTAAGCAAGAATGGGCCTGGTATTGAACCCTGGGGTCACCCCACTAGTGACAGGCCTCCAGCTACACCCGGTGCCACTGATTATCACCTCTGGGATCTGGTGTTCAGCCAGTTTCCTTTAAATAGATTTAAAAGTTTTTTTTTTTTTTCTTCATCAGCTGTCAAACATGATTGCAGAGACCTGTACTGCCACTTCCTCCTGAAAAAATGATGCTCTTCTCAAAACGTGAATTGTACTTAGATAAATTACTTGTGGGAAAAAAAATCTGTATCTGTGTTTAACAAAAGGGTTTTTTAGTGACAATGTTCTTTGGTGTTTGCAGTTAATCTCAGATAGTTAACTACATAGGGGTATTTTTAATGATTCTGAGCCCTCAGCCTCCAAACTCTCAGTACTGTCATTAGAGGAAGGATCCCATTAACAGGAGGTGTATTCAGTAATCAGATAAATGTGACTCTGGGACAATACTTGAAAAACTATTAATTTTTCCAGGCAGAGCCTGAAGTGATATAACATTTGGACAAGCTGCTAAAACACCTGGCTCCCCTTCTCTGAGTACAACCACAAATACAATTAGTCAGATATGTTCTAAACAGAAGCAACATAAATACACAATTAATGGCACAGAGCCCTAATATTTCTTTGGAAAATGTGCTTGTGGATGGACTTTTTGCTTAGGCACTTCATCAAAACATTCTCCTGTTGCATAACAGGACCCTGCAGGCTGAACTAATAAATGCATTATCCTGCAAGTAAACCAGTGTCTGTGTCTGGTTTCGCCTGGATCATAAAACGCCTGATAGCATCCATGGCCCGGAGGCGTGTTCTGCACCGGGATCAGGGGCCACAACCAGCCTGCGGCAGGACTATGACATGGCAGTGGCCAAAGCTCTGCCAGGGCCCAAGACCAGGGCTGGCTGTGGCCATGGCCTCCCCACTGTGCCTCTGGGAGCCTCTTCCCCATGGTCCCAGCTGAACTGCCCTGAGCCCATGCCCAGGCAGCCAAATCCCAGGATCTCATGAAGCCAACATGTGTTTTCTCCTTCAGATAGCACTCCAGAGATGTAGGCATGCAGTTGATAGTGGGAATGTTACTGTTAATGGCTTCTTTCAGTCATACCTTACAAGTGCATCAAACATTGATTTTCACTGTAAAGTAAAAAGGCTGTATCGTAAATGGACCCATGTAAATGTTTTACTTGATGTAGTCAACAGATTAAGGCAGGTCTTACTCAACAGGCTGTTCCTATGGTGCTGGTGGAATGTAATCCTGACTCTGCTACTCAGTGTTTGCACCTGTGACCTCAGAGCCAATTACAAGAAATGGTGACATTAATAACAAAACAAGACATACATTTTGCAAGATCCTTGGAAAGCTACAGCAAAATTACTCAGACACATGAGGCTGTTTGGATGATGAAGGGACTGGAGCACCTCACATGTAAGGAAAGCTGAGCAGCTACGATTGCTCAGGAGAGAAGGAGGCTCAGAGGGATCTTATTAGTGTATACAAATTCATGAGGGGAGGGTGCAAAGGGGGCAGAGCCAGGCTCCATTGGTGCCCAGTAACAAAACCTGTGGCATTCACATTCTCTGAACAGAAAGAGAGATAATTCTCTCTGCCAGGGTTTTTCCTAGAGAAGCACAGAGAGAAGAGAAAACAATTCTTATCTCTACTTGCTGCTTCTGTTGTTTTTGCACATGTAGAATGTGCAAAAGGCACAGACTGAAATATGAGAGGTTCCCTCTGAACACAAGAAAACACTTTTTTATTGTGAGGATGACCAAGCACTGGCACAGATTGCCTGGGGAGGTTATGGAGTCTCCATTTTTGAAGGTATTCAAAAGCCTTTTAGACATGGTTCTGGCAACAGGTTCTGTGTGTTCTGGCTTGAGCAAGGAATTAGTCCAGATGGCTTCTGAAGATCCCTCCCAAGCTGCTGTGATTCTGTGAAATCCATTGGCAGATGGATTTGATCATCTCCATCAGTTCAAATCTTGGGTAATGTATTAAATAGAGCCTAGTGGGGAAAAAAAAAAAAATCAATTCAGAAGTCCGTGACTGATCTCCTTCTTTCCCCTTTACATCCCTTTAGACCACCCTTCATGCTCTCAGGGAAGACCAACTCCTCACTTTTGAAAGAAGTGCCCAGAGAGACAAATTTAATGATATTTATATATTAGTAAGACAATTCCACAAATTCCAGAGTCCTTTTAAAAGTATTTTTGTTAAAAATCAGACCATCATAATCAGTTTAACATCTAAGACATAATTTTTATACTTTTAAGAAAGCATTTTCTATTGCAAACTTAAAAGCAAATCCCATGCATCAGTAAAACACAGAATACAATTTCCATGCATGCTGTCATTACCTGTGACTTCATTTGCTACCTGGAATTCATTAGGAGATGACAGTCTTCTCTACCGCTTCACGGAAAGGCCCTCTTCAGTTAGACTCTTCAGGTCAGACCAAATCATCCTAGATTAGTCAAGGGTGAGAACAGTACTTTGAGAATAGCTGGCACACCTCACAGAGCAGAGAGGCAGCTTGTTTCAGCTGCAGTGTTAGGTTTGACTACTTGGACCAACAGCATGTGATCCTGCAAGAAAGAAGCCGACCCATTCTCCTATTATTTTCATGGATGGATTCAGTAGAGTGACATCTTCAATGCAAAGTTAGTCACAGACACTCCATGCACACATACACAAAGAAAAAAGAAATATTTTCCAAGATAAAACCATTCAATAGATTTGGATGAGGCCTAATGACTCCCCTCTCTAAAATGCCTGCTTTAGCACTGGCAGCAGGAGGAATCCAGTTGGCTCACACAGTGCTCTCCCGGAGACAGCCAAACTGATTTTGTTCAATATTCACAGAAATTCGACTTGCATAAGCATGGATGGAAAATCTGTAGCCTTCTGGCCTATGTTTGGCAGAAGTCTGTGGAACTGGATGAGGGGCTGAGTATGGAAAATCTCAGACAAAATTCATTATGGTGTTACTCCAGTCTAGATGTATCAGCCTGCTGCAGATGAGTGGCCTTGTCCATGCTTGTGACACAGGTGAGAGCTGATGGAATTGCTTGAGCCACAGTACTGGTTCAGAAAGACACGCTTACATCTCTCATGTGAGAGTAAAGGAAGGTTTTCTTCAATTGATGGGTTTCTTTTCAATATCAGAACAGGAAGAACAGGCCTCTGTGTGGAAATGCAATTTCTTGTCATGACACCATTTATTGCAAAACCAATAGGAAATTCAGAGAATGCAATGTTTCATATTGACATAATGTACCTTTACTTCCATAGGTGAACTGAAGAGAAAAAAAGCTGGTTATTCTGCTTTTTAACTAATAAAGCCACTAGGTGATGGAACTGATAATTTCTGGAAACAAAAATCTACTACGATGGAAATACTATTAGAAAGATTTAATATCAAAACATTGTGTACACAGCAGAAAATGTGCACGGTGTGAGGTGTCTTCTTGTTGAGTAGGTATGTTACTGCAATCTGAAACTTCAAATCAGATTTTTAGCATGGAGACTCTAATACTGTTCTCCATGAAGTAAATAACTTTGTTTTTCATGAGCTGTGGAAGACTGCCCCAGTGAGCATACTCATTCCTTAGGCTTCCCAGAATTTAACCCTCATTTTGTCCTGTAAATCTTCTTGGCTTTACAACCTCAAAGTGCCATGGGAAACAGTGGTGATGACTGGATTTTGCATGTTTCCTCATCTATTTTTACTGTAATTTCTGGATTAACAGTTCTTCACGTCTCAGATGTTTTTTGATAAACCCCTTTGTTACAAGGGCAGATGGGCACAGGGCAATGGTACCTGTAACTTCACCTCCTATGGTGGCTGCTGTGGCTAGATGTGGCTATGGTGACAATGTGGAATCCAATTTCTGGCCAGGATGGCTCTGAGCAAACTCAGCAGAATGTATCTGCTTCTTTGGAAACTGCTTAAATCCACATGTGACTTGCTTATGCTGCAATATTCTTCCAAATCAAGAAACCACCCTCTGAGCAACACCATGGTTGCTGTGCTAGCATTGCTTTAAGGGAGATCTGATTGAGAAAAGAGTTTTCAAGATAGGACTTATATGTATGTGAAATATTATTTTGCTAAAAATTCTTGTTCCAAATAATTTCAATGAATAAGGACTCAAATTGCCTTAAATGTTTTTTAGACAAAAGTTTGCTGCCTGAAGTTGCATTACAGCAAATATAAGCCCTTTATTAAACTGGTTAGACCCGCTGAAGTGACAAGATTTTTACTTACAGCTTATAGTGTGAGTCTGTACTCCCAGGGACAGCTCCTAAGGTTTAAAAGCACAAGAGATGGTCTGTGATTAGCAAGAAGGTACCTTTTTGCAGCAGCACAATGGTGAATCAAATAGCCCAGGTCTTCAAACACCAGGTTATGTTTTTCAGAAGGAAATTTCTGAGGTAATGATGAGCTCCTCAAAGCTGGTCTTTAGGCCAGAAATAAATACGCAGCGATTCCCAGGGTTCTCTGGCAGGAGGAAGATACTGTAGAAGTCATATATTCTTCTTGGTTAGCAGAAATACATTTGAAATTTGTGACATGGATACAGAAGATACAGATTCAAGTATTTTGTGGGTCTTAAAGGCAGTAGTTTCAGGGTGAGACAGTGCTGTTTGTTACAACTTGAGACATGTATCCCCTCAGGTACAGAGAGGGAACTAAGTATGTGGAAACACTAGAGTTATTGAGCACTAGACTTAACATGGTAGGAACAGCTTTGATAATTCTTGTTGACATCTATGAATTAATATTATGGCTGTATTTCATAGATTATATGCTATAAATACTAGTGTGGTAAACCAGTACAGACAGGTCATACTCTGGCTGCACACTCAGCTCAGTTTCAAACAAGACTCCATTTAGTCTATTTGCCAAGTTGATCACTGATCAGTTGAGCAGTCTTCAAAAGTGCTTACTCTGAAGTCTGACTTGGTTAAAAACCAACTATGGTTAATTAAACTTTCTTCAAAGGATGTTTGCATCACATCAGTGAAGAGATTGTTCAATAGCTGTGGTCCTTGAATGCATGTACAACAGAGTTACGAAGAAGTGAAATGTTCTGTGTTCAGCATCTTTATGGAAGCAAGAAAAAGCTGATGAGTTTGGGAAAATACGGGGCTGAGGGGGGAGAGGTTTATGGGAAACAGAGCCTCAAGTGGCTTATGAAAATAAAGATTGCTCTTCCCAGTAGAGGAAGCCTGGAGTTATTTCTCTTTTCTCAAAATATAAAACACAGCTGACTGGCTGAAAGTGAGAAATCAATTGCTCTCTCTGGACTTGCCAAGTTACCTGCCCATAGAAAGGTCAGGTTTGCTGGTGCTTTTCAGAAACATTTGGTTTTAGCACTGCCATGGTTTAACTCCAGCTGGCCACAAACTACCAAGTAGCCACTCATTAAATCCCTCCCCTTGCCTCTCCTGGTGGGATAAGCATAAGAAGCAGAAAAAAGTAAAACTCGTGGGTAGAGATAAGAACAGTTTAGTGACTGAAATAAAGTATAATAATAGTAATAATAACAACAACATAATATATTAATAATATAATTGTAATAATAATATTAATATAATAGTAATAGTAATAGTAATAGTAATAGTAATAGTAATAGTAATAGTAATAGTAATGGGGAGAGAGAAAAAGGAATAAAACCCAAGAAAAACAAGTCACACTTAATACGATTCCTCACTACTCACTGAGCCATCCCAGCCCCAAGCAGCAATCGGCAGCTCTAGGCCAATCCCCCCAGTTTATATATGGAGCATGATGTTCTAGGGTATGGAACAACCCTTTGATTATTTTAGATTAGCTCTTCTGGCCATGCCCCCTCCCAGCTTCTTGTGCACCTGCTCATTGGCAGAGCATGGAAAATTGAAAACTCCTTGATTTAGAGTAAGAACTAGAAGCAACAAAGAAACCACCAGTTTGTTATCGACTTTGTTCTCACACTACATCCAAAACACAGCACTGTACCAGCTAGTAAAAAGAAAATGAACCATCTCAGCTGAAACCAGAACAAGCAAGCAAAAGAAGAAATGTTTGTTCTTATCTTTTAGATGTCCCAGTTGTGCTTCACAGCTAGATTACCCTACTAGAAACCAAGGAAAAATAGTATTGAATTTAAACCAACAGAAGTGGATTCAACACTGCCTGGGATTGCTGCCTCTTTAGAGGAGGCCACTGAGCAATGCACAAAAAAACTTGATGCTGCCTTATTGTTAGGCAAACAGTAGTACAGAAACAGGATAAAACTCCAAGTGTTTGTAGAAACATGTCCTCAGAGAGGTTAAGTGATATGTAGACACTTGGCACACTAACACTTGATATCACAAACCTGTTTGATCCAGATGTACAACAGGCTGGCAGCCCCTCTGTGCATCATTTGCTCTTTACCTGAATCATTTCTCTGAGTGTCGCAGTGCCCATTCTGCAGTACCCATTATGATCACAAGAAATCCATGGCCTGTCTGTATATTTCTGCTGCTGAGAAGTTCTGAACCTGGAACAGTCAAAGGGTCTTTCATTGCCAGGTCTGGACTACTCAGAGAACACGGGCAGAAATACAAACACTGAGTAAACGTGGCATTTTTCTGAACTTAGATTCCATTACTACATTTGTCAAATAAAGAGAAAGGCCAGGTGCAGAACATCTGTCATGTTTTAATCCCAGCTGGCAACTAAGACACACACAGCCACTCACTCTCTAGGAGATGAGGGAGTGAATTGGAAGGGTAAAAGTCAGAAAACTTGTGGGTTGAGATAAAGACAGTTTAACAGTTAATGGCAAAAGCTGCATGCACAAGCAAAGCAAAATAAGGAATGAATTCACTACTTCCCATTGTAGGCAGGTGTTCAGCCATCTCCAGGACAGCAGGGCTCTATCACACGTGTAACAGCGACTTGGGAAGACAAACACCATCACCTTTTCCTTCCTTCCTTCTTCTTCACCTAGCTTTGTACACTGAGCAGGACACCATATGATCTGGGATTTCCTATGGGCTGGCTAGGTTGGCTGTCCTGGTTGTGCCCCCTCCCAACTCCTTGTGCACCCCCAGCCTCCTTCCTGGTGGGGTGAGGAGTAGAAAAGGCCTTGACACTGTGTAAGCACTGCTCAGCCTTAGCTAAAACATCCCTCACTTATCAACAGTTTCCAGCACAAATCCAAAACACAGACCCATACCAGCTACTGTAAAGAAATTAACTCGAGCCCAGACAAAACACCTCAAGCGCCAAGCATTAAAATAAAACTAATAAAATTGCTTTTATGGAACAGAGAAGAAACATGAAAATTTCGACTACTGTCACTAACTGTAGCATCACTTACATTTGCCTCTTGAAAATTTTATTTCCCCCTGCAGCTTTTACGGTGCTCACATAACATGCAGCAAAGCTAAAAGCAGTGGGAGTATCACTTCTCTTTGTCAGTGCAATGAGCTGTGAGCTGTATGTTTATATTTAGGGCATTTCTGTGAAAGGGTGGGGACAAGGAAGTGGGTTTTGCTTGCAGCAAGCTTCTGCATTCTTTTCAGTGGGGAGCTCCCAGTCCCAGAGCCATCTCTCAGCCATGGTGCCCCCTGCCTGTGAGCACTTCCCAAGGCTGACAGCCCTGCGCTGTGCAGCTGGGCAGGGCCAAGTGCAGCAGCAGGCCCATTGTGCCCCTTGTCCAGGGTGCAGTGCCTTGTTTCCACTGACCACAGGAGATCCCTGCAGTACAGCAGTGGCATTGGTCCAACAGCCAGCTCTCTTCAGTGCTTGGTATGAATAAGATCACTTAAGAAATCACTGGCAAGGGTATCAGTGAAAACCAGATTTAACATTAAGCAACAGCACAACAAAGATTGTTGCCAAGGTTTACTCTACTACTTAAAGAACAGCTAAGACACACTGAGGTAAAAAAAGGAACAAAATACAGTAAATCAAAAGAGAAATGACCTGAGAACTATCTATGTATGTTTGAATATGTGTGTTTAGTTTATGTGTGACAAAGGAATACAACCTAAAAGCTTAGCAGTATTCAAAGGTAACAGTACCTAAATTTAACTTATATCTTAAAAACAACTTATAACTTAGCAATAACAATTTTGCAAAGGAATAACACTTAACAGCATTTAACTTCATTTATTATTATTAGATTTAAACTGACTTGAAGGCCTTAGATATCTAAGGTATTTAAACATCTAAGAGAGCAGCATTTCTCCCAGAGTTGCTATAGCACGTGATGTACACGTGTATGAACACAGACATAAAGGTCAGTGCAAGGTCCTGTGAAAAATCCCCCTTGAAGATAGTGAAATACTCACTGTGGATGCTTTTGCACCTCCTCAATGGGTGAAGGATTGAGCCTTGAGGAGTGGGGCTTTTGGCCCAGAATTCATTGTCATTCAGTGATCCTCCAAGTACAGCAAAGCTCAGTTTGCAGGCTCTGAGAGGCCCCACTCAGATGGAGGTCACTGGTCACAGCCCACTGCAGCCCAAAGAACTCCTTTTGGACCACTGCTTATAGGGCTGCAAGGCTGTGTTCATTCCAGTGTTCCAACCTGGCCACACTACATGTCAGCACACTTTCTCTGAAAGTGTGAGAACAGGGACATTACGCTGTGGAGGCAAGGAAAAGAGTTTCCAAGGCTGATCATGAAAAAACCCTGGAGCTGATTAGACAGCAGTAGTTCCTAGGAGCAGACAGTGTTTCTGACAAGCTCAAGAGGAGCTGAGCCCAGGTGCTGTTCATCAAGGCTGAGGCCTAATGAGCATTTCTCAGGTGGCAGTGCAGGCTGAAAAAGAGAGGGGAGCACACCACCACAGTGCTCCATTGCCTTTGTTGAGCAGACCTCCATTAACTGTTAAAGACACTGAGACACTCGTCTCCCATGTAAGTGGATCCTTACACAGCCACCATCTAGAGTGGGTGGGCAGTTCTAGGTAAAGAGGCTTCAATTTATGTGTGCAGATGTACTTGAACCTGCAGCAGACTCCCCCCTCGTGGTTCACGTGCCTGTCTGCCACTTCCATGAAGTCTGTTTAGAAGAAGAATGTCTTGAAAAGGATATTCTACGAGTAAAACAAAAAAATCATCTGTCCAGATTCTTCTGGGCCGTTCTAAGGTTACAGGATGACAAAAGCAAGATTTTAGGGAGAGGCAAATTGCCAGGAACTATTTCAAATCCCTTTGCTGTCTCATGCATTATTGTGAATGGGCTGAGTTTAAAACAAACCCCGTAAACTGAAAAGCAACAAACTCATTCTACCTGACTAGGGAGGACTGTTGGCATGGAGCAGAACCTCAACAGGCAGGCAGACAGGGCAACTCTGTGGAGAATGTGCTTGCAGCAGTACATTGCCATTCCTATCACAAGGTCTCCCTGAACATCTGTAATTATCTGCTTTTCTCACTTTTGTGATTGCCCTCAGAGATCTTGTCACGCAAGAGAGCAGAACCCTGGTGGGGAGTGTCCTGCTGAGGGCTAAGTGAGGTAATTCTCCCTTAGGGACACAATGGGTCAAGTCTGTCTTGTGTTCCTCCTGCTTTCATCAGGAGCAACATGATATCTATCTGTGAACGGAATCTTCTCTGTGATTTTGGAGGTTCTAATGGGTGTTTTTGATTTTCCTTTGGTTTTTTGTTGCTGTTTTTTTAGATTCTGCAGATAAGGAGGCAGGTCACAAAGATTAAATTATAATCCTGTGTAGGTTAATTTTTTATGAAATAGGTTGTAAAGAAGTTCCATTTAATTTGACTCTGAACTGTTTATACAGCTTTCATCATCAATCATTCATGGTTTATTGAGCTCAATATTTCAATATAGTAATACGGAAACATAAGCCAGTGTGTTTTCAGGAGCTGTTTTATTTATGTGTCTTCCTTCCAAAGCCTGTGTAACTAAGGTAATAGGCAATATATTTTCCACTTTAACTGTATAAACACTAAATGTTATGAATGTTTGTATTTTTCCTTCAAAAGAGAAACTGTTTTTACATGGGGCACACCCAGATCACCAAGGCATCGTAATGTGGTTTCTTAGTGGTTTTGGGACACAACAGAGGCAGTCCTTGTCCTCAGTCCAGCCTCTGTCACACCTATAACCGTGCTTTGCTCCAGAAGCAGCCCCCACAGACTGGGAGGGAAACAGCCAAGGAACTTCTGTCACCGTGGGAAGCCATAGGCTCTTCTTTTATGCAGTGTACTGTAGAGAAAAATACTGGCAGCAGATGAGGTCTGAGCCATAAGAAGACTGATGTTTACAAGCAGTGCCAAAAGTGAGACTTGCAGAACTGTTGCATCTCTTGCCTGAGACCCCTTGCCCACCCTCCTCAGGGTGACTGCTGAGCTGCACATACAAACAGGGAGGCACCAAGATCTTCCCCTTGGCTATTCATCCCAAAGCTGTATGCAGCCTTTTACTAACCCCTCTTGCATCTGTCCAGAAGTCCTAACGCTCTGTGGCAGATCTCTGTGCTGTGCTGGTGCATGTCC
This sequence comes from Motacilla alba alba, assembly GCF_015832195.1. NCBI lineage: Eukaryota > Metazoa > Chordata > Aves > Passeriformes > Motacillidae > Motacilla > Motacilla alba. The sequence goes on along the minus strand of NC_052017.1, from coordinate 16,055,890 downwards.
CTGTCAGGCTGCACTAGACTTGTGACCACCTGGGGTTGGTCATTGCTGAGCAGTGCTTGCAGAGAGTCAAGTCTTTGTGTTTCTCACTCTCCTCTTCAGGGTCATTTGGGGGTGGGCAAGAGGCAGGGAAGGGACACAGCTGGGACACATTGCTGGACCTTGTACTAACAACCCCCCAGGGATGGACTGAGGATGTGAAGTTTGGGGGCAGCCCTGGCTGTAACCATGAGATGGTGGAACTGGGGATCCTGCGTGGAGGAAGCACAGCATTAGGAAGGACTGGATCCATAAACTATTGGAGAGCTAACTGTGGCCTCTTGAAAGACCTACTTAGAGGAATGCCATGGGTTAGGGTTTAGAAGAGAAGGGCTTCTACAAGTACAGCAGCATTAAAAGGGAGACTTGGGAGAATGTTGGGTCGCTGCTGAATTAGAAGGACGTTCTGGTAATGGAAGACACGGGGAAGGCAGAATTACTGAAAGCCTTCTTTTCTTCCAACTTTACTGCTGGGAATGGCCCTCAGGAGTCCCAGAACTGGGAGGTGAGAGAAGGCTGGAGAAAGTAAGGCTTCCCTTTCGTCTTAGAGACAGTGAAGTGATTGTCTAGGCTGACTTAGCACCCATAAATCCATGGGCCCTGATGGGATGATGCCAGATGTGCTGAGCGAGCTGGCTGATATTGTTACTAAGCCGCTCTCCAGGGTAATCATTAACCATCTATGAATGCAACCCTGTGTTTCCATTACAAAGTCAGAAGAGGAGAAAGATGTGTTTAGGCAGTTGGCATGAATTCAGATGAGGGAGAGTGAAAAAGGGATCTAGCAGTGACTACCGGATTTGATCACTTCAGACCTTATTTCTGGATACTCCACTGTTATTTGGCTTTTAAGAAGATGACAGGTTTTAGATAGAAAGTTCAATATTGCCTTTAAGGTTGTGGTAGGCTCAGAAATATTTTGGGATTTTTTTTTGTGTTTTGACAAGGCTTTTGTGCTTCTCCATTTAAATGGTCATGCTCAGTAAAAGAAAGCAGCTGTGGAATGAAACGTGAGACTTGGATTTTAAGTTTATAGAGAATTTGTTCTTCATTTTCACAAATAATGCCTCCAACAAATAGATAGGGCTTTAAAACTAGTTCATATTTATTGATACTAAGAGCAAACAAAATTGAATTGCTACTTTAAAGACAGAGTCTATTAAAACATATTCCTAAGATCATAAAAATTTATGGGGCTATTTAACGATGAACAGAGGGCTGGAGCACCTCTCCTATGAAGATAGAGAGCTGGGGTTATTCAGCCTGTAGAAAGAAGGCCCTAGGAAGATCATATATCATCCTGCCAGTACCTATAGTCCCCTATAAGAAAGATGGAGAGGGACTTTTTAGAAGGTCATGTGGTGACAGGACAAGAAGGAATGGCTTGAAACTGAAAGAGAATAGCTGTACAGATATATAGGTGTATAGGTGAGAGGAATGGGGGTTGGAGCAAGAGGATGTTTAAAGTCCCTTGCAATGCAAACCATTCTATGATTTAATGGCTCTTTACAACATAATTTTAGGTTATTGTTTTGCTAAGTGTAAGATGTTGGATAAGATAGGGACACTACTTTTGTCCTGGTGTGAACCTGGTGACTTCAACAAATTTACTACTTTAGGGGAGTAGTTTTGAAGAATAGTCAGGGTCACTGACTAATTGCATTTGCTTTTTTTCTTTAAAAGGTGTTAGCATTATCACCACAATTTAGCATGTATTTGACTAAGAAACCCCACAGAATCCTATATAAATTACTTCCACAGATTCAGGCTATTACTCCACATCATATGGATGATATAAGTAAGGTAAGAGTTACATAAATTACAGTATAGCTCTAGAGATGCCAAATATATGTTTTATGTTGTGATTGAAAGGTCCTTAATTTTCTGTTATTTGCTATTTAAATGCTAACTTAGGAAAAATGCTTAAAAGTACCTTTGTGATAAAAATATTTAGTTGGGATTTGCAGCTTTAGTTTGGCAGTTACCTTAAAATAAAAAATTATAGAAACATAGAAATCCTAAACAATTCTGAAAGAATTTCAAAAAGAAGGAAACAAATTTAAATGAAACAATTCTTGTGTCAATTTTGAATTTACATTATTTGTAAAATAGAATTTACTCCTAGAAAGCCGGATTCTCATCTCCATATTTTTGCTAGGTGGCCTTTTAACTTTTTCTGTTGTAGCTAATCAAAGCAAGAATTAAATGTTTCAAAGTATGAATCTGAGCAGTTATCCCTAATTTCACCTCATATTCACCATTTCAAAGCAAACCTCCAAGAAATTGTAACTCTGAGTGATGTGTGGAGCTGTGAAACAGCCTCATCTCTGCTTCACCACTGTCAGTCAGTGACTGAGAAAGGCTCTTTGGGACCTGCTGTGCTATCCCTGGGATGGAAAACTCTTCCCACTGCCAAGAATCCCCACAAAGCCTTTCTAGAGGAATCTTCTTCTCCTTGTGCGCTGAAGGAAGTCCAGGAGGAGTGCAGGGCTTAGAGTGTGGCATCCTAGTGAGTTCTAATTAGTTCAATTGAATTGATTCTCATCTGGCAAGTTCTTTCTCAGAATCAAGGAAAAAAAATCATCAGTCACTTCTATCCTGGGGTATTTGATTTGACCCCAAAGAGAATTCTTGTCTTTGCCATCTGATTTGTTGAAAAGATTCACTTTTTTTTTAGCAGAGGTTAAACAGTAAAAAGGTAGTGTCTGTGTATTGTATTGCACTAAATAGTTTATTTAGTTGTTGTTTTTGCACTGGGTGTTTGGTAATTTGCACTGATCACATGGTCTTCCCCCTCCCTAAGCACCCATGGTAATGGTTTGTCCCAGGTTTACTCCTTCCTTCGCCCCTTCCTCCACCCCCTTCCCCTGAGCTTAAAATCTCCTAGAAGGGGAACCTGCTCTCTTTTTTCCCTGGGATGTCACCTGAATCCTGAGGTGACTCCTATCAAGGAATAAAATAGGACTTTGGTCCCGAGGAGGAGAGCACCTCGCATCTTTTACTTTTGTCCTTCTAAGGGTTGCAAGTGGCCAAAGGTTCAAAGCTCGCCAGATCAGACCCAAACACCTCAGACAGATCAGCCCTTTACAGCTGGTGCCCCAACATGATACTCATCTGACAAGTTCTTTCTCAGAATCAAGGAAAAAAAATCATCAGTCAATTCTATCCTGGGGTATTTGATTTGACCCCAAAGAGAATTCTTGTCTTTGCCATCTGATTTGTTGAAAAGATTCACTTTTTTTTTTTAGCAGAGGTTAAACAGTAAAAAGGAAGTGTCTGTGCATGAGAGAGTTTGGGGAATTAAGTGGGGAATTCCCTCTGGCAGTAGAGACAAGAGGAAGAATATAGTACAGAGCTCTGTCACTTGTGGGCAGTGTCATTTGTCATGGTAACCAGCAACAGATGATTCCAGATTAACAAAGTTTGGATCAAGTTTCTGTGTTTGTGGGAAGTTCACGTTTTCACCTAATATTTATTCAAGGGTAAATGCATGATTGTTGGACTGGACTGACAGTGCTTCTGTCTTGTGCAGCCCAGGAGATGGAGACTGCAGATGAAGTTGCTATTGTTGGAATAGGATGCAACTTTCCCGGAGGTAACTTTGGGGTAAAAGCAAAGCAGGCTGTGAGTGAGCACTGAAAAGCAGAGTCTTTTATTAATGTTGAAATGGAGGAAACCAACAGTTGTTGGCTTGTACCTCAGTTGAATTTGTTGCTTTGCTGCTTGTGGGATCTTTTTGAAAGGTGGTGCTGTGGTGGAAACTATTTAATGTAAACTTGTCTGTTGATAGACAGACAGACAGACAGGCAAAAGAAGCTGCAGTGCTGGCTGTGGGCAGGGCATTGAGCTGCACATGAAACTCATACAAGTGAGCTGGATGGGTCCGGGATGCTTTGACCTTTCTGTGTGTTCACTGGCTGGGTGATTGTGTAGTGCTACAGGACTCTGCATCCATAGGAACGGGGCAGATGAAGGGCTGAGCATTCTTGTCAGCAAGGCCTGTAGTATGAACAGGTTGGGTTTTGCTGAAAGAAAGCTTCTGGCTTTATTACAGTGGGTGGAGTGGATGCAGTGAGATGGCAGGGAAATGGGGAGAGAAGGTAGTTAAGGATTTGGTGGAGTTCCTTTGCTTTTAGACAAGCAGTGAGGGGATCAGTCATGCTTTTTCATTTTCCTCTCTCCAAAGAATGATCACTTCTTTCTGTGGCAAGTCTGCTTGAGCAGCCTAGGTTTAGAGGTGGGAGGTCCTTGTTGCTGATTGTGCATTTCTGAGTCTGCATGGGGAGGGGGAGCACATAATTTAATCTGTTTTAAAAACTCTGTACAACAGGAGACGGAATTGACAATTTCTGGAAAGTCCTGGAGGAAGGCAAAAACTGCACCGTAGAAAGGGATGCATTACTAGACCTGTTGGTCACCAACACAAATGAGTTAACTGCGGACATCAAGATTGAAAGCAACCTGGACTGCAGTGATCATGCATTGGTGGAGTTGGCAGTCCTGAGGGATGTTGGTCAGACAAAGAGTAAAGTCAGGACCCTGAACTTCAGGAAGGCAAGCTTCCAGTTCTTCAGGAAGTTAGTCAGTAGGACCCCATGGGAAACTGTGCTCGGGGACAAGGGAGCAGAACAGAGCTGGCAGATCCTTAAGGATGCCTATCGTAATTGCAAGAAATCAGGCATCTAAGGCAAGAGACTGGCATGGCTGAGTTTTGACTAGGACTTACTAGTCAAAGGGCAAAAAGCAATTCATAGACAGTGCAAGCAGTGCAGCTATCCTGGGAAGAGTGAGTCACGTAGTGACACTAGACATGTAGTCTGGTTGTGTAGGGATAGCTTAAGGAATGTCAAGGCACAGCTGGAGCTGAACTAGGCAGGGGATGCAAAGAATAACAAGAAGGGTTTCTACAGGTATGTTAGCCAGAGAAGGAAGGTAAAAGAAAGTGTACCTGCCTTGTTAACAAAGGCCAGAAAACTGGTCACAAAGGACAAGGAGAAGGCTGAGGTACTCAACCACCTTTCTGCCTGTCTTGAAATGCAACCTCTCTTCTCACACCTCTTGAGTGGGTGGACTGCAAGATGGGGCTTTTGGGAGCAAAGTCCCTTCCACTGTAAGAGAAGGACCAGGAGAGAAAACACTCTAAGGGCCAAACAGGTTAAAATTTAAAGTTATAAAGTGAATTTATTATTAACAGAGTCATAAGAGGACAATGAGAAGTAAAATAAGCCTTTAAAACACTTCTTTTTCCCCTAGCCCCTCTCTATTTCCCACTGACAGTGCAGGGAGATAGGATGTGGGGGTTTTGGTCAGTTCATCACCCAAGATCTTTTTCTGTTCGCTCAGAGAGAGGAGTCTTTCCTCTGCTATGCCATGGGATCCCTCCCACAGGGGACAATTCTCTGTGAACTTCTCCAGTGTGGTTTCAATCTCAGGAGCAGTAGTCCTGCCAAAACTGCTGCAAGGTAAATCTTTCCCACTAGTCTTTCCAAAACTGTGGTGGCGTGGCTCACTTGTCTACAGGGTGGAGTCCTCTGTGGATAGGCTGCTCTAGTTTGGAAGCAAGGGTCCTCTGTCTTGATCTCTGGAAGCAGGGGCACTCTCTCTCCATTTGAGTCTCCCACTTGATCACACCTTTCTCCAGTATCCACCCACTCTGCCATTGCTACTTCTGACATGGGCTGCAAATGGATCTCTGCATCCCCCGTGGACTTCATGGTCTGTGGGGGGACAGCCTGCTTCACCATGGTCCTCACCATGGCCCACTGAGGAATCTCCCCTCCAGCATTTGCAGTATCTCCTCCCCTTTTTCTACTGACCTTGGTGCTGCCATGTTTTTTCCTTCACATGTCCTCACCTCCTCCTCTTCTCTCACTAGAAGAAAAGCTGTTGCCTGTAGGTACCACTGCCGACAATTTCCACCAATTAAAAGATTCCTGCAGGATCCTGCAGTGCCAAGAGGTTGATCTTGTCTAGGTTCCTTGCCAGGAGTCACTCGCCATACTTTTGCCGCCAGCCACACGGCCCTGCTGCCACTGAGTGGGCAATGATGGCTGCTGCGGCATTGGTGCTATTAATGCCTCTCTTCATGTGGGGCAGGGAAAGGGGAGCTGTGGCTACCGCCCCTGCCCTTCTGTCTTTGGCCTGGCTTGCTAGGGGTGGCCAGGCAGGCAAAGGTTGCTATGGGCCGTGCCAAGATGGTGGCAGCTGCAGTGCATTGCCTTACGCTGCCAGGATGGCCCTGGTGGCGGCGCCTTGCCACCCCAGGAAAAACCTACACGTGCACTGTTTGATTTTCTTCTTAAATATGTCATCACAGAGGCATTACCAACCTCTCTAATTGGCTAGCAGCATGTTCATCTTCAGAGCCATCAGAGATTGGCTCTGTCAGACATGTTGGAAGCTTCTAGCAGCTTCTCACAAAAGCCACTTCTGTGGCCCTCCCCTGCTACCAAAAAACCAGGCCGTGCCAAATCAACACAAATGTCCCTTCCAACTCAAACTATTCTATGACTCTGTGAATGAGAAGGATCCTGTCCTGTTTACTGGGTCTCATGAAACTGGCCAGATATCCACAGGTATAACAGAGGCAGTTCCTTGCTTTGTCTCACTTGCTCAGACTCTCAGAAGAAACCCACCACAGCAGCAGATTTGGACTGAATGATTTAATAAGTTTGACACCAATTTTTCCAGAATTACAAACACTGGTTACCATCACTTATTTTATTTCCAATGGGTCTATCATGATATTGGCAACAAATTATGAATTGATTTTCACCTACTGCCTTGTCCCCATAGGTTAGAAGACCACCTCATATATTCTTAGCTGCTACTATTGATGCATCACAGGATGGATTGTCACTGATGAACATAATGGAATTTATGGCTTTACAGTTCTAGGACTGAGCTGCATAAACTTGGGTTTCTTTTTCACTTTGTCCCAAATCAGGCTGTGATTGCCTCTAGCGAATCACTGCCCTGTCATACCATGGAACAACATAACCCAAGTGGTTACTCAGGAGGTCCACGCAAGTTCAATAAACTTTGCAAACTGCAACCAACAGAAGCTACACACAAACTTCTTAAGGGTACCAAATGTTCAGCCTTAGCTAGAAAACAGGACACCAAGAAAAGGCTTTGAATAGAAAATGGGAGTCAGCTTGGGGTGGGTCTTCCCCAAGGTTTTTTCGTGCTGCATTAAGAACCTAAGCACATTTTGTCTCCTGAAGGCTTATGAGTTATTGCAGTCTGAGACAGTTCTGACCTCTTGTAATTTTGCTGTAAAACATCCAGATTTGAGCCTCTTGGGTAAAAACTGTCTTCCAGCTCAGTGCTGGGATGACTTACAGCACCAAGGCAAACAAGGAGGAAATACAGTCCAATGAGAATTACCCTTTCCTGCTATGACTGTGTCCTTCAAACATGTAACATAGTCCATTCACCTGATGCAGTGGTCAGTGTTTGTAATAATTTTAATACATTCAGTTAAAAAGCCACACAAAAAAGATAATTGGCAACAGTAAGCTGGTAGTTACATACATAAAGGTAAAAAATGCAAATCCATTCTGTGCGGTTTGTTGTTAATTTTCTTACCTGGCTTTTCTGAAGCCTTTGTTGATCTGATGTATTTATTCTTCTACTTTTTATGTCTTATATTCCCTGACAGTCACTGTGTTTGAGCCTCCACATAGTAAATATATAAAATATTTAAATAATTCATGGACAGTCTTTATCATTTCTAAATCTATGCTCTAACCTTTTAGACGTGGTATTGTGAGGTGAACTGCCGAAGATTCCAAAAAATGTTAAAAACACTGGAATAAAAACAAGACCATGAAGAGCCCCAAACAAAATAACAAGGAACATGATCTTGAAGAATGTCCTAAAGATGTAGGTGTTTGCTGCAGCCAGGACAACTACGCCCAATATTGTGGAAACTGCACCTTGTAGAACTGGGTAACCTAGCAGGGACAGAGCTTCAATTGCCCTTTTATTGGCTGATGACTCTCCACTTGTAACAAAGGCATAGGAAATATGAGCAGAAAAATCTACTGAAAACCCAATGCAAATGACCAGGTTGATCATGGATATGGAATCCAGGTTGACGTTCCAGAATGTCATGAAACCAGCGACGCCAACTATAACAGAGGCAATAGCAAAGGTCACCCACAAGCAGCACAGCGGGTTGGGAATGAGCAGAAGGGAGACAACGAGCATGGCCCCGGCAGCAACGACAACGTTCTGAACAGTGTTCTGCACTATTACCAGGTACTGGTCGTAGTAGATGAAGGCTGGGTGATACACCTTCAGTGGAATGCTGCACTGCTTGGCTGCCTCTCTTAACTGATTGAGGAGATTCTTCTCATCCACGGCTGATGTCACGTTCACTGTCTGGATGAAGAAACGTGAAGCCTCTATTGCATCCTGAGTCTTGTTTATGTCCCACTCAGAACTGGGCAGAACTCCAAACAGTATAGTTAATTTATTTAAGAAGTCAGTCTTACTGTTTATATTTATCGGGTACCTTTTGGCAAGGTCTGTGTATATTCTCAGCCATGACTCTGAGTACTTCTTATCTACATAGGAAATGTTCTCTATATTCTGTACACAGCTCTCAATGCCAAGACGCACCGACTCATTCCAGTAATCTACACTCTCAGTAACAACAACCATGACCCTGGGTCCATATGTGGAGAAGTATTTGTCATCATCATCATAGTATGGAATAACGTAGGAGGCATCATTTGCCAGATTTCGGAGATCGATGCCTTCCCTGACCTGAGTACACCCATAAATGCTGCCACCCAAATATGCTCCATAGAGCAACACCAGGAGCACCTTGATCCATTTATTTGTAACAAAAGGGCCATAATGCTTTTTAAAGAATACGCTCATTGGATGCTCACCTTCTGGCTGAGATGGCTGCCTAGAACAGCTGCCGATACAGCAAGCATTGTACAAGCAGGAGTTCTCAGCCTGATCTTGACCTACGTCCACAGGCACACAAGTCAGCCAGTGTCGGTTCCCTTGCTCCCTTTTGTGATTTAATACCAGAACTGCCCCAAAGAAGGTCATGGTATATACATAGCAGAAGACAAAAGCCGTCCCTGTATAGAGGCAAAAAGACCTCACGGACGGAAAAGCAGTCCAGGTGCCAATGAAGAAGGCCAAAACATCCGTCAGAGTGGTGATGGTCACAGAAAGTGCTGCCTCTGCATAAGTCTCAGCCAGCAGAGATTTAACACTGGAGTTCTGTTTTTTCTTTGAACTTTGTTCCCAGGAAGCAATCATGATGAACATGTCATCAACGCCAACCCCTGCAAGAGGAGAGACTGTTAACGCTGCACTGCAAATGGCAGCTTCCACCAACACCCAACAAAACTACAACATTAATCATGTTTCATTCTGCAGAAAATCTGAAAAAGGAAGGTGGGCTACTAACACTGCTCGAGCGCTGATGCAAGTTACAAGAGAATCTGGAAAACAGATCCTTTGTGTGTGGCTGAATGTATTACCTTTCAGCACCTCCTGGTGACCTGATGGGTTGTTGATCCCTCAGCGACTCTGCGGAAGGACTGAGCACATCTCTGACAAGTGTCTTGTAGCTGATGTCCATGATGCAGATGACACAGATTTCAAAGCATCACACATTCTGATGCTCAACTATTCTTACCATTGGAAGCACCCCCCATTATCTCTGGAATCTCTTCTTCAGCGCTGCAGCGACTTAGACCAATAATTTCTTGTTCTGCCTTCAGAAGGCAGGAAGAGCAGTTGCTACCACATGGGAGAAGAGTGATTCCAGTTTTCCAGTGGCTCACTTTTTTATGCTCTTTGCCCTCCACTTCTCTCCAGTTTATTTTCCAGCACTTATTCACGATTTATTACTGATTTTTGTTCACCTTTATACTGATGTGCTCACAAATATTACCTGACAGGTCCCTGGGAAAAACTGCCAGGAAGACTGGATCCTGGATTTGGGTTTCGCTAAGATGCCAGAGTAAGTGAGCTGAAGTTCAAAAATGAAGAGCCAATGGGCTTCTCTCACCTCTGCTAACTCTCAAGATTATTATCTCACACCTTTCAGTATTTTGCCATGTCGTCAAGGGCTCTTCTATTCACTGAAAATTAATCACACAGAAGGGAAAGCAAGGCTGTGCGAATAGCGGAATGAGATTTAGCCAAGCACAGAAGAAGAGATGAAATCATTACCTGCTACCTGAACAGGCAATTGCCAGTAAACATGCAAAGATGAATTAAGCAGCACATCCAAAGGTATTACTTGGGTGGCAGCGAGCCAGGCTGCTTTGGAAAGCAAGCAGCCTTCAAAGCAAATCCTCTGATGTACTGAGAATTTGTTTGCTTTCACGCAAGGAAGACAAAAAGTCTGCGTGTTATTTCTGAAGATCTGAAGAGACTGCCTTAAGCCCTTTCCCAGGTATACAAAAGGGGCTTTTTGGTAATCAGAGGCACTGCAATTGATGAGCAAGCAAAAGTAAATCATGCAGGAATTATGCAGGAAACAAAGAAACAATGCCTGCCCAAAGGAGCATTTGCATTGGACATCTTAGGATGATGCACAGCCTCGGTCAACCTGGCAGCTCCATGTGTTTTCCTCAGCATGAGACCAAGCCGAAGAAAACATCAGATAAATGTATGATTTAGGAGACCAGTAAGGATTTTAAAAGCAGTAATTTGTTTGCAGCAACATTATCTAGTTGGAAACATTATCTAATTGCAGCAATGCTATCAGTACTTGGAAAGTTCAGCACTGACTGTTAAGCAGTCAGTGTAACAAGGCTGCAATGATACCAACGTCCTTGGGTTTTTGGGGGGAGCTGCTTGCCCAAATGGTGCATCACTTCAGTTGTGCAGCCAACTGAGACTGGTTTGTACACAGATGTTATATTGCAAAATCCTCCTGGCTACACTTCCAGGGACACTAGAACAATGCCAGAAGTGCTGACCTTACCACTCTCCCAGTTTCAGTCTTCCTGCTGTAGTAGTGGATCTAGATCAGGCCTTGTCTTCTGGGGAAAGCTGCCCTTGCACCAGAACCCATCTCCAGTCCCACTGTGGGCACGCTGAGCTGAGCTGAGGGGCTTGCCCACCTGTAGGTGCTCTGAGGGGGCTGCACCTCTGGGTATCTCCTACACTCACTTCAGGAGAAAATGTTGCATCATCTGACATTCACATCATAAAAGAATGACACCATTAGGTTGTTTTAACTTCACTCTGGTCTTTGTATCTGAACACAACTCACTTTTTCTACTTACCCAGAATGAGGAATGGTGCATTTGCTACAGTGACCACAAATGGCACTCCACAGAAGAGCATCAATCCAAAGCTGCTTAATACAGCTAAGCCAGAAGAAAGCACTCCACAGATTGCAAGCCAGATATTATTTCTTATACAGCTCAGTCTGAAAATATTTCAAGGAAAATCTTCGTTGTATATTTTTTCATTATATATATATATATATATATATATATATATATTTCCTGTCATATATTTCCTAGACAATACCCTGTCTGAAGAGAACACCTGATGAATGATGTTATGAGAGATCCTAGGTGGCAGCAGTGGACAAGATTAATTTCTCTAGGAGGTGAGCATTCAAGGTGGTCATGTCTACACTGAAGACTTGTTCAGGTATTTATCTGGTACTTACCATGAACCTCATCTAAGCAGTTAGGAAATATGCACAGATAGACAAGAAAAATCAAATATTGTCTATTATTTAATATCTTATTATTAAAAGTCATTGTTATATTGTTAAATATTGTTATATTATTAAATGTCACTGGAAGCCTGCAGTTTCAAGAACGCCTTCACTCGGCAAGAGCAGAAACCAACTGGAGGATGGTAAAGAAGAGCAGAGATCACTGCTCATTGAGCCACAGCTTGGAGACATTTTACCTTAGGCAAGAGACGATTGCAAAGGTTATTGTCAGGAAATATGTTATGGAGAAGAGCGGGATCACACTCTTGGTATTTCCTTCAAACTCCTGTTGTCTGGACAGCGAAGTAAAATAAGTTACCTGGCGTTAAAAGAACAAGAAATGATAAAGCACTTTCCCTCTTCTTGTTCTTTGTACAAACGCACAGGCAAGGCCAAACATCACGTTGGCAGAGGAACATTGCCCTGGCCCTCGCAACCCGCTCGCCTTCTTCCACCACCGTCCCTTTTCCTTTCCATTCCGCGACGGGGCTGCCCGGACAGTTCGGGCTCGGCGGCTCCGCACGGCCGTACCCGGCCCCTGCGTTACCTGAATGGAGCCGAGGTGCAGCTCCGCCACTTTGGACGAGATGTTTTGCAGGAAGCTCTCCAGCCACCGCCGGCTGTCCTGCGCCTCGGGGCCGTCCTCCCGCAGGTAATAGACCAGCTTCAGGGCCCGCGCCCTGAGCAGCCGCTCGCCGTCCGTCTCCACGCCGCCCAGCGCGGCCCCCAGGAAGACGCCGTCGTTGACGGGGAAGCGGAGGCTCCCCGGGGCGGGCGGTCCCGCGTCGCCCCGCGACGACAGCAGCTCGTTGGGGCTGGCACAGCCGCCGGCGGTGCGGGCGCAGAGCCGCTCGTACTCGGCGTCGTGCACGGTGGCGTTCAGCCGCAGCACCTCTGCCCACGCCGCCGCGTCCAGGACCGAGGTCCCGCTCGTCGCCACGGCGATGAGGGCGGCGTAGGCGCCCTCGGTGGGCAGCCGCGGGGCGGAGAAGCGCTCCGAGTCGTTGGTGGGGAAGTACCGCCGCACGAAGTCGCGCTCGGCCTTGGCGGGCCCCCAGCTCGGCGTGAACTGCCCCTCGATGTCGTTCGCCTGCCGCTGCGGCAGGAAGACGAAGCCGGCGCCCAACCCGCCCGACAGCAGCAGCGGCACCAGCACGAAGGGCCAGGGGCAGGCGGCCACGCCGCTCGCCAGCCCTTCGAAGAGCCGGCGCAGCGGCCGCTCCACGCAGTTGGTGTTGCGGCAGGAGCAGCGCTCCGCGGGGTCCCGCGGCTCCGCCATGGGCCAGGCGGGCACGGGCTGCCGGCCGCAGCTCCTCGCCGCGGGCGAGTCCCACGCCGGGGCCCGACGGCGCGGACTGTGCGGGCGGCGGAGAGGAGAGAGCGAGGAGAGAAAGAGGGAGAGGAGTTCAGAGCCGCCCTCTGCCCGCTGGGGCCGTGGAAGTAACGCGGAGCTTTCGGAGGTGGGCGCGGCCGGGGCCCTCCCTCGCCGTGACTCACGGGCTCCCCGGGACGGGCAGCAGGGCAGATCGGGCTTCCCCTGCTGCGCTCCCCCGCCGCCTGCCCCTGTTCCGTGTGCTCCCGTTTCCTGTCCACTCGTTTACCGTAGCCCGCAAGAAATGACTTTTTCTGTGTATAGTGAACTGAACAAACTCACTGGGGAGTCAAATGAGTGCTGGGCCTGTTACGAGGGGAGGAGTCAGGTGCAGCAGGAGGAAAGAGCATCTGGAGTCAAGACTGTGTCATGCACAGTTGTCTCATGAAAGCTCACATGTAGGAGACAGGAGGGATTTCAGGTAAATTTGGGGCTGCCTCTTGGGATCTAATACCTTGAACTTCCTGTAGTAAACAGGATTTAATGTGATCCTTGTGTATATGAACTTACCAGAAGCCTAGGGAAGGGACTTCCACAATATCTAATAGAATCAATAAAGCCAGTGTTACAATATTAAATACAGAACTAGCTTCCATGTTGTAAGAAGGAGAGAGTAGAATTAAAAGGTGAGAGGTGAGGTGTAGTGATCTTTTGAGGAGTTCAGAAGATCACATGGCAATGAGCCTGTGCTGTATGCCCAGCATGGCCCTTGCACCAGACTGTGCCAGCAGGATAGCCTCAGCCAGCCCATGGTACCGGAGTAGCCTGCAAAGCACTTGGTACCAGTGATCAGAAAAGGTAGACTTCTGTTTCTTATTTTCTCCAAATCTGCTGCAGATGATACTTCACCACTAAAGATTATTCTCCTATCTGGGAACAAAACACAGACAGTGGTGATATGCATCTTGCAGTGTTTGCTCTTTCAGTGTACACAGGTTTACAAAACAGGGGAGTGACAGCGGAAGAAATAATAGACTTTGAAACAAGGGTTAGTGACTCCAGTTAGCAAGAATATCACAAGAATATCACTAGTGTGATATGCCAGAGCTTTATGCAGTAGCAATCATAGAAAGAATCTTTCCAAGTCCAAAACCTCCCCTGCAGCCTGGTGTTATTGACACTGGTGACAGTGGTTTGAGTGGCTTCTGGCTGAGAAGAACATTAAGCTCAGATGTGGCAGTGCTAGTCAGGTGTCCAGATAATTATCTAATACCTAACAGGCACTTCTTTTCCTTGCCTTTGAGAGAAGCAACTCTCTTCTTTCATCTCCTGCCAGTACTTGCAGAAAAGTTGTAGGCATTTCTTCTCTCCCATCTAGGGAAGACAGGCTTGGCACCTGTGAGTATAAAAGAGCCAGCCAGGCTCTGAGCAAGGTTATGTATCTCCTGCTGCACTCAGCACTAGGGCAGGTTGCATCCTGGTGCTTCCTTTTTCTGTGCACAGGTTTTCTGAGACACGTATGTCAGCTCTGAATTTCTCTCTGGGAGACAGACACTTTGAAGCTATTTCCTGTAGCTCCTAACTTGTCAAAATCTAAGTGTTAATTAGCATGACTCCAGTGATAGCTTCTCCCATGTTCGGTTCTCAGTTTCCTTGAAAGGATTGACACTATGTTAGAGTAAGAGCTGTTTACATAGAAGGAATTTGTCAACAGAAAAAGGGGTGGCTACTTGATGTCATGTAGACACACTCTTTAATTAAAGAGTTAGCCAGCTGAAAAATATAGCCTTTCTCACATAGACATAACTAGGAAGAAGAATAGAAGTCTGGGTGGGAATAAATCACAAAGACACACCTATCCATAGCCAGACACCAAGAAGATTTCTAGGAAAATCTGGCCTTAGACCATGTTGTGGAAGATTCACTGACATTGCAACAGACATGAAGAGATGGTGTCTAGCTGTAAAAAACAGCCATGAAGTGTTTGTGACTTTTTGAAGTTCAACAAGGCAGAAAATAAAATTTAACCACTTGTCATAGACAGTTCCTTTCTGGCTCCTCAGGAGTTTGAGAGAAACTCTGGTAATGGTCAAGAGGCAGGACGTGGCCTAGTGGCAGGACCCCTAGTGGCAGGAGCTGTCCAGTCAGGGTACCCAGTACACGGGGCTCAGGTGGTGCCCGTAGCTCTAAGACTTGGGAATCTCACCTATGGCGTGCAAAGATTACTCCACCAACTCTGAATTCAGAATGGACTTGAAGAAAGAAGTATATGCCAGTCTTCTCCCAGAACCTGGATTCTTGTCCTTGTTCCCTGCCTATTCATGCTCTGGTATTAATTTCAATAGGACAAAATCTGAAATGCTTCTTGGGGCAGAGCTAGGAGCTGGTCTACAGGACTTCTGCCAGACAGCTTTCTGGTGTTTTTTGGATGAAGGCACAAGCTCTCCTGATTGTTGTGTTGCATTTGCTGAAAATTTCAAGTGAAATCCCAGTGAATTGCTGCTTATACATATTTGCCCATAGGCAGATACTTGCAGCAAAATTTCTTTGTGTTTCCCAATGCTATAGAAATGGTGAAAAGGAAAGCTGATGTATAGCTATATATCTATCTATATATCTATCTCTATCTAACCATCTATTGATCTATCTATCTGTCTATCTGACATGCCTAGAAGACAGCCAAGATGGATAACTGGTGCCTAACATTTAAGCAGATTGTACTTGCATCTTTGCAAGGTTTGTGGGGACTCAGAAATACAATCAATTAATTTCTAATATCCCAGTGGTCCCATCTCTAGGTGGTCTTAGACTGTACCTAACACAGGTACATTGTCCACTTCAAGACCACATAAACCAGTGAGGGTGGTAAACACCAAGCAAAAGGAGAAACAAGGCCAGGGTGAGAGGAGAAGAAGGGGAGAGGTCCTCACTGGAGCAGAAGGAGGGAAGAGAGTACTTGGGCAGGGGCTGGAGCCAAGGGACCAGGAGCTGAGACATGCAGCCCTGAGGAGCTGTGTCCTGGTGCGTGCTGGCCTCAGTCTCCTGCACTGGCCTCAGCAAAGGGGCTGAGCACAACCAGGGGTGAGGAGCAAAAAGGGTAGGGGGAGGAAGAGGTATGAAAAGGGAAGCAGGGTTTTTTCTTCAGGGTTGGCTGGGGTTTTTTTCAGTTTCCCTTGATATCAGAATCTGTATTTAATAGATTTTAAAATGGCAAATAGATTAATTCATGGAAATTCCCTGTAGGCGTAAACAGCTTTTGCCTGTAACAATTTCTTGCTGGAATTTTTTGTGATACAATTTGTTACACTTAGTCTTTGTTTTTTCCCAGGGCAAGGACGCTTGCATTATCAAATTCTCAGGTGGCTTATTTCTGCCTTGCTTTTGAAATGCCAGAACAGAGGGACATTTCCTAATGCACCCAGGCTGCCATTGGAAAGTGCTTTGCCAATTATGTGAGACACACTGGACACTGGAATAAAAAAAATTGTCGCCATCAAGAAGATTTTTATCCCATTTTTTCCATCATAACGTAGCATCAGGCATGACTGTGCCATTTATGAAGGAAATTTCATGGATTTTTGCAGTCCCCACCATAGCACCTGACAGAGAAGTTGTTTCCTGTCCTATCCTATCCTATCCTATCCTATCCTATCCTATCCTATCCTATCCTATCCTATCCTTTCCATGCATTTTGATGAGGCAGGAGTACTCTGAGGGCTGCTTAGCTACTGCCGTGTTTGCATGTGTGGCTGAAACAATAGGACTTTGGTACCTGTGCTAGGCAGTGACAGCCTGTGGCTCTGAGGTTGCATGACCGCAGATGATGTGGGAAATGCAGTGTCTCAAAGCCCTGTGTCCCAAGAGAGCAGTTTCATTGTCAAACCGGGGGCTGCCAGTGGGAGATGTGTGCCCTCTGTGCCTTCACCAGCCAGCGTGCAAGATAGGATCACATTTTCCTTGGCCTTCCGGAAAATGCCCACCAAGGAATGATGGGGGTGGCTGGGTGATGGGGGCAGCAGAATGGGAGGTGAATTCCTGATTTCCTCTAGGGTGGCTCTAGAATATAAGAGTCCAAAGAAACCCCAGAAGTTATTGTGGCACCAGGACCCAGAAGTAACAGATGTTTATTTGTGTTGAGGCGCTGCTTTTCCTTTCCTTTGGGAGCACACAGTGACACTGTGAAATTGCCACCTGCTGGGTGCTGGCAGGATGAGTGGCTCCTCTGCTGCATGATGAGATTGCATTCATTTGATTTTTCACTTTTGTTTTTGGGAAGAGTGAAGGTGCCTAAGTGTTTTAACTGTCTGGGTGATGCTGTGGATAGAAACTGTCTGTTTCAATTGAACATTATCATGAGGAAGAGAATTTCAGCTTATCAGTGTAGGATACCAGAAAGGCAAGGTATGCTGCCATATTTCATTACTTTATTTCTGAGGAATATTTCTTTCCAGCTGACTTAAAGAAAATGTCCTGTCTCCACAATAATTCCATAATCATGAGGTTTCCCAAGAAGACTGCATAAAACCCTAGAAGGCGATGATATGATGTACCATGACACTAGACACTGCCAAAGAGCCTAATCAACTTTTGTACTTGTATATCCTTATAAAGGGTCCATAATATTTCACTTTCCTTAATGTACATGAATGATTTCCCAACTTACTTCCATGAGAAGTGCAAATTGTTTGCCTCTTTGACCAGTTGTTTTTACTAGGGAGTATGTTATCTTTGTAGTCTGCTTTTATTTGCATATACGTTTATAACTTTCCTCATAAAATGGTCACTCAGGTCTCAGAGATCTTCAGGAACTGTAAGCACATTATTTATGGAGAAAAACCACAGAGTAAAACTACAGTGCCTCACTTTTACTCCTGCTTTGATCAGGCAATGTCTGCTTGAAATTTTTGGTGGTAGCTTTTATTTTAAACACTACTGTATTATTTTGAATATGTAAATCAGAGAATACTGATACTGAAAATGAACTGAACTTTGATTTATTGGAGCTCAGAGACACTGTTAGAGGTTCAGGAGGATGCCCATGCACAAAAAAACCCCTCACAACAAACTCAGAATTGCAAAGGAAATTAATTTTATCAGTCATGTTAGCAATTAATACATACCAACCCCCGGATTCTGGAAAAGCCACTGAACCACAGGAGGACATAGAGCATGGCTTCTGAGAGGGAGGGCTAGGAAGGCACTTTCAGGGTATTCCCTAGATGAAAATGGCTTGCATCATGGCATCCTCTCCCCTCCACCCTAGGACCACACCTTGTATCTCCTCCCCAGAGAGTAGCCGTTTTCAACATCATCTCACCTGGGGCCAGCACATGAGATGAGGTCATGATAACACTTCCATGCCAACAATGGCTTTATTTTGTATTACTCCCCTTTCACAGGATAAATTGAACCAGCTGTCTGATACATAGTTTAATTTCTGAAGGTCAGAGTCCTACCAGATAACAATAAGGTCATCTTCTGCATTATCTTGTCGACGTGCACAGCAGTGGACCAAATATGGCAGGCTTGAGACACGTCTTCGGTCCCTGACGCAGACACAGTAAAGAATCTCAGGGTCTAATGTGAGCACATGTTCTGTTATCTGAGGGGGCGATGACCATTCAAATCCCTCCCCATTTCATTTACTGGAAGCAAATTTTATACTTCCTTATAAGGGAAATTTTCTGGCAAACACACAACTTATGTAACACTGATCTTCTGCTCCCCAGTGTTTCTGTGCCATCAGAAACAGGATGTTAGAGAAGTTATCAGTTATCTCCATGTCAAGTTAATCCAATCTCTCCTGGCATATGTTGATTTATTATGGGTGTGCATGTCAGGGTAATATCTTCTGTTGCTGGTGATATTTTTATCAATGTGTCCTTTTCATTTTGTGAGCCAGAGTGTTTGCAGAGGTGTCACTACCTGGGTAACTTGCTTTACATACAGTATTGCATAACCTTCCAGGGAATTTCTGCTTTTCCTAGAATGCTGACATATCAGATAGAGACTTCACGTCCTTAGAAAAAGATCTTTCTGATCCCTGAGTTTTGACAGCCACAGTCAATACTACTTCTCAAAAATGAACCAGAGTTCATCCTGATCCTACCTTGGTCTTTCCCTGGTACCTTCACTTTTCTTCACCCTTTACTTTATCCTTGCTTGTCACCTGGAATATGGTCCAGGGAAATCACTCCTGTTCAGTTAGCAGTGCTCTTAGATTACTAATAGTAAAACACAAATGTAAAGCCAGTGGCCTTTCTTTCCATTTACCTACCTTGGGTAGGAATTATCCTCTAACTGAGAGTGGTTTTCCTTCCTTCCTTTCCCAGGACATTCCTCAAACATTCTTTGTGTCCACTTGGAGTGAGAGTGCAGTGTCCACCTGCACTGGTCCAACATCCAGCTCTCTTCACTGCTTCGTATGAATGAGAGTTTGAGATTGCTTGAAAAACCACTGGCAAGAGTATCAGTAAAAGCCAGATTTAATAATAAGCAACAGCACAACAATGTTTATTATTCAAGGCTCACTCTACTACTTACAAAATAGTTAAGGCACACTGAGGAAAAAAAAACCCAACAAAATACAGTCAATCAAAACAGAAATAAACCTAGAAATATGTGTGTGTAGGAACTTATGTGTGTGTGACAAAGGATAGAAAGGGCAAGGAAAAAAAGAAATACAACCTAAAAGCTTAACAGCACTCAAACTTAACAGTTCTTAACTTATAACTTAAACGTAACAATTAAGCAGGGAATAGTGCTTAACAGCATTAAACGTAGTTTATAACTTATGACTTGCAGGCCTAACTTAGATCTCTGAGAGAGCAGCATTTCTCCCAGAGTTACTATAGCATGTGATGTACACGTGTATGCACACAGATATAAAGGTCAGTGCAAGGTACCTGTGAAAAATCCCCCCTGAAGATAGTGAAACACTCACTTTGGATGCTTTTGCACCTCCTCAATGGGTAAAGGATTGAGCCTTGAGGAGTGGGGCTTTTGGCCCAGAATTCATTGTCATTCAGTGATCCTCCAAGTACAGCAAAGCTCAGTTTGCAGGCTCTGAGAGGCCCCACTCAGATGGAGGTCACTGGTCACAGCCCACTGCAGCCCAAAGGACTCCTTTTGGACCACTGTTTATAGGGCTGCAAGGCTGTGTTCATTCCAGTGTTCCAACCTGGCCACACTACATGTCAGCCCACTTTCTCTGGAAGTGTGAGAACAGGGACATTACGCTGTGGAGGCAAGGAAAAGAGTTTCCAAGGCTGATCATGAAAAAACCCTGGAGCTGATTAGACAGCAGCAGTTCCTAGGAGCAGACAGTGTTTCTGACAAGCTCAAGAGGAGCTGAGCCCAGGTGCTGTTCATCAAGGCTGAGGCCTAATGAGCATTTCTCAGGTGGCAGTGCAGGCTGAAAAAGAGAGGGGAGCACACCACCACAGTGCTCCATTGCCTTTGTTGAGCAGACCTCCATTAACTGTTAAAGACACTGAGACACTCGTCTCCCATGTAAGTGGATCCTTACACAGCCACCAGCTAGAGCAGCTTTACCAGTTCTAGGTAAAGAGGCTTCAATTTATGTGTGCAGATGTATTTGAACCTGCAGCAGACTCCCCCCTCATGGTTCACGTGCCTGTCTGCCACTTCCATGAAGTCTGTTTAGAAGAAGAATGTCTTGAAAAGGATATTCTACAAGTAAAACAAAAAAATCATCTGTCCAGATTCTTCTGGGCCGTTCTAAGGTTACAGGATGACAAAAGCAAGATTTTAGGGAGAGGCAAATTGCCAGGAACTACTTCAAATCCCTTTGCTGTCTCATGCATTATTGTGAATGGGCTGAGTTTAAAACAAACCCCGTAAACTGAAAAGCAACAAACTCATTCTACCTGACTAGGGAGGACTGTTGGCATGGAGCAGAACCTCAACAGGCAGGCAGACAGGGCAACTCTGTGGAGAATGTGCTTGCAGCAGTACATTGCCATTCCTATCACAAGGTCTCCCTGAACATCTGTAATTATCTGCTTTTCTCACTTTTGTGATTGCCCTCAGAGATCTTGTCACGCAAGAGAGCAGAACCCTGGTGGGGAGTGTCCTGCTGAGGGCTAAGTGAGGTAATTCTCCCTTAGGGACACAATGGGTCAAGTCTGTCTTGTGTTCCTCCTGCTTTCATCAGGAGCAACATGATATCTATCTGTGAACGGAATCTTCTCTGTGATTTTGGAGGTTCTAATGGGTGTTTTTGATTTTCCTTTGGTTTTTTTGTTGCTGTTTTTTTAGATTCTGCAGATAAGGAGGCAGGTCACAAAGATTAAATTATAATCCTGTGTAGGTTAATTTTTTATGAAATAGGTTGTAAAGAAGTTCCATTTAATTTGACTCTGAACTGTTTATACAGCTTTCATCATCAATCATTCATGGTTTATTGAGCTCAATATTTCAATATAGTAATATGGAAACATAAGCCAGTGTGTTTTCAGGAGCTGTTTTATTTATGTGTCTTCCTTCCAAAGCCTGTGTAACTAAGGTAATAGGCAATATATTTTCCACTTTAACTGTATAAACACTAAATGTTATGAATGTTTGTATTTTACCTTCAAAAGAGAAACTGTTTTTACATGGGGCACACCCAGATCACCAAGGCATCGTAATGTGGTTTCTTAGTGGTTTTGGGACACAACAGAGGCAGTCCTTGTCCTCAGTCCAGCCTCTGTCACACCTATAACCGTGCTTTGCTCCAGAAGCAGCCCCCACAGACTGGGAGGGAAACATCCAAGGAACTTCTGTCACCGTGGGAAGCCATAGGCTCTTCTTTTATGCAGTGTACTGTATAGAAAAATACTGGCATCAGATGAGGTCTGAGCCATAAGAAGACTGATGTTTACAAGCAGTGCCAAAAGTGAGACTTGCAGAACTGTTGCATCTCTTGCCTGAGACCCCTTGCCCACCCTCCTCAGGGTGACTGCTGAGCTGCACATACAAACAGGGAGGCACCAAGATCTTCCCCTTGGCTATTCATCCCAAAGCTGCATGCAGCCTTTTACTAACCCCTCTTGCATCTGTCCAGAAGTCCTAACGCTCTGTGGCAGATCTCAGTGCTGTGCTGGTGCATGTCCCTGTCAGGCTGCACTAGACTTGTGACCACCTGGGGTTGGTCATTGCTGAGCAGTGCTTGCAGAGAGTCAAGTCTTTGTGTTTCTCACTCTCCTCTTCAGGGTCATTTGGGGGTGGGCAAGAGGCAGGGAAGGGACACAGCTGGGACACATTGCTGGACCTTGTACTAACAACCCCCCAGGGATGGACTGAGGATGTGAAGTTTGGGGGCAGCCCTGGCTGTAACCATGAGATGGTGGAACTGGGGATCCTGCGTGGAGGAAGCAGAGCATTAGGAAGGACTGGATCCATAAACTATTGGAGAGCTAACTGTGGCCTCTTGAAAGACCTACTTAGAGGAATGCCATGGGTTAGGGCTTTAGAAGAGAAGGGCTTCTACAAGTACACAGCATTAAAAGGGAGACTGGGGAGAATGTTGGGTCGCTGCTGAATTAGAAGGACGTTCTGGTAATGGAAGACACGGGGAAGGCAGAATTACTGAAAGCCTTCTTTTCTTCCAACTTTACTGCTGGGAATGGCTCTCAGGAGTCCCAGAACTGGGAGGTGAGAGAAGGCTGGAGAAAGTAAGGCTTCCCCTTGGTCTTAGAGGTTGTTGAGATTCAGTTATTAAAATTATTAGCAATGCCTCTGCCCAAATTAAGGTGCAAATGAGACTGTGAGGTGAGGGTTCGTAGTGACGCAGTGTCCCCAGGCAGGTGCAAAGGTGAGCCCTTGATTCCAAAAACCCAACCTTTTGATCAATTAGCCCATCATCAGGTACATAGTTTTTAAGCATTGCAAACATAATTCAACTAACCACCATACACCACAATGCGAACATGCAGTGGTTACATAACTTGTGTTTCTACCTCTAATTCAGCTGTGTCACTTTCCCACAGTCCTTTTCTGCTTAGCCAATGTATCAGGCCTGAGCCATGATTTTGCAAGGCCTTCCTTTGTAAGGTTTTACCCATATGCAACATGAGACCATATGCTAAAGTCAGTAGTAAGGGTTTTATTTGATAGTAAACATGAGATAGAGAAAGAAAGAAATAGAAAAGAGGTGTGTGTGTGGGGGGGGGGGGTGGGGGATGAAAGAAAGTGACAGAGACAAAATAAAGAAAATATCACTATCCTTGATCACAGCAATGTTCCATTGATCCTCTCCAGCTGGTCTTCTTGGTGATGACGGTGCCCCAAAAAGCATAGAATCCAATGGGTTAATATACCCTCAGGCTAGGTAGGAAAACCCAGCTACTTCCCTGGGGGATGGGGACGGGGGACAGGGGTGTTTGCCATTGTTTCTTACAACAGTCTCTGGATTTGTTGCATCACCCTGGGGAGCACGTTGGGGTGTCTTTGATGGGCTAAGCCCCCCCTCAACTGCCTCTCACTTGCATGTCCTTTGGACGTGGCCTGTGGGATTGGGGGTTTCACAGCTTGTATAAGGGAGAACAACTTGCTGCCTCTGACAAGAGGTTACTCCCCCAAACCTCCTTCCCCCACGTTTCAGGGGGGAGTCCGTGTAAACCTGGCTTCTGTGGGCTGTAATCTCCCCTACCCCAAACCCAGCCAGGAAAGAATCTCAGTACAGCTGCAGGGTTTGACTCTTCTTCTTTTCCTTGGTTAGTTGTTTATTTCTCCCTGGGTCTCAGATGAGTGACAAATGGGTTTCCCTTTATCTAATCTCTGCAGTTTGATTTTCAGTCCAAAGTTTCCATCAGGCAGTTTTTAGGGAGGGATGGGCTTCAATCTTTATACAGTTTTGCTTCAATGAGGAAGAGTTTATATCAATGTCTGAGGCATGAACTTTTTCAGTCTCTTACATCCACTCCGTGACTCAACCGTGTAATAAATGGTTCTTTCCAAGTTATCTTCTTCAGTTTATGGGGTGTCTATGGAGTTGATTAATGAAGATAATAGGAGAAAATATAGAAACAGCTGAAGCAATAACATGAGTAATCATACAGCATCCAATAGTTCAAAATCTAAATTGTAGTCATCAACTCATTTCTCATTAGTCAGTGCCCTTACTCCACGATTCCTAGGAATCAGTGGATTTTTTTATGGGTAGTGGGTGTGAGGGATATCACAATTTTGTATCTCTTAGGTGTTGGTTCAATATGTTTTGAAATAGTTGTAGAATTTTACCGCAGGCCTTAATTTTTATATTGCATAGAGGGGTATCCTCAACAGATACACATATTAACATGTGTCAATCAGCCAAGTTTCAAGAGGGGTCCCAGCCCTTGCAGTATACTTGATTAATTTTGCACCTTGGAATAAATAGGAATGGATTTGTTGAGGATGTGTGTTTTCTTATTTTCTTCTTTTTTCTTCTTTTTTTCTTCTTTATGGTTGCAATCACATCTAGTTGGAAGAGTTTTGTAGGTAATATTCTTACTCAGCTGGATAATTCTATACATTATGAAAATTAGCTTTTATGATACAAAATTAACATACAAAACATTTTCATACAAAAGGTTCTCATGCAAACCTATTTTTACACAAAGGCTATGCTCTGTTTTCCAGGAGACAGATTATAGCACTTTTGTAATTTAATCTTGACACAAAGTAGAAACTGTGGCTTTATTATCAGTGTCATTAAAAATGAAATTAATTCCCTTTCAAACTTAGTTGTATCTATCCTAAGTAGATTTTTTTCCTTTGAATTTTAGTGAGAAAATTACCCTCATCACATTCTGCACCCACAAGTGGAAAGCATGTGTATTGCAGAATGTGTTATAGTCAACACACAAATTAGCATAAATAGAAGAAGCGAGGCAAAGTTAAAATATTCTCTCAGGACATATGACTGGAAATTCAACAGCACATTGCCTTGTGGGCTGGTGGAAGGCTTTTCTTTATTCATGTTCTATTTGCAGTCCGTGGCTCTCCCTCCTGGAGGCTCTCCCTCCCCCCCTTAGGAAGGGGGATTCAATCATTTCTCATGTAGCATTTGCTTGTGTTTTGTTGAGATTCTTTAGTTCACTAATTAGTAACTCAGAAAAGTTTAGCCAAATCCTAAAAATTCTAAAGCCTTATGAGACAGAACTGGGAAGGTTTGTTTTCACAATGCCTCCAACAAATAGATGGAGCTTCAAACACTTGTGCATATTTATTGATATTAAGAGCAAACAAAATTGAATTGTTACTTTAAAGACAGAGTCTATTAAAACATATTCCTAAGATCATAAAAATTTACGGGGCTATTTCATGATGATCAGAGGGCTGGAGCACCTCTCCTATGAAGACAGACTCAGAGAGCTGGGGTTATTCAGCCTGTAGAAAGAAGGCCCTAGGAAGATCATATATCACCCTGCCAGTACCTATAGTCCCCTATAAGAAAGATGGATGGAGAGGGACTTTTTAGAAGGTCCTGTGGTAATAGGCAAGGGGAGTGGATTGAAAGTGAAAGAGAATAGGTGTAAATTAGGTATTAGGAAGAAATTCTTTCCAAGTTGCCCAGAGAATTTGTGGATACTCCATCCCTGGAAGTCAGACTGTATGGGGTTTTGAGCAACCTTTCTAGTGTAAATATGCACTGTCCATGGCAGGGAGGCTGAATGTAGAGGATCTTCAGGGTCCCTTACAATGCAAACAATTCTATGAATCTATGGTTTGTTAAAACATAACTTCGGTTTATTATTTGCTAACTGTAAGATGATGAATAATACTCTTGTCCTTGCTGACTTCAAGAAATTTAGAGCATCAAGGAAGTAGTTTTGAACTTTAGTCAGGTCACTGATTAATCACATTTGCATTTTCCCCATGATTTAGCGTGTGTATTTCAATAAGAAACCACACAGAATTCTACATAAATGACTTCCACAGACTCAGCTTATTTCTCCACCCCACTGGTATGATATAAGGTAAGAGTTACATAGATCACAGGATAGCTCTATGTTCTATGTTGTAATTGAAAGGTCCTTAATTTTCTATTACTTGCTATTTAAATGCTAACTTAGGAAAAATGCTTAAAAGTACCTTTGTGATAAAAGTATTTAGATGGATTTGCAGCTTTAGTTTAGCAGTTACCTTAAAATAAAAAATCATAGAAACATAGAAATCATAAACAATTTGGAAAGAATGTAAAGGAAACAATTCTTGTGTCAATTTTGAATTTACATTATTTGTAAAATAGAATTTACTCCTAGAAAGCCGGATTCTCATCTCCATATTTTTGCTAGGTGGGCTTTTAACTTTATCTGTCTTAGCTAATGGAACCTAGAAGTAAATTTTTCAAAGTATGAATCTGAGCAGTTATTCCTCATTTCACCTTTCAAAGAAAACCTCCAAGAAATTATAACTCTGAGTGATGTGTGGAGCTGTGAAACAGCCTCATCTCTGCTTCACTACTGTCAGTCAGTGACTGAGAAAGGCTCTTTGGGACCTGCTGTGCAATCTGTGGGATGGAAAACTCTTCCCACTGCCAAGAATCCCCACAAAACCTTTCTAGAGGAGTCTTCTCCTCTTTGTGGATGGAAGGAAGTCCAGGAGAAGTGCAGGGCTTAGAGTGTGGCATCCTAGTGAGTTCTAATTAGTTCAATTGAATTGATTCTCATCTGGCAAGTTCTTTCTTAGAATCAAGGAAAAAAAAATCATCAGTCAATTCTATCCTGGGGTATTTGATTTGACCCCAAAGAGAATTCTTGTCTTTGCCATCTGATTTGTTGAAAAGATTCAGTTTTCTTTTAGCAGAGGTTAAACAGTAAAAAGGAAGTGTCTGTGCATGAGAGAGTTTGGGGAATTAAGTGGGGAATTCCCTCTGGCAGTAGAGACAAGAGGAAGAATATAGTACAGAGCTCTATCACTTGTGGGCAGTGTCATTTGTCATCATAACCAGCAACAGATGATTCCAGATTAACAAAGTTTGGAACAAGTTTCTGTGTTTGTGGGTAGTTCACATTTTCACCTAATATTTATTCAAGGGTAAATGCATGATTGTTGGACTGGACTGACAGTGCTTCTGTCTTGTGCAGCCCAGGAGATGGAGATGGAGACTGCAGATGAAGTTGCTATTGTTGGAATAGGATGCAACTTTCCCGGAGGTAACTTTGGGGTAAAAGCAAAGCAGGCTGTGAGTGAGCACTGAAAAGCAGAGTCTTTTATTAATGTTGAAATGGAGGAAACCAACAGTTGTTGGCTTGTACCTCAGTTGAATTTGTTGCTTTGCTGCTTGTGGGATCTTTTTGAAAGGTTGTGCTGTGGTGGAAACTATTTAATGTAAACTTGTCTGCTGATAGACAGACAGACAGACAAAAGAAGCTGCAGTGCTGGCTGTGGGCAGGGCATTGAGCTGCACATGAAACTCATACAAGTGAGCTGGATGGGTCTGGGATGATTTGACCTTTCTGTGTGTTCACTGGCTGGGTGATTGTGTAGTGCTACAGGACTCTGCATCCATAGGAACGGGGCAGATGAAGGGCTGGGCATTCTTGTCAGCAATGCCTGTAGTATGAACAGGTTGGGTTTTGCTGAAAGAAAGCTTCTGGCTTTATTACAGTGGGTGGAGTGGATGCAGTGAGATGGCAGGGAAATGGGGAGAGAAGGTAGTTAAGGATTTGGTGGGGTTCCTTTGCTTTTAGACAAGCAGTGAGGGGATCAGTCATGCTTTTTCATTTTCCTCTCTCCAAAGAATGATCACTTCTTTCTGTGGCAAGTCTGCTTGAGCAGCCTAGGTTTAGAGGTGGGAGGTGCTTGTTGCTGATTGTGCATTTCTGAGTCTGCATGGGGAGGGGGAGCACATCATTTAATCTGTTTTAAAAACTTTGTACAACAGGAGAAGGAATTGACAATTTCTGGAAAGTCCTGGAGGAAGGCAAAAACTGCACCGTAGAAATCCCCCCCGAGAGATTTAATGTCAAGGAGTGGTATGATGCAGATGGTAACAAGCCAGGAAAAATATGTACAACACGAGCTGCTCTTCTCGATGAGTGAGTCTGTTACCCTGCTGCACCACTGACTTTTGTAGTACTAGGCTATGGGTACAGCTGCTCAGGGGCTGTGATAGGGTGAAGAATAGCAAATTACAGTAAGGGCAAAGTAAGTGTCTTTTATTTGAATTCCACATTCACCTAAAATCCTCAAGCTAGAGGTAGAGCTTCATTCAAAGGAGAAGTTGACATGCACAGAAGAAATCTTGTTGCCTCCTGAAAATTATACTTGGCAGGCTTGAACCATAGGACCCACAATTACTTTAGTGCTTAATCTCATGTTAGATATTGAATCCTGCTCTGAAATCAAGAAATGATAGAAGGCCATGTAAATCTGATCTTGGGATGCAAGATTAAAGTTGCACTTGGTCTTTTGTAAGCATGGGCCTATTTTGAATATGCTTTTAGAGACAAGCATATGCATGCACATACAGAAAGCATTTTGAATGTATTTTTAGAGAAGCATGGGTATCTGTTGAAAACACCTGAACCAATCCTCTATTTTTGGTTTTTAAATTTAGAGCACTGGTCTGTATTGGCTTAAAATAATGTAGAAAACAAGGTTTTGTGAGGGGTTCTTTGCAGTGAGGAGAGATTCTCATTTTGTTTGTAACTTATTGAAGCTATGACCTCATTACTGCAGAGGGAGTCTCATTCTGCACATTTCATAGTTTAAGGAATCCAGTTGGTAGTAGTGCAATAACCATGAGAATGGAAATGGGTAGGAGTGGACTCTTAACTCTGAAATGCAGAAGCATTTGGCATGTTTTGTGGTGGGACATGAAACATCTTTGGCTTATAAACATTTTCTTTTGAATTTCATGAATGGGAACTGTGGCCTAAACACCAGTTACTGCTCAGCTTTTCATGAAGTTGCAAAAGATGATTACTGTGAGTCTAGAAGTAAATGGCTCTTATATACATATGTCATTTTTCATTCTGGTCTGTGTATTTCAGATTTAATTCATTTGACAACCACCTGTTTGGGATTAATAATATGGAAGCAGAACGCATGGATCCGCAACAGAAATTACTGATAGAGTGCACATACAAAGCCCTGGAGGATGCAGGAGTTCCTGTGGAATCTATCAGTGGCTCCAAAACAGGTGTTTTTATTGGTAAGATGACAATTTCATGGCAAAGAAAGTGAGTTTGAACCTCACAAAGATTGGGGCAACCCTTCATAGCCTTTCAATATTGTATCTAGCATTGGATCTAGGCTGGATCTAGACTGGAGATCTAAGGCTACTGTGCTATGGCACTAGTGGTTACTTTGGTAAGAATTACCTAGGCTAGGTCATGAAGGTCATGGTACAATTCCTGTATCTCTTTTTGGTGCTCTTCTTCCTGTGTTCAGGCACTGAAGGGAAGCAGGAAACTGCATTTGCAACCCAACCCTTCTTAGGAAAGATAGTCTCAAGCCAGGCCATGATGTTCCACCCTTAAGGGGAAGGGAGCACCCAATATATGTAATTTCTCAGGTCTGCAGGAAATGTTTTCTTAGTAAATTACACACTTGGCATGGAAACTGGAATGTTGGTCCCTGACCTGTTACATCAGCACGTGGCAGTGGGATGTGGATAAAGGTGTAGGGTGGAAGAAAAGAGGGAAAGGAGGAGATGAATTTAAGAAAGGGAGAGAGAAAGAGAAGAAGAGAGAATGAAAGAGAGTAAAAGAGAGAAAAAGAGATTGCCAGTCCTTGTTCCAGTGTTGGTCTGGTCAATGGGATGTCCAGGGTCTTGGAGGACCCCCCAGATTTGTTGAGGGTACCTTTTTATAGATAGGTTTCCCTGCCCTGAAGACAGGTTTCTCTCTTTCTATGAAAATTAGTTATCACGTCCAGTTCCTTCTTTTGGACATTTTTGGAGGTCTTGGTTCTTGGGTGGTCTTGATCCTCCCCAGACGGACCTTGGGTCAATATTTCATTCCTGCTTCTGTGCTGGTGCTGTCCATTGTTTGTTGGTGGGGGTAGAGTGGTAGGAAAGTGGCCCAGCAGAAAAGGACCTGGTAGTGCTGGTGGTCAGCAGCTGAACATGAGCCAGTGTGTGCCCAGGTGACCAAGAAGGCCAGTGCCATCCTGGCCTGTACCAGCAATAGTGTCACCACAGGAGCAGGGCAGTGATTCTTCCAACTGTGTATGGCACTGGTGAGACCACAAGTCAAGTCCTGTGTACACTTCTGTGCCCCTCAATTCAGGAAGGACATTGAGGTGCTGGAGTAAGTCCAGAGAAAGGCAGCAGAGCTGGGGAAGGGTCTGGAACACAAGTCCTGTGAGGAACAGCTGAGGGAGCTGGGGTTGTATAGCCTGAGAAGAGGAGGCTCAGGGGTGATTTTATTTCCCTCTACAAATGCCTGAAAGGAGGGTGTGGCAATGCGGGGATCAACCTCTTTCACAGGCAGCCAGAGACAGGATGAAAGGACATGGCCTCAGGCTGTGCCAGGGGAGGTTTTGATTGGACGTTAGGGAGAAATTCCTCACATAAGGGGTGATTGGATATGGGAATCAGCTGCCCAGGGAGAGGGTGGAGTCACTGTTCTTGGAAGTGTTTGAGGAAAGACTAGATGTGTCTTTTAGTGCCATGGTCTTGTCATCATGGTGGTGTTTCACCATGCAGTGAACTCAATCTCAGTGGTCTTTTCCAACCGAGTTGATTCTGTGATTTTGTGATTGTGTCTCTGTGGAGCAGAGCAGGGATGTTTATCCCAGAGAAGTGCTGCCCCACCTCCCCATGATCCTGTCTCATGTTGTTTTTTATAACAATTCTTGGTTATTACTGACAATCCTTGGTTGGCTCCCTGGCTATCTGGCACTAGTTGTTGTACTCGCACACATTAGCCCCTTATCTTCTGGGCTTCTACACAGGTCTACGCTTTTCCCCCAGTATGCTCTTTTCCAGTATAATTTTGGTGTTCTGGGGATTAATCTCCTTTTAAAGCAGCAGAAATCCTCTTGTCCAACTGCCTTTGTCAGTACCCAAAAAGTTACAGAGGAGATGCTAGCAGATGCTGTTGAAAGATATTTAAAAGACAATAGTAGAATATCAGCACATTATTGCTGGTGTAATCTGTGTCTCTTTAAAAAAAAGTTTTCTGGGGAAGTTTGGCTGATATAGGGGAAATGCTTTAAATTGTCTTTTAGTCTGAGAGATGCTCTTCTTCATTGAGGGCACTATTCCTTGCTCTCTGAATAGAGCTACTTGCACTTTCCACATATGCTCATGGACTAGGGGAGTCACTATATTTCAAGCGTAGTGTTCCCAGAAAGAGGACATGACTGCTCTCACAGGCCCTGCTCTTCTTTACTATTTCTTATTGCTTGCAAGTGTGGGAAAAAAAAAATAAATACAAAGTATTGGATGTAGTTTGTGCTGTGACCTTTGACTTGGTACATCTGAGGAACTGAACCTAGTGTCTTGTACATTTCTGTCTGAACTACCCTCTTTGTAACTTGTTGATAAATATTGTAATAGCTAAACTAAAAGAACCTGAGTCTCAAAAGTGTACCTCAGTCTCAAAGTGAGATGCAGGCATCTAAGCAGACTACAGAGAACTTAGCTGCATCATACAGTGAGCTGAGCCATCAGAAAGGGCATTTCCTGGGCAGGTAGGAATTTCCTTCATTTCTTGGGCAGGTAGGAATTTCCAGTGTTAGCTATGTTTGTGTATGCTGAGTTTAGGGGAAATTGCTGTGGCTTCTCCCTTTGACTTGGGTTGGAGCAAAGCTTCATGACAGGAGCCCTGATGGCATATGGTTTCATCTTAACACTGAAAACCAAAGGACACCATCAGGTTTTGAGCTGTACATGCCTATTGTTGGCTTGGGTTAAGTTGACATGTATCTGATGTTTTCCAGGTCTCATGAATCGAGACTATGAAATCATAACCAGCAGAGCTGTGAGTGAAATAAATCATTATGATGGTACTGGAACAGCAATGAGCATTGCTGCCAACAGGGTGTCTTTCACATTTAATCTGACTGGACCGTCTCTGACTGTCGACACCGCGTGTTCGTCTTTTCTTTTTGCTCTGCACTACGCCTTGCGAGCCATTAAATCAGGTAATGGGACTGAAGAGGTGCTGGACAATGAAATCAGAATTCCTACTGTTTCTGTCTGTCACCAGGGCCATCTCAACATGAAATATGTTTCTGTTTGACTCCAGGAGACTGTGAGGCAGCAATCTGTGGTGGGGTGAACTGCATCATCGATCCCCGCACCTTTGTATCTCTCAGTAAAGCCAAAATGATCTCTCCAGAGGGCATAAGCAAACCCTTCTCCAAAAAAGCAGATGGCTATGGAAGGGGAGAAGGCTGTGGTGTTGTTTTCCTCAAACCACTGAAAAAGGTAAGATTGCTTGTGAAGCAGTCTGAAATAAGACTGGTTGCTTGCCTGAATCTTGTGTCTTCAGCTCTAGTAGTGACTATTCCAGAGAAGTTTTTCCAATTCAAGTTTAAGATTAATGAAGCATTTCTTTAGAATTTATCAACTTTCCCTAAGATAGGGAAAGGATCTTGCATTTAAAATTTAGCATCATGTTCTGGTTGTTCTTGGCTGTTTTGTGTTGTTTTGTTGTCTCCTTTACAGAAAAAGCATGAGATTACCACAGAATCAGGTTGGAAGGGGCCTCAGTGAATTTTCTGGTCCAAACTCCTTGCTCAAGCTGGGTCGTCTTAGATCAAGTTTTACACGATTGTGTCCTGATGATTCTTGACACATTCAGTCTCCATTCCCTCTTTGAGCAACCTGTTTTAGTGATTGGTCACCTGATCAGTGAAGAATTTCTTCCTCATATTCAGATGGAACTTCCCGTGCATCAGTTTCAGCCCATTGCCTCTTGTCCTGTTGCTTGGCACTACCAGGGGCCTGGTTCCTTCTTCTTCACACCCTCCCTTCAGATACTGACAGACACTGATGAGGCCCCTTCTCAGTCATCTCTTCTCAAGGCTGAAAAGGCCCAGCTCCCTCAGCCTTTCCTCATAAAAGAGATGTTCCAATTCCTTCATCATCTTCATAGCTCTCCTCTGGACCCACTCCATTAGCTCCATGTCTTTCTTGTAATGAGGAGCCCAGAACTGGACACAGCATTCCTGCTGTGGCCTCACCAGGGCTGAGTAGAGGGGCAGGATCACCTCCCTCAACCTGTTGGCAATGCTTTTCCTAATACAGCTGAGGATTCCATCGGCCTTCTTGGACCCTCACTGCTGGCTCATGGACAACTTGATGTCCTCCAGGACCCCTAGGTCCATCTCCACAGAGTTGCTTTCCAGCAGGTTGACTCCCAACCTGTCCTGGTGCAGGGGGTTATTCCTCCCCTGGTGCAGGACCCTGCAATTGCCCTTGTCAAATTTCAGACAGTTCTTCTCTGTCCATCTCTGTGACCTGTCGAGGTCCCTCTGAAGGGCTGCACAGCCCTCTGGGGTAGGGGCCACCTCCTGCCAGCTTTGTGTTGACAGTGAACTTGCTGAGGAAGCTCTGCACCTTCATCCAAACCTTGATGAGTAAACTAAAAAATATGGGCCCAGGGGATACCACTAGTGACAAATCTCCAACTAGACCCTGTGCCACTGATTATCACCCTTTGGGACCTGCCATTCAGCCAGTTCTCAATACACCTCTCTTTCCACTCATGCAGTCCACACTTCCTGAGTTTTTCTATGAGGATATTGTGAGAGACAGTGACAAAAGACTTGATAAACTTGAAGTAGACAATATCCATTGCTCTCCCCTCACTCATCCAGGAGGTGGTTTCATCACAGAAATCCATCACGTTGGTCAAACATGATTTACTTTTAAGGAATCCATGATTTACCTCCAAGGAATCCTTGACCACTCCTGATCACCTTATCTTCCTTGTGGACAGAGATGGCCTCCAGAATGACGTGGTACATCAC
This sequence comes from Motacilla alba alba, assembly GCF_015832195.1. Classification (NCBI taxonomy): domain Eukaryota; kingdom Metazoa; phylum Chordata; class Aves; order Passeriformes; family Motacillidae; genus Motacilla; species Motacilla alba. Next base: position 16,021,904 of record NC_052017.1, on the reverse strand, counting down.
TTTTCCAGGGATTGAGGAGAGGCTGACTGATTGGTAGTTCCTTGGTCCTCCTTCTTGCCATTTTTGAAGCTTGGGGTGACATTTGGTTTCTTCCAGTCCTCAGGCATGTCTCATGATCGCCACAACCTTTCAAAGATGATTGTGAGCAGCCTTGCTATGTTGTCCCCCTGCTCTCTCAGACCTCATGGATGCATCCTGTCAGGGCCCCTGGACTTGTGGATATTGAGTTCATTTAGGGATTCTCTGACCCAATCCTACTTGGGCAAGGGAAGGTCTTCCTTTCAGCATTCCTTTAACCTGGTCTCCTGGGTCAGAAATCCCTGAGGGCTGGTCTTATCAGTAAAGACAGGTGCAAAGAAGGCATTCAATAACACTGCCTTCTCTGCATCCCCAGGTTCCCCCCTCCATTTAGTAATGGACCTAGGAGTCCTTTAGTGTTAAAATTAATTCTTAATTTTCCTTTTGTTGTGATGGATTTGAAAAAGCCCTTTTTGTTATCCTGAAAAACTTTCGCCAGATTTAATTCCAGATGTGCCTTGGCCTTTCTAGTCTCATTTCTGCTTACTCTGATAACCTTTCTGCATTCACTCTGAGTGGCCTGATCCTGCTTCCATCTCCTGTATATTTCTGGCTTATATTTGAGTAATGATAGGACTTCTTTTCTTTATTCATCCACAGAGGTTTGTTGTCCACTTTACCTACTTCCTTTCTTATGGGGATGCACTGTCTTTGAGCCTATAGTAAGTGAGCCTTGAATGTCAGCCTACTCTCTTGGACCCCTCTTCCCTTCAGAGCCTTCTCCCATGGGATTCTTCCAAGAAGATCCCTAAAGATGCTAAAGTTAGCTCTCCTGGAGTCCCTGTTTGAAATCTTACTCTCTGTCCTGCTACTTCTTCCTTCAATACTGAGCTCTACAGGCTCGTGGTCACTGCAGCCAAGGCTGCCCCAACCGTCGCATGCCCAACAGGCCTTCCCTGTTTGTTAGTATAAGGTCGGGCAGCCCAGCATTCCTTGTGGGATCCTTCACTACCTGGGACAGGAAGTTGTCATCAAGGCTTTCCAGGAACCTCCGGCACTGCTTGTGCTTTGCTGTTTTGCTTCTCCAGAAGATGTCAGGGTAGTTAAAGCCCCCCAAGAGCCAGGGCCTGTGGCTGTGGGGCTGCTTCCAGCTGCCTGTAGAAGGCCTCATCCACTCCCTCCTTCTGATCAGGCGGCCTGTAGCGAACACCCACAATGGTGTCACCCTTACTAGTCCGCCCTTTTATCCTCACCAGGGCAGAGCTCGGCACACTCCAAGTGTTGCTTCCCATTGAGGGCAACTTCACCACTGCACCTTCGTGGACTGTCTCTCCTAAACAGCCTGTGGCCCTTCATGACAACACTGCAATCACAGGAGCTATCCCACCATGTTCATAATTGCAATGAGATCAAAGCCCAGTGGCTGCATGGAGATCTCTAGTTCCTCCTGTTTGTTCACCATACTGTGTGCAGAGGCATACAGCACTGAATAGAAGTATCTTATGGTGACAACATTCCAGTGGGGGTGTGAAGGGATGTCCCATAGTCCTGTCTAGTAGTTGTGTCTTCGACTGTAGGTGCTTGATCAACTCAAGCACCCTCATAAGCCTTCTTTTGGTACTAAGGTGTTTCTCGGATATTTCCCTGTCGGCTTCTATTATCTCAGGAGCCTCTTGCTTGTCTCTGTAAGACTGCTGGTGTGCTCCAGTGTGGCTGCTACATCTCAGAGTCACCTCCAGAGGGGTCTCAGAAGTACCCTCTAACTTTTTCATACTATTACCCAGTTTGTTAGGGACAAGGCTGATATTACTGCCCTCCCACATCATAACTAGTTTAAAGCTCTCCAAGGAGTCTTGCTGGTTCCCATGCAAAGACTCTACTTTCTTACTCAGAGCCCCATCTGATGCCAGCATGCCTGGCTCTACAAAGACCATACCATTGCCAAAAGCCCCAAAATCTTGGTGGTGACACCAGCTGCAGAGACATGTCTTAGTAGACTCAGTCCATCTGTTTCTTTCTATATTGATGCTTCAAACTATTGCTGTTTTCAATATTTTTTATTCAATATTGTTGCTTTGAATTGGAAGTGTGGAGGAGAAAATAACTAGTGCATCAGATTTCCTTAGCAAAAGTCCCAAACACAAAATCTTTCTTGATTGCTCTCAGACAATGTGCTGCCATTACCTCACCCCCAACATGGAGGATAAGGAATGGGTAGTCTGCAGCCCAGTCTGTGGGCTGCACCAGGCTTGTAAGGTTCATGGTTAACATCTTCAGCCATAGACTACTAGTAATATTAAAGAAAACTACACTTTTCCATGGAACAGGCAAAGGAAGACTACAGCAAAATCTGGGGTGTGATAAACATCAGTGCAGTCAATCAGAATGGCAGATCCACAACTCCAATCACGAGACCGTCTCAAATAGAGCAAGAGAAGTTACTGCGCAGCATTTACGAAAGCCGTGTTGATCCCTCAATTGTGCAGTACATTGAAGCCCACGGCACAGGAACTGCTGCTGGAGATCCTACAGAAGCTGAGAGCCTGGGTAGTGTCATTAGCAAGAACAGGTCTTCCCAAGTTTCCATTCTGAAAATCGGCTCAGTGAAAGGAAACATTGGACACACTGAATCAGCTGCTGGAGCAGCCGGGTTAATCAAAGTGCTCCTGATGATGCATCATGGAAAGATTGTTCCGTCCTTGCATTACTCAAAGGAGATGAGCAGCATTGATACAGAGAAATTAAACCTTGCTGTTGCCACAGCTGTAGAGCCCTGGGAAGAATCCAGTGAGTATGGAAGAGTAGCTGGCATCAACTGCTTTGGATTTGGAGGAACCAATGCTCATGTTGTAGTCAGGCAGATGAAGCAGCCAGGGCCTCTTCCTGCCTTTAAGAAGCCCCTGGAATTAGTTCTGCTGTCAGCAGCATCCCCTAGATCCCTTCAGATGACAATGGCCGACACAGCTGAGCAGCTGAGCACAAGGAGCTCCGTAACTCTCCCAAGCCTGGCCTATACCTCTGCCTGCAGAAGAAGCCACGCCAGCTACAGGTACCGAAAAGCATTTGTCACAAATTCCCTCCAACACTTGCAGCAAGAGCTGAAGCTGGCAGCGAGCACGGAACCTGCCATGTCCAAAGCGGAACCACAGCTGGTGTTTGTGTTCTGCGGCAACGGCGTAACGCTGAAGGAGTTCAGTGAGGCACTGCTGAGCTCAGAGCCGGTGTTCCGAGACAAGTGTAAGGAAATAGAAGACCTTTTCCAGCAGCACGCTGCCATCAGCCTCCTGCCGGCAAGAAATCATAGCCCAAAGGACTTGTTGAATCCAGAGTTTTCTCAGCCCTTGCTGTTTGCCCTGCAGGTTGCTGTAGCTTCCCTCCTGAAGCACTGGGGTATTAAGCCCGTTGCTGTTGTTGGCCACTCGGTGGGGGAAGTTGCTGCTGCACACATTGCTGGGTACCTTTCCCTGGCAGATGCAGTCAAAGTGATTTATCACCGGAGCAGGCTGCAGGCAAAGACTCCTAGCGGCAGAATGCTGGTGGTTGGGAACATCCCCGTTGAAGAGATTGCTGAACGCCTGCATCCCTACTCAGGAAAGGTGTGCATCGCTGCCTTCAACAGCCCCATTTCCTGCACCTTGTCTGGGAGTGTAGAGGCTGTGGAAGCTGTCCAGAGAGAGTTAGCTGAAGCTTTCAGACAGAGAAACATCTTTCTTCATGTATTAAATGTTCCAGCAGCGTACCACAGCCCCAGCATGGATATGATACTCGGGGAGCTGGAGAAGGAGATAGAGCCTTTAGAAAAGCAGAAGGGGGGAATTGAAGTCATTTCAACACTGACTGGGGCGGCTGCATCTGAAAATGACTTTGCTCGGGGCAAATTCTGGGCGCAGCATACTCGTGAGCCTGTTGCTTTCACACAAGCCATCCAAACTGCAGCCGGAGGCAGGGAAAACGTGGTGTTTGTGGAAATAAGTCCTCACCGAGCACTGCAGCGAAGCATAAAAGAAACACTAGGGAAAGGCACAAAGGTGCTGTCCTCTTTGCAAACAGATGCAGAATATCAGACGCTCTTCAGCCTGGTAGGAAATCTGTTTGAACTGGGATTTAATCCCAACTGGCAGCACTTTTATGATGGGTATCAAAGTGTTCCCGTGGCCATTCCACGATATCAATTTGATCGCCAAAAACTCATGAACTGCCTGGATATCCATCAACAAGCAAACCAAAGAGGTGTCAGTGCCAGTCATCCTTTGATTTATGGCATAAACAGTGACAACTTGGACTTTGGCTGCCTGGTGTCCCAGGAAACAACACCATACTTATATGAGCACAAGAACAATGGGGTGGCCTTAGTCCCTGGTGCTTTCTATGTGGAGCTTGGTCTGGCCTCTGTGATGAGCAGCTCAGAACCTAAAGTGCCTCTGAGCACTTGCCAGCTGAGTATCAGTTTTTCTGCACCGTGTGTTCTTACACAGAATTCGCAAGTGCTGAGTATCAAGCTGAGTCCGCAAAAAGCCATGACAACCTTTGAGGTTCTCTCTTCCTCCAATGCAGTCTATGCTGCTGGCCAAGTGGCAAAGGGGCTTGAAGAGGTGGTGGAAGAAAGCAGCATCTCCTTCCAAGCCATCTATCGAAGATGCAAGTCAGTGATTAGCAGAGAGGAGCTTTATGAAGCACTGTCTCAGGTTGGCTTTCAGTATGGCTCCGTATTCAGGCAGCTCAGTGATGTGCATTATTGCCAGGAGCTAAAGGAAGCTATAACAAGCATAAAGGTGAATGAGGAGACCGCCAGAGACATGTACAGCTACTGTATCCACCCAGTGCTGCTCGACTGTTTTCTGCAGATGACGGCTGTGCTGACCTCAAGGACACTCCACTCCAGAGCAGGCTTTCCTTCAGGGATAGGCAGCCTGGTGGTGCTCCGCCCGTTGCAGGAGGAAATGATGATATACATGAGAATGAGCAAATCCACCGGGAACTGCCTTGAGGTCTGTGGATGCTTTGTGGACAAACACGGCTCCGTTTTGGCTGAGCTCAAGCGCGTTGCCATCACTTTCATGAAGGAATCGTCTTCCAGAGACAATGAGTTTCTGTTTGAAAACAAATGGAAAGAAGTCTCTCTTTCACAGACAATTGGACATCTGGGGTTTAAGCCCAGAGTCCTTGTGTTTGCAGACAAACTTGGGATAGCTGAGCAGCTCAAAAAATACTTGCATCCGACTTCGAGATACGTTATGTATGAAGGCTGGGAATGCCTCATGGAAGGCGATACACAGAATAAAATGAGGGCAGAGGTTAAGGATTATGATGAAGTTCTCTTCCTGTGGGGAATCCAAAAGGTAAATGAAGATTCCCCCGGCAAAGCAGTAGATCAGCTGGCAAAGTGCTGCGAAGCCTATCGCCAGGTAGTGGTGGCACTAAGAGAGAAGAGGTCTCGCTGTTCCGTCAGAGTGATCACCTACAGAACAACAGAGAGATATGTGGACCACGTTAACTGTGGGTTTGCATTGTATGGCATGACCAGAACTTGTATTGTTGAAGTTCCAGAAATCACATTTCAGTTGATTGACCTCAGCTCCTCCACTTCCCTGGACATCTCAGTGTTAGCAGATGTTCTTGTCAAGTACAAAAGTGGGGACTATCCAGAAGTCTGCATCAGCCAGGGAAGAATTTATGTGGCCGAAATCAGACGCACACCTTTTGTAGATGTAGATTACATACAACCCGTAAGATCACTCCAGAAATCACAATCATTCACTTTGTACACTTCTGATCCATACACAGCAAAAGACTTGTCTGGGGAATTATCCACCGGCACTGCTACTCTGCTTGACAAACAGAGTGTTGAAATTCAAGTGGATAAGATTTGTTTGCACTCAGAAGATTATTCTCCCATTAGTGTTTCTAGCTGCAACTTTGGTAATACACTGTATTGGAACTCCCAGGCAGGAGAGAAACACAGACTTCTAGCTCTTGATTTCAGTGGCACAGTCACTGCAACAGGCAGTGATGTGAAAAAAGTGAAAGTGGGAGATCATGTGGTTTCCTGTTATCCCACTGCTGCATCATCCAGAGTTCAGATTCCAGGAACAGTTTGTTTCCATGCAAGGAAATTCCCATTCCTCCAGAATGTCCCTTGTGTGTCATACTTCATCATTGCATGGGAAATCTTCACTCAGAGGTTACCCAAAGGGAAACATGGCAGAACATTGGGTATTATTACTACAGAGCCAGCCTCAGTTTTGTGCCACGTTCTTTCCGTAGCAGCAGAAGAGATGGGTTGGAGAAAAGTCCTTGCAAAGCCCACTCCTAACATGTTCCAGTACATCAACCTGTGCAGTGCCCTTGTTATTCTTCCTCCAGTCAACAGACTGTCTCAGGAGGACCTGGCCCACATGTCCTTTCTTAAAGATGTGGTGATCGTGTGTGGCAGTCAACAGTCAGAATGTATCCAGAATGTCAGTGAAATTGATCATGAAAACATCGGCTTTCATATCCTTGCCGTTGCCAGCCTTTTCCGGAAAGCACCTCTAAAGGAAGTGCAGAAGACCGTACATGCCTGGATCAGTTCCATGGATATGAAACGGTTTAGAAATCTTTCAGGTTCTGTTTTTCAGCAGACTGAGAACTTTGAAGGGCTAAATTCTGTGACGTCCTATTTCACCTGCACTTCTGTCCCCCTTGCTGTCCTGAGAAGGCAGAAGGACATCAGTGTGCTTTCAGACATCCCATTGTACGAGCCCCAGAAGCAGCTGTTCAAGCAGAATGCTGTTTATGTGATAGCTGGGGGGCTCACTGGACTTGGCTTTGAAACGGTGAAATTCATAGCTGAGAACGGCGGAGGGTGTATTGCAATTCTGTCCAGGAGAATTCCCAGCAGTGAGAAGCAAGAAGAATTAAAGGCTTTGCAGCAGCAGTACAAAGGGAGCAAAGTAGTGTCTGTGCAGTGTGATGTGGCTTCAACCAGTGATGTTAAGAAAGCTTTCCAGTCCATTGCCAACACCTTTGTGGGGAGTCCGATCAAAGGGGTGTTCCAAAGTGCTGTTGCTTTACACGACGGCCACCTTGAAGTGCTGAAGCTGGCTGACTTCCACAAAGTGCTGAGCCCAAAAGTAGCAGGGACCCTAAATCTTCACTGGGCTACCAAAGACCAGGAGCTTGACTACTTTGTGTGCTACTCCTCTGTTACTTCCTTTCTGGGCAATACCACCCAGACAAACTATGCAGCTGCAAACTCTTTCCTGGATGTCTTCTGTCTCTACAGGAGGAACTGTGGGCTTTCAGGCCAGGCCATTAACTGGGGTGCTTTGAACCTTGGCATTCTGCTCAACCAAAACCACATTCAGAGCATTCTGGAATCCAAGGGCATAGACATTCTGCAAGTGCATGAAATTCATGACTATCTCAGGAAGACCTTACTTATAAACAAGCCACAGCAAGCTGTGGTCAAATTGAACTTTCAAACTTTGTATCATCATGTTTTTAGTCAGATTATTTCTCTCAAAAGTCGCTTCATATCACTTATGTCAGAAGATTTCAAGAACAAGATTGAAATGTCTGAGGAATCTGAAGTCCCAGAGACTGCCTTTCTCAAATCTGAGGATTACATCACCTCACTGGTGAGTGACCTCACAGGAGTGAGCGCAGATGAGCTAACCATGAATACGCCTCTTTCGTCTTTGGGCATAGACTCCATGTTAGCTATGACAATTCAGAACCGTGTCTTTCAGGAGCGAAAGGTGGACATACCCCTTGTGAAACTTCTTGATCCTCACACAACTCTGTCAAGTTTAGTGGGGGTGTTAGAAGAAACAAGTGATGCAAATGGAACAGTTGAAAAGAAGAGTGCTGTGGTTGAAAGTGCAGAAAACGGGAGCTGGCTATAGGAATCTTCCCAATCAGGAATTGTGTAACTTTGACAATACTCAGTCCCTTTGTAATATGTCAGAAATTGAAATTGCAGAACGTCTGGTGATGCTAAATGTACTCATCTGCACTGACTCAGCAAAACCCACACCAGGTTCTTCTGCCATTATTCTGCTAGCTGTGTTAATTTTAGTCAATTGTTTGGCTTGTTACTCTTTGCACCTCTACATTATGAATATACATGTAATGCAGCACAAGAATTTTTCTGGCATTTATGTATTTATGTATTTTTCTGTTTTTTAATATGAAAATATTAAATATGAAAACAAATATTTAATATGAAAACAAATCAATTATCAAGTAATTTGTTTATAAATGTTTATAAATTCCAGCATTTTTCAAAGTCCTTTAGATATTGTGAATTTTAAGGTTTCTGATCAAAAAGGAAACTTGATTTTTTCCTTCTGTTTTCAAAAATAATAAAAATGTACTATGTGCAAAGCATACAGTAAATCAACTGGATTTTAAAATTTATTACCCATTGTATGAAAACTGAAATAAACAGTAGAAGAGTTTAAAATGCATAAACTCAAGTGTAATTTCTTCTTTTTGTTATTGGTTTTGTCCTTCATTCACTTAATTAATTCTTAATCCAAACATTTGGTCTTAATTTCTTCCTGTGAGACCTACCTCACACTTTTGAAAGGAGAGCCCACAGATGGAAAAATTTATTTATATTTATGTAATAGAGACCCAATTCTAAAAGTTCCAGTATACTTTAAAACATATTATGATTAAAAACCAGAGCATTGTATTCAATTTTAAATCTTACTATAGTAAATAATTTTCATACCTGTAAGGAGGCATCTTCTATTGTGAACATAGGAGCAAATGCTTTTTATTGAAGTCAAATACAGAATATAGTTTGCTATATTGCACACTGTCATTACCTGTGAATTTATATACCACCTGAAATTCATGAAGAGGTGACAATCTTATCTACAGCTTTGAACAGGAATCCTCTTCTGTTAACCTCTTCAGGTCAGGCCAAATCATTCTTGGTAAATCTACAGTGAGGACAGTACTTTGTATTACACAGAAGAAGTTATAAGTGCCTTTGATTAAGCAGGAATCAGCATTTTAAATTATTCTTTTCCTGCAGGATGTGCTAATAGTATTAAATCCTGTGGTGTAAAATTTAAACTTTCTCCACAAATGGTATCTAAGAAACGTACTTCCACAGCTACTCACCAACTTATACTCAAATAACATTGTCCTAGAGACTCCCTGTTAGCATCCCTGGGATTCCAAACAGAAATGAAACAAAGCACGAATGGGACACTTGATTAATTGTAAAGTATTTGTTCTATACAGGGGAAATGCTTATGCTTGTTTTGGGTGTGTTTACTAATCACATTTAATTGAAAAATCACATTTAATGAAAATCACACTTAATCACATTTAATAAAAAAATGTCTATATCTTTTTACATCTCCTTTGTCCAAAGTGGAGGGAAAGTTTTAAGGACTTTCCAGGAAATGTATAGAAGAATAGTTTGATTTGGAAGAGGCTTTTAGATAGACCTAAAACTCACACCTGCTCTCCTGAGAAGCTATATCCTATTCACAGTGTCTGTGGACAATATCCGTCAGGACAGGCTAAACCAATTCTGAGCTCAGAAGACTGTCTTAAAAACACCTGGAATAAGAATATAAATACACCTTATTCAGGAGAAACTGGAGTCCCACCAGGCTTACTGAGCCTGGTGCTGCCAGTGATGTGGATGGACAATGTAGTCAGGATTTAACCTGGAACAAGTCTTAATCCTGGATTTTAGTGAAAACATTCCCTGGTCATATGGTATTCAGATGAAAGATAGCAGATATTTGCTGCTATTCAGGTTTCCCACTCTAAAAATGCAATAAAGTGTTCGCATGGCTCTTCGTCTGTGTGTTCCCAGTGTGAGCATAAAAGGGATTTCATCTGTTCAGAACTGGTTATCAATTAAACCAGTTAATAGAGAAATTGTAGAGAAACAATTCAAATCCCTAGCAGAGATAAGAGTAGCTGACACGCCTCACAGAGTAGACAGCCTGCTCTTTTTACATCTGCAGTGTTAATTTTGACGATTTTGACAACAGCATGTGACTCTGGAAGATAGACCTGACCTGTTCTTGTATAATTTTCATAGATAGTTTTTGCAAAGGCTGGCACCCTCAAAGCAAAGTTTATCACTCACCAAAAAAAGAAAAAAATAAATCTTATCCTAGAAAAAGCATGAAGTGTGTCAGAACCCAGGACACCCCTCTGGGTGCCCTGGATGGCCCGAGCCCCTGGCAGAGGACTCTGAGACCCTGGCATGCAGCCAAAGACATGCGGTGTTTCGATCTTAGCCCATGGAGCAAATTACCAACTCTGTATGAAGAATTACAAGCCACAAAAGTTTAGGTATTGTTGTAGAAGTAGTCACAAGGTGAAGCAAAAAGTTTTTGAGTGCTGTACAGGGGGGGGTTTGACCTCTGTACAGTGGGGTTTGGATTTTGTACATGGGGGTCTGAGGCTCCAAGATGGAGGAATCAGGGCATGCCTTGTCTTTCTTCCTTCTTCTTCCTAGCCTCCATGATTTGGGTGGTTTTGGCACTTTTAGACTGGTTTAGAATATAAACTGACTGTCTAACATAGGTGATAGCTATTGGTACAGAATTGTAAATACAGTACACGTGGTTTTTAGTATAAAAGATAGCACCAGCCTCAGGGGCGGAGAGTGTGCAGAGAGTGTGCAGTGTGCGCCTCTGGCTGACCTGCTGAGCAGACTGCAGCAGCTCAGGGAGAAAATCTTTTAGAAAACATACAATAAACAACCTTGAGACCTGACAACTGAAGACTACTGAGTCTTTCTTTGAAGGCATGGGTTGGAGCAGAGATTTTTCCACCTTTTGGGGTCACCCTGACTTGGGGGAGACTCCGACAGAAGTGGATTTGAAGAGCTGTACTCTAGAAAGTCTTTGAGGCCAGAAATCTCCCAATCACATCCTTTGCAGTGTATATCAATTATATATTTCCTAAAATGTACTCCCCCAATTCGTTATGACAGACTGAAGTCTGTAGGACAAAATATGGAAGAGACCATGGATCTCATCATGCAGAACACTGTTTCTGGTAATCCCAAACAAGCAGTTTTAGGAAAGTAAAGCCAGTATGGTTCAGAGACTTTGAAGGAGATGCATAATCTGGAATAGAGCCATGCTTTCCTCTTAAACCAAGGACTCTTATCAATTCCCTGTGAGTCAAACTTCTGGTTTAGGACAAAGTGCAGTGGAAGACAGATGCTGATCTGAATACAAGTAAATGAACCATATAAATATGTCTAAGTTATACTCCTTATGCACAACTGACACTCCAAGCCCTGCAGCTGCAGTGTTAGAGTTTCATGTACGGAGTGACAGCTAGTGGCTTCAGGGGTTGCAGTTGTAAGAGAACTGTGCCTTGCTTAGGGTAGTATGTGTCTCCAAAAAGCAAGTATCTTGGAGTCATATGAGTCCAAAAGAGTCAGTTTTCTGGTAGAGAAGGATTTTGAGCTGGCCAACACAGAGAGGGTCTAATGTGAAAAGAATGGAGAAATGGGAGATTGTGTAGTGCCACTACCGAAACAAATATCTCAAACTGGCAATAGAAAACACAGCTGAGCAACTGAATGCAAGAAATCAATTGCTCTCTCCAGACTTGCCAAGTTACCTGCCCATAGAAATGTCAAGTTTTTTGGTGCTTTTGGTTTTAGCACTCAGCAGAAGAAATCTCTGTCTTCATCTTTTAAATGTCCGAGCTTGACTCCACTACTAGAAACTATAGGAAAACACCCTGAATTTAAACAAATAGAAGAGGATTCCTTACTGGCTGGAGTTAAGGCTTCTGCAGAGGAGGTCACTGAGCAATGTATAAAAAAATGAGGGTGTGTTGGCTTTAGGCAGGCAATAGCACAGAAACAGGAGGGAAAAAAGTGAGTAAACACATCCTTAAGGTTGTATGATATGTAATAGACACTCTGCAGAAAATAAGGATTACTCCTCCTCGTGCACTAACACTGGATGTCAAAAACCTGTTTGATCTGGTGTGTAATCCAGACTGGCAGCCCATCTGTACATTGTTTGCTCTTTTGCTGAATCACTTGTCTCAGTGTCCCAGTGCTGGTTCCCCAGTACCCATTTGATCACAAGAAACTCATGGCAATGCCTGGCTTCTTGCCATTACAGTTTATCATAAAATAATTATAAAAGTCATATTGGTGATGCTTACAAAGTGCCTGTAAAGACACATCAAGTAAGGTATTCTGCTGTCTCTGCTACGTACTCCTGTACATAGAGTGTACAGGTGCAGAATTCATGAACAGCCGGCCATGGCCTGCGATTAATAGAAATATGAAAATGAAATAGAAATAGAAATAATAGAATGGCTAGTTTAACTTCAGACACAAATCCCATCACAGGACTTGACCCAAATCCACAGTTTTTCCTGGGATCAGGGAGAATTCACAGTTTGGGCACTGGTATGTACCAGAAACTTATGGCCTGGCTAGACTTGACAATATGAACAGTGGCTGAGAAGAAGCAAACTAGGATGTTTTAGGCAAAGGGTAGCTTGGTGTGATGGGGTCTGCACTGTGAAACTTAAGGGACACAGCTCTGCTGGTCATGGCATGGAGCTGTGCTTATATTCTAAAGGCAGCAAGCTTCTGCATTCTTTTCAGTGGGGAGCTCCCAGTCCCAGAGCCATCTCTCAGCCATGGTGCCTCCTGCCTGTGAGCACTTCCCAAGGCTGACAGCCCTGCGCTGTGCAGCTGGGCAGGGCCAAGTGCAGCAGGAAGCCCTCTGCCCATTGTGCCCCTTGTCCAGGGTGCAGTGCCTCGTTTCCACTGACCACAGGAGATCCCTGCAGTACGGCAGTGGCTTAAAGTTCTTGAACGCTCAAAGTCTTCAATTCTGGCCCCATGAATCCCCTCAATCTCACCGAGTTACCCAGCTCTCCTCAGGTGTTCCTCCTTTCTCCCTCGGAGCTGAGCAATGGGCTGCAGTAGAGACCACATAAAACATTTTTAGTCATGCAAGTTCATTTTCCGTAGAGGCCAGGCCATGCTGGGTGAGCTGTCCGTGCCACATTCCTTGCTTGGCTCTTGCCATGGCCTGACAGTTTTGCACCTCTCCCTTGCACCAGAACTAGCCTGGGAGCCTGTCAGCTGGACAGCAGGATGTAAGATGCCAGCTCCAGGAAATAAAGTTTCTGAAAAATTTCAGCAGCCAGCAGCCTGCTTAGTTTCTCTTTTTCCCTTTTTTCTTTCCATAAGGCTCATTTGCTGTTTTCAATTGCCATGTTTATTTGTTGCTGAAGCCTTGGCAGGACTTTATCTGCTGGCTGAAGTTTGTGGTAACAGTCATGACCGCAGCAGTCAGATGAAAAGTGAATATTGAAATGCTGGCTTGGGTTGGAAACACCAAAACCAGGGAAGCAAAAACAATATTGAAACCTGACAGAGGCTTACAATTATGAAACCTCTAAGGGGAAGCAGTTAGCTCTGGACAGTGTGTAGGAAGCTAGGAGAGATTTGTTTAAGGATTTTTATTTCTGTCCACCGTATTGATCAGACTCAAAGAAAACATGCTAAGAGATTATCCAAGGCAGGATGTAGTCTCCCAAAACTTTTCTTGGCAAACAATTGTTTAGCTTGATCCTTGAAATATTCCAGCAATGACAATTCCACAGCAGCCTTAAGTAACCTGCTTCAGTGCTTCATTACACTTAGCATGAAGAAAGCCTTTCCTGATGCATTGCACTGCTTCTTGGTACCTCCCTCTTTGCTGTATTTCTCTCTGTTCTAATGGAATATTTTGATTCTTTCTTTATGTGGCTCTTTTGAAGGTCTGAAGATCTTTTTTTGGTATCTTAAAACTTTGAGGCAGTTTGGTTTGTTTCATATTTATCACTTGCTCATGACTCAGTTCCAAAATACATTTCGATTTCCCAAAATTATTTCACTGATGTACACTCATTATGAAACTATTTGAGTTGCATGCTTTTAAAGCTGCTCATTGATATAAATATTCTCCTATGAACTGGAAGCAGCTGTCTGTGAACCACATTGATAAAATTAACACACTAAAATTATCATGTCAGAATTGACCTTGGCTGTTACACAGTCTACACATGCTTACACATTCTCCTAGTGATTTTCCTGATATTAGTTACAAATTCAGAGCTGGGTTAATGTTTAGGCAAAATATTCAGAGCTTCCCAACTTGGCTTACTAATGAGCACCAAAACCAGGTGTTCATCCTGACATTTCAAAGAAGTAGCAAATACAGTTACTGCACAATTAGCAAAAGCAACAGAAATCAATATATTTTAACTGTAAAGCCAATAAAAAAATAAAAATGAGAGAGGACCTGTCTTCTTTTACCCAGTGACAAGGTGAATTTTTTAGAATTTCCTCATTTTCCAAAAAGCAGAGCAAAACCCTCCCTTTGGCAATACATGAGAAAAAAAAGAGAAACCACTGGTTCTCCTCCCTGCAGTCAGTTCACAAAGCAAAACAGAAGACATGCATGGAAAACTTCTAAATATCCTACTTTCTGTTGGTCATGGAAATACTTGGAATTTGCTTTGGTGAGGACAGAAGTCTAGTTTCAGATCGAAAGAGGAGTGCATCATGACCTTAGATGTCCAATTAATGGCTTTGATTCTTCTGCTTTGAAGGAAAGGACCTAAATCACTGCCAAGTTAAACTGAAATCAGAGGACTTTCCACATCAGCTCATCAAGGAATGAACATGCTGCTGTCTGCTTGAGGCTGCTGGGTCCAGCACAGGGAGCAAACATCCATTTTTTTCTCATCCTTCAAGCTTTAAAATGACTCTGTAAGCAGCACTTTTAACCAGTTGCTACTTAAAATTTTCCTCACATAAGCCTGTGGATTGAGTATTATTCTGGCTTGTTGTTATTGTCAGTCCTAATCCTGCCATATTGTTAAGGGCTCTGCTGTTATTAAGCACTGTGCCAATACCTCTCAAAAGCTACAACTCTCAGCTTTCCAAACACAGTGGTAAATTTGTAAGTAATGTTTTCAGTCATGCCAAAATGACTTGGGCTCCAAGCCAGAAACGACTTAGAGATGTATGTTTGTACTGGCAAAAACATTTAATCCTTCATTCAGCCTCACTGAGTGTCTGCCTGAGCTTCTACATGCCAAAGGGCCAAAGGGCAAGAGACATCCTTGCAAAGCTTTCAGTTCATCCTTCTTTTAGCATGCTGCTGAGCTACTTTGCATACTTGGGTGTAGTCAGGCAGCAAGAACAGTGTTAGAAATACAAACACACATCCGTCCCTCCCTGACTGGAACACTCAATTCTTTGTGAGATTTACTGTAAGAAGAGCAAATGTTTTGGGACAATGACCTCTGGCTTTTCCCTGCCTCGTTCCTGGTGCCTAAGTAATTTATTTGCAGAGCAGATCTCTCAAAGCTGACACATCCTGATCGCACTAAGCCGATGAAATCATGCCCTTTGCTGCCAACTGAGGAGATATTTCTCAGATAATCCAGTCTACTGGCAAGCGAGGGTTTCTCAAGAATTGTTTCCCAAAGGCATCCCAGCTGATTCGGTGCATGAATTTGCATGAGCTCCAGGCGACAGCTGAGACAGGGCAAATCAGCACCATGGGAGCCACGCTGTGAGTTAACAGCCCCACAGAGCTGGTGCCCCAGCGCTCACACTGAGAGGTTCAGCTGCGTGCAGGGGGGACGCTGAGAACAGCAGCCAGAGAAACAGCTCAGCTTCACTGTATTCAAATATCTCCTCCCATCCCATGCCGCAGTGACTGAGTTCCCCCAGTTTGCTCCTACACTAGGAAAGCAAGGCTCATGGAGATTGTTAGCAAAGGTGCAAGAAGTGGGCTTCTGACACTGTCTTGAGCTATTTTCCAAGAGTAACTGGATCTGTTTTTCCTCCACAGCTGCACATACTTCAGTGCAAGTTTATGCATGAACATTCACTTAGGAGTAAGAATTTCCTATCTTGACTTAATTAAAGTTACTTTAAAAAAATAAATCTCCTTAAATTAAGTCAAGAATTGTATTTTTGTCCTCATGTAGCTTTGTACCAGGGTTGCTGGAAGTGTAAATTAAACCAGATGTAGTCAGTTCAGTACCAGTGTATTTGGAAATGCTCCTGTGAGCTGATCATCTGAGGATTTTGCAATACATTTCTCCTCAGCAGTCACAAGCAGCAAACACTTCAAGGCCTAAGCCACAGTAGCATGGTTGGATGACAGAGTCTATAAACAGCTTGCCGTGGCCTGTGATTAATAGAAATATAGAAAATGAAATAGAAATAGAATGGCTAGTTTAACTTCAGGCCCACATCCCATCACAGGACTTGACCCAAATCCATAGGAGTTTTTCCTGGGATCAGGGAGAATTCACAGTTTGGGCACCAGTCATGGCAATGCCTGGCTTCTTGCCATTACAATTCATCAGAAAATAATTATAAAAGTAATACTTTTACTTGATTATGCTTTGTAAGCATCACTTGATGATGCTTCCAAAGTGCCTGTAAAGACACATCAAGTGAGGCATTTTGCTCTCTCTGCTATCTACACCTGTACATAGAGAGCTGTTATTTCTCAGCCCATTGGCTGCTCATGCTTTTACATGGAAAAAAGACATTCAATCTCTTAGTCTAAAGACAGAAAAAATTCTGGAGACAACCAGCAACTAATATTTACTAATCTACTAGGAGAAGTTTTTCTTTGCTGGTCTCCAAAGGAATGTGAGAGAAGGTTGAAGGACCAGCTTCTCAGGCCAGATCGAAAAATCACTGTTCTCTTCATATGCCTACATAGGCATTTACACTAGGAGATATTCCTGTGTTGGAACACCATGTGAACAGAGATGTGATTTATACCTACAAATTCTACCCTTACAGATTTCCATTAGACATGCACACAGAAATGCAAGCCATTGGGAGGTGCAGGTGGTAGAAAAGAAGCAAGCAAATAAGTTGTCTATTTATCTCTAAGAGGGCTTATCCCTTTCAAGCCTATGTTCTGATAAGAACAATTAGCAGTAATATACAATGAAGGGACAGGGAAGATAGGAAAACTTTAACCCCCAGGAAAATATACACAACTTGTTGTTATGGTTAATATGGAGGTTTCTTTGGCTGATATCTTCAACAGCAGAGTTATAAGACTTGGAGAAAAACATGTGCCATCTTTTAAGTGTTCTATAATTTAGCAAAGTCCCAGGACCTAGAAGCAAAGAACTATCCATTCCCATTTACCTTCATGGATCATTCTGACTCCTTTGCTATTTGTTAAATTTTGAATTCAGCTCAAATGACCTGACTTGCTTGAGGCTAAAGTCACCTCAGGAGTTATATTAAGACTCTCAAAACTAAACAAAACTGTCCCTGTTCCAAGAGGAATGAACAGGAGGCTGAAATAAATAATGACCACAGACTATCTTAAAGTGATTAAATGTTAAAAAATCATCAATGGCAATTTTTCTGGGCTTTCTTTTAGCTGTTTGAGGAAAAGCTCTCCTAGTCTTCTTAGAGAAGAAACTGGTTGTCTGTTGTTTGGCAGCACTCGCTTAGTGGAGAGTCCTAGTTGAACATCATGTATTTATTTTTATTTTAAAACCTGTCTTTGGGGAAGGTGGTATTAGATGGTAGTTTCTTCTCAGATTACCTTCATGTCCTTTTTCTTCTATAACCAATCTCCTTCAGGTTCTCTTCTCATAATTCCTGGCTCTCCCTTATGATTCATGCTTTCTCTCAAAGTCAACAGGATTTTCCTTTTGCAATTTTCCTACCATTCTCCAGTTAGCTAAATTGTATAGTGACTTCTTGGGATTAAATTAGTCACCAAATTTACAAGCCAGAAGGCCTAAGGTGCTTTTTCATTGTACAATGGCAATTTTCAATAGGCAGCTGAAAAGGAATTCTCAGTGCCACACAAAGATCTGAAATTCTGAAAATAGGAGTCTTTCCCTGCTTCAGACATCTCCATCACCCTGCCTTCCTAACTCACCTGGTAAAGGTGCCATTTGTTGCTCACTTGCACAGATTGGTGACTGTGGCACCTCAAATATTGCCACTATCACATCTTCGAATTCAAAGTCAGGAGGCAGAGCTGAGAGGGACATAAGCAATCAGAAGCATGCATTAAGGTAAAATTATTTATCCAACTAGGCTTCACTTCATTTTCTGCATTGAAATCTTAGGAGGAAGCCATGATTCCCATTCTCATCTGCCCACAGAGAAAGAAAACAGCAGTGCCTCTGACAATGCAGTCAGCTTGATTGCCAGCAGGAACTGCTTCCTTGCAGGTGTTTCTCTAAATATCTGCCAGACTACAGCACTGGAGATATCACAGGTGGGGCCTTCCTTTTGGGCATTAGTTTATTCTAAATTACATTCCAAAATGCATACCAAAAATGAGCTGTGAAAGGGTAAGGCTTCCCTTTACTTTCTTGCTGGGGAGGAGAATCATTCCATTTCCAGAGTCCTCACTGATGCCCTTCCTGAACACTGTTACCTTCTTCCCCCTTTTTTCTCTTGCTCCTTTTAAGTGTCTGGTCAAATCTGCAAGGCTATCAAACGCTTTCTGAGTGTCCATATTTGCTGCAGGAACACTTGTGAGGAGAGGGTGGAAAGGGTAGGGAACAGGATGGAGTAGGATCTATTGTCTCTGTTTCTGGCACTGGAAAAGGAGTGGCAACAGGGAAGTTTCTGTAACTGGAGATTCCAGAAACACATACATTTATAGAGAGAGTTCATATTTACTCTGAAAATGGAAGCAGTCAGAAGACATGAAAAGAAAGAGCATGAGAGGGACAATGTTTTAAATGTTTGTATTTCCTTCAAGCCCTTCGAATATGTTCTCATTAAGGGTGCAGTAGAAGTTTCCAAATCTGATACTAATTTTTGAACTTGCAAGTTAATGTTTCAGCATCTATATGACACAGGTTATAGTTTATTAAGCAACCATTAGTTGTGAACTTCAAGTAGATATTATTCATGCTTTTATCACATATACATGAAGACTTTTTTTTTTCTTCAGGGCCTGATTTTTTTTAATTGTAAAGAATACAAGTAAATTTCCATTTTTGGATCAGAACAATTTTCTAGTACTTACACTGAATTCTTGAAAGTCAAAACAAAGACACGAATATCAAAAAGCTAAATTCTGAGTAATGAATTTTAATATTGTTTCTGGTGGTGCTGGAAATGGGTAGGTTTCAAATCAGGTCTTTAAATCCACATCTATCCCCAAGAGTCTGAGGGTGGTCCAGTGTTACAGAACAGAATCACTGAGGTTGGAAAAGACCTCTAAGATCATTGAGTGCAACCATTAACCCAGCACTGCCACGCTCACCCCTAACTGTCCCCAGCGTCCCCCATCTCTAAGCCTTTGTACACCTCCAGGAATGGTGATTCGATCACTTCCACGGGTATCCTGTTCCAGCTCCCGACCACGCTTTCAGTGAAGACAATTTTTCTTATATCCAATCTAAACCTCCCCTGAGGCTGAGGGCCGTCTCCTCTTGTCCTGTTGCTCTTTACCCGGGAGAAGAGCCCGACCCGCAGGGGCTGCACTCTCCTTCCAGGCAGCTGTAGGGAGCGATAGATCGGGTCCCTCCCGAGCCTCCTTTTCTCCAGGCTAACCCCCCAGCTCCATCAGCTGTTCCTCATCAGATTTGTGCTCCAAACCCTTCCCCACCCTCCTTGCCCTTCTCTGGATATGAAAATACTGTATATAAATATCCTGTATATAGAGTCCTCTAACAGAGAGTTTGTCCACTCAAAGACGGAAGGCTCTTTCCGACAACATCCCCTGAATCCGCGCTCGCCTTCCTGGCGCAGTCCGACCGCGTTCCCGGCGCAATGCGGGCTCAATCCTGGCTCGTTCCCGGCACAATTCGGGCTCAGTCCGTGCTCAATTCGTGTTTATTCCCGGCTCAATCCGGGCTCAATTCGGGTTTATTCCCGGCTCAATCCAGCCTCAATCCGGGCTCGTTCCCGCCTCAATCCGGGCTCGATCCGGTCTCCATCCGGCCGCATTCCCGGCGCTCCCGCGGCGCAGGTGTTGCGCTGCAGTACCGGCAGCGCGCGGCAGGGGGCGCGCGCAGGCCGCGTTCCCGTGCCCGGCGTTCCCAGCTCCGCTCCCGGCGGGAGGCGGCGGCCGGGAGGGGCCGGGAGGGGCCGGGAGGGGCAGGGCCCGGCACCGGCACCGGCACCGGCACCGGCACCGGCACCGGCACCGGCACCGGCACGGAGGAGGGATCAGCGGCGGCCACGCTGGGGATCATAATCACTGCTGATAGGGTTGGGAGCACGTTTGGCTGCGGCTCAGGAGACCTGTCAGCTCTACGTCGGTCTGGATGGTCTTAGAGGTCTCTCCCAGCCGAAATAATTCCGTGATTGTGCCGCGCTGAAAGCCGGAGTGGCTGTTTCAAGGGCTGTGTCACAGGCACCTGCGATACCGAGGGTGGATTTGGGGGAAAAAACTGGGCCCTGGGGAACCAGCTATGGCTGGTTAAAAGGTCAGCGATTTTTTGCTTGCCAAGGGTGGTATAAAACCTTGAGCAGGTCCTGCTGTGAAGCTCTTGCTCAGGCAATGTGTAAAGTGCTCGGTTAATGTAAAACACATATTTATAGTGATTTCTTTTAAGTGTGCTATAATTTAATAGGTAAGAGCCTGGTTAGCAATGACATGAGGGAAGGGATGACAGCACACAAATATTAGGAAGAATACTGTAATAGCTGTGGAGGAGTGATGAGGACCCTGAGTTCCTATAGCGTTAAGTTTTATTTTAGGGGAAGGGTTTGGTTTGTTGGCTTGTGGGAGTGGTTTTTTTTGGTTGTTGTTTTCTTTTTTCTTTTTTTTTTAACAGACAGTATGGAATTCAAAATGGAAAATCTAAGATTAAATCTAAAGCTTCTAGCTTACAAGTGCGAGGTAAAAATGTGTCAGTCTTCAAAGTAATACTATTCCACATGGCAACCAGCAATATTTTCCATTCCTGCTTTTCTTTTCAAATGTTTTTTTCTGATGCTGCTGAACTTCTCGCCCTCTTGAATGCTTTGCTTTCTGATACTAGAAGCACTGCAAGCTCATCCTTCTTGAAAGGGGCTATTTATTCAGTAAAGCTTTTGTCAGACCACTTATGTAGCTTCAAAATCAATTCCCAGTACTTTCCTTTCTCTGCCTCTTTGTGAGAAGCATATGGATTCTTGGACTGAATGGATATTATATCAATACTATACACTGTGCTGCCCTATCAACATCAATTGCTGCAGTTGGGTCACCGACGCTGTACAGATGCAGAAAGGAAATGGTCTTGACAAATAGGATACATGGGATTTTTCCAGAACAGTATTTAGAAAGAGCTGCCTCTAAGTGAAATCCCCATTAGACAGCAGCACGACAAATATGCAGACAGGCTACATGGAATACCACAGCAGCAAATGAGAATGTCTCCCTTTTTTACTGAATTCTTGCTTGCTGCAATCATCACCATGCCTAAGTGAAGAACAGCAAAACGTATTGCATTATTAAGCATAGGAAAGCTGATGGCTAATAGAGAAAAGCAGCTTCACTCCAAGGCACAGATGGGAAGCACATACTGTCCTGACTTCGTCTGCTTTTCCTTTAGAGAATGACAAGTATTAAGCATTATACATCCCCTGGGTATCCGTGTTGAACTGTGAGTGTTAGACACATGTAACATTTCAAAGCAGTCATACCGCTGGCACAGTTACAAACATACTTGATTAAACCGTCCCACACTATGAAAAGAGGTTTGGAACAATAGATTCAGGGTCATCTTTTCTTCTTGGCATAAACCTGCTCAGAAGGCTTGAAACAGGTCAATTTATGGGCCTCTGAGAGAGCTGAAGTGGTGAAATGGACTATGTTGTTGAATGATGAAATTGTATTTCATTGTTAATTTGTTTTTGCTCTCCCCTTTTTGTTTATCCTAGTACTAAACAGTGGGGTTTGCATTATTCATACAAACTAGTAGGGAGACTTTGCAATACAGAAGTTCTGACATTATTTCAACATGCAGTAATATCCTGAGATTATTCCATGCTCTTCCCACTAAGGATGATGGCACCCAGCTCCAACAAATAAGCCATACATGGCCCATTACTCGTAAAAATACTCTTTTTCCATTAATAGAACTTGACAGGAGGAAAAACAAAACTCAGTCCACAATCTGCTGTCTTGAGGTTGCCATTGACAAAACATTTTACCCAAATATTTTCAGGCATTTGATGAGGATCCAGTGTCAGATGGATTGAAAAGGGAAATGACAGGAAGATTGTGAAGATTTTTGGGACAGACCTGAAAAGTGAAAATGTCTTTTCCAGATCTTTCCAACATTCCTCAAACAGGCCAAAAAAGGGAAGGCATTTTGGATATAAAGGCTATTTTAGTAGAGAATCCAGAAAGTGCTACTGGGGGAAAAAAAACTTACCTTTGAAAACATCTTGGCTATCAAAGGAAAGAATTAGACTGTCGCTGGATTATTCAATTATTTGAAATATGAAGGATACTATTGAAAGGGGTATTGGAGATGATGGATTATACCTATTTGCTACACAGTGGCAAAATAGATGCATAGCAGTACAGTTTCTAGTGTGCCTCTTTTGTATTTCTAGTGATTTCTTGGCAGAATGCCTGTAAAAATAATGGAAAATCAAACAAAGCAACCAGTTAGTTAAAAAAAGATAGCATTAATACTCTTAATCTGTTCAAAAGCCATATTTTTATTTTAAATAATATCAGTCACATTTTAAATAGGGTATTGTATGTTGTGTCTGAGGTCAGAGCAGGTACATGGTGTTTGCATAACTCACAGGGTACAAAGATCTCTCTGCTATTTCTGGATGCTCAGAGCACCACTGAGCCAAAACTGTGTATTTATAATGCACATTTTTTTCTTGCAATTCATGTGTATCTCTGATTATAATTCCTACAAATTACTTGAATGTCTCTGCACAGTTTAAAGTAATGTGTCAGAGTCAAGTCTTTTTACCAAAGTGATTTGCAGAAAATGAAAATATACTGAGCCCTTTTATCTTAAATCTTGTACTAGTAGCAGAAGAAATGGATCTGAGTAGAAGAATACTAACTGTTCATATGAAAAAGTGGAAAATGTAAAAGAGGAAAAAATACATGCACTGCTAACAACTGCAATCTAAATCTTTTTTTTTGGATGCTCTAATTCTGAGAACTGAGAGAATGTGTCTTCTGCTGATGAGGTATCTTCACTGATGAAGAAGCAACAGCCTGAAAATAGAGGAAAATTTACAGGGTACAGTCTAAAAATAATTTACCATAAAAACAGCTTTTGAAAAGTGCCATTTCAAAGTCTGTTTTTATAATGAAGGATACAAAATTACTTATCAAGTACTTAATCACACTCTTCTATAGTTTCTTGGCTGCTTACTCATATGAATATTACAATCCAGACTGATTTAGTTGGCCTCTTCCCTTGATGGCTTAAATTATTTACTATCCATCCTTCTGAGAAAACAGGCTCCAGGAACACTTGTTGCAATCTCTAGGACATGCCTGCTCTAAAGAAGGTTTTGGGTTTGTTTGGGGTTTTTGCAGACATTGGTTTTGGGGTTTTTTTTGGGGGGGGCGAGTGTTTGTTTGTGTTTTTCATTTTGTTTTGGGTTTTTTTTTTTGATTGGTTGGTTTAGTTTTATAGTTGTTTTTCTTTTGTTTGGTTGGTTTGATTTTTGGTTGTGGTATTTTTGGTTTTTGTTTTTTTGCTTGTTTGTTTGGGGTTTTTTTGAGGGGGGGAGGAGGAGGTTTTGATAATTTTTTTGCCCTCTTATCCTTTGGATGAAACTGCTGACAAAAAACCACCCATAGGTTGTGAGGTGGGTGTTGCACATTCCATTTGGACCAGCTCAAATACTAGACACATACTAATTCTTGCTGAATACTGAGTTTCCTCTTACGTCAGGGAAGATGAGAGTAAAGAGGTGGAGTAAACTTCTCAACTTTTGGAGCAGATAGTAGGTCAGTGATAGCTGAGATAGGGAGAGCATGAATTCAGTAGGATATATATGTTTTGAGAAATAAGTGCAACATGCTTACACGTGTTCAGAAGCAACTCTGTCTTCTATGTCTCGTCAGCCATCCTTTGGTAAGTTTGCTTAACATTACAGAATTCAAGAGACTTGAACTCAGTCTTCCAGGTTAAAGTTGCCCCTTCTCTGTGCCTGCCTTTCCTGCCTGAAAAGCCTCCTCGTTTGCTCCAGACCACCCTGGCAATACCTGTGCAGTGGGAACCACCAGGCAGCCTGGGCTCAGGTGACCATCTGCTGGGGAGGGGATTGCACTCCCTCCAGCTGGAGGGATTTCTGCTCTACTCTCACTCTTGGTTTATGCTGCAGTGCCTTTGGTTTCAGTACTCTTCTTCCCTCAGTTGGGCAGGAACTGTGAGGAACAGAGGGAGTAGGCAGATTTCTTTAATTGAAGCATTGTTTGTATTGACAATAGCAGCATAATAACACCTGAGAGGAAAGGATTTTGAATAGCAGAGTTTTATATCACATATGTGTGCACCTGCCATCCTGATCTCAAGCAGACTTCAAGTTGCTAAAGACTGTGGGCTGTTGCCCAGCTCCAAATCACCCCGCTCTGCCTGCCTTGTTTTCGACAGTCCCTCACCTGCTTACAGCATGTTCTTGTAATTTGCTGTGCTCATCAATTTCCTGGGTTCTTTCTGCTGTGTTCACAAGAAAACCTATTTCAGTGAGTTCAGCAGGGGCTTAAGGGTAAAACATTCAAGTGAATACCCTTTCTATCAGTAGTCCTGTGGAATTGCTGTCTTCAGCCACTATCATATGTCCTAGTTATTCTTCCAGCGTGCTGTTACACTAAATCCACACAGTCACACAGAAATGTGCCAGCAACAGGCCCACAGCCATACCCTACCCAGAAAATAGCAGGGAGCAGCTGTGATACAGGAAGAGCTGGTAATGCTAACCTGAAGCTACTGGATCGTTCTTTTGTCATTCTTCAACTTGAGAAATGAACTAACTGAACAATAGCTCCTTTGGGCTGAATTTTGTGGTTTTCGTAATTAGGACTTTTCTGTTTAATGGGAGTTTTGACTTAGGAGCCCAATCCCACATCTTTACTTTATTAGAGAGAGAGTGAAATTGAATGTTGAAATAGAAGCAGACAGGTAAGTGTAATGTTGGATTTTTTCCTCTAGACTCTGCTTTCCTGACTAATATGTTGGTATTTAGTTATTGAAATATAACATATGTGTAAACACATATAGAAATAATCCATTATTCTGCACTATTTGAGTACATCCATTGTTTTGTCTTCTTTTTATCTTTTTTCATATATTACAGATGCTTAAAATGATACAGTCAGAAAAGCTAATCTGTTTTATTTTTATGTGTGTAACATCGGAGAGCCAAAGGCTATACCAGTTTTTCCATTTGCACATACTAGTGTTTGCAGAACATAGCCATAACATTTTCTTTGATTACTGTAATACATTTTGCATGCACACTGCTTGATATCAGCAGTAGAATACACTGCCTTTGTTACCAAGGGACACTACAGGCAGTCTCTATGTAGGCAGAACAGGCAGGATTAATCCAGGTTACTGCGTGACTGGAAAAATCTCAAGAGAACAAGCTCAGGCAATGGCATGGATGATGTGCTAGATTGCACTCTACCAACAGAGCAGACTGAATGAGCATCCCAATTCTATACTGAGAGGTCTTTTCTGAGGAAGGCACTCACTATATTTTAGATAAAACATAAAACTGAGACTCTCACTGCTTGCAGTCATCAGAGAGCTTAAACTACTTTTGTGGTGTCAACACTAATAGTGTGGCCAAGAGCCACACATGTCATTGCCTTCTACCCAATCCAACCCCCCCAGTTGTTTCAGTGGTTTATGAGGCCCTTCTGAATTTCCCACTCTCAGTTCACATTCCAAATCATTCACTGTTAGGCAGCTACTGTGCTCCTTCTTGGGGTGGGACCCCTAACTCTTGGGGCTACTGTACAACATTTAATATTTCATCCTTCAGCATCCTCTGAAAGAAGGAGACATAGACACCCAGAAGAAGTCCATGAATGTATATGTATTTAAAGGCTTGTTTCATAATTCCAGAGGTGAATGCCTCTCATAACTGGCAGCAGTTTAAATCTTGAGCAGAACTTTGCAGGAGACTCACAATTGTGATACAAGCAAATTTTCTGAAACTCTAACAAGGGAAAGTGCTGGATTCTGCACCTGGGATGGGACAGCCCTGGTTTTGTGTAGAGACTGGGCAATGAGAGGCTGCAGAGCTGTGCCACAGAAAGGGACCTGGGGGTCCTGGCCCATGGCAAGCTGAACCTGAGCCAGCAGTGCCCTGGCAGCCAGCAGGGCCAGCCCTGTCCTGGGGGGCATCAGGCACAGCATGGCCAGCAGGGCAAGGGAGGGCACTGTCCCGCTCTGCTCTGCACTGGGGCGGCCTCAGCTTGAGTGCTGGGGTCAGTTCTGGGTGCTACCGTATCAAAAGGACATTGAGCTGTTAGAGAGTGTCCAAAGAAGGCCCCAAGGATGGTGAAGGGTCTGAAGTGGCATCCATATGAGGAGTGGCTGAGGTCACTTGGTCTGTTCAGCCTGGAGGAGGGACTGAGGGGAGGCCTCAGCGTAGTCCTCAGTATCCTCAGAGGGGGAAGCAGAGGGTCAGGCATTGATCTCTTAACTCTCGTGACCAGTGACAGAACAGAGGGACAGGCATGAAGCTGAGTCAGGGGAGGCTTAGGCTGGAAAAAGTTTCTTCACGCAGAGGGCAGCTGGGCACTTTAACAGGCCCCCCAGCACCAAGCTTGACAGAGTTCCAGAAGCCTTTGGACAATGCTTTCAGGCACCTGGTATGATTCTTGGGGTGTTCTGCAAAGAGCCAGGAGCTGGACTTGGTGATCCTGATGGATCCCTTCCAACTCAGGATATCCTATGATTCTCTGAAGTTTTAGTTATTGGGTAACTGATATTCAGGTGAAAACTCTTTCATTCTGCAGGTAGATAGGGCTGCTATTTATTTCTCATTCTCTTTTTAGTCTTTAGTAATTTGTCCTTTCCAGTTATTTATTTGTAATGGAAATAAACATGGAGTAGCTTTCTTTGCAAGCAGTGGCAATCCTTAGCAGAAATTACTTGGTTGGAAACTTAGATGGATACTTAGGAACTTTGCTTAAGTGGAATCCGGGATGGAAGACTTCCAGGAAAATCTACTGGCGGCTCAGATTGTACTGAATAGTGTTAGAAGATTTAAGTCTCTCCAGAGATGCCTAAATCTCAACTAGATTCGACAACTGCAGCATCTGCTGCAGCTCTTGTTAAAATAAAATAAAAGACTAAAATAAGATAAAAGCCAAATAAAGTTAAGATACTAATAAGCCATGCTAAAGTGCAGTATCAATACTCAAATGAAAGGTAAAACTAGCAGCATGCAATCTAGAAAAAGAGATGTAACTGAAATCATAGCAGAAATAAACTTCACCAATGTCAGTCACTAGGCAAAGACTTTCAAATAGCAGGTCCCTGTACAGGTGCATGGGGTATTGGCAACAGAACAAGAAAAGTTCAGCTGTGACTTAATTTCACTGGAAAGGAGAGAAAGTTATTGATATAATGAACACACTGAAAACAGTTATGTTTCAAGACAGTCATTCAATTTTTTTTGTGCATCTGGAACATATTTTTCTTGGAACACAGGTAAAGATAAATCCTCATTTGAAGCCCAAATAACTCAACAGAATTCTTTAAATTGACTTCAGTTGGTTTTTCACCCCATCTGTGACTTGCACACCATGTAAGCAGAAGCCATAAATGAGAATCAGATGAATACTTTTGCCTTGCACTGTTGTGGACACCATTGCTATCATTCTGGATGGGAGAGCAGAAATATTTTCATTCAAATATTTAGTTTTCTTGCAATGTTAATGAGGCATTGGTGACAATACCAACACCAGAACCTTATAAACAGCAAGAAACAATAGGGCTCTGGAGGGATGTAACCCTACCAGAGCGAACCCATCAATTTAATTTAAACCTGGCTCATTTGCTAATCTGGAGCCAGAGTGCCCAATGCCAGGCATTACTAAATTCTCAATGCCCAGTCATCAAGAGGCTGCCACAGGGACTTAAAATACCAATTTCAGGAGCTCAGAGGTTTCATGGTATTTTCCGCTATAGTTTTACCTCATTCAGCAGTGCTTAAGTTTCTTTTGGGCTTTCCATGAGTAGGCACTGACCCAGTATTTATCCTTTAATGAGGAACAGAAGCATTAAATGCTCTAAAGTTTTCCAATAAAGATGCGAGCCATTACTGAAATTCACTCATTTTATCCTAATAGCATTGCATTTCCTGCCAATAACTTAAAATATGCTGTTATTCTGCCTGAAAAGAAAAAAGGCCTTAACTCTAAAATAAGACTCTGGAAATGATATAATATAAACATGTGCTGACATTAATTACTGTAATATTTATGTATAAAACAGATGGTAGTGCTTTCAAAAATGTGTGAGCAATGATCAGAATGAATTCATTAGGCATTTATACCGCTGTCATGTACTCACATAGGTGTTGCCTTGGACCCTGCTATATGCTAAGGGGTTCTTTCTTTTTAAGTGAGGTTTTACCAAACAGATGGAAAACATTATTAACTACTGTTTTCCTTTCTTGTCAAATATGTTTTGTCTAATCATCACTATAATTACACATCCACATTCTAGTAAATCATGCTGTATAAACATTTAAAACAGAGTGGATTATTAGGGTGAAATGCAAAGTATTCCAGACATTAAAACAAAACAAACATGGACTGGGCTGTGCTGAATAATAACAATTTTTAACATCGAGGACAGACAAAACATAATTTAATAGCTTTGGCTTTTCTTTCTTCCATTTATGTCCCATTACTCTACATACAGTGCATCCTGGGTGCTTTCAAGTGCCTCCCTCCCCTTTCTTTGTGTGAATATTTAAACGAAGCGACATTTTCCTTTATACAGCAGCTTCCTTCCACATCTTGCTGTCTCTGTTTTCTTCTTTCCATTTAATATGCAACCACAAAAGCACTCGGAAAGAAAGTGGACATCAATGAAATGTAAGGGCCCTTTGTTTCCTGAGACAGCCTTGAAATTTCCATTCTAGATGAAGCAAGTGTGTTTGATGAGGGTAACCAACTACTGCAGGACCAGAGCTGCAGTACTCAGCTTTTCCATCTGCAGTGTCAGCTTCAGAATCACAAAATATCAGCAGAGCAATGGCCTTTCTGTCAGTCCTGTGACTGCACTCAAAGGCTGCCACAGCCCCTCTTCAGGCCACAGACACAGACAGGGAGTGGCTGGCCCAGGTGATGTTCGGCACGGTTCACACCATGCGGCCGTGCTTGGCCCTACCTGGCCCTATCTGGCCAAGCAGTGAGTGCAGGAGCATGGATTTGATGTAACATCTCTGCTATAGGTGCCAATATTTGTGCTAGTCATCCTCTGAAGTCAGTGTAAAGAAATGAGCTTTTATGGCACTGGATCAATTGACTGTACTGAAAGGGAAAATTCTGCCCTGGTGCCCACTTCTTTCTGCTTCAAGGCTCTCTGAACTTCTAGGATTTGAAAGGTTCTGCTTGAAATGAATATATTCCTATAATCCCAAAGGCTTGTGAATATTGCCTTACAGTGTCAGAAAATTGAGTTATTCTTCTGTAGACATCCCGAAAGGTATTTGTTCAATTGTTACAGACAAAATTCAGATTCCATCAGAGACTGGAAGAACATTTATTGCATCTTACATGTGGTTCCCACTTGGAAAACAACAAATACCCCGTCACTGTACACAATTCCAGGACAATTTCCACATCTTTTCTAAGAGTCAGACCGCATCAATATATTCCCCATCTAACTTATTTAAAGGTTATTGCATCAGCTGTTTCTTGCAAGATCAAAAATTTTGATAGCTATAGGAGCTATGGCCAGACACTAAAATACACAAAGGTTTCATTGGGTTTAGACCATTTCTTCATAGTGGTACAGCCAAAATAGAATAGTGCAGTGTCCTGCTACTTCTGAAAAGACACCATGGCCTGCTGTAGAACTAACAGATTGCCAGTGATATTGGTTAAATGAAGTTGACTTCTAGGGGAGCTGAAACAGTGAAAAAAAAACCCTTGAAAGACAGATATAAGTAGTTCCTATGAAAAGCAGATTAACTATGTTTAATGATAAAAGAATGTCTGTCTGTACAGAATTGATTCAATATCTTGATCCCTTGGTCTTCTCTGGACCAATATCAAAAACCATTTAAAGGATAAACATGTTGGTGTATTTTTAAAAAAAATACCAAAACAGTGTAATTTTCCTTTGTGTATCAATTTTGCTTTCATTACTATTTTAAAAAATATTCAGCAGTACAAAGCAATTTTTTTCCTGCTGCACATCAGTATCTTTTTATCTACAAACATTTACACAGAATGTTCCAAATTCATCATGCCTTAGATTTTATCAGCAACATTCTCTTTTTTTTGGAATTCCATATATTGCCTGAGAAAACCAAGGATACAGAGCTGGCTATTTCTACAAGCTGATTACAAAGTCTGCAAGAAATTGGGAGTGTTAAGGCTTGATTGGTATCTGCTACAATCAAAAATTCACGAAAATTGTTGCTGCATCAAAACAGGTTGATCATGAGTAAATCTGTTATACCTTTCCACAGATGCATTATTTTACAACTTCTTTGGGGCATGCCTCAAGAACCAACCTTCTCAGCTCTCCTAGGCGGGTGGCAGAGGATTTATTCAGCTTAGTTTTGCTGTGTTGAATGACCCTGGAGTCTTACTATGCCATTAGCTGGCAAGGCAGTAGGTGTTTAATGGTGCTCTTTCAAAGCACATTAAGGCCACCACAACTTTCCTGGCTCAGGAGATGCATTTCCAGCTGCTGCTGCACCCTGCCAATACTGGGCAAGGACTGCCCATGTGTTCACCCTCCGTGTCCAACACTGCACCAAGGTATGATCACAGAATCATGCAGAGTATTGAGTTGGAAGGGGCCCACAAGGATCACTGAGGTGAGGCTGACCAGATGACAGCTCCCACTTAAAAGCTGGTGCATGGTTAGGATCAGTCTGCTTGCAGTGGCACTCGCAGGGCTGTATCAGAGCACACTCAAACCTTTCAGTAAGCTGTTAAGGACTGTCATACCTCTTATCTCTACCAACAGCAATGCAGGGGCCTGGCACATTGTGCCTTCTGGAAAAGTGGATATTCAGGATGCCTTTGTGAAGAACCACCGAAGACATGAAAGGAAAGGCTACACAAATCCATGCCACATGAGGGCTCTCTCATGCTAAGAGAAAGACAGGACAAAACCAGATCTCTGGCTGCTATGAAGCCACCTGTTCCCATTGTAACAGGCTGAGAATTCACAGAATCATCCTCACATCACATTTTAAAGCTGACATCAGTGAGCTGTCAAAGCTGTCAAGGGCACTGGGACAGACTGGTAACAGCAGGAACCCATTCCTTACCAGAACATCTTTGACACAAAGTCTATAGCAGAAGGCAAAATCAGCCCTAACCCATCAGCTGGGCACTCTGACAGGGAAGCCTCCTCTGGTAAGTGCTGTTTGTGTATCACATACTGGAGCAGATAGTCTGTAGAACCATCTGGAGAACATATCTAGTAGCAATTTTCCTGATACTGTGGGAAAAGGATTTCTAGGATGCTCCTAGACTTTTTTTATTAATTTGATCTTAAGAGATAATGTGATGATTTATGTTGGTAAATATTATATGACTGCTGTTTATGGTTAAATTTTTTTTTTGGTGCTACCTGGATGTTGATGTTTTGAGCAGAATTGAGCCACTAAATAGCCTTTTCAATGTTGAAAGTATACAATGGAGGTATGACTTTAAAAAGGACTGTGAAAATTCTGTCTAGCTTTTCCTTTCCACTTCTCCTCATTTCTTTCAGTCAGCTGTCAGCCATAGAGAACTCTTCCCACCAAAATGTAACTGAGGAGGTGGATCACAGGAGACTGTGCAGGAAAGAGCTGTTTAGGACCCTGCTTCTCAAAGAAAGCAAGAGTCCTTAATCACCCAGTCATGTGCTCCTCTCTCAGTTTGTCATGGATGACACAAAATGGCACTTATATTCCTCTTCTCTTCAGTGCACCAACTTCAATAATATTACCTTATAATGAAACTATATTAAGAGTTGTGGTAACGAGACATTTTCAGCTTGCTTGTTTAATAATTGGACTAGTGTCCAACTCAGCAGAGAAGGACAGGGAATTGAGTGTCAAAATCCTTATCCTCAAATAATCTTACAGGTGGTATCTGTGGCCCAAGCAAATGTAGGAAAGAAATGGGAGATACTGAGCAAGGTCCTGGGACTCACGAGGATACAAACAGCGTTGACTGAAAACATGCTCGGACAGCACCTTCCTGCATTCGTGGCACTTGCTTTACAGCCTGCAGAGTGCAGGTGCTGCGATCAGCTTCTTCCCACACAGATTATGAAGTCTGAAGAACAGAGACTCCTAGGGACAGGCCTTTGAGTTTCCAATCCTACAAAAGGTCTTATGCCTTGTAATTTTACTTTTTGAGTTTCCAGACAGATAGCAAGAAGGAAAACCTGGAGTAAAAGTACTCAGTGCACATACCTCAAATTGGCTAGTTCCTTTCTGTAGGGAGAAGAACCTGGCAAAGTTTATCTGGTAACCAGAATTATCTGAGCAATGAGGAGGCCCCACCACTGGGTGCTGCAGGGGTGAATTTGGCACCTACTGCAGCAGAGGGCCAGTGCTTCACTGTCATCAGCCATGCTGCTCCTGCCAGGTCAACAGCAGAGCCCTTTGCTGCCAGCTGAGGACCTCAAAAGCAGGATTACAGAAAAGGCAAGTGAATTAGAAATTATTTCCAGATTAGTGTCCAGTCAACATGCAGTTTCCTAGTATTTTCACTACTATTTTCCTACTCTTCCTGTTGCTGATGGGGTGTGGACGGGTACCACTGTAAAAACAGTACAAACCCCAAACCTGGTAAGTTTGCTCTATTTGCAAAATTTTGGCAGACTGTCAAATACATTGCTAGAAACTGACAGCTCCAAGAGTACTTTCTCCCTGCTAGCCAGCAAGAGCTCAATAGCAATGCTAATAATCAAAGCAAGCAGATATCACAGGAGAGCAGTAAAACAAGGGAAACTGTGAGTTTCACCTGTCATTCCTGTTGATTCTGGATGGTTTCCGCTAGTAATTCCATAATGCATCATGAATTTCCATAAGGCAGAGGGCCCAGCACGAGCATAAAGAACGTTTGGAATTTTTGCCCAAAGGGTTGGATGCCTAATAAAGAGAAAAGATTTGATCTATGGAAATACAGGCTGAGATTGCAGCAGGGGACAATTAGCCATCTGGACCTTGGCATTACAGGTTTTTTTTGTAAGCCCCAGTGCAGTGCAAGGAAGTGTAACCTCCACATGGGAGCAGAAAGGTCCTGTGGCTGCTCCAGCAGCCTCTTCAGCTGCTGTTTAGTAACTCCTTAGCATCCCTAAATTGACTCCAAGTTTGTGCCAGTGTGAAACCAGGCACACGTCCTGAAAAATGAGTTCAGAGGTTATCTGTACTTAGGCTGTGAGTATGCCACGTCTGCAGGAGTCTACCTTGATTTGCAGACAAAAGGAGATGAACTACATTACACAGGGTTAGACTTACACAGCTGTACTTCAGCATTGCACCATTGTGATGCACTGCAGAGACACTGATTTTTCCCAGATGCCAGCCAGTGGGAGAACTGTGGGGACAAGGACACAGTCAGGGAGAAGAGAGGCTTCTTATTACCCCTCAGCAGCCTCCTCCAGCCTCCTGTGCTCAGCATGAAGTTGAGAGCAAAAGGTGAAAGACTCTTAAGTGCTTCTCTGCTGGAAGGACACTTGTCAGGAGATGGGGTTTTTGCCAGGGCTGAGAGGAAGCAACCAGGAAAGAAGTTTCTAGACAGCAATTACAACACAATCCCAAAGAGCAGACTTTAGACAGCTCAGTTTAGGTCATAGGAAACAATTTATGAACCTATCATGTTCTGTTTTTCACTAGATGGAATGCTGAGTACACAGACAGTCCATGGTCAGGTTTCTTCACCCCTTGCTGCGATGGAAGGGGATGTGCCAGGCACCCAGCATCAAATGAGGCATGGAAAGCACAAAAAAAAGGATGATACTATTTATACAGTGAAAGGTTCAGGAACTAGGACTAAAAGTCACACTTTTAAAAGATAGGATAGAAAAAACTATATTATGATGTTTTTGATAAAAGTATGTAGCACAGACTTTATAGAATTAAGAGGAAAATGTCATGTATTATCACTGAAATGTCTTGTGTTGCATTTAATCTGTAAGTAAACTATAAGAACTATGGAAAAAAGGCCATTCAGCCCTTGATTGCTTACTAAGAATTTATTTACAGGCCATGTCTCATCTCAGACATCTCATTTCTGTATGATCAACATGCATGTTGAAACAACTTTGGAAGAAAAGTGCAAAGTCCAAAAGCTCTAAAAACAATAAATGAAACATAACACTACCAGAAGATGACAATGCTTATTTTACTTGTTATCCATTCCATAATTTTTCCCTCAAGGGTTCAAAAAGTTCAAGCATTTTCTATACTTTTAATAATTTTCTAGTGCTGCTGTAGCAGAAAAGAATCTGCGATCCTTTACAGAGGCTTATTAGTTCAAATTTTCTGAATTCTGTGTGCCTCCTAAACTTGAAATATTTAAATATTCAATGTGAAATTCTTCTTCTGACATCTTTTAGCAAAACAATAGTTAATGATCTAGTTCACAGTGGTGAGAAGTATGTGTTCTTACCAGGTCATCCAATTCGATCAGTCTTAAAACAATTTTTATAAAAACTTTTCTTTCTTTCGACAATCCTGTTTTGATTTGAATTGTATCAATCTTCACATCACCACTCAGGAAAAATGAAAAGAGACAACAAGCTTAGGATTGTATATAACCCCCAAGTAATTTGAAAGCAAGGGAAGATTGTACCACCTGTGGATACATGATCTGCTTGTTATGAACTCCCAGGACACCGCAGTGAGCCCAGCAGTGTATGTGATGTCTGGAGAAGATGTCAACCACTATCCAAAGCTGCTAGTTCCTGTTTCATGTACACAAGGGAATAATTAGGTAATATAATTTTGATGATGTAATGTTTGCAATTTTGTATCCTGTTTCCACAGTGTTGGTGGGTGGAATTCCTAGACTGAAATTACCCTTGAAGTTAATACCTTCCATTAAAAAAGGTTGGTTTCATCAGTTGTCTGCAGAATCTATAACAGTGGTGCTAGAAGCAGATGGCTATATCCTTTGTTAGAAGCCAGATTCTGACTCAGAGGTTCTATTTATCTTTGTGGTACCTATTTGCTTGTATAAATATATTCACAAGTTTTCCCAAAAATAAAGCTAAACAAAAACTAAAGAAAATTGGTAGAGATAAAAAAGTCCTTTTTCTTCCCTGCTTCGTTGGCATAACTAACATGAAGAAGTGCAAGCTACCTTAATAGTAAATTGCTATAGAAATGAAGGTATTTTCTTACAGACATAAAGTTTATCAGTTTCCTGGATTTGCATAATATGAAATAATCTAAATTCATACTGAGTAGGGACTGCAAGAGTGACACAAGTAGACCTAAAATTGTGGGGAGATTCCCTCACACCCTTTGGTTTCATGCTCCTAACCCTGCACCTGTGCCAGCTCTGCCCATGTAATGCAGTCACCGGGAAGGGAGAGCAACTTGGTGTTCTGACAGAACCCTTCCTTCTGCACAGTTTGTTTTCAATCAGGAGTTGGAGCTTTCCTCCTGCTCATGGTCAGGAGGCAGTGGGGGCAAGTAACTGTGAGTGGGAAAAAAGAAAAGGTACCCACCTTTGACGGCAGTGTGGTCTCAGAGAGGCTTCTGCAGCCTGTGGCATGTTCCCTGGGTGCCTGTGCTAAGTTTGAGCAGCTGAAAAAGTCAACCTTTAGCTTTAGTGAAAATAAGATTGTAGAATCTATGCAAACTCTTTTCATCATGTTGCAGCCCCTCAGTCAGATACTAATTTTTTGTATTGACAAGTATATTTCTATCCTGAAAAAGTGCTGCTGGGTATTAACATATTAGGAAGGAGGCCTTCATTTTGTGAGGTGAGAGAATAATAACATTATGTGCTTCCTAAATTAGAGATTATTATAATCTCAACTTTTGCCCTGGACCTAATCAATCTCTTTTACTAGTTAATAATTCATTTAGTTTTGGCTTTAGAGTCTATAACCCTTTAAAGCCTGTAGTTCACTGTAATATCCAGGCAGAGCCTGCCAGCTCCTTTAATGGTACATATGAATATCTGAATGACAAAGCAGCAGCCTTTTGTTTATACCAGTTGAATCAATAGGATATTTTTGCCAATAGCCACACATCTTAATTTAACACATATTTAAGAGACGAAGAAAAACTCCTCTGATTTTGTTTATTGAAAGGACAAATCCTGAAACCTGCATTCAGCCTGAGCCCTCATCCTGGTGGAAGGGCCTTTTCATGGAAGCTGTGGGGAAAAAAATGAACCTTTTCTATGTTGGTAGTACAGTCTTGGGGTTAAATTGGCTTGTGCAGGTAATCTATTGCAGCTCCATGGAATTAGTGAGGGAATGGCTGGCAGTCTGGGGCTGCCCTGTTCTCCCTAGTAGTAATAACATCTAGCAGTGTGCCCCTGCATTGTCTGCTCCCAAAGCATAGAGACCATGTACAATCTTCATTTGCTGTTCCTTACATGCTACAGGCAGCACAGCAGGACTGTGCCTTCAGCTTTAAGGATTAATGTAGAGGTAGGACCTGACTGAAGTATGATCTTAGCAGGCAATACAAGTTTAGAATAAAAGGAAGCTATGAAGTTGTGGACAGCAGTGCTTATGTCTGTAATATGGAATTGCCCTTCCCATGACAGCCAGTCTGCAGATGTGCCCTGTCTTTTAAGGCATCTTAAGGTCAAAAGGAAGTTTTCTAATATCACCTTTCTTTGCTTTTGTAGTCCTTGTAAGGACACAAGGCAGCAGACAGAGCTAAAGTTTCACACTGCTTCTGCCTCACAGTATGGTTCTATAGCAATGTCTAGCTCTTTCATGATGCTTTCCATCACTAGAAATGTTCTGTAAAGGAGCCTGTTTTCTTGTACTGAATTTACAGATGGAGAAAGGAAGGTAACAATAACATAAATATATAATTTAATTTTTATAGGTCTTCCAACTAACTGCCTCAAAATTGCACCCTGGTCACCAAGTCACTGTGGTGTAATCTAACTACATAACAGAGCTTTGCCTGTGTGTACTCAGCCAGAGTGGTACACCTGTTGTTTGTATGGGAAGTCATATATCATGAAACTTCCTGCAGCCATGCCCAGGGAGAGATTGTTTACATTGAACACAAAGGGTAACAAAATAAGCTCTAAGCAATTTTAAGAGCTGTTGGCTTGTACATGTATATAAAAGGCACTAGTATAGAACCTGTGCTTCTTTATTTGGTCAAAAATTAGGCCATTGCTAAGATTTCAAGGCAGGAGGAATTTCTGATCTATCCAGACCCTTCTATGTGGCTGAAAAACATCCTCTGGTTTCCTGACTAGCCTCCTCTGTCCTGTCTATCTTCCACAAATTAATCTCCACAGTCACTCTTTTATCCTGACCTCAGGTCACAGCTCTCCTTTTTCCAAGATCCCTTCATGAAGGTGAACTCTGTCTCTGAGAACAGCTCTACACTAATTCTTTACCATTCTTTCATATTTCTTTGTAGTACGATTCTGACATTTTCTGATAAATTACATCATCCTTCCTAGAAGAGTACAGGGAAGTATTGGAGTATCTCAAATAGCTCAAGATGCTGACTGTTGGTTATCATTAATAAATTAGTCTCCAGGCATTTCTGCCTACACAAGTCGATGAACACATCCTGAATGCAGAACATTACGTAAAAATGGATAGCCCTGAACATCGTCCTCTCAACACAACACACCAAACCAAATGAAATGAATAAAAACTTACAGAAAATATATTCTTGCAATTGTTTGTTCGGTGAGTCTTAAAAAACTAAGTAATGTAAGGTGATGCACAAAGAAATCACAGTTGAGATCAAATTAAAATACAGGGAAGAAACAAAACCAACAGAAGACTAAAAACACCCAGTAATTCTGTTCAAGAAATCACTGCAGAGTGTGAAGGAAGGAAACCATTATGAATTAGTTCTGATTACACAGAAATTAGCATGAGATTGTAATTTGCAGGATCAGGATCAAACCCTGTATAACTGGGTAGTGAATGAAAACAAGACATCTGGTACTGAACTGGTGGCAGTTTACATCCTCTCATGCTCAGTGTCTGCATTCAGATATTGTGACATGCACAGATTCAAAATAACAAAAGCTCATGGTTAAATAGCTCTATAGAAAGTTGCCAGGTTCCTGGAAGGCAATTCAACATCAAAGGTTGTTTGCAACTATAGGAAAAAAAACCTAATAGTTTCTTAGCACCATCTAAGAAATTTCTCCACTATCACAAACTACACTTGCATATAAATGCATTGAAACTGAGTGTAAAGCTCAGAAATTATTTGCAAGTAAAAAAAATGTAGATGAACTTTATGTGCTGACATTTCAGTGAAGATGAGATTAATTTCACTATCTCAACAGGAGCTGAGAAAAAGCTAAACCATGAAGTGATCATAAGTGTTTATACTCAGCAATGAAGATGAAAAGGCACCTCTGAGTTGTCTACTATTAACTAATAACACTACGGACATGAAACTCCTGGAAAAACCAACAGCCAAACAAACTCAAAAGTTCATGGAGGTCAAAAAAACAAAACAAACAAACTCAAAAGTTCATGGAGGTCCAGATCCCTGACTGCCCATGGAAATGCCAAATAACATGTTTGTTGAAACGCAGTAGTAATAGGTATTTGTGCATTGTCAAGTATTAGTCAAGATGAGGACACAGGTGTTGCATCTTGAAAAACGATTTTGCTTGAAGGTGCACAGATTACTCACAGGCCACAGAAAACAGGAAATTATTGCTGTCACGGGACTTCAGAATAGGGGTGAACACACCATGCCTCACCAACTCAAATAGTAATGGAGGTGATTTAAACCTGTATTATCTTGTCAAAACAACTGTGAGTGCAAAGGATTCTAACATCAAAGGATCAAATATATATGAGATCTGCAAAAGTGCTTCCAAAGTTCAGCACCCTTCTAGGACCTGAGGTGGAAAGCTCAAGTGACAAATATAAACCAAAGGCTTTAAAGTCCTTAGCAAATACTAAGTATCACTTCATAATTGAAATGTCTGTGGGAAAAACTACTTGGACACAATGGACAGCAGTTGATGGAACAAATGATGGATAGACTGCTCTAGTAGTCTATCCAAAGACTCAATGACAGATCTAAAAACTATAACTTCCTTCAGGTTACCGGACGCTCCATAAACAGAGTTAAGCAGACGAAACCAGAGAATCAAGGGGAAGTATTACAGTGATGCAGGAAACCCAGTGGAAAAGTAATCTTTTCAAACTCATGGGAAAAAAAAAACAACCCCTATGTGTAATTATATATATTGTATAACAGAGGAGGATTAGGAGAAAGACAAGGAATAATACTCTCATGCCAGGAAAATGCAGTCATATAATTCAAACTCCTGATCCAGAAGAAAATATTTTGGTTTATTTGCAAGTGTTTTAGCTTACATGTTGTCATGAGATGACAGCAGATTATACTTAATGTTGTTATGAAGGACATGTGGCCTGATCACTATCATAAGACAGATATCACCACAAAAAAACTGTTGTGTTATAGGAAAAATTCCTGCCAGAATAAGTAGGGATTGTTTTCTCTTCCAGCAATTTCAGAAGCCTGTGATTGTGCAGAAATGAATACAGTTGGGGCTCTGCTCTATTGAAAGTCTCCAGGTATTCATGCAGTGGAAATATAGGAATAACAGGAAATCAGTACCTCAGCTTGATATTAAGGAGATTTACTCATTTACTGGCACTGTTTTGTATCAGATGAGAAATAAGGAAAAAGATTGTGAACATGAGCTGTAGATTCCCATTGCAATTTTTGTAACAGTAGAAGGGTACTATTAGCATCACTACATTTTGACTGGGTCCACCTATGTTTTGGCTTCAGCTTCAAATGGAGATTGTGTTTTGCCTTGCTTTGTCTTCTAAACTGGTCTTCAGAGTTGATATGTCTCACAGATTCTGGCTTCCACCTCAAAGAGCTTTACTTCAGTGGACGTCAAAGATCCTCCTACAAATTTTACAGATAACACTGATGCCTCAGGTTTTAGCTTTTATGTTTTTCAGATTCTGTGCTGCTTTAGTGTGCAGTTCTGAGCTTCATATTAAGGGATAGTAAGCTCTCTTCACAGAGTAGGAAGACAAAACAATTCCTTCTCTAGCTGGGGACCAAGGACAACTGATCCAAATCTCAGGCCCAAGAGCATAAACAATGAAGAGAGAAGAGGAAGGATAAAACTTCATGGCCTGGAGCTGTGGTTGGACAACTGACTCCAGTATGCTGGTTGACCAGAACTTACAGGGGTGAGGGACCTCATGACTGGTTGTCTGTTTTGTGACCATTTTGGGTTCATCTTGGGTATAGCCCTGGCTGGGCTCTTGTACTGCCCAAGGTGTATCCATCGAGGCCTTCTATTAAATACCTGCTTTATTCTTTAACTCTGTCTAGCCTCTGTTCTAGGTCAGCCTTCACAAGGCATCAGTTCTGGCGACTCTGGTGGGACAGAAGACATCTGAAAAACCCCCTGGACCAGAGCCAGAGGAACATCCAGCTCCTTAGGAGAAAGGGATTATACAAATATATTATATAATCACTGTAATTTTTTTATTATAGACTTGATAGCAGTAAGAACTGACTACTACATCTCTTCTTGAAAGGGAGGTGCAATAGATTATCAGCATGTCTCAACAGAATGTTTCATAATATTAGCATACTCTAAGTGCAAAAGAAACCTGATGAAATTGCAGAAGAGCTACTCAAACACACTACTGCAAATCATTCCCAAACTCTGATGGTGCAGTTTTTATAAGGGAAGATCTAATGATGCACTGTTTGTTATCACGCTGCCATGGCCACCTAGTAAGGAACATGCTTCAACCAAAGTCAAATTACACAACACTTGGCATAAGTTCTCTGTTGGACAAAAAACCAAGGGTCCTCTGCCAAGTATGTTGGTGGATGAAATAAACAGTGCTCATGAAGGAGAAAAGAATGTCACATTCTTCATGCTAAATTTCTTTCTAATGCCCATGCATTCACAGTGAAGCCCAAACTTAGATGTACTCCATCTGCTGGAGATATTTCCAGAGACAGATATCCCAGCCTCTTCCAAATGGCCACTCCCACTGCCTCCCTTTGCCACATTCCCCATGTGCTATACAGGAATTGTTATGTGGCTTCTCTCCTAGGCTTGTAAGTTGCTATCTTATCAGCTGTCTTGAGTGTTAGAGCAAACTTTGAGCCACGTGGTTATTATGAATATTAGTATTAAGACTTTTCCTGATTGGAAACTGATTACTTAACAGGCAGACAACAACCACGTAGGATTAGGAGTGGGCAATGGATTGCCTGACCAAGGTGACCGCAGGGACAATGAAGTGAAGAGCTTCTCAGCCATGTGGAGAGGACAAGAAACTCAAACCATAATGAAAACTTCTGTTAACTCTAAAATATAATGTCTGGACATGGTCCTAGGAACACAGGTTTGGATTAAAAAAAATAATTTCTTCACTTGTCGGGAATGACTGGTTTAGATCACTTAAAGAATGGACATCAAAGGAATTAGAAAAAGCAGGTTTAATATAAATTTAATGAAAGCACGACTTCACGGAGTTCAGTTGCAAGTTCAGTCTATTACTTGCTACAGGGCTGGAACATACAAAGGAAAAATAGATTATAATCAATTTAGAATGGTTTACATGGAGACCAGAGATGCAAAAGGACAAAGGAGACCTTCCCACTGAATCATGAGGTTTAGCAGGGACCCCTTGCTTCCTAAACTCCTGATGCAGTCTAAGTACAGCTAGGTCCAATCTTAGTCTCAGATTGGGTAAGTGGTTTATATTTAAAGGCTTTAGCAGCACTTAATCAAGGATTAATTGAATGTTTACCAAGTGACTCAGTAGGATTTACTACAACCACAACAGTGACTTTATTACAGATCTGAGATGGCAATATTCATACTATACTTGCTATTGGATTTAAATCAATTCAAACACACATGCACCTAGGCACAAATATATATATACATAACTATATAAGGATATACCAGTTAAAATTTGTTTTGAAATACTCACATCAAATGCATTGTTATTTCTCAATGGGCAAGGCTTGAGCCTTGAGGAGCGGTTGGGAGTATCAGCCTAGGACCTGTCCTTGGCTTTCAGTGGCAGTCCTCTGAGTTTTGTAAACGTGAGAGTTGGTGAGCTCAGAGACGTGTCCTACTCCAAGGGAGGTGCTGGTAGCAGCCCACTGTGCTTCAGGAAATCTCAAAGGGTGTCCCCTAGAACCACTGTTTGTAGGCTCCCGAAAAAAATTTGATTTAGTTATCAGTAAATTTCCATCCTGGCCTCAATACAGGTCAATAACTACTGTAATATTCAAAAGTCCAGTCACAATGGTACCATTCCACTCAGGCTACAAATTGGGTACAAATTGGAATGATCCAAGGCTATAATGGGGTGATAGATTATCTCTTTTTCCCCACTGTAGTGAGGCAACAAGAGTACCTGGTATGATCAGTGCTGTCCCAGCCTTAGCACTGTAAGAGTTCCTGCTGGGGTCAATGGACACTTCCTACAACTCATTATACAAAAGCTGAGGCCTAATGAGAATTCCTGAGATCACTGAGTGGCCCCAAGGAGGGAGAAACAGAATGCATCACCACATCTCTAAACAGATAGCTCAGCACAAGAGGAACTACAACTGCTGATATTGGCCTGGATGATGGGAACAGAATCATAGAATCATTAAATGTCCTGAGTTGGAAGGGACTCACAGTTGAAATGCAACTATGAAAAAGTCTTAGAATAACACTTGTATTCAGTGGTTGTGCAGGAATAATAAACAGAGGAAAATCCTGCATCCAAAAAACCCCTTAAAAACTCCAATGAAGAGCACTTTAAAGATGACTAAAGGGTAGAATGGAGGTGATATTCAGATTATATTAAGGACACCATACTTGAAGTTCAGAGTATCTGTAAGCCACCTGTCTGTAGCAGTTTTAGAATTATTGAAAAGGCCAACATGAGTAAAGAGCAAGATAAAGGAGAGTTTTGAATCCCTCATGGCATTTTTTGTGGCTGTTTAGTCTGGAGAACAGATACCTCACAGTGAATCTTGTCAATATGGATTAACACCTGATGATAGTGGAGTAAAGAAGATAGAGCCAGACCCCCCTCAGCAGTATCCAAGTGGAAATGAGCACAAATTAAAATGCAAGAAATTCTCTCCTTTTCTTTTAAAAATATCGTAAAAGTGCATTTGTGATGAAGAGCACTGACCTGGCTGTTACCACCCCAGAATGAATGGGAGGGCAGGACTTCAAACAGACAAGTACTGTTTAAAGTGTAGGAGTAAAAGGACAGGAATAAATAGGCAAAGGAAGGATTTAGGAAACATTATAATGTACAGATCTACAAAAATGTTAGCTCAGGGCTAATCGGTAACCATTAAAACAAA
The DNA here is from genome assembly GCF_015832195.1 of Motacilla alba alba. Taxonomy (NCBI): domain Eukaryota; kingdom Metazoa; phylum Chordata; class Aves; order Passeriformes; family Motacillidae; genus Motacilla; species Motacilla alba. Next base: position 15,978,142 of record NC_052017.1, on the reverse strand, counting down.
CCAACTGTTAGAAAATATTAAAAAACTCTCATAGAATAAACCAGAAACATCTTACTTTCAGCCCTAAGGGTATTATATTTTCTGTACTTTCTCTAGTTTAGTCTTCTCATCTGAAAAATGATACATCAGGGAAGTAACTGTACAGCAAAGTGAAAAGATGTTAATTAAAGTTTTAATGGCTTCCATATGAAGAACAATTAAACAGATCATGATTCTTCTGGCTAAAAAATTAGAACTATGGGAGGGTATGTGGAAATCTACAAAATCATGTGTGGTATAGACTAAGCAAAGAGACAGTTGCTCACAGTTGTGCCTAATCTAAGAAGGGACATCAAATGCAGGCAACACGTAGAAAGAATAAAACAAAAATAAAGATATTTATGGAGTTAATTTGTGCAACTCTGCCACAGGAGGCTCTATGTGCTCTTTTGGGTTAAGAATACCTGGATCAGAAATTACTTTCTATGAAGAGAAATACTGCTATTCTTTAGGAGAAATACAGCTATTATATATGAAGACACCATCACAATGGGCTCAAAAAGGCCTAGGTCACAAGCTGCTCCAGTCTGCAGTCACACTCTTGGCAAGTGCTGTTTCATGCTTGTCCTGTCTGTATGCTGTTGCCTAAGCAAAGCCACTATCACTGGTGACAGATGGACTCTGCTCTGACCTGATAAAACTGTTGCCATAGTAGGCCCTGATTTCCCTCCACATAAATTTACATTTCTGTGTGCATTTCTTTCAATGATCATTGTAGATTTAATACAAATTGGTTTTTGGCTTACTTGGCAATCCCTGCCTTGACATTATGTCTCTGTCCTTTGCCCACTAGATTCTCTGATTTACCAGAATTGCTTCACACAGTGTTGTGCAAAGAGCAGGATACTGATGGCAGAGGTTAGACAATCCACCCTGTCCCATTCTCAGAGCTAATCCTGCAGGCGCGTGCGATCTAATGCTGGATGAGGTGTGTTATCCCTTCAGAGGGGATTATGGATAAGATAGTCTCACAGCAGGGAAGGGGTTATTCCTTCCCTTCCCCCTTAACATTATATTACGTACTGAAAACAACTGGGGAAGGAGAAATAAGTTCTTTATTAAATGCAAACTCACTCCATTCCATATTTCCCCCCCACCTTGAAATGATAATTTGAAGTACACCCTCTTTGAAAGAGTTCTTTCAGAACAGCTGCTTTCTGAGAAGGAACCCAAGTTGTTCTGCTTGTGAGAAATACAGACACTGCTTAAGCAGGAAGGTGCTGCACACAGATGCATGGCTACTTTGTCTCCTTTAACAGGTCTATTGTATTCATAAAATCCATCTTTAGCTGTCCACCAACACAGGAAATCTAAAGAAAATCCTAGACTGCCTGTTGAAAAACTGAGGCACCAGTGAGGAAATAGTAAGGTTTGGACATGTATTAGTTGGTTTTACTTCATTAAGACTGAGAGGAAACACTTCCATCAATTTGGTCTGTCAGATAATCTCTGATTTCTGGTTGAGAGGATTGATTTGTTCACAGATGACACCAAGCTGGGTGGGAGTGTTGTGGTGGAGGGCAGGAAGTCTCTGTTGGGAGATCTGGAGATCATGTCACAGGTTGTGACACGGCCTCATGCTGTGCCAGGGAATGTTTAGGTTGGACATAATGAGAAATTTCTTCACAGAAAGGGTTGTAAAACACTGGAATGGGCTGCCCAGGGAAGTGGTAGAGTCCGTGTCCCTGGGGGTGTTTAAAGAAGACTGGATGTAGCACTCAGTGCCATGGTCTACTTGACAGGGTGGTGATCACTCAAAGGTTGGACTCAATGATCTCAAAGGTCTTTTCCACTGTAAGCAATCCTGGGATCTGAGTGGTAAACATATTATATATTGCGCTCCACTGGATACAACTAAACTTGCTATGAAAAAAGACAAATTCACAGCACTCACAGTTCAGTATGTTCATGAAGCGCACATGAAGAGCAACTGTGGGAAAACTCTAACATCCAAACTTTGTTGTTTTTACTGTGCCCTTTGAAATCTCATGTTGTCTCATCCTTTTCATTGTTGATGCAGTACATGATCGATTCACTTCAAATAGCAAAGCTCTTTTCTTATTGTGTAAAACGTAATCTATGTTTTGTAAGGAATCTAACATTTCTAAACAGTAATCTACTCTCTCATTGTTATTTGCAATTGCAATGGTTGCTTTAGAGACATTTAAAAAATAGTATTTAGGTCTTACAGTACTAAAAGCTGTCCTTGGTATAAGGTTCATTACACAATGCAGAAAGATAAATTGTTGGTATTAAGATTACTGCTTGAGTACTCGGGATTAAATGATTAGCCAATTTATCTGAACCAAATTTTATGTAAGTAGGAAGTGGCTAGTCTTTGTCATAATTTTCAGTAGAGAAGTAAGATGGGGTGTCTCATAAGTTACACCTTGTATCTAGCAAAATAAAACCGCAAAGCATGCAATCAAGTTTTTAATTTTATTTTCAGCAATCACAATATTCTAGCACAAAATCAGCAATCCACTGATGGTTATTATGCAGGTCTCAGTTAATGATCTTCAATGTTGGTTTCCTCTGAAAAACACTGGCATATCATTCTCATACACAACCATGGCTCTTTGAGTGGCTGAAACAACATTTTATCTGTTGTTCTTCCCCAAACCAGTTTCTGTCACAGCCCCAATGCTTTTTTAAACTGTGTTGACTATAAGCAGTGTTTTTTAATTGCCCAGAGCTAATGTGCTTATAGTCTTAAATCCCCCTTACTGTTCACAGAAACCAAGCAGACACTGAGAAGATCAACAGATGGGAGTGCCCAGCTCTGGCTGCTGTTGGAAGGGGAGAGAGAAAGACAATTATGTAGTTTCTTCATAAAAATAGGCTGGATTCTTTAGAAAAGGAGTGGCCAGACATAGCAGAGTCATTTACATTGCAGTGTGGTCTCCAGAGGAATCCTGCCCAGAGTTCTGGGACTGCTGCAGCACTTTCACTCCGTGCTTTAATTCATCGAATGTGAATCATATAGATGTGCTGAGTGTGTTTAAGGATGTCACACAGAGAAGGAACCTCCTTTAATATGACACATATAGTGCCAGTTTTACAAACCTTGCAAATTACCTCATGAAGCAGCAAAAAAGAATGAGTGTGTGTATGTGTGTCATCTCTGCTGGGTGGGACTGGTGAGTTTAGCAATCATGCTTGTTTCACTGTGAATCATAACTCCTGACTCGCTGCCACAACAACATATGGGTCAGCCTCACAATGTGGAAATGGGACAGCAGAATCACTCTCTGCAGCAGTACATTGCTGTCAACTTCTCTCTGAAGTGGCTGAGCTTCTCAGTTTCTGCTGCACATTGCGCATGACTGGCCTAAGAAAATCTTTGAGAGTGTCAATGAATTAAGGACTTTGTCACCTCAAGAAGTGCATGCTCCTGAGACTTGTGTGTACCTAGACAGCCTAAACAGAACCTATACATTTCAAGGCCTGTTTTCACTTGTGATGGCATAGAGAGACAGGAGGGCAGCCATGTAGTTAAGGGGACACTCTCCCATCCTGAATTTCAGAGTTTATGCTAAACAAAGCAGTGCTGGCAGTTTAACTCCCTTGACCCATTGCTGTTTCTGCAGTCTTCTAATAGCACACACCATTATCCCCACATTGAAGTTGTGGAAGTGAGGCAGATGGTTCAAGTGAACTTACCAAAGGCTCCCAGGTGTCTTTCAGACACAGAATGAGACTGAGGGAGCTCTTTGTTGTTCATTCCAGGTTGTCTCTCACGGTAATGGCTGATTATTATTGACACACTTGTCTCTGTTGCCAAGGTTACCCTGCAGCTGGTTCAGCAGGAACAAACTGGGTGGAGGTCCTTCTCACCTTTACTTGCTCTCAGTGCCTGCGTAAGGGCACTGCACTATGCAACTGCTGTACAGTCCCCTGAGAGTACCTGAAGTGCAGTGGTCCTTTCTTTACTGATCCCAGCCCTGAGGGAGTGACTATGAATAGTCTCCCACCTGTTTTCATGGTCAAAGATACAGCCAAGTCTGTAATCCAATGGACAGGGAATTTTAATGGTGAGAGTACACGATATCATCGCCAAGATGTCCCTCCTTTGTCGCATCCCTGAAGTAATCAAAAGCTCAGGAACACTGATTGCATGCATTTGCACAAGCTGAGATGGACCTGACATTGCTCTAGTCTGAGCCCTGTATCAAACCAGGAACCAGGCAGGCTTCATGCAAGACTGTAAAGAGTGAGGGGAAGGGCAAAGTTGATGTCTGTCTGTCTGTCTCTGTCTCCCCATAGCAGTGACCTGCCTTGGAATAAGTTATGCCAGTTTTCCACCATCAGACTGCTTCCCTTAGCAGTGTATCTAGAATACAGAAATTATATATCCATAATTATTTATAAATATTATCTCCAATGTTCTTCTAGGAGGACTGATTATCAGGCAGGGCTAACCACACTGCTATGGCTTGACCCTGCCACATCTGAGGTCAGGATCAAATGGGACAATAAACAATAAAAAGAGAAACCCTCCCAGCCCTATTCAAGGGATTGGGCTAGTTGCTAGGAGTAAACAAGGACTCCTGCAGAGTACGGAAAGGCAGGCAAGGAAAAAGACAGGCACCCATGAACTACAGCAGGTTAGATGTCTCTCCCAGTTCAGAGATGACTTCAATGAAGAAACTATACAAAAATTTGTTGAAAGATGTTCTAAACATTGTACATCTTTCAATGAATAAATAATATTCTTGTTTTGAAGGACTGAGGCACCTTAATTATCCAATAGATGGTTCCTGCAATAGGCCTGGTTTTGCAGAATTAAAATAGATATGCAGACAGCAAACAGGCTGACTGCAGCACTCAGATTCAGTCTCAAGGTGAGAGACTACATAGTTCCACCTGAAGGAGGACAACCTGGAGAAATACCTGTTCTCAAAGGGCATGCCTAAGAAGGTCTAAAACATCACATCCATAAGTATGAGTTACAGAATTGTTCATTTAGGGCAGGTTTTCCCTTTTTTCTTGCATATGCTCATCATTCAAGTTCTGAATGCCATCCTGACCAACCCTTCATTCTGAGTGAGGTAGAGCATTATGATGTGAATCAGGACTAATATCCACATGGAATAGTTTAATTCTATGGCTGCAGTGGGAAAAAAACAAATCCCAGAATACAAATACTCTCTGACTTCAAGAGATTCAGTAGCCTTAGTGAAATACTTTGCTCTTTGGATATGCCTTCCAAATTCAAATCCTCATCCTGATCCATGCTAAGACCCCGCAGTTCCTGCACACTTCAACAAAAACTGGAGAGTGTAGACATTCTGCTTTCTCACACAACTGCAAAGCACAATCCAAACTACAAAAACTGTCATACCTCCAAAAATTTTAGATTATTCATTACAAACAGGCACAGTGCTGTTGTAAACACAGCCAGATGTTTGCACATTTAATTATAGAATATGTTTCCATAGTTTAATAGGATAATTACTGTTATTGTACTCATCCTGGGAGTTATTTTTCTGAGGTAAAAAAGTCGGGAGACCAGATCCTGAAAGTGGAAGAAGCCAGGGAACAGAGAGGTTTACCACAAAAACACAAGAGAACGGTTTCTGTGTTGACCCTGGAACTCAGGTGAAGGCAAATGCTCAGCAGAGTCAGGAGTCTGCTGGAAGAGCTGTGCCCTCTGCAGCCATCGCTCTGACAAAAACCACGATGGCCTAACAAGTGCAGCTGCCTTGTGCAAAGTGCTGACATGGCTTGATCTCTTCCTTTGGAGCGACTGGTTGTGTGACTGACTGATGTGACTATGGAGGAGCCTGAACTTGTTTCTATTTGATGGAGTCTGTCTCTGGCCTGTCCAGAGGCTGCCCAGATAGGCCAAGGACTACATCATCGGTCGAGGAATCGCACATCTGACATGTATGCTGTTAATTTTAGAAGAGTTGCATTTGTTTACACATGGCCCGAGGTTGGTTTCAAGCCATAATAGCAGGTTAGCTGAATTGGTTATAAAGAGAATTTCTCATAGGAATCGGGAAAAAAAAAAACGACCAAACAACATTTTTGGCTTTTAACAGAGAATGCAAGATGCTGGTAGAAAAGCAAGTGGGTGTCCCGTACTAGCTGGCCTCCAGGGCCGGTTTATCCCCAGACGAGCCCATGTTTTGGGAGCAGGCTCCGGACCAGCTGCTCCCCGCGGGAGGCGGCAGCTGGCCCGGCTCTGGCACCGGGCGCTGGCCGCCCGCCTTGGTGCGGCGCAAGCAATCGCACAGTCAGTGAGGCTGGAAAAGACCTCTGAGCTCATCGAGTCCAAGCGGTGACCGATCCGCCTTGTCAACCACACCGCAGCGCTGCGTGCCACGTCCAGTCCTTCTTTAAACACCTGCAGGGGCGGGGGCTCCACCACCTCCCCGAACAGCCCATTCCAATGTCTAATAACCCGCTGCCATTTTATTTGCTGTCTTTTCTCCCCTCGGCCACGGATTCTGACACCGCCAGCAGCTGCAAACCCCGCCGGGCCCCCCCCGCTCCCCTCAGGTCACGGCCCGGCCGCGCAGCTCCCCGCGGCGGGCCCCGCGCATGCGCGCACCGCCCGGCCCGCCCCGCCCGCTGTAAACAAACCGCGGGCGGCCCCGCGCAGGCGCAGCGCCGCCGCCGCAGCTGCGCACGGAGCGTCGGGCGGTCGGGGCCGGTCCGGGGGCGCTGCCGGGATGGACGAGGACGTGCTGACCACCCTGAAGATCCTCATCATCGGCGAGAGCGGCGTCGGCAAGTCCAGGTGAGGGGACGCCCGCCAGCCTTCGACAGCCTCTGCTGGCCGGCCGGCTCCGGCCTAGGCCCCTTGTCGGACAATGCCGTCTGGGCGTGGCCTGCGCCCCGCAGGGCCGGGCCCGCGGGGGGAGCTCCCTTCCCCGCCAGCTCTCCCCTCACCCCCTCCTCCTCCTCCTCCTTCTCCTCTTCTTCCCCCTCCTCCGCGCTCCCGCAGCCGCCGGCCCCGAGCTGGTGTCTGTCCGGCTCAGCTGCCCGCCCATGAAGCGGGGGTTCTGTCGGGCTGCCCCTGTGCCCGGGGCAGCGTTGCGTCGTGCGGAGATAGGTGCCCTTGTACAGCTCCACAGCGCTTTGGGGTTAACGTCTAGTCCGTAATACCTGTGTGCAGAGTCTCAAGTGACCCAGCATTGGGTGTGTGAGGGGGAGCACGGGGACGCAGCAAAGTGGTTCTAAAGCAGGTTTTTTGCCACTTATAGACTTTATCAAGTACATTGAGGTTGAGTTCTTCCTCCCTGCTGTATTCATGGCTTTGACTAAGGTGTAGATAGCAGCGCTAAGGAGTTGGGATTTTATTTGTGTGTTGTTGGTTTTTTTTAAAACTTTTTTTGATAGTAATATAGTTCTTACTAAAGGGTTTGGGATATAAATGCAGGAGGACGTCTGGGAATGTACCACACAGGTAATTTTATATTTGATATTTTTGTGGCAATAACATATGTCCTCTGCCATGACCCCAAATTACATACGAGTTGCTATTTAGGGAAAAAAGGTGCCCATATTTGTTCAAAGTCTGTCAGTCACTCGTTTGAGTTAGCTGCTGAATTGATAATAAGTACAGTAGGGCCCTGGTGACAGACATGACCTGAGCAAATTTCTTTTAGTTGATGTCACCTCCCATATGAGTGCCCATATGGAAGAATTTTTCCTGGGGCAGATAAAACACAGGGGTTTTACATACCTATTTATAGACATGTTTCATTACATCAGAAAGCTTGCTAAAAGAGGCTTTATGTGGAGGAAATAAAAATGCTATTAAACGGTAACAGTGGAGTTGTTCAGGTACAGGAACTTATTATTGAAATATTCCTAAATTTGTGTCTCTTACCTCTTGGTTGACTAGGAAAGGTCAGATGCTAAACAGGTAGTAGCAAGGTGGAGTAAGTGGTTGGAGTCCTGACTTCTGAACAAATGCTGTCTTAAACATGGTCCCTGTGAGGGTGCTGTGCTTTGTAGAACATGATAGCTACATATGAATAAAAGGTAGAAGTTGGCTGGGCTGGGCAAGCAAGACTGGTAAAATGATGGTTTTATTCTAGTAGCAGTATAAGGGTTCCATAATTTCTCTGTTCTGAATGAAACTAGTATTGGTTGTAACTAAAGATAGCTGCTCTTAAATAGTATACTTATAGAACTATCTGTGAAATCTAAAAATATGTGTGCTGTGATTTAAAAAAAAAATTATTATTTTAATTATTTTTTGGTGAGTAAAGCTACCATTTGCTTTTGGGTTTCTGGAGTAAGGAGAGAAAAAGAGTTGGTCTGAGATTAACTTGGAGTCGTCACTCATCCTCATTGAAATAAAGGAATTTCAGTGGTCACTGTTTTTGTCAATGCAGGACTGTGTCCAAATGCTAAAAACCACTTGACTTCTAAATTCACATGCAAAAAGAGGAGAAAAGAACAGGGTGGTGGGGAAGACCAAAAAGTAAATAAGGCTTTGTTTTGTTTCTCTATCCTGGAAATGAGTAGAAGCTGTGGTCGTAGCAAACAGCTGCTTGCCACATGCACTTGCCACAGATGCACGAGACTGTTGATTTTAGGAACTGCATGCTCAGAGTCTTTGTCTCTCACAAAAATATTTACATTTGACACCAGTGGCATTATGGGCACTTTTTTAAGGGACCCTGCATTGCTGTGGTGTGATGTGCTGTTTAATCTTAGCTGCAACTTTTTCTCTTGGTAGCAAACACATTCATCACCATGGAGGAAATGTTGTGTGCATGAGTTGTTCATACAAAGAAATACAAAATCATGAAATGCTGGGGAGCTATTTCTACTCTTGAGCTTCTGTGACTTTATTTCTCATGGGTGTTGTCCTTGCTGTTCCCCTGTGTGCCCAGTTCAAGGAGTTATTTCTGGAATGAAAAGCTGACTTGGAATTTATTTCTCAAGATTACAGAAATACTGTGTGAAGCAATATTGAAGCAAAACAAAAAAGACTACTTTTGTACTGAATTCTGGGAGAAGAAAAATAGAATAAGGTTGAAGTAAAATGCTTTGCAAAGCAGATCACATAACTGTTCAGGCAACTGCTTTGACAACTTGTGTGGTACTTTGTTTTCAAAGAGACATTCTTGGTAGTACCTGCAGAGATATGGGCTCAGGTAGCAGAGCGTGTCTGCTCTGTTCTTTTCTTTTTTCCATATATTATCTCCTACCAAAAAAAATTAAAAAATCAGATGTGAGTTTATTTAGCTATGTGATCTTGCTGTTCCTTTCTGACTTGTAATTTATGGGCTTTCAGCAAGGTATGGATGTGCTGCAATAATAATATCTCTTTTTTTTTCTTTTTTCCTATCAGCCTTTTGCTGCGGTTCACAGATGATACGTTTGACCCAGAACTTGCAGCAACAATTGGTAAGTATGTGCTGATACTACCTTAGAAAAACTGATAACATTTTCAGTGTAAAATTGTGGTTTGTTCACACTTGTCTAACATACAGTTCTGTAAGAGCTACTACTCTCCTACTGATTTAACTGTGCAAAATAGCTGTCAGGTTTTTGACTAATAATTTTGCTGTCCAGGCCTTGTGTCTGTGTAATATGATACTTGGTAGCTGTCTTCAGACTCTGTAGCAGGTAGTGTTAACTCTTCCAACTTCTGACCATACTGGAGTGCACTGGGCTCTGCGTGGCATCTGCTTTTCCTCTGTAGAGAGGAAATTACAATGTGGCTTTTTTTTCTTCTGCTTAGCAATCAGTTCCTGGCAGCTAGGCTCCTGAGGAAAGTGGAAGAGAGCCAAGAATCTAGAGCTGCTGGGGAAAAAGGCAGTGACGTGTCATTGCTGTGCTGTTATTATACCTACCAGCATGGGTCAGTTGTGCTGGGGGAGAGTGCTCCAGAATGCAGGATACACTAAGTGGATTGGCTCTCAAAGGAAGCAAAATGGAAATTTTAAGATTGTGATGCAACTCTGTGCCAAAGTAATAACTGAAATTATGGAGAATAGAGATACTTTTTCACACCATCATTTCAGTTGCATTTTTTACTTTCTATGTAGGAAGAGTTCTGTCTAAGAGCTTATATAGAGTTTTTTCTTTTGAGTTCAGCTGCTGGTAAGCAAAACCAGCTCTATTTTATTAAGAATTAAATAAACTGAACTTTTTTTTCATTAACATTTATAAGATTCAGGAGTACTATTTCATATAAAGCGCTGAGAAGCCAAGGGGAGGAACGTTGCCTGTTTTTGTTCATTCCATTGCTTATAAAAAATGAAGTTGTGCAAGTAGCCCCACCTCAGTTCATGAGGGAGGATAGCGTGGAAGGAAACAGGAATGAAATAGATCAGGTGGTGAAGATGGCAATCTTGGATTCTAATCTAATTGTTTTGGCACTGTATATACTTCAGGTCCTGTTACTTTCTTGATATGCCAAACATGCGAGCCAGGCAGTTAGTGCAAAATAGCTACTTCAGCTTTCATGATGTTTTGGATACCTAAAGAGTAGCTCAGTCTCTGAGTGGGCATCTTTATCGTTTGGGGTTTTTTTGTTTGTTTTTAATGATGGGGTTTCTTTTTTTTCCATTCTGCTGTTTGTGTCTGTGTCAAAAACTGGCATCATTTGAGAAACGAAGGAAATATTTCCTGAAGTAATTCTTCTTCGGGTTTGTAAACATGCACAACAGCATGTGTGGTAGCTAATCGCTGATTGTTAAATAGCAACAATTCAAGGTTGATGCTGGCAGATCCTACTCTGCTCTATTTCTGGTATGGAAAAGGAGGAAGAGTACTCAACGTAAGCATTACTTCAGATAGAATTTGAGTTCTGAAACAAATATACTAATCTGGAATGAATGTGATCATTTGGCAGGGAAAGTCAGTTTCTAGAGACTGAGAAATGCTGGCATAGACCAATCACCCTGTTAGGCCCAACCAGCTGATGTTTGAGGTAGTGCTGTGCAGTACAGCTACTGTGACCCCAGCTGTGCAATTCCTACAGCATGATGTGTGGGGCTCCTAGAGGGTAGCAGATTCATTTTTTTTGTCAGCTTAACTGGAAGAGGACAGAGTCTGGGCTCTTATTTGTTTTCTCGTTTTTCTTTTTAAACTACTACCCAGTACCATTGCCTCTTTTCTGGTGGATGTATTTCTCAGAAGCAAAATGTCACCTTTCAATTCAGGACGTGATTTGTTGTCCATATCGATAAAGCAGTTGGAGTGAGTTCCTAGAGGTAACTCTTCTGCTGCATGAAGACAAACCCTAGATGTCTTTTCCAGTACTTACAAGATGGTGAAATGTCAGAACACTTTGTGAGTCTTGGCTTGGAGTTCTCTTTGTGCTAATTAGACATTCTATTTTGTTTTGAGAGTTGGGGGACAGAAGGACAGAAGAGGTTTTAAAGCCTTTCCTGTTGAAACTGAAGAGTATGGTGCTTTTTCAAAATGAATGGACTATAAATAACGTCTTCTTTCAATGTCATCTGCATACTGATGGCTGAACTGCCTAATGTGACTATATTTTTTAAAATTTGGATTAGAAAGTTAGGAGAACTTTGTTTGGTTTGGTTTTCTTTAAGATATAGCAAGAACTGCACACAAACCCACCGTACTGAGGAAAGCCTTGACAGCAGTACAACTGGTCCCCTGTGATGACCTGTTGAGACAACTTAACCTTCATAGATTGCAGAGACCTATTGGGTGCAATTTAAAAGAAACCTAAATGATTGTTTCATGTGGGTTGTTCTTCAGAACATAGTGAAAATCCTGTGATATTCTTCAAAGAATAAGCTGCTTTTGGCAAATAGTTCAGCTTTAGTAGCTTCAATTGGATTAAACATGTTGTATTTAACCTGGCAGATTACCTGTCCTTGTATTCTCTTGAGGCTGGCTTGTTTGTTGGGCTTCATCACATGGATCTTACCAGATTACTTGTACCCCAGTATTTTCTGTTATCCTTACTGCTCATGCTTGTCTTCACTTGCTTGCTCTCTGTTTAAGGGATTCTAGATAAGTGTTCAGTGCAATCCGTATTTTGCAAATGAAATTATGTATTGCACAGATCTGATGTCTCTTAGCTTTTTAGCTTTATTTGCATTTGGAGCCCTCAAACTCCTAAGCTGTCCAACTTGTCACTTACCTACAACACAAATACTACACTGTAGCTAATTGTGCACTTCCTGTAAACACAGTGTAGCATTAGTGGCCTGAATGTGAGAGCAGTATCAGTGTCAGAGCTGCTTCTTACAGATTGTAAGTCCGTAGTATGTTAGTGTGTAGTGCTGAGGCAGGAGGTGTTAACACACAGGAGTAGAGTCTAGTGGTGCTGTCTTGTTTCTGGCTGCCTTCCAAGGCATGGTGGAAAGCACTGTCAGCTTTCTGCTGTCAAGGGTAGACACATCATTCTTGCAAGGTCAGAACTGATACCTGTCACACAAACATGTCTGTATTTCACTGTTGGTTGTAGGACCCTGTTTGTTCAATTCGACAAGATTTTCTTGAGCCTTAATTTTTTTTTTCTACTTGTCTTTTCTTATAGCAGATAGGCAACCAAAACCCTAAGTATTTAAAAGTTTTCTTTTTGTTAATTGGCTTTTATATATGTTGAGCTCCTTTGTTTGAATTCTATTTTACTTGCCTCAATCACTTTCAGGGGTGGATTTTGGTGTGTTATTAGTTCATTTTCACACTTTTGTTTTTCAACAGTCAGTTTAATGCATAGGGTTTAGTCACTATTTTAGTTTCTTGTTTTACTTGCATTGGTCTTGCAAAATTTAAAGTGAATTTTAAACCAGCAGGAAGGCTAATATAAAGGTGTATATTTCCATTAAATGAAAGCTGATGAACTGTGCAGGCACAAGATACTGAATCTGTTTACTGAATGGAAGGAGGATACTGTGGCTTCAGAATACATAAAATATGTTTGTCTTAAAGAAGAAATTTTCTTTCTTGAAGTTATTATGATGTATTTTGTTAAGTATCCAACAGACTTGTAATATCTGCAGTTACAGGTTTTGGTGCCAGACTAATGGATAAAAGAATGCACTGTGAACTGTTGGACATGCTGACCTAACTGCAGATGGGGATTTTTTGAGTTCAGGGGAAGAAACATGCAATTACAGTGGAAGAAAGAGATTCTTTTAGTCTGAAAGTTACAGCTGAGTGCTGAAAAGAGAACAGAACAGAATGTTCTCTAGGATTGAGTCAAATTGCTAGCGTAGCAGTCTTCGGTGAACTAGGTAACATTCTAAGAACTGGTGTTTAAAATAAAGTTAATAACAACTGTTGTTTTCTGTGAACATAACTGCAGAATATTGTACCATTCCCGTGCATGGTATTGAGCATTATATTACTGCTAAGCTAGGGTCTAAGAGTCCTACTACCTAGTGCAGAATGTTGTCTGAAAAACACCTGAAACTTCAGGGAACACTTCAGTAAGCTGAAGCTGTGAAACAGTGGAATAAAAATTGTATTTATCTTTTTAGAAACAAAGCTCTTTTAAAGTTCAGTGCAACTAAAGTTTTAATCTGTTTCTAATATGCAGTTTCTTAATCATCCTGTATATCCTTTGTGACTTTCGGTTGAATGTGTTTTGGCAGCTGTTTGTATTTGTTTGTAATCTGCGTGAATTTGGGAATGTAAGTGCAGTGCACTCATCCCAAGCTCTACTCATTTTGTGTCAGAATGGTTTAATTCTTTTTCTGATCAGGAATGTGGTGATTGACATTGTAATCCCAAGTACAAAAAGGTTGCTGTTGCACTTGAAAGTTGTTCTTGTGGAAGTGTCAGCTTTCCATACTGCTATTTAATTTTAGAGCTGCTGCCTGGTGAGAAGTGAAAGTCACTCCAAAATGCTTGAAACGTATTTCTTTGTAGTTAGTTGCTATTAGTAACCTAAGGGTTAAATTAAAGCATAATGTGTCATAACTCTGATGAGCCTCTCAGACAGATGTGTGCCACTAAATCCTTTAAATTTGCTGTCACTAGCATGCTGTTCTCCTTGGCCTGAGTTTTGTGCATCTTGTCGTTGAGCAGTTGATAGGCTGCTAGTTCCTGGGGGTTGAGGACACATGAAGGGGGAAGAATTGTCACATGTTGGAGTAGATGACTGACCAGCAGAACCATTACCTTGTCTGTTTGGAGATTGTTTATGAGTAATGAATAGAAAGTTAATCCATTTGAATTATAGACTTGAAAATTTGTCCTGGAATACATGCTTTAGTGCAAGAGATATAATATTTGCCTTACTTCCATAAAATATTTTGAGTCAATGACTTAAAAGGCCCTTAGGCTTTTGCAAAAGCATGTCAGCAAGAAAACCTTACATTTTGAGCAAGGTTCATAAATAGCTAATGGAACTTATTCTTCCTGCTCATGTCAAAACATGGGATTTTTGGAGTTTGATTTTATTTTTTCCATTTCTCCTTATTGTCTTTTTCAAAGATAACTAATATATTTGAAGAGCTAAAATATTTTTCTTCCTCTAGGTGTGGACTTCAAGGTGAAAACTATTTCAGTTGATGGAAACAAAGCTAAACTGGCAATATGGGTAAGTCTAAGTTCTAAGTCTAAATTCTTCATGTGCTGCTTTGCTTTAGGAATAGCTAGGGTTTCTATAATGTATAGTTTTTGTAGAATTCTTTTCTATTAGTATGAAGGTGATTTGGAGAAGTGGGAGGTTAATGCTGCAGAATTCAGAAGTTGCAGTGAACTGTGCAACAATTGGCTGAGAGGGTAGCTCTGCTGCCTGTGAGCTTCTGCAGTACTAATTGCAGATCTGGTTGGGAAAGAAGTAGAGAAAAGGAGGAACTAAGTGGTATCAAATCAGTAGAAGGGTGCACTTCTTTACTAAATTTTGCCTATAACACTGAGGTTGTGTATTAATAGGTTAAGAATTACAGTTGTGTGCTCATATGTTACCTCTTTAGACCCATTTTCTGTCTAAACTTCATAGCCATCATAAGAAGACTTTCATAGGCTCATCATCAGAATTATTTGTAGCAGATGCATTTCAAAGAGAGAGGCAGTATATGTAATCATAGCTTTAGTGTGTTCAACTTCTGCTGTAGTTAAAAGTAGAACTTCCATTACAGCAAGCGAAGAAACAGTACTTCCAAGCTTTTAAAAATTATTCTCCATTGTGGAAGCCAGCCTCCACACTTCTGTGACTTGAAGCATGTTTTTGAATAGTCAGACCCAGTTGTGTCTTCTCATACCTAGCAAGATTAAAACTTTGTTTCTTGTATGAGTAAGATATCAGACCTTTGTTTCTTTGGGAAGTAGTAGTAGAACATGAAACGTGTATTGCAGTGTTCCTGTAGCTTGGAGGGTGCTTCATGCCTCACTAACAAACAAGACTTATGTCTTAGTTACAGTAGTAATCATCAGTGAAATAAATGGGTTTGACAAGGAAAATAAATGCAATAGCTTGACAGAAAATAAAGAATGCATACAGCAGGAAAAACAGACTGATAGCAAAACAAGGAATGATAAGTTAGGGGTTTTTTTCTTTCATTTTGATAAATAGAAAGAAATAATCCTGAGGTAAACTGGAAAAGAAAAGCTTGTGAAGGTGCATCATGACACAAAACCAGTTTTAGATGTGTGACATTGACTGAGTGGCTTGTAGAATGCTGAAGTTTAGTTGGCTTATCCAGGTTCTTTGTCAGGGAATCTACAGTGTTTCATGTGTCACTTCTAACCTGGCTAAATTGATAAAGTTGTTTAAATATTCTGTGCATAAAGCCTTCAATGAGTGTGCACTATAACTCAATCTCTGACAAGAAAACAGCAGTCTAATTTTGGTGGGTTTTGGTTTTTTTTTTTCAGAGCTATTGACCCTTTAAATTTTAGGATGTAAACTCAACTTTGCTTAAAACCAGAGAAACCTCTGACTTATTGCTGCTTCTGCTGTGTTACAGCATGTTAGTCTATTTACCCAGATACTCAATCAAATTTAATTGGACCAAGTGATTGAAGTGAAGGAACTGGTTTTGTTGTCATGGGCTGTGATGCTTGTTAGAAAATCTTAATAATGCACCTATGCTGCTTTCTTGCTGGTTGCTGCAATACTAGCTGCAGAACAAGTGCCTTTGCAGAAATGGCCACCTTACTGTTATATAATCCAGTTACATACTACATCTAGTAGTTCAAAGGTGCTTCCTGGGACAGACTACATAAAATCTCAAAGTTAATGTGTAGTAAAACAGCAGGGGATGGAATAACTCAGCTAATCTGCTAGTGGAATATAATTGAAATCTTACTCTGTATGTTCATTAGAAGTAGAGTGCCTGAAAGCTAAACTGCATTCTGCTCAAATTCTGAATAATGGAACTTTTGAATGGCTTATTAGGATACTGCAGGTCAGGAGCGGTTCAGAACACTAACCCCCAGTTACTACAGAGGTGCACAAGGTGTTATCCTAGGTAAGTATATCTTTACATGCTAGTTCAAATGTTTGGAGTTTTCTCATGCATTGGAGTTACACAAACTCATATAGCCTTTATATAATATCTAAGTGATATTTAAAATCTTTGTATTTATGTTGAACAACTCATATAAAAGCAACTTGGTGTCTCAACTTCTTTTTCATGTAGTCCATTTGACCAGCTTGAGAACCTCTGATTTTTGCATGAGAATAAAAGCTACTGCTAACTGAAAGGATAGCTTGGAGCTGTTGTCCTTCTGCTGTCATGAACTTGTTTTTTATTTATTGCTTTTTATTTTTGCCTGTGCTTACTAAATGCAGAGTAAAAAAAAAAATCCTCAATGTAGTCTCTCTGTATCAGTGTGATACAGCTTTTTCTTCTCCCCATTGTTTTTTTCCTAATGAAATTAATAATATAAACCATGTGCAGTTTGGATGAGGATTTTTGTTATTTGTTTCCCAACTGATGGAATGTTGCTCAGTCAGAATCACTTAGAAAAGACCAGCTGGACGTGTAGAAAGCACCAATCTGTGTTTGAGAAACCCAGGCAAAACCCATAATTTCAGCTTCATGGTGAAGTCTCATTTGTGCTTGTTTTTTTTTTGGTGTATGGAAGTGTGTTTGCTAGGCACTGAGCTGTGAAGTTCTGCTTTTCCACTGCTAGGAGAAGCGGACTAAAGTAAGGGCAAGGATGTACGTTTAATTTTCTTGAAGTTGCTTTTGTCTTTAGAGAATCTTGCTAAGCTATAGTGTCTAGTTAAATTGTTTAATGTGGAATAACATCTGTCATGTGACCTCCTGGTAGGTTTCCCAAGTTGAGAGTTGTGTTATCTTCCTGGTATAGAAGGGTGCTGTCAAAACATGTTGTATCAAGTCACTTGATTGCACTGAACCTGCCACTTAGTTACTGTTGAGAGCTGTAAACAGGCACTGTTTGGAAGATAGGTGGTTCAGCTGTTGACATTTGCTCTCCCCTTTTATTCAATATCTCCTGATATTTCTTTGTTACCTGTCTTCCAAAAAATAAGGTTGTTCATGCAAACCAAGTTACAGATTTGATTGAAAGAAGCTGTTTATGCCTATCTGTACGTGGGATTTGGAAACAAAGGAAAAAAGCACTTTCATAGCTTCAGTACTGAAGGTTGTGCTATCCTGTTTGCATAGCTGTTTAGTGATTTTAGGTATCCTACATGAGGGATCAGCTAGTGTAGAGTTCCTTGGAGAATGATAGTCTCTAGTGTGTAAGCTAGGGTATATCAAGGAATATTTGTCTGAGAACTGTAGGTGGCTGAAGCTTGGAGTTGTTCTGCATCAGTGATTTGAGCTGTTAGATGTCCTCCTTTATTTCCAGTTGTTCGTATAGAAGGTAAATTTGAATCCTTAGAACTCCTTCAGTTTTCTGATTCAAAAAAAAGCCATCATTTTTGCTACTTTTGTAATGTAAGCTGTAATTCTTGGAAAAATATTGTGAAATAATATCACTAATATCTTTCAGTTTATGATGTCACAAGAAGAGATACTTTTGTCAAGCTGGATAACTGGTTAAATGAATTGGAAACTTACTGCACAAGGAATGACATAGTGCAAATGTTAGTTGGAAACAAGATTGATAAGGTAAACCAAATTCAACTGCAGTAAGTAATCTGCTGGTGTATTTTGTTAATAAGGAATATTAATGCTTTGTTTTATTATAGGAAAACCGTGAAGTTGACAGAAATGAAGGCCTCAAATTTGCAAGAAAACATTCCATGTTATTCATAGGTATGTGATAGATACTTGCAGAGATCTTTCTTGATTTTTGTTACATAAGGAACAGTACTGCTTCTGTAGGATTTAGAGTCTTTATGTGTACAGTCCAATTAATGGTATTTCTCACCTGCACTGGGCACTAAGATAATGGGTATTCCTGTTTTTAAAATTGTGCCTGTCCAGATACCTGTTCTAGCTGTGGATGATTATCTAGAAATTCATAAGGATGAAGGGCAGAGTACAGGTTCTCCATAGCGTGATGAAACCTGTTTTGGGTTGGGCTTTTGTCTGATTTCTTTCCCCAGCTGACTTGCTAAATTAATAACAGAAGCAAAATGAAAGAGGGAAAACTGGTGCTAGTGGCCAGCCTTCAGTATAGCAAAATGGCTGGTACCTGAGAGAAATCTGTATTAGAACTGGGATGTAAAAACAGGTAGATATATAATTAACTTATGAATGGTGGGTGGGATTGAATAATGACATAATTATGACTGGAGCAAATATATTGGTCTCATCTTGCTGCAAAATGAAATGGGTCTTGTAGGCAAAGCCATGTAATGATAAATTTAAAAATGGGTGTTGAAGTGACTCTTTATGCATACCTTTATTATGTGTTTCAAGTAAGGATCAGAAGGGATTATTTTACAGGATTATTCCAGTAGCAAAGCAGTTCATTGATATTACTCATTCATTCTTGTACTTAGGCTTGCATTTTTCCTCTCTGACTGAAGACTTATTTTTGTTTTTAGTGCCTTGCTGTGTTTCTTTTTAGCCACAGTGTCAAATGTAGAAATAAAAATTCAAAGTTGAGGCACAAGCTACTAAGTGCAAAAATAAAAATTAGACCGTAAGAGAGAGTGTGTGTGTGTGTATATATATATATATGCATGCTACATATGCTAAGTATCTATGTGGCTGCGTGGATGAGCAGGGCAAGCCCTTGTGGGGCTTGAACAATTTCTGATGGTGTCTGTTGTTCTCGTAACATAACTTGTGGACAGGTTTCTTAGTCTTGGTCAAAGTAAGGATCCTGAGTGAAATTACCTAGAATTCTGCAAACTGCAAAAGGAATGAGATGTGTTACTGCTTTTATCAGATGAGTTTTATCATGGAGACTGACTCAGAATCCTGCAGTATGGATCCTTGATTCCTATGGTCGGTGGTACTACAATTATGATTAATGTGCAGAACTGAAATACAGAACAGCAAACAGGTTTTTCGGACAAGAATCCAAATTTTTCTTACTGGAGTGCCTTCCACAGGAAAATAAAGCTAAGCTATAGCTGTATCTTTATGTTCTGGTGAAGTTTGACTTGAAAGCTCTTCTATTAAAAATATTTTGGGGTGCTACCTGTGTGGTGACAAATCCACATAGTTGCCAATTTTGGCACCACTGTGTTTTTAGGAATAGGTTGTAGAACTTTTTAAGTATGTTGTAGGTTGAAACTTAACTGAAAGAGAAATATTAAACAAGTTACCAGAAGTTATGCTAACACTTGACTTTTTGTGTCTCTTCTCTAGAGGCAAGTGCAAAAACATGTGATGGTGTGCAGTGTGCCTTTGAAGAACTTGTTGAGAAAATCATTCAGACTCCTGGACTGTGGGAAAGTGAAAGCCAAAACAGAGGTGTAAAGTTATCAAACAAGGAAGAAGGATATGGAGGAGGAGGAGCATGTGGTGGATATTGTTCTATGTTATAAACTTTGGGAAGCTTATTCTTTGCATATTTAAACAGATAGTTACATCTTTCTGTACATAAAGTCATTAAATGCTATTTTTAGGGACCTTGCAGTTTGCACATATTTGTTTTGTATCATGGCAGTGAACACTTGTAGAAAAAATGTTCTGCAGCTTTCCCAGTCTGAAAATGTTATGGTAAGCATGCCCGATTTGCAATCTTCAGGTTTTTATAAGTAGCATTAATAATGTGCAAGAACAAATGCACTAAAAATTTTACAACTGTATACATTAATTGTGTAACTATTCTAAACAAATCCATCTAACAAATACTGCATTGTCTGCTCTTTGTCTTATTTTTAAATTCTGTTGAAATTATAGGACTATATAGTGTGCACAGATCTTGGAAACAGTATGAGCTATAAATGTTACATTTCATCTCTTCTAGTAAATGCTTTTTTTAAGGTATTAAAAGCAGCAGGATTATACAGTTCTTAGACAAATCTGCTAAAATTTTGTCTTACAGCAGTGCAGTCTAAAACACAAATTGGCACAGGCCCTAGTTGGCATCAGCACTTTCTTGAAGAGATGCTTTGAAAGCTTCCTTTGCAAAGCTGGGAGACGCCATGTTTTCCTTTTAATCATCACTTCAGTTGATGGCTTAACTGGAGTTTTAATCCTGTGATATTTATATACTAAATTTGTGGTACTCTTGCACTCTAGGTTTTTATGATGGTCTGCTCTAGACTTGCTGCAGAAAGTCTTCATTATTGGCAAGGGGTCTCAGTGATGTCATTGTTCTTTCATTGTGAATCATTTTGCCACACTTCAGTATGGATTCCTAATTTTCTGAAATGTTTGTAATATAAGTTTATCTCAACTGTAGCTCACTGTGACTGTGAGATCTCTTATCACGTCTGCTTTGTGCAGCTACTTATTCAGAAATAAAACTTCTGTCACAGACACTAAATGGGAAGCTATAGGGCTTCTTTATCTCTGTATGAAAAAATACTATTGCAATGAGTATTCACTTGAATTTACTGTATCAAAGCCAATGGTTTGTTTCAGAAGACTTGTATAGACTTAAATAAATTTTTTTCCACAGTATTCAGCTTTTTTTAACCTCTTTCTATTGCAGAGTTCTATATTTTCTAGCACATATTTAAACAACGTCATTTTGTATGTACAAATTATTTCTAAAGGACAGACAAAGATGCTGTGCGGGATTTTTAAGTAATCGAGATAGTGCAGTCAGTAAATGAACTATTAGGCAGTTTCTTGTAGATATAGTGAATGACAGCATCTTTTATTACTACAAGGTTTTGTCTAAATGTCAGCATACGTGACCTGTGTTTTGCAACAGGTCTTGGCTGCTTCTGTTAAAATAAGTTTTCTTCTTCATATGGAAACTTTGTTTTCTATTCTGTTTTATACTTGATAGAAAACTACCAAAATTTGAAGGCTTAACCATGCTAGTTGTTTTTTCTAAATATTGTATCTAGTATTGTTAATGTAGTAGGATAATTTAAATATGTAAATGTAATTAACATTAAATATGCATAAACATTATATTAAAATCTTAGATTTGCATTACTGTTGCATGCAGAATATGTGGGTTGAGCAAATCGTGTTTGTTAGCATTGAGGTCAAAGGATTTTGGCTTTTGTAACCTCACAGTAGAGGAAAGTTGTAGGTAAATTAAAACTGAGCAACTTAATTTCATCAGCAGTAGTTAGCAGGTATCATGATGCTGGCAGATGCTTGTAATTTATTTCCATATTTGTTTTCCCCCTAGTTTGGGTGCATCCCTATGCTTAGAAGAGACTCAACTTTTGGGTTCTCAGACGGTCCTTTTATCACAGGACATGGATTCATCTTTTATTCTGCCTTTGCCAGATCTGACAGCTTTTGTCTGAGGGAGGGAATGGCAGGGCCCTCTGAATAGTGGCTATTGTTCAGTGAAAGAATTAAATCATTTATTCCTTTCTGCGCTGCAAAATATTTCTGGAAGAGAAGTATTCTGAAACAGCATAATTAGTGAAACTGAAAGCAGTTAGAGGGGTGGTTTTCTTAAGTAGATGTTTTCTACTTGACTTGCAACTAGCTTTTCTGTCTTCATCTTTTAAGCATGTTTAGTTATGTCTTTGAGGAATGTTTTTCCTAGAGTGTCACTTTTCATAATTTCTCTGTCAAGAAGCTCTGCACTGGAAGGCTGGGTTCTTGCACTTCCAGTATTTGTTGAAGAAAATTTAGCAACAGTTACTGTGCTACATTTTTTAGTTCTTTCTCTTGACTTTTTTTTGTTTAATGAGGTTGTGGGTTGTGCAGCTGCCATCTTTCAAATAAATCTGTTCCCATGCTTCCCAAGTTTTTCCCCCTTTGTAGGTCATGTTATCTCTAAGTGCACATCCACTGTTGTAGTTGCAATACAAGCATATCTGAAACTACTATAAGCTGTACCATAAGCTCTGCTCAAAACTGATGTGGGCCTGTTTGTGCAACAGTGGGTCTGTTGCATCCAGAAAAATATGTGCAAGAGGTCCTTCAGCCTACCTCAGTAGGCAGCAGAGGGATAATGGAGAGAGCTGTTTGCTCTTCATCAAGTAATGAGAAGGAGTCCATGTCCATGGACTGGGAGTTTATACGCTGGGAGTGTATAAAACTCCCTGTCCGTGGCAGGAAGTTTTATACACTAAAGCACGAAACCACAGTGAGGTAACTAAAACTTCTGTGATTGTGAAAGGTAGGTAAAGTTGCTTCCAGCTCATTTACTCTAGTCAAAGTGCTGATTAGCAGTTTAGTACTCAGGCCTGGCAGGTGTTTTTTGTAGGCTTTACACTGGCCTAGAAGAATATAGCACAGCACTTGCATCTTAAATTTACACTTGAGAATACTGCTAAGTGTTGTTACGGTTTTGTCTTGTATTTCTTCTGCTGCTGTTTTAAAAAGGGAGGTGGGGCAGGCTTTTGATGGAGGTTTCAAGATGCTGGGATTTTTATTGCTAGTGGAGCTTTTGTCCCAACTGCAGCATCACTTTTCCTGTTCTGCTGCTGCAATAATGAGGTCAACAGCTGGCTCTAAGTCTTAACTAAATGAAAATGAGAGTTCAGTGTGTCCCCAGACAATAAGAGTGACTGCCTCATCAGCCATGGCAGGACTTCAGGGCACGGCAGCCTTGCTGTTGTGTACAACAGTGATAACTGCTCTGTATGATTCCTTTTTAGTTCCCTTGTTTTCCAGTAACCTGATATATAGTGAGTTAGAATAACCCCTCTAATTTTGCCCTGTAGTTTGGTACAATAATTCTATGTTTTGAGGCCTAACTGATACATTTTTTCAAATACTTACAATACTTGGCAGCCTCTGTTGTGATTATTACAAGTTACTGCTCTTTAGCTATTGGAGGATTGTTGCAAGTGGTCATGGTGCTGCATCCATCCTGTCAAAAGCCAGTTTTTGTCAAAAGGTAGTTTTGTGTTTTGCTGTCCTGCTCCATGCCTTACTGATGCCTTAGTAATGCCACACTGATGAAAGCATCAATAAGCAACATTAGCATGAGCAGGACTTTTTTATCTTGCCAGACAAATCACTACATACATTTCAGACCTAGTTGAGCCTTGAAGGGCAAAATACAAAGTGTTTTTCCTGGCCACTGTCCAGCAGCGGGAGAAAAAAAAAAAAGAACTTCTCTCTATTAAAACTTCCACTTTTTTTTTTTTTTGGTTTCTACACCCTTTGTTTTTGAGTACCTGTGGCACCTTAATTAAAAATTTATGACGTGTTATATGGGCAAAGAACTGTGAAGATGTGTTTTCAAACTACTGCATGCATATGTTCTGTGATTGATTTAATGCAATGGAAGTTTTGTCCTTATCCTTGTGCCTGCGTAACATCTGGTCCTTTCTGTTAGAGTGAAAATGGTCACAGTGAGTAAATATTTCTTTTTCTCAAGCTCCCAGTTTCTGTAACATCTATGCACATTTTATGTACAATGATAGCAAAATTCTCAGTCAACTTCTAGAATTTCTGGGCTCTAGTTCTTTATTTTAGAAGCTTAAATATAGAAGTGTCAAATCATGATTGGAAGGAAACTTCTAGTGTTTTCTGTGTATCATCAGCTCTGGATTTACTAGCATCTGGTAATGTCTGCTTGGATCCTTTTGACAGGAATGCTTGGTTCCCAGTTCCTAATGCTTGTCAGGCTGGACTTTCTGAGGAATGTGGCTATCCAGATGTTGTTGACAGCCCAAAACTTGTTGTTTAACAGTAATGAGAAGGTCCAGATGTAGCTACTTAGGATTAGGAGTGAAGCTGTGAACTGGGGTTCAAGGAAGAGCAGTAGCAGCCCCCCAAACTGTGAAGACAGTTTTAATAATGTGAAATACATTGTGCACACAAAACAGAAACTATTATAATGCGTGGAACAGTAAGTATGTTTAATATAGCTAACACTACTTTATTAACACAAATAACAAATATGAATGTAAACACTTTTTACATCAAGGATTATCTGTCATCTCTTGAAATTCAGCTTTAAACGTAATTAGTTCAGAGTAGGTATGAGGAAGATGGATAGATAGATAGATAGATGCATGCTAAGCCTGTGGGCAGGTGTCATCCAGAAGAACAGGAATAAAGATGCTTATGGAACCAAGATGGAGGGAATGTGAGGGACTGGTATAAAGTTGCCAGGAGAGATTTAGGTTGGATATTAGAAAGAGATTCTTCACCCAGAGTGTAGCTGGACACTGGAACAGGCCCCCAGGGCAGTGGTCACAGCACTAATCTTGACAAAGTTCAAAAAGTGTTTGGACAATACTCTCAGGTTCGTGGTGTGACTCTTGGGGCAGGTCCTGTGCAGGGCAGGAGTTGGCCTTTGATTAACATTTTGGGTGCTTTCCAACTCAGAATATTCTTTGAAGAGTAGAGCTTTCCCTGGAAATGGACTTGGGGGTTCTGGCAGACACTGAACAAACATAAGCCAGCAAAGTGCCATTGTGACAGGTCCGTTTCTGTGAAGCTGCTGACCAGTGGGATGGCCACAGCATATACGGATGCTTGTGGTCATTTCTTCCCTGGGCAGGATTTGGCACTTCCCCTTATTGGGCTTCACGAGGTTCTTTTTGGCCCTTAAAAGGGATCTCCTCCGTCCCTGGGTGGGCTCGAACCACCAACCTTTCAGTTAACAGCCGAACGCGCTCACCGATTGCGCCACAGAGACCGATGTGCTGTGCTTCCCAGAGGAGCTGAATTCCTGACTCTGTTCAGTGAGTGCCGCTGGTTGTGCCTGTGTGTGCCGAACAATGACAGAGCAGTACTGCAGGCACACTGCTGCAGCAAACCTGACGTGCTATTGTGTCAGAACATAGGGGCAAGAAACGCTGTTACGTCCTGTGGGGAGTGAAAGATGAGATTCTTTTGAAGTAGCTGTTCCTCACCGCTTACCCTTCTCAGGAGAGGAGGTCTTGGGGTTGTGTCATGCCAGGCAATTTGCTAGTGGTTCCAAGTTAACAGCGCTGTTTCTTGGGCTTTTTGGAAATTTAGCTTTAACATGTCTGAAAACCTATGTGGCTTGTTAATTGTATGTTAATGCAATTAAAGCAAAATATGGGTATGCTTCAGAATATGAATCATGAGACATCAAACTTACTGACTGCAGAATTCTCAGTGCAGCTGGGAGCTGGGGATGAGAGGTGAGAGAGCTGTTGAGCAGATCTTAATGAACAGGAAAGATTTCATGGTGTAGCTTGCATTTTTAAGCTTCGTACCTCAAAGAAACAACATGTTATCAATGTTAGTGGGCATATGTATTTTTTACTGTCAGTCGTCAGCCAGGAAAATGTGGAGCCTTGTGCTCTGTGTGCCCTTGTGTATTGCTGGAAACAAAAAGATATGAACTACTGAGATACATGACAGGAGCTGAATTCTGTTTAGCTAGTGAATCTGTACCTGGTTTGTCTAGTTTTCTGCCAGAACAAAACTGTTTTAGTACTCCAGCCTTTTTGTTGTTGTCTGTTTGATGAAGGAAATACAGCAAAAAGTTGGCTTGAAAATGGTTGAATTGCTTTTGAAAATTAGGAAGTTTAATCTCTGCAGAGCTGTGCTTTGAGGTGCTGCTGAAAGCATTGCTGGTGAAGTTCTCCTGTCACTGAGCTGTAGAAGCATAGGAAGATATGTAAACTGTAGAAGGGATGGGAGCAACTTTCTCTTTGAGAGATAGGAGCTGTTAGGTGGAGAAAAACATACTCTCGGTAGCAGCAGTAGATAGCCTTTCTTAGCAGGGAGTATGACAGCAAGCTGCTTCCTTTCCCCTTTCCTTATTTTAAGCTGTACTGTAAGGCAATCTACACCATGTGCCTCAAAGCTGTGGGGCACGTCTGTCCCACAGTGTGCCCTGGGGTCTTACTGCTCCAGCTGCCCCCCTCAGGAGCTAAAGTGGTGGTACTTGGCTCCTGTCTGCTCTGCGCACTGGGTTACTTGCCAGGATCCCTTATGTGAGACAAGGGTGGAGATCCAGGTGTCATACTGAGCTGGATTTTGAGGGTAGCTGGGCTGAATGGACCCGGGATGGCCTGTGTTAAGAGAGAATCTGCTCTTCTTTGCCTCCCCCACCCCACAACTGCTTGCAAGTCAGATGGACATAAATGCCCCTTTTCTGGACTATGCCATTGCTCAACTGCATGTGTGCATTGTATGAAAAGTGATACCTAAGCATGTATAAAATAACTTTCAGATGGGAGAGAGTTTGTGTGAGTTCTCCTGCTCTGCCTCCTCTCAACTTCTGCCTCCCTTGCAGCCTGTACTGTAGGCTTTGCAAGGGTTAGATGAGTTTGCCACCAAGCAGAACTCTTTTCTGCAGAGCTTTTATCTTTTAAATGACCTATAGAAAAGCTCTCCCTTTGCCTGTGCACAATGGATTTCTATCAAGTCCTGTCAAATCTCCCAATCTGTTTTTGTCTTATGGTGCAATTTACTTTTATCCCAAAACACAGCTCTCCAAATTTGCCAAAGAAAACACTGGGGTCTGTAGAAAGACTGTTTTAAATGAAGGTGTTTGGAGGAATCTGTTACAAAAGTAAAAAAAAGTATAAGAAAAAAAGGCAATGTGTTTTTTATAGAATATGTTTTAAAAAAAACTTTTATGCTCTGATTAGAGACTAAGTGGACCCTTGAAACCACAGTCTCTTTCCTTATTGAAATTTTATGTCTCTCAGTTAATAAGCGGCCATGAAAGTGCTGGAATTTTTATTTAAAGGCCAATGTGAACATTAGACGATCTTTTCAGACATAACTGAGACTTGCCAAACTGATAAAAGAGAGAGAAGATATTTGTCTTTGGCACCTACAGTTGGCCCTCTCCAAAGCTTGAGCTCTCCATAATCATTAGTCCTCTGCAGTGTGTAGAGGGAGGCTTGCAAAGATGGGTCTTGATTGCTGTAGAAGCATTTAGGTGGCAAACTCCCTCTGAGTATTTGGGCACAAATTATTTGTGTAAAATCTTACAAGGACACAGAAACCTGCACTGACCTGAACTAACATACCTGAGTTCCCATTTAATGCCACCCACTTACTTCCCCCTAGTTCAGTAGTTGTAGCTTTCCTGTAATAATTCACAGGCGCTCTATATAAACTTCACTTAGGTGCATATAGGGAAGTGGGGATTATGGCTATTAGGTTGTAGGAGCCCTGGTTGCATACTACCCAAATGTAGCTAGTACAGCTTAATAATGTAGGGTTATTGCATTGGAGCTGTTCATTCTCAGTAGGAATTTTTTAACATCTTCTGTGGTTACTAGTGGGTTGAAAACTCTTTCATGAGGAGGAAGAGGAAAAAGAAGAGCTCAGGTCAGATAAAACAAATGTTTGACCAGTGGCTGTATTTTACAGCTTGGTGCAAGTTCCAGAAGGGCTGGGGAAGCTCAGGTTTGCTGGTAGAGTGTCAGTGTTAGCTGCTTTGCAGGGGACAAGGAGGATGCTTGGCTCCTCTCATACTGGCCATACTCCTTTCAAAAATATTTATGATTTTTGGAATCTAATGATTTAGATGTTCAAACTGAATATTGTGTCCTAGGTCATGATGAGAGCTGAGCTTGCATGAGCCCCGTGTTCATACAAATGCAGTATCTTGGCCTTGCTGAACACTCTCCTTTCACAAAAAGTCCTTATCTGAAAACTTGGTTTCCTATAAAGCATAACATGGGAACTTGTGGAAAGAATTTCCTTTCAGAAAAAAAGCAAAATCTCTCAACAAATCCCTCTGGTGTTCTGCAAATGCATCTCTTTGTGACTTACAGATGGAGAAATTGAACCTTTGTGCTGGCTTCAGGCTTAAACTGGCTTATTTTTATTTATTTTAGCATTTTATAAGTCACACCTTTAGTTAAACTCGTTCAAGCTGGCTGTATAGAGAAGTCCACAGATGGAACACACGAAATGACTGCCTGAAAACTGGGCAAAATTGATGACTCTATCCTGTAGTGGCTGAATGGCTCCAGCTGGCTTTTGTTTTATCTTACAAGAAACGTCCGTCTGAGGCAGTTGTCAGGATTAACAGCCTGGCTGGTTTGTTCCCTTCCTTGGAAAACTACCCCTTTTGACTTCCTGGATGCTGTGAAAGTTACTGTAAAATCAGAGGTGAAAAAGTTACTTCCCCAAAGAATACCTCATCACAATAAGGATATTTTTGCAAGGCAAGGAAATTCTTGGGGAAAAAAAAATGTTATTACAGAGTAGACCAAGGAAGGTGGAGAAGTGCAGGGAAGGAGGAAGAGCAGAATGGATTTTGCATCAAGTGCTTTTCAAGTTCTCTTCCATAAGATGGCAGTAGCTTATTTTGTCAACTGGACTGGGAGACTGATCTCCTGAAAGCTCTACAGAATAGGCATTCAGTCTATGGCTTTAATTCTATTTTCTTGGTACACATGCCTTATAATCGTCCCAGTGTAGATCAGTTGTGAACCTTACTTTATGTGCAAAACTGTTTTCTGTTGTTTGGTATGAGGTAATTTTATTACTTTTTTTTTTTTTTTCTAAATACAAGCACAGATGCTTTAGCATTTGTAAGGGTTTAGTGTGCAAGATGTGGGGAGAGTGACAGAGAGTTGTCTGGCCTATATTGATATTTTATAAGTGTTTAACTTTGTGTGACTATTTTGTTAATAATTGCCCAAAACAACTTGAGTTCTGTGAACAGAAGAGGTAGAAAAACTGTTGGGATTTTTCTCTCCTCAGATAATTGGAGTTCAGTTTCATGACACAACTGTTTTCAGTAGAATCAACACACTCATTTTCTTTTGAAGAGAACTGTGACTGTGAAGAGACTGTGGAAGGAGGGGATTTCCCCTCCCCCCAACAGAAAACAGTGGAAGGAAAAACATATGGGAAAAGAACTATTTTCTAAAGTCTTATGCCATAAAGGATTTTCTATTTGAGCCATTTCACTTTCCCTTCTAAAGGTTTTCCACATTTTCAGTGACACCCACAGTGGTGTGTGCAATACATTTGTGCAGTTTGACTGTCTCCTATTCTTTCATGCATTTTTTTCTTGCTGATGAGCGTCGGACACTTATCCTGTTAGTACCAAGTACTTAACAGTCATAAACTGCTGTGATACCCATTAATAGAAGATTTTATTTAAGTACAAATTACAAATAATCTTCTCAGTGTTTGTGTTTATTCTGAGTAGCTGGATAACATGGAAGGAGTGAAAAGCAGCCTGTTTTTGCTTTCCCTGGTGCTTACACTTACTGGCTAATGTTAGTCATCTGTTTTGGTTTCCTGTGGCCCATTAGTATCCAATCAATCAAATGCGCAGGAGCCACAGTAGCAAAGTTGTAAACTTGAAGACTCAAGGAACAAGATTCTGTGGTATTTGCCTTCTGTTAAATATTAAATTAAATGGATTAAGTTTAATTTAAGAGTCTGTGATTCTGATTTCTGGTGTCGATGTACTGTTGCAGTACAGCCCAAATAGGGTCCACCCTGAGTCAGTTCTGACATTGCTCCCCTGTCCTCAAGTTTGTGCTCTGGCTTGGTGAGGACCCCAGGGCTGGATCTTGTCTGAAACTGAGTGGGCCAAGCACAGCAATTGTGACAGATTTCCACAGATGTGCTGGGAAAGGGATGTGCCCAAAGTACTAATGACAGGAGTCTGATAGTTTTAGCCTGAAGGAGAATTTGGGTGTTTAGAGGCCAAGAGCATCTCTCCTAACTGTTGGACCTGCTTTTCTACTGAAAACATCAACTGAGATGAATTGCTTTAGTCTTTTCTTCCTTTCTCTGAACTGTGCCCCAGGTTGAACTAGGAAAAGAAGGACTTTGAACTCAAAAATTTTGGCCACTGAAGTTTAAAGTCTTCAAAGAAGTTATGCTTGGCAAGAAATGCAGTATTTTAAGGGGTCACTTCATTGTTACTGGTGTGCAGTGCGTGTGTTGCCTGATTTATACCAAGGAGACTCCTGGAATGTGTGTCCCAGTGACTTCTTTCCTTCTTTCTTTCCAATTAACTTTAAAGAAATAAAAAGAGAGATGAAAGCAAGTTATTTGAGTAATATTTGAAATGTATTTATTCTAGACAAGTTCACATTCTTTTCAAGAGTCCACTTGCTTCCACTTTTGGAATGGGGTCTTTTTACACCTCAGATTATTTGCCTTGTGATAGCATCCAGATACTCTGGTCAGGATGACTCCAGAGGGCTTGGGGAAACAAAATGGGTGAAATGAAAAGTAATGAGAGCAGTTTGGAGCTGGCTTGTGGCACAGGAACAGATCAACACAGAGTTGGAGCCTGGATGGGGAAGACCAAGTTCAAAGTAAAATGCCTGGTTTATTCAGTTTAGGTGGAATGAATGAGGCTGAGATGGCTGGCCCAGCATGTAGCTGAGTGTTAGCTTAAGGATGGGGCTTTTTGTGGCCATATACAGTACCTTTGCTTTTTTTCCTGCAAAGTTTTGTTACAGAACAAGTTAATGGCGATAATTTTGGTTACTAACTAATTCCTTGGAGCAAATATCTTGGAGTCAATTGAGTATCTGTGGTATTTCTGAGGTCCCCAGGATGAAGGAGGACTGAGATTCTGACTCCATGTTCTCAGAAGGCTGATTTATTATATTATGATATTATAATATATTAAAGAATACTATACTAATACTATACTGAAGAATAGAGAAAGGATACAGACAAGAAGGCTTAACAAGAATGATAATGAAAACCTGTGACTCCTTCCATGGTCTTGACACAGCTGATGGTGATTGGTCATGAAGTTAAAACAATTCACATGATACCAATCAAACAATCACCTGTTGATAAACAATCTCCATACCACATTCCAAAGCAGCATAACACAGGAGAAGCGATCAGATAATTATTGTTTTCATTTTTCTCTGCGGCTTCTCAGCTTCCCAGGAGAAGAAATCCTGGTGAAGGAATTTTTCAGAAAATATGACAGTGACAAGTATCAGATCTTGTAATATATTACTTT
Source organism: Motacilla alba alba (assembly GCF_015832195.1). Lineage (NCBI taxonomy): Eukaryota > Metazoa > Chordata > Aves > Passeriformes > Motacillidae > Motacilla > Motacilla alba. The sequence goes on along the minus strand of NC_052017.1, from coordinate 15,946,816 downwards.
GTTTTGGTGTTTAGCCACAAATAACTCATGACAGTTTTTGTATTATAATACACCGTAATTTACTTTAAGCAAGCATGTAATTCCTAAGAGACAGGGTGGCATTGGGCTTATGTGTTCTTTGGTCCACTCTATATTGAATCCAACACAATGGGTGCAGCTGATTGATTTAATGTCATCCTAAAAGAATTCACACAGGCTGCTGAAAAAGAAAGCAGGCCATGGAAATAAATTGTAACTAAATGTGTTCTTAAATACAGATAGATAGCAGTATACACACAGAGTGTGTATACTGCTATCCCCTGCTGAACTTTTTCAACTGTCTGAAAGCCTTAACCTCCTGTGGAGTAAGAGAAAAAAAGGGAACTCAGTAGAATAAATGCCAGTAAACAGTAAATTCTGTGAAATGGTCCTTTCATGTCAGACAGGTGGAAGTTCAAGATTCCAGTGCAGTTCAGGAGAAATGTGAGATTCATACCAAGCATGAAGGTATTCTGTTTATTGGCACAAGAGTTTAAGTAAGAGTGAGAAATCCAATAAATCTGTTAAAACCTCTCTACTAGGTAGAGGTAACTTTTGGGGAGTTTTCAAGTCTGCTGTAAATCAAAACAGTTTGCTAGTTCACTGTTCATGGGCTGGGTGGCCAAAAGAGTCATGGAGCTGATCAATAGGTTTAAAATAGGTTGGCCTGCAGTGATGTACACCAGAGCTGACAACTGTTGCAAATATACCTGTTCCTCTGACCAGATCCTGATGTGACACTAGCACTAGGTGTTGATTTCTGTCACAGAAAAAAACAATAGAAATTCAGTGTTTTGCTTGATAAGCCAAATTATCTGGGAAACACATAAAGGGTTGATGCTTGTTCCATTAAAGCAGAGAGATAGCATACACGATTACCTCTGGCTTGTACCACTTCCAGCAAACTGACTGTTTTGATTTTGGAGAGGTTGTGTTTTAAAGTGTCAGTATTCAACTGAGAGAGGCTATTTACCTTTTATTTACCAAACAAATCATATGATTCCTTGCATTAGGATGTTCATTAATTCTGCTCTGTTTTAACTATGTCAGAAATCTACTAAAAAGGTTTCAGAAAAAATTCCATGCTGGATATTTCAATGTACTTTAGATGATTTATTTTATTCTATTTCTAGGTTATTATACTTAAAATTATACTTGAATGCATTCCTGAAGATGGGCCTAAATAAATCATTTCTACTTCAAAAACAATGGAAGTAACTTCACTCAATACACAGAAGGATATCGCTGAGCAAGTGTAATGCTTGCTACATGGATTTGTATGCTGCTCTTGAGATAGTACCTATGGCAACTCTAAATCACATTTTTCTGGTTCAGTTGTCCCCAGTGCTGCAATAGGATCTGTCTGTTAGGAAGCTTGCAGCCCTTGAATCCCACTGAGCTCTGAGGGGGGTTTGTGCGAGCTTGAGGATCTGTGCCAGGGTGAACTTTGTGGCAAAGTGGAGGCTGCAGTGTTGAAAATGGAGTGACAAGATGGGGTTGAGAAAATATGAGTCCTCTTGTAGCATTGCCTGCCCAAGGACATGACATCTTTGGGGCTGCAAGGGTTTTAGCAGGTTGTATTTCCTAGTCTTCTAGTATTTAATTAAAAGATAGACGTGGACTAAAGAGGCAAAGCAAACAGAAATTTTCCTTACCCTGATGGGTTGGTGCAGGTTGATATCATTTACCTTAGTGTTCCTGTTGTTGGAGAAACTGGTACCAATAAAATATGTACCAGTGAGAAGCCAATTTATGTACCAGAAATGACTACATGTGTTACATAATTAGAATACCTGCCCCAACTGCTGAAACCTATCACTGCTGGGCCTGCTTTTAATCTAGCATCGTCTCTTCAGCTCCAAGGATGAAATGTAGCTGGGGAGCCTTATGAGAACCAGATGGGAAGCCTGGCTGGAGGGCTGCTGGGGATGGAGACTACCTTGCCCCACTCTGAGCCAAGTGTACTGTGTGCCTTTGAATGATACCTTAATCCATGATAAAGACAGACAGCTCACTTTTCCAAAATCAAAACCATATTCATCAATGGTAGCCTCTTTCCAACAGAGTACAGGCTACTGCTCTGAGAGATGCTGTCTGGAACAGCTTGATACAGGCAGAACTAGATGACTACACATGGATAAGATAAAATCCTTCAGCTACCTAATAAATAAAGTTGAAAGATGTTCTAAGATGATACAAATTCAAGTACTAACTTGATTTATTTTCCCAGAGGGATGTTTGCTCCACCTTTCAGTCACCGAATCCTGATTTATAGTGCATGTTTTTAGGCTTGATTTCCCCCCCCCTTTTTAAAGAAAGAAACCTTTAAAATATAGTTCGTTGACCTAGTGTTCTCTGTCCAGCTAGCCTCATACTACTTAAATTAATACAACTCCTTCAAAACTGTTGTTGAATGGATGGGTTTTTAAATCCACGAGGATTCAGTTTTGGTAATGAAATGTTATTCCTACATGGTAGAATACCAGTAGACGTAAAGTCAATAAACTCTAAAGGCAAATATATTAAAGAATTCTTATGCAGCATGATTTTCCTCTTACCATCAAGGGAAAAGGTTGTACTTTACAGAGGAACTGAAATGTTTCCCTTTCTGTGGTCCTGTGTGGATTTAAATAAAGCAGCAACTAAGAGAAACAAGGGTTCATAAAGAAAGCCTTGTTTATAATTATGGAGTGGTTGTAAGCATATGTTCATAGCAGTTATTTTTCTGTTCAGAATTTTATTATGGATCTTTAAGTTTCAAATTACTCTTGATACTTTGCATGTGTAGACAGATTCTAGGTAAATAAACATTACTTATTATTTTGAGACAATACTTCAAATATATATTTTCAAGGGCATGTTCTTTGTTTGACCACATATGACTCCTATAAATCTATAAACTATTTTAAACCAGATTATCAGATTGTAAATAGGATAAGATGGAGCTAGAGGGAGAAATAAATATTTTTGCTAGTTAACAGTTCTAGTTTTATCAAATAGCTCATTGGCACAGGTATAAATTATAAATTGGTTGTTCAAGATTTTTCATCATGGTTGGAGTTGAAAAAAATCAACCACAAAAACATAAGATGATGTGTTTATTTGCTAAATCAGGGGATATATTTGTGTTTGCAGAAGTAAGAATCTTTGACAGCCATCTTTTGAACAGCAAGATGTGTTTATCATCTACGTATTCCATCAGGAGCAGAAATTGATTGTGAAAAATGTGAAACTTAGTTTAACAGGTTCTGTCTACAAAGGTAAAATACTTCCTTGGCTAGCATTCTGCCTGTTACTTTTTAAATATCTGTTGAACTTCAATGGTGGAATTTTTTATAGCCCTGCACATGTGAACAACTTGATGGTAAAAGTAACCTTCAAAAGTAAGGCATTCATTGATCTGGAAGAAAAGACTTTGAGTAACCTCTCTTCTTTCCAGGTGGTGTTCTCCTTTGGCAAACAATTTGTATTTAACTCACAGTGTCCTTGACACTAAGGCTAGGATTGATACAGCCAGTACACAGTGTTACATACCATAGTACTCAAACCATTGTGTGTTGCGAATTATTTTCACAAACCACTGATTCAAAAGGCTGTGGACTTCAGAAGAGCATGTTTTGAAACTTTGAAGGCTTAACAGAAGACACTCAATCCACCAGAAGAATGAGTCTTATGGGCACAGTTTGTAGTGCTGCTGCCTGAAGCATTGGGTGGATATCCAGATATAAGAATCATAGTTCAGTCTTTGCTGTAATTTATTATGTCCACGTTTTGCTGGAACTGGTAGCAAAATTAATCATTTTGGTCCTTTTTCTTCTTTTTTTTTTAACATTTAAAAGGTTAAGATTTCAGAGAGCCAGGCCTTAAGCTGTATTCCTTCTGTTTTGAACTGCTAGTGTCTCCATTTGCATATGACACCATGTATTTCTTTGATTTATTATTTTAGTCAAGGAATAAGAAAAACATTCAAAGCCTACTGTAGGTTCTGACAAATAAAATTACTGATTTCTTACATCTGAAAAGCCAAGTACCCATAGTCTGGCTGGTTCAAGTTTGTCTAACTGCAAAGGTGTTAGACTGCTTCTTATTCATGCTTCATTTGAGATTCCAACCATTTAAAGAATGTTATCCTACTAGTATATACAATCCATTTATTTTATTGCACATACTTAGTTACTTAATGCCACCCAGAGTTTTCAAGGTGGCTTAAATTAAGTAAAAGGGCAGCATTAACCAGTAACATCTACAACTTAAACCAGACCTGATAGAGTAAAGGGAAAAACATTTATCACAAGATGCCAGTGTGCCAGGAGTGAAACTTGCCCTTGCATGGTAAGACGAGTCCTGCAGGCTGCAGGAGCTTGGTTTTGATCTGACTCCTTGGGATGCTCTGAGCAGCAATCAGCCTTCTGGAACTGCTGCACTGAGGAAGGTGGTAGACAGTGGTGCCCAGACCCAAAGGCAGGGATGGACAGCAGGAAGGGAGGGATGATGCCCTGTGACAGCAGATCCAACAGCAGGAAGAGGCACAGCCTTGGGAGTAAGTTACACTTAAACCTGAGGCAGTGCAGAAAGGGGAGCTGTGAATGACATCAGCTGTGGAGACTCACAGGGCCAGAGCTAAAAATGGCCTGATTTTTTATTTGTAGCTGTACTGCCTGTGTCTCTAAGAGATGTTTTGCATGGCTTAAGGCAATGCTGAAAGCAGGAGGTGCTGAGGACATGAGTTAAGTCTCTTCTCCATCTGAGTCAATGTTCTCTGCCTGTCATTTGCTTCATATACAATTTGTTTCAGTACAAAAACCCAGTTAGGGAATATTGTACCATGAAGAAGAAAGCTAAGCTTTTCACTATCTAATCAACAGTTCCTGAAGAGTTGCCAATGTCTCCTGAGCAGAGTAATGATGTTTCTGCAATAAATCATGCCATTACTGACCTTAAACTTTCCCTGGACAAATGTCCTCCCTCCTGACGCGTGACATTTCAAACAGGAATATAAGCATTTAAGACAAGGACAGCATGTCCTACAAAGCACATTCTTGGTGTTCTGCAGACAATAATCTCTGAGTAACTTGTGATGATAATTTTGGGGGATTTCATAATGCCACTACATATGCCAGAATCCTGGATTTTTACCAAGAGGGTGTTACAAATAATAAACATCAGTAACATTGCCATCCACTGTAGCTAACTACCATCCTGCACGCAGATTGCTTTGTGCACTTGTATTGCACCCAGACATATACAAAGTTTAGATTTCTCTTGAGAACACTTGGTGTTTTGGTAACTAACTAAATGAATAAACATATAATCTTTCAGGAACTGGCAGAACAGTATCTAGTTCTCATTACCCTCTTTGTTTCTCTCTGCCCTTTGGCTCTCACCATAATTGAAGACAACTGCTCTGGCCATTCAACTCAACATCTGCAAGATGAAGTTATACATCTTCCAGACATGGCATCCAGTTGCCAGCACTTTTCTTATCCTTTGGTTTGCTTTGGGCCCCTGCTTTGGCCTCAGATCTGTCTACCTGTCTCCAAGTCTGCTGTTGATGCTTATTTAGCCATGGTGCGTAGTACTGGATTCCTGTGGTGCTCTCTGTCACACTATAGAAAGGAATGGGATATGCTGTGAGAGACAATTGCATTGAGCTGACAGTATGCTCATTTTATTTGCAAACATATCCAGAGCAATGTAGTTATTTCAGAGCTCATGTCAAGCTTTTCTCTGTGACAGAAATGCAGGCAAAGGAGTACTCTCTGCTATCATGCCATGGGTCAGAGTACCTGCCTATTTCTGTAACAGCAGCAGTTGATTTTCTATTTTAAGTAGAATGGTATTACCAGAAAATTGTTATTGTTAACATTTGCATAGGGCAGGTTAGTTCTTTTAAGTGGCTTCATGCCACTAAGTAGGAATGTAACCACAATATAGCAGTTTGTCCACAGAGAGGAAAAATAACCCTTCAAACTCCTGGCACCAGTTCCACATTAGAGCTAAATTACTGTAGCAGATTGAAATGACAAGACTTGCACTTTTAAACGAGCATGTAAACAAATCATGTGCCCGGACTGGCATGGGGCAGGAATCCTAATTTGCACATATGGGATTTGTGCACACACATACAAAAACAATTAAAAAATAATCAGGCAAAGAATACATAATGCAAGACTGGAGGGTTGAGTTTAATATTCTTACGCCAGTAGTGCGTGAAAAGACCTAAGCAGACTTTCAGGATCCAGGGTTTTCTCTAACAAGTAGTACCAGGACAGCTCACCACAAATGCCCAAGGAAACCTGTTATGGCATGTATACATAAGAGTATATATGGAGTGTATATAGAAAGTCTGCCTAGTCTAGAATATTTATGTGTAAATATCCTCTACAATAGAGGCCTCTTAATTGACTTTTTTAGCTTTGTAGATGCAATGCAAGAGACTGGATAGCCTGCATTCATTGGACAGGCCCTTTCCTCTCTCAGCAGGTGGAACATGAGTTGTCAGTTTGTCCTGGACTGCAGCAGAGCAGCGTCATCAGTTGAAGCATTTCTTGTTGTTCTCCATTTCTGGTGAATGTATCCAGTAGGATTGCTTTATGAACAGCTCTTTAGGGGGCTGTTAGGTGCAGGCCGCCCCACTGTGCTCTCCCACATGCTTGGTCAGAGAAGTGGGATAACCTCAGGGAGGCTGAGAGCAGTTGGGCTTTGTCAGGCTCTGCCCAGCTGAGGCCACGGTATCCTGCTACACATTGGGAGAGGTTCTTCTTGACTTGCAATTCAGGCTTTGTAAAATTATTCTATTTTGCCAGCCATGAATAAAACACTTGTTTGAGTGGTGGAGATCTGGGTATCCTGGGTATCCATGTGGTGTGTGGTGGGGCACAGTGACAGCTGAGGCTGGATGATCAAAGGGTTGAGCCTGGCACTGGTGCCCTGCTGCCACCACAGCCAGGCTCAGCTGCAATGGGTGTAGCACTCACTTGGGCTGCAAGGCCAGTGCTGGGGCTGGCTGTACAGCAGCCACAAATACTAATTAGTGTCTTAGAGGTAGTTTCGGAACTTTACTGTCTTATTTCCACTCTGATTTCATACAATTCTTTCATATATCTGAATCTTTGGTAACTGGCTATGTTGAAACCCAGATATTTAGGGTGAAATCCAGATATTTCTCAATGTGAAGATTGTGTTTCATTAGTTCACTAACATCGTGCTATCTGATATCATAATGTTTTACTGTTATACTACCTGATTTTCAAATATGATGACACTGTGAAGTAACAATTCATGTGAATTAGTAGATAACTGTGAATAGGGGAAGGGAGCTCCATCAATCTGTGTCTAAGCACAGATGAAGTAACTGACCCTGATCCAAAGGCCTTTCAGCTGAGCACATTCAAGTGCTGTACTCAGCTGCTCAAACCCAGCTTATGTCTCGTATTTATGCCTTTTATTTTTCTATTTTGGGCAAAGCTGAACAGAAAGTTTTTGCTGTTGGTTAAGTGTATATGCATATTTTCGCTTCCAGCCCAATTGTTGCAGTGTTACAATGCACCTAATAATAATTTTTTAAGTAAAAAAATTAAAAATAATGATTTTTAAAAATACTCTTCCCCACCCCTGTCCCAAACAATTTAAAATGTCATGGGATGGCTTTTCCAATAACATCTTGAACTTGTAATTCTGCAGTGTTGTCTCTGAGCCATTAATGAAACCCATATTGCAGGGATGGCCTTGAAGTAATGGAGGCAGGAGAAAGCAGATGTATTTCCTATCCTCTGGATCTGTGTTATTCATTATGTTCTCTCTTATTTTTGTTTTGGGGTATATTTTCTGGAGCAAACAACCTTTCTGGGAATGGTCCGCTGCAGAGACCAGGTTGAATGCCTATTGCTGGCTCTCCAACGGGTGCCAGATGTGAGACTGCAACCTGTTAAGCAAAGCACCAAGGTGCTCGTAAAGGAGGAGCAGCATTTTCTGGGGGTGAAAGTTCTGGCACAAGTATTTGACTGAATGACTGTGAGCATTGTTACTGAAAAACCAACCCAACCAGCGTGATACTGCCAGGGTTAGCCTAATGATCCCAGCACTTTACATAGCTGATGATCACGACAGGTTTATTCCTTCTCAAAATGACACATTGGAATAATATTAGCTAACTGTCTGTAGCCTGGCTGCAGCGTCTCCTTCCAGACACATAATTGGTACTGTCACCTCTCATGCTGTATGGTATGCAAAGCTGATGCCTATGAATTTTGCCCATATGTTTTTTAAGTGCACTGGAGGCAGTCAGCCTTGAATTCTGAACAAATAGTGATGGGTCAATTAATAACGGGCTGAAAAAGTACAAAATTAAAGCATGTTAGAGTGCATACATTAGCAAGATGGTTTTTCAACAAGCTGTCAGACAGAATATGTAAGAAAAGTAAAGCTACTGTGGTAAAGATGAAGAGGTTACACTTAGATAACTAAAGCAGAGCTCATCTTTGATCAGGTTTGCAAAACTGGATTCACTTTGCTTTTTCCTTACTTCATCCAATTTGTGTCCATCTATAGATATTATAGTGGACCAGAGGGTTGAAGCTCACATGGACGAAAAGAGCTCCTGAGAAGGGTTTAATCCCCTTCAGCTTTCTATTGTATGCAAACAAATCTTCCCCCTAATGAAAGACTACAAAGCTGAAAAAAATTATTAGACACTGGCTACATTTTTAAAGGATCAAAATAATATAGGCACATCACTGCTTGGTTTTTTTGGCTCCCTAGTAACTAATTTCTCCCAAAATATATCTACACATTGGTAATACAAAATGTTTTACTTCAAATTAATGTAAGAGTGTTTATTTATGCAGCTTCATTTCCAATAAAAGCTACACTTTACAGTGCATTATGCAGAATGACAGCAGTGCACTGAATTGCAAGGTCACGCTATAGATCATACTCACTCTGCCAAACACCCAGTAAGGAATTTTGGAGTAAGCTGTAATAAGGGGCTGAGCAGTGAGTGGAGCCAGAAACAATACAGGTTAGAAAAATGTTTGGTTTATTTAGTGCAAGAAGAAAGAGTTTGACTTATTAGGAAGGCTTTTCCTACCGTATTCATTCTGGGTCCAGGTCCTGGAAAGAAAACTTGGGATGGAACTTCCTGAAGTTGACCCTAATCTGTCCTCAGAGCCTCATGTGTCTTCCTCTGAAGTGAGGGGTATGGGGTGTGTTTGAAGATCTGACCAGCAGTTTATGCCTGAACTGTTACTTTACCAGACCCTCTCCTTTTTCCATTTCGTATGTGAGGCTACACGTCTGCTGAAAGGTGAAGTGTCATCCTCTGCGCATAGATTAGGTGTGTGCTACTGTGCAGCTGAAAGCAGTGGGTCCAAATGCTAAGAATGCCTTATTCCAGATGTTTGCAAAAGTAATTTTTCCTCCAGAAGAAAAAAATTACCCTAGGATAGAGAGGGTGACAGAAGTAACAATGCACAGTGCAACCCCCACTGTATGAGTTCGTGCATTTTCTGTCTGTGAAAAGTCATTTGAAGATAACAGAGGGCTAGAAGGCCAAGAAGTGCCAAAGCCAGGGTGGCAAATAGCTTCTCTTTAGGAGGGATACAGTTTTCAGGCCCTGTTTCAGATGTGGGACAAGAGAAGCAGCACTAATTATGAAAGCAGAGGGCCACAAGAGAACTTACTGTCACACTCACACACAACATGACAGCAAAGTAGAATTTCACTATGTCAGGCTGCTCTCCAGATGTTTTTGGTGAGCTGTACCAAAAGCATTGAGGATGCCTAGAGTAAACTGGCCTTGTGACAGAATCAAAACTGAGCAACAGCTTTGTTGGTATTCCCCAACAGACACAGCTGGTTATTTTGGGAGGGAAGAGAACTTGGCGTGGTTGTACTGCCTGAGGGAGTGCATTTTGGACAGCAGAGGTGGTGGTGCCATTTTAGAAATCTTCCTTTTTACTTGTGCTTTACCAGGTTATTTTCAGCAGAAGAAAGAAACTGGTGACGAAGTGAGAAACATCCTTGGTACAGACCAACTTATTTATCTATTTGTTTATGTATTTAGATACAGAGAAAGCACAGGAAACTCATCTGCAGCAATGAAACAAATTGCAGCAGCAAAAGACATTTCCAAGTCTCTCTTACTTACTGACTTTGACAGAGCTGCCTGCTCCTTCAGACATACTTTGTCAGGGCTCTCATAGCACTGATTCATTGACCAGAACTTTGATTTATTATTGCCTCTTTGTCCCTGGGTGGTTGTTATCATCAAGTGCCATTGTAATATGGGATTGATGGTCCCAGGGCCTTTTCCCACTGTTGGCAGCACAAAACACCAGTCTGAATTCCTCATCCAAGGGACTTAGTATCTGTACGTAATGCATGTGTTCCTGATGTATTTGCCTAAATATTGTCATAATTTTCAGATGAAGTGAGGTCACTCAAGAGTGAGAAATGGAAAACTGGGATAGAGACAACCAAAACAGGGTATTAAATGGACTGGTGATAGAAGTCCATAACAATAGAGAAGTGGTGGACATGAGTTTCTTTACATGGGTCCATTAAAAAGCTAAGTGACTTCTGCAGTTTTTCCAGAGGAAGACTGGCTTTCACCCTGAACTTCAGCAAACCTAAAAAATAATGTTATCAGTGGCCCAAAGTGAGGGGCTTTAATGAAAGTATATTCTACCTCATGCTATATTGCTAGTGTAGCTCTTCACACCTGCTGTACATTACAGCCATATGCATCTGAACACAGCAGAGTCTCCAGGGTGATGCAGCAGGACAGTCTCATTCTCCCTGGTCAATACACATCTCCACTCCTCTTGCACTGCAGTGCTGGTCTTCTGTTCAGGGCCTTTCAGTCTCATCATGAAAAAGGGTTCTGTTTATACCCAGCTTGAGGGAACTTCACAGTGCTATTGCTTTTATAGTAAGCATTGCTGCCAACAGTCTGGTTCAAAGTTTATTGACAGCTCTTCATGGAACCTGTCGTGTTAGTTGTTGCTCCAGTCTAATAGATGAGGTCATCTGGTAAAAATATCAGGTCAGATAAGTCACAGTTTTGCTGTTTTAGCCCAGTCATGCTCTGGCAGATCATCATTGTGCCCACCAAGATTTTACATGAAATAATATTTACAGCTTAACACACTGAAGACATTATCCATGCTGTCTGGCAATATAAGAAGCCATTAAGAAAGGGCAACCTCTGCCCTCTGTGCAGAACTAGTGTCTCAGATCCATCCTGCAAAAATAGCTGCATTTCTCTCGTGGACCAGACAGTCAGGCTGTGACATTGCTCCCTCTGTGCTCAGCACTGGTGAGGCCTCAGTTTGAGACCTGTGTCCAGTTCTGGGCCCCTCACTGCAAAAAAAGGCACTGGGGTGCTGGAGCATGTCCAGAGAAGGGCAACAGAGCTGGCGAAGGGTCTGGAGAGTGAATAATTTGAGGAACAGTGAGGGACCTGGGGTTGTTTAGCCTGTAGAAAAGGAGGTTCAGGGAAGACCTTGTCACTCTCTACAACTGCCTGAAAGGAGGATGTAGCCAAGGGGAGGGTCAGCCTCTTCCCCCAGGCAACCAGTGACAGGACAAGAGAATATGGCCTCATGTTGTGCCAGGGCAAGTTCACATTAAACTTCAGGAAGAATTTCTTCTCTGAAAGGTGGTTAAGCATGGGAATGGGCTGCCCAGGGGAGTGGTGGAGTCAGCATTCTCAGAGGTATTCAAGAAATATGGACATGGCACTCAGCGCTTTGGTTTTGTTGACATGATGTTCGATGACAGGTTGGACTGGATGATCCTGGAGGTCCTTTCCAATCTAAATGATTCTAGGATTTTATGGGCATTGCCCATCTGTGCTGGCCCTCCCAGTGCTGAGCTGTCTATTAATGTGTGACCTATCGAGATAAAGGCTGATGTTAGAGCAGCTGGATCCTACTCTGATTTCATAAGCAGTTAAAAAGTTATTGTTGATGGGCTTTTCAGTGTGTACAAGGTAGAGTCTGAACTTTTATGCTTCACTGGGACCTGTGGTCTCACACAATGTGTGAAGCAAAGGCAGTTAACACAGTGTGTTAACAGGCTGTGTACTAGTTAGGGATGGGTGGCTCTTGCTACTAGAAGTTTCCTTTTGAGGAAGAGTTCCTCTGAACAGATTCATGTTTAAGTCAGTGGTTACTGCTGTAATTTTATTACCTCTTAGTAAGTGAAGAAAAAGTGGATCGGACTGAAACTGAATAGATTGCTTTTATTGAATTCTTCTTTAATTAAAGCTCTTACTGCCTTCATGCTGTTTTGGTGGCATAGTGTAGTTTAGGTTTTTACACTGAATGACAGGAGAAGGGAGAAAAAAGAGGAAATGTTTATTTAATTCATGCTAGAATGTAATGACAAGAGATTGTTTCCATACGTACTGTTTTTGTTGACCTTTTAACATTTTGGAAAAGTCAGGAAATACCATTACTGTAGGTCTATCCAGCTTTAATGCTACAATAACTTTATAGCTATTCACAAAGGAAATTATTATACATTGCCTGAAACAGTGAAGGTGAATGCAAGCATGCACACAGATCTCTCCTTCTCCCTTCCTGCCAAGTAGATCTCTGTGGTTGCATGCAGTCTCTGTTAAAAATGCTACTTTTGTGTCCTTGCAATTTTGACTTTACCAGACTTACTGAGACACCAAATAGGCATGTTTCTGGGGAGTTTATGGAAGCTTGAAATAATATATGATGCATTTTGAATTACTGTGATTAGATGTTTGCCAAAATTTCACAGGATCTTTAAGGATATTAACCTTGCTTGGTTTGAGTTGTTTTGAGGGGGCCTGTTGAGATTCAGAGAAGTTGAAAAGCTGGTGCTTGGATCTGTGCATGATGTCTTGCCTTTAGAGCGGAGGAAGAGGTTTCAGCCATGACTTTGACACTCAAGTCCCACAAACATGGAAGCAGTGCTGCTGATGCCATGCTCTCCCTGGCTGTGTTGAGCTGTGTGCCATGGAACAGTCCGGGGTAGCCGAGCGTGGCAGGACGTGTTACCTTGGACAGCACCAGGTGAGAAACTGACTTGTGATGGTCCCCTTGTCTCCCACAGGAACAGATCAACAGAGAGACCCAAGAGAAAGTGATTGACATCAAACACATTTCTTGTCAGATTCTGGCCTAGAACCTGAACCTTCAGCGGTTTGAGAGGGATGGGGATTTTGTCCTTCAGTTAGAAAGAAAGAAGACAAGCTGATGGGAATTAACTCTTTCACCTCAAAATCTCAGCCGAGGGCTTCAAGTACTAAATGAGCAAAACTGAATCCAACAAACAGAAATACATGTATTTGAAAATATTCTAAAGTGTTTAATACTGAGAATGGGCATCATTTTTGCATATTTTACAGAACCAATCCAATAAAATTTTAGGGAATTACCTCTAAGTTTGTAATTAACATTACACTGTCTGCTCAGATATATCCTGAGCTTTCCACAGTCCGTTCTTTCACAGTCAGTTGTGAATCTGGTTGATTTTACTTATCACGTGTACAATTAAAAAACAGTGATAACTCAAAACACTCAAATAGAAATGCCCTACACAAAAATTGTAGTCTGAACTAATGAGAAAGTATAGCTGCTGCCATTTCACAAGCTTAATTTTATTTCTGAACAAAGCAATTTTGAAATACAGTAAATGAGTAGTAATTTTCAGGTGTGATTTTTTACTTTGCAGAAGTTTAGAAATGAGAACTGTGAAAAATGTCTGCTTGAGAGTACCAACAAACCTCTTCCACTGACTGAGATCAAGACCAAGCTCAAGTTTGTATGTATTGTTCCAAAGAATAAATTTTAAAAGATTAAGATTTTGACAGAATTTGTTGATATTTATTTGTAAACAGTATTTTAACTATATATATAGTTAAAACATAGATATATAAAACATATAACATATATATATATATAACATACACCAAATATATATATATATGTATGTGTGTATGTATGTATGTATGTATGCATTTTCATAAATATAACATCATTCACACAGAGCAATCTGACTACACTGTCTTCCTTTGGAATTCATTTGCATGGTATCAGTATAAATAAAAGTTATCTTCCAAATATATTGACCAATAGGCTGAATTGAAATGTATCAGTCATACTTGGCTATGTGTCTTAAAACTATGCATATTATTAAAAACTTTGAATGGTAGTGGATTATCCTCATAATGATTTTAATTGCTTTATTTGTTATTAATTACATCTGTTAGAGAAAAATCTAAATAAGCTTTAGGAATTGTCAAAACAAAAAAAAATCTTTGGTGGTCTTAATATGTGTGCATATATACCTATAGTGTGGATACTCACAAAAATACACATATGGGATTCAGCTCTGTGCTTGATTTCAGCCAGTAGAAGAAATTTCTGCTACATACGGATAGCCAGTTTTCACAGTTGTTGTTTCCAAAATTTTGTGAAGTTGTAAACTATACCTGACAGTTTGGACTGATGTAGTCATGCAGTCTCTATGTTAGTAGCTTGCATGTGCTTTATTACTTTGGCTGCACAATTATTTATGATCTTTAAACATAAACTCAGACACAGTGATGTGTGTGAACACTAACAGACATGCTTCATTTAGAGGTGTAACGTACTTCCAAATTATTACATGTGATTGCTGGCAGTATCTGTTGTCTTTCTGACACCTTTCCCATCTACATATTGAAAAAGAACTTTCCAGTATTTTCTAATCTGGTAGATTTCTGATGAGTACTACTAAGCACAAAAATAGACTTTAGTACACCTGATAATCTAGTGGTGACCTACGTTTAGATAAGATTCTGTACAGGTTTTTCTGGTTGATTTTTCATTTGTGAAGGATAGAAGATTTATTGGCCCAGGTTGCTGCTGTTAGTGCTTAAAGCAGAAACAGTCCTTCAGTGTGTTGGCCTGTTGAGAGTCCCCATGTGCTAGGACTGGAGTGATTCCCAGGGTGGGCCTCCTGCTGCAAGATGACCTAAAGGGAAACTATATAAAATAATTGCTTGGTGTAGATGTCTGGTATTCCTTGTGAAAGAAGCTAAAAGTTGGGGTAAGCCTCTGGAGCCCTCCAAATCAGACAGGCAAGATTTGAAGTTGGGTCATTTATAACACGAGCCAGCTAAGATAACTGCTGGGATACAGATGGGGAGGGAGGGAAAGAAGACAAACCCACCTTCTCCTCTCCTCTGAGAGGCAGATGATGAACCTTTGCTTCCATATGTGCCCACCCTACTGTGCAATTTTGCAGGAGCTGCAGTAGATGGTTAATAACAAATTTTGTTCTGTTTTGCCTGCTTCAAATCAAGGGGCCCTTTTTTCCTTTGCAGTCTGCTGAACTGAGCACTTGCTTAGCCATTTCTACAACCTTGGTAATAGTTTTTGTAAAACTGTGCCCAATTTAGGTGAGGTAACTGCAAAGCCCTTAATTGCATCGAACGAGTACATATCAAGCAGCAGATATGTGGGTGAAGTTATCTAAATAGCAGTAGCCTTCAAAGGGTCACGAAAACTAATATATTTGAGGTACTGAGGCCTTGGTTTTACAAAAGTGTCAACAAAGTCTGCAGCTGGCTGTGGTGGCAGGGACTGAAAGTCAGTAATCTACAATGTAGTATTGGTCATTAAACACGAGGCTTACTCCCTCCTCGCCTGCAGTCTCTTTGCTACTGGAAAAAAATAATCCTGCCTCTATGGCAGAAGCTTTGGTCAAGACCTGAACGGTCCTCAGGCACAAGTGCTAGGTGCTAAAAGAGAAAAATGTGCATCATTTGGTGCATACAGATTAGCAATGAGTGCAGTGTTGAAAATTCCTGGCTGTGGGTCAGTTTAGCAAAACATTTGGACAACATTTCCCTGAACTGACGTTTCTTAGTCTGGAAATCCAAACTGGTGATAACAATTAGTTGTTCCCTTTGCTTCTGTCCTTAATTAGAAATCAGGGATGGGGAGGGTGAGGGGTGGGTGCCGAGGAACAAATGAAAAACAATCAATCATTTTCAAACCTGTCAGAAGGTGAAGGTCAACCTAAATTTAAGCCATGGCTTATGGTTGATTTGTATTTGATCTGAACCACCACACATCCCTCAGACTCTAATACATCCTGGCAATCGGGAATGTATTCGTTCCAGGGCTGAGTTTTTCCCATTACTTGCCAGACAGCGGCAGGGTGGCTCCTTGCAGAAGGCTTTAAGGAACAAAGAAAGACAAGAGGTCATCAGTGACCACTAAAGGATCAAAGACGGGGAAGCTGGGTGGTTTCATACAGTCAGTCTCCTATGGAAAATTATTTCACATTGCTCAAGATCCAAGTCTGGTGCAGTCCATTGTTACTGCTTTTCTAAATATCCTGACTTGTTCAGAAATGCAGTAAAAAGCTTTCATCCCAGCCCATTCAACTTAAAAAATGGAAAACAAAATCCTCTTAATCCCTGCTTGGATCAGCCTGCACAATGAAGTAGCCAAACTGGTAGTCACAGTATTGCTATGGTGCTCAGCCTGCTGCGATTCCTCCACTGTGTCCTTCTCAGATCACCAGTAGGATCAGTCATTCTCTATTAGGTTGGAAAAGCTCAGAAAATAAGAACAAGAAAAATGCTAAACGTGCTGTGGAATTTCATTCCTCTTCTATAATGAGCTTAGCAAACCCTCAAGCAGAGAATACGTAATTTTAAACAGATTTTTAAGTAGCTTTTTTGTCAACTCTGTTAGAAGAGAAGCAGAGCCAGATGATAATGCCTTTTTAGGAGCAGAAGCATGGGCTCTCTGGGCTTGATTCCCATGGTGCTGACTGCCCCTGGCTTCTCCTGCATGGGCTAAGCTGCACTTGTGGGGTTGGTAAGGGAGCTTCGGGGTGCTCCTGCTCCTACCTAGAGTGCAATGGTGGCAATACAAGAACTCCTGGTATTTGGGCATGGAGCCTTGCAAAGGATCTGGCACCTTTTCACGGGAGAATGACATTGCACAGTAATTGTAGTTTCAGTAATTCCTCCACCATCTTCAGCTTCATTTAATTCCCCCCTTAACAAATGCCTGCTTTGAAGGAAAAGGTGCAAAAAGAGCTTTTCTATTATGGGATTTCTTTTGGACACCTTAAACTATGGCTATAAAGTAGGGAGGAGGATTGCGACCCAAGATCATCACATTTTCTCTTTGTTCTTAATCTTGTATGACTGGTAACTGCTCAACAGAGCAATAAGAAAAGCATTTGAAGAATCCCATCAATCCAGCACAGATTTCTAACACAGGCCAGTCCAATTAGACTATTATGGGTGGCCAAAATAAGATCCCCATGCTCTTGATAAGTCACATGAATAAAGTACTGGATGATCACGCTGTGCTGAGCAATTTGAAGCCAAAAGCAAGAACATTTCTAGTCTCGGTTTCTGTCTAGAGAAGCAGACAACATGGAAAGGATCTGCTGCTCTTGATTTAAAAAAAAATAGAGCTGGAAATGAAACAGATGAAACCATTAGTTTAATTCACTTGAAAGCTTCTGCTTTGAGGAGAGCTATGCCATATTGTTCTGTACAAGGACAACAGATTAATCGCCTTTTCTCTCCTTCACCTTTTATAGCGATGCTGCACAAATGGTATCAAGCTGACAGAGAAAATTATAAATATACTGTGGCTGCAATTTAGCAGCATTAATCACACAAATTTAGTAGTTTTAGATGGTAGTAGGTCATCCATTAGCTGAAAAGTTGACAGTAGTAGCATAGAAGCCCGAGTTCAGGCCTCATCTTCCCCTTTCAGGCAATCTATTTCTTTCTCAGCAAAAACATCTGGTCATTTAAAAACTGTAATTTTCATACATTTTAGCTAACAGTGGAATGTTGAAAATCTGTTCTGAAAAACATAGTTCTTTCCTGTGCCAAACCAGTTGGCCTAGAGTTAGCAAATGTTGTTATAAATCTTCCCTTTGCTTTTTCAACAGCTCTAAAACTACAGAATTAAATGCTTCATAAAGACTAGCCAGTGGGTGCAACTTAGTATGCTGAACAAGTTGAGCATGCAAAGCCCACAAGACCTTTTGAATGCTGCCCCAGTTACCCCACAGAAAACCCAAGCTGCCTCCCAACCCCAAGGAGATGGAGGATCCTTTGGTTTCATTTCCCTCTCCTCAAGCATGGCTTAGTATAAGCCTCTGAAGTATAGTTGCACTGAGAAGGCTCAGAAAGGAAGTAACAAAACAGAAAACCTGCCTTCTGTCACATGTATCCATTCTTCCATTAATGTGTGCCACTGGAGATGGTCTTTCCCATTGCTTGTCCTCCAAATTTTACCCCAGCCTTGTGTGTAAAGCCGTAAGTAGTAGGCTGAGGGATTTCCCACTCCACATCTCATTTATTTGCCCAAAAGAAGAAAAAATCCAGGGATAAATAGCAGCACAGCAATTTTTGACAACCCAAAAGAATTAGCAATATGAAGTGGTGTGATAATTTTTAACCTTTCCATTGTAAATTTCATGCAGAAGGAACTGAGAACATCAGAGGGGTGTCAGCTGCTGTGCTGCTTTGTCCCACCAAAGCAACTGAAGAGTGTGGGAATGGCAAAGCCAACTTCTTCCTCCTCCGACAGGTAAGTAATGACACATGTCAAATACAAGGAGAGGGGATTGTGGAAGTGCTCTACCCCTATGGTACATGACTAGGGTGTGCTGCATACAGACTTACTTTGGCTGGAAACATTGTTCTGCCTTAGGCATAGTGAAGTAAAATCCCACCTCCCCTCCCCACACAAACCTCCTGGCTTCAACTCTGGAGGCTGGTGCAGGGGAGATGCCATCCCACATGCTGTGAAGGGTGCATGGATCTGTATTGCTATTGCTATGGCTCAATGGTGCTGTTTTAAAAACACACAGGAAAACAAGGTGACCCATTCAATCAGTGCAGGTTTCTTGTTTGCTGAAAATTCAAGAATTATTGAAACTCCATGTCTAAGCCAAAGCATTTTTTAAGTTAACAGTCCAGTTTTGTGGTCCTGGTGAGCACAGCAGGAATGGAATATTCTCCACTACCAAGTCCTGATGTGATAACAGCACTCACCCAGAGCAGCAGCCTTGGGACAAAGCAAGAGGAAAATACTGACTGCATGGGGTATCTTCTCAGAGCCATGACAGAATTTCTGGTCAGAGGCAGACAGCTCTATTTCAGAAAAGCCCAGCAGACCATAATAGTTGTTAAACATATGGAGGAGGAAAATTCAAATTGCTCATCTGTGTGGCAAATCCCAAACTTGGCTGCCAGAAATGCTGGGGTTCGCTTGCTCTCTCACATGCTCATCATCTGCAATTAAAGCTGCTCTGCTCTGTGTAAGGATTAGCCAGAGTAAAGATTAAAACCAAACTGCTAAGCTGCAAGCTGAGTGTCTGTCTGTGGAGCTGTTCACGAGAGGCACGAGCCAGCAAACAGTTATTCTCTCGCTTAGTAGAAGGAGGCAAAGACTTTAAAACCCTGTTGTTTTGACAAAGAACAGGGACTTCAATATATTTCCTCTTCAAAGTAGGTAAACAGCCTCAAAACTGGTGCTCTGGATGAGAGATCTTGCAGGCTTCTTTTTCTGTTTCTACATAACATGTGAAATCTTTTTCTCCAGAGAAAGACATTTTTTGATCTCCCTACAGTAACAGATGCTGGGAACCTGAGCAGGACTTTTTGTGGTCACAGAAGACTGGAACCAGTCAGACACAATGTTAGGAAGAAGAATCATGCAGAAAAGGTATTTTTGGCCCCTTCTGCCACTCCTTGATGTGATGTCTAGTAGCCTCGTACCTGAGCCACTGGCCTGGGGTGCTCAGCACACAACAGTGAGACTCCTCTTGCAGAAAACAGCACCAGCAACAAAAGTTGCCTGTTTCTTAACCCTGATATTATGATTTGCTTTCAGACAGATTCCCTCAGCTCATCCAAGGCCTTCTCCAGTCTTAAACCTATCAAACAGACAGATACTACCCACTCTTGGCAGGACCAAGAAATAAAGGTACAGAAAGAGAGGCGTGAGTCCCAGCTGTTGGCTGGACTAGCTTTCAGGCTCACGTTTCAATAGCGTCCATGCGGAAAAACACTTCTTATTTCCAAGCCCTTCAGCCAGTCATGGTTAAATTGCAAAATAGCTCCTTATGAGCCAATACCTCCTGTCATGTGCTGTCCAGGAATGTGGAAGCCCATTCAATTTCTAATGGAAATGAGTTGAGCAATACTGTTTGCTTTCCTCCAGTCCAGAACTCTCAATGCACAGATAATGATATGGGAGAAGGGCTTCTCACCCTTCATTTCTTCTCAGCCTAAGTCTGTGAAGCCTTTATGCCTGTACAAACCAGTATAAAATATTATTTTGCTGTCATGGTGGTGTTTTATACCAAAACTGCACAGATACATGGTGACTTTGCAAGCTGTAAGTTAGACAGGAGCCAGAGTTTTGGTTACCTAAACAACACTTCCAGATCCTAGAAACAGACTGCCACTTTGCAGACCTCACCATGCAGGAGAGCGACAGGTATCTGTAAGACATCTGTTATCCAGTCTTCCCCATATCATGCTCCCACCCCTTCACTCTGAAGGATGGTCAAGGCAGTAGCAAAGTTATTTCAATACCACAAACAGATCTGGCTTTGGTTTTAGTCTGCCACAATTTTGATTCCCTTCTATCTGCACTAGTTACCCTGTTCTTTTGCACTGATGGACTTCCTGCATGGTTACCTAAAGTGCGATGACATTGAGGCTGATAGTTATTTTGCAGGAAAAAGTGTTTTTCAGCTTCTCCATCTCACCTTTGCTTTTGCCAGCAGTAGCTAATAAGGCTTCCCTTCCTTTTCCACACCCTGCTCTCCTCTTAGAGGTAAGGTCTCTGCATGCTTTATCACCAGAGGACCTCTACTGAATTTTAGAAGCTGTATTTGGGAAGTGTGGATTTCCCCCCACCTCTCCAGTGGCTGTAAGCAGCAGCAGCCCATTTATAGCTGTGTCTGTGCTGGGAGAGCCATGCTGCCTTCGCCCCTTCTGGGCTGGGGCTGGGGTTTCCTGGCCGGCGCTCGGGGCTGGCAATCACACAGGCTGCAGCTACCAGAGCCAAGGAGCAAAAATTCAGAAAGCTACTTAACAAAGAGATCGCATATGTGCGGCTCAACCTGAGGAATGAACAATTACTTTCCTGACTTGTCTGAAAGGGGACTGCTTTATTTCAGTATCAGAAAGAGATTCTGGCTTTCTCCCCAAACACGGGCAGAGCAATCCTTCATTAGTGACGCTGTGTGGAGACTTGTATCAGCCTCGGAGCAAACTCAGCTCCTTCAGCTCCTTGAGCACGTCCCTGATCACTGCAGCTTTCTCTCAATGCTCTCCATGAGCACGTAATGGCCTCGCTGGTGGTGAGACAGAGGAAGAGGAGAGCCCTTGCTCTCATCCAAGCACTGTCAGTCAAGATGATCCAGGCAGGGTGGGCTCATGTGTTGCAAGGAAGGTGTTGTCACTCCTTTCTCCCACTTTTTCAGGCATGGCTCTTCAGTTTGGCCCTCCATACAGTGCAAAACAGAAAACTGTCCCCACCCACATGGGCAGAGGACATTAAAACAAATCTATCAGACTCAAGGGAAGGAAATTAAATTCCTTTTTTTTTCATTACATTTAAACCTGTCACTTTAATACAAACAGCTGCTTCTCCCTGCTCTCTCCCAGCTTTCTCTACTGCACCTCAGGGCAGCTTCTCACATGGAGCAGGACACACTAATGAAAGTGGCCTCAAATCCCAGCAATGAGCTCAGATCCCCTGGTTGTGTACATCCTCCACCTCTGAACCCCTTGCTGCAGAGAGCATCTGTTATGTGGCTATTGCCCTGTGATGGTGCCTTGTTTACGGCCAAAGCTCCAAGAGATGCTACTGTAACATGTCAGTGAGAAGGGCCTGTGGTGGCTGCCAAAAAAGTTGCAAGGATACTCTCTCTGCAAGAGGTATTAGAAGGGATGGAAACAGTAAAGAAAGGACTGGAGGCTGAAGGGGAAGAGACAGATGAAATCGTGCATTCAGAAAGTGCCGGAGCCCTTGCAATGAGCCCAGATTGCTTACAAGGCATTCTGTGCAAACTGTTTACAAAGGCCCAAAGTTGAAATTATGGTGATGTCAGCAACCATTGAAGTTTGCTGCACTGGAAGTATTTTATGCCTATCAAAATTTACCTTCTGCTCTAATACACTTGAAAGACTTATAGGAATAAAAATAAAAGTAAGATGACTTTATTGTTTTCATTTTATTACCCTACTCCCCACCACCAAAAAAAAAAAAAAAAAAAAAAGACAAAAAAGTGTCAAAGAGGTCCTGCACAGAAGTCAGTCTAATAATAATGCTTTCACTGATGAATCTACTTTTCCTGCAGTAATTTGGCCTGGCTGTGCCATTCAAAGACTTACCTCCATGCTCTCTGTGGCAATCTGACCTTTTTTCCTTACAATGACTTCTAAGCATTCACTAAATACTGTCAGACACTGCAGAGAGTGTCTGCATAAGAAAAAAACCCAAACCAAAGAACTAGGTAACTCTCTCAGCAGCTGTCCCATAGCCCACACAGTTTTATACAAAAAGAAATCTGAGTAAACAAGCATTTAGGAACAAGGAGTGTTTGCACTGTAATAAAAACCATACATGATGCCCTCCCACCCCACTTCAAGCATGAAGAAATTGTTAATTATCTGTGTTGAAGGGCATTAAGCAAAACCTGTAATTTGGATGTTGTTTTCTTCAGGCAGGATCACCCACCAGAGGATTTAATTGATATTTGAGCCTTACTGGGGAGAGGCTGAAGGGCTCACCCTGCACCACAGTTTTTTTGGTAGACAAACATAGTGGTGTCACTGTTGCTCAAGGCTTAATTTTATTCCACTCCAAATGGCTTGGGGCAGGAAACTTCAGGTCTGGTCTCACTGCACTTTGCAAAAGGCAGAACTCAGTTTGCCATCTGGGGTTACTGCCAAGCTGCACAGCAGCAGAATTAGACTTGGAGCCCCTTCGTGTGGGAAACATAAAGATGATTTTCAGTACTGGTTTTCAGGTACCTGCCCTCTCCTGCCTGACAAAAGCTGTATTTTACTTCAGTTGACTTGTCCTCCCTTTGTAGAGCTCAAAAAGAAACCTTTCATGTCGCTGGGTGTTCCCCAGGTAGCAAACAAGCCTCTCAGAAAATAAACATTTGTAATTATCCTCGGCTGCCACTGGATGTCAGTGATTGCTGGACTTTAGCAGTGGATTTGGTTAAAAAAAAAATAAAGAACAGCATTTTCAGACCTGCCTGAGCCTAACAGGATCACAACCAGGCAGTGCAAGGGCAACCAATTGATGGGGCAGCCAAGCTGGTGACCAGAGGAGCTGTTTTTTCTCAGACTGCATCGCTGCCTTTGCACCCACACATGCTTGTAGGCACTCATTTGTAAAAACATATTTTAAGAGAGATAAGAGACTGGTGAAAAAGAAGTGCTCTTTGATCTGATAGACTCATCAGAGTTCAGTGGTCTCCATTTGATCTGCTCAGTTTCAGGCTCATGAAAGCTTTTCAGAAATTGTAATCTCAAAATGTGGCATTGGCAGATGGAAAAAAGGAACCCATCAAGAAAGGAAAGTCCATTAGTTCATGCTGAGTGACTCTCCAGAGCAGAGCAAAGGGAGACAGGGGGCACAAGATAGCAATACCAAATCTGAGACAGATACCCCTGGATTTTTTCAGGCATAAGCAGAAGAAGTGTGGGGTCACTTGTGTGTGCTGGATGCAGTCAGTGTTGATGATTTCAGACCAAGAAGATCTGTTCCTGCACACGAGCTGGTCACAGAAGCAATACTCTCCACATGCTTTGTGGGCATGTTGGCTGCTTCCCCTAGAGATTGCTGAGTGTGGAACTGGGGAGAAAGGAGATGTAAATGGGAACACTTGAAGACCAATCTGTTAACATGCTATAGCAGCCTTCAGGAGTGGGGAGAAAACCTGTAGAAGCAAACTGGATGAGAGGTTGGAGGTAAGAAAGGTTGATATGCTCAATTTGTTCTGCTTTCATAGTTAAAACACGAGGAATGTACACAAGGCATGAATGATAAAAGTGAATAACTGCATAAGGCAGCTGCACTAAGCAGCTTCCCATTGGTGTGGAGACCTCTGAAGAGGCTGTCAGACACTCCAGACATGAGCTCTGCATCTGGCACATAGTCTTTGAAGCATTTGTTGTCCCACAGGGAAGGTGCAGGCTGCCAACACTGGTTGGGACACTTTGCGAGGAGGGCACATGGGCTTCCCTTACAAGCAACTTCCAGGGACAGGACCTGGCCCTTCTAGTCCCAGAGCTGCTCACTGTCTTGTGCTCCCATTCCCTTCTACTTTTCTGCATCTCTCCTTCACAGACCCCCTCTGTAGCTTCCTCTCACAAGAAATGCTCCGTTTCAGCAGAAGGAAATCTGGGTGACCACATCCCAGCAGGGTGAGCACTCAGTGCTCTTGGTGGTCCTGCATGCTCACAGGAGGGAATGCACCAGCACTGAAAGCTGCTCCTCCAGCCCCCAGCAAAATGCTCTAACGACCAGACTAGGTGGAACTACCAGGGGTCATACTGCTGGATGTGTTTTAAGGAAAGACATTCCTTAAAGGAATTAAGGCATTATCTGGTATGCATGTAGAGGGCAAATAGAATCCTCTGGGGACTAAGAAAAAGAAGAAAGTCAAGCCTAGGGTCCCAAACAGTTTTAGGTGTAAGTCAGGACTGACCTAAGTTGTTTCTTTAGGGTACCAAAAAGACAGATGGGGGCTGAAGAGGGGACTTAGGCACTATGAGAGTCTATTTAATAAGGGACCATTTTCAAGGTAATCAGTTTTAGACTTAACTATTTAAATCTTCCTTGGCTTTGGATTTTAAAATAATAAAGTAATAAAGAATCCACCACAGCTTTAGATAAGTTTTGGTGAAAAAATACCCAAACACCTAAAAAGGAAGTACATTTTAGTACCTAAACACACCTTCAGCAAATGTTAGCAGATTTCATGGTGACTAGGTAGAAGAAGAAAATGGTTTTGTAGCATCAGCATAGAAGATACCACTGATCCCAGGCTGCTGTCGGCCTGCCTTTATAATTTAGGGCATTTGAATAGACCTAGGAGATAAACTGATGAGTCTCCAAGGATCTTGTCACAGTATTCACTATCCTTCACAGAAGCTGAAGACTGTGCACACCAAGGGCCATGACTAGTAGGACACTACAGTAGGTACCAGGTGCCAGCTGTCACTGAGAGGGAAATGGAGGGATCCTGTGACAAATGCCAAGCCTGTGAAGTAGCCCACATCCTCTCTCAGCTGCCTGCAGGGATTTCAACACAGCCAGGTACAGAAATTTCATAGTTGTTGCCATACTGTGAAGAACCACATGCTTGACTGTGCTGTGTCTGGGACTGCAGGTGAAGAAGACAAAGTAGAGGGCTGAAGGAACTTCAGGCCCTTGCAGCTCCCCTCTGAGCAGCTGCTCTACCCTTGAGTGGAGGCCTTGCACTGCACCGCAGTTTCCAGCTGCAGTGGAACAGCCATGAGAAGCTGAGCCTGCTCCCCTCTGTCCTCCCACTGCTGTGGGTGAGGTGACAAGAGTGGCTGCTGCTGGCAGGCTGCAGGAGCCCCGTGCCAGGCCAGCGTGTGGGCTGGCTCTTGGCTCCTCCCAAGGAAAGCCAGCTCAGGCTGCGCTGCCTGGCGCTGCTGTCTCTTGAAGGAAGGAGGTCCCAGAACAGCCCTTAAGCTCCTGCTCTACCTAAAGACAACATTTTCTTTCTGTTAATTGTAGCTCATGCTGAAAAGACCCCTAAAACCCCATTACAGAAAAAAACACTGGGGGTACCTGATTTGGGGTAAATAAACATTTCCTAACTTACTAGGAAAACAGGAATAGAGGGTAAAAATCCTTTGCTCAATCCTGTTCCTGAAAATAAAGAGTTCTTTCACTCTATTGTTAATGTCAGTATTGAGACAGTTGTCTCTTTCTAGAGTCTGGTTTTCCCAGCCCACAGGGGCTTGCCATGGGTTAGTATGCTCCTTTCACCCACCCTCCCTTGCCACCACAGCTTTGATGCTGTCTTTGGTAAGCGCTTTCATTAAATAAGAGACTGGATTATTTGCCACAATCACGTGCTCAAAATTGCTTGTTTTAAAACTAAAAATGATCCCTTGTCCTAGCTGTCATCATCTTGCTTGTGAATCATTTAGCCTGATTGTCATGGGATGTGAATGAATGTTGGGCTTGACTTCAGTGCAGGCTCTGCAGAGCTTTGTAGACATGAGGAAACACTTCTGCACTGATGGCCAGCCCTCTCTCACACCAGGTACTGCAAACACAGCAAAATCAGTGGGGACACGTAGATTTCCAGCCTGTCACACGCAGGGTGTGACTGCTTTGCCTTGAAAAGATAGCTGTAACAAATGAATTAGTTTTCTTTCACATGTGTATGCTTTCTGCTTTAATTTTTTTTGTGAGCAGTATTTTATATTTTCACATATATCCAGAGGCACATTTTAAAAGTCCCTCGGAAAAATGACACACATACTTTATTTCACATTCAGTAATTTTTTGTCACGCTACACAGAAACTTCAGTACTTTATAGCAACTGTATTTCTCTGGATGCATTTACCATCACTATTAGTAGGCTGGGGAAAGAAGAGTGAAGAAAGCTGGCAGGTGTAAGGCTAAGAGGAACACATTTCAGAAGGTCTTTTTCAGACTACCAGGCAAAGCTGTTATATAAATCCTAATCTTCAAGCTAAAAAAGCCAGCGTGAAAAAATTTCTCTCCAACATCCCCCAAATAGCCCATTGTGGTAATTACTGCCTTTATCCTTATGGTCAGAGAGCTCTGACAAAGGGCAGCAGATTAATTTTAGATCTGTCTACTCTGTCCTATCCAACAGCTCATAAAAAGTAAAGTTTCCTTTGAAAGCTCTTGCACTCCTTAGCTCTTGGGCAGCTTTAGGAGGCAATATAACAAAAAGGGCTAGGAGCACCTGTGCTATTTCAGCAGTGCTCGAGCTAGGGTTTTGGATAAGCTTTTAAGTCACAACAAGAAACATGCCCTAAACGAAGCCAAAGCCCCTAGGCTTAGCTTGATTCTCCCCATAAACTGATCTCACAACCACACATCTTCCAGCCCAGGTGGCAGCACAGGCTTCCTGCTGCAGCTGCAGCCCAGCAGCAGTGCCAGGGAGATCTGGTGCAGTCAGGCCAGTTGCATTCACACAGCAGCTGATTGGGCACACACAGATGAATTCCACTGCAAATAATAGACACTGCTGGCACAATGAGGGAAAATAGACTCCCAAAACCACTGCTGACATTTACTTGCCTGCTGATCACTGTATCCCATGTGCCTGTTGGTCTCCATCATACCCTGCTCAAGCACTTTGCAGTCATTATGAGCTCGATCCTCCACTGCTTCTCACATTGTGTAGTGTAGTCATTTTCACGTGTGTAAAGTGAGTGCAAAGTGAGTTTACATCTACTTTGCACAGGTGTAAATGATTACACATCCCTGGATGCTATGACTCTGTATTGAAGCTGCTCTGGCCAGAAGTAGCATCTCTGTTAACCATAAAGAATCTGTAGGGAGCAGGTGATAAACTTACTCAATAGGGGAGAATATTGGATATGCTATGGAGAGAGTGTCCTTTTGTTTTAGCATGAGCTTGCCCCATCTTATAGCACATGACCATCATTCTCAGAGGCTCAAAGGTAATATGTGAATTGGATTTTCTTAAAGCAACTCTGACACTTGGTATTTTGTTGCAGGGGAAGGGTGATGAAGCTGGAAATAAGGAGGTTATTGAAGGAATTTCAGCGGCTTGAAAGAGTTTCTAGACAACGCAGTTACTGTTAGCACACAGATGCACATCACTTCATTTTGGAAAAGGACATGTTTCTGCCTTGCCTTGGGTAGTGCTACAGAAAGCAGGGCTTGGCTGTTCTTTTTGACGGGAACAAAAGTGAATGGTAGTTCTATCAGCAACCAGGTAATTTTATAACAGAGATTGACTGGTTTGAGTGGGTTTGAGTTATGTAGCTGAAGAAGGTATTTAAAGACAACGTCATCAATAAGTCTGCTGAAAACTTGCATGCAGACTTCATACAGGAACTTTAATGTCACTAAAAATGTTTAAGAAAAAAAATAGGACTATTCGCTTTTAACCTGAGTGGTTGCAACTTACAGCCCTGCAGGTGTTAGGAAGAGAAATCGCTCACTAAATAATGCAGGGTTTTATGCTAGCCTCTTTATTCATAGTAATCACTCCAAGTTTTTTCTTCTCAACAGAGGAGGAATTAAACAGCAAGTGGTCAGCATTCTGCTCATAGTTCCTTTCCTCTTTTGCAGGATACTTGGCCAAAGAATTTCTTTTTTTGAGCTTTTCACCTAGTTTCGTGGGTCAAGATATTTCTTTTCTTGTTCTTCTATACATGCTGTCCCAACTAACGCCCAAGTTTCACAAAAGAAGACCGAGAGAGATTTGTCTTTCCATAGCTGCCTGTGTAGCATTTTCTGTGGTTCATGTGGAGGCTGTTGAGGTTGAGTTCCAAAAAAACCTATTGAAAGAGAGTGGCTATATTTAATCCATTAAAAGCCCTTTTGAATTATTCTCACCAGTGTCATGAGTCTAGAATGGTGGTAGTCTAAAGAGTATGTTCTAGACAAACAGAAATATGGCATCTATCACAATCATATTTGATGCAGTTTTAGTTAAATAACTAATTATTACCTAACTGTACAATGCCTTCTTGTCAGAGTATTTTGTTATTCAATAGCTATTTTATTCCCATCCAAACAGTCTTGAAAATATACAAATAAGACTTTTAAGCCAAGGTGTTCTTCAGTAATACAATAAATTGATTCAGAGGTCTGAAACTTTTGCTGCAATCAGGACACTTTCAAGTCCTTTATGTTGCTGTAGCAATGCTGTCTCTAAACTAGAAGTTCAGTGTCTCTTAACATCTGTTTCCTATGTGAAAGGCATTTTAAAATCAACAAAACCAAGTGTGAATGGTCACAAGAGCCTTAGTAACTCCACAAATACTAAATTATGTTCTGATGATCATTGCAATTTTTTTTCTGCCACAAGCTCACACAAACTAGCTGATGTTGTGCAATATCTGCAAGTTTAGAAGTGAACTTCTTGTTAGGAACAAAAGTCCTCCCTGATCCTGCACATCCAGAAAGAGTGGCTGTTTCAGGACCTCTCCACTGTCATTCTGTCAACAGAAACCCCTCCTTCACTCCCCATCTGCCCAAACTGCTCTTTCATCAGGAAACACTTCCTTTCTTTGGAGATTTAATGCCACCTGATAGAGCCAACCTTGTCTCAGACATCTGTCACTCCCTGGGTACAGACCATGGGTTTTGATGTGTGCAGCAGAACCTCCCTGCCGAGGAGCCAGGGGAGGCAGCTCCCTCAGGGCACCTCACCAAGGATGGGTGTGCCAGTGCCCTGTGGAGGGAGTTGGATTGTGTTTCTGCAGGGCTGTGCTCAAGGTATAACCCCTTGCCTTGTGGCACTGGGGAAGAAGCCACATTCAGTGGCCACTGAGAGAGTCATTCTGCCGCTGTTTAACAGATTTTTCTGCTGAGGTTCACAGCTGTTTGTGAGACCCTGAGTGGAAAACCAGGCTGCAGTGGTCCAGACTGAATGGGATGTGGGGCTGCCCTCCTTCCTCTGAAAAACCAGTGACACCCAAGGTGATGTCAGAGCTGAGTCTCACCTTTCTGAAATTCCCAATTGTCAACAGAATATCTCCTGTACTTGGCCTTAGTTAAGCAGTGAAATGATTGCTCTGTGGCCACCTTTCTATATTACGCTACTTTGGCAACAAGAAGGAGGACAACTCCAGTAACCTCAGCAGCAGAGGTTTGTAGGGCATCCTCAGCACCAAACACCAAGATCCCTGCATTTGTCTCCACTCTTCTTTCCCTGCTAGTTTTCATCATGTATATTTGCTGCATCTGTTTACTTTATTGTGCTTTCTGGCATTTATTCTCTCTTTTCCTCTTTTATTTGCTTATCATCAGAAATGTTTAGCACACAAGGGGGAACAGATTCCTCCTTCCCATACACCAACACTTGAACAGCTAAAATTCCTTCGAGATCCTAGTCTCAAAACCAGTTTCAGCCTCTGGGAAGTCTTCTCTTTGTCTGAACAGCTCCCATGGCATGTCACTTACCCAAGGTACCATTCCCTGCTCTGTGAGAAACAGTTGTCTACATGTCATTTTACTCACCTGTGATCCATATTTTAGAAGAATTTTCACAGGCAGGCTTTGTAAGACATGGTTTCCTGGCACTTACGCAGCTATTAGGCATAATGAAATCCAAACTGTTTATTAGCTCATCCACTATCTGGATTATCCAGAAATAAAGCTGGAATTCCAGATGTCCAATTTTCAACCCCGATTTTCCCAACTGTCGGACAAATGCACATTTCTCTGTCACTGTCTCCATTTGAGACCAATTAGTTGGCTCACTTTTGGACAGTCTACCTCTTGCTGTTTTTAGCATGTCTGCTCTATTAATGGTTATCCTTGAGGCAATGTCCACTTTTTCCATGCATTTCACAGATACCAGCAGATGATTTGTAACCAGCCTCCTCCTTCTGTTCTTCAACTCTGAGGATCTAAACAAAAACCTGGGGCCTCATTTGTGTACCTCTGGGATCCAACGACATAATGTGGTGTCCTTGCAATCCTCAGACTGGAAAGAGGATTTTTACTAGGCTCTTGTGATGTTTCATTCTGGCCCAGGCTCCTGTTATAACAAGCTGACATTTTATAGCAAACTTTTTCTCTGTACCAGCACTTAACTGCTTTCTTTAGTTTTTGCATTATTGCCAACTTCTCTTGTTTTACAAACCAAATCTATCACTATTTTTAATTGTTCCAAAATGCCACAGACCAGACTAGAGTCACCTTTTCCATTTGACATATCTGTGCTTATGGAGTTCATGACAATTAATGTCTATCTTGCTAGCAGCTGCTTCCTTTCCTGATTGGCTGCTGCAGAGAAAAACCCAAATGATGGGGTAAATTCTCCAAGCCCTTGGGCTGTCTGATTTCCTTTCACTGATCTGGCTCTGCAAGCCGAAGTCCAGCTAAATATAAATTGTATCAATTATTCCACTGCCCATTTATCCTGGGAGTCCTTGTTCGCACCAGATTATGCCAAGAACAGGTCCTGTCTGGTCCTCAGCCAGGCCAAAGGATTCAGCTTTCCCCTTGCTGCTAATTTTCTGATCTGGCTCTTTTTGCCTCATGGCTGCCTGTGCACCACATCTCAACAGCTCCTGCAAACTTGGAGCACTCTTGTCTGTCACGGGCTGCTCTGCAGCACGGACAGGGCTGGCGTGCACAGGCTGCCTGCTGGAAGCCTCCCCTATTCCTCCTCCTGGCCACTCGCTTGGGTGAGACGCTGAGCAGAGCCAAGAAGCCTGTCAAGGAGTTTTCTCTCAAAGAAATCAAGTTTTGCATTATTTGAACTGGACAATCTCTCCTTTCTCTGATTGGCCTCTGAGGGTTACAAATGAAGTAGAAAATAGTTTTACTGAGGCCATTTGGCTAGCTCCCCTTGTGCAGCCAGGTGGCTGAGTGAGGTCTGCTCTGACCTCTGCCCCTTTCATTGCTTTCTCAACACACTTTTTGAGATCTGTCATTCCTTACTGCTGCTCATGTCTGTTAGCAGATTTTGGGTTGTCAGGACACCTTTGAGTCTCCTGGCTCCATGGAAATCCTCCTTGTTCACAGCAGACAGGTCTCTGCTTCCAACTGCGGGGCTTCCCAGTCTGGCTAGACACTGTGTGCAGCACGTGCAGATGTTGCCCCCAAAGCAGTTCCATCTCCACCTACAAGTTGTCTCTCCGTTGTTACTAAGAGACTTCTTGATGATTCTTCCTTCTTTATTTGCTGCTTTCTGCTTTAACCATGCCTCATGCTGCTGGCTGTAGGGAGACCTTTTTCCTGGGGGAGTTGAATGAGTTCAAATGTACTGAGGCTTGTCCCAGTCCTTTTCCAGCGCCACACTGGAAATACAGGTAACATTGACAGACACACTGACAGCAGAGATGGAGGTGATGGTAGACTCAGACTTTTTTTATTATGGTCCTCTGTCTACAAGGAATGTGCAGTGACCTCAGGCACGGGAGGAATTAGGAGCTGGTTTTTTTCAGGTTACAATTGCCTTTTAATCAGCTTAGCCAAAAATTCTCTCCTCCCCCACCCTGCCTCTGTTGTTGGAGCCATAATCCTGATGTTTGTTTAGGCCAAGTCCTTAGCTTCTCTGATCTGCTCTGCTCTCTCCATAAACACACAAAACCAATAGCTAGTGAGATATGAGACACCAGTTAGTAGAGGTAATTTCTTTATATCATTCTTGCAGGAATGCATATGTCTGTGTGGAGGCCGCTTCGCTTTTTCTGGTTACACAAAGCATCTCGAAGGCTTTTGTCTCATATTTATCCCAAAGTCATGGTGGCTCTTACAGGCCTCCTTGACTCCTCCGAGGACAACCTCAGTGCTCGTCTGCCTGCACAATTGACATCTCACTTTAAAGAAAAGGCATGCTTGTGTTTTTGTAGGTTACAGCCATTTAGTTCAGTATTGCTAATTTGCTTTAGCACTAATTAAAATGGCAAGGGATTAGTGCACAGTCATCATCATGGTGGCCTTAGTCTAGGGTGGTTAGTTTGATGTCTGCAGACAAATTGCTGTCCTAGCTGAGAACTGTTTTGGGACCATTAACAGAAAGTCACAGTGATGTGTAGGTCTTGGAGAAAGAGTACCCTCCTCCACCTGTCTGAGAGGGATTAGCACATCACCATCCAAAAGGCAGCTCAGAGGCTTCTTGTGCCTGCTGTGGGCAGCAAATGGAGCATTCAGCCCCAAGAATAATCTAACCAAGTCCTTCTACCAATGGTGAATTCAGTCATTAGGTAAAACACACTCACTGGAGACCTGTTCAAGTGTGATGCAAAGAAGCATGGGTGGGAAAGAGAGGTAGGGAACCAAAGAGTGGCTGGACCAAAGCTCTGGCTTTGTAATTCAAATGGAATGAGCTCAGGTCCTTTGAAAGTTGTCCATTTGAAAACATTTCTGCTAACTTTTTTCCTCACATCAATTTGCTTATAGATTAATTTTCATAAGCTTTCCATAGGGGGAAAATTGATAATGTGACCCAAAATATTTCTTTTCCAAAAATGTCCAAGTTACAGTGGAAAAAAACAGTTCAGCCACATAAAGATGTGATAGTTATAAAAGCAATGTGAGGGACTTGCACAGCTCTCCACCTGCAGCAGCTAATTAAGAAGCAGAGGCTGAAGCCAGGTCTTTCCCCTTGCTCAGAAAGGACTGCTTCCTGTCCTCCGGCGCTGCAAGATTTGGGGTTTACTTCTGTGATCATCCACTGCCTCCAGCACACAGTCAGCACGGGGGAGACTTTAAAGTCCTTTCCCAGCAATGACTACACTTTCCTGGAGGCAGCAAATAATTGCAGAATTAAGTTCTAATTCTGTTTTTCTCAGAGGGTATCAGCTAGGTGAGTGATCAAAGCAGCAGAGTCTTAGGAAAGGGTTAGGTATTTGCACAATCAAGCAAACTGATGTATAAAGAATTCATATCAGTGCTTCCATGTTAGGTCTTCTCTGTGAAGGGACAAAGACACAGGAGCTTGTCCTTGCCTCTTTTGTGATTCAGTTCTTCTGTTACAGCTGCACTGTCCAGGGTATCACAGAATCATAGAACGGTTTGGGTTGGAAAGGACCTTAAAGTTCAATCTCCATCTCTATCTATCTCCAACTCTGCTGCCATAGGCAGGGAACTTTCCACTAGACCAGGTTACTCAGATCTCCATCCAGCCTGACCTTGAACACTTCCAGGGATGGGCATCCACATCTTCCCTGGGCAACCTGTTCAGTGCCTCACCACCCTCACAGTACAGAATTTCTTCTTAATATGTAATTTAAACTTACCCTCCTGTGTTGCCCTCTTTAACTTCCAGCTTACTGTACCTCTGCAGGCACATACTGGTGCCTCACATTTGTTCCCCACATCTTTAAGATCAAAGCTGAAACAGGTCTGCATGTCTTTCCCCTTCTCCCTCTGTGCAACATACCTCGAGCTATAACCTAAAGAAAGTCTCTGGGTACAACCACTGAATATGGAGAATGTGTCCCCACTCATTTCTCAGCGAGCTTGACCTGAAATGAAATAACTTTATAGCTCTGAACACTAACATTTTGAGGAAGGTTTGCTTGTCCCAGGAGGAGGGTGGTCTGCTCCTTCTTGCCCTGCCCTGGGTGCTGATATCCCATCCTTCTGCAGCCAGTAGCAATCAGAGGGCTCTTTTCTTTGTTGGATAGAGCTGGGTGGTTTTGGTGGTGATTGGATGCCACCAGGGGATGGACATGTCCCAGCCAAGGGACAGCACAGGTCTGGACAGAGCAGCCAGTTTACAGCTGTGATCACAGAGGTGCTAGAAATGGCCTGCTGCTGCTGTGCTGTACCTGTTACACATCTCAAAGGGCAGGGTTTCACCTGGTGCCTGACACCTAATTGGGGGTTTCTGGTGGTAGGTGTCCTCAGGAGTCTGAGGTACAGAGCAGGTGTAAGCAGTTTAGCAAGAGAACTGTGCTTTAGAGGGACAGAATATCTCTTTATCCTTCCCCAGCTGTTTAGGTGAGATTTCTGTCGTGTCAATGGAGTTTAGCTGCCTGGTTTGCACAGAAATCTGCATCTTGACTCACAGATTTGAAGTCTCGAACTGCATCATATCTTCAGGGTTCATCAGGATCTCAGAAGGAGATGCTCATCCATCTTTGAGCTGCCTCATGGAGCCAGAAGCCATTCCCAGGAGTGCTGTGAAAGCCAGACTGCTATCTGCAGTTTGCAGCCTGCCTTCATAGCTTGGGTTTGGGATACTTGTAGTGCTAGCTTCTTCTGCTCAGGTTCCTAGGAAAGTCCTGATGGAGCATGCTTGGGTGGTGATCCAAGCCCTCAGTAAATGTCCTGTAAAAACTGGTTTGATGTATTCCTGTGGGTAAGCAACATGGGAAGGCATCAGATCTGGGCTGAGTGTTCTATGCTGGCTGCTCTTCATGGCAGGCTAGTGCAACCAAACCAAAACCTTGAGTTCATTTCCTGCCTGAATCAAGCCATTCATTTGAACCTGGCCTTCTACCTCCCAACTATCCACTGCAGGCCTTAAACATTAGCATTCCTTACTACCTCTGTCCTCATCCCAATGACATTCAGTTGCCTTTAGACAGAGTCTCAAGAGAAAGATGCTACACGGTAGGCTGAGATATTAGGCTGAACCTAAGTAATGTTCCATGGAGGCAGCTTCAGCAGCTGGTCCTGGGATTTAGTCTCGGGTCTGTGTCCAGCATCTGCCTGGTAGCAGGAGAAAGCACAGTGACAGCTTCCTTCTTCCCTTCCTGTGGTTGAGCCTCAAGCTCACCACATGTCGCTGGACTTAGACAGAG
Organism: Motacilla alba alba; assembly: GCF_015832195.1. Classification (NCBI taxonomy): domain Eukaryota; kingdom Metazoa; phylum Chordata; class Aves; order Passeriformes; family Motacillidae; genus Motacilla; species Motacilla alba. The sequence continues at coordinate 15,911,273 of NC_052017.1, read as the reverse complement.
AACACATTTCCTGAAAGCTCCAAGTGGGCTGCCACGGCTGTACATGGAGGAGTTGTCCTTGCTGTCTCCTGTGGTTCCAGGGTGCAGCAGCAGTGGAGATTTGTTCCTCACTGTCTACGGGCGCTGTCCCTGTGCCTCCCAGTGCCTTGCACAAAACCAGGCATGACCTCTGCCCAAAGGAATTCTACCAGGCAGCGAGATGTCTAGCTGCTAGAAAATCACCTGCAATTATTCACACCCTCAAAATTGCAGGAGCAAAATGAGAGCCTGCTTTTCAAAATCAGGTCCATTATGTGTCTGCAAAGTATATAATCTCCACATAATTCATCAACACCATTAATCTAAACTCCTAGGTAGTGAGCTCAATAGAGCATGTGTTTTCCATGTGTGTGTAATATCAAACAACCTGTGTTTAACTTGTCAGAATATAATCAACTTCCATTAATTACTTCACTATGAAGTCTCCAGTACCAATGGTTCTTCATATAATCACTCAAAAAGCTTTTATTGGGGAGCTAAACAGCTCAATAACACTAATTAATTGTGTTTCTTGGACAACTGAGATTGTATAAGTGGAGAGGTGGTTTTGGTACATTTCCCACTACATTGATTTTCACATTTCTGGAACGCATTTCCCCATAATAGTCATTAGAGCACAGAGAGAAGAGTTGGAAAGGTGCGGTAGAAGCACGGCATTCCTAAAATATGATTTGAGATTTGTACTGGATCGGTGCTGTTTGCCAGAAATTCAAACTCTGGCAAATAACTTAGCCTTTCTAGGCTGTTTGCCCAATAGGCTGAGTGAAAGAAGCAGCAAACCTAAAAATCTGCCAATATTTATGTACCAACATGTAATTCAATTGTTTTACTGCAGAGTAAAAGTGACACTAGAAAAAGAGGAGGACAGAAACTCTGTAAGTACGGGGGAAAAATATGAGTGTTAGTGTTAAAAAATTTTAAGACTTTAATTAAACCACCCCAAAATTCACAAGTTCAACAAACCCAAAAAAAAAAAAAAAAAGGAAAGAGAAAATGCATAATTGCTCTCTTGGGGTTTTCAGGGCTTTACTTCTACACATATTTTTTTAATTCCACGTAGAGGAACAAAGAATGTGTTTTTCCCACCTGAGAGGTGTTGTTTGGTGATTCATGAAGCTTTCTGCCTTGTCTGAAGCAGAGGTTTCTCAGTTACGCACCCCAGGGCTGCGCTGCTGCAGAGCGGAAGAGAACTGGCTGGAAGGGGGGCTGCCAGTGGGGAGGGTGTGAGGCCAGGGGAGCATTTCAGATCAGCAGGATATTACTTGGTGTCGTGTGTATATGTATTTATATATAAGGAGTAAATGAATTGTTGCTCTCAATGGCATGGAAAAGTAAATAAAAAGACTCTCTCAGTGGGATTGTGAATGCTGGTTGTGGGTTTGCATTCATGTTGCAAGGCTCCATTCACAACTGGGTTTTATGTTCTCAGGTCCTCTCTGCAGCTCCAGTGTTATTTCAAAAGCACCATCTTTTTGTCTTTGCAAATAGCAGCACTCAAAATGCAAATCGACTTACCCAGCAGTTACAGAACCCAGTTCATAGCTTTTTGCCTTAGAAGTGTTGGCTCCCCGCAGCGTGACAAAATAAAGATTCCACTCAACAGAAATAGGTGGCACAGCCAGTGCCTTCGTAAATCAACATCAATATGTGATCAAACCTTACAAGCTTATTCTTATTCACAATTATTTTTATTCAGTAGCTGCTTCTTCTTTAGTAGTAAACGTTGTCGAAAAGAAGCCATAATTTAGTCCTGTGCCCTATTGAGCCAGGTCTTGTAAAAGTCAACTCATCCCTGAAAAATTTCATCTCCTGCATGGTAAAGATGCATTGGGAAGTGCAAGGAGGGAGGGGGAAAAGTTGCAGAAAGAGCTATGGTGGTGGTTTAGGACTTCATGTTTTCCCTTAGTCTAAAGGGCAGAGTTAATTTCAACTCTGAAATTTGAACTCTGAAGGAATGAGGAATGAAGTTTGCATTTTAATTCAGTTCAAAGAAAATAATTAAATGATATATAATAATTATAATTTGGAACTGGAACATTCGCTGCTGAGTTGCTTATGCTGGCAATTTGAAAAATACCTGCTCTGGCAATTCTAAGAAAGAGAGAAAAAATACTGTCTTTACACACAATCAGACTGTAATTTCTGAAAAGACATGTTCTAATTCTTAATGTTTCACACTCTTTAATTCCAGCTATGGAGTTAATACTATATTTTCCAGGCAGACATCTCAAAAGCCATTTGATAAAAAGTTGGTGTCAAGAGACAGACAACAGTATCAGTATTATGTGTTGTTCCTGCAAGGATCTCATGAGACATTGCTGCCATTTCCTCGAGTAAGTATGTTTTCACAAGTCTTGCAACTCTTGTTAAAGGAGAAAAATCTTAATATAAGAAAAGAGATGTTGCTCTAAAAAAAGAACTTGCAGTCTTACTGAAATATTGGTAAGTGACAATCAGTGTCTCTTTAATCCCTGGCACCAGGTCAAGGTGGAGGGAGGAATTCATGTTCTGTCACTAACAGGTGACATTTATTATATTGGTCAGGTCTTTCAGATTTAGGACATTTGACTGGTTTCCATCCTCCAGTGATCAGTAGTTTTGTTTAATAACCAGTTCCCATTAGCAGTATCTCTGATATTCTTTCCTAGCTTGAGAGCCAAATCCTGCTTCTATTATGCTGTACTTGGATCTGTTTCAGGTTTCATCATCCTTCTGTGCGTTTCTGTCCATATATGTGAGTTCTTTGCATCCAGAACAGCTTATTCGGCACAGACAAACAGCAGGACTGTCAGTCTCTTTAGTGAACACCTTGTGAATCATGTAGCTGGCAGAGAAAGGGGATTGAATTTTCTGTATTCACTGGATTTCATACAGTGGTAATAAAATTCTTGTCTCTCTTGTATCAAAAATGACTGTGTATCTCTTTGGCTAATGGAATTGCTGGTGCTTGCAAAAAAACCCCAGATCAGAATGAATGTATGCAAGACTCTTAACTTCTCATTTACTTTTCCCCTTTCTATTTCTGGCTCATTCTTCGTCTTTGTATATAGCTTGACTGTGTTTTGTCTCCTACTCCTACCCCCCCCCCCCCCCCCCCCCCCCCCCCCGCCAATTTCCCTGCCATCTAGCTTCTTTCTGAAGTCAGCTGCTCATACTTAGGAATGCGTTCAGTGTCTCCTTGAGTCAATATACCAAATCTTTACATTCCAAGCAGTCAAGCAGTCTTCCTTCTGAATGATCCATCTTGTCATATAAAGAACATTCCTGCTGTTTTTTCACACATCATACCAGCCTGCGTGCACTTGCTGAGCAGCTCTGGGGATTCTGTGGCAGCAATTTCCTTGGCTTTGTGGTGCTGAGTGTGAATCCCTGCTCAGACTACAGGCATTTGTTTTCCTGTTCATTAGCAGCAGTAGCCACAAAACAGCCTGTCCTAAAGTGTGTTGGTTGACATATTCAGTAACCCCTTTTGAAGCTTGAGGCAAACTGTGAAATAATTTCTTCCCTGTTGGCATCTTTTGTGAGACTAGAACTTCTCAGCATTCATCAGATACTCTGGAGCAAGTGTTATTTGAAGCGGCTTATAGGATCTGTTCCCGTGTTTTTCTTTGTGGTCTGTCTGCCTGTGTCAGGCTCCAGAAAACAGTGAAAACAGTCAGTCTCCCATGACATTGAGTAGAGAGAATATGGGCTAATCCTGCAACACGGCCTTTAGAGAGCTCTGTGCAGGAACTCCAGGTTCTGCTCAAAACAAACATACCTTCTGGAGGGTTTCTGCCCAAGTATTTTCTATGGAGGCCAAAAGCACTTACTGATCCTTCAGGAGCTGTTCCATTGCACCTAGTTGGAAATTTCCTTGCTTTCTTCTGGCAATTTGAACTTACATGTTAAATGTACATCCCTCTCTGTCGAGTTTCATGTTTTTCAAGTCTCCTGTCTTCTATCTGGGAGCTACCTTTGTCCCTTATGTTAGACTCTGAAAGGCTGTGAAAGTTAAACAGCCTCCGATGGATGGCTGCCCAGTCTCCTCGGCTGGCTGGCTGGTGGGATCAGAACTTGCTGTCCTTCCCCTCCACTCTTCCGCCTGGAATGTAAACACACCTCACAAAAACAGAGGAATGAACCATCTGCTATTCAGTCTTTTAACCCTCTATTGAGCAACAGATGTTGCTATGTTTATAAGGCAGATTGCTGAAATGGAAAATCAGGTTGGAGAGGTGACCTTGAGAAGCGGTTCTGTCTCAAAGTACCATAAATGATACCTATTTAATTCCTGATTAATATGTCTCTAACTTTTTCTTTAAAAAAGCTTCATTGATAGAAAGTCTGTTACGCACATAGGATATATATTCCAGTGGTCCCCTGTCTGATCTTCCTTCAGCTGGCATGTCCTACCCAGGAACTCACCTACCATCTCCTTTGCTGCAATTAAAACCCATTATTAAGTGTACTGCTGTACAAAGAATGGATTATTGTCTTTGTGTCTCTGCTGACCACATGTACCTGAAGTTCATAATCTTCTCTACACTTAATAACACCAGATCAATTAGATTTACCTTTCAGAACATGTTCACTCCTAGTATGGTAATGGGTGCCTGCAGTTGGTACTTACCTCCTGTAAGTGCAGCTCCAACAGATCAGAAGACATTCACTTACACTTCATATAGTCCAATACCTACATATACAACTCAGTGTGGCATTTCTTTTTTCACAATAACAGTTTAGTTTTGGATCACCTTCACCTTGTGATCAGCCTTCATCTTCTACAGAACTCCTGTCGTGGTTTTGAGGAAACCAGGACACTACCTCACCATGCTCTGTACAGTCCATCACTTTTGTTCACAGGTCCTTGCAATACAGTTGATGTTATTTTTCAGGCCATTTCTCCAATGTATCGAGGTAATTTAGAATTCTTGCCCTGGTCTCTGATAGACTTGCAAGGAGAACCAAGATGACATCAAAAAAAGTATCAGGATTCTGCATGCAAGAGTTTCAATTTTTTTCCTGCTCCAGACCACCATGAAGAACAGTGGAGGCAGGGGAAGCATGCCCCAGCAGCAGCAGCCAGGCGTCTTTTCCAGGCTATATGCCCCCTAGGAGCTGGTTGTATACAGCTAATAGCACCTATTGTATATCTGGGGAACCTTTCCTTTATTCCTTTAGACAAGCTATTGATGAAAATACTCAACACAAACTGCCAAGGACAGACCCCAGCGGAAGTCCTTGATGGATACTTTCCTTTTGATAATTTTGACATTTTGAGTCCCTAATAACTTCCCTGAGTTTTCCATTTGTTTTATACACTCTGAATGGTAATTTCAGTTCCATGACATTTCCTCTGCTTATTTATAAGAATGTCATATGAGAGGTTGCCAGAAGTCTAACTAGAGTGCCAGTAGCTGTCTGATCTACTGTGTATCTTCCATATGTGGAGTTTGCCCTACTGTCACAGCAGGAATTCAAATTGGTTTATGTGATATGTTTACAAGAAGCTCATGCTCACTGTTACTTTTGGAACCTTCCTGCCTTGTGAACATCTTGACTGGCTGCTCCTGCAGATCCCTGAGATGACAGCCAACTGTCTGGAATTCCACACTTTGTCCCTTACATGGTTGGGCAGCACATGTTTTGGCGGATGAGTTGACACTCCAGTGCAAATAGTGCAAATAGCCAGAAATGGGGCTGCCTATCCTGCCCTGTAGGATCAAGTGCCCCTTACTGCCCTGCTATTGTGAACAAGGTGTGGCCAGGATCAGGGCACAGGTAAGCCTCAAGTGTTTGTTTTGGTGGTTTCCTGGTTGATCTACAGGGCCTGGAGAAGTGGGTAAAACACTCATGAAGGTAGCTTGGTTACATCTTAGATCACTTTGCCCTTCTGTTTGTGTTGGTGCAGCAGTGCCTCAGGCTAGAGCAGTGCTGAATCACCAGCACAGAGCTGTGATGTCCCTGAGCTACAGTTTCTCTGAAATTTACTTCCTACTTGAGCAGCAGGAGCCATCAGAACAAACTACTGAAAGCAAGACATCAGAGTACATTGCCAGGATTCTCAGTAAAAGGTGAAAAATGGAGTCTCTGGGATCTTTCATGCTCAAGTGGAAACCAGTATCAAAGCTCCATTGGTTTTGATGAAAGCAGAGTTCAGCCCAGGGTCTGTGACATTTAAGAGTTCACAGATGAAAAGTAATGACTCCTTCTTCTACATGGGATAGGTTTTCTTTTCATTCTCACAGAACAAGCTAAAAAATTAACTCGGCCTTTGGTTTCCATGCCGCTATTTTGTTGCTGTTGAAGGAATGCAGCAAGAGGCAGCTTAGTATTTGTTTACATAATAACATTGCCACATGCCTGGATTTAATTTCAAGTTGTAAATTCAGGTACCACCAAATCCTACACTCATGCTGGTACAGGTCCTTGTGAAATAGATACAGGGAATATTTCATTTTATAAATTATGTCTATAGTTCCCACCCCAACTACCCACGAGGAAATCTCAAAAAAATTGCAACCTTCTTGTATTTTTGTTCCTGAGGGATAATCTGATTGATGTGTCTTAGAAGATGTTTGATATTGACTGGATTATACAGCAGTGCCAATATTGTTGTTTTCACAGTAAACACTTGTTGCAAGCAGCCTTGCTTGAGATAGCAGTAAGGGAGATGTGATCAGACCATAAAGGAAAGGCTTTTAAATAAAAGGTGAAAGAGATAAATATAACTTGTAACTATATAACACTTCACATACATTAAAGTGACAAAAGCACCAGGCTTTCCAGCCCAGTCTTTTCCAATTTGGCACTGGACATGGCCTGATGGGGTCACACCAGTCTGGGCAGGCTGCTCTTTCTGCTGCCCACCTACAGACACCCTGCTTAGCAGACGTCAGCGTCAGGACTGTAGTCAAGGGTTTCAAGGACTGGAAATTACCAAGATTTTTTTTGTTCTACATCTTGAAGCATGGTGAGACACTCTTGGCTCTTTGCTGGGCTTTTTCCTCACTTTTTTTTGCATGTGGTTTCACTGCCAGTAAAAGGTTGGTGCAAAACTTGGAGCACGCTCAGTTTTTTGGTTGCCATTACACTTCTCACTGAGAAATATATTTATTATTGCTGTTGCAGTCTCTTTTTAAGTTATGGAGATGCCTTCTTCAATCTGACCCCCTTGCTTACTCTTGCTTGCTCTATTGTTTGTGATCAACACACATGAATGAACACCACATAGATTGGTGCATTACTGTAGTGGGTGTCTGCTTTCCAAGGCTGAGGAGCACTAGCAAATGCTATGCTCACTATCTTCATTTTCCATCTGAATGCAAATTCCTTTCAATATCCCAGAAAGCAGAAAAAACCTCACAGCTTCTCCTAAACCCTATTTTTTGGAAGGCAACAGGACACCGATACAAAGGTGACCTACAGCAAAAGCAGCATCGTGCTGGCTGAAATGATTCAGCATAAAAACCAGTACTTTCAAACAAAGTACTGAGATACAGACTTTTATATCCACAGGTCACCACGCAAAAGTGGTCTTTTTTTCAAGACAATGAGCATTAAAAGTTCTTCAGCGCAGCTATGGAGAATGTATTTTCCCTGCCTGTAGATATTTTTGAGATGATAAAACATTTTTGTTGTTGTTGTGTTAAAATTGGTTAGAAAGTGTAAATACATAAACAAATTAAGAGAAATAGCCAGAAAAACATTTTTTAAAAGTCAGTAAACATCATTTGGAAACTTCAATTTTTTTAAAGTTTAAATTATTTCTATTTTGGTGCTGATTTCAATTCTTTTTACTATAATTATCTTACATTTCAAAACAAAAAAAGTAAATCTGAAAAAACTAGACTTACTCATTAAAAAAATATTTAAAAAATATATAAATTGGGGATTGATCATCTCCAAGCTTTCTTAAAAGAAACTCAAACAAATGAAACACAGTTGTCCTGTTCCACAAAATGTTTCCAATTTGCTGACCTGGCATTTAATTCACAAAGATTTAGCTGAAATGCTGCTGACCATTTTTCATGACTACACTGGCTGCCACTGAGTACTTGGAACATTTTAAAATCCGGCCACATATTTTGTGGCCATTTCACAAGATTCCCAAAGTTAAGATTAACATTTTAAGTACTGCCCAAAGCATTTAGCCATGTACTTCAGTTATACACTTCACTCTTCCCTATGAATAGATTTTTTCTCTGTATGTGAAGGTAACAAACATGAACTTTTGGTATGTGAAGGCAACAAACTTTCAATTTATTCTTGAAAAGGAAGGAACCCATTTGTGCAGTGATGGCATTGAAGACCCCAGTGTGGTGTCTATGTCCTTTCCCAAAATGACTGCAGGGTTATCTTGTGCTGCCTGACTTCTCTATTTTTTCTGAGTCTTATGAGCACATTCTCCAGGTCTCAGACCTGGGAGAAAAATTCTTTCAAAGGTGCAAAAACAGAGCTTTAAACCTTTTAAAGTGAAGATTCTCCTCCCTGCACCAGTTAATATGAGGAAAACCAGACTGTTCTGCTGAGCATTCCCAAGTCACAGGGACAGTCCTAAATGACACATCTCCTCTTACACCTGAACTTGTACACCCATGAATTCCTGGGCAGCAAGAAGTCTTTCTTAAAGACACATTTCAGACTTCCTAGGATGAGGTTATCCAGGTGCTTCAGTTGGCTCCTCGGTTGATATTGTAAAGGAAGGTCAGTAGTGGTGGCCTGGGCCCAATAAGAGTCTTTGTGGTGTGGGTCCCAATGTCTGGTTTCTTGAGAGTGCAGTTTGTCTTCCCCAACTTTAGCTGTGTCATATTTGGACACCTGGTCTCAGTAGCTCAGTCTCCTGCTGCAGCCAGGGGAGAGATGGAAGTGCTGCAGGAGGTGATGCCTGCACTGGGACGTGTGACTGAGATGAAATTTTAAATTACACTTAACGTCCGAAAGCCACAGTTCCTTAAGTGCATCAAACTGAGTGTGCCACTTATGAAACACCATTGGTGTCTCCTACCTCAGCAGTGAGGGACATCTCAAGACATTCCCTGGTGTTTAGAGTATCCCCAGGGGAGAGTCATCTTGTCTGCATGGACCAAACTCAGGATAAGGCTTACCTGCACTCACACAGGGAGCCTGTGGCAGAAAAGGGCCTGCACTCCAGTTCTTTACCAACAAACTATCTTTCTTATGCTCAAGATAATGTGCCTTTACTGTAAAGAAAGAAATGTCCCTAATTTGTGGTTATTTACAGCACTGTAAATCAGGCACATGCCACGAAGTACCAATAAAAATTGTTTAAAATCAGCCTTAAATAGCTAAACTCTCAAAAGCAGCTCATAAAATGAGACTTGGCAGTTCTTAGGTAGTTATGGTTAAATTGACAGTCCTTTTGGGAGTTAAGATAGCCAAAAGCAGTAGTAGTTATGAGCGAAGTGATAGATGGTGAGCTTGTTGGTTGAAGAGCCTCTATTGCACACTCCTGAGGCTTCATATGTTCATTGGCCCTGGACTGTGAGAAGGGAGATACCAAACTTTGTCATTGAGCACCAGCTTGTTGTATCATGTATCGTTCACCCATATGGCCCTAGAAACTGCAAAGCCAGAAGAATGAGCTTTGGTGTGAAGGATCCCATTGCTGTCTGCATGAAACAGGAGATTTTCAGGCAGGAGGAAAGATAGAAGGACAATTAAGTCCAAAGCAGGCTGAAAGGAAAGTTAAGGAAATCTGGAGAAAGGACCAATACCAAGAACAAAAAAAGCCCATCCATAAAGAAACCAGATCTCAGCTCCTTTTAAAATGTCAGGTGCACAAGTTATATTAGCCTTGAGCCAGGTCTAACTTCCGCTGCCAATAACCACTTCCACTGCCAATAACCCAAGCTGACATAACAGCAACATTAAGGAGGTTTGGGTTTGGTTTTTTTTTTTTTTTTTCTGTTGCATTAGGCATTCATGTCTCTTTTCCACTTCTTCTTTTTTTTTTCTCTTCATTTTTTTCCCCCCTCAAGGTACTTGTATTTTAGCCAACCACCTCCCTTCTTGTTAAACAAGAGGAGTTTCAAGATGGGGCCCAAACCTAAACACTGGCTCAGCAACCCAGCACTGTGAAAGCTGTGGGTTTGGGTCTCAATTCTGCTGCTAATGAGAATCAAGTACACCCTGGCACTTGCAAATCAGCTTGTAAAACATGAGCTGGCATCAAGGCTGGATTCCTGTAGCCTCCCTCGCAGTGTGTCAGTGCAGTGCTCTCAGGCAATTCAGCCTTTTGCATCATGCTTCACCTTTCTTTCCTGCCCTACCTAACTAGGATGGGCAGGGATGTCACCAGAGCAGCTTCCAACTACCAATGTCCTCCTACATACATCAGCTCAGCCACACAAAGCTGTATTATTGTCCTCTTTGAAATACCGTGCCAAAGCACAGAGAAATTTGTGAACGATGTGAATAAGACATAGAACAATCAATGACCCCAAAGCTGCACAGACATATTCACACCATACTCAGTCTAGTTCATGCTCTTTGGGGGATCTTGGTAGAGCAGCTCAGGCTTGATGCCAAGCTTGGTTACCCAAGTTTCTGTCCAGCTGGCTCAGAGTAGGCATGCAACTGCCTGCACTTGGCCATGGAAACATGACTTGGCCCTCAAACCTTCAGAAGTGTTTCAATTTCTTAGGTTAGGAGCCTGAAACCCTTTGAGGTTCTTTCTAATTTTCCAAGAGTCTCACAGATCATTCATAGTAGCACAGGAATGAGAACAGGGGATTGTCATGCTTAAGGCTGTCACTGTGACCACTGAATTGGTGCCAACTGGACTTCAGAGCTGGTAGTGGAACACTGGAGGATCTGGTATTCTCAATCTGTGCCAAGTCCAGGCTCTATTTTCCTGCAAGTACCAGGCTCAGGTTTAAGAAAGTGTGGTCACACCAAGGACTGAATGGAAGCACACTTGTGTTGAAGGTTCCATAGCAGAACATGGGGTTTCACAGCAAGAAAACCATGTTTGTGTGAGGAAATCATTGAATTTGGCCAGAAATGTGGGGAGCACTAAAAAGATTTTTTTTTTTTTGCAAATGTATTAATGGTAATAGGCTGTGCAAAAACAACTTTGGACCATTATAGGGTGAAGATGTTCACAAAGAGGGAGGGACATGGACACGGCAGAGGTGTTTAATACATTCTTTGCCTCTATCTTCAACATAGATGATGGATCAAGGGGGTCTCAGTGCTCTGAGCTGGGGGACCCTGATTGTGAGAATGATCAGTTTCCATTCAACCCCAAAACTGTGCAGGATTTTCCTCCCCGGCTGGATCCCTACAAATCTATGGGATCTTATGGGAATCATTCAAGAATCCTCAAAGAGCTGGCTGGTGTCATTGCAAAACCTCTCTTGATGTTTTTTGAGCAGTCTTGGGAATCTGGAGAGGTCCCAGCTGATTGGAAGCTGGTGAATATTGTCTCAATTTTCAAGAAGAGCAAGAAGGAGGACCCCAGAAACTACAGGCCTGTCAGTCTCACTTTAGTGCCTTAAAAAGTTATGGAGATTATTCTGGGAGGTATTGAAGAACACCTGAAAGACAACACAGTCATGTGGTCACAGTGTGATGTCTGACAGAGTTCAGGAAGTGTTTGGACAATGCTTTTGGGCATATGGTATGATTCTAGAGAATGGTGCTGTGCAGGGATGGGATTTGGACTTGATCTTTGTGGGTCCCTTCCAGCTTAGCTTATTCCATGATTCTGTGATTCTGTGAAAGTCAAACATGATAGAAACAGCTGCACTCATCCTTTTGCCACACAGCAAGAGGATGTCTGAGGCAATGCCAGGAGCAGTGGCAAGCTTTGCTTTTCTGTTTTTCTCTCTTGGCAGTATTGGGATCATGGCTCTGCCAGGGCTAGTCCAAGGTCCTCAGTATTCTTCTTAATGCAGAAATTATGTGTAAGACTTGTATAGCCCTGGTGGAGCTCAATTTATAGAAGCTTTTCTGTAGCATTGTAAAGTTGGGTGACTAAACAATCATCATTTATTCTCATCTTCAACCCCACACAGGGGACTCACCAGCAGATAAAGCCATCTGCTCCAGCCCCTAGAAGCCATGTGAGGAATATGGCCCAGGACTTCTACAAGACTGAAAGATACAGAGGCATGATAGAACCTGAAAGCCTCTGGAAAGATTCCTGAAGGAGGATCCAAGCTTGGTGAGTGCGGTCCCACTACTTGGCAATGCCTTAGTAGGCAGGATGAATTGTGCCCCACTGGCATGCTCCCTGACTGGCCCTGAGTGATTCCTCATGCCAGTGATTTCTCATTCACCACTCATTGTGGTGAATTAGGAAGAGAAGGCAGTTCCCTGGCATTTCAGAGCATCCCCCAGGGAAGTCACCAAAGCCTTTCCCTGGTGCAGGGCCCCTTTTGACTAATGCAGAACAATTCCTAAACTGTCTCCTATTGCTGGGGACGACACACAGGGTAAAAAGAAGGATTTTCTGAGCATTAAAAGTACAGCAAATTCCAGAAGCTCATGATTATTTTTGTAACCAAGGCTGCTTCCTGTAATAGCAGCTCACGTTTGGTGTTGTTGATCTTCACTGATGGATAATTTAGGTAGATAAAAAATATAATTCATCAAATCCAGGGAGTATAATGAAAATCTCTCTGAATAAAGAAATCATGCAGAAAGGGGTTTAAGCCTGCACAACATTTCCCATAGCCAAAGCTAAATCCATTCTTCCTTTCACAGTACAGACATGTTATCAACCTCCTCCCCCATCTTCTCCTTCTAGCTCATAGTACAGTGGCCACTTCATGCACTTGTGTGTGGGTATCCAAATCTAGGTGCCATCCTTTGCCAAACTCCAAGTAAAAACATAAGCCACCAAGTTATCAGATGTCCTCAAAATGGTCTATGTTTTGTCCTGGGACTTGGTCTCAGTCTCCCTGGTGGAATGCTACACTTGGCATATGTCTTTGTGCATTATGTCACCAGTGGAGGATATGAGGCTACAAAGTGAGAACTATAGCTCAGTGATGGCAGCAGTTTTGTGGTGCCAGGAGAGGAGTCTGCAGTCCTGAGCCCAAGAAATATTCTAACTACTGAATTGAAAATTGGAGCTCCCCTTACTCAGTGGTTAATAACAGTTCGGAGTGCTCATTTGCTCTGGCAAATTATGTGACAGAGTAGGTGGGAGCAGATTGAGTTGGTGTCTTCATGTCAGACTCGGGTACAAAGGAGGTGCCAAGTAGCTCAGCATCATTAAGATGTGGGTGTTTTTACACATTCCCAACAGCAAAAGTCAGGCTGTACATACTCCCTCAGGAACTCACATATCAGCTGAATATCCACATCTCCACTGACATGTTGGGTGGCCAGAGGTGTTGCAGCAGTACATTTTTATCACAAATCAGCAGGACATAAAACCTCAAAGTGCTGATTGCCCACCTAATCTGAGCTATCCCCCCTCCCACGCAAGTGGAGCAGCTTTGCCGAGGCACAGAAGTTAAAAGATCACCGGCACTGGGCTCTCTACTGTGACTACTGAGCTTCTGGATGGGCTGACTTTATCTCCTTCTCCACCAAGGCTCCCCAGCCAAACATCCACACAGGGCAATGTAGGCAAATGTAGCCTGTGCTCCCAAAAAAACGTAAATGACCAAAGTTTTTCCCAACTGATGGACCTTCTCCAGGGACTCAGTGAGTAGCTATGGCTTCCCCCTGCACTCCTCCAATGTGGAGGATTTATTAGCATCATGCCATGTTGTCATCAGCAGTCATTACACAAACCTTGCTGCAGTCATTTTCATTTGGTAGGAGCTAAACTACTTCACACAACTACACAAGATGTATTGATCAAAATAACTTTTCTGTTTTGTCCTTGCCTATCACAGGCTTGTGTCCCAGTGCAGAGAAACCCTGACTATTACAGGAAACCAGAAATGCAAATGCCTAAGGACAGATAAATGAATATTTAATTCAAACCAGCAAGATGTTGTTTGCAGTTATTTATTTTACTAAAATGGTTACATATGTTGAAACAAAGAAGAGCAATAGTAATAATGTTTGTTTTTCCAATATCATAAATAATTACTGAGTTTTCATTAGCTGTTGGCTCAGCACTGATCATGACTTTCGTTATTTAAAAAAGACACACACATAATTCATCAGAATTTGTGTTTTCAGAAAACTCTAAAGCAGCAGTAGAAAAAAAAATAAATTAAAGGAAACAGTAACAAGAAATTAGGCCAAGTATTTCTTAAATTTAAAATCCACTTGATGTGTTTTACAGATTATTCTTGTGCTTTGATCATTGGAAAAGAGAACCATTAACAAGTTGTTTATACAATGGCTTGCCTTCTCCAGTTTTACTTCAGAGAAGTCCCCAAAAGTACCCTTTCTACAAGACAAATTTTGTTGTTTCTACAGACAAAAACACTGAATATTTCTAACAGAGGAGTTTGTCAAAACCATGAATTTATTGTCACAAAATATTTAATACCAGAATAACTTATAATAGTATGAACAAAAGTGAAGTATTAACTCTCTGCTATTAGTTATAAACTCACATTATTATGCCAAAATCCAGTAAAGTATTAAAAATTAATGTCATGGAATCTTAGACATATAATGATGCAAGTCAGTAAAACATACTTCAACTGTTCATACAGTCACAACATACATTTCTTGCTTGGCACTTTAAGTCAATGCAAATCAGCAATTTAGAAAACAAAGTAAAAATATATATGTACAAAATATTTTCATATCAAATAATTTTCATTGTACACTAAATAAAACCAACAACGTTATGTTACATCAAGAAGTTTCCTAAGAAGTCACACCAAGGCTGATATTTGCAATGTGTCTTGACTATTTTAGTGCAACTGAAACAGCCTCTATTTGCAAGTTAGTTACATCATTAGCATAGTCCTGCTTCCATTGATGTGGGAGTTCTGCCATTAAACTCAGCAGGAGCAGAACTGAAGTCTTGTTCATTGATGGCTCACCAGAAAGAGAAGCAAGGAAAGGGATAAGTAGGAAAAAACCCGACAGAATACCCACAGGAAAAAAATCCAAATCCTACCAACAATCAGCTCTTTTCCAGTTTTCTGTAACAGATTCTGTATAAATTGGTTTTGGCTTTGCCACTGTTTATTCAAGCGCTGTAAACCTCATTAGACTATTGTTATATGACTTAAGAATAACTTGTACACCTCCAGATAAAATTTAAAAATAAACCTGGTTTTATGACAGTTATTACACTCAATAGCAGTCAATTTTAGAAACATGACATTTAATACATGGTTTAGTATCTTCTTAAAACCCTCCTGCCTTAAATGCTGAGATTTTTCAATGTTTCAGTTCCTTCTGTGATTCTTGTTTGGGCTTTGATAGTTTATATTATAGACTTTTCTTACTGAAATGTGAAATGTCAATCAACTATCCTCATTTATGCAGTACATACAAAATAAAAATGTTTAAACCACATTAAAGTAGTAAGTTCCACCATGGAAACAGTTGTGAATGGCACTATAGTTTTAGTTTTGTACAAGAAGAAACCAATTTTACTTCTATCAAAACTTCAGTAAGTCACTAGTAAAGCTTTAAAATTATAGAAATTCAACTTGAATTTACAACTAGTCTGACTAAAACCTTCTCAACTAGAAATCTTTAATGAGCAACACAGCATATGTATAAGTTCAAAATAATCTGAACAATTAACTTATTCCATAAATTTGTGTGTTCTAGAGTATTGCACTTCTCAAAGGAATGATTTTGGTATTTAATATACTGCATATACAGGTAAGAAACATGCATAACAACCTTATCGTCACTTTGACAAAACGTACTGTACAATTTTTATAACACTGTTGATTAAAAAAAAAAGAGAGTGAGAATGATGTAACAATTTCATTAAGACTCATCAATTTGTACAAGTCAAACAAGCACAACTCTCCAGGGCCTTCAGCAGTAATGTGTTTAGCCCTCGGCTGCTTAAGCCCACTTGGAATAATATACAAAGTTTAAGCATTATGGCATTGTCATTTTGAGGCATAACACTGTTGTACTATGCCCACGTTATAGCTTATTTTTTCAAAGCAAGGCACTTACTGTAATAGCAATGCAAACATCTTATGCGCACTTCGATTAACATAAAATAAGTTAATGTTTTGATAAAAACAGGGTTTTTATAATTTACATGCCTTTTATAGAAGCAGTTGAACATTTCATTTAATACAATGAAAACATCTGAGTCAGAAGGGACCTTAGTTTTTTAACTGACCATTCTGTAAAAGGGGACCCATTTTCCACATTTTCCCCCGTCTGTGAATTGGATTTTGCTGAAAACAAATCCTGTGAGGAAAATGTCTGTTTGACGTGAAAAAGAAAGGGAACCCATCCCCTAAAACTGCTGAACTAATGGCACTTTAACAGTCTTTACTTCTGATATATGTGATGATTTCTGAATGATGCAGCTGGTGGTTCCCTGCAGTTTATCCTTCCCCTGGGCAAGGTTCGTTAGGGCCATGGCTGCGTTGATCTCCTTCCAGTACGTCTCATCTTTGCTGGGTCCCCTTCTGTTAGCTGCACTAGATTCAAGCAATAATAAATATTTACACACGCATCTTACATAGCTACGTGGTATCAGGAAAACTGTAACATTAACAATAGTTGTGGGAAACTGTGAAGTCCCTTACTCACCTTTCACACTTATTTGGTCCATTCTCCAGATTTTCTGAAAACAGGAAAAGAAAAGTCTATTTTATTTAATAGTTTAAAAAACAAGCATGTTCAGGGAATAGGCACATTGAAAAATAACCCAAGATTTATTCCAAATTTGCTACCAGATGTAAAATAAAATCTTTGCTTTGACACACATAAAGGACCAGCTTCATGCTTCATGGAGGCATCTTCCTGCATGAAGAAAGCTACACTGAAGGTGTAGCCGTTCCTGAAGGTTCACCTACATTTTTCAGGGCAATAGAGGAGCTCTTCAAAACATATTTATGTTTTGAATACCAAGGACATAAGGAATTGCAAAACCTAAAAATAAGAATCAGCTTCATTGCCTTTCAGTGAATGCCTTCTAGTATGCACTAAAAATAGGACTCTCCCCCATGCACACATGATGTGTGTGGCTTTCAATGCTCCCCTGGCCCAGGCAGCGCCTCAGTCACAGAGGCAGCTGAGAGGGACACAAGTAACAAGCACACCTGGTCAACAGCCCTCAGAGATGAAATTGCATCACAGGCATAAACTATACTTCCTCATCAAGAGTCATATTTGTTCATTCACTAAGTCCTCACGTCCCAGAGAAGCCAGAAATATTTACCAGGCAGAAATGTATAAACTTTATTCAGTGGGTTCGCTATCCTGACACAGAAATGCATTATAGAGGAGCAAGAGGCCGATGCCCAACTGCAATTCCTATGGAAAACAAGTCAAACCAAAGAAACAGCAATGGCATGAGCACTAATGGCTACAAGACCCAAAAAGCCTCTATAAACACAACATAAATCTCGAAAAGTAATGTACATTTTTGCGAGGCCAGATTTCCAAATAAAATCAACCTTACTGCTAGACTTCCATCAGATTGTTAATTAAAAGTTGATCTTGTCTTTAAACAGAGCTTCCAGTGCAATAAACCTTGGTAGCCCTTCCCTTAGGAGCAACCTTGCCCACCACAGCCAGCAGCCCATTGTCTCCTACAGCCAATAATTCAGCTCAGCTGCATTGTCCAGTACTTGGAGGTGACTGCTGGAGACTGATGTCCTACTAAAGAAGCCCAGGGAGACCAGTTGCAATTTCAGAGATCAGCTGTTTGCCAAACTGATCTAGCAGGCCTCCATCCTTTTGAAAAACAGCTTTATAAATAAATGTTCACAGGTGATCAAGATTTAAGCTTTGTTCCAAAAGTGCACATCTTCAATCAGTGTCTCTTAAGATGTCCTAGAAAAATGCTCGAATGGGATTCAAGAAGGGGAAGACTAGCCTATGCAGAGGGCAAGGAACCAAGGAAAAAAGAAACATTTGATTCATAAAGAGCTACTGGATGACACAAAAAGCCTCCTTCTGCATGCTGTACTTGGCTATGAAGAATTCTTCAGCCCTGTTTCATTGGGTTTTTTATAATTAGAGACAATTTTCAAGGTGATGTTTAGGACTGAATAGATCAGTAGGTATAGAAATGGAAATGGTAAGTAATAGAGAACATCATTGCCAGAGCAAACCTGGATATAAATACACCTCTCTCAAGCATCTGTCAGTTTCTTTTGCTGTTGGAAAATATTTCCTGTGAACAAAAAAATTGCTTGTACAAACCTCTGAGGGAAGTAGGTGTGAACGGTGACACACATTCCAATTCCAGCGTTTATTTGAAGGAGTATTTGCAAATATTTTTTACTGGTGTTTAGCCAGCTCTCAAAGAAAGCATGTTGCCCATGGTATATAAAAGCAGTAGCAAAACTAAAAAATAAAATCCAGGTGGAAAGAACTGCCCTTTCTTTAACTTTGCTGAAGATTTTTCCTGAATCACACATATTTTCTTATTCTGTTCGTATTTTATGGTTTTTACAAACAAATAATTTATGTCAAAGAAACTCAAAATGGTTTAAAATAAAACCATCACTAATAATTTGCAAAGCTCTGTCTAATAACTGCTTTCAAAGCATGTTAGTACAATGAAGTCTGAAAATACATAATTTCAAAGAACAGGCCCTCTTTTTCTTGCCAAAAATTCTTTTCTGCTACACCAAAGCTCTGACAGCATATACCAGTTTGCACTACCACAGCATCCAAGCAGCTCCCTCGTGTCGGAACAGCCTTTTGGGATAACCTCAGTGAAAGAGACAAAGACCTCTCCTTATGCTCTCCTTGACATCTTGCCAGTCAAACCAACTTGACGGGACTCAAAGCAAAAGTGGGGTTCTCTTCACATGAAACTGCCATCTAAGTCACATAAATTTGTATCTATATTTGTCTGGACTCCAATCATAAAGAACAGAGATGTCCTCCAACAAGTGGATTCAGCCATTCTATTCAACACTGCAGCCAATATCCCTGCGTGCTGCTGCAAAGCCAAATCCCTGAGTCCTGTTCTGTGGCCCCTCCCTCACACTTTGTCCTTTGGACAGCATTATCATCCATGTGGATATGCTGAGAGCTGGATGGGGGGAGGACCATTCAGTATATCAATGATTCATATCTATTTTTATCTAGAGACATTAGACACTGCTAGTGTAACTACAGCCTTAATGGCTTAGCTCAGCCTGGAAGAAATGCAGGTTGGTCATGTCTGGCTCTTCACTCCCCAGAGAAAGAACATAGATGACAAAATGTTATCAAGACTATAAAAATTGCAAAATGGTGAGTCTTACCCAATATTTTGCTTTTTCTTCATCTTTTGTAATCTATCTGCTCTGCCTCCAACTGCTAATTAAAGATTTTGATAATTGAAGCTTTTAATATTTGAGGTACCTGCGCAAGAATTGCAAAGTATATTTCAACTGTAAAAGCAACATTTTGGTGAGATTGCTCCATGAAAATAGTCAAAGAACTGAGTTCTCAAAATGGAAAGTGTTCATTTGCTTGACCATCACACACCACATCCTTATATTTCATCTCTGAGGCAATTAGGAAATGGCACTGGAGCTGGGTAACATCTCTGGAAATGGAGATGAAAGGAATGGAAAAACAATGGAGTATCCTGAATCTCACCAAGTAGCCTCAGCTGAGGACTCACCCCAGAGCAAGTGCTGATGGACCCTCCACTCATGACCCTCTCTCTACTACATGAGAAACAGCACTTCACCAACCTTGAGGTACCGAAGTTGCACCAGAGCTGTTCTCTCCAAGCACTGTGCTTACCTCTAACCTCATGCACCTTTGGTGGCAGAACCTCTGGTCTCTTCCTAAAGAGTGTGGCTCTCTCAGTAATCAGACCAAGACAAGCTGTCACACAAATTTAAACCCCTACAGACTGGCCAAGCTTAGATCAGTGTCTCAAGTGACTCCTGGGAAAGCCAGCACTGATGAATTATTGTATTCCACACTGTTCCCAAGACTCATTTTGATAGGTTAAAAAATTATGTTTACCCTACTACACACAGACGTAAATACATTTTAACAGCATACAACTGGCCAGCACAAATTATTTTCCTAAACAAACAACAGTAGTTCTCAATAGCATATTTAGTGATTGAACCCAGAAGAAGCTGCTGTTGAAGGTGTTTTGTAGCATCTCAGAAAGGATTATGCTTCTTGTCAAAGGATGGTGGTAGGCTTTCAACATATATTGAGATCCTATAATAAATCTATTTAATATTAAACATCAGAAATGCCTTTTTGCTAAAGGCTTGGAAATCACTTAAAACAGTGATCATTTGCTCTGTAGCCAGAAAATTTAAAACACTGTGAAAATAGAAACTTAATCATTTAAAATTAGGAGTTGTCATTTATGCCTCACTTTCTGGTGCTTCATTCCGTAAGCATCCAGAGAATCACTTTTGCCTGGCCAAGAAAGTCTCATTCTGCTCTCAACATCCACCCAAAGAAACCAGCAAGGCAGGACATTTGTTCCCTCTTGTTTATAATAGGAAGTCACTATAAATCACCTACCAATGGAATTCTGTATACCTTTCCATTAGTATGAGTTTTCAGTATACAGTTTACTGTAGGGCATAGTGCCAAGAGTGTAGACACCAGACAATACCAGCTTTGTGATATAGCGTGGTATTTTTCAGGACTCACATAATTATTAATAATATACATGGCATCTTTTTTTTTTACCATAAAATTTCTTCATAAATATTAACTCACTGATCCTGACAACTCTCTTGCAAGGTAGCCTGCTGTCCCATTTTAGCAGAGATGTAAATGAAACTCAAAAGTCCAAAATCAAAATACTGCCTAGGCAATATTTTGACTATTTCAAAAGCATTTAAGAACAGAGTTTTCCAGGATTTCTCTTATATTTACAATGTTTTCCTTTGTTCTTCTGCTATCAGAAAGGACTAGCTTTCTTTCTGATATCTTTCTGATAGCAGTTCTTTCTGCTATCAGAAAGAACTTTCTTTTCTTTTCAAAAGAAAATGAAGCCCAGGGTTCTTGCAGGCAAACCAACCTTAAACTGCACAATAGCATCACATACCTCCAATTTACTCTGCACAAAGGTCTCTGGTGACACAGAGCTTGCAGCACATTCAAATATTTCAGAACAACTCAGACCCTTACTCTTCGCTGATCCAGACTAATAATTTTAATATATTTGGATGAGTTCAGGGGTGTGCTAAATAACGTTAATTACAGTTAGATTTTATCATTTGGATTTGAGAATTCTAAACTAAGCACTGCATGTGTGCAGTGATGAAATACACCCTAAGGCCCTGCTGGGAACAGTGAAGGCAAGACTGAGCCCTTACGTAGCACCAAGCAGCCTCCCATTGCTCCCCCACTCACTGCGCTGTCCGGCTCAAGCTGAGCCACAACAACTGGCTTAAACCCTGCTTTGTGTTATCAGGTAACACTGACAAAGCAAAGATGGCTTGGACCCAACAGGGGAAAGAATGTGTGAATGAGGGAATGAGACAGAGATGGAAGGGTACAGAACATTATGTAGTGGGGAAAAAATGGACGTAGAAGTCAAGGCACAGTAGGTCAGTCTCACATGACCGTCGTATTTTTTGAAGCTACTTAAACATGTACAGATTCCTGATGAATTACACATCTTCTATTCTAGCTTAAAATAGGGGGGGTGGGGGGGGGAAGAACTGCTGGCCTCAAATGGTGAACACTATAAAACATTTGTTAGTTCAATAAAAGGTCCTGTATAACTTATCTTCATTTTAAAATTGGCAACATTACTCAGTTGTTTCTCTCACTGCCTCTCCTGAAGTTTCTTTTGTTGGTTTTGGAGACTCTGGTTTAACATGTGTTGAATAGCATTTTCAAAACAAGCAAGAAGAGGAAGAAGAAGGAGAAACAGGAAATAAACTGGAGCAGCTGAAAGAAAAATGAACGTTACATGTGTGAGTAAATTAGTGGGGAGATGAAGTCTTTCTGTAGGTCACATACTCACACACACCTTGACCCCAGTATTTTCCAAACCACAATTTCAGGGTGCATAAGACTTTCAGATCTCTGTTTCTCCAAGAACAAAGTTGGGTTAATTTGAGTGAATACGCCTGTGCTCTTTTGCATTGACACAGCTCCTTTACCCCTGAAGGATCCCAAAGTAAACTGTGAACCACACAACACCACTAATGTTCACCCACATCTGGGGAGGGAACGTGGCTTAGCCCAGGCTGCTCAGCAATGCAAAGGAGGGGAAACTGTAGCCCGAAGCAGCAGGCCAGGGCTCTTATAAAAAATGTCATTTAATCTTGGTGCAAAAACTACAGCATGTTTTGAAAAACAAGAAAACCTCAGCTTCTCTAGCTTGAATTGGAGGAAGAAGGAACTGGCCATCCCATATTTACACTTCCAGCCTCCCATTTTGAGCCTAATGTAAACAGACAAATGAGCCTGTAAACATGGATAACTGCTCAGCCAGAGACCCACACTATACCACAGGCTTTCCACACACAGACAGGACTCATCCCACCCAGCACTGAAACTCCTAAAACCCTTTTCCTTTTGCACCATCCTCCCAGTTTCCTCAGGGACAGTAGACCTATTAAGGATGAATTATGAAGAAGTGCAGACAGGAAAGCTCATGCTGGAAGAGACTCCAAACCGCAGAGTCTCCTACAGAAATATTCCCCAAACACGCCCTGGTGGCTGATCTCCTGCAGACCCCAGGCCACCTCCACATCAGTGCTATCCCTAGTGAATCCACTCCTGCCCCAAAGCAGGTCCTAGGCTGGGAAGGTCTGTGTGAAACTATCTGGTTAGGCTGGCAGCGCTCCTGCAGCAGAACCTTTTGGTGGAGGAATGAAAGTCCCTGTTGGAGTTTCAGGTGACCTGTGGCTGCAGACACAGCATGGCAGTGTGACCTGGGAGAGCACAGGATACCAATCACAGCTGGTCAGATCTCAGGGGGGTACTGGATTTCTACTGACAAAGATTTATTGCCTTGTCCTTTAGTTGGGTGGGAGGAGGAAAGCTGTCAGAAACTTGCAGGAATGAGCTCTGGGCCCAGGCTCTAGAGAAAGCTCCTTTTCAGCAAAGCTTTATTTTACCACTGCTCTCTTTCTTCCAGGAGGAGGTTACAGAGCAGCTTGTAATGAAGTCACCCCTATAACCCTGTTACCTCACTCCTTTGGCTTCACAGGGACACCAAGTACAACAACTGACCTGTCATCAGCTGTTATGTCCTTCCAGATGAACAAACTGCATAATGACAATTTATGTTCACAGCGACCACAAGAGTGAATATTTTTCCCTGTTCACCCAGAGGGTTTTTCCCCAGGAGCAGCTATAGTCCTGGTCTGACATCTTCTATTAAGATCCGTATGGTGGGTCTCGCCTATGTTAGAAACATCCCTTTTCCATCATGCCCTAGACCAAACCTTTTCTGTGAAAATACTTCCTTGCAATTTGTTTCTTGCATCAGACTTCACATATAAGCTTTAACTGTGAAGGACTGCTAACACTCAAGTTTTTTGCTGAATATCTGAGCATCCAAAGACTTTTTTATGTTGTGCAGCCTGGAGCCTGCTGCAGTGGGAGTAGGCATCTAATTCCATTTTAATACATGTGATTTTTATAAAATGACTGTACATGTCCACAGAGACTGCGATAGGTGTATTTTATAAATCATAAAAGAGAACTGAGCTTGCAAGTCTATATTAATATTTGCATTAATAAGTGCACTGAAAGCCCCACATAATAGTAGGCTTGGTGCAAATGGTCTTAGAGTCCTGAGTTATGCACATGAATGTAAGAATTTATGAGTTAGCAAAATAGATAAAAATTAGTGTAAATCACTTTATTGTTCGGGCTGTCACAGCTGACTCTAGATTTCCACTGACCAGCGACAATGTGTTCTCCTTGGTGAGATTCAGGGCACTGTGGGAGTCTTGTTTGCTTAGTCAGACCTTAGCAGAGCCTATAATGGGAGCTGGGGCTGTGAGTGTTGAGGTGAGCTGTTAACTAACTGATGGTTATACGGTTTTATTTTCTTTACAAGTTTGCTGCAAAGCTGACTGAAATAAATTTTTTTCTCATTGAGTTGGCATGTTCCTCATTGAGTCGTGCAATGTTGTCAGATTCCTTGGTGATAGTCTCCCACATACATTTCACAATGCATAAAGGAACATCTAACCTGGGCCATAGGCTTCTTGTGTGTGTGTGTGTGTGTTATTTGGGAAGGGATTTACAACATGTGCTGTGCTGACCCATCAGATGAAGTGGTTTGCCCTTCTGTTGCAAACCATTAGGAGTTAACATTGAAAACCACATCAGGCAGCAGGTAAGGGGAAGGGTTAAATAAAGAGAAGAGGAAAAAGGAGAAGAGGAAGAAAAAAAAGAAATAAAGGAAAGACTATGGGAGATGTCACAAAAAAAGAAAATGACAAAATGGCAAATGAAGATTCACCAGGAAAAATAGGAGTAAGGAATATAAAGGGAGAAAACAAATCACTATGTAAACTTTCTTTATTTTTAATACAAAAATATCCTTCTCCCACCCAGGAAAGTTGCTGTTGTGCAGGCAGGCACGTTCAGTCTTTCATTCTGGATCTAAAGATTTTAATTGGGTGCTCTTAAAGACTAAAATAAGGCTTTAAAAATAAAAAGCTAAAGTCAAATGCAGCCAGGGTAAGCACTATTACACTCCAGCACGATTGTTTTTCATTAAAAAAGCAGGGTGAAAGGGAGGGTTTCAAAGCCATATTTCAACCCTAGGCTGACACGACAGCAGTAAAATCTGATTTTGTTATGCCAGTTGGCTGTGGGTTTGGGAGCAGACCCTATATATGCAGTGTAATGTTATGATATGAGTGCATGCACACAGGATATTTTCAGAAGCTTCTTGCAGAATTTAGAGAAACGTGCCGCCCATTCCTGCAGCCCTGCTTGCAGGAGCCAGCTCCTCTCCTGCTCCTGGGAGCCAAGCATATGCTGTACAAAGAAAATTTAAATTACAAGGTGCTGTATTTTCAGGCAAGTGGAGGAACTTCTCAGTGAATGTCAGAACTGATTTCCATGGTGTGTTTAGCCAGAAGCATGGAGTAAAGAATGAGTGAGTATCTGAGAGACAAAATTCAGTTTCTTTCACTTATCTGCAAGATA
The DNA here is from genome assembly GCF_015832195.1 of Motacilla alba alba. Classification (NCBI taxonomy): domain Eukaryota; kingdom Metazoa; phylum Chordata; class Aves; order Passeriformes; family Motacillidae; genus Motacilla; species Motacilla alba. The sequence continues at coordinate 15,886,037 of NC_052017.1, read as the reverse complement.
AAGAACTGACAAATATGGTCTCTTTAAAATCAGCTTCTTCCACCCACTGCATGGGGTACTGAAATGTGCACAATACTTACCACAGAACCATGGAATATCCTGAGCTGGACCCACAAAGATCATTGAAGTCCAGCTTGTGGCCCTGCACAGGACAGCCCCAAGAATTACACCATGAGCCTGAGAGCATTGTCCAAATGCTTCTGAAGCAGGCTTGGTGCTGTGACTGCTTCCCTGGAGAGCCTGTTCCAGTGCCCAACCATCCTCTGGGTGAAGAACCTTTTCCCAATGTCCACATAAACTACTGCTGACACATGTGCAAATACTAAACCCCAGACACCTAAGCAGTGTCCCAAACCTACTGTGCTGTGAGATCATAAGCTTACAAATTCAAGGAGCTTGTAAGAAAGGTGCATCAGAAGGGCTCCAGCAATCAAGCAGCTATAAAAATGACTGTAAGCTGCAAAAGAGCCTCACGGTAACCCAGACAACTGTTGCACAACAGATCCTGCAAATCCAGGGATTACATGTGAAATTTAAGATTGTTTATATCTCCAAGGAGATACAGATATTTTCAAATATATACCTACCTGTATCTGCTTCTATATTATGTTTGCATAAAAATGGGAATGGCTAAGCATTCTGCCTTCACACTAAGTATACTATGAGATACAGCAGTACAATCACACACGGTATTTTCTGTGGTCACCACTTCCTGAAGGCACATGACAGAGTTGTGCCAGGGCTGAACCTGCAGCAGTCAGTGACACCTTTCCCTGCCCAACCTCGGTGCCGTGACACAGCAGCTCCAAGGCTGTTGCAGGAGGAGGACACAAGAAGAGAAAAGACAGTCAGATGGACTTCACACATTAAGTACATCATGTTAGTGTCTGTCAGTCTCTCTGCTTGTGCTACAGGTTTGTGTGGGGCTCAATAAGTCATTCTAACTGACCTTTTCACAGGTGCTACCATATGTTCCCTGGTCTCTAGATTCTGGCTTGAGAGCCTGGGCTTTCAACTTCATGGCTGAGTACTAACAGGTGCAAATGAGGTTAACAAGAGTGCTGCTTTGCATGCATAAAAAGCCATGAAACCACGAGCATCCTCAAGGTCTTACGCAGCTAAAGTTACTTCAAATCGTAATTATTTGGTACCTTACTTATCCATTTGTGAAATCCAACAGATGTTCTATGAAAACACCTTTATTAAACTTTGAAAAGGGCCAGATAGAATGTATCAAGTGGCACTGAACAGCACATCATGAAATCATCCTGTCCTCAGAGGGGCTCAGCTACGTTCATGCTATGGCGTTGATGGTTCAGAACCAGCAGTGAGCAGCCAATGAGGATATAAGATAGGTTTTGAGACATCTTTCAAACTAGGCCAGGTCATATATGCCAGAAAAGTATATTTTTCCTCATCTAGCTTGAAATGTGATGGGAACCCCTTTATTCAGAATCCTGAGGAATAACAGCAATATAGACAGAAAGCTGAAGTCACACACCTCTCTGACCACACACAGCATAATCAGCAGAAAGAAAGTGCTGAGTGAGCTGCAAGGGAAGGAGCTGCCTGGGGATTATTCTCATCTCCAGTTGATCAAAAGGGATTTTAGTGTTTGACAGCATCGTTTTTGAGTCAGCTCTTCAGTTTTGTTTCCTCTGCTTTCCCTTGTGAAGCTATTGCAGTCTTCATGCTCCTGCTCTCCACAACTTGCAGTGTTATTATTTCCATTACAGGATTTCTTCCCAAACCTAAATATTCCCAAGCACCTTTTAAACAGGCCCTCAGAGATTCTAGTAAATTGGGAGGCCTATCAAGAAGGGCTGTGTTTTCAGTGCTCCTATTCACTGAGTGAATGAGAGGCAGCGCACTAAAAGGCGGAAGGCTCTTGGATCAGAACATTATGCCCAGAGTTATTCAGGAAGATGTGCCTATTTGCCAAGAGCTTTTGAAGGAGCAGAAACACCGCCTTCTATACTCTAAACATCCTCCTGTGTTTAAAATTATTTGAGTCCTAATGCAGTGCAATTCCAGTAACCCTGCAGAAGAATCATACTAAGAAGAGCTCAAAGCCTCTCTGGGCTATGATGGAGATTGGTGCAGTGGAATAAATCAGCCACACTGGGCTTGAATTCTCAAGGAGCAGCTAAACTTTAACACTGCAGATGCTGACTAATTGAAAGTTGTAATGCCCTTCACAGCGGAGCCTTTGCCTGAGACAGATGAGGTTCCTGCACTCTGAAGGAGCACGTGTGGGAGGTCCTGAAACAGTAGGAGGCCAGTACTTAACATTGCAGAGGCCTTGGATGCGAACAGCTTTGTGGAAGAAGATGAAATTGCTTCTCTGGCAAAATGTATGAAACCGTCTGTGATAACAGGAATAAGAGCGAGGATGACTGAACAAATATTTGCACTGAATGCCTTGTCAGGACAGGGGAATTGCTACCGATATGATCTTTACTTTCAATGTTACTGCTTCTGACAGTCTTACAGACCTTGCAGATGTTTATTGGCCACTAAATCATTCTTCAAGAATGTTGGCTCTGTTCCCAAACCTGAAGAGCTTGAATGTGAAGGGGTTTGTTATTCAACACACACCGCTGCTTTTGGAGACAGTGATTTTCAAGAAGCCGGCGGGGAAGCATCGTCAGCCGATAACAAGACAGGGAGTGGGTTCAGACTTCCCTGCGCTCTGGGCCTCAGCCGCGGCAGGCAGAGTGAGTGAGCATCCATGGGGCACCAAGCATCCATGGGGCACCGAGCATCCATGGGGCACGGAGCAGTGCATGGCAGGGCACCGAGCATCCATGGGGCACGGAGCAGCGCATGGCAGGGCACCGAGCATCCATGGGGCACGGAGCATCCATGGGGCACAGAGCATCCATGGGGCACAGAGCAGCGCATGGCAGGGCACCGAGCATCCATGGGGCACAGAGCAGCGCCCGAGCCGCTCAGCAGCGCTGCGCTGCGATAATGGACCTGCATCACAGCAAAACTGCTGGGAGACGATGCTTACAGCTCATCCCGACCAGAGATGCTGCCTGCTCTACTTGGTATGGCACAATTGTGTGGCTTTTAGAGGCTCTGCAAAGCTCGCTCCATGCAGAGAGCGGCTCTGCTCAGCCCGGCTCCTCTCGCTGCAGGACACGCTGCATAACAACGAGGCTCATTCAAAGCCTTCGCCATTCATCTCGGGAAGAGCCGCTCGCAAAGACGCAATTGCTGAGCCGTGGAGGACCCTAAGCCACAGCATTTCACGGCAAACAGATTTGCTTTCAAACAGAGTTTATAACTACGGGCAATACGCTCAGGCTGTTTCTCGAGTGAAGATGATTTTCTGAGATCACTGCAAACAGTTCTCACCTGAAAAAGCTACTCTAGCCACTGGAAGCTGTACCTGAAGAGACACCGGACTAAAATAGTGTTACTAATAATTGTGACAGTAGTAATGCATATCCTTTAAATAATGAGTGATAAAAAGGAATCCATTCTCTTCATACTATAAAATTATTTTGTAATAAGTGTATTAATACAATTTCAAAATATGATTATGAGTTATTCATGCACAGTGTATTATTACCACGGGAAAAATATACTATCCATAGGTATTGAACATATTTCTCCCAAAAAGGCAGCAACACACTGACCAGTGAATGGGATCTAAAAGCAGTGAAAGCCAATAGCCTCCTCTAAAACCTACCTGAACTGCTGGCTATCAGCTTCCAAGATAACAGACAATGTTATCTAAAGTAGCCCTTGTACAATTTTTCCTCAGAATAGGGTGAATACTGTTTAAAAATATCAGTCTAGCACAGACATAAGGTGCTTCAAAAACATGTAAGACAATTGCAGAAGGTGATCATGTCATATTTACTTTGTATTTGTTTTACATTAGCTCATACGTGTTTTCCTGGAAGCCAGGAGACTTCTGCCAGGGAATTCTCTGCTGCAACTGTTTGCCATATCAGACTTAAAACACACATACATATTTATGGTAAAACCATATGGTATTTATGGTTAAATCAACTAACATACTTCAAAAAATATAAATTTTGGTTAATTTGGAAGCTCTATAAATCAAAACCAGCTCAGAAGCTTTATTAGCATTATAAATAATTGGTCTTTCTTCATGTTACCATAAATAAATAAATAAATAAATAAATAAATAAAATCCAAACAAAAAACCCCAATAATTCTTCCCCCACAAGGTTTGCAATGGGAAACTGAGCTATAGATATGTGAATAAAAATTTAGAAAATACCAGCATTCATAGAACACAATTCCTTACACAGATGCAGTTGGAAATAACTGTGAACTTTTTGTTCAAGGAGCAATTAAATTAACTTTATCTTAGAGCAAGTCACACTTACGGAATTTTTTAATATGTCTTGCCTGATCTACTTAGATGTTTTCCTAAGGGTAAGCAGCATCTGCAACAATCATACATTTGTACAGATAGCCTTGCATTCTCACCTGCCTTTTAAGAATTGTGATCCTGAATTTCTACTTCTATAAAGAAAATCAACGACACACAAAGCCATGGCTCCAGACATAGAGAACATTTATATTTTTTAGGAAATAACTGTGGTGAAAGAAAGTGAGATCCTTTGATCCCTCCAACACAGTTCAACTCTAGGCTTTGAGCTTTTGAACAGACGATAAGAGGAGGACTCTCAGCAGCCATGCAAGCCAGACAGCTACAACACAAACTCTTTAAGCTCTGTGAAATGTTTCATGTTTTTTAATTAACTTGCTGCTATTATTAGTAGTACTTCTGTTTCCACTTTTATAACAAGAAAGGCTTTTTCTTTAATTTTGCAAGAACTTTTTATTTTTGCCCGTGAGCCAAAGCTTTCCCATAGAACAATTGCCTATACATCACAGTCTGTGAAGTTTATGGGGCTCTGCAAAGGGTCTGCAAAGCAGACAGAGCAAATCCCATGTGTGGACAGTGCCTGAATTCCTGCCCACTGTCCTTCTCCAACAAAGGACAAACAGATCTTGAACCACCAGCAAATGCTGTATTTGATAGTATGGATTCATCAGGATGCACAAAATCCAGCCTAGCTGGGTGGCACCAACGTGTCACTTCAGACAAACAAACTAGAAAGGTGCTGGCAAAACCAGCCCGTCCAGCAGCACTGGGAGTGGCTCACCCAGCTTGTAGGCAGGTCTTGGCTAGTGCTGGCAGACACCATCAACCCCAGCTGTGACTCCAGGTTCAGCAAATCTTTTAAAAAATTCTCTCTGGATAGCACCGCCTAGGTAACTACTGTCTCAGGTAGGAGCATCCTGAGAGTTGCTCAAAGCAGCCTGAGGGGTGCTGACCACCCGCAGCAACACCCACCCTTCCTCTCACACCTCAAACCCAGCTGGCTGCCTCAGGCTGTTATAACACAAGGTGAGTTCTGCCTGAGTGGTCCTAAGCTTTGCAATTAGTACTTGCCTTGCACCCTTCAAACACCCAGAGACCCACTTTGGGGGCTTAGATGACACCTGCCCCATTCCTTAATTTTTTTGTTTTTGTAAGTCTCCTTAGCCTTTGTGGAGAAGCAGAGATTCCAGAATACAAACCAGGACACTGACACTGTGAGTGTCCGTACCCTTAGACCCCAGGGAGGAGCTGCCCAAAAGAAACAACAAAGTGTGTAAAAACCTGGCATCAAGGACTTTTCCATATTATTTTGGTTAACATTAAGATGCCACATTGCTCAGATAGACCTGGGAGCAACACCCTCTGCTTTATTTGTGAAATCTGCATTTCAGTAGACAGAACAAAATATAGGAATGTTCATCCGTACCCACTGATTGCAACTGTCAACCAAAATTGCTTCTCAATTGTGTTGTCATCTTTTCTGTCACATCTGTCTTTTTCCACTTCCTCCCCATTTCCAACTGGATCCTCATTTTTTCTTTCTCTGCTATGATAGGGGAAGAGAAAACTGAAGCAAGAAGAGTTCTTTCAAAAAACATCCAAGACTACCTGCTGGGATGGCACTTGGCTTGCAAACACTGCAGCAACCCGTCAAATACGAGGTGCAGAGCGTGTTCAGCTGCTGGCATTAAACCCTTGTTCTGTAAGAACTGGGTAGAAATTGATAATTGCTGCCTGCCAAAGAGGCAGATTGGGAAGAATTGCTTGTGAATATGAAGCACAAAGACATTGTGAAAGTTTCCCCTGGCCACAACTCTGTGCACATGTCCTACTCCTGAGTTTGGTATGTAAGCTGGTTTCTATACAGCATTTAAAATGGAAAAAAATCCCTTTGAAAGAAGCGCCTTGAAACACAGATATTGGCAATGGATGACACTCGCTGTAATTACTGAAAGACAAATTTTTGATCAGGACGCCTATTTGAATTCTCTCCAAAGCCTCTCTGAGCTCCAAATGCTGTGACCTTTAAAATCAAGGGAGCAAAATGTTCTCTGTTTTAATGACTGGTACTGTAAAAGCAGAAAATCCACGTTAAAGCAAAGATTTAAATTGTACTGTTCGGCAGTAAAATCAGACTTGGGGTTTTTTTGGGTATCAGAGAAAAACAAGGTCTGTACAAAAATTTAGAAGGATACCAAGCTTTAGAAAAATGGGCAAATTTATAAATAGGAGTCCTATGTTTTCAAGGATGATGAAAACAGTATCTAAATTTGTAATGGCATAAAATCTACTGCCTGAATTCTACATTTACTTGTACAGAACATTAAAAAAAAGCATTTATGTTTCAAGCAAACAATAGAAAATTTTCTCTGATTATATGATGACGTTTCAGATGAGTTTACAGCTCTAACTGTTGTTCTTGTTCTCATAGATACATGCAAGAAACACTTCTGTACAAAACATCCCTACTTTCCAAGCAGCAGAAAGGATGCCCTCCTTTGGACAAATACACACTTTTCATTTGGACAAAAATATTAAAATTAAACAGAACAAATTTTCAGTCAACACTTGTTAATCTGAAACACTAAAAATTCTCTCATATTGAAAGCAGATTGCTCTGAAAAAACATTCATTTTCAAGGTCATAACAGTGCTGGCAGAACTCAAAAAATTGTAGTCCAACTTGCTTGTGTTCAGCTGTGTTTACTTAGTCTCAATTTGACAAAAGTCTGCCTCTGATTATACATAGCAGTCATCTGCCCACAGATAAATAGATATTACACAAACACTTGGAGGGAATGACATTTGGCTACCATTATTTTTGGAATAATTTACCCTGCATCCTGAACTTGAAACACCAAAATGATTCATAATGGTTTCTGGACCCAAGTATTTCCATTTAATAAATAAATTTACCTCTATGACCTTTGTGGGCTTTATATTGTACATGTTGTTGTATAATAAAATAAAAAAAAGGAAAAAAGGCCATTTATTGTTAAATAGTCTGGAAAGGTGGATTTACCCAGAATTCAGACCCAAGTCAGTGGCAAACCTGGTGCACTCACAGCCTCAGCTCAGAGCCAGCAGGTGCAGTGCAAAGGGCTCAGGGTGCTGCTGGAGAGGGGGCTCTAACCCAGCTCTACAAGACATCCCACCCCAGCAGCACCTGCAGGCACAGGGGCCTTGCTCAGCTCTCTGCAGAGCATGCACCTGCAGTGGGAACCCACACTAGCAGAAACCATACCAGCACCACCTGAGATAGAAATGTGTTTTCTATTTCAAATTCTCCCACCTCAAATGGAAACTGGATAGTTCTGTGCATATTATTTGTAGGAGGGAAAATTAATACATATTGGATGCCAAAGTGAAATTTTGTGTTATATGAGGGAAATAGCTGTTTCATGACATCTATGGAATATCTTATACTTTAAAGGAGACCTGCAGTATTTCTCTGATGGGGATAGAAATTTTGTCCAGTTAAAGATGCTACTTGGTCTAGGGTATTTTGTGTTATAAATTATCCATGAATAAGGCAAAAATCTTATTAATAAATTAAGTCCCTCCTCTCATTCCTTCCCTGATGCCTTTTCCTAATTCTCTCCCCTTCAAGTAATCCCCTGTCAGTTCCCCAACCTCAACTACCCCAAACCATATTTCCACATCACACACTAGAAGCATTGAGGGCAATTCAAAGTCCATGAGGTATTCTGTTACTGCTGCACATTTAAAGTGGAAAATGGTTCCAGAGTGTGGTGATAGATAGAAGAATAAAGCCTAGACCCAACAGAGTCAGATTAGTTTCTGTAAACTTAGAATGACTTCAAAAATGTCTCTTCAGTTAGAACACCAAAATTAAGAAAGCCCCTGCTGCAATAGGAACCATATGTGTTTGATACACCCAGCTTCTCTAACATGACATCTAAATACTCAGTTTAAAGAAAATTAAGAGGCTTGTTTACAAAGAACTAGTTTATGTGTTTACAAGACTAAGCTGAGTATTTTTAGATGGAACAATTACATACAAGTTATTTCCCCTCATTTTCCCTAGTTTCACGAAGGAATATTACTGTGAAGAAGGAATGTTTTTTCAATGTGGACAGCTGGAGGTACAGAAAACAGATTTCTGTCACGTGGAACAAATGCAGCAAATTCCTTCTTTACAGGGTGTTTCCTTACAGAGATTAAGCATTAGTGTTCATTACACTGTGATGCAAAGCCCCACTCATTCAGAAGTGTGCTAATGACTGTGACCCAAAGAAGAGTTAATTCAGATGGAATCCAGGAAAATGAGGCAACACACAAACCTCATCAGCAGTCCAATCACATGACAAAATGCGAGGCATCTCCAAAGCCACTGCCTGCCAAAAAAAGAGAGGCTGCTGCAAGAAAAATACTTTCACAGCTTGATATCTGGGTCTTGTGACTGCTATCCAAACAAGGAGTAAAAGTGGTACTATATAGTGTGGCAGGGTAAACAGAACCACCCACTCACCATCACCAATCATGTTTTAAATTCAGATACATTCTGTTTCTTTAAAAATGATGAGGGAAAAGGAAACAAAACCTTTTGTTGAACTTGAAAATTATATGTGTAATTATCAGATCTGGCATGACATATTTTAGGTTCATATATACCATGAACTGCATAGGAATGCATATTTTGACACACAGGATCAAACAACCAGTCCATCCCAGGTGATGTCCTTTCTACTCTACTGACAGATTATCATCCCAGAGGAGCACAGCACTGCCCCCAGCCAACCATGCATTAGGTTAAGAAGATTTCTCTCTTTAACTTACAGATGATGACTTGAAAAAATTTCAAAGAGAATATCTGATTTGAAAAAATTACAGAAAGCAGCAGACTTAAAAGAAGTTAAAACTTTCAGGAATACTGGGCCAAGGAAGCCTCCACACTTGGCCAAATTGTCTCACAGTAGCCTGAAAACTACTTACAGTTTTCAAAACAGATCTTGGTGTAATCCGCCAAAGTCTGGATTGGGTATGATTAAGCCAAAGTATGAGAAGTATTCTATACTTTTGTGTCCAGCTTAGTCAGGGACTGCAGATGCACCAAGAGACTGGGAAATTAATACCCACACACCTCACATAAACAGACGCCTCCATCACTCCCACCACTGCCACTAACACTGGAGTATTTCCCAGTCCCAGACTACGCTGTGTTTTTGCCCTAAGTTGTGGAGCAACAGTTTGGATTAATTTGCTTTGTATCCTAAGCAAGGTCATACCCTTTCCTGGAAGTGTATTTGCTCTTAGCCTGTGTAACATGGAAAGAAATGCCAAGACACCACAACTGGACTCGAAGGTTCCTTCCAAGAAGAGTGGCAGTATCTTGAATGCTTATCTACCCTCATTTCTCAAACACATTGAAAAGGAAAATATCAGGCTTTAAATTTTTGATTGTTAAAAATGCAGATATCTCCTACCTTTCTCTAATTTATTCTAGAACCCTTTCTTTTTACACTCCAGATTTCTACCATTATTTCCATACCTGCATCCTCAGTATTTTATCTTCTTGCCTTCATCACTTTGATCCCTTTTCTTTCCTTTTCCTTTTTGTTCTTATCCTTAATCTTGCATTCCCCTTTCTGCGTCCTCTACCAAAACTATCTTCTCTTTACAATCTTCCAAAACTTTCTGCTCTTTATTTTCCTATCTGTATTTATTTCCTGGCTCTGAGTTTTCTTTTCCCCTTCATTCCCTATCCTTTCTTCTATCTTTTCCCTCCTAGAGCTAAAATGATACTCCAGCCGTGACCTACCTGAAAAGAGAGTTACATCTTTTAAGTCCATTGTCAGTACTAAAGGGATGGAAAATATCTCAAAAAGAGCTAAATGACTATTCCAGTCACTGTCCTGGACAAACAAGTGTAACTCCCATCAACAGCTGGAGGAGTTCAGCACCTGAGTCAAGTTATTTCCCATTTGCCACCAGTGACTGTTTGGCGTGGGAGTCCTGCTATAGCAATCTGTCCTCACACTAGGGCATGGAGACACAGACAGAATTTCATGCAGTGGCTGCAGGGTGTTGGTGATGAGAAAAACAACTCTGATAATGTAAGTCCTTTCCTCACTCTTAACTGAGAACAGAACCTAACTCAAGTGAAAACTGTTCAGACTTAAAAAGTAAGGAAGAGACTTGTATAAATATGGAGACAGCAATGCACCACTTCACCCCGGTATTCTGCTGGATCTCTAACAAAATACCAAAACATCACAAGAAAAATTCCTTGTATGGCATGCATTGTGTAATCAATATCACTACTAATGAAAGTCTTACTCTTGGCTTCAAATAAAGTGGTGTAACATCGTCTCAAAGGACAGAATTACCACACAAGCAATTAGGTCAAGAGGATAAAAAGACTAAGAAGCGTTCGCTCCCTGAAATTCTTGCGATCTGCCCATCAAAGCAGTAATGTTTTTCAAGACAAAACAAGCTAACAGAAACATGCAGTAAAAATCATCTTTATGGCCAACATTGCAGACAAATTATGGGGGAACACTTTTGTTTTTCATGGTGAATAAATTGCCCCTGTAACGCTCCCCAGTTGAAAGCCCAGTTTCCCCTCCAGCTGGTGCTGCCTGGACAAGCTGGAGCTGTCTTGTGCATGGCTCAATCCAACTTGCACACTAGATCTTACAAAATTTTCTCTGTTTTCTTTGTCTCACTCTTTTTATATTGCTTCTGGTGGTTTTCTCTGTGTGTTTTTGCTGCTGCTTGCTTCCCACCCTTACCACTCTCCAACTGCTTGCTGGGCAGGCTCAGCAATTCCATGTAAGGAACGCAGGAAAGAGAAGCATTCCTTGATTTTTCTGTGCGCAGTAACTTGCACGACATTTGATCACAGACAGAGATTAAGTCATTCATGAATAGGGCCCAAAGGGAGGAACAACTCCAGAAAAACAACCCTCCTCTCTGTTAGTGAAGCATCCAGGACTCCACAATCATTACTGCCACACTTACAGTTCATAGCCGATCTGGCAAAGCAAGGAATCCAACTGCAGGCTCTGTGGTTTAAATAAAATGTATCTACAGCAGCTTGGATCAATGTTTAAAAATGTTCCATGTTGTTTTAGTCCAAGGGCAAGCTTTTAAAATTAAAAGAAAACTTTGGCTTTAATTACAGATTAAAAGTGAAAGTTGTTTAAGAAGAATGCATATTCTAAGAACAGTAATAGAAGTTATTTAAAATTTAAAACTCATTTTTCTCTCTCCCAGAGTGTGACAAGTCTCCTTGTAAATATTTAAAACACAAGTTTCAAAGCTATTAACTTATGGACAATATTTAGGGTGCTTCTGCCACGCTGTTGTGAATCTTTGGCAGAGCTCAACTTTTTCCTACATTTATACGTTCAATCTAAAATAAGTGTCAGATTTTGATGCATGTTACAATGGCCAAAAAAGAACCACAAGTGTAACTTGTACCTCCTTTTCTTCCCCTAAATTTTGTCACCACATATGTGTGATGCAGCAGATGTCACCACCCCGTACTCAAATGCAAAGGGTTTATTCCAGAGCAGCTACAAGCAATGTGATCCCACTGTGGTTAGGTGCTACAATGGAGAAGCTGCTGCTCTTGGGATGATTTTCAGCAACAATTGCCCATCTGAAAATCATTAGTGCATAGCAGTGGATTTTCCACATGTTCATATGCTGGACAAGCAGGTTGCCCTTGAAGTATGGTTCCCTGGGGGAAGAAGGAAAACCCAGAGAAAAGTATTCTATTGTCAGATCACGGTTTCACTAGAGCCAGACAAAAATATGGTCAAGCATTCACATGGCTGCTCTGCTGGCAAAACGATAGGGTACCGAAATGGAGACAGCTAATGAGGAAGGCAAAGAATGAATCTCAGAAAGAAGACCTTAAAGGAGTACAGATTTTTTTTTTTCATTTAAAAATTCAAAAATAGGGGTAAGGATGCAAATGTAATGACTTTCAGATTACTGACCTTTCTTTTTATAAGGTCAAAAAGGTTTAGAAAGGGTAGTATTTTCCAATAAAATATCTCATCATTTAATTCAGCTGTGTTTGAAGCACCAATAAGAAAGTATTGAAAGAGCCTAAGTAAAAAGTGTATGACTCTAACTAGGCAGTATTTGTTATTTAATGCTCTATTAATCGATAATTTGGCTTGAAGGAGAAAAAAAAAAGTTGGCAAAAGGCAATGGAATTCTTTAGCTCCTTGTTTTACTTAAGAAAAATTCCCAACGGGCTTCACTTAAACAAAGAACTTTAGTTTTCCACTGGAAAGACAAAAAGAAAATCTTGGTCTAGCATGTCCTGCCACATGCTTTAACTACACAGTAAAAGAGTATGTACTTGGATCCCAGGCACATTTCAAAAGTGTAGTATTTATTAGCTGCTCTGTTGCCAAGTTCCACTATTATCATTTTATTATAACTAAGGTATATTTTTACTAACTAAATTATATTTAGGTTTTTAGTTTAAGCATTTGAAGTTCTCGGAGTGTCACGTACAGATGACATACAATATATCAAAGGCCTTTGTTGATTTTCTCCCTCCTTTCCTCTCCACACAGTTACCCTGTATTTGTGAGCTCGGGGTGTCTGGCTTACCTAAACCCCTATTCCAGCTGTAAGATGTGCGGGGGCCAGGGGAGCAATATCCTGGGATGAAGCAGAGCTCACCAAGGACGAAGCTGAGCCCTGTTAGCGGATATCCCGCTGCACACATGTCCCTCACACCCTGAGGGGCAGCACAAACCCATCTCTCCCTGCTGCCTCCTTCAGACACCTTGCTCCAACGCTCGCCTCTCACCCTCTGACCAGCTCACCTAGACCTGGCTTTTTCCGAGACCTCCTGTTCCCAGCTGGCTGTGGGCTGGAGTCTTGCGTGGTGGGACACAGGCTCCCCATGGGCAATGGTGGGCAGCAGCCAGTGGCTCATGAGGAGTTTACCTCAGAAGACCCGTCTCCCATACCTTCTGTAAAAGGATTTTTGGTCCCGTGGGGAGTGTGGAGCCGCTGTCTGGAGGCTGTCCACACACGATGGGAAGATAACACAGGCATGAGGCAGGAGAGGGTTTGGTGGGCTCATATCAGGCTGAGTGCTGCCACTGCTCTGGACAGGGAAGGGGGGTTTCTGAGCAGCCATAAAGCCCATGGGCAGGTATCAGAGCTCCCCAAACCTCAGCAAATGCAGTAGCACCACAGCACTGAATACAGCCTTTATTTTTCCTACTTTGTGCAAGGAATGAAGGATAAGGAGTACCCAAATATGAGCACTTATATTCTCTAAGGCTCACAGTCTTTGATGTGTGAGCAAAGTTCCCACTGAAAGCAGAAGGAGTTCACAAAGTGAAGTTTGGAGAGCTTTGTGAACACATGAACATTGTGTGTCAAATCATGTAGCACGCTTTGGGGCCAAAACACTCAAAACCCAGACCAGATCTTGGCAAATTGGATTTTTGCACTTCCAATCACTTCCAAAGGGTTGGTTTTAAAACATATCTGAGTGCCTGTCCCTCAATTATCAGGTGAAGATAAAGGCCCTTTGAGTTGGGTATAGAGATAATTGTCAACCCCTTCTGAAGTAAGAGGGAAGAGAATCAGATGTGTCTATCTGAGATTTGAATGAGGTATAGAAAAATGAGAAATAATAAGGACATTTTCCCCATATAGATTTACAGCAAATGCAATAAACACAAATTAATGCTTATGTGCACATGTAGCAAGGAGAAATTATCACTCACAGTCTCATTAGACAAGGAGCAAAAACAGCAGCAGACAGGCTGGGACAAAATACTAAAAGGAAAACTGGCTTAGAAAGACACCTGCCATTTTTATTCATTTAAATGTCTTAACAAGTATGTCTTCAGTTTAGACAGCAAAAAAAAGCCTTTGCATGAAACAAAGGATTACTGGGATCAATACCTGTAGGTCAACCTTGTTATCTCTGCTGACTTTCATGAAAAGGGTTTTCAGCTTTGCAGGAGCAATCTGGACTAAGCAACTCAGCAAGGTATGGGACTTGAAAGCAAGATATGTCATTGTTTGTAGACAATACAATTGGGAGCCTCTTTTTCTCTGTCTTTGCAAAATTCACTGCCATGGTAAATTTCCGCCCAGCTCTGAGCAGAAGGTGCCAGCACAGCAAAACAGCAAGAGAATACTGTAACAGAGCACTAAGGAAATACATGTGCATCTCTGTGCATGTGTATATATGAAACAGTGTATATCATACAAACACCACCACAATCTCAAACGCTGGCCAGAGCAGGACAGCTTTTTTGGTTTCTCTTCACTTCAGAAAGTGTCACTAAACGTCCAGCACTACTGAAATTCAACAAGTAGGAGGCCCAGAACTACTGTAGTTATAGCATCGCAGACAGAGAGGGGCTCCAGGCTTCACCCTGCAGCCCTGCTCCCCCAGCTGACATAAATTTCACAGGCTGCACGCGGCTCTCTCTGACACTGCTGGCACAAACAGTGCTGCAGAAACCCAGAGCTTTCCCTGCTAAAGGAACAAAGGCTGCTGTCTTCTGGAGGAAGCTCCTATTTGAAGATGATCCCAGGGAAATTATTTGATGCAAAAATCAACAGCTACGCCAGCTAAAAAGCATGGAAGGGAGAAAAGCAGGACAATGATTTAGTGTGTCTGTGTAAAGGACAATCCACCACAACAGTGCAAAGCTGCCATAAATAGTCAGGAGCAGACCATTGGATTTGCACACCAGATCCAGAACCTGCTCCATGAGCAGCCACCGGTCCAGACTCCGCACGGTGCATCCCACAATGGGACAAAGCCAGATCCTGCTCCTTGGGGTAGAAGGAGCAATTAGACAAACAGGGACCTGGGATAAAAGTCTCCCTGAAGTCAAGGGCCGAGACGAATTCTCCAGCACACCAAGACCTCATTAAAACTGCCCGCAGTGTCTGGGCCACAAAGAACATCCAGTGCAAGGAGCGCGGTCCTGCCGCTGTTTTGCAATGCATTACAAAATACCTTGGCTAGCAGAAAGAATTTGAGGCAATTTGCTCCTGAAGAGCCAGGTCGTGAAGAGCCTTCATTTTTCCAGGGAAAAAAAAATGGATTTAAGTTGACAAATAGTAACAGAGAGAAAAAAAACACCCTGACAAAGTAAGGGGAGATGGAGAAACCGACAAGGTTTAACTTGATCTTCGAGGGTGTAAATCTGTCAATACCCACAAATGACCACAAGGCCACATGCCAGTTTTCACTCTGAGATACCGTAACTAAGACATTTGGCTGGTACCTCACATTGGAAAGAAAGTTTTTACATTTAGAAATGTAAAACATTGTAACATTTAAGGAATTTTGGCTACAGCCCACTAGCCAGCCTTCCCCCAGCCTCAGCTAGGGGATTATTTTGAATGTTGCTTTGCTTTTCGTGCATCTGTTGCCTAAATCAATGTGGAGGCATGAGGGAGGGACTGAAAATTGGCTCTAGAAATAGTGGTATATTTTAGTGTCATAACTGAGAGTCTTGGCAATCCCTTGTAACTTGAAATGTCAGTGCCATAGCAAATGATCTGGTCATCCTAACCTCGATTTCTGGCCATCAGTGAAAGAACAGAGATAGAGTCTCTGACATCGAGTTTCAAGGCCACTGTGAAAAATTAAGGAAAACAGATTTCATGCCTCATTGGAATTTTGCTTTACCTATTTTTGTGTTTCTTTACAGTTATTCCAGACTCAAATGTTTATCTGATCTCTTTCTGTTTAAATAGTTTTTCACTTTTCCAGATTTTCTACAATGTAATTTACCTCTCCAAATTTCTTCCCTCCTTAAAAAAACTTCTGGTCCTTTTTTTTTCTTTTTTTTAGCTCACATAAAACTCACTTATACAAGCCTTTTGCATGCTTTTCCTGTTAGGACATATTTCTCCTTTAGCAGATCTAAAGTGGTGATTTGATGCCAATTTAATGCCATAAAGCATAAAAGATCTCAACAAGTCTTTAGTAATCGCTGGTAATTTCCACATCTGTCTCTTTATCTCATACTCAAATTTTTAAGTCTGTAGTGAAGTGGATTTAATATCACTGAATCCAACTCTGGTTTTCTGGATAATTAGAAATTGAACTCTACAGATGAACATTAGACAAGGTTTTGCAGAACAGGTGTTTTTAAATGCACTCCCCTTTCTCCTTCAAGCTGACAAACTCTCATTTGCAAACAACACCCACAGGTTCCTGACATTTTGTGAATTGCATGAAGAAACGCATCCACAGCCCAGCATTATTCCACACAGATATCCCTTCAGTCCACTTCTCAAATGGTGTCAAAGCCCTCTCAAAAGTTTCTCTGTGAGTATACATGGAATATCAAAAGTCTGGTCTCACTAAACTGCTTTCATCATTATGTTTCTGGTATTCACATTATGGACAAATGACCTAAAAAATTTCAGTTAAACACATATAGGAGGGTTGGGTTTTTTTCAATTTACAGAATTACTTTCAAAACCCACAAACCTGCAAAGGCAAATAGGATTTGCTGGATCAGATAAGATCACCAGTTTATCTCGTCAGGCATGTTCAGTGTGTAGCTTTTTAGAAAAGAAAATTAAAATGGGAGGAAGCAATGGTAAATAAAACTAATTTTGCAGTTCAACACTGTATCCATTTTTACAGTATTTTAAGAAGAATTTTTTTTAAATCTCACTCAAAAGAAAACAATCCAGTCTTCTAATTTCCCTATTTTTTTCTATTACAATCAATAGATAAACTCTACCATTTGCAGCAGCACGAGTACGATTTCTTAATCTGCTTGAAAATCATCAAACATTGCTTTGATGCATGAGACTGGAGAGATTCAAGTGTTTGCCAGTCATATCAAAATCTCGCCATGGTAAGGAAAACGTGTGTGTTTGTGCATGTGAGCAAACACAAAAAGACCCAAACCATTTTCTTTCTTTACAGCTACATGACTGAATACAAACAAGCTGTTTTTTCACTAGTTTCACCACAGGCATAAAATATTTCAGACTCCAGGACTACTGAGAAGCTCACAGTTTTATTCACCAGTCATCATGCTCTAAATTTACAAGCCTAACTCAGATGGTTATAACTGGGATGTACCTGCTTAAATCCCTTCCACAGATGGGAGAGTGAACACTGCTCATGCCAAGTTTCAGTCTGGATTGAATTTTTACAGCTGGGCCATAAATTTGCAGATTAAAAGGGTTCTAATGGAAACACAGGTACAACCTTAACTACAGCAACATGAACAGCAGCAAGGTAACTAACACTGCACAGGGGACAGTCTGCACTACAAGCAGAATCTACCAGGAGTTACCCAAAGTTGCATTACTTCTCCCCAGCAGCGGCGGAAGGAGGCTGGGACATGCAGAAAACCCATGCCAGGTGTGAAGTTTCAATTCAGATGTTTTTCCAGAAAGAAGTGAAACTTTTATGGGCTTGCCATTCCTTTAAGTTTACTGCTCCAGCCAGAATGTGAAAAGTCCAGCCCTTTTTTCCCCTTCTGCTACTACCCTGTCTCGCCTGTGCCTGCCTTGTCTGCAGCCTGTCCCCTCCTGGTCACACTTGCTTGCACTGCACACAGATTGGTATATCAGTAAGGCAGTGGCTACTCGTGATGAAGATTATAGATTTCATATGTAAAAGGGATCCACTGGGCAATAAAGAAGAAGTTTGTCCCTGTCATTTCTCTCTCTTCATGCAGGTGCCATGAGCAGATGTCTTGGTGCAGGAGCAGAGTCAGCTGCAGTGCCACAAGAGCCCTGAGGAGCAGAACAGGCACATTTCAGTGTTGGAGCCAGCACAAGTCTTGCTCACAACCCAGTGATCTGCCTCCAGCCATGGCTTTCTCTGCTCAAAAGTGCTACCCCATCACCGATATAAAGCTGTGTGTGATTTCTGAGCCACTTCTGATGAGGTGACAGCACACATCTCTGTGTTTTATTCCTCTGTTTCGCTATTCCATGTATAAAATCATGCCATATTATTAAAGTTCATTGGCATACATCTCCCCTTTGGCAAAAAAGCTGATACTCACATTTTGCTGCTGGATCTCCTGGGTAAGGGACAGAGCACATACACCCTCCTTTGTGCCTTCACAAGCATTCTGGGGGACAGCAGCAGTGCCAGGGCCCCTCTGCATGCACACCAAGGCAGTGTGAGGCAGCCAGGCTACAGAGACATCCCATGGGATGCAAACCACTGCTCCTGCCTGGTGCTGCCCTGCCCTGTCCCTGGTTCTTGCACCAGGGCTGCAGCACCCAGGGCTTTCTGCTGCTCTGCATCAGCTGGTACATGGCTCATCTACCTCGTCTAGTTATCTCCCCTGAGCCCCACTCTGCCCTCCTCTCTGAGCAGTGTTTCTTTTTGCAGCAATGGCTGCAGCTGGCTGATGTTTGCAAGGCTGAGGGACCCCTGAATCAGGGCAGAAGCCATGGCAAGGCAGCACGTGAGCCTGGCGTTTCTGGTGCAGGAGATCTGCACACTAATTTGGCTACTGGGGAAAATCCTGCTCAGGCAGTGGAAGGGGAGAAGGAATCACATCCATTTAACTAAACGAGTTTTCCCAAGCAGTAGTTTCACACACTCTTTAAATATCCTTAAATTAACTGCTAATTTTCTAACTAATTTCCCTATTATATTCATTACTAACCATGCAGTCTAGAGCTAAAACTGGAAAACAGTCTGATTTATGGCTATGTGCTTTTCCATGCACATAATTTCCTGAAACATTCACATTTTGGCTGGCCCCAGGCTTTAAAACCAAGCATAATTCTGAAGACATTCGGAACAATGGGAAAATGGGGATAAATATTTTTTTCTCTTTGAAAACACCTTCACTAAATGAGTGAAGCCTAAGGCTTGCCAGAGAACAGCCCTTGCTGAGGCCTGGAGCATTAACTAACTCTGAAGAGGAGTATTAAAATATATAGTTGTTAGAAATTGGTGACAGTACCATGCATTTTTCCTGCTGTGTCTGAGAGAGGTCTTGGGCAAGCACAGGGATCTGATGCTTTTTGGCTACTGCTGAGAATATTTGCATTGGGAAAATTTTAATGGTCTTGCAGAAACAAAGGAGGGCTTGCTGTACCAGCACAGGCAGCAACAGCCTGTGGCCATGGAAACATGGCTGGTGCCCTGATTTTTTTGGTGTCTTCTCTGATTTTTCGGTCAAATGTTGTAATCTGTTCCATTTCAAATCATTCATGCAGGAACATCCCATTCCCTACAATGATAAAGCTGTCAGGAGTCCTGACACGTGCTGCTCTGAGGCAAGCTGATTTGAAGAAAATCCTCTGCAGCCAATAAGTGGCTCAAGACAGTTTTTACTGAAGCATGTGGAAAATTTGCCATGACATCAACAGAAGCAAAACCAGAAGATGTGCCCACAGTCCGCCTCTGCTCTGTGGGGTCTCCACAGCAATTATACCTGAATTATAGAACAGGCACAAATATGCTGCTATTTGAAGCACATCTTGTCTGCATAGAGGAGGATCTCTGGAATCTTTAATATTTTGGGTTTAAATGGGAAAAAAAAGCCTTAAACATTCACAACCTTTTGCATCTGGAAACAAACAGATAAACCAAGAATGCACAGCTTTCGCATCCAGCACCTGTGAGAAAACAAATACTCTCTTTTCCAATGAAAGAATGGAGTGGAGGAAAGTGGCACAGGAAAACTGCAGTGCCCGGGGTGCTGCTTCCCCTCTCAGCAGGGCTGGCTCCAGGCAAAGCTCTCCTTTGCTGGCTGGCAGTCCCTAGGTGCCCAGGCTTTTTGGATAGTGCTCTGCCCCCAGCTGTTGCTGTTCCCAGCCCACCCAGTGCTCTCACCCTCCATTCTCCTACTTGAGAGAGGTTAGAACTGCTACCTTCCCACAAAAAAGATTCAGTTTTGATGAAGCACTGTTTTTCTGGGGTCATGTGGAGAAAATCCTGACCCATTCCCCTTGCAGCTCGGGTACTGAGAAATCAAGAAACTAAAGAGAAATGAAAAACCAGCTTATTTGATTTTTGGTGTTTGAACTGAAAGAAATGCAGTAAGTGAACCAAACTAGCAGGGAGCGGGTGGGATCTTTAAAGTTCTCAGGTTTGGGCTATCACATCTGGTATATTAAACCTGACGCTTCCCGTGCAGTAAAGCCATTTCCTTTTATTCTTTCTTTAGAAAAAACAACAGAACAGTAAATTAAACACAATCTTCTCCTCAATTCTCAATTCCATGCTATTTTAGTTGACGAATCAGGTCATGTAATAATAAAATTCCTGCAGAAATACGATCCTAAATTGTAACCTTCAAATTGCAGTTACGCTGCTGTGTGCATTTAATACTGTACTTGACATTCACCTTTTACATTTCACTTCTGGATGACATTAGGATCTGCAAAAAAAGACCTCCTTCAGCTTTCCCAGGTTACCATTTATTTCAAAGTATCCCCAAGGTCTCCAGCACTGTTTAGATCCAACTTGCAAAAGTCACTGCTGTGAGCAGTTTTTGTAGGTCCCTTGAGTTGTTTCTGAAAACAGGTTCCATTGTGTTCATATTATGCTTTCAAATTTTATAGCTTATTTTAAAATTACATGTTAATTTCTAAAAATGTTAAATTGCGAGGAAAATTTGGCAAGGACCACACAAAATCACAGCACTGTTCTGCAGTTTGTGTGTCTCTACAGTACTTCTGTGCATGGCTACACCCTTACATTCAAGGGCTGAGTAGGAATGTGGGCCCGATCCTGCAGAGTGCCGAGGGTCTCATCAGAGGCGCTCAGGGTGCTGCAATAAATGACCCAGGATAGTGCTTCATAAATCACCAACTTTGCAAGATCCAAAGGAAAGAAAGAAAGGCAGGCGAGAAGAAAGAAAAAGTCAGTAGTAATGAAAACATCAGAAACAGAGCGCACTCCTGAGTATAAATGTCTAAAAATAGAGATCAAACATCTTCAAAAATCGGCCAGTCATTCAAGCGCTTGTTTAAAACCACTCTCTTTTCCAGGCCTGCAAGTCATGAGTTTCCTCGCTGTTTTTAATTGTTCTGGTTTTTCTATGGTGTAAGTAACATATAAAGTGAAATCAATGAAAAATCTGCCTACAGAAAAAAGACTCCCTGTCCTGCTGTTTCGTCTCATTTCCTCTTGTTTTAATTTTTCCTTTCCTTCACTAGACAACAATATCCCAGAAAGTGGGAATTTTTCATTTCCTTGTGCTACAACGGTGCAGAACATTTTGTTTCTGCAAGTGACTGACAACAGGGTACTCAGGGAGCACTGCAGCTTGATTACAGAAAAGTCAGCATTTTAGTGATCTGTAAACCAAAGACTGGCATTGCCTCTTTAGATTAAAATTCAGCTTCACTACAAACATTAGATCTTTTCCTTGTAGATTTCTGGAGTGCTTGTTGCAGTCAAGACTGTTATTTCTGCATGCATTTGTACAACAAATACGGGTAGACAAGCCTGCTTTCACTTATTCCTGTCACACAGAGAACCCGCTGTGAGTGACTGCGTGCCAAGCAGTTAGTGAAAACCAGTTCTCCAACACGGCTTTTTAACTAAACAAAAACACTGAACCAAGCCTTTCAGCCACCAGTTTAAGATGCATATTTGACCAATTATCCATACTTATACATTATACTTGCACCAGGATTGATCCGAACTGAAATTTTCTGCTTTAAGCGAACACGCTTTGTGTATGTCCTGTTATATACAGAAGAATATCAGCTTACGACAGCAGGGTTGACGGGAGCCTGTGCCATAGCCGCGGGGGCTGCTCTCTTCCCCGCTGCCCGCGCCGCCTCCCGCAGCTCCCCGGCCCCGCGGGCCCGGGGCATGGCACGGCGGGCACCGCACCTGCGAGGGCTCCCGCTCGGCGCTGGCTGCTCCTGCCCCGGCACCGAAACCGCTTCCCGTGAGCTCACGGTAATTGCGGGGAGGTATAAAACCAGGCTGCTCTGCCGACAGTCAGCTATACAGCCCGTCCTTGATCTTTATGTGGGATTTCCCCGTTGCATGAAGCCGGAGTAGCATATGGTCCCGTGTTTATAAGCATGTTAATGACTGGAATGGGAACCTCTACAACCCGTTTTCCTTATAAACGTTAAACTGCAATTTCTTGTTTTTGTTATTGGACACCGTTAATTCGGGGCAGGCTGTCGGGACACACGTGGCCGCGCTGACCCCGGGCACACAGAGCAGCTCCAGACACAGCGATGTACCTGAAATCAGCCTCCGGCCCCTAATCACTACCAGACAGGGCGAGTAAGCTTTCTTACTCCTGATCTGCTACAAAATGTTACCTTTCCAGGAAAGCACAATGCAGAATTAGTTTAAACTCCAGTGACTTCCCGTCTTTACAGGCACAACGACCTTGCCAAATATTTCTCAAAAATAAAACATCAATCAGTTTTCACTCTGTGCTTTCTGAAATGCTGCTTAAAATGTCTTAATAAATTAAAACATCTAGAAGGGACTTGACAATCCTGCAACAGATCCTTTGTGTTAAAAATTAGCTGTTTTGCACTACAAAAAATTGCAGTGTGGAACTTCTTGTAAGTGGTGATATCTCAGTTAAAAATACACTTGCCACTTTCAGGAGGGTATGAGTGGTAAAGTCAGCCATATGCTGTTATTTGCTTAACCAAAATGTATTACAGCTATTTTAATGAAAACACAGATACAGGTCTGGTACTGTACTGAGCTGGGATCTGCCAACCCAGGTATTCAAATTACAAAGAAAAAACATTTTAAAAGTATATCATCCTTATTTATCCCTCCCTATCAAACAATCATGTGGATAATTTAATCTATTTGAAGGTAATTTTCATAAATGGACAATGCCTTGAAAATATATGCTTTCTTCATTAAAGTTTAATTCCTGCATGTGTAACATCAAAAAATCATTAGTGGGACAGTAATCTTGTAACTGAAGAAAAGCCCATTTGTACCTATATTTCCTGAATGTGCATGCATATATAGCAACAATATAGCAAAAAATATCATATGTATATCGTGTATATTTATTATCTTTTTTTTTCTTTCTATATACTGCTTGTCTTTCGAAGTACAAAAAGAATAAAACCATATCCTAAGAGCTGCTGTCTGTTCTCAAAAAATGTGAAAATGTTAAGGAAGATATTTAGGAACTGAATTAAATACAATCTCAAGATGAGTTCCAGGAATGTCACTTAGGAACTTTAAGGACAAGTATACTAGTTTTTAGTCGTTCCAGCACAGCTGGTGAATTTACACAGTTACAGTGTGCTTCACATTAATGACCATATTTTTCAGTGCAGCTTAAAATTCATCAAGAAGAACTTAATCCAGTAGCAAATTTATTATAACTTTTAGAAAGTCATTGCATCCATTTTTAGGTTATGGTATGAAGTACAGAAAAACAGAAGTTTACATATCTGAGCTTCTGCATCTGCTCTTGAGTAACTTTTCACTTAAAAATAAAGCTTGGCAGACAATATACTTATAATGCAGGCCAAATGCATTTGGTATGTTCAGGAAAAAAAACCCAAAAAAACCATGAGCAGAGAGAGTTTATTTTGAAACTTATTAATTGAGCATGCACTATTCTTTCTTTCCATGAGACCCCATTTCTCTACAGGGTCCCCACTCGTTCTCTGGTCATTCCCAGCAATCTGCACACACAAACATCCTCCTAATCTCCACCAACAGAACTCAGCCTTTTGG
Source organism: Motacilla alba alba (assembly GCF_015832195.1). Classification (NCBI taxonomy): domain Eukaryota; kingdom Metazoa; phylum Chordata; class Aves; order Passeriformes; family Motacillidae; genus Motacilla; species Motacilla alba. Next base: position 15,861,991 of record NC_052017.1, on the reverse strand, counting down.
CCCCTCCACATGGACAAGAAACCCCACAGCCAGAAAAGAGAGGGCAAAGGCTGTGAACTGGAGAAGTTGCAAAGGCACCTGAACCTGCCTGCCAAGGAAGCCAAGGGGAACCAAGTACAAAATCTAAATCTGTATTAACTTTACTGCAAAATCCTCCAGTACTTTTCAGCAATATCCATCCCCAAAGGATGCTGCCCTCAATGTGGTCCCAGACAGAATAACCTGCCAAGAAAGGCCCAGGACAACACAAGGGGCTGCTGCAATGAGTTGAAACCCTGAGACACTGATGGAGACCTTCAGAGACTGGGGTACAAAACTTCATATTTTTCAAAATGATTTTTTTTTTTTTTTAACTTATGTCCCATAGAAATACAGAAGTTTCACAAGAGGAGTCTTCCAGCAGCCACTGACTCACAGGGACTTCAGCAAGTCCAGATCTTGCCCTGAATTACAGCAATTTATTGGCATGAACCAGGCACTCCCATGTGCCTTGCTCTGACTGGTAACACAGTGGATGACATTACATCACACTTGCATGTTTTTATTGATTAAATTAAAATCATAAACTATGTGTAACCCTTCAAAAACCAGCAAGACAAGGTATTTAATGGCCAAGTCTGTGGCCCCTTAGCTCTGGAGAGTGATGCAGAAATTAGTCTCACTAATGCTTGTATTCTTAAGAGAAGCATGAGCACCAAAGGGTCACATACTGGACAAGGCACTCTGAGGACAGAAAGGAGTTGTACAACAGGGGAAGGTGCTCACATGCACTCCACTGAAGGACATCTGACTCATGTAAGTGTCACAAACAGGCTCCTTGAAATTTCAAAGACCTCTTCCTCCTCCCAGCTGCGGCCCTGGAGAACTTCAGTCCTCTAGTCCTCCCTTATTGTAATAGAATACAAAAGAGTTTTCTCCTTCCTTAGGCTCATCTTAGAGCTGACAAAAAGTGGCCTGTAAGTGTCATTTCAAAAATTATTCCCATTGCTCCATTTGAAAAGAAAACCAGCTTCATTAGTGATGAATACCAGCCCTTAACTGTAATACTGCAGGTAGAACTTCTCCAGAAAATGAAAGGGTGGACAGGATTCATCCACTCTGATATGAGAGGATGGACAGAAGTCTCATAAAAGGCACAATCAGGTGACACTCATTCCAGGAGCCAATGTCTACAGAAGATTTCTGTAATAGAAATCATGCAGAAAATTATCCCTTACCTGTCCGATAGACAAAATTGCCTTCTGTCTCTGATGATGATGGAGACACCAGTTCTTCCTCAAATTCATTGGAACTAAATGAACCAGAATGATTCCTTTGCCTTGTTTTTTCCATCATAGCTGCATTAGTAGCCATGACGTGTCTCAATGAGTCATTTAGGTAACGATTCAGTAAGCTGCTTTTGTATTTGGGGGGTGACACGTAATCCTCATTGGCACTTGCTTCTGGTCTCACTCCTGTTTTTATTACTGAACTTTCAGTTTTAATCACAGTGTGGTGAACTGGTTTGTTATATCCCCCTTCATTCATATGGTTTCTTGGAGGATTTTCTCCATCTGAAAACAAAAGAACAAAGATACAGTAATACATTGAGCACTTAATATTTAACATGAGGCTTTCTCTCCATGTTTTGTTCTATTGTGATAAATATAACTAAAACTAGACAGTAACTTCAGCATTAGACACTGATTTTCAATTTCTTCTGTTCACACATTGCTCATAGTAGTTCCCATGATCCTCAGATGTTCCAGGCATTCTAAATTAACTAGCTATAGAAAAGTCTTTGAGTCTAATTTGTTCATGAGTAACACAAGACAGGTAGAAAAAAATTGTAAAGTGCCCTAACTCGATGATATGCATTTAAAAAGCTGTGTCAATAGGCTGAATTCCTACTATCATAACTTGAAATTTGGCTTGCCTCAACACTGCAGAATATTTAGGTACATTTGCCTAAACTGTACTCTTTTAATTTCAATCTTTTCAAGGGAAATGAGTAGAAATGTTAATACATTCCCACATTTTTCAAGAAATGTGAGTACAGAGTGAAATTGGAACAAAGATATTTGAAATTGAGTACAGATTAAGACATACTCTTCTAAAAATTCACATACAGATAACTAACAATGTTCTGTAGGATTTCTTCTTGTCATTGTATCTCCATGTCACAACTGTCTAAAAAAAGCACTCACAGACAGAATTAATACAAGAATTCTGTTAAAAATACAAGGTACTTAAAAAAAACCCCTGCTTTTGTTAATTTGAGTAAGAAAGGGAATTCCAGTACATCCTTTATGGAAAACAGCTGTTAGCAAAATACATCAAATAAATAACAGTAATATTCATTTTACCATCTAAGATGCCCCACTAATCATCCCTTTAATGACGTCTATTGCTATCGCCCTTCCATGGAGGAAAGTAACAGTCAAGTGATTTCTCATTTCTTTATGCCAACAAATGTAATCATTTTTTTCCCTTAATTCAGACTAAAGGAATAGGCTTGGAGAATGTAATGAACAAACAATTATCTCTCTAGCAACAATGAAATATAACAACACACAGCCAGATTGCCACCTTGAACAACTTACACAATCCTGCTTTGCAAGGCTGTGTGGTAGCTGGGAGCCAAAAGAGGCACCTAATTCACAAAAACAATAAAGGCAGATCCACTGAGGGTATTTGTGATTAAAAATTACAGCTCACTTAGGGTATCTAATACTTTCTAAATACATTTTAATCAGTTTAAAATCGATAAAAGAGCATCAACAAACCTTCAGAGCATGAGTCATCGCTGCTCACGCTGAGTCGCTCAGCATTTCCCTGAACATATTTGTTGTACAGTTTTATTCGTAAAGCCCAGCTCAGATCTGGCTGCCTGACAGTGTTCTTCAGGCGACGTCTTGCGTTGGCAAACCAGTTTGATACCTGCATACAAACGTGTGTATTAGCCTCCCTTGAAAATCAGGCAAATCAATCAACCCACAGAGTCCTCAAAAGTTTTATGTATGCTTTAAGGGGACCACAACAAGAGAAATATGAACAGAAGTCCATGAAATTACCACTGAGCAGAGCAGTGGTAATACAGGAAGGCAATTTCAGGCTTCCCATGCTTCCCAAGTGTTAGCAAAACCACATTATCACAAGGTTTCAATTAAGGTGTCCCAAATACCAGTTTCATATTAATCTCTTTTTTTTAAATTTCAAAGATAAAACCCTGAACTTTTAATATGGACCTTTAATATATTACAAACTTCCTAAATTAAACTAATATCTAATATTCAAGAATTTCCTTTGACATTTATATAGTCCATTGAACAGAAAAAGACATTCTAAATTTGTATATATAAAAGCCCAAATTCTCCCTTGTACTTACTTCAACAGAACTCAGAGTCTGACAAGCTGTGGGCATCAGGAAAGTCTTACAGAGAGTACAAGGTACTTTGACTCACTGCAGAAATCCACCATTTGGTCTACAGAGAAGCTGATTTTACAAACTCTTTTTGTTGTGGACAGTTTAAAATATAGTAAAGATGCAATTCCTCACAAGGTGACTACAAAACAATAGTCTGCTTTGTCTTCCTTCCCAACTTCAAAGCATTTCTAGAGTTTGACTTAGCAAAATGGATTCATGTTGGTATCCCTCTAGCATACAGGCTCATTACAAAGTCAGCCTCAAACACAGGTGTTTCACAGTGTTTTAGGCACAGACTGAGCAAAAAGGCACAGTCTACCCTTCAGTGCCAGCATTGCTAATTAAACCACCAACTGGGATGTGTGTACTTGCAGTGGCTTTGCATGAAAGCACACCTGAGAAAATACTGGCCTTGATTCTACTGCCACTCAAAAAGACAGAAAATACTGGCAACTCTATCTTTACCGTGAGCAAGAGCAGAGGCAAGTGACCTACATTCTAATGATACTTACTTAGTGATAAATAAGGTGTTCAAAGTACTCTTTAACCCTGGCAGGAATAAGTGCATTTTGACATGACCTCGGCAAGAAGGAGCAGAGTAGCATCACTTGCAAAGGAGAATGTAAAGAATGTTAGCAGCCTACAGGCCTGTTTGCATCTCTGTGTTGTGAACACGCACAAAGAGAAAGCCAGATTGCTGTCATATTCTGACCTGGGAACAATCACATCATTTAATTTACATCAACCTGCAAAGCAAGTTCGCACATGTTTTATCAATACCTGCTATCCCCACCTAACAGAGAGCCAGATTGTAAACCTTAGTGTTGGATTTTGGTCCTCGTTTTGTCATCTGTCTGTTGTAGCTAAGGTTACTGTATAAATCACACAGAAGTATCTGTCCAATTATTCTGGATCAATAATCTCTTCTTTAGTGATTATGAGAAAAATAAACACTACGTGCCTGAAGAAAAAGCAAAGCTGCAGTTCAGAACCTCACCTAGAACTTAGCAGTGGTGCCTTATGCCTGTCACTTTGATGTTACTTAAAATCACGTTTACATGAAACAGGGCTCCACTGAAAATACGGTGAGCACTGGATCAGTGCTCAGATGGCAAACACATAACATTACAAGCCATGTAGTTTACTATGACAGGTTAGAAAACCAAAACTGTAGCTGGCAAAGTAATTTTAATTCTCTTTTGAGGCTACTTGCTTGTAATCTTCATATTTACACAGCAATTTTTACAGTAAATGAGATAGGGTGGGCTGGAATCCATGCACTTCCTAATGCTGTTAGCAAAGTCATGCCAGACTGCTCAGCTGAAGCAGCAGTCACCTGCTGCATGACAGTGTAATTCTGAAACCAAGTATTTAACAGTAGAGATGGATCAATCCAGCGTCCCAATCAACAGCACTGCAGGATAGCATTTTACCAAACTGACAGCTTTCCAGCCTCTCACCATAAAGATTTCATTCTGCTTCATTTTATTACATATTGAAATTTTTCATCAGTGAAGTGCCATTTACAGAAAAGATAGGGTAGTATTAGTGTGATTCATACATAAAAGCATTTAAATTCAGCAGGAGTGATTTCTGCCTGGTACTCTTGGTTTATTTTGGGCTCATTCTTCCCATGCCATTGCTTTGCTTTCTGCATATCAATGTGAAAAGATGAGTCAGATTTTAAGTCTTCTGCTATGAGAGAAGGGAATAGTAGTATTTGATCATTATTTCATAATGAGATAAATGTATTGCACCTTGTCCTCCTGCTCTTTATGGAGCAGATGATTTTAAGTGCCATCACACATCAGATACAAGACAGTCAGGGGATCAGGCCCAGCCAGCAAGGATTTGTGAAAGGCAGGCTCTGCTTGACCAACCTGATCTTCATCTATGACAGTGTGCCTCACTTAGTAGACGTGGGAAAGGCTGTGGATGTGTCTACCTGGACATCAGTAAAACCTTTGACACGATTTCCCACAGCATCTCCTGGAGAAGCTGGCTGTCCATGGCTTGGGTGGGTGTGCTCTTTGCTGGGTAAAAAACAGTTTGTGTGGCCAGGCCCAGAGAGTGTTGGTGAAGGGAGCTACATCCAGCTGGTCCCCAGTCACCAGTGGTGTTCCCCAGGGCTTGGTACTGGGAGCCAGTTATGTCAATAGCTTTATCAGTGATCTGCACAAGGGCATCGAGGGCACCCTCAGTCAGTTTGCAGAGATACCAAACTGGGCGGGAGTGTTGCTCTGCTGGAGAGCAGGAAGGCTCTGCAAGGGCTCTGGACAGGCTGGATCCATGGGCCAAGGCCAGAGGTACGAGGTTCAGCAAAGCCAAGTGCCTGCCCCTGGGTCACAACCACCCCTGCAGCAGGACAGGCTGGGGGAATTGGATGGAAAGATGCCTGCTGGAAAAGGATCCGAGCATGCTGATCAACATCAGCTGAATGTGAGCCAGCGAGTGTCCAGGTGGCCAAGAAAGACAATGGCATCCTGGCCTGGATCAGCAATAGTGTGGTGTCAGGGACTGCAATCCTTTGGCATACGGTCTGGTTTGCATCTTAATTCAGGCAGAGGCATTTCTAACAATTTTAAGAACTGGACCATAACATGCAGCCAGCAGGACCAGGGCAGTGATTGTACCCTTGTGCTTAGCAATGGCGAGGCTGCAACTTGAGTGCTGTGTCCAGTTCTGGGCCCCTCAATTCAGGAAGGACACTGAGGCGCTGGATCGAGTCCAGGGAAGGACAATAGAGTTGGGGAAAGGTCTGGAGCACAAGTCTGATGAGAAACAGCTGAGGGAGTGGGAGTGGTTTAGCCTGGAGTAAAGGAGGCTCAGGGAAGATCTCATTGCTCTTTACCTGAAAGGAGGTTGTAGGTGAAGGGGGGTCAATCTGTTCTCCCAAGTGAAAAGTGATAGGACAAGAGGAAATGGTCTCAAATTGAATCAGGGGAAGTTTAGATTAAATATCAGGAAAAATTTCTTTACAGAAAGGATTGCAGGCAATGGAACAGGTTGCCCAGTGAAAGTTACCGTGGCTGAGTCACTGTACCTGGAGGTATTTAAAAGAAATGTAGACAGGGTGCTTAGAGACATGGTTTAGCAGTGGACTTGCCAGTGCTGGGTCAATGATTGGACTCAATGATTATAAAGGTCTTTTCCAACATAAATGACTCTGTGATTCTGAAAGAACCTCAAGTCAGCTCTTAGAAGAGAAACTTTTAACTAAACCAAGGAGCAGCAAACTCACTCGAGAAACTCTTATCCCAAATGCAATTACAACAAGGCCCATTAAAGCCTTGGAAAAAAGGGAAGTTAGTCAAATCCATTCAAGGTACTTAGGCTTAATCTATGATGTGGTAATCTCTAGCTGCTTTCCAGCTTTTGGGCACTGGTGCATGCTGCTGGAAAATTCTGATTTCTAAGACATCGTGAGAGTCAACACCTCTCTCACTCTTCAGTCTTGGACAACCCCCAGGTGCATGAACTGGAACAGGCTGCATGGCCACAGGCTGTACCAGTCAGAAAGCACACCCTGACCTCCAGCCACCACCTGTCTCCTTCAAAGACAACAACAATTTTACCACTCATTTCAACCAGCCCCAAGTGTTACATTGTCTATCCATGTGGTCTCTAAAAACCTGCCTGTCCACTGCTGTAGGTCCCACTCACAAAGAGTGCCAGTTTTCAACACACTGACCTAAACCATTACAAAAAGAAACAGCCAAAGCTGCCAAAACCATCCAACCTTTCCCATGGTCCCAAGCTGTGTTACTGTGATCTCCAAAAATAATTTAAAAAACCAACAAAAAAATTATTTAGATAAAAGCCAGTGGGAAATTCTTTGTCACATAAACCTCCCAAGAAGTATCTTGAAAAAACACATGATGAAACTCACTATTCTTGTAAAGTAACAATCCCGTAGTTCTTTGAGAAGTAAAAAGACAAAACCCAAGGGGGACGATAATAGATGTGCTTTCCAGCATTCATTTTTTTACAGCAGTTCAGTTGTTCTCTAAGAGCATCAGGTACTTATATCAGCATCATGAAATATTGACCCTCTGGCTTTACTTCTGAAGACACATCTTCAATTTTATTGTAATTTGTTCTGCTTCAGTGCTTAACAGCGGCCAAACTTTCAGAAAGGGAACAGACATCAAGTGATTCTCCTCCTCCAGTAATCCAGATATGCCTTTATAAATCTGAATATTATTAAATCCATAGCAGCACATGACTGATATACAAATCTTTGTATTGAAAAATCTCCTTTCCAACAATACACGCACTCATATTTCTTTCTGGAAGGAATATGCTGCCATTTTTCTTTTTTATTTCACAAGAACATCTAAACCAAAATTTTAAATAAAATAAATCAAACACTGTGGTAATAATACAAATGAAAATGTAGCATACTAATAGGACAAGTTATTGGATTCTGAATTGGAATCTAATTGGAGTAAAATATAAAATGCCTTTTCAAACTATATTGCTTTTTTGGTTTCCTGCTTTGGCAGTTGTGGAAGTAGAAAACTTTGGACTGTTGGACTGAAATCTGCAATAACATTTGCCTTGAGGACTCCCAAAGACCTTGTTGGCCTGCACAGGAGTAAGTCAGCCCAGAATTTGCCCCAGGTTTTGCTACTACTACTTAAGAAACAAGATGATTTATGATTCCTGCAAAATCCTACCTCCTTGAAAGAGTCTGACTTTCCTTCAGCACTGCAGTTGGACATGCATCTGGAATAGTCCCCTTGCTGTCCCACTGCACCCAAGAACAGTGGGGTAGGCCAAAGTATTAGTAAAGTAGAACAAATTAATTTAAAATCAGCCAAATGAGCAACAGAAAAACTAATGAAAATAAATTTGTGGAAGATTTGTCATGCAGATACAAAATTTATTAGTCATTAGCATGTAATTAGTTTATCCTAATAACAAAAGTAAAAAAACAGGGCTGTATGTTCACCTCCTTGTCTCGCAGAAGAATTGGTTTTATCTATGCCATGGTCCTGAAAAAAGCTCCTTTGGATAGATGGTACATACTGGAATAAGGTTCATTAGATGAAGGAAAAGCACAGGGAGGGGAGTTACATCTGTATGATCAAAATTGCTGTGACCACCATCATCTTCCAGGCAGCCACTGAAGACCTTTTCCAAGGTTGTCAGTCAGGTAAAAACCAAAAAAACACCCCAACCATTCATTCCCTAAATGGGATTTTGTCAGAAGCTCAAAGGGATATTCAACAGTATCTTTTGCCTTTCCTATGGCTTGTGATGACAAGGTGTCAGCACAGGAGGGATGCTGGGAAGAGGTAGCAGCTGACAGCAGACAACAGCCTCCACAGGAGGGGAAAGCTCTGGGAGCAAACACCACGGAACAACACTGAGAAATGTAAAAAGCGTAGGAAATATGAGACAGGTCAGCAAATGTGAAGGCGTTTAACCCAGAGAAAACATCATATGCTGATTCCCAGTTCCCCAATGATGTCCAACAATATTACTAGATTAGAAAAACAATTTATAGGCAACCCTGGTTGATGCTTTTGCATAGTGCTTCTCCTAGGACAGAAGCAAAGCTTTCCAACAGACCCACAGCCCAGTCCCAAACCTGCTCTTGGTTACACTGCTCGTCTGAAAGAGCACAGCCTTCAGGAAAGCTATTTCAGATGTACTCAGTGTGACTGGGACCACGCCCTGGCATGCTCTCTCTCACTCTTAGAGAACAAAAATTTTGAACTGAATTACAGTCTTGTTCTTTTTGAGCATCCAAAAAGTAGGTGTAGGGTGTGTGTTGTTTAGCTCTTTGTGGCTCAGGAATTACTGCTGGTGCCAGACATATGTATTTACATCTCATACAGATGCTATCAAATTCCTGGACTAAAAGAGCACTGCACAAAAAAGATGAAAAAAACACCTGGGATTTCTCTTTGATGTTGTGCTTTTGTAAATGAAGATAGATATGCCTGTTTGCACAGTTCTTTCAAATATTATAGTTCCTAGAAACGAAACTGGTCAAATTCAGTTTCAGCATAAATCCACTAGAGTCACACGGGTCTAACAGAGCTAATTGCAGCCCTCACGGATTCTTTTTAATTTTATTCTACACCGCAAGTAGATCACAAAACTCTGTGGAGAAGTCACCATGGCTCACTTGATGCTTTTATAAAGGCTAACACTTCTTATCCCCATCAGGATTTATCAAAGCTGCCACGAGAGAAATCCTGCAAAAGCCCACCAGTTCTTCTCCCTTCTCTGTTCATTCTGAGGCACTTTTTAAAAGAACAGTAGAACTCCTCAAGGTGTCATTAATGTGAAAATGTCCCAACAGATACTCTGGATGTATGTTTTAAATCTCATGTAAAAATGCAGGGGTATTCTAAGAGCCTTGGTCCAATAAAATACTCCTATTGAATTGTGCCATTGAAGGGATAGTGTTTATGTAATCATAGTTTAAACCTTTCATATATATTTTTAAAAGCAAGAGAAGTTGTTTTAACTATATCTTCCAGTTATAACTGGCATTTTCTGAGACATTAATATTATTTTTGTCAAAGCTATAGTGTTTTTCCTAGTGCAATAGTTTCATAGTGAGGTACTGAAGTGTAAAAATTTCCCATTTTGCCATTACTAGAACTGAAGTTCATAGCACAGGTTTTTTTGAAGGGGCACTCAGAATAATAAAGCTGAATTACCACCTGTTTTTTTCTAATACTTTAGGTTACTTTGATCTCTTTGTGCTCTTTGCAAAGTGACACATAATGTGTTAGGCAGAGTGATGAGGACCCAATCCTGCAAACACATGGGTTTCATTTTACACACCTAGCAGTAGCTTGCAGTAAGGAAATTAGATTATTCACAATGCATAAATCTTTGCAGCATCCAGACCTGAGATAGCATCACTCAGCAACTGATAGCATTTAACCTCGTATTTCAGTAGAGTACCAGATGGCAAAGAGAACAAAGAAGTGAGATTTATAGACATTTGCAGCAAAATTTATGCCTCTTACAGCAAGAAAACTGCCAGTTTTCAGGGGAGAATTACCTGAGAGCAAAACAATTACTCCCCATGTCTAACTACATCACAATGATAACTCCTGCAAGACTGTGTGTGCTGAGCCACTGCACACAGTGCGTATGGTAACGCTGATGACTGTGCAACAGGTGATGACAATTATTATCAGAATATTAGAGCAGTTTCCATCCTACCCCCTTTTCAAAAGGGAAGAGTAGCTCCCTGAAATTATTTCCTCAACAATTTCTGTTCTGTGCTGAATTCTCCCATTACTTATACTTTTTACTTGAGAATTTTTAAAGACAAGCAAAAATTTTTTCATTGTATTTATGAATGAGATGAAAGGATGAGACCATCTATTCCTAGGACTGCAAGCACACACTTTTTGCTGATTGTCTTCAGCATTTTTACAGCCAAGACAGCTAAGATGTGGTAACTCTTGTTTGAGAGAGACAGCTCTGCTGGGGTGGGGGAGCCCAGGGGAGAATGGAAGAAGGATGTGCACAGGACCCCGGTCTTGCTGGCTGCCACGATGCTCCCTGATACCCAGCAATGTCCTTTGCTCAGCTCACAGAGGCGCTTTGGCAGATGCTGTCCCCATCCCTCCCGTCCACGAAACGCCTCGGAGCGGCTTTTAGAGGTGGGGGTAAGGGGTTCCCGTCCTTACCTGCACCAGGGTCATCTGGGAGCCGAGGGCCAGCAGAATCTTCTCCGTCTTGGTGGGGTATGGGTTGTCGCGGTGCTTGTAGAGCCACTGCTTGAGCGGCCGCGCCATGTCCTGCAGCGCCTGCCGCTTGTGCCGCACCTTCCCGCCGCTCTGCCGCGCCCTGCCGCGGAGAAGGGGCGCTGAGGAGCGGAGCGGCGGGACCTGCCCGCTGCCCGGCCCCGGGCCCTGCCCGCTGCCCCGCCCGGCCCCGGGCTCCCCTGCCCGGCTGCGGTGGATGCGCCCCGTCCCAGGGGGCACCCGGCTCGGGTGCCCGGCCCCGGGCTGAGCCCTGCCCGGAGAAGCCGAGCCCTGAGCTCGCTTCGGGGGTGTTCGGGGATTTCCACAGCCGCAACCCTCGGCCCGGACGACTGCTCAAGAGAAGGTGATGCCACCCCGAACTCCTCGCGGAGGCTCTGGGCGAGCGGACTCGGAGCTGGTGAATGGCCGCGGTTATGATGCGGGCCCGGGCGGCGGCGCCGCGGGGATTTCAGGGCTCCGCCGGTGCGAGTGTCCCGATGTTTTCGGTGCTCGGCTCCTGACCGGAGTGTGGCCGGTCTGTCTACAGAGGGGCTTCCCAGCGCGGCCAGGCCGCATCTCGCACGGCCGCCGCTCATCCCGCGGCTGCGGTGCGCGTTACCCCGGGGCCAGCCCAGCCTGATTCCCCCGCCCGGCTTTATTTCCCGCTGATGCTCAAGAGTTACCCGCGGCACCGAGCAGTTCCTGGATCGTTTTCCCCCTCGGAGCCGGCGGCGAGCCGTGCTCCTGGGGGAGCCGGCATGCCGCTCCCAATGCCGCCGGCAGCGACGCGAGTCAGCCCGCAAAGCCCCGCGCCTGCCGAGCAACAGCGTATGCCGGGGGAACGAAACCCGGGTTCCGTTAAAAAAAAAAAAAAAAAAAAAAAAAGAGTCCCTTTGAAGATGAAGGCCTACAATAAAAAGTGAGTGAACAAAATCGGAGGAATGCTGAGGAAAGCCCAGAGGTGGGCTGGGGCCGGCGGCAGCGCGGCGCGGGCGGAGGGGGCTCCGGGCGGCGCTGGGTGCGCCTGGAGGCGGCAGGGGGCGCCACGGGGCCGGGCTGGGCCGCGCCGCTCTCCCCGCTCCCGCGGCAGCCGCGCTCCGCCGCGATCGGCTGCGACAGCGCCCCGGTGACACACACCTGCGACCTCTCGGCCAGCACGGCCGGTAAAACTGCGAGCTGACGCAATCGCTACGGTGGAAGTTGGTCAGCACAAGCGACTCCCCCGGACTCCTCGGTTTCGCAGCCGCCTGACTGTGGTCCTCGATCTTTACTTTGTAACGCTGACCCGAAATGTCTGGTCAGCGCACTCCCGATCGACCCTCCGAGCTACGGCTGTCAACGAGCCAGAGCTCGCACGTCCTCTCATCACCTTCTATTTCACCTGTTCCAGCATCAAAAAAACCCCAAAAAACCTGACCCCAAAAAACCCAACAAACCAAACCCCCCTCCCAAAAAAACCCAAAACATAAAAGGCTTCGGGCGGCTTACCCTGAGCTGCCGTTTTAGCAAACCCGATCCTAATATCATGTTATCCAGCCCCCGACTGGCATCGCGCTAGATCATTCTAAATCCCATCCCTGGGAACGCGCGGGCAACGCAGCTCCTTCCCGCCCGTTCGCTCGGCGCGCTGCGAACCCGCGGAACGGCGGAACAAGTGCCGGGGCCGCGCGGTGCCCGCCCGCCTCAGCCCCGCTGCCGCGGCACCGCCGGCGGGGATCGGCCGCGCCGCCGCCCCGTCCCCCAGGTCTCACACGTCCCGCCTGGCGCCTCCGTTCTGGAGACTTTTATCAGATGAAGCGCCCGAACAAGCCGGTGGAGCCCCGGTGTACCCGGTTTCTTTCTGTTCGGAGGCAGAGGGGGAGGTCAAGCACAGCAGGACAGGAGCGCTCTGTCTGGTACATTCCAGCCCAATCGCACGCCCCTGCATCACCTATTGCCGGAATTTCCCACCGCAGCTGTGGAATGAGAAGCCCAGAAAACACGAACCCGGGGCCGCGGGCAAAGACCCAGCTAGAAACCCATCTCTCAACCCCAGATCGGCGACGCGGCGGCCGGCAGCGCCGGCAGCGCGGGCAGGGCCGCCCCCGAAGCCGGTGCGCGGCGCGGAGACGAGCGCACGGCATACCCCGTCCGCCGGTTGCGCAGGATGAGGCTCTCCTTGATGGACGGGCTGTCGGGGAGCAGCACCTCGGCGTGGTGCGGGCCCTCCACCACCCCCACGTAGGACCGGCCGCTCCGCTCCCGCTCCTTGGCGTCCTCCTCGAAAAGCACCTGGCCGCTGAGCTTGCTGAAGACGATGGTGTTCATGGTGGGGGGCTGGGGGCCGCCGTCGTGCTGGCCGCCGGCTCCGAGGTGCGGGGGCTCGCTGTGCGCTGCGGGGAGGCGGCAGCGGTCACCGGGCAGCCGCGCCGAACGGCCGAGACCCGCCCGGCGGGGGGGCAGCGCGGAGGCACCGGGCGCCGCCTGCCCACCCACGGGGGGGAGGCAGCCCGCTCCTCCCACGGCCCGGCCCGCTCTCACGGCCCCCCCCCACCCAGCCCCGGTCCGCTTCCTCGGCCCGGCCCGCTCCCACGGCCCGGCCCGCTCCCGCTCGCACCTCGCCGCCAGCCTTCGCCGTGCTCTTCGCTCTGTGTCGCAATAGTTGGGAGCGCGGGTTTTCTGTCGGCTTTGGTGTTTCTGTCTCGCTTGCTCTCTCTCTCACTCCTTTTTTCCCCCCTTTTCCCTTCCCTTTTCCTCCCTTCCCCTCCCCCGAAATGATTTTCCCCTTCCCCCTCCCCGAACGGGGAGGGAAACAAATTGTTTTTAACGACCACCAAATGCGCAGAGCCGGCGCCCGGAGGCACAGCCGCCGCGCAGCCACTCAAACTGTCGGGACTGTCGCTCGCCATCCCCGGGGGGAGGCACGGCTGGCCAGGGGACCCCGGCAGCCCCAGCCAGGGCTCGGGCTCCGCCCGGGCAGAGCGGCGACGAGGGGCGCTGCGTGGAGGGGCGGTAGGAGTCCGGCCAGGGGCATCTGAGGGTACGGCAGTGCACGGCCGGGCAGTTCACCGTCTGTACGGGGGAGCCTCCCGGGGAAGGCGGCTGAGGACACCGGCTGGTGTCACGCTGACCGCAGGAGAGACCCCCGTCGGGGGCGCGAGGCGTAGCCACAGCCCCGTGCGGCTCATTAACAGCGGTGTATAATGATGCCACGCCAGGAACCATCTCCCACCACGCTTCCCCGTCTTCTCTTGTGAGTCGTGTGTCCCCCCTGCAAGCCCAAGGGCTGTAAATCAGCCCGCAGTCCCAGCCGGGAGACAGCCCGTTGCCTTTAGCATCCCCGGCGCGGCCGGCGCGCTCCCGCGGAGACACGATGCTCAGTTACCGGCGATGTCTACGGTCGCCCCCGGCCCGCTCCCACGGATGTGCCCCTGTTCCCTCGGCCCCGCCGCTCCACACCCCCTGCACCCCCGCAGCCCTGCGGAGCAGCGGCCCGGCCCCGCCGGGCTTAGCGTTTTGGTTTTGTGTGCGCAGGAACGAAGAAGATGGCCACAGTCAATATTTACAAGGATGTAATTCAGACGTTGTTTGACCGCCGCGGGTGAACGGGAGCAGCCGTCTGCGCCTGCGAGCCCGGCGGGACGTGCGCGGCGCGGATCCCTGTGCGGGCACCGGCCGCGACTCCACGCTCCCCAGGGCACCTCTCTGTCCCTGTCCTTGTCCCCGCAAGCGTGGCCCCAAAGTACCTGAGTCTGCATACCGCTACCACTCGTATCCCCCCGCCCCCTGCCACCAGCCTGGCCTCGTTCCCTCCCGCTTTCCTGGGCTGCAGAGGCCCCCGCGGAGGCTGCGCCGCTCTCCGCTGGCTTGGCGCTGCAGCGGTGGGGACGGAGGGGGCAACATGCTGTGGTCCGTGGACCCCCGTCCCTCGGGGCTCAGCCGCCGTGGGTCCTTGCTGGGGCTCACCCCCATCCCCGCACCCCGCCGTCACTGGTGCGTGACGTCACGGCCGCTCTCGGTGACGTCACACAGCCACACGCACTGGGGAAAGGATTCCTGGAAGAGGGGCAGCTTGGCGTCGGGATTCACCGACCCGATTGTAATTTCTCCATTTGCTGATGGGAAGCAGGGAAGAGGTTGCAATGGGGAAGGGCAATGCATTGAAGATGCTCCAATGTCCAGGGAGAAAAATTACTGTCCCCAAAACGGGAGGAAAGGACACGAACAACTTGCTGCCAGTCCCCTGCTGAGAAAACAGAAGGTGTAAAAATGTAAATAACCACATGAGTGCTCCTGTGCAGGCTGTGCATCCTGCTCTTCCACAGACTTTTGGTCAAAGCCCTGGTGAGGCTGCCCCGAGGACATGACTTGGCCAGAGCATTCAGGAACCAGTGGGGGAGAAACAGGCATAGGGGAACAGTGTGAGACAAATGCCTCCTGTTAGACCGAGCTAACATGCTGATTAGGAGCTTCACGAAAAACGTGCGGCTCTGAACACTGCCATGCCCAGATGAACTGTTTATGATGTGGGAAGCATTGTTATAAATGTCACAGCAAAAGGAGTCTTAGAAAGTGACAGGTTTGACCAAAATCAAGCTCCCACGGAAAGGTGATCTCAGTCGTTCACAGTCTCAGACAATTGTTTGCTCTGTTGTCATCCCACTCCCCTCCCCAAACCCCCCTAGCACAGCAGGGGTGATCCTCTCTGCTAGGTCAGGCGCAGGTTCTGGTCCCCAGAGCCTGAGGGGAGGTGCAGATGGGGCATGGCATGTTTCTATGGGCCCTGCAGGCTGAGGCAGGCTCTGGAGAAGGGGCAATCCATGCACTGTCAGGGTACTGAGCAAGTGCCTTCGGAAGAGCCTTCCCTCTGCCTGTCCACCATGGTGGAATGCATGCTCATTCCCTGTGTGATGACTCAGGAGGATCTGGGAAGGCAGGAATATTCCTTTCCTGTGTCCACTGATGTTGGCGCTGCTTGGGTATGGGCTTGGAGGATCGTTGCACTTGCGGGGTATGTGGCTGTCCCCAAGGACACGTGTGGTCCCCAGGAGTGGTGGAAATGTGCTCTGCTCCGTCTGCCGGTGCAGAGCTGGGCAGGGCATGGGCAGCCAGGGCAGCAGGTCGCTGAGGGCCTGGCAGATCCCACACCCACACCCAGAATAAGTCACAGCAGCAAGAGCTGAGGGCAGAAATCACCATTTGGAAAGCAGTTCTGGAACAAAACAAAAGCGTGTGTGGGGCAGGCATTACCAAACGTGGTGAGGCAGTGGCAGGAGCAGTTGGCACTGCGGCGCCTCACAAGCCTCTAAAGCAGTGAGATCTCCCAAATCATCACATGTAAATCTCACACACGCCCGCCCCCTCCATATTTTATTACATAGATCACAGTTGGAAAGCTTAAATGAAAACAGTGTTTCTATTTCCAGAGCTTGTTTAACATCGTGAATGTGATACAAACTGTGGGCTTCATGTTTTTAATTAAGGTTTCTTACCCTTCCATGCACGGAAAAAGAAGTCAACAGTTGCTGGCCGCATACCGCAGCCTGCAGCCGGCTCCCTTGAGGATGCAGCACCGGCTGATGGGAGCTCTGTGGCTCCCCTGCATCCCACAGTGGGACAGGAGCCCGGGGCACAGCAGGACTTCAGGCACCTGCCAGGCTGGAACTGCAAAAAACTCCTTGCCACTCTTTGCAACACCCCTCTATTGGCCCATGCTCATGTGCCAGCTCCAGACAGCTGGTAGGCCAGGCTGGCATGCCAAAAACGGGCAGCAAGGCACATTTCCAAGGGATATCATGCAGAAAGAGCCTAAAAGCGGTGCTTTGGGACTTAATGGGTCCCACTGGAGGAGCCAGGAAAAAATCAGCTGTACTGTCAAGCTGAGAGGAGAATATGCTCCTGAGGCTGCAACTGATGGAGCTCCTGAGTGCCAGCGCTGCTCCAGCCCTTGGAGGGGCTGCAGCCCCAGCCCCACTGCCTGGGGTGGGCAGCCATGCCACAGATGGCACCACTGGGGCTGGCTATGAGTGCTGCTCTGCCTGCTTCCCCCTTCTCTAGCCATGAGCAGGGGAAAATCCAAAACCAGTTCAGTAGGGTTCCATCTATGCTCCTAAATACATCTTTTGATTCCGGTGTCCACTTCCAGAAAAATGCTGCTTTTGTCTGTTGTTCTGGTTACTTTTTATATGCTATCAACAAACATTTATTTGTGTTGCATTCTCACAGCTCCTCCCTCCAGCTGCAGATTCCTTCACAGTAAACATATATGTTTGAAATTCGAAGAATTTCCTCATGTTCCTGGCACTCTCTGTGCTATGGCAGGTTGGGTGGCTAAATAACTATGGTCATGTATGTTGAAAGGCCTGAAGTTGTGTAGGAGAGAAATTGTTTAGGATTATGCTGAATGGGGTGTTATCCAAAATAAAAAATAGCCACACTGGCAGGTAAAGCAGCTGCAGAGACCTGTTGCCATCCCTCACAGCAGTTGGATCACTGCTGACCAAAGTCCTGAGGCACATATGGACAAGGATGAACATGCTAAACCATGTTGGCTAGAAGGGGTTTGGTCTGCTTCTGCAAGGAGCCAGAGATGGCAGAGTAGCTTTAGAAGGGGCTCTTCGTGCTCAGTCTGGTAGCTCCCAGATCATTGGAATAAGATAAATTAGGAATGAAATTAAATCTTGTAATTTTGAGTTTTGTTGAGTCCTAAGAAAGGAAGAACTGCCTCTTCTGAAGACTCTGCTGGACCAGTTCTTACAATAGCCACTGTCTTAGTGCAAGGAGGGTCTCAGTGCTCCATCCTTGGTATCAGCGAGGTCATCATACTGGGCATACAACATCTGAGAGGAGAGACAATTATTTGGGCCACTAGAAAGCAAAGACAGGTTCTGAAGCTGCCGCCTGATTTTTGCATGCAAAGACCTGTGGAGAAATGAGCTTTAGAAGATTTCTCAACAAGACTGAAGGAGCATTTGAAAGATAATATATGTGCTAATTTCTTTTCTTTATGGATATTTGGTTTGGATGAACTGGTAAGAAGGTGTGTTGGAATGATGCATGCAGGAAGGAAACATATCAATGTCACAATGTCATCTGTGACCATCCCTAAAGCAGCTTTGGTGCTGGTGCTGCAGCAGATAATATTGTCAAACTGCAGGGCCAAACTTGCAGAGGTCCCCACAAAGACTGTGGGGACCTCTGCAAGAAACAACAGCATGAAGGTGAACTGAGGATGTTGTCAAGAGGGTGTTTGGAAACCTGGGTGATATGACCATTAATCAAACCCTGGTATCAGCTCCAAATAAATTGTGACTGGACTGAGACAAAATTATAGACTGTAGCTTTGGTGTAGCTCCGGTGCAGCACAACTCAGGTATTTCTCTACTGTGTGCACTTGGGAAGGGTGTCCACCAAGAGAGCTGGTCTGCTGTCTGCAGGCTGCTGAATGCTGCAGAAAGGTGGAGCAGACATCATCTGATGAGAAAATCAAAAAACAAGTGCTGTACAACTGCAGGAGATGACCTTGTGTGAAGGTCCAGTTCTTGCCCTCTACAAATCAGGAAGTTTTGCACGCTGTTTGTGTTTGGAAAAGAGTAGGTTGAGGGCATGGGCTGGTTTGTAGAGTTGACTTGTGCTACAACATATAATATTGCAAGGGGAAGTGGCCAGGGTGCTTCAGCTGCAGGAAGAGGTTACTCATAAAGCTGTGAGCATGGCTTTAGTCATGGCTGTCAGGTGTGGCGGGGCTGAGACCACTCTGAAGTCAGGGAGCTGATCTTGCAAACATAAGGAGGGGGCAGGTGCCTCTTCCGAAGCTGCAGCTGGCCCCTGTTTCTTTTAGGAAGCACAGGGTCCTATGGGTGGCCTCCCTGCTAACACCCTCAAATGGGGCTGGTGGCAGCAAGAAGTCGCAGGCAAACTGCAGACCTGGAAGTCCCCAACACGTAGCTCTTGCTTAACTAGAAGGGTGGAAGACCCAGTTCTGTTCTACGTAGGTGCTTTGTCTTAAGAATTAATAAATAAAACCAAGGAAAGGTCTCCAAACAAGGCTCTCAGTTATTTCTACTTCCATCTGAACACTCCCCAAAGAGTCAGAAAAACAATCTCCCAGCTTGTGCTCAAGGTCTTTATTTTTTCTCACTTCTCTGCACCACCTCCATTTTTTATTGCATTTTTTAGGTTTCCATCCCCTTGGGCCATGTAAAACAAAACTCCTTCCATAAGGCCTCTGCTGTGCATCAGCTGCTCTGTGCAGTGGGCACGGGGAGGAGGAGGAGGGCCATGGTGTTTGGAGGAGACATGTTTTCCCAGCAGCCCATAGCTCCGGCTCAGCTGGGGCTCTGTGACCAGCCACAAGGGCAAAAGGGCTCCAGAGAGGGGCCAGGCTGTTTCCCTGGGAATGGAAGTGGTGTGTTAATTGGAAGAAAGGTGGTCAGCAGGAGAAGCTCTGCAGTTTGGCCTGGGACAGAGTCATTGTCTTGAGATCAAGCCTCTTGATTATTTAACTTCATTTATGTGTGTGAGCTGTTCTCCATTTTGTGCTTAGGATCCAGGTGGGGTCTGTGTGTGCCCCACTGGAGACTCCACTCGTGGCACTTGTGGCCTGCCAGGTGTCTTCAGTTCTGTGCCCTCTGTGGAGCCAAGCTGTGTGGGTTGCTCCAGTCTGTACCATTGCCCCTCAGTTAGAGCTTTTTGCTTTAACCCCAAGGAATACAAAGCCAGAGACTCAAGCCTTAAATACATACATGAGCTCTTTTATTCTGTAAAAACAAACAACAGCAGTTCAAACGTCCCCAAAGAGGATGATGTTCTTAATTATGTGTAATGTATCAATATAATCAAAATTAGTAATTTTGTTATGTTTTATGCATTTTATTAATTTAACTGAGCTTTAAATTCTGTACTTAATATTCTCAGAGCAAAATCACATCTTTGGTGTCTGTACTGGCCTGGGAGTGACTCAGTTCCATTTTATGTAGTGTCTCAGATGGGTGATGTCTGTCCTACATTTGGAAAATGAATGTGAATTTGTTTAGATTTAATATTAATGGTGCAGGTCACATTGCAAAAATTGCTGCTCTGAAAAGTTAAGTAAAAATGCTGAACAGCTGATAACAATAATAAATATAATTTTTCTTCAGCCACCTGTGCAAAAATAAACACACCACGCTGTTGTATTGAATTCCCTGCTTTTTATGGCTGTTCTCTCATCTAGATCCACTGGAGAGCATAAAGTCAGGCAATTTTGCCACCGATATTCTTTGGTATTACAGATATAGAGGTCTACCCATAACTTGAAATTATCTGCAGAATGGTTCAAACTATGATGAATTATTGCTCAAACTTGTCTTTTTTGGATGTGCACGTGTGTGAGAGCAAAGGTAGCGCAGTAATGTGCAAGGACACTGTGATTGATGTGGTGTATGCCTGGGACTCTTCCCCAGAGACTTAATTCCTCCCCCAGCCCCAACTCCTGAGCATCTCCAAATATCCAAAAATGTCAACCAGCCCAGCAAGGCAGGGAGAAATGAGTGGGCTGAGGGGATGGAGGGGGCAGCTGTGAGGGTCTGACTCCCTTCCCCACTTGAGCTGCATGCAGTTTTGTGTGACCTCGAGGATTTCACAATCCCCATGCTTCTCTTCTGCAGCTGTAAGACAGGAATAATAACGCTTCCTCCCCTTTCTCTGCTTCCTACTCTGCTTTTGGCACACTGCTAATACAAGAGGGCTTGATCTCTGTTGGAATCTATCACTGCTACTGACATGTTAATAATACCAGTAGAAACGTTTCCTCTTTCCTTTGTACTGACAGAGCTCTGCACGGGGTAGCAGCTCCCAACACGTCAGCCCAGAGCGTATTCACTTTCAACCCCAAATCTGAGGCATTTTCCGGACACAAGACAGAGAGGATGCAAGATTCAGGCTGACTTTTAGGATTTTAAACAGGGAGTAGTCATAACATGCTTCAGTTTGATGGTCCTCCAGTTATTGCATAAACCTCTGAATTATCCTCAGCCTCTTGGCTGCTTGCGCGGCGTTAAACCTCGTGCGGTTGAGTCAGGGTTTCGGTGATTTTCTGTCTAGAAGCTCCTCTGGTAGATATCGGGTCCTGGAGAGGACAGGGAGAGTTGGAGTGCGTTGCCTTGGCAACACGGATGTGATCGAGGGGATTTTGTGTCTTGAAGGAAAACCCCAAAGTTAGTGCCAGTTTCTACAAAGACTGTGTGGAGTCAGGCACCCGGAGCTGCCTGGGGAGAGCTTCCTCTGGGACGCAGGATCCTGCTCTCTCAGGCTCTGCTTGGGAGCCCCGCAAAGGAAGCCTGAGAAAATCCAAAGATAAAATAAGGTTGAGGGAAGATTCTTCTAAAGATGGCTTGCAATTAATGTTTTTGGCCTGAGTTTGAAAATCTCCTTTCTCATTGCTTGCAGTCATACAAAAACATCTCCCTAGCTGCTATAGCTCTTACATAATTGATAATTTATAAATCTCTAATGATTTAGAAGTTTTCTGAAAGTTGTCCAGTAATAACAAATATGTTTGTTCAAGCAGATCAAAAAGTCAGGCCAATCGTATTAATCTGTTTAACCAGTGCTGATAGCTGTATTATCTCCTTTTTAGCAGAACTGAGGTTCAGCCTCTGTAAATAGCTGTAAAATACACAAATGCTATTTTAGCAGAGGCTAAAGCCAGAGACTCAAGATGCAATTTGGCTTTGATAGCTTCTGCAAGCCTTGAATGTGGATACCCATGGAGAGGCAACAAACTCTGTCTGTGCTTTCCTGCTTGTGTACCGAATAGCTGGATTCTGCAGGGTGCAAAACATGAGGTGCAGCAGCATAACTCATGTACACACTGTTACTATTTAATATTGGTGAGGCTGAGGCATGCAAGCCAGCAAAGGAAATAGCTGGCACATCTTCATTAATTCCTTCTGGTTCTAAAGTAAGTAGTTTTCAGGAAATAATTCTCCAGGACCTGGGCTACACACACAGCATATTTATTCAGAGTTGGCAGGGGCACCAGAAAACATATAGTTCATAGAGCCCTCATTTCTTTGGATCCCAAAGGTGTTTATCAAAAATGATTTTTGGACAGATTAGAGCCACACACATGCACAGAACATGCCTCTGACAGTCACTGTGTCTCCAAGCACTTTAGGTTTAATCATAACCCCCATCCACCCTTTGAATAAACTTCAGAAATTCCCCGATGGCATTAAGGGTTATTTTGAGAATGAGGAGACATCCACCTTAGCTTGGCAAGTGAATATTGGCTTCACAGTTTTTTTTCCTCCAAGTTACTTGAATATAACTATTATACTTTCTTCTGAATTGTAACTATTTGACTTGTGACCTCACAGATACTTGTTGCTTTGAGATCTAGCCATGACTAAACCCAGAAATTTAGATATATATCCAGACTTTTTTATCTGAAAAATAGACTGAAAATCTTGAATGTCAGTGTCTCTCATGAGATGTCCTGATTTCATGCATTACAACAGGGCCAGAAATAACACAAGAACAGCTTTTCTCACAGTATTTCAGTAGTTCTTTTCTGGCCATTGCCAAAAGCAGGATGTGAAGACATGCACGAACATTAAAGCAAACTCTTGTTGGAATAGTTCAAGTTCCTTTTGCATTGTGGTAAAAATTCGTGTCAATTTTCATTCTATTCAGACTATTTCAACCCTTTCAGTACTTCAAAAATCCGTCAGTGTTTTTTCTTAATAAATCATTCTGCTAGCTTAAATGTGATTTGTGGGTTTTCATGTTTTTTCTTTTTCTTTTTAAACACAGGCCAAGGATATGACAAAGTGCTCAGACCCAAATTGCACATCTAATTGTACACATAAATGTTGGCTATCCCACTGGCTATCCCATTGACTTTGCGAGAATTCCTTATTGGTGAATTTTAATCCTCCTGTAAGTGTTTGCAGGATTGGGATGGAAGGTGCCCTAGGATGCCCGGGGAAGACTGCAACCACCATCAGCGGGGATGTGCCCCAGGAATAAGGACAGATCCAGCTTCAGGTTTGAAGAATTAAATTGTTTCTTCAAAGCTGGCAGCAGACCCGGGTCATCTCACAGTCTTTCCACAAAGCAGCGACATGCTCTGAAGTGAACGGCTTCAGCTGCCCGGGTGAACGCTGGAGTGAGGGCCGGCACGAAGCAGAGCTGTCTCCCCCTCCGGGGCTCCTGCGCTGTGGGCTGGGCGCTGCGCCGACAGTCGTGGCAGGGCTGGGGCAGATCCTGGTGCTGTGCCTGCCCCAGCCCGGCAGTGCCTGGGCAGTATTGCAGCTCTGCCCTGAGGCGCTCCTGCCCTCAGAGCGATGGGCTCCACACGTGCTCTGCCGCACAGCGGGTTGTGCTCTCCCGGAGAGGGGCTCTCCACCCGCTCTGGAGCTGTGGTGGCATCAGGTGAGGTTACAAATCTCTCTGCAGAGCTTTCCAGGTGCCTGAGCATGGGCGCTTCCCAGGGCACAGAGGAGGTCGGATATGCCCTTTGGACTTTACCTTCTCCAGCTGGCATATCCCAGCCTGTCTTAACAGACTGCTGCATCCCTTACTCGCCTTTATTGTCTCTTCACTGATTCAGTAAGGAAAGGATTGCAGGGATGGGGTGAGCAGCCTGTCCATGCAGCACCTGCAGGGACACCTTGCCGCTGCTTAGGAGCTCAGCACCTTGCCCATGAGCTAGTCTCTCACCGGAGGGAAAGTGAACAGCAATTTGGGCTGCCCAGAGCAGTAGTGGAAGCTCAGATCTCCTGAACTGATCTGTTCACAAACTGCAAACTTCGCATCACCACATGGCACCAGGTGGTTGGCTCAAACACTTGGTGTCCTCAGGAGACCTGTCACCCTGTCAGGCCCTGGCTGGAGAGGGTCACTGCTATAATAGAGAGGAGACCTCTAGTTTTTTTGCTGATACTCTCCCCAAGAACAATTGAGATATTAGTGTTTTACTGCAGATGGGTGAATCAGAGCATGAAAACACCTGCCTGGCAAGCCAAGAGCTGTCAGGCCATTTACAGGATATACTACAGAGTTCGCAGCCCTGGGATTGTGAATCCTAAAATCTCAAATCAAGAGGGCACTTCAGGAACAGCCAAATGCTAGAATAGGATTTTGCTGTTCACCTTTCTAGGGACGACAACAGGACTAAAACCATCTGGCTACAGAGTATTTGAATTGAAAATTGATTTCCTTCTCAACATTTGTTTCTCCTTCAGTGACCTGTAATATCTGCCTCCATGGGTTGGTATGCAGATATCTGGGAAGGAACAGATGGCCTTCTACAGTGCACAAATGCATTACTGGTTTTATTGAAGAAGCCTTTGAGGAGGACACCCTCTGGGCCTCCAGTAGTTCAGAGAACTCAATTCTGAGATCTTTTTCAAAGTTGCCACAGCCACTGCCCTGTAAAAGGCTGCAACTGGGATGCCTGGGCCCACTTGGAGTGCTGTCTCCCAAAAAAAGACACTTTGATTTGTGCCTGTATTCATGTGGGAGACTCTCCATGGATTGAGCCTTAAAGCCCCAGTTAAGGTAATTCTGTCTGGCAGCAGCATTAGATAGTTTGCAATGAACATTTGCAAACCGTCCAAGGAATATGATTTCTTACACAAAAGATCCAGCTTTTTAAGGCCTTTACTCATGGAGCTGCTTCAAGCAGTCCTCATACCTCAGTCCTCCCTTGGATGGACTCTGCAGCCCTGCACCAGGCAGCTGATAATAAAGAAATGCTCGAAATGCCTGGAAAGGACACAGTCATGTCAATTGTCTCCAATGAAGGTAGCAGTCACAAACACAGGGGTTTGCCAAAAGCCTCTGGCTAGTTCCAAGACACTTTCGTTTGTTTGCATTGCTAATCTACCAGAGACTGAGACTGCTGGGAGAGATACCAAGGCTTTTGTGAGCTTTCTTTCACCCTGCTTCTGTTGGGATCTGCAGGACAGCAGCCATCTGAGAAGGTTTTGGGAGACTGCACGGTTATCAGACTGAGACAGAAGGAAACAGTCTGAGCTGGAGGCAGGACAGCCTGTGCACATATTCATTCCTCAAGTCCTTTTGCTTCTCAGCAGCTTGTCAGGGCTGTCAGACTCAAGGTCTCACTGCAGCAGGCTCTGGACAGGCTGGAGGAATGCCCTGCTGAGATGCATCTCCATAAAATTCAGTTAATGCTGTAACAGATAGAGCATTTGGCTCACAGATCATTAAGGGATCCCCAGTAGAAGAAAATTCCTTTAAAACTTTCTGAAGCTCTCTTCTCATAGCAGAGAGACATGTACTTTTGTGTATTTATGGAAAAGGGAGCAGCATGAGACCAGCATAGGCCACATATTCCTTTTCTGAGTAGATGCAGCGTTGATTCATGTCCCTTGTTGGCCAGAATGATTTCTCAAAAGAGAGGCTGGCTCTGGATCTTGGCAGTCTGGGTTGTCATTCCACTGTGCAGGATCCCAAAATCCGTGTTTATCAGGCTAAGAGACCAAATAATCTTTCCTTGCTTCTTGTTAAGGTCCTTTCTTAATAAAACCTTTCTTTCCTTCTCACTTTCTTCCATACAGTGATGTGACTGACCAGCACCTCCCCTGCAGCTGAAGGTGCAGCTGCTCTCACCTGAGCCCTGCAGCAAAGAGCCAGGTGAGAGGCAGAGAGCATCAGTGCAGTCGTGCAGCCCCACTGCTCCCAGGGCTGGAGCACACTGGGTGCCTGCACATCAGCTCAACAAGTGGGAATCACTGAAAGTGACTCCTCCATCCCTCAGACTTCCCTTGGGCAGGAGAGATAACCTACAATCCATGTCTGGAACTTTTCTGCAGCTGTTTATCATCCAGGGCTGCCCAGGGCAGTGGTCGTGCCATAGCAGGCTGGGTTTGCAGCTCATCCTCAGCCAACAGGAGCTCTCCAGGGGCAGCCTGCAGCCTCCCTTTGGCTCTCTCTTAGCTGTTTTGCCATCATTTTGTTTGCAGTTATTCAAGACACACCTACCCAAATCACACTGCTATTGGCCAAGGCAAAACATTATCTCCCTCAGTAAAGTGAGATTTCACCTATTTTCTCCACAGACTTTCCTGAATGAAACCTTGACTGGGTACCTGCAGGTGGCAGCCACATTTTGTAACTGAATTCCCTCCACATTCTTACAACTTTGTAAAATTGCTACTAGTTGATTACAGAAGCACAATCTTGTTACTTCATTGGCCTGTTTAATTTAGAAATGTATATCTCATGGACTTCTGACAATTACTAGATTTCTCATTGTATTAAATACTTGGACAGTTTTACCGATTCATTCTGCAGGATTTTCCAAGGTTTTCTTTGACTGGGTCAGCTTTTCTAAACTGCCGCTTAGATGTGCTATGAACATATGTGCCTCTGCACCCAGGGCACACCCTGCCAGATGCACGGTGGAAGCCCTGAGCCCAGGCTGCCTATCAGCCCCCTGCCCAATGCTGCAGGGTGCTAACACCCCATTGGCACTGCTGCTACTGGGAAGCCCATGGAGAAGCTCTGTGCTTGATCTCAGCCTCTCAGGACTTAAACCCGAGGTTACAAAAAGATGCTTCACATCACTAAAACTGCTTGTGGAGTTCAGCTTTTTGGCCAGTACTCTGTGAGGCACCAGCATCACAGTTGTGTTTTGTCCTAGTTGAAATGGTTGTCCATGATACAGAATAGCTGTTCCAAGGTACCAAGGGGCCTGTCTCATGTCTGCTTTCTCTGATGGAGACTCTGAGTCTAGCAGTTTCTGAGGGTGCTGTGGGGCAGTTGAGCCTGCATTTCTCATCTCCCAGAGCAAGAATGTACATGGTAGAGTACGCCAGTACAGTTTCAGTTAAAGCTGAGATACATTTCAGTTCTTTTGGGATGGTGGGTGTGGATGTGGCAATCTTGCAGGAGAGGAGACACACGATTCAAATGCAGTTCTAGCAAAAGTTGAAGTGGTTTCTATAACACATTCCTACAAAGTTCAGAACAGATAAAGCAGTAATTAGATATCAGTAATTACTAGTGGAACTAAAATCATAACATAGATCTCAGTAACTGTTGATGTAGAAATGTCCACAGTAGGGCGTCAACAGCCATACTTGTAGAGCCCCAAGACTGGTGAAAGGAACATGTCCACACAATGGAAGTGCCTTAAAGATACAAGAAAATCTGAAAAGCAACTTGAGGGGACTGGAAAGAGTTCTGGTTTGGGCTGTTGTTTTTTTTTTTTAATGCCTAGTTTGGAAACAATTAGGCCTCAGTTTTTTTCAGACAAATCATCCTCTTTGTTTTTTAGTGCATTTTTTTTTTAATTCTGAGTTTGGAAATAATTAAACCTCACTTTCTTCAGACAAATCACTCCTCTTTGTTTTGTACCTCTTCACGCCACATCAGATCCAGCGCTTGGCAGTCACCTATACTCCTTAGTTGCTGCGCTGAAAAACATTCACCTAGTCATTACATTCTGGGAAGCATACCAAGGCTGGCCCACAGATGTCCGCTTTTCCAAATATTTTTCCTTTTACATGACACCCCACCACAGACAGTTGTGGAACGGGTTGGAAGGAGGCATCAATCTGACCATAAGTTCTCTTTCTGAACATATTTTGCCCCTCATCTGCAAGTGCGTATAGAATAGTTCTCTCCAAGAGTTGCTCCAGCTTCACTTTGAATATTTTCCTGCCTAACCTCATGCAGGGGTAAGGACTAGGTAGTCTGCTTTCCAAATGGTGCTGTTAAAAAAACCAGTCAGCCATAAATGAGTTCAATGAAAGTCTGCAGAGCAAGACTGGCAGCCATGGGAGCAGAGATTTTCCCTATACTGAGCAAACACAGGACAAAAAGAGGGCAATCCTAGAGCCTCTGACTACTGCACCCATGGTGACTGAGCAGTTATCAACGACATCATGACTTTGGTTATGAGAATGAAGCAATACTGATCTCCTCTCTCCAAACATTAGGAGCTGTTTTTCTTTTGGGCTGATCATTTCTTGGAAAGTGGGCAGAGCAGACCCACTGGTTTAATACATGATGTTGTCCCCCAGTGGGTCTCAGCTCAGCCCTAATCAACCCCAGTCCCATAACCAAGGTTTTCATAACTGCTGACCATCTACCACCAGCCTCCTTCTCCTCTTTCTTTTTGACTTTTTGAGTGTCTGTTTGTCCCAATATGTGTTCCCCCACCCTTCCGTCATTGGAAGGTTTAATGCTGAGTGAAAAACCACGAACAGCCTTTGAACGTGTTCTGCCAAGTCTCTTTACAGTACAATACTGGCAAGAGTAAAACTCTGGAGCCGGGCAAATATGCAAGCTTCATCACATTAAAGGA
The DNA here is from genome assembly GCF_015832195.1 of Motacilla alba alba. Classification (NCBI taxonomy): domain Eukaryota; kingdom Metazoa; phylum Chordata; class Aves; order Passeriformes; family Motacillidae; genus Motacilla; species Motacilla alba. Next base: position 15,833,562 of record NC_052017.1, on the reverse strand, counting down.
AGCAGAGCTGCACAGTTATTGCATCATTCTATGGCTTCCCAGACGTTGTTGTTATGTTTTCATTAGAGCAACAGAACTGCACTTGGTGCTTTCTGCTGAGGAGCCAAGGAGGCCCCAAAAGGCTGTCAACTGGGGCAGAGAATGTGGCAACTGGAAAGATGAGTGGTTTACTGCACTAATTTTATAGTGCAGCCTTTACCAGTTAGTGGTAGAGGGAACCAGCAACATGATCTGTGTTCACTTTTTTTTAAAAAAAGACACCCAGCCAAATACTTATAACTATTTGCTTGTTCAAGACAAGTTATTTGGAAGTTTAACTACTACTGAATCAACCAACATTTTTCAGCACTAAATCATTTCAACTCCATATCCATGTGTTTTTAATTTTATCAGCATCTGTATTTTTTTAATTACCTTTTTTATTAAAGCCTTTTTTTTTTTTTTCCAGAAGCAGGACACAAATCCCTAGCTATTTAATCTGGATATTACAAGGTATGGTTCAAGGCTCAGCCATTGAAGGAAAACTCTGATGCCAGATGCAGACACTGGAGCACAGGTGCTGAGCTTTGTTTTCCTGCCTTCACCAAGCCCTTGCAGAAGTGGGGCATTACACAGCATGGCTGGACAAAAACTTACCACCACTACCAATCACAAGGAACAGTCTGGAGCCCCAAAAGCTTCTTAGCCATTTCTCACCTAATGAAGAATGGAGCAGCTTTAAAGGCATTCAGGATCCTGGTGCAATGGGGAATTGGACTGAAAACTGCTGGTTTACGCCTCTTGTTTCATGGTTCAACATCAGTACAATGCCATTCTTACATCCTTTTCCAATACAGAGTCAAAGTAACAAGAGGCAAAGGTTTTAACTGGCCAAGTACTATCTTGTCACCATGTCAGGATTCTCAAATGATGGAAGAAAAGGTGTGAAACTAGTGAAGATGGCTTTGTGTCACTGCAGAATGACAGAAGTGGCAGGAATAGGTCACATCACACTGTATGGAAGTCAAAGTCAATACTTCCTTACATGCATTGACGAGCCCTTCAGAAAGAAAACATTTGTATTTAAAGTAGAATTGGTTGCAGTTGTAAAAGATCAAGCAACTGAAGGGTCCTGTGCTTTATGTAGACCAGGATAAAAACACATAACTTGCCAAAAACAACAAGTGGAAAAGAGAAAGGAACTTGCCAACTGAAAGGGGTCTGGCAGATAACACAAAAACAAGTCAAGAAGATAAATACAAGCCATGGTGATGTTGTCCATGGAAATACTTGCCAGAAAGTTGTATTACTGATCTGATAACTACGCAAAGCACAAGTTTCCTTGAGTGCACAAAACTGCACTCAAGGAAAATGGGTGACTTTTGGCTGCTTTCAATAGCCAAAGCAGCAAGATATGAAACACTGAGGACTATCACTGTTTAAGCAAGGGAGAGAACAGTAAGTGGCAAAATTGATTCCTTTAGAAATGGTGCAATGTAACTTACCACTGCAATGGCTATGGAAGAAACATGCTGGTCCTGGCCTGTGCCAGGTGACTGAACAGTCCACAATCAGGTTGTCTGAATTAAAGAGTGGCCAAGATGCAGCACAGCCTCCTTCTGTTGTTCTGGATCCTGAGCAGTGTGTGGCAAAGCTTAAGTGGCTAAAGAAGAGGCAAACCACAATTTGCAGTCAGGGAGCAGCCAGCTTCTGACTCTGGAAATAAGCTCTGCTAACAGCCTGCATGGAAACTTGAATTCCACTGCTGAAGAAACACATTACATGTTTCCATCGCAGTCATCCTGCTGTCATGTATAAAACAAAGATTATTTTGGTGGAAATGTGCAAGGAACAACTATTTAATTTATTATGAGATGAAATTCTTAAACTAACATATTATCTAGTTCAGCCTCCTGGGATAATTCACATCTGACCCCCAGCGTAAGCAGCTTAATTTTAGGAGGCATGGAATGAAAGAGGCACCACGCTTTCAAAGTGATCAGTTAGTCAAAAGCATATTACTGAGTCAAATCTTGAGACAGGCCTGTGAGTCTCAAGCTCATTTACTTTCCAAAGGAAACTTTTGGTGACGGAGCAGAATAACAAAGCCCCTAATACATCACAGACTCCTTGCACCCAGGCCGTGAAGTTTATATTTCTCTTACAAGTTGGAGACAATATCGTGTGTCAGAGCACATGCACTTGTCATTAGCATGAACACTAAGAGGAAATGAACATAAATCCCAGATTCAAATGTGTAGTTTGAACATCCTGGGACAATTAAATTATTGATAATGGTTATCTGTCACCAAGCAATAAATCATGAAGTCATGGAGTGGTAGAAGAAAAGCTATCTTGTTGCTGACAGATGTGTAGACTGAAAGATGTAGTGGGCCTATAAGGTTCCAGAAATAATTGCATAAATGTGAAAGATTTCTTCTCTTGCTTTTTTTCTCATCAACTCTAGTATTTTCATACTCAAAACAACACTTTCTGATGACAACTTTTCTTACTTGGACTCCATGGTTTTTGACATTTTAGTGTAACTGAGGAACAAAGCTGACAATGAGCAGCTGGTGAAGAGCAGACCTGGCGTTGTGACTGCCAGTTGGAGAACGGTGCTCTGCAGAGCTGGGACCTGGCTCCTGAAACTGTGAAAAGTGTTGGATACTCCCTGCTGATGGTAACATCAATGTAAATAAACTGGAAAAAAAGACGTATTACAAAACTGTGAAAGTATAGGAATCACATAGAGAAAACACAGAAGACTGAGCAGATGATGGCAACTGAACAGGACAAAGCCTGACTCCCCCTTCTAAATCACTATGTTTTTGCAAACAAAATAGTTTGTACATCAAATTACTCTGAGTTGAAAATAACACTGAGCCCCATATGCAGTACAACCATATTTCCTAAGAGGCTACAGATTTACATGGACAAGAAGCAGCTGGTGGAAAGAGCAAGGAGTGGAAAGCATTTCCCTCCCAAGCCCAGGAGCCAGAGGTGGGAGCTGGCTGGGGCCTGGGTATACGCAGTGGGAGTGCTGGGCCTGGGTGACGGCAGTGCCCTGGGTTGGTGCCAGGACTTGAATAGGCTGGTGGGCACTGCCAGGAGGGTTGGAGGGCTGTGTGAACAGCATGGGGGACCAAGCTTTGTGAGGATCCCTTTTCAGAGGGCTTCAGTGCTGTGAAACTCAGATCTGTGGACAAAGTGGAAGCTTTTCAAATGTACACGCTGTACTGCATCACTCACAGGGGCCAGGGATCACATTCATTTATTCATTTTCCAACAACTAAATCTCTTTATATTAATTACATGGAATCTACCAGTTTTGGCCAAAAAAGATGTATTTTTCTAATACTAGTTCTTTGCCTGTGTGGTGATCTGTATCGATTTCAACAATTCTCCTTGTACCGAACTTTAAAACTTCAGGCATGGTAAAGGAAAAGAAAACAGCACAAGTAAGTTATCTTAAGTCTGGGATTAACTGTCTGAGGTTTTAAATAAAGGTTTCAGATTCACTACTTGGAGGCATAAGGGCTACCAGTGTGAGTGAGAATGGCAAACTGAGGCCATTTCATTGTCAGAAACATGACATTTATTGCCCTGACACATGTATCATAAAATTAAGCTTGCTTTAGAACTCATTCCATTTGAAATCCACGCTAAACAGTCAAGTGTGCCTTGAGAGGTCAAGCTAAGGACAAGAGTTATTTTCAGGGAGCTTTTTGCCCTTCAACAGTTAGAAAAATAAGCTACCATTTTACATGTTATTCATAAGTGAGACTGTGATAAACTATTTGTATCCACAGCTCCTCTCACAGAAGAGACAAAAATAAAATCAAGCCTCTTCTCTTTCAAATGAATTTGGCAATTAGCATTTATTTTAGAAGTATTTTTGGGTATAGCAATGAAGCATATGATATTACTACTAGCTGTGACATCAGTATAATAATATAGACATGTTTAGTCAAAATAACATACCAGGCCTGTGGGGCAGAGCTTGAAAAAACCTAAAATAGCATTTACATGCTCACTGGATGCTGATGGAGCTTGTGATAAACCCTGTGGCTGTGTTGGTGTTTGCACTGATCAAAAAATACTACTTGGATTGACACTTTGATTTCCACACTGCTTCAGCATCTGTCCATGGCTGGCTTCCTTTAAAATAGCCTCTACACCTCCCCTAAGGGCCCAGTGTAATTTTCCGTTTTCAGAATTGTGCAAGTCTTCCAAAATGATATTTTAAATGAGTCTTCATGTCTGCTTCAGAGAAAACACAAATAAACAGGTGGACTAACATTATGTCTTCCTCAGAAGCTTCTGTCAGCAAGAAAGTTAGTTGCCTTGAGAAGTCATGCTAGTTGGAGGAAAATAATGAAATTAAATTTTTTTTCTAAATTTTCTAATTCTTCTAAACCAAGAAAATTGTTAATTAAGGGAAGTAAAAAATAATTCAGAAGTGAGCCCTTGACAAATGCAAGTCATTTAAATATTTGCTTTTGTTCATTTTTGTCTGCAGTCTGTGGTTGCAATTAAGACATTACTGCTCTCACAGAAATGCCCTAGCATTATTTGTTTAGCATGGCATGTACAGTGGGTCTATAATTTATAGTATCAATAATAATTTCTCCACATTTTTGAAAGCAAGTGTAATTCTGAACATAATTTTATACAGAAATAAAGTAACTACATCAATACAAAATTGTCTTCAGTTTAAAAATTAAAAAACACAAAAAGATAATGTGCAAATGTAAATCTAAAATCTGACTCTCTATTTAGAGCTGAGTTAAACGTGTTAATTAAAACACATTTCACCAGCTACTTATAAAATTAAGCACTATTTTGTTTGATGTTGGTAGAAATGGGATATTTGGAGTGATGTCTATTGCCACAGCTGTTTGCAGCCTTTATATAATGCCAGATGTGAGATTCATGTATCTGCATTTTCCGCTCTCCTGTGAGTCACAACTGATCAAACATGCAAAAGCATAATGAGACGATGACTGGACAAGATTATAATGCAGGGAATTGTTCAAGACATTCATAAATTGCTGCATAACAACACACACAGAGAAGCAAAATTTATTGTAATGTCACAGATAAGCAAAACCATGTATAGCTACAATGAATTAAAATAAAAGCATATCAATTGTAGAAAATGTCTTCGACATATCTTAACTGATGGTCTTTGGATGGATGTAATGCTAAAAGACACACAAAATTATGTGTGAGTGTTTTATCAAACCTAGGAGTGACAAACCAGTAATGTAAAATCAAACATAAGTTTCCACAGATTTGTTTTTATTAAATTATCTTCAAATAGATGAGCTCTGCTATGAAATACAGATGCTAGAAGGAGTAGTTGTGTATTTAAATGTAGCTGAATTGCTAAACAAGTGTGTTGGTAAAAGCTGCTGAAGCATCAGCCATATTTTGCTTTTTCTGTTGCCAGAGCCAATCTGCGAATGTTTGCTATGCAACCAGCTGCTGCCTCCTGCAGAGTGTCATCTGTAGAGCCTACCATGGCCAGTAGGAGCTAGCAAAAACACAGAGGAGAAAAAAACAAATCAGTGTGCTTCTGTTTCATAGCATTCAAATCATACCTAGAACAACTGCATTAATCAACCCACACATCTGATAAATCTAATACTTGCAATCATATTAACAACACTAGATTATACATATGCATGTATCTACTACACGTATACTTTTGTATGCATACATCTATTAATATCCACATAAAAGTGCAATGCACTATATTTTATCATATTTGCACCTGTGAATTGATATTTTCATGTCTTTTCTTTCTAGGCAATGCACTAGGTCTGTCTATTGGATGTGACTTGTATTTTTGCTATTGTAAGCAGAAATTGCACATGCTGTATGTGAGTCACGCGAGTCACAATTTTCCCTCCAAAGTATACCAGTATAATTGTACATATTCAATATTTTTAATAGACAAAGCCATGCTTCTTTTTTTTTTTTTTGATCTTGATCATGAAACTGGATTCATGTGATGGACCCTTGTGTCCCATTGACTGCAGCAGGTTTCTTTATTGTCACAGCAAACTACTCATGTTAAACATCTTGAAGAATATAGATATGGGCATATCAGTCTTAAGCATTTGCATGTAAAAGTGAAAGACAAAAGCTCAAGAAAGGCACTAAACTTTTGGAGTTGATTCAACTTTTCAGTCATGTATAGTAGATCCTCTACTCTGGAAGTCATTCAAATTTTTCTGTGAAAATTCCCTGAGAGTAAGGTACTGTTCAACATGAGTATGACACAAGACAGGCCTTGGTCATAAAACATTTTTACATATCAGAAAACCATTAATAATGGGTTGGGATCTCACTTCAGTGTGTTGCAAGTCAGTTATGCAACTGCAAATGCAATATAGTTGGAAAAGAGAAGACTCTTGCTTAGCTTAAATCAGCTCCATGCAACCCCCAGATTTCTGAAAATTTGCCAGGCTTAATGTGAGTTCAGGTATCTTGAAGCTCAGACAGCTCTAATTAAAACCTGTATTTTCAGTCTGCAATACTTAGGAATCTGTATTCACCCAAACAATGTTGAGTTAAACCACAGAGAAATCTGTTATCACTCAACTCTGGTGCATATTTTTCATACAGCTAAAATATTACACAAAATTATGAACTGCTAAATATAAAAGCATAAATTGAATGCAGACATCAAATTCATATGCTACCTTTTCCTAACCTTCCAGCAGTCGTGAGGCATGGGCCACAGCTGCACACATATGGCATTTACTTAGAGAGATCAAAGCATTTTGTACTTGAGGAAGTATTTGTGTTAGCCAAATGTACAAAACAAGCATCTTTCCAGTCACCTTTTACCCTTTGACCCCTACATGCAACATGTAACACTGATTATGTCAGAAACAGTATTATTATTATCAATTAAGCATCAATGATAATTTTTTCTAGGAATCCTTCCTCTCAACATTTCCATTCCTGTAATCAGATATCTAGGTCCAAGTAGCTAGGTAGGACTCTGAAAATATGAATTCTTCTGAAAGGATAGACCAGAGCTAAAATGACATGAGAAGAAATGATATGAGAAAGGTTTAGGTTTCTATACTTTATTTGTGTGCAAAACCTGGGCCAAGGTCAGCAACCAGAGAAGTCAGTGGAAAGTTCACCACTGACTTCAAGGGGACATAAGACCAAGGAGACCACAGGTCTACCTGTAATGATAAAGCAGCTCTACAAAGCACAAAGACCAGAACGCAAGCTTATCACATGCTTAACTTCTATTTTTTCCCTTCAGAAACACTGCTGGATGAAGATTTTTCTTCTCTGCCATTTGTCAAGAGGTGATTTCTCGTCAGCTTAAATTACCACATGATTCTTCAGCTGCCTCACAACTTTCTTGTGCAACTAACAGAAGAAAACTGCTATAGATCTTTCATATCCCTGACTCAAACCCCAAAATATGTATGCACATGCCGTTCATATGGTGGTTTTGGTAAAGCTCTAGGTTTTTAATTTGGGGGCAAGGAAACCATATGCCTTATGTGATTATTCATTGCATCCTCACAGATCTAATGCAAGGCTTTTTCAGTGTAGTGAGTGTGGAACCCTAATATCCATAATTTCAGATAAAACTTGTATCCATGTGCAAGAGCAGATGTTCATCAAAAATAGTGTTTTAGAGATACATTATCTAGTAGGAACATTGGAATAAACAAAAATTGACCTTTGCCTTTATTATGACTGCACGTTAGGTAGGATTAAATTCAAGGTTAATTATCTCTTATTTTAGCCATCATTTCTTTCTACACTCAAAAGACATGGCAGAACAGATATTTTCTGTCACTTTCCACAGACAACTCAGTATTAAGCAATGACAATAGCTGTAGGGGAGGGTCCATGCTCTTTACTGTCGGTGCATTTTGGAAAATCAGGGTGAGGCATCAAAGAACAGAATTCTGCATGAAACTGGTACAAAGACCGAAACAGATGCCTAAAGGACTAGTGGTACACATGCAACCTAAGCAAACACCAGTTTTTACAAAGGTATAATACTGATTTTTTCCTTCTGTGTTCAGGGGATCACAGATCAGTTTCTCTCTAATTTGCTGCTCTTCTAAATCACTTGCCAGTGGTAACATCTGCAAGAACTGCCACGTCACACAAAATCCAGTGCTACACTGTGTCTCAGGATTTTCACTGTGAGACTTCAAAGCATTATTCTTGGAAATACTGCCCAATACAGTAGCTGCCTCTAAGGACTGTGGATATACAGCAACATTTGTCAGCTAACCTACTCCTTTTGTACTAGCAAAAAGACAGCTGAAGAGAAGATTATCAAAAATGCAAAATATTTCAATAGAAGTAGGTAATTCTGTATTTAGGAATCCAACTTTGAAGATTTTTATAGAAATCCTGCCTTTAATGAAAAAAAAATATTCTTTTTTAATAAACCAAGACATTTATAATTCTTTCACCTCCTGATTATCACTCCTTGACCCTTTCATGGATTCAGTTCCATTTCTGGCAATTTGGGTCATTCAATTCAGGTATGGAAATGCATTCACAGTATATACAAACTACGCCCCTGTATTAGGTATATTTGACAAGTCCAAGAAATATTTTTCCTTTTTTCTTTTCTTTTATTCCAATGTACTATATGCAATATGACATGCCATTTTTCTTGATATAATACCCTTGAACTTCATGTATCCCTTCCCTTTACTGTTCAGGTATTGTTTTCTGACACATGTAAATGTTAACAGATGTGAGAAGCAGTAAAAAAAGCATGTGGTATAAATGCTTCTTTCTGGCACATAAAAGGCACTTTCCATAGACAGAGAAAGCATTTGCAGCACCATGTAGCCTTCATTTTCTGTTGGCAGGTATCTATATTCCAAGGCTAGAGTCCAATATTTTTGCACAGTTTGCACGTCATACCAGTAAATAAGCACAAATACAAGCTGTTTGGAGAATGTACAGGGCATATGCAGCATTTCTGGATTCCAAAAGCGATGCACAGCCAAATAATTTAAATATTCAGAACAATTAAGATTTTACTATTACTACCCCAGAATTGTGATACTATATTATGACAACACAATCACAGAGCAATTCAGAACAGGGGGGCTCTCAGGAGATCTCTAGCCCTCACTCATGCCCAAAGCAGAGTCAGATACGAGGTTCGGCTGGGTTGCCCAGAGTTTTTAAGTCCTATCTTGAAAAACTTCAAAAATAGAGATGGCACAACATCTTTGGCAACCTATTGCAATGTTTGACTGACCTGGTGGAGAAAAAGGTTTTCCCTGCGCTCATTTACTCTTGATTTAATTGATGCTCATTGTTTCTCACCCTCTTGCCATGCACCACGTGCAAAGCCTAGCTCCATCTTTTTGATGACTGAACTCCCCATAGGAACTGCAAGGCTGCTATTGAGTCCACTTAAAGCTCTCTCCCTTCTCCAGGCTGAAAAAGCCCAGTTTCCTTCGGTTCTCCTCACAGAGCAGTGCTTCAGGTTCTGACCATTCTGGTGGTCCTTTACTGAACCTATTATGGTTTATCCATATCTTCCCTACATCGAAAGCCAAAGCTGGGTGCAGAATTCTAGGTGTGATCTAATGAGTGCTAAAGGGAACAATCACTTCCCTCAACCTACTGGCTGTGCTCCTGCTCTAAGTCCAGAGTTGTGACTTCTTTGCCGTCAGGACACATTGCTGGCTAACGTTCTGCTTGTTGTCTACAAAATCTCCATAACCTTTTCAGAAAATCCCCATGCTCCTCAGCATGTCAGTCTCCAGCCTGTATCACTGCAAATAGTGAAGTTTTTCTAGATTTTTTCACTTCTACAAAAGAAGTAGCCCAAGGGGATTTAAAAGCAGAAAAAGCAGAGGTAAGTATTGTATTAAGAAATCCTAAATCTGAAAAAATCTCAGATGGTCTCCATGTACTGGTTACAATACCTTACAATAACTTAGAATTACTCACTTCAGCCACAGTCACTGCAGCTTTCAGAATCAGAGAGGGGAAGCAGAAAGCAGAGGGTGTCATGTTTGCAGGAAGTATACAGGTTGGCACGGAATAATCTTTAAATAAGGGGGTCCACAACAAGTTTTATAAAACAATGGAAAGTGCAGAACAAGGCTGTTGGAAAGAGGCTCCCCTGCTCACACAAAACAGTTAAAAGATCGGCCTATTCAATACCCCAGAGTCCTGTGAACATGGATGAAAATTATGAATAAATAATAACTATATAAAAAAATACCTCATGCCCTTTTTATCCCGGCTTCCTTAGGTTTTCTGCCCTGTAAAACAAATCTCACTTAAATTTTTCTAATCAGAAGGAAATATGGATAAACTCCTTCAACAAGATTCATATCTATACTGGGAAGCCAGTCAGAGTTCACATAGAGCTTAAAATTCCTGGAACTAAAGACATACACTTCAGTACAACATCTTGTACATTGACATAGCATTTCCAGTTGGTGGCAGAACTTGCTTCTTTTTTTTTTTTTCTTTTTTTTTTTTTTTTTTAAATTTAGATGTAGTATCTGGCTTCTTTTACATGCAACATTTCCTGAAGGATGCAAAATTTCTAGCACTGTGATTTTCTAATTGCATAACACTTCTTTTTCAAAAAAGACATTTTTCACATGTTTTTTATAAATCTAACCTAAAAGGAAAAAAATACTTTAAATAAAAGCATATGGTAGAGGCTTATCCAAGAAAGTATCAGTCTAGATCTAGCCAGCATTTTCTAACTTTCAACACCATAGTGCACACTGGAAAATATTAAAGCACCTAGTTAGAGTGTTACGTTACACATATTCCTATGAAAATACTTCTCATAAAATTAAATTACAAATAATAAAACATACTCCACAATCAAAGCCTAATGAAGGTTAAGCTAAGTCACTGTTTCTAAACTAAAATTCAGGCCTATTTCCTGATTCTCCTTTTCAGCTGAACAAAAGGATAAGACAACATGTAGCACACCCAGACTCTAAAGAAGAAGATGCTCATGTATGTTCTGGGGTGTTTTGTTTGTTTGGTTGGTTTTTTCCCCTCAGGTGGCACAAAGAAAACAGATTTCAAACTAAAGTCCCATGCACCAGGGAACACTCTGAGCTAGCAGCTGTACAAAATCCAGTACCAAGAAATTCCAATGAAGGAAAAAATGGGCAAAGCTGACACTCACTGTGCTGATTCCCCCTTGCACAGGGTCTCTCCTCCCTGGGACTGAAGTCAGAGCAACCCCTGGTGCAGCCTACTTCACCCATTCTGAACAGAAAGAGGTGAAACTGAAGCTCTCTGGTTGGGGTGGGAGACATTCTGGGAAGATTACACCTGGCTTCTTTTCCTTTCTTGTCCTATTTCTGTCTTTTCTCTCTTCCATGAAGCAGTCTCCATTCTGGCAGCCACAGAAAAAGGGCAACTTTTTGGAATCACTCAAGAATGGCTGGGGGGTATCAGGAAGTCCAAAGGATACAGCTTGGGCTAAGGTACACATGAACACGATGGTAGCCAGCAGGCTGGCCAGGAACTGTCTCTCCTTTTTCATCCTTCCTATACTCCCTCAGAAAGAGTACAGGAGCTGGAAAACCTGTGCACTTCCGGCAAAGAGGTGCAGGACACCAAGTTAGGATAAGAACAGGCTTGCCTGCAGTTTTTTGTGCACTTAAACCATCTCACCTGTCTCAGGACTTAGGAGAGGTGATTTGTCCTTGGCAAGTCATTTTTCTTCTGTGACTGCCTGGGATAAAAGGACTGTTGGCAAGATGAATCTCACAAAATGCCAGGAAATGAGGGAAAAAGAAGAGTAGGGCTTGATGGTTTCAGTGAAATATTCTGAACATGTGATTACTGGTACTTTACCATGAGATGTTTACTATTTCATAAGGATAAACAGTTTCAGTGAACTACAACTGATTTTACACCATAATAGATTTGAAGCTTAAAATTCTTCTGGATACAGCTTCATTTTTCCATTTTTCCTACCTGCTGTCTGTCCATTTTTGTCTATTTTGTTTAGTTCCCTCCTTTGTTACAACTAAACTGAAAGGCATCTAGGACAAGGGCCATATTTCTTCAATATCTGAATGGGAACAGCATTCTTGAAAAGAAATCTCTTGACTACACAATAATAACGTACAAAATAAGAATATAGTTGTCATATTCTCCAATAAGGTTAAATGTTGGATTGCATTACTTTGGGGACATACATAAAACCTATATGCCTAAAGGGAATTATAATATGGTACACCCACACATACTGGCAAATGTTTATATAGCTGCAAAATATGAATACACTCTACAGCTCTCTCTTCACCTCATCTGTTTTACTGTCTTTTTCTTATATAGTTATTTAGAGAAGGATGCCCTCCTTCTCTGCAAAGAGACAATAAATGGGCAGAGAACTGTGAATATTACTGACAAGGAGAAAATCAACAAAATGTCAAATGGTGAAATGTAGAATAGTTTAAAAACTGCAAATTTGCAAACCACTTTAAAATACTCTAAGTTTAAAGGTTTTCCCATATCAATTTGATACTTACAGGATTTCAGAGGAATATTTACAACTATTTCAGGTGTAAATCTAACTGCCTATTAAATATCAAACGTGAAGTAGCTAAATAAAACTAGTAATCAAAATTATTTCTAATCTTTGTTTAAAAGGTACAATTATATGGAACTAACTGGAGACCTTAAAGGCAGACAGCTTCAATCTCCATTCAAGTGCAAGACGTTTGGTGCAATATTAAGAAAGAATTCAATCATCATGAACATTCCAATGTACAAAAAGTCTCACAGGATATGAAATTCATCCCATAAAAAACAATACACAGATTTGATAATCCAAAAGTGATGAAGCCCAGGGTCTCACAGCATATTTTTATTCGAACCACTTTCTGTATTTTATTTTTATTTCATTGTAGTTTTCAAAAGAAGATTAACATATAAAAGGCTTTTGGTGGCATAGAGAGAATAAAGAACCTTTTTTCGTGATTTCAGTAGAGTGGCATTTCAAAATTTATTAAGATTAAATTATGAGCCTGCTTACCTGTTATGTGGAATAGACATACAAAACTGTAAACTTATGTAATGGATGTTCCTTTCATAGTTTACTTTGACACAGTAACATGTTGTGGACTATCTTTCCTTTGTATCATTGCAAGTCTGACCAATCTTTCTTTTTTTGTATTTCCTGCTCCTTTTCCATACTTACTTGCTTTTTCACTCTTTGCTTTCTTTTTCATTTTGCAGGAGCATGTCTTTTACCTTTCCTTTCCTTCCTCCTCCTATTGAGGAGGTAGTATAGGAAATTGAGAAAGAATTGCTAATTCAGTTTTGTTTCAAAATTTTTAACATTACTATGGATACAAATACTATAATTTTGTCTATCTCTAGCAACACATGAAAATTAGATGAAAGTTAATCAGGGGCAGTTGCAAATAAACTATCAGCAGCAAGTCAGAGGAAAAAATTGACGTTTAAGCTGTCCATTAACCCTGACATTCTGAAGGGTTCTGCCTGATTTCTCAGCAATGCCCTGAAAACATGATGTGGGTTTTTTTTGCTTTTGGTTTGTCTGATATTCCTGAAATGCAGTCTTAACTATTCCATCTTTGAAAACAACACTGAACTGCAGTAAAGGGACACTACAGTTTCAGACTTTTGACAAATTTTGCAATGTTTCTCTCAAGTGCATCTTATCCTGAGAATAGGGATCTGAGAACATAATCTGACTGTAAGAGTATTTTAAAAGTATGTTAGATCTACTGGTATGTGTGAACTGACTTCAAACTCTCTTCTGTATTCAATTGAAAGTGCTGATTTTGATCTCTAAAGTTAATATAACTTTAGGTCTAATGCTATAAGGGTTGGTCTCTCTTCCTACATATGATCATTATAACCAAAACCACTGAGGTGCTTTTGCTAGTAAACCTTACATATCAAAGTCTGGGGATAAAAGCAGGAGGTTCCCCCTGTGAATTTGTATAATAGCATTTATTTGAAATAAGTAGCCAGCACATTTTAAAGCTGGGTTTTTTGTGGCACACAAGAAGACTGTTCTATAGTCTTGTGTTTTAAGATGTGGGGGTTGCAACAGTGCATACATTTACATAAACTGTAAGATGAGTGGTGCTGTTCAACATATAATCTGATTTTAGACCAGTAAATGTCTAGAAAATATTGAATTAGAACACAGGGTAAATAAATGTATAGATGGTATGAACACAGATCAGCTCTATTCATACAAATATGAAACTGAATGTGATGAAGCAAGAAAAGATCTGGAGCTGTTCATGGACAAGGGTATATGTATAGTCCACATGTTCATTCATATTAGTAAGTCTAAATTTTCTTAATATCAGAAAATTAAAGGTATGATACCATTTATTTCTCAAGATTCTCAAACTGCTTTTTTTTTTTTTGCTGTTAGAGAAAACCAAATTATTTTATACTAAGAAGTCATCTTCCTATAATGAATGCAATTTTTTTAATGAACACTTTGGTCAGTTGTCATAAAATATATTTACAAAAGGTGGAAATCTGTGTGCTTTTAAAAAGTCTGTGTTGAGGAAAACATTACCATGTACACTTATTGTGACAGATAATTGCTTTGGTTTTTTGGTGATTGAAAAAAAGGAAGTTGCTTGAATTAGCACTTCAGTCAGGCCATATTCAACCAAAGTATTTGTGATTTGCATACAGTTCTTTAGAGGGGAGTTAGTTTTTCAAAAATAAGCAAAATATCTCCCCAAAGCCACTCAAGGACTCTGGCCACAAGGTGCTTGAATGGCTGCTGACTTTTGGAAGCTTTGTGAGATCAGAGACTTTTAAAAATACTGTGTTGCATGCAAACAAGCAAGCAATAATATCTGTCTGTCTTTTATACATCAGAAATGCTAGAGACCTTGATCTGCTTCCTTCCCTCTCTAAAGATGTAACTATGAAGTAGGAAAAAGGAAAAATCAATTAATAAAAGTTGAATTTAAAGCTTGTCTCTGATCAGAACAAAAGCCTGTTCCTCATTTTTTTTTATTAACTTCTCAACTTCAGTTCCAAGCTTCAGGTTTTGGAAATGTTTTTGGCTTATTCATTTGCTTGAGCTCTTTTAGTTCTATAAAAAGAAAGTTATAGTTGTGCTTGGGCAAGTGGAGGTTGTACCACACGCATAAAAGCTCTGCTAAAGCTGGGTAAAGTATGTGGGGGAAGATGTGAAAATTAATTTTCTAAAACCATGCAACTCTGTGCTTTAACACAGGAGAAAAAAAAAATCATGCAAACCTTCTACCTGAATGTAACTGCAAAAGGTTAAAAGAATCATGATTTAAACCAGGTTGGGTGGTTACTTTGTCTCTCAGGTAGGATGAAATGGTTGGAGCTAACCAGCTACCCAAGACCTTATTTCACAACGCTGGTGCAAGCACAGGAATATTACTGACCATGTGTTGGGCATTCTTGGGTGAGTATGTTTGAGGCATGCCACCACCTAATAAAAGCAGTATGTGGAAGATGATTTAAGAGAAAGTACTGCTCCCACACGAGGAATGTGCTCTCTACTTCATCAGCTCCCCACTCAAACATGCTACTTTTTCATTTAAACAGCACACCATGGCTTTGACTCATGATGACAATTAAGGAACTTTAACATCCTTCTCTGAAAAGAAGTATCTTTATACAGACTATTGTAAATTTTGTGAAAGAGTGGTTTCTCAAAATACAATTCCCTCATATGCATTTCTGATGCAGAGGAACTAAACAGACTATCAGTTTCTCCCCTCACACTCCAGGATGTCAACAAAAATTTAAGGATAAATAACATCTACATATAACTGCAAATTTCATGAGGCTTCTTGGATAATGAGACCAAGAACAGAAAGATTAACAGAAACAGCCTCCTCAATCAGAAGCAAAGTCAGGGCTTCATGGTGTCTCTACCTTTATCTTATACTGAAAATTTTTCTGTCCAAATTGTTTGCAAGGACTTTATTGCCTCACCCAAACATTTGGACATCTTTTCAATCCTAACCAATAGTTACTGGCACTATGTGCAGCACGTGCAGTGTGCAAAACTGTTCAGTGTAGTAAACCCTCACTTTGCACTGAGCTGTGATGTATTTGCACAGGACATTTGACCTCTTCGGTTCCACACTGTGAGCTGCAGTTTGCAATTGTCTCTGTCTGCACTTCTCACAGAGAACTGTATTGTCAGCAGTTTGTGACATCACCATTTACCACCCTTCCATTACCATTTAAGAAGATCCTTTGGCTCCAAAACTTAATTGTATTTTCTAAACTTTGATTCCTGAGTTTTAAACAGTTAATTATCTTCTCCAAGACTCTGCCTTCTCATCATAGTGCATTTTAACTTTAATAGTTTTTTGGTGAAGAGTGCTGCTCAATGCTTTCTTTAAAATCCAAGCATGGTCAATTCCACCTTTCCAAACAGCAAGAGGATTATTGAACATCAACAGAGTAATCAACTGACGGAAAGACAAAATGTTTTGAGAAGCAAAAGACTAATAAAATATTCTCTACACCATGAACGTTCAGCAAATCCAGTGCCAAACATGGACTTTTTTTTCAATATATACACACTCCCTCAGCCTATAATGCCTCTGGAGTCCAGCAATTATGTGTCTCTGGAATTCTGAGAAGGTAATTCAGTCTAATGAATGTTGTATTTGTGCAGATTTCACAGATACAATGTAAGAGATACAAAAAGCAAATAAACCTGGACTCATCCCCCATACCTTCAGTCATGGTAGTCAGTAGACAAGAACTGGTGAAGGATAGGACCTTTAGAGGAGCAATTTTGATTTTAGGTGTTCTAAAGACCTTCTTGATATTTTAAATTTTTCTCTATTTCCACAGAGCCCTAATTATGTATCTTATCCTAGTATTTGGAACTGTCATACCTGTACAGTATGGAAGCACGTTTATGATTTGCTGCTTTCTCAATCCTATGTCATGGATAAGTTTTTTTTATTTTTATCTATACCTTCAATACAAATGCAATGAGTAGAATAGAATCAGCCTAAAGGCACCTTCTATCTAGCTTTACAGCTCTCCTAAATCCAAAGGAAACGTAATTTGCAGTGTCTCAGACTCTTACAGTAATTAAAAAGTGTTACTGGTTAATAATATTCTCTCACTTTAACATTACTTTTTTTTCTTCAAAGCCTCCAGATATGAAGAATTATCATAAACCATGGCATGGCAAGAAATTCTTCACTGACTAGCACCTGATAAATACAGCCAATAATTACACTTGAGATAAAAGCAAAATTAACTAAAATCAAATTTTCAATGAAATGAAATTATATGAACCTTCACTTATAGTCCAGGAGAAGATAAATTTTAGCTTTCATGTGCAATTGATTGTAAAATGAACATAAATTCATCAGCAATTCATATCCTGTCCCTGCCCTCACTCAAGTCAGGACAGAATTCTCATCAGGCTCGTGCTGCCTGGCAGCCTTGTCAGGTCTTCAGATTAGATGCCAAAGTACAGAATACTGACCAGGAACATTAACACTAGAGTCCATCCCATAATCCACACACTGCAAATAGGCTTTTCTTTAGTGTCTTTCCCTTGAAAGTGATATCAAAAAGTCATGCCTTATCACTTAAAAGATACCAGAGGGTGTGCATTGCAATAGCGATGTAAGAGATTACAATGAGTAGGGCTTGAAGCCAAACTGAACTGAGTGATTGATTCTACAGGAAGAACTTTTTTCTTGGTATTTTTTATGTTCAGATTCTTTGAATAGCTCCTTACATACAAGGAAACTATTTTTGATCAGCTGAATGTCAAAAATAATTACCTGGCATTCTGTCCTTACACATTAAATCCAGTACCTCTGAATTAAGAAAACTAATTTTATATCTGACAGTTCAGCTAAGATATTATTCCATAAACATAAAAATATTTTAATGCTCTTCTTTCTTATTATTGCCAAATTAGAAAGAAATGATTCACACAGTCACAAGGATAAGACTGGTGCAGGGAGCTAAACAATTGCAAGAAGCTGCTCTGTGTATTTCTGTGGTTTGGAAATAGCGCCAAGTCAGAAGGAAAAGACATTCTCTACATTTTCTAAAGCAAGATAAATACAGAAAAGAAATATAGATGAAAGATGGAACTGCTATCTGCAGATTCTGCCAGATTCCTTGGCTTTTTGGCACACCTACTGAAGCTGGCAGACTTAGCCAGTAGCAATCTTTTCCATTAAAAGGAGCAGCATATATTTTGATTTAACATACTTTGTTTGTGCATTTTTAAGCTTCAAAAATGTCTATTTAAATTTTTTTTAATGATTCCTTCTGCACAGTTGGCTGCAACTGCCCTTATTTGAAATGGCTCATTTATCACTAAAGAGCTGCAGGGCACAGCTACTGTTAAACAGCTCCAACAAATGTACAGCTTAGTGGGACAAGCTTCTTTTTATAAGACTAAAAGATGTTTAAAATGTGCCAAGAGGAGCTTTATGCCAGCCTCTAGGTTTGTATCCAAATGTTACAAAATTAGAGAGCTCCTGAAGCACAGAGTTTGGGCAAAAATAAGCTGATCTCCCTTAGGCTGCTGTTTTTTCCCATCCACAATCACCCAGATTTTAACAGAACACTTGCTACATATCATAAACTTCAGTAATGTGAAATTTTGCAAAAGTAATCTAAAGTCTGAGGCTTAATCTATACTAAAGCCAAACTTCATTACCTTTGTCAATGGTGCAAAAGCAAAATGTTTTACCTAAAACTACCCTCACTTTATGAATGGTGACATTTTGCTTATTATGAAGGTAGAACAGCTACTGGCTTCTGCTTCCTAGAGCTGAAACTGTAAGCAAAATGTTTAAAGCAACCTGGCAGTTGCCAACACAATGGAAACTGGTGTAACATGGTCAATTTATATTAATCCTTCTGAAATGGAATAAAACATGATAGTATGTGACAGTTTATGGAATCTCATATCCAAAATTTAAGTGTGATGTGATGTGATCAATACATTTGTGAGTAAAGGGATTTAACACATTTTTGGTAGACAACAGACAGGCAGAAATTTTGGAATCTAGTGCCCTCTTTCTTGATGTCCAAGAACTGTAACAACTGTTATAAAAAGCAACAGGCATCAGCTTGGAGTATGTGCCAGACACGCCGTATCTCCAGCCTGAACTGAGGAGCCTGAGCAGAGCAAACCATTACAGTTACAAAGGGGGGTTTTCTAAATGTAAAATTACAACACAAATATGTAAATTGCAAATACATACTATTATACCCCAATAGTAGTGTTGCACAGATATTGCATGAAATATTTTGGATTGATTTACGAAGATACATTAAACCTTGCTTTATTATGTAAAACTCCATATTGTGTATTTAATGTTCTCACCAAAGGCCCCCACAAGAAAACAATCAAACCTGTTGCCAAATTCTCCTAAAGAAGTGCATGCCAGTGCTTTTCCATCTCATTTTCTATACTCCAAATAAATATAGTATGTGATAAAAGGTTGGTTTTAGAATGTTTTCAGTAGAAATTACTAGTAATTGTTTTCCATGTTTTGTAATTTACATCTATTTATTTCACAAAGATGGTCTTATGAAAGTCTTTGAACATAAAAAAGTTAGCCAAAACTTCTTGTAGGGATTTATGACTTTAGCAAACAATGACCAGTTTTCTGGAAGCTCTGCACAATAAATTACAGAAGCTGTATTTTTTAACACAGTCATTATAAAACCTTCCAAATATGAAACCTACATTTCACAATAACTTTCAGAAACAGTGGTTAAACAAACGGGTTTTATATCTTGGAATACAAGGGAATAGAGGAGCCTAACCTTTCTGCCACTGAGAACTGAACTCAAAAAGCACAAATACCTCCTATTAACTCCACACAGGATTCAGAAGATACATTATGGCTGTTATGCCTTCTTTGCCAAATAAACCAAAACCAACCTACCAACAAAACCAAGCTTAACACATCCACACTCTCCCCACCTCCCCTCCCATGCATTTCTGAGGCTGTTCCTTGATGAAAAGACCAATTAAAAAAAATTAAAAGGTGGTATGATTATATAAATCAAGTCCCATTCTTAGGGCATGAGTGTCTCCTTTGCCCACTTTATTGTATCAAGCAGTTGAAATTTACTTGTCAGCATTCCTGGTGATGTTCTTATAAGCTACCACAACTGATATTCCAGAAGGCATCCACTAGTATTTTGTAATATAAGACGGAGCACTTCCATGTTGGGCAAATAATAGCATAAACCAGGCCACAGAGTAAGGCTAAAGATCAGTTCCATGCATGGGTAGGTTGGATAGACACATTCAACAATAAAAAATATCAGAACATGAACAAAACCTCTGATCACCTGCATTTCAGGTATGTACCTTAATTATCAGGTTAATGGTTCCTCTAGCCCAAAAAGAATAAGTTCTGTATGTACAATGGAACAAGAACAGGAGAAAATGAACTGTTTCATAGTGCAGAACAGAAATATATCTTCAAATTAATTTGGAAAACAAAAGCTGCTCAGAACAATGCAAAGCTAAACAGAAACTAATTTACTTGGACTTCATGTAGCCTTCAGCACAGGCACACACATGCAAAAACCTGACAACAGCACCAGTTATGGTTCCCATATGGTGTGAGTGCCTTAAAGTCTGGGTGACTGGCTACTCTCCAGTGGTTCTAGATTTTTACAAAAAGCTTACAGTCAGTATTCATTATTTATACTTCACTTAAGATGACTGAGTTGCAGTTATGAATTAGCAGTTAAAGAATGTATCCTGGTTTGCTTAAACTATCAAATATGAACATATAAATATTTTACATAATTTTTCTAGCAGTCCTACCTGTTTGTTCACCCCCACCTTATTGTGTGTTACATTTAAATGGAAAGTTTTCTGGAGTCATCTTCTTCTCATGCAGGTACACATCACTCCCTAGCAAAGTGAACCCCTTATCTGTGATCAGTGCCTTTAAGCATCATCACAGTACATCGAAAAAAATGCATAAATAGAAAAATTAATAACTTTACTATTTCTTAGCTAATTAGTTCAGAATTCAAGCAGAAATTTAAAGTCAAAACATCATGGGATCCTCATATAAGATACTGGAAATCACCTCAGCAGGAAGATCTCCTTAAATGTTTTAAAATATTTATGTACCACCTGCTTGGGTACCTGTAAAGGTAGAATTTCATTGGCAGGCAGAACAGGCATCTTTTAGCTTCACCCTTTACAATCAAAGCCACTCATATTTTTTTCACAGACCTTAATAAACTTGTGCCTCTATAATTCAAAAGTATTTACCACCTTCTCAGCCAGTAAACTCCTTCAGTTTTCTAATGAATCTTATCTCTGCCAAAGCTGCAGTCCTCTACTGTGGAAGGGCAATATTTTGTTTTAAAGGCATTACAAGAAGAGTCACTGTGTTGGTCTCTGAATATCTTCCTTTCTAAAACAATAAAAAGCTTGAACACATTTTGTGGCTGCTTTTGAATTGTGAATTATTCTTTCAAAAATGAGACCTAAGACTTTTGACATTTATAAAGTATTTTGATAAAAATTAAAATCTGATTTCATCATCTGAAAAAAAATCATCTTATATCACAATGTCTAAATTCACTGGTGATTTTTTTACTCCTGTGCATGAAGGCCAACATTAAAGCATGCAAAGGTTTAACCTGTGGATCCATTTCCAGAAAGACATGAAAATCAAAGTAGAAAACTGGCCAAATACAAACTTTGAGGGAAATACAGTGGCCAAAGAGAATAATGAAAATCTCTGATGTTCAAACAGAGCTTACATAGAAATAGGGAAGTTATTTTACCTGATTTAAGTATTCATACCAATATTAGTGGAATACTGAATTTTGTTCTGAAGTATGTTGCAATTCAGTCCAAAAAGGAAGTTCAAAAATAAAAATTCAGAACTGACACACAAATATAGTTAAAGAATTAAAAAGACAGAAATTCCATCTGTGATTACACTTGCCTAGCTAATTAAAAATATAACAATGAGACAAGCAATTTTATGTTTTTCAATAAGAATGTATATGAGAACAGAAGTTATGTAGGGCTTGTCAGTTTACCAAGCAAAAGTATCATACATGTAATTGCATAAGATAAAGCTAGACAAACCTTAGGCTACAAATAAGGTGCAAATGTTTTTATGGGGAAGGTATTTAACTACTGGAACAAGTTATGATGTCTCTGGTGGATTTTCCATTGCTGGAATTTTTTAAGTAAAGAGTCAGTGTTTTTCTAAAAGATATACTCTATTCCAAACAGAAAAAAATGAAGCAATGTCTCTGGTTTGCATGAGCAAGGCTAGTCAGACTCGGTCATTAAAATGATCCTTCCAGTATTATAACGTATGGACCTACAACTATGTCATGTGAGAATAGTGTCCAGTTTACCAGACTATAATCTCATTTGGCCTTTTAAAATATTGGCATATTACCTCTCTTCCAGCCCTGCAACTTCCCCTGTACCACCAGCTTGCTGAAAATCAACATCCAGGAGGATATTAATTTAAATTCAGCTGTCTGAAAGCTAGCTGTTTAGTCTGAGCAAGTCACCTAGGTTCTTTCTACATTCAGTGGAGAAAATTAGGCACTTTCATGAGTCTATTCCTTGCAGATATCTTGGGCATCTATTTTCAGCTAGGATAAGTCTGCAGGTGTCTCTCTCTTTCCATTGCCTAGAGAAGGTGTCGTAGTTTAGACTACTTTAAACTCCATACCTAAAAGTGGCCAAAGTTAGATGAAAGGAATCCATCCTTAATACTCCAAAGATCTCTTTCAAAATCCTTGAATTCAAGTTAGTTAGATCCACTAATTTAAAACATCTGGCATTATTAGATCATACTCAAAAGTGTACTTCAGTTACAGCTGGGCAGATTGAGTTTCATCACCATCATAGCATATAAATTCAACTCATCTGTATTCTTCTAGGAAAAGAAAAATTAATATTTTTAATAGCTCTTTCTTATTGCACTATTATTCAGAATTCTGTCATTCCTATCTAATAATGAAATGGACTGTATACTCATTTTTAAAAGCTCTCCATTGCCTTGGATGGGATTCATCCCATTAAACATAGATACCTACAGCATAGATGTGCAGCTCTAACCTTTGAACCTGCACCGTCATTACAGCCAAAGGAGACCAGAAAATATTGCCAGTAGAAACCAAGGTGCCTTATCTTTGCATAAATGTCCAAATTAAAAGAGATGAAACAGTAAAAAAACTATTCTTCTTCCTTGACTATTATAAGAATTGGGATGACTATTTCAGTTTGGCATGTACACTGTGTAAACATTTAAAGTTAAGATGAATTTCTAATTTGATTAATTTTGTTCTTCCACAGCCTGACTCTGGCTGCTTATTTCCTCTTGTTCTTACTTTTTACATTACTTTAATAATCTCCTCAGAGACTTCTCAGAGTCTCATTAGCATCATAATAAAAGACTGGCCTCAACTCTGGAGGTGATGAAGCCATTCATAATTCCTAGGCCTTTTTTACACAGAAATCATCATCATCATCTCTACCACCATCATCCACAAAACCAAATCCTTTATATCACTTACAAAGTAGAAATTAACTTCTGCAATAGCAGAAATTAACTTCCATGAGAGATTATCTTTCACCTTCCTTCCAAGAAGAATGACCAGAAATAATCAGCTACATGTTTTTCATGTGTATATACTTTGAATGTTTTCAATACCCGAAGCCTTTTAGAAGGTATATTATGAGCAGTTGCATGGGTGCCTGTCCTATCACAGCCCCATGCTCACTAACTCACTTCAGAAACAATCCAAATCTACAGCTTGCCAACATAAGCAAGAAAAAGAGTGACTGTAGCACAGAGTAGCATTGCACTATCTTGACATGGTCTGTAGGAAAACTATTTAAATACTTTTTGGCATCTTCTGATGACTTTACTTCTTCCTTTAAAACATGTTTACGCTCATCTTTTCACTACTAAAGTAACTGCACTTCCTTAGTCTCCCATTTCCTCCCCAGTATTTTTCCAATTTGTCTTACAAGGGCCTCCCTTGTAACAAACCTATACTCTTTAGCTCACAGTTAGATTTTTTCATGAACGAGCTTGATTGTTCTAAGGTTTCAGCAGCAGGCAAATAGAGGTTGACATCATTGTTTCTCTGCAATAGCTTTAAGTGACATGTTCTGCTGTTTCCATGAGTAGAAACAGTGGCGATGGCTTGGTGCTGCTTTCAGTTGTGCTGTGAACTTTCCTATTTTTCTTATCCTCTCTGTAATGGTCACAGACTCCAAGTATAAAGAATGTTGCCTGATACTCCTGCTTATCTCAGCTGTAAACTGCCAACTCACTGGATTTCTCTTCTTCCTTGGTTTCTGGATGGCTGTCTCCAGTCTTGAATTCAGACTGATACCTGTTCCTTACTCTGATGTCTATCAATTTCTCTTGCTGTCTAGTGTCCCACATGTCATCTTTGAAAATGCAAATGCATGTTACCGCATTGTTACTGCATCCTCAAAAATGCAAATCTATTCTCCAGCACAGCCATGAATTTTTACTCGAGAAAGAGGAAATATGTTCTGGTGTTTGGTAGAAAGAAAGCATTTATTCATCTGTCACAGGTCATAACCATTGTTCCATTCCCAGTCATAAGAACATTGATTGTGGAACTGAACATAAAAGAATAACTTCATAAACTGCCTTTCTAAACTTCCTCCAAAATCCCTGTTTGTCTCCTCAGAATTTCACATGGCAGCTGACAAACACCAGTGACTTCCCAAGATTTTTATCATATAGACTCACTTGCCAAAATTGAATGCATTTTGGGTGCAATTACAAATACGTGAAAATATCCAACCCTGGCTCTCTGTTGTTTTGTGATTTACAAATAATGTTTGAAGCAGTAGCAAAATGTGAAATACAACCCTCTGATTGGAATTATTTTCTGTTTACAATTTTATTACTGGTTTCCTGGACAAAAACATGTATATATGCATTGAATAGGGAATGGTCAGAAAGTCTAATGCTTTGAGAAAGTCTCTGACCAACTGTTAAAGCACTCAGCAACTGTGTCATTCACACAGGCTAAATGTTTCCCTGAAGCATCACACATTCTTGGTATGTGAACACAGCACACGAACATGTGCTGAAGAACACCTGGGACTAGGCAACCCAGTTGCAACTACAGAGGCTGTGACATTAATCCAACTGTGCATGACCACTGAATCACCAGGTATCTGGTAAAAGATGAAAAAAAAAAATCAAACAAATCCAAATAAGTTTCCTAGAAAAAATATGATTGGTCCAGGAGTAACGTGTATATAACAACCTCTATATGAAGACAAGGTATGCTTTCAGTCAACTATTCACTGGAGAGGCTAGAAGAATGGAAACGTGCAGGCATTCTGTCATTACTGTGAAGCACTGAGCAAAGATAACCAATGGCACAGACAGAGTGCTGTGGGTTCTGTGCTTGTTTTTTCTACCTCTGTTGGGGTCAGGATTGAAGGCCCTCCAGGTGATAGTTCGCATTCAGACTCAGGTTTTTATTGTTTCTTATCACTGCCATGAGTTCTGCAGTCTTTCCTTAGCAAAGCACAAAATGGCTAACTATCTCCTGTTACAAGGTCTTTTAAGGTTAAACTATCCAATTAAAAAATGACACCTAGATTATTTTCCCTTTTTAAACCAATAACTGATCTCTCAAAGCCCACAATTGGACTTTTCTGTCCAATTACAAAATACCATCCAAACCCATGAAGAAGAAGGAAGAAGAAAGTAAAGAATAACAACCTGACTTCACCTTAAAACCTCCATCTTGCTTCATATTTATTACTATATTCTAAAACCCCAAACTCTAAGTTTTCCACCTTGTGATATTACACACTTCTAACCAACTACACACCCGTAATCCCAGTGCTGTTAATCAATTTTGGAAGCCTTCTCCACAGCCTCAGGTCAAACACAGCGCTCTCTTGCGAGTCTGGGCCTTTCAGCACAGAAAGTTTAAAATTCTCGGCATGCAGGACTGCAACAGAGTGCTGCAACTACTGTCTCGCCCGTGCTGAGCAGGCCAACTGAACAGGCCAGGCAAGACTCAGCCCTGTACTGACTCCTGCATTTCTGCAAATAAATCTCCACCCACTCTCCTTGCCATCTGGGAATGCCTATCTAGCCTTTCTGAAACTCCAGTTACTGGTTCTTGATGGCAATTCCAATAGAGCCAGCAAGGGAGTCAAGCTCTCAAGTGTTGGTGGATCGGTCATCTGTGCCCTGAGCTGTCATGGTGCATGTGTTGATTTGCTCCATGATCTGCTCAGTTCTGGCAACACAGAACAAAACCACTTGGACTAGCATATCTGGAAAATCCAGAATATTGTGAATAACAAAAAACATTAAAAAATTGTTATATTTTTGTGTACATTCCTATTTATCTGGAAGTACAAATGAATGCTTTTTATTAGTCCAAACACTTTAACTAGGACTGAAAAATAAAGGTGAACCTAGAGTGAGGTGGAATTACTCTAACAGTGCATCATCAGAATCAGTGTGCTGCAACTTATAAAACCTGAAATCTGCTTAATAAAATTAAAGAAAACAGGTGACAGGAGCTCAGAAAAATGGATTGTGCCAGTTGAACAGAGAGAGAAGCAAGATTAAAAAGTCAACAAATGCTAATGCTGTAGTACAGCATATGTTCCTCTGTGCTGTATAGCCAATATATGTGACTGTGATGGGAAGGAGTTACTCTCCAGTGCTGAAAGGGTAGCTTAGATTTGAGTAAGTTCAAGTATTGGACCTTATACCGAATATTTAAGTTTTTTTGACCAGTGAATTCTGTAAGGCCAACAGATAAACACATCTCAATTCAGGACCATGAGCTGTGCCAGAATTGAAACTGCTCACAATGAAGCACACTATCATAAATGCAGGCATAAAGTCAACATTAATAATAACACTGTATTTTAAGTCAACTCTTACTATAAATAATTTACCTGAACATCAAGTAAAATGAAAGGTCTGCATACAGTGAATCTTTCAGGGAATTTATGAAAACTGAGAACTCCTACTCCCTCCATCTCTAAAGCCATAATGCTCATCTCTCCTGTGCCAAAGGAGTAACTCTTCTGCCTTCCACTAGTGAGACAAAACTTCGCTAAAAAAAATCTTTTTGAAAGAAAATTTTGTTCTAAGATAAGATCTTTGCAGAATGTGATTATGCTTAACTCCTAAAATAAGAATTTTATAAGTAAATTCAGAATTCACCAAAACAGCTCCAGGTAAATGAAGTCTTTGTATTATGGTATCTTAATTTGTCCCCAAATCCAGTTACACTCAATGTCTAAGTGGCTTACTGCCATATTAGACAACCATCCATTAAGATAACCCAACTTCTTTAGCAAATGTCACTTGAGAACGACAAAATGCTGATGTCATGCCACTACTAGCCTAGGTCAGAGATGAGTACTCTGAAGGTGAATGTCCACATCATACTTCCATTCTCAAAACTCACCTAGCTGTAATATTTTTGACATCAAAATCCTGTTTCCTAATTCACTAATTAACCGAACATTTTTAGGATAAAGTTTAGAAAATTTGAAGTACACAGAAGTATTCAAGAATTATTTCAAATTAAAGATGTCTCTTTTGACCATGCCAAACCTCTTCAATAGTTTGAGCCCCAAATAAGAAAAAGCTTCCACCTCACCTTCACCACTCCATTTTCATGCATGATGACACAGTTGTTGGGATCCTCTGAAAGTTGATATAAAGCCAGAGCTGTAGCTCTATGAACTAATGGATCCTTTGCCTTCAAGTAACGTGCTAAAGGAGCCACAGCCTTGGCCTCTCCAAAGGCAACTCTGTTGCTGCCCCACATGCAACAGTGGGCAATGGCCTCTGCTAAGTGACGTCTTAACATGTTATTGTTCTGAAGAAAGTGAAAACAACAAATTAAAGTCAACACACAACCAAAAATTCATCGGAAAGCAGAATTGTATTCCCACACATCTTTAAGGCATCCCAATTTAATTGCAGTACAATTAAAACTGGAGAGAGCTGTAAGGCATAGAGCTATTAAAGTCCCTTAATATTCTTTTTATAGCAAGTGCTGTGAATTTTTATATTATTTCAAATGTACTTTTAGACTGACTGGAAATTAGATAAGATAGCAATAAAATGTAAAATATAGCCCCATCAGCGAGATTCTTCTGCATGTTCGGATTAATTGTTTTCTCAGCCCTTTGTGCTTTTCTCATATAGCAGCTGCACCTCTCAAAAGCAATATTCTGAAACAGCAACTATTAAAATGAAGCTCATCTTCCAAACCAATTTTAGTAGCAGACACAGACTGTTTTGATGTCCAATATACGCCCCGTAGAGGAATGATTCTACAGCTCTTCCATGTAACTGCTGCAAAATCTACTGCTCTTGTCATAACCCTTCAGCTGGGCATAATGCAGTCTGAAGTAAGAAATTCCAATGCTCTTTATGATATCTTTAAATGTTACTTACTGTGTTTGCTAGCTTGGACAACAGAGGGACAACTCCATGATCTGTCATAACAGCTAAGTTTTCTTGATCTTTAGCTATATTTGCAATGGCTGCACATACACTTGTTAAAACTTCTTTATCCTTTGATTTTAGCAAATTGACTATCAGTTCCAGGCCGCCAACAAATGATCGAACCATTTCCCCAGAATTCTAAATGAGAATCAAAAGAAACATAGTTTTAAAATAGTCAATCATTATTTATATGCAAATGTTTAAAAAAGAGATTGGCATGACATATTTATTCAAAACTGCAGCTATTGCTGTATTGCCTTCACCAAGAAATATGGCTATTTGGAACTTGGAGCTCTTTTGATTGACGCATGAGAGTTAGAGTGTTTTACATACCACCATACAGGCAGAAATTCAATGCCTAAATAAAGGTATCTATCATTTTTCATACCTCAGGGTATAAAAATCTCCAGCTGTCACTTTAGAAGGGTGCAAGTCTCACTTATCAGTACTATAAGAGTGGCCAGATGGGTGCCTTGAACACCTCAGGGCATCTAACACAGCAACAGACACTTTAGGCTCTCAAAGTGTCTCCTGTTTCCTACATTTAGTCTGACAGCAAAGACAAAGGAATGGCAATATTATTTTCTTGTATCAATGCCAATGAGTATTCAGGAATATTTAAGAGGGAAAGTTACACAAGTCACGACAGCAACTGTGGGAGAACCATGGTGTACCTCAGAGTATTAAAAATCAATGTAAAATGTGAATAAAGGACACAAAAACTACCCTGGAAAAATGTCTAAGTTTGCCCATAAAAATTAAATAGAAACAGTGTGCCTGGATCTTGAATACAGGGGGTAGATCTGGTCCATTTTTCAGTAAGTTATCATAACATTTAAAAAAGTTTAGAGAAAGACAACAAGAACAATCACTGGTAGGGAACTGTTCTGCAGAAGGAATGACTAACCAACTAGAACACTCAAGGTAATAAAAGAAAAAGAAGAAAAAGAAGGAGCAACGTGATATAGATGTACAGAATCTTGAGTAGAGTGGAAAGGACACATCAGGATCTCTCTTCTAGGAGAAGAACTGGGATCATCAGAGGAAATTAGTAGACGGCATGTTCAGAATCAAAGTTGCTTTAAACAATGTACAGTTGAGAAGTTGGCAGTCCTTGGAGCAGGATTGCAGTGGCTCTCAAAAAATTTACATGTTAAGCAAATTCAAAGAAAAAAAGAAAATCCATTAATGGTTATTCAGTACGAAAGTATTCTCTCTGACTTGGAAATTTCCTGAGCACAGACTTCTTGAATTGATGTTATGGTGGCACATCTGAAGGTGGCATTGGACAGTCTTGTGTCAAACTGTTATTACATTGGAACAAGAATCAAGCGGTCAAATGGTTGGCAGTAACTTCATAGGATGAATTTCAGCTTGTGCTCCTCAGTGGTGATAAATGGGCAGAGATGGAAAGAAGGTCTGCAAGTGGAATTGGTTTTATTTGTTTATTTCAACAAGCCAATAGGAGAATTTTGAATAAAAACTACCAGACACTCTCCTGAAACCCTTTGGACTTCATGTAAGTGCAAACATGGATTATATGAACTTTCCTAGGGCTAGGGAGTGACCTTGAAGAACAAGCATGGTTTTATTATATTTATTTCTTTTGGGGGGCTGATTTATGAACAGAGTAGGGTCCAGCTGTATTGTGTCAGCTTTGCTGAGCAAATCCATCAAATCATGGACTTGGTAAATGAAGACTTCATAAGATGCTGCAGTTTCATCTTTTTTTAGTTCTGGGACTAAATGTCAAACAGAACTCTTAGCTGTGATGTTTCCTTCTCACAGAAAGCAAAAGCAGTGGGCAGGCCCATTGGGAACAAAACTTTTTTTGCCACAGGCAGAACAAATCTTGAGACTGGAAGGGAGAGCTTAAAGCCAAACTGTTTAAGGGTAAAAAACAGAAGCCACAGCATGGGGAAAAAAGGCAGCATCCAAGAGTAAACTTCATGCAAAAGTCCTAAAAACCCCCAAAATGAACACATAACAGAGGTCCTTATAGAAATGAAAATAGAATCTAAATTCAGAAGAAGGTCCATGGCTCAGAAAAGCAGTTGAGAAAGAGAAGGAGGGGCAATGCTCTGCAACTCTATCACTTTGTGAGCTGCATGTAGAGGCAAGTGGGCTTACAGAGGGTTTCCCATGGATACATCAGCATAAATGTTACTCTGTAATTGCTAGTATATGCATACCACAATGTAATGCATCTACAGACAACCACGTGAATTAAAACACTGTTTGTCCATATCAGCTTTCATGTTTGTCTTGAAATTTTAAAATTCGACCCAAGGCAGTATGTAATGGGTTACTGAGAAAGCCTTCTACACCCAAATTTCTTACCTATAAGTATTCAAGGGCTAGAAGTCAAATTAACGGACATGGGAGGAGAAAAGAAAATGAAATATTTTATATTTACTTCCAAACTTTGAAGGTCACTACAGCATTACCTTGTGTATAAATATTGCCTCAAAAGATGAGAAAGGCTCTGTTAACAGGTAAATGCTGCAGTACAAGGTCTAAGATTTGAAAGGGCCCTGAACATGATTCTGTGTTTCTGCATGGTTCAGATACCTCCATATTCCTGCTTTTGAAAGATATTCCATGAAGAGATAAAACAGTCTTTATCTCATCTTCATGAATCAATACCAACATTTTATATTTTTCTACCTGTACATATTTTCTTTCCAGGTGATTATAGCCCTATTTGTTGAATTTCTCTTCTGACAAGCTTATACTTTCCACATTTTGTACTGGAATACATCCCACTAAAGTCATGGAATAACAGATAAACAATTCAGCAGTAAGAAAAAGAAAAGATTTTCAATAATCATCTGTGAAACCAAGTAAACACAAGGACAGAGCTTTCTACCAGTGATGAAAAGCAGAGGGAAACTGCAGAAACCACATGTCAGGGAAGTTTCCCAAATGTGATTGTGGGTGTAGTCTGGTGGTCTGTGCAAGACAAAGAGAAAATCATAACAGCAAGAAATTTGAAGAACAATGAGCGGAAATAAGAACCAAAATGAGAGCTTTAAAATCCATTATTTTATGTACAAGATTTCTCTTTTTTGGAGAAACTTAAACAACAAAGACAATGTTTTTTGTATCATTTAAGCAAAACCACACACGTGCTTTGCCACACACAATATATTTCTAAACTGAAATATGTGTATTTATTATATTCAATTGCCATCCCTCAATATTTCAAAAAGAATTTACATGAAGTTGTGCCTATAATTGCAGAGGCCACAACTGAATTCTTCTGAATCTATGTTCTTTGTATTAATGATCAGATACTGCTCATAGTGTAAAATAACTTCTGTGATTTTAGTTTTCAAATACTCTCAGGCATTTTCATCTATACTGCTTTTATTAATGTAAGAGAAAAAAGAATATATAATATCTCTTTGGAGATACTTCTTCACTTTCTGTTTCAATTACAAAAAAATGCAATCTTTAAATTTCACCTTCTAAATTAATTGACAAACAACTTTGTCGGACAACTCAAAGGGTTTGTAATTTCCAGATGTTTGCTTAGCTTTCATATTTATCTGTACTATACTTTCTCCATGTGTCCCGCTTCCTTACCAATTGTAACAAAATTTTATTTAGTGGTTGTCCTAACAAGGCTATTTGGCAGAATTAGATAGGAAAAAAAGGTTAAGAATAAAGCCTAAGAAACTGTCTTCATAGAGAAAAACATTGATAACATCACTGACAAGCAATACACCAGATAATTTTATTGTATGTATCTGTGTGCACATGGTAAAGATAAGCTGAATGCATCTGTTTTAACAATATTTCCTGACCTGAACAAAGTAAGAGGCCGAACACAAAGACATCTAAAGAAGTCATAAAAATGTTAAAAAGAAACTGAAAGAGGGAAGAAGGTGTTTTTGTATTAACAGGAGATATCTTCGTTTTATAGAGTCATCATTATGATACTTTTTAATGCAACATTTAACCTGAGATGACACATGAGAAAACATGGATTGTTAAATTATGTTTCAAGTGGCTAAAGAAGAAAGGAAGAAATAACAGAATTTTTCATGACTTCATGTGACCACATCTTCTAAGTAGTGGAGAGCAAAGCTTTTATCCTCAGAAAGTATGAGAAATACTATTTTAAAATTGGATTTGAGGAGTTTACAATCTCAAGCAGTAAAAACACACCTATCTGGCATAGATGCTGAGGCCAGAAAAGTCACCTGTAGTGTCCATAAAAGCCTCATCCCCCTACTCTTACTACATACTTGTATCTTGCTGGCCTGCATGACTATTAACAAGATTCAGCTAACTTTCCCTTTTCACTTACTTCTATACTGGCTTCAGCCAAGAGCAAAAATACTGTGAGACAGACCAGCTTTGCAGTTTTTCTAATCAAGAGCAGAAACTATTATGGTATTTGCAGGACTTGATCTTTGTGGTACTTATACATTTGGGATTTTTGCGTTTTCTCACTGTCATATTCTATGTTTTTTGTGTTTATTTTCAGTGAGTAAAATTCATCAGTCTTAAGGTGAGACATACAGGAATCATAGAACTACTGGCTTCTTACATAACATAATTTCCTTCTTATTTCTTCCAAAGTGAAAACTGTTTTCTTTGTTTGAAAGATTTAAAGCTAAACATGTTATTACAAAAATACATTGTGTTTATCTTTAAAATATACTCCATTTGAAAGGTGAAATATCTCCACTAAATACAAGTAATATTTCCCTCTCAAGACCTTAAAAAGCTTAAGGAGTCAAAGCTAATTTGACAAATTGAATCACTTTCGCTGAAATAAGTGATGGCATGGCTGGGCAAACAAACTTGAGTTATCAAGAGTCACCTTTAAACTACATTTTCTTTAATGATGGAAGCTTTTCCTTTCCATTTGCTATTCCCAACTGAATAACTTCTCATTCTACTGCACAAACCAATTTAAAGTTCAAAATAAAGAAATGTAAAGAAGTTTCTATATTACAGCTGCTTAGTGAAAAAGGAAAACAAAATTTATATAGGAAAGTTTCTATTCATTGCTCTTATTAAATAACTCAATGGTAATATCGATCAAATTACTTTATATTTTAAGGCTAATTTTATTCCTGTCTGTACAGCTATGGAGGCTTCCACTGCTGCAGAACAGAGGAAGAAGCATTTGTAAGATGAAACTACTTCCCTACATCTCGTAACTTTTCTTCTGTGAGAAAATGCAATGTGTTAGGAAAACAACAGCAGACAATGAACATGGATTTTTGTGTCCTCTCCACCTTGAAGAAACAATTAAAGCCAAAGCAACAAAGCAGAGTCGCTTTGTCATGGTTCCAATGCTACTCTGTAGGCCCTAAGTGTAGAATTCCTCTTCAGAATTTCTTCTCTTCAGGGATTTGATCATTGCACACTTGGCAACTGTATTGCTCTTGACACTTTCAAGAAACCAAAGTGAAGTCAATTATCCAAGCATACAGCCCAAGAAAGCATGCAATGCAGGTTCTCTAAAAATGTCAGGGGAAAAATGTCTACCTAGTCACTAATGCAACTTTTAGTAGTTCTGTCTGTTGTTTTCCTTACTTTTCAGTCTGGCAGATTATAGCTGAAGCTCAGCACTGGGTAATTGCCAAAGTCCTTTTTCTTTCCCCCCCACATAAGCAATGAAACAATGAATATCAAAGTCCTTTGATGCCACAGTTGTCTAAATTATGTTAGATTATTTTGAGGAGCATTTAAGTAATGGATGTATGAGAAACAAGTAACACTGATTAACTGGAAAAAAAACATTATTTCAATTGGTTTTTGATTTAATTGAATTCAAACATGTCTAAGCAAACCTCTTATAATCCTTAATATGTTTATGAGATAGTCATCACTAATATGTAAGTTAATATTGTAGAAGTGCAGACAGCAATATTAGAATGTTTCGAGGATGGTGAAGTTAAACAATCAAGTCAGTGACAACACAAACTAAGAAGTTGCTAAAACAGTTATTGTTTGTCTTTGCATGTCTGGCAGGGTTCCAGAAATAGAGTGGGCTATAAGAAGGCAATCATATCATGTTGTACCACTCATCATTACAGACCACTGAGAATCTGAACAAGGAGAATGAAGTATAAAATATGTTTTAGTTCAGTCAAAGTTTCATCACTTGATAAAACGATTGCTTGAAATCTTCTGGTATATATTATGTAGCAAATGAAACAATGATCTCCATGCTCTTTTCTTGCTTTAGGACCTACAGATCTTCCAGTGTCACGTGAGAGGGTAAAGACAGGAAAAGAGGGACATGGATAAAAAGGAAAAACAAAGAAGAGAAGAAAAAAATTAGAGGAGGATGGGGTTTAAGTATTTTGTAGATTTTCTAAATATTTTTCTAGTGAATCAGATTTAAAAGCAAAGAAGCTCCACAACAAGCTGTTGACTAGCATGTGTAGCTGTTAATAAACCAAGCTACAAGAAAAGCTGGTCAAATATTTTCCAGTGGAACAGTATTCCATCAGAAAATGCTAATGGAATGGAATCAAAACCTTCCATGAGAACACAATGACTTCTTGAAAAGTTTTGACAGAAACCAGGCAGAAAGGCAGGCTAAATAACCAACGTGTCTCTTCATCTTTTCTCTTGTCAGCCAGATGGCTGATGAGTAGCCTGCCAGGCTCCTTGGCTTCTAGTTTTCATAGAATCCTTGACTTCTTGCCTGATGGGCTGCCAAACAGCTGGAAATCCAGGTCTCCAGGAGCTCCTAAGCTTTTTGGCTTCTTGTGGTCTCTGAGCTCTCAGACAGCTGCTTTGCATGGAACTTAGGGCCCAAGTCTCCTGTGTGAGGGAGACAGAGGCTACACCCTTTGCTTCCCGGCTTCCACGTTGTGTGTTTTACAGAAACTGGACTCCTAGATTTGTAGGCAATAAAGACCTCAGGGCATTTTATGTCAGTCCATTTAGGATCTCCAACATGTCTGTAGGAGGCCCAAACAACTCCTGAGAGTCAGTTCACTAAACAAGGCAGCCAGTGTCAAGAGTCATTGCATGAACTGGTTCTGCATGTACCCTGCAAGCACAGCAGTCACTTATGGATTCACCAAGCCAGGTCTGGATTCCTGAGCTTCCTAAATCTCTGAGGACACTGGTTCTCTGAAAGGCTTCAGAGGCAAGCAAAAAAAATTCCTTATTGTCTCTCTCATGGTATGCTTTTGATGCTTGGTTAATAAAAAATGCCTAAAAATTTGGAGTATCTAAATCCAGATACCAGGGAGTAAAAACTGTGTAAAATGAGAGCAAATACAGAGAAGTAGGTATGATAGACATAAAAAATTCTAATGTCTAGAGAAAACAAATAGAAAAATGGAAAGAGAGCAGTAAGAGCACTAAGTCTGAACCAAGGTTTCTGTGTAAAATTGCAAGAAGCACAGCAGGGCAAACAAAGAAACTGGAAAACACTGTACATACACAAGCAGGAAATTTTGACATTTAAGGCTTAACCCAAGAATGGTACAAAACCAAAAATGCATTGGTAGTACTTAACTAAAATATTTAAACTGTAAAACAAAGGAACAACAGTGTGTTGTATGCAGCACAATTATCTTT
This sequence comes from Motacilla alba alba, assembly GCF_015832195.1. Taxonomy (NCBI): domain Eukaryota; kingdom Metazoa; phylum Chordata; class Aves; order Passeriformes; family Motacillidae; genus Motacilla; species Motacilla alba. The sequence goes on along the minus strand of NC_052017.1, from coordinate 15,797,443 downwards.
ATACACTATAGTTTCAAATTAGTAAAATGTGCAATCAAAGCATCTTAATGTATTTAAAACAGCAAATAGTTTTACTTTTTTTAAATATTAGAAGAATTTCCAACTTCAACTACATGTCTTTGTTATTCTTAGAAAAGAAATGCTCTCTGTGGTTTTATACATATGGTTATGTTAAACTTTCCATAACAAGGAAAATCTATGTAAGAATAGGTCATCAGCAACATATTTTCTACCCATAGGTTAACTCTAGGCTGGTTGGCTGCAAAACTCACTTCCTCATTATATAATACAGCTGCAGGACTGAACACTAATTGACCTTCACACATACCCATTTTGTGACCCTTCCCTCTTAAACCCGGTTTAGTTTTGGGGTTTTTTGTGTCAGCATGGGCATTCTCTTTCCCCTTATGAAATAAATACACAGACAACTTTACATGTCTCACCTTTTATCACACCCATGAGAGTCTCCTGTAGAACTGAAACCACAATATATCAGAAAAAGGTGAGATGCTATTCCACAGGTAATTTTTAAGAAAAAAGTGTAAGTTTATTTCTCTTGTCTTTCAAACCCCCAGTCTCTGACTCTTTACTTAAATTATTTTGACAGACAAAACACAGCACTGTAACAGCTACTGAGAAATAATTAACTCTACCCTAGCTGAAACCAGGACAACTCTATACATAGATGGCTTAATGAAGTTCTTTGAGAAAACCTCACAGCTGTAGCTTTAACAAGGCTAAAATTGAAAGCTGAAAGTTTATATGCAGGCACATGGGACAGAAAAACACGATACCTGATATTACCATCTGCATTTTAATGTTTGCACCCAAAACTCTACTAAATATGAGGACAGAAAATAACCTCTAGAACTTTTTTCCTTTTTCTTTTTTTTTCTTTTAATTTATTTAAAGATTCCAGTAGAAAGTTCCTCTGTGAGGAAATAGGAATTTTCATACAGACTCAAGCTGGCAGTGTTCCTTTTACTGGCACAATGCATTTGGGTGGTTTTTATAATAGCCCAAATTACATCTTTGTAGAATTTCTCCAAATGTTTATGTTTGGGCTGATGTATGTTGGGAGAACATTACAAGCACTGTTTTTCAAAGAAGCATCATAACCAAATATTGCTGTTCCAACATCAACAGAGTTGAGTAGACTTCTCTTACTCATTTTTCATAATCATTTGTGTTTCTTGGACAGTGCACTTACACTTTGCTACTAGCAATATGCCTGCAGTAGTAGCTTTTCCCTTAGGAAGTAAGGAACTAATTAATAAGAATCTGCTTCTGTTAAGATAATTCCTTTAATTCCTTTGTAATAAACAATATCACTTAGTTACATCATACTAATAAAATTCAATTCTATGGGAAGTACTCTTAAAACAATTGTAGTGAGAGTTAGCATGAAAAAGAAACATATAATCACATCCTACAAAATAACTGCTGTATCAGAATGTTTGATTAGCTTCTAAGATTTTTTAAAATATAGAAAATAACCTTTAAGTTGGTAGTAAAATGAAAATATCTGTGCAGAAAAATGGATGCTGCATTAACTTGTTATAAAAATTTGTTTATGATACTACTTAACAAATTCAATTTCATCTGTGAACCTCCACAACACAGAAGAGAACCATTACAGCTTCCACAAAAGAACACAGAAAGAAAACGGACTCCATTCTCACAGCTATTTGAAACACAGTTTGCACTCCCAAGTACAGGATTAGAAAGACCAGAACACACACAACCCTTTAAAGTCATCTACTTATTACTGCTTTTCAATCAAGCACTGCATAAACCAAACTGCTCCTTGGAAGATCGTGTAAATTGTTGAATAATATTAACTTTGAACAAAAAAACCCAAATCTCTTTAGAGAGAAATAGTTGCTGCACTTCCTCAGTGTGGCTGTAGTTGCTGCTTTATACATATTTCTTTCTATTCAGCGTCAGCGGAAAGGGTATTATTGGTAGGTTTGTTTCAGTGAGCCACTTGGCCTCAGTGTCACACAAAGAACTCTTTGTGGGATCACAGATTAGCATTAGGGAAGGCGGCCAAGAGAGATGAAAGGAGAATAGCTACACTAAGGGTGTACATAGCTTGCACTCATCAAACACCCCAGGGGAAAAATGGAGAAAAAAATCCATGTAATGCATAATTTCATTAGTTGTCCTCTATTCCCTTAGTTTCTGAAAAAGGGCTTTTAGTGGAAGTTCTAGCAATGTGCAGTCCTACTCTGGCACTTCAAGTTGCAGAGTCTTACACATAGGAAGTATTACCTCAGTACTGAGATCAAGTAGTATTTTAACATTCAGTTATAGCAATATTGTTCAAGAGAGAGGCAGTTATATTCGTATCTTTACAGAGGAGAAATGTTTCGACTGCACCATTAGGCACCAAAAAACTTTACTGCATTAGAGTGCACATTTAAAAAAAAAAGATTAAAAGATAATTCAGAATAACCAGCATATGTGAAAAATGACAAGCAAGCTGCCATTGTAGAAATCATTGGAAAGAAATAAAAAGTGCTTGAGTTATAAAAAACAACACCAAATTTTCTCACTAGATATCCATATATCTCTATATCTATATATCTGTATCATTGAATGATCTACATAATTAATAGCAGTCACACAGTGCTCAATCCCAAACAGGAAACTGCCTGCAAAGGATGCCACAGATATCTTGCACTTAGAAGGAATTACTATTCTTTACATAGTCAGGATCTCCAATCCTGTGTAGAAGGATATATAATTCTCATATAGTAGAGATAAGATGCAAATGTTGCATTAAATATAGAGGTAAATCAGAAATGGAAGCTAGTACTGTACAGGGATTAAGGTATAAAGTTAGTACTCAAGGAAACTTCTAATGGGGAAGAAAACCTTGCCCATTTATTTTATCAAATGTCAATGCTAAGAATTCAAAGATATGACTTGCAGCTTATCCTCACTATTTTACCTCTATTTGGAAACTGACATGAAATAAATGAATAGCTCAGTCTTCTGTACACAACGGACCTGCACAACCACCACTATTCACAAGTGGCACTTTTTGTTGGCAGTCCGAGTAGAAAACCTGAAGATTACATTGGCACTGAGTCTAAAATATGCTCTAAAACCAAATGATTGTCTCTTGAGAATACAGCTGAAGTAGACCACAGTGAAGAACAACTAGAATTACCCATGCTATTCATAGCCTGTGAGTAGAAGCTTTCTGTTTTCAGCATTGTCCGATTTTCATCATGCTTTTTTTGGGAACAGTAAGCTTAGGTACTGATAAGTTACTAAAATATATTTGTCAATACAGAAAACACTGTAAAGGCAAAACAGATTATGTAATGGGTGCTAGATGGAGGACTATCCACTTTTGAAAAGTAAATACACATGTTTTTTAAGCAGTTAACAGAATGAAATTAAGAGAGTGTAAGTAGCAAACAGCAAAGTATTGCTGGAAATTATCCAAATATAAAAAATATATGAGTATGTGTATATATATCTATATATATATATCTATATATATAGATATAGATATAGATAGATATATATGTATGTATATAACAAAACTGTTACTTTAAATAGTTTCTTACCTTAGCATTTTCAACACAAGGACAAAGAGCCCAAGCTGCACTTGCTTGAACATCTGGGTTAGGATTTTTCAACAATGACCATAGCAAGCGGACTCCATCAAGACTGTCAATTATCCTGTTGCAGAAACAGATCAAAAAAGGGAACATTAATTATGGAGTATACAATGTTGAATCTCAAATTATATCAGTTTGTTTGGAACACTGCTCTAAGAAACACTGGCAGGATTCTGACATACTGTTTTGCTTTATGCAAGTGCTTGTGTTTTATTGACAGCTAATCACCATCAACATACTCAACAAACAGTGCCCATTATAACAGATGGGTGCCAATAACTGATGTAAAGACAGAATGTTTTCTAACTAAATCTCACTAATGTTGTTTACTTTTTTCCAGCACTGTCATTCAGAGTACTTATAGAAGATAAAGTAAGCTACATTATAACCAGAACTCATAAACGTGAAAACAAGCATGTGACTTTTTAATGATCTGCATGCAAAGTGAAATCTGAGTTTGAGCATACTGGCTTCTTTCATATAGTAACAAATACTTTCCAAAACAAATATTTATGCCCAAAACTATGTACTTAACTTTTTATTCAGTCTATGCTTAATGTATTTACCTTGCTCTATGACATATTTTTAAAAACTATGTTTCTAATCAAGCATTAGAAATTAAAATGGTCACACTACAGAGCATCCTTTGTTGGGCACGAATAACGTGTAACTTGTTTCCCATATGTTCCTTCCTAACAAGACCAACACTGAGCACTATGTTATAACTATTTAAACATACTATAATCAAAGTATCTTCATGACTAGCTGAGAAATGAATTAGCATCAGAATCATCTCTACACCATCTGGGTTATGTTTACGTATCGATCAGGCTTGGGGATCATAACTTCACATTAGGTTCCAATGAATACCCTAAATGAAAAGGAAGGTCAGACAAAACTTACTAGCCTTTAACAACATCCCTTTTTTCAAAACACTGCATTAAACTCAAAGCAGATGAACTGAAGTTGAAGAGAAGCAAGCACACCTTCATTGTCTAACCTCAAAAGTAAAAAATTCCATTGCATATAATGTGTTTCTAGCTTTAATTGTAAATGCAAGAGCATTCAAAACACATTTTTAAGAGAGCTTAAAAAAAGCAGGTAAAGCATCTCATTTCTGTTCACTATATATGCTGTGCCAGGAAATTTTAAAACTAACTATAAAATTAACTTTGTGTGTAATTCTATCATCATTTGAAGCAGAAGAAATAAATAAGGACATGTAGTCTGTCTAAAATAACCAAGGACTTTATTCATAACATTTGAATGTAAACTGTTTAAACAACTATGTTTTTCAAAATAATACTTTTTGAACAAAGCTATGGTTAAGCTAAAAAACCCTACATTTTTATGATCTGCCAGTTTCAGTATAGCTTATTTCACTCACTCAGGTCCAAATCAATTGCAAGAAAAACATCAAAGGACAAATTCAGAAGTCTTAACACAACAAAATATAACAATAGGAGCACAGACTACACAATTACGCATACATTTTGACATAATAATGATGACTTAAGTAAAAGCTTCAAAACAAACTTTTAAGTCCCTCCAAACCCCAAACACTTTTAAGCAATTTTAACATTACTCTCCTGTCATTTCAGAAAGTACAAGGAATTTTATCCTATATTGGAATTAATTAAAAAGAACCCATGAATCTTTCCTCTAGTCAAGCAGAGTACTGATCATTTACCAACATGAGGTACTTCCTCCCAAGAGGGCCTAAATATAAATGACCCAGCTCCAACAAGTATATAAAAATCAAGAGATAGGAGCCAAACACTGAGCTCAGATTTTTCCACCACACCTTAAAAAACAACCTCTAAGCTGATTTATCTTTCCTTTCTATTTCTTTTAAAGCTTCCTTTTCAATTGGAAGTTTACTTTCATTTTCTTTTCAGTTTTCTGGTCTTCAGTATTTCAAGAAAAACTTGCCTCCCTCTATCGCTAATTTGCTAAAGAGTTTTGCCTTCTGCTTAAAGACTGGAAAGACCAGTTGTCTTAGATCAACAGAACCCAGCTCAGACTATGTGAAAGTATAGTTCTCTGACCATTCAACATGCATAAAATAAAACTAGGAAACAGTAAAAACAAAACAATAAAACCTCCAAATCACATTGTTCATCACTGATTACTTGCTGTTACAGTAGACCAACAAATAAAAATACCTCTACATACAGGAATGATGCTCTTAAATTCTCACTCTGGAAGAATTGTAATTGTGTAATCGCCACACAAGAACAATTTGTGCAAGAACAAGCCTTATTTTCATTTTCATGAGAACATACATTTGCCAATCGAGAAAGCAGTGCTAAAAAGTTCAATTTTTAAATCTTCCTATGGTTTCCTTACACAATCCAGCAGATGAAGAAAATGGGTGCTGAATGAGTGCATTTGCCTTTACAGCAAAGAGAACACTAAAATAAATGGTCCTGAAAAATGTTTCCTCTATAAAAGTGCTTAGACATTAACTTCCTTCCCTTGGAAAAACTCCTTTTTAAAGCTGACAAAAAATACACATTCAGTTTTCTTTACAAAAACAGAAAGAGGAAAATAGACCTGTAATCTTGGAAATTCTAGCTTTGATGGCATAATGCTAAACAACATTATAATTTGCTTTTTTATGTATTTTTTGTATCTAATTTTCTTCCCACAATGTATTATAATATTATTAACGGGATGAAGTAATAAAGCTTCTTACCACAATAAATACAAGCAAATGTAACATGAAATTTACTTTTTGGTTGGCATTCAATTCTGTATTCACGTATAGTTAGCACATTATTCACTCTGTGGCTTCAGTCACTTAAGTAATTTATATTACTATAATTTGTTGATATTCTGTTGATAAAATTAAACTACACTAAAATTTGGAGCAGGCAACCACTCAAGGGTCTGTTAAAAGACAGGTTTTTTAATAAAAATGCAAAACATTTTATTTGAAAGCTGAATGGAATCTCATAAAAGCTGCAATAATACAATATTTAGTTGATATAAAAGTCTTAATATTTAATACTTTAATATTCAAATGCTTTATGGAATAGTTGATCTGCTTTTGTATGTATGTATGTATGCGTGTATGTAATGTATTTAATGTCCAGAACACTATTAATAGTCAAAATTTTTACAGTCATGAAACTCACTCACAGTACAAATGTAAACTTTATTATAAGCCACTTGGTTCTTCACTGTAATTACATAACAATACATAAATATGTGGAGTTCAAATGCAAGAGCCCAGGTTCTGATCTGTTGTGCCTCTATTCCTTAGCACAGCCAAGACATCTCACAATGGAACTGGGGCCACCTCTTCTAATTCAAAGTTCTCTGTCACAGACTGATCTTGTTTGATCACTGATATAATTTAGAGTATATATAATTTTAATTTATAATTTTAATTTAATTTAAAGTGATTATATAATATAGTAATTATATAATACTGTGATTATAATGATATAATTTAGAATATTATTCTGCTCCTCAAAATAACCAAAAGTTAGAACTGGCTGAAGAAGCACTCCTGTCATGGGCTGCTCTGCTGGCCAGACATGATCAGAGTAGAGGTGAAGGGATATTTTCAGCTGACATCATCACTCCTACCAAATGGCAAGGTGTAGGACCAAAACATCTTCCTGCTTCCAACAAAGAACATATGTATGGTGTACACAGAAGAGGTCTTATGGGCAAATGATTTTATTGCAATTAAACCCATTCAGAGATTATTGCAATTTTTAGGTTACAGTGAATTGGTATTTGCTATTTTACTAGTGCAGACTGGTCAACTTAAGATAATTTTTTAAAATTACTTTTGTTCTGTGTTCACAGGCAAAAGTTGCCTAATGAAGACTTTTCACATTATGTAACAATCTCATTATCATTATATCATTAAATATTATAAGCAAGATGTGGCTTGCAATTCTAGAAATTTACTTTGCTTTTTTAAATATATCTGAAATTAGCAAAACTGTTAATCTGAACTAGTACCTCTTTTTCAAGTTAAAACTTAATATTGAACATTTCCAGAAGAAATGTCAACATGAATTGCTTAAACACACATATGTACACACAGCCTAGACATCTGTTTGTCATATCTATCATCTTACTATGCTAAAATGTTACCAGAACTTTTTTTTACTTACCAGAACTTTGAGAACTTCAGTTTAATTGCCTGCCAATTTAGACCACAAATACAAATGTAAATAAACAAAGTTATACTGACTCTGTATTGTGCTCACTGGTAAGATTACAGGGTTTAATTCTGTCAGAATGTAATCTCATCTTTTTTGAAACCACAATTTAGCATTTTTTCTTACAACTTTCACTGGTTGCTGCTGACTGCTTTGATAAATAGTATTATATACCAATGACTCAAACTCCATCTGCTTGGCTAAAATAATCCTCAGTCTTGAATGCCAGCGATGCAGTCTATGGATTTTCAAATGGAAAGGGTAAATGAAAATCTAGTGTCAGTTAAAGAATAAGCACTAGCCCTTTGTTTTTAGTTAAATAAAGTTAGTAACTTATAAAAAGTTCCTCAAAAAGATAAATATAAATAAAAAATATACAGCAACATCTCTGTCAGTGATGGTACAGCAGACCAAGTATGGAGAACAGCTTCATGCTGTCTACATAAGCGTAAGGAAGTTCAGTCACATAACTGTGTTGGGTTTTTTAGATAAGTCAACTCATTTTTGGCTGTGAGAGAATCTGGCTGCTGTTTTTTTATTTTAAATAGCTCAACAGAGTCAGTAAGAATCACGTAATTCCTTCAAGTTGCCTTGAAGTAAAGGATTGGTGCAGAAAAGTAACACTACTGTACCTTCCATTCCGTATTTGAAAAGCCACAGTGTCAACCAGGAAACACGGCAGAAATAAAATATTTAAAAGACATATAGAAGATGTACATTCACCTATGCCTATCTATTAGTCTCTCTTTGTCAGTGCAAGCTTCTTCCACGGAACATAAAATAACAGCACAGTATTTCCCTCAGAATTTAACTGCACTGCTTCATAGAATATTCTCAGCTTTTTCTAGTCCATAATGTTTTATTTCTTATATTAATCACAACCTCTTCCTTATATATCTGAATCATTTACAGAAATTATGTGAACTCCACTCCTGGTCTGTATGGTCTTCACATATCTACTTAATATCAAGGATAAGCACATTCAAAGTAGAAGACTGCTAAACTGAGTATTTCGTCTCTAAGCAATACTTTGTCAAACACACCTGCAGCTAATGAAATGTAAGAATAGATCTGAAAAATCTCAATTCTTATGAGGGCTTAAATTTTACTACATATGAAAGTCAATGACAGCAGAATCCAGGAAAATCATAATAATTCTAAAAGTTTCTATAATACCAAACTAAAAAAGTTACACTGTAAACAGAGCCTGTCTGTACCACATGACAAAAAAAATCCCCAAGCCTTAAGACCTGCCAGCCAAATTTGGTAGGAAAAAAACAGTAGAGAACTGATTACCTAGAACCTGTCAAACCATACTAAGAAACAAGTGATTATGAAATAAGAAATGTAATAAGGATCCAGCTACATGAATCTGAAAGAGCATGAACACCTAAGCATCAACCTGCTGCAACAGAAAATTCTCATCACCTTTATACACGTACAGGCTGCCAGTGGCTTTGCTTGGCTTCTTTCTAGAAGGTAATCTTGCCACATTTCCACACCCTTGTTAAGATGTGTCTTTTTGATAAAGAACTTCAGAAAATATTTACAGAAAGAGACTGACCTTCACAGTAGTTTCTAACAAGGCTATTTATTGTTTTAGGCCCTAATTTTGTAAACAGAAAAGAGTCGTACTACAGACTCTGTGCGTGTGTGCATTTCATGTCTTTGGTGACTTGTTCTTCCCCAAAAGGAGAACAATTTGGATGAAGAGATATATTTTCAACTTCTGCTGTACTGAGCTGAGAGGAGGAGAAGGGAGAGGAATGGACATACTTTTTTTCTTTTTCTTGTTTTTTTTTGAGAGAGATGAGGGTCAGTGGTGGGAGGGGAGGTTGCTTGTAAGTGCCCTGTGAGAGGCGCAGCACTCAATCAAGGAAACAATTTAGACATATGAGCAGTTACACTGCTGTCAACTAACTGCTGTTATTATGCTGTTTTAACTAAGCATTATTTTTTAAAATTGCTGAATTTATTCACACTGGGATGAATCATGCTTTGGTAAAAATATAGCAGCAGTGTCTCTTCTAGTACTACAACCATAGCTAGCACAATACAACAGGTACACGGCACAGTCATGCTAATAATTTTTGTGTAACTTTTTTTGTAGTACCAAAAAGTATAATCACACTTATTTAAGATCTTGCTTACTTGGTAATGTTTAGAAATACTTTTAGAAACACTTCTAAAGTTGAGAACTTCAACAGAGAATGTTTTATATGAATGGAATTCAGTATTTGATTCCTTTGTTCACTCTTTACAAACTGTATAATATAAATTTTGTCCCAAACCTGTACTTTCTCCTTCTCAAAGACAAGACAGACTCTGTTCTATCACAATTTTCAGTAGCAACTTGCATTTTTTTATGCTTATACTGAACACATTCCAGTATGAAGTTGTCCATTCTGAATACTACAAGTGACAGTTCTGAGTACTGGAGTATGTCTGAGCTTTTATAAATATCAGTTTATATTTATTGGCATTTAAGTTTCTCAGTATTTGCAATGCTAATTCTCTTAGGTTAATATATTATGCTAAAGGCTGTTTTTTAGTGAGAAATGTCATTAAAATGATTTCATTTATTTATACTTTTATGCTACATGGCTAACTGCTCATACAACCCATGTTTATGGTTGTGTACCATCCAGCCTTTTGCCACTGGGTGACAGCCAAAGCATGAAAACAAAAGCCTTATTCAGGGAAAGAATTCCCTGCACTGCTATATGAATATCAAGTGAATGATGCAAATCAGAACAGGAGGAGCTTAATAAAACTCTCTTTCTAACCTCCTTCATGTATAAGGAGGGAAATACGCTGAGAATCTTGAAGTAAATATCCCTGTAAGAGAACAGTAAATGCCACAAATGCCGACCTCAACATTAAACTAGAACACTTCATCATAAAACTCAACGATCTTCGTAATTTGTACAATTCTACATCAAAGAATCAAAGACTGTGTTTTCCTTTGATTTTGCAAAGGAATAAGAGGGGAGAAAAGGATCCAAAACTGTCTGAGTTCACAAAAGGAATGATGAAGAGGGACAAAAGAGCTATACAATGCAAGTAATACTCTACTACCAAAAAACTGAGTTTATTTTCATGACAGTAAATGTGTACATTTCCTTTTAGAATAACTCTCTTAATTTAGGCTATTTTTAATGACTTAAGAACAGAAGTAAAAAGAGAGGGCAAAACATAGACCTGTCATGCAGCACTTCAAAATGGTGGTTGTAACTTTGAATTTGAACTTAAACAAAAATCAATTTACTAAAGGTTTTTTTTATTTTTCTTAAAATGTGAAAGCTTTACATTCTGTATATTTTCTTAATATTTTTTTATCTATAGCAAATTTACAGTAAGATGTGACTAACCCACACAGCTCTGTAAAAAGCAAGAAGCAAAAGATATTTTAAATCAGATTAGAATTTACTATATTTGCACCAGAATAACTGAACTGTTTTTCAGTATTTAAAATGCTGTGAATATTAATAACTTACGACATATTTTCAGGTTCCATTGCACAACCTGCCACTGCTTTGTTGACATTCACAAGCAGGGCCTGATTAGTTGCAGTCAGTAACTTCACTATAGGTGCAATTCCACCACATCTGCGGATGGTGCCTCGATTTTCTTCCTCTTGGCAACATTCTCCCAGTGCTCCAATGACATTTATAAGGACCTCTTCAGGCTGATCAGTAAGCAATGTTACCAAAGTTTCTATGGTTTTATATTCCTGAAATCTAAAAGACCAATAAATCCAAAGTTGGTATTTTCAGTGTGTTACCAATATAAGCTTAATTTTATAACTAAAGTATTATTGTACTTGAAGTACAAGTTTTAATTTCTGTATGCAAATCACCTTGCTGAAGAAATCCCAATACAGGTAAACCATTCCAATCAATTACTCTAAGTGTGACATACAGTCTCATTTCTTACTCTACCATTCTAACTACATTTCTACAATTTAGCTAAGAACCTCCTGAGTAGTTTGAGGGTTTTTTTAAACTTGACATGTATATGCAACACCTACAAACAGCTGAAGTCAAACCAGAATACTGGCAATTAATGTGCTATCTTTACTTCCAACACTTTTCCCTGCTATATTAACAACAGCTGGAGTAGTATTGTACCAGACCCTCCTCCACCTCTCTGAACCAAAGGATGGCCCTTACTTTTCACTAAATATGAGCCTTTAGAGAGTTTACCCTGAGCAGTTCTATATTCAGTTCAGGCCTAATACACTGCATTTTCCTGATGTCAGAGCCATAGTTCTAGTACATTTTTATAGCACAATGTTAGATTCCAACTTGTAATTCAGAAATAAGTTGACAGAAATTTGACTTGACTCTTGTACTAATACTTTCCCCATTCTTCATAGAACTTTTGATACAGAGAATCAAAAATATGGGTTTTTAAAGCTTGATGGTCCTATCCTACAAAGAGATGTGTGTTAAACCTCAAAAGATCCTCTTTCAGAACAGGATTTTTTCCTTGGTGCTGGAATATTTTTTAATTTTTTTTTGTTTGCTTTTTTTTGTTTAAAACTTAGGAGATTCTTAACACTTAATAAATACTGCATCTTCCTCTTATACATTTGCTGATACACCCTGATAGCTCCATGTGGTATATCAAGCTAAATCTAACTTGTATATAATCTAATTATCAGAGAAAATTTCTCTGAGAGCACTGAGTTCTTGTTTGTGCTTTCCTCCCAGCCCCTAGCTTCTGGGAATGTCTACTTGAGCTACAAAAACTATTTTCCAGGAATCAGTTTCTCATGTGGCTTTTCTTTTATACAAAAAAATATTAGTATTTCAGAGATTTTTACTGCAGAACTAGATGTTTCAATAAAAATTAATCTTTCCAAGATGGATTATCAGCATAATAATTAAAGTAACTGAGAAATGAGAAACTTTTGTTTTTCATCATCCAGACTTTTGCTTAAAGAGAAATTTTTCTCTCCTTGTTCACTGTAATTTGGAAGTATCCCTACAACTCTTTTTTTCAAGAGTATACATCAACCGCATGAAAAAAAAAAAGAGCAATAAAGTAAACAAATAATTTTAAAAAACAACAAAACAAAACTGAATTTTGCTGGCATATCAACTTCTTCACAGATGGAACGCTGTGAGCTGGCTGTGCAGCGGGGAGGCTGCTCTCAGACAGAGCTGCTGGCTCGGGCCATCTTGTGTCCAGGAGCAGTAGGGCCGCTGCCACGCCAGCTGCACCCGGAGCTGCACAGGCACAGGCACAGGGACAGGCACAGGCTCAGGCTCAGGCACAGGCACAGGCACAGGCTCAGGCACAGGCACAGGCACAGGCACAGGCACAGGGACAGGCACAGGCTCAGGCACAGGCACAGGCACAGGCACAGGCACAGGGACAGGCACAGGCTCAGGCACAGGCACAGGCACAGGCACAGGGACAGGCACAGGCACAGGCTCAGGCACAGGCACAGGGACAGGCACAGGCACAGGCTCAGGCACAGGCACAGGCACAGGCACAGGGACAGGCACAGGCACAGGCACAGGCACCGGCACCTGCCCCGGCTCACGGCTGAGTCAGCACATCTCAGCAGCGACCTCCAGGTACAGGAAATACTCTGGAACACTTCAGAGATAATTAAGTGCCCCTGCAGGAGCTAGCAGGGTTTGTTAGTTCTAGCTTCATGCCAGACTCAGGCTCATCCCTCCAGGTCTGCTTAGGCGTTTTCATATTATCCTCACTCCCTTTTCTTTAATGCCCTCCCATCTTGAGTTTGGCCAGGGCTTACTGCTTCAGACTCAGTACTACCTAACACGTGAATTCAGCTGGAGCTGTGCCGGGCTAGTAACCTTTGTGGAGCATCAACCACTTGCCAAAGATATGCGAGTAGCCCAACAAAAATCTGTTTGCAGTTGGACAGAATTATTGGCTACAGCTATACTAATAAATAAAACAGGCTAGGGCTCATTCTCTAGCCCTGAGGATAAGAAGCACAACATAGCATCCATATGGCTAAAATCTCCTATCCTCACAATGCAGGGTGGCCTCACCCATTCTGCCTAATGGGAACAATCTGTTGCCTGCACCGTTCCCAAGGAGTGTCTGGGCATTGTCTGGGAGAGCATGTGCTGGCAAACTGTGTAAGGGACTGTGCTGGCAGTTAAACAGTATGGATAATCCTAACATAGAGCCTGAAACCTGAAAGATTTGGCCCTGTTTAGTTTACTAGTACAGAGAGAGCCATTCCGTCTGTCTCATCACTGATTGATCCAAAATCAGGATACCTCTGCACAAAGCTTAAGTCCACAGAAAAGAAGGATACATCCATATGAAAAGTTAGGTGCAATTAATAATGCAAAAAAAAGCAGTAGGTCAGCAGCAGAGGAAGTAAAGACCATAGGTCTATATACCAATAGTTTGGGAACTCATTTAAGACAGTAAAAAGGCTGAATGTAAAACCTGGAAATCCTCCTAATTTTTACCCAGTCTTTATCTATGATTATCTACTTATCCAGCAAGGTACACTAAATTAGGGCAGCAGGAAGATGTTACCCCTTACTAATACTCCTTCTAACCTTTCCACATGCTCTACATACAGAGCAGCATAATTTCGGCAGGAAACTTAGCACATATATAGTGGAGCCAGTTTCCTTTTTTTAGGTAAGGTGCGTGAATTTGTTATATTAATTTTAGATGAGAGGGTAAAGTGTTCTTGATCATTAATCTGCTTCATGGAAGGCAGAGAGTGACAGCTCCTACTGTCACATTCTCAAATAAATACTCAGAACCCTGGTACTGAGAGGTTGTTGATACTCACAGCAGAACTCTCATCAGTTAATTCCACTCATTTAGAAGCTGGGTCTCTAGACTAAGCTACTTTTCTGAGCCCCTTCTGTAGTCAAGAAGAGAGGCATCTAGGCTAGTAATCCTAGACTCCAGTACATTTCTAACATGTATCAGATATCTACCCTCCAATGAAATAATTTGGGCTCTGTCTCTCTTGATGTAAAACATTAAAGTGTACTAAGTACTCTCTCTACCATGCAGCAGTGATTCTGGCTTGTAAGCTACAGACAGGAGGGGGGACATCAGATATGCCACGTGTCAAATGTTTACTATGTGCTAGTACACCTCCTGACTTAGAGTCCCATAGCTTAACTAGAGGCACCACCTGCCTTCACTGACTGTTAAGATTCTAGGAACTTAACACTGTCTCCACTCTACCCTGATGAGGTCAGGTGGCAATTTTTAAATACTATAACACCTAAGTTGAAAGCCCAGCTGATTATAAAAACTGATTTTGAAGAATTATGACACAACAGTTTTGAAAACAATAGAGGCCCATAAAATCAAAACATGATAATGTAAGAAATGCTTGTAAAATTAAATTGTTACTTTAACACATTTTCTCTACTGATTGCACATTTCCAGATTGCTCCTGTCACAGCTGCCAAAAGTTGTTTGTTTTCACTTTTATCAAGCAGAGCAGATAGTGGTTGTAGACCTTCATGTTTTCTAACCAGGTCACGTATTTCTTCATCTTCTGCACACTATAAAAAAATACATATTAAACATATATATCATGTAAAAGTCTGTAAGATTATGTCTTCAAAAGCTAGCTGTATTTCATTGTAACTAGTAAAAGCTAATAGAGAAGAAAACATAAATGTTGTATTCAAGTATCTGAATATGCTAACAACTCACTGAGAGAGTGACAGTAAACTGCCGCTGTGTATGTAGCAGTGCTTATACTGTCACATTGTCCTCTTTAGGGGCAAACAAAAAAAAAAAAAAACCAAAGCAGCTCTATGCACAGTATGCCTCACCACTCTCCACTGGTTACCTCTGCAATTTAATGCTTGTACACATAAAGAGTAAGTAGGAACCTAATTATAATATTAAATATGGAGCTAAAATATTCAAAACATTTCTATAATTTTTTACACATTAAATAGTGAAATTAAGAAAATTTAAAACTGACAATGACATGAAAACAAAGGGCTAATGCTGGTTCTGATCTACTGATTATAATAAAATTACCTTAAATATGGCACTTGCACAATGCATCTGGAGCTCCTCATGTTCACTACTCAGATTTTTCACTAGGTTCTCAACCATGCCTTCTGTTCTTATTGCAAGTCTGTAACTTGGCTAAAAAGATAAACTGCATCTTTTAAATCCTGCATGTTAACAGTTAATAGGTCACAATAATAATACAATGCTACAATTATAGGGTTTGATATTGAGAAGCCTTGTCCTATATGTAAGCACAAGTCATCATTGCCTTGGAAATACTACTGATGATCTCAGAGGTAAGCAAATACAGACATTCTCTGCAGTGCTCTTCAAATCACCTGTAAACCGAGGTACTGCACTGCCTATCCTGTAGCCACTTGGCTTATGAAGAATGCAGAATATTCTGAAAGGGGTCCAGACTCCCTGCTCAGACCCAAGAAAGCAAAAGAAGGTTCAGAATGGGATCAAGAAGTACCCACTCACTTCATGAAGAACCAGCAGCCAAAACAACAGATCTATTCCTAAAACAAGGTTAGAAAAACATGTTCTTAGAATTAACATTTTTAGTGATATTGTCATCCAAATTTAACCCACAGGAATTGTAATGGGATAATTTTTTAAGTGGGGGAAACATCTGTGTAAGAAATGCATTTGGTGTTCCTTCCAAGTTAGGCCATATAAGAAACCCTCAAAAATGACACCTTCTCAATACATACTTACTGAACATAAAACCTGCCAGGTTTGTGTCTCATGGAACATGCATTAATTTGTGTAAATCAAGAAGCCAATTTTTAACAGACAAAGTGTTTAATAATGTAAAATCTCTTTTAAAAATATGTCCTTTGTGCCTCAAATTCACCAAGACAAATTATGTATATTATTTTATCTGAAATGCAATACACCTCAAGTTCAAATGAAGATAATCATAAACAAATAGAATAATTTAGGTTGGAAAATACCTTTAAGATCATTGAGTCCAACCATTATCCCAGCACTGCCAAGTCCACCACTAAACTGCATCCCTACGTGCCACATCTTCACATCTCTTAAGTAACTCCAGGGATGGTGACTCAACCATTCCCCTGGGCAGTTCGTTCCAGTGCTTGACAACTGTTTTGGTGAAGAAATTTTTCCTAATATTCAATCTAAAACTCCTCTGATTCAACCTGAGGCAATTTCCTCTGATCCAATTGCTTGTTACCTGGGAGAAGAGAACAACCCCACCTGGCTCCAACTTTCTTTCAGGTAGCTAGAGCAAGTGATCAGGTCCCCTCTGAGCCTCCTTCTCCTCTGGCTAAACTCCCCCAGCTCCCTCAGCTGCTTCTCACCAGCCTTGTGCTCCAGACCCTTCCCCAACTCCATTGCCCTTCTCTGAACACACTCCAGCACCTCAGTGTTCTTTCTGAATTGAGGAACCCAGAACACAGGATTTGTCTAGCACAGGAGGATGATCACTGCCCTGGTCCTGCTGGCCATATAATTGCTGATCCGGGCCAGGATGCCATTGGCCTTCTTGTCCACCTGGGCACACACTGGATCATGTTTAGCCCTCCAGATCTTGTCCTACCATGCAGTTTTCCAGCCACTCCTTCCCCAGCCTGTAGTACTGTGGGGGTTGCTGTGACCCAAGTGCAGGACCTCTCACTTGGCCTTGTTGAACCTCATAGCACTGGCATTGGCACATGGATCCAGCCTGTCCAGAGCCCTCTGCAGAACCTTCCTGCCCTTCAGTAGATTGACACTCCTACTCCTGGTGTGCCTGCAAACACTGAGGTTGAGGGTGCCCACAACCCCTTCAAACCAGGTCATTCATAAAGATATTAAACAGAATTGTCCCATTAACGTAATCCCTTACACGGTTATGGTAAAAAAATATTTGTACTCAAATTTAAAAACTGAATCTACTCAAAGCTGCAAAATGTGCTACAGTAATCTGTGGAAAAATCACATATATTCCTTTCTTCTATTTGCAACGGATCAGACCCAATACACAAGGACACTGTAAATCATTCTGCCCTGCACTGCC
This sequence comes from Motacilla alba alba, assembly GCF_015832195.1. Taxonomy (NCBI): domain Eukaryota; kingdom Metazoa; phylum Chordata; class Aves; order Passeriformes; family Motacillidae; genus Motacilla; species Motacilla alba. The sequence goes on along the minus strand of NC_052017.1, from coordinate 15,779,594 downwards.
TTGGATCTTGTTGGCCACACCTGCAGGTTAGTTTGGTAGAATTTAAATGCATTGCTTAACCAGAACACAGCACCTTAGGTTGCCAAATCTGTAAAGTATGATGAAAAAAATAAGAAAAAAAAGAAAGTGATTAAGGCTTTCATTTCACATTTTTTCTTTCATGTATTACTCCTAGCCTTTTCAGTAAAAAATACATGGTTTTTACTTCAATCCAAGCTGTGACCTTCTCAAAACCACTTTGATTACATAAAGCATCTACTTCCTGATGATCCCATCAGGATCATAATTGACGTGATTTAAGTAACTGTAGAATGTAGTATTTCCTATTAGTTGTGAATTTCTTTAATGCTTAGAAATACCTTAGCTGTATGTGTTTACTCACCTCTGAGGCACATTCTTGTAGTGTCCCCACTATTGGGATTAAGATGTTTGCGTGTGAGCATTTGAGCCATCTAGCTAGTAATGGAATGCCACCAGCTTTACGGATTGCTTTCTTGTTTTTGGTGCTTTTGCTGCAGCTCCAGAGTGCCAAAGCTGCACAGCGCACTGTTTCAGTGTCTTTGGCTTGGTATGATGATCTCACCGAAATAGATTCCAACAGCTCAACCTAAAAAAAATACCAATTTCTTAATATCTACAGGAAACTTTGATATCATGCTGCATTCCAATTATGACAAACAGTACAACTGATCATGATTACAACACGTGATGTATTTTTTCAGCAAAAATATGCATATGACAAGAGTACAAATTCTAATGTCTGCTTACCAATCTCTTGATTCCTCCATATTTCCTTACTGTCTTTCGTGCTCGTTTAAATCTAGCAACATTGGCAATTGTTTCAGCTGCTAAACACTTTAGATCGGTATCTGGAGAGTCCAGTATTTTCACCATGATCTCTAAGCCTCCAAGATCTGCAATTGCATGTCTGATCAATATATTTTGACTAATTTCCTTCAGGATTTTTAATGAACCAGTCTAAATAATGGGAAACGATAGAAGTTAAACATTATTTAGGTATATAAAAACATTCACATTATTTTAAATGATGGGTTATTAAATTTTTTCTTTATATTTAATCAGGAGAAAAGAAGGAAACTGAAAGTCAAAGACATAGATGTCTTTCTAAAAAATCTGAAGAAAACAAGAAAAGACAGAAATGAGAAATCAATTTTCTTTACACTCTGTAACTCTGAAACTCAAAAAAATATTCTAATAAAAAAGGCATATTCATTGCTCTATTTGACAAAGCTCATTACCTGACATTTAATTTCTTCTGTATCAAGTAAATTAATTAACACTTCAAGACATCCAGTGTCTTTGATGGCCAGCTGACACGTTTCTTCAGACAAATTGAAATCCCTCATTGAACACAGTGCAATTACAGTGGCTGTTGGATCACCTCCCTAAAATAAAGCAAATAATTAACAAATATGTAAAGTGCATTTAATATAAAACTCAATCACTTCTAGTCGTGCTAGTAAAACTACTACTAAAGAAGAACCATTAGACTATTTTGACTTTATAGTGTTCAATAACACAAACATTGTAAGAAATGGAATTATTGATAAAGACTGTAAATGGCATAAAGATTCAAATGAGTGAATAGCTCAGGTGGAAAATTATTAACTTGGCTTGCTGTGAATAGACCAAATTGAATGTTCTTCTAAACATTCAAGCTCTATTGAATAAGATAAGCGAAGATAAGCTCTATTTCAGTCACTGCAACTAGACTTAAAGAAAAAAATCAAAGAACACAACATAGGAAGTTAGGACATATGACAGTGGATTCTTTTAAACCTGTAATATAGGTTCACTGTCAATAAAATCAGGGATGAACCAACCTGTATGGAAATTAGGAGATCTGAGCTGTAGCTGCAACAGAAGCTGGAGTGAACACTGCCAGCTGGTACTAATGTGGAAGCTACAACTTAAGAGTACCTAGTAAATCAAACTACAGCATCCACCTCCTGCATTCCAGGGAAGATTTGGCTCCCATCCTGATCTGAGCTGTGCTGTCCAAGCCCATCTCTTCTAAATGAGAGTTTTGAATCTGTAAAGGATTTTTAGTCAACCCTTCCCAGAGGAAATGTTCTCCTGAATTGTGGGTATCATAATGAAACACAGAATATCACAAAACTGAGTAATGTTTGCTAATATAAAACAGGTAGATCTAACAAAACCAGAACTTCTGAAGCATATTTCTTAAATGTAAACAGAAACAGTATGACAGACACAGCACAAAAAAAGAATTTAAATTTAACACGCTCTTTAGGTTGTTATAAATGTAGTAAAGAATCACAAGTGAGAAAACACATTCAAAAAGAATGTGAGAGAACTACTTCATAAAGTTTCAGACCAGTAGTTTACATCAAACAAAACACTTCTGCTGATCAATGAAGTATATATTCATAGTGCTTCATAATTTTTACCTACATTTCTTTTAACAACAGATACCACAAAATTTCCCCACAAATGTGGTTAAATGTAAAGGTGATTTTTAAACATAGTGTCCTAGAGGAAGATGCCCCCAAACTTTTTAAATTCTATTTTTAAATCATATTTATCATCTTGACTTCAGCAGAATGAAATGTGTCTTGCTTTAATAACATGTTTTCATCTACTTTGAAAAACTGCCCTAGAGGAAAATATAATGTAACAATTTCTCAAATGTTTTCCTAGAGTAATCAGTCTATCCACACTTATAAAATTCTTAATTATTTTTTAAAAAGTCCCTACAATTTGATTACAAAACTACAGAGAATATTCTGCAGCTCAGAAAAACTAGCAGCTATCCTTTTATGAAATCTGTGGCCTTTTAACAGATTAGACTTTGATATTTACTTTGCTTTGTTTGATAAAAAATTTGCAACAGGCGTTTTAAAAAAAAAAAGTCTTTTTATTATTTTACATAACTGTAAGAAGTATAGTGTTAACCTGAAAAGTGATGTCTCTCCTTCTGAGAACTGCTTCTCCTACAGTGAAAGTGCATTTATACATAACACAGTAGTCCTTAATTCCCTTATCTTACATGTATAATGGTTAGCATATGATATTTAATATGGACCAAGTTTCTAAAAAAGAAACTTTTAATTTTCTTATAATGAATAAAAAATACAACCGTATATTATATATATGCATTTTATTTTTTCAGCTTTAAAAATAAACACACCACTTTAAGTGTTTTTAATGTAAAACCACAATAAAATATTTTTCATATGTGCTGAAGCATCAGTTCTACAAAATAAGAAATACTGCTGATGGTTTCAACAATTATTTTTTGTTTCTTGAAGTTATCATTACAGTAAGTCTTGTAGTAGTTACAGCATAGATTTTAACATGCATGGAAATAGTTACCTCTCCATTAAGTTGACATAAAATCTGCATCATGTTGTTATACCATTTGAAATCTGATATGTTGGAAGCAAAATAGATTCTACTGGCAGATCAACAGTCAATTTGAAGGCTTGAAATTAAACACAGACTTATTTTAAAATGTGCCTTTCTTCCTATATATCAGTACAACACATATATCCATGAAAATCAACCAGTATCACTGTTACACTACAAGTAAAACATCTTCTTGCACTGAATGTGTAATGTCTCTGTTACAATCCTCAAGCTCACAAATGGGAACAACTGAGAACTGCAGAACTACTGACAAATACTTTAACATCAAAATAAATTTTGATAAAGCTTAATGAAAGACTGAGTACTGCAGTACTCCGTATGTATAAACTACATAATATGCTGGATCAAGGCAATTTTTCTACGCTAGTCAATCTCTAAGCACACTGAGTTTTGTCATGGTTTAAATACTAGTTCCAATTTTTCATCTTAGTTTATAAAACATACAAGCTGCAGCTTGTTAAGACATGACTTATGGACAAGTATAACTGAGTTATGGAATGATTCCCTGACCCACTTCCTGAATCTTCTGGCATTCTTTAGCTCCAGCCTGGCAGTATGTAAACCATACAGATTAATATAAGTAAAGCCTGTGGAAAATCACAGGCATCACAACATTTCAAAACATTAATACTGGACTACAACAATGCACAGAAGCTGCACTGTTTTAGTTGCAGATTAATACCTTGACCCTGACCCTACACAGTGGCAGAAGTGACACATATGTCATGACCCTGATACAGTGAGTTTAAATTGTCATATTTTACAAAATTGAAATGAAATGAGTTTCCAAACAAAAGGATGTCCATTATTTTCTCCGTGAAGCAAGAGGTTTTGTTAGGCAAGCACTGATTCCCTCTTGAAAACTCTTCCAAGACATGTACCCGTTCTGTTAGCTTGCCTTTTCTGATTCACAGAAATTGGATTCTACTGTAGAGGAGGCAAAAGTCTAACAGTTCATGTGCAAACATATGAACTTTTACTTCCTTGGACTACGAATAACAGAATATTTTCCTAGTAACTTCTTAAACCTCAAACTTGGAAAGAAGTGAAATGGTGACCCCAAAACCACAGAAAACCTGGCCAAGGTAATATATAATACTTTAACAGTGCAAGTTTATCTTCTACTCCATTGTGAAATTTTCAGTTTAGGAGTGTATTTCTTCCCCAGATGCATCTGGACAATTTTGTAAGGACACTTCATCTGAGGAAAATAAAGCATATATGTGTTTTAAAAGAACATGTAGAAATTAGAAGCAAATTGAATGAGAAAGGAAATTTAATCTAGGATTAAATTTTAAAAAGAAAAAACCCTACACAAACAGCACTACTGTTAACAGTGACATAACACTGTAAATCCTGACTGGAGACTTGGAGATGAGATAATTGCTGTCCATAAAATAGATGTGCTACTGAGCTTGTGTGACAGTGTCAGACCTGCCTAAGCAATTCTGACTTTGCCTAGTACTTGGCTCAGAAAGAGGCTAAGAACCTTAATGCTATTACAGCCATTTTAATTTTAGGTATCCAGCTAACTTAGGAAACCAGTGGATGTGAATCTGAGGAGAAAAGTTAATGAGGTTGAACTAGGAAGGACTGTTGCCTCTGCAGACTGCTGGAGAGGCTGCATAGTGTTGAAGCTTCAGAAGCACTGAACAGACAGAAGAGGCAGTGTCATTTCAAACTAGCCAAAAAAAATTTTGCAAGGAAAACAAAATTATAGCAATAGTTTATGAAAACCTAAGAGACAGGTGTTCTCTGGAGAAACAAAACAAACTTAGAAACGGGGCTTTGTGAGAGCATAGGAAAAACAAATATGGGTGAAGACGTGGCTGAAGCACAGGCGTGCTTCTGGAATAAGTGTGTAGAGTGAGCTGTGATTCAATTGAGCCTAGAGCAATGAGGAACACTTAAAAACAACACAGAATGTTGCTCTCACTAGTTAAAACTCTTGCTACCTTTCAGACACAATCACACCCTAATTATTTAGGAAACATAACAATTTGATTATCTACTTTATGAATATAAAATCTGAAGTCATATTGAGACAATTGTGGCAATTTACTACTATTTTAGAGGTACTACAGTTATGGTGTCAAAGCTATAGCTCATTAATTTCATTACATGCTTTCGTCATAGACTACAACCCTGCAGAAAGGGGAGAATCACACTTAAGTTATTTTACATTCTTTTCCTATGCCCTTTATTTTTCATCTACCAATTCTTCTTTCTCCTGTTTTACTGAATTCTGTTTACTTTTTTTTCTTTTTTTTCATCTCATCAGCTATGAAACTCTAAGGAATGTGTGACCCTGTGAACATTAATTAAACCTTCACTACACAGAAATTCATCAGAGTTGGTATCGGTGTTAATGGTCAAAATTCAACTGGTTGTTATGAATTTTATATGTCTCTTGGGATAAAGAATGATTGCATGGTATTTTGAACAGGGAGCTATTCCAATGCTTCAAAGTTGCCAATTATAATAATAATTTGAGAGTTCACCATTTGCCAAATATTTCCTACCTAGTAAAGTTATCATAAAAATATTTCTTTTTCATGATCAGCACTATCAAGGTTGTTAGGAAATACAAATCTTAACTATAAATTGAATTTTTCACATATTTTTATTTCCTTTTTTTTCCCCAGTAACCACATTCTTTACTGAATTTTAAGATAAAATCTTGGCTAATACTGGAAGATGGAACCAAGGGATATTCATGAACAGTAGAGAAGAGTGATATGAAGGCTGGCAGGTTTGCCAAGGCTGACGGGTGAGCCAAACATGTGCCATGAAACATTAGCAGGTGGCACATGATTATGTCACATACATTTGGTATCTTCTGAAAAACAAAAATCTTACCCAAACTAAAGCAGAGTCTATTTTTCATCTTTACCTTTCCATCCAGTTGAAAATCTCCTCCAGATTAGCCCACCATATACTTTCATAAGGAAGGGAAAAGATTCGTTGTTAGATATTTTACTAATAAGGTGAGTTGGTCAAAGTGGTCAGTCCTGAAAAAGGGCCTTATACAAAGCTACTACATGTACAAAAATATTTTACATGCACTTACATATGCTTATTATGTATTTACTAGCTAAAACATAATCTCGTGTTAGTCTTGCCAATAAGATATTATAAAGAAAAAAACATTTCACTCTTGTCCACAGATTGTAGAAAAAGCTTTGATGTGCAATATATGTCCTACACAGATTAAAGACTTTTACTCCTGCTATTAGATCCTAACATTTGTATCCATCATACACACAGGGCCAGATTTCAAGACTATGGGAACATCTATAAACAACAGAGATTTTAGACTTTTCACTATAAACAGTTAGCATTTGAAGACCCATTGCATTTCTTAGGGTGGGATGTTCACGTCTTTTTCTGAGGTCCTGCACATTAGAATAAAATAGAATTACTTTCCTGCTAATCCCAAAATGCAATTGATTTCTTAATACATGGCTCATGAAACTGATTCAAATTTTTATAATGAGCACCAGTATAATCTTAATAATACGGAATGTTTCCAATACCATTATAATTTAAGAGAGCTATACTTTTTCATGATGAAGTTCAAAAATACTGTCTGTCCTCTATTGCTGTAAATTTTGAGAAAAATCTACAAGCCACATCAATGGCTTCACAAGCACCATAAATTTATAACTGGTTCTCATAAAAGAGTTGCTCCTACATCAGCTCCTAAACCACACAATTCTCATTAGCACATGGACACCTGGGAGCTGCTGCTCAATGCTACTCTCAGGGAACATCCTCCCTGGCTCCCGTGCAGTGCCATAGCCTTTCTCCAGCTCCTGGGCCTGGCACAGAGCACCAACAGCTAGGGAGAGACAGTAGATTTGTCCATCTATGATTCCAAAGTAGTAAAGAAACAAAATGCTGTTCTGGGAACAGGTCTTTTGCACTGGAGTAATTCCAAACAGATATGAAATAAAAGAATATATTACATGAAGTGCGAGATTTGACTGGTTTCACTAGCATAATCCTGAAATATAGCCAAAAGTAGAATGACTGTCCACATAAGAAACTGAAAGATGAATTCTGTAACTGATATGGTCCTGCAGAACTCTACTCATCCTCATCCTGGCATAGGCGTACATCTGAATCATGCCCTTACAGGGAACCAAAGTCAAACAGCACAAGGGCTTAAGCGATTAAATATTTATTCTGGGTATTGGCATTATTCCTGGCACAGTCACCAGCCCAATTCACCCATTAACAGCTCAGTTTTATCATAAAACTGGCAATAGTCAGTGCTCAACTGTGGGCAGCACAAAGCCCAGCTCTCATCCATGTTTTTTCCCTTTTTTTTTTAATTGAACAGCCCCAGATGTGCCACAAAGAAGACTCTGCATTTCTACCTGATGTTCCCCATTTCTAGTAAAAGGATAATTGAAAAAGATGACCCCTTCGTCCTACTCCCGAAATTTTTCAGATGTAAAATGTAGTCCTTCCTCTAGAAATCCAATTCTTCAGAAGTGCCAATTTAATAAATAATGTCAAATCTGAAGTAGGCTGGGTGAATCTCACTGTTACAAACACCAACAGAGCACCTCATTCCCATTTTATCTACTCTGGCCCCAAAGGATGTCTAACACAAGGCCATCACCCAGCTCACTGATCTATTTTGTTACTCTTTGTTAAGTCGATGGGGAGTCATGGCAGGAACACACATGCTCCACCTCCTGCTTCACAGCTCTGGGAAGCCTGAAGGTAGGACAAGGAGCCAGACCACAGAAGCAGCTGCTTCCCAGCGGAACAATTCCAACATGGATACTCTTTCCCAGAAAGGAAAGGGAGTGGAGAAGGGCAAAAAGTCAGAAGGGAATTTCCCCAGCACTGGAATTTTCTCTCCATGAAGAGGAATACAAGTACAGAGCCCACAGGCACAACTCACAGGATCTTGCAAGTTTGCTTTATACAAATAGCAACCATCTTTTTAATATTTAATGACAATCTAACATTATATAAAAATTAGGTATCTTTCAGGTTTTATGGGATTTTCTTGTTTGCAAATTGATCTTTTACAGAGTCTTGCTGAATTGTGATTCCCATTAACTTACACCGACATTAGAAAAATCATTGCATCTACAAATTATTGCATTTTCTTGGTATCTCGATCAACTATTCTTTAAGGCATTTCATTAATTTTTTCAGATGGGCAAACAACACAAGCCCTTTGAAATTTGTACTTCTATATAAATATGCTTGTAGATACTTAAATAACACAGTCATAAATTTATTTTCTCTTACGTTGCATGTGTCATGAACACTTGCCTACATGAACAACAAGAATGCCAAAAAATCTCCCAAGTCTGGCCAGAAGTGCAGTATTTATACTTGAATTAAAATGAATTCCATGTGCAAGCTAAAGTAGCACTCCATCAATAAAACATTTCAACCACTGTCTGTGGTATGGCACTGAGGCATCTCTTTTCAGCTTTATCTGACACTAGGGAGTTCTTGCTTTATGCAGCTAAGAATGAACATGGAACTATTTTCACAGAACTATTTTATCTTCAAATACATAGTTTAATTTATATCTAACTTAAAGAATTATTGGAAGACTCAGGTGTGCATGAATATGTAAAGAAGTATATATTTGAATTTTCACAACAAAACTTTTTTGTATTATTGAAGTTTATATCATAAACTTATTAATGGGTACTCACTGTCTGATCAAAAATGCTGCCCTGTCACTTCCTAGTTCTAAACCATCATGTAATTTTGTCAATAAAGTCAATTTTTAAAACAGAGGTGCATGAAAAATATACTTTCCTGTTTGTCATTCTCACTCTTCTTTCAGAATGGTTTTATGTAAATGTAGATATGAATTTAAATACTGATTTAAGTCCAATACTAAAATCTAAACCCAACCATATGAAGAATCTAGAGAAGAAAGGGAGTTTGAGAATTAAGTAATCAGGAGAGAAGAGCCTTGCCAGTAAAGAGGGTGGTACATAAATGGGCCAATTAAAAGATTAGTGGGAATTCATCAACAGTAATGAATTTCAAGTATCTTCTCCAGGACGACCTTGGATCTTTACTAAAACGTAACATGGCTGTTTCTCTGAGCTCTCAGAAAAGTACGAAGAGTTGCTTCATAACACAGAAAGAAGCAAGCTATTAGCAAACTGAAAGGTTTGAAAACCTCCTGTTGAACTGTAATTACACATGAGTAGGAAGAATTCTATAATGCAAAATGTGAACATGCTGTGTTCAGCATTAGGAATAGCTGAGCAAGTTACACGCTCAAAGTTACATTTGCAAAGGGTTATTTTGCCATAGCCAAAATGACAAAAATACAGAGGTCCAACCTAGAAAAGATAAATGAACACAAGCTTGTATTACCCGTGTTTGTCTGTGTCTCTTTGCCAGGTCCACTAGCAAGGTCCCACAGACATGAACTGAAAACAAGCAGCGTGAGTACTCTGAATACATTTTAAAAGACTGAGTTACTCTTCTACAATACTTAAAAGGACTGTCAGGAGCCATAATTTTGCTTATTCTTCCCAAGTAATTAACTGTAGACTCACACAATCATAAAGGTTGGAAAAGATCTTCAGGATCATCAAGTCCAACCTTTGACTGAGCACTGCCATGTCAACTAAACCACAGCACCAGGGGCCACATCCAGTCATTCCTTGAACGCTTCCCCGGATGGTGACTCCACTGTTGTGGTAACTTCCCTGGGCAGCCTGTTCCAATGCTTAACCACCCTGTCAGTGAAAAATTTTTCCTGATGTCCAGCCTGAACCTCCCCTGGCACATCTTGAGGCCATGTCCTCTTGTCCCATCTCTGGTTGCCTGGGAGAAGAGGCTGACCCCCACCTGGCTACAACCTCCTTTCAGCCAGTTGGAAGGAGTGATGAGATCACCCCTGAGCCTCCTTCTCTCCAGGCTAACAAGCCCAGCTCCCTCAGCTGCTCCTCATATGACTTGCTCTTTCTGCTGCACCAAAAGCCAACACCATTATTTTATCTGTCGGATGTGTATTCTCTGTAGTTACACTCAAAAAAATAAATAAGCCAGCGCTTTTATTAGCAACTTAACAGAACATAAATTCCAGTATGAACTTGTAAAGGAACTTCTCCTGAGGGGAAAAACATAATTAGAGTTTTCCAGAATAGTACAGGGTTGTTGGGGTTTTGATCTGTTTCAGACATATTCAGAATTCTAACTATCTATATTTATAGGTTCCAAAAGATTTTCAACAAGTCTGTGTAAAAACGTTTTCTTGGTTTGTTTTAGAAGATGCCTGTTTATCATACATTTTCCTGTCCACTAAAGCATCTATCCAGACACAAGACCATGTTAGAATTATTTCAGACATGCATTAATCACAGTTGATGAAAGACTTTAGGCAACTATTCAGTTTTAATAAAAACTCTTGAAAGTTATTATCCACATAAAGAAATCTCTTGGAAAGTTTCATACAAAAAGCAAAACAGAAACCCAATAATTAATAAAGAGATTATGCCATCTTACGTTTTAAATAACACTGAACAGATGGTTTAATCTAAAGGGCTATATAAGCCAAAAATAGCAGATTAAAAAGAAAGTGCGTGATAGGAAAGTCCACAGTTCCAGGATTTGAAAATACTACACCACAGGGCTATACTAAAGTATAAGGAAAGAGGAAAGGATAAGGAACGGGTCTGGTCTCCTCAAATGTAACTTTGTTACCTTTTATACAATTTATCAGTGCTTACTTACTTTCACATATTTTGTAAGTTTTTGAATTCCCCAGTATTCTGCTGACAAATCGGTGCTTCCTTCCTGACGACGTACAGGCTGTTCATCTTCTTCAGTCTCTGAGGAACTTTCACCATCATCTTCAAGGCTGATTGATGCTTTACTAAAAATAAATAAACAGAATCACCAACTTCAAATAGTAATAAACTATAATATGGACAAGCATATTTCAAACAGGTATGACAACACTGTCTAACAACTAGAAAAATACAACTAACATTACCAAATGGTAAGTATAGTGACAATTACTGTGGATAGGGAAAATAAAAATTAAAAAATTGAGGAAGGAAAAATAACTCATCCATACCCTTTTGAAGTTTCTTGAATTTTAACTGTTTTAGATTTGCCACTGGCTTTCTTTTTTGTAGTCAGAGGTACAGCTCTACTTTTCCCTTCTTCATAGTCTTTTTTTGGAATCTTGTCACTACTGGATTTGAGTTTATTTAAAAAAAAAAAAAAAGAACACAAATTATTTTTTCTAGAATATTCTTCAGCATACTGTGAGTCAGAAAACTCCTAATTGTCCATGCATTAACAGTTTTGAATGGATGAAGAGCTCAATAAATGTCTCTGATTGTTTTTTGAACTCACATAAACAAATTAATTTACTACTTTCTGGCAAAGAATGTGAGTGCTTAGCTATGTGGCATATGAAGACATCTCTCCCTTTGTTCTGAACTGATCTCACTGGCTCATTTTCATTTGATGCCCTTATTTTTGTCCTAGAACAGACAGTGACTATCTGTTTCCTATTTACCATCCCCAGACCGGAGTTTCTGTATCTTTCTTCTTCTCCTCTAGTCATCTTATTTTCAGGCAATTTTGTCTGCCTAGTTCTTCCACACACTTAGATGTTCCACAGCTTTGATCATGCTGAATACAACATATATTATTTTCCTCATATTCCAAAAAACTCCTAGTTCTAACTGGCCACAATCTTCAGTGCTTTTTTTGTCCCAAAATGACAATGTTGTGAAAGCAAAATGTCTTTTTGAGCCTGAGCTGGTCACTCTATCACAGTAACAAGAAAAAAAAGAGAGTATTACTTATGATTGCCGTCAATTGCACTACATCAAGACTTCCTCAATAACTGTGGAAAAAGGTTAGTTCTTGCTCTGGAAAGCCAATTTCTTTTTAACTGATAACCATAAGTCACAGCCAAAATCTCTTAAAATCTTTCTTACAACTTATTAAATTGGTAGACTTGAAAAAGATACTGTTTTTTGTAGGATGACATTGAAAGGCTTTTCTGCAGATATTCTTCTTCCTCTGCTTACACAAAATCAAGAAACATGAAATCAAAACAGAGGACTGATTTCAGAAGACAAATCCAACAATATACAATATATGTATACTCTATTTTGCGTGTTCAAACTTTGAGATAATCTCATCAGTGATTATCTTTGCTAAGCAGAGCTAGAGAAGTAGCTCATACAATATAAAATCAAGTGGCAGTAATAAGAGTCATTCTGATTTTCCATCCAGGACCTCTTTCACCTCGCTCAGAAAGTGTGGTTTAGATCAGGTTTTCTAATCAGTCTTGCTTCAAAAGGCATTTTACAACAAAATATATGATGGTATCACAGTTCTGGAGAACCAGTACTGCAGATGATTGCAAGTTCCTTCCCTGCCTTGCTGTGGAAATGATGTAACAACATCAAAGTTGTCACATGACAGAAAAAAACCTGAGAATTCTCTTTGGCAGTCCAAACTCTCTCCTTAGAAATTAACATGTAGTAGGCTTTGTTTTATTCCTCCTAAGTTAAGACAAAAATGGAAACCTGTAACACGCAGCCCTATCATTAGCACAGTTTAGATAGATCTATAGGCAAATTCAATTTTAAATAAAATTACTTACCTTTGGGAAGCAGAAAGCCCACTGCTCTTCCACTTCATATATGGTTTTAACCTATGGCCAGTGGGTCCTGCTGAAGAACTTTTCCCTTTCTCAGATTCAGTCTTTTCTGTAAGATCATGAAGGCTCTGTGATTGGCCAGAAACCTCAGCACCTTCCACATGCTGATAATTCTTCTTGTGCGCTGGTTCTTTAGAAAAACCATATTCCTAATAAAAGCAGACATGGTTTGTCACTCATATTGCTATATGAATAATGAATACTAAAACAGTCAGTTATAAGCAAAATTCCAGGACTCTGTGCTTAAAAATTGCATGCATTAAATGTAGAATAAGATTCAAAGCACAAAATTATATTGTCTTTAAAAGAACAAAACATTAGATTGAAAAGTAGCAGTTATCATGTGCAAATTGAAGTTTTTTAAGTAAATCAAATTGATAAATTTGGAATTTCAGAAACAGTCTTGAATATTTGATGTTGTTTGATTTTTAATATGTCAAAAATCTGTGACACAAGCACTTTTATAGAACATAGATCCAAATGAGTTTTAAGATTTAGACATGCAAAGTCAGCCTTCTGCTTTCAATGGATCATTTAATGGATAAAAACTATTTCCCTGCATAAAAGATTTACAAAAAATTCTCACAAAAAAAGTAATGAATGTAAAACTGAAAATAGACTATCATGAACTGCTGGACTTCAGTTCCAAGTAATTTAATTTGATATAGTTTAGAATTAAGATAAACACATTCCATTTAATTTTTTTCATCTTCTGTCTCTCAGAACAAAACACTGTTGAACAAGTCCCATACAAGAATGGAGCTGAGTGGCACCTACCAATCCTTCAGCTGTCAGTGTCTAGTACCATGGCTAATCAATAACATACAGAACAGAAAGGACTCTTGTCAACTCTTACTCTCTATTGGAACACATTCAATTTTTACAGGAAAGTCAACATACGATCGCGACTTATTATTATTATTGTTGTTATTGCAGCTGTCAGTACCAGATAGGTGAAGAGCTATTTGTGTGCCTGATTTTTCAGTTTTAAGGAGACTGTCACAGCAGGGTCTGTTTTCCACTGGTCCCTGATGAGAATCGGCTGTTGAAGCCTTGCCTACTCAAGTGTCTAATTCCAAACTAACTCATGCTAATGCTCTCATTCTGAAAATGTACTCTAGACAAGACAATTTAGCACATGATAAACGAGATAAATCACAGGGGAATTGGTGCTGTGGCTTGATCAGTTAAGCATACTTTAAAAAGTATGTTTGCTACAGCACTGTATGCCAACACAGCAATTCTGAACGTTAGCTTAAACAAGGCCAGGCAGATACTATAAAACTTAATTGGTTTTGCAATATATGTGTATGCAATGAGCTTTCTGAAGCTCTCCTCTCCTCAGAAAATAAATCAAAACTACTTCCACTCATATTTTACTTCATTTATTCAAACTTGGAAATGCAGCTTTTCTCTGTATTTCATAGTTCTAGAGCAGAGAAGATTTTCCCTCAGGTACAAATGCTCTGCAGCTCTGTGATATTAACTTGTTTAAATTCCAGTCAAAGAAAGCAGAATGTACTACACCAGCTCTTCAGCAAGGCAAGATGATATGGAATTCCAAAACCATTAAAAATGTATCATGTATACTCTTTTGCATAAACTTATTTACACAGCCAGGGAATAATGAGTGTATGATTTACATGAAAAATGAAGGAAAACAGGGTAAGTTCCATTTATTTGCTCTAATTTAATAAGTGTAACTTTAAAAGTTACAGTATATTCATAAGGGCAGAAAACTAGTAAATAAAGGCATATTACCATCAATAGTAATATTATTCTATATTAACATTTAGTATTAGATCTGCAAAAACAGTAAAATGTTACCATATTTTACCTTTCATGATCATCAAATGAAGCCAAATCACTGCAAATAAATTAAACCAACGTCTAAAAACATTCATTTTTTATCCTGTTTATGAAGTGTAAACCAATATGTAGGCATAACATTAAAAAAATACTTGCCTATGCGATAAATAAAGATTCTGGAACTTAATACATTTTCAAACAGAACAACTCACAATTCTAATTCCAATACTGTTAATATACGCTGCTGTATATATGTGTATGACTTGGAATGCTCTGTTCTTTGCATACTGTCAAATATCTGTATCTCAAAAAAATCAGCATCAGCCCTACATCCCAGAAAATCAGAACTAGAGGATAAGGAAATTTCACTGTTAATTACTTCCTTCTTGCAATAATTAAGATTGCATATAAATAACCACAATGAAACTCTTGACAGATTTTGGCCTCTGAGGAATTTTACCTCCAAGCAATCTGTTAAAACCCCACTAGGAATCAGAAAAACAAAAATAGTTTTATCAGGAACAAGGAAACAACTAAAATTGTACTGGTACTGTGTGATTCTAGCTAGTATAGAGCTCTAAATAAAAACCAAAACACTTTATTTACAGTGTCTGAATCAAGATAAAGTGTGTAAGCTGGATGCTTAACTCTCAGCCCTAATATTTGAATCAGACAGTTCTCATAAGAAAGTTGAGCAATTATCTATGTTTGGGTTAAAAAGAATGAAAATAAAAAATTAAGTGGTTTTCATCACAGAAAAATGCTGTAATAAAAAGCTGACCTTTTCCATACAGATATCACATTTTCCTGCTTTAACATTTCCACTGCTCCATAAAGAACAAGACCAGAAGACAGACAAAACATTTCATGCAAAACTAGAAGCTGACCTCACATGTTGGATCAAACCCCATCAAAAAGTACGACAGAGCAACACATGAAATGGTGCACTACTTGCTATTTACAAAGGAAACATGTTTTTTTTAAACTGAAACAAATAATAACTTTAAAAAGCACTCCAGTCTTTAAAATTCTTCATTTAATCATATATTTTTCTTCAATAAGGAACATAAACGTTCAGCCAGGCTTACAATGTAATTCTTACCAATGTACATTTGCACAAAGAAGTACACCAAGTAACAATAAATACATACCTGTTTAGCCATATTTTCTACAAATCTAGGTGAGCTCCCCCTTAAAAATGTGACTATGTCTTTATATAAATCTCTTTTTCTTTCATAGTCAATATCTTTACCCTTCAGCTGACCCTTAAAAAAAGAATACATTTAAAATTGTTACTAGTTATGCCTTACACAGGTAATTTAATCTGCATCATAAAAGAGTGCAAAAGAGTACCAAGGTCATATTGAAATGAATTAGATAAAGAAGTCTCATACCCAGCAAAGTTGACCTAACTTCAAAAATGCTTCTTAAAGATGCATGGATCATCTCCATGGACCCCAACAGATGATCAAGATCTTACACAGGATTTTGGAGGCAATAACCATCAGTTAATTGTACCCTGTGTAGTTCCACCGAAAAGAATTTATGGTTTATGAGCAACAATCAAGTAAATATGAGCTTCGTGCGCAGTATGGCAGATGTCTAAAAGGCACAGAAAATAACGTGACCTGGCTGCCTGAGCTTTATGAGCTTCATCTATTAAAAATGTGCCAAGGCGAAATTTCCCTGGATTTTTCAACTCTTAGGAAATCAATTTGTGGGGTTATGCCTGACAGACACCAGTCTCTCTTCAAAGTGAATGTAAGAGCTCTGGTCACTACTTAACACATGTAAGGGTCTAAACAAAACCCATCCAAGAGAAAGAAGGGAGCCAAAATGAAAAGAAGGAGAAAAGAGAGCAGTAATTTCTAAAAAGCTTCTTCTGAAAGAAGGAACTGCTTATCATTTATAGAAAGACCAAAGCAAGCTCTACTAGCCCCACATAATACAGCACCTCAGATCAAGAGCAATGAGGCTCCAGAGAGGCATCCACAAAGGTACCACAGGACCTTTAAACAGGAGTAGTGTGAAGAACTCTCATTTAAAGACTAATCAAACAGTGCTAGCAGTGTCACCGGAGCCCACCTTGGCAACGAGACCCTGTCACAAACCGAGCTCTCAAATGGTCAAATATACTGTGGCTGCTATGATTTGAAATAAACTTATCTAGGAACGAACAGATTCTTTTAACTCATACAAATCCCTGAGGAGGGGAAGGGGGCCTTGATGAAGATAACTTGCAAATTTTAAAGAAATGGAGAAATCAGGTGCAAACACTGATTATTTCATTTAAATTCCCGCTACTATTAGGAATTCCGGCAGCCGACAGCAGGAGGCCTCTGTTGAGGGTGCAGCAAAAGGATCCTCCTGTTCAAAGCCCCCAGTGCAGGCGGACAGACACGGCCCCATGGCCCACGAGGCTGCAGCAAAAGGATCCTCCTGTTCAAAGCCCATCTACAGGCGGACACACACAGCCCCACGGGCCCCCGGCGCCCTCCCCGAATGGCGGACACAGGGGGCCAGCCCGCCCGCTCGCCCAGCCCGGGGAGGCCCAGGGGAGGCCGAGAGGAGGCCGAGAGCCGCCGAGTGCGGGGGCCCGGAGCGGCCTCGGCCGTGCTGGGAGCACGGGGCAGGGTCTGGGCTGGGAGCGGGAGGGCGCCGAGAGCCGAGGGCCCGGAGCAGGGACACAGCGGAGCCCGGGGGTCGCACGCAGCCCGCCCGCTGTTCGGCCCTCACCTCGCCCCGGGCCAGCCGCGCCGCGCCCCGCCATGGCCGGCGGCGTTGCCGTGGGGACCGGCCGGCGTTACCCGGACAGCGGGAACAGCCGCGGCCCCGGCCGGCACTCCTCCTCCGAAGGGCAGGGGAGCGACGTTTGAACTCGTCAAGAGGGCTGTGTGCCCTCGGTATAGAGTTAAATAATGCAGTAACTAGAGTTACCTTGCACCAGAGGTTAAAGGAAGACCAGCGAACGGGTTTTAGCTTGAATATTGGCCAGTACAGCTTCAACCTTTCCCTGGCTGTCAGGGATTACAGGAAAACAGCTTTAATTAATAAAGGTTAAGATAGACCACTGCTAGTTCTTGAGGCAGTGTGACAGATTGTGCTTGAAACGCTTATTGTTAAAGGAAATGTAATGTATAATTTGTGTTTCTTGAAGGAAGTGAAAAAAATAGGTATGGGCAGTGCTAGTGAATAAACTCCTTTTACATGCTGAGGACAGCAGAGCATTGTACATGCACAAACAGACAGCCCCAAACACAGAATGGCAATCTGCACTATTCCCCAAATTCTATTATCAATCCATAGGTTTGTTGAATGAGCCATCGCTCTGGATAAATTTTTGTTACAAAGTTCCTGCTGAACTCATCATGCATTGTCTCTTCTTTTATACCACTGAGCCAAAAATAATTATATTCTCTGACTTCCCACTTGAAAATTACCTCTCTAGTTCTGCTATTTGTCTCCATCAAAATCCCTATCAGATGATAAAAATTTGATTTAGATTTGACTTAGGAAGGAATGGCAACCTGCTGTAGACTGACTGAAGTTAGGAAGCTCTGGGCAGCACTACAGTGCATGAGTCCATGTGAAAGCACAGGAAAATAATCCTTTTGAGGCAGTCCAGCATCGGTACCCAGCTTCCAACACCACAGAGCCAACATAGCCAAGAGTTATTTTACCAACTGAGAAATCAGCCAGGTTAGAAACTTCTAATAGGAAGGCCATGAGATGTATGTGGGGTGTATCTCAAGGAATAACAGTATGGGATGAATACACTTTTTTGCATGGAGATGATTGTCCATATACATTTTACTTACCAAAACTTTCAAGCAGTAACTATGTATAAGTACATACAGTCTGCACAGTAATGGTTTAAGAATAGCATTGGCTTTTCTTGCTTTAATTGTTTAAGTTAGAGAAGATAGAAAATGACTAATTTTATTAGGTTAAACTGAAAGAGATTTTTTTTTAGTTAAAAGCCTAGTTAAAGACTTAATGTGATTTCTTTTCTGTATGGAATACTATGCATGAATGCATTTCCAGAAGGGATTACATCTCTTCATTTTCCTGAAGTAATGACTCTTTAAAAATTGATTTTGAGGGCAGAAGGTGCAAGAAACAAAATGTGAAAGGGAATAAAAGTATCCCTGCCATGGGTGGTGGGGAGTGAAGACAGTGAGTTTTCACACAGAGCTGAGTATTTTAAGCAAGAAGTCGGTGGAGTAAGAAATAGAATTCCTAAATGAGATCACTCTCTTCCACTGAACTGCAGGAAGAAAAGATATTTCAATGGCAGAGATAAATGGGATGGTGTGCCCTCAAAGGCTGTGCATCGCCACTGGCCATAAAAGGAGCTTTGGTAACTAGCTCAGGTTTAGTTAGCAGTGGAACTTTCTGTGGGAACAGGTGAGTCAGGAGATGAAAAAGCAGTGCAGGCTCTGCAACCCAGCAGTGAGGAATGCTGCTGGGATCAGGTATTAGAAGCAATGCCTATGGATGCTCAAAAGTCAGAGGTTTCCCACTTTTTTCTTTGTGGCTGGCAAATGCTGAGTTTGTAGTGCAGCAGTTCTCCTGGAAGGTTGCTCTAACTCTTCTGAAGCCTACAAACCGTCTGATCTAATTTATAACCTCAATTTTTATGACTAGTTTTTGTGTATTTTTTCCTGTACAAATGTTGTTTCTTTGCCTTTATGTCAACAGCTACTTTATCTCCACAGATTTTACACCCATTTTCTGAGTTAGAATATTTTCTCCTAGATTTAACATTGTTTGGCTAAACAGTTCAGTTCCTCTAGACTCAGACTGCAAGATCTTAATTTCTTTTGCCATCTTAGTATCCCTTACTGCCCTGGGTTCCAGTCTGAGCTTTTTTTATAAAATAGATTCAACACCTTTTCTAAAGATCCTTTCACCAAGTTCCATTACAATGGCATTATTAGTCGTCATCTCTTTTGGAAGCTCCTCAACTACTACATTCTAGGATTACATTTGATTTTCACATTCAGGGATTGTTGTCACCTTGTAATTGAATAAATCAGCCAATTTTTAATCCATTACTTTTATTTTCAGCTGATGAGTTTGCAGCTTTCTGCAGAATTTGAGCATATAATATTGCAGTTTGCCCTCATAAAATCAAATTACACTTTTAAACAAAAGAAATATTTATAGCATGTGGTCTCTATGTTTTGGGTCCCCATCCTCTTCCCCTTTTACAGAGAAGTTTTTGAATGTAACATTAAATTTGAAACATATTTCATAGAGAGTTGTGGTCTTGAAAATAATGAATTGACATGAACAATTTCTGTTCCTGCTTGTAGTCTCTGTGCTCTGTAGTTTTTTGCATGTTTTCAGACATGTATCAGCTGTAGCAAGTCATTACTGCAGTTACTGCGTTGGTATTTGAGCTCTGGGTTATTCCCTTGGTTACATTCAGGCATTTCTTGCTGCATGACAAGGAATCTTGCCTTCTTACATCAGTTGTCACTGAAAAAAAAGTACTTAGGTACTCCCTCATTTACCTAGCACAAGAGTATAAATGGATATCTTGGAAGAAAATTCTGCCTGAAAGCTAAAATGTTAATTACTTACTTAAATATGAAAGTACTCTCTTGGTGCCCCAAAATCAGTGTGAAAAAAAAAATTGCAGGCAATAAAGCTGCAATGTGTTCTCAAAAACAGCTCACTTAGGAACTGCATCCACCCAGAGATGGCATTTGCACCATGTTTGGCTAATTCCGTAAACTAGTAGTAGTACATTTATGTAGGAATGTTTTTTTTTCTGTTATTTTTATATTTTGAATTTAAAAGACATTTTATAAAACAGTAGGTGAGATGTTTGCCAGTAACAAAAGATGAGATCATTTCTTACTGGCACAAAGAAGTGGGGAATATGAAGAATTTGTTAACATGGAGAGTAAGGCAAGTGGAAATTTTTTTTACAATCTAAAAGTTGCAGCCAGAATGTGCAAGCAATTTTTCGTGTATATTTTTCCTCACATTATTATAGAGGAGGGTGTAAATTATTACTGTTGAAGCAGAACAGTAACACTCATTGTAAAAAGAAATTGTAGAGGCTTACGTGAAATAAAAAAGGTCAATCATAGCAGCTAGTCCTCCTGTTAAATAGCAGTTTAGCTGATCAGCTTCATGGGCAGTTTGTCAGACAGGTTAAAAATCAGCAGAAAACAATAAAATATTCATCCATTTACTTTTATTGTTCATCAGCTTGCCTTTCTTGCAAAATTTACGTATTTTTTTGCGTTCACAAAAAATCCTGACGTCCTACTGTTTTGATGTAAAGGGTTTAACAATGCTTTTATTTCATTTTGTATCAGTACAGAGGCACTATTTAGATGCCTGGAGTTCTTAACAAGCATTTTTATGCATCTTAATTGCTGGTAATCTGTCGTTGTTTGTTGTTGTGGTTTGGGTTTTGTGTGTGTTTGGGTTTTTTTTAACTGAGGAGTAGTGTTTTGTGGAAAGGCAGGGTTTCAGCTCAAGAGGTGATGTACATGAGAATGCAAAACGGAGCAGAGGACATGATAAATTGTTAATGTCTTTTCTTTAAGCAAGATTCTGTGGAAAACAATGTTTAAAACCTAATCTTTAGAAAGAAAAGGACTACTGCTTTTTCACACAGTCTCCAATTTCTGTGTTATGTTCTCCTATTAAATCTTGTTTACCGAGTAATTACTGCTTCAAAAAATGTCAGAATATTTGCAGTGAGGATTTTTCAGGCTTGGACTTCGTGTAATACACTCTCTTGGGCCTAGAAATTAAGAAACAGAAAAGGATACTTTTCAAATGGGACTTCATGCAAGGGGCAGAGGTGTGTAAGGGTATGCATGGGTGTCTGGCAAAGAAAGAGCTACTCAAAAATCTTCAAAGAAAATAAGGAAGGACAATGTTTTGGTTAATGAGTAATAGATTGACAATATCTGCACAGTTATTTTCTGAACAATGACAAGAACAGAGATTCTGCTGCTCTTTTTTTAGAAATGGCTTCCAGATGGCATTCAGTTTTACAGTCCAATATTGAATGTGATTTAATCAGTTTCTATCAATAAAGAATAAAATATTTCAGAATATGAACTGTTACTAGACTTCCCTCTATTTGTAGGTGGCCATTTATTCCCTTTTGTTAATTTCTGTTTACTACTACCCAGGATTTTTGAAGATTTTTGAGTATAATTTGAAAGAAATTATCAGTTTGGTGTAATAACTAGGTGACTGTAACTGCGTTGCAGTAATATTTGGAATACTAGGTTAGAAGACTGTGGCTTTGAAAGATGCAGCAAATTCATTCATTTGTTTTCTTTGTAGCAATGAAAAACAAAAAACAGGTCAGGTTTTCAGGGGCCTTAAGATGGTGGTATGTCATTTCAGTGAAACTTAGGCTGTTTTTTCTGGGTTTGTAATACTTTAGTGGGGAATAATTACAATCAAAGATTTTACTTTCTAATCCCTACATTATCTTTTTTGCATCATCAACTTAAATTCCCTTTTCATGTAATATTTTACCTTGAAATTTTTGCAAAAAATATGTGTGTCTAATAATACTGTGGGAGAAAGCTTTGGAGAAAGCTATTCTGAAGTGGGATTTTCAGAGTATATGAATAAATTTGGAATTGTTTTAAAATGCTGATATTTGCAGGTGAAGTCAGTGATGTCACTAAAGTATTGACTCAATGAGACACCCTAATTTGTTTATGTATTGGTACAACCCTTACATACAGAAAGGATTAATGGCTAATTCTTTTTATTTTTATAAGGGATCCTTCCTTTAAAAAACCCCCATATTTTGCCTATATTTTTCCAGGGAGAAATAATATCTATGCTTTTTCATGTACAGATAAAATGCATTTCCTAGAACTAGTTAATTGTTCTGACCTTAATAGTTTAGCAATTCAGTATCAATGGAAAATACTTGTGTCTTTTAAAACTTGCTCATTGGTGAGCTGAAATAGTTTTGTGAGTAGATTATAACTACAAAGTTAACACAGTTTCTGTGCAGCAATCAAAAGGATATAGCAGCCCTTAAGGCTTCAGTGTAAATCAGGCATTTTAATTTACGCTATAAAAATTAATGGAACTTTAGCAGTGATACTTTTCTCCAAAGTAGTAGAGATTTAATTAAAACAAAACAAAGCGAAACAAAATCGAAGCAAGAATATGTATCAAAAACATGTGTGCCAAGTGTAATGGATTAAGTGATAACCCTGCAAATTACTGTTAGTTGGGTGTATCCAGAAACACTTTGCACCTTTGTAATTTTGAAAGGAACTCAACTTTCTGGCAAGTAAAAATAGAGAATTATTTTTAAATGTATGCAGAAAAACTGCTAGCTACACTTCTTAGTTATGGGTTTAACTTGTGGTGCTAGACATTTACAATAATTTGATATTAAAAGCAATACTGCACACAGTGTGTCTTGTACACAGCGGATAGTGTTTTTAGCTTTCAAACATAAAACAGCATTTTTAGCTTTCAAACATAAAACCTTTGCAAGTGAATGCTACTGACGTGCTCAAATGCCTTTTGCTTTCTTAGTAGTTTCTATAAATTGCCTCCTTTTTCAAGGGGAAAAAGGAAAAAAGGATTGGGCTGTTTGTTTTGTGGTGGGAGTGTGAAAAGGAGATTGTTTTAAAATTAGAAATAGAATGTCATAAGTAGTCTCCAGTTCTGAATTTCTTTGCCTAGAGAAAAAATGAGAGTTATTGGTGAAAAGCATTTTGGACTGTAATGTGGGGCTATTAATCAGGAGAGAGAGTTTGTCTGCTTCTCAAAGAGCAGATTCTCGCACGATGTGCGAATATGAACACAAAATTTCACTACATGGTTAGAGAGAAGGTTAAAATACTTCCCAGTTATTCAGCTCCCAGTTATTACTGTGGTAGCCCCATTTCGCTCCTTAGGTAAATCACCAATAGTTAGTAGTTCTAGATAATTCCCTGCATAGTTTTTACAAAACTAACATGAAAATAAAAGCAAAAAAAAAAAAAAGTATCATTTTTCCCCTGTTATATAATCAGAAAGAAAGCCAAGACTGACATCAGGGCGTTTTCTCTTCTTTGTAGGTCATTTCAAGGCAGAAATTCAAGCACCTTGGAGCAATCACTGGTTTTGAAGAGACTGCTTCTATCATTTATGGTGGTACAGTAATATTATATGGGAAAATGTGAAATTTGTGAGAGGAGTGCAGATCAGAATAAAGCCAAATCGCTACAGGGTTTGAGCAGCAATTGGCTGTAAAATTAATATGGAGCAACAGTTGGATGTTGCAAGGTTGAGCATTAATCCAGTGCCTGGTAGAAAAATAATGTATTTATCTAAGTTTCTGCTTCATAGTGATTGCACTGTGTGAGCTATTAAACAAAGCAAAATAAAAAACCAATTCTAAGTCCACAAAATATGTTTGATGAATATGACATCTTCACTCAACTTGGATGAAAATGAAGTCCTGCATGGATGAGAACAGTGATTATAGCTCCGTTCCAAATCCTTTTACGGTCAAACTTCAATCTGGGGAGGAAAGTTGCCTTTTTATCAAAATTATTTTTATTGAGAGAAGAAGAAATGTGTGTTGCATATACATGTCTTCTTGCATAGTGTACATTCTGATACAGTTAATTCAGCCAATTTTCTGGTATTGTTCTCAAGATCTGTGCCATGGATATTAGAGTCCTCCATATGGGTACATTTTTCCTCTGATTTTTTCCATTTCTTTTTCTGGTAATAATGGTATACATTCAAGCACTTTAATTTAAATTTAGGATCATTAAGGCTCTTCTGGAGGATCTGGAGCTCTGCCACAGTTAGGTAGTTAGGTATTTTATTGTAGAAGGAGTTGCATGTAGCTCTTAGGTTTTTATATTTTAGCTCAAGCAGAGACAGAGTTTAAAACTATCTAGTTTTTGAAACTCTTACTTTTCCTATCCAATTCATGCATAAATTAGTATTTTAGCTTATTACAAGAGCTGTTGATTTTCAGCAAGCCTTCAACTCTGAATGTAAAATTTGGGGGCTGAAGCAGGCCACTTCTTCAAAATGCATGTGTACGTGCTGTGTTTAGATTTGGGAAGAATAACATTGAATAGTTTGAACATCATTTTTTCCTGGAATATCAAGTTAGCATGTACTGCTGTGGTATTGAAAAGGTTGCTGATTATGATGCCAAAAGACTGTCTTACTAGGAAGTTTTAAATAAGTTCTGAGAGACGAAAAGAGATTCTGTCCCTCCTGGAAAATTGTATATGGTGAGACTTCAGTAACTGCACCTATGGTCATCGATGGATTTCTGTCATTGATTTAATAGGATGAAAGATTTGGTCTATTAACAGTACCGTCAGAAAGCAGGCAATAAAACTTCATTTTTCCAGAGTCTTAAAAAAATGTAAGTCCTGTGACATTCTAAAGTATACTTTAGTTATTAATGACATTTTTCTTCTGAGATTTCAGTGTGAAAGGCTTGTGATCTTTTAGGATTTTGGTAAAGCCTTTCTCGCTGGAAATAAGGATGCCAAAGGTCAGTAGAAATTAGGCTTAAGAGTCTGAATAAATCTGCTACCAATTAGCAGTTTGCTACTGCTGTCAGTAAATAAATAAAATAAACAATAAAAGTGTATTTGACCATGGCAAGCCTAAACTGATTCTCTTTAGTGATTCACTTATTGTAGTCTTTTGAAGTTCTGGTTCAGTAATACCACTGAATTTTAAGCAGTGACATTTAAGAATTAAAAATGTTTTATGCCATTAAAATGAGTACGTGCGGAATAAAATTTGAGGACCTGAATCTGCACATTTTTATGCAAGCAGTCTTCTGCATCTACTACAAGCTGTGCTGTGCTGTACTGCACAGTAAGTCCAGCGCAGAAATTGGTGCCAAAGCTGGCTCATGGACTAGGAGCAGGGTAGCCTGTTTGTGCAGTGCTTTGTCAAAGCTAATTTACTTTGCTGAAAACCAGGGTAAATTAGACAGTGTGCAGCATTAAGCAATGTGGTTAAACTGCTCCCAGTTACCCGAGCTGGCTCCTTTTGAGCTGCTCTGGGTATCTCTCCCCTGCACCGTGTTGTGCAGCACAGCTATGCCCTGACTAAAACTGATGTGTGTGAAATTTTATTCATGTAAGGAAGGATTGATGAATCATACTCATCCTCTCTCTTCTGCAGAAATTCAGTCTTCAAATGCAGGCAGAATGTACAACTAAGCATGTTTTCAAATAACTACAGTATAACTGTCATTCCATTTGACCTCAGAAATGTGATTCTCTGGGTAAACACAGAAAATGGAGGCACCACAACTGATTGTAATTAAATAGAAGTAGCTAAGCACAGATCTGTGGTATAAATAGATGTGTTATGGCTGACAGTTAAAGTTTGAGTTCAGTTTACGTGTGAGCCTTTGCATTACTCATGTAAATCAATGTTCTCACTTACAAGAGAAACCTCATAATTTACCACTACCCATAAAGTAGCCTTGCTGTAATCAATAGTGATTCCTATATGGAATTACTGTGCAGAGCAACCTTTCTTCCATCCATATCCTCGGTATGATTACTGTATGGTTTGGCACCAAGACAGAAAAATATTCAGTGAGCTCAGTAGTTTTCTGCGTGGAAGGACTTAGTTGTCCTAATTTGGTACAAAAATTCCGTTCAGTTTAAAGTAACCTAAACTGGAATTAAATACTCCACTTGGGGAAGGATTGAGTAGAATCTTCGGGGGGGCAAATAGTTTGCAATCTCACTCTATTGAGACTTTACAGTTAAACCCAGCTTTATTTTATTCTCTGTAGAAGTAGAATACTGAAATTAGAAATACTTGATGTTGTCTACTACACTGGTAAGTGTAAAGGATGATAGGGTGATGTCCACTTTTGGTGATAATTATATATGCTGTGTTTGAGACTGAGAGCAGACCATATTCAAATACATACCAAAACATTTTACAGCTTTCAGATTCTGTGAACATGCTGCACTGCACACACAGACATGCTGTACTCAGCTCTTTAGTCTGCAAACAGGAATGGTGGGTGTGGAGGGGTTTCTGAACCCCTCCACTTCTTTTTGGAGCTTGGGGGTGCCTGTGTGACTGCAGGGCTCTAGGGCACTGTCCCAAGGCTCCTCATGGAGCCCCAGTCCCTGTCCAGTGGGATTTCCTGCTATAAAACAGGCTGAAGCTTTACACAGTCAAGCAGGGACTCTGAAGCACGCAGGAGCCCAGATCCTCTATACTCCACTTCACTGGACAACTCCGTAAGGTCACAGGCAATTGCCAAGCACCTGTGAGCCCAGGACATGAGCGAGATCCATCCTGGAAGCAGCCCCAGTGGTGTCAGTAAGTGGTAGGTGCGCTCAGGGTACCTGGACTGCCTCAAGGAACCAAGTCCAGACTTGTAGTGGGATTAAAGGAAGCTGAAGGTAGAAATTGAGAGTTTGATGTACTTACAGAAACCTGAGCCTTTGACTTAGCACAGTGACAGGAGCAAAACAATGGAGCCAAGTGAATTCAGATTTTACAGTCAGTAAAGCAGAGCTTTTCTGAATCACTTTTGTTGATTTGGATTGCCTGAATTCCACTTTTGGTGCCTTGTGTACTTCCTGAGTAAATAATCTGTGTTCCAACAAAAATATAGGTTACATCTAAAATAAACAAAATTTAGAAAATAGCTGGATTTCCATTGTAGTATGGAAGTAGTAGTAGGATGTAGTTTGTAGTATATCGTGTTTCTGATTACTAAAGTAAAAAAAAAAAAAAAATCCTGTAATTTTCTAGTCACCTATGTAACTAACACCTCTGGTGGAATGGAGCATACCTCTTCCAGTTACATAAAACAGGCACTCCCAAATGTATTGTTTTAAAAATCAGTGATTAACTAGTGGGGAAATGGAAGAATTTCCCAATAAAATATGGTGAATATGCAAAATAAATAGTACTCCTAAAGAGCAAGTTGTACTTGTCCTTGGCACTGAATTACAGCATCAATGAATGAGAATATTTAAGCTGACAAAACTATACTACAGAAATCTCTGAAGTTATATGCTTTCTTGTTCTCATTGTTCCATTTTACATATATCTTTTCCCATTGTTCCTTTTCACATTCTTTGCCCAAGGATGGCTTCCATACAAAATTCATTTTTTCATGTAATGAAAATGTAATGATGCATAAGATCCACAATACAAACCATCATGCTTTATTTTGTGCGTAAGCAGAAGAGTAACTCTTCATTTCAAGAAGCATCTTCCCATAAAGTGTCCTATTGTCCTTTTCAACTTTTACCAAAAGAACAGTGTAGTGGTTTTATTTCTTTTAGCTGTACTGTTAAGCTTTGTTTTGCACCTTAAGACTATGGGAAAACATGGGTTACTACATCTGTAACTTTGCATATGGCCAGTAAAAGCATACAAGTATTCACAATATTGCTTTAATAGGGACTTCTTCAGTAACTGCTCAGTGATGCAATAACATTTCCATTTGAAAAGATAAAGAAAGATAAGGATAGACAAGTGCTAAACAATAACTACTACTTCTGAGCTTAGCAGATGTATCTGAAACTCAGCAATTGCTCACAAATACTGCACCTGTATTTAACTAGAAATATTCTCTTAAGTACAGGAAAGGACAAGTTTAAGAAGGACAAACCCCTTCAAGCTGTTCTTCAACACAGAAATTGAAGTCACGAAGATTTATCTTTGTGATCCCTGCCTCCACTTTGCTTGCCTGCCTCGTTGGGATGTAGGCTGCCTGCTTTCTCAGTGTTCAGCACAGCTCCCACTGCCTACAGTTTGCAGTGGCACTTCTACAAATTACACTCCTCCGTACCAAGCACCACGAAAAACAGAATTAACAACCACGTGTGCAGAGTGACTCGTATCACACAGGAAATCTGTGGCAAAGGCAGGGATATGACTTGGATCCCCAGAGCTGCCCTCATGCCTTAATCATGAAAACATGTCCTCTTCTCTGCAGTTGCCTGCTTCATTCACTGCGTCCTTCCAACAGCTGCAACCGAGCACAGGTTGTACAGAGCGCATTCGCTGTTACTGTGCCGTGGTTTGTCCTCCAGCACGGGTCCTTCCTGAGCGCTACACAGCACAGGAGGCCACGGAAAACTCCCTCTGCCCAAAGGGATCCCGCGCAGTTCCCTCTGCCTCACCACCAGCATAATCCAGCAGAGCCCTTGTCCTTTGTCTGCCTCTTATGCCACCAGGAGGGTTGGGTGCATGGCAGCGATGGCAGTCCCGATCCAATTCCTGCGTGTAATCAGGCCCGACTGCAGCTGCACTGAGCGGCAGGATCAGGGAAAACTGTTCTGAACGCCAGTAGCCCCAGGGCTGGAGCATGCCCAGATGTTTCATGGAATGGCTCTGGCAGACCGGTCACACACAGGTGTTTATTGGCTTGAAGTAAAAGTCAGGAATACCAGGAATAATTCATCCAACACTTGGCTCTTCAAACAGAACGGGAACGAGCACAACGTGCAAATTGAAAGGGCAGATAACGGCGGCTCTTAGCTGACACACACGCACGCTTCACCCACGGAGCTGCCTGCAGGATGAACTTTTTATTTTCCTGGAATGAACTCACTTTAGTTATGAAAACTGATTATGCATATTGTGAAAGGCATGCAGCCAAGCAACTGTAAAACTCTGTTTTTCACTAATGTCTATCATTTTTAGGAACAAAACATGCTGCTGCTAAATGCAAGTACAAGTCTGGTTAGAAATGTGATTTGCAGTTTACTTTCTCTCCATGTTTAAAAACTATTCCAATGCAAAACAGACCTAACCAGCTCAGAAGTAGCATTGTGTACTTAGCTTAAATACACTGATTTTCACATTAAAATTACTTTAAGGAGCAAAGACTTGCTGTATGTGGCAAATCAAAGGAGAAAGGCAAGAAACTTTTCACAGCAGAGGCTCTGCTCAGCCTCTCCGTGACCTGGGCTCCGCATGATTTATTGGTTATCTTTAATAAAGTGTAATCCAAGCGCCTTTTCTGTTTTGTTACTTCCATTTTAACACCAGCAGTAGCAGACAGACAGACAAAGTTTAGTTTTAGCCTGGGAGCTAAAAGAAATACTTCTAACATACATATGTGCTGTTACAGTCTGACTTATAAATGCTCAGTAGTAAAGTCAGCAGGAATTGAGCACTAAAACTGGAGAAGAGTAAATGGAAAGAGATCCTGCTGTATTTGCAGACTTGTGGTAATAAGGAAAGCACTCTGACTGCTCTTGGAAACTTGTCATGTAAGTGAATAAGGGGAGAGGTCAGGCAGTGACAGACTGCTCTGTCAGCCTGAAATGGGGGGTTGCATCAAAACCAAAAACATGCATTTATCTTAAAATGAATGTTATTAAAACAAATTATACCCATAATTCAGAAATGTAATCTGAAAGTACCGTAACTCCTGGCCTCTGTTCAGATGATGTCTGGCTGTGTATCATCCACAAAGTATCTTCCTGAATCCCCAGCACCCCGGCTTCAGGAACCGCTCTAAATCTTACCAAATTCTGATGATTCTGATGTCATTTTCTAAGCTTAAAGTATTCTTGCAAGTGACATCAATCATGACTCAACCTGGCTTCTCCTGCCATTATGACAAAAGCTCCTATTTTTAATTTTTCAGACAAATACAGCTTGTATAACTTTTTTTTCTTTTTTTTTGCCAAAAATATGTCAGTTCGAATCTCGCTATTCCAAGCATATTCTGTTCTTTTGGGATACTTGTCAGCTGGCCTATTTATATCAGGTTTGTAAGAAATTAAATATTTTTCTAGAAGCAAAACAGCAGACTTGGAGAACAAACAGAGCTTCCACCTTGCATTATTAATAGAATTTGTGAAAATCTGTGGTTATATTGTCAAGAAGCATACAGACTAATTGCTCAGAGCCAACAATTCACTCAGCATGGTGGTTAAAATGCATAAATGGATAAAAATGATTTGTATTAGTGCCTGCAGTCTCTTGTAAATGTCAAATACTTTCTTGACATTCTAAAACCCAGGCTGTACAATGAAAGTGGGAGAGTAGCATTTCATATTAATTTGAAAATGTATAAAACTGATTATCCCCTTCTAGCACTTAGTATTTCACTGCTTCATGAAGACCTTAGATGCTGATTGTAACTAGCTATACTCTTTCAACTCACCATGGCTCTCATTTTTCTTCCAGTAGAGCAATTAATATTTTACTTGAGATAAATAAATAAGATTTTACTTCATGTGAAAGAAGATTTTTAAAGAGATTCCACACAACCAGTTTTCCCACTTGGAGAAAGTTGTAAATGTTCATTTCCCCTATTTCCCATGCATGGCAGTCTTGCCATTCCTGTGAACTTGCTGCTCCTCTTGTAAATCCCCATCCCATGCATTTATCTCCATGCATGTCAGTACTGTCATTTCAGCTTTACACCGTTCACTTTAATCATCTCACAAGGTTCAAAGGACACCTGGACATATCCCCATCCTCATTTTAGTCCTTAAAACATTCACTAAAAGTTCTAGTATAAAGGATTTATGAAGTTTCCTTGGAACAAAACATTTGTGTCCTTACCATACATCCATCAGACTTTACTTTTTATACTCTGCTAAAGCAGAACGATGAACAGGTATAATTGAACTGACAGAAGTATTTGTATTTTTCTAGAACAGATCACTTACATTTTGTACAACTGACATTTTAATCATTGTTCTCATTAGTACCCACATTTATTTCCAAAGAATTGTGAAATGAAATCATCAAAAAGCTACCAGCTGCACAAGTCTTCTGAAGCCTCTGAGTCTGTCTTACACATTACAAAAACATGCAAGGCTAAGGGCTTAGAGATAGTCCAAAAAAAAAAAAAATTGAGAAGGAATATCCAGGTGGTTTTTTAACTGCAAGATACAATAAAGTAGAGTTTGGAAAGTATTACACAGAAATACAATAACAAAAACCCCCAAGATACGCCATTTACAAGTTGAGCTGTACAGTGCTGTGCCTTTGTGTGAGCTGAAATCAGTAAAGCAGACAGAGCTCTCTCCACAGGGTTTGTCAACTTGCGACAGCTCCGAATGTACAAAGGTACAACTGGCAGCTTACAGGCTGCTGAGCAACACTAAAAACATCATTCAAGGCTTAAGGTTAACTAAGGTTAATTATTCCAAAACACTATTTTGTAGATTTCAGTAATAATTGCCTTAAGTAACAGCAATGAATTGCTGCCTCCATTTTGAGAGCACTTGGGAAATGACTTAAAAACATGTAGAAGATTTATCATGACCACACTGTAGGTGTAATAGAAATGAAATGCTAAAAGGACAGCTGAGCAGCAAAGGGCAGGGCCATCTAATGCAGTCCCACAATTTCCATTAAATAATTTAGACCAAAAGTCAATAGATTTATCAGCCGCACGTATTTACGACCACGTTTGATGGAGCTCTGATGCATTTGTATTGAAGTTTGCTCCCAGATACTGATCTCAGATACTAATCCAAAGATAATAACCAGACAGCTCTCACACATTTGATTACTTGCTGAAATATTTATCATCTTTCCTGATTGCATCTTATCTCAAAGCCAGACCCTGAGCCCAGAGAAGTAATCAGCTTGGTTCCAGGGTAAGAGCCGCCAACCCCATTGTGAGGAGTGTTACAGGAGTCAAAAGGACCACACATGAAATGAGGCACTAAGGTTCAACTGTAAAAGTCAGCAAGACCTGGCATTAGATTACAAGGTCTTGAGAGCAAAGGCATTCCTGATTTCCCAGGCATGGAAAGACAAGAGGGAAAACTCTGATACTGTTAAAGTAAAAATGAAACTTTTCTAACTTCACTAGCACTGCATGTTTATTGTGTTCATCCCCTGCCATCTCATCTGTGCCACACTGTTAAACTGCAGGAACAATCCTGTGTGCTCAAGTGGTACAGATGAAAGTCATTTGAGGCTAACTACAGGAGGAGCTCCTACTATCGCTCCTTTAGGGATTGAAGTGGTGTCAGCTCTCTGCTGATATTTCACCCTTGTCCCAAGCACATGATAGAGAAAGCAGCAGCAGCCATTAGGTACTCACAGTGAAGCAATCCAGACTAAGCACTTTCCAATAGCACAAAATGAGGCAATTTACCAGGAAGAGAGGGAGTTGCATTAGCATGAAAAATTCTAAGTTATTCACAAGATGCTAAAAAAGAAAGAATCATCAATCCTGAGCACTGGAACCGTGAGGACCCATAAGGGTTTTACATGACGCTCATAAGCCCAAGCCAAGTTACCACTGCTGTAAGTGGAGCTGAGAGGGGAGCAGAGCAGTAGCACTGGCTCCCTGCAGAGCTCGCTCAGATTTGGAGTCTGGCCTCTTGTGTCCTCCACTTACACTTTGTGACAGACAAATTAGTGTACTGGGAGTGACCCAGGAGTTCCTGCTGAAAATCTGAGCATGAGTGTCTCACTGCAGGTACTTAAATGTGATTGCAGGGACAATAACAAACACCAAATGTATAAATGCACCACATTCTGCCGGTGGCAGAAGAGCTAACACCAGCCACCACCACCCCTCTGGTACAAAGTAGGTAAATGTGAAGGAGGTTCAGGATTAAAAGTGCAACCACCTTGTCAGCAATACACAGACACTGCAAGCACACCTGTCTTGGCACTTGCTGGACTCCAACAGCCTCTCAAGTGTAGGCAGCTTTTAATACCACTTTCAGAAGATCATTTCTGGAGACCGCGAAGTCAAGAGCTACATTCAGTGACACCGTGAAGGGGAAGCACATGCAGTCTGCCATGAGGTAGTCAAGAACTACACGCTGGAATCTGTTACCTGACACAGGGATAACACAACAGCTCCCTCCTAAATGCGGGGAAGTGGAAGACCCAGGGGTGGTGATGCTACTTCTTGTAGCGAAGAGGGAGTGAATGACACCAACACCCTGTTGCTCAAATCACCTTCCCATGCTGTTTTCACCCATAGGTTGCTCATTTTTGTGCAGACTTGGAGACTTGCTGGTGTTCAGAGTCCAGCAGTGTCCCAGCTTCTCCCTTCCAGCGGTTCCTGGCCAGCCTCTCCTTTCTGCTTCACATTGCCTTTGTTAAACTGTTGGCCCCTGACATGGAGAGGTTTTTGAGAAGACTGGTTAGGAAGAAAGGAAACGAGATTAAACAGAATAGGTCACTTGAGAACACTTGCAGAAATTTTGTCTTTATTTGCTTGGTCTGGTAGCTCTGGAAGATAGGAACTCCACATGTTTTATGGTTACATTTATATAACAAATAAAGTCTTTAATTACAGCAGCCCTTGCTTTCAAGGAGGCAGTAAGGAAGCCAAAGAAAAACAGAAGACTTTGCAGTCAGAGTAATAATGTCTGTTAATCAGAAGTGTCACATAATCCTCTGAAAATTAAAAATGGAATAATAAAATATTTTCCTCATTTACTTAGTGTAATTAAGTGTAATTACCGTGTAAACTTATCAGGGATACCATCCCTCGTTTCAAACACCGTGGTGTTACCTATGGCAGCCTCTCCTGTGGCAAAGAGTGGCACCTCCTGCTTTGCTTGGAACAGCTTCCCTGCAGCTCCCCTGCCGTGCCGCAGCGTCCCCCGAGCCCACGCACTGGCTGACGCTCACGGGGAGTGCGGTGGCAGGAGCGGGGTATGAATGGAGTTGGATTTTTGAAGGGAAAATAGAATTTGATCCTTCAGTTCCCACAGGGTACCACCACAGAGACTATTTTCTGTAAAATGAAACCAGTGGAGTGATGTTTTACACCACAATATCGCACAAAAGGCAAGACAGTTGGCCCAGTGATACTCCTACACAGACAAATTCCTGTGTCTCTGGACAGGTTCACATTTCTTTATCTGGCAAGCAGAAAATCGTAGTCTGTGTACAAAGTAGCTTTTTTATTTAAAGAACAATTAAGCTAATCCCACAAGATTTCACGTTTAACTAGGTTTGTAGTGAACAAGTTCGTAGTCTGCATTCAATCAAGTTCTTTTGACTTTCAGAAAATAGGGGCAAACCAATATATACGAAATGTAAAATTCTGAGTTTCCTGAGATGTGTGAGTCCTGCTGGAGTAAAACTATACATCTATTTGCTAAAACTTTGGTATTCTATAAGTAGACTTCTTTCTTTAGCCTGCCCTTAATCTTCCAATTATGCAACATAAACCTGTGTTTTTCATTAAAATAAACTGGTGTACACTAAAGCACTTGATAAATACATAACAATATGTACATGTGCACACATGCTCAGTAAAAGCTGCTGCTGGCTTGAAGGTAACATCAGCTGCACTCATGACAAGATGCAGGCTCTTGGCCTTCAAAATCTCACCTACTCAAAAGTATGGTCAGGCTCTGTGCTTTTTTCAGTGTGGTTTGAGCTGGGGTTGAATCCAGCTGTGGCCAATGATGATTTGAATTCAGTGAAGTCAAGAGAAGACAATAATTCAGGTTCAGTTCTGGTTTTTGACAAAACAATGGTTCAAATCAATCTTTGGTTTTGGTTCTACTTCCTGCTTAACAGCTGTGTAAAGAAAAACATCTGGAATAATAACCCAGCAGGGCCTATAAGAGTGGCTGCTCTTTCATACTGTCCAGATAACAGCAATAATAACAAAGTTTTCAAGCAAGCTTTCAACAACAACAATGAAAAAACCACAACCAAACAAAAAAACCCCCTTCTTTTGTGCCTTACAGTCAGTAGTGGCCAGGACTGCACACGGGACTTGGAGCATTTCTGCCTCCACTGGCACCAGGCAGGGAAATGGGCCAAGAGCAGCCCTGCTGTTCTGGCTCTGCAGGAAGGAGGCAGAGCACAGCTCATACGCGCAGCTGATTCCCTCCTGCAGTCACGATGGCTGCACTGCTGCCAGAGTCAGGCTTTTGTGAGCCCTCGGCTGTGCCTGGCATGGGTGAAGCCCTGCCAGGGAGATCCCACCACCTGATTCTCCTGCGAGATGCTGAATCCTAGATCTGACAGCCCCCTTAGGCCAGCACTGCCTCTGTGCCAGCTGGTAGGAAGAGCTGTGCCCAGCTCTTCTCCTTGCACCTTCCCACTGCTCTGCCGTCTCTCCCGCTTCTTTTAGGGAGCTCCTTTGAATCTGGGACTGTCTTTGTTCCGTGTTCATTTGGTGCCTAACACAGGCCAGCCTGCTTTCGGGAGTAGGGCTCCAGACACTGCATCGAAGTACATTTCGTGGGGAAGCACAAACCATAGAGGGCATGCAAAGCTCTGTGGAGTGGTCTCAACCCATGCTCACGTCTGGGCAACTGCCCCACCATGAACGTCAGCCTTGATCCTCAAACGTGACTACTCCCACTGCCCGAGGTTTAGACCAGTTTTAGGGAACTGTAGTTGCTCAAAAACAAGCCAGTAATGGAAGTCTAGAAAAGGGAGAGGACACACCAGGAAATGTCCAGAGGTCACACAGAAAACAAGCAGAACTGACACCAGTGGCCATTGCCTTAATCAAGAACCCCTGAAGCCAACATTGGCTGCATAAAATTTACAAGTGCTCCTGGTCTTTTTTACCACACGCTGCTCTCATGCATCAAACAGGCCAAGGGGACCTCTCAGAGCAATTCTGTTTTCATGGGACAAAACACAGCTCAGGTGCTCTCCATCTGGAAAAAACACTAGCTGTTCACTTCTGTTTCAGGAACACACCACCTGTGCCCATTGGGAAGGAGGTAATAAATGTCCTTATATCAAATTTTTGACGTCTGTTTTTCAAGATCAGTTAATTGTCCCTTTTCTCCTTCTTATATAACTGAATTACTAAATTGAAACTGTGCAAGGGTGAAGAGGAAAACAAAGAATGAAATTGCCAATGACTAAAAACTGTTTGGTAATTTTGAGTTAGAGCTGAGATTGCTGTACTCTTGTTGCAGAAGTTAATGAAGTTAGAAGAAAGTAAAGCAGCATTTTGGCCAACATCACCAGGATCTGGAGTACTCCTCCTTCTGAATACTACATTTCAGCTCCATAATTTGGACAATTTCAGCTTTGTTTACCAATGAAGATTTCCTGGTGCTTATTTGTATTTACCAAGGAAGGAACAGAAACCGCAGCACATTTGCAGCCAGGTCTCTGACCTCCTGTTCGTGGTTCATGAAACTGAAGATGCATTTTGAGGGTAGTACTTGCATTTGCAACATTCTTAGTTCATCTCTGCCATACCCACAGACCCTCCCTTTAAAACACATACCCAAAGTTTTTATGAGCCTGTATAAAATCCTATAGAAAGCTTGTAATATCTTTGTTAAAATACAAATCTAAATTTCACTTTAAAATTATTGGACACCTTCTGGCTTTTTAAAAGTATATTCAAGTTCTGAATATTAATACAACTACTGAAAAGAGATCTAATTACAAAAGAAATTGTGACCTAATTTCCTTTATTTCTTACCAACAAGTTTTCAGGTACTGTTTGAGCCATTTGAACCCTCCTGGAAATTCTGAGGATATTTGTCTCCACATATTGAAAGGTGTACCTGACAGCTTCCCCCACTGAGTCCTCAAAAATTCATTTAAACAGATGTAAGTGTACAACTGAAACAGAAGCAAAACAAAGTCTCAATAATCACACAGATTCACCCTCTTTGTTCAAATGTTGGATTTCAGCAACAGAAAATACCATACTGTTTTACTATAGAGATGTAAAATCATTCCATAGACTCTTCCAAATATCCAACTTGTATTTCAGACACAGATATCAAGAGGGGAAGTCTCCAGCTGTCTAGAACTCCAAATTCTCTCATTTGTACTGCCATTTAACATAAGACAAAATTTAAGACCAGACTTTAACTGTTTCCAAATGTTTTTGTGTGTTTTTCTGCTGAAACCTTTAACTGTTATCTAGCACTAGAATTCTTAGACAACAAATACACCTACAGTCTCCCTTTAATTTTGTGTTCAGACATTTTTCTGTTGAATGCTTGGTATCATACATTAATCATGGTAATATATGATAAATACGTAATGACTCTGTAAGCAGAAGGATCTAGGGCAAATTTCAAGTACAAATGACTTTAAGCACTGACACACAGAAAGCTCTTAATCCTCTGGAGAAATGACTGTAGAGAGAGCAGCAGCAAAAATAGACTAGATCAAGTTTTACTTCAAATCTCTGAAGAAACTATTTATCCTTTGAAACAATCTCACAAAAGCTAAATACAAGCTTTACTGAAGAAAAAATTCTCCACACACAGTAGAAACCTGAACAGAAGTACATGTGGGAAATGCAGAAACTGAAACACTGAAACAAAACAGAAGGTGCTTAAAAGTCTTCTCTCTAATCCTAGTATGTGTTAGGCTATTTTTTTTTTTCTGGAAAAGGTATAACACAATGCAAAAAGTACCTGAGTTCAAGCATTACTTTCTCTGAGTCCTACAAATGAGCACAACGTCCCATGGGACTTGTGCGTGACCTAGAGGTTTATGTGTCTGGTGAAACACTCCGAGTCAACAACTTGGATAACACTCCAAGACTCTGCAAGCCCAGACGAGCTGATATTTCAGTTTGATCCCCTGATGTAAGCTTTTCCCCTCAGAAAGAAAAGGGTTTATTATGAGGTGGGCTACAGGAAAGGGTAAACATCAATTCTGAAGAAGAGTTTGGCAATGAAAATGAAATATTAAGAGTTGTTATCCTTGTTCTGGGGTGCTTTGTTTTTCCGTTTAAGATAACTGGAGCATTAAAGTTAATAGAGTCCCATGAAATAGCTTACTATTTAGGCACTTTACCTTTTAAAGTAATTTTGTTCATCCTGGAAAAGAGAAAGCTCTGAGGAAACCTTATAGCACCTTCCAGTACCTAAAGGAGCTACAAGAGAGCTGGAGAGGGACTTTTTACAAGTCAATTTAGCAATAGAACAAGGGGGAATGGCTTTAAGCTGAAGGATGGTGGGTTTAGAGTAGGTATTAGGAAGAAATTCATTACTGTGAGGGAGGTAAGACACTGAAACAGGTTGTCCAGAGATGCTGTGGATGCCTCATCCCTGGCAGTGTTCAAGGCCAGGTTGGAAGGGGCTCAGAGTAACCTGGTCTAGTGAGTTCCTGACAATGCCAGGGGTGTTGGAATAGGATGATCTTTGAGGTCCCTTCCCACACAAACCATTCTATGAGTCTATGATATGTTATGATGCAATTTTCAATAAAGAAAAAAAAAAAAAACCACCTTCAGTGGTATATCAATAATTTATTGTTTTGCATAAGAAGGTAAGATCAGATTTCAGGTAACACATCAACCAAGGACCTGATGGTGAATTCAAGTATAGAGTTTGGTACAATATTAAAAAATACTACCCTTTGTTTGACTACAGCAAACAGCTAGAACACAATAAAAACATCTGGACTTGACTGTCAAAACATACATTTCTCTAAAAACCCACACAGCACAACTTGAATATGTGGAATATTGGAAACATGTTTAGTTGTCTTCGTTCCCAAATTCTTAAGAGTCAAAGGAACAATCCACCCCCCTGTTCCCCTTGGTATCCCAGAATAGTTCAGCACAACTCAGGATGCATCACGATAAGCAGGCTCCTGTCTTGTTGAAACTGTTTGACTAAGACATTTTTTCTGCCTAGACCTACTGTCATCTCTGTCTGCCCCGTGGAGGGCTTTGATTTTTAGCTTTTGAAGCTAAATAATGCAATAATGATTTTTAAAGAGCAGTTTAGTAATGTAATTAAAAACGTTTCTGCCTCGTCAAAGGCTGTGCACGTTTTACTCTGCTGGATGGATCTGTGTTTTTGAGATTCCCTTTCTTATGCAGGTGCTGCCATTCAGGAATTAGCTGCTGGCTCAGCGCCGGGGCAGGCAGCCATGGCTCTGGGATTCTCCTGCCAGGATGTGCTGCAGATCAGAGGGTCGGTGTCGCTGGGAGCGCAGCAGAGCCCCGCGCTGCTCACCCTGCCCAGGACAACAGAGCTGTGTGCAAGATCCTCCCAGACCACACCGACCCAGGAATGGGAATTAAATTAATTTCAAAAAGACAGGAAAAACTGCCTGCAGGACAGCCAGAACTGTTCCTACCAGGGAGTCTGCAGATTATTCTAGCATCTACTTCACAAAGAGAAAAGCAGGTCCCTTATGCAAGTGTGACTGTACCCCAATGTTCCAAGACAGCCCAAGTTAGGAGCAATGCTAATAGTGTTTTAGTGAGGACTAAAGGCCCTCCTGTTGGAAATGGCTGCACCCTGAGAGATGCCAAGGGTCCTCTCCATTTCTGGATATGGTGAAGGCACTTGGCATCTCACAGACAAAGGCAAACTGACCCACTGAATTCCATATCCCCTGAAAAATAGTTTGATTTTCAGTGATTTAAAAAAATAGAAAATGTTTTCTCAACTCAGATAATCTCTATGCAATTAATTTAATCAACAAATTCCTATTTATGTTACAAAAATGTTTGAGTCCACCAGGAAAATGGTGAAATTTGACAGAAGTTACAGTAGAGCTATTCAAGCAGAGCATGTGTCCATACTGGGACTCAGTACATCTGTAACTCTTGCATAAACTTTTCCAGACTCCCAGGGATTTTGCTGTTGTTTCTTGCATTTCATTTGTTTTATAAGACTCTAAGCCAAATGCAATGGCCCACACATTAAATACACATTTAGAATAAAACTGCAAAACCTCATGGCTTTATCAGCATATGAACTGAAATAAAATATTTACATGGAATGTTGAGCTCCATTTACAGAGACTGTTTCAAATTACAGACTAGTAATCTCTTTAATAAATGATCACATT
Source organism: Motacilla alba alba (assembly GCF_015832195.1). Taxonomy (NCBI): domain Eukaryota; kingdom Metazoa; phylum Chordata; class Aves; order Passeriformes; family Motacillidae; genus Motacilla; species Motacilla alba. The sequence goes on along the minus strand of NC_052017.1, from coordinate 15,738,940 downwards.
GACAAGAAATTTAAAAACTTAACATCCCTTTTCAACCCTTTCATAAATATATAAAGTTTCACTAAATTCTTTTTTCTTTAAACAAGAGAGCTATATTCTCTTTACAGATTAACATGAAATAATGGTTTCCTGTTTGAATGCCACAGATGGGATGATCTGAAGTCAGCAAGTTCCTATATTCTGTACTTACAAGACATATTCACAACACAACACACAGGTGTTACTTGGTCTTTACATCTGTACTCATTTCCTGCATATCAGTAGTAAGTAAAGAAAAATACCAAATTATCTATATTAAAAATACATCCTCTAATATACATTTGCTTAACACTGACACATCAAATCTTAAAATGGGGTTTCCAACTATCTTGTTTCCAGTGACAAGGATGTTTTTTACAGTGAACTCTACAGCATTAATTTATTTTTGAGTGGAGACAAAATACATGTTACACGACTAAAAAGTATCAGTACGTACTCAACAATAAAAAGAATTAATCTCTTTCAACTGCTTCTCAGATGTCCAAAGTTTCCTCATTGTTTGAAAATTTCTGATGGGAAAATTGTTCTAAAGTATGCCAAAAATATTTAAAATCAATTTAAAAGGGGAAAAAAATTATTCTCTACTTTGTTGCTATTCACATCACTTTGACACTTATTTTACAGAAGTTTAATCCCAAAGACTTTGAAGTTATATACACACTAACCCACATTTTTTCCTATTTAAATAATTCTTCCCATGACTTTTCTTTGTTGTGCCACAGAGCATGCCTGAAAATATTTTCAATCCATGCATGCTCACAGCTGAGTGTTTCACTATTAAGCCACTGAATACATCTTTCTTTCCATGATTATGTAAATTGCCAAAGAATATTTAAATCAGTCTGTACATGTAAGACAATGTTCACGTCTAGAAAAGAAAAAACACATTGATACATAATTAAACTACGGTGTCTTTGTCATAAAAATGTTGGTCTCTTTTGCCTGTTTCAGTTCTCTCAAGCACTGAAAGGGCAGTAACTTCCAAGTGCTGATGTGCTCTTTTATTGGAACAGTTATGCTTAAAACCACTGAAGTGCTGATCTCCAGCATCAATTTGTATCTTCTGCAAACTCTGTGTTAAAAACACTCATCTTGGAAACACACAGATGATGATAAAGAGGTGTCTGGCAGTTTTGCTACACTAGTATTGGCTCACTTTACGGAGCACAGTAAATCTCTGGTTTAATCTGACTCTTCTGCCCCAAACCGTGGGCAGCAGAATTGAAGACACAGGAAAACAAGACCAGTTCCAACTGCATGAAGAGTATACCTGCTGCTCAGAAGAGTTGAAATCCCTCCTCCCAAGAAAGTAGCCATCGAGTAAAAGCTTAACCATGCCCGAAGTTTAGATGCTGATACAACAGCAGAGGTTTTGTCTGCCTAAAACGTTACTATGAGTGTAGCCAGCTGACAGGAACCCAGAAGGTCTCGGTCTCCAACCTGTCAAAAGTTGTTTTAAGCTCACTGTAAGCTGTAGCGAGGTCATCGTTGACTATCACCTTGTCAAAAAGGTGGCCATACTGGCTCTCCATCACATGGGCAGATTTAATCATTTCATGAAAATCTTCTTCCTAGTAAGAGCAGTGCAATAAAGATCAGTGCACAGCCAGTCCATAGCAACGCTGCATAAACTCTTTCTGTATTAAACATGATCTAATTGCTTGTTTCTTATCTCATCAGGAGATGGAAACTGTACCTCTAATTAAAAAAAAAATACCATTACAAGATTACCATTAGAAGTGATCTCAGAGAGTATTCTGATGAGTTGACTCAGCTCAACAGGCAATTCTTTCATCTCTCCCTTTGTAGTGACACAATTAGTCACTGCACAATAATTACAGAGACATTTTCTTTTAGCAGCACCAGCGGAAAGTGTTTCTAGCTGTTTACTTTGATGATATATTTAAAGTTTCATTATGTTAATCTCAGCTTGCTATCAGCACTTACAGCACAGTCCTTTCAAGAGCTTGGTAGGAGTAATCATTCTGTGCCTTGTTCGATCAGGCTTAGTGGATTTCTCTTCATGTTTAGGGAGGGAACAAATCTTAGTAATTTGTGTAAATTACTTTGAGAGATGAAACCTGTCCTAACTAAACAATGGCCTGAAGATTGCTTTTAAGAACAAACTTACTTTTTATATACCATGAACCATCATTTTCTTACAGAATGTAATTTCCGAACTATTCCAAATGCACATTCTACACAGATACAGTCTGTGACTATATCTGTGACTCACTTTGAATCAAAACCTAAAAAATCTTAAGCAACACCGGAATGAGGAAAAATGATACACACTGTAAATACAGATAAACAATCTAATGATGATCAACTTTGCCGTAGATTCAATTAAAATATGATTTCATTATATTACAAGGAAGCAAGTATGTTAATATTGGGTAATGTTATTTTTTTTCTCACTATTCACAAAAACCAGCATTTGATCCTTGCTCAGATATCTCTTCTTCTTTCTTACAATGTTCCATTTTTCTATAACATTTAAAAAACTCTCTATTTCTCTTAGCCACATATATGGGCTTTTTATTAAAGGAGCATTTACTTTTTCAATTAGTTTTTTATATTTGCATTTTCCTCTAAATTTAGACCCCTTAATACAGTTGACAAAACAAATAAATTATTTTATTTGAATAGAAACATCTAAGCCCAGGTACAAGTTTTTTAAAGGAAATCCACAGCATCCATCATCTCTTATAAAGATATGCTTGCACTGTGGGGGTTCTTTATTGACATAAAGTCAGAGGAGCATGGGAACTGTGAAAACCCATGAGCATATCAAACAATGAAAACACCACAGTAAATGTGCAATGTGAGAGAGGTTGAGAAACAGCAAGATGCTCATGTAAGCCCTGACAAGTGCTGCCAATAACAACCAGAGATCACCTTTATTTTCAAGGTAAATTGCTACAAGTAAACTCCTGACAGGTTCTCCTGATTTACTGTGTCTAATTATACTTACAGTAAAGGGTTTTGCAGTTCCCTTATCATCTTTACTTGAAATAATCTTGGCATTTTTTCTGGTTTCTCTCAAACGGTCAAGTGATGGAGGTTTTATAAATATAACAAATGGTTTAAACTCATATGTCCGCAAGTGTTTCACTGTCTGGGAAGATGAAAGATTTTAATTAATTAGTCTATTTTGCACAATGGAATTTACTGTAATAAAAGAAATTTCCACTGACCATAATAAACCCATAAAGCATTTCTAGGCAGGTATTTTTCATTTACTGCCATCCTGCTCTGCTGACCAGCATTGATTCATCGAGAGAGAATTTTCAGAATGGTAAGAAAACTCTGTTTCTCCAAGGGTGATAAGTGGTCTTGATTTCCACACAGCTGCTGGTAAGCCCCATGAAGTCTGGCAAAGTTTGAGTCATGCACACTGCTGCCACTGGCAGTGAGATGATGGAGGGGAACAGCAGCTATTCAAGGGAGGAGGAAAAGTTCAACCCATTTTATCAAGAATAACCCTTTCTGTACCCATGAACATTAGCAGAAAGAGGTGTCTCTGACACTTGTTCAGAAAAGGTCAATGATTTTTCTCTTCAGTACTGTGTGCCCACCACACAACTCCCCGCTGTTCATTTATTCCGAGTGAGCTTTGTGTGGTGTTAGAAGATGATTCAGCTGCAGCACAGGGTGGATGGTCAGAAGCTTTCTATTCTCTCCACACTGCCACAGTCCACAGGAAAACTCCATATTGGAGAGTGGGATCCCAGAATGGTTCACAAGCTTGGGTCTCCAAGAGAATTTAGTGCTTTGCAGGAACACAGGCTGTGTGGGACAGGCAATGGACTCGTCAGGTCCCTGGTATGGGCTATGGCTTCCCTGGCTACTCCTCTGCCAGGGCAGCCCCTGCCCTGCTCCTGGGGCACAGCCCCGCATCCAAAACTGCCCCTGGAGCTGTGCACAAGCTGCCAGGGCTCAGAAGCCATACACTGGCCACCCTTGGAGAAGAGGTGCTTTGGCTGGGTTTAAACAAACTAGTCCAGCTCCTAGAAGCACTGTGGTTATTAGGAGCAAAAAAATTCCCAGTGGAGCTGTTCAGCAGGGTTGAAAGACAAGGTCAATGAATGAAAAAATGGTTTAGAGAGGAATATTCTTAACAATTATCCAGGCAACATCACATTTAGTGCATTCCTTGACTCATGTCCATCCTGCATGGAAACCCTTGGCATGAACAGTCTAGTGAAACATGTGAGAGAGAGTTGCTGGACTCGGTGATAACTCAAAACTATTCTGAAATTAAAGTTTCACAGACAATCTCTTGCCCAAACTAACAGAAAGATAAATGGAAACATAGGAGCTTTCTGTAATTAAATTTTTAGTATTGTGCTGTAGGCTTCTAATTCCTTTATTTACTGGTTGAATATTTATCTCTTTTCAGAGAGCCTCGCTTAGATAAAGGTAGCAAGAAAACTCACTGAACAATCATTCCATGTGGGAAAAAGCACACCTTTTGAGAAATATTTTTAACATGAATTCCAATATGCAATATAGGTAAGTACAAGAGTTCAGAAGACATGCTTACTTACATGAGGTTGCACATCCAACAAACAAACTTTGTTTTTAGCTAGAACTGATCGAACAGAGTCTAAACTTGTACCATAGTAGTTGTTCTTATACTCGCCATACTCAATAAACCTGTGGCAGAAAGTGAAAACAACTGGAATAATTTCCATTTTCTCCAGAAAGAAAACTTACCAGTCTGCTTTATAAGATTTAATTCAGAAGCAAAAATATTTTACTTTACATGAGAGTTCTACCGTGTTTTATAAAGGAAATGCTGTCAAGTACTTCAGCATGTCAATTTTAAGAAATCTTCTACTTTACTGCTTTCAAATCAGTAACACCTGCTTGTATTACAGTTAAAGAGAAAAAAGCACTGTAGTCCAACAGCCCACTAATGTTTTCCATCACCTCTTTTTCTGAACTAATGCAATGCAATAAAACAGTGGATAAGCTAAACAATAGAAACTACTGAAATTTCATTGCACACTACAGAATATCCAAATTCTCTGTCTCAGAAGAGGAGGAGTGATGACGGTGCTGGTGGAACCAAGGCGGCTGGTTATTTGCTATAAAAGTACAAGCACTATTTGCCAGAAAAGCAAAGCACAGTTTGAAGTTTCAATAAAACCCACAGCTTTGTGTCTAATACACTTTTGCCCTCTGAAACTGGGGCAGAATTTCAAGCTACAGAATTTTACAGGCTGCTAGAGAGCACGATGCTACCATTGTCTCTTCATTTTAGTTTACTTTCTGGAGGCAGGGGCTTCACTGTAGATCTCTAAATTCAAAAGCAGAGGAAGTGCCTGGCCTGAAAGAGAGCAGAACTATGCAAACATTGACTCAGGCACGTCTGCAGCCCTTCCACACCCCCCCTTCCCTAGAGCTGCAGTGCTTTACTGCTATGACAGAGGATGCTCTATTAAAAGAATGCTCCCCCATCCCGAGCACCTATAATTTCAGTGTCTCCTTGAGGAGCTGAGGTACTGAAACTACTTGTAAGCTTAGAAACTCTTGTGTTTGCACATACTCCATATTTTTCCCCAGCTGCTTATATAACAACATGTAATTTTAACACATCTTCGAATCACTGCAACTTATATCCACTTTGACTTATTATCTAAAATAACAACCAGCCCCATTTTATAATAAACCATTGTTTTAACTGCAGTTCTAGTTAAAAATCTCTTTAACATACTTGTTATTCTGTACATCTGTCTCAAACAAGTGCTTGGAAATGAAAATGTATTCGACACCATCACTTTCTTGGCTTCTCCTTGGGCGGGTAGTGTCTGCAGTTTCATCATATTAAAAAAAAAAAAAAAGGAAAATATGCACAAAACAATATAATGCAAACCAGTTCAGGAAAAGCTGAAAAGCACAGACTCTTTGAGCAATACTAAGCATTGCACTTCCCTAACTTCTGAAGCACATAAGGCTGCTCTGGATCTGGTAGGCAGCACATGACAGGATTGAGTTTTAAATGCATGCAGAAAAATCAGGAAAAAACTGACTGGACAAGTATCAGATTATCATTTTTTATTAACTAGTGGAAAAATCTAATAAAATGAGGACAGCTGAATAATAAAAGGAATAGCAGTCCATAACAATTACCCCAGCCTTGCCTCTTGTTAAACTTATTAGCATATGAGACCATAAAGGGAAACAAAGCACACCATCCTGATTTATAACATGTTATGTTCATTAACAGCTCTTGTAGCTATGGTATGTGAAGCATGGTAATAAAAAAAGAGGGTGTGAACTTTATGTTTTAGTGCTTTTCTTTATCCCATGATCAAAATAGAATTCCATTTTCTTTCAGTAGCCTTGTATTATTCACACTTCTTACTTTCCCCCAAGTAGGTATAAGGGTTTTGCTTATAATATTTGAGGGGTAGTCATTTATGATTAATGACCCTATTAAAACATCCTATTTTGAACAAGTTGAATAGTACAGCACCATGCATTCTTCATCACATATGGACATACAAAACCTGCTTGCAGCAGCACAGACTTAAATGCCATTTGATCTATCACTCCTCTTCTTAGGCTGACACAATGAGGAACATTTCCAAGACAGGAACCTCGCTCTCTCTCCATGTCCTGACTTACTGAATTTCAGGAAGAGGGATTCCTTTACATGTTTGTTTTAACTTATAACCACAAATTTTGAAGGGAAAAGAGAGAAGGCAGCTTGATGAATACTGTCAACTTCTAGAGAAATATTTTTGGGCAAATGATTGCATATACTTCAATGTGTTAAGTATTTTGGGAACATCTAGCTTTTTTGTTGTTATTGCTTTCAATACCCAGTTGAAGCAAATACATGCAAAAGAAATGACTTGCCAAACTAAATGCATTAATTTTTCTACTTAGCAAATTCATTCATACATATACACTTCACAGAATATCTGCACTTGCAAAAAACCTGAGACAGAATCTCCCAAATTCAGAATGTTGGATCCATATTTTTGAAGGATCGCTATAAAAGGTACAAGTAGAAAGCAGACCAAGAAATCAAAGTCTAAAACTGTTGAGTTCTCTATATTAAAGAAAACCCAGTAAAGAATTGTAGAAGTTAATAAAACACAATGTTACTCAAGTTTATAAAAATCACACTGCTTGGTCAGACGGGAAAGGGGAAAAAACATCCCCAGATCAACTCTTCTAAAGCTAATAAAAGGGATTTAATTAATTCATTCACTGGATTAAACTGTTTATAATCAATCTTCATTTTTCAGCCTAAGAGATAAAGGCCAGCTTGCTGAATGCAAGCATTAGTAACAGAGTACATTTCACTGCTTTACAGCCAAATTCAGTGTGTTCTTCAGCTGAGTTTCATTTACTAAACCTCACTGACATCAATCATGCTAAACTTGTACTGAAAGTGTACTGCAGTGTCTCTGAGCCAAAAAGCTCTATCAGTTAAATCAATGCTATTTAATACAGAACTGCAGCAGCACTTTTAAAAATAAGAAAAGCAATTTGGATGCCAAGCATGCATTTAGAGACCCAAATTTGAAAGTACCTTAAAGGTAGTACAATAATAAAGGCTAATAATGCAAGTACATAATTAGAGAATAGGAGTGCATTTTTACTTACGTGGCACTGTCACCCCGTAGTGCTGGGTATCACTGATTAGCAATTTCCGTTTCAGTTCATTCAGTCCAACCCCTACAGGACCTGAAAGAAAAAAATTGCCCTGTTTCCCAACAGCCAGTTGTCTCTTGTCTCTAGAAGTGCAAGTATGCTCCAAGGTAAGACTGCATAGCCTATAGCTGTGACATTACTGCCTTTTAGTCGGTGATTTGGCAACGCCCATGGTTCCAGCCTCTCCTAGTATATACAGAGCTGACAAATTTCAGGGGATGCAGTTGGCAGTTACTCTGTTCTGACTTTATTACTGAGGAAATATCAATGAAAATATGTTGCCAGCAAAGCTGACTTTCTTTTCTGCAGCAACTACCCTCAGCCTGCACCCACCTCCATCTCAGCCCTACTATAAACCTCTGCAGTTTTCCAGTCTGGCTTTTTATTTTGGTTTGGCTGTTTATTTTGCCAAAATACCCCCAACTTGCAGATTAGAGGACCCCAGCTGGCATGTGCAAAGTGCCCCCAAAGTCTCTGCACTCTGTGTGTCAGCATGGCCTCACTCCCTCCTACTGCTGCATCCCTTGCCTGCACCGGATGCCCCTGGGGACAATTGCTTCCACCTCCCCGTGCCCTGGGAGCACTGCTCCTTCAGCCCCTGCTGCAGGCAGGAACACTGCCCAGCTCCTGGCTGCCTGTAGCTGTCACCATCCACCTTTCGACTGCATGAGGGTGGCATTGCATGGAGAGAGGAAGGAAGGGCAGTACTTGCCAGGTCACAACCCATTTGGGATGTTTGGGTTTCTTTCTTTGTTGTTGATTTTCTTTTAAACTGTGCTTGTCTCCTGCCTGCTGTCTGAACAGGTCCAAAGCAAATGTTTCCTTCTTCGTGCGACTGCCAAACAGAGACCACTCTTGGAAGGAGGATGGCAGGAAGAAACAAAGACTGCATGGAATTTTTTTGACCCGTCTCCTCCACCTCCACTTGAGTAGTGCTGTACTAGAAGCAACAGAGCAAGATGTTCCTCTTGGCTTTCGAGTTGTCCCTAATTCTTAGCTATTTGCCAGTGGTGCCTTAGGTCTCTGTGAGGGCACTCTGTCCTGTGAGGTCTCAAAGGCTGCACAGGCACTTGCTGCCTGTCCCCAGGAGCCCTTCATGCAGGGCTCCAGCCTGCCTGCCCACTTTGGTGACAGGGCCATGGTGCTGTGTGTGAAGGGAGCTCAGCTCTGCATGTTCTTACATTTCTGACAGTGGAGAGCCTTCATTTCTACAGAGCCAGGTCAACAGCAGAAGGCACTGGAGAGTACTGGAACCATATCCTAAATAATGCAAGGATAATACCTGTGGTTTTAAGGAAAATTCTTGCACATTTAGTAAAAGGGACAAATGTATATATGGAGTGCTTCTTAACAAACACATTTTAAACACTGTAAAAATGTTCAAAACCTAATAAACATTTCATTGAAATAGTGTTGTAACCACTACTTACTAGGCAGAGTCCAAAAACAGACTGATGCTTCAGTACCTTCGGGTGCCTATCTGTAAAAATGACCGTACACCCTGTCTGGAGTTGAAACACATAATGATGAAAAGCAAGGGCTTGCTACTTTGCTGTTACCCCCAGACTGTGGTTCTACTGTAAAATCTTGGAGTTTCTTCATTTAAAGTTTCTATGTGTTCACATCAGTTAAACACACAACTACATTTCAAGTTCCATCTCTGACCTTCCTGTAAATTAATCTATCAGTATGTATAAATGTTTATTTAATATGGTGTACAGCAGCCTCTGCTGGTGCATGTCTGCAGAGGACAGCAATGTGTTATGTAGATAATGGCATTACTTTTATTATAATTTAATTTTTTTTTCCTTTTTATAATAGTTTAGCTCTTCAAGGCAAATATAGACTTTTATCGGAAAATTAATTAAAACTCTTAATATATCCTAGCAAAGTAAACCAAACCAAATGGAATGCAATTTTTAAAAATCACTCTATTACTTTTAAGCAAAAAATCTTTCCCATCAAATCCACACAAATATTATTTCCTTAGTCTACATGCTGTCAAATCAACTGTATGCTTTTAGCTCTATTTATATATATAAAGAGTCCAGGCTTCACTTCCTGTGACACATGCTTTGGAAACTTAGCTTAACTGTTTCCAGATAACAACTTCACTACTACTGTCTCCCCTTCCAGAGTAACATTTTAAAATCGTCTTTAAATTGAACTACTGAAAGGTGTAGAGTCTTCTTTTTCAGTGCTGTCGTCACAGAGTTCTCATAACTGTAGCATATGGACACTGAAGGCTGATTCCAGCTCAGCAAAGCCATCCATTACGTGGATTTTTATACTATCTCTCCCAAGTTAATATACAGTTCCCTTCTAAATATTCTTTTTGTTTTCATGTGGCAGAGAAAGATGCCAGTTTCTAATAGTTATGAATCTGAACACAATTTGAACTCAAAAAGAGAATAAAGTGTCAGGATTTAAAAGGATAATTCTGATTCTTATAGTCAAATATAAGGCATGCGGGATCCCTGTCTGTAGTGTAGTTTTGGTTTACTATAAATCATCCAGGCAACAATATTTACAGTTATGCTGACAGATTTAGAGATACTTTGCTTACTTTTTTAAAGGAACATTTGTGCTGCTTGCTGTTGCATGTTAAGTCATGGTAATGGTCAAATCCTGCACAAGTGGACTGCAGTGCCTACCTCACTTTATTGAGAGACATCTGCAGAATTAAACTATCAATCATTAAAACCTGCACTAAATTTTATACCACTCAGACACGTCTGAAGAAAACTGAAAAAACTAAGTTTAAGTCTTGGGAGGGTTAAGCCAACCAGTCATTCTTCACCCACAGACACTTAATGAGCTCCTAGTAGACTTTTGGAAAGAAAAGGGAAAGTGGTCTTTCAGAAAAGATTTTGTGAGTTAGATGACAATATTCCTGCTGGGATCACAAGAACCCAGTATGAGACCTGCCTGGAGAGAGGCTCTGTGGCTCAGTTCCTAGTTCACTATAATGCAATGATTGCACATGCATGTCTGACTGCAGCTCAGTGTGGTGGGAAAGGAGAACCTCATTATTTTGTGTTTCTGTACATTTTAACAAGCAGTGGGAGTGTACTTCGAGATCTGCTGTTCACTGAAGTTGGATCAGTGAGTTCATACTGGTGTTCTCATGGGCAAGACTAGGCACTGTGTTACATCCTATGTATTTGTTCCTGAACCTTGCTGACCTTCCAACGCATTCATTCAGGAAATTTTAATGCAGATAGCAATTTAGGTCTCTTTCTTCATTGTCCAGTTAGTTGACAGGAATAGCATGGCCATGGTAGCCCATTTTCCTGCACTACTGCTGTAGATCAATCAAGACTCTGCAAGCCACTACTGAACATATAAAAGCTAAGCCAGGAGAGGTGGAGAGTTAAAAGGCCCTTTCATTTCATCCTCCTTTGCTCTGAAATAGACCTGGCCTCATCATAACTCCTTCAAGATAAAACCAGAAGTGATGGATTAAAAAAAAGGAAAATCTAAGCAATACAACAAATAGAGAGCTTTTTCAGTCCCAGATTCCTTTCTCTGCAGTAGTGACCAGAAGTACATCTTTGTGGGAATTACTGACAGCCTCATTCAGAGACAGAGGCTTTTCTGATCACATCAGACACCAGTAACAACTTCTCCTTTATGGCTACATGCCTCTGGTCCTTGCTTCCATCACTGCCCACTTTGGACAGAAGCATCACCATGGGTGACCACAGCACCTGAAAGGCTCTGCACACCTCCAGTGATCACACTGCATGCACAGAACAGTGTGTGTTCTTGGGGACAAGTGCTCATGGTTGGTTACTGACAAATTTGCTTTATCATGCCCCTTCCGAAAGCTCTGACTTAGTTGAAACTATGCCAGATAAAGTTATTGCATGTAGCACATTCATTCTAACTCTAAGGAATTAAAATTTATGCTACTCTGGCTCTTAAAATTAACCAGAGCAGAAGCCTTTGTGAGCAGAACTTTCCCCTCATTAATATAAATGAAAATTCTAGTGTCTAAATAATACAAGTAATGTTAAAATATTCTACGTTTGTCTGATAGGGCTATGAGGTATGTAACACATAGGATGCAGGCAGTATTTGTGGTGGAAGACTTTAAGGATTTCTTGGCAGCTTGGGAATACTAAGTCACTAGAAGCAGACTGATGACATAATATTGGATAATTTTGTTTTTAGCAGACTCATCACAATCATAACAATTAAAAGCACACAGAAATGTTGGTATCATTACTGCTTCAGATGATGTTATATTAGCCCCAAGGATTTGCAGGGCTTTATTCATGAACTTAGATTTGCAGGCAAGGTAAAATCTTGACAAACAGGTACATTGAGCTGAACCTGAGAGTAGTGTGTATCACACAACAGGGCACTGAAATTACTGTGTGTGCAATTTGTGTTCTTTAAAATAGACTAGACCAATTCAAAATGAAGTGAAATTTGTTTTAAAGTTGTCAAACTCCCTGCCCCTAAAAACGGCAAAATCAAACCTAAATATCCCCTTTTAAACAGTAAATCTTATATTTAGACCTAGCTCAACACAACAGACATCTAGTGCCTCCACCAATTACAGCTATAAATTAATTATATGTCCCTTTCTTTCCTAGTACTACTATACAAATTATATTCAATGTATTATTATATGGAATGCTGCTACTGGCACACAAAAAACTTTTAAAATGTGTTTGCTTCTACTATACCTGTATTGCTTAGCTCTGCTAGTTTTTTCCACATTTTGCCCAAGACATTTTTATGGTATTGGCCAGACTTAAGCTGCTCTTAATATCCAGAGAAAAAACATTAGAATTATTGAAGTCCGCAATAAATTTCTGAATTGCTTTTGTTACTGAAAAAGCACTCTTTCTTCATTTGATTTATTACAACAAAAATCAAATGGAATCTCTAGTCATTCCTAAGATCAGACATATGCAATTTGTTATAAAAAGTCTACTTATCACACTTTTGCACTACACTGTGTTGATGTAACTGTAAAATCAACTCAACCATGTTATTACTTGTTGTATATAACCCAAACTCTCACAGTGATCACACTAGTAGGTGGCTGATTTTTAGTGCTGGAGAGTGACAAAACTGTTTATTAAAAACTCAATTTAATGTTCCCTTGGATATGAGTGATAGAAAAACACAGCTACTCAACAGTTCCTAACAGTCCCTGATAGAGGCTCATATTTCTCTGCTCTGCTGCTTTCAGAATGGAGGAAATTTTACTAATGAAGAATCAGCCTATGTGTTACAGCCAAGGAAACAATAATCAATGAGACGTTACTCACTCGTAGCAAAGGTTACCCATTACTCATTGGTACTCCAATTGTTACCTTTGAAAAGATTAAGATAATGCACTTTCTCTCTTTTGGGGAGACTGAAGCAAGGCATTTTGGTTATACAATAAATGCTGTGAGGAAGCCATGGCAGTGACAGATTATAGAAGAACAGAGAGCTGACTAAGAAAAATATGTTGAGTCCTCTGCTGCTATGCTTACATTCATCCTTGGCCTACAGAGGTCCACATTGCATCCACCTTTATTACTACTTGTCCATTTACTTTTTCCAATGCAGTAGGTGGTTTTGTTTCTTTCCACTTTTATTGTCTGTCTTCACTGACCTCAGGTATTTATCCTGTTCTTTTGGGTTTTTTTTCCACATAGATATATTGATTGATCACTAAGTGTGGAATATCAACATAATTCTTTTGAGTTTTAGTACAGCTTGACTGCCACATTCAGACTTGTAACCATGGTAGCTGTATTTTAATGTCATCTCCCCTTGGTTTAGGAAAGCTCTAAACACAATCTCCTAAAGCATCCTTATATGCAAGTTGAGACATCCTGTCTAGAAAGGTGGACTACCAGACAGGTGAAAAAATGGAGCATGTTCCAAGGGAAGGGGTTATTGGTCTGTGCTCCATGACTCATTATAAAGGGGAGTTCCCTGGGACATACTCTGTTTCACAACCATACCAACGACACAGACTGGGCCCTTACAAAGCTTGCCCATGGCAAGATGGGTGATACAAGTGACTTGCTCAAGGGCAGGACTTCCATTCAGAGAGCTCCAGGCATAGGCTGGCAGAACTTAGTGAAATTTCATGAGGACAAAGTTCTGCATTACAGGCTGGGGACTGACAAAGGCCTTGGGGTTCAGGTGGGCAGAGCTAAGCACGAGTCCCCAGTGCTCACTGGCAGCAATGAAAGGTAACAGGAGACTGGGCTGTACCAGCAAGAGCCTGGCCCACAGATAGAGGGGAATGTTTCTTCCCCTTCACTCAGCACCTGTCAGTCCCTTGTGAGGAATACTCTGTCCACAACAAGCCCTGCACTAAAATACTGTCGATAAACTGGATCAAAGACATCAGAAGGCCTTGAAGATGGTCAGGAGCTGGACCACATGACCTGTAAGAGAGACTGAGGGAACAGGGCTTGCCTGGCTTGGGGAAGAGATGTCTTCAGGGAGACCCACCAGCACCCTTCTGAGACTCACTGAAACGATGGAAACCACCTCTTCACTGAGGTGTGAGGTAAGACAGGGAAGACATGATGGGAAGACAGGCTCCCAAAGCTGGTGCCATCAGCAACCTGCTCAGAACCTGGTATTGATCTCACTCAGTGGGAGGCTGGACCAGGTGAACTCCTGAGATCCCTTCCAATCTAAATGACTTTCAGGTAAGCATTGTGCTAATCAGCAGGTCTCTGTTTTACTAGGTCAAAAATAAAGAGAACAACTTACCAACCAAAACAACAAGCCTGTATTTGTCATTAGGTTGTCGTCTATATTTTGCAACTTCTTCATAGGTTGGGATATCTGCTGTATCATACTGATCACTCTTCTTGCACTCATACATGGACTTGTTTGTTTTTTTATCTTTTCTGCTAAGACGAAAGCTTCTTCTAAAACCAGCTGCAGTAAGAACAGGGTTTTTTCAAAGTAAGAAAACAAGTCTTCTTAAAACATTTGAAAACAGTCTCTTCCAAACATTCAAGGATTGGAGCATGTAATAAAAAGTGTATTATATGTTCAATAAGCCAGGTCATTAGAATGACATTTCCCATGTTTTTAAACTATATCAGGTACCTATTTAAACTGCAAAATTAAGATTACCGACAAAACAGAACCTTTGCAACAACAAACTGCAAAATATAATTGCTATTAAAAATTGTTACTGAATTGTTAATATATTTAGATTATTTAGACAATTTGAGTATCTTATAAATTGATACATATATACAAGGCAATTCACACAAGCGGGAGTCTCATACCACATCTAATGCACATCTATTAAATCACCATGGCACACAGACATCAAATAGAACATAAGATAGAAACACATCTGGTGGTTGAGAGGGTTAATGAGAATTAACTCCTTGAACTATTCTCTTGTGCTTAGCTCCATGCTGATAGTATATTTAAAAAGTGCATTAAACCTTTCCTGAGTATGTTTAATAGTCAATCCAAGCACTCATAGTTAAATTACAAACTACTAGAAACATCTTAGGCAATACAGTACCCATATTATGAAATTAAAAGTTAATACTGCTATTAAATCTGTATTTATAATTGCATCAACTGTGTGATACCTATTGTGCCTTCTAGAGAAGACTTGAAATTTCACATAGCTTTTAAGCACTCTCAAAGGAGAAAATCATAGGCATTTTCAAGCAGAACAGCACAAAAACTGTTTTACACTACATGTTAAAAACTAATTTAGTACTCTGTTAATGATTACCTTGGAGTTTTTAAAATAAATCCTTTATATTGCATTACATAAAATTGTACTGGTATCTCTACAACACCACTTTTGTTCTATAAGAAAGTACAGGAAAGACTGTGAAGACTGCAAAGCTGATTTCACTGTCTGGTGGTAGTAGAGTAAAACACAAGCTATAGAGTAAAACACAAGCTATACTTTAAATACTGGAAAAGTTGGTGTTTTTTCCTCAGAACACTTCATGGGGCAGTAAACATGTGTAAACTTTTGGTGACCCCAGATTTTCAGCAGAATGTTTTCATGTTCTTATAATAGCACTTATGTTTAGGTGTTTGAGAAGTAGCTGTATTGTAATTTCTTTATCAAAGGAAATACTGTGCAAGTTCAAGATTCAGTTCTGCAAATATTTAGCACCAGATCTGAAGAGAAATGCTGCAAGGCTTAGATATAGGCTTAGCATTTTGCACACATACAGTTTCATTGAGCATAAATCGTCACAGAACCTGGACCACAGAAGATGTTAACCAAGTTAGTTAATTGATGTCAGCCCCTACACCTATGGGAATCTACAACACAAAGCATACACACAAAAGGTAAAGCAAAATTTCTTTGAGAATACCATGATGTCAACCCATTTATATTCAAAATACGAATAAGTGAGCTGAAAATCTATGACAAAAGAGAACAGCTAGTATACCCACAGAAAGGGCAGATGATATTTTTAAGAAGTACAATATAGTCCAGACTAAGTAGGAGGTGGGCTGACATAGAAAAAGATCAGAATATGAGATATGAAAAAATGAAATAGACTGGGTTACGTTATTTTATTATTGAAATAACACTGACATTGAAGTGACTGCAGTCAGAAACAGCAATGATCTATTGGAGAGCTTACACCCCCACAAGAGGGCCTGGGAGATCTTGCTTGCCCTAAGGTGAAATCCATCATGACACAAGGATGTTCTCTTGATCACAACTCTGCCTAAGTGTACAGATAGCTATATAAAGAAAGGTTTTAAAAGTAGCTTTATCAATACAGACTACAGGCACATGAAGGGAGTTACAAGTTTCCTGAGGCTTCATCTAAACTGTTCCTTATTAAAAAACCCCAAACACCAACAAAAAAAAGTTGCCCAAAACCCTGAAAATTATTCTGTTTGTTGCATCTTTTTCCTTTATAATAATTTTATTGAAAAACAAAAAATAGAGAAAAAAGAAAGAATAATTCTTCACCATTGACTACTAAATGCTTTACAAAATTAAGACCTTTGTTACAAGACCAAGAATCCATGTATCTGGAAAAGGTAAAAAAGTAAGAATAATGATCAAATGAAGCTATGTCAATGGTCTCCATTCCAGTTTGGTGTTGACCTTACAATTAACAGCAGCTCCATGCCCCTGATCATCTGTCTCAAAATGCCATTAGAACATCTTCTCAACCTCTACTTAAATGGTGAACTGTGCAATCTTTAGGAAAAGTATTGTTTCTGCAAAATCTTCCTATCAATTCAATCCCCACTCTTAGGTTTGGTAAGAACATTTGTAACTTGTTCCTCTTTTCTCCAACCAATTCATTCAGATCTCATTAGCAAACTATCAGGTGGTAGATTATTCAAGAATTTTCATTTCTTTCACTCCTTGGAAAAAGACAAAAATCGTTCAGCTCTGTCTTCTGGCTGATTTGTCCCTTGTCACTTTTACAGGCTCCACAGAAAACATAACAAAGACTCAGGTGACATGATTCCACTGCTAACTGTGTTTCCTTAAATAAAATATTTTATATTTCTGCCACTGAAACTCATTGGTAAAATGAAAATAGTAACATTGTCCTGTGTATTAAGAAAGCTCAACAAGAAGTTCAACCAGAACTTAGACATTATATAAAATAAAATATACTAATTAGAAAGAACAAACATGAGAAAAACAGAAACTAGAGTAAGGCTGACCTCTCTGAAGTGTGCTGGTGAAGATACTCTGTAAAACTATTGACTATTAAAAGTTGGTGGTATGCCGTTTGCTTCACCACTTTATGACTATTTTCAATTTAGAAGTTTTTTAACCTGTTCCTCAAAGTCCATCTGAATAGCCCATACAGAATCTCAAGAAAGTTTGCTTTAAATAGCATTCAAACTCAAAACATACAGTTCCAAGAGGAAGGATGTTTCAAATATATCCAGCACTTCTATGATACTGCTGCTGCATTCCTGAAAGCATGTTCATTGCTCATCATCTGCTATTGTAAGTCCTTTCCTATATGGCTTAACTTTACTGTGACCCACAAGCTGTTTTATAGAAATGCTAATAAGTATTTTCTATTGAATGTCTGCATTTGTAATTGCATTTTATGTTGGGAACTATGACTGCACAAAAATATTAAGCTGAACAGACACAATATTGTACTTTTAAGGAACAAAAACATTTATGAAAAAGCAAAAAATATTCTACTAATGTTTGCATATTTTATAGTTTTGAAAACGTAATTCATATATTTAAATTAACAATACAGCATCATTAAAAACACGGTGCGGTGATGATTACTACAGAGAACCAAACCCAATACTAATATGCAGCAGAAAAGGTTTCCATAAAATGATTCATGTTAAAATTTCTATAAAGACAAAAGGAAAATGTATTGCTTGCCTAGAATATTTGATAATATAAACCCTGATGAATATGAAAGGAGCTGCAGGCTACACTGTCTGTGGAATATGGGTATCAGCAGAGATTAACCTTAGTTGCCAAGTATGCAGACTATAAAATAAAAGGGGAAAATTCTATCACTAAAGCGACATAATCTCCTGAACACTGAGAAGCTTGCACCAGCTCACTGGTTACAGCTACACGTCTAGGAGCTTACTGAACATGCAAACCCATAAACTGCTGCTGGAATGTAACAGATTTGGTGAAATAAGAGCAGGCTCTGGAAAGAAAATATTAAGAACAAATGTTCTCAAACTACTGATGTCTTCAAAACTTATACTTCTCAATATGAAATAAAAAATCATTACTAATAAACTTAATTAAGGCCCAACGAGCAAAGAGAAAACACTTAGATCTCTAAGAATAAAAAAATCTTAGCAGAAAAGTTTGATCATTCTTTTAACCATTAGCAGTATACATTTCATCCTTTCAGAACAACATCCTTACACTTAAACAGAGAAATCCACTGGGGCCTGACCCAGAATCCAAACTGAAAACACACAATGTGTGAACCTGCCTGCCTTGCAATATTTTAAAAGGATGATGATGCAAATAGCTGTGCTTATTTACATTTAATGACATTATTCTGAAGAAGTAGATTGCAACTATGTTGTGTAAATTTCAGTCCAAATATACTAATAAAACCAGAAAGTTAATTTCTCAAATTCAGGCAGACTACACTAACAGGAAATAACAAAATATAAATTTGTGCATGCTTCATAAATTTACAAGTAAGACTCCAGAATGCTATAAAGCACATACATGGGCTTTTGTTACTTTTCATTCATTAAAATCAGTGCTTAAGTACATGTTTAAATTACATACGTTCTTTGCTGAATTTATTTTTTTTTTCATCTTAAACAACTTCTATTTATTTGTAAATGCATTTAAGGGCACTCTTTGTATTCATATTATTGACAAAAGTAAGTTTGGTATCATGGTCATTATCTAGGTTTGAATGAACATAATATTTTCACTAGATATTTCTGGATATCATTTTCCCCCCAAAATATTGATATTCTTTTTACATTGGCTTCTATACTGAGGATTTCTATTGTTACACAGGAACTGCACAAACACAGAGCAGACTTCTTACTATGTTTGCTTCTGGACTGACTCCCAGCTTGCACATTTAGACAGGGTTAATAAAAATTTAGATTATGTCTGGATTTTAAAGACGAAATTGAGAATAGTAAACAGATGATATTCATCTATATTTATTGTATGTTCATAAAGGTTCAAGCAATGTAACCAGAATTTAGGCTTGGCAAAGGCAAACTCCTAATGTTTTCCTCAGCAATTCCTCAGGAAATTACAGCAGAAACATACGGTACCATACTGTGGCTTAAATATTAGAATTTGGTGAAAAAATCATTAAATTTATCTGAGTCACTTTAGAGGAGAGGGTTCAAATTAATAGCAGTATAGCTTTGGATATAAAAGATTTGACCCAAAACGGTTCAGACATTCTGCCTTCTGAAGACTCTCCTCCTGTGCTCCTTATGACTGCCCTGTATGTGTGTGAAGTACATATCCTTTCAGAGAGGGTCGGGTGCTCACAGAGTGATCTGGCTCACAGATTGCAGTGCCAGAGCCATATATATGGTTTGTGAAACAAGGAGACACTGGAGTGCATGAGACAGTTTGAATTATAAATCACTGTGTCCTGTTACTGCATGCAAAAGAATCGTAACATCAACTGTCAAAAGCCTACCCGCTTGTTCTTAAGACAGGAACATTTTAAACGAATTATTCTAAGTGAAGAGTTTCAAGGATCCACAAATCTCTAAACCAAAAAGCTAATTATTCACAATCAGTGACATACTTGTGTCCTTACCCCAAAATTGGTCCTAACATTAGTTTTTCTGCCTTCTGACTCTCCTCTCTGACATCTCACTCCAAAACCACACACCCAGCATGAGATGGCTGAAGGTACCACCTCTGGACTGCTGACAACATTCCACGACATGGAAGCTCTCAGGAAAAACCACTGCCTGAACTGTATGTAGCAATTCTGAATAATTTTTGTAAAGTTTTGCCTAAGTAAACCACAACGCATCTTGATATTTTGTTCTTTGCTTCTGGGACAACAGAGTCTTTTTCCTCAAGAGGCCTCCTTCCTAAAATGGCCATGTCTTTTTGGTAATTATGAATCAAAATGTTTCAGTGAAAAAGGCTACAGTACCTAGAAAAGGTGGATTTTGTTTTGCTACCTTCATTCTCAAATAAAGCAGCAGCCCACTAAGATCTGATTGCAAAACCATGATAGTCTCACCCTAAGAATTCATGCAGTATATATTTACATACAGAAAGAAAAGACTTGGGAGGGGTATTGTTCATGTTTCAAATAAATTATTCAATAAGGAAAATTAATTTCATCTGGAATCACATCCAAATTATCATTTTCCAAACATCCCAAATATTTCAATACAATTACAATTCAACATGAACTTAGTAGATTACTTAACAAAGGTAAGAAGTGTATTTTCAGCATGATCAGATACTCACAAGTTCCACAAGCACAGGATGGAATTATAGCACACTAAGGCTCTGTGAACAGGTCAGAGTTCTTTCAATGATATACTTTGTGTGTACCTGATGTAGTTTATATACCACATTTAAAACAACTTTAATTTACAGTATTGGTCTAGGATGTTTCAGTGAGCCCACTGGCTTGGAAATACTAAAGTACTTTGACAAGTTTCTCCCCACTACTCTTGTAGCAGGAGGATGAAAGTCTTGGGAAAAGGGCTGGTTGCCACAAAATCTGCTCCAGCCAGCCTTCAGCTGGCAGGAATTCTGGACAGTTTCAACTAAAATATTTTTACATAGGTTTCAAAATGGCACAAATTAAAAAGTTGAAACATATCATGGAACCTTTTTAAATGTTACTTTTGTTTGAAATTTGGAATCTTGAAAATTAAGCCAAAGCACTCTTGCCGCTCCTATTCCCTGTTCCCCGCAATGATACATTGAGCTCAGACCAGCATTAAAGCTAAATTTAAGCTACTGAGTTATTATGACTGATATTTTGTAATGTGGAAAAAGAATTGGTGCCTGCAAATTTGCTCTGTATTCTTACTGAATCCTCCAAAAAACAGTTAGATAGACATGTACAAAGAAAAAATGTGTACACAAAACTTGAATAAAACATTGAGAGTGTCTTTAAATAATTTTTCATGACACAGTAACCTTTTTGCTTCATTAAACACATAGCTTGTTTCATGTACTTAAAAAATTTTGACTTTAAGATCAAACCAGTATTTTATTAGCCTATGTTTAACCAGGTAAAGGCATACATTATATAAACCCTTTATGTCAAATCCAATGAGCCATGTTTAAAACCTTAATATTCATGCATTTGTCATGCAGAGTAAGGACATTTGTATGCAGATTACCCCCAAAAGCAAAGTAGACACAGTAGCTCCAGGGAAAAGAAGCTGAAAGAAAGGGACAAAATTGTCTTTTGTAACCAATTGCTCACCTAGATAGGATCCACTGTTGTGACCAGCACATTCAGCATCTTCTGGACGGAGGGTAAAAGCATACAGAATAAGAGCCAAGAAATAAAGCAGAAAAGTTAGAAGCCCAGCAAAAAATACAGAAGAAATTATTTTTAAAATGACAACTGTACAAAGCACAGCATTAAAAAGCCTTCAATAAGCCATTTCCTTAAAAACATAAAACAATCTTTATTGTTTTATATTTTAGCTGAAGATATTCTTGGATTTTGCAGCATGCACACTGATCTTTTTACCTTTTCAAGCAAAAGTTGTGATGACAACAAACATACTAAAAAAATTCTAACATTGTATTATTCACATTTTATCAGTTAATAGAAAATATGCCACTTAAAAGAAAGCAAAATGATTTGATGTAAATCAAGCTTTTTTGTAAACTATACATTATCAAACTTTAGCTTTATGTTTTGGCTCACTGGATTAGACAGAAAGGTTTTTGATCAAAAACACATCCTCTCATTTAATATAAAAGAGCTATAATGTATATTTTTACATGCCAGAGGCCCTTTGATCAAAAATATGAGCTACAATTTCTAGTGCTTTTATAAACAAAAGCCTCTTAAGTAAAAAAAAAAAAAACAAACAAAACCAAACAAACCAAACAAAAACCCACAAGAGATCAGCTGCTATTACTTTTACATATGCTGCAAACATAACAATAACCAGCTACACTCAGAGGGAAACTCGAAGGGAAAACAGTAACAATGACACCACATAGATGAACCTTCTACCATCTCAGAGACGTAGTCTGTCAGTATTAGTTAGAAGCTCAGGACCTCTCATGGCCACGTAATTAACTTGGAACCATCTCTCTCCATCCCAGCCCACCCAAGTGCTGCCAGTATTATTCTATCATACTGCTTTTCTTTACATATCTTGCAGAAGTTCAAGAGAGAGAGAGCAGTTTAAAACAACAGTTCAAATTACTGATCATTAAATGAAGCAACTAGGAATATTCTGGTATTTTTATCTACTTTAAAACATGATTCAATGTATTTGGTGGCAATATAAAAGCATCATATGTATAACATCTCCTAGAAACACTGGACTATATTCAATTTAATTCTAAACACATGTTCTCTAAATAAAATTATTGGGCTATTCAGGGAAACTTTTATACATGTACCTTCAATTTCCTCTGAGAAGCACAAAGGAGAAATAGGAAAGGAAATCATTAAATGGAGTGAAAACATAACTTAAGAAAGAAAAGTTAAATCGAAGAAGAAAAATGCACCTACCACACTCAACCGCTTCCTCATCTTAGAACAGCCAAAAAGACAAAGTAATATTGTTTAATACTTCATAAATAGGAAAAAATTCAGGTATGTAAACTACTCTCAAATTCTCTTGACAGCACCTATTATATTGAGGCATATACCAACATACCAGTAGTGAGTTTAACTACACTCAGAAAAGGATGCAAAAAGGCATTGAAATACTATGTGCACTTTAAATTCCCATTTGTGATTCTTCCACTATTCATTTGGTAGAAATGACCTTACCCTGCTGTCATGTAAGACCTCTTTGGTATTAAATCCAAAGTTTGTTAGTTCCAATTAATAAGTCTTAACCTAGAATTTCTACGAATCACTACCTTGAACATGATCTCAGTATTTTTGGGCACTTACAGTAAGAGCTGGGACTGCCCTTCAAGATGGATTTTTTAAAGGTTTTTTGGGTGTGCCTTTTTTCCTTTTTTTTTTTTTTTTTTTGAAAGCCTACAATTGCAGCTGAAAACATGCTGAAAGAATTCACATACTCTTGTATTCTTTTCTCTGACATTATCCTAATATAATAGATATACATAAGACTTCCTCCTTACCTATAGTAAATAAACAAATTTCTGCTGCCTCGAAAGTAGAAAACATACATCTTTGTAATCATCTTTAGGGTTATACAGAAAAGCAAGATAAATATAATGAATTTTTTTTCACAAAGATATTATATACTACGGTTAAGATTTATAGAGAGATTTAACAATCTACCTCTCAGTCAAATTTCCTTTAGAATGTGGATAAATAGGCCTAAAATACAATAATTTCAAAGACTTTCTATGAAGCATGTATTTTCTCAGAATGTGAAAAATAATTCAAGAGCTATTTTACAATCTTTTATGCATAACTAATGCACAAAACAAAGGCCAGGTCAAAATTCTCCTGCATATATGACCACATGGAAGAGCTCTTTTCATGTCATGTCATGAAATGGATCTCTTCTGCCACAGAAAAATACTGGTTTGTGCAATCAATTCTTGGTACCATTGTTCTTGAGGACTTACATTTTAAAATATTAATTTGGAAGACTTTTCTGAATCTCATTTAAAGTTTATTTCTATGGTCAAGGCACCCATATGTTTTAAGTTGTCTGGGAAGTCCTCTAAGGTGAACACTCCTCGGATGACCACATCTGGTGCCTTGAAAGAGTGTAGACAGTTTTGTGAGTTGAAGGTGAAAGCATTGGCTCCATTTTTCTCTGTTGAGCTTAAAAGCTCCCAGTTCTTGACAAATGGCCTAAAGCTGGATCTAGAATGGCAGGCTGGCTTCCAGGTACTAACTCTTTTCTCCTTCTCTGTGATGTACAACAAATTTTTCTGTATTTCCATTTCCATGACTTTCAATAGACTGCAATGTATCTCCTGAAAACAAGTCACTAATGCTCAACACCAATTCACATTAATAGACCTTAAAAGTCTGCTGAATTCAACAAAGTTATTTGACTTAACTAATGAATGTGCATTTTAAAATACTGTCTGGTATTTTAACACTGGTAACAGGTAAGCCCTCATTTATGAGTATGAAAACCAGACCAGGAGCAAAGGAGGTTGGTATGTACACATGGACAGAGATCTGTACACGCTCAACCTTGACCACTGCAGACCTCACAGGAGTGCTGCAGCTGTGGTACATGGTGGAGTTACAGCATCAGGGCTGAGAACACTGAAAGGAATCCAGGCTTCTGGGCAACCCCTGCCGGGAAAGGGAACATACTTATCCATAAATGAAAGACATTAGGATTCCCAAGTGAGTCAGCTGAACCCAGAAAGCACAAGCCAAAACATCTACAAGCTGAGGTTTAATGTTGAGATAAAGGCATTCTGAACTTCCTGTGTTTTCTTAAAAATTTTCCTTCTTAATACTGCTCTTAACTTTCTTGGGCTACTCTTAAGGTTGGAAATAACAGTCTGTAACGAAAAGATCTTGGAAATCACTGGGTTTTCATAGCTTAATGCAGCTATAAACAGTCAGCAACATGTAGCTCCCAGTTTGAACTTTACAAGGACCTTTACCAGAGCTATTGCCTGTCCCTAGTAAAGTCAGAGGTTACTTGCCAGGAAACTTTGTATTGTGATTCACTACTAAATACAGCTCTGTGCATCTGAAGCAGCTGTATGCATGAACCAAGTATGTGTCCAAAGTTGCAAAGTTTTGAGACATGAAAAACTGAGGCCAATACAGTTTCACTAAATGGAAGTGGACTGAGAAAGGAAAGGTCTTCAGCTGGAAGGGACAAGTTAAAGACTAAAAGAGGTCAAAGTCTAAAGAGGAGGAAATCTGATGGGAAGTAGGGAAACAAAAGCAATGACAAAATGAAAAAAAAACCCCAAATCCAAACCATAAGGCAACATGGAACAAATAAAACACTGAGAAAAGAAGAAATACAATCAATTAAATGTATTGTGGTAAGAAGGCAGAGAAAGATCCAAAGAAAATAGTCACGAAACAGGTTTATGAAATGACAACAAAGCTGTAACAAGACAAATGGGAAAAAAGAAATAGGAAACAGAAGCACAATGGAAGCTTAGGTGGTTTTATTCATTTTAGAAAGATTTCAGCATAGCAAATAATGCTAAACTATAACAATGAAAACCAGTATCATATACACTGTGCTTTTGTATGTATTTTAACTGAAATGTAATCAAGATTTGGTTTTTGCGGGCCTCACCTAAATTATACTACTTAGGAAGCTCAAAACCAGGGCCACTTCCAAGAACATTCTCAACTCTTTGGAACAGCACAGCATCAGATTAATATTTTTTGCTTTTGTTGACTTTCTTTCAAAAATATATTTCCACCAAGCAATTTTATATAATGTTTCTCAATCTAAAATTTGATCCAGCAGCTCTGTTCTAGTTTCTTATCACAAACAAGTTGCATTATTCCTTAAACTATACTTTACTTTAGTAAGCAAGAAATTGTGATGTACAACAGTCAGCATCACAGTGAATATTTTAAACACTCTTGATTTTTTAGTGATGAAGAGCTCCACATAGCAATCAACATTTATACTGTTTTGCAGGTTTTTATGCTCTGGAGTTTTGTAGATTGAATGATAAATTATGTTCATGCAATAGGAAATTAAAGATGATCAAATTTAATTCTCTTATAAAAGAATCAGACAACAGTATCTCTATGAAGATAATTTGGAAAATGAAGAAGGATAGTCTTGCAGTGAAGGACAGATCCATTTCCAGTTCTGTCTCATGCGAACTTGACTCAAATGTCATCCAGCTTCAGGTTTCCTTAATTTCTCTGTGGTAGCAGGAAGTTAAGATTTGTAAGGACAGGAGACTTCTGAACAAAAATGCTAATATGCTAATTTAACTCTATAGGTCTGGTTTATTTTTTGTTTGTACATGTAACTACCTGCAGGTGGGCAATCAAGTTTCAAACATGAACACAGAAAAATACTGAGAAGAAAGGCAGAGTTAAGATTGTGCAGCAATTATAACAAGCACAAAGAATCCTACTATACATTTATCCTAAATGTTTGGTCTTCAAATACAAGTAGTACAAAGCATTTATTTTTTTAGCCTGTTTAAATTTTTTTGTTGGCAGAACATAATCTTCAATTCAAGACACTCAACTATGGGTAAACTGGGTTACATCTTGTTTGAATGAACACCATTTGGCTGCAGTTAAGTCTTTCCTCTTGCTCACACAATGCCAATCACATCTCATAAATCAAAATTGAAAGTAAAACGGGTTTTAAGCCTTAGAAAAACTATATGATGATGGCTTTATCACAGTAAGTATTTACATTTAGCATAAAGTACACAGAACAAATGTATTTTCATGGAAAAGACATCCCTGAACAACTCTGTCATATATGCTACCTACATATATTAAACTGTACACATGGGTTATGGGTATACACATATACATATGAACACATACACAAGTTGACAGAGCTTGCAGGCCACACTAGCATAAAATATAAAGTTACCAGTAATTTTCATCAGAGACAACACATACATAATGTAAGAATAAACACAGTAACCACTGTGAAAGCAAAATTATGCTGAAGGAGTATATTTTCTTGCCTGATTATTGCAGTTTATAACAACTGCAGAATAGTAAGTTATTTGGTTGTTATTCAAAGAATTTTTTTTTCTTAATAAAACAGGTTATCACTTTTGCCTAAAAATTAAAGTAAGCTACATGTGCAAGAATGACCAAACCTGTTGGCAATATCTATTGCAGTCAGAGCAAGAGTACTCTTAGTCAGGAAGTTAACAGAGTGGGAGCTATTGAACAAATAATTGCTCCCTGTACAAAGTCTCATGTCACTCCAATTTAGCCAGCATGCAGCAAGAGGAGAACTCACAGAGGCAGCTCTGGCTGACAAGCTGTCCAAGCTAAGATGATCACCTCAAGCCAGGAATGCTATTAAGTATTACTGAGGAATATCAGGTAGTAGGTTTCCATGGAGCTGGCATTCAGCAGTGGCTCACAAGCTCAGACACACAAAAGCCAGTTGCACATAGGCAGACACATCTACAGAACCTCCCTCTGTATCCCAGAGAGTTCCCCCACACTCACTCAGGTATATGGCTCATTCACCATCCCAGCACATGCAGGGTTAGTCCTGCTCACACAATCTCATGCAACTCTGTTCCTTTACTTTCATTCCATTTTCCTACTTCTTTTCCTATGCTGCTTGTTCTTACTTTTTTTCCCCCCAGCATCATTTCCCCACAGTATTAATGTACAAGACTGCTTTTTGCTGAAAAGTCATTGCTGTTAAGTATGGAAAAAAATGATGAAAATACTTCAGTGGTTTGTTATTCCTCCATCACTTCTGCACTAACCCTAAGCCTGGGAATTAACATATCAATCTTATCAGCAGGTCAGAACACCTAACAGCCATTTATCTCATGCATCAAATATTACTGTTGAACTTACTAAGGTTTTTCTACCAACAAAAGCAAAACAAATCAGGTCAGAGCTCCTGTCAGAAATTTTTGCATTTGCTGTTTCAAAGACTTTAACAAAGTAAATATATTAGTATTTTATTTAAACAGAATCAACAAGCAACTGAACTAGTGCACAAACAGTGACTATAGCAATGCTCCTGCATAATACTGTTAATTGCATTAATCTAAGAATTTCAAAGCCTATCCTTTGTGGGGTTTTGCTTAATGGGGTTTATGGGCAGCTTTTGTCCATGTGGTCTTTCATTGCCCTTGTTGCAATACTTTCTCCTTTTGTTCATCCTCAATACAAAATTTCACCTACTCTCTTTTCCCTTTATATTTTCATTCCTACTTTTTCTATATCTTCCTCTTGTCAGTGCAGGCTCCACCAACATTGCCAGTTTCCTTCAACTTCAGTCCCAGATACCATCAAAACGTGCATCTTCTCCATTTGCACATGAGAAAGTGTGATTTCTATGTGGAGTGTACACTGTTCTGTCCTCTCCTCCAGTGTGCACATGACATGTGAAATGCTTTTCACTCTCAGGGGTACAATGTGAGAATGAGTCCCCTCGATCTTTCAAGAAAAGGGCTAAATGCTGGGAAAGGCATGTGTATTTACACATAGACACAATGGAACAGTTCACTTGACTATTAAAATGAAAATAAGGATTGGCATTTCCGTTAAAAACCAATGCTTTTAATAACTTAGAACTAGATTGGGTTTGTTTTTTCAGTGCAAATAATTCTTGCAGAAAAAGTTTTGTAGAAATTATTCTTCCCTCTTTCCTCAATATGGGTATGCGTACGATCATCACCAAAAAAGCCCACTTTTATTTTGCTTCCAAATATATGATACACAAATATGTGTAAAGATTAGCAACTACATGCATTGCTATGCTGAAAAGAGTGAAAAATTCTAAACAGGAAACAGAAAGAAGGTTTCCCAGAAGCAATCCAGTCTATCTCCTTTCAGGTTTTGAAACAATGATCCAAGCAAAAACAGTTGTTGACTGTTTGAGAGAGCTCCTTGTATAGATAAATATAACAGTCCTTTCCAGTTCCAGGACTGGCTTGAGAAGAAAGAAAAAAAAAAAAAGAAATTATAGGATACTTCTTGCATATTATATGATTTTAACTGATTTTTAGATTAATTTTCAAGTAGAAGGACACTACCACCCTGGAATCCCACCTAAAAAAACAGAGCTGACTGACATTTTTCGGGCATTCAAGAAAATAAGAGTATTTTTCCTCAATTCTCCCTACTAAAAACAAAGGTATTTATTAAGGTTTTTTCCTCATTACAAAACATGGGATTTGTGGAATGAGTTGACTGAACAGAGCAGACCAACAACCATGGCTACATACCAAGTGTCAAGAAAGCTTCCTAGTGCAACTCCCAGTCCTGTCAGAAAGGGACTTCTCTCAGCAGCTCTCCTGAAGTCAACAGGTTTTCATCTTTTTTGGAAGCCATAATAATAACAACTGGCAAATTACCCTTTTTTCTTCAAACTGCTAAGAAAATTCAGGTCACATGACTGGATAGGAACCACTGCACCAGCAACCAGACTCTCAATATACAGCAAGTTCAGGATGATCTACAGAACATGTCTCCCCACATAATTACCCTTCCAAGCACTGGAAAACCCTATATTAGGATGAAGGATTAAAAAAAACCTGAGGAAATCAAGCATTATCAATTTCCCACCTTCATGTGTGGGCTAAAAAAAAACCCCAGCAGTTCTTTCCAATTTTCCATTCTCTATGTCACCTTCCTTACATGTTTCTGGTGCTGTCAGAATGCTGTTTGTTCAGCTGAGCAATGCATGATTTTCCAGCATCTCCCAGTTTTGGCAAGATGATTGCTGTGCACAAATACAGACAGGGCCTCTGTCTCTCACAGCTTCACTGCTATGCTTGGTAACACAAAAAAGCTGATTAACTTCAGAAAGATCACAAAGGTGCAGAATTTCCCAGCAGAATCTTCTTGAAAATCCAAGCAAGTGGAAGGTTATCCTGAGAGCAATTTGAGCAACATCCTAGACACAATGTTTTTTTTTCTACTGCTAAATTCTGATCTTTAAAATGTCTTCTCTACAAAGAATCTGAATTCCCTCCCAACATTAAAAACATGTTTAGTCTTTGAATGAAGGGATAAGTCTCTACTCAGAACAGCATCTCCCCTATTCCCATGAAAATCTGGCAGAAATAGCAGCAGATTGTCTTAAGAAAAAAGGAAGAGAGAGAATGACAAACCTACATTGCTCTGCAGTCTTTCCTCCTTCAAGAGGCACCACTGCCTTCTAGATGGTATTTAGCTAAAACTTGCTTTGTTCAAAGAAATTCCAAGAGAGAACAGCAATAGGCATACTGCTTGACCCTCATGCTCTGTCATATTTTAAAGGCAAGGGGAGGAAGACAGGAACTCTTCTCCCTGTTCAAGCTAGTTAAGGCAGTCAGTGGAAAAAGCAGAGACAACAGTAGGCATTGTACTCTGGGTCTTCTTTGGGTTGTAATTTTGGCAATTCCCAATCAAGTTCAGGCTGCCTATTTGGAAGGGTGAGATACATCTTGTAAAACCCTTCACTTGAAGGTCACTAGAAAGATGCAGTCCATTATAAAAGGGTTCATGTGGTGTTGCTGCAGCAGCTGATTTACCTCTTCAAAAGCACCAGTGCCACATTATTTGAAGGCTCTTGTTGAGTGTATTATCCAGATTCAATAACAGTGGGCAGAGAGAAATAGCTATACCCTGGGATCAGACACTTTTCCAAAACTGGGGTAGAGCAACTTGACCTAGAACCTAGAAAAACAACAGATTTACTACAAGCTGGAGAAGCTCCTCTTGTTCCTAAGATATACGTAAATAGAAAAGCTATGTGGCAATTGTAATGTCTGTTCCTGCAATTACAATGCTAGTCAAGGGCTTTGGAGTTAACAATAGCATTAGGGCACACAATCAAACAGTGAAATGGAATGAAAGATAGAAAATGAAGATTATCAGAAAAATAACTGTTATTGTCAAGCTTCAGAACACAACAACCACAGCAAGAAGTTAGGAAAATTGCAACAGAAACCTTGGAGAGGAGTTTTAAAGTTAAAAGCATTTAGTTTGGCACTTAGTGTGCCAGCATCCACTGTCTGCCATAGTATCTGTATTTTTCTTTCATTGTTAGATAATGAAAGGTGGTTGGAAACATTAGACCACTTTCTGAATACTTCTAGTTGAACTCACAATCATGTTTGTATTTAAGATTTAGATACCGCTGTAGCATGATAATTTCTTACATTGCTCACTTTGTTATGAGCCTGTACAACTGAAAGAAATAACAGATCAAGTAAAATATGCAATGATACTTAAAACAGATGTTGATGTAAATTCCAGTGAAGAAAAATATTTGTTTCAATGTATGCGCTTTCTTAGAGGTTATTTTTCTAATACTGTGCAATTACCGTATTTAAAAACAGACACTATTAAGGATGAGTTTGTTTAAAAAGCAGTAAGAAGTGATTCTGTGAATGTGTATCAATGAACTGAATGTTTTGACTTTTAAAAAATTCTACTGCTTCATGGGACACAAGAAATTATCAACTATACGGGGGAGAGAGGTGGAGACTATCAGACCTTTCATCTTACTCCATAAATTTCACTGTGTTGATGCAGTCCAAATTACCTAAACTGTTGAGCCAATTCTGTACTGTTTCAACAGGAAAAGAATACTCTTCAACATTTGAAATACTACATATCAAAATATTAATTGGGCTCAGTACTTCAAAAACTAAGTCAGAGGTCTGGGAATGTTTCTAGCTTCTTTTAAAGCTTTTAACGACTTATAATTATTTATATTTATTTTCCTACTGATACAATGGGATCAAGAGTCTGTTGTGCCTGGGAGAAATGCATTCTGTAGGTGAAACAAAATGCTATTTTATAAGGTTAGAGATTTGGAGTATTATTTCTATTCCAGGTGAACAGACTTACATGATTTTCTGTTGGAAATTTTCAGTGGCTGAACCTGCACTTCTGGTCTTCTTAATGCAAATCTCCTATAAAATGGAAGGTGGTGGGGAAAAGACACAAGCTCCTCAGTTTTCACTGCAAATTTGGGATTAATAAACACTTAATATCATGAGACTATTGCAAAATATACAAAAGATTTTATAAGAAATTAACTTAAAACAAAGCAATCTATTCACAATCTAAAAAAATTAAATCTTGCCTAAAAGTTTTGTAAACTCTCCAAAACCTGCTGCAGTTCTTATTCCTGCATAGCACATCAGTGTGAATGCAGATACTGATGTGCTATTTTCCATATGTTTTTTCTTTCAGTCTGGATCAGTGTAATCCTATCAGTTTTTGTCATTATTAATTCTAGCCAGAGAAATAGGGAAATCCAGAGTATGTCAGCAACATGTTTCCAAGTTAGTTGTCCTGCTGCAAATGCACATTTATTGTACCCATGTAATCTACGAGCACTACACATGCCAGCTATGCTAACTTAAAAACTCACCAATAAGTCTCTTCTCTTACTGCAAAAAAATAATGGAATTATGCTTCTCAGTAGCTCACCTCTCCTGGAAATGCTTTGAAGGGATCAATCCTGCTCTGGGATTGGCATCACCTTCATGTTTGGCTTGCCACCAGGTTGCATCATCCTGGCTCATGATCTGAAGGATATCTCCTTTTCTGAAAGCAAGTCCAGCTTCCTTACAAGGAATTGCTTTATCTTCATTAGGATCATAGTCAAATAAGGCTCTGATAAACATCTGGAACGAACAGTGTTTGATCTTTATAATCAAATATTAAATACAATCCAAAGGTATCTTCCTCTTCTGTTTCTACTGTTCAAAACCACTGAACTAAATAATGCAAATATTTACTGCTGCAAAACATCCTTATGGATGTCTAGCATTGGAAGTTCATATGGGAATGTTCAACTCTTGCTTTTGCAACTGCAGTCTCAGTGGAGCAAAGGCTCTGTGACTCAAGGCAAGCAGGACTTGGCAGGTGCACAGAGTGCCCATATGAGGAACAGAGGAGAAGATACTGTTAAACCAAGATGCTATCAAGTGTCTTCTACTGATGGAAGGAGTACTTGGAACCAAGCCAGGTCCTTGCAGAGGGTGGAAGATTACCTGTCAACTACACAGCTGAGAGTTCAGGCTCAAGAACCATGTTACAGCCACTCATAAATTCAGCACGTGTGTATTGAAGTGTACAGTGTGCCGTCATGTACAGTACTGTCACATTACAAAAGCTGAGTCCACAGGTATAAATCACATAATTGGTTCTGTCATCCAAGCAAAAAATACATATCCTCAGCATAACAGTTACTGCCATGGCTTCTGAAATAGTCTTGCTTACCTTGCCTTCCTTCATTGGTATTTCTTCCTTCACACTGGGTATAATTTTAAATGTAATGGCTCCTTGAGACTGAGCCTGGTGAATATTTGAAAAGAAAATGCACTTAGAATTAAGGTAAT
This sequence comes from Motacilla alba alba, assembly GCF_015832195.1. Taxonomy (NCBI): domain Eukaryota; kingdom Metazoa; phylum Chordata; class Aves; order Passeriformes; family Motacillidae; genus Motacilla; species Motacilla alba. Next base: position 15,705,609 of record NC_052017.1, on the reverse strand, counting down.
ATTTCAAAGAAATCTTAGAAGATAAAAGAAATTCAAATTAATTTAAAAGAATATAATTAATCTATCCTCTCCCAAGCATGATCTCTGGAGCTTGACAGCTTCACTTAACCAAACTTTGTATTGCAATAAATTAAAATACCTACTCAAAATGCTTGGGTTTATCTGCTTCTCTGGGAGGGGCAGATGGACTCTTAAAAACTGTGACCTGCATGGTTCAGAGGTCCCATTTCTGTATTGAAAAAGTAAAAAATGCTACAGCTTAAATGTATGCATATTAGAAGCAACTGCTGGACTCCTGGCACAGTTTGGACATCCCTGGAAAAATCAAACTAACATTTAGTTTTTAAAAAAAACTTATAGAAAAATTCAAACAGGCTTGTGCCATATTTATCATATAGAGCTATTAGGGGTGGGATTTATTCGCTTGGCAACTTTAAGAAAGTAGAAAAGCAAAACATATTTGAATAGACGACGTGTACTAAATGGAAAAAAAAGCCCTCCGCTATAAATCTTAAAACAAGTTAGCCATCAGCAACCACCTCATCCATTCATCTTTCCCTATATCCCACTTAAAGTGTGTCTGGCTGTATTTTACTTATTAACCACAGTATATTCCCACTGCCTCAGTGACATTTTGCTATTGAAGGAAGTGCTAATCAGTTGGAGGCTCTGCTACTATTGCATGCAGCCGACAAGTTTCATAAAACGAGCAGAGTGCAACAGCCAGGCAACGATTTAAGCAAAATGGAAACAGGCCTGTCCACTACCAAGCGAGACATTCTTCGCCGCCCGTCTGCGATCCGAGGCTCACTGCTTGACAGGCAGCAGCCAAGGTCTTATTTCACCCGCTGTAGGACTGGAATCAATGATTTTGTTATTTTTGAAACAAGCTCTAACTAGCTTTTGATGTTTATATGGTACCTCAAAAAGGTAAACAGGGAAATTGTTCACACCTTTTCTAGTGGTATTTTGTTTCTGGACATTTTAAATTATAAATTTTTGAAGGAAACTATGGTTCTTTAGGGAACATGAAACCATAAAGCAAGAATGAATATCAGCAGGGTAGCACATGAATGATCTTGGTTCCTGAATCAAAACTGTTCAATTCAGCAGGACAGCAAGGTATTTATGTATATAGGAAGCCCTACAGCATGAATAATGGAGCTATCATGACCCTCATCAATTTCTTCGATGTAAAAATATTAAATATTTCTGAAAAAGTCTAAATTACTTAATTTGCAATAGTGTTTCAATAATGAGAAATCAGGCTGACTTTAGAGACTGTGCAGTTTAGAAGAGTGTAGACAGAATAATATATATGGCTATATACTGTAAATCAATGTCATATAAAATCTTCACATACCAGTTATACAGTCTATCAAGTACCTGTATTATTAATTAATTGTCACATGGAGTGACAATGAATTATTAATGAGTTATTAAGGAATACATTTAAAATAGTTCAAATTCAACAGATCATGGTGGACCTGAAAAACTGAATTATGAACTGAAGCCTGCAACATTCTGCAACATATTTATGACAATATCACTGTCTTTAACTCTTTACAAGTAATCTATAATTGCATATATATGTAATGCATGGAAAATCACTGTATGAGAAATGACAGGTTTTTAAATGATATCACTGGAAGAAAAGCCATTATAGTAGAATACACTTTTTTCTAAGAAATACAGTAGAAATCATAAGCCTCATTACTTTTTCTTAACTCTCCTAAATTAATTTTAAAATGTTTGGTATTTACCAAAATATGTATTATTTCTTCAGGTTTTTTATCATCTACGGGAATGCCATTGACTTCCCTCAGTTCATCACCAACATGAATAAGCCCTACAAAAGAAAAAGAGAAGTTGTGAAGCTGTAGCTATGTTTTACACAGAAACTGCCATTAACATTCAGCTTGTTTCTCCCTTGTTCATATATGTTAAGCTCCAGTTTTCATACATTTTAAGCTCTAAGATAAAACCAGGAATATATGGTGAACATAACAGCTACTGTCCTCTCAGACAACTTTAATAAGGTGGTTGGTTAACTCACCTCCCTGTTTTCCTCCTAAAAATTAGTACCACCTTCTCTACAACTTTTCCAGACATTCATGCAAATGTTTGAAAAGTATCTATGCCAATTCTTTTTCTACTCTACTACTTTCTTACTGCTACACAGGTACAAGTAGTGCAAAGAGCACTAAGGCTGGGAATGCTAATTTGTGGCACAAATGTTTGCTAAGCTATCTATTTATCTATCTATCTATCTATCTATCTATCTATCTAGATTTACTCCATTACTGCATCTAAGGGTGAAACACAGCCGTCCTGGATTTTCTTCAGTGAAAAGAGACACTTTAATGCATGATTCAGGACTTCTTGCTTAAGTTTTTGCAGACACTGAGCATCCCAAACTAAACAAGGATGTGCTGTAATTTTGAGAACTACCAGCTGAAACTCCAAATGGATGTCCTAATATAAAATAATGGCAGCACCCCAAGTTCCCCCATCAGCAGGTTGGCATATGCCATCACGGAGTGATTCTTGGGGTGTCTGACACAGGGACAGTAGTAGGACTTGATGCTCTTGATGGGTCCCTTCCAACTTGCTAATTCTATGATTTATAAACAGATGTCATCAATTTGAAACAAGTCATGATAGATATAAAAACCCCTCTGTATGCACTAACTCAAAGATACCTTGCTGCAACTGAACTGGGGAAAAAAATCAGGATACTTTCAGCACTATTGAAATATTACGTTGGAAAACTGTTCAGAGCTCAAATACTTCTGTTTGTGACAGTGATGTATTTAATTTCTACAAAATATGCCATTTTATCTCATCTTGTTCTTAGCTTTTGAATGGCTAATGCCCAACAGCAACACCTTACCACTTCTATCTGCAGCTCCTCCACGCATTATCCTGGCCACCACAATTGCACCAGTATGTTCATCCCTTTTAATAGTAGCTCCCTTGGGTGAAAAAAAGAAGAAAAAAGAAAATTATTTGGTTTATCTCAGCATAATTTTAATATACACTAAAAAAACATTTGCTACGTGAAACTGCTAAAAGCTGACATGTTAATATGTGATTAAGCCAGAAATGATACTTGCTTATGAAAAGAATATACAAAATATGTTACTCTATTTCTGTCCTCTTAAAATGTGTCTTCTTTTTCAATCAGAAGTTAGTCAGGCATTCTGTGAGTACACATGTTTAAAGAAAAAGGACAATGATGGAAAAAGCTTGTTTTTCAATGTAATGGCAACTGCAACATACCTTACTTGAGACTGCTACTAAAACTGAACTAAACTACTGCTGCAAATTGATAAATTGTTGTCCCTACATTAAAATAGGCCATACAACATACTACAGGTACAGAAGGTATACCACTGTTCATAATTGTTGCACTTTATGCTCAGAACTCACTGTGCACCCTTTTCCTTTACAGAGTTATCAATAAACAAACACACATTTGAGACGTGCCCCTGAATGTTGGGGCTCACCTAGAACACTCGCAGGATAGAAAAGCAGAGGAAGGGAACATTTCCTGAGTTAGTCATGGCTGTTTTCATACATTGCACACAGCACAGGGCACTGAGGTGAAACGACATAGTGTAGTTAAATTTCCAATGAGCAGCTGTCTAGATGAGAAAAATGCCTTTGTAACAAGAACTGTGAGGGTGCACTGCAAAGAGGCACAAGGTGATGGGGAAGCAGCAGCAGTGCCAAGTGAGAAGGGACACGGAGGTGCAGAGCTGCTGCCTCAGCTGCAGCGCCAGTCCTTTCAAGCAGAACTCGGGGAGCAAGGGAGGAAATGCTGGCCCTGCTCCAGGAGACAGAGCAGCAATAGGGATTTTAACTAGGTAAATCATACTGCATACTCACCCCCAAAAAGGTTACTTGATCCAGTATTTTTAAAAAATAACAGGAAAAAAAAAGCATGCCATGTCCATCAGGTTTTTAACTACACATGGTTACTTTCCCATATTAATCCAATTAATTACCTACAATAGCTCTAACTTTGTTAATCAACAGAGATATTAAGGACTCTTTCAGGCAAGTCAACTTTCTGAAAATGTCCACATTTGCAATTAGTGAATGAACAGTATTACTTCATCTTTGAGTGCTAAGTGTATTCTGCCATCACTGGTTAAAATTTCCTTCCATCAGAGAAGTGTTGTGCTTGGAGTAAGGTACATAAGTACTCTTTCAGGAAGTTCCTTGAATAATTTAATAGCTTTTAGAGCTACATTGCTATATCTGTTTATTCTAAACATGAACATCATATTTATCACTACTTCAATTTTTAAGTGTTTCATGAACATAAAGCTGAAAATTGTACAAATAACAGAGCTGGGATTTTCCTACAGTTAGCAATTTCACTGACTGTAAATAAACTTGCTTCCCTATAAGATGGAAATACAGCACAAGTCACAAAGACAAAAAATAGGAGACTAATTTATATTTTCATATGCAAGTTGCATTTATTGCAAATAGAGAAAAATTAAAACAGTCACCATTCACTTTGGCTGAAACTTCAACAGCAGCCAGCACCCCAAAGCAAAACTGGTGCGCTATGTTTGTGCATTTCATTTTACATTCTAAATTTATTAGTAAGAAATTCTATCTATAAGTAAACTAATTCTGCAATTTTCCAGCCTTATTCTTATGTATTGTTTGTTATGCAATTATTATCAGCATGCACTTGTTTGCATTACAGTTTCAAATTAGCCTGAGAGTTTCAAAAATACAGATTTAGCTGCAGCTAATCTCAGTTAAAAACTCATTACTAGACTTCTGTGCAAAAAGTATTGCATACTATTAGGAAAATATTAAACAGCCTTAAGCTCCCTAGCTTACATCTCAATATTAAGTTCTGACTTTGCAGCAACAGCTACAATTTTGAAATTTATAATAATACCTGGAATGCTTTACTTATTTTAAAGTAAAAAGGATTTTGCTGGGGTTTTTCTCTGAATATATCCATCAAAAAGAAGAAGAGCAGCATTAGGATCCTAGAGGCAAATATAAATACAGGACATTTCCACTACACTGTCCCTACAAAACAGGCTCTCCTAATTAATCACGGAAAAAGCCTTCATCAGATAGGCTGTATGCCTTTTACCTAGAAGTAAACACCATGAAATGCCACCAAACTCAAAAGGCAAGCATGGACTGGCAGGCCTCCCCTGTGATCACCCACTCCCCCAGGCCCATGCTGATGTCTGGAAAGTGGTCCTTCACTTTGCCGGGCTCTTTAGACAGATGCTAGAAAAAAACCTGTGTGCAATCAAAGACCACACTATTGACCCAGACAGCATCTGGAAGTAACAATAAGTGTCCTGTCCAAGTGGAACAGTCACTTCATGCTCTATGTGATTATCACTACTGGCACAAAATGAATTTTCCTAGCACAGATTAACTGATCTGAAAGATGGCCCCACAAAGATAACAGGTAAAGTGGAAATTTCATACAAAGGACAAAAACAAGTTCAAAATGACAGGAAAATTATTTTAGCCAAGTTAGCTCACTGTCAGTATCTCCTCTGCGGCAAACCCAAAGTGCGTGGGCAGGTCCATGAAAAACACTACTTGAGTTTACGTATTTGTACCTTTAGTACACAATTTAAAAAGGGGGTTCTATAAATTCCACTTTCCTCCCAACTCTTAAATCATCAAACAGAAGTAGATTTCTTTTTGAAAACCTGAAGAGCTGATTTTCTGAAAAAGCAGCTTCTCTTGTACTGCTGCCAGCCCTGCTTAAACTATGAGGTATATATAATCTGGCAAGAAATTCTCCTTATAAGATGTTCAGCTCCAGTACTTTCAGTTACATGTGCAGTGCAGCTCCTCATTTAGGGCTTTAAAAATGGAAGAAGGTTAGACTGGACCTTGAGAGCTGGAAAATATTTTCGGTGTTGTGAGCCAAAAGTGTAAGTTACCCTAAATGAGACATATACAGATGTAATAGCATAGCTCAGTTTGAAATACTTCTAAAGGGAAAAATAAGGAGTTTGGGAGCCATATGGTGATCAGACTGAGAAAATGCTTAAAGGTACACCATACAAAAGCACTAAAAATAATACGAGCTCCTTCAGCAAGGCTCTTCCATTGCTTTTTAGTTGCTTTTCCCCCCTCCCCTGCCATTTTTAATGTAGTATCACTCATGGGTAAGCATTGCTCAGGGCTTCACAGATGTGAGCTTTATTAGTTCATCCATTTATCTGCTGGTTCCAGAATATAAACATTTTAAGTCTTTATTTTTCAAAGAAAGAAAAACTAGCCTGTAAAATAAATTATTAATAAGAGAATTTGAAACATCAGTAATATTGTTGCATACCTCTCTGTTAAACAAAAGCACATGCAGATGACAAATGCAAATAAATATTCCAATAAACCTTATTTTAATTCATTCTCTATTGAAAGTGCAAATACAAGTATCAGTTACCTACCTTACAGTGAGGTGTTATTTAAAAGTTGATGTCCACTTATGGAAAGTGGACAGTGTAAAGACTGTGTAAACTAAAGCTAACCCTACATCCAAATCCCACCAAAATCCCACCCAAAAAACAGCTAGGTTCATCCACTGCTGTGAATAGAGCTACAGGGACTAAGCTTGTGAGGTAGATGAAAGCTGTTGCATCTGCATGGATAGAACGCATAAATGACTCCTTTAAATCACCAAAATTAATTTCAACCAAGTTCAGCTATGGAAATCAGGTACATAGTTCAATTCAGGTGTCCAGGCTACTTCTGTAGCTCTGGAGACTGAATCATCCTTTCATTAAGTCAAGAATCTTAAACAGACCGATGGCACGGGTCATTCTCTGGAGCTGCCTATTTTTGTCTTTACTATAGACATGGCATGGCATAGAGGTTAGTCTTCAAATGACCTATGATCTATATAAAATGAATTTTTGTGACAAAGAAGCAACCATCTTAATGTGAAGAAGCATCCTATTCAGAGTAGCAGCTGTAGCAAACCTGGGGTATTACATTTGGAAGCTGGCAGTAGTAGCAGGCCAGGTGCTGAACCCCTGGTAGTGTGGTTACTCATCTCGGATATCAGGAATGCTAACTAGGAACAGGGCTGTGGCTGAAAAAGCTTTGGAGAAGTAGGCATAAGTAAAAACTCTCCAAGCTCTCTGATAAAAAGCCCAGTCACAGACAGGTGAATTTCAGATTGTCTCTAGAAAGAGATGTTTCTACTTCTCTTTATGTAAGGTTCGGAGATGTTCCAAATTCTTTTGTTAAAGCAAACCATCCTAACACAATTTCACCTCGCTTGAGGGAGACACTGCTGGAATGGCATTTGCATTAAAAAAACCCAAACCCAATACTGTGGAAGGATTAACAAAAAGTTTAAAACACCTCTCTCAAAAAACTGGGGGAAAGTTCAGCACTGACTTCTAAATTGATGAAATCTGGCAAACAGAAGGCCCTCCTACAAACCATGTGTTTCTCTCTCTTGAAATGATTACTCCTGGGAACTCAGGCTTCATCAATATATGATTAACCCCAGCTAAGAACTTCGGTGAGGTGCTTAACTCAGAGAAAAGCACGAACAGGAGCACGAGAGGAAACATGGTGCAGTTTTATATTAAAATGGTCACAAGGTATGTTCCAAGGAAGTTAAGAGAGTGCCTAATTGCTTCACAGTGACTACTGCTGAAAGTAATCCAAAGGAAATGCAATTCAGGATGTCCAGGGTTTGCAACTGATGTAAAGCTTGTGGCTTTGCAGGAAAACAAATCTCTACTGCTTGGGTACAAATAGAACATGAGCCTGTCTCTGGACTGGAAGAAAAGTTCAAAGACCTCAGTATCTTCAAGTCAAGAAATGACACAATCTCTTATCCCAGTAAAAATACTGAAAATATTGTATAATACCTCCAATCTCAAGCTCAGTTGCTTCTAAAAGTAGAATCCTGATATGATGTTGCAAGTGGAAGTCAGACTTTGTGACTGGAGAATGAATCGATTAACAGAACAAGCAGATATTCTTTGATCTCTGCTAAGAATATCCAAGACTTCAGAGCAAGCTCTGAAGGAAAAGCCATTAAAAATACATGGCAATAAATAGAAAATGTATATAATAAATAGTATAATTAGTTTAGTAAACATAGATCATGGTATAGCTTCCTTCAGTAAAATAACTTTGGGAAGCATAAACACTGAAGATCTAATATACATAGAATAACTGAAGACAGGCTTATACTATCATGCTGTATTTCAGTAAGACCCATAAGGGGAAAAAAATCTAGAGAGGACAAAGACAAAAATAACAGGTTTGTTATGTATTGTGGTGATGGTGTCATAATAAGTCACTATAAATCTGACACAAAGAAATTAATGTTTGACATGAACATGAATGATGTTAAATTGGATTGACAGTGCATTATGGAAGAGGAGGAGGACACTGTACTCTATTCTTATAATTCTTCTTGGAGAACAAGTAACAGGACTCACCATAAGTTCTTCTCTAACAAAAATAAAACATCAAGATAGGCTCAGGATCTGGAAAGATCACAAATACAGTTTGCCTACACAGATAAAGTAAAACCTTAGAAATACTGGAGATTCCACATATCCAGTTAGTCTGCTCCAGTGCTGGACGTCCCAACTAATGGACTACTGGTAATTCTTAAAATCTAAACCTCCCAGGGCTGCACATTGTGACCACTTCCCTATGTTTTAGCACCTTTCACTGCTGAGGAGTTTTACTTTATTGTCCTTGTGAGCTCCCCACCCTCAAGTACTGAACACTTCAATTAGGTCCCACCCTTTGCCTCTTCCTAATAAAAGGTCTACAACAGATTCCATTGTAAGGCTGTTTTCACATTGGTAAATAAACCAAACTGTCTTAAACTAAAGAAATTAGTTTTCTCACATGTTTTATATTTTTCACAGCTGCTGGCCGTGTCTAGCAAAAGATCTAAAAACCCTTCTCCGTTACCTCTGTAACACAAGAGTTGTTAACACCAACAGTGTTGTTAACTTAAATCCACAAGTGTGGATTTAAGACATTGTACAGGTTTTGGCTGGGATAGGGGTGATTTTCTTCATGGTAGCTCCTATGGTGCTTTGTTTTAGATTTGTGATGAAAACAGTGTTGATAACACATGGATAATTTAACTATTGCTGAGCAGTGCTTACAGACTGTCAAGGCTTTTCTGCTCATCATCCCACAAGTGAGGAGGCTGGGGATGCACAACTGGGACAGCCAACCCCACCTGAACAGAGGGACATCCTCCACCATGTGCTGTCATGCTCAGCAAGAAAACCGGGGGAAGAAAAAGGAAGGGAGGGATGTGTGGAGTGATGGTTTTAGTCTTTCCAAGAAACAATTACAAGTGACGGAGCCCTGCTGTCCCGGGGATGGCTGAACACCTGCCTGCCCAGGGGAAGTGGTGAATGAATTCCTCATTTCACTTTGCTTGCACATGCAGCTTTTGCTTTACCTCTTGAACTGTCTGTCTCAACCCACGAGTTTCCTCATGTTCATCCTTCCGATTCTCTCCCTCATCCCACTGGGGAAAATGAGTGAGTGGCTGTGTGGGGCTGAGCTGCTTAAAGAGACACACAGGTATCTGGAAGAGCTCAGTGTCCCACCGGAACAAGGAGGCAAGAGTGGAATTTGAGGAACAGTCCAAGGATAACCTTTGGCTTAAGCAAGTGGTTTCTTTAGGAGAGCTTAAAATCTAAAAGGCCAATATAAAATGAACATATTTCACAGAAGTTTTCAGAAAAGATCTGAGTTATGTTTTACAAGTTACTGTTATCCAATCCATGTTGAGATGCTATTAACTTATGCTATTGAACTCCTAAGTCTTAGTAAAAAATCATGTTTGTAGTATGAAACTATATAAGTTAAGATTTTATTAAGCTTTTTCTGACAAATAAAAAAAAGTGTTATAATTAACACTAAAAATAGGCTCCTCAATTAGACTTAATTTCATACTGTATGTTCGAATCTCCACATACCTTTCAGAAGGAATAATTTTTCTGATACTAAATCCTAAAGCAAGCTTGTTTTCTTTCTCAAATAATGTCTTTGATAAAAAAATAAAAAAAGCTTAAAGCTGTTATTCAAGTATCTGAGGAAAAAATATTTAGTATGTTAAAACAAAGTAAGAACTTTCCATATGGTCAAACTTGTAATTATGCCCATGGGCACCTACAGTCAGTCAATAAGAAAACTCATTTCTTGTTTATTGATGCCAGAAATCCATCAAGAATTAGAGTGATAGCAAGATATCTACTGTGGGACAGACTACCCCTGTATGTCTAACAGAAGCAGCACTCTCCCACTGTCATATGAAGTACAGAATGACAACCTTCTCAAAGTAAGTTTGCAGGTCTTTCTCCAGGATTGCTGTCCTTTAAAGCAAATATTCAGTATAACATAAAACAAACCTCTTACTGGTTTGCAGGATAAAAAGAACACAGTTAAATTTTATACAAGATGACTCCCACTCTACAGCAAATAAAAAGAACCAAATCAGTAAAGCATTTTAATATTCTTGTAATACAGCCTAGGTTTAGTCCTTTCATTTTTCCAGATATCCCCATGAAGATATTAACTTTCTAGTATTCATAATGCAAAGTACAACAACAGACATTTTAAATTTGCCCAGATTTCAATTCAAGTATTTTAAAATATGTTTTCATGCTTTTTTTTCAGTGTATTGAAAGGTCATGTTTTTTTACATGAATGCTAACAGGCACAGTTCACAACACAGGTCAAGATTTCTTTGGGGATTCATTCTCTGTCTCACATTTTAAAGTAAGGTCATGATTTGAATTCAAGATAAAAGACAAATATATATTTGGTCTAAATGCTCAGACTGGCCCACATATATAATGCTTAAACACCATGATGATCATTCAGTGATGATGATTATTCATTTCATATGCTTTACTAATAATGACTGTGAATGGAAGTCACAAGTGTATTACTTTATGTTATGAATAATCATGTGTAATGTCTGTCTATCCACGTTTCAAGTTAATATCCCCCACTCACGTTCATAATCTGAGCACTTCCCACCCTGCACGCAAACACAAAACCCCAAACCAAAAGACAGGGTTACCCACCAATGGTTCCCGGTTCTTGACAAGCCTGATTATTTTAACTGAATCTTCTTCTTCATCAATATCATCAGGCATGGGGGGCAAGACAGGATCATAGTTCTTCTGAGCAACAGTATCATGTACAGACAGCAAAGCCTGGAAACATTAATTGTCAGTACATTATTATTTGGCATCTGAAAAGTTTAGGGAAGGGAAAGCAGAGGATATTATTCATACCCCTAATCTACTACTGTGATGCAAGTAGATTGAATATCATTCTTATATACAATTTTACAATTTTTTAAAATTTCAAACTGATGAAACAACCCCATAAAGAATATGATTCTATATATATAATGTATGCAACTAGTAAATTGTGGGTGGAGAACTGTGTCTTCATACACACAAAAACACCACATGCCTTGCATGATAGCTTGAAATGACAAGAACTATGAACAGGAGAAAACCTTAGTCTCCAAAAGTAAGTAAATAATTATATTTGCAATAAGTAAAAAGTTTATTTGATACAGTAGGCAGTCCTATGAAACCATTAACAAAATAAGCACTTTCCAAGACTTCTGTTCAAGCACAAGATGTATAACATGAAGCTGTTGCCCAACCATTCTCTCTACAGGAGCTCTGAAAGCTTACCTCATTATGGGATTCCTTTCATGTGAGCCTCAAATTATCTTAGGAATTTTTAATGTATTATGAAATTCATAACTGAGATTGAGGAACATACTACTGAAGCAATTTGGTTTGTGTAGATGCTTATCAACCACGTGTTGCCTGTCTTTCTTGCTTCTTTTCCTTCCCTATTGCTTCTTCAGTTCATGCATAGCTTGAAAAATATATTTTTCAAAGAAAAGCCTAACAAAGACTGACAAAAGGTTCTATCTTAAAAATAAAATAATTTATTAATTTTCCTTTCAGGAAATAAGAATCTTGAAAGGCAAAGGAAATGAGAAAGCTCATTCTCAAGGCTCAAAGCTCATTCTTAAGGCTCAAAAAAAATCTCAGTGATAACACAAAATTTACAGTTTTTTTCTAGATACAGAACTCCTGAAGTTCTTTTCTCCTTCAAAAAGTCTTCATTATTTGTAATACCCTGTACATTGGTGAAAAACGTTTAAGTAATGCTTTAGCTTTTGTAGTGAAAACTGTACATTGTATCACATATAACAGCAACAGTCATTTGTATAATCCTATCTACTGCTTTGTTGCTTCTGTTTTCGAGTAGTTTCCTCTCAGTGTGACTATTTAACAGCCTTTCTTATTAAATGAAATGAAAATGGTGACATTTCTATGATGTCAGTTTCCTTGCTACTTAGTAATTGGTGGCCAGTATTTGACTGAGTACACAAATGACGAGAAACTCTTCTGTACTCAAGGATAATACAACTGTTTTTTAAAAAAATGACACTTCCGTTACGCTCTTCCAGGGTTTTTCTTTTTCTGAATGGAGGAAACTTTAAACAACAAAAACCAATTTCCAGACAATGGTACAAGCTACCATGTCAAAAGCTGAAGGCAAAGAGCATATGGTAATCTTCAAATTCTGAAGTGTAAATTTAAACTTAGGACTTCAACAAAACAAATACACAGGAAGATCATGCCTGCATCATGATAAATTACTATTGCTTTACTAATCTTTATGAACATTGTACAATTTCATAAAACACTTCAACACACTAATGATTTCTGGTTTTCTTTCCAATACACAGTTATGAATTTATACCACTTACCATCAGAAATTACCATCTCCCTCCAACGAATGATCAGTTTTACTTTAGATCTGAGCTAAAAACCTCAGGCTAGCAATTATGGATCCTCCTGGAAATGTTTATTGTGATGCATTACATATGTAAAAGCCATGCAATCATATGCAGTCCTCTAATATGTATGTGAAATATCAAAGATGCACTAAAACAAAAGTAGTGTTTGCTTTTACTTCAGGCTACTTAAAGTTAAGACTTCTTAAACTAGTCTTCTGCAATTACATTTTCCACATAAAGCTAGGGCACATTCATGGACTGGTTCAGTTTAATGAGGTTCTATACTGCAGTTTAAAAACAATCAGGCAGATAGAGAAAACAGATGAAAATAATATCAAGTAACATTTCCATAGTAAAAGGCAGACACTTAAAACACGTTCAAAAGAACTACCCCTGACAATGAAACTTGCAAAACCAATTCTGTCCACTTCTACACTGAATTATGCCACCAGTGTTAATAAGACACTTCCCTGCTCTGACTGCCAGTTCAGGATCCTGGGGACTGCATACAGAACAACGATGCATCCCAAGTACTACAAACCAATACCAATCAATGCCTGGTATTTACGATGCTTTTCTTCACTTCAACTTCACAACAACTAGTACTTATCAACCCATTCCTTTCTTCTCCCAAAAAACATATTAAACCACAATGCATTACAGTTAGCCACATAAAATCTTTTCCTCAAACTCCAGCACTCAAACTCAGTGCAAAGATACATATTTCAGATAAGAGCAGGAATGCCAGAAACAATGTGTCTTTCCTCAGTCAAGCTTTTAGAAGAGCTTGTGTCATCACAAACTTGTTTATGATGTACAATGAATATGCTAAGATTTCTTTCCATGTCTTCTATTGCTGCTTCTTTTAACACACTACTCTCTGTCCACGGTAGTTGCTCTGAAATAGTCATCAGCACAGACTTTGGGCAATAACTAATTTGCAAAGAAAACTTAAAAAGCCATTTTGATTTCACTTAATGTGTCCAACTACAAGTGATCAGTCTGTCCTCGAGAGCACTTCTGTATGTTTTGAACACAAGAATAAACTGCTGAATGCACAGATCTTCAGCAAAATCTTTGTACCATTCAATTAATATAATATAAAAAATGATGTATCAGACTAGATGCGTAAAGAGAAGGTTGGGACTTTACTTAAAAATAAACAAATTGCAAATGCCAAGAAATAAAACCTGGATCATAAGGTGAACAAGATTCACCCAGAATAATTGTGCAGCAAATGCACAATGTAAAGATAACAATGCTCTCTTTTTGTATATAAGAAGTGAAGAACAGATTCATTTCCAGGATACTAATTTTTTAACTCTCACAGGAAACTGCAAGAAGTGCATACAAATTTGGGTTCTTTTAATGCTTTTGTTTTGTTTTCAAATACACAGCTCTTCAGAACTATGAACATAGGATCTGAGATTTAGGTCATGTATATTTAAGCACCTCTGGAGAAAAAGATTTTATTTCAGCTCTAAGTTCTATGGTTATGATTCACTAATGTAAACATGGTCCATATTTAGAACTTGAAAGAAGGTATGATTCAAACTCCTGCACTACCTAAATATAAATATTGATGTTCAGCTAAATTCTTAGACATGATCTAGCTGGAAATGAATACTTTCATCGGACCTCTGAAATGTCTAATAACTAGTGCTATATTTTTCATATTAAAACTATCACTGATCACTTCACAGTTTATAAATTGAAATTTTACACTATCAACTTACATGAAGAAAATCTGACACTGGAAACGTTGTAAGTTCTTTTTCTTAAACAGTTCTGAAACTTTAAATGTTTATTTAAATTGAGAATGTTATTAATGAAAACAGTTCTACATTTTGAAAAATGTGTATCACTTAACTAGACTAATTACATTTTTGCTCTTATAAAACAATGATAAATTTCATATTATTTTTTGCTTCTCTTTGTATTTTGAGGTCTGTAAGAGTAAAAATACACCAGTAGCCCCTGATTCATGAACACAGCTCCTTATGTTTTTTAATTCTCATTATTAACAAAAATCTCCATCTAAGCTTTATTTTTCATAGATGCTTTCTGTTCAGTAGTCTAGACAAGCATTTTAGAAAATGGTAAGTTAACGAAGTGAAACAGAATGGGTGAAGAACAGAAGCAGCCTCTTTCTTAATAGTACTTGGAAAAAAATTATTAGAAATTTAAATATTGAATAGTCATCAACAGAAACTTTGTAGCGACTCAAAGCAACCTTTAGGAGAGCCAAGAGCTGCAGCGAGAGTGCGGCACTGCCAACCCAGCGGCTGCTGACCCCGCCTGTGCAGCACATTACTGCCCTGGCAGCACAGTCAGCAAAAGGGAACAAAATGGCCCATGACTGTGCTGTCCCAGTGCACAGCCTGGACCATTAGCACCAGCCACCTTCTCTGGCAGTTCAGCTTGAACTCCATCAGGTGAGACACAGACATTTTCCCATCTCTTTGCTTTGCCATGGCGCCAGTAACTGCCAGTGAGGCTGGCACAGGAAAGTTTCATTTGAGGAGAAAAGTAACTTTATCAGCAACCACAGCAATGTGCCCCTGAACTCACCTGGCAGAGCTCATCCTCCAGAGAGCTCTAGCAATATTATGCTTTCCTTAGAGATAAGGTTACAGAAGAAACAAAAAAGGATGAAAATATTGGTGGAGAAAATTATACAAGATTGGCAATATTAATTAATTACTAACTTGCATAAAATTAGAATAATGTGAGTGAGTAATGTCATCCAGCAACAGATACCAAAGAAGAAAAGCTGAAAAGAGCTGGGAGAAGACTGAACCACTGAAGGAAAGACCATCGAGAGCACCAGAATGGAAGGAGAAGCACACAAGTCATAAAAGCCAAACATATGCAAGAATTTACAAAAGAGTAGAATAAATCAGTAGAAAGCTGAAGCACTCTGGTGATGGGGTATACAGACCCTAGCCACTGTGTGGTAAAGCAGCCATCAGAAATCAGCAGCACACGACAATCTCTTCACCACCAACTCTGCCTGCTAAGGGACTATGTGCAACTCTAACCCTGATGCAAGATAAGGGTAAACAAGGAACAAAAAGGCAGGTGAGGACAGGGATCTCGATCAGGAGATAAGAGCAATCACATTAGCTGAACATCCATCTCAGCTAAAGCATGAAGTATAATCCAGAAGCAGAAGCAAGCAGTAAAACTACAGGCAGGAGAAACTCAGTTGTGCTGCTGAAGTAGCCAGAGGACGGCAAGAGTAAGAGCAAAAATACTTTTTACAAGCTACAGTAATCACATATCAAGTAGTATTATTCTTTCCAATCTGGCACTAATCTAATCACTTTCCAAGACAAATCTGTGATTTTCTGTTCTGTACAAAATTCCCAAGTTAAATATATAGAGTACATAATATTAAGAAATTAGTTAACTTCCAGTTAAATCAATTTACTTTTCCTACTGAGGATCACTCACACTATTCAATCAACATAAGCAAAAACCTTTGACAGGGACAGTAGGAAAAATTAAATAAGGTCCTTTAACTTAAGCATCATTTTATGCTCATAATCAGGAAACCAACGGGTGTACTAAGTAAGAGATAAAAAATCTGGGCTAATTTACTTCCTTCCATCCTGCAAATGATATATTTTCCTACATATCCTTTATAAAATATGTAGAAATGATACATTGTATGAGAAGACAGCAGATATGTACAAAACAGAAAATAACATTCCATGTTTGCAAGTGTACTTGCATGCTTGCATCTGTACTTAAACTAAAGTTGCCCTCTACTTTAGGCTTGTCCAGCTGGCAATTAAATCCCCTTCTCTTCCAATCTTCGATGCAGCTGGGTCACAGCAGTGGTTCAAAATAACAACACATACAGTGTATATGTGTGGTTTTGAGTTCTTAATATCTACTGTAGACTAATGATCTTAGCACAGCAACATCTCTGTTGGATCAATATTCAGTATTTATTACTTTTTCCTCTTTACTATGGTGGACTTTATTCATGACTATGTGAACTGCCTCTCACAAAAGGGTAATTTCCTCGCCTGAAAATGCTATTTCTTGATTTCAGATTCTCCAGTCTGAACTGATGGGTTTACCTGCAGCTGGTAGCCAGACGGCAACAGCCAACAGAAAAATGAACTTTCTGCATCTTCAGACCCCCGCTTCCTCTGGCTCAGTGTTCACAGCCCCTGGAGATGCTTCCCAAATCAAACTGTTCTCAGTGTTCACAGAAACACGCACTCCATCCATCCGTGTCATCTGGTAAAGGTGTTAATACCCTTCCAGATGACGGCCCTATGTTTTCCCTCAGTTGTGGATAACAGCAAAAAAAGCTCTGATTTTAAATCAATAGTAAAGAATTTGAACAGTCTGTTTTACATTCGCAACATGATTCATGTAGCTAAAGTGTCCTTGAAGCTCTAAGCCCTGTTTAAGTAACTTCCAAGAGTACAAATAGATGGTTGTCAGAGTGGAAAATGCCGACGCAGCAGCACTGTTTCAATATCTTGGCAATCCTTAATCGATTTCTTTTTAGAAAAAGTGGCAGCTTCCCAAGAATAGTAAGTGTCTACAGTGGCAGCACGTACCTTTTCTTGGTTTAAAACCATCCAAAGGCACCCCAAAGAAATCATGTGAAAACATAAAGAAAGTAAAAGCTGAGGATGCAGTTGCCTTTTCTAAAAAAGAGTCCCTAGGAATGACTCAGCCTTTATTTGACATTGGCATCATGTCTACAGTCCTCAAAAGAAAAAGAATCTATTGATCCAAAAGGTTAAAAGAATCTGAATAAACCTAATTCCTCTGGAAAATAACAACATGTATTGATCTACAATAAGGAGGTCTTAAATTCAGCTATACAGTACTCCTACTATGTGAGAACCTAAATAAAAATGAAGTAGAAAAGAGGAGATTGTTGAATGGAGAGTCCAAACACAATATGGTCCAACAAATGCAAAAGAAAAACACCACTGAAGGAAAAAGCAGCATAAAAAGATGACATCTTAAAAAAGGAACTACTTGGTTTATATTGAGTAGTTTCTCCATTTCACTAGTTCATTTTCAGTAGATGAATGGAATTACTACTTGAAAGGGATGTGCTTTTGTCTGTCATGACTTTTTCGTTCTCCTAAATTACCGGCTATAGCAATGTTGCCAACTTTTATGTTCTGTATCTGAACGCTGTAGTTACAAGCATGCAATTCAACGGTCTTAGGTGGGTGAGAGTTGGTTCCCTCATGTCGGAAAGTTAGTATATATAACCAAAGAATTTCTTTGATTTACTTTTCAGATTTTATATTTTCTGCTGCCAACCTGCCTGGCTTCACTTTTGTTTATGTTATCTATCACTTTGTTTATTACATGTTGGCTGCTAGTGAGCATTCTCATTTCCATACGTCTAAGATCGACAGACAAGCTCTGCACTGGACATGAGCCGAGTTATCACCAGATGGACCTGAGAGCATTTCCAGAGTAACATGATGGTTGTTACTTCAATATATTCATGCAGTATATTCATTCACCTCCCTTGTATCGTTTTGTCTCAATGCTTCTAATATGTTGTATTTTGTTACATGTCAGTTCCTACAACAATAAAAGCGTGCCACAACTGGTTTCTGATTTTCTCTGCCTGACAGATGTGAAAAATCAAGCCTTTTCCTGCCATTTTTAAAAGGAATATTTTGCCATTATGTATTTTTTTTTACTTTATGCAAGTAACATTCCAAAAATAAAGACAGCAACAAATTTTCCCAGCTCTCCTTATCCAGAAGAATTTTCTTTATAATTTTTTAATTATGGGTGCAAGCATAAATGGAAATCGGAAGTCAAGGTCTGAAGGTCTAAAGCTGAAAAGAGTTACAAATAAAATATATTTTTCCCCCAGCTGGTTGCCAAAATATGTGATGGATAACTTCCCAAAGTGGCAAATAATTCGAAGACATGAAACACTGGGCAGAAGGATTTCAGTCATTTGCCAAGATAAGTCTCCCGGCACTGTCCCCTCTTCATGGGTGGTATGCTCAGAACATCTATGGGATATCCATCCATCAACCAATGACATCAAACCCCCAATGCTGTGGTCCTTGCCAATTGTTGCAGTCATTTGCATCTATTAATCAGGGGGAAAAATAAATATTTCTATCTCCCTGCTGATACTTCACAGCATACCATCAAAAATCAAGACCATTCTTTGTAGGTTTACAAATTAATGGCATCTGATTCTGCAAGTAAGGATTACGTCGGTAACTTTTCAGTTGACATATGAAGTTCATTGTACTCCAGCTCACCATATTAATAAATCTAAAGTGTTTGTACAGTAAAATCTCTTCATATATGAGCACAATTCCTACAACCAGTCCTACCAACACATCTTGCAGACAATTGATGAGTAAATAGTTAAAGATCATAGGAAATTACGCCTCCTAAACTGTAGTTCAGAATATATACTGTAGATACTGTAGTTTGTGTTACCATTTGTGACCATAAATATTTCATGAAGAGGTGAACAGACTCCCAAGACATGTGCCAAAGTAGAAAACATTGGTACATTTGGAAATACAGGTCTCTAAGGTGACAGGGCCAAAAGGTCCTCTCCCAGGATACAGTAGCAGCCCAAATGTAGCTCAGATCCTAACGGACCTGAAATTTGTATTTGAGCTCTTCAGATACAAAACCTGAACAGTTGTAGGCAAATCCCAACAATTTCCAGTGGAAAATGTTGACTTTGCAGAAAACACATAGTTCAGTGAAAAAGCCCTGACGGAAAATCTTCAGCAGCTCTAATTACAAAGGAAATGTTGGAAAGAGGACAAAGTTTAGATTAACTTTATTTCTTTTTAATTACATGCTACATGAAATGCTTCATCAACTTTTCGAGCGAAAAATGGATTTTGTTTTATATTATTATAGTTCAGTATTTTCTCTCTGTGCTTAGTATGTTAAAGTTCTTGTAGAAAAAAGCCCACAGTCTCTTGGACATTAATACATTGCTGAGTCTCACCAGTGACTGTAAGGCAGCTTTAGAAGGCTCTGCTGATAAAGACTTAAAATGTTTGCTTTTTTAACAGAACAAGCCACACTTTGATCTGAACAATCTATTAGGGCCACTATGCAAGCCTAGTAAGTCTCAGACGGCAGGGATGATGGTATTAGCAGTTTATGAAATAAAGGGTAGAATTTACAAATTTCTCATGAAATACAAGAAAACCAGATCAGGACAGGACAACATTAAAGGTATGCTTCACGTTTAAAGAAGCACTATTTCTTTTTTTAAAGAAACCTTATTAAATAGAGGAATTTGATTTGAAAACGAAATCTTCATTTGAAAATGAAGAACAAAATGTCCTGGGCTTCATTATCTGCAGTTTTAGGTTTGTTTAACACATGGTTCTTTTCTGAAGGAAAGCCAAAGAGGTGAAATTAGATGAAAATATTTACAAATGTAAATTATTTTGTGAAACTGAAAGTCAAGTGTACCACAAATGAATTGCAAATAAAACAGCAAGCTTAAGTCCTACTCGCAATTTGCTGGTGTATGCATCTTTACCATTTGAAAGCAATTAAACCCCCCACCCCCAACTTAAAATAAAGAATCTGTATTTTGTATGAACAGTAACATTCCCAGTCATACAAGTGCAGTTTTCCCTTCACTCTGCAAGTAATCATAAAGTTAACTTCCAAAATTCTGTTCATTCTGTGGTAATAAAAGAAGACAAGAAAAATACTGCATGTCCACCTCTTGCTCCCCTCAGCTATAGGTACAGTGCCCCAAAGTGACCCAAATACTTTACATTCTTGTGCACCATGAGAGACTGAACTCATTCACAGTTAATGCCGGGTGCCCTTGTTTAGGTACCTGGTTTATGTTTCAGACTAGCAGCTGGCAAACCTTCCAGCACACATAAACAGAATTTAAACTCCACTGAAACAGGCAGAACCACCATTGGAGCAGCTTTGTTTCCTCCAGGTCATAAAGGTATAAACATTCTTCAGAGTAGTTTTATCACAGTGGCATTAACTTCTGAAATAATTATTGTTCTGCCCATTACACCAATGACCACAATGGACATATTTTATAGAATTAAAAACACACTTAATTTACCCTAATAGAGATTAACTTCAATGGTAAATTGCTTATTTTGATATGTAATGATCACAAATGTAATTGCTGTTATAAAGACAAAATTAAACAATATTTAGACCTGAATATGTCCCAAGCCTGTCTCAAAGTTAGTGTAATTGGGATAATATTGTTCAATGGACTAAGAGATGGTTCATTCTTTATCAGTCTTTTTTGTTTACAGCCACAGCAATAAAGTGAGTGCCTAAAATGTTAATTCTTATAGTTATTTGTTTCAGTTTTTCTAATAATTTAAAAAATAAATAACAATTATGCTGTTATGGCACCATCCCAAAAAGAACACAGTTTTTTCCAGCTTGTTAGCAAAGGAACTGAAACCTAGTTAACCAAGACAGTTTTTAATTAAATGTGTAAATAATTTGGAAGCTTTAAATTCTTTCATTCTTAGCTTGATCATTGTCATTTCTACATCTCCTGTGTTACAGTGTTCCTCACTGGACTTCTGCTCTGTTATTGACAGAGTTACTCTAGTGACCACTTCACTTCTTCCTATTTCCATCCCTACCAACAGATAAGACCATTTTGCTAACTTGCTTGTGACATGTTCATTAAACAGCCAAAAATTAAATTCCCTTTTAGGTGCATTTTGTGTTAGCATCTTGAATCTTAGTCTTCCAATTAAATGTTCCAATTTGCACAATTGCATGACAATGCAAAATATTTTGTCTTTAAAGAATTAAAAAAAAAAAAAAAAGCTCAGTGCTCTCAACAGCAATACTTCCAGTCTCATAAGATCCCCAAATTTTTATACAGACACCTCTCTCAATTGCACTGGTGCCTACCTAAAACATCATAATTTTTAAATTTTTTTGTCATTATTTTCAGAATTCTGTACAACTTTCCTCTTTAAAGACATTCTTTTTTGCTATCACATAAGTTCTGTAAATTTTGCCAAAATATAAATCCTTAAAGCTGAGAATATTTATTTCTTTGTGCTATTCATATTTTGTACAAAAGCGTTCACAGAAGCGTCCTCTCTTGAATCAGAAACACCATTTCTTGATGTATATCCCAACTATATATCCTAGTCTTCGTGTTTAAAAACAGCTTAAGAGTTTAACATGTCAAAGTTAAATTGATGGCAAATAACCAGAACTAAAGGTATTGAAATTTACATTGTTGTGTTTGTGTGTGAGGTGCATGGGCATTTTGGTTGGTTGTTTTTATTAAATTGCAGTAAAACGTATACCTTGAAGACACAAAACTTATAGGTATATATATTCATGGCCAGGCCAGGCCAGCCTGCAGGCAGTGCCGTGCAGCTCCGGTTGGAATGGTGTTTGGACCTAAGCGAGGACGTATTTGGGTGATTTGAAACACCAACAGATCAGCCTTGAGTCTGCCTGCCCAGCTCTCTGCAAATGTGTTTTAGATTTCTGAAAGTGCAGTTTCTGTCTGGTGAAAGGTCTGGAGGTGAAGCCACATGAGGAGTGGATGAGGTCACTGTGTCAGTTCAGCCTGGAGGAGACCGAGGGGAGACCTCAGTGAAGTCAACAGCTTCCCCATGAGGGGAAGGGGAGGGACAGACACTGACCTCATCTCTGTGGTGACCAGTGACAGGATCTGAGGGAATGGCCTGAAGGTGTGTCAGGGGACATTTAGGTTGGATACCAGAGGGTGGTTGGGCACTGGGACAGACTCCCCATGGAAGTCGTCACAGCACCAAGAGTGACAGTTGCCTGTATTTGGACAGTGCTCCCAGGCTCATGGTCTGATTCTTTGTGCAGGGCCAGGAGTTGAACTCTGATGATGATCCTTGTGGGTCCATTTCAACTCAGGTTATTCTAAACTTCTATTTCAAAGAGCTAATTTCTGGTCTGCTTAAAAATAAAATAGAGTATTCAACTGGATTTAGGTTCTAGGGTATGGAAATACTATTCTGTTTCTTGATATCTTTAACAAGGTAAAGCAAGATTAAAGAATGCAAACCCTAAGTCCTTATTCAGTACTGGAAATTAAAAATATAAGTGTGGCTGGCCTGTGTCCACAGGGCTACACAATTATATTTTAAATCCAGAACGCAAATGAAATGTCTAACACACAGTTAAACAAATCCGCTTGATTTCCCAGAGCTACGTGCTCTGTTCTACTTCCAGAGTTCTGTTTTAATCAAAAAAGATAAACCACAATCATTATTAGTTCGTTTAATTACGGTAAGTGATGCCACATTTGAGAGCAGGGAAAAAAAACCCACTCTGTAACTGGATACTTCATGCAGTTTTTAGCAGACTAGAAAAGCCCAATTTATTTTTCTTTCCAGAAGAAAATGCACCTGACAAAATTTTGGAATTACTTCTAGGACATTTAGAAAATCTCAGGTCTGATAAATATAACTGCCTCAGAGAAACTACTTTCTTCTTTAGAAAACTTCTCTGTGGATGAAAATGACAAGCACCACAAACTTGTTGAAGTTTTACTCATCAGATGCAAACACTTAAAAATATATTCAACAAAAAAAGTTTGTAATTCAGAATCAAAATAATAGAAATATTTATCAAATCAGACATGATTAGAAACCTCTCCCAGCCTTTCCTGGCCATTAACCAAACCTGCAAAGTTATAAACACCTTGCTAGACCTGTCCCCTTACATGATCAGACTTGTGGAGGCAGTGACTTGTAGTGCACTAAACTAATCCTAAGCATCCTTCACCGTGCCATAAACATTAAAGCAGAGCTGCAGAAAAGTGGAAGCTCTCCTGGCTCCAGCTAACATTGCAGTTATAAATCTGGTCAGGAGAGCAAAGTTTCCCCTGCAAAATAATGCAGAGCCACATTAAGTCAATCCCAAATTAAGCCGTATATGTTTTTAGACAAAGTCTATGGAACATCATTGGAAAAGATAGATCAGTTATCCCAAGTAATTTCAGATGTGTAAAAAAGAGCTGTTCTAGCCATCATTTTGTCCCAGGAATCTAGAACAAAACCAAGAAACCCTCTCAAGCCAGAAAAGCTGGTGCAAGATACGGTACAAGCTCAGATAGAGCTGAAGGGACTAGGACATCTCTGGGGAGGAACTGGAAGTACTGAGTCCCAGAAATGTCCTTCCTTTCCTTTTCTGTCCAAGAGAGAGCAGGGGAGATCAAGAGAAGAATCTCAACTACAGCCTCTGACTGAATACAGCTCAGCCACCTGGTCAATGTGGCGGAGGAGGGAGCAGTAGTAATTTACCATCACTCTGAGCCAAGTTTGCTATGACATGGCAGGGGGAGAAGATAATGGACAAGCAAAATACCTTGCATACCATCAGTTCTTATCCCTACATCACACGAACACCTGCAAGGTGCAACACAAACACCTGCAAGGCCCCTGTAGGGCAAGGAATCGTGCGCCTTGCGCAGGATTAGGCACTCTGGCCACGCAAGGGGCTTGGTACCCTGCAGCTGGGATCTCCCCCTGCAGCCAAGAAAGACATTTGCTAAGTTACTGCAGTTGTTCAGTCACATTAACCACTCTGAGGGGGAGGCACTTGTTTCCCTGAAATCCCACTAAGATTATCACATTGCCTTTCATTGCTACCAAGGAACAGACAGCGAGAGTGAGTGCTTGAGGGAATGAGTGAGAGAAAGCAAGAGAAGCAGAGGCAGAGACACAATTGCAGCAAAGGAGCTGTCTTCAGACTCAGCCCAACAAAGCTTCAGAAGTATGAAGCACACATGGACAATCACTAAGAAAATACCTAGAGTGAAGCTTAGGATCTCTGCAATTTCATGCACCAACAATTCCTCTTCTAATATGCCATTGGCATTACTTACCCCTTCAAAGAAAAAACAGCTTGTAATTTTACAAACTACGGAAAAAGCATCAGTACAAAAATTGCCTAAAAGCAGGTGTAACTGATCTTTACAATTTTGTAGCACTTTGAAGACACCATAGTTTCTCAGGTTTTGAGATCAGTATTTATACTTAAGATAAAAGAGCAAATGTCTTTAAAGGAGTTCCTTTCCACTCTGCAGTTTTCATTTCAACTTATCAACTGCTACATTTAATTACCATTTCCAATATGCATCTAAAGCACTAAGGTCTTCTTTCTCTTAACAATGGAAAAAATATGATCCTGTGCGTCAACAATGATACATAGGGGAGATCCTGACTGGATAGAAGGAAACAGTTTTCACTAGGAGAGTAATTAGGAATTGGAAGAGGCCACACAGAAGATTTGCAGAATGTCTGCTCCCAGGCCTTTATTTCCAAGACCTGATGGGAAAAGCCCTCAGCAACCTCCTGTGAACTCAGTGTCGACCCTGCTTAGAGCAGCACATTGAACCAGACAACCTCCACCCAACCTCAGTGAATCAGTGGTTATATAGTCTACTGTCAGACAAAAGGTATCAAGTTCCTTGAAAACACCACAAAGAACCCCAGGAGTTTTAAAGAAAGTTTTCAAAAACAGATGTTTTTAAAAACATTATCCATCATGAATTTTGTCCTGAGTACCAGACTGCACTTTTTATGCATGATGCAGTTCAATCAATGATATAACTGACAAACTTTTTATAAAAGCACAGTTGTAGCAAACTTATGAAGCACATGCATTAAAAGATAGCAAAAGAAAAAGAAATCATCTACTTTTTAAAATATCCTTTGCAAATAAGTGGTTCTTTTTATAAGTACAAGTAACAGCATAATAATTTACAGATAACATTTAATGTGTTTCTTCATCACAGGTATTTCTGATTAACACTGCATACATTCTTAAATAGTACTTATTGAAGCACACAAACCCACACAGAGCCCAAGAAAGCCAATGCACACACCCATGCAGAATGCACTTGGCAGGTGCAACTCATCCTCACCTTGAGATTGGGTTTTGCAAGGAGTTTCAACAGCTCTCTGATCTCACTGCTCAGTGGTTTGCTCTGCAGCTCCTCAGCCAGCTGGGTGGGAGATTGAATCAACACAAAGACCATTAGCAAAGCGTTGTTTTACCCAGTGCATCAGTGACAACCCAGAATCTATCTTGTTCAAGGTTACTGCTTTCCAGCATGTTCAAACAGAAGCCAGCATGAAGGAAAACACCATCAATCACCGTGCTTCTGTTTCTGGCCCTCAGTGGACCAGATTTAAGCCAGGCCTTTTGGCTCAGTTTAACACAAGTAATCATTTCTGGCAAGGGTGCAGCCAGATCACATTCTGATTTATAGCAAAGGGGGCAAATCCCAGCACTTCATTTAAGTGAATGGTCCTTTGCGTGCAGACAAAGAACTGCTTGTAAAAATGACTGGATCAAACTTTGACACTGTCTATAAAAAACAGTTTTGAATGAGGTGGTGAAATCCACACTGCTTCCAAAAACCCACAGTAGCTGTGCTGTTTAGGATTGGGATAAGAAAGCAAAGTGCCCCTACAGTGCAAGCAATCTGAACCTTTTATTATGTTTACACATACACTGGAAGGAGCTTGTTAAATGTGAAGCAAGTTAATCATAATATAATTTATAACTGGTCATCAGCAATTCAAGCCTGTAAAATGCACAAACTATGTCCTAACAACAAGATCAGTAATTTATGTTTGGTTATACTATAAAATTGTGGCTTGGTGAACAATAGAGCAGCAGTCTAACTTTTAATCCCATGGCTATTTGGCTCACATCTTGGATTTTCTTATCATGCCCTTCTCAACTAATTTGGACCCAAGAGGCATATTTTACTGCAAGATTTTAGACTCAAACTATTTTTCCAGAAGAAGGAAAAGCTAAAACGCATTTCACAACACTGAACTTTGGTATAAAATTCTGAAGCTACATGGCTCATAATGCAAAACGTGATTTCAGATAATCACTTGTTTTCTTTGCATTAAATCAGTATCATAAAAATGTCTCAAAGGAAGATTGGCTATTTGCAGCAAGTAATTTTATTTGTCTAACCTAATTTTAAATTTGTACTTTCATTTTGTATACATTTTCAAGATAAATGGATGGATGTATATTTTGCATAATTATATATAATAGACAAATCTATCTGAAGAAGCCATTAGAGACATCAGACATAGTTTGAATACCTTTTTTTTCTTTTAACCTTCAAATTAAACAGTGTCAAAAATTCATCACCTACCATCCTACAGACTTTTAACTATAATTCATAGCTAAGAACATCTAGCAAGTACCTCAGTGCTAATATTAACTATGTTTGTGTCCTAATACCAAAAGATTAGAAAACAATCTCTGTAGGAAAGGTCAGGATTAAATATTTTTAGACACAAAGCCAAATATTGAGTAATCTGACTGCAACTGAGTCTGCATGATGGAAAAGTCCTGCAAAGCTGAAAATATTCTGTGATAGGAATGACAGCAGGTCTATGACATGGGCTACCCTTGGTTCTCTTTTCATTCTTAAGATTATGCTACTCATTGCTGGAAAATACAATCTATTAATTTGTGTTTCACTGATGGAGACAAGCAACCACTCATCAGAATGACCATTTTCAGCATTTCTCCCTCAGATGAACTGTGCAAAAGTATTAACTCCAGCAAAACTGGTATTGGCTTTGGTGGTACAAATGCAAATGCACATACATATGGTTTAGAACATTGAAAAAAATAATTCATTACTGCTTAAACAGATGTTTTAATCTTACATTTTAGTACATTTTTTTCAGAGAGAAAATAGTTTAAAACTTGTTTTCCTTCATGTGATTTATACTGTTTTCCAAATATTTTCATTAAGGTTTTAGGCACATTTAATACCTTGTGATAGAAGAGGAGGTAAACAAAGATTGAAAGACTAAATTGTGTTTTCAGATTAGCAAATAGGTCAAAAATGACCACCTCAGCTGGTCTAGACTGGATTTTTATTTGCTATTATTGTTGTTGTTGTTAAAGTGCTGAGATTTGAAACAGCTACCAGCAGCAGTACCTGGCATACTTGGGACACACTGACACAGAGCGATCGCCTCCTGTGCTAAAGACTGCAGGAAAAGCTGTCTGAAAACCTCCTCTATGGTCTCTTGAGGGAACCACAACATTTCAACAAGCTGCCACTGAAAGAGAGGGGAAGAAAAGCAAGGGAGAGGGCCAGATGTGGAGGGAGGCTGGTAAGGTGGGAAGCACCAAGGACTGGTCTTTCAAGCTTCTGGAGAAAGTTCTGAAACTTCTTTTGCCAGAACAGTCTTTCTACCAACCTCGAGCTTCATTTGCTGTATACAGCTATCCTGCCAGTGATATTGTCGTGTTTAGGAGTGGTATTCTCCAATTTAGTACTCTCACTAAAACCATGCACCACTTTCCCTTCCCTCTCCAACTGGAGGCACAGATGCAAGATCACAGGATGAGGTAAGAACAATTTAATGGAAATGACAATGAGATAAACCAATGTACTATACTGTATGTGTATACTATCACTAAATAAGTAATAGCAACAATATTAATAACAAAAGGTGTAAGAAAATAAATTATTCATATGGAAAAACTCCCTTATAATACACCATACCAGATGGCTCTCTCCACCCCCTTTTCTTGACCGGAACAAACCCTTTCTTCCTGGAAGAGAGTTGCTTTCACAAACTCTGAACTGACATGAGGTGGTACAGAATAACCTCCATGTCCTAACCATGCCCTCTCCCAGCTAGTGCAAAAAATTAACACTGTCTTGGCTGGAACCAAGAGAGATGTTTAGATCATTTGCATCAAATCATTGAGCCCTAAGTCAGACACTGCTGCTCCAAAGTAAGAGGAAAACAGAATGCGTGATGGGAATTTCAGCCTAATAGTCCCTGGGGGAGAGGAGAGAGAAGGTATGGCAGCTGGGAATATGACAATGTTTAGAAAAGCCTTGACACAATTGTTACTTCTATAACTGCTTTAAAAATACCACAAGAATAAGAACACACTCCTTAAACAGTTGTATTTATGACAGCAGCACCTGGCTTTAAAATCAAGCAGGAAATATCTACTTGCTAATAAAAATATTGCCTTCTTTAACTATAGTAGAGTTACTATCAATAGGAAGAGAACAGTCATTTGAAGCCTATTGAAATTAATGTGTGTTTAATAACACCAACATGCTCTTAAATCCCCAAAGTTTACAACCAGTCAGACAAACATGCCAAGAAATAAATAGCACTTTAAATCTGAAACTTCATGAGTTTGGGAGTTACAAAGCCCACCGCATGTAATTTTGCTTCCTCAAAATTTGCTGATTGCTACCAAAACATAGAAAATCCCGCAATGTGCTAGCCTGACTTCAGCCACCAAAGGACATCCTGACCCTATGAGACAGTGCCCATAAAAGCCACGGTTCACCTACACATAATTAATGAAGAAGCAGCAAGAGCATCTATTAAAAATAAGCTGTACGTTTGAAGTAGGTAGATGCCTAGACACAATCATGTCCCAACAAGTACATTTAAAAATACTACCATATGTACATAATAATACATTCGTAGGGTTGAAAGCCCCAGCCTGTCTCACCTGAGGAGTGACAGAGTACTTTAATTTGGAGATTTCCAAAGCTATACATTTTAAATGGGTCTGAACAAAGAATGGCATTGCTCAGCATTTCTAAAAGTATTGAAAACTAACTTTTGCATCCAAAAATAAGAAATCATTTTTATTAAGAATTTTAGCCCAGAGGTCCATAACACAAATATTAGCAAGGATTATTAATATGTCAGCAAGAACTTAATGAAGAGAATTTCAACCAGCTTTCTAATTCTCAAAATTACTATCAACACTATTCAAAGCTATGTGAAGGTTAAAAAAATATTACTAATATATGCCTGATGTCAAGGCTAATGTATTATTATAGTTGGTATGTTACAGGATATAGCTCTCCTCCTACTGAAACATGATTAAATTACCATGTATCCTTTTTTCAATAGTCTCAAATAAGTCTAATTTAGATTTTTGTTAAAATGCTACCAATCTCAATTCACAACTTTTAATCATATGTAAAATTTAAGAAGCAAAATCTATTAATTATATAAATAGATAGTTAAGCTTTAAAAACACCTATAAAGTATGTGAAGTTTCAAAAATGCTGTATTGGAAATGGATCCTAGTATATATTGCCTTTTCCAAAAAGCAACCTGACATCATCAATTGCAACAAAGATTTCTGGATTTCACCTAAACCACAGTTTATTAAACATTTCTCTATTCTGGCCTACCTCAGGTTCAGTCATAGTTTATACAGGTGTGTTCACAATTCATCTGAATCCTAGAATTAACCAAATAGCAAGAAATGGCAGGTTGGATTTTTTTTCTTGAAAATAAAAATTATAGTAACAGGAAATTAACTACTCCATCAATGCTGACCACTTTTACAATTTATTTTTTGGTTATGAAGGTAATTTGGAAAGCTCCAATATCAATAAATCACTACTGTACTTTTTCTTAAATAGTTTTGATTTTTTTTCAACAAGCCTCCATTCTAGGCATTTCATCTGTTTTATTTCTGTAATATTATTTGTCATTTC
Organism: Motacilla alba alba; assembly: GCF_015832195.1. Lineage (NCBI taxonomy): Eukaryota > Metazoa > Chordata > Aves > Passeriformes > Motacillidae > Motacilla > Motacilla alba. The sequence goes on along the minus strand of NC_052017.1, from coordinate 15,675,211 downwards.
TCGTGTTCTGTCAGCAGAGCTGCTATCTCATTTGTCTTTATTTTTCCAAAGCATTCCTTTCTGTGACTTTCTCAAAACACTAATAGTTGACAGGTTTTCCCCTCCCAGTAGAGTTCCAACCTGTAATTTTTATTGCTTAGTTACTAAAGCAGAACAAGAGGCTACCTAGATGCAATGTTTTTATAACATGCAAGTGAATAAAAATCAAAGTAATATTAGCAACAAGCCCAGTGATGACAGAAGCTTTGGAAACCTTTGCAGCTTCTTATGATTTCAGCTCAGAGGATTACATTCATATGTTTCCACTATGAAGAGTTCTGCTTGCAGACAGTTTTTTGGTAGACTTGGTACCAGTGATCTCAGTAGGGGACACTTACATCATCTGCCAAGGCTGCTGCACCATGGAGTATGGGCATCGGGTTCTGTTTTTCATAATAATGCAGTTTTTCATGGATCTGGAAGACAACAGTTCAAAGTGATAAGTTTATTTAGCAGCATGAGAAACAATACAGAATAACCCTGTTGAGTCTGTTGACTGTCTGTAACTAAACATCCTTATAGTAACCTACAGGCAGCAATCATGTAAATGCAATTCATCATCATCCTCTGCTGAAGTGCTAAGAATATGAAATCAGATGGAAAAAATGCTCAGTATGCAGACCAACCCACAGAAAAACTAAACATTTGTGATTTTTCTCTCCTGGCTTTCTCTGTCCATATTTCTAACATATTGCTTCAAGTATCAATTACATTTTATATTGCTGCTGAAAACACAAAGCATAAAGTGTTTATCCCCCAGATGGATATAAAAACCCCTGTAAATTATGATTTATGAAGTGAAATAATAGCTTGCCACCCACATCTTGACAGACAACTTGACAGAGCGCCTGCCATCATTAAAATAATTCAGAAACAAGGGCAAAGGAGTGCTAATATTAATTCTAACACATCTGAGAGAAAGAGGCAGTCCTTCAGCAAGTTAAGGTTTTTAATGAATAATTATCAACATTAAAGATGCACTGTGCTTTGGTTCTTCCTAAAGGGGAAAGAATACACCATTATTTAAACACCGCCCTGTTCCCTCCTCCACAAGTCATGCATTTCAAATTTTAGATTTTTTCCAGTATGAATGCTTTTAAAACCTGAAGTATTTTAAGACTTCTAACAAGTTTCTTTGTAGTTATTTCAGAATAGCATAACATATTACATTAAACATTTACCTTTATTGAGATTATTTTCCTGAAGATACATGGATATACAAATATCAATTAAAATCTAAAAAAAGAAGACAACAGTAGTCTGAACTAATGTAAATATACCCCATTCTTAGATTTTGTGCTTTAGTTCTGCTGCTATGAGGGAGGCATGAACTCCAGATGGTTGGAGGAGTTGCAGAAGGAGCTAAATCAGGGACTTCTGTGCTTGGCAAGGAGGGGAAAAAGAGGTCTGGCAGAGGCCGTGGGGTGCAGAATTTGGCTGGGGACTCCCTCATGTCCTTGGGAAACAGGATCCCCAATGATACCCTAGCACTCCCCAGCACACTGCTGGGGGAGGAGCAGGACAGATGCCAGACAGCACGGACAGATTTAAAGAGTAAGCAAACCACTCTTTGCACATTGAAACTGTTCAGAGTTCACTAGATCATCTCCATTTTGCACCAAGTGCTCCCTCCAGCCTTCCCCACTTCTTCCACATTTGCTTTTCTCTGCTTACTTCTCCCCCAGCAGCACTCACTCCTCTCACTGCCGAGGACCCCCTCACTCTTTAATTTAAAGCTCATTCTTTGAGCCTATTCTTTTTAATTTACACTGAGCTTCCACAAATATGTCCATAACAAGATAATTCCATGTCAGTGACACTTGTGCTTGCTTTTTCCTGTCTTCTGCTGTGCTTCATAACTCTAAGTCCACATCTGGTTTTCCTCATTTAGTCTGTACATTCTTCGAAGTAAAGAGTATGTTAACACAATAAGGCATAGCAAGGTCTAAGTCTTGATTGACTCCTTCATCATTTCTACAACCTTAATAAGACTATTTCAGTATGTCATCGGTTAAAGGATGCTGAAGTTCTGACATATCATGGTTAAGCATGAAGGCACTACAGTCACAGAATTCATAAATTGTAAAATTATTTGCTTTCATCTGGAAACTACATGGAAAGCACTACTGTCTCCAGAACATGAGTCTGAATTTTACATTGCTTATGTAGACATTGTTTACTCAGCAATTACTTAGAGTAATTTATACTGGATTTCACAAAACTCTAAGTGACCAGACAACTTCATATTTCTAGCTCACAAAGCAGAGAAACTAAACAAAACAAGGAGCTGCAGCTCCCTGAATTTGGCAGAAATTTGTGACTCACTTGGATTGTTAACTTGAATAACTAAAAGGCATAGTAAATCAAAAGTCTCAAAACCATCATTTTTGATTGCTTCGACAACATCTTGATTTTATCCAGACTGAGCTTCTGTCAGCTCTGAGGTCAGAAGCAGTTGTCTATATTACCTCCTAGTTTCTCAAAGAAAATAGAAGTGCCACTGCTGATTAAGCTGCTTTTATCCTGGACAACCTGTACATATCTTTAACACTGAAGTTAATAAAAGGAAAAAGTCAACCAAACAAAAAAAAAAATGGAGATAGCCTTGCTTAACCCATCTTTGAGAAAAATGTTACACAACTGTAAATTCATGCAACAAAAAATAGGTTTTCAAGAGGTGGCACAGTGTAACCTGAAGGTGTTAGCTCTATGTATAGTCAGAAATTGCAGAAATTACTGAAAACAAATTTTTATTTTCCTAAGAGTGGATATTAGATTCCAGTTAAGCATTTAAGCCAATAATTAAGATTTTATTTGATTAGGGAGGAGTTGTACAGAAAAACTGCCTAACCAAAAAAAGCCCAGAGCTAAAAAAGTAAGCAGGAAAACTTAACCGCTACTAGATAGTTCTAGATATTGGCTTTTGCTACATCAGGCTGACAATTTTACTAATTTACTGTACTAGCACAATGATTGACTCTAGGGATAAACATTTCGTGGTCTAGGGTAACAGACACCACAACTTCAACACACTTCCATTCGAGATGCAATACAGAATGGGTTTTTCCCCCCAAATATCTGATTTTATTTGACAGTAGTTTGCCATCTTAGTTGAATCTATTTTTAAAATCAGATCATTAGATGACAACATCTGTCTCTCACATTTTTGTAATTTAAAGGATATACCTACTGAAATTAAAAACCACTGGTCTGTGCACCAAGATGCAATCAATGTGCAATACAGGGATTAGTTTTCATATTAGTATAAAATTACCACATGCATCATAAAAACAGTTACCTTACACCTCTAACTTCTGGATCAGTAATGTATCCATAATGCATGCAGCACTTTTATATAATATGTTCCTGAATGCAGTAAGACAGGAGATTTAGTGCAACTCCACTGATAAAGCAAAAATTTCAGGGAGGCAAAAATGCATTTTCAGACAACTCCTTCCCTCCTTGTGTCTAAAAATGTATTCCAAGATTATTTGTTCCATAATTTCCCCCACAGATCACAGCACTGCTGACTGGCCTCTAGTTCTTCACGTTGTATTTTTAAGGCCTTTTTTGAAGACAAGTACAGCACTTGCCTTTTCCTACTCACTGAGCACTAGGTCATCGCTGTTGCCTTTCAAGAATGACAGAGCACATTTGCAAGCTCACCTGGTAGCCTTTGAATCTGCCAGACTTCAGGGTGATGAATGACTGAATTTATGATAAACACCTTTAGAGAAACTACTGTGCATGCAGCCATATGCTTTGGCAACCTCTCCACATGCTGTCTTTCAGTTAATTATTTTCCCAAATATGAAATTTTTACATCATGCTAATACATGCACGCCAAGCACTGCATTTCCAAATTTTAATTCTTATACAAGTAGAATTTGAAATCTGAATACCTAGATTAAGTGACTACATTGATGAAAATGAATAATGTCAAGTAGCCAAACATAGAAATGAAAAGCAAAACAGGACAAAGTGGTGCAAATACTTCACCCCTTTACAAATGTCACTCAATGAAATTCAACTCTAACAGAAGTTAAAACCACTCTGGAACACTTTCAGAGAAGTATGAGAGTGAATTCAAAAGTTGAAGCAAGAGCATTCACCTACTCAAGATAAGATGTATCATATTTGTAGCGATGTGTTTGAGCTTCAATCTAAAGAATTCTATTTCATACAAAAGGCAACTTTAGCTTACAGTGCGATACCATTGCCTTATTCCTTCTAGAAACTGAAACAACGTATGGAAAGTATAGGACTGTGTCACGCTTAAAAATAGGAAATACAGTACATCTGTTTTAAGTTCTTCTGACATTTACATGTAAAGCCTCAATGCTGAAAATCTCTTCACAGATGAGACCAAGTCTGTTAAAGCAAGAATTATATATTGTAAATAAAACATAAAAAGCTGTTCTGCTGAACAGACGACTAAGTTGTGCAGGTTTTTTTTGGTTGTTTTTTTTTTTTTTATGACTACCTATTCTTTTCACTGTACAGTAAGAAGATCTATGAGGTTCAGCAAAAACTGACAATCTACTCCAAAGTTATGCCCCAAGAGGGAAAAATAATCACTGGTAAATTAATTCAATTTTTGGCACACTTGTAAGCAAGAAAATTTGTTTCTGGATTTTCCCAGAGAGACTGAATTAAGCTTTCTATAATAAAGTAGTGTAGTGTCCTCAGCCAGGACTATTTCAAAACCCAAGAGGAGCTTTCTAAGTCAGAAAAATAAGAATCTTAAGCAAAGAGTCCTACAAAATAAGCTTAATTTCTCCTATTAGATTTCTTAATTTCCATGTACAGTTCTAATATCATATGATTAAAAATAAAACAGGGGAGTGGGATAAGCATGTAGCAAAGGTGCCAAAGAGTTAACAGAAGACAAATTTAGTCTTTTTGACAGAACAGTTGGCATAGGAAAAAGTGTATGTAAGAGTACAATATGCAAACACTTGTAACCCAAAAAAGCACTGGCCATCAATGAGCCATACCAGCACATAAAAGACAAGAAATGTCACACACATCCTGTGAAAATGTGACACACAAGGGTGTCACCAGCTACTCAGACATGTCAACACCTCTGGATAAGAGCTTTTTTTATGGTAATGACACCTTCCTGACAGGAGGTGCGTAAGAGGATCTTGTGAGTATGTGAGTATTTGCACTGACCATCATTGTGGGGCAAACAGCAATTCTGGACCAGAGTGCTTCTCCCTTTGAGAAACATCAGAAGCTCATACCCTCTTATGAGTTGTATAAACATTCCCTCACTGGGGTTTTATTTCATGAGATGAGATATCACTCAGTATAAAGATACCGTACCTGCAAAATTTGTTTTAGCACCACATCATACACATTTCTGGGGTTCTCCTCTGGACTATCCTAGTCTTGCCTGCTGAATACCCATTAGCAGCTAATGTGCTTGTTGAGTTTCAGCAGAAAGGAACCCATTTCATATACTGGACTGCTGATGTAAAACCAAAGCAGCAGGTTGAGAAGATGGGAAATTGCTTTAAAAAATGCACTAGTGATCTGAACTAGAATGTCACTATAAACACACACAAAATGCATCAAGATGTGTCTGGAAGACAGCATTGAATATGTTGTTGTAGAAAGTCCAGAACAGTTGGGAGAACATCTTCTGTAACTGCTCTCTTCATTGTATTTTTCATCATATATCTACTGCAAAAGTGTCTGGAATCAAAGCACTGACAAAAGCCATGCAGCTGATGTATTTACTGGCTTAGTCACTTACATGGATGCATAAGGGAAGACTCTTGCACACAGAGAAGCTGTTAACTGTCCACCGATGTTTCAGGTTCACGTACATTTGCAAAAATTGATTTAATTCCACCAGTGGAACCACTACAAAGTGGTGCTACTACAAAGAGGAGCAGCTATACATGAAGAAGCCACAACAGATTAAGAGAATGGAAAAAGAAAGCAAAAGAAAAGCTGTTGAAGGAGGAGTAAGCGCTAGTTTTGGCCTAATCTGCAATTTGTGTTCTGCATCTGAAATATCTGAAGCAAGAGAAATTATTCCAAGGCACTCATGACTATAAAAGACACATTTGTGAATAGTTCCAACATTTAGACAGTGAGATTTCAAGACAGGAATTAAGGTTTTCACTAATAGTATGACCTTAACTCTGGGATTTAGACTCTTGAGTTCACTGTCTAAATTTACCAACAACTTTGGTCAAGGTAAAATAAATAAGCAAGAAAGAAAAAAGAAATGATGGGCTATAATGAAACAAATTAAAATAACTATTATAACCATTTAGAAATTATAATTACATACTATCATCTCTGCTGAAAGAGAATACGTATTTTGCTTGATGTAGAATTTAATTTAAAGAATTGTTTAATTCCCTTCCTTTCTCCTTCCAGAACTGTAGTGAATCACATGAAAGTAACAGAAAAAGTAGCCAACTCTTTGATTTATCTTTATCACTCAGTGGTAATCTGTAAGCCTATTTACACAGGACTAAAATACAGACTGAATTCACAACTATACATTTGTTCCCAAACCTTCCCATAGTCTTTATTGTTTCACCTTTGGTACACTAAGAAACTTATATAAATGAACAACTCTTCCGTGCTATGGCATGATGAACACCTAGAAAACACACAGCCTTTAAATCACATTCTAGTCATACCAACTGAATTGCGGTTAGAGATAGAATACTGCTAAGAAATTAGCATCGTGTATTTTAGAAAACAGAAACAAAATAGAAATTAATAAATCATAGCTAACTATTCAAAGTTTGCAATGAGCATTTCAATCCCCATAATAACATTAAATTGCCTCAAATATAAGTGATTGCAGGAAGACCTCTGAGGGAATGTCACAAGAATCAAAGCATGCCTCAGAAGGCTTAAAAACAGATATTCAGAGATGTCAATTCTAGCCAAATTCATCACATCAAAAAGTTTTAGCAGAACAGATGAGCAATTCTCCTTTAAGCCTTTTTTCCAAAAAGCAGAAGCATGAACAGTGGGATGTGCCTGCAGATCTGTGCCTCAGAGCTATGTCTTGTATTATTTCTAATTTAGAATTTCCTGTCTTCATGCTAGTATCACCAAAGAATATGAGAGAAAATTAATAAATACCTCCACTATGCTCATATGCCATGATTTCTCTTTAGCTGAAGACAAAAGAGAGCCTTTAACACTGAGGCACATTAACTCAACACTGCCAAGTCCACCACTAAACCATGTCCCTAAGTGCCACACTTACACATCTTTTAAATACCTCAGGGATGATGACTCAACCACCTTACTGGGCAGCCTGCTCCAGTGCTGGAGACCACCCCTCCAGTGAAGAAATTTTTTCTAAAATCCCATCTAAGCCTCCCTGGTGTAACCTGAGGCCCTTTCCTCTGGTCCTATTGCTTGATACTTGGGAGAACAGACTGACCCCAGCTGGCTACAACCTACTTTCAGGTAGTTGTAGAGAGCAGTAAGGTCTTCCGTGAGCCTCCTTTTCTCCAGGCTAAACTCCCCCAGCTCCTTCAGCTGCTCCTCATCAAACTTGTGCTCCAGACATTTCCCCAGCTTTGCTGACCTTCTCTGGACATGCTCCAGCACTTCAATGTCCCTCCTGATTTGAGGAGCCTAGTACTGAATACAGAATTTGAGGTGCAGCCTCAGCAGTGCCTAATGCCAGGGGATGATCACTGCTCTGGTTCTGCTGACCACACTGTTGCTGATCTAGGCCAGGATGCCATTGGCCTTCTTGGCCACCTGGAACCTTGCTGGCTCACATGTCAGCCAGCACCCCTGGGTCCATTTCTACCTGGCAGTTTTCCAGCCACTCTTTTCCCAGCCTATAGCACTGCAGAGGTTGTTGTGACCCTTGATGCCCTTGTCCAGATCACTGATAAAGATATTAAATGGAACTGGCCCCAACAGCAAGCCCTGGGGAACACCACTGGTGACTGGGGACCAGGTGGATGTAGCTCCATCCACCAACATTTGCTGGGCCCAGCCATCCCAACAGTTTTTTGGCCAGCAGAGAGCACACCCACCCAAGCCACGGACAGCCAGCTTCTCCTGGAGATGCTGAGGGAAATCGTGTCAAAGGTTTTACTCATGTCCAGGTAGACACATCCAGAGTCTTTCCCTAATCCAATATGCAGGTCCCCTTGTCACAGAGGGAGATCAGATTGGTCAAGCAGGATCAGCCTTTCCTCAACCCATGCTGACTGGGCCTGATCCCCTGGGTTCTGCTGCAACTGCCATGTGATGGCACTCAAGACAATCAGCTTTGTGACCTTCCTAAGATCTGAGGTCAGGCTGATAAGTCCCTAGTTCCCTGGATCCTCCTTCCAGCCCTTCTTATAGATGGGTGTCACATTTGCCGACTTTCAGTCAACTGGGACCTCTCCAGTTAGCCAGGGCTGCTGGCAAATGATGGAAAGGAGCTTTGTGAGCACTTCTGCCAGCTCCCTCGGTACTCCTGGGTGGATTCCCCCGGCTCCATAGACTGGTGTGTGTCTAAGTGGTGTAGCAGGTCACTCACCACTTCCTCCTGGATTACAGGCCTTCATTCGGATCCTGTGCCTGTCTTCTAGCACAGGGTTGGGTACCCACACAACTGATCTTACTGTTAAAGACTAAGGCAAAGAAGGCATTAAGTACCTCAGCCTTTTCCTTGTTCTTTGTCACTATGTTTTCCCCCACACCCACTAAAGGATGGCAATTCTCCTTCTCCATTTGTTGCTAAAAGGAGGTAATACAGTAATAGCATTTGCTATTTTATTTCTGCAATGGTAAGCAAAACAGATTAAATACTGGCTACAAACCCAGTTATTCATGCAGAGCTTCTAAAAATGTTTATTTTACTTTTTAAAAAATTCACTTTGAATTCATTGTTCCTTATACAATAAAATAAAGGTCCTATTATATGAGATTTCACAGACTTCATTCAAACAGGCCTTTTTTTGTCAGCAATAAGCAAAGGTTTTGATGACTTTGCTTATAGGAAAAGGGTCCCTAGATAGACAGAGGAAGTTCAGACCAAAGCTAAACAAGTTGCACTTGCTCCAAAATAAATTTCCCTGCCCCTTTAGAGCCAAACAGTCTACATGGCTACTGTATACAGTATTTTCAAAATTGTTTTTCTGTACTTTTAACCCCAATTCCAAAGGAAGGAGCATCAGAACAATTCCAAATCTGAATGAAACTCTCTTATGTGAGCTAAGGACATGAGGTCCTTGAACAGAAAGAACAGAACATCAGACTTTTTTTTCTTTGAAACAAGCAGTCTTCAAATTGCAGTTTGTGGATGGTGAAAGATCCCTACAATTTTAATGCACTATGCTTCATAAATACATTTTCAAATAAAATCTGTGGAGTAAACCCATTATGTCCCAGTCTCAAGAGTACCAATCAGAATTTGATAAAAGTATAGCAAGTCTCTTCTCCAAAAGCGCACACTGACCTGTGTAAACACACGTTAAAATTGGTAAAAGTTTGAGGGAAATATTTCATTAGAGCAATACTGAACTCAGGATTCCAGGTCTCAAGTTTCTCTTCCCAGTTTATGGCCCTTCTGTCTATAAACTCCCACTTTGATGCTCCCTCCTCCTCCCCTCATTATTATTGCTTTAATAAAAGCACTTTTCAAATTGAAGCATTCAGATTTAAATGGAAGACAGAATTTGAGGTGGGCTCATGTAAGTGTCTATTTTTCTGTCTTCCTTTCATTAAGAAAATTATATGGGTTCATCATTCACAACACAATATACCAAATCTTTCAGTGAAGATCCTGACTCAGCTCTCAGGAAATTTTGTGCAGTACTGCAGACAAAGCAAACTGAACATGCATACAGCAAAACTCTCAAAGTCATATATAAAGACTGCAAGGTTCAGTGGTAACAGAACTCAGAATTAAATCCATTTTTTTATCCAAAGATTTAAAAGCACATTACCAAAGGAATTAAGCATCAGTTTCCTCATCACCAAAAGGAAGACAATGACTAATCACAGACAAAAAGTGTATTTGATTTCCAAACCAATACTACTACAATGACATCTCTTTAGAAAAAAGTACTGTGATCTTACATTTTTTGGTATTTCAATTACCGATAGTTACATACATATCACCGACTGCAAAATTTGTTTTTTATGTCAAATATATCAGGAAATCTTTATTTCTAAGTGACTGTTTAAATATACTTTTACTTAAAAAATACTTAGTGCAAGCAAGAAAGGAATTGTAACTGCCACTGAATACCTTCAGTATTGAGGAAGAGCACACAGAAAAGTTGCACAGTTGTAATAAAACAGAGATGGAAACATTTACTGCAATAATCAAACTGCTGTTTATATAAAAATTCTAAATAAAAAACTTGATGAAAAACATTTAATTCAAGACAATAATGAACTGAAAATTAGTTCAAATAAAAATTAACAAATGAAAATTTTTAAATTTCAAATAAAAATTATCGGAAAAAGACAAATACATGTCTCTATTATTTCAACCCTACATTCCAAAAACAAACTTTGGGTTTTGTTTTTTCTTGAAGGGCACCTTTCATTTTTCTCACTGAAAAATTTTCTTTTCAGGTATCACCTGACTGTGTCTAAGTAATGCAACAAAGACTTGCAAAATGTATGCCTAACTCATTTGAATTACTATGTATAACAAATAATCCAAAGAATTGATCTAAAACATCAGCAATTAAAAACTTCCAGCCTTGGTATTGGTCAGATTTTAAGAAATATAAAAGTTTCTTCAGCTTTATAGCAAACATTTTTTAAACAGCGCAAATATAATATTATTGTTTTGTGTAAAAAAGTGTTTCTCCTTTTAAGGTCTGGTATTTTAAAGATCTTTACAAATTTGAGAGGAGGAGTTTTTCCTTAGAAAAATCAGAAAAATATAATCATTCTTTGAATCTGAATATCAGATTTGAATACTTCAAATAAAAAAATCTAAAATAGGTATGCATAATTATACTGATAAATATGAACGTGAAAAGAAAGAAACAAGACTGGAGATGCTGCTGAAATGTCAAGAACAAAAAACACATCAACAGCTGACTGCACTTTAGAAACTATCATTATCTGAAATCCTTCTAAGCAGAAAACATACAAGCAATAGCACTCATCTTACAGCTGAGGGGTCACCAGGGAAAATGACAATCCTGAACATTTCATGACAGGTGATCGAGTTTGATTATCCACAACTTTAAAAACACAAAGCAATATTCCATTATTTCCTAGTGCTTTATGCTGGTATGTTGGTTAGCAAAGAAAGAGCCATAAAGTGAATTCAAACAAAAATTTACAATATTTTCTGTGCCAATACTAATAACCATTCCTGTTACATTACTCCCAAAGTTCAAGTCAGAGGACTGAAGAGGCAACTTGCTAAGAATATGCAGATAGCATGTTTTAAAAAATTAAATTAAAAGAGTACTTTTCCAAATAAAAAGGTAACAGGACAGGTTTTAAATTAACTGTATTGTCCTGCTTTGTCAAATAAATACAGCAGAAGAAGAATCTTCAATGTGAGACAGAACTGAAAGATTAGAACTGTCTTTGGAAATCTGCTAGGAAAGTATAGAAACACTGTGCAATAAGATCAGGTCCCCAGTTCACTGCTAATAAACTTCCTTGAAGTATAAGTTTAGGATTTAATTTAGAGGCTAGAAACAAAACAAGCATGTGCCTAGATTTAATACTTACCTCAATAATGCCTCAAATGTCTCAATGTTTTCTTTCAAAAAACACTTGCACTTCTATAAACATTAAAAGGATCTAATTCACCCACCAGTATGTTTTTACCTGTAAATGTTCTGCTTTGTAAATTTAATTTCTTCTGATACTACTGTTTTTAAATATCAAAAATTCAAACTGATATTTTTATTTCATTACATAGAACAAAATTTCCAGACTTTTTTCCCAAAAGAAAGTGACTTCCACTGTTCTGTTAACAATATAAATCCAAAGGAAAGAACTTTCCTAACCCTGCTCTCCAAGTAAACACAATTCTAAGAGGAATGACAGCTAAACTACTCGTTTGATGGTCAGATGGTTGCTTCTTTCAGCAAGCTCCATTCCCCACAGAATTAAGATTCTAGAGAAATGCCAATTAAATATGAATTGAAAAAACCAGGATTTGCTGCATACAGGCTAAGACACTTTGGCATAGAATTGAGCTTTTTCAGTTTTACTATTCAAACAGAGACTGCTAACTTTAAATCATGAAAAGTTAGGTTTATTCCTGCTTAGTACAGTAAACATCATCCTTACAGTCTGTACTCAATGCAAGGTAGTCCAAAATTGAATTCGATTCATGTTCCCTGAAGAGATCACTTCTATGCAGCTCAGAGTTACTGAATTAACCCATTCAATACCCAAACTTCATTCACAGACATGGACATCTATGCTTTAAGCTAAAATTAAATACATTTATATAAAAATACATAGACATACATTTATCAATTAGCACCATCTAGTGGGGTCAGTACAATTTATACAATGTGAGAAATATGCAGCTCACTTTCTGCTTTTTCTACATCCTGTGCAACATGTCATGATACAGCACAGGTCATGTAATTAATAAAAACTCAGATGCAAAGACAAAAAACAACAAAGACGAGCAACAACAACAACACAGAAAGCCAAATAACTCACAACATTATGGTTTTCCCTCATAAATTACATTTTAAGAAAAACACTGACATTGAAAGCTGCATGTCCATACATACGAAAATTTACTGATAGGAATAAAAAAACCAATCTTTTAGACATTTATACACATATAAAACACAACAATTTAAAATTTAATTTAAATTACAATTTAATTACTATTTTCTATTCTTACTCTTTTGCTTCCCTATTAGATGCCTCAAGAAAAATCTGCCACTCTTTAAAAGAAGCTACTCTGAAACATCAGATAGTGCAAAAATCCCTTTAAGTCCTCCATCATCAGAGCCAAATTCTGCTGTGAATACAACTTTTACTAAAACTGCATCAAAGTCCCACAAACACTGGATCCCAACCCAAAACCCTAATAAAATAACAGAGTAAATACTTTTTAAATGTTCACAATAATTAATTTAAAAGAGGTCGACTATAAGCAGATACTAAGGACTAACCTTAACCATTAATGCAGTTTCTCAAACATGAAACCTAGAAATGGATTTTCAGTCAATTCTGCACTTAAAACTGCAGGAGACTCAAGTCATGCAAATAAACAGTGCTGAAGAACTTCAAATGTAAACGCCATCAGAGGTAGACTCCCCATACATCTACCTTAGGCAAGACAGACAGACAAATAGAAAGCAGCTGCATGTGAAGGTGCTTAAATGCACCAAGCAACATCTCTACCAGCCTCTACCAACAGGCAAGGGAGCTAAAAACATCACCATTGCCTTCTCCCTCTGCCCGCATACTGTCCATGTAAAAAAACCAAGCAAAACAAAACAGGAAACAATCACTAACATTATGTTCATACTTAAGACTATTCGGACAAGTCACCAGTGTAAAATTAAACATTTTCTTAAATGTTCTTTAATGAAATCACGGCCATGAACGCAAAGAACACCTGTGAAGACATGCTTTGCATTCAACCCTTCCCTTGTCTCTAAAAGTCATGACTGGTTGCAAAGCCTTCCAAGCAGATCACAAGATACCAAACAGACCTTGGACAATGAGGGACAGACACCAAGTCTTTTTTTTTTTTTCTGGGAATAATGGTAAAAGTAGTTGAAGAAAAATTTTTAAATGTGGAGAAAATATGTAAAGAGGGGGGCAAAGTTAAGATCAATCAAAACCAGCAACCAAAGACTTGCAGTGAATACTTCAGAAGGCACAGAAGGTAAGAAGAGAAGCTGCTGAGGCCTGCACACGGCAGACAGGGGCCAGGCTACATTTTAAACTGCATTGAAATCAAAACATAGAGATTCTAATAAAGCAATTAATACCAACAAGTAAGATTTATAGCAACAATTTGAATTTAAAAAGACATGAAGACAGCATCGTAGTTTTACTTAAAAGGATACAGAGCTGCATTAGGAGTAAAATGTCCCAAGTAACTTCAACCAAAAATTACAATAGTTTTAGAAGACAAAAATTAATTCTCAACCTTCCCTGTAGAGGACAGAGAAACACCAACACTTAAGTGCAATGTGTGCTGTAGGAAAAAGAGAAATATGAAAAATAATGACAAAATATTGGAAGAAAATTGCAGTAATTTAGGAGAGATTTACTGCCATTTCCCCATACCTTTTCAGACCAGTGCACTTCAAGTTTTGCACTAAATCACCTAAACATACAAACCTGTTTCACAGGAAGCTTCAAATCAAAGCAAACACATTAATTTATTTTTATATTGGAAGGGGTAACACAAACGTATTTGCACAGGTGTACAAAAATTACAGCCGCACCATATCTTTAAATATTGGAAAGCTGGTAGAAAACAGCAGAAATTGCCCAGAGGAGACAAGAGTAACAAAGATAAAGGAGCTGCATTGATACTTCTACCATTACAAAAAAAAAAATATAGGGATAAATTTAGCAATTTCATTCTTGTAATAAGTATCTATAAATATACAGACCAGCAACACAAAATTATCAGCTGCTGGGATGCCAAGAGATTTCCTGACAGTTTCCAACCTGGAACTGTTCCCCAGCTCCAGGCCCCTTTTTCCAAGTAGGATTCAACCAAAACATTAGCTAGCATGACCTAGCCTGGTTTACACTACATTTGAATATGAAACCAGCAAAAATTTAAATAATACCAGGAGTATCATTATCCACTGATGTTTTGTTTTACATTTTTATGCCATGAATCATAACATTAACAGAACAAAAAGGCAACACATTTCCTTTTCTATTGTGCAAAAATGTCAATTTACCCCTGATAGAACAAGAGAACAAAAATAATGATCCAGCTTAACTCCAGTTCCCCCACCTCAATCAAAATACAGTGGAGTACCCATCTTTAAATGATCAGCCTCAAGTGAATGAGAGGTCACTCTTGCCTACATTATTAAACTGGTGGAAAAGCTGAAGTAAGTAAACACCACGATGACATTGTCACGGAGCAACCATGACAGAATGGTTATGAAGGGATAATAAATGCACACAACACAAACGGAATTAAAGGCTTTCCAACATTAAAATTCATTTAGTAATAGAAAAAAAATAGAAAACAATCCAGTTCTAGTAAGTTAAAAGACAAATATGCATATTCAGAAAACAAAGAGAGAAAGAGCAGAAGTAGCACAGAACTTGGGATCAAGCTACACATAGGTGTTCTGCAGTGGTTTCCTGATATACCACAACAGGAAAATACTGTCTCTCCTTTGGGAGAAGACAATAATAAAACTTGGTCAGATTATTAGTTAGAAATTGGTGGAAAGTGTATGTTTCCAAATGAAAGTACATAGGCACACAATTACAAATGCTTTGTTGCTTGGCACGTGATAGGGTATGATTTGTAGTTATCCTTTAATGATACACTGAACTTCAGTATGATCAGCTTAGTATTTCAGATGCCAATTAACATGATGACAATTACGGGTTACTTTTTTCCTAGAACGTTTGCAACTTGGAAATTCAAAATTACACCCTGATTTATGGTTTGATCCTGATTAAAGCTGTGTATGTCTGTGGTGTCATTACTGGATTATTTAATCACTAAATCTCAACAAAAACTGCTCCTTTCTATGAAACCCAATCTGTAAAGCACATTAAAATTGAAAATACTTTATGAAGATGATATCCATACTAAATGTAAAGCAGTACTCAAGGCTATCCCATACGTAATCCCTAGCATTTATAGCTGGCAGGACTGGAGTGTTTTTTAACTCCTACTATCAAAATAATTGAGGCAGTCATGTTTGAGAATAACTGAAATCACTGGAATTACCTTGTGCAGGTTGTAATTGCTAGCAAAAGCCAACAAGAAAAGTTAGAGACAGGGAGACAATACAGATTTAACTTCCAACAGACAAAGACTGTTTACCCCCCACCATGCTCTCCACTCAGTAATCATGTTCTTCATAAAGAGTCACACTGTACCTGAGCCACTGGGGCTGAAAAAAGTCAGTGGCTTCAAGGTTCAAAATCTCCTCCTCTGGGGAACAATGATTTCATGTTAGTGCTCTATGAAACAGAGTGAAGGAGAAAGGCAGCATGACTAAAACCAGAGGTAAAACAACCTAAAATTGAAGGAGAGACCACAAAGTGCCAACTTAGCACTAACATTCTCTGAAACAAACAGTTCTGAAGCACTGGCTAGCAAAAGGATCATGCTAATGCATCTAATACAGTGCGAATTATACATAATGAAATTAAAAATAATGAAATTAAAATAAGCAGTCGAATTCAGAAGTCAAAATGGTTTATTATTTTGATAATATTTATTATTGATAATAATATTGACAGGTATATGTCTCTCTGTGTGAGATCCAAGCCCAGAAAATGATGAAAAGAGCATGTTTGTATTTCTCTCATGGCATAGCCAGCAAATAAGACCAGACCCTTATCCTATGGCTGGGTAAAGAGCTTAAGGCCCAGGCATGGCTATTCAGCTGGACTCAACACCTGTGCTGGTATTTGAGCAATCTACAAACATGAATCTGTTTAGAAATCTACAGAGCAGAAAGGTGTGTGTTGTCAGCAGTGCCTTGATCAGCTGGAGATGAGAAATGGGATCAGGCTGCCTGCTTTTTTTCACATGAGTGCCATTGGTGCGTGTGCTGGCTGAAGCACTGCTCTGCCTGTGGTAGCATTTCTGGTCAATTGGCTACTGGTGCAGGTGCTCAGCAGTGGCTGCATCCATCTCTCAGTGCACCAGACTGCATCTCTGCAACCAAGACCGAGAAGTCTTCCAGTCCTGGTATTTGCTTCCTGTCCTGGTATTTGCTACACTTGGCAAATCTCAAAATACCTTCAATTCCAGCACTGATGGAATATCGCTTAGTTTGCATCTAATGAAACAGTGTAACTTTGAAAATACATGAAAGCAATGTAGCAAACTAGATGAAAGCAATTCTTTCCCTATGGATTTATATAGCCATGTTAACATGGCATACAAATATTTCTTCTTCATAGACTTACCGTGTTAATTTTTTAAGAGACAAGGAATTAATCCAAGCATTATTTAGTCGACAAGAAATAGAGCAAGCCTGCAGACATACATGGGAGAACACAGAGAGGGAAAAACTGGTCTTAGGGAGTGGGGGAAGACAGAAAATACCTGACCACAAGGTATGCACGTGCAACTCTAAACGGCCCACTGAGGCACCAGTGTTTTTTTAAAAACAAATCCAAGACAGCTCTAACTTTAGACCACTCCATGTCACCACAGGAATAAGAAAGATTTTTTTACACCACTGATACCTCAGAGTAGCTCAAGAAAGCATGAAGCCCTTTCCTCTGTAGCAATTCTAATAGAGATGCTATGTCAGAGTGAATCTGTACATTTAGGTTTTGCTATTGTATTGAAGGCACAGTTAAATTACAGCAATTGCCCATAACAAATTACTCATCCTTGGCTTGCTGTCCAGGTTTTGCATGGCCTGGTTTTTGTTAGTGGAGAGGGCCCACAGAGGGGGTTTCTGTGAGAAGATGCTAGAAGCATTCACCATGTCCAGCAGAGCCAATCCCTGATGGCTCCAGAGATGGACATGCTGCTGGCCAAGGCTGGGCAATTAGAAATGGTGGTAACACCTCTGTGTTAACATATCTAAGAAGCAATCAAAACAAAGGTTGTGGGGCAGTTTTAATTCCAGCCAGAGAAAGGCAGGAGCAAGAACATGAGAGAAGATGTGAGAACAAATGTGCAGACACCAAGGTCAGTGGACAAGGAGGGGGAGGAGGTGCTACAGGCGCTGGAGCTGAGATTCCTCTGCAGGCCATGGTGAGGACCATGGTGAAGCAGCTGTGCCCCTGCAGCCCACGGGGATCCACAGGCAATGCAGAGATCCACCTGCAGCCTGTAGAGGAGCCCATGCTGGAGCAGGTGGATGCCTGGAGAAGGCTGTGGTCCAGTGGGAGACCTGCAGAAAGAGGGGCCCTTGCTCCCAGGCTGGAGCAGCCTGTCCTTGGAGGACTGTACCCCGTGGAAGAGTGACCCATGCTGCAGCAGTTTGACAGGGGACTGTTGCCTGTGGGATGGGTTCACATTGCAGCAATTCACAAAGAACTGTTGTTCATGAAATGGACTCACGCTGGAGAAATTCACAGAGAACTGTGCCCCATGGGAGGGACCCCACGGTGCAGCAAGGGAACAAGTCCTCTCCCTGAGCAGCAGAGAAGCCTCAGGTGATGAAGTGCCCATAACCCCTATTCCCCATCTCCTTTGCCTCTGGGGTAGGAGGAAGACCTGGGAATGAGTGTGAGGAAGGTGTTTTTAAGGGCTTATTTTACTTCCCATTATCCTGCTCTAATTTTGTTGGTAATAAATTCACTTTGTATCTCTAAGTTGAGCCTGTTTTGTCCTTGATGGTATTGGTCGAGTGATCTCCCCTGGTCCTTATCTCAAACTGTGAACCATTTGTTAAATTTTCTCTCCTCTGTCCAGCCGCAGAGAGGAGTGAGTGAACAGCTTTCGTGGGTGTCTGGCATCTGGCCCAAGTCAACCCATGACACTTGCACAGAAAGTAAGCCTTATTCTTTGCATGGTCTGAAATCTAATTTATTCACTCTTAACTGTTTATTCTGCAGTGACTGTGCGCCAGGTGGAATGTACTGCTATGTTAGGCACTTACGTGGTGCAACTCTCAATGTAACTTCTGATTGAAGCGAACTTCACTGACACCACCACACCTGCAAGGTGAGCACTGGACTCTACAAAGACACACAGAAACTGCTATCAGAGAAAACCACCTGTGGCTAAGAGAACACTGCAATGCCAAAGAGCCATGAGGAAGTCCAGAGGAACAGTGCACACCTACCATACTATGGACAATGAATGTGTGTAACAGCAAAGATTAGTGAACACTACAAATGAACTTCAGAAGAATTAGCTGGAGAAAGGTTACAATCAAGACTCCCAAAAAAAAGAAGGAAAGCTAATAGAAGCAGTAACAAAACCTTCTGGTAGGAAACACTGGCAGGCAATTTGCTGGATCTTAAAAGTACGATTTTTATTAAATCTTATTGTATCAGTTTTCATGCTTCAGAAAGATTTTATAACTATCACATCCCATCCTTCTTCACTCTTACAATGTTTTCACACTGCAGAGGTTGGTTTGGGTAGTTATGACTTTCTGCTCTTAAAAGGAAAACAGTCCAAGACAGTAACAAAATAATTGCTTTAAACACTCCCTCACATGTTCTGCCACAGAACTTCTGGTCCAAAGAAAAAGAACACTGTAGAAAAACAGTTTAAAATTACATTATCCTTGGATGTCTCGGATTTATCAGACTATTACTGAGCAGCTTATGAGACCTTTCATTAGTCTCAGTATCATAGACAAAAAATGTATCACTTTGGTTAAGTAAATACTGCACAAGTTTTGTAAGACAAGAAAAATCTGGGTATGTGCATAGGTTTTGGTTCTAAAAGTTCTCTTTGAACTGCTGTACCAGTTTGGTCACTAGGCTGGTACACTGCCCCCTTGGTAACAATGAAATTACAAACTATTTATCTTAGAAGGATTGATTTTCTTATTTTATGTCCAGTACATTTTGGCTGGATTTCTGCTACTCTTTGGAAGTTTCCCAGCAGAAACTTTAAATCAATTACCACTGATCCAAAAAAAAGCCTCTGTCTGGACTTTAACCTAAACCAAAGTTTTTTCACATTCCAAAGCACTGATTTATTCACAAGTTTCAAGTAATACTCAAAGACAAACACTTCACACCTCTGATTTCATAAGCTTATCTGCTTTATTTCTAATTTTAAAAGTTTGTTGGTACACCCACCTGTAGAGACTTCTGATATCAACCTAATTTCTACAGCTTTTATGAGACTAAACTGTCAACAAGACAATTTGATCCTTTTGGGATCCGAGCTTCAGTTTTTTATTATTATTTTTAACAAAATGGGTTGACAGAGGAGTTGATGACAGGAACAAGACTTCCTCATAAAAATCTAGATGAAAAGTTGCAAGTGCCTATTACCAAACACATTAGCAGCTCTGATGTAGAAACTGAAAGATCCTAGACACACCAAATGTCTGGATTCCTGACAAAGAAGTTAACAAAGAAGTTAACACTACATATTCAGTTACATTTCTATCAAAATATACAAAATAAAAATATATTAAAAAACCACAAAAGAGAACACAGGAGAACCCATTCAACAGACTTTGAATGGAGGGACAAAATGATTATTTATGTCCACCAGCTGTCTACTTCCTAGTAAACTACATACTAGCTACACTATAACAAATATTTTTAGCTGAACCATCACATAGGATCCATATTTCACAACTGCATTATTCCATCCACTTGGCCCTAACATGCATTCTTCTACAAATAAGGGTACATCATCTAAAGCTATGCCTAAATAAATAGGAGGGGCATTTTTTCACATAATTGAAGGCAAAATAAGAACAGGTATGTATGAGTGAACACTCATGGAAAAACAACTTTGTCTTTACTTAGAGACAAAACATGGAAGGTTGGGGGATTTAGCTATGATTCCAGAAGGAATTCATTTTTATTTTGATTATTTTCGCCCAGTTATTACCTGATGTACTGCATTTTTATACTACAAAAGCAGAAACAAGTCAAAGGGTTCAACACACATAGAGTGACCAGAAAATACATTAATCTTAACAAGAGAAGCAATCATTTGCTTAATGCCTGGCTGCTAGCTACCTTTTTTCCAAATGTTTTCATGGAAACAATATCAGCCTGAATAAAGTAAAGATCCTGTACTATTTTCTATAAAATCTCAACTACCTTATTTTGATTAATCTGATCACTGTTCCCATGGAAATTAAGTTTAAAGGCAGCTGACTGCCTCCAGCTAAGAGTGATCTCTTAGCTTACAGATTTCAGTTGCTGGCAATTGAGCAAGTCTCAAAAAATCACTTTGGCTTCAAAAGTAACACTTTAAGTTTATGTGGCATTTCATGAGGAGTAACACTTTGCATTACACTTTTTAAAAATGTAATAATTGCGATGGAAGCATAATGACACATTGCTTGAGTGGTAATTACTCCAAATATGAGTGCAAACTGTTGTCAGCTATCAAGAGGATTTCTTACAGAGCATTATTTTCCCAATAATTCTCAGCTTTAGCTAAGTAGAAAGCATGTGGCAAGTTTGTATTTAGGTATATTAATTAGACTGTTACCTACAAATACTTTGGATCAGTATTCTAGCATTCCTCCGTATATATTCTGTACATAAAACTCAAGCAGGAAGCTTCAAAAATTAATTAGAGATCCACTTTATTCTCCAGAAAATGAGAAAAAGAATGAGAAAAAGAAAAGTCTTTAATTTCTTCCATGCAGCTTTAAAACACCTCTGCACATTCAGTAGCCTAATACTGTCACATACACCCCACTATACCTACGCTCCTAGGCAGCTCTTCAGAGCTGAAAGCTGTGTTATGGCTCTAATGATCTGGATTTAAAGAATTACAAATAACTGCCATCTATTATCTAATTCATCATTATTAACGACTTCAACTATAGTAAATTCCTTCTCCTCTTGCCAGAAATAGCTAAAGTTTCCACACCAGCACAAGGGACCACATCTGTGCACTGTTTGGACAGTCTGTGTTACAAGAGTGATCCCTTCTGCCATGAGGAGGCTTTGCTTGCTTTCTCTAAGTGAAAGATGTAAACTACAACATACGAAGCAACCTTGCTTGATTCTCCTTTAAGTATGAAGAACAATTAAATTTCATTGGCCCTTAATTGTTACTGGCTATCAACCACCTCCTGCCCACTCACACTTCCTCCTCCTGACGTCCAGGTGGTAAATCCTTACTCACACTGCCTTTTCCTTCATTTTTCCTATCTCTAAGGCAAACAGCACTTCAGACCTCCACATGCATTTAGAGAACTGCAGCCTATTCCCTTTACTGGAAAGGCACAGCTTTTTAAAAATAAATATGGTTGAGAACTCATCAGTAAAGAACCTTAAGGATTTCAAATATCAAAGAAGCATTTTTCTGATTGAGCTATCAGTTTCTATTATTCCATCCACTCCAAGGTGGTCTATACAACTCTCCAGTGCTTTCCCCCCAAATCACAACCCTCTCACTTGGTTAGATAAACTGAGGTTAGGTACAAAACCCCAGTCCCACTTTCTCTTCTTGTGCATTTTACAGGTTTGCAGTTGTTGTGTACTGGAGCTCCTCTGAGCTCCTTCTGAGGTGGCTGGTTTTGTCTGCCCTGAAATCAGAAACCACTCTCATCATTGCCTTAACATGTGCAAATATATTAGCCACCAAAATCCCCTCACAAACAAATCCTGTTCTCTTCTATATGATTAACAGAAAAAAAAAAAAAAAGTCTTGAGACATGCAGAAAATAGACAAATTGAACAATAAATTTGAAGACTGCATAAATATTAATTCTAGAGAAAGTATATATGAAGAACAAAGTAATGGAAAAATAAATAAGTTTTGTATGTCCAGCAAAAAGTATTTCAATGTCAGTTTCAAACTTGAAGTGCAGAAGTAGTCAACATATTCCATCATCAGCCTTTCATGCAGAAAGCCATCTCTACCGCAGCATGATCACCAACCTTCATTTTTTATCATGTCATGCCCTGGCCTTACACAACCTAATACATTCTCCTCAGCCACCATCTGAGGCTCAAGAGATGTCATTCCCTCAGTCTGGGGATCATCCCCACCAAATATACAGCACAATATGTTCAGAACAATTAGTTGTAACCTACAACTGATACAATCAGAAGTCCATTTTCTCTACATTCTCAAGGAAAGAAGATCCAAATCTTTGGATGCCTGAGCTTGTGCCCAGGCAGGAGCATTGCACCATTTGGATGCACAACACAGGAGGAGAATGCACATGATCTGGGCAGCACACACCTGAACGTTGGCTGCAGAACTGTGGAGGCTGGTGGGCCAAGAGGGAGTCCACAACTCTCCTCCGAAGGGAAAACACCTCAAGCCACAGCCTCCTGGTTAGGCTGAGAAGAAAGGCTTCTCCCAGCATGCCTCCATGCGACATGCAGATTCAATGTATCCTGTTGGCCCTGGTGTTCTGTCCCACCCCTCAAGATCCCTATATAAACCCCTGTTTTCCCTGCTTGAGGGGCTCTTTCATCTCTGAATCCCTTTGAGGAAGATGCTCAATAAAGAGTCTCTTTGGAACTCCACACGAAGACGCCGTCGCTCCTTCTGTGTTGCCTGGACCGCAGAAGAGCTGAGATCACCCAGTGTGAGCACACCGTGCCTGTGCCCCGAGGTGTCTTTTTCAAGAGGCTTCTTCAGAAAGGTGGCGGCACTCTGAACAACGCCCACTGTGACACAGAGCAGCTGACATATCACAGGGTAGGGAAAGCTGCACCATGGGAGCTTTCACAAATGCCAAAATAACCTGCACAGCTCTTCCCACAAACAGTTCAGCCTGAAGATTTAGTACGTCATCTGCAGATAGTTGATTTTATCACTAAGGATGTGTCAAATCAATCCCTTTTACTTGGCCTTAGTCAACTTAGTTTTTGTAAATACTATCTTTATTTTTCTAGTTGCGAAAAGTGGAACCACAGTATACTGAAATCATCTACATTTACATATTGAAAAATCTGAGTATCCACACTGAAAATTTCCAATGCTTCTATACCACAATGACAGTAAAATTTGGGCTATGTAATCATGCAATTCAGTTTACATGCCAAAGAAATTTCACCAGGATATAGCTGACTAGTTTATTTTTGATATGTTTTTAGCAATTTACATGGTCAAACTCTAGCACACAGAAAATATACTTAGAACTTCAAGTCAAATCAAATCCAGGTGAAACTAGGAAAATTAGCACAAATTAAGGTTTTGCAGGGCCAGCCATCAAAATACTATGCAGCTACAATAAAATCAGACTTGATTCATCAAATATTCCTTACTTTTCCAGTAGTTTGCTTTTTTTTTTTTTTTTTGCTAGTGCAACATATAGCTTTTTTAATGTGCAAACTCTTGCCTATCAAGAGAAAGTACAACTCCACTTGCTGTGGCTTCTTTTTCATAATGGAAAGTACAGTACTGAGTTGGCCAAAAACAAACTGCAATTGGTTCTTAAATACTTTGGTAGCTGTGCAACAGAAAAATTTGCTCAATTCTTGAGCATTACATCCACAACCAGAAATGTTTAAGGCAACAGTGTGAGTGGAAGCTTCATCCTGGAGCTAAACAGACAAACAGTAAAACGTGTCTGGTGCACTAACAGCAAGCAAACGTACATGGAAATTCTTGCCGCTCCTCTAAAAATAATCCACAGGAGTTGCTAGAGCACATCTTTATTTATCCTTTCTACAAAAATATCCAAGCAGAGCACGTGTACTATTTCAGGTATCAGCTACATCAATGCTTGTAAGTACCCTGAAGGATCTTCCCCTCATGTTTCTATCCTACAAATCTCTACAGCATTAATGGGATCTCTGCTATATAAAAAGGAATGAGATGGCTGAAGATTTTTGGTCAAATTTGAGAGTCATGTAAGAAGACAACGAAGTAACAAATTGAGGGAAGCAGAAACAAATTTTAAACACTATCCAGAATCAGTTTTCCCTTCCAAACTGTCAACAAGAGTTGTGGGTTCCCTCTTCTGTATTTTACTTTGTAAACGAAAATCTAATCAACAGATTCCTTTGAGAAGAAAAGGGACAGCAAGAACAGTTGCATCAGTGTTTGCTGGTTTTACTAACTACAATAGGAATGTACTGTAGGGAACAATCCAGTATTTGCAGGGGAATGGATTGGATGATCTAATACAACTTTTCCATTTCTGACTTCTTAGAACAGCTTAGACTCATCCAAGTTCTCAAATAGATTTCTGTCCAACAATACTGAATGAAGAGAACTCCAAGACAAGGTCTGGGGCTTTTTTTCTCTTCTTCTTCTTTTTTTCTTCTCAATATTAAGAGAGCTAGAATAGCAAACCATATGCTATAGTATACAACCATGAAGAAAAAGCTATAGTAATTAAATACCCATGAAACTTAGAATATATGTAGAAAAAGTAGAAAGTTCCTTTTATACTTAAGTTTTCCAATAATTTTGGAGCATTTTATCCATTTCATAACTTAGGAAAAAAGCTCTTTTAAAAAATCTGAAATTATTAAGCAGTAAGGTAAGAAGATTGGTATAGAAATTTTTATTAAGCAATGTATTAAAAAATAGAGAAATATCAGTGCAAATTGGTAATATACCCATGCTCATTTTCTTCCTACACTGCCACATACCAGGATCAGAACATCCTTGGCCCAAGACAAGTGCACATTTTTTCTTTTCTTTTTCTTTTTTTTTTTATTGCAAAATATGTGTCATCATTCTCTGTCTGCAGAATTAAAAACATTTGTCTTTGCAAGTACAGTTGACTTTAAGAAGTTACTGCTAGGAAAAACAGTCTTTCAAGTAAGACACCAGAACTCAGAAAGATTTTGCACTCCTGAAGCCTTGTAACAGGGAAAAACATGACAAATGGGGCTTGTTCTTCTGCTCTTACAGCTCTTTTCCAAAAAGGCTAGGGATTGAAACTTGAGGGGATACTGAATAATCCTTCTAAAAATGCATTAAAGGTCAAACAAATACCAATACAGTTAAGCCCATCTTGAGGCAAGTATATGAACTAGATAACATTTCGAAAGCTCTTCATACCCTACTTTATATACCAGACCTTCACAGAAATCAAACATGAGGTTTGATAGCCTGTGACATGCACTGGGTCAGACCAAACGCTCTTAATAGTCTCAATTCCTGCAATTACGAAATTTTGTCTCAAATGAAATTAATATGCTGTATTAAAGAAGAACAACTAGTGAACATGAAAGACACAGTTTCGAGATTTGAAGAATTGTATCTATTTTAAGATAGTGCGAGGCTTAAAAGGACTTTAAAAGAAGCATCAACAGGGTCAAAGTTACATGTATGTCTAATTGGTCTTTCTGGACCTAGAGAGCACAAGATAAATAATGAAGATAGTTAGAATATTTCAGTGCCTTCTTGTTGTAATTGCAATACAGTGACAATTCACTGATCCACTCTCTCATCTTTCTTTTCTGTTACAGTCAGAAAGTCCAATCCACCCTGCAATAACAAACAACATGATAACCAGGACATGCAACCAGGAGAGCTGCTAGGAAAGCCAACTGCTCCAAACTGAGAGCATACTCCAAGTTAGCAAACCAGTTAACTGCTGTCTTCTCTTGGAATGAGGGGCAAAAGGCAGTAAGTGAAAGGAGTTTGAAAACAGTTAGGTTTTGCCTTGATAAAAAAATTAGAGCAAATGTTGAAGTGTCAATGTTTCACAGATCCACACTCATTTTCTAGCCAGCCTTCTTTAATTCCCAAACCAGAAAGAAAACTAATTTAGCAGCTGACATAACATTTTGCTTAGATGCACACCACTGTCAGCCTACATCAGAAAGATGACTGGTATTCCTCTTACAGTGATCTTCGGAGCCACCTGCACAGACAGCTGCAGCAAAGCCACAAGGAGTCTGGGAGTCATGGCACTTCAGAAATGTTGATGAAATTCTTTAGGCAAGCAAATATTGCCAAGCACTGTTCCACTGTTTGTTGCTTTTGCGTATCAAATGCCAGAGAGCATTTAGGTTTACTTTTATATGTAAGTTCTCAGATATTTTGAAGAGTATCACCAAGCACTTGACTAAGTATCAACATTATTGCATCTTTTTCCAGAACAAAATAGCTGAAAAAAATGGGAAAATGTGATTCTTTCAAACCCACTTAGAAATAATCCCAGTTTTAAGCTTCCTCTAGATCAGTAATTGACACAGGCAACAAATTCTGCACAAGTCTGGATATATTCATGCCATGGGTTACTACCATCTACTGACTCATTTCAGACCTCAGAATTTCCTTCCAGCTTGAATTAGCTCTGTACTGGGGACTGAAGACATACTTACCATTTTGTAGGAGTGGAATATTTTTAACCAGCTGATTGGTCCCATTTTTCAGCTCCACACAATTTTAAGATTATTGGGATAGCTCTGTGTACTCCCACGGCATGCTTTGATTTCTTGGTGCTGATCATTTTTGTAGCATAATATTTTACTCAAGTATTCATCCAACTTATTTTAGGCTGTACTTTAGTCCAGCATATTTATGAGCAAAACACAATATTAAATGGAGACAAGCCAATAAAAGAAACAGCTTACTAGAATTTCAGTTGACTTTGTTAAAGGAAATTATTTTAAATTAATGTGGCTACTGAACTCTTGCCATACTTGACCTCAGAAAATATATTCCTTCTAATTTTTGCTGTGAACGTTTATTTATTTAAGCTAAACTCCAGGTCTTGAATGTTGACCATAAAGAAGTGTCAGATTTCCTGCTACTATTTCGTACTCCTTTTTTCTAAACAAGGGCAAACAACACATGTTTGTTGCATTAGCATTACACTGCCAAAACATCACTCTTAAATGAAATCATCTATGTATTTTTGGTAATATCTTATTTAACAACTTCCACCCCGCCAGAAACAGAGTTAAAACAAGGCTGTTTTGTTTTCACTGAGCAACAGTTTGGTCACTGGTTTACTAGATGGCGCTCAAAACATTTTTCCATATGCTCTTCTCAAAGAGAATCTGACTTAAATGTGATTTACCTTCACCAGTGAATGAAGGCTTTTTTCACCAAACATATCCCAGAGGAAGGTCAGGTCTTCCTGGCTGTCCACATGTGGCTGCAGCTGGGCTGGCAATGCAGCCAGCAGCTCGTACAGACCTATAAAATGAAAATAAAACACAAAGTGTGATCTAGGGTGATCTCATTAATTTCACTTAACAGTTCTGTGTAATTGGCTGCCTGGAGCATGTCATTTTAACTGAAGAGGGAGTCTGGAGTATCCAGCACAACATTAACATGTAGAACCAAAAGGAACATTTAGAAAAAAATTACTAAGAAACAAGTATTAGCAGGGTACTTTTTACCTTGTCACAGCTGTCAAGCTTCTACATCCATATATATTTACACAAGGTTATGCAGAAAATTCATAAAGGTTTTGAGAAAAGGACAAACCCAGAAAAAAGCATACATTCCTTTGCTTAATCGTTATTCCATTTCCCTTGATGTTAGCCAAAGAGTGAAATGAGTCATGCATAGGAAAAACTTCCTTAAAAGAACAGAAACTGGATAGGGTGGTCCATTAAAAAAAGGTTCGTGGTTTTTCTAAATATTTCTTGCTAATATATTGCTTAATATTTTTTTCAATCCTGTGTTCAGCAAGGATCCACAGCAATACAAAAGCACCTTCTCTGTTTTGCAGGATTAAATTTTTAAAAACAAAACCAACACAGTTTTCCCAGGCACACATGAACACAGAAATATTTCAGTAACATTTTTAATTTGCAGGTATTTGAGATTCTCTCTAGGGCTAAAGCAATTGCTGTTCTCAGTTATTTGTGGCACACCTCAGCAGCGGTCTCCGAGGGGCAGACAGTAGCACACTGTTCCACAGTAGCGTACAGCATAAAATATCCATCGTGCACACAGACCATCAAAGTGCTGTCCAAGAAATGTAGCAACAGTGTTTGCAGCAGTCCTCTTTAGGGAGGTAACCTGGCATGAGCTGATATCAATTCATAGCACATGTTTAATTTTCCAGTGGGATTACTTGGGGTAAAAAGGACAAAATGCCTTTTTCTCCTGTCTGCTGTCTACAAAAACACCAACAGTCTCCTGGGATCCAAGATACACGGTCCTGTTATTATTTTTAGTCTGAGTAAGTGCTGCTGTTCATCACAAGATCACATTTACAACATATTCTACTGGTAAAAGAACATTGTTGTAAATGACAGGTTACCTATTGTTATTATGTTTATTATCTCCCTGAAACTTATGATTTAGAATATTTAGAATATTTATCAGTAAACATAATTTCACAGCCTTTTCAGGCAGTACATATCCCTTTCAACATGGTATACAGCACCTTTGGGTTCTGATTATTTATATTTTCATCTTTTTACTGTCTCTTGGTAAAATATTCTGGGAAAAAAAACTTCTTTCCAGATCCATTCTTTTTGTGCTCCAAGCATTTTTTGGTGGTTGCCATTAATTTCTCTTAGAATCCTGCTTTTATTTAAATTTTTTCTTGTTTCTTCTTCAGAAATACTGCAAAAAGAAGATACAACTCAAACTACTACAATTTTGCAGACAGAAAAAAACACCATCAAGCTTTGCCTAGCAAGATACAATCACTGATTGAGGTGACAGCCAGAGAAAAGAGGTCTCAGTGGGACTTGTGGCTCCAACTTCCCAGATTATTAGAACTTCAGAATTTAGCAAAAATGGTTGTTTTATCACACAATTTATGAAAACAGCTTCATTCAGAAAATGAAAACATTCCTTTTTTTTCATTCAAAAAATTTTTAAAATTCTTTACACCTGGCCACTTTCATTACTGTAAATCAATTTACCTCAAAATAACCTGAAGGCTGTCAGAAAATGGAATAGAAATTTTCAACGTTACCTTGCACGGTGGCATAACTGCTTGGGGACAATTCCTGTGTGTCATTCAGAAGAAAGTTCAGACACTTCCCTCAAATAAAGGTGTGTAACAGAGTAAGCTTTCTTTTCCTTGATCCATCAGATCTGCTTAAATTCCACATGTAATCAACTATAAAAACTATTCTCTCCTTGTAACTTGCTCCTCAACACTTTGATAATCAAATCCCTAGTGAAAAATAAAATGAAAGTTTGTACTTCCTGATGGATTAACTATTGGTGACACAGGGAGAGACTGAATCAGCCCATAATGAGACTTTGGTTTTACACACAAAACTCCAGAGAAAAACCCCACCTGCCAGCACTCCAGGAAAGCCAAACCCTGCAGGTCCTTACACACATGAAGGTTTCACATCCAGCTCAAAAGTTGCTGTGAGCTTTACTCATTTGTAGAGCCCTGAATTGCCCCTTCCAGGGAAGCGCGTGTCCACGTTCCTAGTGCACTACTCTAGCTTCAACAGCACCCATCTGTGCAAATCCCCTGAGGAAGTGGAGACAATGAGACAGGTGCTGACTGATTTTATCCAGTATCATGGCCATGCTTCTAGTTCTTCCCTGCTTTGGCTCTAGAGTCCAGTGTTTACAGCTTTCAGCCAGAAGGAAATGAGATTCCATCCCTTCTCTGCAGCAGTGGAAGCTGAGGACTGTGCCATGCAGTGTGCTGGAGAACACCACGCTCTTGCTCTTCACATTCCTCCCTAAACTGAACACTGTGTAGCCAGGAATTAAAAAACAACTTCATTTAGGAGCCAATTAAAAATCAGGCAGAAGGAAGACTTAGTGTATTAACCTGGAGAGAACAGAAGACAAAGATCTAGAATACATCTAAAGTTAAATTTGTGTGATTATAGATCACCTGACTCAACTCCAGAAGGCAATGGCAGAAGAAGGTGGCAGCACCTCTACAGGCTTACCTTTCCTCTCGTTTCTTCTTGTTCCATCTGTGGTGCGTGGTACCACAGAATCAAAAATTTTCAAATGAGCATTCTGATTTTTATCTATTAAGAGATAAAGTAGGTGGATCTTCTACACACACCTCCAAGTAAAACATGATTTTTACTTGTGTCTAAATTACATGAAATGTATTGATGTTATTCATTCCACTGTGAAGAAACAGTGAAAATTGTGGCTGGCATGTGACTTTATCAGCACATGGCATATTAAAGAAAGTGCGTTTGTGATGTGAACAGGGACACAATAATTTGTCAAGTTTGTGTAAACTGGTAATGAAGTTGACACCACTATATTGTCCTAATTTTACTTACCAAATCTGAACAATTGTTACATACATCTTTCCTACACATGAAGGGCAGTAGCTCAAATCCTGCAGCCCTATAAGATCTCACTCTACAAAGATGCTACCATGCAGCAGTAGAAGTAATCTGAATTTCATAGTAGAGTGTTTCAGATCAACTTCAAACCTCCTGCAAAATTTCTAAGTAGTATCTCAGGTGGTTCTAGAAGTCAAAGCCAAAGGCCATGGGAAAAAAGTGCAAGTTTAACAATGGTTTAAGAAATGCCAGGCTGTTAAAAACAGATTTTTTAAATTGTTCCAGTAGCAATTATGTAGTGTGAAGGGATGCCACACTGAACACTTCTGAATATGATTAAAAAAAAATTAACTTTCCATAAGGTCATAGTGATAATCCCTAAAATACAGGTTGTTTGGCAAATTAAAAATGCATATTCATTGTATAAGGCCAGAGTGAGATGTACCAGCACCTCCAAGCGGAATGCTACCACTGCCTGCCAGGCCTTGATTGTGCTTTTGGTCTCAATTTTGACGTTTCCCACCTTCTTGAGTCATATGGCATGCTTGGACCTCACATTTTTTTGAAAGGTCCCACAATGTAAACAAACACAACCAAGACCTTTTTAAAAAATGTATCTAGAAGTTGTTTAAAAAAAAAATTAAAAGTCAAGAAAAAAATCCTGTTGTTTTTAAAGCCTGATGTTGGCACCACTGTGTGGGGAGTGTCTTGCAAAAAAATTTTTTTTTTGCTTTTATTATACATTGTCGGTACTCTACTCAGCTTCTTGGTGGTTTTTTAGTCTAGTTTGCCTAAGTTTAATCAGCATTCATATTCAAAAGGAATCATAAACCCATTCAAATTTACTACTATCAAAACACTTCAGGTGTCAAAAATCTGTAAACATGACTTACACAAGAAAAACTAATTTATTTTGATTTTTAAAAGTAGGTAATTTATTCCCAGAAGACCTGAGCATACATTAAAAAAAACTGTCAATGTCATTAAACATAGAGATGTAAGACAATTATGCAATTTTAAGAGGGGAAGTAAGTCTGGTTGTTCCTACAGCTCAGGGGGGAGGAACCCCAAGACCCATCACAATGCAATCACACCTAAAAGGATAAAAGATAAATTTCAACACACTGTGTTCTTTCAACACACTTAAGCAGTTACTGTCTTCAGAGCATCTTCACCTTTTTCTAAACTTAATTAATACAATTCAGTTTTATTTCATCTGAAGACCAAAATGTAGAATAATGCTAATTCCAATTTAAAAATGTGTACAGTAGATTTGCACCTGCAATCCGATTTAAGAGTAAGAAGCAATGGAAACCTTTTAAATCAGAAACAACAGGACATAAAAGATTTTTCCAGTTTTAGAAAATTGCTTCCTTTGTAGTGTTATATTCTACAGAAGACTGCTTGTTCCTAGGAGGAGAATAAATGGCTAAGCAATTGATTAAACTGTTCCCGTACTGAACCACTCACATTGCAGATTCCAGATGCTCTACATTCTTGACATCAGAATGGAAAAATTTACTGTTAGTCTAGAGAAATTTAATATCACCATTCTTGTCATATCCTTCATAGCTTCATTATTAGGACAAGTCTGTGGAAGCTATAAACTAGTGCTAAATGATAAAAAATATGGTCTCTGCGTTCCATCACTTTCTTACAAGAAAACACCAGCTTTGTTTTGGTAAGCGTAAGGAAAGAAATGGAAACATGGATGTGCCTTTGCTTTCATATGCTAATTAATTTCCTGAATTAGCATTCTGAACAATGATGCCAGGCTTCAAATCTAGAATTTTTACAGCAACTGAGGGATAATAAACACTAAAGAACATATATCTAAAGGCCCAGAACAACACTGTAAAAATTTATTGTATTAATAAAATGGGACAAACCAACCTTTAAATTTTCCACTTTGTCAAAGGTAAAATAATCAGCACCATTTGCTGCCATTTATAACAAGCTAACATTTTTTCACATTTGAACTGTACTTTACAGTTCTACAAAGGCTCAGACATTTGCCTTGCACACAACCAAGCATCATTGCAGTAGAAGCATTTATTCTGACATCCTTGCTGCTGAATAACAAAACAAGTCACTAACACCACATATTGAAAATTATTTCATTCTGAAATTTGAGATAAGTATTTAAGCACAGGTTCAAATAAAAACATATGCAGTATGTGTGCATACTAGGATGGACATACTGCACTGTCCTATCAGACTCCAGCTGTAAAAAGACCACTATGCGCTCAAATTTATGTGCTACAAATAATTCTTTTTTTATGTTCTCTTAAGTAATTCCACTGAATATATAGGCTTGCTGACACTACAAAAGTTAAAGAGTAACAATTTTCTCTGCAGAGCCAAATGGATTAACTCATTCCAGTAAGCACCTTTTTTAAATTTTGCAGTTTAGTATTTCTACAAAAAAAAATTTTCGAAGTACAGAACACCAAGTAACTACATTATGCACTTGTATAACTACAACATGCAAGTGATCAGCATCTTGGGAAAAATATCTGTTTTGATTTATTTGCTAATTCACAAAAATAAAGTAAAATGCTGAAATCCTTACATATGGCAGAGCAATAGAAATACCAATATAGTAAATTTTTTCTAATGAAAAAAAGAATTTTGCTGTGTCCTCAAAGAACACGACTGCATATTCATAAGGGCCATAGTATTTTAACTTAAAAGTCATGCCTAATTTTTATTCCTCAAAGCTACAGTAAATTTGTCAGCCTACCTTAAAACAATGTTATGACAGAAAATGTTGAACAAGTAATTATTTAAACCCATCACTTTAAAAAATATTATTTCCTTCAAAATGGAAAAGTATTTAGTTTTGGAACTTGGCTCCCAGAGCTAAAGAATACGCAGTTGTTTGAAACAGTTATTGGTCTTTTAGGATTTGTCTCAACATGTGCATTTCAGATTTAACATACCACATACCATCAACGTTCTGATGCAAGTTAAAGAGTTGATCTCTATCTGCATCCATACAGGGCAAGACTTGCTGCAAAGTTCCTGCTTGCATGGCTCATCAAAGCTGTTTCAAAATCAAACCCCCTCAAAAACGTACTTACTAGACACTGTGTCAACATGGATATTTTCAAAGTTCATAAAATGTACTTTTATGAGTATTCAAAAGTCCACCTTTTATCTGCAAGAATAACATATACATAAAACTGATTTAAAGTGACCCATCAAGGACAAATTAACAAGCAGCTTGTGGAAAACTCATACAAAAATTTTTTTCCTTTCTTTTTATTATTTTTTAATCCTGTCTCCTCCAATGAAGCCTGCTATGGCACCTTGAATAACCCTGACTAATTGACTGGTCCTTTCCATAGACATCAGCTTGGCAAGTCTTTGGTATTTCTATCTTGATCTTCATCAGCCCTAGAGGAGGCAATAGCAAGTACCTGGCAGGCAGTCAGGAAAGAACTCATTCCAGCACTAGGAAGGCACTGGGCACACTGGCCATGTTTTAACCCTTTAGTCACAGTTTACAAGGTTATAAGATTCTTGACACTGGGGAGGGGCAGCAAAGACTACTAAACATAGCATTTTACATCTGCAAAAGGAAGACAGAATATCTCATTAAGAGCTTGAAAAAAGACTTCTAACAATAGAAATCAACATTACTTTCAAATCAGTTGGGTCTAAGAATGATGGGAGCAGTCTTGGATTAGCACGTATCTCAACCTCTCATGGTCCAGATACATGCTAATCATGTATCTCATACAGGATATATCTGTCATGAGAGTAGAAGAAAAAGTCCTACAATCCTAGGCAGTACTGATGCCTGAAATCAAGTCAGTATATTATTTCAGTGTTATGATTCACTGTAGGACCTAGTTTAAGAATTAACACTCAAAACAAGCTATGCCATTACACAATCGGTCACATATATGCAGCCACATACACTTGATTTAAAAGTTTATAGAAGAATATAGGAATATGCACAAATTTAAAGAGTCAAGTATATTGACAGACTGAGAAAGTTGGGGCTGTTCAGTGTGGAGAAGATGAGTGTGCATAGAGACCTCCAACAAACTTCCAACACCTGAAGGGGGCCGACAAGGAAGGCTGGAGAGGAAGTCTTTGTCAGGAACTGTACTGACAGGACAAGCAGTAATGGTTCAAACTGAAAAGAGGGGAAATTTAGGTTTGTATGTGGAAGAAATTCTTTGAGGTGAGATTGGTGCGGCACTGGAACAGACTGCTCCCAGAAGCTGGGGCTGTCCCATCCTTGGCAGCATTCAAGGTGACGTTGGATGGGGCTCTGAGCAACCTGGCCTAGTGAAAGGCGTCCCTGCTTACAGCAGGGCGTTTGAAGTTAGATCATCTTTAAGGTCCCCTTCAGCCCAAACCATTCCATGATCCTACATAATCACCTTATTTTGAAAGTAAGTTTAGGAAAGTAAACTATTTGAAATAATTAAATTATTTCATCGTTTATCTGTAAATCTAATACATCGCTTTGAGGTGTTCTTTACGTGTGCTGCATTTTTTTTCCTAAATCAATGTGTTATTAAGAAAAAAAAAATCAATTTTGAACCCCTCTATTTCACAACAGGCAACTAACAGCTAGCAGGGAAGCTTCTCATTACCTCTTAGTAGTAATAAACTGCCTTCCCATTAATAGGTTCAATTCTTCTAAATGAGGCAGGATTTGATGTGATATTGGGCTGAGAAGCCACAGAACTTTCCATTAAATGCACACAGTATGCAGGCTCTGCTGGCTAACCTGGATGCTGGCACAGCTACACTCGAGGGGACAGCAGAGCAGCCTGCTCCCAGCAAAGGACACCCACTGTCACTAGAACTGTCAACGGCCCGTGTGCTGCAGCTTTCAGCCCAACCAACAGAACCACATACAACAGAGCCTCTGCTCAGAAACATACAGGCGATTGTGCCTTCACATTTACTACAAAACTAGACACTGCTCACCAAACAAAAAATGTGGGTAAAATTGTTTCAGCTGCCAGACCATTTAAATTAATGTGTCCAAAAACTGTACATTTTAAAGAGTTTACCAGCAGTAAATATACTTACACACATTTTCTGATTCCACACTACTGAATCAGTCTAGCAATATTAACACAAAACAGAACATTTTAGAGAAATTTCATTTCACTTTGAACTAATTTTCCAAGTCATCACAAATATGTTGATACCAAAATAAATAT
Organism: Motacilla alba alba; assembly: GCF_015832195.1. NCBI lineage: Eukaryota > Metazoa > Chordata > Aves > Passeriformes > Motacillidae > Motacilla > Motacilla alba. Next base: position 15,639,065 of record NC_052017.1, on the reverse strand, counting down.
CCTTTCCAACAGCAGCAAGTTGTGTTTTTAAAAATTAAATCAGATAGCAATTAAAGCTAGCCATACATCTCATATTTTCCCAAATCTTTCAAATTAATGTTATCCTAAAAGCCATTTAATGCCTCTGGCAGATGGAGACGGGGAGAAATCAAGAATGCAAGGATAAAATATTGGCTCTGTTTATTAATTCAGTATAAATTTTGCCTTGGCTGTCACATCCATTTTCATGAATATCTGGCCATAGCTAAGCATCTCAACATGCTGAGGAATTAAAGCAGCTTTGAAATTGTGATGCAGCCAAAGGATTTACATACCAAACTTGCTGCAGCACACCTATAACACCTATACCTAAAGTTATAACCAAAGGTGTAAAGCAGGCAAGTGAAGGCTTTCCCTCTGCTCTGTTTCCACCACAGGACACCAGTGGGGAAGTAAAGGCAGTTTGGAGCAGTAACCAATGACCCTGCAAGCCTTTGCCCTGGCAGCCTTCAACAGAAGAACAACTCCCAGAAAACCTTCCTTCACAGCTCTCTTAAATTCCTTTTCTCTTCATCTCATAACAATGAGATGGACAGATCTTTGGCCACCATTTTTTGTTGCTGCATTCTTTAAACAGGCTGTAAAAATAGAACTCGCTGATTTCTATCTTCCTCCAAATCCTGAAAATTGTGTTAAAAGGCTAAAATTAAAATTTTAGCACATCAGATTAATTTGTCCTTCTTCCACTACTGATGTTTTTGGTGCCCCCCTTTCAGCTTAGCCAACTACTCAGCTTTTTCTTCATATTATTACTTTTTTCTCCACCTTTTAATCATTTTTCTTATCAAATCCTCTTAGAAAACATCATGTTGAAACTGACAAGTGGATCAAAATGCATTAATAAAATAGTAAATAAAGAGAAGACATCTATATGAAAACAATAAAAGCAAGAGAGCTTCTTTTTCAGGTGCCTACAAAATCATCTTTGAACTTCACATTGCTTGCAGTGGTCTCTGACCACTGGGAAGTCAATCCATATGAAGTATCCTAGCAAAATATTTCTACCAGCATTCAGCACATCCACATCAACAGCATGCAGCTTCAGAGGTCGAGATTAATTCAAAAGAATCACAGAGTACACTACTGTAAATGCATTTTGGAAAAATACCTAACATTTAGAACAGATTTCACATATCTATTTAGTATTATTACAAAACAGAGACGAAAAGACGAAAACCAGGAATATTTTAAAGGCCATATGAACTTAAAATTTTGTTAGTAACAAATGTGGGGTTTTTAAAATTAAAAACCTAATATGTATTCGCTTTTGCAGCCTTATAATACTTAGAAAACTCCACTATCTGGCACCGTGCTCGCTCCTTTATGTGCTCAAGGAGAAACTAATATAAGCCCTTGCACATTTTCTCTTTCTATAATTTACAATATTCAGATCCAAGAACTGCTTCTGACTTGTATTTTTCATTGTATATAAGGAATCTCACACAGCTTTATTTGGTACCTAAGCTTGGCCCATAAATGTGATTTTCCTGCTGACAACACATGAAACGAAAACATGAAGTCTGCTTTGCACATTCATGCACTGCTTTTTGAGAACAAACAGAAAAGCATTTTTAAGCTTGCCAGTTAAGCAAGCTTGATACAGTGTTGGGAGGAAAGAAATCTGCAACAAGTTAACGATGTTTTTCACATTAGAACAACACTTAAAGCATAATGATGTCATCTTGGCTCCATCAAAGTCAGCAACAAAGCTGCCATCTACTACAGCGAAGCCAGAATTGCAATTTTACACCTTCCTAAATATAGCAGATAAGTGAACGCCAGATCTCACAGATTTCCTTTACCTGCAAAAACACAAATCTTCTTGTTCAGTCTTCAAAAAATCTGTTTGGTGGGCTTGCACACAGGGAGCAAGCAGGCTTTCGCAAAACAGAAACTTGAAAGCTTTTGATCCAGCCTGAGGCATGAGCTCAGCCTTCCACTCACCCTGGTAGCGTTAAGGTAACTTTGACTTGACACTGACAGGACCATAAACCTTAAGGGTCACACAGATGTCCTACACAATGAGCAGCTTTTCTATTATTATTATTATTATTATTATAATTATTATTATTATTATTATTATTATTATATAAAAATATGTTTTCTATATGGCTAATGGAGAGTGCAAGAGAAAGAAGCATCTGCACGTAAGCCTTTGTACTCTGTCTTTAGGTTAGTGAAGCCAGATCAATCTGGTAAGGTGTAAGATTAAATTAAAAGTCACTATATCGATCTGAATAAATTAAAACAAACTTTTTTTTTTAAAGATTGAAAATAGTGTAGCCATGATTTTATTTATCATAGCTTAAAGGCTGGTAAATGCCCCCCAAAACAGATTTAAAAGGCATGGCTTGTGTTCAGAAGAATATATAGGTTAAAACATGGAAAGACAAAAGCAAGCATATGAAGAATGTGTGTGAAGAAAGCAGCTGCAAGTACATGGAGCCACTTCTAATAAAAGCTGTTGACAAAGTAAAAGCAAAGTAAAATGAACACAGTCAGATAAACATTTAGTCTCATCAAATACAGCCCATCATGAACACAATCCTATTTTTGCCAGTGAACTGATACTTCAGACTATATAAAAACATTTTGAATCATTAATGTCCCCATACTGGTGACTGAATACCCAGTGGCCCATGACAGGGCAACTTTCAATATTCACAAATGATGCATTTCTATTTACAAGCCCTCACGGAACGCTTTCATTTGGTTTTAAATCCAGGTTTACTTTCACTTCACCCAGCATCTAACAGACACAAAAATAGGTTAGGCTGCACTTTGTCTGACTGTATTTACAAAAGAGAGTCTTAGCAAACAGGCTGAGCAGGGTTATGTCCCTATCCTAAAGGTCCCACTAAGTGACTTGCCAAGTCCTCAGTGCCCCAAACAGGGAAGTTTCAACTTGTCACATGTCACAATACCAGTCTGTGCAGGCAGGGTGAGAGGAAGACTGCTTACCCACACAGGAAGAACAGAGGTAGGAAAAAATTTATGCAAATCACTACTTTTTAATCTAAGAGTGAGAGTAACAGCAGAAAAACAGGACTCCAGTTAGAAACCACCTGTATCATAGCCAGGGTAGAAAGCACAGTTTGATGCAACCATCCCAAAAATACTTAAGTGCATACCAGCCCAATCAGGAAGTATTGTAAAGAAAGTGGAAGAAAAAAAAAATCCTCTTTTCACTCCAAATGCAAACTTTTATTTAGAGAAACAACTTATAACTTGAAGCAGAAAAAAAAAAAGGACTTAACACACAGTATTATTTAACAGCAAGATATTAACGGCATGTATCATGTTTTACTATACATTTCATGGGACAATGGAGTTTTAACACAGATCTTAATTATTAAAGGTATGTTTGCATCATCATGTGGATTAAATAGCACAGTTACACATGCTTAGAGGCATTTTAACACATAATATTTCAAAATTAGGATTATCTTCTACTTTTTGAAGTCCTTCTCCTTCTTTATTCAGAAAGTACAAGACTATTACTTCTGGACATATTACAATCTTTAAAAATAAACAAGTAATAGCTTAAAAATTAAGGAAGGTTTTGAAAGGACACAAAAGAGTGCATGATAAAGAAAGCAAAGGACCAGAGTGGAAAATTAGCCCAGAGTAGACCCTGACACATCTTCCAAAACTCAGCTTTAGCATACTAACAGCTTCAACTCACTCATTTCCATGAGGAGAGGGAGAGAAAAGAAAGGTATGCAGAGATAGGGTTTGGCAAAGTCATAGTCAAATCCCTCAAACACAGAAATAGGGAGACAAAAAAAAGCATCTAAAACCAAACAACTCTCCTTCCCCATGGCAACAAATAAACAGACGCACACCCTAATTGTAAAGATTAATATTGTCATCTAGAATAAATTTTATGTGTAGGGAAAAAAAATCACTGCCCTGTACAGTCTACTAAAAATAAGAATCAAATGCAGTTCCTTATATACATACTTAAACATATTTTTTTTGATTCCTGGCTTGAAATGTCCCTCCTAATTTTCCAAATCCTTCTGTTACTTCTTGTGCATAAAACTATGTGGCACAGGGTTGGAAAGCAGAGATCTTGTATTGTATTGTAACCTCAGCTGGATCACCCTTTTTTAACAAACACTCTTAAGCAAAAATACTAACTTTAGTTACCCCAAACAGAGGGACAAAAATACTGTCAGAGAGAGAGAATTCAGGATAACAAGAAGATGAAATTTAACCTTTGAATATAACCTACTATTGCCACAAAGAAGGTGAAAACTATGGAAAGCTACAAATCTGCAATCCTACTGCCAGCAGTCAGTGACAGGAACTGGGCTCTGACGTGGAAGGCAAGTGAAGGAACTGAACTTGAGACAGTATTTTTCTTCTCCTAATTTGTTATAGAGTGGTCAAAACGGAATAGTCTGTGTTCAGAAATAACTCCACTGATAACTGTAATTCACAGAGGGGATAGTCTAGACTGCTGCAAATATTAAGGCATGCATGATATCATCATCTTTTTTTTTCCCTCCTCCTCCTTTTTCAAGTTAACATTGTAGGAACCATGCTCAGAGGTGAATCCAAATTCTTCAGATCCATCTACAATATATGTTTGGATCTGTTCTTTTTAGGAGGTTGGGGATGGAGGGGAAATAGGTTGTGGTGGAACTTTTCAAAATTAATATATTTTATCTGTGGTGTTTCATGTATCTAAATTAACTTCAGGGAGAAAAGGTTATGTTTTAAGTCTTAAATTAAAAATCTGGTGAGACCATAATTAATTATCTTCCTTGAAATACAGACTTAACAAATAAGATGTGGAGGAAGCACGGCCCCTCCTTGGCCTGCGTACCTGTGTCACTTCCAGATCCAGTTGATAACGCTGGCATGATTTAGTCTGCAGAGCCTCACGCAGAAACCTCAAACCAGCACTGCAGCCAGAAGGCAGAAGTTTATTTCAGTTTAACTGCTAGCAGCCAAGTTGTCTACAAAGATTTATATTATCTCCCAGCTTCTCCTAGAAAGAACAGAAATAAAATTTTACAATTAAGAACATTGTTAAATGGTATATTACTGCAGCTAATCAAATCCAATGATTATCATGAAATAAGCTTTTACTTAAGATTCTCAAAACCAAGCACTAGACATTTATTTATGACTGTTAAGATTTTTGTTTCCTCCAGGTGAAATGAGTTTTGTTTTCTTCAGTCTGGCCTTTAATCCCATTCTGCATTAAGGATAATTTAACACATTTCTCTTGCGTAAATTATACTCTTTAACTGCAGCATGTCAGGCATTTTGGAAATAAAGTCTAGGGGTATTTTATTAAAACTGTGAATAATTGAGGTCATTCAAATTTTTCTACTACTTATCTCAGGGAAATAAAATTGCTTACTGGCACGGTAATTTATTCAGTGTTTCTATTTAACCTCTTTTCAATTGTTTTCAGGTCATTTAAAATTTTTGTTTGCAATCTGGAAATATAATCTAAATGTTAACTGAAGCTGTAAAAAGTAGGACTGGAGCAAATACTTTTCTAAGGTAAATAGCAGTTTGCTTCATGGAGTTGATGGAGCCATTACCATGTAAGGAATTTTTCTGTGATTCATTATGACAAAGTCAGTGGTTTTTTAACACATATTTTGTAATAATTGTACAGGTCTACTGATAGTAAATTTTGGGTCTCTCTTTCAACCACTTTTTGAGAAAAATTCAGAGTACATGTAACAAAAATTAAAATTGATTTCAAATAGAAGTGAACGCATTTGTATTCGAGTATGTTAAAATATGAAACTGGAATGCAAACGTACGAAAAGAAATTCCAAGTTAAGACAGCAAATGTCTACTTAGAGTGGGGCAGGGATTGATGTGTTTGCAGGGAGAAGGAAAGGAGAGGGGGAAGTAGAAGCTACTAGAAAATAAGGATTTTTTTTCCAGATTTCAGTAAACAAAAAGGATCCTTGAAGAAAGAAAGCAGCATAGTTCTGCTTTAGCAAAAGAAAATAAACAAATAGAAGAGCATTTTGCTGCTGCTATTGCTGGTTTGGGTTTTGTTGATTTTTTTAAAACACATTCATATTAATCAGAATGACTTTTGAAGTCATGTTGGCTCTTAAAGTGCATATTTTGGACCCATTTTAACTTGGCAACAGTCTTGTGGAAGAGTGATATACAGGTGCTGTAAACAAGTGTATGCTGTTCAAAATTTTGTTTTTCACTGAAAAAAATCCCCACATGGCTAAAAATATTGTAGAATACTAAGGGCCATCCACAAGATTTTGTTTAATAAGTTTTAAAGCGATTATTAGATATAAATTAGCCGTTCACTTGTCCCCAGGCATAAACCTACAGTTCAAACAGTCTGGCAGGTTTTTTTAAGTACGGGGGTTTTTTAAGTCCCCTAGGCATTTACCCAGTGAATCTGGGTGGTTTGGTTAAGAAGGAAAATACAGCAGAAGTTACCTCCCTGGACAACTTCTTCTGTGATGAAAACAACCAAATAAAAACCTAAAAGCTTATCTATTAAGATTGTTTAGGGTTTTAGAATTTTTTTTAATTTTAGAAGTTTATGAAGGAAAGAAGTTTTCTGTAAAAAAAATCAGCTAAAAAAATATTTTGACATTCATCAAATCAGCAGAAAAGTCCATTAACTTAAAATTTAAAGCACGGATAAGGAAATTAAGTATTCCAGAGTGAAAGCTCATCTTATGATGACAAGAGCTGTAAAACATCTATATGTGAAGCTAGCCAGGGTGCAGTTTAAAAGAGGAAAAAAAAAAAAGACATCATAGCCAAGGACACATTGTACCAATTAGGATGGAACATATTCACTTTACATTAATTCTGCTTGTTTTCTGTTTAACGCATAAAGAAAGAGTCCTGTCCCAAACTCAGTGACAGTCCCCAGCGCGAGCACACCCCAGCAGCCGTATGAAGGAGAGAGGCAATTTTACTCTAACACGTGTAAGAAACTGGTTAAACAAAATTATCAATTACTAATGAAACAACTTTGATTCATATGCATCTTAAAGTACTTTCATCTGTTAAAAAGAAAGCAAAACAAAACAGGAAAAAACCAAAACCAACGAAACAAGGTGTTCTCATTATAAGCACATTACTATTAACCAGAAATTCAGGTTCCTTAAAAAGAGTTCACTGCAAAACGCAGAAAATCTTGTTGATCTACATATATGCAATGTATTTCAACTCCATCAGTTTCTTTATTTTTCTTTATTTCACAGTAAATCATTCAGTACAAAAAAAAAAATAAGCTCCTCATTATTTAAGAAACCTATATACAGCATAAAGTTATTGCCCCCTGATCCTAAATATCTATTAATGAAAAATAAATGACCTGATGAAATCCTTACCAGTAAAATGCTTAATATTTTGCTGGACTGGGATGGAGTTTTTTTTTTCCTAACGTGCAAATTAAGCTACATTTTTGCAGTGATGATGCTATTTTCTTTGGCTCACTTCATTTAAAATGCTTTGGAAGTTTTTGCCGGAGCCCAGCCATAGGCATTGCTGACTGCTGTATGGAATCGATTTGCTGCAACACAGAAATACCAGCTGTTACAGTATGTCCTGAGAGGGATTACCGAATATTCCTAAATTGAAGTTCAATCCATCTTTCCATAAAAATTAGGAGCCAGGGCCAGGAACGTAACAGCAGTATCAAGTGCACCTGAGGCATTTACAATACCCAGCAGAACTGTTACAACCAGCCTTTAAAATGGGCTTATTTTTGAAATTTCATTATTCCAGTTGTACCTTGCTTCTATAGCTCGCACCGTATCGGGTTCTGCTGGCACCCGCCGCGGGGAAACAGCGGCGCCCGCCCGGCCCCTCGCGGCCCCTCACGGCTCCCGCCTGACCCCTGGCGGCCGCGGGGGGCGCCGCGCCCGCCCCGCTCCCCACACGCTGCGGGCAGGAGCCCCTCGCCGGGCAACACGTGTCTTGCTCGCTTCTGCTTTTAATTATTTGAATAAAAATGGATTAAGATGAAATAACAAAACGCATAATTTTAATTGTTCCTGCCTGTGTTTATCTGCGTAATGAAAGACATCTTTATTTGAAGGCGTTCTGGTTGAACGGCAGGTGTTGGGGAAAAATATAAGCCTCGGCTGTAAAAAGCACAGAAATGCTCCCGTGTTCCAACAGCTCCCACACACTGCAGGGTCATCAAGCCAGACACAGCTCTGGTCACCGTCACCACCAAGGTCATTACAGTGACATCACTCACCAGGGTGACGAGCCCTGGTTACACAAGGCCAGGAGTGGGGCAGAAGCCTCCCAGAAGCACCGTCCAAAACTGCAAAATTTTAGAATTAAAGCCCTCCAAGGGAACCATTTTTCTGCATATCCCATATGTAAGAGAGGCCCCTTAGCAAAGGATGAGGGATAAATCTTGTTTGCAATCACTCGTGTTGTGAATACAGGACTGGTAAGTAAAGGCAGAGGTCAGGCAGATAAAGCAAGCAGGTGGGAGGCAACTGTAGAGTGCCAAGATGAATGGCCTTCCACGTAATTTCAGCTTTAGTAGCTTCCTTCTAGCATCCTCTATTACTTTTGAATTGAAGTGACTCCATCAGTCATGCATACACTTCATTTCAGTCAAGTTCATTTTTCAAGAAAAGATGAGGTAGAAAAGCTAATTCAAATTTGTACTTATGGCAAGCACCATGCAGCTGGAGACAGAACACATAAAGTCTTGGTTCTACCTCAGACTTCCCACACAAACCACAATAAACTCCATAGTATTTATTTCTGAAAGGGTATTTTACAAGTTACTCAATATTTTGCCACTTTAATGAATATAAATTGATTTTCTTCACATTTGAAAAGCAGACTGAAGACTTTTGATTAATTTATGACAGATAAAAACATAAGTTATGAACATAACAATGCTACAAATCAGGAGGCAGGCAGGCTGGGGATGGGACACATAAACCCAGGTAATTTGGTTGACATTCAACCTATTTTTCTAAAGGATGCTACAATTATGACGACTATAACCTTGATTTGCAGGACTAAACCAGAATGTCTGCAAATGGTATTCAAACTACCAGATAGAGATTTCATGCAGAGACAGGAAATTTGACAGCCAGTCAGTCTTGTATTCATTATGGGGCCTCAAGTAATTGAGTGACTACAGACACGTATACAAGACTCCAAAACCCAGTGAGCACAGGAAATTGCTAAAGGAGGTTTTCTAGACTGGGAGAAGTAAATTTGTTTCAGTAGACAAAATCTGAATTGAAAATGGTGGTCGACTCTTTTGGAAACTGAAATGTAAGGGGATCTAGTGAATTCTTAAACTCTTCTGAAGAAGGTTTCACCTCCTCAATCACACGGTCTCCGACAGGCTACTGGAACCCGCTTGTGGCTCCTGACAGGCTTCCAAAGCTGCTGAGCCGCCCCTACAGGCAGTACGTACTTGCTGGCAAGAGGAACCTTCAAAAAATCTTCAACTTGAATTACTGCTTAGAGGACATGTGCAGAAACATGATGGGTCTTCAAAGATGCTGCAGAAGCAAGAAGCTACCTCTGACTCACTCAGCTGTGTGTGTAATGAAAATTATAACTATCACAAGAATCTCTCTGTATGAAGTCCACTTAAAACCCTCAGAAAAATCTATGGCAACTACCAAATGTTATTAACTAATACACCAACACAGAAAACATGGACTGCCCCAAATTGAAAAGGCCAACAGCTGCATTCACTGACTTTCTCATGGTGTTGTCATCATATCAATCTTCAGCCATAAGAAAAATTAAAGGCTTCTGCATATTTTTCTGTATAATGTACTACCAGTGTTTTCCATTTTATTTCGGTTACACCATAGATACATTACAGCCTCACTTGGTGAAAAGACTTTGAGAACAGTAGATAATTTAGGCACTCTTAAGCATCCACTGAAAATGTGTAACTGCTTGGCATTTAATTTATACATTTGTGGTTACATCTTTAACAAACAGCAGTTTGGAAAAAAATACTTCTAAAATAATTTTATCTTGTAGCGTGACTTCTACTTCCATGGCCGAAATCTGACTGTGAAGTCAGTGCATCAGGAGAGAGATGTCCCTGGTCTCTCTACTCATGGGAAAATTTTTACAGATGGGAAAAAAAAAAAAAAAAAAAAGGATTGTCTAAATGATAAAATTCTTGAGTACAAGGATACAAGGAATAAAAAGAGAGATTATTTAAAAAGTACTGAAAAACATTAAGACAGTAGAAATTACTACCTCATCAGTCTGTGGTGGCTATTCCCAGCAGTTTGATCAACACCAGAACAAAGTCAGGCTTATTTCCAGTGAGTGGCCCTCCTGACTGGTGTCTAGGCTACATATTTGGACCTTTATCATTTTATTCTCTTTCTCTTCAAGGACGAGCTCCCAGTAGACACTTCCCTTGCTGGATTATTAACAGCAAACACACAACTTCAATCACTACCTGACCACACACTTCCAAAAACATGCCAGAAGCTCATATATGGGGAGATCCTCTCTCATGTTCGACTGAGTTTGTTCAAAGGGGTCAGAAGACAGGCAGAAGGAAAAGAGCACAGTGTACAATTTTATTCCTTCACAACTTCAGCAAAAGACAGGTTTCTTCTCCTGATGAGAGTAATCTTGTGTCAATGGAAAAATCTCAATTACCTTAACCACTCCAACAGCAACACTGAAACTGGTATCACAACTTTCCTTTTTTCAGACTGTTTTCCCCCATAATATTCTTCCATGGTCTGAAGCAGGACCATTTATCTAGACACTAGTGTTATCTAAATCCTCTCTAAATACAAGTGTGAAATAATTCTTTCTATGAGTCAATACAACATAGAAAAAACAGAAATAAAATACAGACTATATTAAGATATTTAAAAGTTGGTAATTTTGTTATTAATTTATATATTATTATGTATTACAGTTAGTTTTAGAACGTTCCTTGCAGCCTGAAAACACTGCCATGCTAAATGTGAAATATGTTCAATGAGTACCAATATTAAAACAGAAGCAAGGGTTTTTGCAACCTGCACCTTCTCTGTCTTCAACACAAAAACCCCTACGTGAGCTCTGTCCAGACTTAGATTTTTAACGTCAGTGTTTGAACTGAACACATTCCTTTAAATGCACGAAAACATTCCTTTAAATAAACACACTAAAGCTACCAGTTTAATTTTAACCAATATCACTGTTGTAGATGTCCAATACCCTTAGACAGATCCAATTTTCTGCAAATAAAATGTACCAACTGACAGAATAATATTAGTTTAATATACTAGTTTAATAAAGCTATTCATTAAAATGTGACCTAAACTATGTCTCAGATCAAAGGTTGCTCTTTCAGTTTGAGTTACTGGTTTGGGCACACTTTTAACACTTTTCCCCTAGCTGCAAACCATTCCTTTCCTTGGAAAATAGCTGTCAGCAGGTACCACAGCCTCTCCATTAATTACCTGCACAAACAGTTTTGTTCTGGCACTGTTTCCTGACAGTCTGTTTGAAAAATGTAACTACCTACAGTAAATTACAAACCTTACTGACCCCCAAAATACTGAAAAAATTGCCAATTTTTCTATAAATGAGAGTTCAGCAAAGCCTACTGCAATGAGTCATCCAATAACCTCAACACTCCCCAAAAACAATTAAAAATGTTTTGCACCAAGGGGCTCTGCAACTCCAATTTCAGAAATATACTTCAGATTTTAATAGTGTTATAATGCAGTTTGATCCCACATTTACAAAAGTGGATGGGAAATCTGTGATAGAAGTAAAACCGGGATTAAGGACATCCTAAAAAAACTAGTAAATATCTAATTGACTTAAATAGTTTAGCCACTTATTAGCATCACCAGCATTATTTACATCATAGTCCAACAAAACATATATGCATCAATTCTCAGGACTGTTAAACAGTCATACCCAAAAATCATCCCCACAATTACACAAATATTCAAATTATTACTTCAAACTCAGAAACCTCCTCCAATGTCAGAATGTTATTTTTCAAACTCAAAATTTTGAACCCCTCTAGAGCCAAATAAGGCACAGGTATTTTGCATTGCTTCCAAATTTTATTACAGAACTTTTGATCACTCCTTCTCTTTCAGATTAACTAATCTTCTGAACACTTCTCCTTCGTTCAGCATAATTTTCCATAATCCTCCTCTGTCAAAATGTGATTTTTTTTTTAGAGGATAGGTAATGAAAAGAGATAATAATGAAGCAAGGTGTTTATTTTCTGAGAACAAAATCAGAATAAACCCCTCTTTCTTAGTATGAGTTTTTATCCAAGAAAAAACCCCACTACAATATTCTTCATTTTAATCAGTTTCAGATTGCTTTTTTCAATGTGAAGTTTTAAAATTCAGTGAGCAATGTGGACAGTACACCTTTAGCTCATTTTGAAAAACATTTTGATTTATTAAATGGTAATTTATTAGTTGCATTCTTGAGCATAAGTAATGAAAAATATCCCTTAAGTCCACATGTGCATAGTAAAAACAGTATTGCACATGGACAGACAGCTAATCAGAGGAAGTCTGTGTTTGACTTTTATCAGTTTACAAGCTTCTTCTCAATCACTGTTCTGTGATTTAAGTTTGTAGAAGAAAAGAAAGGTGAAGGTCCATAGCCAATCAATGACACATTCCAGTGCCTTTGGTACATCAAGCATACCAGACACTTCTTGCAGTCTTCTGTCTTGTCTGAAAGTTCCCTGCAACCATCCTTCACTCTTGAATTCTCCAATCCCTTCTAAATTCCAGATGCCACTGAAAAGCTCTCTTCTTGTTGCATACCCTCCCCTCTTCCTTCTTGGCAAACTCTTGGCAGCACCATCGCATCAAAGCCACAGTATGACTTGTCACCTAGCATATATTCCTTCCATTTTCATTTTCATTCTCTTCCTTTTCTCCATTTCCCTCTTTCCCGGAGAGAAGCTTCCCCCTCTCAGGCCCTGCTGTCTAAATTCTACGTTGCAGTTCTTGCTTCACATCTATATCCATTTTACCCTGTCCCTTAAGACACTGCTATGCACTCACTATTCTTGTCATGAATCCAAGAACCTCCAGCAATGAACTTGGCCTTTACCCCCTCTATTTGTAAATATCCCCATCTCCTGACATTTTACTTTTACTTCCCTTACAGTTTTCACTTTCTCCTGTCTCCACTTCCACTCCCACCCCACTGGTCTTTTACACTGCTGTTCACAGGGGAAAACGTGAATGACTGTCACACCATTGCTTTCTAAACCTAGAATCAGTTTCCAAATCTATTTTTAACCAGCAAATCCTTGCTTTACTACTCTCCAAATACCTCCTTTAAGGCTCTTCCCTTTCTTCTAGAACATGGATTAGCTGAGTTCAAACAGGCAAGAAGCCTGAAGTCTGTGGCACATGTCAGCAGTTGCAGACAGCAACATCCACATGGGAAGGTCCATCTGCCGGCAGCTCTGTACCATCTCCAGGAGGGAACCACCCTCAGAGCAGGACTTTTCCTGCGTCTTCAGTTACTTACAGGCAACTACAATACTCTAACAAAACGATACATTAGAATTCAAATGAGATATAGTTAAGAGTCCACCTTTAAGTTTGATTTACTCTATGACTCAAATCACTCTGCACACTTAAGTTATGTGGGAATTTAATTAGCAAAAAGGGTATCACCTGGAATTAATTCTAAGTTCTGTCTTGCCAACCTATATAGCCCAAGTAATAGTACCACAGTAATCAGAGCGCCTCTGAGGTTCAAGTCATATTTCCAAGACTTAAAACTGCCTAATTCAAATCTGAGATACTGCTGGATGAAGAGTCAGGTTTAAGTCAAGGGGTAAACTGTATGTCAAGTTCACACTGCAGTGAAAACAAGCTCTCAGATTTCACTTCATTTGGCCAAAAAAACCATATTCAATCTTTATGAAGAAAATAATCTAAAATTATAAAAGGTCAATAAACACAAATCCTAACAGAACTAAACTTGGCACTGCTATCTAAATGAAGACTTTTTTTTTCTGTTTTTCTTGTTTAACTCACAGCTTAATACATTGCCTTAAGTCTTAATGCATACCAGGGAAATACAGGATATGCAAAGACTCCAAGTTAATGTTGCTGTTGGAAACTTAATGTTTGCATTTCCTGGATTTTGGAATTTTAACTAGGTGAACAATGCTGCATTGATTCTATTTTGGCATTTGCTAGAAATACCAAAGTTGGGGTTTTTTTGTTGTTTTTTTTTTCTTTTTTTTTCCCTTGTCTGAAACTGTATAAATCAGAGTTAAGCAATTTGATAGCGAACCTTTGGCATTTTTTGTTATTCATTGGTCCTCTCCAACTTAGCTATCTTGAAGTTTACTGGGAAATGACAAAGGTGCTAAACGAAGCAGTAAGCATACTTGCGCCAGCAAGTGAAGCTGAATTAAAGTGCATAAACATCTTTTAAAAATGTAGTGCTTTGCAAAATAAAATACTGTGAATACAGAAGTTTTGATCATGCAACACATAACTATTCTACAGTAAAATGTTTCCTTGAGTTGTCATTGAAAATTCCCTGATAGCACTGAAGAAGTTCATGCAGGACTGTGCACTGTTCCCACACATGTCACATACTCCCTTATACTCCTGTAACAGGATGTAACCAGAGGTCAATCTTCCCTCTGAACTGAAAAGCTAAAAACACCTAGAAGTCATTAAAAAAAAAAAAAAAAAAAAAAAAACCACAAAGAAAGGGCACATAACTGAGTTCAGCTAAGTGAAGCTACTTCAGGTACAAAAACTGTAGTCACTACAAAGCACTGGTCTCTTTCAGTACGTATCAATGTGTGTTCCTTGCATTAGTATCCTTGAGATGGTAAGATACGGAACAGAACAGGGGCTAGGGCTCATCTGGCACTCTTGGCTCCTATTTTGATAGATGATTTAGGGGTACAACACTGACAGAGATGAGTTAAATACTTGTTTTAATCAACCTGCATTCTCAGAATTCAGAAATGGGTTTTTTGTTTGGATTGGGTTTTTTTTAAATCGCTACAGTAAGAGATGTGTCTCCAGTGCTACCTTTTCAAGCCAGGTTCCTACCCTTGAAAATGATGTTGTATGAAAGAACCCACCAAATTAAGTATCTACAAAACCATTTAATTTTTCTGATGAATTCCAACACTGAAGAGGCTATAAAAGGAGCACGATTGAATAAACAAACAGCAAGGAGGCCTCCTCTCTCTCCTACTGCTCTCCCAATGGATGGGAGGGGAGGGAAGAGCTCACACTACATACATCAACAGTAAAAAGCTTTAATTTTTTTAAAACTTCTTTCTAGACTTAGGATGATGTACAGGCCTTTGTACAAAATGACCATCAACGACTCACATTGCTCTCAAGGCTGTGAAAAGCATAGGTGGGGCTTATGAAGGGACATATTGGATTTGTAAATTCAGAGTAAGTGAAATGTTGCTGTGATGCCAGCATGACCACACCGACAAGAGAGAACATCATCTGCTGCCTATGGGGGTACAAAGCCAGACAGCAGAAACACAGACACTGCACTTGGAGCGAAATCCAAATGGACATCAAAACCAATTTTTACCATGACTTTCAAGATACCAGAAAAACATTTTCTACAGTTAAGTATTCAAAATAAGGTATTTTTAAAATGTGATAAATTGAAAACATTCCCAGAAACTTGCAACTTACAGCGCTCTAAGCCAGGAGAGGGAGCTCCTGCACTTTTAAAATAAGTCAGTGCGGATTTCATCTTGTTATTGGAAATAATAAAGCAGTTCTCCTCATCTCATGCCAAGCACAGGTCTGCCAACTGATTGCTTAAGAAGAAGAATCTAATATGAAACTTTAGGATATAAAATGCTCTAAATATATGTGACTGATATTGTTAAAAAAAATCGTTACCATTCGTTTTATTTCCCCTCCTTAGAAAAGTGATCATTTTCACATTACATACACAACATTACTGAAATAACTGCCTGCAAACTGTTTAAGTAATGAAATTACATTATCTATAAACAGTAACACAATGGGTACAAAACCCCACTGAATTTCCTAACAGCAAAGGGTGTTCTTCCTATTCCTAAGTTGAATAAGCTAGAATTACAAGAAATGAGGGACGGAATTTTGGTAATTTTAGGGAAGTTTGGAAACTGGAGAAATGCCAACTAAAACAAATATTTGCAATTTATTACCGCAGAATATTTTCACAGTTGCACTTTGTCAATCCATCTTTTTATGAAGGTGGTGTTTTATAAAACATTTCATTTTAGAATAGATATTAATAAAGTGCTTATTTTTCTCCTTTTCCAATCAGGATAAATGAAAAAATATTTCACAGATTTTGTGGTCTGTTTCCATACTATAATGGCAGTATTTACTCAAAGTAAGACAACCAAAAAGTCAGAAGGGACAAAACACAAGTTTTCATAGTGTGCTCTATCAGAACACATTCATTATACCACAATCACCACTGTGATACCAGTAACATTTTCTAGGTTGAGGGAATATTCATGGAATAAAATTGATTAGGTATTTAAAAGTTATCACTATGGCAAATTTCTAAATTACTTCTCTTCAAACCACACATACATAGTGAAATGCCTGGTTTCCAACTGAACTAACACACCTTAATCCTGGAGATAACTTTCTTGTTCAGTTAAAACGTTCAAGACTGAGCCAATCATTATTTTTATTTCCAAGTCTTGTAAAGAATGTCCAAGAAATTTTTACCCATTGAAAGAAGTCAATCTGTGAAAACTCCTCCCTAGAAAGAACATGCTAGTTTGAAGACAAAAAATGTCCAAAATGTAAGACATAATTTGACGTATATAGGAAATCACATATTTGCCTCTCCCAGTGGTTTAAGTTCCAGGTAAGCACTTGTTTCTCAATTTACAAACTTTTTTTCCATTTTCATCAAAATTCCCAGCCTTCCAGGTTCTCTAAACAATGCTTTGATATATATCAACTTTGATATATATAACTTTTATTTTCTATATGGTAAGTGACAACATTCTGTATTTCTTTTCAAGGGAAATGAAGCTTCCTCTTCATAATTTCTTCCGCTCCTTACTGATGACTGTATTAGCATTTCCCACACAGCTCTCAGCTTAATCAGAAATATAAAACCTAGCATCATCATATTCCAGCAACCAATTAGCCATCTGGTCCATGTAACTTCTCATTTGACAACCGTAATATTCTTGAACTAATGCTCTGTGCTTGAAAACAAAATTGATTGACAGCAAAATCTGCATCAATTAAATCTGGCTTCATGATAGAGAAAAATGATGCTCAAAATTTTCCCTTTGCATCTTCTGTAACCTTCAACTAGGGTGGTGAAGGAGGAAAGAAAGGAAAGTCATAAACATCAAAAGAAGGGCAAAAGCAGCAGTAATATTTGCTGCCAAATTTCACATCACTGTCAGCTTTTACAGTACAGCAATATAATTATGTAGTATAAATTTCATGCAGTTTCATAACTACTCTTCCCTCACTCATCGGTAGGCTTCAGATTTGTGGAAAATATTAGACTATAACTATTTTTCATGGTATATTATTTGCCAAAGTATCACTGTCACAGCTCATTTCAGGTATGGCAGTATGATTAAAGAATACTAAGGGGGCTTTGACATGTAACTTAATTTTCACAAATAGTGTAATTGTTACTCATAACATTATAAACTGGCTTAAACAGACATTAGGTCCTGGAAGTTAATTCCCTAGAAATTACTAAGTGGATACCAGAAGATATTTCATCATTATATAGCCCACCAGTCTGAAGCAAAAAAAAAAAATACCACCTTTCAACTGAAAGGAATTTAGCCAGCAACAGCCACAGGGAGTGACAAGGAAGTGGCAAGGAGTGGAAGTGCAGAAGCATGTAAGCTCTCTGGAAGAGTTTTTCAGTGTGGCCTAAATTCTTGAATCCAACAGCCCAATGGAAGAAACAACTGAACACAGAGAACAGTAACACCCATCCAGCTGTCTTTATTGTTAGGCAAATGGACCAAAACTTTAGAGATTCAAATTAATTTTTCAAAAGGAAATTTCTCTTCATTTAAATGTCAAGCACGCATTAAGGGAAGAAAGAAAAAGTATTTTCTTTTGAAATAACTCTGTTTTAAATACATTATTACACAACACATTTGTGAAGCCCAAGCTGCGTTTCTCCAAGGTCAGCTCCACTGGTCACCAAAGACTCCTCTGCAATTCTTGCCTCTGCCCTGCTTTCCACCTAGCTGAGACAGCAAGGTGGCAGAGAGAAGAAAGAAAACTCTTTTCACACTGCTGTTTAGTGTGAAAACAAGTAGAAATGAGAGACTCATAACTTCACAGCTTGCAGATACAAATGCAGCTTACTAAATAACTTTTTTTCCTAAGTACCACATCACACTATTTCTAGCAGAGAGTGTAAACAGAAACAGATTAATGATAATAACCAAATTTAAAACAAACAAGTCCCACCCCAGGAGTTAATCACACAAAATATACAAGTAAGTACATGTAAATTATGAAATGGAGCATTTTTGAAGATTAGTAGAGTGTGCTTCTGTGATGAATACACATCTTACATATTGTCACAAAAGAAGATGAATAAAGAGTTGCTAATCTCCTTCCTATTATGGCCACTCACAAAACCCCTCACACCCTCATGAACTACAAACTTACTGAAAAAAATAATCAGAACTAAAACCTCTAGGTTAGAAAGCAATGCCAAAATCAGAGCATTGATAGGTGCTTTTTTAAAAACCTCTCTTTTGTTCTTTCTTGAGCAATACAGAATAACTGCAGTGGACATGCCCAGCCGCTAACCTCCCCACAGTCACAGGCAAGAGCAAGGAACAACAGGGTTTGCAGAATACCTGCCTCACCAAACACGCTGTGACAACACTATTAGTTTTAATACCAGAGCCATCAGATCTATAGTATGTCAGAGATCAGTTACTAAAAATGTCACAGGCACTTTTGGAACAGTTACCGATGTGCAAATGCATAAGTATTTGAAAAATAAATTACTGCTGTATGAAGGGGAACTTAAAAAATAAAGGAGGAGAGAAGTGCCTATAAAAATAACAAAGCATCTAGCTGTAGATAACTCTGAATAAAAAAAAATACACTAACTAGGCAGTCAGTAAGTTCTTCATAACCATGAAAAGCATGGAAACATGCTGTTCTACACTGGATACAGTGTAGATACAGACTGGTTGAGTTTGAGCTAGCCGCCTTAGCTACCTCTCTCCCAAAAGCCCTTTGCTTTTTGGGACCTAATTAATTTTACAACCCACCAGTATCAGCCGGCCAGCTTGATTCCTGAAGCCAGAGGCCAATAGTGAGCAGCCCAACCACCATGTCTTGCAGCAGCGACACCAGAAAGCAGCCACCCTGCTGTACACAGCCAGACACCTCTTGGAAGTGGCTCAGCAGGACGGTCTGCAGTGAGCAGTTCTGCATGTCTCACTGTTCTTATCTTGCAGCCCCAAATAAACCCACCCTTGCCTGTGGGTTTAAGGCAATCTGCAAAATAGTCTTTATGTGTGCAAGGCGGGGCCAGAAGGGTATGAGGCTAATGGGGAAAAAAATTGCCCTGGCACTGACTGAGAGGTAAAAGAATCCCTGAAAACAAAGTGCAAGCAAGTATGACCAAAGAATTTGCTATCAGTGTTACTTCCAAACCATGATGAAGACACTTACAATATCTAATCTCACCATAAAAGCTAGCTCGGAAGTGGAAGGTGGCTCCTCCTATGAAAATCTAACAAGTATACCTTGAAACAACCTATGTTCTGTGTTAACAATGAGGTACCTTGCATCTAAGTCCATATTTTACAGTTGTAAGTAGTAATTCTCTGTCTTCACACTGCCCAAAATACAGCCCATCTCACTCACTGCATGGACAATCCATGCTCACTGAGTACTAGACTTGTCTCTACTGTCTTGTGTATTGGCCTTATTTGCTGCAAACCAGCCACATGGAACTCTGAAGACAGGATGACCTTTTGCTGCTTCTGCATTTACACACTACTTGCTCAATATACTGAAAGATACTGAAACGTTACAAGTTAATTTTCACTTAAAAAAAAAAATCTGAAGATAAGTGTATTTCAAAAAGACACCTGTTATTTTAAGTACATAATCATGGCCCAAAGTGACAAAAGGTAAGAACCTATAAAAATATTCATCCAATAGAATTGTCTAAATTTCAAAGTCTAACAATAAATTAAAATAGGTTCCAAGGGACAGAGTTTTCTGAAGTATTACCCTGGATAGTATCACAGCCTTTTTACATATGCAGAGAATATTTCCTTGATTTCAAATTACTCAACTAGTTCAATGCAACTAGCCTAAAATCCAAGTGACCAAGTAGAACTTCAACACAGGAATGAATGTTTCATTTTCCTGTATACAAATGAGGAACTAAGAAGGACAGGAAGATCTGCTTGTTCTACTTTCTCAAAAGATGGCAAATTTGGTGTATTCCACTAAATTATAATGGAGGCTAGTATTTAATTTTTTCATGAAGCTATATTAATATTTACTACTAAGTGTTATCATAGGAATGCACATCTGAATTTTAATTGAAATATAAAATTATTTATTACATTCTTTATGCTTGCAATTCAAAAATTACTTACTGGCTACTTTCACTGAAATTAAGAGCAAAAATATTATTATGTTAAAAAATTTAAAGTTTCCTTTTGTTCAGTAAAAGTTAAAAAAATAAGAAATTTCATGTTAAGCTATCAAACTTCTGATATTAAAATGCACGGAAGTACATTGTATATCTTTGTAAGGAAAAGGTGTCATTAACTAAAAGGAATGAATGTCTTAAGAAAAGGTGAAGATGTTTCAGGGCAAATATGAATCTAGAAATTTATTTTCATGTAAATGCTAGCAAATTGTTGTAAAATCTGGTTATTACAAAACAATTTGACTTATACAAGTTCTCTGTACTATAGTGTAGTTTTACAGTTTTCATACATTTCCAAAATATGTGAGAGAGCATCATTGTACTTAATCCCCAGACTCAAAGAGAAGGCACAGATGGCTTTAGGTCAGGAGCCCTGATTAATCTGTAGTGCCCTTTTTGAGATGATCTAACATTTAAGGGCAGTTTAATGAACACCTATATGTGCAACACCACAGTTAGGATGAACTTAAGCCTCTGTGGAACAGACAGAGAGAATATCTGGAAGCCAGCTTGCAGACACACACTGGAAACTCAAACTCAAGTATATCTATTTAGCAACATCCTTGAAAAATTTTAATTACCTAGAAACACTAATTAAAATGTGATTAAACTCATTAGAACACCCTAGCTGCAGAGGGAGGAGCCCAATGTAGTTCTCCATTCCAGTTTCCAATGCCATTAGAATTGCTGACCTTCCCTTTCCCACAACCTTCTGCCACAGCTGTAACAACCTAGCCTTACTGCAGGCTTACAACTTTGACAATAACTGAGATTGAGGCATCTGTTCAAAGAACATCTTGTATCACGTAGGACCAACAAAACATTTATACAAAATGAACTCAATGAAGCTGTAAGTGCAAATCTCAGACTTGCTCCATTTTAGAGCACCTGACAACTATTCTTCTGATATTCTTTCAGATTTGGTTGTGAAAAAAGCTTCCCCTGATTAAGAAATCAGTCTTAACACAAAATCCACATATATTATCATGGCAAGCAATCAACAGCCCCATGGCTCAGGAGCTGAACAAACTGGGGCTTTCTGAAACCCTGCACAAATCCTTGTGGCTGGCGCTCAGTAAGCAGCAGCAATCATTTACCACCAGGTACAGACACAGCAGCAAGAGGGCACAACACCTGGACCACACAAAAACTGGCACTACCGGCTCTGCTGCATATCCTTAAGGGCCTTCTCAGCTCATATATTTTTGGCAGGCCATGGATGCAAAACCAGCTCAGCAGAATACATGAAACACGGCATCATCTGAAACATAACAAGACAAAATTTCCATGGCCCACTTCTAAACAATACACAGATATTCCAAAACTTTAGTATAAGTCTTTCAGTCTCCACAGCTCCTCTTGCACTAGAAAGGACAATCTTCTCAAAGTGAATGAGAAAATGCAAATTTTTTTCTTCTATTTCCAGGAGAAAAGACACACATCAACCTAACACCAGAGGAAGAGGGAGATCTATATCAATGTTTGTTTAGGCACAATAAACTGTGCAACCTTATTTGTTCTCCTCACTTTCAAGAAACCACGTCTTCTTTTAAATACCAGCTCAGAAAAAAACTAGTCATGGACAACCAGCAGAAAGAATGTCACATGTAAAGTCACGAAAGGACAAAAAAAAACCAAGGTGAAACTTGCTCTTATTAATCTGCAGGAGGTGCTGGGCAGCTGCCAAGTTAGTTAATTCAAATACACAAACAAGTTAATGATGACCTGAGGGAGCAACACTGGATTTACACATCAAATAAAACACCGTGCAGGAAAATATTAAGAAACTGAATGTACTCTATATGCTATTATACGTACTCTATATGCTATTATTTCAAAAGCTCTTTCATTCACCAGATGGAACTATGTACCAAACAGAGAAGCAGAGGCTCCCCAAGGAATCCTATTGCAGTCCCCATTCCCATCACAGGATTGGAATTTGCAACAGAAACTTCAAAGAAGTAAAACTAAGAAGTCTCCTGGTTACAAGTACTTTTGGAATACCCTGTCATGCACCTTCTAGGGATCAAAATGTCTTATTGTGTTCAGCAAGTTCACATAATCAAAACAAGAAATACTTAATTTTTTTTAATTATCACAGTGTAATAGAGTGACAAAACCATGATCTGTTCTGAGTTTCCATTCAAGCTATAGTTTCCATATTTTAATACCAACAGTGGAAGCCTGAATTCTCGAAACAGGAAGGAAAATACTGGTTCACTCCTGCGTTCAAAGATGCATATGAAAGCTCTTTGTTTTCCAGTCAATTGCTGATATTAAGTAAAAAGCTATTGTCAGACTCTCTGAGTAGAGTGAAATTATTCACATTCTTAAAATGCTTTCAAAGTTAATTGCAGGAGAAATAAAAGGCATCACTTCTAGTTTCACAAGTAGACAGATCAGTTTATATCCTAAAGATGGGATCAGACTACTTACATAAACATGGGACAGAAACATCTATATATCTACTGGCAAACGATTCCTAAAATAATTTTATCATGTTCCTATTTAAAGTAATTATATTTTACATTTTTTGTTTTAAATAATTCTCTAAAAACATCTCAAAAAAACCCCAAATATCTTGACACTTTGCCCTCCCCCCCCCCCCCCCCCAAAAAATATTACTTCCCAGTTACCAGAAATATCTGGTATGAACAGAATCACTGTATGTCTTTTGCTCCTACATTCAACCACATTCATATGTTCCACTGCATTTTTATTTCACTTTGAAAATAGAGTAGAATGAAAACAGAACTGATGGCTTTTTTTTTACGAATCAAGTATCTCCATACTTGAGCCATCAACCTGTCTGCTGAATCAGGAAGTTCAGAATTCACCTGCAATACAAGATTCCTACATTGCATTGAGGACAGGCTACTCAAAAAGAACTAGATTTTTTCTGTCAACACAGTGTTTATATCACAGGACAATCTCAAGTACACTCAAAACCAAACATTTTACATGTTGAACAATCACCCTTATAAAACAGATACAGACATTAATTATTGAAAAGAAATCTCCCTTTTTCCTTCTCACTGCTATGCCAGGCATTAAAACACTCCTTTGCTCAATTTGTCTTTAACATAGGCATATTTCAGTATTTTGAGGGCTATAACTTTCCCTTGTACCTTAGAAGCAGCTGTCCCAATTCTTCTGTATTTCAGGTAATTCAGGTTACAAACTATACAACAAACTTTGCTTTATCAGTCGATAGAAGCACCATAAAATGTTGTGCTGAGATCCTAAAAAAGTACACCTCACCTAACGACCTCACCAGACTTCTCTCCACTTTCTAAACGTTTTCATCTATGTAGATTTTAGTTGTGTAGAGAAACTTAGCTGCCATTCAGAAGCCAAGTTCATTTGTCACAAATCAGTGGTGCTGTAATTGGCCTGTAGGAATTACAATTTCTAAAACAATACTTAAAATATTATTTTAGTGAGTGTAAGACACCCACACTGTCTCTTTAGGCACTTGTTAGCCATCATCAAGTCTGAACTGCAGCTAATAAAACAACAATTACTGGTCTTGCCTGGGAATCACCTGTCCCGATTCCCATCACATGGTGTGTACAGAAAAAAGGCTGAACAAAATTTTGTCACCCTCTTCCACACTCTACAGCTGTCTTTTCAGTCCTACCAGAACAAATTGGAACCAAGGCATAACAGACTTTTCCACTCCATTCCACATGGAAATGCTTGATCTCAATCGTTCTGTGACCTCTTTGATGGGATACTTTATGGAAAAGGAAGTTTAGAAAAATAAAACATCTGGGAAAGTAACTGACTTGTATTTTAGTATAAAATTATCAATAGCTAGGACTTATTTTCAGTCACTTAAGTTTCTACTGATCTGGAATATATCTGCAATCACTGCCACCAATACTCTGTTCCTGCTGCTTTTTGATTGACTTGTGAA
Source organism: Motacilla alba alba (assembly GCF_015832195.1). Classification (NCBI taxonomy): domain Eukaryota; kingdom Metazoa; phylum Chordata; class Aves; order Passeriformes; family Motacillidae; genus Motacilla; species Motacilla alba. Next base: position 15,614,434 of record NC_052017.1, on the reverse strand, counting down.
TAACGTGCACATAGACAGAAAGTCAGCTTTGTGTCCTCAATATGAAAGCAAGTCATTGATAACCTGGTGACCCAAGCCCAACGATTCACATTCCCCCACTGCTGGCAAAGGCAAGACACCACCTTCCTGCTCAACAGCCAACTTTGAATAGGAGATTAAAAAAGTAACTAAGGAAACACTCCAAACCACTCAATACTTAGCCACAGTGGCAGCCCATGAAGTACAGAATTCTCTCCTCAGGAGAGCCAGCAAGAGTATCTACTACACACTGAAGATGGCCCAAGTAAAAATTATTTCCTCCCCCACCAGTCAGCAGCACAGCATCCACCTGGGTCAGACTGACTCTGAACTATCACCACTAATGCTGACAGATTTGTAAAGCTCCTTGTTGAACCCATTTTTTTTGTTTTGACTTCTCACTATATGTCGTAAAAATAAGTTCTATAACTTATGCTATATGTAAAGCATTTTTCTGCATTGTGTTCGGTACCCCAAATTCTCAAAATCATGAATAAATAATTTCTTATTAATTTCCTCCCAGTATTTATAATTATCTTTCACGTCCTCCTTCAAGCACCTCTGTTTCAAACCAAAATTAGGTTTTTTACTCGGTTTTTTTCTTTTTAATGGAGAAGCCATTTCATTATGTTCCCCATTACCTCTCTTTTTATTATAGTGGCTAAATATCCCAGAAGATTTAGAATTATACATCAGTCCTAGAAATGAGGCAAATGTTCAAACATTTACAAAATTTTGGTGGGAAGCAATTTTGCCCAGGATTTTGGAAACAGGCTGTGGATTTTTTTATTTCTATTCTGTACAGAAACTCAGAAACATCACAACATTTCAGCAAGTATGTAGGAGGCAGGGCCCAACCTGCCCATACACAAGAACTGGGTCACAGAATTCAACACCCATCTTGTCATGAGGCTTGCAGAGGGTGATGGAACAGGGACACATGCTCTACTTCTGATTACAAAATGCTGCATCTCTTTTGTCTTTGTTGATTAGGGAAAAACAATGAATCCACAGCCTCACTACCCTGCAGCAGAGTTATCCTGGTCTCTCAGTTTTTGAAGTCGAGAATTTTCCTGTCACCCAAACCTCAAAAGTGGACACTTTCTTCATAGTGCAATTCCAAAACAAGCTTTCATAGTAACCTATGTTAAAAGAAAACAGTTTTTAAAGCCTAAGATGTGCATATACACATTTTTCTGGGCTTATCCCAGAAAAAAAGTGAAACAAACTCATTTACAGCAGGATGAGAGATGGCATCACAGTGTCAAGTGCAGGAACTCCAAACTACATATGAAAGTGATCAAAAGCAGAAAACCTGTGATGTGAATAACAAAATACAGGATGTAAGAATCAGTCATCAGCTATGAAATCCATATAAATCCCCAGTACTTTAGTATTATGTTTAAGCAGAGATGTCTGTTTTCCCTGACACATCTGTTGAATATGGCAAAGAAATGCAAGATCTTTACCTGTAGCTTGTGAACACCCTAGACTGCAACAGCCAAGATCATTTATTACAGAAAGCTGCCTCCCCACAGTACTTTCTATTCACATTATAACAAGGAAATTGTTATTTTGAAACAAACCCAGTTCTGGCAACACATAATATCTATCTAACTTAAAACTCTAGAGCTACCATTTGACACTTTCTATAATGTTTCTCTAATGCTTCTCTAATGCTTTTCCCAATTAGGAAAGCAGGTTTTACTAAGTTCATATATTAAACAACAACTCTCCGTCGCATAACAAAGTCCTTCAATTCAATACCTCCTTAAGCTAGTCATTATGAGTTGCACATTACAATCACTTCTTAACTGATCTAGAAATAAATACACTATTGACAAAAGTGCTAAGAAACACATTTAAGACAGCAAATTTCTAATGGGAAACAGAGAAAACCAAGAGATAAAGAATTCAGAATACTCATTAAAATGAAAAATGCCTTCTGCAATTACTCAATAGGAAGCTGAATAAGTCTATTCACTGAAATTAGCAAATTGAGTTTGCCTTCTTTTCTCTGAATTCTATTAATATACAGACATCATGATACAAAATAAGTCTGCACATGCACTTGGATGCATTTTCATTCTGTTTTGAACTGGAATGTCTTGTCTTTGCCAATTTATTAACAGAGACAGAAACGTGACTATTTCTGCCTTTCTCTAGATGCATCATCTTTCATCTGTCCTACACACTTGCCTATGTTACATTTGTGACCAGTTCCTGAATAAAATGATAGAAGTTTATACACACTAAAAAAATTAAGAACCAAATCTTTTTATATAACTGTTGAAAAGTAAATTAAAATATTCCTGTGTTTGGTTTTTGTTTTGTTTCTTGGGCCCTATATAATCATAGTGTCTAGTACAATCATGTCTTCGTTTATTTTCTTTACACCTGATCAATCTGCCTATTAGAAAAAAGCAAGTTAATTTCAATTTGGAAGTCGTTTGTATTGCTAAAGTAATTATCTTCTATGTAAGAAAACATCCAGGCACTTAAGTCCTTAGCATCTGTAACTAAAACTGCAGCTTGTGACTTTAGATCCCAATACAATAGGTTCAGGTTGGAAGCATTGTATTCAGTCAACAGTTTCAAGACGGCTCCTTCAGAATTTTACTTGTGATTAAGATCTAACTCAAGGCTAACAAACTACCCACCACACTGTAAAAAGCTAAGAGTTTTAACTGCAGCTATGAAACTAGGGTATGTCAGCAAGTTACAGCACAGGGTCACTTGGAATCCAAAGCACCTGCATGCTGCGAGCGGTCAGAACACAACCAGCCCCTGAGGGACTGCTGCACACCAGAGGCAGAGATCTACCCCGCTGCAGAAAACAATTCACCGCTAAGCTGGAGCCAAGCTGCCTTCTGGTTTAGGATACTTTGTGAGAGAAAGCTTCAGGGAGTTCTCAGGAAGATTTGAAGGCAGTCACTAAGGGCTGACTGGAGGTGGACCCTTATGTATCAGCAGATTACTGGTGACTTAATGACAAGCAGGACAGGAGCAGACAAGGAAAGGACTTTTGAAGGGAGGTCTGGTACCCTGTATAGAACTCTCCTAGAAAGAGGGATTCTGCAGAACAAGAAGAACGAATGACATGATACAATCAACAGCCTCGGAAATTCTCTGCAGCAGAATTCTGTTTCAGAGAGAAGCAGGACCAGATCCTGTGTATTACAAGAACAGAGAATACATTGCAGCAATTGACAAAAGAGATTATGCCGTATTACTCCATAAGAAAGAATATATCCTAAAGATAGTACTACAGGATTTGAAATGACTAAGACTTAAATATAGCCTTGACATAATGCTGAATTTGTAAAATATTTTCCTGTTTATGAGCTCAAGTGAGTGACAGAACAATGGTATCATTCACAGAAAATCATTAAAGGACATAAAAGGAATTTTAGAAATGGTAATGACATTATGAATAGTATTATTCAAGAAAGCAAGCTTTTTAAAATTACAAGTTAAGTGTTTCCAATAATTTACTTGAAAACCAGAAATAATACTAACAAAATACTTTCCAGTGCAATTTTAACACTGTTTTTTAAAATTTCACAGTATATATTCAGACATTGAAAGCAATGAAAAATTTATATTTTTGTAATTGATGCAATCACGGTTTTAACTAGTGACACTATGTCAGGATAATTAAAGTGGCAATGTATCAAATCCAGTCTTGAACAAATGATTGTGCAATCTGCATCCCAAATGCATAAAAAGGTGAAACTGCTAGTGATGATCCAGGAAAACAACACTTTCTTTCTAAACTAAACCTAGGTTTGTGCACAAAAATATAATTATTAATATTATTATTACTAATACTGGTTTTTTTGCTTTTTATTGAGCTTAACAACATGGTAAATAAAAAACAAGGGGTCTTACTTCCCTCTAAACAAACTACAATTCTTTACCTTATTTCTTCTGTACCCCAACGGATCAACAAATGCAAAGCTTTCATCTCCTACTGTCACCAGTGAGTGAGCAACTGAAAAAATAGGAAGAGGAAGCCCTTCCATTAAAATAATCTTAAAATAGTGTCTGCCCAAAAATATCCACTTCAATTTAAAAAAAAAATCTTAGCGCGTGTTGCCTTCATGTAATGATTTATTGAGGAAGATGCCTCTGTAGCTTCTAAGTTAGGACTGACATTTGAACAAGACACACCCAGGCACAAGTATATCAAACTGAAGTAAGCCTGGTTTTCCAAGAAGACAAGAAAGGTACTTCTATCATCATATAAAATTTGGAAGGCAGTTTTTTTTCTATTCTGTTAATACCATTGAAAGCAATGCATATTCACAAGAACTTCTAAAACAATGTTCTTCAACTAAAATCACTAGTTCTCCTGCTCCTTTTCTGACAGTTTGTTTTTTCAGTGATTTTCATTATGGGTATTAGGAGATGAAAGTATTGAACTGTCATACCAAGGTACACAACCAGCTCTCCCCAGACAACTTCCTCCACAATTAGTCTTTTGGAGAATCTATCATGTTAATCACATTTCTCAGTGCAAGGTAGACCTTGCCCAATTTCTTTAAGATCCTGTTGGATCTCTTGGTCCTCGACAATCAGCTACTCCTGCTTTCCTATCCAAGGAGCCACACAATGTTCATTCTGAGCAGCAATACAGAGGATTCTCTTCCCCAGTCATCTCCTTGCTGATATCCTAATAAAGGTACTATCATCTTCTTGCCCCCACTTCATTCTTCCCACTAGAAAAAGAACAGTACTTAGATCATCATGATCATTTATCTACCACTCTTATGAGAAATTCAGTTGTAGAGTCCAGAACAGATCTTTTTTTGCAATATATCCTTCAGTCTTAAAGAAAACACATTATTTTAAGACAATATCCTGAAAGACAACTATGGTGTTAGAAAAACAACTGTGTATCCATAGCATTACCCTTCTTTATCCACAGCAGTTACATCCACAGTGCAGGTGCTCACCACTTTTAGCAATTTCAGTGCTACCCAAAAGCAGAACTGAACCCAGAAAAATCAGCAATGTTCACTGGCTGAAGCAGAAAGAAATCTGTGTTTTAACTTTCTACTCCAGAGTGCCAGAGCAAATGATTGTTGGCTGCACAATGCAAGCCTTAGCCTAATGTTCATACTTACATCTGCTGTTCTTCAGCTGTCAGACTGAAGAGGAACACCAATAAGCCACACAACTCTGCTAAAGCTGATTTAAATGCAAATGAGAATCAGACAACATGCACAGGAATAACAAGCTTCGGAAAAAAAAAAAAAACAAACACTTATCTCAAAAACAAAAATGATGTTCCAGAGTGTTTCTCTTTATCCCTTAAAAGCATTTGAACTGAATATCAGCAAATACCAGCTCATGAAAGAAGATTTAAGTAAAAAGGTGTGTGCTAACATTGTAATACTGCTTTCTGACTTCTAAATCAAACCGAAGAACACCACCACTTAAAATATTTAATAAGGCAGGAAATCTAAATTTCATATCCAATTTTCTTTCACCAAAACCTCTTTATCCTCAACATTACAGTAACTTCATTTATTCTTAATATTAACAGGTGCTGTTTCAATTCAGTGCCAGAGTCAGGGTAGGACATAAGCATAATATTACATTTGGAAACATGAGTGAAATTTGGCAGAAGCTGCTGTGTTGAGGTATCTCAGACACTGCACATGTGCTCCTTGCTGCGAACTGTGCCAGCTATGAAAACTAAACCACTTTAAGGCAAGATGTCTTGCAGATCAGATGTATGGGCTGCCCTTTCTTCATATTCCACACAATACAGGACACAAAAACCAATCCCATAATGGCTGTCTGAGCGCACATTGTTTCCTTCTGCTTTACAGCCAACCCCAAAAGTGTGCAATCATACCAGTGTTCAACATGATTTTTAATGAATTCTGCTTCATAGCAGAACTCCCAGAAACTGTATTTTTAAAGAAGTCACTCATGCATGAAGGAAACCATTGTCTCACACTGAGAAACACAGAAGATTTAGCAGGCTGGAGCTAAAAAACAGCAGTTAACATGATTATTTTAATTTTTTTCATTGAGGAAAGTTCTTCCCATTCTTTTTTCACTTCCAAGCTAAGCAACTCCTTAAGACTCAAAGCTGACTAAATTTCATTCTATTACAACTTTGCACAGGTAGAGGCCTAACCTTTGAGGGTTATCACAAAGGGAACGAAAACAACATAGAAAAATGCAAAGAAAAAATTTTGAATTACTTTGAAGTTTACCAGTAAGTTTCACAGCTAGGTTACCCTCTTCTAAGGTCTCCCATTCACTGTAATCTTGCCTTCTTTAACTGAGCAGAGTAGGAATTTTTTTTGTAGATGTGTTATGTCACCACTTAGAAACAAAAAAGAAATTATTTAATTTTGCAAGTAAATTCACAGTTGGCTTTTCCAGTATAGCCTGCAAATATAGAAAATTCCTTTTATTTATTTTAAACCATAATAGCTATACATTCCTGTTTGTTTTCCTGTATCAGGATTCAAACCCACAATGCCTGTATTTGAAAAAAAGATATATACATGAGGGTTGCTTTTATTTTTTAAAGAGTAACAGGAGAAAAAAAAAAAAAAAAAAAGCCCTGAATTGAAACAACTTAAATTTCATGCCCAGAAGGGATATGATCAATGATGGCCATTACTGTTCCATTTCCTTATTACAGTATCTCAAGTTGTTTAAAAGTTTTCTGGTCAAGCATAAGTAGAAAACAGTACTCAAACAACTGCTAAAAATATTAAATTAGAATAAAACCAGATTGATTAGATGTTAATTCTCCTGCTCTCCAGTTGCAGAATTTGCTTTCCTGGAAAAGCAAGAAGAATTGAATCCGTGTTTCACGAGAACACACCTGACACATCAGCCTGCAGGATACTTTGCACAGGACTGTGATACCCTCCCTGAGAGGAAGGTGACTCTGACACCTGGGGACACTGTTTTAAGATGAGCACAGTGGTGTTGGGTTAATGGTTGCACTCGACAATCACAGAGGTCTTTTCTAAGCTCAACCATTCAATGATTCTACAACGCAGTCAGAAATGCACCTTGATGCATTCCAGACAGTGGGCAAGAAGTGTGAATCTGCAGCCTGGGGATTAGATCCCCTACCTTTGCATGAACCACTGGCTTACGGCTCTCTGGGAAGAGAAAAATGTGGACTTGAAATCCCCCAGGTTGAGAAGGACCCAGGAACAAGGCCTCCTATTTCTTGGACTCAGCAGCTAATTAACTGCTAGTCTACTACATATAAGATAGGTACCAAAAGCATCTTCCTAAGAGAAAACTGCAGAAAGGGGTATGGGATTTATTTTCTGATAAATGTTAAGTGTCATATGAATGTCTAAGGTATACCCTGGTTTTCTACCGACCAGCTTCACTGTACCAGTGCTCCATGTCACAGATTTCAAATTCAAATTAGGAAATCAGAATCTCATCATCATATGGTCCTTAGATACCTGCCTCCATACTTTCTTAGCCAGGGGCCTGAATGTTATGAGCTGCAGTGCTGAACATTACAGAGCTTATGTTCTTTGTCAAAACCTGGGACATAAAACCTTCCGCTGCATTTTAAACAGTATTTGATTTATTTTTTCCAACACAACAGCCTTTAGGATTTTAAATGGGAAGAAATTAGGTCAGGTCTTCCTGCTGAAGCTTCTTTAATTATTTTTTTCTTAAAATTTTGTCAGTAAATTCTGGAAAATGTATCTGCCTTTTACACTTTCCACTAATATCTTTCAAATATAAATGTCTGGAGAGAACACTGATTTACTGAGAGCCTTACAAGTAGCAAGTGTCTATAAAAATTAGTCAGAAAAATATTTAAACATAATTCCAATTTTTGATTCCTTTGTAACAGGTCTGATATATCTTTGATCACATACTTTAGCAGTAAGTCATTAAAAATGCACAAAGAATTTGTGCACAGGTCAGCCACAGAATACTGATCTGAACATTTAACAGCCTAAGGAAAAACACAAAAACCACAAAATGGAACTCACGCACTTAAAGCAATCAAACATCTGCCTGCCTTTCAACACCACTTTGACAGGATTGTCTCTATTCCTAAACCAGAGGATATACCACGAGTCCCTACTGTTTGAGCAATCTTGCTACTCGAAGACAATTTTCAGAGAGTTTAAAATACAAAATTTTCTATCTGTGTTTCTGTTGGTGCATTGCAATAACAAGGAAGCTACTATTCACTTCTTTTATCAACAAGAGTACAAAGAATAAGACACGCCCTTCCAGAGAACTGGAAAAACCTGCTACGTGAAAGCTGAAAAGGCTCCAACTACCCATTCCTTCATTTTGCTCTACTTTCAACAGAACTGAGGGAGGCTGCAAGGACTTGGCCTTAGCCTAACAAAAATAAAGCTGAGCAGAAAAGTAAGGGCTGTGTATAAAAACACTGAAATAATGACAAAATAGTAAGAAAAACCTATTTAAAATAAAAGGACAGTCTTGGCACAAGGTTCTTACCAACTGATTACGAATAAATTTAGGTTGAACACTCTAAGCAGCTTCATCATGTTGAGGAATTTAGCACTGGAAGAGGCTTCTAATTAAAACAGTGAGGGGAAAAGGCTCAGCTGCTTTTGAGACAGCACTCCATATGGCTATGTCTGTAGGACATAAAGCCTACAAGAGCATGAAAATAAACTTGATGAATAGGCAGGTCCTTTCCTGTCCCATGTTCCTAAGAGAACAATACCTGTCAAGCAAATAACATCATTCTGATACAACTCCAAGATACAACCATCTGTCATGCAATACCCCAGAATAATTACACCACAGAAAGCAAAACCAGATATTAATATCACAGCAGGACAAACTTTGCCAAGAATGAGCTTCACAGAGTATATTTTCATAAATCTCTTAGACCCATAACCTCACTTCTCGTAATTTCATGCTGCCTCTGCAGAAAGCACACAGCTCAGGCAGTACTCACAAATCTGAAAGAGCTCAGGTTATTTGTCTTCTTGGAACCAGGCACTCCTATGATCTGCACCCCAAGCATTCTGCACACACGCAGCAGATCATCTTACCCCAAACAATATGACATCTAGTATGCTCAACAGGCCCTTTATTTGCTACAACCCTTACTATCTTCATCTCAGGCAGGAGGAGCCAGAAACGGCTTTACTGTTGAAAGGTTCAAATAGCCACTTTTGCCCTCCTTAAACAGAAAAACTACAGCAATCATGAAGGTGTAAGACAATTGATTAGACATGAACAGTCACAGAAATAACACATTCTATTAGACTAATCTTTATAACTTGAAAGAGCAGACAGTCTTTCGGGCATACCAGCCTTTCAACTTGCTTTACATCCAGAAATATATCCCTATTCCTTGCAAAACTATTGTGGTTACTCCCATGGAAAGTTTTTCAGAACAATAATAAAACTGGTATCTGAGCCATACAGTTTCTGTAAGTTAATCTCCATCTGTATTTTACTTAGCTTTATTCTCTTAGCGAAGCACAGAGCCTGGTAGCTGCAAGACAGCATTACAGTCCAGTTTCAGTTTGTTTATATCACACCACAGCATTTTCCTACTATTTTAGTTCATCTGCTTATAATAGAATACCAGTGCTTTTTAACCCTGTCATCCAAACAGCATGCGCTCTTTTATTCACTATGAGAGCCTACAGATCTGATCCACGGTACCTTTTAGACATATGACTGCATAATTCAGACAGGTTTGAAAAAAGGTGTGCTGCAAGATACCACAAAAGACTTCCCATTAGCCCTGCTGAGAATAAACAGACACGTTTCCCTTGACCCACCCTACTAACCTCAGCAAGCTGGTCCTTAGCAGCAGATGCCAAGCTCAAATGACCACTTTCACATCTTCACTGCAACTCCACATCAAGTCTTTGATCATTTTTCATCTGGAAGTACTAAAGAGATTTCTGCTTCTTGACATCTGTGCAGCCTCCTCATAATCCACCACCTCATCTCCCTTGTACCATGAAGTGGGAATACTCATCTCAACTTAAGCTGCATTTCTCTACATCACATATAGAAAGGGATATATTGGATACTGCTAGATAAATTTCAGTTAACTGTTTTTAGATTGTTTTGATTATTTTGCCATAGTGTTAGATAGCAAAATACAAAACTATAACAATATCATATATATGGCTTCTGACAAATTTTGACATTCAGCTGACTCTGATACAAAAGTAAATAAACTGGAGGATGAAATCTACTTGAACTGGTTTGCGTTTCTCTAAATATTACAAAATTATAAGTACACAAATTGCTTCAAGTGTAATTCATTTTTGCAGAAGCTTACCTTAAAGTGGAATAAAGTTACTGAGAATATTTTGTATCGCAAAAGGTCTTTCCTTTAATATAAGCATTAAAAAGGAGAGTGAACTCTTCAGAATCACTGTAAGGAACACAGGAACACAAAAGGAAAAGCTGTCTATACAAACTAACTTAGAGCACTCAGAAAATATGCAGATGCTAAGAACTGCACCCATCCCAAAATACTCTTGCTTTGTGTCTTCTGCTTCTTCCAAACTGCACCTACAAACAATTTACAGTATTCCCTCTCAGATATTCTGATTACTCTCCTATACTCACCCCTGGTCAGTTTACAGCAGCCCGAATTATTTTGCTACATCACTGCAATGACAGTAAAGGAATGCTGTGTCTCAAGTAGCACAGCCATTTTTAAGTATATTATTTTGTAACAATACTTCCTGAAATACTGTCTTGGAAATATGACATGGGGATCTCAGGAATAGTTGTTTATGCTAGGCCTCCAGCTAATAGTCACAAAAACTTGCAGTTTTTATTGGCAAGGTTCTTCTTTCTTCATTTATATTTAATTCCAAGTTTTACAAACTACATAGGTAATTCTGGGAGCTGGTTAAATCCCATGCCAAGTCATAAGCCAAAGACTCCCATGAAAATAGGTCAGATCAAGAACTCTCTGATAAGACATCAGCAACAGAGAAAAAACCTGCCTCACGTTGACTGCCAGAACACAGCCCAGTTTAGCTTCATGGAGGAAACATCTCGGCATCACTTACGGAACTACTACAAAGAGAAGTCCAAGCCAGCCTGACAATACTGTTTGTCCTCTCTTCAGCATTGTCTAACAAAGAAAAGGAAACAGAGAACAAACACTGTGCCCCATGAGAATGCAGCTTACTGACTGGGAACCACTGACCAAGGCTGTGGTACCACTACATCAATTCATGTCAGTTCTAAAGCCAGTTCCATACCTGGTGATCCGAATAGCTCGTCCCTTGACCCTTTAGAAATAGGCTGTTATTTAAAGTTTTTACCATCCATCTTTTGTTACAAGATTCCTGTATGAGCTGAGCTTTTCCTTTAGCTTTACTATTTCCAGGACTACTTTTCTGTTCCCTTCCAGCATAAGTTCAGAAAAAAATTCTCCTGAAATGTACTGATTCCACTAAAAGAATGGCAAGCATCTGACATTTTCCTTTCTGCATCTCATCACTCTCTGCTTTTTTTGCCTGGCCTGAGAAAGGTTTCACTGACAAGGAAGGCGGGGAAGACTCATTAGTGAGAGAGGTTTGATGCAACAATCATCTGAAACTCAAGGTCAATTGTTTCCCTTGGTAACAGCTGCAGATGCACATGTATACCCACACACATTCAGTCTTCTTGCAGTGAGGACTGTCTTGTACTTAAACATACATCATGAAAGAATTTTTTGTACAGTAGACATGCATATGAGGAAGAGTTTATGCACAGAAACATCCAACCTCCCCTGAAAAAGGATTATCTAACTACAAAGAAGAGAAAATATGTCATTTCCCATGGGTTTGTAACTTCTAGTTTCTAGATTTGTGAGTCGATCTGCAACATGTAAACACTGGATTTGGGATTACTTTTCCTATTATAACATAGTAAATAACATCACAAGATTTAGCACCAGGTAATTAGACATTAGGCTTTCAGTCAGGCTGTGGCATGTTCTTACTTCTCCATTGGAAGGCAGGCTGTCACACATCCCCATATCAAATCTCATATCTCTAGTCAAGCATTCAAGTGCGGAGATAACATCTTGGCATACCACTCAAGAATGAGTTTTCAAGAAGAAAAGGTCATATTATTACTTACTAATTCAGAACAATATATTATTTAATGCCTCTAAAAAGCGTTCCAAGAACTACAGAGAGATCTATTTCTTTCTAAAGGCAGCAAAATATATACAGAGGAAGAGATATATTCTCTTAATTTCCACTATTCAGGAGATGATATAAGGAACAACAGTAGAGAGACATTAACAGTTGTTAAAGCAGAATCAAAACCCAGCCCTGTTGAGAGAGGAGGAAGGTGACCACATGCTTTTCATTCGTGTGTGATGGCCAGCATGTGGGTTTTAAGGCCCACACTAATTGGAAGGCACAAGGGGAAGGTTTAGCCCTTTGCTCACTGTCCTCTCAAATGCACACCTAAACGTAAGGGAAATCAGCATTTGAATTTGACCTGCCAGGGAGTGAGAAGCACCCCAGTGCTAAGACAGGGATGAAGACATCTGGCCTCTGTAGTGAGGACACTGTCCTTGTAGCCTGGGAGTCAGGAGCAACAGAAGGATGCTGGAATTCTGCAGACAGACAGCAGCAACTCCAACCACGCCTACGCAGACACTGGAAGAAAGACACACTCTTATTTTTATCACACTCCTGAGTGACCTTATGAGCTGCAAATTAGCAGCTAAAGAAATATCTAACCATAAGTATCACACACAAGATGAGATTTGCTTTTAGACAACCAAGGATAACTAAATTTATAACTTATATCTTTACAATATGGGCAAAAGTAAGAAATCTCAATTAAAACATAGCTGCTCTGACACAGTAGAAACTGTTCATACAAACACACTGAACAGAAGGTCCAATTACTTAATACTTCCCTGTTACTATGATCTGTTAGTGTTAGACCATATAAATGTGCATGCATGTTTTCTTGTCAGCAATCTGGAGATATTCCATTCATATTACCAAGGTGATTTTTTCATAGAATCACAGAATGTTTTGGGTTGGAAGGGACCAAGATCACCTAGTTCCAACTCCACTGCTGTGGGCAGGGATACTCCCCACTAGATTAGGTTATTTAAGACCTCATCGACCCAGCCTTGAACACTGCCAGGGATGAGGCATCCACTTTTGTTTTTTCTTCCTGAAGTACCCACCATCCCAAATCAACAGCTTGTGAAAATGTACAACTCACCTCCTGGCACTACATGTCACTCTAGACTTTCACCTGTGATGACAGCAGGTTTGTTTTAATAAGCTGCAGTGTTTTGATAAGTAATGCATGTGTCTATTGAACTGATACATACATTTTAAATATTAATGCTGTATCAAAGCTAAATGAAAGCTTTAGAGAAGACAGAGTAAGTGATTTAATAAGGTAGGACATTTAACCCCCTGATGTAAGTTAGCAGCACTTAAAATGGTGAGCTCAGTACTTGGATAAAGAAACCAGAATATCTCTTGTTTTCTTTCAAGTGTGATTGCTATCACACATAGGAAGTCGAGACAGCTATGTGTAATTCATTAAATAGTGTGGTAAAGATGAAAGTCTGAGGAGTAAAATACAAATTCAACATTAATGAAATGACATTTACTCAACAGCCATCACCGATTACATGTCCACCTACACAAAAAAGCTACAGAATTAAACATTGTGTTACAATTGCTGTCTGCCTCCATTCACAGAGCAGTTAAACAGAGTATTTACCTAAACCTATCTTCCTACAGGATGCTTTAGTTCCAGACCATAAGAAAAAGCTAACACCACCTTTGCTTTGCTGACCCAGAAGTGAACCACTGGGGATAGAGTTACTGGGTTGAGATGACTCATCTTCATATGGCACATGTTGGTTATGGTTCTCTGTACTTTTTTACAGTCAGTTAAGGTGATAATAACCAACCAGAACTGATTTGGGTCACACACACCCCCCAGACAACTCTTCTCTAAATATTTAAAGAAAAAGAGCATTTGGCAAAATTTCTTACGTTCCCTTGGTGTTCTATGACTTATTAAATATAATTAGCAGATCAGCCAGCTTCTACTGTGAGAAAAGGTTACTCAGTTTGCAAACCTTTCCTAATAGGTATTACCTAAGACTCCTGTGCTGTGTGAAATGTGTGGGCTTGTTTTTTCTCAAAATCCAAATATTTGTCATATTAATGCCTGCACATGATTCTTTAAATTAGGTATCTACAAAACAGTATGTTTTACAGTCCTGCTAGAGTATCTTTCTGTATCTAAAATATTAACATTTCTTCCACAGCCATGTCAGCTGAAGAGTCTTCTTTTCAGACAAATTTCTGTATTGGTTTCTAACACCTGTCTGTTCTGATCCCAAGCTTTTTTTCCTTTGTAAAGGAAGGTATTTAATAGTCTTAATGTATCAATGTGACCAAGTTTAATAAAAGGCCCTAATGAGAAGGAATCTTCATTATTTTCACTGAGTAATAAATGCATATGTCATGAAATCAGGAGTTAAGATAATGTTTAATACACTACATAGCGTTAGAAAAGTTTCCATAGCTTCTGGGAAGCAAAAGCCTCCAATGAAGTTTTCAGCTTTTCTCCAGTTGCAAATCTGGTGATTTGACTCCCAGTAAGTAACTTGCAACTTGTCCCTTTTAACTTGCCTCCTCCAGTAACTGCCTTGTGAATCCTTCCCTTTGCGGCACTCACAGCAAAACTTTACACATCTAACTGACTAGGAAGACATTTTCCTCTCCTGCTGCAGTCCAGAAAGCTGCTATTTCCAGTGAGTTTCTCCCTCAGTCTGGCTGACAGCATGCCCACCATCCACTAGAAGCAGCATCTTTCAGCATCTCTAAATAGATGGAGACTACAACAGCATTCAACCATCTACATTTGCAAGTTGCCGCCATGGCTCTAAACAAAGGAAAACATTTGTCTTTTCTACACTCAATACAAAAATGTGTTTGTTGGACAACTGATCTCTATCTTGCCTCAGTACTCAGCTGCTGCACATGATTTTTGCTCTGCATTTTAACCATCAAGATTTCTTGAAGGCAGCCAGTCTTCCCTGGGAAGCACCCAGGGTGTCTCACTAGGTCCCATGGCACAGACACATGACTCTCACAGCAGTCAGATGAGAGACCAAAGGCACCCTTCAGCACTTGGCTCAAAGCATGCCATTCACAGTTTTATCCTCTGAGGTTTGCTTGCCATTTTGATACCCTTGCTCAGACTGGTGGAGGCAGCTGGAAGGTGGTCCAAGTCACTGCCTGTATCACATTTCAAACACTCGACAAGCTTTCGAAGCAGAGAGTCACGCACTGCAGCTCAAGCCCTTTCAGACTTGTTGGGCTGTAGTACTTGTAGCGTCATTTCAATACCAAGACAAAGTTTCTAGCACATATAATTTTGATGTTTTAAAGTCACAGATTTGAATCTTTGGAAAAGTAACCAATCTTTGAGTAAGAAGCCTACAAGCTGTGGTACTGGATGTTCCCATCCCCACAGGAAATTCAATGCTGAGACTGAAGTTACAGGCTAGCTCGATGGGTACTGGAGGTAACACAGATTTACTGAATCAGTTAACCTTGGAGACTAGGCAGCAAAAGGCTCCTTTCAGGGTCTCTGGGATTCCCAGATGGCAAGAGAGCAGCAGCAGTGTGAGGACAGGGTGTGCCCCAGAAAAGACAGCTAACAAAGGGCTGCTGTTTGTCCTGGTGGGAGCAGCACTAACTGCCTTGGGCTGGTAGGAGGGAAAGCATTATTAAGGGAGGAGCAAGGATTTTCAGATATGATTTAGAGTAGCGATTTCACACCTTCGTTAAGCTTTAGCCTTCATTCACCTTAACTAGACAGCAAGCTGCTCAGTGAGAGGTTGGTTTTGGTCATTTCTCCAGCCTTGCTAGTTCCAAGATGATGCAGCTCTGGCATTCCCCCTTCCACACGCACATTTCAGTTACAATGCAATCCTAACACAGAAGTTAACTGTGTTCACAGCTTCCCAAATGACCCAGATTACAATGAGATAATTAACTGCTCATGAACGGCTATTCACTGAAAATGTCTACCACAGAATCTGTTAAGCCACTGAAAATCTTCATTACTGTATCTGTCAAATCTCTGAAGAAATTCAGGACTGTTTCTTTAGATTCAGAATTAGACCAGATTTAGTTCTTGTTTTCCAGCTCTCCTGGACCGTGACAAAGAAGCAAAGCTTTTTATCAGCTGAACTTATAAGGTGTTTTTTAAAACCACAAAAAACCCTTCCCATTTGCCAGTGGAAGCTTCTGATTCGGTCACATCAATGTGTGAAATAAATATACTTCACTCTAATGTATAATTAGCGATGTCAAGTCTGTTTCTTTAGATAGCATTCATGGCATATTGTCCGTGAAACAGCAGCTCTGCACTTCGTATCTGAAACTACTTTGTTCCTCTCAGAAGAGCTTCACTGGCTAAACCAAGCTTATTCCACTAAACAATACATTATGAAAGCAATAAAGGTTTTCTATGCTCTTTTTACACATGGATGTGTGTGTTCTCAAATTCTGAGACACAATTAGTAGTTCTGATGCAGTTTTACTCTATGCCTAAACTTGCTACACAATTTACAATGCAACATGTTTCAAAATCAGTCCTCATTGACTGTTGGCTGTATGTGCAATACTTCCCTATTTTTTCAAAACTTCTCCTATCATACATGATGAAGTAACATGAGAAATTTTAGCCATTCTTGACTCAAAAAAGAGGCTGGCTTTACAAGACAATAAAGCAGCACAAAATTAGACAATGCACAATACTTATACCATACAATAGTGCAACACTTTCACAGCTTCATTTATTAATACTAAACATGATATGAAATTATTCTTGGTCTTTAATACTGACCTACAC
This sequence comes from Motacilla alba alba, assembly GCF_015832195.1. Lineage (NCBI taxonomy): Eukaryota > Metazoa > Chordata > Aves > Passeriformes > Motacillidae > Motacilla > Motacilla alba. The sequence goes on along the minus strand of NC_052017.1, from coordinate 15,597,520 downwards.
GTATCTATTGCTCAGGACAGCAGAAAACAAGCAACAGCCTAATTCAGTATCAGAAAACAATAAGCAAGAGTCATCACAAGGGAGTCTTACCTGGATAACTGTTTTCACTTCAACAGCAGCATAAGATAACGCATTTTTCAGATTGCCAAGCTGAGAGTCTATGGAATCTGAAAGGAAAGGGAAAGGGTAATAGTAATAGGACATTCTAGTCATTATTGGACATAGTACATATTTGCTTTTTTTTCCTTCTAGTTGTTAGCAGAATAAATTTAAAATCAGTTAACTTCCAAATACCTGATTCTCTATGAAACTCTGCAGAAACAAGAGAAGTCAAAAGACTTAATTTTAGCTGGGGGAAGAGAGGATTTCAAACTGCGTATTCATTCTACCTCCACTCTTGTCAGAGATAAATTGGTCTTAACATTATAGTTAAGCAAAATAATTATTTTTAAATGGGTACATGTAAGCTTTATCTAGCATGTAAAGATCTGTAAGACTTCAGACATATAATCCAATTTTATACATGAACAACATGCAAATTCTGATCCAAAATTTTAGGTGTAAGCCTTCTACCGCTGCACTGAATGTGTCCACTTTAAAAAGCCCTTAAGTACTTGTGACTTCTTGCCTGTAGTAAAGCTCATTTCTTTGCTTCCTGATAGCTAATTACTCTGCTCTGAAAGTTAGCAATAAGCTGTAGACCATAACTGGCTGTGCACACCAACATCGAGCAAATGTCCATTATGCACTGCCTACTGCTCCCACACACTGAGAACACCCCAGGTCCCCCCTTGGCAATGAACTGCAGAATTGGAGCAGCAGACCATGGAATACACGCAGGGGCAGACCTGGTGTGTGTATGGCAAGCACCTGACACTCAAAACAGGATCAAGGCAGGCCTATTGCTTCCATGTTCAAATGTCACCATCTCCTCTGCACACTGCAAACTACAATACAGTTCATCTCTCCAATTTACATTAGTACAACATAACTCCTCTTTAATAGAGTCTGTAGTTACAGTTTATGGACTGAATCAACTATTATCTTTAAATACTGATGTCACTGAGGATAGAAACAATGAGTTCATTCCATGAGCTTTTTGCTGCAGGCTTATTACATCACTGACCAAAAAAAAAAAAAAAGAAAAAAAAAAAGAAAGATGTTGGCCACTGTAGCAAGATGTGATTCCAAGAGATTAAATAGACTGAAAACCCTTTTATATTAGCAGCTCATCTTTTCTTCAGAGCTTACAACTGTGAGATAAAATTTATTCTTGCCATGATTCATAATTTAGATTGATAAAACATTTTCAGGACAAAATCCAGAGTCCCAAAGACTAGTCTGCTTAATGATACTGCTGAAGAACACATGGAATCTGTTAGACTACCAAGGTGGGGGGAAAATTCAAGATGTGTTCTTTGGTAGTTAAGCATAACAAAAGCAGATATCCAAGAATATCAAAATTTTGTGCATATTCAGACATGTCTAATTTTTTATCTCTGATGGGTTTCCCCTAAATGCAAGAGTGCCAGCTAAAATAAAGAGCAGGTTAATGTATCAATCATCTATTTCTGTCTTTGAAAACTCATTTGTCAAAGAACTTTACTGAACACCTCATGGTAATGCTCAAAAACTATTCAGTAAAATACAAAAACATGGCATCAGAGCTGTTCTCAGAACTGCCATATGGCCAACATGACACGGGACAGAGCTAGTGGTCTGGGCTGTCAAGGGCTTTTAAGGATACTGCAGTGTAAGTTATTTGAAGTGTATTAAGTAATGTTTGCACTCTATTTCTGTAATACAGGGCAAGGTACTGTATTAGATAAGTATATGATATCACTTGTGATAGAAATGTCCACAATCCACTGAAAGCAGGTATAAATAAATTCAGCTCTATTATTGCACTTCTAAGACTAAAATTAGGAGGACACAATTTAATATACTCCATCTTTTCTTTAACAAAAACCAGCAGCAAGCAGGAGATGAGGTCAGGAAGAATACACACACCATAGCCTGGGATTAAACTGCATTAGCACAGCTATGTGGGAAGCTTTCATCACTCCTACACATAATTCATGTAGTTCTAGATGGTCAAACTTGCTTAACTCACTGCAACAACTTTCCAAAACATACTTTACAAGGCAACTAACAGACACTTTGCTAGCAGCAAGACTGGATTTTTTTTTTCCTGCTTCTCTACTCATTATCATAGCAAGTTCCACAGTAAAACTTTTAAAGAATAACTAGTTTGGAGGGAAGACACTACTGAATGAGTTTTTGTAGATCCATTCTGCTCCTTTCCACATGCTAGAATTAAATGACAGGCTCACGGGTGGCCCAGGTGCTTGCCACACAGAATGGGAAGATTCAGTGCACGAAAAAAGAACTAAGGCTGGAGTTTCAGTGAAAGGCAACATTGCAACATCATAAGATGGGAGTTGCAGCAGACTTAACATCATCTTTGTGAGAAGCACAGTACTCCTGCAAGACACTCAGGAAAGGACTGGAAGTTGCCACTTGTAACCATTTCCTATCAGGTGTTGGGATGTTAACAAAAATGCAAATAAACTTCCAAAGTAACAGCAGATTCCTTAGCCTGCTTTTTCTGTACCTGGATTTGACTTTTACACTGTACTTTTAAAAACTTACAGCTCTGACACGTACCTAATTTAAAATTTAGCTTCCTAACGACATGCTCCTACACAGAAAACATTTTATTACAAACACAAAAACGCAATAATAACTCAGGTTCAAGGTCCATCTGACACAGTATCCTGTTTCTAATAAGTACTGCTAGTGGGTGCATAGAGAACAAGAACAGAGTAAACATACAGCAACTATTCCTTGATGTACTTTGCCAGCTGACAGCAATCTGCAGCTTTGGGATTTCCCGTCTCCTTTTAAGTGTACACATATAAATATAAACACATTCACAATAAAGTCCAAACCTAGTCGATGTCTGAAATAATTTAAATCAAGTCCTCAGCATTTAGGTTACTGCTTTACTCCTTTTCATACAGATGAATAAACTGGCACAGTTGAAACTGACGACTCTCATTCACTCATTTCCTAGCCCTACGTGATTAAATCACAAACCCTAAATTAACTGTTGCTTTAAGACAGCTTTTAGAAGCTACATGCAGTCACACACCCTGAATGCAAAAAATCTTAATCCAAACAGGGACATCTAGCAAAATCCTAATGTTAATTTTAAGTGAGATTATAGATTTGATCATGCACATCAAATAAGGACAAAGAATACTTTCAATAAGTAAATAATCTAGTAGTAAATTAAGTAAGATATTTCTATAAAAATGGCCAAGATATAACATCCCTGCATAAAAGAGACCTGATGGATGATAATACTTCATACCAAAATTCTAATTATTATATTTTAAAATGAATACTAACAAAACAACATGCCTTATTAAAAGGCTCCTGATCTAAGTAAAATTAAAATAAGAACTCCAGACCTCATCCAAAAAACCTAACCATAAAAAACAAATTCTGAATTCAGCTACCAAAGATAGCCATGAGGTCTAATGATGTTGATCACCACTGTCCAGACTGTTTAGTCTTCCTCAAAGGGAAGAATTCTGGCGCTGGGTGATACGGTTTAGTGCTTTAGGGGTTACAGTGATAGTGATGATGGGTTCACTGTTGGACTTGATCTTAAAGGTCTCCCCCAACCTTGCCGATTCTATGATCACTGAAAGCTATTGCCCCTGAAGTTATTCTACAGTTTATTCAGAGGGAATAAAAAGCAAAGATATAGCAGGCTGTTTAAGAAATCAAATCAATTAAGAAGCTCTGGAAGCACAGAGAGGCATGTTGTTAAAAACACAGGTAAAATAAAATCAAGTTAGGAAATCAGAAGCGAAAGCACACAAGTAGCATGCAAAGGCAGCTACTGCTCTTCCCAGCTCTTTCCTCAAATATCATCTACCTTCTCCACATGCAACACGCCAAATTAATAGCTATTTATTGCTCCACGCAGATTAAACGTAGGCATTAACAGAGCTGGCCTCACAGGTGAATTAAGTTATTACCAGCCAATTCATAAAAACGCCTCCTGTTCCCGATACCCCATAAATTGAAGTTGATAGGTCTCCAGAGCCCGGCTGCGCAGCCCGGTGTCCCTTAATGGCTCAGTCACATCCATTATTTGCCAGAATGAGCTCTGCGCAACGAATCCGGGCAGCCCGGCAGGTTTTAAAAGCCGGAGCACTCGCCGTGATTAGATCCACCGTGAGCTCCCCCGCCCGCTCCGCCACGGCCGGCGCTGCCCGCGGGGGGGTCTCGGGGAGCCGGCGCTGCCGCTCGGAGCCGCCCGCCCCAGGGAGCCCCGCGGGCAGGGCAGCGGCTCCGGGGGGCTCCCCGGGGAGGCGGCGGCGGCCATCTCGGAACCGGCACCTCCCCGAGCCCCCGGGACCGAGCGGCCACAGCCCGGCACCTGCCGCATCCCCTCGCTCGCTCGCCGACCCCTCCCGCGGAAAATCCCGCCGGCACACCGCGAGCGCCTCGCAGCCCCCCGCCGCGACCCTCGCCAGCTCGCGGACCTACGCGGGGCTGCGGCTCGTACCTGCGGCAGGGCCCGATAAGCGAGTGCAGCTCAGCTCCGTCTACCCGCGGCTCCGCTCGCCCCGGCTCCGCATCGCCGCCACCGCCGCGCTGGGCCGGGCCGGGCGCGCCGTGCGCCGCCCACCGGGGCGGGGCCCGAGGAGCCCAACGGCCGCGCGCCCACGGCCCGCCCGCTCTCAGGGCCCGCGCGCCATTGGCCGGCGGCGGGAGGGGCCGCGCGGGGCCGGGCCGCCATTGGCCCGCGGCGGAGGCGGGGACCCGCCCGTGGGGGGCGCGTGACGCCGTGCGGCGGGGCTGGGCCGTGGGTCCCGCGCCGGGAGCCCCCCTCAGGGGTGAGGGAGCCCCTCTCAGGGGTGGGTGAGCCCCCCTCAGGGGTGAGACCCCCTCAGGGGTGAGCGAGCCCCCCTCAGGACGCCCCGAGCGCGGGCCGCGGGAATTGCCAAAAATTCCTTACTGCTCTGTCCAAAAGCGAATGCAAAGCTCTTCACACAGTTATCATTTGTGCTGTTAAGCTTCTTCCTGTTTTTGTTTATTTGTTATGCCAGTGTATTTCAAGTCTTTGAGTTAGAACACCTATGTATGCACATATTTTCCTCTCTAAAGATTTGCTAAAATTGTTTGCTGGATATATGAACTTGCATCTTGTTTGGACCTTTTTGGCAGTGGAGCCCTCAGACGCTGCAGGCAAAGGTTGTAAACCATCGGCCAGGGCTGTCCCCAGGGAACAGCAGTGATCTGCAGCAGCTGTTTGTCCAAGCCCGGAAAGGAGTAGTGACAAAGCAAATAAATTCATTTGTCAGCTCCGTGCCTTCTGTTTAATGCACATGCTCGCAGTGAACCACATTCTTTCACTGCGATCCAACTATTTTGTGATAATGTGACGATGTTCCTCTAATGCTTATTGAAAATATCCCTAAAAGGTACGGTGGGAAAAACAATACTTCGGTTCGCTTCTCCTGCTGGGTTTTGTTTCCTCCTGTTTTGTTTCACTCTGAAGCCTCAGTGTTGAACCAGACACGTCCCTCAGGCTGGGTCCGTGTGTCTCTGCTGTGCTCCCAGCCCAGACTGGGCCTGCGGTGCTGCGCGGCCGGGGGACACCGCGCTGCTCCAGGAGGGAGCCAGGGCGAGGAGCAGGACAATTAAAGGCTATTGGTATGCGGCTGAGAGATGGACAGGGCTTGGCAGCTGGCAAGCTGGGTGGCTTCCCCAGAAGAAGAGGCTACAGTCCTACTTGAGTGTGAAAGAACAAGACTACTCGTTTGATGAATCTACTCTTAATGGGTTTGCTTTTCATATAAAATATGCCAAGGATTCTTTCAGTCTTTTCCAAGCAACGGAATACACTGGTATTATAAATACGTATGTTTGCTACAGCAGTGTTGTCCAACATCCACACAACTCAGCTTTTAGTGCACTGGACTGCTAGCCTGCAGAAGTGCTCCCTAGTCTACAGCATGCTGTACTGATACTACTTCCTGGCTCATCTCTTCAAAATCTGTCATTACAGGTGGTTTCGGACAGCTGTAATTCTCCTGCACTGAGAAAGGCCTTTCAGCATTGTCTTCAATCAGCGTTTTGAATGAAGTGCTTAATTGTGCCAAAAATTCATTGCAATACGTAAGCAGTTCCAGAAGACTAGTTTCTTACAGTTTCCTCTCATGTCTTTTATTACTAGACATATGGTTCTGTAGTGTATAATGCAGCTACTCTCATTCGGCTTCCTTTGACATTTGTTCCTATTCAGTTTAAAATTGCAGTATTTGACACACTACACGATTACAGGATTTCATTATGTTGTCAGTCATTTTTTGTGTAGATGAGCAAATCATTAACAATTACTTCCCTTTTATCCATATCTTCAAAGACAGGATATGGTCCTTCCTTTTGTGATCCATCAGCAGCTGAAGCGTTCCTGAAAGGAAACCTGTTGAACATACATGGTTAGTTTTCGAATAAGTTATTCTCAAAGCCAGTACAGTAATTACAGTGCCTAGAAAAGCTAGACACATCAAATGTAGCTCAGTTCCTGGATGAATATATATTTTTTGTGGGTTTTGAGATCACATTTTAGATATTCATCTCACTGTCCTTTTAAAGAAATGTTTCGCAAGATTAAACAAATGCCAGGCTAATAATTTCCTTCTTGTTATGCTGAGTAACACTCAAGTACTTTTTCATATCTTAAGACTTAACCCATTTGGAAAATTAATTAAAAAATAAATAGTTCTGAGTTCTGATACTTTATATGCAAACTTTTAGTTGCAGTCAGGCTGTTGTTGAAGAAATTTAAATTCCCCAGGATGAAAGTGCTGACAGGCACTAAGCAACAGAACTCCAAAACATGACTTCCAGTCAGAAAGATGAATTGCCATTGTGCCCATCCATGTATTATCCTTCCTTTCCTATTGTAGGGTTTGGCAAGAGTGAGTTGAGCTCTCTATTGGTTTTGAAAAAGGGTGTTCTCTCCACAAATCCAAAGCAAAGCAACTCCTGTAAGCTGAACACTCAGTAATAGCAAACGTGATGAAACTAAGGAGACAAGGAAGAACTTTCCACAGGTCAGTGCTTTTTCCAAACCCAGGAGCTTTTCCAAGCCATCTTCAAAGAACATTTTTCTACATGACTTTGGTTGAGAACTAAGCATCTCAAAATTATTAAATCAGTGCAAGTCTGAAAGTCTACAAGCCAGACTAGAAAAAGATGGTTAGGGAGGTAAATTTAGGCAGGTTGGATGACCTGCTCCTTTTCATTTTCTTCCAGAGGTTTTTCTGGTGAAAAATGGCAGGAAGAAATAAGACACTTCAGAAGCTGTTGAGACATACTGGTCCCCAAAACACTTCAGATATGACTGATATGTCTGGGGTATTTTCTTCTGTCTTGCTGACATGGTTGGAAATCTGCAAAGGCAGCATCCTACATCTCTCTCAGGGGGATGCAACAGTAGAAAGACATCTCAGGCGGTACCATGTCTGCATATCACTGCACACATTCCACCCACAGAATCCTCCTGGTGTCCTCTAAAGATTTAGCCCAGCACAAGGTGTTGGCATCGCTCTTTTCAGTTGCTAAGTTGTTTTTACAAAGCAGTTAAAAACATATTAAATACTTTCCTAAAATTATTTTTCCATGCAGGCAATTGCTGTATTTGGCACAAAGATATTATATGATCATTAATGGGAAGTGAAACTGAGCCAGTTTCTCTTCAAAGTGTGGCCAGCCCTATGGGACAATTTGAGAACTCCTGCTTCAAATATGTTTAGTTGTGTGTATTTAGAAACTGCTTTGGTGTTATTCACCTCCTAACACTGACACTTCTGCTGTGCATAGCTGAGATTCTTGCATAATTTAACAGAGCCATCTCAGGTGTCTCCCACTCTGTTCCCAGCATTCAAATTGTGTTCTCTGTGTTGGGGCACACAGTTTGTGTTACATTACGTTTGCTGAAGACTTTACCCAACTTGCTTATTTAGAAAATTTTCTAGAAGACAAGTTGGGTGGATTTTTTTTTCATTCACATCTATTTGATTTGGTCCAAAAATACTTATGACAGCTGTCTCCAGCCAAGTTTATTACCTTGATTTTTCTCTGATATGAGTATAAGCAATATTACTCTATTTTTCTTCTCAAATTCCAAAATTGTTGGTGCAAGTGATAGTCATGGACATATTTTTTTCTGTTGCATTTTAAATACTTGCTTTTTTTTTTGGTGTTACTGTTTCATCTTCATAGTATTCTAGCAGACAGGGTTGTGAATAGCACAAAAGACTGGCTGAATGGAACTGGAACCAGCAAAATATCTGTTTCAGTCATTGCAAACTGAGGATACTGGAAAATATAATGTTTCAGTCATTGCAAATCAAGGATACTGGAAAATATGTTAAAATGGTTTCATTTATTAAAGGCATATTTAGTTTGTTTTCTCACTTTTTCCTATTACAATTGAAAAACCTTCTGATTTTTTTTTTTTGTTCAGCAATACTCTGAAGTATTGCTATCTAGGTATAGTAAATGAATTATGCAAATTATTTTATTGAAAGAACATGCACATTTATGTGTACACATTATTTGCCTGGTCTTCCTATTACAGATGCAACTTGTAGTAACATCCCTGTTTGTTAAAATAAAAAAAACTGCTCTAGAGATTCCAGATTTCTGACTGATACAGTAGAAATCTGTCATGCTTATGTAGGGCATGTGGAGCTTGAATACAGTAGTATAAATAAATATTGAAATATGTTGAACAGTATTTTTTGTTGGTTTAGGTTGAGAAATTTTTCTAGCTGCTCATAAGGTAATTTTAACTTTCTTCTTTCATTATATTTATAAAAGTCTCAAAATACATCATTTTTTTCCCTTCACCTTGTAAAATTTTTCAGTCTATAATGTTAGTCACGGAATGCTAGGTTGGAAGGGACCTGAAGAATTTTCTGGTCCAATCTTTCTTGGCAAAAGCATCGTCCAGACCAGATGGTCCAGCATCCTGCCCAGACTAATCTTAAAAGTGTCCAAAGTTGGGAAATCCACCACTTTTTTTGGGAGATTATTCCAGTGGTTGGTTGTTCTTGTTAAAAATATTTCTCATGTCCAGTTGGAATTTCTGCAGATGTAACTTGTACTCATTACCCTTTGGCTTTTCCATGTGTCTCATTTTAGAAATTGACTCTCCATCCTCTTTGTAGCTGCCTGTTAAAGACTAGAACCATTACCTCCATCAGGTCTCCCCTGAGCCGTCTTATCTCAAGGCTGAGCAAGCCCAGTTCTCTTAAGCCTTTCCTCACGTGGCAGGCTTTGAGCCCTTGGATCATCTTTGTGGCCCTTCTCAGGAGTCTCTCCAGCTGCCCACCTATTTTTTGGGAAGCAGGGACAAAAACTGAATTCACTATTCCAGGTATAGTCTCGCAGGTGCTGAGTAGAGCGGGATAATGATAATCTTTATGTCTGCTGTTGATGCCCCTGTTAATTCAGCCCAGGATCCTGTTGGATTCTTTGCCACAGCAGCAGACTGTGCACTCACATTCAACTCCTTGCCCACCGGGGCCAGGTTCCTTCCTACAGACCTTCTCCCCAGCGGCTCGTGGATCCCAACCTGTGCTGCACTTATAGATTGTACTTTCCCAGGTGCAAGACCTTACTGTTGTCCTTGTTAACTTCGTAACGTTCTTGGTAGCTCACTCTTCCAGCCTATCCAGGTCTTCCTGCAGGGTGGCTCTTCATCCCAAAGTGTCCAGTCTCCCACTGAGTTTAGGGGAAGCAAACTTCATCAGGGTCACTTGACTCCATCATCCAGATTGCTTTTTTAAGATATTAAACAGTGCTGGGCTTAATATTGATCCCTGGGAGGCCCCACTTGGGGCTGGTGGAAAAGAGCTGTTTGTCACCCTGATCTGGGTGCAGCCTCTCAGCCAGCTCTCCACCTGTGGACCCTTGTCTAGACCATAACACCTCAGTTCTCTAGGAGGAGCCTGACAGAAACCGCATTGAGAGCCTTGGAGAAAGGCATGTAGATAATGTCCACTGCTCATCCCACATCAACTGAACAGGTTACTTTGTTGTAGAAGGTGATCAGGTTGTCAAACACGATTTACCCTTGGTGAAGCCATGCTGGCTTTTCCTAACCACGTACTTCATCTGATAGCCCCAGAAGGAGTCATTCCATAATTTTCCCAGACACTAAAGACTGATGGGCCTATAATTTCCTGGAGCCTCCTTGAAGCCATTCGTATAGATGGGTGTGACATTAGTCTTCTGGGTTGCCCCCAGTCTCCACAACTTCTCAAAGCTTGAGGAGAGTGACCTCATAGCGACATGAACCAGCTTCTAATACCCTTGGGTGGATATTGTCAGGCTCCATTGATTTATAGGGGTCAAGTTCCTGTATAGTTCATCCACCAGCTCTTTATTCACTGATGGTGGGTCTGTGTTTGCATAAATATGGATTTTTGTTCCCAAGGCCTGGGGCCCAACAGTGCTGGTTAAAAGAGGTGAGGAAAGCCTTGAGCCTTTTAAGTGTTGTTGGTGACTAATTCACCTCTCCTGTTTAACAATGGGTCAGTATTTTGTTTTGTTACTTGGTTTTGTTTCTCTTTGTTGGTTACATTCCTGAGGAACACTTCCTTGTGGTTTTTGACATCTCTGGCCTATTTCAACTCAAGCTTTTGCTTTTCTGACTGCATCTCTGCACACCCTGGTAGTTCTCAATGAGAATTCATTCACTTCCATCTCTGGTACATGTCTCTTTTAGTTTTGAGCAAACACAGAAGCTCTCAGTTAAGCCAAGGGGGTCTCTTGCTCCACCTGCTTTCCTTGCCTCTAAAGGGAATGAACATTTTGTGCTCCAGAACATTCTTGAAAAAATTCCCAGCGCTCACTAACTCCTTTATCCTCCATGGAATCCCTCCCACCTGAGTTCTAAGTGAGATAAGTTTGCTCTTCTATGATCTCAAACCTTTGTATTAGTACTAACCTTCAGTGTACTCCACCAGAACCCAGTGTTTTTCTGTGGCACCACCTTTAGGATTTCTAGTATATGATAATTGCTCCTCAGGATCCAGCTATCATAGAAGTACACACATATGCAGATCTGACCTTTTTGTTCTGCATACTTGGTGAGCTTACCTTGGATGTTTTTGTTGTGCATAAGCTGTTTTGAATATTCATGCAATTTTGATAAATATCTAAGGTGAATTTTGTCCCTACTCCAAATATGTCTTGTTCCTCTTGCTCAGTGTTAAAGTTTTCCTTACTGCAAGCGTTGATATCCTTTCTGCCATTCAGTTTATTTATTTATTTATTTATTTTTAAACTTGACCATCATGAGACTCCTGTCCAATTTGCTGTGCTCTGCAAAACATCCATTGATGCTACTCCATCCAGCTTGAGAAGTTCTGTCAGACAACTTGGAGTCTTCCTGTTCTGAAAAGTTACATTTATTACATTAATTATTAATGCTATTTCAGGTTTAATGGTGGCTGGTTTTCAATTCACAAAATTCACAAAATTCAATGGTTTTTCATACAATTTATCATTGCATGATCAGTGGCCATCCCTTGTTTTTCTTACTAGAATTTTACGTGCTTTATCAGTCCTGGTTTGCAGTTAAAATACTCCCATCACTGACATGCAGAAACCAAACTTCTCCTCAGAGTTTTGCTGCCACCTCCTGATCCCTGGCACACCTACTGGTATCTTGTTTAATATTGTTTAATGGTTTGGATTTGCTTAACTAAGCCACCTGCCACCACCAAACTGCACTGTACCAAAAGCAGACATGTCCTTCATACTTCCTTAATGTTAATATTATATTTTAAAATGGTATTTGGAGAGGAGAAAATACACAATTGTTTGCAATATTTCACAAACAGGGTATATTTATGAGTTTACTGCTGATGCCAAAGTTTCTTACAAAACAACTTCAGGATTTGTGGAGGAGTTGTGAAAGAATTAAAGACATAATGAATGCAAAGTTTAGAATGTATCATCCCTAATTAAGCTTCCACTTTGCTTTGCTGAACTCCTGGGAGGTTGAACTGTTTGCATCACAAGATAGTTAAAATGTCACTGCTTTCTTTGTCTTTCCTGGCAGTTACAGAAAACTACTATTAATGAATTTGGATGTGGTTGCAAGCCAAGAATGTGCTGTTCCATGAGTGTGATCCTGCATCTGCATTTTAGTCTTCCTCTTACAGATGAAGAGAAGGCTGATACTCAGAGACCAAAGGCAGAAGCTGGGAAGTGGGGTCCATTGTGTGTTTGAATGGCAGGCAGAAGAAGTATGAAGAAAAATAGAATATAGTGAGATAAACAGTTATCATTTCATTTTAGTTTGCTATCTGATTGCCTGATCACATCTGCCTACATTTTCTCCACAAAGCCCTGTCTAATCCTCCCCAGCGCTAAGGCAGGGAGCAGAGTTTGCTGCTCCATTCCCTTTGGGCAGCACATGGAACTGAACGGAAAACAGATCTCCCTTTAGTATATCCTAAATAATCATCATGTACTATCGCAGCAGCGCTCCCCGCCGGGGAATAATCAGCATTGACTCCATGGTTGCAGAAGGCTGATCAATTGCTTTGTTGTTACTACACTATACTATACTATCAGGAAAAACTTATCGCCCTTGCCAGACAGTCCGATACAGCGTTGACCTAATTGGCCAATCAATCAAAACACTATCACCAGAGTCTAATTAAGAAACTACCCTTTGGCAAACTATCTCTATAACACATTCTACATGTGCACAACAACAGGTGTAGTAAGTGGAGATAAGAATTGTTTTCTCTGAGCTTTCTCACAGCTTCCCAGAAAAATCCTGGGAGAGAATTATGTCTCTCTCTGTTCAAAAAATATGTGATTACCACAATGTACAGCTGAGTACTGAGCTAAACTTTTAGGAAATGCATTAGAAAAGAGGCCACTGCTCAGGTACAGACATGACACCAGGGCTAACAGTAAATATGCAACTGCAGTCCCACAAAAGCACATTAACTAATAAAGATAAGGGAGCCAGATGCAGTTTTTCATAAATTAGCATACACTTGTGGAATGTTTTGAGTTTAAAATTCTCTCATGGGGCAACTGATGCTGGGTGCTTCTGGCAAATAGTCTATTCCAGAGAGAAAGAGGGTTGCTGTGGAGCAAACCTTGTCCTCCCAGTTCTCAGACGTTGCTATGTGTGTGGCTGCAAACTGGGAAATGTCAGAAGAGGAGCCACAGTGCCTGAGATGCACCACCAGCGCTTGTGCATTTACTTGTGCATTCAGAGAGAATTTTCTAGACTGAAAAATAATACCTATTACTGATAAGCAATGTAAGATAAAAGATGCTCATTATCTATCCAGCTATTACCAGTCATTATTAAGCATGCTTGTTCTCTATCAGATAGCTAAACTACCCTTTACTAGACTTATGGGACAAAAACTTAGAGCCATGTACTCCTCCAGATACCAGGAAAGACACCCGAATTTAATATAAATTTTCCTCCAGGACTACACCTTTCTCTTGCACCTAACCAGTTATGGTAAAACCTACCCAGGTGCAATCAGGAGTGCACCCAGCTATACTGTTCTTAGTCTTCACCAAAGTGCCTCACCAGCATAAGATTTGAAGCTTCCTGATAAGTGCCAGATACTTTAGATCTGTGTTCATTCATTGTCTCTGGATGACTCAAGCACTGGCGAATTCCTTGCAGGCAGTAGTGAGATTGGTCTCAGATTTACCTCTTCCTAAGTAGAAGCGGAGATGCTTTGAGTTCAGGCTGCAGCAAAGCTCACATCCAGAAAGAATTTTTTCTTTCTTTTTCTGGATAAATCCAGTGGCAAACTGTTCTTCCATCCTGGGAAGATTGTGAAGCAGTCATTGCTTCTCAGCCTTCCTAGAACTCCTCCTCTATGCTTGGGCACAAGCTCCAGCCTGTGAAAAACGATTTAGACTAACAGGACCATAAGCCACTCGGGATCAGCAGAAATAGGGACCATGAGTCTGACAAGAGCTGGCAAATGCCACACTCCTCTGTTCTCACACTCCTCTCTGCCTGCTCTGGAGAAGGCTGAATTGTGAGCTCTACTCTTTCTGCAAGTGGAAGATTAATGCTTTTTGAATCTAACTGAGAGAAAGGCAAGCGGCTGCAACTTAAAGCTGTCCCTTTGTGTGAGAGTGGTGGTCCTTTCAAGTAAATATTTTTACCTCTCTAGGCTGGATAACAGATTGTGGCTCTTTGGTTTCTATTTTTGCTTATCTCATCTAAAGTGAATTGTAAGCAGGCTGGCTGTTCTTGTTGCCTGCCAGCACAAGCCAGCCAATCTAGTGCAAAATCTGATTATAAGTCTTTTATTTTCAACTCGCTTAAACTCTAGTACTGTCCAGATCTGCCAGAAATGCTGCTCTGTCTCTAGAGGGGATTGATCTTTCCTGCCTGGAGAATACCTTTATCCCCATTCCACTCTTTTTTTTTTTTTTTTTTTTTGCAGTGTATGTATGTGCACATATAAGGGAGGGATGGGAGGGAGGAACAGCTCCCCTAAGAGACAAACATCCATTTCTCTCCCTAAGCTGGAAACCTATTTAAATCTGCTTGATGGGAATCAGCCCTTCAGCTGATTCCCAACACATACACAAGGTAGGGTGAGCTGCTCTGCCGAGTTTTTAAAGAGCCCATACAGCCTGTTACACAGGGTTTGACATTTCCAGTGCAGGACCCAGCTTACAGCTGTTTGTGCCAGGTTACCCTGATTCACACTGGAAAAGTCAATACTGGTTGTCTGCATCACATGGGTATTTTTCTTGCCTGGCAAAAATATCAACCAAAGGGTTTAGTAATTTCAGAAATTAAATTTAGGAAGGGTATATTGGTTTTCAATGGAAAAAAACCCCAAACTTTTTATGGAGAAAATTTATTTTGAAATTGAGCAAAGGAGGCCTTTGTCAGATGCTTTTTCATGCCCCAAAGAAAATCTACTCTCATTTGCCCAAATTTTAGGACACTTCAAATCCCAGTTTATGGAGAGACTTGCTACTGCTTAAGGGTTAAGGTTGTCCCAGAGCAAGCTTTTGACTCTCACAGTTACAGTCCTGTTTGTGCATCATTCCCACAGTTCAAATAAGGCTCTCCAGCCCCTCTCAGCTCCTGGCCTGGGCACGCACTCTCAGTACAAAGCCACTACACATGGTGCAGCCCAGGATTATATGATGGAGACAGAATTTCCCAATAATGGTTGTTTCCAGCTGCCACATGCTGAGCTGGACCCAAGCAACAAATGGAGAGCAGGGACACTTTGCTGCACTTTCAGTGACCTCTCTGTTGGCAGCTAGGCAATGTGAAGGAAGAAACTGCCTGATTCAGAGGCAAGCAGTGCAAGAGACAGATCTGAGGCCTTCCTGTGGAAAACCAGCAGGCTGAACTGGAAGTAGGAGCATGTAGGGTGAAAACTGGGACTTGCAGAGACTCAGGATTGGCAGGACAGGAATACTGTTGTGAAGCCATTAGAGAAAATGACAATTGGCAGAGACGGAAGATCCAGAAGAATATTGGGGTTGTAGGCTGAAGAGGTGAATGCAATATGGGGGGGAAAAAACTGCTCAAGAAACTGAGGCACAAGAAAAGGAAACTGATAGAGAAGTTGTTATGGAGAGGGGAGATATTCTGAGAATGCAGTCCCTGGAAAGACACTGAGCCTGGAAACCAGTGGATGTGGGTGGCGTTGGCAAGTGGACATAGTGAGTAGTCCCAGATGAGAGAGAGCCAGGACAAAGCGTCAGGAGGGAATTCAGAAAAATTGGGCAAGGAGATGTGGAATAAAAGCTTGGCTTGGCTTGGAGTTTGAATACAAGGGTTTGTTTTTAATGAGTGTTGGGGAATGAAAACAATAAGGCAACAATTGCAACAAAACAAAAAGTAGCCAAATTGTCATCTACTTGTCAAAGACCTGTAAGTGTACACTCTGAGAAGACAAGAAGAAGCCCAGGACATGAGCAGCTGCCTTGTTTGGACACAGGATCCACCCTTGCACTACTTGCATGCTGAACTGGCCTCTGCCAGAGGGGACCACGCCATGCCCACTCAACCGGCTCTAGCAGCGATGTGGGAACCCATGGTGGGTAGGTTTGTTGACTGTGGGCATTCCTGGAAGCAACACTGCAGGCAGGGCAAGTCAAGAATGTCACATGCTGTGTGTGCATCTTTTCCAGGGTAGACCCTCTAGATTTTCTAATGCGATTTTCACTTGCTCTCTGCTTGCCACCACTTGGTGCTCAGGCTGTTGGCTGCGTTCCAGCTCCAGACAACAGGAGCAGAAGTTCTGGCTATCTCAAGTAACAATATGGCTTTTAATGATTTTAAACTATCAATTATATTAATTATGGCAAGAAAAAAATGGTGAAATCTGCTGTAGATGAAATGTATTCTAGTATTCATCAAATGAATAGCAGATAATGATTTTTGTACCTAGCGCAGCTTTCTTGAATAGATCCTTGCACTTATTTTGGAAATAGCTCCTGATCTTCCTCCTCTGACCAAGGTATACGGGCATAACTGTGAGTGTTCAGGGTAGGTTGAGCCTCTTACTTGGGGTTGTGTTTAATGAAAACCCCAGCTGTCTCCAGGTTTCTGTGTGCAGAAGGTTGTAATGCTGCACAGATGGCACACAGGCCCATGCATGGCACTGGTCTTCATTTCTCTCTGCAGCAACATCGTTTGGGTGGAGCCAATCTACTGGCACTTAAGATCAACCAGGTTCCATCAGCATTTGGCAGTCTATGTGGCATTTTCTATGTGATGACCAAATATGTTTAATAAGGCAGGTGTTAGCACAGACCACTGTAGGAATCACGCCCTGGAGCTCCGGGGGTGGTTTCATTGCACACAGCCCACTGAAAATGTTTACCACAGAGTAACACCTCATTGCCATTGATACTCTTTGAGAAAGGATGATTGAAGGCTTCATCCGTGGACTGATCTAACCCTGGTAAGATGATACCAGTGGTTACTCTGAGCTGAAGTCAGCTGCATTTCTTTCATTCTCTTGACAATCCTTTTTAACAGAGTGATTGGGATGGTGTTGGTGTTTTGTTCCAGCTGGAAATCGGGCAGTGTCCCTCATGAGACCTTACCAGGGCATGCTGTGGATGGCACCTGTGCTGCCAGGAGAGCTGGCTCCAGGCATTGGTGGCTGCAGCTCAGGAGAGTGCTGAGCAGTGCTGTGGAAGTGGCACCTTTGTCTTCAGTAGCTTTTTACCATATCATGGGCATCCAGCCCTGCAGCATCAGATGGGTGTGGGGATGAACAGATATGGATAACCCTTCTTTTCCAGTTTCTGTAGCAGTTACAGCATTACATTGTAAAACCTACATACTAAACTAGATTAAAAATATCCCCTAATTTCAGTTTGTGATTTTTATGATTTTTTTCCTGGTAATAGCCAATGCTGTATATTACTTTGTATGTTCAAAGCAGTTTCTGCATTCTCAGCTATAGTTATCTTCAGCATGTCTACAAATCAAATCCTAGGTTATGAAGTCAGCACCCAAAACAAAGGATATGAGACTGAGGAGTAGCACAATAAGAACTCGCCTGCTGCAACCTTGCAGAAGCAGACTCCATTTCCCCAGTGACAGAGTTCTGCTACCGTAATTGTAAAGCAATCTTATTTCTTCATGCAGTCGCCTGTGGCATCATTCACCATTCATTTTCCATCTTCTGCAACATTGGGAACAAGGGTCTGGCAGATAACAGATACTTTTGGTTCAGAAATTGTGTCATACCCACACCAGGCCCAAAAAAAAAGAATGCAGTGTTGTAAGTGAAAACTATGCTAAAAGTTAGAATTACAAAATTAGCTTTATCAAGTTTTGGTGGTTGATTGTGTAATATTAATACTGTTGGAATGTAATTTTTTTTTTCTGAATACAGATCCATTTATGTGTTCTACCTGCTTGGTAGCTCACAGTCTTCTCACAGAAGGTGCTGAGAAAAAAAAATTATAGGAACTAAGAAAAACAGGGAAGTTAATTTTAACTAGTCCATGCAGGCAGATGGAACATGCTGGCATTACCATTTCACTGCCATTTAGAATGAGAAAGGCCAACTGAAAGGGTTCAAGGACATTTTTGTAGACAAAATCCTGGAAGCAATTATGTTGGGATAAGCATAGGACTACACATATGCTGTTTTATAAGAAACATTATAGTCCCTCTATAAAAGGCTTCTGCACCAGAAAATATGATTTGGTTTTATAAAAAATATCTGGAAAGTAGGCAAAGTAAATTATTGACTTTTCTTCAACTTAATGATTCTTATGTAGCTCTGGATATTAATAATAATAAGCTTGCAGCAAATAATGTGGTAGTTTCTACCACTGAACAGAACAGAGAAAGAGAGAGAGAGGGAGGTGGGACTATCTGGTTCCAGGTTGTTTATGCTGTACATGTGTCAGCACTTTGTGTGCAGTCATGGTGTGCAGGTGGCCTTTAGTATATTCTATGTAAGGTACTGTCTTAAGGAGTTCCAGCTTTTTGCCCACTGATCAAGTGGGAGCTCAGAACCAATCTTCTCTCTGGAGCACTCTCCAGACACAGCATCAGAGCTGCAGTGTTACTAAATACACAAATAAAATGCAAAAATATTGAGGGAAAACTTGTGGACCAAGTATGCTGCTTACTAAACCTGTTTTTCTTTCTAGACACACTAAAGGATGATGAAAAGGATCTTCCATTAAAAAAACAAAACAACTCAGTCTGTTTGTGATATGTAATGTTATTTCCTTGCAGAATCAGGTTGGCAATGTCTCTTTAATGCTCAGCACTGTGAACTTAAAAGAAATCTCATTATCAGCCTTTCTAGCCTTAAGCACTTCATCAAGTATTCCATGACTGCTGGCTTGCAGATGCTGCAGTTAAGGTGCTGGGCGGTGGGGTTTTGTTTGTGTTCCCTTAGGTCTTTTTCTTGTTTTTGTATGTGGCTATAAATATCTTACTCCTGAGAAAAGACATGAAAGTACTTACATAGACATTAATTAGACACCATATGATTTTTTTTTCTCAAATTCTGGAGTCATAAAGCATAACTTTTAATTACCCATTTTTGTTTGGGGAATAGTAGTTTTTTCCTCAGGCATGTATCAAGATGATCAGAAACATGTATAATTTCTTCTCCAGAATTCTTGATTTCCCCTGGCCAACTTTTAATAAATAAGAAAACATTTATGCCTGAATCAAAGAGTTATGCACCCCTGAGTAAAAGTTCCAGTTCTTCTGTTGTGGGTCTCAGCACAGTGCATCTATCATGTATTGTTCACTGAGATCCTTGAGATAGAGATCAAAAGTGAGAATAGTTCATTTCAGTTAATTTCTTAATATCTGAATTAAAGGCAGAAAACTTAATTCCAATGTAGTCCTATACAACCAGCTATGTAAGTAACTTTTTAAATCTTTCCTGCCCCAAAATAGTTGGTAAATGAAAGCATATCACCTAGTTTAGACTACATCCAGAGAACATTACATGCTTATGCTGTATATCCAAGCATGGAGGAGAAGACTCCTTTTTCCAAGATCCAAGCATGCGAGTTTCGGCTGACTGGTGTGGTATTCTGGGGAGGTAGCTTTCATTGTAGTAGAAGCTCGTAATGATCCACTGGTGTCAGAAACAGCTACAAATTGCTGAGACAGGGCTTTCAGACAGATGATCCATTGAAGCCATGATTCACTGTTTGCAGTACTTCAGGCTTCAGAACTTCTTCTTGCAGTTCCACTCCCATCAGCCTGCAGGAAACAAATGCAGGGCACAGGACTGTGCGTAAGGACTGCACTCACAGCTGCAGAGC
Source organism: Motacilla alba alba (assembly GCF_015832195.1). Taxonomy (NCBI): domain Eukaryota; kingdom Metazoa; phylum Chordata; class Aves; order Passeriformes; family Motacillidae; genus Motacilla; species Motacilla alba. Next base: position 15,577,624 of record NC_052017.1, on the reverse strand, counting down.
CTCCACTGTGCTGAAGCTTTTGAAATAGCTCTGCAGAGGAGGATTTTGCAGAGACATCTGAAGGTATCCTAAAGACTTCTAGCCTTTGATGTGCTTGGGTTAACCCAATTCAGATTCTCAGTACATACAAAATATTAAGAGATCTTTTAATGTTTAGTTTCTTTTCTTCCCTTTTTTTTTTCCTCTGCTTGTTTTTTTTTTTTTTCCTTTCTGCTTAGTTTCTAAAGAGTCAAGGCTTAGATGTCTATGTCTCTCCAATAATTATTGGATTTGTTACCAAGTTTGAATTAGAATTGGCTCAGGTCTCAAACATATTTGAATTTACTCAGAAGTGAGTTTAATTTTGTGAAAACAGGCAACTGAGAGAAGAAAGAAATCGAAATTGGTGACTCCACGCTGAAAAACTACAAGAGCTCAGGTCTTATTAGCTGTCAGGGAATCTGTTCAGGGGAGAGAGCAATGTCAGCACCCAAACCATTATAAAAGCTTCCATCAAAATTCTGTATGGTAGAAAATGGGGGAATCACAGTACAGACACTTGGTAGAGAGTGTTGTACCATTGCCATTTCTTTGTCCAGTGTGAATGCAGGGGTGAGCCATTACTTATGACTTGTGCCCTCCTTTCCTTTCCACCTTGTGCTGTCCCAATGTCCCCCAAGCTGTATCCCTGAAATTTAATTTCTGCCTCCCAACTAACACAACAGAAGTTTGTGAACTCAGATTTGAATTTTGTGTATTTGCCATCCAAACCAGCATTTCAACTACCCCCTGCCTGCTCTGCCAAATACACGCTGTAAGAAAGCTCTCCTGTGGTCATATGCTATTTGCTATTTTAATTTGATTGCAGATGTTCCTGCACTCCCCTAAGGCTGGCTACGTCTCTTTCACACTTGGCTTTCATTTGCTTTTCCAGCCTGTATTCATATCAGGAAGACATTTGTCTGAATCAGTGGCACACCCATCCTATGACTGTAAATTGGCATTCTCACTAGTTCTTAGCTTAAATTAAAAGTTCTCTGTTTCTCATAGATATTCTAAACATGCTTTTCTAAGCTTTACATCTTTATAGAAATATAGCTCTGGATTGTGATGAATGGTTTTCGGGGTCCTTAGCACATAATGATCTGGCTGTCATAAAACCTGAAAGAAGAGTATTTATAGCAATATTTTGAAGTTAGAAATTACTACTGTCAACAATCACAGATTACTTACTAAAGACTATGGTTTAATCTGAAGGAACAGGTGCCTCTTGGCAGTGAATGTCATACAAATGTCTGTTTTAAACTCCTTTAGTGATCAGAGAATAAACCACTAGGCTCAGAGAGAGGGTGGTCACTCAGTACACACCCTGTTTTTCCTCTAATTTTGCAAATGATGTGAGAGCAGATCTAGAATGCTGGAGATGTATGATGAATACATGGATGATTGTGGAAGTGCTGGCTACTTGGGTCACAGATGTCTGTCTTTGGGAAAGGCCAACATTTAAAGCCATATTAAAGGCATCTCATTGAGTATTTGAATTTCCAAGGCATTGAGGAATATGTCCTACCTGTGACGAAAGAGCAAGAGCACCCCTGACCAAGTGGTTATTTTCAGATGCAGAATCATATTTTTATGGAAGAAAAGAGCCAGTCACCCATTTCCCAATTTATTATTTTTTTAAATATGGCTATACCTTGAAAGTCCAACTCTTCCATGACTGAAACTGAGCTTGATCCATGCTTTCTGTGACTCTCAAAACTGTGCTATTCTAAATGCTCTGCTAGTGCTCCTGTGAGATTCTGTCAGCTAATCCCTGTCAGCAAAGAAAATTACCTCTATCTTATCCTATGGCACATGTGTTGATCACTGACTGTGGGTACAGTGGCCACAAACCCTCTGATCACTTTCTTCCACCCAGCATCTCTTTTGCTACATTCCTGTCTTGCACCAGCTGTGCTATTTCACCCTCTCTGGCTTGTCATCCCAACCTTCTTCCCTTGCCCCATGCTCTCTGTCTAGGCACCTCTCCCTCTCTAGCCTGTTCCTTCCTTGGGTGATTATTTCTTCTGGGTTTCCCCAAAGCAGCAACAGGGTCCAAAGTAGTAAATGAGAAACTTGCTGAGGAAAACCACCTCAGTCAGCCCCAGACTAGCACAGAATCACTGAAGGCAGGATCTTTGAAACACCAACCTATGAAACTCTATCAAGACCAAACTGATCTTGCTAAGGCTTATAATTCATCCAGGCTGAGTTGGATTTCCAGGGTGGCTAAAGCACTCCTGCCAAATTTAATGCTTTTCCTCCAAAGTATGGGGCCTTTGGGACTGTCTAAAAGATGAGGTTGCCATTCTTGTCAATGTGAGGGAAACATACTTGTTGAAGAGCAAAAGCATTTTGGCTGAAATTTTTATATACAGTCTGAGACAATTCTTGGTACAAGCACACATGCATCACACGTATCCAGCCTTAGGCAGACACCTGCCATGGAAAATGTGAGCCCTGGTGGCTGAAGACTGACAATAGCATCAGGAATGGAAAATGTGGTCTAATAGCAGGAACTATCAGGCAGCATTCAACAGGTGAGTTTTCCCAATGCCACCCTAAATTATCCCACTACTGCAAAGCTTTTAAAAGATTCAATGAAGTTATTTGTTCTTTACAGTAATTTTCCTCTTTAAAACCTTTGGCATGCTCTTGTTCATATAAAATAACGATTTACGGAAATAGAGGAAGTTGAAATCCCACCCATCCTTTTCTCTCCTGGTTTATTTATTTTCCATGTGAGATTAATGAGTTTCCTGCAACAGGGCTAGATCTGCTCACACATTGTGCAGATAAGTTAATATTTATTTCCTTTTCCAAAGGCGAGCAGACACTTGCGTGTTCCCTGGTTTTTAAAAGCGGACAGTATGTCAAACAACACTTGACATCAACCATCCTAAATTATAAAATGCCAGCTTTTACATTGCTGACTGTAGTTAAACAGACTGGTAAATCAGGGTGAGCTGTACTGCTGGATGCTAACGTGGAAGCTTAATTTAACTGGCTTCATTTTTTTAATCAGCAGATAGTTTGGAAAGAGCACATCTGCCTATTTAAGGGATTTTCTTTAGTTTAGCGCCTGTCTGGTGTCAGGCTCCACTGCTGTGTGCAGTGAAGCTCACAGAAGTGGTTTCCTATGGATTTCTCTTCCACATTCCCTTACCTTCCCAGTTCCTTCCTGCACCCCAGTGCCATTGCTCCTTCCTGCGATGTCTCCAGGTGCCGGGGCAGACTGGAGGCATCCTGGTGCAGCTACACTCGACGGAGCCCCCCCTCGAGTGGGTGCTGTTCCCTTAGCCCAGCTGGGGAGGCCTGGCATTCATCTCTTCCAGACACAGCTGCCAGTTTTCACTTTTGGACTTTCTCTGTCACACGCCAGGAAGTGGACAAGTGGCAGCAGGCAGGAGGAAGGCTGGGGAGACGTGATGGGCAGATGGTGTGAACATACGTGCAACATTTCCTGGGGAAACTAGGATAAAAGGAGCTCCTTATTGCCAGGGCATTGTGTAAAAGAGATGAGAAATGCTGTGTGTGACTTGGTTCAAGAGGCAAAGGATATTTGTACTGTTATTTAATTTCTCTTCCAGGGTCATCTTCAGTGCGCCACTTACAGCTCCTTCCTCTCTCTCTCTAGTCAAGTCATCCCTAACAGCTAAGGAGAAAAGTAACCATTCTCTTCCTGTATGATTTTAAATTTTCTGTTTTAAAAGTTAAGCTGGACAAGTAATTTGAAAAAGTTACAGCTGTCTTAGGCCCCTGAGTTTCTAACTCCGTGCTGCTGGAAGTGTGAATCGGGGCAGTGCAGCAGCAGTTGGTGGAGCTGCGCCAGGGTAAACAAGGGGAACTATTCCAACCATGTGTGCAAACTCCACCAGAGATTTACTCACCTTCTGAAACCAAAGAGCTGAAAGTTCATTCCAATTTCACTTATCTGCCAAGGCTGAAGTTCAGTAATTCATATTTTTAGATTAATAAATAATGAAACAGCTATACCAGAGCAGGGAAGGCTTTGATTAAGCATTTTATAGCAAGTAAAAGAAAAACATTGAATCTTGTGCTCAGGAGCTGGCAGCTACAGGAAGCAGGAATGCCTTGGTTCAAACATGTCTGTATTAAAAAAAAAAAAAAAAAGGAACGGAAAAAGAAACCTGGGGAGGTTCTTTCCTATGACTTTACAGGCAGCACAATAAGCCTGGCACTTCAATAAGGGAACTGTCATAGATACAGTTTTCATTGTCTGCGCTCCCACTGCCACAGATGAAGAATAAGAGAGCCTCTGACTCACAGCACCGGAGCAACACGTCCCTTATCTGACACCCCAGTCTCAGCTAGAATGAATTTTTCAAGACGCATGCTAACTGCAATTGAGAATTTCGGAGCAAGTAACAGGCAGGCAGTGTAAACCTTGTACTTCAGAAGCCTGTGTTTGAAAAGCAGACCTGCTGTTCTGAGTAGTATGAGCACTAAGTGTTGCATTAAATACCCTCACAGAGAGCATTCTGCATATTCCAAGGGTTCCCTGGATCCCTTCTACTCCATTAGAGGCAGTGGCAGTTTTGGAGCTCACACTTTGTACCCCTCTCCCTCAGAAGGAGGCCTCCTCCCTCAGAAACAACAGGCATGATGAAATCAGAACAGGACAACTCATTTCCCACTCACTGTTTTTAAAAGAAAATAAAGCATAAATGATTGCAGAAGTTCAAAGAGAGGACTGTAAAGTCTTTCAGAATTACCCTGAGGCTCCCAGGAAGAATAAGGTCTGACAGGGTTCGTAGTTTTATGTAGTCAGGCAGGAACTAAAAAAGATGAAAGTCTGTCATGCCTCCTTTTCTCTTGTCCATACTCATCAGTGGCACATGAATGAGACCGAACGGAGCAGCTCAAGAATGTTGCTGCCATAGAGGTACAGGTTGGGAGAGGATTTCTCATTGAGAAAGTAAGTCTTTTTTTGCAAGAAATACACCATCCAAATCCCAGAGATACAGCAGTGCTCCGTAAAGGAGGTTTTAAGTATTTTCCCCATAACAAGCCATTTAGTTTTTTCCTCCTTAATTATGGTTTTTTGGAGATAAGTTCTCAGGCATTTTATTTTTAAGATTTGAGGGTTGCAAATGAAGATCTATGTGAAAATAGAAATAGAAAATATATTTGCTCATTTTACATCTGGCCTCAGCCTTTGTTTTTAGTAACCTGAACATTTTCATTAACTGTTCTTGAAATGGTTACGGTGGGCTGTGAGCAAAGTGCACAAGCAACAGGGGGGGGTTGCGGTCAGTGAAAGATGAACTCAGGTCAGGAGTTGGTGAACTCTGGTTGCTGAAGACTTTATATATTCTTATGGGACTAGTTCCCATACCTCTTTTGCCTTGAGATTACACTCAGTTAAATTTCTAATTTATGGGCTACAGAATGGCTCCATTACATTTCCTCTCTTCCTAGCCACGTCACTCTTGGACTTGCACTGATGTAGTTTCAAAAAGAGATGGACTTTGTTCCCTTCCCACCTAATTTTGTAGTCTACTGACTTACAGTCATTGGAACAGTTGACTTAGTTTTTTTCAGTTGAGAAGGAAGTGGTGGCTTGTATCCAGAGCAAGAGCCCCAGCACCTAGGCTGTTACACAAACCTGTGTGGGTTGAAATGAAGGTTTTATCTTATGGTCACTATGCAAAAGTATTCCGAAGGGTATATGATGGGATTATTGTGGTGTGGAGACTGGCAGGTTTATAGCTATAAAACATTGGCAAGGAAGTGCTAAAGGAGGACTTCAGTGTGAAATGTGAAATTGATTTGGCATTCCCTGTGAACTTAGATTCCCCTAGCTATGTTCTATACTAACTGTCATAGACTTGTACCACAGGAACAGAAAAAGTAAAAATAAAGTTAAAGGAGGAAACAGTGGAAGTTGAAAGAATACTAGAAATGCTCAGAAGTGACCAGGAGAAGAGAAAAGAAAAAAAACCCTCTTCCTTTAAATTGGTGCTTCTTTAGAGATGCTGCTTTAGAAGTAAAATGCTTTTAACAGAAATTTGCTAATTGCCAATATCCCTTAAAGGTCTTTTCCACTAGCTTCAAAGTTAAAAAGTAAATTAAAGACTCATTCTTGTCATGAGCTGACATTTATCTTGAGTTCATTTGACATGAACAGGCAGGAGCTCCATCAAATGCTATTCCAGTGTGGCTACACATGAGCAACAAGAGCTTTCATAACCAGCCAGGAAACATGGGCAGTCCTGACATGTCACTGAAGCCAATTTTTGTTCTGTTCAGACCCACATTCCCCTGCTTCCCTGGAAAGGAGTAGGACATGACACCATACCTACCACTGGAAGACACATCCCCCTCTCTCTATCCATCTCTATCTGTTCCCAAATGGTTGCATTCATAATCAAAACATTATTCATCAGAAGTTGGCCACATCCTCAAAACACCAAACTTCTCACTTATAAAAAAGGAAATGAAATACAGGTGTAATTTCCCTTTTTAAAAAAGAAAACAAAGACTTACCCAAAGCAGGATCTAGCTGGGGCTCAGCTAGCCCAGGTTCCTGTCCTGCTAAGCCCTTTCCCAGGTTCCTGTACTGCCACACATTTTGCTCCTGGTGCAGTGTACAGTTGCAGGCTCTACACATCACTGAACAAAATGTGCTGGGCAGCTTTTGCCAGCAGGGAGTGTGATTCATGTGCTTAGAAACAGAAAGAAATATTTCCCTCTCCTAACTACTGTAATAGATTTTCCTGAAATAAGCAACAAAGAGAAGATAAGCTCTGCAGATGTTATGAGCAAATATTGACCACTTCCTCTTTGAATTCCCATTGTCATTTCGCCCAAGTGCTGCTTTCTTGCTTCTGGTGGCAATCATGCACCTTAGCCACAAGGTATCAGACAGGAAAGCACCCACCTCAAGAGTCACGTCTTCACCAGCAGTGCTTCAGTTCATTCTGCAGTAGGACACAACGAGATCTGACACCACAAGAAATGAGGCCTTGGGACATGGGATACCTTTGGTCCTGTGGCAGGGAATCCGTGTGCTGCAGCTGGGAGCTAAGGGAGCTGCCTGGTGTCGAAGCGTGCCCAGCCCCTTTCTGCTGAGCAGTCCACTCTGTTACCTGATACACCCCACACTGCTGATCAACACACCAGAAGAGCCATCCAGTTTTGCAGAAGAGATACAGCAGAGGTGGAAGTTTGTGGCTTAGCTGCAAACATCTGTAAAGGTGTTTCACAAGTGTAAGATACAACTGGACGGGTCAGTGACAACAGGACGAGGACGTGGTACTATTTGCCAGTTGCCTTGGGAAGAAAGTTTGTGTCTGTATGTGCTACTGTGGGTCACATGCAATATGAAGGAAGAGCTTTCTGGCAAGTGAACAATGGTTTGCAGTTTACATCTCCCCAAAGGAGAGCAGTGCTAAGTATTGTGTGAACATCAATTTTTCTGTGGCAAAGAAGCCACAGCACTAAGGGATCGAGGCTAGCACTAGAACACCTCGGAAACCCTCCTTCCCCCTGGAGCTGTGCTGCCTGTAGGCTTGCTGCCTGCAAGAAGGCTCCTGTACAAACCCTCAAGAGGTTTTGAGAGCAACCATGTGGAACCATGAACTCACCATCTTGGTAGCCAGAGGACAGATGCAGCAAGTCTGGAATATCCTGTGCAAGTTGGGATATGCACGTGAGTCCAGAATGACTGTTTCTGTGCTGTGGCCCTTTGCCCACGAGTTCCAGTCCTCTGGTGTGAACCCCCAAAGGAGCTTGTAGCCAAATCTGTAGTGTAGGCACCACTAATACAGTATTTCTGAACTGGCTCAGTGTTGTGTTTACCTTCTGATGATCTGCTCCTGTTCTCGCTGACTCGAACCTGCAGGTTGTGTTCTTGCAGCCATTCTCAAAGCCACTGCTGTGTAACTTCCCAGGAGAGGAAGAGTGAGATGATGATGGTTTTGGGAGCAGCTCTGGGGATAGTCTCCAGATAGTTCTCTCTCCAATCCATGCAGATTACTGCATTGCATCTCTGGCTTAAGGATTTGAGGGATGCTGTCCTTGAGGATGTCACTAAAGATGACTCTAAGTTAGCTGAGCTATCCTCTTTATTTGTTAGTAGGAAAAATAACAAAAGAAGACAAGATAGAACAGGTAGAAAAATCTCGAATGAAAAGAAATCCCAGACCTACAGAAAAAGACCATCTGTTGAGCAATACAAGATACTGCAGTCAGGCTGTCTGCAGTGTCTGATTTGAATCCCGCTTTTCCACTGTCATCAGTCAGCTGGAGGAATGAAACAGCTAGTGACCAAAGCAAGGACCAGATTGTGAAAGGATTTTAGGTGCCTTCATATGCAGCTAGACACCCATCAGGACTTTGCAAGTCTCTGTGCAGTAGAAACCAATTTCACTGAGCTGCTGAACACCTTTAGGATCGTGGACAAGAGTGATCCTAAAGCCATATGCAGGAACTGAATTGTAAAAGATTAACATTTAACATGAGTGTTCCCTGATCCCAGAAACAGCAAGGAAAGTGCCAAATCAGGAAGGCCAGAGAAATCCCAGATGGCAAAGGAATCTGCAGGGTGCAGAGGGAAGTTCTGCTGCTCTGCCAAGCAGGAGCAGTTTGCTGCTCTGCCCTCATATTTATCTCAAACTCACCATTTGCTTGTTATAAACACTGTTAGTCAAATGTGTCATTCAGGAGAGAAGAATGTGATCTACTTGCAGTAAGAATTTGTCACTTGAGAGGTGTCTGAATTCCTCCCTGGATTCATTTGCATGTTTTACCAGTCAATCAATGACAGTTCCGCCACGAGAATATTTCTCTTACTTCTTAACAGAACTTGTCACTGGCAAGTTACATCTTTAAGCCATCTTTTGTGTGTTTTAACACTGTAAGTGAAAAAGTAGTAATTTACTTCACAGTGTTCACTTTGAGTGACTTAAGCATCACAATAAAGGATTTACAAAATGCATGTTGTGTTTCATTGCCCGCAAAATCTGATTATTTTCCCCCTGGGAGCAGGGGATGGTGAACTGAGCGATGCTTTTGACAGCTGTATGTGCTGAATCGCTATTCGGAGGAGCCAGGTCTATCCATCGACTCTAGAGGGAAGCAAAGACAAACTGGCTTCCCAGTTAGCCCTCTCCCTTGGGTACCCGTGTTTAGGCGGGACGGACGCAAGCCCTGCTGCACTGCACGCTCTGTCCTTGCACTGCCCGTTCTGTCTAAAGGTCGCAGGAATTCTGCCCTCCCGGGAGTATCCTAAATTAAATTTCTTACGGCATGATGGGAGTGAGAAATTCCAAAAATGTAGACGGTCATAAAGGCGAGCTCCAGCAAAGGCTGCTGTGAAACGTTCCACGCTTATTTTCCCAAATCCAGGACCGCCCCCTCCTGGCGGTCCGGGCGACCTGCCCGGGCCGGGCCAGAGCGCAGAGACAGCGCCGGGGCATTTCCGCCTGCCCGGCATGGAGCGAACGCTGAGACCTCCCTGGCGAGCACAGAATCTCCATGGCTCACCTTAGAGACATTCCGGGTTTTAGAATTGAATGCCTGAGGCGGCAGAAACACAGCGCGAGTGACAAAATGAATTGTTCAATCTGCCTGCTTGGTAGCAGATAAACGGCAAATCAGATTTTATCTCTTCTTAGTGAAGTGGAAATTATAGGGATGAACAAACTCCTAAAAATAACAGAATAGCTAAAAGCTCTGCTTTCTCTAGAGCAAATGTAGCCCTTTGGGAAACTGCAACAAATACCATCTGTGTTTCCAAAACTCCAAAGTTAATTTGTTGCAGACATCTCCGTATTTACTGAAAATGGACATATTTTGTGTGGCAGAACAACATCTTGCAGTGATGAAAAATAACTCCCCTCCAATTAACTCCAAAGGGGGGGTTTACCTGAAAAAGCTCAGTTTAAAAGATCACTTTGTTTGAATCAGCCATTAAACCTATCTGTTGGGGTTTTTAAAGTTGGTTTCATGCACATATTGACAGCTGCTCACAGAGGAAGCTGAGAGGGGAAACTGTGAAGGAGTTGTGACATTTATGACAGATATCTCTTTCTGATTATCAGACAAGAAGTGTAACTTACAAATAGCTAACACCTTGGTGACGTTTCTTCAGAATGGACAACTCTACAGGCTTTCCTGACAATCTGTTCTTTTCACTGTCCCTTTTAAACATTTCTGTTGCTTGTAGTTCATGTTCAGTATAAAGGATTATTTAAAAGATATGCTTTTGCATCAAAATGTTTAACAGGAATTTAAAAAGAATCCAGAGTGTAATTCTGAGATGATGTAAATGAGTATTTGCTTTAAAACAGCCTATCTGATGGGAAGCCAGGGGAACCCAGTACAGTACTTCAGCTGACAACAGCTAAGCATCTTTGTTTTAAACTATGGCTGGAATTGGGCCATGAAATACAGAATACAGATGGAAATGTGGATCTGAATTTCTCCAATGCTTGGTGAGCAGTTTGGGTCTGTTGCAAAGACAAGTTTGGAACTATATTTTAGTCTAGCTTTTTTGAAGCAAAGTGGGGCCCCAAATGTTACCCGGTGAAATTCAAAAAAGGGAAGCAGCACATGGGAAGCTGAGGCACTGTGGTGCTGTGATTTTATATTTGACTGAAAAGATTTAATATGTCTATTTTCTCTTGTAGTGCTTGGACTCTAAATGACTGAGAGCTCATCGAAGCATCAGCTGCTCCTGTGGCAGCAAAAATTCCCTTGAAGAGCTGTTACTTCACTTTATTTCCCATACAATAGGGTTATGAGAATGCAGAAAATGTGGAGTCATTTGGGCAAGCAATGATGCAAACACAAAGAAGCGAGCCCTGGAAGGCAGCGCCGTGGCAGAGGGGATGACAAAGCCAGGCACTGTCACTGCTGAGACGGGTTCAGTGCAGAAAAATGTTTCTGGAATGCATATGTGAGTCCTTGTCCCTGGCTCTTTGTCTGGGAGCTTACATTAATACTGCTGCAACAAAGATTCCCAATAAGCTGAAACAAAATAAAACATGCATTCATGGGAGCATCGCCATTCAAGAGCACAGATTTCCCAGTTAAAATGAAGGTCAGTCATATATTACATCTCAGATTCCCTCAGGAGTTCTCTCTCTTGCTCTGTTTTGGCAGTTTAAGACCCCTTTGATATTTGAGCAAGGCCTTTCCCTTTGCACATCTGATCTTGATTACAGTTTATGGCTATGGTAATTCGTTACCTCCCCAAGGCAGTGATTCTGAGAAGGACAGCGAGTACAGCATGATTGTTTAGGAGAGAGGCACACTGCACAGTGTTCTCGCCATTTCTCCATTTTATAGCTGTGTCTCTTCCCCACAGATTGCCCTTGCACACAGCAACACCATGAGCTCCTCCCACGGGAATGCCCCACATCCATCAGAGAAATCACTGTGTCTGGAGGCACAAAAAACTAGGTTGCATATTTACCCATCAAAACAGTGACCTCTGAGAATAAAGTTGTGTTTAGGATATATTTTTAGATGCTGTTTTGTGGTGAGCACAGACTAATAAGCACCAAAGTTTTTCTTCCAGCTGTAAATGTCCCAGGGGTTGCCCTCCCCACCTCTTTTTTTACAAAATGAGGAATGTTCTTACTTAGTTTCGGGAATGCAAGGCTGTAAAAAGGGGGGTATATTTCCTAATGGATCATCAATCAGCAGCCAAAAACACACTGAGGCTTTGCATGAAGGAATGGGATGAATGAAACTGAGGCTTGCACTGCTTTTCTGTGTATGCAAAAGGCAGAGGCAAATGTTCCAGCTGAAACTGTATTGACAGCATTTGAGATACGTGAAGGTGGCAGAACTTGATGCCTGTGTGTTTTTTCTTGTGGGTGGTATGAGGCATTTTGAGGTGATTACAATTGCACTAAGATTTTTCATCTCAGTTTATAACACACACTTCATTCTTTTATTGCTTTTACTTCTCTGGCTTGGTTCTACTGGCAGTTCCTTGTGTTCATTGAGGATTTTCAGTTTGCAATGTGAGAGGCTATTGAACATGCCTTTAGCACCATTAAAATACTCCTGGATAAAATATGCTCTTATAAACTTGGGGGATGATTACAAAATTATTTCATTGCCTTTCAGGCACTATAAATACCACCCTGTTAGTGAAGACAAATGATGGGTACATTTCTTTCATAAAGGTGACCACAAATATTGCACGGGGAAGTGCAGGCAGCTGGCAAGTTTGGCAAGTTTGATCCTGGTGCCTGGCAGAAACACAACAGGCAGAATTGCTAATGATATTTTATTTTTGTTTCTTGTATAATACATTTTTAAAATCTTAAATGTGTTTTTAAATAGGCCCATGTACATTTCAAATGGGACTTCAAAATTGCAGCAGGACTTCTCAGGGACGCACTGTATCTTGCCATGAAGATACCAAGAAAATGTGATGAACAAAGGATGTCCATAACATTTTCCCAGGAAGAAGGACATTTCCTAACTCATCATACATAAGCCTTTCATAAAAGTAATGCAAAACTTCCACAGAGGAGAAAAACAAAGCCCTAGCAGCTCTTGCTGTTCCAGTGACACACCAGCTTGCTTGAAGAGTCCTTTATAAGCCAAAACATAGACTTAGTCAACACTAAGAAAGGATCCCTCTCCTCTATTTCTTTAATTAGACTTCTAATATTAACGTGGAACATACAACTTGGGAAGAATATCACATCAAGGAAAAAAGCATTTATTGCATGCGTTTGTCCATTTTCACTGATATGAAAGGTGAAAGTGAAGGGGGCTCTCCAGTCTGAGCTGGCAGGGAGGCCCAGCACTGCACTGCCAGCAGCTGGGGGGTGCCCAGCCTCCCGCGGGAACACTGTGTTAGCAAAGCTCTCCTTCACTGTGCCACTCTCTCATAAATCAGCCTAATTACTCTAATGAGAGCTGCATCCCTCTGCTGCGAGCCCTGCTGGTTTACAGAGAGGGGGAAGTAAATAAAAAGGAACAATGTTGGCTGCTGCTGCAGGAGGGACACGGGGAGGGAGAACAATAGTCCTGAGTCTCCTCCCTGCCACCACCCCCTTGGGAGGGAAGAAAGAGATGGCTTCGTGCACGCCCCTGGAGTTATTCCAGATCGGGACTGAAATCAGACGCTGGGCTTGGCAGCAGCTGCTGAAGGAAAAAGCACATAAAACAGAGGGCAGAGGCACATTATTTTCCAGGCTCTCAGAGAATGTTGCTAAGGAAAGAAAAAGGATGGGATACAAGGCCTTGCAATGTCTGTCTGAGCAACCAACACACTATAAATACTCACCTGAGCCCTAACAGCAGCATCAAGTCTTTACACCTTTGGATTTTTGTTAGAGTAAAAGTGGATTTTACTTTTTGTCTCTTAAAAAGATGTATTTTGGTTCCTCTTCTTGCTTTGTATATAAGCCATTTTTTTGCAATTGCAGAAATTAGAAACTTGTTTTTATGTAATGAAATCTTAGATTATTTACTACATGAATCTGGGAGCTGAGGCTTTAAGCAAACCACAAAGATTTATTATAAAAATAGGAGAGCTGAAATTATGCACAGCCCTCCTCACTGTTGTCTGTATTTTTGTCATGCTTCCTCTATTGTCCCCTCTTTATGATGACTGAAACAAATCATTCAAGTCTAGATTGCATATTATGACACCCACAAAGCCTCCTTGCTATTGTTTGGGCCAAATTAAAAGCATTTGTCAAAAATAATTGTGGAATGGCATCAAAATTCATGTTCATTTTGCCAAGGATTCAATTATTTCTATTGTGATAATTTTTTCATGTTAGATACTAATTTATATGTTTTAACAAAAAAGATTGAAAAATTATACAATTCTGGCAGTTCTTCTGACATTCTCCTCTCAGAAAAATTCCTCTAGATGTTGTCAGTTGCTTATTCTCTCTTGATCTGAGTTAGTTTTATTAAAACGTCTTCGTCCTACCCGTTATACAGCATACTTACTTCAATCTTTAGCTTCAGCCTGATAAACTCTTCCATTTCTAAATCACATCTTCAGTCCTCAGAGAGATGTTATGATCATATTTTGGCCTTTCACTCCAAAGCAGGCTCTGCAAGTCCTACAAACCCCTTCTGTTCAGCCATCATCCCATCCACCTTCCCTGCATTCCAGGGAATAAATACATTGTGATGTTAGGAGATCCCTTGGAGCCTCTTTCAGCCCTGAAATTGCTTGTTCCTCTATGACTCCTGATTCTGGGAAGCATCATGTCAGGTTAATACTTCTTCTGGCAGAAGACAGGCCGCTGCTGTGCTGCTGCTGCATGCTCCCTCTGCCAGGAGTCAGCAGCCCTCCCTTCCCCTGCCATCCCATAGGGCTTCCAGCTTCCACTGGCCTGGAAGCTCCAGAATTCCATCTCCAAACCACACCTTGTTCCCTGACACCTGCAGATCACATTGAGGCTGGATTAAAAGGGCCTTCCCTGACAGTTCTGACAGCCCATAATGACTGTGGAAAGCTGGGTGTAGTTGGTAAAGGTACTAAGAGAGGAATTTAAATACACACGTACAGAAAGCCAGTTATGTCCTACAGCCACAGATTATGGCTGTAGACCATCAATGCATCTGACTTGACTCAAGTATAACATGGTGTGAAATTTTCAATAGGTCTTTGACCATTACCACTGAAAAAGACACACATCAGGCCAAGCAGGAAGCATGAGATTGTTGTTAAATAATGAAAAAGATTTAGAATTGTTTATATTTGCATTTCTAAGCCTTTCTACTTGCTTTTGCGCTTTCAGCCTTTTCTTTACAAGAAACAGAAATGTAACTTCAGAGGGTAGGGGGAAGAAAGACAAAGAAAATGCTCTGCTTTCAGGAGCCAGGCCTCTGAGAAATGCATCCAGAATCCCGAATCTTAAAAACCACAGCAACAGCAAGCACAGCACAAAACCCACTAACTTTCAGTGAGTCTTGTGGCATAAAATCCTTGGGCACCTATTAAATTCTAATTAATATCTCAAAACTCATTCCAGAATTTTAAGATTATTTTTTGCTACCTTCTTAGCTCTTATACAGGCCACAGCACAAGAATCTGAAGTTTACATTTTGAAATCCAGTAACACTGCACAACTACTTTAGTTAGTTTAAGGGGATTTGTGCTCTTGCTAATGAGATAATTTTAACTACAAGTTACACCATAGCTTCTCAATGTAACAATCCCAGTGCAACAGAGGGAGCATCAAGTAGCTCAAGCAGCTATTATTTATTTAAAAGACACTTAGATGTGGCACTTAGGGACATGGTTGAGTCGTGGGCTTGGCAGTTCTGGGTTAACGGTTGGACTTGACCTTCTGGGAGGTTCTTTCCAATTTAAATGGTTCTAAGACTTTTGATACCTCTTTAAAACATTTGGCTGTGCTCTCCCACCACACAACCAGAGGCAGAAGTTATTTGAAACAAAGGCAAGTTCTGTGTAAGGCAATATGCAAATCCTAATTTAAATCTGCAGTCAAGTTACACTTCCCAATGTTTGGCTGCTTCTGACTTTGCCAACACCTGAAACTATAAAATATTTATCAGCTAATCAAAGTCATCTTAGTGTCTGAGAACCAAGCCTCACTCCAGCTACATCAGTGTGGGAACACATGTAGTAATACATGGCATAGTAAACCATGAAAAACACCTTGTACTTAAAATTGTCATAGGTTAAGTTTCATACCTATTGAAGGAAGAACATACTTACATAAGTAACATATAACATGTATATGTAATATACATGCAATATAAGTAAAAACATACACTGCTTTATTATGGTTATCTAAAATAAGAAAAGGAACTTTAGACTGAACAAGTCTGAGACCAAAAATCCATGTTTTGGACAAGCAGCACTTGAGGCCAAGAAACTGCACACAGGAGTGAAGGTACTGAAGTATAAAAGGTCTGCAATGACAAGCAAACACAACATTTTGTTGCTCCTCTTTTCCTTACAATAGCTGCTTGCTTTTAGAATTTGCATTATGAAAAATTTCTGACAAAAAAAAAAAGTAAAGCTTGCAAGGAGCAGCTTTAGCTGCCTCCTCTGTGGAACTAGCTTTTCTTGAAGCAAATTATCCCATTTATTATAATTTAAAAGAATTTTTTTTTTTACTCAGACCAGTAATGATGTAGGAGGGAGCAAGAAAGAAAAAGAAGAAAAGAAAGAAAAGCCCCTTGCTACTCTTGGAGGCAACCCCATTTGATTCAGACCACGGCCAGCAGTTTGGTTCTTTTGCGCTTTTCCTTGTCTTTGATGGAGGCCAGTACCAGATACTGCCCTGCCCCAGGTTCTTTCTCTGCATTATCAGAAGTTTGCCCTTTCTTTGTCAGAAATGAAATGATGTGCTCTAATAAAACAGCGTCTGATCTGGAGGAACCACTCTGTCACCAAGACTTTGCTACGAGTAAATAAAAATGGAAACCTTTATGCAAACCAGCAGGACTTTAGCCAGCATGAAAATAACTGAGTTACTGTCCTTGTTCAAAAACTATTCGTGTTTGGTCACCCCAGACAGCAAGAAAACCAATTGTTGCCTAAAACATTGTAAAGGTCTGGGCAGACACTGTTGGTACCCAGAGACTTCACAGCATGCAGGCTTTTAATTGCCTCTCCTTCTTCTCTGCACACAAAGGTATCTGCA
Organism: Motacilla alba alba; assembly: GCF_015832195.1. Classification (NCBI taxonomy): domain Eukaryota; kingdom Metazoa; phylum Chordata; class Aves; order Passeriformes; family Motacillidae; genus Motacilla; species Motacilla alba. The sequence goes on along the minus strand of NC_052017.1, from coordinate 15,560,969 downwards.
ATGTTTATCTCTAGCACATCTTCATGGGGAATAGATTAGGTTGTAAAATAGAGCAGGACTGCAAAGAAAATTGCTGAATACATACAATGCCTTGACATAGCTTTTTCCAAGTAGCCTTATTGTGCCATACTCCACTCTATCTTAGCACATATTTATTAATTTGCAGTACAGATTGCACTCAGAGCTTTGAAGAAGACACAGCTGACCTATAACAGCTTCCTCAATGAGATCATTATCTGCAAGATCCAGCACTCTATTCCTTTTGCTCTAATTTCAAGTTATAATATTTTCTCAAACACAGAGCAAACATTTCTGAAACAAACTCACATCACTCTGAACACAGCCTTAATACAAATTAAATTACAGCGTGTTACAAAGACCTTTATCTGCAGAAGATTATATTATTTATACTCAATGACAAACAAAATAAACTTCTGTTATTTAATCTCCATAGCGTATCAGGGAAATTCCCATCCATCCACTGCTTTGACCTACATCCTTTTTTTAGGATGAAACTCAGATCAGGTGTCTGTTGTTTCTCTGGAATATAATATTATCATCCCATCCAATCATAACTTTTGGGGCACTGTCAAATTGAATGTAATTTCTTTATCATGCAAACAATTTTGCCAAGTGTGCCAGAACATGTCTGGACAATATCAAGATAGTGAAAGCATCTCTGACCCACCACATGTCAGAAGAGCAGAATGTTTCCGGTCAGCAGCTTGGGATAACTAAACACATGGTAAACAAGGAGCAAGGAAATAGAGGAAACAAAAGCTGTTGCAGGAGGAAGATGAGGATCATGCTACAAATGATGGCTTATGTGGAAGCAAAACTGTGAAGAGTACTGAAAAAACAGGGTACACAACCTCATGCAATGTGGTAACCTCATGTTTGTGTCCAACCTGCTCAAATTGTCTTTTCTAATGGCAGATAATACTGAAGTATTAGACAGCTTTCCACCAAGAACTCTATACTTACAAAAATGCTGAGTATATTTATATATACATTTTAATGTATATGTGAGTATACATACACACACACACACACACACATATATATATATATGATGTATGAATACTGCTGTCGAGTGCCACCTGTCCTAGGTTCTTAACTTGAACTCATACAGCCAACTTGTTTTCACTATAGAAGAGCCCCCTCCACCCAGATATCTAGAGTTCCTCCCCTGCTATACTACTTCAATCCATTAACCCAAAGCAATTGCCTCACAGCCGGCTGCTGTTATATGTGCTCTGCATGCTGTTATAGATGGACTAGAATTCAGACCTCCCACTACCTTTAAGCATCAAGGAGCCTCCATGCCTAAAAAACCCGGTGGTCTTACATGGACTAGTATAAGGTAATAAGCAGCCTGATAAAACAATAGGGTCTATAAAGAAAAGGTACCTGAAAAAGGCTAGGCTTTGAAAGGTAATTAATTAGCAACTACCATTAAAGGCTCTTTCTGTTCCTCTGCCCCACCTCCTACAGGTCCCAAAGCAGGGGCTTTATCGGAACCCAGGATGTCTCTCCGACATTCCTGGATGTTCCGGGCCCTGGCCAGGGGGGTCGGAGATCCGGGCATGCAGTCAAGGACCCCTGTGGCCCTGAGCCTGACCCATGGAACAATTTGCCAACCTTACATGAAGAATTAAAAGACACAAGTTTAAATAACACAGTAGTAATAATCATAGGGTGAAGGAAAAAGTTTTTAAGATTTTGTACGTGGGGGTTTTGGGCTCTGTACATGGGGGTCTGGAGTTTTGTACAGGGGGGTCTGGAGTTTTGTACAGGGGGGTCAGGAGCTCCAAGATGGAGGGATTTGGGTGTGCCCTGCCCTTCTTCTTTCTTCTTCCTAACCTCCATGTTCTGAGTGATGTTGGCACTCACAGATTGGTTTAGAGTAGAAAGTCACTGTCTAACATAAGTGATAGGTATTGGGACAAAACTGTAAATATCAAAGACGTAGATTATAGTACAAAAGACAACACCAGCCCCGTGGGAGGGCAGTGTGCCTCTGGCTGGCCTGCTGAGCAGACCTCGGCAGTTCAGGAGGAAAATATTTTAGGTAACATTCAATAAACAACCTTGAGACCAATGGCTGAAGACTCCCGAGTCTTTCTTCGACAGCTGGGTTGGGAAAAAAGACTTTTCCACCTTTTGGGGTCACCCTGACCTGGGGGAGACCCCACAGGGCTTGAAAAGAGCAGGTCTGGAAAGTGAAAGCGGCTGCTCAGGAGCTGGGATATCTTGTCATGCAGGGTCTATCTACGCAGAAAGGAGTAACGCATTTAAACATCGTCATCAAGCTGCATGCAATGTGGAGGAAGCAACAGCAAAAAAGTGTGCCTCTGATCAGTTACATATATCCCTACCCCCAACACACAGGTTGAGAATGCATAATCCTGTCTGTTTATGTCAAAACACCAAACAGGACATGAATCCCTGGGAACCAGTCCAAGTCAGAGCATTCAATTAAGGCTGAAAAAGCAAAGCCTCTATTCCCAGATCTGTCCCTTATTTGGGGCAGATTACTACTGAGTGTCACTGTCAATCAAGGGGATAAAGATATTAACATTTTCTGTGAGGTACTATGTGATCAATTCATTGGAAGCTCTTGTTTATATATCCTATATAAATATATGTATTTATAGATGCGTCATTTCTAAACACTTTTAAAAACAAAACCAGCATGGCATAAAACCAAATTTTGTTTCAGTTAAATGGCTGCTGTACAGGTGGTTTCCTTCTGACATTCTCAAAGAAAACATTCTCACATGCACACCATGAATGTGTATGGCAGAGTGCCACGGGAGGCCTCAGTGGAATACTTCATTAAAAAGCAAACAAACAAAAAACCGAAAGCACATTCCAAACCGAGCAAGCAACACTTCATGCAAATCAATTAAACTAAGAGCTGCCACAAAGTTTGCAACTTGACTGAAGGATTAAGACTGCATTTGACCAAGAACTTGGTGTACTACACAGTGAGTACCAACAACTTACGGGCTTGTGGGCTTCCGTGGAACTTGGGCATCTGTATTTTTAGTCACAGGTATTTGAACTTGAACAACCTGAATCTAAAGCAAGAATACTTTGGGCTTCAGAGAAAAACACTAAAATGTACAGGATTTTAAATAAATATTCTTCTAATGGAATCATGTCACTAAGTCATGTATCACTAAGATGCAGAATTCCCTGAGTTTCAAGAACAGATCACACTTTTCTCACAAGTCCAGTGACTCCAGAGTGTATCAGATTTCCTAAGTGTGTCCAAAGGGCCAACTGCTTCTTGGCAGGGGAAAACAACCCTCACTGAGCCCAGTTCTGCAGCAGCTGCACTGCTTCCAGCTGTACCTGAGCTCCTGCCTGTAAAGATAACCTGGCTGCAATCGGGTACCACATTCCTCGTGACTGACAGCATGGACTGGGTTTTTTTTTTTTCAGCTTGCTTCAGTCGACTTTACAACGAGGCTAACAAGGATGCTCCTCTCCTTCCAGATGGTGGTCTCTACTAAAAAGGCAGCTCATCTTCTGCCCCGTGTTCCCTGGAATGGAGTATCCATTCCATTCATGCTAGCAACAACACTTGAGGAAGATTCAGTATTTAACAAAAAGTACCTTGGATTCATGAGTTACAGCAATTAATCTCACTTACTACAGGCAGTGAGCAGCACAAACGTCTAGCAGGATTTCTGTTACTGAAAAACTGCAAAACCATTTAAGAATTACTGCCAGTTTTTTGTTTTAAACACCTGACAGTGTATGATTCATCCCTGAATACTAACTACATTAAAAACATTCAAAAAATAAACTCTCTCATGCTGAAATTCAACTTAAAGTGCTCTTACTGTATAAGGAAAAAGAGGTTTTAAAAAAGTGTAAGCTTGAAGAATATGAAGAGGATTTTGTGTCAGGAACTGACAGACATGCCTGATCCTGATCAGAACCAGTATCCAAGTTGTATCAACTTTCAATAATCATATAACAACAACAAATAGTACTTTGATCTAATTCTGAATACAGAGATTTGAAAGTCTTTAGGAAAGAAATATCATACTTTTTACTATTTTCAACTAAATCAACTATATGTTTTTTAAAAAAATGTAAATTACAAATCCATCATGGACTATGATGTAAATAATTTTCTAGAAGTGTTCCTGTATATCCCACATCAATGGAAAACCTCAAGCCAATTATGGGAGCTCTGACTGAAGTAAGAGAACCTACACACATGAAGCTCAAAAAATAACACCTGTGAAGATTTAACTTTAAAATGCTCTGTGACCAGTCTACCAGGCTTCATAAATTTAAACATTTTTCAAAGTAGGTATTAAAAATTGTTCAGCCTCTTTGTTTTATAGTCTCTAACACTCCTGTGGTCTTGATATAGGCTGGCCAGGAAGCTGCATGCCTACGTCACACATGATAGCTAACAAGAACCCTCAACACTGTTCTAAATCCTTCAGGACCAAGCACACACACTCTGTGCACGAGTGCTGCTAAGGCCAGGAGAAGCCGCCCCACGAAATTTCACAGGCCCTGAAGTGAGATGTGAGAGAAACAAGCTCCCATCACAATCAGTGGAATCACAATCAACCTCAACTCCAGAGCATGACTGCCAGGACTTTATTCAAATGCCTTTTCCTGAACATGATCTCTGCCAACACGTGCTTGTTTTTCTCTACTATGGATAAATCCTTTTCTAAAACATTTTCCCCATTTGTGACATTCAAATTAAGCATACTTACAAACATTATCAGCTTTGCATCGGGTCACAAACAATGGGCGTGCTATGATCAAAATGCACATATTTTATCCTGTTATTTTCCATTGTGCTGCTACATAAGATACCCAAGTTTGTACTAAAATTTACAAATTTCCTGTAGTAATTCCTGCAGCATATCCACAGTCTTGCACAAATAGGCAAAAAACCCTGCAAAGTGCTCCACTCCCCAAGATCTTGTAAAACTACTTTTCAAAACCACTACAGAATGGACGTGTTCTCCTAGTCTCAATTCTACTAACACCTTATTTTTGTCAATATGCACTACAACACTGCACTACTCTTCACACAAACCCCACAGGCTAGAGCTATGAACGACCATACAGCTCCCTGTTCTGCAAGCTTGAACCTCTCTGTGTTTCATCAACGCCTAACGTGCAAGTAGCTGGATTTTACAGCTAGACCGTGAACCAAACTTCATCTGAAACCAACTGAGGTAGACAATCATCAAGGACTACTCTGGGGCACCTAATGAAATCCCCGACAGTAAGGGGCAAAGAACAAAAAACCCATCCCAAGTTTAAAAAAGGCATAGAACAGACACCCAAGAAGTGGCCATGGTGTCTGACTCCACCCCAGTAAAACAAGACACTGACAAAGCGATTGGTGCACAAATTTACCAAAGGCTAGTCTGTCCTTCACCCAAAAGAGAAAAAATATTTACATCTATATTTAAAAAGACACACATACATTAAAGCTGGAAGAGCACTCTGATTTTAGGAAAATTTGCCTACTCATCCATTAAGAAAACCACCAATACATACACAAATAAATCAACACTGAAGTCTTTATTAATAATTCTTTGCTCATTCCTGAAAAGGAAGAAATTAAAAAAGAAAATAAATTATAAAAAAAAGAACTGTTTTGTCTACTTCTTGCATAAAACTGCAAGAATTTAGGATCTGCTCAAAGTTAAGGCAACTGCCACAAGCTACACCTTATGACTCAAATCTCTCCTAACCAGCAAAATCATCTAAGGAGTAATAGACACTGGTGTTCTGCACAAGACTCATCTGTAGGATGAATTAACTGTAGACATTTAATCCTTCGGCTAACAATCCTCTGAATGTTCTTGTTACAGAATTGCCAGGTCAGCTTAATCCACTTACTCGATGTGGAGTGGAACACACTTGTACCCCAAGACCTAGATGGAAATGATTCTCAATTCTGAAACAGCAATCCAAGGTCCAGTCGCCTGGGTTTAGACTACAGCTTGCTCCATTGTTTAAATGTACAGTTCTTTGGTTATTTGAAGATGCCTAGTATTCCTGGTCTGAAGAATTCCTAGCACAAGGAAACAAATCTCTTGCATTCATCAAAACCCAAAAACCTGCCAATCTTCTGCCTAAACTCTCCAAGGTCAATCTGACATACAGACTACACCAAGTACACACAGAACTGGAGGTTCTTTATAGAACCCGAGCAATTCCCTGAAGACTGTTCACAGGAGAGCAACCAGGACAAGAAACAACATCCTGTGTGAGCCTGGCAGCACACTTACCCAGCAAACAGGAGGCTGATTCCACAGCCTCCTGCTGGAGCAGAAAGAAATAAAAGACAGAAAGAGAAAACAAAACACAGATTGCCTCTTTCGCTGACCATCCGTGGGCTTAAAGGAAGGCAGAGAATGTCCAGAGTTCAGATGAAGCTCAGATGGTTTCTAGAATTTGATTTATTGGGTAGCAAGAACTGTAGGCAGTAGCTCAGTACAAGTACACTTAGAGCTGACAGAAATTAGGAGAAATTTCACCTCTCTATCCCACCCCCTCATGCTGCAGTCTTCCCTAACCGGGACTTCACATCCATACCTTCTCTTTATTCCTACCCTTACAATTAGGGTGAACCCCTAGTCCACTCACCTCCCTTTCTGTAAGGTGATTAACAGAAACTGGATGTGAGAGGCACCAGAACTGCAGGGTAAGCACCTTTGAAAAGAGACAGTAAAGGGGTGTGAATGGCTGCTGGCATAAGCACTTCACCCAGTGGTTCCTATCATCACTTCCACACAGAAAATTACTTCCACTTCAACATACCACCCACAAGCAGCTTCTTTGGTAACTGCCAAAATCTCTTCAGTTTACTTGCACGGAGTCAACAGTCAAATGTTTTGAAAAAACTGTTGATCATTGGTGTGTTAAGTGCTGGGCACATTTTCAAGAAGCATTGCTATTATAGCAGGGAATCATCAGATCTCTTCCAGTTATGTTCTGTTATTTGGAAGCCAGGTAAAGTTGCCTTTACATAAATTCAGGACTTTAGACAACTGATCTAGATGCATTTCACTAAACCTCTGAATGAGGCACAGGTAAGAGTTTCAAAAACTGTCTCCTCACACACTAAATAAGATACAGAACACCCAACACAGCAGTTTAGATTAGGAACCCAACTTTTGTCAGTACGGCTCCTAGACTGTAAGCACTCCAGTAAAGCACCGAGTCAAACTCAGAGAGTCATAAAATTCAATATAAAAATTAAATTAGGAATAAGTATGATACTTTGAACTCATGACCTGCCTTATTCCAGGTAAATTTCTGTTTCAGGCTATCCCTGCAGAGCTGCTGCCATCTGCAAATTATCACTTCTTTTCCAGCAATACTTTGGACCAACTTAGTCTACATGTCTTCTGAACAAAGTGGAGTTGTTTAACAAAAGCTATTCACGTCAAGATTTATAGTGTCTGAAAAAGCAGTGGAAAAGGTTACCACTTCAATAAAAGGGTTCATTTAGGTAAATAAACAATATAATGCTAAACACTATTTCTGAGTAGCAACTCTACAGGTGCACGATGACTGCTACACTAGGGAGTTATTATAAAAAGAGGCAGGCCCTAGAGATCTATTATTTCTCTCCACTTTTAAATGTGAATTTAAATGGAAATTTTAGATTGGGATCACTGAATGGAATTCTAGCAACATTTCAACTTTTTATTTGAATATTGGGAGGCCCCTGTATGTGCATAAGCACTCGTCAACAGTTACATTTTTCCCTTAGTTTTTTTAGTAAAAAAAAAAGAAAAAAAATCAACCATCTCCAGTTATTTAGTTTTGACACAGCTACAACTAGACATAATAATGGCTGTGAAGTAGATTTCTTTAAAGTCTTAGAAGGCTTCTCTTAAAGCTTCTTTAGTTTTATCAGCTTCAGTAGAACAAGAAGCATTATTTATGATTACTCGAAGGCAAACAAACCTATAATTATTGTGTGAGACCAATTGTAGAAATTAACTGTACTGGTCTCTATAAATGAGCCTTCTATGACACAAATTGTTTTTCACAATTTCGACTTCCAATGCAGCTAATAAGAAGCAGCAGCTTACATTTGAAACTCAAAGTTCTTGCTCTTCAGTTAGTACTTTCCCGAATCGTCCTATTTCTTGTAAATCAGTTACTACTATGAGTCTAAGGGCAGACAGAATGTCATAAAATGTCCAGTCAAATAAATCACTTTTTTGCTACTAAAAATAGCAAAATGTTCATGTTTCCCTTCAACACAAACAAGGTGGTCCTGAGTGCTGCAGTACAACAGCACTGCCCCTGAGACAGTGTACTTTTATCACCTCTGCGTTACCCACTGGGAATTCTCCAGAGGGAAGCCCCTGGAAGTGCAACACAAGTAAACTGTGATTAGCTCAGTCACACTCATCCCTGATGTAGCTTGGCAACCAGAAGAACATAAAATTTGCTCCCTATTATTGATGACGAGCTATTACCAAAACTATTCACATCTCCATTCCCTCTATATGTGCACCTGACAGACACACCACTATCAAGTCAGGAGATTTCAATTGCACTTCTTCCAATTTAATTAATTGGTATTGAATGAAGATTTGACAAGACACAGTTTAAAAAGTTACTATTGTAACACACAAATAAATTGTTCAAAATCCATGTATACATGCACACACTGCTGAAAGAGATTTCTGCAGAATAGAGAGGTTCAGCAGAAACAAAAAATAGCATTAAACTGAAATTTATGCCATGCTGTTATGTCATCCCTGATCTCTAAACTAAGTTCTATTTTAATGCCCTCTATAAGAATGGCTGACAGCTGTAAACCACTTCTCATTTTCTTCTTTCACCTTTCACTCGTATTTTTTTTCACATCATTTCAGGATGTTCACTATTCTCCACAATCTTACTACAATTATTTATCAGAACAGTATAGAGCTAAAAGGCACTAAAAAGGCTTCCAGACATTCTATTACTGGCTTTTAGCCAGGATTATTTTCTTTGGTCTTGTATTTAGCTCTGTATTTTTAACTGGACCCCAGTGGTTTTTCAGGACTTCTATTTGCTACTGATATGTTTTTTTACCCCAAGTAAATTCCTGGTCCAAGCCTTTATGGTGTAGGTGTCTTTGCACTTGCACCAAACCTTTCGCTGTAGCACACCTCCTTTCTAAACAAGACTTTGAAGAATAGCCTCAGAAGATGCACGAACCACATACAGTGCTAAATTTTAAGCCTCCATGGCCTGCATTACTCCTGACTTCTCACCTTATTGCTCTACTATTCAAGGAGGCAATTCTTGTAAACGGGGCTTTGTGCATGCAGCAGACAGAACTCCAAGCTCCTAGAGGAAGCTGAATAGCTCATTTCTACTTGGTCCCAACAGTAAAGCCTGAGCATTTGCAAAGTGAAAAGAAGCAGCATCTGATTGACTTGCATCCACTAGTTTTCAAAGAATCATTTACTGGGAGCCACCTGAAGTCAACCAATAAAACATGCCTTTTTTCTAAGCCTTGAAGCCTAATGATGTCAAAACTGACAGTCTCCCATCTGCCTCAACCACCTATCAGCTATTTTTTGTAGTGTTCAATTAAGTAGATTTTTAAAGCAAAACAGTAACTTTATTTAATCTATTTTCTAGTGCATTTGAAAATAATAAAACATACAGAAAGACTGGAAGAAAATCCCTGTCTGCTTATACTGTGGCTGTAAGGTTCTGTGGCTGACCACATTTCTCACCTAGTGGAATTTTAGCACTGCAGAGTCCAAACATTTGACTGTTTCACGTTACATTGGTTTTCAGATCTGGTGAATGCTTTAAGCTTCCCACTTCCTTCTTCAGGACATTAAGTAAAGTTCTAGAGCTATCCAAAATCTTCATGTAAGCAGCTTCAGTTTCAGCAAGTATTTTATCAAGCTCATTCCGTGAAGCCACTTTTTGGGCCAGGTTTTCACATACACACTCCAGCTGTTCACTGAGGACTTGGATTTCATGCTGGAGTTTATTCTTTTCCTCTTCTGCTTGCTGGATTTGTTTGTTCAGTTCTTCTTTTTGCATACATAAATCTTCAATGCATTTCACTAGTTCATTATTGTAACCCTGAAGAACAGCTCCCTGCTGAGTCATCCTGCATTCACTCCCTGAAGTCCCCTTTCAGCAATGGCCTTCTGCACGCAAATTAAAGGAAAACAAACAAAGAAACAGAAAACAAATCTGTAAGATGCTGCCGTGAATGATGCTTCAGTAGCACAGATGGAGCCACCGGACAAGGTGCTCTATTTAAGGTTAACATGCCTATTCTCACATGCGCCACATCTCTTCCCTTTTCAGGAGGGGAACAGGAGAATATTTGGCAAATGCTCTTAAATCTTTACTAAAAACTGCTGGCCCCTATGACACTGTCATGGTAACAGTATCGAAGTATTTATGACATTTTTCATAATACCTTTATACAATCCTGAATATAGCATCCAATCCTGGATGCTTTGTACCTCAAACTTCGAGGACCTGGTCAGAAATAAGCAAAAATCACAGAATCACAGAATAGTTAGGGTTGGAAGGGACTTCTGGAGATCATCCAATCCACCCCCTGGCAAGACAAGGTCACCTGGAGCATGCAAGTGGGATTTGAATGTCTCCGCAGAGGAAGACTCCGCGCCCTTCCCGGGCAGCCTAATCCAGTGCTCTTCCACCCCCAACACGAGGAAGTTCTTCCTCACTCTGAGGTGAAACTTCTTGTGTTTTAGTTTACGTCCATTACTCGCCGTCCTGTCACCGGGCACCACCCTGAAGGGCTCAGCAGGCGCTGACAACACCAGGGAACCTTCCCGACACAGCGAGCGCCCGGAGCTTCCCAACACTGGGGTGACGCGGATCGCGTGTGCCGGGACCGCGCCGTGTGCCGCCCCTCGGAGGCACGGCGGGGCCGAGGCCCGAGCCGCGCGGCCGCCGACCCAGGGACATTTTAACACCCTCCGCGCCGCAGAGCGCGGCCCCGCGGAACACGCGCCGCGCACAAAATGGCTCCTGCCTGCACATCGAGTGCCCGGGCGGAAGGGGAGGAGGGGGTAGGTAAGAGGAGACCGTCCCATTCCTAGCTCCCCTCCCGCAATTCCCCCTGTTGCCCCCACCTGCCTGGCAGGATCGCGATTCCTCCCCACCGAGGGAGCGGCTCTGCCACCGAGGCCGCGCTGCCCTCGGCTATCCGGCCCCGTTCGCCCGCCAACGACCGCGCCGGCCCGTGAGGGGTCACGGAAATACCCGAGCGCTTCCGAACGCGGCGCCGCCCTGACGGCCGCGCGGAAACGTCTCTCCGGAAAAACGCGATGTTTTCCGAAGACAGGTAGCGCTCGCAAGAGTGGGCCGAGGCGGGAGGGGCAGGGAGGGCCGAGCGTTACGGAAGCAGCCGATGTTTGCCGAAGGGAGGGACTGAAGGGCGTCGCGCTTTGGCGGAGGCGGCCGATGCTTGCCGAAGGGAGGGACTGAGGGGCGTCGGGCTCGGCGGACGCAGCCGATGTTTACCGAAGGCAGAGTCGCCCGAGAGCAAAGGGGACAGAGGGGACGGAGCGCGTCGGAAAGAGCCGGAAAGAGCCGACGTTGACCGAGCGCGGCGTCGCCCGAGTTCCCCGGATGTAGTTGGAGCGGCGGCGGCGGGCGCGGCGGGGGGAGGCGGTGGCCGAGTCGGTGCTCCCGGTGTGTCTCAGCGCGCGCGGGGCCGAGCTGCCAGCGTCTCCCCTCTCGAGGCGATGGGCCCGTGAGCGCCGCTCCAGCCGAGCTGCCCGAGCCGCCCCCTTCCCCCGCCCCTGCCCCCGGAGCGCTGCCGCCCCCGCCTCCCCCCTCGCCGCCTGTGGCCCGGCCGCGGCCGTGCCCTCCTGGTCCCCTCACCCTCACACACACAGGCCGGGCATTGATGGTAATGTATGCGAGGAAACAGCAGAGACTCAGTGATGGGTAAATTCACCCCCTCCCCCCCTCCCCCGGCCCCGCGGGGCCGTCCCCCCCCACCCCCTCCGCCATGTTCGGCCCGGCCGCGGGGCCGGTAACGGGCGCTCGCTAACGCCTCTCTGTCTTTCTCTTGCTCTCTCCTCAGCTGTCACGACCGCAGGGGGGACTCGCAGCCCTACCAGGTACCGCCGGGCCGGGAGGAGGAGCAGGGGAGGCGGGGGGGTGCTACTTCAGCAGAGGCTCCGGCGGCCGCTGCAGGCCGCGGTGCCGCGGCCGCCCCGGTCCGGCCCCTGGCGGCGCACTGGGCCCGGGGCCGCGGGGCGGAGAGGCGGCAGCGGCCCTGGCCCGGGGAACGGGGCCCCGGTGCTCGGCCGAGGCCTACGGAGCCGGGGCGAGCAGGAGCGGCCTAGTGCGACCCGTGCGGGCCTCAGGCCTGGGAGTCGGGGAGGGTGCGAGGGGCGGGAGAGGGAGCCGGGGTCACCTGCCGTGGAGCGGAGGTCCTGGAGAGATGAATGTTTTTCTTCTAAAAACAAAAGGAGTCTTACTTTTCCAAACACCCCCCAACCCCTTCCCAAAGCCCTTTCTTCTCCCCAAAACTGCTGCTGTGGGCTGTAACCTGAGCAGGGTATGGGTTTAGACCCTGACCAACTTGGGGTTGCAAGCGAGCTTTAATTTCTGCAGTTGCCAGCTGCTAGGCATGTTCAAAAACCATCAGATCCTTGAGTTACCAACAAAAGCCTCAATTTCTGTAAGCTGGACGCTGCACTTCTTCGCTGTGTCTGCTGAAGAAATCCGGTTGTCGAGGTTTGAGTCTGTGGAAAGCCGTATGTTGTGATATTCCTCTCTGTAGGCCCTGAATTGAATTGGTTTACTGCATTTCTGTGTATTTCAATCACTGGAGTGCAGTAGGGCAGTCCAAGGCAGCTGTCAGTGACAGTTCTTGTAAATGTAAACACTTGCCACTTAGGAGTTCACAGAACCAAGCAGGTTAGAGTGAGGCTGATCATGTAATTTTTGTTAAAGACTTTAGAATGAGTTATTACGTTACGTGTTTTGTCCCCCTAGAATTTTTTTATTAATTACACATGTTACAGGGATGTTAGTACTAAAAAAAAAAAAAAAAAATCACAGAAATTCAACGTAATGGTGAAACTGAGTGGTCTTGACTAGAGTATGGAGGACATATTCAAAGTTTACACTGATTCAGGGTAACTGTAAGTTTGTTTACCTCATAATAAGTGGAGACTAGTTCTTCTCCCAAAAGTGTGGAAGAGCTATGGCCCATTTACTGCTGCAAGTGTGTAGTCCATCAGTGAAAAGGTAGGGAAACTAGGTTCTTAACAGCAAAGGTTGCATTGGATGTAATAGTGGGAGAAATTGGTTTAAGTTCTAATTACAGAACTTGTTGCTTTAATGTAAGTAATTAAAACTATGAAGACTAATGCTGATTTTTTTTTTTTAAATAGGAAATGAAAATTAATTAACTTTTAAAAGTACATTTGAAAGAGAAGAAGAAGTCCAAAATTTCGTATCTAATGTTGATGCCTATTTTCTTGTGGTCTGTTTTAGGCTCTTAAGTACTCATCCAAGAGTCACCCCAGTGGTGGTGATCACCGTCATGACAAGATGCGAGACACCACAGATCCCTCGCCACCAAATAAAATGCTGCGGCGCTCTGACAGCCCTGAAAACAAATACGGTGACAACACAGGGCACAGTAAAGCAAAAAGTGTGCATACTCACAGAGTTAGAGAGAGGGATGGTGGTAAGTTATCTTTAACAAACTTTTACTTAAGCAATCACTAATTTCTCATTAAAATTAGCCAGTATCTCTCCAGTGGTGTCTTACACTAAATGTGCCTTGCACTCAGCTAGGGTGACTGCATGAACCCAAAATGGGAATTTAATTGGAAGCAATCATTGAGGCCTTGTAACACCTATTAATTTTCTGGTTTTTACAGGTATTGTAGTTTTCCTTACAGCCCCAAAGATTAAATAAACCCTTTTTTATTATTTTAACTAGTATGTCTCATTTTTTAGACATACTGCAATGTTTAATAACATGAAATAGTTTTCTGAATTTTTCATTAGCAATAAATACTGGCTGTTTTGCATCCTTTTTAATAACTTTGTGTATTGTGGGGCTGTACTGTAAAGGTACAGGCTCCACAGACTAAACCCCATCAGAAATGAAAAAAGCTTCTTTGTATTTAGCTGCTGTGTAGAACAGTTAATAGATGATCGAAGGTAGCACATACTAGAGCCTTTCTGGACAGAAGCTTGAGGAATTGTGTTTGCAGTCAAGTCAGCCTCCTGTGTTTTTACAGGTTTATAAACAGTAGTAGTAGTATCCCCAGTATTTTTAAACTGATCTTATTTTGTATCCCTGCTTCCTAGGAAAGGAGTAGGATTTGCAATGTAATAAACAGTGTTTGGTAACAAACAGCCAGAGTTTAGAAAATTACAGTTGCTGTCTGAATTTGGAAATTTTTTTTTTTTGTTTTGTTGGTTGGTCTTTGTGTCAAGGTACAAGGTGAAGTATTCAAGTAGAGAATTTGGAGCTTTAAATCATTGCTTCTTTGTTCTGTATAAAGCTAACAAATTCTGATGTACATACACATCTATTCCTGCACTAGTTTTACTTGATATAATAGTAATAGTAAAATAAAGGAAGTCTCTTTCAAGTACCTTTCTAGGACATACTAGTTTAACCCTACAAATGTGTTCATGGGTACCCAGTTATTCTTACAAATCCTATTTGTTTTTCCTTCTTTGACTTAATGCTGAGGCTCTGTAGACCTCTGTTGATGTCATAGAAGTGTGTAGATGCATTATAAGAGCATGCCTCTTGTGTTAATACGTTGATTTTCATTGTATCTGATAATAACTGAAAGTGTAGTAATCTCAGAACTAAATGCATGGGCAATGCCCATATGCTGCTATTCTGTGCTACTTTTCAGGATACAGAAGTGTCTCCTTTTATTTTCTGTTCACCTGTCCAAAAATTAGTCCCACATTCTCTTGCAATTCTACTTAGTTTTGCTACAGTTGATAATTCTTTCTGCTTGAACAGAGCTGCGTTTAGTGGAATCATGCATATGTGAAAACATCTGGAGGATGAGGCTCTATATGGGGAGTGCTTCTGCTTATTTGTGTCTTGGAAGTGTTGTGAGATAGGAGAGATATTCTGAAGTCCTTACAAGGTCCAGCTGGTTTTAATAGCTGGAGAATTGTTCTGAAGCATGTATGCATGCAGTCAGGATGAATTATCTGTAGTTTTGTGAATGAAAGGAACACCATCCCACTGTACCTTCTCCTAGTTGTTAAGACAGTGGAAAGTTTCATTTATTCTGATCTGAAAGCAGGTGTTTTCACATCCTGTGTTAGCAGACTGGAAGAAGGAAGTAGTCTTCAACAGTCTAAGGGAAATTATTAATTTTAAAAGTTTAACATTTGTACTGTTCAGTGTAAATAAGTGATTTTTTTTGTGCGTGTCATTAGTAAGGTTAGTTTGGCTGCAGTTTCACCTCTGTAAAATATGGTCAAAACAACCAAAATTATGTTAAATCCTGTGTACTGTATGTAGTAAACCAAAGCTGAGCAGATGTGGGCAGAAGGGTATTAATTTTTCTTTGATATACTGAATATTTCTGTCAGTATGAATTGAAGGTAGGTGTTAAAATGTAGGTGAAATTCTGTAGTGTAATGAGCATTTGCATATTGCTAATAGGCAAAAGACATAATAAAATAATTTACCATTTTCTCTATTTATTTACTCCAAAGGGTTGCTGTTGCTATGGTATTTCCTTAGTTTTGCAATTAGAGACATACAGTGGAAAAAAGAAAAACATTACAAAAGTGCTAACATTTTTCATCTAAGCCTTTATATGACCGAGAACTATTAATTTGCTATGATACTGCTATAATTGCCTGTCTTGTTTTCTTTTTGCATTCTTCATAGAGGAGGAAAGAAGCTGAGTGGTTTTTATTTTTTGTAATTGCTGTGCATTGTTTTAAAATTGGTTCTGCTCAGTTTGAAACTACTACAGGTGTTATGCCTTCCTGTGATCTAGCTGAACTTAACAAAGCAAATTTCATTGAAATATCCCTAGTATTTATTTTCCTAAACTGAATTGAGGTCCCAAACGAACAATCTCTTCTTTTCTCATACCTTAGAAAACAAAATAGGACATAAATTTGGAGTATTACTGCTGAACATAAAGCTGATTTAACCTGATCTCTCCCTCTCAACTCAATGTTTGGAAAGAGCTCCTATACATCCCTTACTTATTTTAGCTCTGAGGAGAAACAGGATTCAGTAGCACACTGATTCAGTCATGACTGGTTCATGTTTTTGTGGTAAATGGAGAATGTCATTTAAATGTCATTTCAAGATTTAGGCGTACGCATTTAAAATACAAGCAGGAATTGATTGAAAATTAATTAGTCAAAAATGGTAGAACCACCTCCTATTAATATCCTTAGTATGTGTATAAAGGTATTTTTGGTAACAGCTTCTTTTTGTAATATTCATGGCAGAATCTTTGGTAGAATTGTAATCCATGGGGAGAAATTCAATTAAGGTTTTAAAACGTGTTACGGGTAAGCCCTCCATACTGATACAGTGCAAACAAAGCATTTTTCAAAGTTGCTTACTGCATGGTTTCTGTGGGAAGAGACTGTGTACAGAGACAGTTGTTCTCTGGAGAGAGACTTCCAAGTTTACCTTGGACTAAACACCGTGGAGTAATTACAAGTTTTTGTCACATTCCTGGTTTCCTAAGAACACTTGTACGTGCAGCATATCAAAAAACTGCCTTAACTTTGTTCTTGCTTTCAGGTCCCTGTTCATGGGGGCATTGTCTCTGTATGCAAGTGTTTAAAACATAATGAACAGCTTCCCCCCCTCAGTGCATCTCTTATTTATAAGTCAGCTGCTATAGGCAAGTGTGGGGTTTGAAGAGATTAGGGGGTCTTATGAGACCAGCTCAAGTGTGAAGTTTCTTAACAGTAACAAATAGGGACTTAAAGCCAGCATTGTTTATGGGGAATAGAACTATGAAGGGCCTTGTAGATGTGGAAAAATGTTTGCATTAAAGAAAAAGGGAAATACGAAGATTTGAGGACTCTCATGCTTGAGGATGGAAAGCTGTTGTAGGTCTTTTAAAATGAATGAATGATAAGATACTGGTGTCCAGGAAAGAAAATAAAGAGGCCAGATAAGTAGGGTAGCTTTGCGAATAATAAAAGGGAAATACTTAGCCATAAGTATATATAATTAAAAACTAAAAATGTGAGATGCAACCCTTGTTATAAAAAGGGCAGAGGGTGTTTCTATTAACTGTATGGAGCAGAATGACCCACAGTAAGATACACAATAGAACTTTATGCAAATAAGGTTTGTTCACTTAAGCCACCTGTACAGAATGGTTTCTTACTGTGAAGAAAATACTGTGTTTCACTACATTTATGTTTAAGAGACTTTGAAACTTTGCTTCATGCCATGATCTTGCTGAAATGCTTAAAATAACAGCTGGAGAGTGTACATAGCATGAAATCTTCTGCTGAATTGTGTGCTGTTGTGCAGTGTAGGCTCTTTTAATGAAATTCAATTATAACTTGTGGTATTTCAATTCCAAAGTATAATTGAAGCATTGTGACTGTTTCTTTTGCACGTGAGTTGTTTTGGTTTTTTTTTAATTGGCAATTAAGAACATTTGTCAGTGAGCACTGTTGCTGACTCATACAGTTCTAAGATTAAAAATCTTACTGCTATTAGAAGCTGAATGAAATATTTTAAATAATGAGTTCCTATTTTTATCAAAGTGGTGGTGGGAGCTTCTGTCATTCTTTGTTGGCTTGCTTTGTTTCCACTGGTTCCTGAAGGAGTTGAGAGTCCTCATAGCAAAGGGATAGCAAACAGCCCTGAACAGAGGACTGTGTTAAGGTTCCTGTGGTGGCAGCCCTGGCAGTAAAGGGGAACTGCTGATTAAATTAGTGTGATCATTGGCCAGTGAAACAAACAATGAACAGGGTGTTAGGGCTTGAGAATGGAAGATGCTCAGGCAATGGGCTTTGTAGAGAGGAAATTGCAGGGCAGGTGGAAAGAGGCAAGCCTGAGAGTAATGGAACGTAGTGAAGTTCAGGAGGAAGCTGGAGTAGATTCCATCTATGTAGTTACTATAAACTGCTGCTAATCTTAAAGTAATTATTCATTGCTATGAAAACCATTTCCTCACTGTAACTGTATGGTCAAAGCTGGGATGGGAAAAGTCTGATCACAAAGGAGAGTGAGCTCTCCATGAAACATACTTTGAATATCCCCTAACAGCCAAGAGCAGATTTAGTGATTCACTTCACTGTTGCTTGAATGTAGGCTGTTTGGATGGCTTTAAAGGAGGTATGGGTTGGCTGGTTCATTTTTTAAGAAAAATAGAATTGCTTCCAGGATCATTCACTTTTTAGATTTTTTTCTTTGGATTAAAAAAAAAAAAAAAAAAAGTGGGAAGAGTAAGTTTCTGTTTTCTGATATTTATAAAAGCTTTTTTTTTAAGTTTTATTAGTTCTGCTGCCTTCAGACAGGGTTTTAATTTCAAGTTAGCATTCAAAGTTAGAACTTTTAGATAGAAAGTAGCTTTCCATTCACCCAGTGGATTTGGCAGTATTTCTGAGGTGAGTTTTTTGAGATCAGTTGTATAAACATTTTTGTGTTACTCTCTTGTGAGGATCTCTTAAAAGAAAGGAAATTGAAAAGTATGTGCTTGTAGAATCACAGTAAAAGATATTACTTGTGTTTATAATTTTTAAATCTAGAGGTTTAGAATGTTAGTATTGAAAATTGCTTTTGAGAAGTACCTGCAAAGCTTGCTTTTAACTAGCACAGAATGGAAGATAAAACCCCCTAATTTTATATTATTGATGTTAGATAAGAATTGTGATATTAATATGGTGGTATTAAATGGTAGGTCGTTATTCATGTAGGTGGCTGGAGTCATCTATTTCTTTTAATGAAGTTCAAGTATCTGGTGTAGGTTGCTAGAGTAAAGATGTATTAGTGTGAGACTTGATCTGAAATGGAGGCTACATCAAATGTTAATAAGCAGAGCTATTTGTTTGTTACCTGTTGATGCAGCTGCTTCCCAACCTCTGTTGCTATTAGGACTTTAAAATTTTCACTTATTGTTTTTATATTCTTTTATATATGAGAGTATAGAATTCAGATGTGTAAATAGCTCCTCTGAAGGTTTCCATATATAGTTGTTCTGTTTAAGCAAATATTACTCTTAGTTTTAAGAATTCATTGGATTGTAAATGAATTATGTTCAAGTCAGTCTGCCTGCTAGACCTGGTAAGCTTTTGTACATAAGCAGATTTTATGTTTTGGGAAAAAAAAGATAACTGACAATATACAGGATTGGGTGAATTTGGTTGGTTTTGGTATGTGAGCTAATCAGAAGGGAATGATTTTTACTTAGCATCATGCTTTAACATATGCTTCTTGCCTCTGACTTAACAGAAATGGAATATACAGTTTACTAAACTCGTACTTTTGGGTTGCTTTTCTGAAGATGAAAAGAAGTAATGAAAACTTTTCATTTCTGATGAGCTGCCTGCTACTAGGTAGTCAAGATACCAATTTGTAAATTATGTAGCATTTTGCTCTGCATTCCCCAATGGCCCCTGATTAGAATTATTCCTTAACCATGTTTTGGGACATGGCTGCTTTTTAAGGGAAACACTGTTTAATGACAGTTATTGACAGTCAATAAAACACAGTTTTATTGACAGTGTAAAATATCAGTAAGACAAGTATCACTGAAGCTGTGCAGAACTTGGAAGAGAGTGCTCTGCCTCTGTTTTGGCTGAGAGGGGAGGTGATGCTGTAATAACTTCTCTGTGTATAATAGTAATTTAATTGCACCCAACTTGCAGTGGTAACTGCATTTGTTTACAAAGGCAGGCTTTTATGCAATTTCATGGGCATTTTCAGGGAAAAACCTCTTGCTGTACAGAGAGTTCATCGCTACGTAGCTCTTCAGTAAGGATTGTTTCCCTTTTTCTCCCTACTTTCAAGCTTGTGAAGCGAGATGCGTGTTCTAGAGCACAAATTGTACTTGCCTGCTAACTGGAAGTAGACTGATGGAATACTGTTCAAGAATAACCACAGAGTGGGTCAGATTGGAAGGGGCCACAGGAGTCCAAACTCCCTGCTCAAGCACTGTCTTCCTTGAACACATGGCACAGGATTGTGTCCAGGTGGTTCTTGAATCTCTCCAGTGTGGGAGACTCCACAACTGCCCTGGGAAGCTGTCTCCAGTGCTGGGTCACTCAGGCAGTAAAGAAGTTCTTCCTCATATTCAGGTGGAACTTCCTGCATCACAGTTTGTGCCCATTGCTTCTTGACCTGTTTGACACTGCTGAGAAGAGCTGGGATCCATCCTCTGACACCCTCCATTCAGATACTTGCAGACAGTGATGAGGGTCCCCCTTGGTATGTCCACTTGGAAAGTCTGTCCTTCAGGTCATTGGAAAGGGAGATAAATTTTTGAGCAGATGACTGACTCTCTTTACCAGGTGTGTTAAGAGACGTCTGTTAAGCTTTTGTGGCCTTGACTTACCTTTTCATGCGTGCAGCAATGTTACATTATGTTTGAAATTAATGAAAAATAAGGCCTAGAGATCTATGATTAGACCCTGTAGTACTTTGGAATAATAATCTGTTCCTTAATGTGACTGTTGTTATAAAGGAGAGTTGCAAAGGAACAGTCTGTCAAAGTTTCCGTTGCAATGTTAAAACATAACTTGTTTTGTTTCTACAGCAGAGGTATGATAAAAAAATGATAATAGTCTCCTTTTGTCATCACTCAAAAAAAAGAGATGTAAAACAACTTTCATGTTCAAGGAAAAGGCAGCCAGAAATACAAACAGTATGCTAAATGAGCTAAATTCCCTGTCTTTGAGGGGCAGCAGAAATCTTCAAAAGTTCTTACTTTGGTCTAAACTTCTATCATTACTTTTCTGATACCTGTCAATATAATTTCTGTGACCTGCTATATATATTTAGTAATGTCAGGCTTTCTGAACATACTTTTATGAAGCAGATTTGTAGTTCCATCCCAGCTACACAGATTAGTTCCTCTGTGATGGTTTCCCAGATTTCATAAATACTGTGCTTTATGTTCTCCAAAGCAACAGTCTTCCTCAGTGTTTTTCTAGGTTTGTTACTGAGTTTTTTGGAGCAGCAGAGTTATCAATTATCCATGTCTATCAGTAGCAAAAACAGGGAAAGGAAATTATGGTCTGTCCTGCACATCTCATTTTTGTGTTTCAGACATACCTATTCACTCCCAAATGTGGAAAAACCCACAAACAATGTTTTTTTATTAAGGTGTATAATAAGTAATTCACATTTGTGCATAAATGCCACAATACAAGTTAGGTAATGTGTTCTACCTATTTTTTTTTCCTGCTGTGTTTTTTTCACATAATTATGTTCTTCTGGATGGTGGTGTGTCCATGCCAGCTGTGCCCCTTGAATAACATAGGGAGGAGTTTAGAGCTCATCTAGTTAAGTTGTTTGAGTAGATTCCTCATTCAGACACCTGCTGCTGACAGATTAACAGAGGATTCATTTTAAAACCTTTCATTTGAAAGAATGCTATTTCTGCTTACTTTAATACAAGAAATAATATGATCCTCTTCAAATTCAAGTAGTATAAAGTTCACTTCATACTGGCTAGACATTGTCAATAATAATGATTGCAATTTTTGCATAGTCCATTTGAGAGTGTTTACTTAACTAGAGAAATAAAATTAGACACTTAGGCAATCAAACAATTGTAAAATAGATTTTGAGTTTGTAAACATAACTACAGCTTTTGTGAGAGGCTTATTTTTTATAGTAAGGTAGTTCCAGGAAAGACCAGTTGAATTTGATGTATGTATTTGAGAATTGTTTAATGGGAAGAGGGATGAATTGTCTTGTCACCTGTTGTGCTTTAGATGCTTGAAAGCCCTGTTGCACAATACCTTTGTTAAACTGAGCTAAGCTTTGTTAAGCTGAGCTGGGCCAGCCTGAAATAAAGATGTGAATTTGGCTTTTTTTAAACCATACCACTATGTATATTAGTTCTTGGTCAGTCCTTGCTTGCCATCTTTGCTTCCTCCCAGATCTGTGGGCCAGCATTCCTTTGTTGGTGAATAATTTCTATGTGACAGAAAGTAATAAATTAATTTGACTTGCTTTTTTCTTTCCTTTTTTTTGAGTATTACTAGCATCTCTTAAAAAAACAATTCCCAGTTGAAAATTAAATAAGCAAGAAATTAAAATTATGCTTGTTGCATTTCTGTACTGTAATAATACATGTGGTGTAGTATGTCCAGAACTGAAAATGTATTTTGTCTAAACCTAATAATTTCTCAAGTTATATAAAAATGCAGTGACCAATTGCTGCTTTTAATATTAAATATTTTCAAGTTAGGTTTCTCATTTGTGGTGAGGAAATTACATGTCCAGGAAAAAGAGTAATCTTTCTGAAAACAGAAATATTCCAGAATTCTTTGTAGGCAGATCAGTCAATATCTAAATTTTAGGTGAAATAATGCTATCTCTGTTTTATTGACACATGAACATTGCTGTAGTCTCAGAAGAAAATAAAGTTCTGTTCAAATAGCAAATATTAGTAGCACTCAAGGAATTATCTGGTATTGAAATGGAGGTTGGCTCTTCTATTGTGTTTGATGTATTTTAAGAATTTGAGATAATCTGACTTACAGTTGCTATTTTTAAGACACATTTAAGAAGGTTGATATGTGGTGCCTTTTTTTTCTTGCCTTATTTTAATGTGCTTAGAGATTGTTCCTGCCACAGCTTTCTGATTAAGGATATATAATTGTGTTATGTGTGTGACTAACCTTTCTGCAGGATTGCAAATGTTTTGTAACAGAGACTCCCTTTTTTTAGTACTTCTACAACACCATGTGCTTGTTGAATTACTGACTGTCAATAGTGTTTGCTCAGTTGAGATGAAGGAAGCCTAAGATGGGATGAAGTTCACAAGTATTTGTCATTGTGTGGCACTACCTATGTGCATAAAAACTTCTAGCTTCACCTTCCTTATTCTAGTAATGGAAACATTCAATGCAAGTTCATTTGTAAGTAATATTGCATTCACAGGGTCTTCTGTTTAAACTTCTTTGTCCTCAAGAAGCTATCTTCAAAACATCAAAAGAAATTTGACAGTTGCTAAACAACCTGGCCTTGTTCTTAGTTAACCTTATTTTTGCTCAGGGGATTTTGTTTGGGAGATTAAGTTGTCATATCTTACTTAATTGTTTGGAGCTTCTGAGTAGGTATGCTAATTTGGTGCTGGAGATATATAGAAAAAAGGGAAATAGTCTCAGAGCTGTGTTTGGGCAGCTGCTTTTTTTTCCCTTTATAAGCAGAAATTGTTTTGCATGACCCATGATTTTAATCAAACTACAGTTCCCGATGACTGGGTTATGGTATGTCAGTCTTTCACAGTCCTGCTCTGCTGTTTGTGATAGAAAAATACTGAAATACACGGGTTTTATGAAGTGTCTGCATTTGAGTAACTCCCATCTGAGGTGTGTGTTGATAAATATCAGCAGTTCTTCCAATGTTTTATGTTCTTTGGGAAGCTCCTTGAATGAAGAGTAAAATTTATGATGCTTGTCCCCTCCCCCTCCTGCAGTGTTAAAGGAGTTGTTACTCATTTCAGTATCCCTTGAGCCTAATTTTCATGAAAGCATTTGAATATGTGCCTGTTGCCCCAGATGACTAATGTATTTTTTTTTAAATGTCTTGTCTAGTTTTTCTTGGCTTTTGAGAGGAAAAAACTTCTAAATTTGGAGGACAGTTAATGTGAATCAGAAATAGAGTATCAGTCTTCTGCTTAATCTTAATTGATGAGTTTTGTGGACATGTTGCTGGAGGTAGGAGAATGTGTTGTGGTGCTGTTAGACTTCCATCACTGAGCTTGGCTCTTGGTGCTGTATTACAGTGTGTTCATGGGAGGCTCATTTGGTTTTTGTGGTATTGCTGAGGAGGTCTTTGAAGGGAGAAGTTCAGTCCATTGCCCATTTGCTGAGCTGATCCATATGGAGTTCAGATAACGTGGTTACTAGTTTGTGGTAAGGATCCTAGCTGTCAGTTTAATGCATCTGGTTTTGCATGTCATAATAATTTAAAAGTCTCTGTGTGAAGCTGTTAGTTGAGGTCGGAAGAGCCTCTCTTGGGCAGTCTCTGACACTGTATTAGACATGTAAATGTCTTGGGAGCCACAGTCCAGAACAAAGGTAGAGTTTGGCTTTATTGTCAACTTGCCTCCTTTCTTTTTAGAGCAATGTCCCACTCCTTGTACAAATACGGTCGCGTTAATTAGTGTTGCAATTCAAACTTCAAACTGTCACTAGTGATACTGACAAGGATTTTGGTTTTTTATTAAACATGCTGAAATCTTCTGGTGTTGTGAGCCAGAGAGTTAGGAATATGACTGTGTTGCTGAAATTCATAGTACTCGCTCACATTTTCCATGGGTGAAGCGCTTAAGCTGCTTTTTTCACGTCAATTGATCTCAGATGAAGTAGGTGTCTTAGTGGGTCTTCAGCAGTGTTGAGGATGCTGCTAGCATTTTTTATTTTATTAGGTGACCTGAACCTAAAATTCCGTATAGGGAAGATATGGCAAACGTTAATCTGAAGAACTTGTCTACCCATAGTTTTTAATTCCATATAAATTCACTTTGTACATTATAATTTGTTTAATCTATTTTAGTAACATTTGAGTCTTACCAGAAATGTTTAGAAGCTGGTTGGAACTTGCCTTAATTATTGAGAAACAGGCAAATTTTTTCAAATTATACTGTTTACCTCACTTCAAAATAAAGAATAAACATCTTTATGGGTGATGGTAAAATTATTTGTCCAGTCTTTGTTTGTTGTTATTTCAATAGATGTGATATGAAGAAAACTGACGTGTACTGATTTTCTTTGAAGAAGAAAATCGGTAGGAATTAAGTCTGGAGTGTGCTGAAAATCCATTTTTCACCTCTTAGGCTTTTTTCAGCTCTATGATTTGTGACATTTGAGTACTGGATCATACAGAAACTCGCTGCATTCGGTGGACCTTGTTAGTGAACCTGATAATTTTCAAAGTTGTATGTTAAGTTGAAAAGTGATTTCTCATTGCTGCTGGGAGGTGGACTGAAGGGAGAAAGAAAGAAAGAAAGAAAACAACCGCAAAATTATTCAATTATTAAGCTGTAGCTGTAACAAGGAAAAGAGCAAGAGATAGGATGGTTGGACAAAGCAAAGTTTATCTGCTCTATCAGTGAGGAGAACCCAAGCTATGTTACTCATTTAGGCTGAAGTACAGCCCTAGGAAAACAGTTAGCTGCTAGAGTAGTAAATCCCTGAATTGTTATTTGAAAACTGAAAGTTTGAATTTAGTTTAAGGCATTTTATTAACTTCTGCTTTACTTTTTGGTGGGCAGGAATAACTTGGTGTTCTTTCTAGAGCGGTTTGGTCTGCTTGCCCTAAAGTTAAGCTTCAATTTCTGAAATAAATTGAGTATAATTAAAAATAGAAAAGTAAGCAGCAAGTAGAAAAATAAAATTTACTGTACATTATGCAATATGTAAGATTTAACTTTATCTTTTTCATTTTAATAATCAGTAATGCCTTTGCATTTGCTGAGTATTGCATTAGTAAAACAACTCCTCCACTTTCATTAGTTTACTGCTCCTCGCTTTTCAAGGTGTCACTTTCTTACTACTATTTTAGAAGAAAAATTATATTATGAATAAAACTACATGTTTACAGTATCATTTTCATCTGCATTTGGTCATTTGTGCCACTCCATATATGTATGACTCCTGGTGTGTTTATAGCAATGATTGTGGCTGATGTGTGTGAAATTCTGTGTGAATGGTAACTTGGAGAAAAAAGGAACTTCTTTACATTGGAGTGCTTACCCAGTGAATCGGATATTGCAAAACAGTACAGACTTAGCTGTGCTGGATTGGCAGTGTGGCAGGAGAGAAGGGTAAGGAATGAAATAAGGCTTTGTAAGATCTTTTGCTCAATAGAGCTACTTCTTGACTGGTATAAAACATTTATTTGGGGGGGGCGTAATGAGTATGTAGTTGGGCAGTACCGTGATCAGGCTAGATTTTCTTCCTTTGGCAAAGCATTGCGCATTCAACTTAGTAGGTTATGAATTTCTGGAAAATGTTACTGCACAGTTGGTGTATTCTCTGAGGCCACTGCTCTGCTAGGAATATTGCAAGTTTTTTATGCTTTTGGTTGCATGTGGAAGGCAGCCATGTTTATTTCAATACACTAGGCCACATAAAAATGCAGTGAAGAAAAATTGTTTTGTCTTATTACTTTTACATTTGGCAAATCAAAATGACCATGATAGGCTGTTCTGTTACTGCTGGCATGTTGGGTATTGTGTTCCTATTGTGTTGCTTTATTTCCTCCCATATGCAGTACTTTAGAAAGTGTTCTGCACAAAGATTTGCACTGAAGTAACAAAGCCAGTTGAAATACACTTTAGACATTTTAATTTAGACTTATCCTAGATAAAATTCTATAATTTTTACTGTTTGAAGAAGTCTTCTTAATTAGTTATCCCCATATAATATCACCACCATAAACTTACCTTGTTGTTAAGTTTTCTGTTAACAACTAATTGGTATCTGACATTTAGTAGTATTTATTCTTTTGAAGAAGTTCAGATTCTGATATTGTCTGTAGTTTAATGAATTTGATTGCATGTTAGCTGAGAGGTGGAACATGGAGTCATAGAAAATGTGGATGGAGTTGTCACAAAGGTAATGACCTTCCTTGCTTTTCTGCTGCCCAGTGTTTCTTTCCACATGCCTGGAAAGAAACAGAAACTGTGACTCTCCTAAAGCCCTTCCTGAAACCCAGTTCCCTCTACAGGGACTGAAGGAGCAGACTATCTTTGAGTTCCAGCTGGTGAGCACTTGTAAACTTCCTTTATTTTATATCTGCACTGACACTTTTTAGTATGGACAAAATGAGAGTTAGGATATTAACAAGGTATTTTTGTGGCTAAAAAGAAAACATAAATGCTCTGTCAGTGGTGAACTGTGTAAAGTTAACTGTCATTGGTACAACAGTATATATACTGCAGCTCTAATATCTCTCTGTTCCAACTTGTGCATTTGAATAGAAGATTTTATGATTCTGATACTGTACGATGTTATGAACCAAAAAAGAGTAAATTAGGCTAGGATACTTGGATGCCAGAGGATGATGGGTAATGCACAGTCATGTATTAGGTTATTCCAGTCAAATGGCAATAAAATTTATTTTCGGTGGTTTCAGGTGGATGTTGTAATTGCCAGTGTAGGTGTACAGGTTTTGGAAAGGAAGGAGTTTTGGTTTGGTCTTGAAGATGGCAGGGGAGAAGGCGGGGAAAGCACGTGCTTTATTAGAGCAGTCTGATCTGTAGTTAACTCAAAATTTTAATTTCTTATACTTTCAGGATTGAAGTGGTGTTAATGGAGATGCTAATTAAATGTGATAATTGCTAGAGAAAGTTGACTGTATTGGAAAATTGAGTATTCTTATTTCAGCATATGTTAAATCTGTTTTTCAAGTCCAGGATAGTTTTGAGCCCTTGTTGCAGTTAAAAGTGTCTTTGATTCAGCAGTTGGGATAGGGAAACAACTTACAAAAACATTAAAATGAGTCCTAGTGTAACAGAATCTCAAATCTGTAGTAGGCATTAAGTCAATTTTGAATTGGTTCCCAGACCCTTGCTCTTAGTGCTTTCTGGTGATTTTCATGCATTAGTAAGGAAGATGTAATTTTTGTTGGAAAAGCTAGGAGATAGTTGTGATATTTTAACCTTGACTCTGGCCTGCCCTATGACTTGTTAATCACTAGGGAAGACTTGCTCACACAGTTGCACCACTACAGTTTTATATAACTGTAGGGCTGATGCCCTTGTTGGCCATGTTCCAGTTAGGAGTAGGTCTTTCCAGCTTCAGCTGCTTTCAAAATAATGATTAAACTGGGGAAACTCACTGTGATTGTGCAGTAAACATTTCCATGGGGAGTTCTGAAACCGAATTGAAGTATTTATAACACAATATGAATTTCCTTATGGCACATCACAGCTATATATCAGCAACTGCTAAATCTGAAAATATGCTAATAAGGAGTGCAAAACCAAGTCTTTGTTCCTCTTTCCTGAGGAAAGTGTAGCTAGTAAGGAAGGTCTAACTGTGAGAGGAGGAGGTGAGAAGTTACCATGAGGAACTGTCTGAAGGGACAGTAGTATGCTCTCTACCTTATCAGGCCTGTTTCTGGGGTATGGACTAGTCTTGGCAATCCTGTTCTCAGGATCTGCTTTGCCAGGCATGCAGCTGGGAGATGCAGAGCTGGTGGCAAGTCACAGCCACCTTAAAATGGCTTGGGATTAGGCTTTTCAAATTATCATTCAAGTGAGGGGAACCCCCTTGTTTTTAGAGGTAGACCTCTGCTTGTGGGTTGCTTTCTGAACAGCCTCAACAACTTTCCCAGAGAACTTGAGCTGGAACTGCTTCCTTGGCTGGAATGTCAGATTCCTAGGTGACAGCTGTGCTTGTATTTAACCACATACTAAAACTTTGCTGCCTCAGTATAAAAAGGTAATTTGGTAATATGGTTGTCATGTGTACATACCAGTGTTTAAGCCCTTAACTTGTTTGAAGTGCCTCAAATTCTTGTTCTCCAGAGTATCATCTGCTTTGGTCTTGTAAGCTTTCCAACAGCAAACAGCAGTTCAGCAGTCCTTTTGTATGCTCATTCCTGAAGTTTGGGTACAGATCCAAACATAAAGTGGTATTATGTGTAAAACAGAATGGAGGTCTGGGTGGAGAACTCACACCTGTAATTACCCTGCACCATCAGCATGCATTCATGGCCAGCCCTGTAAAGGCCCATGTCGCTTGTCTGGTGACATGAGGCAGTCAGCATTGCTGGAGCAGCCATGATGAGTTTTTATGCAGCTAAGACCAGCTCAGGTAGGACAGGATTCCTGATGGATGGAGCATGCGGGTGGACAGTCTGGGAGGACTGCAGCTCAGAGAGGCCCAGGGACCCCTTTTGAAGAAGCTGCTGCCTAGTAGTGCTCGCCTATCGGGGCCAGCTGGAGGTGGGTGTGACTTGCTGCAGCTGCTCTGATACTCCTGCAGAGTGACTCAGTACTAGGGCTGGGCACAGTGTGAAATGGGGGCACGCTGCTGAGCTGATACACCATGTGGGGGTTCAAAAGTCTGCACAGTGAATTTGTGGGTTTTGTTTATGGGCTGGATAGAATTGGCTTCACAATATTTTATTGATATAATAGGTATGTTGTTGGCTCTTATGTTTGGGAAATGCCTGTTAGATTTAAGTGTAAATACACCTGGTGGTGTATTTAGGCCACTACAGTATTTAAAAATCACCATGTATGTCTTGAGCATGCTGAAAAAAATGTAGTGATACTGCAACTGTGGTATGGGATTATGGTAAATTAAATGCATTGGTGCTTTCTGATGTTTTGAAAGGACTGTTCAGACAAAGCCATCTGGTAAATTTTCATCTCTTTTTTTTTTCCTTGGAAAAGGGAGATGATTTTACCTCTTAGCAGAAATTAATTAAAATATGTCTGTGTTGAGCAACCTACAAAAATACATTAAGAAAACGTATTAATTTTTACCTCAGTAGAAGGCTATAGTAAATAAAGGCTAAAAGAGTGGCTAATACAAGAATATTAAACAGCTATTTCACTACATGATCAGTGTCTAAAAAAAATTGAGACTGTTGATGTAACTGAGGAGTACAACACCTTCTAATTATGATATACTACTTATATCTTAGACGGGAATCAAATGCATGTATAAATGAGGTTTTGTTGTTGTTTTTAGGCATGTTCATCACAAGTGTGTCATGGTTGTAAGTATTGCTTTGACAAGCGTAACTTCCCCCCATGCTAAGTCATTCTGCCTGGCTCTGAGCATGCAAGATACTTGTGGTGCAGGATTATGGTCTAGCTTTTGAAAACTGTATTTGAGTATGATTTAGTCTGTTATCCTTACTTTTTTCCCCTTACATCTTTACAGAGAATAACATACAGTTTTAGCCAACATAGTGTAGGGTAAGGTTTTGAGGTAGTGCTGTTCGGGTTGCAGTAACTCATGTTTATGCAAATTGACCTTTAATCTTTCTAGGGCACCTAACAGTTTGGTAGTGGTGTATCTCTTTTTGCTTTTGTGATGGACTGCCTTTCTAACCTGCAGGGTTAAAGGTGGGGAGAAAGAAGTTTGAAATAGCAATTTTGTCACTGCTTGTGTAGTTAGAAGGCTCAGAAGACAGAATTTGCATTATAATGGCTCTCATTTTGCACCATACTGTGTCATTTAGTCCGTGTTCTGTGTGTGTAGCTCTTGGAAGACTTTGAAATAATAATTTTTTTATTACTCCATTCACTCCTACCTGTCAGTCCTTTACTGTTCTTTACTGTAGTTGCCCATAAGATAAAGGCTTTGCCATTTTCAAATCACTTTGACTTCTTATTTACTATGAATACTAGATTGCTATGCAACTTGTGAAGCTAGTGGTACTTCATGCAGTACCCCTGGGTACTGAGAAATTTCTCAGTAGGGAAAGGGAAAGTAAAAGCTGGGAGAGTTTTATATTTGCAATATCGTGGTTTTTCCCTGAAATATGTAAGAAAATTACTTTTCTTAGTTTGGTGTGATTTATGTGAACATTTGGAACTTTAAAAAATCCCATCAAGAATAATGGAAGAGTTTTTACTTGCTTAGAAATTTTAGAGAAATGGGAGGCTTAAGAGCGGGAAATTTAAAAGGAGGTTGCAGCATGGAACGGGTGTCCTTGTTTAATTGTAGATGGAACTGTTCAGGTGACTTGAGCTTAGGCACAAATACAGATCTAAAAGACGTTGAGAATTATCTCATTTCTCGTTTCAGCTGTTCAAGTGTTTTCATATTGAGGAAAACCAAGTTGCCTTGAAGAGTAGCTGGTAGGGAGGCCAGAAGCAGGTGGCCATTTGGGAAGTGCTGCTTCTGGTGTTCTAGATGTCAGTACCTTTATTGCAGAGACTGAGGTGCAGGAAAATTTAGTCTGCTCAGTATGCATAAACAGAAATAGTTGCCTAGAACTAGTAACAAGTAGTCTCAAAAGAAAACAACAGTTTTAAGAAAACAACATTGCTTCATTAAACTTAAAACCTGATTTTATGCGTCTAAGCATGTGGGCTATTGATAAGCCTATTTAAGTTTTCTGATCTAATATTGAGGAGAAAATGTCTATTAATTTCTGAATTGGCATGTTAGGACTCTTAAAAGCATCAAAATTATAAAGGCTGTTTGTTTGCTAGTAATTGAATAAAGTTTGAGCGTTAGACCAGTGAAGGGACATACTTCATTACTCCAATTATAAAATCAAAGTGAGTTTTATGCTATGTGAAAAAGAAATGTGGTCTCTTGAAATACTTCTGCATCTGAACTATGGTTCACCTGGCTGTGATCCAGGTTTTGGACAACTTTCCTTCTCCCTTTCCCTCTTCTTTGCCCTTCCACCTCCTTAGAATGCAGATGGTTGATTACTTTGAAATCAGACATGGTGAATAGGCTTTCTCTTTTCTTTCAGGGACCAGTTACTCTCCACAAGAAAATTCACACAACCACAGTGCTCTTCATAGTTCAAATTCCCATTCTTCTAATCCCAGCAATAATCCAAGCAAAACTTCTGATGCAGTGAGTATTTGTGATTGATTTTTATTAATGTGTTGCCCTGTTCATACACACTATATTTTCATAATTTTGTCTAAGACAGGCAGCATATACATTGTGCTTGAGTTTTCCAACATCAGTCTTTATTTTATAAACCCTCTGTAAACCAAACCTGCAATTGTTACATGTTATAAAACTATTCTAATTGGTAGTCGTTAGAGCTTTGAGTTACCTGTCATTCTAATATAATCTAATTGTCAATCTAATTTTAAAATATTAGATTATTTAAATGACATAGATACAGAAATGTTTTCCATGAACTTAGTGGTAAATCTAGAGTAGACAGTGTGATTTTACTTACTTGAAATGCATTACATATTGTGAATTTTAGTCACTTCAGTATCAAAGTTTTAGTAGTTAGAGTGGTGTTTGTAAAAAATCGCCCAAAACCAAAATTGGTAAATTTGTGATCGGTGGAAAAATTTTGGTAAGATAATAATTCTGAGGATGTTGCAAGGTGAAGGAAACTAATGTTATCAGTATTGACCTTACTGTATCCTGCTAAATGTACTACTAGATTTTGTTAAGGGGTTTGATGGGAATAGACCAGAGGAAACTATTGCAGAATGCAGCAGGAGGATACTGGTCATATGTTCAAGCTATCATTTAGAGGTGGTAGAAAGCAGTGATACGGGTACATAAAAGGTACCATGTAGTTTTAAAAACAGTGAAAGCTATTGAATTTGTATATCAAAACTCTCAAGTAGTCTTTCGTCGAACACTGTTTGTATTTGTAAAGGCTTATGATTCTGCGGATGATTGGTCTGAGCACATCAGCTCTTCAGGCAAAAAGTACTACTACAACTGCCGGACAGAAGTTTCACAGTGGGAAAAACCAAAAGAGTGGCTGGAAAGGTATATGTGTTTCTATTTGTTTTAATTGCATAAAGAACAAATATTCTTAAGCACATTTTAGAGCACTTGAGCTTATCTAATAGATTACTGCTATAAAAGATTGTGCTCTAAGTCTGCTGTGTCCCTACCCTTACCATGACCTCTGGCACCTCTTATCCCTTGACAATCCAGAGCCTGAGAGGGAAGTATGGTTGGTTTGTGTGGAGATGGTCTGTTGGGGGGAGTTTGTTGTTTGATTGGTTGGTTTGGGTTTTGTTTTGTTCTGGGGTTTATTTGTTTGTTTTCATTGGATTTTTTGTTTTGGTTTTCTGGGTGAGTGTTTTTAATGTTTTGTTTTGGATGGGTTTTTTGGGTGTTTTGTTTTGTTTTTTTTTTTTGGACAAGATTAGTGAGCTGAACTGGTATATTGTGGGCTTCAACAAGCACGAATGTAAGGAAGCAGTGGCTGGAGTTTGCCAACCCCAGCTGTATAGCAGCAAGCTCTTAACAGTTTAATTCATCTCATGTAACTTATAGAAACTGTTTTATGATTAGATAATGTACATTTTTACCTAACTTTTGTTTTCTTTTCTTCAGAGAGCAGAGACAAAAAGAAGCAAGCAAAATGTCAGTTAACAGTTTTCCAAAAGATAGGGATTACAGAAGAGAGGTGATGCAGGCGACAGCTGCCAGTGGGTTTGCCAGTGGAAGTATGTGGTTTTTTTACAGCAATATATTCTTGCCTTGTTTGCATTGCTGTTTTCTTTTCCAAACTTCAAAACTATAAAAAATCCCTTTCCTTAGCTCTTTTTCTTGCCTTTTCATATATAAAAGCCAAAGTGGGTAGCACAGTTAACTCTCCCAAATGTGGTTTCTTTAAATAACTTTACTAGTGCAACATTTGCTTAATGCTTTTCATGGTTCTCCTCCTTTTTGTGGCTTTTACTGTTGAGTTTAATTATCTTCATGAGTGGTTACTTAACCTGCATAATCTGTCATTTAGTTGGACTGTTGTGATCATTGAGACCTGCTAATGTCATATTCTCACCTTAAAAATAAAGATTTCACATCTAAAAGTAACAACCTAATTCAATGGATTTTGTTATCAGGGTTTTCAGAGGTTTGTGTGTATTATTGAGAGTATATTTTTACCTCACCAATACTTTTAGCAAAATCTTCCCTGGACTATAAATTTCTCTAACTAGGAGATTTTTGTCCTGATACCTAGCTTTAATCTTTGTCAGTTTTCTTCTGGAAAATAGTTGTACTGTGAGATTCTGTCTGTATCCTGATGTAATTTGGATAAATTTGTAGTGTAGTTCTCAGGGTAGTTTAAAAGTAGAAGCCCAAGTATAATTCTTCACCCACGCTCTTGGGATTTGACAAGGTGATGTATAAAGGGATATTTTTCTGTGTACGCTGAAACTCAGTGTATATGCTAAAATATACTGGATGCTGCAAAAAGATAGCAGTCATGCATAATGCAGTGAGTATTTGTTTTGTGACAGGTGAAAATGTCAGAATCTATAAAAGAATTACTCTCTGCTTACTTGGTATGTATGCTGAGTAGCATATTTTAGTTTGTAATCATGTGACCAGTGCAGATGAGTCATTCATTTATTATATATAAATGCCTTGAATTAACTGTAAGTAAGCTTGTTGTAGTAGTACTCAAGTGACATGAAGAGGAATTCTTTGAAGGCTAGAATGTAAAACTATTAAATGATACTCGATGTTCAGGGATTTTGATGAACAAAAGAAAAATGGCATAAATTATCTCTTTGCACTAAATACAAGATGGAAATAATAGATCTTGATTTAGATCTTTTTAGGAGACTTCAAAAGTTAACTTGACTGTAACACTCGTTATAAAGCAGCCTTTCATCAAAATACAGTGCTTAACTGGAGCTCTAAATCAAGCAAAGGTCAGAGAAAATGCATTTTGTCAGTGAGTAGAATTAAATTTTGCCTTTTTTGATGCTGATCTGCTTGAAGATTTTTTTAATCATAAGAAGTTCAATCAGCTCTGGTTGTTGGTGTGCAGCTGTATTAATCAGTTACTGCAATCTTAGACTTGTTTCTAATTTAATCTTTCTTTTTTTTTATTGCAATGTTACTTGGGGAATCCGGAAAAAAAAGTGGAAGACAAGCATTCCAGTGACACCAGCAGTATGCTCCCACAGAATATTTTATCTCAAACGAGCAGGCACAATGACAGAGACTACAGACTGCCAAGAGCAGAGACTCACAGTAGTTCTACTCCAGTACAGCATCCCATCAAAACAGTGGTTCATCCAACTGCTACCCCAAGCACTGTTCCTCCTAGTCCATTTTCTCTACAATCTGATCACCAGCCAAAGAAATCCTTTGATGCTAATGGAGCATCTACTTTATCAAAACTGTCTACATCCGCATCTTCCATCCCTGCACAGAAAACAGAGAGAAAAGGTATGTATAATGAAATTCCCTCTAGTATTCAAAATGATGCATTGCGTTACATTGCTTGTTCAAAGTATGTTAGTACTAGAATTTAAAGATTTTTTTTCCTTTTTGATTGTGTGTGCTTTTAGAACCTGATTACTGTTTTGATGTGTTTACTTGCCCCCAAACCCAATTTGCTGTCTTATACAACTTCAATTTGACACTGTGATATTTACTATTTATGGCCTTATTCTGCAAATTAACATTTCAAATGATAATTTGAAAGATGTATTTTTGTGGAACATATTTTAATTTTTGTTTTCTCTCTTGTTGTTTTGGATCTTTGCCATTTATTTGAGTTGTTATGTAGTTACACAATTTGAAAGTAATTTTGGACCATTATGTTTTATGAACTGCTCTTATTGTTTGAAATGCCAGTGTCAAACCTTTCAGTCAACACAAGCACAGTTCTTACAGAAAGCAAGAATTTTCTACATTTTTGTAAGAGCTAATCTGTTTTGATCTGTATCTTGAGAAATATTGGATCTTCAATTCTAAATCTGATAGTATGTGTTTCTATTATCTGATAGTACCTGGTAGATCCAGTTACAGTCAAGCAAAGATCTGGACTCCACTGTGCATTGATTATGACCTCTCAGACCTCTGTCTTTTAGTTAGATTTACTTCATTATTAGGGATGAAGAGCTCAAGAAGATTGTGAGAATGAGATGTGCGTCATTAATGATAGTGTGTTACTTTGGTGTAGTTGAGTTTTCAGAGTGGTACTGTGTAGGAAAATTCTATTTTGAGGGCTTTGGGAGGGAGAAAATAATTTTTGTTAATCATATTGTGTTTTAACTTAAAATACTGTATACTTAATATGTAATTGAATTCTTTGTTTGAAAGATGTCTTGTTGCCGTGTCCATACTTGCCTAGTTAAATAGTTTTAAAAATAGACCAAAACAGACTCTGGTCTGACATTAGTCTTGTGCTCTGTGTTTGTGTTCGACTCTTCCACTTTTGTTTATTAAAGAATTCCAACTTCTACACAGACTTAAGAACAGCTGGCCACACAAAATATTCAAACAATAGCATACATTGTCAAATACTTTAAGATAATTGTGCATGTAAAGAATTTTTTTTACGTTTTTTTCTTGACACTATATGCAGTTTTTACATAACCTGGGTCATTAATACTGACTGTAAACTACAGAGGGACAGGTTATTTTCAGCAAGCCTTTTCCTATTCAGCACAGTAAAGGACAAAGTAAGGTGTACTAGTTCAAGCATGGTTCTTGTACTGAGTGCAGTAGTTACCTGCTTCAGTTAAGCCTGGATTTTTTGACTGCAGTTTGATGCACTTGTACTCACTACAGTGCAAAACATCCACGTCAGGTGTTCTTTTCTTTAGTATATCTACTCCATTTCTATTTCTATATTTAAAATACACTTGAAACCCCTCTTATTACTATTCAATTCTGCCATGTTCTCGATTCCCATTTGGTGTGTGATCAGATTTCATACTGGGTATTCTTCTGCTGCTTTACTGCGCATCCTCATTAATTGAAGAGATGACTCTTACAGAAATTGAAGGAACTTCCCATTCTGACAACTGCCACAGATGTTGGCAGAGAGTTCAAATATTTCTTACAACATTAATTTGAGAACATACAGTGGTGTATAATATTGAAAACAATCACACAGGGTAGTTTTGTAAATCTTACGTTAGAATCCATTGATGGTTCCATATTAAATAATTCACTGAATTTCTGTATTCTTAGATAGGTGTTTTTTAATTTTATATGGGTTAAATGAATAGATTCTCTGTAATAATCTTGCCTCATTGGTCTGTTTCATGGCACTTGATTGTGAGCAAATGCTGTACTTACTGAGCTTCAGAAAAGGGTCAATTACAGAAAGTAAATAATTGAAGAATTAGAATAGGTAAATGTCGGGCTTGAAATTCTTACTGTAGAAAACGTGAGTTTTTACATGTTGCTTTACCTCCTGTACAGAAACAGAACAATTCAGTGCTGTCATGATAAAAGCTCATCAAACAGTACATTCAGTTGATTTTCCTTTTTCTGGTGAATGTTGGACTGTCTTTTTAAGGAAATTAAACCAGTAAATTTTCCATAGCATTTTACATATTTAAATTTTAAAAGAGGGAAGAAGCAGTACTTTGGATGATTTACTGTTACTCATTCTCTCAGGTCTGACTGTGAACCTGCAGTGCTAAAAGTATGCAGTTTATAAAATATTTTTTGTAGCTGTTATACAAATTGAAAATACAGTAATTGTCCTGAGACACTTGGTTCAAACAATCTTCTGAAAGTCTTTGCAGAACTGAAAAACAGTTTGAGAGATTTGTGTTTACAGTAGTAAAGCAAATAGCCTTTGATCTTCTTTTTCTATTCACTGATTATGCCGTCCCTCTCTCTTTCTAAAAAGAGGTAAAACTATTTTTTAGCCTAAAAAAATAGATTGGTACAAATGACTGAATAATATGTGCAGTAGTCTTAATTGAATTCTTGCTTCTTGTGAATGTGTTGCTGGCTGCCTTACGCCAGCATATATGTACCACTGTTTTAATAGTTCTGATTTCAGTGTGTATTTTTTTAAGCAGTAATAGTTTTGAACAGCAGAACAGCAGAAAAACACAAAACGCAACGACAATGCTTTTTTCAGCTCAATCTCTTTTGCTGCAGGGGTATGTTGTAGTCCCACAAGGAGATTGAATAAAATCCCTGGCTGAACTATAGCTCAGCTGTTAGCAGTAGTCCTCTGCCCTCAATGGCTGGCAGTAGTGGAGAGTTCCTGGGGAACTATTTGACCTCTACCCTTTGGTTTGAATGTTCCAGTCAGAATCTGCTGCTTCTGTTTGTGCTCACTGTGAGTGCTTTATGCAGGTAAAGTGTGGGGTTGCTTTTCCTACTTTTTGGCTGCTTTATCTGTAGGGCACATCACATTTTCCTATTTCTAATTCAGATTGAAATGTTGTATTGTACATATCTTAACAGTGTGTCTGTCTGTAGGATACTGCTTCTCACACCTTCCTCAAAGTCCCATCAAGGCAGCACTTCTGTTTCTAGTGCAGCAGTACTCTAAAACTTTTATGAGAACACAGCAAGCTGGCCAGTGCAATGCTGGGTGGGTTGTGACTCTGGTGCTTCTTTTCCTTTTCTCACCCTTGTGGTTTTCTTGTAACACTTGCTAGCTTTAGTGGTCAGTTATTAACATTGCTTCTGGTATTGTTGCATCTTCTTTGGCTGAGTTTTGCCATTTCAAGTATATTACTCAATTCATATGTCGGTTAGAAAAGTTACATGTGAGAATGTTAGTTTCTTCCAATACTTTATACTTGTTTGCTGAGCATTGCTGTTACATTTATTTTGACAGCAGAGGTAAAATACAAAAAAAAATCAGTTTTAAAACTGGAGTAATCCAAATGTGAGAAATAGGGAATTTTTTTTTAAATTTTATTTTTTTATTTTAGATAATTTGAGTATTTTAGAGAATCTAGTTGCTATTGTTACTATGGTTTCATTTGGCCAATTGTGTTTACAGAATGCATTCCTTTTAAATACTTACGTATTTTTGTTGTGGCTTACAGTCCTTATTAGATCAGAACTGAACTGTAAAACAGACAAATGTGACTGTCAGTGCTCAGAGAGCTTAGTTGGTAGTTTGTACACTCCAGGTGCTTCAGCACAGAAAATGTGTTATGATTCTTAATCACGAGTAATAAATCAAGCAATGCTGTTAGCTGTTCTGGGTAGTAGGTTTTTAATCAGTGAAGCAGAGATGAGGTTTATAGGGCAACAAGATAAAAATTTCTGAAAATTTTGTAATGTAGTTTTTCTCCTACAGAGAGCACACTGTGAGAGCACTAGTGCCTTAATAGTTGCTAGCAGTGCAAAGATAACAGCTCAAGCTCACAAGGGAGTGAGGTAATGTTTTAGTGTTGACTCCAAAGGACTTCAGATGCATTTGTTTTGTTTTAAATGGGATAAAAATGACATTAGTAGTAAAGATATAGGAACACTCAAAGGGTCATTTTAATAATTTAGGCATCATCTAGTCAACAGTAGTCGGTAATTTCCACATCATTAAAAATAAGTCTTTGTTGCTATAAATCAGAGTAAGAACAAGCTAATATACAGCATTAATTTAAAGCGAGTCATGCAGGGATTACTGGTATGTTAGCTGTCAGAAGGAGGGCTGTGAAATAGTCCTTTCTCCACAAAAAAGGCATTTCCCAGTTTTGTTCTTTTTTCCCCATCCACTTCTCTGTCGCTCATGTGCCTGATGAGCTCAGCACACCCTGGTCAGGGGGGAGAGTAAGCAGTTTGCAGGTGCTCACAGGACTCCAGCAGACACAGCAGAGGTGTGGGACTGTCAGTGTCAAACCTCTGCATTGAAGCAGAGTAGCTGAACCATCAGAAGGCTTCATTTTCCACCCCCTTGCTTGTAGGCTCAGGGTTGCCTTTCAGCATGTCAGTCCTGGCAGATCAGCTGTTCGCTTAGGTGCAAAAATTCTTGTCATAACGGGCAGAGATTGGTGATGGCAAGATTGTGTAGCATGTTTATGTATGACTCTAACTGAGAAGTTAAGGGTGCTTAGTAAGAAAACTGAGGATCATTTTGGCACAACTGCTAAAAATGATCTGTTTTTTGACTTTTTTTCTGAAAGGATCATTTGGCCATGTTGTAAAAAAATTCCCAGTGCTTGGAAGCATCACACCAGAATGTTCCCATTCTGACTTGACCTGGTGTTTCTACTTCAGCAAAGACTTCAGCAAACCTCTTCACAAAACTTAAAACAAACCGTGTATTGTGTCATACAGGTTCTTGTCATATGAAATTCTGACTGATAACTTGGATTTCTTTCCTTTTTTGTCCAAAAGATGTGATTGTGGGTCACATTCCCAGCAGAGAGGGTTATGAATAGAAAGTTCTTTCCTAATCATTGTGGTTTTCAAAAATTATTTTTATTATAAAAAGGTTTTTTCCTGCTCCGTTTCAATATTAAACAAATTAATAGTTCTTCCCATTAAGTTAATCTCCAAATCTAATGGTGTTTCTTTTTGCCATCTGCTTGCTTCGTTTTCCTCCATGGGGTGTTTTTTTTTGTTTTGGGTGGCTTTATTTTAGGTCGGATTTTTTTTCCATGTGAATGAAGTTGATGGTCCAGAAAGTTGTTTAGTTCTATAATACAGGTCTGTATGTAGGCTGCGTCTAATAAACTTACTTGCATAATTGTCAGAAAGCAAACTGTATTTTCACGTTATTGCCACAAAAGGAATGGATTTTTAAAGTTTTTTTAAAAGCTGCAGATATGGAGACTATATTGTGCATAGCTTATAATGGAAAAATTTGTTCAAAGTCATATTTTTAAAATGACAAAAAGTAATTTTAAAAATTACCTAATTTTCTTTCTTTTTTTTTTAGTTATTCAGAGGAAGAGATAAACCAAATTTTATTTAATGAAGTTCTTAAACTTGAAGAGATCGCAGCATGCTGTGTTCTAGTTTTAGTTTTTATTTCATTTTTTTTTTATTTAAGAAACTTTCCTTTGGACTTCCATGATAAAAGTTTTAGGTGAGATCAGAGTCATTTGCACAGCATTTGTTTTGAAATTGATGTTGACAATAAGGAGGCTGTAGCCTTGCCCTCTTCCACTTCTTCAGCCGTAGTCTGTGCTGTAAAGCCTGCAAAAGTCTTAAGTTTTTACAAAAAAATTTTTGTAAGACGTGGATTCATTTGCATTTTGTGTTGGTAGAATTCCAGTTGTCATTTCAAAATTAGTCTGATGCTTAATGATTCAGGTTAGGTTTATGAATGACTGCCATGTAGTCCAAATCCTTATTCTGCAATGATAGTGTAGATTGCTTGTCAGGGACCATGAATTGATGTTGACACAGGTGTAGGGACCAACCAGTGTGTCAGAATTGTAAAATTACAGGATTTAAATTTATGGAGATGTTTAACTTTTCTCAGCATGCTGTGTTCATCTTGACTGTGTTTCATGATGTTTGAGGGCTTCAAGCGCACTTAAGAGCCACAGGATTGTATTATTAATAGGCATTTTAAAAACTCTGATAAACCATAAAATAGTGTTTAGATGTTGGAAAGTAAACTTAATTCTGTGGCAAAATAAACAATGAAACAGTCTCTCAGAAAAAGGCAATTAGGGAGGAAAATAAGGGAGTGAGAGGTTTCTGCTTCTATTTGTGCAAAAAGCAGGGGAAATCCATACACCCCAGTGAGTGATATCTCAGGGTTTATGTCAGACAAATATTTCATCTTGAGGAGTTCTGCCTAGTTAAATTAACTTCAAAAGGCAAAACTTGCAGGCTCTGTACAGCATCATAAATTAAACCAGGTTTTATTTAAACTTTGTAGTTGGATTATTCAGAAGTGGATGTGAAAATATTTGGAGGCTTTGTTTTGTTGGCAGCAATTCTAGGATTTAGTATCCTGTCTGAGCCATGAAGTAAGATAGATGGGTTTAAATTAAGCTAAAGAAAGTTGTATACAACTGCAACTAATTTGTAGTCTGTATTTTTAACGTGTGAGTTTCCATCACAGAGGAGTTTCCCTTTGTGGAGAAGAGGTAAAGATCACGGGTTGAGATCAGAGTAATTTACTGGAAACAGCAATGAAATAAGAAATGAACAGTAAAAGCAACAATATTATTAGAAGGATGTACAAGAGAGGTGAAAAATTCACTTGCAAACAAAAGCTCACCACGGGAGAGCTGCAATATGGGAGCTGCTGCCACCTTCTCCAACTGGAGAAAGACTGCTTTCCCCAGCCCTGGCAGTGAAGTGAGGTGGTACAGAGTAACTGCCCTTCCTGGCTGCTGCAGAAATTAACCCTGTGCTGGCCAGATCCAGGACGTTATCCACTCCTTATTCTATACCACCTCCTACATCATGCCCAGATCCTACACCTTCCAAATGGTGTGCTCCCGGCTAATGGCAAGATGTATCAGAATCTCCTGATTGGTATATCTGAAGCAGTCCATACTCACTGTCCGTGGTAGCTATAGCATATAGTGACAGTGTCATTCAGCAGTCAGTGTTTTAAAATTCAACATTACAGACTGTTCTCACAATAGAATCAAATCTCCTTGAGGTACACCTGGTGTTTCCCTATCCCTCTGCATTACTCACCAAGTGCACCCAGGTTCTGGAGCAAAAACATGGATGGGTTTGCCTACCCTGTGGATGGGTTTTGCCTTTGCTTGAGGAAGGACTAATCCAAACTGTCTTCACTAACACATTCTTCATGTGCACCACAGAGACTTAATCTCTTTCTGTGGTACATGAAAGTTTTGTTTGGACAAGGCTTTCTTGCTTAGTGGAGCTTCCCGTGGTAACTAACGAGGTGGCCTTGGCTAGATTTATCTTGCAGTATTTGAAGGCCGTACCACTTACTGCTTTAAATGTGGTTTTTAGCAGTCTGTTGTACAGATCAGTTTTCCCAGAGGCTGTTATGTGATAGGGAATATTCTGTACCCACTCAGTATTGTGGCCCAGATGTCTATGAGGCTGTTTTTGAAATGAGTCCCATTGGCTGATTCAGTTCTTTCAGGGTACTATGGCACTACAGGACTTGCTTTTCAAGGCCTGAGGTGGTGTTCCAGCAGTGGCCTGAGGCACAGGGTATGTCTCCAGCCATCCAGTGGTTGTTCCTATCATTGTAAGCATGTAGAGCTTGCCGTGGTGGATTTGTGAAAGTGTGATGTAATCAATCTGCCAGGCTTCCCTGTAGTTTTCACCATCATCCACTGTACAACAGTGCATGATTCGCAGTTGTGGATAACCTGTGCGATACTGTCCATGGTTAAATCCAGCCCTCAGTCCTGAGCCTGTTAGTATGCATCTCTTTCCTGATGAT
Organism: Motacilla alba alba; assembly: GCF_015832195.1. Classification (NCBI taxonomy): domain Eukaryota; kingdom Metazoa; phylum Chordata; class Aves; order Passeriformes; family Motacillidae; genus Motacilla; species Motacilla alba. The sequence continues at coordinate 15,518,008 of NC_052017.1, read as the reverse complement.
GTGAGGTGCTATGAGCCCACTGAGCCAGAAATAAATAATTCACCCTTAGGTTGCCACTCTAGATGCATCTGAGACACTTTAACCTTGGCAGTTTGGTCCACCCCTCTGTTGTTGCGGTGTTCTTCAGTAGCTCAACTCTCAGGTACAGAGAGAGCATGACAGACTTTTACAGTCAACTTCCTTACCCAATTACGTCTTGCCACTAGCAGCCTAGATGTTTTTCCCTCTCCAGTGCCAGTTGGTCTTTTTCCATCAGTCTAGCCACCCCTACAGAGCACTTGCGACTGTAGAGGAAGAGTGTTGGCCATTTTGTCTCAGTGATATCTAAAGCCAGCTGGATGGCTTTCAGCTGCACAACCTGACTTGATTCACCTTGTACCACAATAGCTTCTGTGGCTTGCCTCATAGGAATTGGGCAGCTTTCCATTTTCAGTGTGTCCCTACAATACAGCAAGAACTGCCAGTGAAGAGACTATTGCTTTTCATTTGGTAGTAGCTGATTATACGGTATGGTTTCCTCAGCACATGTCACCTTCTTCTCCTCCTCTGGTGACGATAGTTTGAAATTTTCATCCCTGGGCCAGTTAGTGATGACTTCCAAGATCCAGGGGTGATGGGGATTTCCTTTTTGAGTTTGCTGTGTAACCAGCATGACCCAATTGCTCCACGTAGCATCAGTGGCATCAGGTGTGGAAGGGATTTCTCCCTTGCCCATCCAGCCCTGCAGTGGCAGTCAGGATGCCAGGAGTAGCTGTACTTCAGTGCCAATCACTTCTGAGGCAGCTTGAACCCCTTCATAAGTTGCCAGTATCTTTTTTTCAGTTGGGACGTAGCAGGCCTTGAATCTTTTGTATCCTGACTCCAGAACTCCAGGGGTTGTCCTTGCGTCTCCCCAGGTGCTTTTTACCAGGCACTCCAGGAAGGACCATTCTCCCTGGCTGCAATGTAGAGCATTTTTCACATCTTCTGTCTTGACTAGCCCAAGGGTGTCTGCATGATTCTGTTTTGTTTAAAAGTTTGTTGTTCAGGACCCAACTTGAAATCATTTTTCCATGTCACATGATAGAGAGGTCTGAATACCTGTCTGTAATCTGGATTATGCATTCTCCAAAAATCCACAGCACCTAGAAAAGCTTTTGCTTACTGTTTGCTCATTGGTGGGGACATACTTTGTTGACCAGATCAGTTGGACTCTAATGATGTCCATCTTGCCATTTTACTCCTAAAAACTGAATTTCCTGGACAGGTCCCTTGACCCTACTTTGCTTTATGGCAAAATTTGCCTTCTGGAGGATTTGAATTATCTTCTCCTTTTTCTCAAAAACTTCCTCTGCTGTTTTCCCCCATACCATGATATCATCAGTGTACTGCAAATGGTCTGGAGCCTCACCCTTTACCAGTACATTCTGGATCAGTCCATGGCAAATGGTGCAGCTGTGTTTGCACCCTTGGGACAGTTGGTTCCAAGTGTACTGCACACTCCTCAGGTGAAAGCAAACTGTAGTCTGCACTCTCCTGCCAGAGGAATGGAGAAATTATGTATTGGCAATGTCAATGGTGGCACGACCTCCCTGTCTTGGACTCTGGTTCATACTGAAGTTCAGGCGTGTCTGGCACAGGCGCATTCATTATTGGTGTGACTTCATTCAGGCCACGACAGTCCAGTCTCCACTGCACTTACACACTGGCCATATGGGCTGTTCAAGTACGAGTGAGCCTTGCTGACATTCCCTGGCTCTCCAGCCCACAAGTTATTTTATGGATGGGGATCAGAGTCCCAGTTGGTGTGGTATTGTTGACGGTGACTGTTGTGGTAGTAATTGGGTACCTGTTGTTCTTCAGCTCTCAGCAATCCCAGAACAGAAGGGTCCTTTGACAGACCAGGCAAGGTATTCAGCTGTCTAATTTCCTCTGTCTCTAGAGCATCTGTCCTAAATGCCCAACAATGCCCTTTTGGATCCTTGAAATACCCTCTCCTGAAGTAATCTATGCCAAGGATGCATGGTGCTTCTGGGTCAGTCACAGTGGGGTAGTTTTTCCATTCATTCCCAGTCAGATTCACTTAGCTGTTGGGATGCCCCTGTCACCCCAGAAATCCAGATGGATTCTGCCTCTACGTATCTTGATGGCATCAGGGTGCATTGTGTGCTGCTGTCAACTAAAGGTTTCTACTCTGGTGGGTCTGATGTGCCAGGCCATTGGATCCATTATAGGTTCTATTGGGTCATTAGATCTGATTGTCCCTTTCCCCCATCTGGCTGGGAGCAGGGCCCCCTTAGTCCTGGTCATAGTTGTAATTGCTCACCCCTTGTAAATATGAACTGGAGGTCGCTTCTAGAGAATCATATGTAACATCATCTCTTCTGTCTGAGGACTTGCCCACTGAAAACTGGAGTGGCGTTTGTCTGTGAAGAATTTCTTGTTGTGGTTATTCTTCCAAACATTCAGCTCACATACCCATACTGCTAGGGCAGAGGTGGATTTTCCATCCCACTTCTCAGGTCCTCTGTTTTGCTTACAGAAAAAACACAGATTACCTGGTCTGTGTCTTCTCTCTTGAGCAGGGGAGTGCTTGCTCCCAATAGCAGAGGCTTTGGTCCGTACTGGCAGGGCATGGGATGTTACCTCACTGACTTTTTTAAATCTGTCCAAAGTCTTGAACAGTCTCCAAAGCCGAGATGTGGGTCAAGATGATCTTCATATTGCTGGTGTTGGATAGTCTCATGAAGTACTATTTGTTTCTCCTTCTCTGAACATTAATGCGAGTGAGTTGGTGTATGACAGTGGCATGCTCTGTACAAACTTCTGCCACATGGATTGTGTGCACTGGATCTGATCTGAATCTACAGGAGACTCCTTTTTATTTGAATCTCTGTCCATTACCTCCATCACATCTGATTCACATACTGGATACCTTTTTTCCATGGCATTCTACCTGCTGGGGTGCACTACTAGATTGTCCTTGAGACGATACCTTCACTCCTGCATGACAGGAGTCACTTCCAAAGGCTGAGCGTTTATCTTCTTCCCAATTGCCTATGTAATGCCACGTCCCTTGACTGGGATCCCAGTTGCTTGGCTTCACTACCATCTAATTTCATATGATGAGCCATCATACCTCAGCCTTGGAGCAGCTAGATCACCAGGAGTTCATTTGACTGGCAGCTGAAATCTTCCTGCATATCTCACAACTCACTCAGGGACAGGGATCGGGTAATTATCTCTGGCCCCTCCTCTTCCTGCTGTTGTGAGGGTTCTACATCCTCTTCATCCCTCGCTAACTGAACTGAATTGATCTTGGGTTTCTTCTTATGTGTAGGGCAACTGCTAGTGGCACAGATTCATCCTATGGTTCAGCTGCTGTTTGTTTTCCTCCTGTTCTCCCCGAGGGACTGTCTATTATTGAACTATGTCTGGTAAAGAATGGCCAGTGCCCAACACACTGCAATGATTTCCTCCCCTCTGGAGATGTCGTGCCATCCTCCTTGAAAATAGACTGTTGCTTTATCAGGATCCTGTAGTTGTTCAGGGGTGAACTTCCAACCATGGAAGCAGAGAATTTCCCCCAAAACTGGCCCATTTTCTCCAGAATTCCATGCCACTTGTGACAATCCACCTGTGGAGCAGACGTCCTTAGAAATCTCTCTCTGGATTCTAAGCGTAGTGTGGGCCACGCTGACTCTAAATGTGGTACAGACTCTACTCAACAGGCATAGCAGCAAGACCATGCTTTTTTAACAACCAAAGGAAATCCAAAATTCTCAAAAGCTGGTTTAGTAGGCCTGAAAGTGACAAAGGGCATAAAAAGCTGGGGGAAATTAGCTGCCCCTGTTCCCCTACAGACTAGGTACAATTTAATGGACTGCCAGAGGTAGGCCCCAAAGGAAGGATAAAAGAGCATTACTGAGCACACATCCCAAATGACTCTTACTGCCCCCCACATGCCATAAACTGGTCTCCCACAATACAGCAACACAGCAACCCTGATCCCTCTCTCTCCCTGCTATGAAAAGATACCGTGGTGGGCACACAGGGTGTATACAGGAATATATATAGGGTTATGTGCACAACCATGGGAACAGTTTAAACAACATTGTGACTGTTGACTCCCTGCCCAGTACAACAAATGCTTAAATCAAATTTGTTTCAAACCGCTCTGGTCAGATCTGATTATCTCAACCATTTGGGTGCCAAATAACGGTGTTGAGGTTTATGAGTGGTGTTCCCCATGCACTGTTCATTCAGTGCTTCCTCCCTCTCCCCTGTGACAGGCTAGAGAGGAGAATTGGAGGCACAAAAGGAAAATATAGCAGGTTGAGATACAAAAAACTTACTGGAATCAGCAATGAAATAAGAAATGAACGCTAACAGCAACAATATTAATAAAAGGATGTACAAAAGAGACAATTCATGCTACACTGACTGGAAAACAACTCCCTTACCCCTGCCTCTGGTAGTGAAGTGAGGTGGTATAGAATAACCCAACCTCTCTGGCTACTTCAAAAATTAACCTTGTCCTGGCCAGAACCAGCACAGCTAGTTAATACAGACGAGAAATACTTGAATTTCTACCAATATTTTTACAAGTTTGTTTTGGGTTTTGGTTTTTGTGTTTTTTGTTGTTGTTTTTTTTTTTTTTTCAGAAACAGGTTTATAACTTAAATTTCATTGATAATAAATTAATTAGTGTAATGCAGTGATGCTCTGAACAGTCATTTTGCTCTGCATCCTCTACGATGTTAAGTAACAGTTCTAATGTGATGTACATGTAGTCATAATCATAGAGATGTATTCTTTCCTTTAGTTTCTTTATTTTTTCTTTTCTTTATTTATTTTTGTATACTTTTATTCTTTTATTTAGCGCATTTAGTGCTTTGTTTTTGAGTTGCTAAACATCTCAGAATATTGGAATGTTAGCATTAGGCATTATCCTTGCTTTGTATCCTTTCTCTAGGTTTGATAGGGTGATTGTACAAAAATACCTTTCACAGATACATTTTAACTCAAAATACCTGCAGTACTACAGCTGTGTGAAATAGTGTCTCCTTATTGTCTGAAAGAAATGACTTGACTGTATTGTGTTGATGCAATTCAGTGTGCATTTTTAGAGCATAAAAACTCTAACTAAAGTAGTTTTACAGACCTCATGGAATTCGGTGGTTTTGAGTGACATGTTTTGAGTTCTGTTATTCAAGAAATAAGTGAATACCCAGGACTGGATAGGTATGAGGTTTATTTTAACTGCATTGTTAGCTTGAGTTTGCCTTTGATTGAGTGTATTTTCTGTTCAGAACTGCAGCATGGGTGAGAAGCACTTCCAGCTGTTTGGTATGGTGGTGTGGTTTGAGGATCAGGTATTTGCTTACATGAGTAAATAATACAGTAGTGAGTTACTTCTTTACTTAAAATAACTTAAATATTTAACTGTGAAGACAAGCCTAAATACATTAAATATGTTTTAAAATTAGTGCTGGCAGTTGCAGTATTTTTTCATTTTGAAATGAGGGTGTTTTGGGATTTTTAATGGTGGTTTTTCTGGTAAGGTTCTCAAAACTGTAGGTAGCAGGCTTGTACATGTAAGTACTAACGTGCTCCATTGTGCTTATTTTCCTTGCTTTTGTCTGCCAGTGTATCTTGATCTTATTTGGACTGTGAAGATCCAAGTTCAATTTCAACTTCACACGTTTTTGTTTAGTATAAGAAGATTCTTGTTTGTTGGATATGTCTTGACCTGAAGTTGTCTTAATGTTCACTTTGAATGCTATAACATAGGATGCAATACTTTATAACAAAAACTATCACTAATGACTTGTTGTTTCGTGGTAACTAATACCTAATCAGCTGTCCTATTTCACATGTTACTGAAAACCCTACAGAAACTTTGTAACAGGTTTTTCTTTTTTCCCCCCATCTTCAATCTTCATAACCCCTTTGTACCTTTTTTAAGTTGTTCTTGCCAAAGCTCCTAGCCAAATGACCAGATCCCTTCACAGATACATTGCTACCAACCCTGAGGCCATTGTAACTAGATAGGGGCACATTTTTTTTCAGAAGTTCGCCTGAAACTCCTAAATATGTCTCTGTGTCCTAGCTGTTGCATCCTTGCAAGCTTTCAAATTCTTCAGCAGGTTTTCTTTCTGGTTCAGATTTCTCAGCTACTTATCTGGAAAAAGTTTCTGGAGTATTTGTGATCTTTATATGCTATTTATACTGTAACAGCATAGAAGCAGAAATCCTCTTCCCAGTGAGATTAGAAATCTTAGTGAAAAGATATACATGTAGTTACTTCCATAATTTTTGTTTGGTTTTTTTTTAGGGTTCTTCTCCAAATTAGTTTTGGAAGTTGCAGTTAAGGTTATTGGAATACAAAAACTGTTAGAAATTCTGTGACATTGTATTCTTCTGTAGAATAGAAAACAAACCAGATCATATCACTTCTTTACTAATGAAGTCAGCATCATCTTACTTTGACCATTTCTCCAAATAAAAAAACCAAGCACACCCTAAAGTGAAAGAACTTCCCAGCCCATTTTCCATACTATTGGGAAAAACTTTTAGACTTTTGCCTGAAATGTAGAATATCCAGGTTGACTTTCTCTGCCCGGTTTGAGGTGGGTTTAAAATCTGTGTCTTTATTACTGTGGGCAAACATCCTGTATGAGATCTTGGATCCATAGCTTTATGCTCTGCATCCAACTTCTTTGGTGCTATAGATGCGTTAGTCTTGACTGAATTTCTGGGCAGGGGTCTCTGAGGGTTTAATGAGGATGAGAGAAGGGGGAGCTAAGATTGAAATATGGTGGTCCAGGTTTCCTAAAGGAAGGATATTTGAAGTGACTGATGGTACACCTGTAGTAGGTTGAAATACTTCCATTGCAGAGATTTCTCACCATATTGGAATGGAGGAGCAACTTTCTGCTAAGTGGAAGCCATATTTAAAATTAATTAACACATATTAATCGGAACAAATTGCCATATAGTATAATTGTATTAATAAAATAAAGAATATAAGTATAAATGCTTCAGAAGAAGCTGACAAGTTAAAAATTATTTATGGGCAGACGCATTTTTAGATATTTTTCCACTCTGCTGTGGGGATGTTAACAGCATTGTTTTACATTTCTAGTACAGCTCATTATCCTTTCTAAATCCTCAGCAATGTAGCTGGATTTTGTACAATAGACTTACATTTGTGGCTTCTTGCACTGGTCTCTTCATAAATGAAGCATGGCTTATACCCTCCTGTCAAATTTGACGCAGTAGCCTACATGCAAAATCCATGGGCTATAAGGTTTTTGTTCATAGTATGTTTTCCAAAGAAAGATTGAGATCATAAATGAAAATGTAGAATATGAGTGTAGGTGATCAGTAAGGAATTTTTGGCCCACATTTGCCATAAGAGTTAAGGAAAAAAAATCCCATTTTTAATACTGGGTGCTTTTCATCCAGTATCTTTAAGTGGAAAAGTTGCGTTTGTGTGCTCATAATAAATATTAGGCTCAGTAGCGTAATTTGCGTTAGAAATCAGCTATCTTCAATTTTTGTTCTATTAATGTGTGATTTTTTTCTTAAAATGGTAGTTAGGCATTTGATCTTCTGAATTTGAGTATTGTACTAGTGAGTTGTCAGGTTGTATTGGGGAAAATGAAAAATACTGTCTGTCTTCTGTTCAGAGTCTGCATCTGTGGACAAGTCTGTATCCCATTCTTGCACAACTCCTTCTACATCTTCTGCTTCTGGACTGAATCCAACTTCTGCGCCTGCTTCATCTGCTCCTACAGTTCCTGTTTCACCTATCCCACAATCACCAATTCCTCCATTACTTCAGGACCCAAATCTCCTTCGACAGCTGCTGCCTGCTCTGCAAGCCACCTTGCAGCTTAATAATTCTAGCGTAGATATATCCAAAATCAATGAAGGTAAGGATTCTTTAAAGTTCATGTAATCTCTCGTTTACATACATTAGTATATTATTGCATACCAGGCTGTAGTAAATGAAAGCCTTATTTTGATTGAAAAGTGAATAAATGAATCCTTAGGTGAAGTGGAGATTTTTATGGTTTTTTTTTTCTGTTTAACCTTCTCAACATTTAAGGTTTTCAAATTAATAAACGTTGATGTACATGAGCAGTGTAATTGAAACTGGTGACTTAATCACTATATCAGCATTTGTCTGTTGCACAAATTTCGTTAAAGCTCTTTGTTCTTTTGTTTCATGCACTGTGCTTTGTTTTCTGTAGTTTGTGCTGCTGTTCTATTAATGTGTGTTGCAAATAGTGAAACTTCTAGGGGTTCTTAAATCTTGTTGCCTAACAACTTTTTTCTTTAGCATAACAAAGAAAGCCTCTCTGAATACGGTAGCGTATCAGTAACTTCACTGGCCAGTGAAATTTTGTACATTTAATCAGTGTCCCTTAGATTTTTGTTACATTGGCTTGGGTTGTTAGAAGTCAGTTTATCACTTCCTGTAGTGCCTTTTGCTGCAAGAGCAGGTAAAGTTGATGCATTTTGAATGCAATTTTATCTAATGTGTCTGCATGTGACAGGTTACTGATAAAGTGGTGTAGGATTTTTTTGTTTGCTTCTTGTGCAAGGATCACTGATTTAAATAGGAAGTAAAACATTTGCATGGAGTGCTGAGAGTTAATTGTCTTTAACTTTCTGGAAGTGCAAATCAAGTAAGGGAATATACTTACAAAGTATTCTATACCTTGCAATTATTCATCAGAAAAAGTGGTCAATTGCTTCCTTTCAATCAGCAAATTTTCTATCTTCATTGAGTACTAATAAGTGAGTAGGTCACTGGTTTCTTTTTCCTGTGCAGGGAAAGGTCTTTAAAACCATAGTGCATTAGGCTGGAATAAAAAAAAAAAGTGTTATGGTTGTGTTGAAAAATGAAAGGTCCACTCAACTCCAGTTGTATTTTCTTGAAAAGCTGCCCAGTGAAATTTCTAGTAATTTTCTCTTACCACATGAGCAGCAGCTGTGTATGTCTTGGAACAAGAGTGTTCAGAATTGTTCTGATGGCATGAAGGCCTGGCTGTGTCCACGTGGGCAGAGTGACTTCACCTTGCACAGCAGGGCTGCCCTTACTGTGGACGCAATTCAGAGTTACTCTGTTCTTTTGCTCGTGAGTCAGGTTTTTTTAGGAGTGTGCATGGCTGGAAGGTATGTTCAGGAAGTATCCCACAGAGCCTGTAGAGCTTTTTGGAAAGATTAGTTCAGAAGCTTGAAGTTCAGAGTCTTGTCATCTCATACTGCAATATGCTTTTCCTGTATTGTGCAGTTTTAAAATCGTTCAAGAGGGATTGGTTTTTTTACTGGTGAGGGGATGACATGGGACAGCTAAACCCAGAACAGATATGGTTTTTTTAATTAATAAGAAGAAACATGGATTTTTAATGGAAAGAGATTTGTCTTCTTCTTGAACATGAAGTCTGCCCCACATCTCTTCTAGTGAATTAGTGATTCTGCTTTTTGCTTTTTTAAAAAATTATTGTAGTATAAAAAAATGTTCACACACGTTCTGCTTCCTACAATAGCAAATTGAACAAATTTTCTCTTGCTGTTTCAAGAATTATTACTTATCCATAAGGCAACCTGGAAGACTTGATGTTATTTTTTTAAAGAAATTCTGTTGAGTGTATGTCTTAAAGTTCAAACTACTAAAGAAAGGGCTTGCTAGACATTCCAAGTCAACTTGAAATCAAGTAACTGAAGAACAGTTCAGGTGGATCTTTGATCATGGTAGATATGGGAAATAAATCTGAAAGAAAACATACCTTAAATGTAATTAGCCAGTTTCAACAGTTGAAAGTGTTGTTCTAGAATTGTCAGTAAAACAGAATGTTTGTTTTCAGTTCTAACAGCAGCTGTGACACAAGCCTCTCTGCAGTCTATACTCCATAAAATTCTTACTGCTGGACCATCTGCTTTCAATATCACCTCCCTAATTTCTCAAGCTGCACAACTGTCTACGCAAGGTATTCAGAGGTTTTTTTGTTTTTGACTTACGTAAATTTGTTACACAACGTTTTAAAAAGGCTGATAGAGTTGTGGAATCTGTCTCTTGGCCACACGGTGTAGAGAATGTGGAATGACTTCTATTTCCAAAGATAGGATAAAATACTGTTATTCAGGAGCAGGAACCTGACCCACTACTAAGTAAACATGCTTCTCTGTCTCACCTTTTAGGATTTTCTTTGTATGTTAAGAAATTCTGCATGAGTTATGTGAAACTTCTGGAATTAGGTGTTACTTAACAGTATAAAACACAACTCTTCCTTACTTCAACCCATCTTGTAGTACTGTGCAACTGTGACTCTTGGGAGAGGCTTTAAATTCTTAAAAGAAAGTTTCCTCTCTCTGGTGGGGACTTTTTTTTTTTCATCTTCCAGGCAAGGTACTCTTTCAGGTATTTCCAATATGTTCTGATTTGTAACTTGATAAAAAACCTTTAAAACTTAAGTTTAGAAACTTAAACCAAAACAATAAATGCAGTCATCTTACTGAGTAGGTAAGCAATGCTAATGGTAATTTTTAACCATGGATGGGGAGCTGTTGGCATATGCCTAGAATGGATTAATAGGTTTCTATTTAAACTGTTCATGCTTTCTTTTGGTTAAATCAAGTTGAGCACTCTAAAATAGGAGTTGATTTAGTCTCTGCATCTGTAAAAAGCATTTCCTAATAGCTTCTTTTCTTTCCCCTCCCCTGAAATTTTAGAAGTGGGGAGTTTGGGGGAAATACAATTCCTTAGCTAGGATTGTTGTTGAACATTAGATTGTTCTAGATATTCACAGTGAGCATGTTTCTGTATCATTAAAATACAGCATACTCCAGAGTACCAAAAGAAAATCGAATTCACATTTATGATAGGACATGATTTAATTAAAAGCATTTTTTTTCCTTTACAGCTCAGCCATCTAATCAGTCTCCAATGTCTTTAACATCTGATGCCTCATCACCAAGATCATATGTGTCTCCAAGGATAAGCACGCCACAGACTAACACTGTTCCACTTAAACCTTTGATGACTACGCCACCAGTATCATCCCAGCAGAAGGTAAACTCCTTTTGACTTATGTCATATTGTAGTAAGAAGCCATTATACGGAATATTAAATATTGTTCCTGTACATCCATGTGCTAACAGTTGTATGTAGGATAATAAAATATGGATGTTTTCTTTACCAATACAAACAAAGAATTAGAAGCAGCTACTTGACTGTATTTTGGCAGTGCAGCTCCAGAATAAAATCTAGTTTACTTTTCTTGAGGAAATTCTTAATGCTTGCCTCAGATGCTGTCTGGAGATGTTACCAAGGCATTGGTATTCTAGCATATTTAAATAGAAACAAAAGCATACTTCAAAGGCACCAACTGATACAATTATTTAGACTTACCCAATAAAAGATGTTTGGAATGGGAGAGAACTTCTTGGGGAAATTAACTTGAAGTTGTCTCAGATTCTGTTTAGAAGTGTTCTAGGTGTTTACAGATCAATAACATAATGTCCCTTTCCTTTCCTTCCTCCTCACCTCTGTTCATTCAGAATTCCTTCATTGGATCAGTGACTAGGAAATGTTAATTGAAGTTAGCATACAAGCTCCTGAGGTTCTTCCTGAAAAGCATAACTGTAGACTTTGGGGTGAGACACCCCCACCTTCCTAAAATCTGTCTTCTCTGTCACCACTCTTGCTTAGCTGAGGTGTCTTTCTCTCGATTTTCTACTTAAAAGTGAACCTCTAATGTCTTGGATGCCTTTGAGGAATACTTTTCTCTTCAGGAGAGCACATTGCATTCCTCATTATATTCAAAATGCTTTATTTTCTTTCATCAGATTTTTTCATGGGTACAAAGAAAACCAAGTGATTCTCCCAGTTTCTTTTGACTAACAGTGATACAATGGATTGCAGAGCTTCATGTGTGTACCAGTACTGGTTGTTATCTTGGTTTCTGACCCTGGATTGCATCCTCAATCTGTGCTCACATCCCATAGCTAGGTGGCAAGTAATGAAATTATCAAATAGCAGGGTTGAGATATTTGGTACTTCCAAATCCTGAGATATGAAAAAGAATCTTCTTAAGTTGTGTATTGTCAATAACTGGAAGTAGATCTTTTCTGGTCTCTACAACCCAGAGATTGATTGTTAGTCCCAGAAGTAACAAATTTTGGTTCTGCAGCAGATACTTTGCCAGTTCAGTAAAAGAACTGTCTTGATAGTTCTCGTATTTGTGTAACTCAGTTCCATGAGATGAGAACTTAGGTGGTGATAGCTCCGGTGTGAGCATGTCTTGTTGTAGCAGCCCATTGGATGCGTGAGTCAGGCTAGCTTGTCCAGTTGTACAGTTTGAGGTAAATTATGTCTAATCCAGATGTGCTGCTGTGCCAGGACACACTTGGTTTTAGAGCACATGGGCTTAGAGCAGACAAAGCTGAAGTAGCCCTGTGCAAGAAGAGCCCAGTGCCAGATGCACAGGGATTTGAGCTGGCTGTGGGACTACAGTAGTGCCATTGGCACAGTGCTGCTGCTTAGGACTGCTTGAACATGTCAGCACTGCTTTCAGTCTGAAGCTGCTGTGGCTCCCCATGGGGGTGCTGTGTGCATGTGGCAGCTCAGGGGTCACAGACTCCAGGAGCCTGGGGGTCACCTTTAGCCTTTTAGCTGTGCCTGTATTGTGTGATCAGAAACTGTTCTGAATTTCTGCAAAGTAGTTGTGTAAAGCACTTTATACAGACTTGTCAAGCTCAGGGAGAATGTTGCTTTTTGGTTGGTTGGTTTGTTTGTTTTTTTGAATTTTGAATTATTTACCCCTTACTATTTTTCTGTTTCTGGTACATGTATTTACAGTCTTTGAAACACTTGGAAAACATAGAGTAATTGAAAGGTTTTGTGGTACATTTATTTTACAAATCCCACCTTTTCTTTATGGTCCTTTTTTTTTTTTTTTTTTTTTTTTTTTTGTTATTTTTTACCAGCCAAGGAGCTGGTTACTTTACGAGTTTGGATCTGCTGCATGATTCCTTTATTGCTGATAGACTTCCCTTTTGAAATTGTTCTGTTTGAACAGCCTTGATGGTTTAATGTCTGCTCACACACTGGGCAAAATGCAGGCATTAATAGCAAAGTTCTTCATGTTACATGTTTCATAAAGGTACTTGTGTAGTCTGTTCTCATTAATCAGTTTACGATCTGCTACTGTTTCACCCTCCTGAACTATATAGTTCTGTTTCTTTCAACAGCAGAGTGACCTTGCAATTATCTTGCTTTTCCCTTTTAGTACCATGGACTTCTCATGTGCTATTCAGACTTCTTTAGTATATACCTATTAATCTGAAAACCAAAAGGAACACATTTTCATTTTGATGATAATTTTAAAAGGTGACTTTTCCTCTTAGATATTTAAGAGTTTGAATTTGCATTAAGAACCTCCCCTGCATATTTAAATAAATCAAGTTATGTCTTGAGTTTACCTTACCATCTGTGGTTTGTTTCATGGAAGTCTGTTTCTGAAGTAGAGAATTTCTGGAGGTTTGGGAGACCACTAGTTAGTAATCTACACTAATGTGAAGTCAGCAAATGCCAGAGAGACATTTGGTTTTTGTCTTTATGGATCCCTATGGACAATTTGGTTTTTTTGTCTTTATGGATCCTTAGAAGCCATTTTTTCTTTGCTCTCTCCCTTTTCTCTCAATATTGTTAGCTCAATTTTGCAGAGTGGAGGATAAGTTTTGAAGCTCAACCTCTCTTGTACGTACTTCAAAATTGAAGTATGACGTATGCAAAGCATTGGGTGAGATGAAGTATCTTGAACTTCATTTGCTGTAAATTAGACATTACTAGATTCCCAAACTTCTCATCCTGATGTAGTTCAGAAATTCACAGAAAAGACTGTATCTTACTTCTGGTATCTTAATACCTTGCATTGAATGTGTACTACAAAGGGAAAGCAAGAAGGCACTGATGATTATTTTTGTAGTCACCCATGAGTTTAGAACTTAGAGAAAAGGGAGCAGCAAACTGATAAATATTATTTAGATTTTCTTTTCCATTTTTGTTTAGAGATGTTTTTAATATGCTTGTGATGTAATTATGTTCTAGAGACTGTGTAATATGTTTTCAAGTAGGGAACTCTTAAATTTGTACATGAAGATTTTATTTGGGTAATGAATACCTCTTCTGAGGTTGAAATGAGCTCAGTGCTCAGATGGAAGATACAATCAAAAATAATATTGAGTTGAACTGTTTTGCCTTATAAGCTTGCAATGTTTTGACAAGTCACATGGGTCTAAATTTGCTTCTGTTACGTCTATTAATAACCCTTTCTTAGTAAAAAAATATCTTTCTGTCACAGCTGTAGAACTAGAATTTTTTTAAAAGAACACCTTGTGAAGATAATAATTGTGTAAGCAAAAGGCCTTGCATCAAAAAGCCCCACAGATGTTGAAGCTATAATTTCCTTGGTTTTCTCTGTTTCTTACAAAGTTTTGAACTTTGCAGGTTGCTACTCCAGGTGTTAAACAAGGACCAGCTTCCCAGGCAGCACCTCAGCAGCCAGTAATAGCTGACAAGCAGGCAGGTCATGAACCTGCCTCTCCACGAACTCTTCAGCGTTCAAGGTATATTGAAATGCTTCTCTGTTCTGTCATTAGTTTTTATCTGCATTCAGTGTGTGTTGTATGTGTTGCAGTTAGTGGACTCTCTTTGGCCAGTTTATTGAACTGCTGCTATATTTATCTGCTGCTACTGAGATGATGCAGCTAAGTACCTTTGTTACATATTTAATGTGGTAGATTCTCCATTTTTGGGGTAATCATTAGACCATTCTCACAGAAGCAAAATGGAGCTCATAGTTGTGTTCTGTCACTCTGGTGTCAATTTTATAAGTGATTCCTTGTATTGTGATTTCAGAGTTTGAAGTTTGTCTCTCTGCAGTTAGAGAATCTGTGATGCTTAGTGTTAGGTGTTTGTAGTGTCTTGCTGTAGTGTAATTTGATTTTGAAATTAGCATGATTATTTGGTTTATCAGGTGATATTGCTGCTCTAAAGGAAAACATTTAAATTAGTAAGTTTCACAAATACCTTTCCTTGGCCAGATATTTTTATCAACATTGCAACTTATTAAGATGTTGCATGATACCAACATTTAACCATTGATTTACAAGGTGGGTTTAGAATCTGTATCTTTGAAATTTTTTTTGAATGATGTTCATAGTGTCAGATGCTCTGCATTTTGTCACATTGGTTCCAGGGACTTTAACCAAAGATGTGTCATGAGTCGTGTCAGATATGTGATGGAGTCATGGTATAGAATGGTGGTAGGAAGAAGTTGACTTTTTTAGAGGTTCTGTAAATCTGCAGTTCTTAATAGCTGGATTTTTGGAGTGATTGAATAAGGTATGTGGTATGGTATGGTATTAAAACAAAAAAAAAAAAACCAAAACCCAATACTCCTGTATTGTCAGCATACCTGAAGCTACACATGGTGGTGCTTTCCAGATCATAAAATAGTGAGATACTTTTGTCTGCCCTTCTGGGACTAATAACAAAGGGGATTTTGGTTTGATTCAGGGTTTGTTTGTTTGTTTGTTTGTTTTGTGTAGTTTATTGTTGTTGTTGGTTTTGACTGTTTTTGTGGGGAGAAGAGATGTGTATTTTGAGGTTTTCTGGGGGACTAGGTTATCTGTTGTGTGCTTGGCAGTCCTGTCCCAGAAGCTGGCTTTACTGGAGACCCTGGAGTATTGATCAGTTCGAGGGTACAAACACCAGCAAGTCAGAAGTTTTGAGTTTTTAATATAGGCTATTTTACAGACACTTGATTCTAAGCTTTGGTTGATTACAAGCCTATAACTCATTTATCTCTTTTAGGAGAATAAAGGCAAAGTGTCCAGCTCCACTCCCTAGTAATTATGAATGGTGCTATTTAAATCTTTATGAATTACAGTACCAAAGATAAAGTTACACTTTGCAGCAAGATAAGCTATTTTTTATGAGGAGTGGTGAGGTTTTGGGGGACAGCTCTCAGTCACAGACCCTTTTTTTCTTTGCTCATCACCTTCTCTGCACTGGAAATCTTCTTAGGAAAGATGGTCTTATTCTTGGAAACCTTTACCATGGCTTTGAGTCTCTGTGAGTTAATACTGGTGGGCATTTGGCCTGCTAGTCCATATCTCGCCCTTCCTTTGGGTTACACATGGCTTTGTACTCTGGCATGACCCTTACCTACAGTGAGTTTAGGGATCTGCTGTCCCTCTGGAGCAACCCACTGCTCCATTTGGCATCAGCGTTTTGGTGGAGGAAGCTGAGTGTGCTCCAGCACTGCTGGAAGCAGGGGCATGGTGCAGGTAGCACACTCCCGTGGCTGAGGGCAGGAGCCAGTGTGCAGGCCAGGGTGAAAGATACTGAGACAGTCTCAGTATTGTTCAGTGTCCTGTGTCTCTGAAATTAATACGTTTGTGACTCTGCTGTATTGTGCATCGTGAGTTGATGTGATTTCAGTTTGCTTTGGTAGCGTCTCGTTCACAGCAAGTGGAAGATAAAGGAACAGGTGACTTGGAAAAACCTGTGTGGCTGGTATTTTCTGCTGTTGAGTGCAGTGGAGTTGAATGAAAGTGGACCAGTTCAGGTATTGATTTACTTACCTGGAGAAGATTTGCTGTGTCCAGGCAGTATGTCTGAATTGGTACGGAACAGATGATTCCTTTGTAGGTGAAAATAGTTGGTTGGATTGGGAATTGCTCTTGGGAGCAATTTTTACTTTTATAGGCGTGAACAACAATTTAGCAAAGTGAACTGTGGACAAATGGTCCAAAATCTTTTTAGCTCTGTGAATTAAGGTTGCATTTTTCTCCAGCTTAAATACTGATTAATTGAGCAGAAGTTCATCACAGCTGCATTTCCTTGACTCATTAAAAGTTTCAAGTAAATGGATGTAAAATTATTTTTGACTTGTTGGGGTGGAAACACAGTGTGAGAAAACCTGAGTAGCTATTGTTAACTTTCAAGAAGTGAACATTTCAGCCATTTTAAGTTGGGAAATTAACACAGTGCAGGCATACAGTAAGTCTCACTGTTAGAGATTTTTCCAAAGACACACAATCAATTATGGCTGGTTTAAATATGAAACTAAATTAGTGCTTCCATAACTAATGGTTTTATCAGGTTGGTAGTTTCTCTCTGTTTTCAGAAAGGATTGAGAAGAATTTTCCTTTGCCTTGGGAAAGTGCTGGGAAGGGAGGTATTTCATTTTTTGTAGGTTGTAAAATTCTGACATTTGTAGTAGTATATTTCAGAACCATCATGTTTTAATACCCTTGATACAGATATTTTTGCCTCTCTGGAGGCATTGTTACTTGTGGCATAGTCAGTCTTTTACTCAGCTAAGGCAAGTATTTCCCTTTAGTGAAGCATTTAAAAATACTGTGGTAGTTTGGAACCGTCATTGCTGCATTCATAGCTCCCCCTGCTGCTAACACAGCAGTGCCTAGGATATTTTGTGACAGTATGTTTTAGTCATAATTAAGATACAGCTTCATTTTTGAGAAGCCCACAGATTTTATTTATTTATTTTCTTGAAACATTTCTGATAGGTTAGAATAATTTTTACTAATGAAGTAGGTAGGAATAGGAGAAGACAGGCTGATAAATGAAGAGGAGGCAAGTCATTGAGGCAAATTCAATTATAGTAGAACTAAGGAGTAAATAAGGTTATGCCTGAATTCTCCTTAATTAATAAAAGTAGCCTGTTTCTGCACCGTCACTATGCTGATGGTAAACGAATACATTGAAACTTAGAATAATTACTTTGGAACAGAATTCTAGCTGTGGTCTACTTTGGTCCCAGCTTAGAGTAGGACTGGCAAGTTGGAATTGCTAAGGGCATTAGTTAGGTGATTTTTTTTTTTAATATCTCAGAATATCTTCTGATATTTGACTGCCCTTATGGTGATTTTTTTCCTCATGTCTAATTAGAATTTCCCTTGTTGCAGCTTGTCTCTGCCTCTTGTGCGGTCACTGTGCATCTCTGAAGAGAGTCTCTTCTCCCCAAAAGTAGTAAAAATCTGCAAGAAGATCCCTCAGTCCTCTTGCCCTCAGTCTTGTGTTTTCCAGACTGAATAAACTTTAAGCTTCTTCTGATACAGCATGTGCTTCAGCCCCTTAGTCACCTGTGTGGTCCTCTGCCATATTCCTTTGCTATAGCAGTTTAATTCCTGTCCCGTTTAGGCTTCCCACTTCACAGTGCTCCAGATACTGTGTGTGAATCTCATAAGCTCTGAAAAGAGGGGAGGAATTGCCTTTTTTATAGGAGAAGTGCTTCATCCCTCTTGTCGGCTTGGTGACTCTCTGGCTTTGTCTCAGCAGGTCCAGTCAGACATCCAATTTGTTGGCTGTAATTCTTAATGCTGTAATTCTTTGCAAGTGTGAGTTGATTAGGGTAAGTGTCTGGGCATTGGACTAGAGAGATAGTTGCATTATGTAAGGATGTTTTCAGTCTTCAAAGGGACCGACAGGTTAGGTGATGAATCAGAAGTCCTTTAAAATTTGGTTCTCCTTTGTAATACTTTCTTCTTTCCTGTAAGTGATACAAAGTTTTAAGAAATAGGCTGAAATTATGGCCTGTGTTGAAAAGCTTCTGCCAGTGGGAGAGTTGCACTTACACAATTAGTGCTACTATTTCTCAGTAAGTGTAGTGCCTAAGAACATTTAACTGTGAGGTACCGTCGCTGTTGTGCTGAGTATGTTCCAGTAAAGCAGTCGGGTTTCATGGCTACAAACACCCTGCTCCTGTGATACTTCTATTCTCCTGAGTGCATTCAGTAAAGATATGCAATGTCACAAAACCATGTAGATTGTGTTTTGACATGAGTAGTAAACTTCTCAAATCCCATATGGCTGTATTTTCAGATCAGGACATCAGGCATTGTTCTTAATGATTATTCTGGCAAACCTCTTTTGAATAAACCTGTTTGCCTCCCATCTGATCCATCATTACTGAAAATCTTAGATTTACAGCTGTTCAAAGGAAGAACATAAATATATGTATATTTTCTACCCAGCACCATTTAGGCACAGCTTACATCTCTTGAACAGCACTCAAAGAGTTAAAAACCAGACAAACACAAAACCCTAACAACAGAATCCTCCTGTTACATTGTAGCATTCAGTTCCAATTAAAGTTCGAGGTTTGTGCAAAGGTGGCACAGGTTTGGTCTACCAGAAGTATTTACTTGTGGTTTGAGCACTTTATGTATTTTCTTGCCTGGAAGCAATGAATTTTCAGTATTCATTTCTCTATAGGTTCACATATGTTTTTAAACGCTCACTTGCTTTTTTCAATTCTTTCTTCTAGTAGTCAAAGAAGTCCATCACCAGGTCCAAATCATACCTCTAGCAGTAGTGCATCAAACTCAACACCTGCACCACAGAATACATCTGTACGACCCACATGTTCATTAACACCTACGCTAGCAGCACACTTCAATGAAAACCTTATAAAGCATGTTCAAGGCTGGCCTGCAGATCACGCAGAAAAGCAGGTGAGTGCTCCTTTGCTTTGTTACCTGTGAGAGTGCATAATATGTAGCTTAAAATTTGAGTTTCTTACTAATGCTGCTTTTTCTAGGAATTAAAAGTATTAAAACCCTTATTCTTGTCCTCAGCCAGAAGAGAGGAAAGGGAGATTAGGCCAGACCTGCAGGTTTTACATGTGTTTGCCTTTCAGTGGTTGGGTATTTTCAGTCTCACTTGAAGTGTCAGTGCTTTTGAAATGCCCTCAGAGAATAGGTATCCTCATAACTATTCTCTTATTACTGAAGTTCTGTTGAAATTTACAGAGAACATAGAGTTCAACATATTTTTTCATAATGATATTTTGGTTATGTGGAAAATGTTATAAATTAGGTACAGAGTTAAACTATTTGAGAATACTCCATGATTTTAGTTACTGACGTGTTAGTTCTACACAGTGTAAAAGAAACTCTGCCTTGTTTGTGAATTGATGTAGAGTACTCAGACTGAATTTGGGCTATTAATACATAATGGGAAATCCAGTCAAACTGCCATCCATATATTATAGCTAGTTGCATGAAACCTGTTCTGTTGTAGTAATACAGGGAAACTGGATGCATGTCAGCTGCATGGAATGTATTACTCAAAGGAACCATATTGGTTATTGAATCTAGTTAAGTTATTTCCACAGGCAGCCATATCTGATGCAGTCTGTTTGGGGTAATAATCTTACCTAGCCCAGTTTATTTGGGTCTTTTTAAGAGTTGATGCGTGCTGGCACAATTCTACACTGGAGACTTTTGGGTAGTAACTTGTGAGATGACTCTCACAAACACAGTCTAAACTGAGACCCTGTTAGGATTCTTACTTCTTTTCACTGGTTTGTTAAAGTTGGTTTTCAGACATTACCAGCCTGTACTGAGTCAGACACTGAGGCATTGCTGTGGAGTGTCTTGAAGGAAATGGTGTAGCACAGGCACTTACCTATGGCCTTGGTCTGTGGTTGTGAAAGTGTTATTTTCATGGTCTACTGAATTCACAGGTATCTTAATATAGAAAGGAGATTTATGCAGTGCATAGGTTTTGGGGTCTTTTTCCCTTGTTGGTAATGAAGAGATCAAAAATCTCAGCAGTCATGTACTCAGTTGGGTACTTCTCCCTTTGTGCTGCATGCTGTATTGTTCTGTCCGCTGTTTCAGATGATTTCACATGGTGATGTTGTTTATAGACCAGTTTTGAATAGTAGCACTTGAGTGAGGCACTTAAGTGAGATATTTGTTATAAAAGTGAATGAAAGTACAGGTGCAGTACATAGTGAGGAAGCTAAGATAGATAAAGTGGAGAGACTAAAAATCCTGTGCCTTGGTTTCTTCAGATAGCTGCCAGGTATATAGTGTAATTTGAATTTAGAGCAGAAGAGCACATGCTGGAGTAAACTGAAAAATAAATAAATAAGTAAATTAGAAGAGTCAGGACAAGTATGTGCTAAAGCAGTTGGACTTGAAGAAATGTGCTGTGCAGTAGTTAATAGCTAAAACATTCTTGAATTACAGCAATTACCTCACAGAACTCATAAAAAGCACTTAACATGGGAAACTGAAAAACAGTTCAGTAACTGGAGTTGTGCAGAGAGGACATGGGCAGTTACATCCTACTGGAGACCAGGGTACTCCTGGATGTTAATAAACTCCAGAAATGAAAACTTTTAATGTCAGGAATTAGAACACAAAATGCTGCTTTGAACTGGAGAAATGCCAAAAGCTAATGAAGGCCTGTGCTAAATAGCATTATTTTTGGGAAGGAAAATTAAGTGTACAAGTACCTAAGCAGATGTGGATGAATCCCAGTAGGCAACTAAGCACCACACAGCCACTTGCTCACTCTGCCCCAGTTGGATACGGGAAGCAGTTAGGCAAAAGCGAGAAAACTTGGGAGTTGAGGTAAAAGCAGGTCAAAGAGTAAAAGAGGGTAGAGGAAAGTGATGTGGAAGCAGTCACTTCCAGCCAGCCAGTGCACTGCCAGTCCCTGAGCCATGGCAACCCTGGAACACTGTCCCCCAGTTTTGCTGCTGAGCATAGCACATGTATGGTGTGCAATATCCCTGAGGTCAGTTCAAGTCAGCTTGTTCCCTCCCTGCCTGTTGTCCACCCACCATGTATATGCTGGGTGGAGAGCAGGTCAGAGAGAGAAAGGGAGAAACCCTTGATGCTGTGTAGGGTCGGCTTACAAATAGCTAAAATGTTACTGTGTTGACAGCACTGGCTTGGTCACAGCTTCAAAACATGGCACCATGTGGCACCGTTCTCTTCTCCATGAAGAGAATTAATTCCATCCCAGCCAGACCCAGTGCAGCAGAGATAACGTTGCTAAACATTAATGCTGCAGGGAAGGCTGTATTTTGAAACAGTTTTTCCATGTGCCACTTGAAAGAAGTCCTGTTCCCTATTGCAGTGTAATACACTGGGCCTCAGATAATTACACTGGTCTCCTTGGTGCTGTTGAGTTCTCTGGAGTCATATCCAGTACACTTCAAGAAATGCACAAATTGGGAATTGGATAGGTTGTGCTTTTTAAATTTACACTTCTGCTTATGTCCAGCTGACTGAGTGGGAATATTAAAGTAATGGAGTTGGTCTGTTAGAGAACACCTGAAGAGGGGTGCAAAGTGGTTTGGTTTTTTGTAAGGTAGAAGGTAGCTGGAAAGAAGATGGCATTCTGTTATTTTTGTCACTAAGGCTTAATTAGATGGGAAATTTAAGTCTGCCATTGGAATCATGGTTGGAGACTTTGAATTACTTGAAAAAATTATTTTAGAAACTCCAAGCCCTGTCACGTACTGTCTTTCAACTAGGTTGGGTAAATGTTTGGGATCAAGAAAGTCTAAACTAGCCCTGCCTTAGCATAGGCGTAGGTTAGACAGTTTCTGGGCAGCAGTGTTGTTTATTTGTGATTCATAATGGGCTTTTGTAGAGAACTTAATGTGCTTCTGATTTAATACTGCCTTTTGAAATTAGAGTGCTTTGCTGTTTGAAGAGACACTGATGCAGCAATTCTCTGGCTACTGCCAGTTGTTTCCAATGCATGATTCAAAATCCTAACCTTTGTTTAACCACTGCAGGCATCAAGATTACGTGAGGAAGCCCATAACATGGGAAGTGTGCATATGTCAGAAATTTGTACTGAATTAAAGAATTTAAGGTCTTTAGTTCGAGTATGTGAAATTCAAGCAACTTTGCGTGAGCAAAGGTAAGTGTGTGCTCTGCTTCAGTTTTTAGGGTGTTATTAGACTTTCATTCTTGCATTATTTTGCATGAGTTCTGTTTACTGATGACTGTAAGCACACCAGTAGTTGCCGTGTTTGCAAGCTCTCTTGCCTGTGTACATTCTGCCTGTCTCTCTCCACTAAACAGAACCAGATATGCAATTTCTGTATCTGCTTTTACTTGGATAGAAAAGAATTCTCTTTGCAGAAACCTTAGTGCATTACAAAGAACTGATGAACTCACAGTATTTCAGCATGCTTCTAGAATATCAGCCCATACATAATGCATAGATCACATAGGTACACGTGTGCACAGTTTATCCTGATCTGAAACACTACAGTTGATATGAGAGATTCAATAGATCTAAAGCCAGAGCAAGTTTGAGCAGGTGTAATTTACATCACAAGTAAAGGAGAAATACAATGTTTGCTTATAGCAAAGCAGATTTTGCATCTGAAGTCAGTGATAGCAGGTGTCCTGTGTGTCACTTCAGTGATACACAGCCAGGCTTTTGAATACTTTCATGCAAGATTGGAAACTGTAATCATAAAATACATGCTCAAAATATTCACCAGTAGTCATGAATTTGTATCTGCTTTCATACTCAGTTTCCTCTTTCAGTGATGTTATCCCAACTATTAAGTCACACCACAGTTCGAATACAGTGCTTCTGACTTAATATTTGAAGCCACCTTAATTGTGTTGCATGCTGCTAAAATAGCTGCATTTATTCTAGAAGCTCTTGCATTTTGGGAGATAGTGAAACAATCCTTTAGAAGCAGGCTATAATATATTTGTAAACCTTTCCTGATAAAGAATTGAAAACACGCATTCTTTCTGAAGCTTTTTTTCATAACTTCACTACATGAATTATGATTTCTGTATTTCATGAATGGCTTGGTTTCTTACAGTTTTAATTTCCTAAGGTTTGTCTCTGCACATTTGATCTGAAATAACATGTCAAATGTCATTGTTCAGCTCATTAAATAGCACCTTCTTTCTTGTACACTTTGTATCCTTAAACTGTCAATGGATAATTATTATTATGACTTTGAGCCTATAGTAACATGTATCTTTTATTTTTGCTGCAATCCCAAAGATGTGGAATACAAGGCATAAGTAACCAAGTTGATGGGGAGGCTTTTGCAAAGGATGGGATTATCCAAATCAGTACATTTAAATGCTGATACTGTTTCTGTACTTCTGCACCGGAGAGTGCTACTTAAATTCCTTCCAAGAAGGAACTTCATCTCTAGATAAAGCACATGCATTGTTTGAATCATAACTGACAGCATGTAAAAAGGCACTTTTCATTGGCTGATATATTTTGTATGGCCCATGCCTTGAAGCTCAATGCTACCTTTTCAGTGTCTCTATATTAATATATCCTTTTCCACCTACTTTTCAGTAGAAAATTCATTTTTAACGAACTGGGCACATATTTGTAAAGTGTTCCACAAAACTGCTGAATTGTTTCTTTTTCTGCATTTATTAAAGTTGCTTCAGCTTCATAGAATATTTATATAAAACCTAAATTCTCGCTGACTATTTTCTTATTTCACTGACATGTTTGCATTACACTTTAGCATCATGAAAAGTGGTTTCAAAATGTTCATTAAAAACTCTGGGAGGCAGTCCTGTGAATCAGATGTTTGTTAGTCACGGTAATTGCTTATGTCAGTTCAGAAGAAGAGAAAAAAAGGTATAAGAAATTGTGAGCAATATAATTCATTTTTAAGCAAGGTGTAGCTATAACTTTTTATCTTAGATAACCTTTAATGATGCTTCAAATGTTTTTGAGATTGGAGCTTACCATAAATAGTGACTACCATTAGCCACAGAGCCAAATACTTTTAAAAAAGCAAGTGAGAAGAAGACTCACTTTTTTTTTTTTTTTTTTTTAAGAGCACTTCAGGTTGTTTTGCGATTTGGAAAACTACATGACAATGGCATAATGCTGTTCTCCACATTATTCAGTTACTTGGCTTACTTGCCAGTGTTGTGCTTTTTCTGGGAGCTACATTCAAGAGAAGAGCAGACCTAAACACAAATGTGTATCAGCCGTAATAGAAATGCAGCAACGTAGTTTTTTGAACTAAGGTGTCAAACGCACCAAGCCTTTGTGCATCTGCACATGGCTGTATGTTATTGAACAGATTGGGAATTAACTTGATATCTAAATATTGTGATGGGGCTAAGGAAGTTGATATCTTTAACTGAAATTGTAGAAGTACTTGTGTAGATGCTTATTTAATACATCTGTATAGTGGAAATGTTTATACTAATTAATTTCTTTTCTCTTGCAGGATACTATTTTTGAGGCAACAAATTAAAGAACTTGAAAAGCTAAAGAATCAGAATTCCTTCATGGTGTGAAAAATTGTAAACAATTGCACATGGTTTTGAGTACAGGAACTATTAAACTGATGCCCAGTCTTAACACTTTTGAGCTGCATTTGAGTAGACTTTGGACCGTTGAGCTGGGCAGAAAAAAAAGTTGACATGGGGAAGGGGACAGGAGGGAGTCAAATTCAGGGGAAAGATACAAGAATGATTTGTAAAACCCTTGAAATGTAGATTTCTTGTAGATGTATTCTTCACGTTGTAAATATATTTTGTAGAGTGAAGCCATGGGAAGCCATGTGTATCAGAGCTTAGACATCCAAAACTAATCAATGCTGAGGTGGCTAAATACCTAGCCTCTTACATGTAAACCTGTCTGCAAAATTAGCTTTCTTTTTTTTTTTTTTCTTTCTTTTTTTTTTCTTTTTCTTTTTTTTTTTTTTTTTTTTTTTAGTTAATTTATCATTCAGAAATTTTTCATTTCCTAAAATTCAATGCAAGCGCCAGGCGATTTGTGTCTAAGGCTGCAACAGTTTGGGCAATGTACAAAATACCACGAAACAACTGTTTCCACACTTGCACCGAGTCGAGAGCAGTGCTTCTCCATTTCTGTTTTACAGAGAAATGTTTTTCATCTTCTGTGTTCCATTTCCCCGTGAAATCCTAAATCTGATTTTATCAGCTTTTTAATGCTTCTAATTTTCTCTTTTCTTAAGGCACTGTTGCTATGGCACTTTTTCTATAATCTTTTCATTCCTGTGTACAGTAGCTTAAAATTGCAGTGATTGAGCATAACCCACTTGTTTGTATAAATTATTGAAACGTATTTCCATTTGCACCCTGTAAGAATGGACTTAGAGTACTGCTGGGCATGTGTGCTGAAAGTACATTACTTGCTCAAATATAAGGAAATAGCCCAATGAACATGTTAACATGGTTGTGGGAGGGGAAAGAGGAAAAAAAAGCTAGTCAGATGTGAATTGTATCTGTTGTAATAAACATGTTAAAGCAAAGAAACACTGGTTTTCATTTCCTTTGGTCAACACATTAAAATTTGGTCTTTTTGGGGATTCTTTATTAGAACTGTTCTTGTTGAACATTTTTGTACTTAAATAATTCCTCAAGGGAGGTTTTGTTTAAACCTTGTAAACAGGAAAATATGTATAAAATATTTAAGGAAATATAAAATTCAACAAGGATGATTTAAGACACCTCCCCAACAGTTGTCATATGTTAACTCCTGGTTTACCTGTCTTGATATTATGACATTTCATTTCGAAGGATGTTTGTGTTGTAGCTAACTGTTTAAGTCTGGTGCTGACTGCTGTTCTTAACCATCACAAAACGCTGAATTTGTGTAATTGGAGCAACTCACCGTTTGAAAATGGTGGAAAAGCTCAGCTTTGTATATTGTTTCCTAAAGTATATTAAAAATAAAAAAGAAACTATTGCTACTACAAAATAAATGTGACTTTTTCTTTGCTTAAAAATGACAGAAATCGTGATGGCAGTACTAGTTTAATATTTGTAGAGGTGTATATGTCACAGCAGTCTGTTAAGTAGGAAAGATAGTAGGAGATGGATTAAAAAAAGAAAAGAATAATACAGATGTTGACATGTGAACATGTGATATTTTGTGTTTTGTTCTTAAAAAATAATCTCAGCACCAGAAATGGTACTCGATTTTTGTGTTGAGTGAGCTTGGACTGATTTTTAAAATCAGGTTTTCATCAGTAGAAGTTGAATGCTCTGATTTAACAAAACATTGCAAATGGAGCAAGGTGAAATACCTAACAACAAGAATGGGAAGTTGGGACAGATGAACTTGCAGTTTTTCCTCACTCTTTAACCCAGTATGTTCTGTTGTGTTTCATATCATGCAAATGTTTGATTTTTCTCAGAAGATGGGAGTAATCTTGAATGAATTAATTGAAACATACATTGTTTCTACGTTTTTAGAGATCCAAGGCTGAGTGACAGAATTCTTCCTGAGACTTTAATATTTGCCTTGCATTCTGTTTTTGGAAGTTGCCCAAGTGTAGGGAGATAGCATGTGAAGTGCATGGGGATGTGCAAGGGATCTCTCACCGGTGGCTGTCCTTAGTTTAGGTATTTTGCTGTTTTGTTACTTGCTGAGGCAAAGGTGGTTTCTGTCTTAATAGATATGCTGGGTCTATTTCCATTAGCTTATTTTGTTTCCTTTTGCTTGTTTTATTGCCCTCTATAACATCCTATGTCAATGAGCCTCAGAAGTTAATTTTATTTTTAGAAAATTACTTAGAATAATTTTTTTAAATCTGTTTTGAATTAATTTTCTTCTGTTTAACTACTGCCTGTTGATCTTGCAGTTTTGCAGAAGAGTGTCCTTTCCAGCCTAAAAATTGCTAGTCTGTTTATCACTTGAAAACTTTCATAAAAGTACGAACGGTCACAGATAATTTGGGAGTCACAAGGATTAATGTGCCACTTTAACCCCCTCAAAGCACCTGCATAAATACCCATCGCACAGAGACATGCTCTTTCTTCAGGTGATGCCCTCCCTAGCTCTGCTATAAAGGTGTCTGCTTTGTCATCATCTGATGACATGTCCACACCTTGTTGGGTTCTGTATTTGCTCCCCATGCAATAGCTTTCCTCCCCATCCTCCACACCCTTCCAACACCTGGAGCTGTTGCTGGGTGAGGAGAGACAGCCTGCCAGACTTTGGCTAGTAATAGGCAAGAAGAGGATTTGCAGACACTGCTTTGAAGTCAGCATTAAACAAAAAGTAGATAAGGTTAAGGTCCTTCAAAATGGCTTCAGTAAGATGCAAATGCAATCCTGGCCTTACTGTGTGATCCGGAGACCCTCTCGGAATTCTGTAGTGTGCCAAAACCAACATTCTGTAAACTTCTTGGGGAAGAAACATGGATTTTTCTCCTCCCTATTAAATCGTGTATCTGAAGCTGGACAAAAATGAGCAGGTGTGCTGAGACTTATTACTAGATAACCAGCTTATCATTAATTATCCATCCTAAAGCTGATGCTATCCCTCACACTGGTTAATTAAAGGGGCCTTATTGAATTGCTCTGTACCTTTTGCACTGTAAGTCAAATTGAGTGAAATTCCCCTGGATCAAACCTTGTATTTTTCCTAGGCAGGTGTTCAGAAGGTGTTGATTGGAGCTGTGAGATGTGTTTTCTGTATTAATTACTTCATAGAGGTGGTCAAGGAAAAATGATGAGAAACTGGGGAAAGAACTGTTGTTGCATATGTTGCTCTTGATTTTGTTGTTATGCATTTGCTCAGCACCTATTTAGTAGAATAGAAAAGCAGCCTTCAGAATGACTGGGGAGATTGTCTGAGCTGGTACAGTCATACTGCAAGCAGTGCCTGCCAGTGAGCTAGTGCTTTATCATGTTGTGGCATGCTCAAGGACTACAGCAGGAGCAGCTTAATACAATTATAAAATTACATGACTGACCCAAGGAATTCCTATTTTTACTTTATTGTTAAGGCACTCTAATACTTCTGCAGGTGAATGAATTCACTGACTCTTACCTGAAGGTGCTGTAGGCAACTCAATTTGCATCAATTTTCCCTGCCTGCACTGATCTTCAGTAGCAATGCAGTTTTCTTTTCAGACTCGTTTCATTAATTGCATCTCTTTTGGCAGGAGCATCTTATCTTTTGGTGGATACTGGTGCTGTCTTTACTGTTGCAATTGAAAATATGTTCAGGAAGAGTGTATAACAGAGGCCAGGAAGAATTTGTAAAATATCCATTCTTTTTTGGAGCAGCCTCATTGCAGGACTATCCCCAAAGATACATGAGAAAATACTGGGTCATTGTGCCATGCCTTCTAAGTCAGTGGCTCAGAGAAGGCGATGACTTACTGTCACCCTTTTATTCCAGCGTCACCCAACCTGAGGACGTAGCAGAGTCCTTTGTTGCTGTGAGTTTGGCTGCCATGGCCAGTATTGTATATTCTGCTGCAAGGAAGGAAGGGATGATGTACCCTGAACATCACTGCCCTGGTGCCCAGGGACTCGCGAGTCCACTGTGTGTAAGGGGCAATCACTTCACCTCTGTATCAACACACAGCTGTTCTATATATAGTTATAGTTAAAAATCAAGTCCACCTGGAATTAGCTGGATGTTTCTGTGAATATGTCATCCTTACTGCTGATTCTGGAATAATATTTTGCCTTGACCAAATCAATCTCATTTACAGATAAAAGATTATAACGAGGCAAATCTGGACATTTTAAAAATAATGCCTCGATTTTTGGAAGTTTGCAGCAGAGGAGATTTCTGCGCGAAAGTGCCATCACATTGACGTCAGCACTACTCTTCTGCCCATCACTGCTGATTAATGATGCGTGGAGGTTTATTTTGTTTTGGTTTTCTTACTTGTTTTATATTATTTCTTAAGAATTTGAGCTTTTGATGTGGAAGGAATCTGTTTCGTTGCCTAGCAAAAGAAGAAAATCCCTTTTTTTGACAGTTGTTTTTCTGTAGTCAGTCAAGCAAAAGTTTTAATTTGCAGTTTAGATCCATATAGACGTTGACTTCTGCAAAAAAATATTTTCAGCATTGTTAGTTTTGTATTCCAGTTACACATTGCTCTTTTTAGATATCTGCTAAGTTTATCTTCTGTCTCTGGTCTGCAAGAGATGCTCGAAAATATTCAGTCTTTCATAGCTGTAGGCATCAGCTTTATCCTCCTAACCTCCATGTATGCCTGTGTTGCTGCTGCTGTACTAACCCAGCTGGAACTGTTTCCTAGATGCTCCTTGATACAGATTTCTGTATTTTCCAACTATGGCTTTTTTGTCTGGGGAGCCTGTCTGAGGGAAAGGACTGATGTAGACTCTCTACCATGCAGGGCTCCAGGTAGCTGAGAATCTGAGTCACAAAGCACTTTTCTCCTCCCTAATAAAGGCACTAACCCACCTGATCTAGAACTTTCCAGAGAATGAACTGTCAGGTTTTGTCTCCCATGGGAACTAGGTACATCCTGGGAAGTCTTGTTGCATCCTGGACGGTCCTGCCTGGAGCTGATGGGCCGTGTGCAGCTGTACTACACAGCTCTGCTTACCAGAGTTAGCACGGCAGGTTTGCAAACACAGCTTGAACAACCTGATCTTTCCAGCAGTTACTCAGTATGTGTGACAGCATTTTGTCACCTTCTGTTAGTCACACGTGCCAGAGAGCATTTCCAAAAGGGATGCTACCTACTCCTGCATGCAGTGCCATGCTCAAAGACTAATCCCTGTGCTCCAGTTTGTAATCTCACAATCTGGGCTGTGTAAAAGTGTGTTAATACAGTGACGCTCAGAATGTTCATTTAAGCTCATCTTCCTTTTCACTGTATATTACAAGAAAATCACTCATGGAATATACTGTCACAGTCTTCTGTATCAGCAGCTAGAATTTAAGGGCAAGTCACAAATTGATTGTCCTCATTCTCCGAAATCCAAAGTTGGCCCATGGAGGTCAGTTAGTGTGTTGCCTCAGAGTTCTGAAATGCCTGGACAGTTCTATTGCCTGGCCGGACAGATTTGCTGACAAGGTCTTACATGCTTCTTTGGGCAAAAATCTGTGATTGGATCTTTTTTCAGTGTGATTGGGATGCTGTCAGACTTTGACTGGGGTTCCTGTTCTGCTGGATGCATCCTTGTTAGTAGCAGAAAACTTACCCTGGGAAGAGTTACTTGGTAAAATGACCAAAGCCTATGGCAGATGGTGCTACAGAAGGTGAATGTGTTGTCAGCAAGTCTGGACTACGTGATGGTGCCAAGGAGCTCCGATGTCCATCAGTTCCACCAGGTTTCTTTAACTGCTGCTCTGCATCCTTAGCGTAAAGGCTTTTCCTTTCTTCCATATTTTGGAAGGTTTATTAAACTTCTTGTTCATGTTTGAGATTCAATTTCACAGTAAGTCTTCTATCTTTTTTTAAGTGGAAAAGTTATTAAGCCGCTGGTAGCATGTCCCTGTCTTCACTTGCTAAATAAAACTGCCTTTCTGCTTGCAGTAACATTGCCAGTAGAAACATGGATAACCTCTCGATACTGCTCTGGTTTTAGGGTAAAAACTCCCAGAGTTCACTTTGACCTAGGGTGGTATCTGAATTTCATTTAATTTAAAGAAGAGGTTTAATTTGTTGTGTATTTTATTTTTACATCCCCTGACACCTCCTCACCTGAACAATTAGAGATGGGAGTGTGGGAGTGTGTAGTGAGAGTGGAATATATGCATCACATCGATAGGACAAGATCTTTCAGGACTCTGGTTTGCCTCACAGGTTGTTTCACTGAAGGAATTGCTCAGTGAGGGTCAGGCTTCTTCACTCATCTGACACCCAGTTCTTTGTGGAAAGAACAGACCCTTGCTTACTGCTTCCCTGCTCCTGGTGATGTGCTCCTGCTGAGGCCTTTTTGCCAGCCCTGAAATGCTCCAGGAAGTAAAGCCCCAGCAGAAACCTGCCTGGTAAAATATGTCACTGACTTCAGAGGCTGACAGGCTTCACACCAAGGAGCCAAGCAAGGGCAGGGCTGACACCTTCTGACATTGAAGGGCAGGTCAGAGTAACACTTGGGTCAGCTGTAAGCTCAAATGGCAAATGCTCTTAAAACTCTGAGCTACATATGCAGAGAGCAAGGATTTAGGACATGGAGACTGCTCCAAGTTAAGCATGTTTTTCTGGGGTTTGGATGTGTGTATGTTTTCATCTGAAAATTTCATCTCTGAATTTGTACCTGCTGTGCATCTGAACAAAATTCTAACAATCAAACTGCTCTTTTAACATGATCTTTCAGGTGAGAATAAATCAAAGTCTAACTGTCAAGCATGTTCTTAATATATTTTAAACAAAGCACCCATCCCAAAATAAACTCTGCATCTTTGATAGGCATGGTATGTAAAGGAAACAGTGTCTCCACAGAAATGCTATTCCTTTTCAACTACTACTCCATGTTAAACTAACACTGAACTGATATTCTTGTCCTGGATTTTCCTGGATTTGGTATCATCAGATACCAAACCTCGAGAGAGAGAGAAAATTTGCTTGGCTGTCCTCACCTGCCATCTGATGAGTTTGGAGCATTTCCTGAACTCCTTAGCTGTTGTGTGAGGACCTTGCAGGCTCCCCTGTGGGAGCCCTGTGAGCAAGCACGTGCCCTGGCTGCAGGTCCTGAGCAGCCGGCCAGGCTGGGGATCTGCCACAGCTCCTGGCCAGCTCAGGTGCTCAGCAGAGCTCTGCCTTGTGCTGGTACAGAGAGACACAGGCTCTGTCTCTCCACGGGCTTTCTCTCCCTCTCCAGACGATCTGCCTCACTTCTGTGGCAGCTGAAACTGTTTGGGGCCAGATTGGGTGGGAAGGTGTGCAGAACGTGGTATCTGAGCTGGTCCAGTGCTGCCCCTGGCTCAGCAGGGACAGACCTAGTGCATGGCCTGATAAAAGGCCTCTGCTTCAGCTGGCACTTCTTTACCCAGTTGGAGTTTTTAGTGCAGTAGTAGCTGAGGAAGCTCCAAAGTGCAGGAATCTCTCTGGCACATGCAAGGCATCCAGCTCTGGAGGGTCAGAGCAACAAGAGAAGCACCAAAGTCGGGTTCAGAAAACCACATCAGGGTCAGCACTCACCTGACCTGCATTGAGCACTGCTATTATGGCCAACTCAGATCTAATTTTGGTAATGCTAGGCCAGACCCCTGTTCCTCTGGAAATTGGCTTCCTTTTGCTTAAAAAGCAATATCACCAATTTTAGGGCTCTGATACCCCACCTAGAATAATCTTTGGTATGAGCCCCTAACTCTCTGTATTTTTCTCTGAGGTAACATTCATGGCTTTCTCTGTTCCTTTGCCTAGTTTGTTTTCCTGCTGCTCTTCACCTCCCTTTTGTCGGTCTCCTTCTGCTGTAAAAGGGCAATTCCCTTATCCTTCCCACAGAGTTTTCAATGGACAGCACATGTAGAAATACAGAATCATAAGGGGAAAGACCTCCAAGATCACTGTATCCAACTGTTAACTCGGCACTGCCATATTCACCACTTAACCAGGTCCCCACGTGCCCCATCTATACATCTTTCAAACACTTTCAGGATCGTCCTTTCACTGGACAGTCTGTTCCAGTGCTTGACCACCCTTTTCATGAAGAAAGTTTTCCTAATATCCAGTCTAAACCTCTCCTCGTGCATCTTGAGATGATTTCCTCTTATCCTGTCCCTTCCCATGTGTGAGGAGAGACTGACCTCCACCTTGCTACAGCCTCCCATCAGGCAGTTGTAGAGTGGTACCGTCTCCCCTGAGCCTACTTTACTCCAGGCTAAACAACCCCAGCTTCTTCAGTCATTTCTCATCAGTCTTGTGCTCTGGACCCTTCCCCAGCTTCATTGTCCTTCTCTGGATGTGTTCCAGCCCTGTCGTTCTAGTGCTGAGGAGCCCAAAACTGAGCCCAGTGCTCGAGGTGCAGCCTCACCGGGGCAGAGCACGGGGGGACAATCAGTGCCACTGCTCTGTGGAGCCCTGCGCCAGCACGGCGTTGGGAACCTCAGCCTGTCCCTCATCCCTTGCCACTGCCTTTCGTCCCGCACCCAGCGGAGGTCGGGGAACTCCTTTTGTTGCTGATGTACGTCGGTCTCCCAGGAGCGCTCCCGGATCCCGATCCCGATCCCGATCCCGCCGGGACATCCTCGTTCGGCGGGAGCCGCCGGCCGCCGCTAGGTGGCGCTGCGCGCGCGGGCTCCGTCCGCCCGGGGCAGCGGCGGCTGCGCCGCATCCCCCGCATCCATCGTATCCATCGTATCCATCGTATCCATCGTATCCATCGTATCCATCGTATCCATCGTATCCATCGTATCCCCCTCATCCCCCGCATCCCCCGTATCCATCGTATCCATCGTATCCATCGTATCCACCTCACCCCCTGCATCCATCGTATCCATCGTATCCATCGTATCCACCTCACCCCCCGCATCCATCGTATCCATCGTATCCATCGTATCCACCTCACCCCCCGCATCCATCGTATCCATCGTATCCATCGTATCCATCGTATCCATCGTATCCACCTCATCCCCCGCAACCCCCGCATCCATTGTATCCATCGTATCCATCGCATCCACCTCATCCCCCGCATCTACCGCATCCATTGTATCCATCGTATCCACCTCATCCCCCTCATCCCCTGCATCCCCCGCATCCATTGTATCCATCGTATCCATCGCATCCACCTCATCCCCCACATCCATTGTATCCCTTGTATCCATCGTATCCACCTCATCCCCCGCATCCCCGCATCCACCGCATTGTATCCATCCATTGTATCCACCACATCCACCGCATCCATTGCATCCGTCGCTTCCCTCTGCCTCCACCTCATCCCCCGCATCCATCACTCCCGCCGTCCCCACCTCCCTCCGCCCCGCGCTGCCCCAGCGCAGTGAGATCGGGCTGCGGGGATCCCACCAGGCTTGGGACAAAATTCGCCTCATCCGGTGGTTTTCCCCAAAGTGGTGGCAGCAGCAGCGTGGAGGGGAGGCGTGCACTGGTGGATGAAGGTGATGGAATGCCAGCCTTGAGAGACACATCCTGGGGCTGTTTTCCATACTCATGTGCTGTTTCCCCAGCTCTTTGCCTCCCACACCTTAACCGTATGCCCATGGTGTTTCCCAGAAAAGGGTGCAAAGAAGAGCTCGATTCGAGGCCAATTTGAACTTCTGTCATCAGGCACAAACCCCACCAGCTCCCTCTGGAAAAGCTCTGTCTTCTTCCAGCACTACAGCTGGTTTTCTGTAACCAAACCCCCAGGGGACCCAGATTTTTCCCTGATTATAAATGGACTGAAGACACAAGGCTGGGTGAAAAACTGAATGTGTTTCATCATTACTTTGGTGCATGTTGCTGTTACCTAAGCTGCCGTTGGATCCTTCTGCCAACAGTTTTACGGCAAATTAAATTTCTAAAGGGCACTTCTTAAAAGAAAAAGAAAAAATTAAAAGGTCGGCACTTGGTCTGTGTGAATGTTGCAGATCTGTCTAAACCTCAGGATCTCCTCGGCTCACATGGGCTTGCAGCACCTGGAGGGGAGGGCAATACTCAGCCTGCTGATGGTGCTCAGCCTCACCTTTCCTCCTCCCTCACAGCGCTCATCCAAATCTGCCCCTCAAGGCCCCAGCTTCAGCTACTATAAAGGTGAGCAAAAGCCTGTTAGGAAGAGCAGAGTTTTGAGTATTCCTATGTCATCCTGGAAAAAATGCTTGATTTCAAAGCCTGTGTTTGAACTGGTTTTGCAGGTCAGTGCACTTCCTTGTTTTTCCCCTTTGAGTCTCTCCTTTCCTAGCTGAAACAATCAGAGTTTAAATATAATGACATAACATGTGCTAAAGCAATAAAAAGATCCTGCCATGAAGGCTTTGCTGTCTCAACTGGTAATTAACTGATGTGGATTATGCCATTTTGCAACGACTGCAGCTTTCAGCAGGGCTGCTCCAGCGGTGTGGCTCAGCCCTCTGTCTGGCCTGTCTGAGTGTTCTTTCTTTCGAGAATTTTATATACTTGGGAACACAACTGGGAAATTACTGGGGAAAACATTGCTTTAATACTGGTTGTTTTTACTCTTAGCGTGGGCACATTCTGTCCCTCCAAATCTCAGTGATTATGTGAGGGGGCTTTTGACCCTGGAGATGACAAATAAATTCACTTGATTTGCCAAACTAGAAATGAAGTGTCTTGTGATGAGGGAGTGGTGATGAGATTTTTCTGCCTCCGCTACCCTTGCTCTTCCTCTCTGCACCCATCCTGCTTCCCCACTCTCATATGAGGCAGAGCTGCTTCAGCCCCCTGATGGGTGACCCTAAATTTCAACATACGTGACTGCAGGAGCGCTGTGTTTGGGTGTGCATACCTAGCCCCAGGCCTCAGCCAACCTGGAGGTCACCAGGTGATTTTAAGACTTGCTCATTCCTTAAGGGACAGGGCTTGAAATTGCTTCTCTTTTCACTCCACGGTCCCGAGCGTCTGCAGTGTCAAGTCCAGAGAAGGAGGAACACCAACCGAGATGTTCACTCAGTGTTGCTGCTGATAAAAGGCAGAGCTGAGCTGCCCCGGAATGGGCAAGGTCCTTTGGTAGCTGCTCCCCTTTGGCCACACACCCTTATGCTCTGTTTGCTCCCCTGTGGTGGCAATAAGGCAGAAGACCCCTCCAGGCACAGTGCTTGCCCTTCAGAAACCCCAGAGGAGGAGGCAAAAGGACAGGAACTGGTCACCCGGGATTGGCCTGCCCTCTTTCCAAAGAAATGCAGCTTGACTTCCAGCTGACCTTCAGGCTTTTACAAGCTAAAAGAGGGAGAGTTACAGAATTGTTAACAGCTATTTTATTGCACTTACAGATCGTGTGAGTTGCATTTTATTGGAACGCAGCATTTGGCAGGTTCTGAGTTTGGCTGCAAGGGGAAGTTGAAGGGCTGTGGTTACTCCAACATGTTTAACCCCCTGCTTCCAGCATCTCCTGCTGTGCTGAGCTAAGCCAAATGCTTGGCTTCAGCTGCAACCTGTTTCTTTACAGAGGTGCCATGCCAAAAAACCGTGATGTGAAACTAATAGTTTCTGAGCATGAGAGAATATACCTGGGGGTTGAGGGTATCTAGAGACAGAGGAATACTTTTTGATCAAAGTTCCATTTACTAAGGCTATGGCTTGACAAAAGTCCTGTGCCAAAAACATTCTGTGCAATGAGAACTTGAATTCTTAGGTGCCTAGAACCCAGAACTTGGAGGCAGTGTGGCAGTGCTCAGCCTCTCCTGGGGAGGCCCTGGCTCCTGCTGGCATTTGCTGGAGGTGCATTCCCAATGCAAAGCTGGTGAGACAGGGGGACTGCAGGCTGTGACTCCCAGAGACATTTTCACAAGGTGCTTCTATTCATGGACGAGAGCAGTTCTGTGGGGAATCCTTGTTTCTTGAAGGAAGGTTAATATGTGCTTTTGAAAGTGCTTTTGATTAATATCCATACTGGTGCAAAGCCAGAAGATTCCCTTGGACCTTGCCAGTCAGCTTTGTTTTCCTGGATGCATCTTCTCTTTTAGCACAACTTGTTGCCGCGTGACCACAGCTCTCCTCTGCATTTCTGCCTAAATGTCCCTTGCTTCTTATAGGGCTGCATAACTTCCTTTTATTTCTGGCTTTTTCAATCTGGGAGGTAGACAATTTGGATAAGAGACTGGGAATGCTGTGACTGCCCATTCTCTTTGCTCTGCTCTCTGCCCTGATTTGTCATCTTTCTGTCTTCACAAAGGAAGAGGCCCTGGCAGCTCCCACAAGATGTGGGATTTTCTAGCCTGTTATGCTCATCCTGGACTATACTGGAGACAAAACAAATTCTTTTGACCATCCCAGCTTGGCAGCATAAACAGAATGTTGCAACCTAACTGATTGATTTTAATGTGAGAACTGAGACTTGGCTCCTGTATATTTGACTTCCCAAATCTGCTTGGACACAGGCTGGTTTCTCAGCCAAAATACCTCCTCTGTGCCACAATCCCATATCTTGAATTAAGAATACATTTCCCTGGGAGTGACCTGGGTGATCCTGTCCCTTAGTTGCTCATTCATGGGTCAAATGTAGTCTTGCAGCTGAAAGGGTCACAATGTGACCCTTCTGTGGGTTTCAGTTGTGCCAACACTAGATCAGGGCTCAGGCTGAGTGAAAACTTGCCTAGATTTGGGAGAAATTATGGGAACGGCCCTCAAAATTTTAGTTGAGGATAAGAAATAGTTGTTTCTCAGTCCCAAAAAAGATTTGGAGCATTTCAGAATCTAGGAAATAACCCTCACACTGCACAGCCAGTATGTTTTAAAACAAGATGCAATGACAACCACTACAAGTATCGAGAAAAGAAAGAGGAAACTGGGTATCTTGGCTTGATTATTAATCAGTTTAAACCCCTATCAGCAACAATTTGGTATATCAGGTGAATTATCTTGTCTAAAATTCCCTTTAACATTTGCATCTATCTAAGTAATGAATTTTGAAATAGATTTTCTAACCTAGGCATGATTATTCCCCCCATGCATATGCTACTCTATCTAAGTTACCCATCAGTGACAACTCTACAAGCTTGCTTGCCTTTCCTATCACACCCCCACTCCCCAGCAGTCTCTGCCTCTGAGAGCTCAGCCTTTCCCAGGTCCTGTAGTTTAGGTACCATGGTGCAGATGCCCACTTCACAGTGTCACAAATTTAAAAAACAAAACAAAAAATCCAAACCCCTAAGTGTTTCTGGAGATGTGAAAAATACATAGGCTTGCAGAAGTCTCTTGACTTAAATACACAGGAACACTTCTTTCAACATTGAGAGGAGACACAAACTTGAGTTATTTATTTCTGATTCTTTGGAAAAGAATTTAAAGCATCAGCTCGTAAACAGGGAAATAGCCCTGTTTTAGTAGCCACCTGCCCACATTTGGGCTAGGGAGGTACAACCTTGATCTTAACCCAGTCCTTGTGAGACTGGAGAAACTTGGTGACCTGTAGTAGGTTAAAACATGACCTGGATAGAGAATAGACTGTAAAAATGTAGGGGGACATGTAGGGGGAAATGTAGTTACCATCTCTTTCATAATGTTCAACACAAAAAGAGCCAACCTCATAATGTTCTCAGAGATATTGAACATAAATGGTGAGAAAGCTAAAATAACACAGCTGAAAACTTTTACCTGACTCCTTTTGAATATTAGGGGTTTAAATGCCCGACACAGATAGTATCTGCTAACAAAGCCAATGGTACCTGTACACACTGAGGAAAAAACAGGTCTCTCAAATGCTGGGCTTCTCTTACACAAATGCAAGTGCCTACTTAGAGGAGACACCAGCTCACCGAGGTGAATCTTGGCTTTCCTTCTGATAAGGGAATCTTGTAATGAAAAGAGCTGATGTCTAGAATTGGTGCAGCCAGCCCCATTTCTGCTGTTGTGAGACAAGCTGCACTGGCAGACAGAAACAATACCCTTGTTCAGAAACTAATGAAGGGGATTTGTTGTGGCTCTAATGCTGCTCCTACTCCTCATCTGCTTTCAGAGACTTTCTCATTTAGCCTTTTCAGATTACGAGAAAACTGGTTCCGTCTGAGACAAATTTATGGGGAATCCCAGCATAGCCACATAATCCCTCCAGCCAGGGCCATCTGCTGCAGCTTCCCCAGCTACATCAGTTTTATGAGAAGTAGCATCTTTGCCCTCTTTTTGCTACCTAATAAGAGAGCAGGAGGCAGCTGGGCTGGGAGACAGCTTGTGAACACCCAGCCCCAGCATCTGTGAGGGAATAAGGTAACAAAGAGAATTCCACACGGCTAACAGGTGGGCTGGGACACAGCCTGAGAGGCAGGAATGGTGGGGCACAGTGCTGCAGAGCCCAGATCTGCCTTGACCTGGCTCTCTGAGGGCCAGGCCCGCATGGTCACCACAAACACGTGTGTTTCAGCCTGGATCCTGGGCTGGGTTACCAAGGACTCAACTCCACATTTTTCTCCAGGTGAGGGTGAGGAGACCAACATGCTCCAGTGTGGAGAATAGTTCTGGAAAAACTTCTGGGGAAGCAGACTGCAAGAGCTGGGTGGGGAAGAGTCAGGTAGAGAAAGGATCGTCATTCCAGGGGTCCAAATAGAGCGGATGCTGAAAATGCAAAAGCTGGGAAGCTGAGAGTTTGCAGCAGCACTGCTAATGAGAGAGGGAATGCTGCAAAGGGAAGTCAGAACCTGTTCCTTAGCAGGAAAAATTGACCAGATCCTTGCCCAAACACAAAGTGGGGACTGAACCCCATCAGTGCAGAAGGAAACAGCACACGCCTCAGTGACTGCGTGATCTGAGGCTGCTGCACCCAAGAGGAGCTGAAGGCTTTCACAGGAGATACTGGCTCTGTCAGAAGGAGCACTGTGGCTGCACATGTTCCTGCAGGCTTCTGTAGTAGGAAAATCAGGAGGACCAGGCTGCCTTTCAGTGTCATCCAAAGCACAGAGTGTGGCAGGCGGTCACGGAGGGCTACAATCATTTGCACATCGGCTGGGAGAGGATGAGTGGGATGCAGACTGGCGAGAAATTCCAGCACTTGTTGCCATAATGTGTTTCATAAATATATGTGCCTATTCCTACCTGTATGAATGAGATGGAAATTTTTTTTCTCTTTCTTTATATATATATAAAGTAATTTAAAAAGGTAAATTCTAGGTTTGAGTCTAACCAGTAAAACAGATCAGGTTGACCAGGAAGATAAAAGGTAAAGTATTTGCTGTTCAGGAATACAAAGTGAGAGAAGAGCAAACTACAGACAAAAGTCTGGAGTAAAATCAGAATTAGTAGGTAATTTCAGGGAGGAAGCCTGAAGGAAAAAGGAGTTAAGCAGAACTGGCAATTCCTTTAAATAATAATTAAAATATGGGTCCCAAGAAGTTCCAGCATGGACCAAGGAAAGAAAAAGCAGTAAGAGGTTATACTGGCTGCAATGTGGTCTCTTCTTTCACAAGGCAGGGGTGTACAGTAAGTGAAAAATATTTTTTTCTGAAAAAACATGGGATTAAACTCCTTGGTGAAAAGAACAACTGTGCACAGAGGAGAGCCCACTGCAGGAACACAGCTGGGGAGCAGAGCTTTGGAAGGTGTCTGAGAGCCCATCTGTATCTCACAAGCTGAATGTGGTACTGGCTGTGCATCTGTCAGACACACCTTGCCTGATGCCAGCTTTCCCAGACTCCTTTCCTAGCCAGCAGTTACCTCCTACATTGAAATTTGGACTGCCTTAGCAAGACAACTCTTCAACAATATTCTCTGGAATAGCCTTAAAATTTGCAACAGGGAGATTAACTTCTTCCTTGTGGAGATCAGTTCAGGATATGTCTTGGTGTGTTGCTGTTGCAGGAAAGCAGCAAATTCAGAGATATATGCTATGCTCCTGTCTGCAAAATCAGGCAAGGAGGGTCTGAGGTGTAGGGTGGAGTCTGTATTTGTAGACTGCACTTTGGAAAAAATCTGGATGAGAACGAGGACAATGATCTCGAAAACGTGACGTGACAGAGGGGGCTGAAAGAACAGGGGCAGCTTAGCCTGGGGCAGCCTGTGAAAGAGGGGAACATGCAATATTTAAATCTTCAAATATGCAGAGGGTTGCTGCAAGAAGCATAAGTTTTTCTGTGTCCTTGGTAGGACAAGGAATAAGCAGCTCTGACCGCAGTATGTTGGGGACTCTTTTTAGTCAACTGTTACTTTTATTTTTCCTTGGTTCTGGAGTGATTATGGATGCCATGATACTTTATAGCTGCCTGCAGCTCTTTCCTTGTCATTTCTGGATGACTGTAGATGAACTTTCAACATCTGTAGAACTTGATGACTTCAACTTTGGATGCTGAACAAGTCTCACACATTATTTTATGTACTGGAGCAAGGGTCTAGTGTGGGGTAGGGCAGCACTTTGAATAATTGAATTATTTCTGCAGAACGATTGAGAAATATGGTTCATTTCTGTTCCTTTCATATATTCTTAAAGGGTCAAGCAGGATAGTCTCCGATGATTTCTGCAGGGACATGCCTAGTATTTCCTAAAGATTTTCTGTAGGGGCACTGTTCGAGGGAAAGCCAGGTGAAGAGAAGGTCTTTTGTACGGAGGTCAACCAGACCCCTGCAGTGGAGCACTGTCCACAGGACACTGCCTCTGCTGAGGGAAAACCCTCTGCTGAAGTAAATGGGATGTTTTCCAGTGGGGATACTTGAATGGGTATTTACTGCTGGGTGTGCAAATTCACCAGCTCATTTTGGCTGTAGGTGCTGCATGGCTCTTACTGACAACTTGCTCTGCTTCCCGTGTCCACCACGTTCAGACCTGGTCTGTCCCCATCACCCTGTGATAATATATGAGGGTTTCTGTGGCAAATGGGAACTTGGCACCTTCAAATTCCCCTCAAGGGTCCCACTCTTAATCACTGAGTCTGGAGGAAATAAGAAGCTTGTGAATGAGTTATTCTGCTTTCTGAATCAG
Source organism: Motacilla alba alba (assembly GCF_015832195.1). NCBI lineage: Eukaryota > Metazoa > Chordata > Aves > Passeriformes > Motacillidae > Motacilla > Motacilla alba. The sequence goes on along the minus strand of NC_052017.1, from coordinate 15,475,891 downwards.
CTGTAGGATTGTTTTTGGTAATGGTCCAGTGAAGTTTGATATTGTGATGAGAGCCGTGGGGGCTGGTGACAGAATTACGTGTTTCCAATTTATAGGGAATCAATTAACATTTATTTCTCTTGCTTCAGAATTGGCATGTGCATTTTTATTTACGATCATCACCTGTACCACAGTTGAGAAAATGCAGGTCTTTTAATCAAATATAATGAGAATTATTAATTTTTGCTGACTGATTTTAATACTGGGCTTTAGGGACGTTCTAGAAGAAAGATGCTTTATAAGCTGAAAGTATCTCCTGACACACTATCTGCCTTTCCCTGCTGGTTGATGATGCTAAGTCATTGCATACCACCACATTTTTAAGCAATCTGGGCGAGGGAGTCTGAGGCAGCTGTGTAGTTTTAAGGGATTAAGGTAGGACCCTGGCTCAGTTTCCATTTTCAGATTTCTGACAACCCCTTCTTTCAACAAAAATGAAGTAAATCTATGACACAAATATAGTGAGGACTACTACAGATGTGCCAGCAAAGAGGGAAGCAGCATGCCTTCTCAGAAAGCCTCATCACTTGTGCTTTCCTAATTATGTCACTGAAATCAGAAAGGAAAAACTGAGTCAGCCACAGTGAGATATTCCTCACCCAAGCGTTCCTGCAGGACTGTCAGGGATGGAGTAGGCCATGGGGAAACTTGTTTACTGGGCACAGTGAAAAACTCTGAGCTTGGTATGCTGGAAATAATGATTTGTTTCTGGATCGTGGTAGAAGATTTTAGGAATGAAAGTATAAGCACTGTTGCAGATTTGCCAAGATGGATGTAGAGGGGCCCTCTCAGCTGAGAGAGGGATCCTGACAGCACTGTCCTACATACACAGTGTCCCTGAATGCTTCTGTCCTCCTGCCAAATATCTGCTCCTCAAATTTCAGGTGCACCTCATCTTTGTGCGCTCCCTGTACCTACTCCTTGTCTCCAGTTCTTCCAAGCACCTCCTCAGTGCCAGCTGGGCTCCTAGGTTTGTCAAGCAGCAAACCAGTAGAGGGGACGGTGAGGACAATTTTTCACACGTCGGTGTTTGGCAGTGCCAGTGCCTGTCAGTCACTCTGTCCTTAGCCTTCATTACCACATCTCTTTTTCCTGGCACATCACCCCTTGTTCCCTCAGCAGAGTGCCAGGACCAGCTTTTCTCACTGTAGGGTTTGTGCTCCGATCCTCTCACTGCTTTTCACTTGGGTGGCTCATTCCTCATCCTTCTTCCCTGCTAGCTTTTTGGACTCCTCTCCATTTTAGCCAGTTTTCTCTCCACTTCACTTTTTTCAACAGCTCAGTTCTTCTTGCTGTGTCTACTTTCTAGCTTCACGTGTAAACATAGGGAAAAAAAGTGTGAGTGACAGGGGTAAAGGGAAGTTCAAGTTTTTGGGGAGAGGCTTGAAGAGCATGTCAGTAGGGCTGATCTTGAGCAACTTTGTTTCTGACCACACGTAAAGAGCAGAGATGTACACGGGTGCCCAGCAGCCCAGCAAAGCTGGTGGGTAGTTATTCTCAGCTCCTCACCATTTGGGTAGGCAGAGAAACCCTGCACAGCCTCCTCAGAGCTGAATCAAGTGTTACCTCCTGCTACTGGAAGAGATGTGTTTCAGTTGGCATTTGTGCCATGAATCAGCCAATGTTGTTTTAACCTGAGGATTTCGGGAAAGGCAAAGAGATTTGGTTAAATGAAATGGTCCTGGCTGGACAGGGCACAAGGGCAGAGTTGCTGCCAGTGTCCCCCTCTGCCAGCCCTGCTCTGAAAACACCAACCCACAGGGTCCTCCTTCCTTTGGCACAGAGCTTGAGTCCAGCTTTATTCATGGGAATGCAATTCAGATGAATATTACATGTATTTATTTAGAAATGCATGTATCTAGTGTTAACACAGGGAGACTAATTAATGCAGATCGGTGTGTCTGATTCCTATCATGCTAATAGCCATTCACTTGCTAAGTGCTCAGCAGCAGTTTCCCTTAATTGGGCTCCTAGTATCAGCCCTTATGTTACTCCCATGGTTAAAACAAGATGAGTTTAAAATCTGCCCTTAGGAGGAAAAAGGACATTTTGTGCTTTATCAACCATCCTGCCAGGCTCTCCATGGGGACCTAAAGAGACACACTAATATCAGTCTGAATGTGTCTTTAGAGAGATTGATAGAATCTTGTTTCATTTGGACTCCATAATGAAGATGGAAGTGAAAACTAGGTTATTATTGAATTGATTAAAAAGGAAGGTGGTCATAGATGGGCTGCTGGGAGAGCGGGGTGTGCCAGACATGGCTGCAGCAGCCACAGGGAGCACAGGGCTGCCATGACCATCAAAGGCAACAAAGAAGACAAAGCAGCTGGCCAGCCTGTTCACATGGCAGACTGGTGATTTGCTGAAGGCCATAGTTTAGTCTCTTCATTGCTTTTGGTACATTGGAACTCCATCTCTGAAGCTCCCTTTGGGTCTCAGATGGCAACACTCACCACCTCATTTTTAACTTTCTTTCTGTCAAATTGAAGGAAAAATATTTGTCCATAAACATGTAGCAGTATTGAACACACCAAAGTAGAAGAGCAGCATGTTGGAGGGATGGCAGAGGAAGAGGATGGCAGCCTGGTGGAGGCAGAACCAGTTCAGTTCTGCAGTGCAGAGATGTGAATCTGGGGGCTGGGGGCAAGGCTTGGGGGTGGCTGCCCAGCAGCTCTGGCTCTGGGGCTCTGGGCAGCACTCTTCTGCTCCCCACCTCCAGTGTGTTCAACTCTCATGTTTCACTACTGCCTTGCAACCTGTGGAGAAGACCTCGGTTTAATATCCCACTCTGCTATATAATACTCTTTGTTACAAAATGTGCTTTGAGAATAATCAGGACTGCTTTCTCTCTATGAGGCTTCTTAATTTTGTTTTAGTCCTGTGTAACTTTAATGTCTTGCACTCGTGGTTATGAAAACATAGGGGCCACACTTCTCCCCCCTTCCAGCACTCAGCTCTCTGAACTAAGCCCCCTTGGCTCCTTGTTGCCTCTGAGGTCTGGACTGTGAGGAATTTCTGTTGCACTTGGTATCACTTTCTGCCAACACTGCTCTCTCTCCACCCATCCTTTCCTCTGCCTGATCTGCCTTTGATCTCACAGTGCTCCTACAGATGAACCCTTGTGGCTTCTTGAGGTGTTCCTGGCAGCAAGCTGTGAATCCTTCTCCTCTGCCTGAGATTATCCTCTCAGTCAGAGGGTGCTCAAACCTGTTTCTTGAGTGCTTCAGTGCCAGGCTGCAGGTGATAGGGATGGGTGATCCCATCTGCAGTCCCTGTCAGGGTGGGAGTCCCTCAAGGAGGGCTAGCAGAAAGCTGAGGGTATCACTACCTTCACCCTCCCTGGTTAAACCCACCAGAGGTGGTGGGCTTGGGTCTTCAGATGCTGCCCTGCCTGGCATCCCGGATATTGAATGCCTTCAGCTTCTTACATATTTGCCAAAGCTCACTGCAGCTCCCCTTGCCCTGTTAGTTGTCCTTTTTACAATTGCTCTGGCTCAGAGTTATCAGAATTACAAGCTGTCTCTGATGTACTTACTGATCCTGCCCTAAAGCCAGGGCAGGGAATTGTCCACGCTCTCCCTTTGGAGCACTCATGCTGCTAGAATTTAAGTGGGTCCACAGCCTTTACTGACTTCACTCTTCATGTCCCCTCCCACCAATACTTTTTTTCCTTTTCATGATAAAGTGAGAAATAAGGTTTTGTTTTAGTTGCACATCTATGCTTAGATGTCCTGCTGCCTTCTTTTTCAAATAGCAGCTTTGTGGGGCTGAACTATTAAAATCTTATTAAGATACAATTAAGATACATATCCATCTTCTTGAAACTGCTGGTCCTTGCTCTGAGATCTAGCTCTGCCTTCAATTTTTTCTAGTGTATTTACAAATGTCTGTCAGACCTGGAGCTCGGTGTAATCTGGCAGAGTGCTGCCTATTTAAGTAGCTGAGACTCCAGTCTGTTACAATCTGTATAGGCTTTCCTGATGTGAATTGACTGCCTTGGCTCTGGCATTTGACTCTGAAATATGCGACTCAGAAAATACAGCTGGAGCAATAAATATTGACTAATACAAAGTAATGTATCTCTGGAGAGTTTCTTTATCTGCATCAAAAGCTTTTAGAGCTGCTGTTGTGAAGGGGCTGCTGACAATAGATTTGCAAGAATGTAGAACAGTCTCGCATAGCCCTGCCGAGCACGCAGGGTTTGACTGCTGGGAGTAAGTCTTCCAAGGGCTAGGATAAGTCCTCAAGGAACTGGTGTTTGTGTTCAGACCCATGGACAGTCTGTCTTGCATGTGCAAATATAAGCCTGAGACTCTTGCTTAGGCAATAAGCTCTTACTCAAAAGAGGCTCTGCTTTCACTGGCAAACACGACTGTTTTGCTACATGTCCTATATCCAAACTATAGCTTTCTGTAAGAAATGTGACTTGAACTGTATGTTCTGTCCTGCTACAGTGATGCTCGATTTCCAGGGATTTTTGGCCACGTCCAGTGTCAGCTCTCCTCCCCCCCACACACATTATGCTGTGACAGGATGTAACTAATGGTTTCTTATGCTTGGGATCTAAAGCAAATTCCTAATATTTGCCATTCCTTATCTCTAGACACCTGATAACTCAGATCTGATAGGTGGTGCTTGACTTTTTAGGTACCGTTTATAAATCCTGACATGTAACACCTTTATGTGGATGTTTCAGAAGGTGATGGCTGAATACTGGATGTTAACTCCTGTGTGCAGGATGCGGCTGGGGGTAGATGCTGATGTGAGCCCCGGTGTATCCGCACTGCTCCTACTCTTCTGGCGATGGGATTGCTCATCTCCACGCCGGCAGGCAGCCGCATCCTCCCGTACCTCCACCCGGCGCTCTTTTTCCCTGACCGGGCAGGGGAGAGGTTCCTCGCGGCGGGAGAGGGTCCGGCTGTCCCTGCTAGGGCCGGCTCTGCCGGCAGAGGGCAAGAGGTGCCCGCGCTGAGCCGCCCTGGGCCCGGGGAGCGCCGCCCGCCGCAGCCGCGCCCCGCCGGGGCTCCGGCCGCCTCTGCGGCTCCCACCCCGCGCCGGCCCCGGCTGCCCCAATCTCGGGCAGAGTTCAGTAAACCTGCCCCGGTGTGCGTGGCTCCCTGACCCCGGCGGCCGAGGCTCTGTGCCCAAGGAATCCAAGGCGAAGGCGCAGCTGCGTGCGTCCAGTGCAGACCCCTCGCCTCAGGCCGGTGCTCGAGCTCAGCGAGCGGGCACAGGGCACAGGGACAGAGGCACCGCAGCACCTGCACCGTGCCCGGCAGAGCCGCAGGGCAGCGGAGCGCCTCTCCGCAGCCCCTCTGCTGCCGGGGAGACGCGCCCCGCACCGGGAGCTGAGTGGGTGTCTGCAGGGAAGGGCTTGTTAAAAATAGGCTCGAAACTGGTGTAAAATCGTTGATAGATGGAAAGTTAAGGGGCTGGGGCTGAGCCTGTCCTGCCTCGGGACAGGACGGCGTTTGGCCCTGGCCGAAGGATTTGGGGCTCCGCGCGTGACTTTCACCGCAGCGACAATAAACACACCGGGAATTTTACGGACACGGGAGTCTCCTAGGGCAAGGGAAGGAGGCCTTTGGGACCCTGGCAGCAGTCATGTCCGGAGGGACTCTCCCAAATGCAGCAGCACAGCAGACAGGCCTGTCCCGGGAGCGTCCGTGCTGCTGCCGCGGGGCTGGTGCGGGGCTGGCTGCGGGAGCCGGGCTGCGCCGCCGCGGGGCCGGCCGGGCTCGGGCCGTCTCCTTCTTGCGTGTCTCGCTTTGTATTGAATGATGTTAAGCAGGGCTGGAGCTGGCGCCTCGGCCTCATTACCTTCAATTACAATAATTGTTGCCTCTCTCCAGTGTTTTGCATTTCTCCCTGGGGGAAATCTCTCTGCTGCTTCTTTTCCAGTCTTGCTCCAGCTTTCTCCTATCGATTGGATCGCTCTGGCCCCGATTCTAGGAGCGATGCCTCCAGGAGGATAAATGCAAATCGCCCTATTGATTGGGAGGAGTGGGAGCGCATCTCGCTTGGGGGAGGGAGGATTAGTTTTAAACGAAAAAAAAAAAAAAAAAAAGTAAAGTGATGAGCATGGCAGGAAATGCTTCACTTTCTGGGCCTCTTAAGCAGTGTCTCTTTATCATGTCCTGTGTCTGAGGGGGATGCAGATTGGTGCCATCTGGATAATATATCACGTGCGCGGAGAGGTGGATCCTGCGACACAGACACCAGTCTGGTTTCTTACTTATTTTAGGTGAACGTGTATCACTGATCATCTCTGGAACGCAGCTCCCCTCCTGCAGTTTGAAGGTAACTGGGTTTCACTGGGACATGCTAATTGCTGCTGAAAATGAGCAGGGACTAATGTGCAGGCCTCTATCCACCTCCTTGAACTGCCCCAGTTACAGGGATAAAGCTCCTTGGGAGTTATTAACCTTGAGGGAACCTGCTCAGCAGCCTGTTTGTCACAGGGGAGCGGCTGGAGGAGCCAGCCTTTGGGATCTGCATAGCCTTAGATCCTGAAATGGCTACTTGCTTCAGGAAATCCATGGCCAGACCCTGAAGTGGGAAGCCAAAGGATTGCACAGTCACATTATGTTCCCTGCCCCCTGGCCTTTGTGCCAAGCTAAGCTAGCTTAAGCCTTAATTATTTTTTTAAAGGCAATAATCAGCATAAATAAATGTAATTCAGTAGAATTAGCATTTGTGTATCATATCCCAAATGCTAGCAAAGCAACTCAAAAAGCAATGGTTGTTTGTTGGCTAGTGTTAAGCAGTTAACAAAAAACCCCAAACTACTCTGATTAATGTTGCTCCAAAGATGCTTTAAACAGTCCCAATGCTTTTAACTTCACATCATTTCCAAATGAGGAATTCCCAGCTGAATCATAACTGCGAGGTGCAAAAAGGAATGGATATGGTGCAAATGCTGCTTTTGACACCAATTTGAAATTACTCCAAAGCAGCAGTACTAACCTTTCCTTGCTAGTGCAGTGAGCATCTGAGGTGGCAGTACTGACAAATGCTGGTGTGGGCATGCAGATCCAGCAGCATGCAAATCCTCATCTTCCTGAGGAATGTGAGTCTCCCCAGGACAGGGCTGCAGAGATTCCTTGACTAGAGAGGTGATTGTAGAAAGGATTTCCAAATTGCAGCTCTAACAAATTTTTATTTTTGCCTAATTTTTTTTTTTTGGGGGGGGAGTGGGGGGGATTCATTCATTGTTGAAAGATTCAAACAAGCATATAACAAATAAACAATAATACTGTGAAAACACAGGGGGATTTTTGCTAGAAATGGACAGAAGGGTTACATCCAATCATTTGGGGGAAATGGTGGTGAGTTGCCAGCATGCCATGAAAGTTTATAGAGGGGTGAGGAATTCATGATAATGTTTAAAACTCTCAGATGAAAGCATTATCTTTGATTCCAAACTGTTTTTCTGGGGTGAGTTACCTAAATCAGGGGCACCTGCAGGCTGAGGCTGTAACTTCATTTTGCAGACAGGCTGCTGTGGTGGCACATAAGCAGCAGGCAGTAGCAGCAGGGACAGGCATTAATGCCAATTCATGTGAAAAAGAGAAAGAGAATATATGAAAGAAGCAAAACAATGGGAGGAAGTTGAATTTTCTAAAGCTGGGTTCCCACAGCCAGAGAAGAGTTTTTCTCTTGTTCGGAGTTCTGTACTTAGAACATGCTGCCAGGCTGACCTCTATCTTGGCTTGTTTTATTTTCTTCCTTGATGCAGGAAAGGCCTAAAGCCCTCATGGCAGCCATCCTCTCATGCCTGTGCTGGGACTCAGGCACACAGAGATTCTGGAGAAGGTGATGGATGTCGTTTGGCATTTCACTGGAGGGACTGCACCCTGACATTTGGAAGAAGACTCTTGCATGGCTGCAGTGCTCACACCATCCTGGTGGGAAATAGTGAGCCTCTTCTGGAATGAGATTGTAGAGGAGAGCAGGTACTGTCCTGAGCTGTTCCTTGCCTGATAGGAGAAATCCTGGTCTGGAACAGCACCCAGGACACTGGATGCTCATCTGAATTGGTCCTTTAGAAGGACTTGTCAGTTCTAAAGTCCTTCTGCCAGAAACATGGCACTGCAACTACTGGCTTGTAAAAGAATCAAACCAGCATTTGTGTGGCCTGCAAAGACTCGGTGGATGGATCTCTTGTTTAAGTTGGCAATTTCTTCCTCTTAAAGACAAAATTCTGCATCTGTGACAGAGCACTGAGCTGATGCAGAGAACGTGCTCCTGTGAGATGCTGCCCAAAGCAGTCCCTTTCCGTGAGGTGCCCAGAGGCTGATTTTGCAACCAGGTCCTTCTGTTCATGCTGGCTTCAAAGGCCTTCACCGTATCTGGTGGGAGGGAGCAGCGCTGTGCTCTGCAGGCTCTGACTGCAGGCTCTGTAGTCCGTTCAAGAGGAGGCTTTAGGCTGCTCTCCCATGGCTGCTGGAGACACGTAATGCGGCCTCAGGCTCCTGACGCTTTCCTTGATGGTTCCTTGTAGTCATTATCCCGCATTCCTTCTGGTTGCAGAACATGTTGTTATTATTGCTTTGTGCTGGGTCTGTCTCCTGTCCCTTTTTTACAGGCCAATCTGGCCCTGTTAGCTCCTGTCTCTAAAACAAAAGCAAATTAGCACTGCAGAAGCTGAATGGTCTTGTTTATGTTACAGTCTGTCAGAGGACCCCACACAAACCTTGCACGTCTCTCTGAGCAGTGTACCAGAGAGTGAAGAGACACAGTACGTCGGTCAAACCCTCCTGACACTTCGACTCGATCCACAGGTATACAAAAGGTTCTTTAGTTGCTTTGGGGGGAGCTAAGGCTGGGTAGTGATCCCTGCTGTCCCTCCCTCACTTTTGGTACTTCATGCCTACTAGTAGCACACAGAATTAGAAAATTTTTTACAGTAAATTGTACTTCACAATTCAAACTTGACAGCTGTCAATGAAATTTGCCGTTCAAAACTGATCTCAAGCACATTGCCCTCTGGTTAGTCTGTCTGTGCTCCCTTGGCCAGGATGTTTATAATACTCAGGGAGTCTCTCATGTTACTTAGTGCAGTAATGTGGCTCCATGAATAAAAGCCATTTCCAGTCTGTCGGTACTGCATGTAACAAATGAGATCTGTTAAATGCGCTTGTCACCGTTGATAGGAACAGGAGAAGCAGAATTGCACATGCTGCTGTAATGATTCTAAGTTATAATGAATGATATTTCGTATGTTTGCAAATGAGTGTCTGATAGCCGGTGCCAGACTGCGAGATATGACTTGGCTGTTCTTGCTGTTTTTGTAATTTCTAAACAGAAACAAGAATTAGAAAATTACTTTGTGGTGGAGTGCAAATATGTCTAACATAAGTGTAAAGACTGCTCGCAGCACACGTGCATCTATCTTATACATATGCAAATCACAAGACTCACAGTAAAACCATTATAACGTGTGATGGCATCAGCAGTAATTAGCCAGAGATCCAGTCTGTTGCTCTCTGCCAAAGTAAACTGGAGTTATCTCAATCTCAGATTTCATATTTCCTCCTTTCTCTTTCAGGGAGGAATGTCTCCGACATGAGGTATTATGTCCCCTATTGAAAATGTCTTTAAAGACTCACAAAAAAATTCAAATGAAAATTCTCAAGTATTTTTTTTTTATTATCTACACATTATCCAACAGCTTTAATACTACTAGCGGACCCAAATATGTAAAGCATTTTGCCCATAAATGGGAAACGTCTGTGCCGTAGAAATCAAGGCTTGTAAAACGCAATAAACAAAGAAAGAAGAAAACTAAGTTAGCAAAGAAATTTTAATTGAGGAGCACATTTTTTTTCAGGACCAACACGTGAAGGAAAACTGTCCAAGCTAAACGGGACCCACAGGAGCCGTATCGGAGCTCACTGGTAAAGCACCAGCTCGTCCTTCCATCCCCAACAGCTGTTCTTGGAAACGAAATTCTGGAAGGAGAGTAGTTACTGCAGGGTATATTCGCTAATAGCTCTGTACCATGGGCCTGTCCCTGCTGCGTGGATGTGACAGCAGCGGGTGAGACCCTGCGGGGCTGAGTGCGAGGTGCAGGAGCCCCCGAGCCGCAGGGTGGATCCCAGGCCGGGACACTGGCGTGGGGCCGGGGATGGACAGCCCAGCCGCACCGCGGTTCCAGCCGACGGCTGCCGGCTCCGCGCTGCGCCGAGCCCAGGCGCAGGATTTCCATAACCTTGGGAGAAAAGCCCCGGCTGCAGCGAACTGCCGCTGCTCCCGCTCGGGCAGCATCCCGGCGCCCTCGCGCAGCCCGGCGGGCCGGGAGCGGAGAGGCAGGGCTGGCGGCAGCGCCGGGACAGCGGCGAGGGCGGGAGGGCTCGGACACCGCCTCGATCCGCTCCGGCGCTGCCCGTCACCGCGACCTGGGGCTGAGGACAGCTCATCCATCCATCCATCCGTCCGTCCCTCCATCCATCCATCCATCCATCCATCCATCCATCCATCCATCCATCCATCCATCCATCCATCCATCCATCCATCCATCGCGGCTCCGCCGAACTCGCAGTCACATCACGATGTTTTTTTGTTTTTTTAGTGAAACCTCGTTCTGCCGTAGGGAATTATCTCGGGGACCCGGCGGAGCCCGTTCCCCCGCCCCCGGAGAGCCCCGAACCTAAGGCGGCGAGCGAGGGCGCTCGGTGCCGCCAGCGGCCGCTGTCCCGGCAGGTCTCCGGGGCTGCCGGCGCTCAGAGCCCTTCGCCGAACGCAGAAGGTCGAAAGCAGAAGGCAGAAGGCAGAGGGCAGAAGGCAGAGGGCAGCCCGCAGCCCGCAGCCCCAGCGCGCTCCCGGCCCGCCCGGCGCCGCCGCCGCCGCCCGGGGGCGCCGCGGGGGGGGCTGGGGCCGCGCCGCCGGCCGGAGGGGGCGGGGCTGCACGGGTCCCCGCCCACTCCCGGCAGGCGCAGCCAATGGGGAGGCGGGGCGGGGCAGGGGAGGCGGGGCGGGGCCCTGTGGCGCCCGGCGCCGGCCGTATTTACGGGGCGGGCGCCGCCGCCGCTGTGTCAGTGAGACAGCGCCCGCCGGGCCCGCCAGCGCCGCCGCTCCTGCTGCTGCTCCTGCGGCCGCGGCGGAGCTGCGAGGGAAGAGCGGAGAGCCGCGGCCGCCCCCCTGGCCTGTCGCCGCAGCGGTGGCCGCACCACGGCTCTGCCCGCGGGCGAGCGGCTCTCCGGCGGGGCAGGGGCGGGCGGGCGGGCGACGGCGGCTCGGCCGTGCCTGCGCTGCGGGCTGTGGCGAGCGGCGCCGGGTAAATGGATCGCCATTCCAGCTACATCTTCATCTGGCTGCAACTGGAGCTGTGCGCCATGGCCGTCCTGCTCACCAGAGGTGAGGGGCTGCGGCGGGCACCCGGCGCTGCGGGGCTCGCGGTCCGCGGGGGCCGTGCCGGGGGGCTGCCGCCCGAGGGCAGCCGGGCCCGGCGCTGTCTCGGGATCCCGCGCCGAGCGGTGTTGGCGGTGGAGCCGCCGGGCCTGTGCCTCCCTGCCCTCCCACCTGGCCGCCGGTGCCGGGCCGTCACGGCCCCGCGGTGTGCCGGCGGGGCAGCCGCGCCTGGCGCTGTCCCCGCCCGCGGGGACTCTGGGGGCTCTGGGGGCCGCGGGGACTCTGGGGACTCTGGGGGCCGTGGTCTGTGGTCTGGCCGCCCGGGGAGCGCCCTCGGGGGCACAGGCGTCCCGCTGGCGGCCGGTAATCGTCGTGCTCCGGGGAGGAGGGTAAAGGATAAGTTAGCGTGGTGGTGATGTGCGACGGTATTTATTTATTTTGGAAGGAAGGCTGTAATTAACCCTAAATAACAGCCTTGCAGCGTGCAGGGGGGAGCCTGCTGGCCCCATCAAAGCGGGCAGAACAGGGAGTGACTGAGTGATGTGAAGTCGCAGATACTGAAACTATGTGCCTGATAATGATATAATTAGGGGATCACAGACTTCTGGCTGCTGTTGACTTCAAAAGCTTTAAGAGAAGCCTGCAGTCTCTCCTGTAGCCATCTTGACTAAAAGCAGACATTTTTCTTTAATAGCTACATACAGTAACAAGAAAGAGGAGGGAACAGAAGGGCATTGTTCACTGTTTCAAAATACTAAATACCCTTTCTGGCCTTTTGCATAGCACAGGAAGAAACTTTATGAATTGACAGAAATACAGTAATACAAAGTCCATTTTGTTTCACTGAAAACGTGGCTTTAATTAAAAAGCAGTTGAATTAACCTGATGACTAGCCTGTCAGATTTTGTTTGTAAGATTGTCTTAAGGCAATAAAATGTAGATTTTTGAACGTGATTATATAAGCAGTTGAAATGAAAGTATGTGTATTGTTTCTCTTTCTTCCCATACTGTGCTGAGACTTATGAAAGAACTGTCAGCTCTGGTACTGTGCCATGTTTGCATCTTAAATTTAATAGTGCATAAATTAGGAAAACTATTTTTTTCAGAGGGGTAGGGGGGAGACCTCATATAGAATGCTTAGAAAATGATTGAGTCTTTTTTTCTGTAACATGCTGGATGACAGTGAGTGTGAATTCATGAAAAATTAGGTTACTTGGTCTAAAACCCCAAGGGAATTGGACTGGAGACAGTGAGACACTCCATCATTTGGCTTCTATTAAGCAGAGTTATTAAAGAGCAGCGGGAACTTCAAGGCCTGGATCCTGCAGTAGCATTTTGGGGAAAGTATTAAGGTAGCCTGACGAGGGGAAGCTAACTCGTTTGGGAGGATTTTTTTAACATGTTGCAGAGCAGTTGGGTTTTTTTTAAGATATAGGTGGTAGGTAACATCATAAGAAGGGGTGGCAGCAGGACAGCCTGTAGATTGATTTTTTTTTTTGAAGTGCAGACTGTAGGAGGAAGACATCTGACTGTTCAGTCAGCTTTGAAAGCCTTGGAGCTACTGTGGTGGCAAGCACAGTAGGCACACCAGAAGTAGTTTTAAGTCCATTCTTCCAAGAATGTCTCCAAAATCTGGCTTTCTCTTAAACATTGGCTCGATGGCACATTGAATTATGTTTGAGTTGCAACTTGCCTAGAAAGAGTAAGTTTTTGCTACAGCACAGGTCATGTTTAATTCATACCAGAGCCGTTTGGAGAGCACAAAATGAGGAATTTTATGAAGGGAACTTTTTTATCGCTTCCTTCAGAAATTTTTGAGGTTTCCTGATATTTTTCATAGAGCCGGTAGAGGATTTTCAGTCTTAAGTGTTTCCTCTTTTCTGCTGCATGTTGAATTGCATGCGAGACTGGGGAGAGGCAACGGGGAGCCTTTAGCATTGCAGTTTCACTCAATTAAAAAACTTCCCATTTGAGTTGAGAGTCATTGTCTCTGGTGAGCAGAATAAACTTTTTTGTTCTATAATATTGATTAAAAAGTCTTTTTGCATGAATAACTAGTTAAAGATTTTCTCTTTCTGTAGAAATTAGAAATAGTTGCTCAGTTTCACACAGTAAAACCTTCCTGACAGAGGGACTTAGATGGTAATGGTTCTAGCTAATAGCTTTATAAGGTGTTAGTTAAACCTTTTAAATTTTGGGGCAGTATTGAGAGGTAATAAACAATTCAGCAGTTCCGAGTTTTTCTTTTTCATTTGTCACATAAATATTTAAGCCTGGTATTTTTGTTGTGTGCTTATGTGCAATTAAAGAAACGTTACTTTTATAAAAATAGAATGCTCTTTCCGAAGTAATGGTTAAAAACATAGATGTGACTTCCTTCTAGGACTGAAAGTGTGTGTTGCTTTTAGAACTGGTATTTCACTTTAAATGTGGTTAAATGCAACTGCTGACAGCGAGTGGAAGTAGATATAAAATGGTCTTGTTAGTTATTTACCTTGGAAAAAAAAAAGCCACTGTGACCTCCCCCCCACCCCCAAGCCCTCCCCCAGTCCGTGTTTTAGTGAAATGCTCTTGCTTTAATTCAAAGGACTATAGCACTAGTCATTAAAGCAAGTGCCCCAAGGCGTTTACAAGGATTAAGGTTTCAGCGAGGTAGGCTCTGGACAGTGATGGGAAGGGAACAACCCCAGCTCTTGTGGATCTGCAGCCTAAAGAAATATCTCAATACTGGCACCGAGTTTGGTTGTGTGATACATGTAGCTAAGAAGGATATATGGTGAGGTGTCCTCAGAGGACCAAATTCTTACCTTTCTTGCACAATTTTTGTTTTTTAGGTGAAATCAGATGCTACTGTGATGCTGCACACTGTGTTGCAACTGGCTATATGTGCAAATCTGAGCTTAGTGCCTGCTTCTCCAGACTGCTTGATCCTCAGAATACACATTCCCCACTTACTCATGGCTGCTTGGACTCTATTGCAAGCACAGCTGAGATCTGCCAAGCCAAACAAGCACAAAACCACTCTGGCACCACCACCATGTCCACATTGGAATGCTGTCATGAAGATATGTGCAATTACAGAGGACTACATGATGTTTTGTCTCCTTCCAGGGGCGATGCTTCAGGTAAGGCAATAAAGTTTCAGTGAAGCCCCTCTTCTGGCCATCAGGCCAGCTACAGTCAAAACCTTGTGCATCTGCTGCTATTGATTCAGTTGTTAATGTAAGTAGAGACACCAGAGGGAGAAGCAGGTGGCTGGATGCAGGAGAACATCTCAGCCAATCAGGTTTTTTTTTGTCTGCATTAATATTGGAAGTTTCTCTTGCATCTTGACATGATGTCTAAGAGTCAGTGGCAGTGGTGTTCCTAGTTGAAGTGGCTATTGGAGTAAGAAATTCCATGTTATAAGCAGACTTATAGACGAGTTTTTTTCTTTACAGGGGTATTTTCTGTAGATACTGCAGTGTGTAGCAGTTGCTCCTTAAACTTGTCAGTGTGGGATTTAAGGGAGGTGCTTATATATAAATAAGTATATATATAAATCCTGAAATAAGCTTTACATCTTTCCCCTTTGCAGGACAAGGGAGCAGATATCAACACGACAGCAGTAGGAATCTTATCACCAAGGTGCAAGAATTGACTTCTTCAAAAGAGTTATGGTTCAGGGCAGCTGTAATTGCTGTTCCAATAGCTGGTGGGCTAATCTTGGTGCTCCTTATCATGCTGGCCTTAAGGATGCTCAGGAGTGAAAACAAGAGACTGCAGGATCAGCGACAGCAAATGCTCTCTCGTTTGCACTACAGTTTTCACGGACATCATTCGAAAAAAGGGCAGGTGGCAAAATTGGACTTGGAATGCATGGTGCCTGTGACTGGTCACGAGAACTGCTGCATGACCTGTGATAAAATGAGACATTCAGACCTCAGCAATGATAAAATTCTTTCACTAGTCCACTGGGGAATGTACAGCGGACATGGGAAGCTGGAATTTGTATGACCAATTATTTTTTAATCTGAGCTAAACTTACTCTCTGAACTCTTGAAGGCCTTTGGGTTCTGCTGGACAGGAGCACTTTATCTTAAAACAAAAACTCTCATAAATCATCTTTGAGAAACAAAGGACCTCTGCAAACAGAATCTTGGATATTTCTTCTGAAGGATTCCAAAAGTTGTCTTATTTGCACAGAGTAAAATACACTCAAATGTATTGTTTGCTTCAGAGTTGTGAAAGCAAAAGTTAGAAGTTGTAAACACTGTCACCAGGGTTATCTGAACTGTAGGGAGCCGAGAACTGAGTTATTATAATAAACTGTATGCAAGCTCCTATGTTTCCTGACGTATTGTAAAGATTTTTTAAAATATATATATTTTCTCTGAAACTTGCTTGTGATTTCTGTTTTGGAAAATGGGTTTTCTTGTGGATGACAGTAGAAAACAAATCAAGGTGTACATGGTAATGCCATGCATATCAATTAGATTCTGAAAGCAGACTCTTCCTACTCTGCAAAGGACTTTAGGTGGTTATTTGAGAATGAAGGTGGCAGCTTTGTTTTATACTTCAAGTAGCAGTGAACCCACATCCTTGGTTCTTGGCTCTTGCATTTTGTTCATAACCTCAGTGAATTCTTCCAGAGCTTTGTGTGATAACTTTTTCTTCCTCTGTTAACAAAGAAACACTTCTCTGTGCAAAATGTGTGAGAAAGTGACTCCTAATTCTTTATAGCTGGTTTTCCTCCCTTTTCTCACAATTCTTGTTTCTATGATCTGTTTTCCTTTTGTACCTTTTACACCCAAACTTTTCTTTGGGGAGGAGAGGGAAACCCCAAAACCGCACTGCCTATTAGGTTAGGTGGAGGGGTTTTTTTCTGTTTATAACCCCTCTGGGCACAGTGGAAAGCATCTGCCTTGCTCTTCTATCATGTAACTAAGTATCATATGCTCCTTGTTTTGTGTGGGACTGAAGAAACAACACCGTACTTTTAATCTCTGGCTCCTCCTTTATGCTGTACTTGCATAGGTGGCTTTTCTTTCCTGGCCAATATTTGTGCACTTAGTTGCTTCTTACTCCTTCTGCTAGTTGGCAGCACTTTATCATTTCATTTATTCAATACTTAGTTGCTGGAAACAAACAACCTCTGGATTATTCAAGGAATTTATTGTATTTATTTTTCTTGCTATATAAGACTTTGCATTAATAAGTATACTTGCTTAAAAGGCTGAAGCCACATCATGGTGAAAGAAGCATCCAAAATGCTGCTTCAGAAGACAAAACCTGGCACCAATCTAGTATTCATCTATGTTTTAAGAAGCGTTAGAAATGCTTCTTCCTCCTGTTCTGGCTATGGAGTTGAGGTGCTACTGTTGCCAGTAGTGAGAAGGGAATGGCACACATGGAGTTACAACAGTCTTGCAGCAATTCTCTGATCCCTTGTGCTGTGGTAGATTGCTTTGGGATGTGCAGGCTGCAATGCAAAGGGATGTAAGCAAGGAAAACTGCCCCTCTAAGTCACAGGGTCATGGGCCTGAAAGTACATTTAAACGATGTGGTAGGGTTCTTGTTGGAGATAGGATGGTCACTTGCCTGTGCTAACAGAGGTACTGAAGTTGCAAATTCACCTCTACAGTTAAACACTCATGTGGGCCAAGTGCAGTGAGAGCCTTGGGAATGCCAAGGTCCCACTGTGCCCATGTTTGCAATATTAAAGTGCAGTTCAGAAGGATTAGTTTCATCTGTGTACCTCAAGCTGCTGACCCTTCTTACTATTTCAATGTGCCTGGAGAGTTGCTTTTAAGGCAGAGAATTATATCTGATTTCTACCTCTTTGTGCTGCTGAAGTTTAAGAAATTACGTGGCCACAACTTCTCTTGGAATCTGGCCTGTGGTCTTCTGGCTGACCTTTCCAAGTGCTGCTTTCCTATAAGAGCTCTGCCCTTCCTTTGCACTGATCTGAAAATCTAGGGCAGTTGTCTGCTTTGCCAAGTGTATTTTTTATTTTTTTTTTTGGGAATGGCTGACTGGGAACTCGATGCTGAAAGAGACAAACCTGAAATACCGTCTGTAGCTGCACCAGTAGTTACTGTGACTAGACAAGTTAGAAAATCTAATGGCTAAACCTTTTAAATGCCTCCTCCAGCAATCAGAGGGAGCATGTTGTATAGTCATTTAAGCATCCTGTGACCTTCACTACTCATTTGCTGCTGATTTGAATACATAAGGGCCTATTTATGCTTGCCGTTAAAAGGCTAGTAAGACCAGGATGCTCTAATTGGCCCCTTGCTGCGGAGATGTTTTAAAGAAGAGCATGTTTGCCGGCCCCTGCAGTCATGGCAGCAGGGCTACAGAACGCTGGGGCTGGGGTTAGCAGCTGCCATCTCCTGGGGTTCTGTTACCTGCTGCGGTACTCAGAGTTTGCTTGGTAGCTGATATGGCCTAGGAGTTTCTGGGCTATGAGTCCTCTAAGCTTTCTTCTAAGAAGAAAATTAACTCTCTCCCGGCCAAAACCAGGACAGTATGAAATCTGGATTTCCAATTTATTTTTAAGCCTTTATACTCAGGAAATTGTGTAACGAGCTCTGGCGTGTCTGGCAGCAGCTATGTGAGTTATGGAATGAGCCCCAAATCTTTTCACTGAAACCGCTGAGTGCAGAGTCCAAAGGGCGCTGGAGCCGGCAGTAGCCAGCTTCGTGGCCGGCGTTTCTGCAGCGGCTGCGTGCACAGCCTGCGGGCCCCAGCACTGCTTAGAAACTCCTGTGACGAGGAGGGTCCTTAGTGGTGTTCCCTGGGCTTCCCGGCTGCCAGGTGCTGCACCGGCATGAAACAAAGCAGTCCTAGAAAAGCGCTTCACCCAACCTGGTGAGGCAGGCAACAAGTATTCATAGCTGAAGAGCCCGGCCAGGGGCTGGAGGCTGAAGAGGTGAGACAGTGATCGAAGGCTATCCATTTAAATGCATCTGAGTTAAGAGCCTGGATTTGCCATTGTGCTAAGCGCTCTCAGGTTTCCCCTGCAGACACTAACAAGCACTCCTTTCTTTGAAACCCCTGCAAGCCTGGGAGCGAAAGGACAGCCCTCTATTTCCAACTGAGAAAGTCTCTCAGATTGGAATAAATGAAATCAAATGTCCAAGATTTAGTTTGGCATACCCCGTGCCTCTCTCTTTCTCTGATTCTTTCCTCAAAACAATAATGGCTGTAGCTTTTCTTGCGTCTCTGCCGCTCCTGGCTTTGCGAGCCGCTGGGTTGGTATGTCTCCTCTTAACTCCTGCTGAACTGATTCTATTAAAAACCCCTTACTCCACAGGGGGCTTGACCTTTTTCTGAAATACCAAATGCGTCTGCTTTGGAAATCACAAACTTCTCCTCTAAAGAGCTTGTAAATCTGGTTTCAATATTGAGTGATTACAGGCTGTGCCGAGAGCTTGAAAGTAAGCAGCCGCTTCTGGTAGCGGAGCGCTGGGGCTGCGCTGCCGGCGCTGAGCGCCGCTCTCATTTTTCACCCCGCTGTGTGTTAAGCACAAACCCCCGACGTCAGCTGATTCAGGTGGCAGGACGCTTGTCTTCTCTTATCAGGACCCCGGAATCCAGTTTTTGTTGTACGACCACTTGCTCTGTTGTAAATCCCGGGATCTCATTGCAAATGGATGGTGCCCTAGAGGCCAAACACCAAAAAAAAAAAAAGGCTGGGAAAAGAGCAAGGTTTTTTCTTAGGTGTAATGGATGCATCTACACCTTCTCTCGCTGCTCTTGTGATAATTAAAACAAGGTATGAAGAAGGGAAAATATATCACCGGGCTGCCTGTGTGATGGGATGTGCCTTAGCTACCAGTCAGTAGGGTTCCACAGTGAATAAATGAAAGCTAAATTTGGCCTTCTCATGAAAAGGCGGGAGCGATAAGAAGGCAATCTACCAAGAAAGAAACATCAGGCACAAGCTGAGTGAATAAAAAAAAATAAAGTCTCTGAAGGAGGCAAAGTTGCCTTTGTTTCTTTTTTCAGGTACTTTAACACATGGAGATCACTGGAAGCATATTTGTATTGTTCCAGTGTCTGGTCACTTTTCAAAAAAAAAAACCCTCTTCCTTGTTTTGGTTCTAGGAGCTACTTGGGGAAGTAGTATTTTGGATCTGTCACTGTGTTTTATTTCTGGGGAAAAACAAGTGGTGGAGAGGTGCTGGTAAATTATGATTATCTCTTGGGAGGGGCCCAGTGTCTCCAACATTATAAATTCTGTCTCCCTCTAAATAAACACCCAACCTCATTTTCTTTGTTTCACCTCTAACCCTCATCTGCAGCCTTTACAATCCCAGGGGGTGAATCCTGAAGTAAAACAAACTGCAAGGGAAGGAAGCCAGGAGGGAGCCGCAGTGCCTGCAGATTAACAGAGCCTTCTGCTCTCCAGCCAACCTTGACAAAAGGATTCAATCCTGAGCTGACCTTCAGGGGGAAAAGCAAAACAAAAACCACCTTGACTTGAACTTTCAAGACCGCAGGAGTTTAATGCTTGGTTTGATGTCTCCTAAAGGGAGCCGGGAGTTAGAAATGCCAAACACCTGTCTTGCAAACCCAAACGCTAACAACTTATCGTGAAATCTGAGCCACAAATCACATGGATTTGAAAAATTTAGGATTTGCTCATCACTGTTTCTAAATCATTCAGTGTTGCTAAAAGGGCCTAAAAATTCCCCATTGTGATTGTCTAGGCAAATCGATAACATTTGGCTAAGCAAATAGTAAGTTATGTTGAAACATCAATATTTAAATGCAAGTTTTCACTGAATAAATATTTCTGCCTTGGAAGCAGGTCCTGTCTCCCAGCCGAGCCCTGTTCTTTTCCCTGTAGGCAGAAAGGAAGAGAACAAGTCAGCCCTGACTTCATAAAAACCCACACTGGCATGAATATAGGGTGACTCAATTTTTAAAGAAGTTTTTTATTAAAACTGAAATGTTACAGTATTTTCCTCTTTCTAGTTATCACGCTACTTAAATAGATCAACAGCTGTGCAGTTGGGAAAAATGTATTGTTTGAGTGAAATGTATTGTTGGAGTGAAATGTATTGTTTCATTCCCCTTGGCTATAGGCTGTGTTTAAAAATACTGAGTTGTGACAGTGTGTTAAGAATGGAGCCTCTCCTGTAATTGCTTTTTTACCTATTAGATTAAAATTTCAGGACAGCGTCTGTGGAGCAGCAAGGTGATGAACACTTGCCTTTCTCTTAACATTAATTTTTACCTGTTTTCCAAACAAAAAAAACGTAGACACTATGATGAACTAAAGTAGGCACTGTGATGAACTAGCATCTGTCTGGGAGAGGCTCTGGGGGGCAGGGGATTGTCACCCTGGCAGTGCCAGTGGTGTAGCCAGTGTGGCTACTGAGTGCCAGGCTAGTCTCTGCTTTTGGGACTTTTTCACTCCAAAGGCCTGCTGGTTGCAGATGTAAATCCCCTTCTTGTCGCTCGGGAGGAAAATATTGATGCACTAAATCTCCTCCTGGCACTTGACTGTGACAATAGGGAGGGAGGAACAGAACAGACTCAGGGTCCTGCCCAGGCTGGGTATGCTTGTATTGGTGTGCAAATCAGGGCTTGTGTCAAGCAGGTTGCTTTGAAATGCTCAATTTGTTGAGTTCTGGCTGTGAAGTAGCTATTTCATCAGTGGAAGAAGATTTATTAACCAATTTTTTATGGCTATCGACAATGGCTTAGCTCCAGCAGGGTCCCAGGCATTTTTATGAAGTGCAGTGGGTTCCAGAGGTAGAGGTGTTTTATATTGTTCTGGTATTTTAACCCAGTGAGCTAAGGCCTCTATCCTGCAAATACTTAAGGTTGTGCATAATTCATTCCGGTCCCAGGGGCTGTTTTGTCCCTGCTGCTGGCAGGGCTTTGTTGAGCTCTATGCTGGGTACCTGCTCTCGCAGCAGGCTCATTGTTGAGGAGCTGCAGCAGGCTCAGGAGTCCCTCCTGGCCATGGCATTTGCTTGGCTAAAGCATGGAGGGGAATTGAGAGCTAATGCCAGCGCTCAGTCACAGTCACACCACTGGTGGCCATCTAGTCGGTGTTTTCCCTTGAGCAGTGACCGGGCTGGCCTGGCTGTGGCTAGTGATGGGGGAGCAAAAGCCCACGCTGGACACAATGCAGGGGCCAAATTAATGTGGATGTGTGTTTGTCAGGGCAGCATCTCACCTGGCTCTGGAGCCTTGTCCTAGGCTGCTGCTGCCCCTTTCTGCAGGCGGTGTAGGGAGGTTTCCATCACCTGAAACCTTTTATGATTTTGCACACAAGAAATCATGAGTGCTAAGCCTGCAGCTGACCAGCCCTCTAAGCCTACCCAGTGCCCAAAGCTGTGCTCTCAGCCATCATCCCCCTCTGTCCCACACAGTCCATGATGGTCAGGGTTTTAATTACATGAATGCATGCAATGGTTTTTTCACAAAACCTCCTTATTGAATCTCCCCCCCAACCATCTGGATCCTGCTCTGGCTGGCTGCAATCTCTCTGCAGCTCTTCATCTCACGTCCTTGCCCTGGCTCTCCCTCCCCTGGATGCCTTTCTCTGCTCTGTTCACAGGGCCAGAGGTGCAGGGCGCCCTGCCTGCGCTGGAGCAAACTCTCCCTGGCAACAGGTATCGTTCCCAGCCTCCCTAGCTGTTATCAGTCCACAATAACCTTTCCCTTATTTGATTTTTTTTCCCCCTGGGGGGACCCTAGGGGACAGCCACAATTATGTTTCTTCCAACCCAATTCCACCTGGCTGTTTGGTAGTGGGAGAGCAGATAGGAGAGTGGCTCCCTCACGACAGACTCCCAGGTGGGTGGCCAGAGCCAGGCTCTGCCAGCCTCCACTGACTAGCAGCAGTCTCCTCTTAGGATGGGACAGGCCCAAACGTGGGGGTCTTCCTCTTCATAAATAAAAAGTACAAAACACACTCTTGTAAGTGATTTTTTGGTGAAGCTTTTGTATCAGAAGCTGGAAACACTTTCTTTTTCTGCATCAACAGATGACAGAAATAAATTTTCTTGGTTTGTAAAAAATGCACTGAATTTGGGACCTGCTCAGACATTCATTTATCATAATGCAAATGAAACTTGCCATATGCTTTTGTTTTAAAAAACATCTTGTACCAAAGCATAATGTTTCTAATTGTGTTTATAGGCTGGGTTAAAATTGCTTTACAGCAGCTTTTTGCTATGGGATGGATTGGTTGTGGAGTTTTGTAATCTCTGCCTTCATTACTCGCTCTGTTATCTGTCCTAATTGCTGCTGTGCTTTACTGACTGCAGGATAATTTTGTCTGTAGAAAGGTTGTCACCCTTTACCTCTTTGAACTGAACTTTGTCTCCTTGTATCTGCTGGTGGCAATTGACGCTCCCGCCTTTCTCCTGCAAGGGAGAGGGATCCCCACGGCCCCAGGGACTTGTGCAGCCTTCTGGGTCTCTGACCCATTCTTCAGTGCTCCCCTTGCTGCCCCCACTGTGTGATGCAAAACCCTGGTGGTTCTGCTGGCATCTTGCAGCTCCCAGGAGAGCTGCAGGCTCCAGGAGGAATTTTATGGCAAGCACCTTATCAGAGATTATGGCTGAACATACACAAGCACTCCCAGTGACCAGTGTAATCCACTCTTTACTGACATGATTTGACTTTATTTTTTATTTACACAGGGAGGCTTGGGTGGAGTGTTATGTACATGGTATCAGAAAAACAGTCTGCTCCACCTCGGGGCTGCACACGTGCTGGAGCCAGCGCAGCCGCTGCCCCGAGGGCTCCAGCAGCCCTTTGTGGGGAGCGTTAGACTTTCTCCTCTGAGTGTCTGAGCAAGCAGGTTATAGTGCCCCAGTAATCTTCAACACACAGCCAGCATTCAGTGACATTCCCTGTTTCACAGGCAATCGATGAGTCTGCAGGAGTCCTGAGTACAGCAGCGAGCTGGTGCCTGCTGAACATGGCTAATCCTTATCAAAGCGGTGGATCCCTTCTGGGACTGCACCCTAGCTACACATTAATATTTGATCATTCATGAGCAATTTGCAAATTTGTAATGAGTAATGAAATATCCTGAGAACTGTTTGCTCACAAATAGTTTCCAGAGTATTTCATTGCGTTAAGAGAAATTTGTAAGTATGTAGTTGCCAGTACTGGGATTTGTGAGTTGTCTCTTCGTGAGGACAGATGGACTGGTATCTGCTTGATCACAGCTGGGGATGCTGTCAGTGGTTTTGTGTCACAGTGGATAAAAACATCCAACAGCAAGATTACAAGGGTCTGCTACATATATTATTGAGTGAAAATTAATCAGAAATACAATATACAAGGGTAATTTCCAGTCTTCACTTGAGTATCTTATCTCACTGGTTTCTTCCACAGTCAGACATTTTCCTCATTTGCCCACCTGGATTCATAGATACTAAATCCATTTTTCCTTGATTTCTGCTAGTGTTTTGCCAACAGCTTTCTAAAAGTCTGGTACAGTTGAACAGCAGTGAAATATGGGGTTTCAGAACAGGTCAGTGGAGTACAGACAGCAAAAGTCACTGGTAGTTTTTGCCCAGACCAAGGCGGAAGAATTCGGTACAAAGGGAAGATCACAGCATGTGAAAACCTATTTTCTCCCTTGAAAATATCCATGTTGCTATACAAAATTAGCAGAAATAGCAACACATGAACTTATCCCAGCACTGTAATACAACATGGACGAATTGGCTTTTAGCCTTCAGTGCTCCCATGGCATATGGAGGCTATTGCTGCAGCCTGTGGATGACTGCACTGGGCAAAGATCT
This sequence comes from Motacilla alba alba, assembly GCF_015832195.1. Lineage (NCBI taxonomy): Eukaryota > Metazoa > Chordata > Aves > Passeriformes > Motacillidae > Motacilla > Motacilla alba. The sequence continues at coordinate 15,451,730 of NC_052017.1, read as the reverse complement.
GATGGGATGGCTGCAGCCAGCGTGAGGATGCATATGGAGTTGAACTCAGTTGCATACAGCTCTTTGCTGATGCTATGATTACACAGCATGTGGACCAGGTGAGTTTGGGTCTTGTGATGCTGTGTTTCATGGGCACTGCACCAGGCATCACCCCCAAAGTTCATAACTCCCACAGGGGAGCAAATCCTCCACCAGAGCCAGCAGTGGTGGGAGCCGCTGGGTGCACAGCACAGGCAGGTGTCTGGCAGCAAGAGATCTGCTCCTTCAACAGGCCAGCTTGCAGAGAGAGCACAGAGATAATCCCACACTTTGAATTTAACATCTACCTGCAAGCTGGAAAGGCTGGCAGTCTCTGGGTCACATTGCCTTGCAGGGGCACTGTCACTGTCACTGCCATTGCTGTCACTAAACAGTCCTCTGGGTATTGCATCAATGAAAGCTGGACCAAAGGTCTCCTGTCTCTCAGGAAAGCATCTGATTTGGTGAGCTATGGGGTAAACATATTGTAAAGTACAGAAAAATATGTGTTTATAAAATTTATAAATAAAATCATCTTAGTCTTCTGTATGAGGATGAGGATTATGTAATTAATTTTTATATTTGTAGTAAATAAATTATTTTGTAATTGTTAAATATTTTTGTATAATTAGCAATATATCCAATAGAACCTGAGTGGAGTGCCCTGTCCAGCTGACCACATACTTATTCTTTGCTCTTCTCCCTGCTTTCTCTGGACAATCTATATGTTCTCCAGCTAGGACGAAGAACTTCCTAAGAACTTTTCAGGTCCATTCCAGATACAAACTGCAGATTCCCACCAAATATGTGGTGTGGGAATGGGATCCCAAATATAGGATCACTATGTGCAGTGATACATGTATATACACAAGCATGTGTGAGAAGGCACAGGTCTGGAGGTTTGTACTTCCCAGGCAGCAGCCACAGTTCTCCAAATCAGCCTTTGAGATGGTCGATGGAGATCATCTCAGGAGAGATCCTCAAATAGAAGACCTTTTTCCAGGGGCACCATGTTTCTGGGCCATGTCCTTAGAGAAGTCATCCTTACAACTGATCTTTCCAGGGCTGATGTGGACTTCTCCAGGGTGCTGGTAAGCAATCTGCTTTGTGTTGTGGCAAAATTCTCTGCCCAGAGCAGACCAGCCCTCTTCTGCAGACAGGTTGGAGAAACTTTGCCCCCAGACTCTGCACAAAATCAGAAATTATTCTTTGAAGTTTCCTTCCTTCTTTTCCAACCAGTCAAGAAATGTTCACACTATTTCTTAAAAATTAGAAAAAGTACTTTAAATGCTGCTTTAAAATTATGAGTGTGTGGGAAAACCCCTACTCGGCCAGAGGAGGAAACAGTAGAGACATAGCAACAATTACTGCTGAATCTGTTTATGTTTGTTCTCCCCAAAACAAGAATGAAGAAAGGGACTAAATACAATTAGTCACCAGCCACTGGTGAGGGAGAGGAGGCTGCTGAGTCACAGCCACATTCAGCTTTGTCCCCAGAAAGGTCAGAGCCAGCTCAGGGTGGAGGAGCCAGACTGCAATGGCTCCTGCACCCCCTCTCCTTGGGCAGTGACCCCAGGACTGGGGTGCTGCAGGGGCAGGTGTTGGTCCCACCACCTACTGCCCTGTCTGTGCCAGGGATGATCAGCCTACAAAGGGACATGACTGCTCTTCTGTGGGATTTCTCTGCTCCCTCTGGGTGTAGCCACACTGGTGTTTCTGTTCCAGCTTCCAGCTAGAGTGCAGGATTGAGCCACTTCCTCCTCCCTGCTGTCTGAAAAAATTGCAGCTGCAGATGCAAAGGTCTAGAGAGGCAACCAGTCAGTCTGGAGGAAGGGACCTGCAGGAATCTGCTACGCTGTGTGTTCTCACGACTTCCCTCCGGGCGAGTCGGATCGCCGGCGGCTAGCTCTGACACAGCGTGCTGCAGCGAGGGGGCCACTCCTCAGAACCACAGCAGGATCTGAGGGGCGCCTAGCTGGAGCTGGCAGGTGAGAAGCAGTGGAGGCAAGGCAGAGAAAAGAGGAACTCCATCCACGGATGCAAACCAGGTTTATTAACTCCCAACAGCATGAGGGCTGAAACCCAGGGGAACCAGCCAGGCAAAGCCAGGGTGACAAACATCGCAAGGGTTTATAAAGGGTAGTACAGGAAGGGGCATGGCTAGCAAGTCGACCAATGAAATAACAGAGGGGTGTGGCTGGAGTAAGATAGGCAAGGGATACAACCAATGGGTATCTGGAACGGGAGGGGCCCCAGCCCCTGAACCAATCACACAACAATCCCTAGGGAACCTTCTGGAAGAGGGGGAGAGGCTGCCGAGTGACGGACAGGGAGCTGGGGAGGGGTTAGGGGAATGGCACAGCAAAAAACGGGGAATACCAAGTTGGGGAAACCAGGGGGTAACAGAGCTTCTGGTGGGAAAAGGGAGCTTGGCCAGAACCAACCATGGGGGAAAGTATACATAACTGGGAAATTGCATACATAACCGGGAATATACAAACAGAAACAAAACGCACCACAACAGAATCTTTCTAGTCTGCTGGGCATAAAGTGAATTTTTAAGAATCTGTTCCAGCTGGTGACTGGGATGACTCCCAAGCAAATACATCTTATCTGAGACTTTCCTGCCTAGTGAGTGTGCAATGTTATCACACAAGCATCTCTTGAAACCTCTCTCTGATTTTTCTGCTTTGCCCCCTCAAGGCAAACAGATGGAAGTTTAATCCTCTCCCCTTAGTGTCTCCAGATTGCAAAGCCTTTGTCAAAAGAGAGCCTGAAATCTTAAAACCTAATGCTTTTTCCTAGATATTGAGATAATTGCTATGGGCTAGACACAAGGAGAATAAAGAAGCCAGGCAAATGGGAAATGGCAGGAAGTGAGAACTAGATAATGGAAAAAGCAGTTCAAAATTATTTTCTTCATGTCTCCATATACTGATTTGTTGCTAGAACAAATGGAAATAAGCTTAATGGATTCTTCTCTGCTCTGAAGGTTTGAGAATAGGTGCGTTGAACTTATGCCAAATTAGGGAAGAGTCTGGGCATTTCCTAGCCAACAAGATGAGAGAAAAGCAAACAAAAAAAATAAGATTTTTTTCCCATTCCAGATTTCTAATAGGTTAGGAAGCAATGCAGGTAGATGTAACAGAAATTGGGGTGACTCTCTTCCAGCTTGCTTCTTACTGGAAAGCAGCCCACATGTGAGGCACATACAGCCAGGTACTGAAGGGAAGCAGAGCTTAGTGGCTTTGGGATGGACTGTCCTTGATTAGGAGATGCTGTGACTGCCTTGACTGGACTCTAATGATGGCCCTGTCTGCAGGGGGATGTTGAGGGAGCTGACACCCCTTCCAGCTACAATTTCAGGATATTGGTGTCCTGCAATGGCTCTCATACCTGGGATGGCTTTTCTCCTCAGAGACTCTCCGGAAAGCAGACGTTCTTCACAGTGTGCCTCCCAGTGTGTGCTCACACTCATGCGAGTATATGGGAGTCAGAAAAAAATTAAAAGCCATGCAGGAGATTTTACTTTCCAGGCCAATTTACTGCACAAATTTTGTTATTGTTAATCTATTATTTGTGTAGCTCTTGCTCTCAACAAATGACCATCGATGGCTGTCAACTGATGCTTTCTCCTGAACAGGAAGAACAGCAGCCCTGGAGATGCTTGGGCAAATATCTGTTGCTGCAAACCAGCTTTGTGGCATTGACCAGCAAGACAGCACCGATTTCTGCATCTCGGGCTCTGTGAGAGAGCCATGTCCTTGTCATCGTGGTCGTGGCTTTATTTAATCCTCACTGTATAAAGGCAGCAACAGGAAGACTCTTGACATTTTCAATTGTCGGATGGGGATCACATTCTTGCGGAAATTGTCCTGTCTGAAGCAACCTCGTGAGAATGGTGCCTGTGCAGAGAGAGTGAGGGGAAGGTCCTTTCACCTCTGGGTCCCCAGCAGTATTTGCATGCCATGTGCCCTGTGGTTTGGTGATAGAAACTTGCTCGAAGAAGAACCTCAGGGTCTGGCTGTCTATCCCCACCAAGAAGCGATGAGCAAAGTGGAAGCAACTAATTCAAGTGTTTGGTGATAGTGCTATGAGCAAGGGTACTTTTGTTGCATGGAAAATATATGGCTGTCCCTTTTAAATTGGAGGTACTGTGTAAAATATTGTGGTGTGTCACAGGAACAGTGCAGCTCCCAAGCAGATCAGACCAGTGTAAAGGCAGAGATCAAACATAACTTTTCCATTATTGACATAATGCACATTGCAGTTTCAGTCCACTATAGCACAAAAAAAAAAAAGATTAGAAGGCAAACTACACAAATGATCAATGATGTTAATTACAGTTCTCAATGAGGGAGATAATAGCAATGCAAGGCAAAGTAAATACTTATTAGCTGTAAGGAGCATCCTGTTATCTGTATGAAAAATAAACACATTTGTCTAGGCACCACCTTAATGGCTCTGGCTATGAAGAGGCGGTGTGCTTACTTCACCGATGTTGGCATCATTACCATTCCTGGTGGGAAATAGAAGAAGCTCCACTGATGCTAATGGGTGTAAAGCTGGTCTGAATGGCCAACTGGACCTTAAAATTCACCTCAGCTGTTGCCAGAATACCAGCCCTAACAGCTAGGGCAGGCGTTAAGTACCAATTAGCAATATGCTATATATTATATGTGTAATATAGTACATTATACAGGCCCCTCTCCCTCTTGGCCTTCTGAAATACTTTTGAAGATCTCATTATCCCTATTGCAAAGACAATGGGGGCTTAGGTTACAGGTAGGTGGGATGTACTGAAGGCCTCTGGAACAACGATGGAAAACGATTTTAGTATTTTCTTTAAGATCCAGATGACAGTTTTGCTGAAAGCTGTTGTGGTTTCATGTGTGGAGGTGCTAAAAATCCCAGTGGTTACAGGGTGGGTGGCAAGAGCTCAACATTTCTGGATGTCAGGCCAGGCACGTCCTCACTGGCCACCTCTCTTCAACCACCTCCAAATGATTCCCCAATTTATTGCCACTTAAGCTTCAGCCCTGCCTCAGAGGTTCTCCATTAGTGGTATAATGAACTGATACAATGCTAAGTCAAAGGATCCAGAGCTAGTGTGCAGTAAACATAAACATATGTTTAGCGTTGGGTTATAAACTACTGTAGCCAAAGTGGGCAAGTGTTACAAACTTCAAACACGAAACAGATGCAAGTTAATTCGAGGCATGAAAGTGATGACAATAGAAGTGAGCTGTAGCAAGGAAATGAAATGTTAGTTTAGGCAGAAGTTGCTGCAGCTCTGCCGTGAACTGGAAATGCCTGCAGTTTCTGCTGAAGATGGGAAAGCATAGACATATTTTATTGGGACAGCCAAGCATGTTGTCCATATGTCAGAAATGTAAGTCACTGCTGAGCAAATGTGTGAAGGAAATACAGTCTGACAGGCTTTTGAAAGCTGGGAATTGGCTTGTCATGAGGTCACAGAATCACAGAACAAGCTGAGTTATAACAGACCCACAATGATCATCGAGTCCAGTTCCTGGCCCTGCACAGGACAGCCCCAAGAGTCACACCATGTGCCTGAGAGCATTGTCCAAAAGCTTCTTAAACTCTGTCAGGTTTGGTGCTGTGACCACTTCTCTGGAGAGCCTGTTCCAGGGCTCAACCACCCTCTGGGTGAAGAACCTTTTCCTAATATCCAACTTAAACCTCCCCTGACACAACTTCAGGCATGAAGTCACTCATGTCCTCATGTCCTCATGTCCTGCCACTGGTCACCAGGGAGATCAGTGCCTGTCCCTCCTCTTCCCCTCATAAAGAAATTGTAGACTGCAATGAGGTCTCTGCTCAGTCTTCTCCAAACTGAACAAACCAAGTGACCTCAGGCACTCCTCACATGGCTTCCCCTCAAGGCCCTTCATCCCTGTTGGCCTCCTTTGGACACTCTCTAATTGCTTGATGTGTCTGAAGCTGGACTGAAACAGAACTGTAGAATGGTTTGGGAAGGGACTTAAAGGATCATCTACTTCCAACTCCACTGCCATGTGTGCCAGGAATGACAGTGCCCAGTGTGTCAGGAGAAAGCAGATGTCCCACAGTGTGGGCATCCCCTAGGAGATGGGTCCTGGGCTCCTCAGGCAGTGCTGTGGCATGGCAGCCATCCAACACTCAGGGGCTCAATTCTGCCCTTCCCCTCAAACTTCCCAGCCCTTGTTCCCTGCCATGAGAGACTTCCAGACCCTGGCCAGGGGCTGCTAGGTGCCCAGCTGGTGACATGAGTCCCACTAAGGGGGCAGAGGTGCTTTAACAAGGCTAGGCAACCCTTGTGACCACAGGGATGCCTGCAGTTCCAGGGTCTGTCCCTGCCTTGTTTTTGGCTTTCCTCTTCCCTAACACTGTAGACAAAAGATTCAGTGACTCTTCTTGCCAATAAATCTTTGCCCTAGTTGCTTATACTCTGCTCCTTTACCTATCATCTGAGTAGGCCTAAAAGCATTGGTTTGAAGAAGTTTTTGTTTTATTAGGTCCTTGTGAGCTGATGTCCTCCTGGGCCTTGCATGTTTCCATGGTTTGTATGGAGACTGTGGAACAAGATGGGTATTTGGTATTGGAAGGAGAAGAAAAAGCCAAATAAATGCCTTAATAACAGTAGCTCTCAGGTAACTACAGAAGCCTTAGGTATGTTTGTTCCCTTAGTCCCAGATGAGCAAATGTGTGTGTGCCTCTCAGTCCTGTGCGAGCCTGTGCTTCAGCAGACAGACTGTCTTTGTCCTCCTGTAATGCTGCTCTGATGTTCTGCCTTCCAACATGTTCTACACCTCTGCCTCAGACAGACCTGGGAGCCAAAAGGGCTACCCACAAAGCAGATGGTTTAAAATAGCTCCCCTGACAAAAAGAGCATTGCTGTTCAGCCGCTCCTTCCCTTCTCCCATGGGCACCAGTGCTGCTGGTCGTGGAGCTGCCGTGCCCATATCGACACTCAGCAGCAGGCTCCCAGGGCCAGCAGCCTGCTCAGACCTCTGCTGCTGGGCACTGCAGCCCCTGCCCTGCCTGTTCAGCCCAGCAGCATCACCGTGTCCCTCCGGGGCTCTGTCCTGCCGTCACACAGCACAGAGCAGAGAGGCTCACCCTGCCCCAGTCCAGCCCCACGCCCCAGCACCCCCTTGCAATTTAGGGCCTTGGTGAGGTACTTGAGGGATTAGCTGCAGTAAAAGTCCTCCTCTAAATGAGAATTTCAGGTTGGGACCTGAAACTGTAGCAGTTTGGAAAGCACCCAGTGGCTGTGCTGTCAGGGAGTGTTCACAGGCAGTAAAATAAAACCGTTGCCTAATTATAGTTTCACCAAGGGGCACTGTAATGCTGGGGTATTAACTCCGTGCACATAAACAGCGATGGGCAGGGGCTTGCCAGCACTGCTTCTACCTCCGGGAGACAAACAGGTAACGGTATCACGGTGCCATCCAGACGGGAGACAGCTGCTCTCTGAAATTGCAGGAACATTTACTCATTCAGTACCAAATTACACGTGGTGGGGGCAGGAATTACACTTAAGGGCTATCCAGCCCTCCCTTTATGGGGTGGGGGGGAAGGGAATATCAGGGATTGGGAACATACAGACCTCAGCTAGGTAAGGCAGGAACAAAAAAGGGACTTCCCACTATTTGTGGAAGTTGAAATCGAAACAAACAGAAAAAATCATCAGCCCAGGGAAGGTTGTAATTACTCTATAATAGCTACTCAGGTAACAAAATCACTGGCACAGTGCTAACAGAAGGGTTTCAGCTGTCAGAGGAGCACAGATTAAAGTGGGGAAGCTCACATGTCGATATTTTTATTTGAGGAATGCTTTTCCCTTTTAATTATTTTAGTCAAGATGATCAAATAAGTAAAAAAAAAAAACCCAAAAACAAACCCAAAACCAACAGATTGCTGGAAGTTACTGTATTAGGAGGAAGGTTGGGGAGATGGGCTGATGGGGATTTCTACCCACACCGAGCTGTTCCTCAGGGCTAGGTACTTGAGTCCCAGTTCTGCCCTGGCAGGGGACAGGCAGGAACAGGCTGCATTGATGGGGGGGACTCTGCATGGGCATGGGCTGGCTGGGGTGACACCCTTCTCCACATGCACGCTGGCTCTGGGAGGACACGCTGTGCAGGAGTGGCTGCAAAGCACACGTGTGAGCAGAGCTTTGTCTCAAAACTCTGACTTACATGAAATTTCTAATGCCATGAGCAAGTGCTATAAGTGAGTCACATCCTTCAAACCTTAGGGAAAAATAAGTAGTTTGGTTAGAGCTTCCAGGTGGTGTGTACCAGGTAAAAGAGTGCAGCAATGAATGTCACCTGTGGTGAAGCACTGCCATGCAGGTCACCATTAAATGCAACTCCTTACACAAGGAAGGGTTACTCACATGGGCAAGGGAAAGAACTGCCACAAGGATACAAGGTCATATTTCATTTCTGTAGTGTTTTCTCTCCTCAGGAGGCAGCCAGCAACTAAAGCAAAGCTCTAGTCTCTGAAGAATTCCCTTATTAAAGTTTGCCCTGCCCAACTCCTTTGCTGCTCCAAGATGTCTCTTAGGAACTGCTCAATTCTTACAGAAGGTATTTTGCTTTGTCTATATGAATCCTTTTATTATTATTTTTAATTGAAAAATTTCTTTCCCTTCCCATCATCCCTTCAGGTCAGGATAGATGCTGTTTGACATAGAAAGGGCTTTTTGGCACATTGAATGAAACCTTCCTGACTTTGGCAAAGAATGACTGCAGGGCCAAGATAATTAACAGAGGCTGATTTGGTGACTTATCTCCCCAGTTCTGTCTCAGCAGCACTGCCTGCTGCAGAGCTTTGATAACTGCTGTTGGACACCCCACAAAGCAAGAGTTTCATTGTCTTTCAGGAAGTTTTTCTATCAACCACTTCTCTGCAGTTTGATAAGTTCTGTTGCCTTGGAAAAGTCTTCAGACTTCCTGACAGGTCTGAATTTGCTTCTTTATGAGAAGCATGAGTGTCCCTGAGGCCCCTTATCCCTCAGCTGCCCCACAAGTGCTGCTAATGCCCCAGTTGCTTGCTCAGCCCATCCCTGGCTCCCTATGGAGTCCATCAGTGGGAAAAACCAACAAGTGTGGCACAAGCGTGCTCAGATGCAGAGAGGGCAGCTGTGGAGGATGCTGTGGGACTGAGCTTGAGAAAGTGTATTGGGAAAGACAATAACATTATCTCCCCATTACACAGTAAAATTACCAGGCCTAAATATTAGTGAATTTGCCCTAGCAGTAACTAAATTATATGTTTTGAAAGATCCTTTTGTTTTTTTTCACTCAGAGAAATATGAAAAGAGCAATTTAAAATTGCTTCTGTTTCTTTATATGGTAATCTGAAAACATCAATGCTCAAACTCACCTTGACTGAATTTAAAGGAAGCCTGAATAGTTAGAAGCAATTCTATCTCCAGCTCTTTCTTAATGGGGGTCTGTGGTGATGAAACCCTCTGCTGTGCAGCCTCCCTCTCCTTGGGTATCTCTGGAGCCCCTGCTGTCTCCAGGTCAAGGCTGCCCAGAGTGCATAGGGGTCTTTCCCAGCCTAGTCAAGTTTACAGATGCAAGGACCCAGCAAGGGGATGAGGTGACACACTGTTTAACTTTCAGTTACTTGTTCAAAGCAAAAAAGGCTTTATAAGGTTATCAGTATGTATCACTGTGGAAGGAATGCCTGCATTAGCTGTCTTTTATGACCTGCATCTCCTCAGCAAGTTGGCCAGGTGAACATTTCTGAGTAGTGTCTGCCTCCAAGAGCTCTGCTTCTGCAGAGGAAGCACGACACAGGTTTGGGTGGCATCACCTCTTGCTAGCCAGGGAGGTTTCAGTGCCCGCCTGAACAGAGTTGCCTCTAGGACTGCAGGACTCAGATTATCACAGCTTTGTGTTCCTTACCCATCTTTTCTCCCCTCTGAGGGACAAGAAGGGTATTAGTTTTAGCATTATCATGGCTTTAGTCCCTTGGGTGCTTGCTCTTTGGGCATCACACTTCTCCATAGCTACTTTGAGGTTGTCATCTAATGGGCCACAGCCACTTCTGAGCCAGACTGGATTTATGCAGGTGAAGCAGAGAAGCTCCACAGCTCAGTGCCATTTCTACTCAGACCTGCACAAAGTTTAGCTGAACATGAATGCCAAGAGCTGAATTTGGATCTCCTGGCCAAGGCTTTGATGTAATCTTTGCTCTGCAAAAAAACTCTGATATAAACTGAGTGAAAGTATCCTGTCTGGCTGAGCATAACTGGACATATTCTCTGCACAAGCTGTGTTAAGCTTTGACTTAGACTCTACCAGCTCTTAATGTCTCTCCTAAGCTTTCCTGTTGAATGTTTGCACCATTTCAGGAGAAATAGGGATTATTTAACTGAAAGAGCTTTGATAGATTTGAAGGCTCTGAAGATCAGCTGACTTGCAAAGGGAAAAGAGAGTATTTAAAACCAAAGCAAGGGTTATTCAGAGGGTTCATTCTTTACTTGAAGACAGCTTAGGAATGATTTAACAGGGTTAACTTCAGAGAGAAATATCCTGAAGTCCTCTAGGAGACATATTCTTGCAAGATTGCCAGCTAGTTTATAACTGAGATTCCTCATTCTCCGTGGGGGTAATTACTGCAGCTGGGTTGGAAAGGCTTCAGTATTAAAACAGCAGTCAATGAGCTACTGAACACAGGCTCAAATCCACAAGGAGATTCTCAAAGCCTGAGCTGATTAGAGCAGAATAAATCTTGGACTGGATTGCCTGTCCCTGCCTTAATATCTTGCACAAAGGGGGTTATGGTATGAAATGGGGTAGGCTGGTGTGAGTGTGTCATGCATGTTATCTGAGAAATGAGCTTTCCTTTTTCTGGGAGGTTGCCTGAAAGAGCCACTTAGAGTGAAAACCCGAGGGAAGGAGTTCAAGACCAACACATGTAATATCCAATAGCAATACATTAAAAAAAAACCCCAAAAAAACTCCAAACCTCCCAACTTTTCTTTCTCCATCAGCCATAAATATTGTGACTTGGAAAGGACCTACAAGGACCACCAAGTTCAGCTCCTGGCCTGGCACAGGACAACCCCAAGAATCACCCCATGTGCCTGAGAGCACTGTCCAAACACTTCTTGAATGCTGTCAGGCTTGGTGGTGTGACCACTTCCCTGGGAAGCCTGTTCCAGCATTTGACGACCCTGTGGCTGAAGAACCTGGCTGAGGAGCCATGTGACATGTTTTGATCAATGCTTTCTGGGCAGTTGCTTGTCTTCAGTAAATCCAGAATAAAGTCCACATACTTTAAGGCCTGTCAGTGTTTCTGCAGTCTGAATGGGTGCATGAGAAGCTCTCACTCCTCTGCAGGGTTTTGCCCAGTTCTGTCTTTCCTGCCCTGTGGGATGAGGGTCTGGAGGGTGCTCCCAGGTTCCTGGGCTGCTGGGTCTCCATGATGTGTCTCCAGATGGGTTTCACAAGCAGCTGCTGCATCACTCTGCTCCTGCTCTCAGTCACATCCTCTTGCTCTGACTTTCCCAGCCCATCACCTCTCTTGTTGACAGCAGGACAAAGGCAGAAGAAGAATCCAGGCAAAGAAGAATTTTCTCCTTCCTTTGGCTTCGGTGGAGCTGCAGAGTGTGTGAAAAGGAAAGGGAGGGAGCACCTGTGAGTTACTGCATTGCATGTTGGATTTGAACTCAGAACACTCCAAACATAGAGATATAAGTCACAACATATTTTTTTTTGAACCCTGCTGCAGTGCTGGGTGCTGGTAGGTGTGCGGTCCAAGAGCACTTGCTTGGGGAACTCTGAAAGAACACATGCCTCAGCCTCTACTTCCCATTTCAGTCTGCTTGTGTTCATTGGTTCACCTGAGCATGCTTGGTTTATCTGCACAGAAACCTCAAAAGAGTATTTTTTTGCATAACTTGTAGGTGTATTTTACCAATCACATTCTGAAAGAAACAGTTAAATAAATAAATTTCACTTTTTTGGTTAAACTTGGAGACAACAGAAAATGATCATTAAGGAGGAAAGATTAAATACCATCAAACTGGAGACACATAAACAGTTTGTCTGGATGTGGGCATGCTCTTTTTGAAGCCTATTTGGAGATTTTTTTCTTGGCAATATTGGTGACTTCTGCCATTTCCAGCTCTCCCTGGCAGTTTCCAAAGTGCCCTGTGACCACAGGACATGTGCTCTGCCAAGGAGCCCTTTTCTTAGGGACCGTTTGAATTCCAAAAACATTGTTCCTTAAACAACAAGAAACAGAAGTCAAATGTGAAGCAATAAATGTTTCTGACAGAAGCAGCATGGTGACCAGTAGGGAGTTGAAGGGCACTTGTCTGTGCTCCTCCCGCTGCAGGCCTGGTGAAGCAGAAAGGATTTACAGCCTGATGTGTTCTAAGAGCCTGATTCAGGATCCTCGCTTGAATTTCCCATCCCTGGCCCAAAGAAAAGGCACTTTTCTTTGAGGTTGTTGGCTGCATTTTCAGCCAAGCCCTCTGCAGGCCCTGGCCACCTGGAGCCAGACCAGCAGCTGGTACTAACAGCAGGGCTCCAGCAGTGTTAAGAGCCTTACTGGAGCTTTTGGCTGGTGAATAGCTCATTCCCTTGCTCTTACTGGGGCATCAGGAAGCAAGTCATAACAAATACCTGTGTTTGAACAACAACTTGTTTTCAAAAGCTGGAGCAATTGTGATGATTTGAAATTGTTACTAGTGGATCCCAGGGCAATCATTGTAGAAAGGAAAGGGATTTTTTTCCTTTTAGGCTTTCGGAAAAGGTGGCAGTGCAGCGTGTGTCAGGATAGCTGCCATTTTTATTCTCCTGTTATAAGGTTTGGTGAAGTCTTGCAGGGTTAGGTCAGGTTTAGGACCTTAGAGCTAGTGAGGTTTTGGTCCTTCCCTTGAACTACAGTTGGAGCTGTCAGGGAACATTGGACAGAAGAGCCTTTTTATTCCTTTTATCAGAGACTTTTGGATGCCAAAAGTCATGCTGCAGAAATGCTGCTCATGGGATGGCTCTGATGGCTTCCCAGTGGCACGGGGCTGCAGCCCTGTTCCTTCTTGCCAGGGCTGCTGGAAGTGCCTTTCCATGGCTCTGCTATTGAGGCTGTTATTCCCTTGGTGTGCAAAAATAGTCTTCCAGAAAAGGAAACTTGCTCATATCACATCTCAGAGCTTATCATGACTCTGGAGAAATATCCCAATCAGCGCAGTCCTCATTGCACTGGGCCAATTTCTATGAGCATCTTTTTACAGGCATGTGTAGAAGTCTGGTTTCTGTTTTGGTGGTTTTGTTTTTTTTTTTTCCTTGTTTTGGTTTGGTTTTTTCCCTTAAAAAATTCCCAAGGTCTCAGCTATGCTCTGATGCTCCATGAGAACATTTTTGAACTCTTAGAATTGTTTACTGAACAGGAAAACCATTTCTTACCCAGTTCCAACTCTGCCTGGAGCTCTGTGGAGGCATTGCCTATGCCTCCTGGAACAACTTCACCTACTGGAAACAGTGCCTGTGGAATCCTCTTTTTTTCCTTTTCTTTTCTTTCTTTTTTTTTCTTTTTTTTTTTAATCTTCAGCTCTGTCATGCCACTTTGTGAACTGCAGGCATGATGTTTCCTATCATTTTAAAAGAAGCTGTTCATTGAAAGATATAAAAGCATAAACAAAAAGTTCATGTTTGTTGGCACAGTTTTTAAATGCAGACATCTGGGTTAGAGATGTGAGAAAATTGTAAAGAATTTGAAAGGTTCAAAGGCTCATGTTATTAAAGTTTTAATAATCTCCTTTTCTGCCTAGCCCCAGCCCCCTGCTAGTCTTTGAATCTTGAAGGAAAATGCCGTCTGAACAAGATTATAGTTAATTAGGGTAGGATCTTCTCTTTGAAAGCCTGTAGGAAGCTGTCCTGCCTTTTTATTTTTCAGACTAGAATGAGCTGTGTGTAGGAGGAGATACATGGCAAAAAAAGCACTTGAGTGCAGTGTTTTAATTTAAAGACTCCAGGGGCTCTGTTAAGTTTCTATAACACAGATGATAATATTTTCACAATCACTTTGTTATGTAATCCCCAGAGAAATAATTCACCTGAGGTGAAATTCACACCTTGTAGAGGGGCCAGGGAGGGCTGGCAGTAAACACATGTGCCTATACACACACACCTATAGGCACAGGAGCCTATACAAGCACGCCTATGGACACACACACCTATAGACACACAACCCCCGCAGACACACGTGCACAGAGCCCAGTGTGCAGCAGCTTTGGGAAATCTGAGCTGAAAGGATAAGGCTGGGTGAGCCCAAACTCCTGCTGCCCTCCCTGTGCTGGGTGATGAGGGACCACAGGGAGTGGATGAAGCCTTTGCTTTGCTGGCCATGCGTGGCTTGCCTGAGGACTGGCTCTCTTGCTGTGAAGGGCTGGAGACTGTGGACTCCCCATCCCCGCAGGTGTTCAAAGCCTGGGTGGATGGAGCTATGAGCAGCTTTGTGTAGTGGAAGGTTCTTTGCTCATGGCAGGGGGTTTGGAACCAGATGATCTTTAAGGTCCAAACCATTCTAGGGTTCTGTGACTACAGCTCCAGGCATGCAGTGAGCAAAGGGATTTGGTGGCTCTGACTGCTGGCCCTGCAGCACCGTGGTGCTGTGGCATGAACCAACCCGTTACCTCGAGGTGCTCCTGACATTTTGCCTGTGTCCTGTCTGGTGTCTCCCCAGCAGTGCCAGTGGAAAGCCCACAGCACCTGCTCGTGGCTGATGCACTTTGACAGTGACTGCAGGCCGCTTGCAAAGGCGGCAGATCTGCACCCATCTCACCCGTGCCCTGCCCTGCAGGCTCTTGCGGCCCCTTCTCCAAAGAGCTTAACCCTCCGCTGCCGCAGAGGGACGCGCAGCTGCTGCTGTCACCGTGGGTGACATGCAGGGGCACGGCTGCTCGGTTGGAGAAGACTCCGTGTCCGAGAAGTACAAAAATAACAGGCCGGACCCTGCATCGTTGACTCATCCTGCAGTGGCTGCTGCGAGAGCGTGCAGAGAGCACGGCGCTGTCTGCAAGGACTCCTCAGGCCAGCCTTCCCAGCGAGCCCGCCCGGGGCGCTCTCAGGGGCTCTTCACAGCCGCAGCCTCAGACATGGCCGAGCAGAGGGAGGGTTGGGGCTGACGATTTGTTTTAGAAAAGGAAATGTATATATATATATTTTTTTTCCCCGAGTTTGCTGTAAAAAATAAAGCCAGTTATATTTCTGGTCTATTTTGTTTTTAGTTCTTGCAAGATGTCCTGAGGGAGCTATTTTTTTTGAAAAATAGGGCGTTAAGTACCGTAATTTCCCTAACATAACAATTCCATATTTATTTCACTTTCTTTTTCTTTACACTCCGTGGCTTATAATAGCAGTGCTTTTCCTCATCTCCTCCTGTCTCTCTAGTCTGCTAACAACCCAATTAGTGAGTGCCCAGAGCATGAAGCATTCCTGGCCTTGCTGCTGTTCCAGCCAGTCATTAACTAGGTGGAGAAGGTCTAACAAACACTGGGAAAAAAAGTAAATATGTTTTTTAGAAGTTAGTTGAGTTTTACAGCATTAAAATAGAAAAGGTAGTAAAAGAAGGGATGAGGGGGTGGGGGGGAGTAAACACGTTGCCAAAATACTAAATCAATTAGCTTAGGTGAAGGGCCAGGATTTTCTGGTGTAGCCTGGAGTCTGGAATTGCTCTCACCAGTAAAACACTTCCAGAAGGTCCAAAGAGCAGCTATGCTGCTTTTTAATTTTTACATATTTTTTTTCCCCCATGGATTTTAGTATTCAGGCGTTAAACCCCAATGTTAACAAAGTTATTCTTCTGTCTTTCTGGACATCACTGTGTCTTGGATGCTTTATACTCCACTATTGGGAATTTTCTCCATACTCTGTTTGCTCAATAATTATTTAATGGCCTTTAAAGAAAGTTCTTTGGCCTTAAGAGCATGAAATCAAAGGCTCAAGAGTCTAACAACCAGTGTTCCTGGTCAGTCTTCTGAGCCTTTATTTGGGTGCCCAGACACAGTTCTTTGATGTGAGATCACCAACAGCACTAGAATTCAACAGCACAGGCTCACCATG
Source organism: Motacilla alba alba (assembly GCF_015832195.1). Taxonomy (NCBI): domain Eukaryota; kingdom Metazoa; phylum Chordata; class Aves; order Passeriformes; family Motacillidae; genus Motacilla; species Motacilla alba. Next base: position 15,435,618 of record NC_052017.1, on the reverse strand, counting down.
CAACAGCAAACAGTGCCAGATGAGTGGCAATGAGGGGACAGAAGAGAGCAGTCCCGGGCTCTGGGCATCACTAGAAGACACTGCTCTGGAGGCACAGGAGTGTGCCGTGCTGCTGAGCACACAGTCTCCAGAGCACCCAGCTCAATGAACATGGACAAGGGAGTCTGCTTTTGGGAACATACAGAACGGTGGAAACACCAACCAAGCAGGGCAGGACCACATTGCACTGAGGTTTTACAAACTCAGCAGTGGAAGTGGACCATCATCCAGTTTGCACCTCGTTACCACGCAGGCAAGATCTCATATAGAGAGACCTGAAGGGAAACTTCCTAAGAAATTCAGGGTTGGAGTCAACAATTACTTAACATACAGCACAAAGAGACCGGGTTTGCTAAATTCACACTTTTCAAATGAAAGGTTGGATCACTCTCCCTCATCAACCCTCCCTTCCCCGAGGTATATTCCCACCAGAACCTCCCAAATCTGCAAAGCCCTGGAGTGCCCAGCCTTCAGCTATCCGACCTTTGAATGAGCGGATGGCATGGAGCCCAGAAGTAGAAAGACCTGTTTGCACTGATTATCCTAGGTGTCGTTAACAGGATTCTTTACAAACAACTCCCTCCTTTGAAGGGCACACATCCCCTTGCCTGTGAAGAATTATTTATCGGATTTAAACCTGGCACATCTTTGCGCTGGCTGCTCTCAGAAAAAAAAAAAAAAAAATAAAAGAAAAAAAAAAGAAAAAGTTGAATTTTCTGTGTTGACCTGCCCCGTTTTCAGTTTTTTGTTTGTTTGTTTTTGTTGGTTTTTTTTTTTTTCCCAAAGGTTTTGATGAGATGGTCTGTGAAATAAAATTGAAAAGACTCGATTGTCAGAGAGATTCTGTGACCCAAAGGTGCCAAACACCTTGTAAATGAATGCCTGAAGCCAAGTAAAGTAGCAGTTGGGAAAGTCCTGAGCTGAGATTCCTATTCGGCAGCTCTGATATGAGGAAGCTGTAGAAACGCAATGGTGATAAGCGCATTTGTCAGGTAGCTCCTTTGGAAAAGTGCTCGTACACATGGTTGCTGTTCAGAGAAACAGAGGTGGGTGTGATGTTCTGTAGCCTTCAGCTTTGCCCTTGGCATGGGATTATCCCCTGGAAAGGATATAGCATACCATTAAGTTCCTCTTTGTAAAGGTAATGAGGAATGGTGTCTCTCGAAGACTTGCAGAAAAGGCAATAAAACCTATTGACATGTATTTTTTTTCTTCTGTTACTACATCTCGGTTTATATGATAAATGAATCCCGACAGAAGAAAGCCTAATGTTGCCACATAGTAAGGGAAGAGGTAACAGGACAAAGAGCAGCAAGTAAACGTGTACACGTAATTCTTGCCATTTCACAGCAGAATCTAGAGTTGTTACCAAATGCTGGAAAACTCATCCCAAATTTTCCTTTACTGTGCAGCATTTGCACTATAATGGGTTGAGAAGTGTATCTTCATTTCTCATTGTAGACTATACATTGGTCAGTGGACAATCACAGAATCACAGAATATTCTGAGTTGGGAGTGGCCCATAATGATCATCAAGTCCAGCTCTTAGCCCTGCATAGGACAACCCCAAGAGTCACACCATGTGCCTGAGAGCACTGTCAAGTTCTTCCTGAACTCTGTCAGGCTTGGTGCTGTGACCACTTCCCTGGAGAGCCTGTTCCAGTGTCCAGCCACACTTTGGGTGAAGAACCTTTTCCTAATATTCAACCTAAACGTTCCCTGACACAACTTCAGGCCATTCCCTCGGGTTCTTCCCTGGTCACCACAGAGAAGAGATCAGGCTTCCCCTCATGAGGAAGATGTTGACTGCAATGAGATCTCCCCTCAGTCTCCTCCAGACTGAAGAGACCAAGTGGCTTCAGCCTCTCCTCATACAGCTTCCTCTCCCATCCCTTCACCATATTTACTGTCCTCCTTTGAATGCTTTCTCACAGCTTCGCATCCTCCCTACATTGTGGTGCCCAAAACTGCACACAGGCCTCAAGGTGAGGCCACCCCAGTGCAGAGCAGAGCAGGACAATGCCCTCCCTTGCCCTGCTGGCCATGCTGTGCCTGATGCCCCCCAGGACAGGGTTGGCCCTGCTGGCTGCCAGGGCACTGCTGGCTCAGGTTCAGCTGCCATGTCCCAGGACCCGCAGGTCCCTTTCTGTGGCACAGCTCTGCAGCCTCTCCTTGCCCAAGAGCCTGGCCTGCTATTCCGATCACTTGGAGCAGTGCTGGTGTCATAATTCGTGCAGTAGCGATGCAGATGTGGGTCACATCTGCACAAGTCTCTGAATTCAAGTTCAATTGTTGCGTGTGTCTCTGTCTGACTGCAGTTATAGCAATATGCTCTGCACTACTACCTACAGCTTGGAAATGTAAACAGGGTCTGTTGGTTTAAGCCCATTAGTGTGACACACTTTTTCTAACTAAAATGGAACAAAGCCTAAGGCATAACTTTGCAAAATAGGTACACTATCTCAGTACTTACCAATATTATTCTATTAAATTAAGGAATGTGCTTCTGCCCTGTATCACACAGAGATAATTGAAGGCAGAATTTGGTTCTTTCTTTGTAACTTTTAGAGCTGAAGTAGAAAAATACTGTATAAGAATTTTTGAAAGAATCATCTGGGATTTTCTTGCAGGAGTAATAAATACCAGTTAAATTTAAATGTTACTTGATACGTAAAAATAATGAAATATAGGCCACTCATATTCAAGTTTTGTACATTTCATAGCAGTTATTAAGTTAATATTATTATTAGTGCACTGGTCATATGACAGGAAAGTCAGTCCAGTGACCTGCTGACTTTTGTATGTGAGAACCATAACAAAACCAAGGACATTTACCTTCATCAGATGCATGAAAAGCAGGTTCAAAAGAGAGAAAGTGTTTTTATAGTCGTCATTAAAAATTGCTAGATTATGAAACTTTGGGAAGAAATGTATGTGACAAAATTCCATAGTTCACTAACAAGGATTTTACAACATGATTTCTCATAGGAAGTGGAAATGCGAATGCTGAGGTGTGTTCAAGACCTAGCCTACAGTTGGAGGCAGACAATGTTAAGGAAAGGAAATAATTAACCATGAAAGGCACCAAGTGGTTTAATAATTGTTATTCCAAGAATGAAAGTATCAGTACAAATGGGACTGGAAGGGAAAGTTGGATAAACATAACTGGGGAATATGCTGTGTACTGAGCTGATGGGGCTACACACAGGAAAGATCAATTTATTATCTGATCTGCTGGGTAAAAGAGAGATAATGCTGAAAAAAGATTGAAGCAAACCATGAGTAAACAGGAATCTGGGACGAAATGTTCCCCTTACAGCATTTTTTAATGTATGGTGCCCGTTCATCTCCACCAGCTGTCCCCAAATGACAAGATGGTGTGGAATGGGCCATCCTGCCCCAGCCCTACTCCTTTTGTTCCCCAGGAGGCTGCAAGAGCTGCCTGGAGCAATGATTCAGGTGTGTGACATCTCTGCATTAGGCTGAAGCTCAGTGCCTGGAGAGTGCTCCTTTCCAGTTTTGGTTTGCAGCTGCTGGAATAGGCAGTCAGGAAAAAGGACTGTCTGCCCCATCCTGGGTACTGGCAAGTGCAACTCCAGAGGAAGGAAATAATTTTGTTCAAAGGGGAAGCAAAACTAGGCTTAGCTTGCAATAAATTTAGATGAATTTGTAACTAAATTTAGAAATTAAATTTTACTACCTGGAACTGGCTGGTAAGTAACAGATTTCTTTGGGAGGTAAATAGCCATCCTTTCTGAGGAGGTTTTTCTGCTTCTTAATCTGGTTAATGGGGCAGTGCAGAGCTGCATGAAAATTTAGGAAAGACCATGAAGTAGATGGAACTTTCCAAACCTCTGCAACATTTCCTATTCTATTGAATTTTCACTTCAGTTTTTCTGAATGTCTTATTTTTTTTTCTAAATGTCTTATTTTATCTTAAGAGTCTCTCATTGTGGTGCTGAGCTTTCCAGTAGGTCCTGAAACTGTGACAGATGGGCAAAATGCCATGTCTTTAAAAAGGCTCCAGGATCCTGGCTTTGTGTAACTGAATGGTGCAGAAAGTCCTTCATTGTCTTGAGCCAGCTCAGATGAGCAATTGTTCTTCATCCAGTGCCTCACGTCATGCCATCCCAGGCAGCCAAGGAGCCCATGCTCAACAGCTGAAGCTGCTCAGGGATAAGGATTTACTGAAAAATCCAGAGAATTTAGTGATAGAGGTGCATGTCAGGCGAGTTTCTTTAGCATTGTTTGTGGGTTGTTTTGGGAAAGTAATTTCAGGCTCTCCTATTTCACCAAGCTTCTTCTTTTCCTTCCTTTGGCTCCCTCAAGTTTCCCTGTTTTAATTTTTGCTTCTCCTTTTTGTTGGCATTAGTTAAGAAGGAACGGTCTCCTGGTCTTGAGTTTGGGATTGGTTTAACGGTATATTCATCAGCCACCCATTGGTGAAACTATAGTCCAGGGCTCAGCTGCATAGAGTGTGAAGTCAACAGTGTGAACTCTGTTGACTTCAATGGCATTTCTCTGATTTCAACATCTGAGGACCTCCCTCTAATTCCATTGAGCAAAAGCTAACACATGCAAAGCTGGTTTTCTCTTTTTTTTTTTTTTAAACAAAACCCCTTGCTGCTAAAGTGCATCTGTTGAACCATCATCGGAAAAATGCAGTTATTGTGGACTTGGTCTCATTGTAACTGCAACAATAAGGCTGTGGTAAGAGCTTGGGGTTCGCTGGCAATGTTGAAAACACCAGAAGCACATCCCGTGCTCGAAGGAGCTCTCTATCTCCATCAGCAGCCAGGTCCAGCAGGGCTGCAGGTGAGGCCCCCTTGGCCTCGGCAGAGGTGGGTGGTGGAGCTCTGGGGTGCAGATGTGTGTCTGGCCTGGGCGAGGGTGAGGAGCTCTGGCCGGCGAGCAGGCGGAGACGGCGCGGAACAATGCGCCTGGCAGCAGCGGCCGCTCCTGGCAGCAGCGGCCACAATGCAGCCCCGCCGCCCCAGCAGCACACATTGTTCTGCTGGGTTCTGCTGTTCTGCTGGCTCTGTTCAATTAGCGAGCAGCAATCCTTCCCCCTGCTCCGGCTGGACGCTATCACACTGGTCCTTGGGTAACCACAGTGGTTTGACACAACGCAGCTCCGATGGGGAGCTGTCCTGCACATTTATGTGGGCTTCCTAGGAAAGGGCCCACAGACATCTGGTCTGAATATCCCTCCCATTCACATCCACATGCCCTGGCACTTCCTGAGAGACAATAAATAACTCCTGGGGTTGATACTGCACGCAAGGCTGGACCTCGTGGACTGGCTTGTCCCTTCTCTCAGTGTCTGGTGCGGATGGCAGCGAGAGTGCCTCTCCAGAGAGGCGTGGGCAGTGGAGGGCAGCCAAGGGAGTGCATTGTTCCTCTCTGCAGGGCTTTGATAGACATCTCCTCTTCCCTTCCACTCTGGTGGCAGGAGGAACCAGCTCATGATTTCTCGTGCAGACATGGAGTATCAGCTTTGGGGATGCTGTTGCTGCTTTAGGTCCAATTCACCCAGCCGGATCCTGATTGATGCTGTGGCAGATAATGCTTCTCCATACAGCTTTAGTATAGGAGAGGGCCTGTTGGACCTAGACAGACAGGACAGATGCAGGGCTTGCCTTTCTTGAACCAATCCATCACACTTTTAATTGCCTATCCTTCAGTGACAGGCTGTCACATTTGTTAAAAAAAAAACCGTAAGAGAATGTGTTAACTCTTCCCTCCTACTTTTTGTGGTTTTGTGGGAAGACTGAAGGAAAGTTAGGTCAGAGAAGCACATTGTTTAACATTTGTATTAGGATGTGTGGCTTCTGTTGTAATGCTGTCAGCCCTGTAGCTGGAGGATCTCACATTTCCTGGATGTGAAACAGCATCTAAGCATTACAAAACTTGGCTTGTCACCTCTTCCCTTTTACTCTTGCTCCATCTCCCTTGGGCTGCAGTAAAAGCAGATGAGAAAGAGATGGCATGACTGGGAACTCTTCTAACAAAGGAGAAAAAGGCCACTGAGGCCAGTGCAGGTTGTGCCAGTGAAATCTGTGCCAGCAAGGAGAAACATGCTGGATTCTGGGGAGGAGCCAGGAGGAAGACAGGGAAGAGAGCAAAATGCTATTTCTGATTTTGTGCCTACCATTCAGGTGCAGGAAGCTGGCACACCTGACAGCAGGGCTGAACATGAACAGGAAAGATTACTGAAAATTGTCAGATTTGGTGTGCTTTATCTCTTCCAAATGCAGTTTCTCCCCCCCAAGACTTCATCCTGAGTACCAACTGCTCAAAACCATTGCTGCTCCATCACACAGACTGCTCCTGAGGTCTCCTATGGGTGATGTTTTTCTGATGTTGTTAGAGCACTTCCAGTGCTTCACTTGTTTCTGCCAGCCAAACAATGTTTTCCTCTTCCACAGTTAATATTCTGAGGTGCAGGTACAAAATCCATTGTCTTGAGGAAGACCTCCCAGATGGAAAACATTTTTTTTCAGATTTATGGAGCATTGAGAAATCATCCTTACAAGAGTGATGAAGGTTGTTGCCACAGGGCTTCCCTCACTCCCCTTCTCACTCCCCAGCAAATTCTTTGTGCCTTGAAAACAAATAGATGTTTAGTAAACTTAGAGGAAATATTCAGAAAGTTCTGCGCTGAGAGAGGAAGGGTCAGGGCTTTATAGTGAATAAAGTGCAATTGATTTGAGTTTTGCTTCTGGCCAAGGAGAAACTGTGCTGTTGTGAAGAGTGTGGTCAGGCGAGGTCAGATTAATGTAATTCAAAAGCAGCATGGGGATGCTATACCCTTAGTGTCTGGCATGTGGATAAATTGTGTCACCAGTTTAATCTTCATAATAAGTACATATTTGTTCTCAAAAAACATCAGTGGCTGGCTGGTGGCATGGCAACAGCCCATGACACTGCCATATAGGAGACTTGGGTTTGGGGGAGGTGAAGGGGAATGTTGCCTCTAGGAAATTAAAAATTAGAACTACTGCCTGCTTAGCAAATGTCTGACTACACCCTTGTACTGTACCACAGTGCATCACAAGGAAAGAGTTCTTACTTAAATGTCAAATAGCAAGTTCTTTTTCCTGATGGGTTTTATAGATCAATGGAAAAGCTCCAGCAGCTAGATGATGTTTTTAGTTGGATATTTTTTTTAACATTTTTATTTTAATGGGAATATGCTGTGATTTTTCTGGGAAAAAAAAACCAAAAAACAAACCGAAAACAAAACCAGAAGGTGTTTCCATTCCATGCTGGATTTATGTACATAGTTTCTCATCAGAGAAGAAGCTGAAGAGACAGAACACATTTGGAATATGAACCCTGCTTTGCTGAATGAATGAAGATGCTTGTCATGCCTCTCTTAATTTACTCATGACAAGTGCTGTCTTTTGATTAAAGCATTTTTTCCCTGGTTCTTACTTATGCCACTCATCTTTCTCAGCCTTTGTGTTGCTAGATGGTACAAGTGCTTCTCATCCCCTCTTGTAAGATGTTCTCCAGTTTTCCCCTCATTCTAGTAGTCTTCCTCCTCCAGTTTAGATTACTTCCTCCAGTTTTAGATTACTTCCTCCAGTACTCTAGCCCAAGTCCTGGGCACACTGGGCTAAGGCCAACCCAGAGGATTAAACAGAGCGAGGGATTATGCCAAAGATACCCACACATGATTTCCTGTCCTCATGGCTTTTGTCTGTATTAATTATCACTCTCCCAGGCAATACTTGGACTTGGTTTTGGAACCAGCAAAGGCTGGGGACCATTCCTAAAAGGCTGTTTGAGCTTGGCTCTTTTCACAAGGTGGGAGGGTTTAAAGGTTTAGACAAGCTCTGTGCCATGCTGCATGTCCTACAAGCCTGGGGGACGCCCCCAGCATGTCTTCTTTTAGTAGCACACACAGAGCCTTGATGACCAAAACTGGTCAACGTCTTCTTTGCTGAGGTCCAGCCAGTGCCTGGCATTTATTGATTTTGGGAATACTTTCCATTCTGTAGTGGGAATATTTAATTCTAGGTGACATTTACCTTTTCAAGTGGTCAGGCCACATTGCTGGATGCATGGCTAGCACAAGTTCCTGCTCCTGATGTCTTAAGTGCACACCTTTTTTGCCTTGAATAGTAAAATTTCCCTCCATGTCTATCATTTCTGGAGACTCTTTAGCTCTTGTCAGGTAAAATTCTGCTGCTTGTCAGTATGGACAAGGATGCCCAACCTCAGTCATCAGGAAGTTTCATTAGGCACTCTTTTGTGTCAAAATTGTTAAAGATACAAAAAGGATTGATACTAACTCTCTAGAAACTCTGCTTGTGATTTTCTGCTTTTCAGCTCAACCCATTGTCACCTCCCTTTTAGCCAATTCCTTAACTACTTTGCAAATTCTTATCTTAATCCTCACTTTTTCTACTTGAACTAATAGTTTCCATCTGGCAGTGTACCAAGTGCTTTGTTCTAGCCCATATAAATGACATCTTCCCATAGTTCCTTTGTCTGTAAAATCAGATAAGAGCATTATGGTAGACAGGCAGAAGCTGCCTTTGTTAGGGTTATGTTGCATTTTCTTCCAGTTTTAGTTTGTTTCTATGTTTTAAGTTCCTTCCCTCAAAAAAATTCCAAGCCAGGGATTAACTCCATAGAGTCAGGAATATATTTACAGCATACATTACCTGTTATTTTTGCCTGTGAGAGGACAGCTTTTCAACCCAGATTGTCTCAAATTAGAGGCAATGAAAATCTGCTCAATTCACACCCCAGCACTACTAATTCCAGGATATTGATTTCCATACAGCCATAACAAATCTCATTGCTTCTATTCCACTTGCAAGCTCATTGCAGAATGAATTTTGGTATGTGTTTCCAGCTTGACAATCCTTCCCAGGGACACACGAAGAGCTTGTTGTTCTGTGAGTGAACATCAAGAATTAGTGATGGGAGGCCCAGAATATCACTCACTAATCACTTCCACACCTCAGTATACTTTCTAAGTTAGGCAGAGCAAATTGGACTGTCCATATTTGTATTTTCTCTTGGACTGTCCATGGAGCAGACCTCAGCTAATGCAGGGAGATGGGGAGGCACACACATGTGCCAGCAAGCCACCAACACAACCTGACACTGGTGAGTTTGTAGAACAAGTGGCACCTTTTCTACGGGCACATCTTTCAGATGATCAGCAGAAGTAACCATGAACTGGCTTCTAATTTATTTCTTTAGATCAAGCTCAGTTTAGTGACAAAGCACAGGGAGTATATGGGTTTGGTGGGAGATGTCTGCCTGCCCCACCGTCCCACTTTCAGGGACAATGTGTCTATCTGCTTTTGGCATGAAGGGCATAAAAATTATTGTGGTTCAAAAAATGTGATCTAACAAATGTCACTGCAAATTAAAGCAACCACAGTGGAAAAGATGCAACCTATTCCATGATTATTACATGCATCTCCAGCAATGAAGAAAAGATTCCCTGTGGGTAGATGAAGTTTACACTCAGGAGTTATGAACACTAATTAAAACTCTGTAAGTGTGCTCATTATTTTTCAGTTTCTGAGCTGAGGAGACGTGCTGCCAATAATGACTAAACTAATACTACTTCAGTTACCTCTCTGTTTTCTCTCTTCTGAAGAGATCAGTGTACAAAAGGCGTGCTAAGCCAGTTTCCCTTGTACTGTTTATTTTCCCTTTGCTGTCTTGCTTCTTTTCATTTTTAATTATGAAAGCAGGACTCCTTCCAGCCAAGGGTCTCTGAACCTGGGGAGAGAGTGGAGATGCCTGCAGGTCCCTCCTGCTCAATCTAAAAAGGCTACAAAAGAAAACAAGTTTGTGGGTGCTACACAGTGATGTCCTTCTGTGAAATTTCTGAAAGGTTCTGCTCCTCTTCTAAAACATTTTAGGGGCTCTCAGGCTGAAAAGGGACTGTGAACTCTAGCTCAAGAGTAAGGCTTTGTTCACAGAGCTCTCAGCTCCTTTCTGTGTGCTTATTTATTTATACAATCTCCCTTATCTTTTCTTGTGTGCCTTGCCATTTCCTTAAGCTCACATCTCTGCTTCTTGACCTATTCAACTTCTTTCTTTCATGACGTCAGTGCATTTTCACATTCTCTTTCAGTGAGTCCCAGAATAAAGCCCAAGTTTTCTCCTGCGTGCATTCTGAGTGATTTCCTGTGTGCGTGTCCTGTTTCGGTTTCAAGAAGGAAAGGAGGTCCGTGTCATGGATGGCTTTTATAGTTCATGCAGAGGCACTGGGGAGCAGGGCTGGGAACCCCCACTGGAGGGCTGGTGCCCCAAAGGAGCCTCCTGCTCTGGTTAGCCCTGAGCCACCCCTCTCCTGCAGCAGCCAGTGCCATCCTACATCCACTGTGTGGATATCCACCGCCATATGTGGTGTTGTACGCATGTGAACATATTTGTCATACACCTTTAGGTCTCAGATGTGGGGCAGGGAAAGCTCTGAGGCAGCCCCTTGCCTTGCAGCACTTGCATCTCATGAGTCTGTGGAGCACCAGTGCCCTGCTGCGGGCTGGGACAGAAGACCAGGAAGGATGCTCTGGTTCCCTGCTGCACCACGTCTGTCGAGTGACCACAGGTTCACACGTGTCTCTTACGTGGCCCCAACAGACTGGGTGCCCACTCCCAGTCACTAGGGCTGCTGCAAGGAGACTGGGGCTCTTGAGACAGCCGTGGTTCATAAGGCATTCAGGGGAGCCAGGCATTTTATAGACATGCTATACTGAAATGTGAAAGAATAGCACACATCTTGATTTTAATTCTTTAAATTCACCTTGACAGACAGCAGGATTTTGACTTCTCACCTCATACCATGTGCTTCGTAGTGTGCAGAAAACTCTTAACTGTCCTTCCAGATGGCATGCAACTACCATCCCCCAAATAAAGTCCAGCAGCATTAATATTTTAGTACTTAATTTTTCTTTTAGCAATTTAGGCCTGCCGTACAAACTGCTTGCTTTGATCACTTGGAAAAAAATACTGATAAAATAAATTAAAGGAGAAGTCTTGACTTAAGTTTAAAAACAACTTCCTTCTCATTAGGCTTTCCACGGGAACCATGTATCATATTTATTTAAGCGTTGAAGAAAATATTTAGCCTATTCACAAAGGTTAAATAATCAGCTGATAAGATTTGTAGCTAAAGTATGTTTAAATGTACTCATTAAACATAGTATGTGTTAGGCAATTTTTCAAAAGCTCTGCTGCTAGATGTAAACCATTAGGAAGTGGAAAAGAAAAAGTCAAAAGGAACGAAAGCATTCCTTGTGAACAAATACAGTTGTGCATTGTATAGACTGCAGCTAGCGAGAGTCAAAAAGTCAGAATAACAAGACCCAGAAGAGGCTATAATGATACAATTTATTCTTCAGAGAAACCAAGAGAACTAACCCCAGCATTTTGCTCTAAAAAAGGACTACATCTTTTAGCTCACCTTGTAATTTATGTCTATAATAATTGGAGAGGGATGGTTAAATGTAACTTATAAAAGGCTCAAAGCCTGTGGAAACAAACATTTCTTGAGCTGAATTTACTTTCCAGCTTTGTCAGAAAAAGTATTTTTTGTCTGATTGGTTTTACTGGTGAACAGAATGATTCCATACTAGGTTTTGGTAAAAGTAAAAAGTTACTTTTGTTTTATAAATAAAAAGATGACCGTTTAGAAACTGACTGTTAGGAGTTAGTTTTCTATGATATTTTCCCCCGATTTGAAGTTCCACTTTAAGCAGAAGCCAAAAATATCAATCACCTTATCTGAAAGCATGGGACAAAAAAAGATGTCTTATTGCTTAAACAAACCTTTTCCTTTGAAGACTCACAGCCTGGTCTTTGAGATGATGTGAATGACATCTCTGGGCAAACAAGACACTTCTTTTATACAGACTGCAAACTTGAGAACTGAGATCATGGAAGGGAGCAGATGACATCTGGGGGCTTTGTATTAAAGATTGGATTCTGCTGCTTTTATTCACAAATGGTCTTGCTCTTTGGGTGATCCTTCTCATTCCTTTGGACCTATGCCTGATAGTGGAGCATAAATTGCAGTGGGACAAGGCAAGAGTTAGGTTGCTGCTCTGCAGGTGTGTGGTAGGATTTAGTGACAGAACATTGTAGTAAGAATTAAGGGATCAATGATGCATAAAGAAAACCAGTACTTGAGCTGCTGCTTGTGCTCTAGTTTGGGAGTTAATGTGGAGTTGCCTATTTTTTCTATTTTGGTGTAGATGTGAGAGAGGAACGGCTGATCAGGGCTTTCTCTTTGGGAAAAGACTTATGCTAGAGCTTTTTGTCCTTCCTCCTTTTTTTTGGTCATGCAAACAGCTGTGTTTATTGTCTCATCAATACAGTGCATGTCTGGTCTTATGATAAGAATACGCATGAGCAATAGGTTATGTGTAAGGTCTTATTGCTGGGGACACTATGTCTGAACATGAGCTGAGGCATGGAAGCAAGTGGCTCTCAGTTGTGTTGAGTGCTGGGAGATACCTGCTTTTTTGTTTTTGCTGTTTGATGATGTTTGATGCATGTCTCTTACAGGCTCAGGTTTTTTTTTGGAAGAAAGGATGATATGGAGTGGGCTGTGGCCTTGGTGCAGCATAAAAAGATAGTCCCAAGCTGTGGGCACACGGACACCACTGCAGCAAGGCTCTGCTAATAATACCTGGAAGGAAAGGAAAAATCTGTCCTGAGAAAATTATAACTCTATATCCAGAGTGGGATGAGACATGCAGGCAGCATGGGTGATCATTACTAAACCTCTGCAATGCTGCTGTGTCTGTTTTGTTCCCTGCAGGTGGGAGGAGGAACTCCTGGATCACCTTTGTCCGTGAGCCTGGCAAGATAACATCATCTAGCATAGCACAGTTCAATGAACCCTTTTATTGCCTGCCTGGGGAGGTGCATGTGGACTTTTTTAAGAGCAAAAGCATTTCTCCAACTCATAGGTTTTGTTTGCTTTTGAAAATCATTATTTTCCAGCCTTGGTGACCTTTTTTTTCAACATTGCATCAGTGTTGTGACGATACTCAGAAAAACCATTTGGAAAAGCTGAAGGGACAAATGCTGCCTGTCCTGTACCCTGACACAGCTGCTCCCCATGGGTTTCACCACTGCTTGTAGGCCCTCTGCAGGGAAAAAGAGTTAATGGGGAGGTTTCATAATATTTTACAGCACAGGAATCAACCATGGTAAACTGGCTGTCGCATGAACCCGCTTCCTCACCCAGCCTTTAATGACCTTCAGACCCACTCTGATTCACAGGTCATAAATGCTTTAGTACCCTGGCAGCTCTCGGGCATTGGAAGGCCCTCAACATACTCAAGGCAAAATAACAGGGAATTATATGTACACAATATGCACACAACACAAATAAACAACATTTAAAATACCAAGTGTAGATCACAGATTTTCAAAGCTGGGGTTAGAACTCAGATGGTTGATGTGAGAGGGGCTATGCCTAATATTAATCTAATTGCCATGTGTTGCCTGAGAAAATGCTTTCAGCTCAATAGCCGAATGACTTGGATTTGGCTCTGCGCAAAATTTTGTCTTTCCATCAGAAGATTAAAAGGTTTTCTTTACCATAAACTGCATTTTTCAGTGCAGCCAAGCTATTAGGTTTTCAGGAGTTCAGGTTTTTGTCAAGGGCTCAAACACCTCAGTAAAAAGCAGAAACATGGCAAAAAAAAAGGTCCAGTTTTGTTGAAAACAATTTTTCACTGGTAAAAAGGCTAGACAAAAATCTCCACACAGCCTTGCACTATGTATGGGCTGGTGTAACACATTTAAATGTTGGTATTTCACTGACACCACTCTGCTGATTGCTGTTTCATGGACACCTACCACACAGAAAGAAAACTATTTAGAATTACTTTCTCTCCAAGCTCTTTGGACAGGCCCAGTGAGACACCTGAACACATGCTTAACTTCTTGGCACTGGAGCAATGCCATTGACTTAGTGGTGTAGCTCATGTGCTTGGGCTTAAGTGTGTGCTGGAAAACAAGAGATTAGACTGACTGAGTTCAGAACTGCAGCAATGAAAAGCCCCCTGTTTTTGCAGTCAAAGCTGAAGTGGAACACAGGGATAAAACAATACCACTAGGAAGAGGTTGGTTTTTTTTTTTAATTGACTTTTTTCACCTAGCTTCTGAGGTGACACTTGCCATCACTGGCCTGCATGAAAAAGGCAGCCTCCTAAACGTACAAAATTCCAGTGTATATTTCAGAGAAAGTGAAGTGTTAAACCAGAATTTACAGTGAATATCCCCTCTCCCTTTCCCCCACTTTCTCCTCTGTTCCTTTTGACATCTGAGAGGGCCAACCACAACTGCATACCATTTATAGATCTGCCTGATTAAAACCAGTTTTCCCTATAGGTCATATCATGTAGAAGACACAAGGTTTTTGTCAAGAGAGCCGCTACTGGCAGAAACTGTTTTTCTGCTATTGCTAGTAAGAAATTAGTAACTAGATCCGTGTCCTGTTTTTTATGCCAGCTTTATAATTATACTATTTCAGTGGTAAGCCAGATATTTGGGCCAAGGGTAATTTAGAAATTCTAGATCTCTATTCAGTTTTGCTTTTTATGTTCATCTTTAGTGCAGCTATGTCTCCTTGCAACATATAATCTTCCTGCCTTTTCCTCTCTTACTGTGGTTTCTGTGACCCATGGTCACAATGTAACAAATGCATTTTATTCAGCACAGCTTTGTGAAACCATAGGAAACAATTATTGGCTTTAAAGAGAATTATTTTCTTGTTCTTTATGTCTCTGTCCTCAGATAATTATGCACAGCTCACACTGTGCTGTGTGACTGGTGGGGCTGGGTTTGTCCCTTCCGTTCAGAAATGCTCTTGCTTTCCTGCCATTTCTGTCATTTCAAGAGCTCTGTGGAGCCTATTTGACTTTCTTGAATGCAGTTTTTTATAACCTATGAGACTGTGGTTGGCTGGGTTATCCTTCTGGTGTGGTAATGGTCTCTGCAGTCTTTACTTGGACTGTGATTACACAAAGTATATATTTGTCTTTTTCAGTTTATATATGCTGTGAACGTCCTGAGCTAATGGTATCTCTGAGATGTGGTTTTTGGAGCACTAGTGTGTCCATTATGCTGTGTTTGCTTTCTACAATGAAACATACAGCCAAAAACACAACTTCCCCCTTTTCTTCAGCACAAGCTTTCCCCTCTGCTTTCTATCATGTTCTTGTTCCTTTGCTTATTCTGTGTGTGTCTTTGTTTGTTTACTTGTTTGTTTTATGTTCTTTTAATCTCTGGAAAATAGACTCTGACAAGCCTTGGTTTCAGCTGAGGATCTTCCAAACCTTATGGATTTCAGATGAATCATTTCTCCCATCGTCTATGACAAACTGAAGATGCATTCATTGTTGACCAGGTTTCTTTGAAGCCTACCTGAAAGGCCCAGCTCAAATGTGTCACCACCATAACCACTTCCATGCTGAATAACTTTATCAAATAATGATTTTTATTAAACAATTTTATTAAAATAATGATTCGACCTCCAAAATAACTGCCTTGAGCCTTTTTATTATCAGCTGTCTTTCTGTTTCTGTTGGGCATGGTGGTCCTGGTGGAGTATGCAAAGCACTGTACAAATAGTCATGCATGTATAGTATTGTGGGATGATAACTATGAGAAAATAAGTCAAGTGGGATCACATGTGCCCATCCCTCTGCAGAGAGCCATGGTTTGGGCACACACCTCCTTGCAGCATGGCTCAGTGTCAGGGCAGGCCATGCCTCCTCCCCTGACAGATGTTTCCTATTTCTAGAGTCTCAACATTATGGCTTTTTTTGATTGTCTTTTCCCATCCAGATTTAGTTTTGTTCCAGATGAAACATAACTAACCATTTTAATAAGTTATTTAGTGTTACTGATGAGATGCCTCCACGTGTGGGGGCATGTGTGCCCGTGAATGTGTATGGGTGTGCAACTGCAGGGTTTCTATCAGGAGTGTGCTCGGCACATGGGCATGGAAAAAATATTGAAGTAATTTTCACTACAGGAATTGGTGAATGAATAACTTCCTTTTTTCAGTGGCTAGATGTATATGCAGAGCATATTTGACAAACTGGTTTTGAAATACACCTCCTAGCAAACATGGTCACTTTCTATTTGCCTCTTCTTCCACCTGCCATGCAAATGCTCCCAGGATTTCCACACTCACAACACAGGGACACATAAACCAGAGACACCTGGGAATATAATCCTTAGCAATTGTCTCTTGCACCCTTTTCATCCCAGCTCCCAGCTGCTCCAGCTTTCCACTTCTTTTCTCCTTTCAAGCAAAGGGGTCAATAGTTATTTTTCCTTTCTGCAAATTAATCTGTTTATTGGGATTCAGTATCACTTTCCTGTCTTCCATATTCATCTGAGCTACCAGTTAGTCACACAGTGAATCGTCTCCACATGAGTTGGGCTCTGCAGAGAGCTGTACATCAGTGCCTGGACCTCATTCCTGGTGGAAGGAGATGCATTGAGGCACACAGGAGTCTCCTCCTTGGCAGGGCTACTGCAGGTCTGGCCCAGGAAGGTCTGTGTTTACTAGAAATATTTGCTCAGAAGACATTATCACCCCACATCCAGGGAAGATTTTTCAAATAAACTGGGATATTGTCTCTTGACTGAACTTCTGGGGTGTTGCCCATCACCAGGTTATTGCTTCTGTTTATATATTTTGTTCTTCTGGCTCCTAGCTAATAGACAATAAAGTCTACTGTGCACTGTCTGCTGCCTACAGGTTTCCATTTGCAGCATGCTCCTTTTGCTCCTAAGTACCTGGTGTCAGTATTTTGGCACGCAGCCCTTCCCCAGGGGTGGGTTGGTGGAGGGGAACCAAACCACTGCTTTTTCAGCTATACATTTCTCAGTTTACATGCCCTGCCTTTATATCAGACTCAAATTATTTATTCAGGCCTTAGCTTAGATTCTCAATGGCTGATTTCTTTTTCCAGAATAACTGCCATGCTTTAGATAGCAACAAGACCCAATGCACATAAGAGCTCTTTCTCTTTCATACAGTCAGGATGATAGTGGACAGTTTGTTTAACTTTTGCTGTACAAAGCTGTTAACGTGAAGGGTGTTCTGGCAGAGGTAAGCAGGAGGGGAGTCCATCCCTTTAATTCCATGGCATTTTAGGATAAATGTGATTTCTCAGGGGAAAAACCATTATATGTGTACTCTGTCAGCATTGAGTGAGTGAGAAGACAGGAACCACTACAGATTTGACTGCTCTGTTACAGCCTGAAATTCTTTCCTCAGAGAGGAATTTCTGACAGAGACGTAAGTAAAGAATATCTATCTGAACATTTTTTTAGTTTTAATGACATTTAAACTGCTATCCCTTGAACTAGTTTTATACCCACCAGGGTGAGAGCTCTGTTCTAGCATCTGAAAAAATAATAGATTGTAACATGCAAAATCTGTGCTATATGTGTTGGCTACAAAGTTGGGGATATAGTGTATTCCAAGGAAACACTTAGCTTCTAAATGTTTTACTACTTCGGGAGAATTTGAGGGGGCTGAGTTGGGAAACTGGCTGAACCATTAATTGATATCCAAGCTCAGATGATGTGTTGCAGGGAGGTTGATGCTTTCAGTATGTCCTTTCCCATTTGTCACATTTTTTGCTGTTGTTCTTTCTTATGATCCTAATTTTTCCTGAACTTCCCCACCCATCACTAAGGGAAGCAGAGTTAAACATCTGAATTGACCTGAGCAGCTCTGCTCTGCCTTTTCAACTCATGACTGATCAAACCAAATCTGCAATCTCTGGCACAGACCACAAAGGCTGGCTGGGGTCTGAGGAGTTGCAGTAACTACTGTCAAGTGTTTGCCTGACCCCTGTGATTTTACCCCTCTCCTCCTCATAAGGACATGTATCCTGAGATCAAAGACCCTTCAGCATTTTTATGGGAAGTCAGCTGGAGGCATGTAGGCTGGTTTGGAATACTGGGAAAGCTCTGGACACTTTGTGGAGAACAGGCTATCTGCCTCTGCAAAAATGTATCTGCCTGTGCTGATGAATCCTTCTCCTCTTCTTCAGTTTTTCAAGGAACCCTGCTTGATTTAGGACTGTTTTTCAACAAAATTATGATAAGGTTTCTCTGATAGCATGATAAGGCTGCAACATGGAAAGAGCCAAATTAGGAGAAGGGATAAGAAAGCACATCACTGCTAGAAGGCACAGCTGTGTTGCTGTGTCCTCTTTACTCTCCCTCTCTGTCACAGTTTCCAGCAGGGACTGGTGGCACTGCTTCTTCTTGTCTTGGGAAGGGCAGCTCACTGCTCTGGTAGCAGCACCCTTGCTCCTGAGTGCGACTGAGCCACCGGTCATGTCCCATGGAGGTGACAGAGGGGATTTGGGCTGGCATCCCACTGGGTTAGAGAATGCTAAAGTGGGCTTGTTCAAAGGGAGGGAAAGGTAAAGCAGACCATGGCCTGTCCCAGCATGGAGTTTGGCTGCTGTGCTGTGACATCAGCTCAACTCCAGGGACAGTTTCAGTGTCTGCTTCAGGGGAACTGCAGCAGTTACAGATGGAGCCATAAACCGAGGCTCCTTCACACACAGCTACAGCACAATGTATTCCTCCTGTAATCCTCTTTCAGACCCCAGGAAATTCAAGGAAAGAATTTATGACTAGTATGCCCAGTTATTTTACTATAAAGGAAAAAAATCTCAACCCCAAACCAAATTTATGTCTAAGATGGTTGGTTTATAGGCACCACCATATGGCTGAACTGCATTTTGCCTCACTGAGCAGTGTTTTTTCCCTTCTCTTTTTTTTTTTCTTTTTTTTTTTCTTTTCTTTCTGAAGGTAGCAGAAATGAACTGCAGTGTAAATTGCCTTCTTGTCTGCTCAGGGGACCAGAAAAAATTTGATTGCTTCACAGAGGTATTTTCTTGCAGATGCAGAGTGGAGCTGTAGCTAGTAAATTTGAGGATACCCTAGGGGTGGTCCTTTAAGCCAGGTATGGATCTAACGTGGTGGACACCCCCACAAGTTGCACTGTATTCTTACAGCTAGATAAAAACTGTAATGAAAATGAAAGAACAACCCAAATTGTGTGAAATTTTCAGTGAGAACCAAGTCTCTGCTGACCTGTTTGTGCAAACACAGCCTTGGGGAACTGCCATGGGGAGCTGCTGCCCTCGCCCTGTGGTGGGGCTGTTGGGGCAGAACAGCACGTGGTAGTTTTTCTGGTAAAATGTGGGGGCTAGACCACCAAGTTTGACATGTGATAAGCAGAGGCACTGCTGGACAACAGGATAGAGATGACATATGAGGTAGAATACATCTTCTTCAGCTCAGATAGATGTTAGGAGCTCATGGCAGAGTGCTGAAAAGGGCTACCTGTCCATGTGTTTGGTGCTGTGTGTGCTTGCCTGTGGCCTTAAACCCTTGCTGGTCTGGTGCATCTTCTGTCCAGCCCCTTCCTGAGCCTCCCTCCTGTCCTCTCCCTGTCCTCATGACCTTATGTTTAGATCAGCTGTCAGCTGCCATTTTGAAAAGCAAAGCAGCTCTCAGAGCTTTCATACTGATAACGCAGTGTGGGCTGTGATGAAGTAATTTCCTTCTGTATTTATTTTTATTTTTGGCTGAATTATTTTTAATGCTCGCTGCTTTGTCCATTCAGTAACCTCTGCAGTGCTTTTCGAGTGCATTGTTTTAACCCGTTCTTCCCATCCTGTCTCTGAGTCTTCATTTTTTACAATGTGCTTAAACAACATTGACTTAACCCACATGCCCCTGGGGAGAGGATTCTGCAGAGCTTTTCCTTTCTGATCCAAAGCATGGCTACAAATACAGTTGGTCTTGCTCTTTGTGGAAAGCACATCTTGCTATCCTCAGCAGCAGAAATTTAACCAGATACTTCACCCCAATCATAATGGATTATTTATT
Organism: Motacilla alba alba; assembly: GCF_015832195.1. Classification (NCBI taxonomy): domain Eukaryota; kingdom Metazoa; phylum Chordata; class Aves; order Passeriformes; family Motacillidae; genus Motacilla; species Motacilla alba. Next base: position 15,415,647 of record NC_052017.1, on the reverse strand, counting down.
GGCCACAGAGAAAGGGTTATTTTCTGGGACTTCAGATAAGGCTGGGGCCAGGAAACAGCTTGCAGTTGTCTCTGCAAATTCATCTAGTCTCTAGCATAGTGTTTTGCTATTTCCTCCCTCGTTATCTTCAGAGCAGAGGCTGCCAGGAAGGGGCAGGCTGGCGAGGGCAGCTCAGCCTCCCCAAAACGGACTTTTCCCACATCCTCACGATCTTGTGAGGACAGCAAGCCAGGCTCTGGCAGCCCCTCTGTCCCTCTCTGGCAACACATGAAGAAAGTTGTCCTGTTTTCCCCACTCAGCCGAGAGCTCTAAGAGCTTTCTAATCAGCTCACTGTCAGCCTGTTTCCTCTCATCATTTAAAATGAGACCGTGCTAAGTTTACAGCTGCCAAAGCTTTTGCTGGGATTCAAAACACCGAGTGTTTGAGAGGCAGATCGTAACTGCCAGGGCAGATTTCTAAGGAGGCAGCACCCAGGGAAGATGGGCCTTTTCCTCTTTTCAAAAATGCTCTAAGTGGATGAGAAATCATCACCCTGGCTAACAAGTTTTACTTGCAAAAGCTCTCTTTGAAAACTGGCTGCTTATTTTTGTTCCCCATAGTCAGATGTGTACCTTTGTAAGTGAGATGACCTAAAAGTCTGTGCAAATAGTGAAATTCCCACGGAAGGTGAGTGGTGCTGGGCCTTTAGTTTTATTTATGCATATGCAGGAGACTGCAGGTTTCTCCTGCTCATGGTTTTAGAAATCTTGCTGGTTTATCAGTACTCAAGGCACTTTGCTGACCTGCTCCTGCTGCTCCAAACGTGAGCACTGGCAGGCCTGAGAGATACATCTTGAGCACATTTGATCTTCTGTGTTCTGAAGTTCATGAAAATCAAAGTGGTATTAGTTTTCTTGAAAGTGTTGGACAGCTTCAAACACAGAACTTGCACTATATGTATAACATATAATTGTAAACCTGAGGTTTACACAAGGAAATTTTGCAGCTGAAAATACACCCTGACATAAACCTGTCCATTTTTCATGGCACTCTCCTTTTACCCTACTTTAGATGTCTGAAAATTATAATATCTATAGTAACATGTATTTTAAAGTAATGATACCAACATTAATAGGACAAATTATGATGCAATATTTAGACTTCATTAGTTTCTTTAAAGTATTTCTTTCACATTACAAAATTTCATTTAGGAAAACTGGTTATTTTTTTTTTTGATGTGGGTTAATTCCCCTCCACCTATGGTTACTGAGTTTACCATGTAAAAAGAAACAACATTTCTTTTTAACACCAGCCTACCTACAGGATCAGCAAATTAGTTTAATTTCTTCTGGTGCTAGAAATACATAAGCTTTAATCATGAATCAGATACACACCCTCTGTGTGTGAATATGTTAACTCATCAAAGCAAAGGGCCCACTAGCTTTAAAAGAGAAGCCTTATTATACATGGTATATAATACCTGATATTTATATTATATAGTTTGGTTTCAGTGATGGAGTTTGATGTGTATATACATGTGTTTGATGTGTGTATATGCATATACACTGGTTTCAATCCAGGTGTAATGCTGACCTACAGGAGGTTGGGTTGGGCCACCTGAAGTTCTCTTTTAGCCTTCTCTGGATGTATGAAGAAGTAAGATGGGTGCTTTGCTTGCAAAAATTCTTCACAGATTTTGTATTTTCTCCATCTTGGTAAAGACTTGAGTTTATTCAGGTTAATATTTGACCGTGACTATTCCATGGAGTAAAGGGACTATTGTTTATTGCACTGTCTTTTTGCTGCATTACAAAGGAATGGGTGACCTGGGAGGATGCAGAGACATCGAGGAGAGAAGTTAGGAAAGCCAAAGCCCAAATGGAATTGACTCTGGCCAGGGATGCTAAAATACAAGAAAAGCTCCTCTAGGTATGTGGGTGACAAAAGGTAGCCTACAGAAAAGGTGGGGCCACTGCTGAATGAGGTGGGGGACCTGGTTACACAGGGTATGGAAAAGGCTGAAGTACTGAGTGCCTCTTGCCTCAGATGGCTCCCATGGAAGCTGAGGGAGCTGGCAAAGGTCATTGCAAGGGTACTCTTGATAATCTTTGATCATGGCAACTGGAGAAATACTCAAAGACTGGAGGAAAGCAGATGTCATGCCTGTCTTCAAGAATATGGCAAGAAGGACCCAGAGAACAGCTGGCCAGTCAGCTTCTCCTTGATCCCTGGGAAGGTGGTGGAGCAGCTCATGCTGGAAAAGATTTCCAGGCACATTTGGGAGAAGAAAATCATCAGAAGCAGACTGCATGGCTTCAAGGGGAAGTCATGTTTGGCCAATTTTAATGACTTCCACAGTGAAATGACTGGCCTGGTAAATGAGAGGAGAGCAATGGCTGCTATCTTCCTGGGCTTCAGGCCCTGTTGATGTATGGGCTGAATAAGTGGAAAAGCTGGATTGAGAACTGGCTGGGTCCAGAGGGTGATTAGTGGCATGAAGTCTAGTTGGAGGCCAATAACTGGCACTATATCCAGGAGACAACACTGAATCTGATCCTGTTTCACATTTTCTCTAATGATCTGCATGATGGGCCAGAATGCACCCTCAGAAAATTTGCTAATGACACAGACCTGGGAGGAGTGATTGATATTGCAGAGGGTAGTGCTGCCATCCAGAGGGACCACAATAGACTGGGGAAATATGCTGAAAGAAACCTCATAAAATTCTACGTGGATAAGCACCAAATCCCTCACTTGGGGAGAAAAAATCCCAGGTGCCAGTGCATACTGAGGGTCACCTTGCTGGAAAGCAGCATGGCAGGAAAGGACCTGGTGGTCCTGGCAGATACCAAGCTGAATTTGGGTGAGCAATGTGTTTTTGCAGCAGAACAGGCCAATGGTGTCCTCAGCTGTAGGAGACAGCACTGCCAGCAGGCCGAGAGGCTGATCCTTCCACTCTGCTCTGCACTGGTGAGTCCACATCTGAAGAGCTGTGTCCAGTTCTGTGTTCCCCAGTACAACAAATACATGGACAGATTGGAGAGAGTCCAATGAAAGTCCACAAAAATTATTAAGGGACCAGAGCTTTTAATCTCTGAGGAAAGGATGCGGGACCTGGAACTGTTTAATCTGGAGATAGCTGAGAGGGGCGGGTATGTGTGTAATCTTACCAACCCTCCCCTGAAAGGAGGGTGCAAAGAAGATGGAGCCGGACTCTTTCCAGTGGTGCTCATTGACAAGTTCAGAGGGAATGGGCACTTACTGAAACACCAGAGGTTCCCTCTGGATATCAGGAAACATTTTTCCACATCAAAGATGACTGAGTACCAGCACAGATTTCCCAGGGAGGTGGTGGAGTCTTCATCCTTGGAGACAAAGTCCTGGGTAGCTGGCTGTAGGTAGCCCTGTTTGAGCAAGGGTTGTGGACCAGATGACCTCCAGAGGTCCCATCCAACCTCAAACATCCTGTGATCCTGTGCTTATATTAAATTTTAAGCCCTTGTTCTTGTTCAATTTTTCTATGATCACTGTGTCAGGAAAACCCTTTATTCACTTTTTGCAAAAGTGCTGCAAAACATTGTCCATCCTGTCCCACTTTGTGCATAGAGGAGAGTAGGATTTACTTGTGCAATGGATGCATTTTCTATTTTTAAAAAATCTGGCCCATTGTTTTGCCTCTACAGCAAATCACCAGAGTGTCTGAGCCCATCTGCTTTTAAGAATCCTTATTGTTCCTCCGGGAACAATAAACAGCATGCTACCAAGAGCCTGTGAAACTGGATTGTTTTACAAACAGACAAGTAACTGAAATGTTTGTGTGCAGAAGTGTTGCTCGGGCCTTTGCCTGGAGATGTTGGTTATCTCTGCAGTTCCTGTGCCTGGCAGGGAATGGGGGCCCTAACATAACCTTACACCTTTCAGAGAGATCCCCTCTCCACATTCCAGGCTTTGGCATTTGTAATTTCCCTGCTGGCCCTATTAAGTTGGAACTAAACTCCTGTGTGTTTTTTCCTGTGTCCAAAGAAGGGCAATGAATCTGGTGAAAGGTCTGGATCACAAGACTGATGAGCAGTGGCTGAGGAAACTGGAGGTGTTTGGTCTGGATAAAAGAGGGTCAGGGAAGAGCTTATTGCTCCCTACAACCACCTGAAGGGGAGTTGTAGTGAGGTGGAGTCAGTCTCTTTTCTCAGGTAACAAGTGACAGGACCAGACTAAATGGCCTCAAGCTGCACCAGGGGAGGTTTAGATTGGATGTTAGGAAAAATTTCTTCACCGAAAGGGTTGTCAAGCACTGGAACATGCTGTCCAATGAGATGGTTGAGTCACCATCAAGATCTTTTCCAACCTAAATGGGTCTACAATTCCCTCTGACATCTGGAGGTCAAATCACTGCTCCTGAGGCAGGTCTTCCCTGCTCCATTTGGCATTGCCATCTCCAGAAAACCACCCTGTCTTTGCCAGCCTCACTCAAATGACCATGAGCTAACTTGAGGCGAGAAGTTATTTCACTGAGGGGGAATCTCATCACAAGCAGAAAAAAGGTCAGAAGCCTAAAAATGCAATTGGAGTCCAAGTCAAGGCTTAACTCCCAAACTGACTGCTGCTGCTTACCTGTGTTTTCTGGGGCCAACCCAACTTCCCAGACCAACAGGAGGTAGGTTCAGAGGGCTCCTTTCTCCCTACCCCCTGCTAGATACTGAATGAATGAAATCAATTTCATGATCCAAGGGACTGTGGACTACCAAATGCTGAGAGTTTTTTTAGTACTACACGCTGTTTAACCTCAGTGATTGATGGATGTGGGGAATAGATGGGACTGCTGCTGAAGATCAACACCCTCAGGCCCTCAATTAAGGCATCTGAAGTCACTATAAATTTTTCCAGGCAAGCAAAATGAGAAAGTAGTTCCCAGTAGTTCCAAACAAATCAAATGCTCTTTATCAGCCACATCGTAGCTCCTCTTCATGCATCACAGGGAAGCAGAAGTAGCTCAAACCCATGAAATAGTTTCCAAGTGTCTGTAGTTACCTGGGGGTCTTTCACTCAATCAGGAATGCCGAGAAACTGTGTTTGTAATGTTGCCAGCCACTAACATGGGAGCAGCTCTGCGGGCACAAATTGAAATGTGACCTAATCAGAGAGCTGCGGGAGAAGCAAGATGATGAAAAAGGAGGCACATTGGAAGTGACGGAGATCAATCAGACAGGAAAGGAAAAGGAGATCAGCGGTCTCTTCAAGCTTGCTTAAAATTAGTCCTGCCCAGTTGAATACTGGTGTGAATGCAGTAGTGAGATCTGAAATGAAATGAACAGTTTATGTCAAAATAATGCAACAAATTCCAGCCCCAAGTAAATGTAGGAACACAAGTTCTGCACTGTGCCTGAGGCCCTGATCCTGCGGATGATTGCATGCATGAAAAAGCCCAGTGAATGCAGGTCTATTCATGCATGCACAAACACTCACAGGACTGGGCTTTTATTGTGCATCCCCTGCGATCTACTGCATGGTACAGACATCAGCCTGAACTGTGGCCCGTATTTTCTCAGGAATAGTTAGAAAACTAAACAAAACACATAACAAACCTGAGGCACATTTCACATCTGAGTCACTGAAAGTTTGTACGGTAAACACATGTATTCAAAACTGGACAAGTTTATGTTCCACAAGGCAAGCTGGTTTTGTAATTTTTTTTAGCTTATAAGGAAAGGGAAGAAATTCTTCCCTCTCTTCTCTGCCCATACATTTCCATTGTTTGTGAGTCTTTAGAAGGCTATGAAGCTGCACCAGGAGCAAACAAGAACTTTCTTTAATGAATAAATATTTACAACTGCCAACTTGGGTACCTAAGGCTGAAGCTGATTTCTTTGAAACATGCACTGGAAGCTCTCAGGACTTCATCATGCCCGGACTGAAAAGTGTCCTGGAGCAGCAGCTGCTTCTCATAATGCATGTCTGAAATCCTGAGCAGGACCTCAGAGCACTTCTACAGAGCTGGGTTGGCCTACTTGTGCTGCATAGTTCAAACCATTCTACATGTGCCATCAGAATGCATCTGTTTCACTGTATTGGTGCCCTGTAATTCTTGTAATTCCTTGATGTGAAACTTCTCACTTGTTTGGCCAGTGCTTTCCTCAGGCCTAAAGTTGACCTCGGAAGCATGAGTCTGAGGCTGGACCGTGCCAGCAAAGGTGATTCCCTTGCTTTGGGGCTGATTGTGAGGTTGCACTATTAGTGATTCCTCAACTGGGCAGCTGGGAAATGTCAGGGTATGTCAGGGATCTTCCTGATGTCCTTGGTCAATTCTGATCATTGTGTGGCAAGAGAATTGAAATGAAGGGCTAAAGAAAAACCATATTTTTTTGAGGTAGAACAAAAGTTGCACAAATTAAGAACTTAAAATATGAGTGTGATATAAGGCTGCTGGTAATATATAGAACAGAAGGTAATTTGGCAAGTCCAAAATTGTAATGTGATATGTCCCCAAGTGACACATATATGTAAGCTTACTGGAATGCCATTATCTGAGGAGCCCTCCTTTTTATTTATGGACTTGATTTTCTTCAGCATATAATTTAGGGTCCCATTGAGTTGTGTAAAGGGCACAGGATCAGCATTCACAAGTCATGAGATAACTTCTCAGCTTCTTTAGTGAGTGACCCTGTCAGCCAACCCCTGTCACTTCACTCTGTCCACCCTCTGCTCCTCAAGGATGAGGGTGAGCACTGGGTCCAGCTGGGGGGATTGCTCTGTTGACAAGGAGCTTTATTTCAGCTCCCAGTGATATGATGGCAAACAGCTCCTGCAGATGTTTCCTGTAGATGAGTTTCCAGTATCTCCAGACTGTCTAGATCACAGACCTAGGATCAGACCTGGGAATATAATGCACAAAACTGCCTACACACAGGAATCAGAGTGGAACAGGTGAGAGGGCTACGTGCCTCTGCTGGGCCAGTCCTCTCTGGAAGAGCTAGTTGCACCAGCCTGGAGGACCTTGTTTCATTTTTTTTTCTGTTAATTTTTCTTTTTGGTACAAGCTGAGTTGCTCAATACTTTAAGCAACAAAATCTGTGGAGAAAATAGATTGTCCTGATTTCTTATGAAGGAAAGTACCATCATAAATTTATTTCTATCTTTACTTTCCAGCTACCTCTTCTTTTCTGTACACTCAGAAGTCTTGGCTGTGGCTCACAAGCCCAGTCCTGCTGCCACATAAAAGTTCAGGGAGCCAGGAAGGATATCATCACCATGAGAAACTGAACTCATAGAGAGCTTAAAAAGCCTATTGGTTGTGACTCAAAACATTCCTGCAATGGGGTTTCAGGGCTTACACTGGAAGCAGTTTCCTGCAGTCAAGCTGTGCATGGTGTCACCAAATGGCTCTTTGTCCGTTCCCTGGGTGCTAGGACATGGATTCCATGCTATGGCCACACGCATCTCCACTTCCCTGCTGCTCCTTCTCTCCTTTCTTTGTCACTGAGCATTTGGTTAGCATAAGGGAAGGTGCCACACCTGCCTCACACCAGTGCCTTTACATCCCATGTCCCCACCCACCTCTGGTAGATGGTGCCTTGCTCCTGACACCAATTACACAGGATGAGAAGAGCAGTGTCTCCCAAGTTATTACTGTGAATGTGTGTGGATCCCTTTGCCTGCAGCCACCTTGGTACCCTCCAGTCCCACCCTTCACCCCCGTCCCTGCCAGGTCTTCCCTGGGTGTTCAGTCCCTGTTAGCCTTGACCATCCTAGTTTCTCTGTGGCAGGGGCATGTCCATGCTGCAGAACAGACCCCTGACCCATGCCAGGGCCGGGCCTGGCTGTGAGTTCCCAGTGCACCCCCAATTCATGCCTTTGTGACCAGGCTAGGGATTTCCACATGGATCTGCTGAAAATTGGTTTAAATCCTGAACGTGGCAACTTCTGTTGCAGAGAGAGCTCCAGGGGCAGCATGCACGTGTATGCACAGGAACAGAATCCTCTGTGGAGGTTAACATGTTTATTCTTTGTGGGTAGCAGTTTTGAACAAGAATTCCTCCCCACTTTGACTTCAGAGGTGTGGACACAGCTCCCAGTTGTAGGCTCTGGTGCCTCTCTACCCAGCCCGGTTTGCACTTAGGCTGATGATCAGTATAAACTCTTGGTACAGAAACACTGACAGATGATTTGCTTCTCCAATAGTTAAAGGAACGTGGTAAAACAGTTTGTTAACTAAAAAAATCAGTTCAAACTTTACAGAATGATTATTTAGTTCAGATGTACCTCTGGAATAATAAGCACTGTTCCCCTCCCACAACACAATATACTTTCTGTCACATTTGTCACTGAAAAAACTTTCTTTAAGATAGGGGGAAGAAAACTAGGGTCAACACAACTACAGTCCATAATGTGTAGTTAGTTTTCCTTTAACTCTTAAATGGCAGCTAAGTGACAAAAATACTTCAAGAACTAGAGAAAAGTGCTGTAAATCCCCTTCTCACTCAGCAGGTTGTTACTGTGGAGCGATATAACTCTAGAATACAAGACCAAATAAGAAAATAAAAGAGCCAGAAGATAGTAATGTGAGCCAGCTTGTTCTGAGTCTGTATTCTTTTGTAACATCCTCTTCCTGACATTCTCAATTGAAAAAAAAAAATTATACAGTACAGTTAATTTATTCAAAGTTTGGTGTTTTTTCAAGTGGAGTGACTGGCTCTCAGTGTGAGTTTCACCAGGGAAATGCTCCTTGGCTTTAAACCTGCTCATTCTGAGGAAGTGTGCTTGAGCTAGGGGCACAGACTGCCTTGTTCTGCAGTTTTCAAAGCAAGTTTTTTTTGTGTTTTGCATGTGCTGCATTCTGGGAGAGGAGGCAGAGAAGGACGCTTCACTTGGGGGTAGTTCTCCAGCCCTGCACAGGCAGAGGTGGTCCAGGGGCAGGGGTTGCACAGCTTTGGTGCATCTCCTGTGGCCCACTGGGCCTTGGAGAGAATCCTACACTGACTTGGTGCTCCTGACTCATTTGATTTCTTACTCACCTGTGCAGCTGAGACAATTGCTAAGATGAAACGTAGGTAATTGCATTTGTTTTAAACACAAACCGAAACCCCAATTGATCCCTGATAAAATGGCCCTTCTCATTTTTAAGATAATACACATCAGGATGAAATGTAAGGTTAGCCTGACTTTCTGAACTTAAGTGCATACATGTCTGTTGTCTGCCTACCCACCATGTCCAGTGTAAAAAACAAACCAGCTGTGCTGCCACTCTGATAGGCAGCAGCACAGGTTTGCCTCTGGGCAGATATTTACTGCTACATCTGGCTTTGCTTTGCCATACTGCTAACCTCCCTTTTCCTATCTACATTTGCTTTGTTTTTATTAAATTTCCCTTCTGAATAGTCCAGTTTGCATTTGTAATGTCAACAGTTGCTTTTATCAGAGATAATAACTTCCTCTGACAAAAGCTGTACCATCCTGCATGCATTTCAAATCCATTTTATGGACAAATATTGAAGTACAATATTTGGCCATGCCTGGAATTGTATGCATTTATAGTAATCAAATTCTAAATCATGAGAGCCAAGAAGTAAGTTGGTTGCCAATTTTCTTAATCATGTATTTAGCTGACAACTTCTACTAAAGCTTAATGCAGTTTACATTGTGATATTGTGATGTTTATGAAGTAATTTATGTGGTATGCTCAAGCATTCCATAAAAACAGCTATAAAAACCCAAACTATTCCTTTAACATGCCACAATAGGTAAAATCTGGAATCTCTAGAGAGAATAAGCATCTATTGATATATAGATTGGAAAAGGAAACTGGACACTTCAATTAAATAAGACAGATGACTTCCTTTTTATTAAGTAGGACACTGAAATCGTATCTCGTCTCGTTTCCCAATACTGCCACAGGCTTTATGCAATTCATTTGCCCTTCTGGAGCTTTGTTTCCACATATGCAATACATCACAAAGGGACTATGGGATTGAGCAGTGCTTGTAAGAAATGTTGAGACCTGCTCTTGGAAGCTACCAGAAAAAGCTTTGTTTATGTATTTGGTTCATTTAAGTTGGGAATTAAAGTGACATAGCTATTTCTTCCTCTGGAATGAAACAAACTTATCAGAAATGGTCTGGATCCACTTCACTGACTGGTGTTTTCTTCTCTGGCATGTATACTAAGTGAAGAGAAGTAGGATATTCATAATACTCTGTTTAAATGTAGCTTCTGTTAGCACAGACAGCTCAGGACAGCAACAAACATTTAATTTTCTTTCTGTGTCCATTGCTCTAGATGAAAAATTTCTTTGAGTCATTCACATGGGCCTGACTTGGCCCACACTTTTTTGGTGTCTGCAGTAAAATTTAGTGTCTTCCCTGATTCCACTGCATCAGGATAAGAGTTTTTCAGTGATAGCTCTCTTCTGAAGTATTTAAATCACTGTCTGGCTTCCCTGTACCCTCTGCAAAGTGCTGCTCTCTATTGGGGATGTGGTCACCATGCCATCAAACAAAACCCACTTAGCACTGGCTTTGCCTGGCTTTCCTGGCAGAGCTTAGGAATATGCTGGCTTGGCCATGAAAATGGCTGCAGACATTTTCCACAGCATCTCCTGCACGGCAGTTGCATGGGAATCCTGATGCATTTTGTCTGTGAGCTGACAGGACTTTTTCTGTCAGATCATGACATTTAGGAGGTGCTTTGGCAGGCAGCTGTTAATGCTTGTGGGGCTGTATCTGCAGCCAGCACATATCCTTGTAGCTTGTATGTAGCTTGCAAAGTTGAAGCTTGTAGCTCATAAAACCACTTTACCATTGTATTTTCTTCCCCCAGTGCTGTTACAAACTGTGCCCTTTCCCATGTGCTTTTTTTCCACGCAGACATTTTTCACATGCTTTCTTGCATCACCTCTGGAAACCTTCTTTACCTTCTTATCTGCTTTGCTCTGTATCAGGTTTTCTGGGCACACCATGCTTTGTGAAATAGCTTAACATGAATAATGGTCCCACTGGCTTTCAGGCTGAATCCTTTTGTTGACAGTATCTGGAGTATCCATTGCTCTGATAACTAACTCCTGGTTGCTCTGCTAGCACTGTGCTCAGATCACCACCACCCATGGGACACATTCGCTGCTGTGTGCCTTTCTTTGTGTGCCCTGATCTTGAGCTTCACACAGTTTTATGCTTTGGGTCCCTTTTCTGACTATCCACTGGTAAATTTGAACTGCAGAAAAAGACTGAAGTCACGTCCAATCTCCATGTAGCCTCCTGCTCTCAGCATCTTGTCCCGGAACTGATCCCACCCCACTCATCATGGCTCCACTCTGCTGTGGTGCATCTAGATGGTCCCACAGGAGCACAGGGGCTGAGGACAGTCCAGTGTCATCTTTGAAAGCCTGGCTAAGGAGTGGGTGATGGAACTTCCTGCAGGTCGGGAGCCTTTTTCCATTTCCATGCATTTCCATGCTGTATTTGTCACTTCACTGCCAGCTGGTGCTCAGCAAGCCCAGCCACACAACAGGGAGCTCCTGACAGTGCCGACACCCCTGCACTCGCCATACCCAGGCTGCGTTGTGGGGATGCTTTGGTTTCACTGTAACCGATGCTGGGTGGAAATGCTCTCTGCACTGTTTCTACCTCTTGCTCTCCTCTTTACACCCAGTCCTGCCTGGGGCAACTCCCCACCCATCCATGCTGCTGGCTCGCAGTATCCTTTGGAGGCTACACACTGTGAATCCGTTTGAAAGTAAATACAGATTAAAAAAAAAAATCCAATATTTTTAAAGATGGGTTATATTCTTAATCTGTATTTGATCTTACCATAGAAAAATTGTGTTGGCATAGAGTCAGGGCCTGTTCAATACAGACCAGAGTAGGAATGAGACATGGGAATGGACATTACATTCAGAAAAGCACCAAAAGCTGACTTTGCTGCGTGTTTTAAATCAGGAGCCCAGAGCCTGTGACAAGCTGATCTGCAGTGCCTCTTCTAAGATGAAGAACAAGTCTTCATTCTCTTAGGAGCTTCCAACATTCCTGGCTACATCATGAAGCAGGATACAAAGGCTTCTTGACATCATTGGGAGAAAATGAATCCTCTCTTTGCATTTTTGTTTCTGTCTCTCTGGGGCTGTTGGTCTGGATACTGAGGTGTATGTTCTGCCCTGGCAGCATGTGCAGAATTTACAAGGGGAGCAAACTCTCTGTTTTGCTGATGACCTTGGGAAAATGGGAGCAGATTGCAGGTTGCTGTTTATCATCAGAGATCTCACGGGTCCCTCCCTGCAGTGGACTCTGGATGGGAACAGCCTCTGTATGTTTAGTTTTTGCTTAGAATAGATGTGTAATAGATCTTTCTGGAGAAAACACTTGTTAATTACAGGAGAAGCCAGAGATGGGCAGGCTGGGAAAGGTCAGAGCTCTGGAAAATGTTTGTCAATTTGAATCTGTCTAAAATTGGGCAAAATAAGTGGGCGTTTGGGGCTAACCAGATGGTTTGTTTAGAGAAATTCTTCTTAGAGGCTTTTGAGCCTGCTATAACCAGGAGGTGCTCTTTTCAGGACATCACTAGGTCTGTTCCAGCCTACACAAGGTGCCAAGACTTTGGCCACACCACTGCCTGGGCTTTTCCAGCCACTTATTCCACTAAAATTCAAACTAGAGCCTCTGTGTCACAACATAAGTAGTGGCAAGGACCTTTCTGGTTTATGTGTCTGAATAACAGCACATTCATTGAGTTGATCTACATGCTGTCCTGTCTCTTATTCTGTGTTGTATTTGCTGATACAGTAGAGTCCTTTATCCAGCTCCTAGGCTAGTGGAAAGATGCTGCTGAGGACTGCAAGCAGACAGGGAAAGATAACTATTTAGAGAGAAACAGAGTAACAACTCAAGAGGATTGAAGTCATAGCAAATGTTTAAAATCTGCATTTCTAGCCTACCTACAGATATTTTTGTACTCTCAGAAATTTTTAGGCAGTTATGAGATATATTGGCTGGCTATAAAGTTTACATTGCACTTCATCATTTGAGAGACACATTAGAAAATCTTGTCTCTTGGTCTGTTTTTTTTCCCCCAATGTGCAGAGACCTATCCTGTCTTACTTGGTTGCCTCTTGCTAAAGAGCCTCGAAACACCATCTCCTGGCACCTCTAGGAGTTTCTCATTTCATACAAAATTTATCATACTCGGAAAAAGCTGAGTGCATGAGTTTAAAATCAGATTTCCATAGTTGTGTGGTGGAGGGAACTCACAGGAGGACAGAAACAGCCAAGAATATGACTGAAGCAGTATCACTTTGAATCCAGAGGGAATACTGGTGATACTTGCTCAGTTTTAAATTGAAGCCACTCTGACATAGCTTGTCTGTCAGTTTTGCTACAAGTTTATATATTGTTTTAAAACTAATTAATTTATTCTACAGGTTCAAAATGCTTCAGCCAAATTTTCTTCATTGTGGAAGCAAATTCTTGACACATCCTAGCTGATGATGGCAAGGAAACAAACTCTTGCTTTTTTTCTTGCTTTTTTTTGTTTTGTTTTGTTTTGTTTTGCCTTGTCACAAGAATGTTTGAGCTGTTCAATTCCCATCCCTAATGAGGAGTTAGTTTTCAAACATATCTCTGCCTGTCTCAGACCATTGATACTCAGGAATTTTGAAAAATGTGTGTGCAGAAGAACAGAAATTATGTTCTTTTTGTTACTTTTCTATGTTGTTTTTACTCTGGGATTTGTGTTAATGTTTTCCTGTCAGAGTGCCCTGCTGATCCTGTAAGAGCAAATCTCCCAGGGTGGGAAGGGGTTTTGCTCACCGGGCATTTGGAGGCACTCAAAGTGCAGTTTGTGTAGAGGAACTATTGGTATTGCCCAGATTGATGCCCCTCGCTGTAGCTCACCAAGACTGCTGACAGCCACCACGCCCTGAGCAGGGCAGGCTGCTGGGAGCGTGCTGCCTGCACTGTGCTGGTAGCTGGGGTGGGCAGGGGTGGGTGGGGAGAAAAGTGCAACAGCTCTTTAAATTTCCCAGGTAAACCTAGGCCTCTGCCCCACGCTCATCCCCTCACCAAGGGGCACCACAAACAGGGGCGTCTTTGTAAAGATCATTGATTCTCTGAAATGCACATCCGTCAGTGGGTGGCTGTTGGTGTTTCAGGGAATCCTGGCTCTGGTAAGCATGTTTTATGGGCCTGCTGTTGCGGTTGTTGTCTGCTAACAGATTTCCCACCACTGCATCCCAGCAGGGGTACCTCATATCTCTCTGCAACTTGGGATGGTGTTTCCTCTTGTGAAAGTTGCATTTTATGTTGAGAAATTTTCAGGCTGCTGATCAGAAAATATGAATGTTTCTAAATCTCCTTATCAGAATAACAGCAGTGGGAATGCTGAAATAGTGACAGGAAAAAAAAAAAAGAGCCTTCTGGCCAAAGACTCCTGGCTGGAAGGTAATTTACAGAACTGCTGTTATAAAGTGTTGTGCACAACCATGAGCTGATTTTGGTGGATAAGAAATCAAACCACTCCTCTCTTCATAGCCCAAGCCTTCACATCAACCTCCATTGATGCCAATAAACTGGATGAAGTCCAAACTACTCACTTATATGTGCCCGAGTGGTTAATTCAAAAATGGTTGTGGCTTGAGAGCCATCATGGTCTCCTGTCTTCTCACAGTCACCTCCACAGCAGCCTTTGGACAAGATGGTTGCAATTCTTTCCCTCTGGTGCAGGATCATGACCCCCTCCTCATGGTAGCTGTGCAGAGGCACTGAGTGGTGGTTTCCCCAGAACACCTGAGTAGCAGATCAATTATTGTGGAATACACTTTATTTAGTTTTAGCAAGTGCCATGTTGGACTTTACAGCTGATTTAGGTACCCCAGATTGTCTTTATCATTCACTGGAGAAATGGGTCCTTCTAGAGAGGCATTTTGGATGGAAGAAAGCATGTGGAAGGAGCTCAGTGCTGCACATCCAGAAACAGACATCCACTCTGTGACCGAGTCCCAGCTAATCTGGAGCTAGTTATCCATGCATTCCAGGGGAGGGAGGCTGGTGACACAAATGGAAGGTTACTCCACTGTCTGGGAGTCCTCCCTTACACTATCATCCGCAGAGGTGGATGAGCTCAATCCCACTCCATCTGCAGATGGAACTGAAGGATACTGCTGCTGCCCTGCAGTAGCATGGCCCATGCCAGCTGGGCTGGGCCTAAGGGTGCCCTGGAGAAGGCAGTGCCACCATCAGTGTGAGGTTCATAGTCTATCCTTTGATCAGCATTTTAGAGCCATCCAGCTCTCCAAATCTCCAGCTGCTGTGGGATTTCAAATGCCCCTCCACGGGATTTCATCTGTTGCTCTGGGCAGATATTTCAGCTGGGGATTAGCAGAGATGTCTCTCATGGCAGTAGAACACTGTCGGGGGTCTGCAGGGTCTTCCTCAATGGGGCAATGTCGAGCACCAGGGTACTGCCCTGTTGGAAACAATACATGCTCATCGTGAATTAGATGTGACTTGAATTCTAGCTAAGAGACTCTCTGGGGTCTGACTGCTGCAGAACCAGAAGTGGGCTTGAACTTCTTTCCTACCACGGAGCAAGGCAGCGCTGGGACACATGTCTGTCATCCAAAGCAGGAGAAATCACCTAAAAACTGCTAATGGGTAGAAGCTGGAGCGGTAGAAACTGCCTGACTTTGCCTCTGAATCACAGTTCCTGCGTGCACTGAGTGAGAAGGTTGTGTGTCAAGCTTGCTCTCCTTTAATGAAAAATGCATTAGGGAGGCCAAAACATGAAGAGCTCTGTAAATAAAAGGCAAACAGATAAGATGCAGTTTCCTATGATCTCTCCAGAGTCACGTTGTCTCATCTTCATCATTTAATTACAGATGCAAAGCTGAGTAAGTTGCCAAAGTAAACTGTCCCAAAACAGAACAAATATTCTGGGCACAGAAGCAGTCTTCTGATAAGGTTTTACATTTTTCTCTGAAAAGAAACATGAATAGATTTGCTGGAGGCATTTGTATTTTTTGTAAATTATGTGCACTTCTTTTAGGGTTTGTTTACTGGTCTGGGTCTGCTATCTGTGTCTCAAGAGCCCTTAGCAATATTGCTTTATTTTGACAAAGCTTTTCTAACAGCCATAATATAGTTGCTGTATTTCAAATCACCTTGCACACAACTAAACAATCCAGAATGTATTTGTCTCAGCTTGCAAACATTTCTGTAAACAGTTGACTCAATTTATGTTGACTCAGACCATATTCAGAAACTTTCCTCATTAGTTTTGTCTGAAACTCAGCTTGAAAGAATTGTTCTGAATTAGAAGTTGGAGAAATAGGTTTGAAACTTTTTCTTGCTAGTTCGTTAAACCTGTTTAATAGATTTTGTGGGAGAGTATTTTCTCCATACAGTGATTATTTAAGCAATAGTTTCTATTTTTTAAAAATATTTATAAACCACCAAGTTCCTCTGATATTTATTGGCACCTTGGAGCAATTTATTGCACATATAATGGAAAGGAATGGATAAAGTTACGTCTATTATAAAACCAGGGTATTTTTATTTGTTCTTTAAATACCTTTGTGCAACTTCTGAAGCTGGTGTACAAAGGAGAGTTGTGCTCTTGTACTTGTTTATCTTTACTTTGTTAGTGGATTCTTTCTGGTGTCATGCTTTGTGCATGGCTCAAAAAAAGTCATTAGGATTAGAGTCAAACATTAACCTTGTGACCTTCTTGTTTATATACCTACTGTAAGTCTGTTCTGCTTGTATTTCTGCAGTTAGTAAAAGCAAACTTGTGTGCACAGTCCCTGGCTGGCAGTGGGCAAACTGAAATGTTTGTCAAGATCACTGATACCACATCCCTTCAAAACCAAATCTTCAAAGGCATGTCAGTGTCTGAGATTAAATGAGAAGGAGGCTTTTAAAATGTGTGTGTCTGCCTCCTTTCAAAAATAGTAAATGGACAAAAATAGCATAATGACCCAAGGTGGTGATGCACAGTGCAATAAATGGAAGATGAATACACATTTCAATGTTGGCTCAGCTTGGTAAATGAAGGCTATAAAATTCAAAGAAAAAACCCCTTACCATCTGTCCCTGTCACAGTCCCCATGACAATGTACCTTGATAAAATGGAAAAGGGCTGGAAATCCCACATGTTCCTGATGTTTTTGAAAAATTTTGTTCTCACCATTCCTTGGGCTTTTTTGAAAATGTCTTTTTCTCCATGTGTGGGAGAGGAAAGTCACTGACTGGTCTTACAGTGGAAAATCTTTGAATGCAGCTGCAGCGGGTAATACCAAAGGATGGTGCTTTCGTGTGTTAATTTCATGCGCCAGGGCTTCCTGAAAACAGTAAATTGAAAAGTTGTGGAAAGCTTTTGGGCTTGTCTGTCCTTACCAATAAAATCTGACAGGAAAACATCAATGTCCCACAGTGCCTCTCAAAGCTGTGAGGCCAAGGGATGCTCCTGGGGAAGGGGCTGGGCACAGAGGTTGCCATGGGGCAGAGGACTGCAGTGGTGCCCAAGGCTGGGTGCTCCTCCTGCTGCTGGCCAAACAGCTTTACCTGTTCCTTGGCCTTGCAGCTGCAATGACCAAATGTCACAATCAGATCTGACTCCTCTGGGACTCACTCTGGGGTCACCAATGGCCACTGAGTCCATCTGGCAAAGATGCCAAATTGCCCCTCTGTCTGTTGCACCCGTGGCTCAGCTTGCATCTGGGAACATGGAAGGAGAAAGACAAAACCAGGACCTCAGCCAGTGTAAGGTATTTCTTTTTATTCTGAGTCAGGCAGCACTGGATCATGCCCTGGCTTGCCAGAATGGATTTGCTCACTGCCTTGGGTGTGGCCAGAAGGACATTGGTGTGCAGGAGCACTCATCTGCCAGCAGCTCCTCCCTTGGGGATGTCCCACAAGGACCTGCTGGGATCCTGGCTCCTGCCCAGCTGCTGCAGCTCCGTGTCACCATGCACACCTTGACTAAGTACCTACAGACACAGGCTGCTGTTGCTACATTTAATTGTATTGCTTGTACCAGATGCTGCATCTTATCTCAGTGAGGATGAGACCTGGACTTCTCCCCTGTGTGCCTGTTGTCCTGTGCTCAGAATAAGGGTTGCTGCTGGTGTGAAGGCAGCAGCAAGGCTGGTGCAGCCAGCCAAATCCCACCAAACCTCCCTTCTCCTTCTTCCCTGTTCCCTGAATTTGTTCATCTGACTGAGCCACCCTTGCCCTACAAGCTTCCACTGCCGTGGTTGCAGCTGCCTCCTTCACTGGCTTCCCTTCCCATGCCAAGGCAAATGCATCTCACCCTGCTCCTATCCTCCCGTCCTGTGCATGCTCACATGTCAGCTGTGCCAAATCAGAAGAGAATATTTGATTGCAGCAGCTCCTAATGAGAGCAGAGTGTTCTCTAATTCCATTATCAAACACATCATGTGTTTTGATCACACAGGGAAATTAATTCAGTCCATCAGTGCATGTTTATTGCCAGTACAGACCTCAGCAAGACTTTTAAAGAACAACCCCTAACAAAGCACTGTTTTGTAAGTTGGTATATTTTAAAATTGATACACTTTTTTTTTTTCCAGTCAGTGAAAGCCTCAGTGTTGTTAAGTCCCCAAACACTTAACAATCCTTGCAGATATCCTTGATAGCATTGCAAATTTTAAACACCTCCTTGATGGATATCAAATACAGTTATCAATGCAAAATTGTTTGAGTAGGGCTCCATCTGTGGAAAAGTAGGGTCAAGCAGAGGTAACTTTCTGGTAAAAAGTAATCTTTCTAAATAATTTTTTGGTGCTTTTCAGTGAGTGGGGGATACTGTCTCCAGGGCAGGGACTACTTTCAAAGTGCAGATAAACACAAGCTTAGCCTGGAAAGAGATGTAAGAAAGCCAGAGAGATGTACAATCAGATCAAATTTTTGCTCCAGTGAAACCATACTATGATTTTATATTATTTTCTCGTCTTGTAGGGCAAACTTCTGAGACATTCAGACCTTTTTTAATTTCTGCTCAATCTCTAGTGGATGGGAGAGTTGCAGGTGAATTACAAAAGGGAAAAAAGTCTGTAGGAGACGACAGATGGCTTTTAACCGTAGATTAATTTCTCAGGGATACAAAATAAAAGGACTAAAGAGAAAAAGGAGTCAGCTTTGAGATAACAAGGTACTGACAAAAAACAGAGTTATGATGGCAGAGCAGGCTTTGCTTGAGTACTCCATGGATGTGTGGGGAGATGAGGAGATGGATGGGACAAAGAAACAAAATTTCTGGGAACAATGAGACTTGGAAACCACTGTCTTCTGTCTGTCCCTGTCCTGTCCTGCCAGGATCCTCATCCCTATTCCCCAGAACTTTTTTTGCTCATTCAAAACTTTCTATCTTTACTCCTTATTACTCTTTAAAACTTAAATGGTTGATTCTGGTTCTGGGTCAGATGTTGACTCTCCCAGTCAGAAAAAGGGAATACTTGCTGTGTGGAGAAAATGTTTGGATTATATAGGCAGACCTCCTGTTTGTATAAAAACAAGAAGAAAGTTGGCTAAATAATGGCTGCTAATCATGTGAATAAGATAATGCATAGAGATAATCTAGGGGTGTGTGTGTAGCCCTCCATTGGACTCTATTACTCCTCTGTAATCTTAGGGTAACTTTACTGGAATGAGAAAACAGAGGAGAGTATTGTTTTCTAGCAATGTTTTAGCATTGTAAAATAAATACTCCAGCAAGTATTTACTAGCAGGAATACTATTACCATGGTTAATGAAACTCTAATCGGTAAATGGAGCCAGCTGCAAACACTGGGCTTTTTTTCCTTAAAGTGCCTAAATGTCCTAATAAGCATTTTCTTCCCTCAACAAAAAATATCTATTTTTAAGGCTGCAAACTGCAAGGGGACCTATGAGACCACAAGTGCTGTGCTACAATCAGCAATAAAAATACTATATAAAATGTTAGTGGAAAGTGTAAAACTTCACTTCCGATATAGGGGTCTAACCTTTACTAAGAGCTTTGGGGTGTTAAAAAGGAGCCTGAGTCTCAGAAATGCCAGCTATTGAGAATATTTAGGGTATGTGGTAAGTGTCTGTCACATGTTCCCAATAATGGGCTATTGAGTCACTAACCTGACCAGTGAGGGCAGCCTGTGTTGGGCAGAAGGGCTGAAAGATGCTCACTGAAAACACAGGGGGTCATCTGCACAGCAATGCCCACCCCTGGCCCCCAGCCCCATCTCTGCCACTACTGAGGGCAGCCCCCAGTCTCCAGCATCTTTCTGCCTGTTCAAGATAAACAGTCTGAAGAGGATTTTCTCCGCCTTTCTTACATGATATTTCCCAGTAGTTGTGTCTGGAGATAGCCTTGGAGAGCAAGGACTCGGGCTTTGCAGCACTGCAGGAACTGGCCTCAGGAACCACCCATTTAAAATTTAATTTAATGTTTCTCTCTCTTCCCCAGGCCCCAGAGTCCCCTGTTCTGTTTCTGGGTTTTACAGCTCTTTGGCTTTGCAAAACTTCCATGCACAGCCTGCATTTGCCTGTGTGGGTAAAACCTGGCTGTGGGTGAAGCACAATTCTTCTCTAGAACTGTCCAAAGTGAATTTGAGGGTGGGTGAAGGACTGTTTGTGTGATTGAACTTCAGACATCTAACACAAGTCTGTTAGACTCTAAGGGGAAATCAGGATCTCAAATGTAGGGTTTTTAACCTGTGCTCTAATCAGAAGTCTACAGGTGGTGGTTGGAATATCTGTGACAAGTGACCCAGGCATCTCTGAATACATCCCACTCTGGTACAGTTCTAATGGCATGCATGCAGCTGAGTGCTAAGTATCAACTCATTAATGTTTACTCATTAATGTTTTTGGGGAAGGAGATTAAACTTTGCAGCCAAGAGTGGTTTTCCTAAGATTGTTTTCCTGGTGTAGCTCCCTGCATCCTTGGTTGTGTTTATGAAAAAGCATTTTTGTTTACATGGAAAAACAAACCACAAGAGTCTTCTCATCTGTCATCCCTCTCTTTCTGCAAGTACACACATGTCCTTGGAAAGAACCCTGCTTGGGCACTGGCTGGGGTTCAATGGCAGCATCGTGTGTCTGCAACCAGCAGTCACATACCACCAAAAGTAAGCAGTTGATGCAGTTAACAAATAATCCAGAGAATTGCTATGGCTCATCCAAAACAAATCCAGGACACAGCTAAATCTTTCTACTAATCTTAGGACTGTTGATGCAAGCTCATCGCTTGCTTGCAGTTAGCTCATTGAAAATTAAAGGTAGTTCCAAAAATGGTGATAACAAGGGCACATTTCCCACTATACACAAATCTTTCAAGTGGGGCAGCAGAGTCAACACCATATTTTCTGTTTTGACTTCTATGAAGAAGTTTATATCTCAGACCTTTAACTATACATAAGAAAGACATCACATCATCACAAATAAAGATGCTTGTTTCTCTGAATCATATGGGAAGGCTTCAGGAGAAACCTCTGTGACAAGAGGCACAGATCCCCAGATACAGGCATATTCCCTGCTTCTTGATGTGCAGGGATGACTGTCACCTTGTGGGGCACAGCTGGAGCCAGCTTAGGACACATACAAGGAGGACTCTCTAGAAGGACTCAGCTTGTGCTCCAGGAGACACAAAGCCTCCATGGATGTGTATTGCATCTCACAGCTGGAGGTTTGGGCAGGTGTGGAACTCTGTGGCTGTACCAGGAGCTGGAGGATGCCATGGGCCAGTGGGGAAGGTGGGACAGCAAGGGAGTGCTGGTGCTCAGGGCAGAGCTGGACATGTTTTCTCCAAGGGACGACTCGGCAGGGAGGCCCTGGGATGATGCACTGGTTTTACACTCTGCTGCTGTGTGAAACCCTTCTCTTGTTCCAGCTGTCAACTCCTTTGATAGCCCTCAGCAGTGAGACCTTGCGACAGGGACAGAAAACGTCCAGAAAGTCTCTTTTTTATTGCTTGATCTCTTCTTTGCTTAACTAGAATCATAAAATATCCAGAGTTGGAAGTGACCCATCAGGATGATCCAGTCCAGCTCCTGGATCTGCAGAAGGCAACCCCAAAAGTCACCCATGTGCCTGAGACCATTGTCCAAACAGTTCCTGAACACTGATAAGCTTGATGCCAAGATGATGTCCATGGGGAGCCTGTTCCAGCTCCTAGGAAGCTGCTCATTATAACCAGCATGGAAGTTCTGTGCAACAGTTGCCATCCCTCAGTCACAGCCCACGCCGGCAGTTTGGTCCTTCCTGTACCCTTACCATTGAATATTCAAGTGTGCTGCAGGCTCAGAAAAAACACGTGCCATATCTTTTGTACTTTTCATGCTTTTGAAGAAAAACTGTTTTAAGACTGAATATGCCCAACTGAATAATTTATATTGAAACAGAAGAAATGGATAGAAGAAAACTAAGGAAATACACACATTTTGGCAAGAAATTGCATTGTAAGTAATTTAAAATCAGGGTTATTTTTTGGAGTTGAGTTTCAAGTTACAGAATATGGTTTAAAGTGTCTTATTCTTTAAAAAATATTTAAAATTATTCAAAAATGTCATGTGGTTCTTTAGAGTGAGTAGCATACATACATGTCTGTGAGATCACCAGGATGTTGTAAGAGGACATTTCTGAGTGGCAGACAGCCCTGTTACTTAATGAAATAACATTTTCTTTTAAAGCTAATTTACATTGCATACTTTTGGCTCCTCAAGTACATACTGGAGGCAGAACTGACTGTGTGCCTTTAGCTTTTCCAGGCTATGGAGGAATTAAGAGACAAGTGATGAAAACAAAAAGAACAGAATATGGAAATGTTGATAAAAACAACAAACCTCCCCCCCCCCACCCCCCCCAAATAGGAGATAGTGTATATCACAAAAAGCAAGGTGAGGGGAGAAACAAAGAGGGAAAGAAAGCAGAGGAGGTGATTGAGTCCTCATCATGGGCATGGGAAGCCTGATGGCCAGGCTTCCCCACCCATGTCAGGGAAGCAGCTGCCCACTGGTGAGGAGGGTAAGCAGGCAAGGAGGGAGTTACTGTGCTCCCTGGTGTATCTCTTTCTAGAGGTAGGATTTTGTTTTCCTCCTACTATCACTAGAAGTTGTTAGGAACCTTCTCAGGGTTGATTCTGCACTTTCTAAACTTTCTCTCTGTATAGTTGCTGTTGAATTTTGCTGTTTCCCACTGAGACAGCTCCTGTGCCTCTCCCTGGCAGATCTGCTTCTGCATTAGAGAGGCAATGTTTGTGCCCTGCTGAGGCCAGACACTGGGCCTGTGCCATGGAGAGGACTGGCCTAAGGGCTTCCTGTCCCTACCACCCCAGGACATCCCTTCACTGGGCCTTCCTATGTGGGCTTTCCCTGTAAAAATCCAGTCCCTTCAATGCTGGTCTATGGCTAGAGCTGCTTGAGGAAGGCACTTGGCAGCACCCCTTTGGACATGCCATCATTAGTTGAGTTTGCTGCCAATGCTGTCTGAAACTCAGCAGCTCAAAACCAATAAACCTTGTCCTCAGGGAAGAACATAATCAAATTTCTCTATTTTAATTACCTAGTCTTGTCCTTCAAGTCTCTAGTCCTGTAAGCCTGTGATGGAGTTGGAGTCCCAATCTGCTGTTCAGAGCAAGAGGGAAAAGCTGTATCCCACATGCAGTGGGGAAGAGCAGGCAATTAGGAACCATAATAGGCAGTGTTGAAAGGAGAAGCCCCTGATTATTTTTGAAAAACAGTGAGAGCTTCAAAACACCCAGAAACTTTGGGTGTTTTGGTGTTAACAGGATTCTAATTCAATATGGACCCAGAAGGCACAATAATCATTAAGGGTCAAGACTCCTCTGGGATGCAGCATTTCAGGCACTGAGCTTTAAAAATACAGATAATTTGAAGCTCACAAGGAAGACTGTAGGCAGAAGCACAGAAGAGTTTTGAATTGTTGTCATCGTGCCTCCTGTGTCCTTTGTGCTGAATCTGAAGCTTTGGTGATACATGAAAGAGCCGGTGTCTGGCGTCATGCAGGGAGCTCTCTTTCAGTCCACAGCATGCGTGTTCTGGGCCCAGAATGTGTCATGATGGGAATGCCAGGCTGGAAGGGCTCACCACATACCCTTCAGGAGGGTCAGCCCTGACCCGTGGATGTTCATCCATCAAAGCCCTGGTCAGGCACCTGGGAGGAGTTCAGCAGCAGGAGAAGAGGTCACTGTCACCTCCTTCCCCAGCCACGCCGCTGGCCAGGCCTGGTGGCATGGCCCAGGCACCAGCGTGGGAGCATTGCATCACATCCCCTCTTTTCTGTCTAGCCTTTCTCTTTCCTCACTTCTTTCTCTCTTTCTCCCCCCTGCTGTTCCTTGGTTTCATCAACTCTCAGAGGGACATCCAGCAAGCAGAGCTGCCAGCGCTTTGTGGTCTGAACTTTTGGAACTCACTGGAAACATGCTGGCTTGGGTTTGGCTCTGGCACTCCTGCATTCATAAACACGTGGAGATGATGAGCAGGAACATCTGCCGAGGCAAGGTGAACAGGCAACAGCCCCTCACTGAGCTGCTCATTTTGGGGATGGCAAAGCTTCCCAGCCAGCCTCCAGTGCTCAGTGAAGCTGTGGGATACAGTTAACTTCTAGCAGGGACATGACAACACATGGAAGCATTTATATCCATTCTTTAAAAAAAACCCAAACCAAAAATTCAACTCTCTGTTCACAAAAAAACCCCCAGATATTTCCTTTGACAGTGTTTTTATTCAGGACATGTACAGTTAAAATGCTGCTGGAAGTCAGACAGGAAAATCAAATTGAAGATAACTCTAACCTAATTATGAAGGCAAAAATGCTTCTTTTGAAAACATAAACATGTTATCCCATTTCTTTCTAACTTAGTCAAACTGATGACCATTTATATATATATTTCTCCTTCTGGCTGTGTTGTGATCCTTGATTGTTTTCTGCAAGTTCACTGTCACCTGAAGAGGTATTTTCCTCTTACTTCTCTAAATTATTGAACAGATCTATAGAGGAACATTAAATTGCCAGCTCCTTTCCTTACATTAATCCTTTGAAAGTGTTTCTGAACATATTCTCTTGAAATTATGAAAACCAAATAAAGAGAATCTAAAAATGAAAATTATCCCCTATTCTAAAATGAGATTCAAAATTCTTATTTTGCCATGAATTTAAAGTACTATACCCTTTATTTGAGGGGTTATTATTCATCTGGTTGAAAAACTTATTTCAGGAGCTGTCTTGCAGAGCTTGCATCTGCATCTCACATATACGACCATGTAACAAAACAGTCTATATTATCTCATTATAGCATCTCAAATGTGGGTTGGGCAGGCCTTACTTGTATTAAAAACCATCTTATTCATGATAGCAGAGCATTTATCAAACTAATAAGATGACCACTTGGCACTTAGTTCACCCTGGCAATTTAAATGTGGGGTTAGGTAAATCCTACCAAATGCATTTCTTTTTCTTCCCACCATTCCTTTGTGAACATCTATTTCCACAAACATGAATGCTTTGGAGATGGTCTGAACTTACAATTGTACCCATGTGTCAGTCCAGTAATTGCACAGACTTTTTTTGTACATTAATATTTCCATCATTAAGATTTGCCAAACTAATTATTGTATCTAATTTTTAGTGTCTTTCATTAAGCAGATTCATTTTAATCTCATATTGAGAACACTGCTGGTGAACCCCAAGCCCCAAACCTTAAACTTTAAAGTTATCACTTTCCAGGAGGAAGAATGAGGACTCTCAACAGTCATTACTGTGATTTGAGTTGTGTCTTCTCTGTATACCTGCTTTGTGAGACATTCAGTGACGTTTCTTGGCAGAGGAGATCTGCAGGGGTCCAGTCACCACCAGGAGACACAGTTTTTGAGGTGGTGTCTAACAGCCCAGGCAGGGATGGAGCCTTTGCCTTGCAGCTGCAGGTCACCCTCCTGTCTCTATTGCAGAGATCACACACTATCCTCTGATCTCTTGCAGCACTGTGTTGTGGACAACCTTCTGATGGGAGCACAGCAGAAACAAATGTGAAATCACTACAATGGCAAATCAGCCCATAATTTGCATAAAAACACATTTGGAAATATAAGCAGGCTTTTTCACAGTAAAGTTTTCAAAGGGACAGTTTGCTTCCTTTCGCTTTTGTATCAGTTAGGAGTTAATTCTGTAAGGAAGGGAGGGACAAAAAAACAAAACAGTTTTACTGCCTGACAAGGCAAAAGACCATTGCAGCTCTGGAGACTGATCTCTTGACTGATCTCTCATCTGAGATCCTCTCGAAACCGGAGCTAAGTTCAGTGGCTAAGCTCATAACACCCAAAAGTTACCTAAACTGCTTGTAGGTACACTCTTCCCTCTTGAATAGACCCCAGTGTTTCCTTGTTCTCCTACGGAGGTTCAGCACTAGGACACACACTTGCACAGCAGACCTAATTCCACTTTAGCACAGGGAGCACCCAGATGTCAAGGCTGTGTGTGCTGGTTCAAAGGTACTTATGGTGTTGTCAAGGGAGATCATAAGCAGATTGGTGTAGCATTTCTACATTTCTACTAAGTCCGTAAAGGAAACAAGCTTGGTAACTCAAGAAGTAGCAGTGAGTTTACAAATTTAAAGGGTGGACTGAACTCAGAAAGCTTAATAAATCAGATTCAATCTCTCCTAGTATTGAGACAAGCTGCAGGTCTCTGCTGAGGAAGCAAGTGCTTGTGTTAAGTTCATGTCTCAAGACAGCATTCAAGAGTGTGCCTTCAGTTCAGAGCCTCTGGGAATGCTGCCTGGAACGAGGCCCGCTGGGACTCAGGATGACTGTGGCCACTGGTCCTGCTATGGGAGCTGCTGCTGGTCTGGCTGTCAGCAAACCTTAACAAGGCAGAGTCATCTGGTAATGCTGACAAGATGACCCTTGAGTCAATGACATCCAGATTCATTGGCCATGGGATGCTGCAGCTGCTTTTTGACAAGTCCCCTAACACTGGTCTCAGGAACACGGGATTTTAAGAGACTTGTTGTGTTACAGTATGTGGTTACTCTGTAAAAGTTTGGATCCATGGGTTGAAATAAATTTAAAACACCTCCTTTTCATCCTGAAAAACATATATAAATATGTGTATATAGTTGAGCATCTTGAAAACTGTCCATGCTTTACCCAACAGTACTGCTAGTGAGACAATGTCCCACACTGAGGGGTGAAAGCAGGGAATGTGTAAGGCTATAGTAATACACTAAATTACTGGAAAGTGTGAAAAAAGGGGAAATGAGTTCGTTGAAAATCTAATGGTTGGATCCAGCATAACCAGATAGATACTTAATTGCTAGCATGGATCATACACTGCCCACAACTGTCAGCTGGTGTCTTCAGATATGCCTCGGATCTTTACGTGCCTGGCATTTACACCAGTTTGTATTGGCACACAGTGGGATTCAGGTTTGGATGTGAGGGGAAAAGGAAAGAAAAGCAGAAATTGGTGTGTTTCTTGATACAAGCCTTGCTGCTAACTGGGCTTTTTAAAGTAAAGTTAGTGATAATAGAAACACTCTTAAGATGGGTGAAAAGCAGCTTTATTAGCATCTTCCATGAACTGCAGTGTTTTCTACAGCATATAGATTCCGTAAGAGCAAATTGTTTTGGAGTAGGAATTACTTGTTTCCTTTTTTGCAGCTCAAAACAAGAAAGGTGTGGATGCCCTGAGTCTCTCTTGAAAGACCCACAGGTGAACTTTCCTATTAGAACGGTGTATTTCAGTGAACCAGAAATATTCACTGAAAAAACGTTTCAATCTACTTTCTTTGTCATCACAGAATCTTTGGGTTTTGAAAAAAAAACAATGTCTCAAGGGAACAAGAGAGAAGCAAATTGAGAGTAGAAATGTTTTCAATTAAATAAAAAAGAGATTATTCACCCAAAGTACAAAAAATCCTAGTGGGGGGAAAGGTGAGGAAAAATAACTATGAGTGATATATTGGGGTTATTTTTACATTTCCTTAATAAAAATTCCCTTTTTAAACTTACTACTTTTACTTTTTCTCAATGTAGGTCTTTTTCTTCCATGCCAGCCCCTTCTTAACTACAGGCCAATCTGAAAGGGTTCAGATATGCTTCATATCCATTTCACAAATGCAGGGCTTCATAGAAAACTGCATCCTTTATATCCTGGAAATTGCAGCTGGAAATCTCACAAAGATATGGAGTTCTTGTGATATGTTGTGCTGTGTTTTGTTTGGTGTATCCCTTGGTCAGGCAAGTGACAGGAGCAAACACTTCTCACTACAAGCTAGAGGGAAGATGTTCCCAGTCCTGGAAAAACCAAAATAGGCAGGAATGACTGAAAATGAGAAAAGCAAGGGAAATAAAGCTTAGCTGGATTTCTATTGTTGTGTTACTTATGTTTGAATCTCTTTAATCTGCCGAGCTCTTAAGTTAGCAATTTTAAAAATGGAATTAATTTTTTTCCTTGCAGTTTTTTATGATTGTTTCCCTGCTAATTTTGAAAGAATAAATCAAGCTGTATTTATTAATAAAATTGCCCAGCCTCCTCACTGCTGAAACAAATAGCATAATTCCCTGTCTTTGACCTGGGAAGTATTTGTGGAGCCAGTTCCCAAGACTTCAAAAAAGAAGACTAAAGATAATAAAAACATATGTCAACATCTTAGGCTTTCCTTCTACTGCCTTCATTGCTACTTCAGTGATCAAAAGGAGAAAAGTAATTGTTAATGTTTAATCTAGCTAATACTCTCATGGCATTCCAGTTTGACTTGGCTCTGCTTACTTTGCTTGCTTTGCCTGGGGTAGGCTGGTTTTTGCCATATATTTGTAGTCACAGAAAGAAGAGTTATTTATTGGTTGTGATGAATAATAATTAAGTGACACTAAAACAGGATGAGGTAGAGGACTTCATTAAGCTGGACATGTTAGAAATCAAATGATGACTTGAGGAAAGCCAAAGTCCAGCTATAGCACTTTGATTTTTATATTATTTCAAAGGCAGCTCTGCTTTCAAAAAAACACAGGCTGGGTTCAGCAAAACCATTGTTCTGGGAGGTATCTTCTAGTCTGAATTTGAATGCTTGGAGCTTATTTTGAAACACTGCTGCATTGTTTCTAATGTTGGGTTATGACTGTTCTGGGCTAGGAAAATCTCTTGTGGTTGGGAAGTTTTAAACTGAAGAGGCAGAAAGCTCTCCCCATTGAATGCTACAAGGGATGAGTCTGTGACACCAAGGTTACTTCTGACCCTTGTGAAATCCAGGAAAGAATGGCTCAGGATGCAAAGCTGACTGTCACTCGTGCATGGTATAATTGTGGGTGAGATGGCTTGTGCCTTGTCTCAGCAGGATTTTTGGGATATGTTAGCTGAGATTCATTGGAACTTAATTTAGCGCCATAAAAGCACAGTCCAAACTACCTTTCTGGACTGTCTTTGTGTTCAGGTTAGGGAGTCTGGCACCTTTGAAAGGCAATCCCACCCACCTGGAATAGGGACCTGAGCAGGCAATCCCACCCACCTGGAATAGGGACCTGTCAAAAACGAACTGCTTTCCATAGGATTTCTGTTTCCTTCGCTGGAGGCAAAGCCTGGATAAACTGGATCAGGTTGTCCAGAGAAGTTGTGGATGCCTCATCCCTGGAAGTGTTTGAGGCCAGGTTGCATGGGACTGTGAGCAAGCTGGTCCAGTGGGTAGCATCTCTACCCATGACAGAGGGTTTGGAATGAGATGATCTTTGAGGTCTCTTCCAACTCAAACCATTGGGTGATTCTATGATTCTGTGATAACTGAATTAGTCAGGTAAGGACCAATAGGTATTTCCTTAATCTACAAGCGTCTCACTTACACAGAACTGAATAATTTGCTTTTTTTCAGGAGGGGGTTGTGCAAGTCAGTGTCTAAGATTTTTGAAAATCTAGACATAAGATAAAACTTTGACATGAGGTGCCTGCTATAGCAAACTCTTGATGGCCCGGTTGATGCTATATGGACATGGTGTGACAGTCAATCCAGGGAGAACTTGTTCTCTTTCTGGTGCCAGAGCCAGCTCAAACTTGTTGAAAAATGGTAACATCTTAATTGAGGAAAGGGTTCCTTTTCTCTGTGGAAATGGAAGATAGCAGAAATCCATCAACTTCTTTGGGTCTTCAAGGCTGCAAATGTTTAGAAATAGTGGCAGCTCTGTCCTCACTCTTCGGTCTGCTTTAGTATTTATCTGTTATCTCCTCTTCTTCCCTCCTTTCCCACCAACTTTCTCTGGAAGCATGGCCAAGACCATCAACTCTGGTCCTCAGTGGTGGTGAGTGCACAGCACTGCAGCCTGCAGGGAGGGATGGCTGCTCAGCACTGCTCAGGATTAGGGCCCTGCCTTGAAACAGCCTCTCAACTGCAGCGTTTATTGTGCCACTTTAGCTGCTGGACTGCAAAAGCACTTACAATGTTTTCATCAAGATGAAATGTATAGGGAGCACAGGGAGGGAGTGGTGTGCTCTCACATTGGATTAGGATAATAACCCTGCACACTGCTGAGGTATTTAGTGTGCTTGTGGTGCTCATGATGTTAACTAGAAGCCCAGACAGCAAAGCCCCAAGATTACATTTTGCACTTTAGCTAAGTATTTCATCAGAAATGTTAATAATCTCTTGATTAAGCAGTTTAACAGCAGATTAGGTCTAGCAATGGGGCTTTTGCAGGCACAATCCCATCATAACTACAGCTACAAGACTTGTGACTGGGGGAAAAACATTTCTTATTAATCCCCTCAGCAAAACTATTGAGGAGTTCACCTGTACTAATAAAGCATTGTTACAAAGTATTTTTTTAAACTATCTTAAATGACCATGGTATTTTGAATGTGCAGTGCCCAGAAAGCTGAGGAATCTGCTCTGCAACTGGGGTCCCATGTCTATTCATTGGGAACAATACCTTTTGTATATTGACAGAGATTTTGTCTGAGGAAGCAGAAGGTGATGAGTACAGACATAGTGATCATCAGTTTCTGTAGCATCTTGCAGCTTTGTATGTTCTTAAAAAGTTGAAAAAATTTATGTCTCACCTGCCAGGCAGGAATCAGGACTGCTTTTCCACTCACTGAGGGTCTTTAAGGCAAGAAACTCTCAATTGTCACTGAGGGTCCTCAGCTTGGAAGTGCGCTGCTGTGGGGGAAAAAGAAGATGCTGCTATAGGATATGCATTGATGTGTATATCCTGAAACACCCACAAATTTCCACCCAGCACCCATAAATCTTCAGTTACAGCTCTGTGTGCCAATGTGGGACATCTGGAAAAGAGTAAGGAGAATGACATGAAGTCAAAAAAATTAGCTAAATGAAAGATTGAATCAATTAGTGTTATTGAGCCTCAAGAAGAGAAGAATTGGGTAATGGGAAGAGGAAATAGTCTGCTCTCTGTGCCTGTGCTGGATCAGACATATAGTAGATCTGAATTACAGCAAGGAAGAGACAGCACAGATGCTGCAGAACTTCTTCAAAGCCACACAAGCCATGTCTAGGGTGAAGCTGGCTGGCTGTCAGGTGTCAGTTTTTCCTGCCTTGAAGTACAAAGGTGGACAGAGTGCTTGAGAGGAAGTCTTGTGGCACTGAGCAGGTGCCTCTGTCCCATGCTGCTCTCATTGCATAGTCCAAAAAACCAGCTGGGACTCCCAGATCACTCTGATGAAATCAACCAAGAAAGAAGTAGAAAGAAAAACATATGCCTTAGAAAATTCTAGAAGTCACTGACACTTATGGTATTTAACGGGCAACAGACCTAGA
Organism: Motacilla alba alba; assembly: GCF_015832195.1. Classification (NCBI taxonomy): domain Eukaryota; kingdom Metazoa; phylum Chordata; class Aves; order Passeriformes; family Motacillidae; genus Motacilla; species Motacilla alba. Next base: position 15,383,918 of record NC_052017.1, on the reverse strand, counting down.
TGTCAAAAAAATTAGGCATACTATGGCTCTGTGATCCTTTTCCCAGAATGTGTCAATAACCCATTAAGAACCACTTCAGAATAAGGAAAGAAAAAAAAAAGGTATTTTTTAAAAGGAAACAACTTGGAAGTTATTTCTTTTACAGAACAGACGTTGAACATGTGCCTCAGGATTTTTCCTGTATCCATGCAGGGCTGAAAAAAATGACCTACTTTTTAGGAGGGCACAAGATTTTCTCCATGCTATCTGACCTCAATCCTCAATGACCTTTTGAACCTGTAGTTATGTGTTACATTTGGTGTGCTCCTTGACATTCTTTTTCTTCCATATTTAAAAAAGTGGTGGTGGGGGGGGAAGTAATGCTAGCTAATGCCCTCATTATAATGATCAAGAGACAGACAAACTTCATTAATAGATGGGCATCAAATTCATTTGCTGTCAGCATGCATGAGAGAAAAGATTTAATATTTCAAACCTTTAAGCTCTGCAAGAGAATGTATCATTAAAACATGGTTCACTGATCATGGAGTGCTTGGAGCTCTGTAGGAGGACTCTGGGTGTTTTAGACTATAGAGAATTGTCTGATATTATTAGTTTAAGCAGGCCAACACTTACTGTGACTTGAACTGTTAACGCTTCCTTTTCTCTTTGTTTGCCTGTCCTGTTCTTCCTCCAGCATCGTTAGTGACAAAACAGGAGACCAGAAGCTGTAACCTGCTCCCTGTCTTTGGGCATTAATCACTTTAGGGTAACAAATTTCGAAATTTATCTGAAAATAAAGGAGCAAGCAAGAGCTATTGACTTAATTCCTTACCTAGCTGCTTCTTCTGAGCTAACACCCAGCTTGGCTGCTGCTTGTTAAACAGCAGTGCAAAAAACCACATGAGATGATAAAAAAGAAATCTTATTATGTGGACAGGTCTTCAGCAAGTGGTCTACTGATTTAGTTGGAGTGTTGTGCCTTGATGTGGCTAAAAGCAAAATAATGAAGCCAAGCAGGGGGTCAAGAGCAACGCGAAACAGTGATTAAAGTTGTTTATATCTCTTTGTTGGCATGGATACAATCAAATAAGCTCATTAAACATTTTGAATTGCAGAAACATAGCTCAGAAAGCAGCCTGAAATAATATCTGCTATTGCCCTTGTGCAGAGTTTCCCTCTGGGCTGTGCCAGCTAGTTTTAGCCTTTTGATAGGTGATATGTTCTTTCAAAGGAATAAATGAAGTGAATGCAGATACGTTCAAAGATTTTTAAGGAATTCAGAGTGGGTATGAATCTGATGTTAAATAAAACACATGTCAGATGTTAAGATATTAGAGGAAAAAATACTGATGATTACCTTTAGAAAAAGTTAGTTGTTTTAAATGGGGCCTTTTCAAGGTAACCTGATGAAATGAGATCTTCCCCAAGCACACGAGTGTGTGCAGAACTTCTTGCACCTCACTGGCAACTTTGCCCTTAAGGGGTGCTAAATTAAAAAAAAACTCACCGCTAATGTAGTCATTGTCAAAGGTTTGCAAAGTCTTACCCAGGACTGCTGAAATATAGGTGAAGGAGAGACTGCTGTCCCTGTGCTTTTTAGCTGAGCTTTGAAAGCAGAGGGCTTTTGTGCTATATAATCTAATTGCACTGTAAATTTTGTGCTTCTCTTAATTACGCTTCCTCCTCTGTCCTTTATGTGCTCTTTGTGTAGGACTGAATCTAATTTGTGACTGGTTTTGGAGAGCTGATGAGACTTTTGCCAGCAGTCATGTAAATGAATAACTTTAAGGTTAAGCTATTGATTGCAAGGACCATAAAGCTCAAACAGTGAGTTCACTTCATTCATACTGAGGCTCTCTGAGCACTAGACTATGGATTTTGCTGTTTGTTTCCTTTAATAGTAGACGGAGGACAACAAAAATACCAGAGATGGTTGCAAACTGTGCAGTCTGGCATGATGGTGGAAGATGGCTTGTGTTTGAAGAACAGCAAGGGGATGGAAGGATGGAATCCAGGTATGCTGGATTCTGATGCATGGGGCTATATTTATATCTGAGGAAAACGAAGGTGCCTGTTGGGTTTTCCACAGTGAAGTCTGGGACCCTCTGCAAGTTGTTCAGAATTCCAGAACTGTCCACAGCACTTTGGGAAGGGGGACTCACTGCCTTTTGACAGATTTACCTGTTCTACAACTGACCCATACCTGTGCTCCATATGGCACTTGTGCAAGGCTGATGGATTCACACCTTGCCTCCCATGTCTGGGCCATTTTCTGATAACCAGTGAGGCCCAGCCAGCAGGTGCTGTGGTCAGGAAAGGGTTCACCTGCTGGGACCTGGTGCTCAGAGCAGCCTGGTTCTGAAAGAATTTCCAGGCTCATTCTAGTCTGGTGGCTGGACCTACTGCATGCCCAGGAGACCCAATGGCAGCCAGATATGGAAAACTGGAATGTGCTTTCCCAGGAGTGGGGTAAGGAGCTAGGGAAGCTATGGAGGGTCTAGAGCAGCTCCCTCTTTTCCTCTCTTCTGTGAGATATGGACCCCTTTGGCAGCAGCAGTGTGGTATGAGACTAATTCTGAGAAGCTGGATGTGGAAAAATATCAATGCAGTAACTCACCCACTTGTGACTCCAGCCTGTGGCTAGCTGGAGTTGTAAAGGTGGGTCTTTGGTAGGCACCAAATACATTCACTGAATAAGGCATGAAAAAGCTCAGTCTTGGTACAAGACTTCCAAACAAGGAAGAGTGGGAGAAGAGTGAAATACCTTGGTTTGGCTACCTCTGTAGCCAAAGATGGGTCTTCTGCAGAACTGCAGAATAGTTACTTTGTCCTGATGAAGCCAAGGAAGTTGATTGGGTTGAATTTGTGCTCCAGACGTAGACTGGGGAAGAGATTGTAGCAGTCATACTCCTAAAATCCACTGACAACCCAGCCTCATGTCTTGCAGAGGCTGCCTGCTGGCAGGAGCAGGGACAGACAGTCCAATTGAAAAAAATATGCAGTTTGGATAGAGATGTGGGCTGGGAGTGCCCTGGAAACCAAATCTAAGTCTATGAGTGTGCTGGTTAATTCTGACTCTTTTCTCAGAACTTGTTTCCCCACCATAACTAAATTTGGATTTTCCTAAGCTTGACAGTGTGGCCAATGTGGTCACAGATTTTATATGCCGTACAAGTGGACAAATTTAATGCCTCAACAATCAAGTAGGGGTCTGCTGATGGTGGCTGAGGTGACAGTGTCATGGATGGCATGTGGAAGTGTGCTGAGCACAAACAAGGTGGCTGTGTTGGACACCGCAGGAATAAAAGGGACTGGGGATGTGGAATAGGAGGACTGTGGACACTCAGGGTAAGCAGCATATGGAAACTGCTGTAGCAGGACAGCTTTGCTTTGATAGGTACTCCTTGTATAATTACCATATTAATTAGCTGACAGCACAATGCTATGGTGGAGAAATGAAATGACAACAAATGTCATTAGTATCACTGGGAGAACAACTAAGAAGGGACAGAGCAGCCAGGGAGGCTGGAGATGCTGCATGTGGCCGCAGCAGAGTGCCTGGAAAAAGCCATACCCAAGAGGGACAGCCCAGAGACACGGGGTTATCTCTGAGCAGAAGTGCCAGCAGTGGGGACTCAGAGACTGCCCTGCTCATTGAAGGCTGAGCTGGGGTGTAAGACTCTGCCACAAAGCAGAGTCCACCTGGTCTCTGCATGAGCCTACTTAGAAAATTTTTGATCCGGAAGTCAGGGCTGTATGAGGGATGAGTTGGGAAGAGTCACGGCAATGAAATACACTATCCAGATCAGAGCTCCCTAGGGAGAGAGAAGACTTCTGCCACAACAAAGGGACTGTCTACCCACCCTCTGGTGGCACCAGCCACAGTCAGGCAGCACTGCTGCAGCTGCAGACTGGCCCCATGGTCCTTCAGGGATGATGCATCTCTGTCCTCACATCACAATCTCTGCAAGCTCAGGTCAGAGGGAAGAAAATGGTCAACTTGCTTGAAGAAAGTTTTTAGCCAGCCTTGCTAAACCCAGGAGGAGAAAGGTGCCCTGCAGCCTTCCCTGCCCTGGGATTGAGGGCAGGGCTGCTCTGGCAGTGCCACTGCATTGCACAAGTCCCATCCCTGCAGTTACTACCTTTTACCTTTGTGCACCCGCATCAGGACATTTCCTACCTACTTTGTTCTCCCCTCCAGCAGGGAATAAATATGCCCTGCTTTTCTGACTAATTCTTTGTGCCCATAGTTATTATTAGAAGTCTATCTGATTCTTGCCAGAAATAAAAGTAATTACAAGCTTCAGGCTGGCACCTTTCTGTCTACCTCCTGCAAATATTTAAATCGGGATTTTGTTACCGACTGCTTTTGGTAATTAGTTGTTCAGTAGTATTTTTCCACTGCCCACACATAGCTGTAGACTGTGAAGACCAGACCAGATCTCCAAGCCTGCCTGCCTCCTTCCCCACCCCTCCCCACATATTTTTCAGCTTTCTGTGAGAACAAGTTTTATATGACCTTTTCATAAAATAGAATCACAGAATCATTTAGGTTGGAAAAGACCTTTAAGATCATCGAGTCCAACCATTAACCCAGCACTGTCAAATCCACCCATAAACCATGTCCCTAAGCACCACATCTGACAACCTCTTGCTGAAAATGCTTTTTGGCCAGGGATTAATGGATAAACAATCAGTGGAAGAGATTTTTATATATGCACTTTTAAAATAGGTTTCCAACTGTCTGCTTTACTTTCTGATCTGAAGCAGTCCATATTTCTCAGGCCAGCACTGATGGAACAAAAGGATAGATGGCATCCTGATTGCTATCTGTGGTGGCATCTCCCCCCAAAATCCAGAAGCATTTCTGAAGGCTCTCCTGTGACTCGGCTCCAGCATTCTTTGAGGAAAGGAATCCCTCTGTATTTTGTACAAAGCTTTGTCTTTGACCATGTAATCATGGACTGATTTTTGATCTTGCTTTTGGGTGACACCTTCTTCTCATGTGCCAATTCTTTGCTGTTGAAAGCTTCATGGAGGCCAATTAGGCTGTGCTTTGTTCTGCTGTGCAAGGCCCACAGTAGGTTCTAGCTCTCCCTGTCACTGGTTATGATCTTTCAGAAACCTGTGCTGCAGAATTTGCTTTCTAGGATACAGAGGACAAAGGAGATGTGGATGTTGCCCATGCTCCCTGACCAGCATGGAGACTAGACTGGGAGCCTGGGCTCCTTGTCTCGTATTGATCTAAGCAAAGCTGCACCTTGTATGATAACAAGCAAACTGCACCCTTGTTCCTGCTAGGTACTTAAAAATACCAGGCACAACAGTCATAGAAAGTGGAGCACTGAACATGACATTGCCAGAAGTGTTAGGCTCATCCCACATACCTGAATATGACATGATTGATGACAGCTCCACTTCCTAATCACTGTACTTACCTTGCTGACTCCTACATTGGAATACAGAGATTTTACAAGTGTTAGACTTTATATCTCTCATCCCCCGCCTCAGAGGAAAAAGCATTAAAAAACCCATCCTACAGATCTCTGAGAAGATGTGAATAACACAGCTTGGCAGCAAAGCACAAAATGAAAGCTCTGAGAAATCTTGCCAACTCCTGAGTTATTTCTGACTTGGTTTCCATTAGAGTGTGGAAAGGGTTTTGGCAAGGCAGCTCTCAACAGGAGCTGAATTCAGCAGGCAGAGGCTGCCAGGCAGTGACAGTGGGTCACTCAGCACCCTCGGAGCAGAGTGCAAGTGTGGGACATGGAGCCAGCCCAAGGCCAACTGTTGGGAGAGGAATGGGCTGTGGATGCAGTGCAAGAAATGGCAGGTGGGACAGAATGACAGGACAAAGTTAACTAGATTTCCAGTCTTCCCAGGTGCCTGCTAGTCTCTTCCATGTTTTTATGCAACTGGTCTTGGTCTTACTTTCCAAGAAGCCATGAGCAGCCTACATTATAGTGTATATAAAATTATCAAGGACTTATAAGAAGGAAGAGGGAAGAGATGGGTTCGGAAATCCTTAGAGTTCTAGTAGAGTTGTCATGGGTGATTTATTTATTCAAACACTTTTATATTTGCTTAAGAAAACGTGTTTTTCCTCTGGACGGCCACAAAGGGAACTATTAATGATAAAAGTCCAAGGAAGCTGTGTAACTTCCAAATGCTTTCCTAATGATCCCTAATGGGCAGTGTGCACTTTCCAAACTCTAGTTAACCTCACCAGGATAGGAAATGCAATAAAATTATGATTTTAAGTCCTGTAGTTCATTAAGATGGAAGAGCTTTTTTTTTTTTTTTTTAATATAATTTTGGAGTTTCAGGGTGCAATTGAGACTACAAAATGAAACACTTCAAAGTACAGAAGCTGGAAAAGCTGCTGGAGAAACAAACACACTATTTATATCATCTAATAATTCCACTTTTCCACACTGAATCAATTTATTCTTCCTCCTGATGTCCTTGCTCTGAAACTCACAGGTCTCCTTGTACAGTATGTAGGCTGCAATTAACAACAAAGGTATATTTGAAGCATTATTTACAACATTCAGCTTTTTGTGAAAGGAGCCTGAAAACAGCATCTGCCATCTGGACATATTGATCTTAATTTATTTTGTTTCACATTAAGGCTCTGTTGTCTTTGATAAATTTTGCAGCTCTCACATGCATGTGTCTGTTCTGCTGAGCCTGGGAAGCTGTCAGATCTTTGCTTGAACAGTGTAGGTAATTTTTCACTTCAGTTTGGAACCTCATCTTATCCTGTCCGTGGTGCCTAAGCCTGCTCAGGGACACTGGGTTCTGCCATGACTCAGGATCCTGTTGGAATCCTGTGGTGCTTGTCTTCCTTGCTAAAAGCACATTGACTGTTTGGACAACTGAAAGAGCGAGCTTGAAAAAGCTACTTAAAGCACGCAGGAAAACTCTGTCCCACATTTGTAAAATGCTATGCTGGCACCTGTGTGTCCAGCAAAGAGCAACAGGCCTGTCCTGCTGCTCCAGCCTGTGAGCACTAGTCCCTGGGGAGTGAGGAGATAAAACACTGGCAGCGCTGGGACATGATCTGCTGTGAAGCGATTTCTTCTCTGCAGGAGAACAAGTGACCTATGTGAACAGGGACTGACCAGTCTTGACTTCCAGCTATCAACTGACTGCATTGAACTGCTTGCAAAGCATACAGCAGCCAAGAATTACTCATGGAAATAATTCCACAATCATCTTTGAATAAGCAATAACTACAGGAAAACTGTTAGCAGTTCAAACAACTCAGAAAAAGGGCCTTATGACATGGTATCAACTCAGCTTCTTCTCAAGGCTTCATTTTGTGCTTTAGTTACTGCAGCCTCCAGCTTTGCGGCCTTGACAGCTCCAAACATACACAAAAAATGGGACAGCCTTGTGCTGCTGTTTTCTGAAGTGCTCTTTCTCTCCCATCTAACTGCTCCTGTCCTCTTGAGGAAACCATGTGTTAGTGTGTGCACCACTAATGCGCCTGAGTTTGAAGCCACCAATGTGCACAGGGGGGCCAAACTAAATGCAGGAGCATTTCCTGAGGATGGCAGCTGAGCTCATGGTCTCATGCTGTGCTCTGCATTGCTGCAGTATTTTGCAGAAGCATTGTATGGCCAAGAAAACTTAGCTGTCTTCAGAAATAGTAGCCACATCTCTGCATGGTGGTGCAGATGCCAGCTGAGATAGAGCAAAGCAAACTTCATGTCTGCACCTGTAAGGTTGTCTATTGTTTTGCCCTATGCTTTCAGCCCTCATTTCATACCCTGAAATCCCACACCATCATTACCATGTTTTCTCCTTGTATGCTTTTTATGCATGGTCCTCCTCTATGCTCCTGCTCGCCCTGGTGATCTCTCAGAGATTTCCTGGCAAAACCACAAAGTATCTCCCTGTCACCTGCTTCAAACCCTTCCTCCTCACTGACATTGAAGGGAAAGCCCCATACTGGCAGGTTGACAAGGACATCTTCCTCTTAGAGCTAAGCAAGTTCTGCCTGTTCCAGCTGTTGCATTTCAGCACGTTCCCCTAAACATCCCACTGCAGAGCTGCCCCTGCGTTGGGAGAGGGCTGCGTTACCCCAATAGTTCCTTGGGAAACTCTCTAGGGAAATACCCCAGTGGTCTTCTGTGATGATGTGTTCATCTCGGTGTGCACCTCTGGATGTGTTTAGACTAGGTTAAAAATTGTTTTAAATTGTATGGGGGAAAACCCTATTTGGGCCAGCTTTTGGGGAAAGCTAACCCTGAAGTTACCTCACACCAGCAATAAAACAGTTAGAGGCTGAGTGAAAACTGAAGTATCCTTGTTAAGAGCATCTAAATCCATTTGCCAGGCCTGTAGAGCATCAGACGGTGTAGTACCCTGAGATTTAGCTTCGAATGCCCCCTTTCCCCTCTTAAATGTCATATAATCTATACAAGACAAGAGGTACTGTTAAGAGGGTGTTTGACCTGAAGCATTAAAACACAGATCTTAGCTGAGGAATTTCTGTATGAAGCCTATAACCTCTGGCTGAACTGGAATGTGCCTTTCAGAAAGGAATCCAGGCTTTTGCTTTAAGACCCCCCAGCCCACACAGTCCACATCCACTGTAGGTACGTCGTTGAAATACTCAGCTGTACACTTTCTGTGTTTGTGTGTTTAAAAACAAAAGTCACTAAATATATTTTTGGCCAGATTCCTGTGGGAGACTTCAGTTTACAAAGTGCCAGTTACATTCTTAAAACCTGCAAGTGCTGGTGCTTGCAGGGCAGTGATCCATTGCTTCCCGAGCTTGTCTATGTTTACAGTTTTTACTTGTAGAGAAGGTCCATACAGATGTGCCCTCATATCATAGGCAACAGGCTGTTCAGACTTATGTCCAGACTCTGGTAGGTCTGTGTACCATGTGTTTTCCTGCCTGTCTTGTCTCTGGAGTTGATTGTAACATGCATGATCATACAACATAGAGACCCTTCTTCTTCCTTCCTTTTTGATGTCCCCATTGTGAGTGTGGGAGACCAGCCTGGAGCTCCTCTCCTACCTCACCTAGAGTAGAGGTTTGAGTTATGATCTCTTAGATATGCCCTAACCACAGGATTTTCAGATGCTCCAGTAACTCTTTCTGGTTAAGCATTCATAGGCCAGAAAGTACTAGGAATTCCCCTAATATTCAGCTACTTCATACAAAGTACAGCTGGTTAACTGGGAGAGAAGGAGTTGCATGATGCAGAGCACTCCATCACCGCAGTGAACCTAATCCTACTTTCAACCTGAACTTGAACCAAATTCTGGCTACCGCCTTTCATCGTATTTCTGATGTCCAGATTAAAGAACAATTAACTGCTTTCTTTTAACCTCATGTAAGTACCGGGTCTGCCCTTCTCTGGTTGCTTTAATCTGACAAGCACAAGTCTGAGCTCCATGTTCTTCAGGCCTGATGGCTGTTCTGTGGTGCCTTGGCCCTGGTGTAGAAGGTCTTGCAGTGAACTGATCTGAAGACACCAACAGGATTGTGCCTCAGCCAGACTGGTTCTCTGCTCACTCATAACAGAGTGCACAAAGGGCAGAGGTGAGGGCAGGACCCAGAGGAGCAGGGAGGAGAGGGGAGTAAAGGTCTGGTCTGTCCCTTCCAGTGGCAATCAAGATCTCTCTAGGATGGCAGACTTGTGTTCCTCACAGGACTTTATTTCTTTTCTGTTCTCCCATCTGTATTATATCAATACCACGGACCTCTGGAAGATGTTTCTGAAAATGCTGTATCTGTGGGTATGGTGGTTTAGGGATGGGTAGAAAGAGAGTTCTGCTATGAAATTCAAAATTCTCGAAACTTTAGATTTTCTAGAGTTGTTCCCATCTTCCCCAAACCTTTCCAGTGGGAACACCAATAATCTCTGTGGGACAGGGAAGAATCCCCTGCCTGCATATAAGGTGACCCATGTCACATGATTCACATCCAAGAAGGAGAGGAATATCTCCTTCAGGAGTTTGTACAGGCTAAGGCAGAGAGGAGTATTTTTTGCTTTTGCAGAGTTATGCTGCTCCACTGCTCTGAAGGGCTGTAGGTAATCTTTTAGTGAGCCTGTGGCATAAGTCCTTCCATGCAGCCCAAATCCATGCTTCAAATCTGTAGAGACAAGAGGAAGTAGTTAAAAGTTTCAGGGGATAGATCTCATATCTTGCTCCCAACAAAAGGCATGCTCACACTGTTGCCCCTGGTTGAGAGCCCTTCAGTTCTGGCTTGTCTGACAGCCTGGTGAGCTGATGCAATGTGCCATCTGCTAGGAAACCAGCTCAGCAGAGGGATGGAATATTTTTCTGCTGGTATAGTAAACTGAAATGGTCCTGCTGTGACCTAATCAGTGCTGCAGAGGGTAAAGGGGGAACAGGAGAAGGTGAGGGAGGAGGAGTGGTTGTGAGAGAGGGCTCAGATGAACTGACTCTGGGGTTAGGCAGACATGGAGATTGTGTATCCGACAAAGTCTGTGGAGTGGCCTTGACTGTTGGTTTTTGTGAAGGGATGGCATATTCTAGAATAATTTACTGGCTGCAAGAGACAAACATAGCCCCTCTCCAAGCTTTATTTTTTCAATTTATCACTGAAGCTCTGCTGGAAATGACAGACACACAAATGTACTTGGGTCACAAAAAGGAAATTCTTGAATAATGTAACCAACTGGGACTCATGAAGGTGCTTTGTAAACTTATGTCATGTAAGAAGTTGAGAAGGTGCAGCTCAATAACTTCAGTAGGAATTAGTTTTCTTTTGGAATATTCCGGGAAAGGATAATTCTGGTTTATGACTAGTTGGTTATACTTCCTTTGGAATAATCACTTTAGGTGTCTGCACAACATTCAAATTCCTACATTAAGCAATTAATTCTTCGGTATTTTTTAATTCCACCCCAGTGAGGTGGACTTTTCTGTTAGACACCTCTCACTCACAAGTCAATTTCTTTTCTTGATAAAACCAGCAAACCAGCTACATCCAATGCCAACAATATCTGAACTTTATTAGATCACCCAAAGCAGTGAATAATAAAGTCAGAGGGATGGGTTTAGCTGGGGCCACATGCTGAGTTTCACTCCAGAGTAAGTCTCTGCAAGTCTCTGGAACTATAAATCCCTGGACCTAGCATGGAAGTGCTAATGGGCCCTCAGATTCAGTGCCACTGCCAGGCAATAATATCCGTAATAGCAGCTAACAAAGATACAACCGACTGAGCTCTTCAGGGTTCAGCAACTGCTCCCAGGCTTGGAGCAGAGCTCATTTATTTTCTTCTCTTCATTCCACTAGAACAGCTCCAAGCCCTGACAGCACATGGGGATAATTGAAGCAAAAGTGCTCAACCCTGACTGCCCAATCTTCTCATAAAACAATCCCAGGATTGTTCTGGGGACCGTTGGCACAACAAACCTTGCGCTGCAAATTTTGCTCTGTAATTAGCAAGCAGTTGCTGTCATGCCTGTCAGATGGGTTTATGTGACGATGTGAATAGAACAACAGTTGACTGTCTTCCCTTGCAACCAAGGAGAAGAAACTGCTTTGAGTAAAGCTGACATTATGTAAAAGGAACTAAATGAATTTGGCTTATGGTTCACACTTACCCCTCACAGATGGAAGGCAGGACCTCTGAGGCCTGTTTTGAGTCCTTGCCCCTTTGTACCTGACTAGTCACTGGCTAAGTGCCTAATGAGGCTCAGAGGAAACAAATCCAGTACTGAAGGCTTGTTATTGTCTTTCCTTTCTTTATAGAGCAGGGAATTACCATGTGGTTCGCATCCAAGTTCAAAATCTGATCTTATCACCCAAAGCTGATGACAGACACAACAGTGCTTTCACAAAAACAGAAAGACTAGTGATACCATGAGCTGGACAACAAAGATAGGTAGAAAACTGAAGAAGCCTTGAAAATTTTAGATACTCCATTTATACATATGCCTTCTCAATCTCTCTATACATAAGGCAGTTGTGTTAAGTTTTTCTCAACCACCCACTGATAACAGTGGTGGAAGCAGTAATGTAGAGAGGAGTCCAGGTATCTGCCTACATCTTACCACTAATCATTCCTAATCTCATCTAGGACAAGTCTCATGAGGAATATAGAAACTGATTCTCTGCAGGCAGTTACAGCTGGAGCTGTTGCTGGAATTTATAAAAAGGAAGGCTGAGAGAATAAGAAATCTTAGATATTAAAACATATTGATTCTGGTCTCATTGCAGTAGAAGAGCATTTAAGACCAGGAATGAGCAAAGTGGGCCCTTTTTTTTTGCATTCAAAGTGGGAATTTTTCTTTTGCTCTGGAATGTTCAGGGTGTTTCTCAGGAACTGGTGTCCCAGTACAGTATGATATGTGGGAGTATGGTCTGTGTTGGACTGCAGACAGAAAGATGTTTTACTGTGCTCATGATGCATAGAATTGCCTGAGGACCAAAAAACTTCCATCAGCCCATAGCCAAGCAGCTCCTCTGAGCACCCCAGGCTCACCAGGGGTATGTAGAGCATTGCTGCCCAGGGACCTCAGTGAAACATGATGTGCTGGAAATGAAGTGATTCAATGATTGTGATTCATTTGGAATGTGTGAAAGGAATAAGCTGAGGAGGCGGGGTGAAGCATGAAGATGCAAGAGCTGCCTTTCCTTTGCTGCCATCTAATTCTACCCCTTTGAATAGCCCTGGCTGGGCAGGATGCTTAAATGAGTCATCAAACTGCTTCACTGGTCTCTTCAGCTCTTGCTGCCCATTTGGCTCTCCCCCCAACACTCCTCATGGTAAATGCTTCCCTTTCTCAGGATCTTCCTGGGTTGCTTGCTGCTCTGTTTCGTTACAGCTTTATCCTTCTCTGTTGGGAAACCTTGTCTAATATATCATTAAAAAGTCACTCAATTTGCCACCAGACAGTGAATTTCTCAATGAGGATGAATTCTACCAGGGCTAATCTTATTAATCTTGTTAATCTTTTTTGTCCTTTTGCATTCACTGGAAAGCTGGTGTGAAGGGAGATGCTACCTGTGTGTCTAATGGACTGATAGGTGTGCAAAGATAATAAAAAAAGTAAAGACCTCACATACCTATGGACTTGAAATCTTGTCCTCTTTTATACACCTTCCTTCCTATGTGTCTCTGTGAGCTTATGCTCTAAAACTGACTAAAACAGAACACATGTCCAAACACACCAAATCTGGAAGAAAAGTCTTTGAAATTCCTGTTTACAAAAACCCAGTAAAATCCAGGCACAAATACATGGGCAAAATCCCAGTGCTTACAGAGCACAATTCAGTTGTCTCCTTTCCAGCTGTATCTGTCTCTTTCAAAATGATACAACCTTTTTCTAACTGTTAAATTAGCTCATCATAAGTTGCAGTTTTCAAAACTGGCTGTAGATTTTGTAGCTGAAACGGTGCCAAATGCTGAAGGGTTTGGCTTTTTTAAATGGTAAGTAAAACTGTAACTATCCTGTTTGTAAAGGAGAGAGAAGAGAGGATTTTACTTAAGAAATATTTTCAGGTAGTGCAAAAACCAGCTGGCAGACATGGGCAATTCTGTTCTGTGACTTCATAGAAGCTTTTACCAGAAACTTTTATAGTAGGAAAACCCAAGAGGACCTGGGGAAGGAGTGGTAGCTACAAATGCTGTTTGTCTTTCCTGATAATGATAGCCAATGCACATCAGCTCTCCTGAGGTACCAATACAGAAAAGACACATTAGTTTCGCCATGGAGCAAATTCAGCTGAAAGGCTTATGGCTGACCCATCCAATTTATCTCATGATAAAATGAAAGTGCTTTTATTTTCCCTGTATACTTTGTTAACAAGCTTTAGCTATCCTGAGACAAAAGCAGCTTTAGCACTAAAATCAAGCCCGAAGGTCTCACTAAAATCACTAGAGAATAGAACGTGACACTCTCTTTACCTTATTTTCCAAATGCATTATTTATATGAATGTTGTAGCAATTATGTGATTATACAGAAGTTAATGCACAACAATAAACCAAAGGACCATCAAAGAAATGCTAATGGCAGGGAATGTTTTTTGTTTAAATTGTGGATTCACATTTCTTTTTCTTTTTTCCTTGAGGGCTGCAAGAACAGAAAATTTGCAAACCTAATAGAAGAGTCTTCAAATGTCAAATCTTTGAGTACAGAAAAGAAAATGAAATCCACGTTCCTGTCTCTGTTTCCCTTTCACCTCCTTTGAAATATGAACAACTTCAGAAAATAGACTCATTTGTTTCACCTTTTTCTTTTGGCCTGAATGGTTATGTGAAGCATAACAAGAGTGACTAGGGTAAGGGCCAAGGGCCCAAGGACCAGGTGAGTTTCTTCTTAATCCTGCCACAGAGGGTGAAGGGCTTGAGGAGGGCTTAGCAAACCATGGAGGTCAGCACCTGGTTGCACAGATTGGGAACAATGATTTGGCTTTCACAGCCATGGGACTGAGAACTGAGGACTGCTAGGAAGAGTTGAGATCCACCTGACCAAGCAGGGAAAAACACCTTTGCCAATAGGCTGACCCACCTGAGGAGACATTCAAACAGTGAATGACAGAAAAGGGAGATGACAACTCACAAAGAAGTGGCAGGCCAGGATGGCAAGGAAAATGGAAAAGGGTGGACTGAGGGGAAAGGCCTTGAAAGAAACAAACAAGACAGAGATGAGTCCACTACTGACATATGCACACAGGTAAGGACGAGGAGTCTGGGACAGGTGGTTAACTTGCAAGGCTCATCTCCTCCCACCTCCAGAACAGCCGAGCTTGTGTACCTTAACAGCTTGGAGAAATGTATTTATGGGAACCTGAATCAGGACAATCCTAAACATGGACACAGGCAGGGCAATGAGTGGATTGAAAGGAGCTCTGTGGAGAAGGATTTGGGGGTGTTGGTGGGTAAAACACTAAGTCCCATCAATGTGTCCTTGCAGCCCAGAAAGCCAACAATATCCAGCTGTATCAAAAGAATTGTTATTCAATTCACAAGGCCACGAGAGGTGAGTCTCCCTCTCTACTCTGCTCTGGTGAAACCCCACCTGGAATACTGCTACCCTGTTACTGTAGGGGTAGTTAGAGGAAGAACAGAATTTGATGTAGTACAGATTTACTAAATGCTTTTTCGCTGTGCTCTGCAGCACAGTTGTACAAAATCTTTCTGTTAATGCTCAACAGAATGTAATTTTCAGAAGTTTTAATTCAGTCCAAGCTAGGACTTCCAACAGTGCAAGCTGTCGTTAGCATAGTTACATTCTTAATAATCAGGACTGCTTATTTGATCTGCTGAAAATTACTAAAAACTATGCAATATTCTCACAATAAAGGGTTTTTTCAGGATTGAATATATGTTTTTTCAAGAGAAAGTATGGATTATTAATTCAAAATTTTAAAAACATTAAAATTTCATTTCAAAGGGCTTGACAGTCTGAAAAAAACTGTGAAGTATTAAATTATTATTGTGCAAGACTGTCTTCTCAAAAGAAGCAATACTCATGGAGTGCTGAAGGAAGCAATGGCATAATGGTAAATCACCACCCAAATGGAAACAGTCCAATCATGTATCTCTAATTCTGAAAAGCAGACCTTCACTTTTACTTGCTTAAGTTAGCCAGTAACAGTACAGCCTATTCAGTTGCCAAATGAGATTTGTAAATATATTTTGAAATTTTAGACAATGTTTATTAAAAACAAAAATTTCAGGTTGGGCGGACATAACCTGATACTTCTCTTTTAATCATTCTACTGGTGTATTATTTATGGTTATGCTATACAATCTGCTGAGTTCTGAAACCAGTCAAATTGAATTTGGTTTGCCTTGGTGAAAATCAGTAAGAATGTTTTCCTTTTCTTCCCTCCTAGCTTCCCCTCAAATACATTTGCTGTTCTTTTCCCACAGTAGAACATCAAGAATTTACAATTCTCTGCCTGGTAGCCTCATTAGGAACACTAGGAAGAAGTTCTTTGCTTCAAGAGAGTTGAAGTAAAATGATAGGCAGGGAAAGGGCTGTGTCATGGAGGATTCATTTATTCCCAGGCTTTGCAGGAGTTGTATGATGCATGTGTTAATGGGAATCTGGTCTCAGTTCTGCCTTAGCAAGTGCAGCCTCAACCTGCCCAGCGTCCTGAAGAATCACAGAAGGCAGCACCAGTAGAAAGCCTTCCCTGAGTTCTTTCCAGTCTGCCTGCAAAGGTAGTGTTTTGAAAGTGGTGGTGAAGGTGTGAAATCTGAACCCATGGATTTTTTGATTAGTGGCCACAAAAGTTAAGATGGAGAAAATTACTCATACTGATAGAAATATTCTGCATTTAAAAGAACATGAATAGGATGGTTTGTGGCCAAGGCTTTGCTGCATGCTCCCCTCAGAATGAGAAAGTAAGTAAAGAAAGCTGTGAAGTCCTTTGCTAGCATAAGTCCTGTGTGTGGGTCCTTTAGCTGAAGGACTAGGCTGTGCAGCACCCAGGAAACACAGGTTTGTATCCCAAACCTTCTCGCTCTTGTCGGTGCCGGCTGGATAAGGTGTCACGCTGCAGGGCTGAGCACAGGCATGGTGGGAGATAAAGTAAGAGCTTTTTGGAAGTCAGTGGGAGTCTGACTGCCTTGAAATCAATGACAAGGGTCTTGGTCTGGGAATGCACTGCTGCTTAGCAGGAGGCAGGGACGACAGTGATGGCTTTGAGAACACAGATGTATTTCCAGCCACTTCCCATGCAGTGCAGTTCTCTCTGCCAGGCCAGGGGACCCCAGGATACCCCCACCTTTGCACGGCCTTGATCTGTTCTTTCCTCCCAGTAGACACAAACTATGGGCTGTAAAGCAGGCTTTGTGGTTTCTTTGGACTATTCAAATTGAGACAGTCCAGGTTCGTAGGGGAAATCCAATTTAGAACAGGGTTTTTCAGTGGTGACTCAGAGCTGAGTTATTTCTAAACAGTGAAAAATATTATGCCCTGCAACTCACAGAAGATAAGTAACTAAAATGTTATGCATACTGGAATGTGTTGTGTCTGGCACTGAAGAGATCACAAAATTTGCATCTGAAACGGTATCAGTGAATGTTAGAGGCTGAAATTCTGCTCCTATTTTGAACTGTACAACTCCAGAGAGGTTTCTCTGGCTGTAAGACATAATGTTTTGGTTAAGAGTTTATTTCATTTCTGGTTTATATCCTACAACTGTTAACTCTTTGGGTTCCATTTTACTCTTTTCTGAAGTTAATTAGGATTTTCACATTGAGTTCAGGGGAAGCAGGACTTGACTTTTATTGCATGTCAATTGCAAATGGAAGCCAAACTCATATTCTAGATATTATTATTATTCTATTTGCTGTTGGAGTCTTTGCCTGAGTTATATGAATACTAATAACCTGGCAGGAATATACCCTAATAGATTATTTTTTTACTATGACAGGAGTTCAGTGAATATTATTACAATTCAAGCACTAACTTTTTTGACTCACTCTTCAAACTGGTGTCAAATTCTCAGTGAGTGTCAGTGAGAGGCCTGGAGACCTTAGAGAGTGGGGTAAAATAGTGTCAGTTCTGCAAACCAACGCTAGACTTCCTGCAACTTGGAAATGTGCCAGAGAGGAGGCAAAGCTGCTGCCTGGTGAGCAGGGGGTGCATGATCACCTGTGCATATAGATAATGCTCAGCCTGGTAGAAAGAGCTCTTGTAAAGCTATGCATCCACACACTGGCTTTGCTCTTCTCCCCACCGGTAAAGACAGTAGCTTAAACATCCCCTTTGCTGGAGCACGAGTCTTATGGACAATCTGAAATCAGAAGCTGCTGCTCAAACACAGGCAAGGAAGGTTAAAGGGATCCAAGGAAACTCTAAAATCCATGAAATTAAATTAATTTTGTTATTTTGGTTGCACAGGAAATATGCAGATGTAGGCAAAATAACAAACAAGTCTACCCTAATTTCTTTTTCTTGGATCTCTCACTGAGTTTCAACACTTCTACTGAGTATAAAGGAATCCATGTTTTCACTTCCTCTCCAGATTGAAGATCCTCCTTCAGATGAATCTGGCTTATTTCTTCCTCATTAAATTACAATATCTATAATGCAGGATACCTCAGAATGTGATACAATGATGCTGAAAGGCCAGTGTTTTACCATAAAAATACGCATGATATAAAAAAGAGAGAAATTATTCCTTTATCCTCTTCCTTTATCCTATTACCTCCCACTTCCTCCCTGCATCCTCTGTGCTGGTTCCCCAGTTGTGTCAGCACTTGTCAGCTGTGCCAGACACCTTGGCTCAAACTCCAAACCAACTTGAAGGGACTTGAACCCATTTCAGACGCTTCTTGTGAAAATGCTCAGAAACATTTCCTGGGTAGGCCTTTCTTAGAGACACCTGGTTTAGACTAAATAGGCAAGACAGTATTTGACTCTAGAGAATGGCATGAATGGATGTCAAGGGAGGGCAACATGGCATCCAAAGCCTCCTTCAGGGCAAGGTTATCTCCTTTGCTGTACATGAAGGACACAATCTGAGAAGCAGAAACTGGGATGCTCAGGGATGCATGCCCAGACAAATTATATTTATGCATGCAGAGCACTTTGCTCTTCAATATTTGTGATGTGCAGATTGAGAGCTTTGAAACTCCAAACTTTGGACTTTGGCACCTAAAGTAGTACTTAGGCAACAGCTAGGTATTTAGCTCACTTTGTGGATGGAGTCCATCAGGAACTAAACTTGGATTAGCAGAGTTTGGAGTTGAGGTTACAGAAGCACTGTATTCTATATTTGAACTGAAATACTTTCTAACTTTGCCACCAAACATAAACCCCCAAATCTATGTTGGGCTTGAAACACTTCATATGTAATGTGAAGCCACAGGAGATTTATTTTTTCTTTTGGAATGTTTGAGGTAAATCATCTGAGTCTTTTGGATTTAAAATGCAGAGAAAAACAGGCACATATTGGACTTCTAAAAATACATCATAAGAGAGGAAAGTCAGTAGGTTCAGGACAAACTCAGTGACCCTGTTCAAAAGACAAGGAGATTCTGACAGCAGTACTACACTGGATAATAGGAAGATGGAGTATTTTAGATACCCTAAAACAAACTCTCCTCTTTTAAGGCCTGCTTTGCAGACAATAATTATTCCTGACCAGGAGTAGCTTCCCTTTACAGGGAACATATTTGTTTTCAGTTTATGGGCACTTTGCCATTTTTCTTTTGGCAGGTCTCCCACTCTTGCCCCACCACATTGCTTCATACCTGTCAGCTTCTCTTTGTACCTGGTCATCTTGGTCATTGTGACCAGATGTCACCTCTGTTTAAATGGTGGCAGGCTCCTTGGCAAACACAGAAAAAACCAGTGAATTCACAGCCGATGCAATAGCCCTACATGGACATTTTTTGAGAGCCTGGAGTTGGTTGCCCTCTCCCAAAACTGGCATGTTCAGTCCTGTCTGCAGGAAAGTCACCAAAATCATACTGCACACCTTATGGCAGTCAGTGGAAAGGGCACTGCTGACTGTGAATTGAGGAAGATCATGGTGGGGAAGTATTTGGAATCTGGGGGCAGGCATGCAAACCCCAGGCAGCCTACAAACAGGAGCACCAATAATGCAGAGAGTAGTGCCATCCAAATGCAGAGAGTAGTGTGCACTGAAATGCTTGCATATTTTGGAAAGAGCAGAGAGCTTTTTTTCTTCTGCTTGGCCAATCTTTATAATGTTAATTTCCCTGTGATATCAAATCCCATAATTATCAGTCACCCGGATCATCTTGATAATTTTCTTTCCGGAATTATTTCCCAATTTTTGCTCTCTCACCTCGTTATGATTCCCTTCAAGAAATGGGCACCAGAGAAACCAGAAAGTTCAGTGTGTTTCATGTCAGGCATGTTTATTGTAGCAGAACAATTACCACAGAATCACATTAGTATTATAATGTGCTTTCATGCTGATTCAAATACCAGACGAAAACGTAACGCAATGATAGCGCTCCTATTCGACACAGATCACGGAGGGCAAGACTGCTCACCAGAGGCTGCCCTTTTACCCTCAGCTCACACCACCCAGCCCAGTGGCAATACAGCTCCTCCTCCCACCTTATCATCGCCTTTTGGAGTTCAAATCATCTTTGTGTGCCAAAGATCTGCACTGGGCTCACACCACCCAGAGCAAGAGGACAGCTTGCTGAGGAAGGGCAAGTGTGGTGAGGGCAATTAATTGCTGGCTGAACGCTGCCACCTAACAACAAAGTGCTCTGCTCCCTTGTCAAGGATTGTACAAATTGGGAAGTGTTTTTGAAGTGTTCTCCTGTCCTGAAGCAAACATCGGAAGAGAAGGAGAACTACCAAGCCAAAAGAAAGGAGGGAATCGGCATTTTATCACTGGCTGGGATAACTTTCTCTTACTCCTAAACCTATTTTCAAGCAGCTGTTATAAACTATGAGCTATTATACTATACAGCTTCTGGAGGAAGACTGGCACATGCAGAGGGCTCGGGATCTCATCCCTGTTAAAGACTCCTCTTGGGATGGGAAGCCACACTAAGAAAAAACATTCTGGATCAAGGTCTGCTGCCTTTCCTCCTCTGGCTCCTGTTTGCCATGGAATCAAAACCTCCAGGAAGCTGCTGCCAAAATCTACCCGCTGCATGACCACAAACATGCAGGCATCACTGTGCTCTTATTAATCATTACCCTTATTACAGTTGTGGCATTTGCACTGAGCAAATCAGAGCATGGCATGAAGGCTGAGTCCCAAACACTTTCCTTGGTGACAAAGACCATTTTAAAGTAGCTCTGGCTGTCTTTTCCCACTGGCCATTCACTGAAACAGAACCAGTGTGAATTGAAATACCATGATATTTGACTATTAAAATACACAGTTTTAATCTTCTCTTGAATTTTGGAATATCAGGGCCCATTTTCAATCTCATATCTAGGCTCCCAAGGTTGAAAGGGCAGCCCTTTGATTTGCATGATTGGATTCACATGATCCTTAATTAAAAGACCCAAGAAGCTTTAGCAACCAAGAATTGAACAATTCAATCTCTTTCCTGTAATCTGGGTGGCAAAAGACTGTCTCCAAGGGGCAAAATCCCAGTACTGGGCAGTTTTATAAAGTGATTTAATCCAGGTGTGTCATGGAAGATCCATTTTCACTTGATCTGGGCACTGCACAAGCCTTCAAATTACCTCTTGAAATCCCTTCCAATTCTTTTTTTTTTCCAAAGAGCATCTGCAAAGCAATGCAGGGCTCTCCAGTCAGAAAAATAGAAAGCCTGGTTATGATTGCTGTGCAGCTCAGGTAGTGAGATCCTTAGGAAGGATAAACAGCTGATTTCAGATTAAGTTGGAGGTCTGTGGTCCATTAAAGGCCAACACATCTACGCAAGGTACTTGTGGTGTTCTTCTGGGAGGCTGTGCGGATGAGGAAATATCCACCTACATCATTTAGGCCTGTACAGCATAAACTGAGCATGCAACAGTGCATGAAAGTGGAGCTCTCAGATGCATGTATTGTATACAGATGAAGTAAACCTTCAGCTGAGAAGATGCATAACAGAGGATGATAACAAACCCCAAAGGTACATGCCTACAAAAAGAGCTGACTGCACATATATACATATAAACAGAGGCAGTTCTGGGTTTTGGTCAGTTAAGAACCTCATCTTCTTTTTTAAGTGCTTGATCATGTTTAGCTCCCCGTCTACCCAGGAGCTGCGTAGGTAGGCAGGGAGCTGTAACTGTGTGACAAATCCAGTGCTGGGCTTTACGGCTGGGAAAGGTTTAATCCCTATTAAGTCTTGATTCCTTAATCCGTAAAAAAGGAGGATTAAAAACAGTCTGGAGCAGCTGTGGTTCTGGGCTGTCCTCAGGAGTGCATCTGCATGGTGTCTTCCCAAGATGCTGAAGGTGGTTGGGAGGCAGGACAGCCAGAGGCAGGATCTGGCAGGCTCTGGACTTAGCCAAAGTTTGTGAATATTTTCACTTCTTACTTTGTTGGGCTCAACAAAGTACTACTCAATTTAGCCGCTTAATGGCCACACACAAATGTTTGCACAAAAGGCTGGGTTGCCTGCTTGTGCAAACCTTTTGGACTTCAGTCAGTAAATCATGGCTTAGGAGCAGAAATAGTGACCAGCAAGTAAGCAGCGACACAGAGCTCTCCTCAGCTGTGCCAGAAGATGAGCTGAAACACACATGTTCTCCTGTGGCCATGGTGGATATGGGCAGATCATCTCCCACCTCCTGGCCTGTGACACAGCTCCTCCTAGGCATGTCCAGGCATGGCCACGCTTTCCTATAAGGGTGGATAACTGTTGCAACCATAATTATGGATAGCAAATGCATTAGGGAAGATAAAGTCTCCTGGTGAGTGACTCATGAACAGGGAAAAGGACACAGCTTGTCAAAGGCATCCACAACCAGTGGCTAACTCTGTTTTTTCCTCTGGTTCAGTGAGGCTGACTTTTGCAGCTCCCAAGCTACGCTTGGACTCAGCAGAGATTCAACTCTGCGCAGAAGCTCAGCTCAAAGGGTAATGCCAGAAAATTGTAACCTGGGAAAAGATCAGCATTGTCAGGCATTGTGGTGTCGGTCTGTCTTTGTCCCTCCTCATGGATTTGTTTACACTGGAATGGAAAGGTAAAATAATACTCAGTTTTGTAAACAGATCATCAGTAAAATACCCTTTGTTAACATTAATAAATAGCTTGCTTAAGAAAAACCCCCAAGTCCCTGTGGTAGGTATTAGCCTTTGGTTTCCAGTTACTCAACCTCTTTACAAGTCTTAGAGATCTCATAAACTTTGAATGTTGTAGTAAAAATATTTATAGGGTAAGTCAAAGGAAAACATAAAATTGCATTCAAGTTTTGACAGGAGTAAAACTACTTATCCTGCTTATTTTTTATTATAGAAAACTGGATGCTGTGACCTCACTAAAAAATGATAGCTATTTAAGCAGAAAAGTTGGAAAGGATTTTGTGCATGTTAGTATTTCCTTTCTGAAGCATTAATATTTACCTTGGGAAACTCTTAAGTGTTTAATTGGAAAAGACAGACAAAAAGTGCTCATGGTGTCACAGACTGTTTATGGAATCACAACAAAACTCTGCATATTTTCAGATGATACTTCAGTCAGAAGCTACATTGACCTGCATTTTCTCTGGTCTAGGATTTGGGCTTGTTAAAGGCTAAATTCACTATGAACACCTCAGTTCCACCTCAAGTGTTTCAATTCAACTGTCAGATCCCAAAGAAACAATTTTCAGCTTTGTCCAGTCCTGTAGAGGCTGAAAGCCTCCACAGTATCTCCAATTCCCCTGGCACCTCACCCTGATCCAGACATCACCAGGATGCAGGGAGTTGCAGATAAGCCTTTTCCTGCCTGCCGTACCTTGCTTGTGGTGTGTAAGCCAGCTGGCAGGCTCAGAGCATAGTTGCTGCCTCAGACTTTGCATGGAAAACAGCACAGGACATGCTTTCCAGGAGGTGAGAGACCTGCTTCTAAATTCTCACCTGGCTTCAGGCCCTCTCAAATCCCAGGGAAGTGCTTGAGATGATCCAAGATGTGTTTTTCTCCATCTCTTTGTTGAGTTAGTTCTGTGTTGTACTGTCGTGATTTAACTCCAGCTGGCAGCTCAGCCCCTCATGGCCACTTGCTCCCTTTGCTTCACTCAATAGGTAAAGCAAGAGCCACCTGTAAACAAAGCAAAACAAGGAAGTCATTTTGGTGATCCAGGTGTTCTCAGATTCTGGGAATGCAGGGATCCATCATTCCATGATGACTTGGGAAGACAAACACCATCCTTCTGAACATCTCCTCTCCTCTCCTCTCCTCTCCTCTCCTCTCCTCTCCTCTCCTCTCCTCTCCTCTCCTCTCCTCTCCTCTCCTCTCCTCTCCTCTCCTCTCCTCTCCTCTCCTCTCCTCTCCTCTCCTCTCCTCTCCTCTCCTCTCCTCTCCTCTCCTCTCCTCTCCTCTCCTCTCCTCTCCTCTCCTCTCCTCTCCTCTCCTCTCCTCTCCTCTCCTCTCCTCTCCTCTCCTCTCCTTTATTTGCTGAGCACCATGTCATATGCTATGGGATATTTCTTTGGCCAGTTGGGGTCAGCTGTCCTGGCTGTGTCCCCTCCTAATTCCTCACTGTAGGGGGTGGAGTGAGGAGCAGAAAATGCCTTGACACTGTGTAAGCCCTGCTCAGCAACAACAAAAATATTGCTGTATCATCAACACTGTTTTCAACACAAACCCAAACCACAACCCCATCCCAGCTATCCCAGCTATTGTGAAGAAAATTAACTCTATGCCAGACAAAACCAGCACACACAATAATAGTTTGATATTTTGGGGGACTGTGAGAAAGACACACTGATTAACCTCTGGATTGTAAAGCTTCTTACAAGGTATAGAAAAGCTGCTGTCAAGTCAGTCTCAGGCTGAAAGAAATAAAGGATGCTAGCTTCCTGCTCTAGTAGTTAAGCTCTTTAGGAGACCTGACAGTATATATATCCTAAATCTTTAATTTGGCTTAAAAATTCAGGCCCAATCCCCAAAAAGAGATGCAAAGTTTGGTTTGATGAGAAGAGAAGCAGAAAAAAATCTGCAAATATTTTGCTTAAAATGCCTGTGTTAATGGTGAGGTTTTCCATTCTGCAAAAATCTGTGCAGTTGAACAGCTGCTTGATGGGGACAGGGACAGCCTAATCACAGCTCCTGAGAAGTAAGTGTCACATAGCACACCTAGTAAATGCTTAAGTAGTAAATTATCAAGTGACCTGAGCTGCCATTAGGCACTAAAACAAGTGGCTGTTATAGGTTTTTTTTTTAAGATCTGAAGTGGAAAATTTGATCATCACATCCCATAGCACTTGGGCTGGTTGCACCTCTGATCGTGTAACTTTCTCCTGACCTCCTCCATGGGAGACCAGCTGATCAGTTGCTGGAAAAACCTATTTACAAACATTCTCGAGAAGAAAGTCCTTTTTATCAATTTCCTGTTGAAGATTGGTTCTTCTCCCTCAGCAGCAGGGTTTCAGTGGTGGCTCAGATGCCTCTTCCCCAGGCTGAGAGCTGAGGGCCAGGCACTTGCTGGAATGGGAATCTTCCAGGATAACCTTTCCTGTAAAAGCTGTTTCATTTCTGATGCCTCCAAAGTTTTGAATTGAAAATTATATGATAGAAAGTGAAGTTGTCTTTGGGGCAAACACTAGAAGACCCTCCTTTTCAGCCTAGGCAATGCCTGCCAGTGGAGGCAGCTCCCCTGCAGGAAGCCCAGCCAAGGGGTCTGCTCATCCCCACTAGAAGGGGGCAAGGTGGCAGCTCACACTGCTGTGCTTAACACCCCCAGCTCTGACAGTGTTAACACACACCTGAAGCTTTGTATTGCTGTTATGAAAGAGTAGTTTAGTTATCTCACTCTCATACCATATTTAGACAGAAAATAGCCAAAAGTTTTGAGACTTTAAAAAAAAGGTGCTATAGTAAAAAGTCCTTGACTCTGGAGACCTCTTTTCCATTAGGATATGACCAATGTCTGACTATCCTTTCTCTTCCTTTGTCTTTTGTACATGAGATATTATGACTTCTCTTAGGCATTGTTATCCTGGGTAAAAATACAGAAATAATTTCATAAGAACTCTCACTTCTTGCAGCATCAGCTACAAGTTACAACATAAAACCACCAAACCCTTGAAGATTATGTGAGAGCTATAGTTTGATGAACCATTAAATCAGGTAACCATTATTCGGGCTATTTCAATTATAAAAAAATGTTTTAGTGCTGTCTTTTTACTGCACTGCTTACTTTGCATGATCCTGTTTTTAATCAGCTCCCTTGGTAAGAACTATGGATAAATACCACCTTCACATGTGTGCACAAGTTCTGAACTTTGAACGAATGAGGTATTTTAATACATATTAATCTGTTTACTTACTTAGCCTGTGTCTGGTCACAGCCAATAAATCCACAATTCCAGGCACTGCCAATTGTATGGCAGGCATGTAAGCACACAGTACACAGAGAAAAACCTGGAAATTTGTCAGCTGATGGAAAGCTGGACCTCCATTTGTGAAATAAGATGGTGCATGTGCTGATGTGCCATCAGAGGTGCACTGCTGTTTGCCATGTGCTGGTAGCTGCAGAGCAGGATGCTGCTCTCACCTCAGGGATGTGATGCTGAGTTCACTGGTTTGCTGGGTGTAACCCAAGAACACAGCCTCAGTGAGGCTCCAAGTCTCATGCGAGATATCAAACCAGGTGTCTTGGGGGCTTTGTGTGATTCCTCCCCCTCTTTTCCCTGACAGAACCTGAAAGGGGCTGGGTAGGACT
Organism: Motacilla alba alba; assembly: GCF_015832195.1. Classification (NCBI taxonomy): domain Eukaryota; kingdom Metazoa; phylum Chordata; class Aves; order Passeriformes; family Motacillidae; genus Motacilla; species Motacilla alba. The sequence goes on along the minus strand of NC_052017.1, from coordinate 15,357,658 downwards.
TTACATGTGTGCAGAATTGTTTTCCTTAATAACACAGATGTTAGTTAGGTACAAAGATATTGTGCAACCTCACTGGGGAGGCATGTGGTACTGCCTTGCTTTGGGTGTGTTAGTGATGCCTTGGTGTTGTAATAACTGTGTGCCTCCTTTGGGGTATTAGGGGTAACCCACCTCCTGGGATGTTGCACTTTTAGTTTGAAATCTGACTTCTTTGGAAAGAGGAAAAAAAAAATCTTTGCTGCATTTTATGACACCTTCTGAATGGGGTAAAAGGCCGAGAGGCAGAATCCAGGTACAGGGGCTTCTTGTTACAATCTCTCCATCTCTCCCTCGTGGTTGCTTTTGATATTAAGGCTCACTGGCACACAGATCTGGGACAGAGCCTTCTGGGGTAAAGCTGTGCCTTAATTTTACTCAAAAAGTGCTATTAGCTGGGGGCTTGGGGTATGTGGCTCTCCCTCCCTCCCTGAGCTCTGCTTTCCATAAATGCCTCTGGAGCTTGCTCTGTGCAGTATGCCGGGGGTCCAGTCACACTTTAGTGAAGACAGATGTTAATGCTGAGTGAGCAGAAGCTAACAGACTTGCAGAACAACTTGGCAGCTCGCCCCATTTTTCAGATTTCAATGTACCTACAAAAACTTAGAAAAAACCCAGAAGAAAGCCCTCTCTGCATTTGGCCTAGAGCAAACTGTGCTGTAAGTAGTTCATCAAGGCACACTCTCTTTAGCTCCTTAAACACACAGCTAGATCAAAATAAAGTATGAAGAGCATAAAGTAACTCACAGACACCATTTATTAACACTGAGGCCTGCTGCAGGAAGAAAGTGACCCAGTAAATAGCCTCCCTGAGTAGTAAAATAGTTGCTGTAAGGAGTTACAAGAACTTTTGTGAGCTGTAATTCCCTAAGGAAAAAAAGAAGAGAGGTTTTTACAATCTTTCATCTCTGCTTGAAAGCAGAAATAAAAAGCTTTCCCCTAAACTACTAGGTGCTTGTGAGCAGCCTGCTAATAATGTCATCTTCTGTCTGGTCTTAAAGGGAAAGGAGAGATATGGAAAGAAAACAAACCCACAAACAGTGCTGGTCAGCTTTATGAGTGCTGCAACTTCAAAGACTGGAAGAAATGCTCTCCAGACTGGCTGTTTTGAGGATCAAGAGTTCAGGGGCTTTAAAGGACCTTTATTAGAGAAAATTTAGCATGAGAAACTAACAGTCCCTGATAGTACTGCAAATAGATGTCTTGCACTGGCAATCCTGCAAATAGGAAACTTACTCTGGCTCCAAGAAAAAGCCAACAGTATAAGCCTACTTGTTTTTTGCTTGTATATGTGGAATTTTAACAAAGCATATTTTATACAAGGCTGCAGCATGTGCTATTTGTGAATACCATCCTCTTTTCACTGGCAACTAAAGTGAGACAGAGGGACAGTGCAGCCAAAATTTTCATAAGTAATCTTAAGTTTGGTGATCCTTCCATCTCGTAGCTGAGAGTGAGATACAAAGACACGTCTATCAGCATGCTCCAAGTCAGTGTGATGGAAAATTTGGAGGGTATTACCCTGTCCTGACTGGATGCTGTATGTCTGCTATGGAGGAAACAAATTTTGTTACCCAACTGGTCTCCTGATTAAACATAGATTCAGTATTTTGCAGACAAGCAGGGCTGTGGTAGTTTAGTCCTTTTTGTTTTCTTTTTTTTTTTTTTTTTTCCTTGCAGAGTGTACTGCATTAGGTTCATGTAGCACATACAGTACTTCTGGCAGTGTAAAAATAGTGCAGATGTGTAAGTTCTGTAGACACTCTTGATATCTTCATCCATACTGGGCAGGAAAACCAAAGCAGAAAATTTATCCTGAACTATGTCCAGTTCAGGGGAAGTTATCTTATTCTTGCTTGTCCTCTCTCTGTACCCCTCTTATTTTAATCCTGTGGCAATTGCTGAACTGAATTTAGCTGCACAGTGTGTAAGACAGTTAACAGCAAATGTTCAAGCAATCAGAAACATGATCAACCTCAAAGAACTGAGGACAGTAAAGAGAATGCATATCAGAAGAAAAGCTAGAATAATCTCTCCATTTGCCACACAAACAACAGTGAAATACCCTAAAGAAAAGAGCATCAGATGGTGCGCTAGATACCAGCAAGCACTGTGCTTGCAAATAATGAGTTAACCAGTAAATTTACTGAAATAAGTGTGCCTTTTTTTTTTTTTTTTTTTTTTTTTTTTTTTTTACTTCTGCGGACAACTGAGTCTCTAACAAGAACCACGTCTGTAATAAAAGTTATGATGTCTCTAGCAGGAACTGGTAGTGCAAATCAAACATACCATTAGCTTGTCAGGCTCAGCCAAGTGAAATAACAAGCAGCTGGGTAGTGCTGTATGCTGAAATGGAAAACTGTTGCCCCTTAACAGAAGATTTCCTCAGAGAAAATTAGGCATGAGGGGCAGCGACAGACCTGGTTATTCATGAGCATGGTGTCACAGGGAGGTCAATGGAAGGACCTAACTTAAACCATCATTCTGGTTCAGGAAATGCTGCCTGACTCCTGAAGTTAGCAGAGCAAACTCTCCTCAACACCTCGATGAGTAAATCAGGGTAGTGGAGAAGTGCCTGGCACCAGGGAAAACAGAGAAGAAAGATGCAACATGTGATTTCCCATCCGACTGTCTACGCTTGGCCACAAAACCCAAGTGCTTTCAGCTCTGAGGAGATGGAGGGGAGAATGGAATGAGCATGGGTAAAGTGAGAAAGAGTAGCTCTTTTTTTTTTTTAAGGGTGTGGAAGAATAAACCTGGAAAGTGAAATGTTTCCTATGCAGGCGGGGAATTGGATGCAGACTGTGCTGGGCTAGATGAGTTTTTGCACTTGGGGCTTTTGGCTAAACCCAAGCTGTTTGTGTTGTCACATGCTCTTTTACAATCTTTCAGCTGATGAAGCCTGGGTGGCAGAGTGGAAAATTGTTTGGGAGGTTTGCATAGCCGTGTGTGTTCTGCAGCCCCAAAGCCAGACATTGTTTATTGAGTCCTGCAAGGGACCCTGGTAATCACAGCCGATTTGCAAAAGCATATCTGTTGTCCATGTGTATCAATTAGATTGCAGTAGTTGTGTACAAATCACAGACTTGATATTGATCCCGCAGCTTGCAGCTGGCAGAGCACATTTTTATGCTTGTCTGGAGGGAGGTTCTACTACTAGGCCATGGTACTCCATTTGCGAAATCTTCTGCTGTCCCTGCAAAGATCCACCCAAATTTCAAATGCAGATATCTGTCTAGCAGCTACCTCACCTAAATTCCAGCCCATGAAATGTCCACGGACATCTCCTCATCACAGCCACCCACTCAGCCCACCAAGGTCCCCTGCTTCTTGCCTGGGTTGCAAAAGCACTGTGCCCATTTTTGGGCCAGCAGTCCATACAGCAGAAGGCTGGTTGCAATTCCCAGAAGCCAGCTCTCGGGAGAGGGAAATATAAAGGAAAGAAATATTTTTCTTATGGCTCTGAGTGCAGATGATTACCATCCTTTTCTTGATGCTGAATAGGCCTGAGGCAGAATAAAAAAATGAAGGAAACAGAATTTTGACCAAAAGGCTTTGTTTGCAGAGAGTAATTCAAAACTATTTCCATGTTCCTGTGGTACATGTAGACACTGCTATCAACAGCAAGATATCTAACCCAAACTGAAGGGACATCTTCTTTGGGTGATCTCTGAAGAGACATCTTCTTTGAGAGATCTCTCCCAAAGAGGATCTGCCAGGCCGTTTCTGGGTTCCCTGAGTTACTGCCAGGCATTAGAGCTCTTGGTCTCCTGGGGGGCAATACAGGCCTGGCAGGCTCAGCCTGAGCTGAAGCTACCCAGGACAATTTTCAAGCTCTGAGGTTTTCAGACTGAAATCTGTAGTGTAAAAGACACAAGAAGATTTTACCCCTGTTCTAAATAACTAGAACTGGCTAGAAAAGTGCTACAAGTATGTTGCCAGAAAAAAAAATCTCCAAATACTTTTCTTAGCAATTCTTTCATTTTTTTCTTTGATTTAAAAATACAGTTGTGCTATTATTTTTTATTGAGCAACAAAAGAGGAAAACTCCCTCTTCCCTTCATCCTTCCCTGCCTCGGGAAAAAGGGAAAAAAGGGAGGGAGGAAAAAAAGAGAGTTACTGAGATGATAATGACTTGAAATGCTTTTTCTTGAAAAGTTAAAACATTTCGAAAAGAAATTTTCCACATTTCTTGCTGCTTTTGAAAGATCCTTTTTAAGAAAAGTGCTTTTAGCTCCAAGTAATGGATATCTTTATAAACAAAATTCTTTCTCTGTTTTATTAAGGGGAGTAAACAAGGGACAAGCGATGGCTGAAGCAACAATTTTCAAGATGGTTGACACACGGGAACTTTTATCTTTTCAACTATAAACTTTGATTGGTTTTCATCCCCCCTGCCTCACTTCCTCCTTTCCTCTTTCTCAAAATTATTGCCTTTCAGTTTGTTTTAATGGTGTTTATGTAATGTCATAAATATTCTTGTTTAGAACTGTAATTATTCCCTACGATTAATTCTGTTCCCTCTGAGAGGTTGTGCAAGTTTTCACTGGAGGGTATGTCTTTTATGTTCATGTGTTTCTCCATGTAAAATGCAAGATGTCCATTACTGAAGCCATGCCTGGGAAGGCAGGGTTAATGCTTTTCCTTTTTCCCGTGGCAATGTTTGGAAGCATTTTTGTGGAGTGTTTAGTGTCATTCCTATTCGGGTTGGGATTAAGGTAATTGACAGGGCGCTGGGCCAGGGGTCCTTTAGCTGTCCAACCTCAGCTGCATGGGGTGGAAGCATGCCATGGCCAAAGTCACTTCCTTTCTCTTTCTTTTATATCCCATTAGTCTGCCTGTGTTTTCGATTTCAGAGGAATTCCTGTAAATACATCGACTGTGGCTGCTAATTGTGGGTAAAACATCAAATATGTGGAAGCGGTGGGAGTTTTCCCAAAGTAAGGGCTGCGGGACTCGGCTGCCTGTGTTCTCTGAAATGTATTTGCAGTAGGTGGAGATAATGATCAGCGTTTTTGTGACAACTGTTCTGTGTTAGGTGAGGGCAAACAGTTGAAACCAGACCCTAAATAAGAGGCTGTGTCCCATCCAGCCCTGCGGAAGCGGCTGCCAGTGCACACAGGCCAGATGCAAGTACACGGTGCCCAGCACGTTTACCTTTGCTGTTGTGCCTTACATAATGAGTTACAAGAAGATGGATAGCGAGACTTTCGTGCCCTGGAGCAAAAGGAAAAAATCTTGGAGGAACTAAGCAAAAGTTTCAATTTAAAGAATGTGTGGAATATATACTTTAATATATACAACTTGTCTTTGTTGTATTTCAGGCATATTTTTTATATGCTATCATTTTTTTCCCCAATGTCTTAGCAGCTTCAAAGCCTAATCTTCTGGAAAAGTTTGGCTGTCATCCTCCTAGATAATTTCACAAGCAATCATGTTAATGCCCAGATGAATTGACTGTGATTATTGAGCATAAAATGAAAGAAGTTATGTACTATTGTGGAAACATGCAGAGTTTAATTTTTGATCATTTTATAAGCCCTGTAAGTAACTTCTAGCACTGCCTGGGGAAGGGTTTGTAGTGGGATCAGCCTGGTATTTAAAACCCAAGGGAGGAAGAAACTGAAAGCACGGGGCCCTGCTCTGGGCATCTGCTCAGAGGAAACCTGCTTGATGACGTGGGGCTCTTGTGATCAAAGAGTTGGTCAGATGCATCTCTGGGGAGAGGACAACCTGGCACCTGCAGAAGAGAACATTGGACACAGCTCACACTATATTCTTTTGCTGTGTTCATTCAGTAATATCTGTATCTAAAAAAGACAAGGAGAATGAAATTTTTTTCTAGAAATTGCAGTTTAAATAAGGCAGTCTATAAAACCAGGCAGGAAACCACTGGGAGACCTCAGTGGAAAATCCCAGAAGAGGCAGACGTCCCCACACGTTCCCTTTCCGGGCCCCTGTCACCAAGTCAGGGATCTCATTAGGTCATGTTTACTGAAGGGGCTTGTGTTCTGTCTTCTGATTTTGCCAGCGACAGGACACGGGGGGACAAAGCCTGTCCTAAGTGACCACCGATGGAGCCAGCCCTATTCACGGATTAGGGCTGCCATGGAAACTCCGTTTGCAGAGCTCACCACTGCAAACATGGAATGAATGGCCAGGTCAGCACCCGAGATTAGAGGGGAGGGAAAGAGGGAGTTGAGCAACTGTTTGCTGAACTCATTTCAGTAGCTTTCCTGGAAGAGTCCAATATTCCAAAAATTGGACTGTAGAGGTTTTTAGTTAAAAGCAGAATGAGGATTCCCCTTGTTTGAGAAAAGCGTTGTGTCTTCTGGATGTATTCAATGAAAAACAGCAGCAGAACTGAGCTAAGTATTGATTTAACTTCAGAATAGCCTTAAAAGATCTAAAAGACATTTAATGATCAGCTGTATCCTGAAAATGAATCCCAGAGGCCTTATTGTTTAATGTAATGATTTACACAAATCAGCCACCAGACTAGCAGTTCTACCTGGCATTGTGATTTTTATCACTGCAAGACAAAACTCATATCCAGGTTTTGACTGTGCAGATCTATTGGTTAGCTAACCCTAGATGTGTTAAAGATATGATTCTTAGATATGTTAAAGATATGATATGTTGAAGATATGATAGAGTGCTTCACTTCTTGGAAAATAAAACTTTTCCTGCAAGATCAAACAGTGAAGTTAGCAGAAAAATATATTTTAACAAGCAGCTGTGCTTCCCTTATTTTTTTAGCTTCTTTTTGTTTGTTTCTTTGTTTTTTCATGTCTGAAATGATATATTTTTTCATTGGAAGTCCCATATCTGGGGAATACCCTGTGATTTGAGAGACCTTCTGCAACCTACTCTTTTACAGTCATCTTTATTACATAGAGCAAATTTCTCTGTCCCAGGAATTCAGAGAAACATGGATGTATTCTCCATAGCCTGGCAATATCTACCCCAAGGGCTGCCAGTATGTTTTGAAAAGCTCAGCTGGAGGCTGGGCACCTGGGGGCTCTGCTCTGAAGCCCAGTGTGCATGCATAGAAAATACCTTAAGAGCCAGGAGTGTGATTCATCACCTCAAACTTTATACCTGGAGGGTGCAGAGATGGCTAATGTGCTTTTACTAAATTTAGCTTAAGCCATTGTTCTCAGATGCAGCTGTGAATGACATGTTAGAAGGAAAAGCTATTCCCTGAAAGCCCAGAAGAGCTGCAGTGCTCTGGTAGTGAACCAACTTAATACCAATGTCCTCAGCACTCTCACTTGGCTGTGTTTTTCAGCCAATTAAGCACCCATTTTGGAGAACTTCTGTTTAAAACTTATGTCCTTAACAGGAAAACACAGTATTAAACTCAAAACTGAACTTACAGATCCTTTTCCAGACAGTAAAACATTTTCTCTCTTGGTGGAAGAGATTGTGGTTTGACATTCTTAGTTCTTCCTAAATCCAAGTTAACCAGTTTTTATCAGAGTTGTTCCTATTTTCTACAAGGCAGTTGCTTTATAGTGTGTTCAACAATCTTGCCAAGGTTAAACTGGTTGGTCATTCTGAAAGTTTCCCATTTCTGGATAATGTAGCATGTCAATATTTCTCTGGTGCTTGGGGATCTCATAAACCCTCATGAGTTTCTAATGGTTCAGCAGTTGTCCTGCTTAAGCTGAAAATTGATTTTCCCAAATCCTTCCTTATGTTGGTCTAATGGGGAGAAGTTTGAAGGTTTAAAACTCCACTGAATGAAAAACTGAAATAGGGAAGTTCTGGAAATGAAACAAAGTCAATGGCAAAGCCTCCACAGTTTTTATCAGAAGGGAGGCCTGCATTCATGGGCACAAAACAGAAGAGGAGCAGGTTGTGTGAGGCTGGGCTTTAGCAGTAAACACAAGAAAACATCCAAAACTCATGCAATGCCTTTTATCTGTTTGAAGCAACTACAGAAATGTGAAGTAAAAGAAGGGAAACTGCAAAATTTGATCTCAAAATGTTGATGTTAGAACCATCTGTGCAAAAGTAGATTTGTGGGTTCTGCATGGGCCCTCTTACCTCTGCAGAGCTGCCGCAGGATCTTGCTTCAGAGGGGCACATGCAAATCTCAGCCACCTTTGTTACCTGATCCCCCTGAGAGAAGGGAGGAAAATGTTTGTTTTCTTTTGTTTATATCCAAAGGAATCTGAACAAAATTTCTCTCCCAGCCTGTGGCCTGATATGTGAAAGTTCATGTGCATGTGCATCTGGCTTGCTCTAGCTGGGATGCCTCAAAGCTGCCTCTTCTGCTTATAGAAATGTAAAAGTTTCTTGCTGAGTATTGTAAGGAGATGCCTTAGATCCTCATTTACATATGTTTTATATTTCCTGTGGTTTTGCTTTTTGTGGTTTGTTCTTCCCTCTTACATCTTGCCACTATCCCCTTCTTTAACCTGCCTGAATGAGAGCTGACATTTTCTGATTAATTGTTCCAAGTCCTCTTCAAGTCCCCAGTCAGAAGAGTAGCTGTGCCCATTTGGTTAAAGGGAGATATTTAATATCAAATTTTGTCTTTCCTGTGTTTAAAAGTATATTTTCCTCTGCCCTCAGCAAAGATGAAAAGATGACCCTACAGAGCAAAAGTCTCCATTAAATCAGCCATTGGAGAGGAGGAAGGCGGGGTTTTCATTTGAGTTTATTTTGTTTTGTGCTTAAATATATTTTGTTAACCCATGTTGGGGAAAAAAAAAGGAGGGAGAAGTTGCTAAAAGAAGGGCAATTGTGCGCTCCCACCAGAGTTCAGCCTACAAGCTACCCTTTCTTAGGAGCTGATTTGATTTCCCCCGGATTTTGCTTCTGCAGGCAGGGTGTTTTATCTGCCTTTTAGCCTTTGACCCAGAGGTGTGACCTTTTCACTTTTATCTCTTTTGGACTAAGCCTGGGCCCCGTCAAAGTCCCTTGAGAGACTAATGGTAAGTGCAGAGCAAGAAGGGTCATTTCTGACAGCGAAGAGTTCGGAGCGCTGCGGTGGGTGGTGATGAGGTGCCTCCAGGCTGCTCTCCAGGACAGGTACCTGTGCTCCTGCTGCCTGAGCAGCCATCTCTGACACCAAGCAGCAATGACAGCCCCTGAGCAGGCAACTGAAGGGTGATCCCCATTAAACTTACCTTTGCCTCCCACCCTAGCAATGCAGCTGCAATAAATAAAAGCATAATCACGTTCAGGAGAGATGCTTGCACTTCCCACTGTGTAAAGCAGTCAGATTTAGTCTAGGTATAAAATCATTAATGGAAATAATATTCAGCTGTTACCATTAGCCTTTATGTCTTTAACACACCCTTCCTTCCATAGAGAAGTCTTTTCTCTGCCCTTGAATGTAAGATGTGTTGAATTTTAAAAATCTACATTCATTTCTTGTATTTTAAGGATCCACAAAACCTAAGCTCTGGCATGCCTTAGAGCAGCAACAACATCCACAGCACCCACTCTCATTCTGTCTGAAGAGGACAAGTAAAATCAGAAGAAGAAAGGTTTATCTGTGACACAGAGCTGCCTGGGAGGTCTCCTATCAGGAACGCTCCTGATGCTGCAGCAGGAAGCAAAGCTGCCCAAGTGATGTGATTGAGTTTCCCCTTTGTGGAGCTGGGATGTGTTTCAGAGCCTCGGCAGGGGCTGCTGTGATGGGTCCTGTTCCTTCTGCTCGGGACTGGGGGAAGGCAAAGGTGCAGGAGCTGCGGAGCTCATCCTGCCTAAGGGCACTCCACATCACTCCTTCAGGCTGTGGTATTTCCAGAGCTCCGTGGAGAAGAGGGAAAGGAAAAGTCAAATAACAGCTACATGCTGCAGGATTCCTCCTTCTGTTTTGGAAAAGAAAGTGCAGGAAGGAGTCAGAGAGCCGGGGAAAATGAGTGAGATGATTGTTGTGCTATTTTTTTAATGCTGTTCCACTTTGGTTCCAGTGGGTGTGTGTTTGGACCAGGGCTTATTTTGAAAAAAGGGGTGCAGAAAATTCCTGTAAAAGAGAAGATCCTGAATCACAGGGAAATCTACCCAGCACACATTATGAGAAATGAAGTCTGGAGATCCCCAGCTCAGGAAAACGTGGGGAGGTGATTATTCTGTTAGGGAAAGGGAGAGTTTTCAAATATTTGTTTTTTATTAAAAAATTCCCACATAGATTTTTTTGTGGTTAGCAAAGATTTTCACAGAATGTTCTCACAAAGAATAGATCCACTCTCTATAAAAATCTTCTCAGTTTTGAATGAAAACATTTCCATCCTGTCATCCTAAAGGTGATGACACTATGATCAGGTAGCCTCTGGAGGGGGGATGTGGATCAGGAGTGCCATCATTGCAGACATGGCTGGATATAGCTACAAACTGGGGCATAGCATGTGTTCAATATCCTGAAAGAAACACAGGATAACAAAGACTAGAGAGTCCTCCCCTCTCCAGCTCACTTGTGCCCAAAAACCTCTTTGTGCACATGCAATAGCTCAAATGGACCAGAGCCCACCAGAGTAGAAGCAGTCACTCGTTAATAACACAGCCCAACAAAACCAAGATGCTTTGCTATGCACAATACTTCTGATTTTTTCTTTTTTCATACAACACAAATGCTCCTAAGCATGGCTTTTAAAAATTTGGCTTTTGCACCCTAATGCACATGGCTCATTTCTTCATTGTATTTCCAGTGTGAGCACTTTGGTGGAGTTTACCCATCTGCAAGAACTCTGCTCTCCCCCAGCCCAGCCCGCTGTGGGCCAGAGGCGGGTGCTCATCCCAGATTCCAGCATGTGTCACACCAGTGACATGAATTATGACTGGTGTTTGGGCATTGCAGACAGTTTCAGATTTCCAGCTCATCACTTTGATTGTCACAGTGCTCCTATTTACTTTGCTTTTTTTTATTAAAAATAAAAATATTAAGGCAAGAAGAAGAAAAGTTTACCCAGAAATGAGCTATGAATGTTCACCTCTCACTTGTACAGAAAACACACTTTCCATTTATTTCCCAAAATAACTTTTTCAAGATTTTTTTTTACCACATGGAAGATTAAAAAAAAAAACAAAAAAAAAACAACTTATTGAAACTTGAGGGCAGATGATTCATTTGGTTCACACTGATGGTCTTCTTCAGGCTAATGTCGGAACTTAGCTTTAAGAAAACACTGCATTTATCATCATGAGTTTGCCTTGCATGAGAAGTAAATAGTCCTACAATAGTTAGGATTTGTTTTGGTAATTCATTGTAAATCAATGTAAAAAAAATATCAAACAGCAAAAAATTATATTTTGCCACTCTGGTTGATATTGAAGTTTTCAAATGTCTGATGATGATTTCATCAGCTCTTCCCTGGAAGGGAAAAAGCTTCTCCCATGTGAGCTGCTATCCGGGACTGGATCCAGCTGCACTACTCAATCTCTCCTTGTATCTTCCTCCCTTGGAAGTTTCAGGCACCTCCAGATCAGAGTAATTTTGGACAAAGTCTGTATTGTTACTTCAGGGTAGGACTCAAGGCTGCATATATATTGCTGTTCTCTAGCTATATATATGTAGCTTTATGATGAAGGGATCCCCAAGACCATAAATCTACAACCCTTCCTTCTTCCCCACCAAGGAATTTATTAAAAGCAACTGACTCCTATAAACAAAAATCTGCCATGTTCTAGGCAGAAGAGGAGGAGGGTCTAGTTTGGTTCTGGAAAAGCCTGGGTGCAACTCCTAGCTCTGCCAAATAACTTTTATGCAAGTAACTGTACCTCTTTACACCCCACTCATAAAATGAAAAAAAGATATAATAATGGTCAGTCATGAAAATGGTGTCAAGTCTTGCTTCAAAGCTTGCCATGTCACCAAACTGTGATTTGTTTACATTGATTTTGAGCCTGTAGGATGTGAGAATTCTAGCTATTTTAAATCTTTTTTTTCTGCAACCATTTAGTTAAAAAGATTGTGGGCAACAGGCTTTTAGCCAAATGGGATCACATAATGAAATTCCCTAAGCTGGCTCATGGGACATCTTCAGGCTTCAGGCCTGACATGTACCTGACAATGGTATTAGCTGGGTTTTGGGTTTACAGTTATTTTTATATGGAGCAAGCCAGAAAACAGACCTTGTTAGGGATGCATAAAAATGCTTGCTGGGATGTTGTACTTCATTTGGGCATAAACCTGTTACCTGTTGGCTAAAGGCTTTAGATGATGCCCACTGCCTCTTTCCCAATGGACTTCACTTATAACAGTGCCCTGGGAATTTCTTAAAGCACAGAGGCTTCTCAGATCCATACTTGTTCCAGCTTTGTCAGAGACAAGTATTCTGACATCAAATGCATTTTTGCAATCCCCATTGCAGACACTTAATTGCAGGATGATTCAGGGCTCTCTAAGCAGCCAAATTTCCCTATACAGTAAAAGAGGAGTAGTCTCTGCAAGGGTGTTTCAAAGCACAGCTATTGGCTGCCCAGTGCTAGACAGTATGACTGTCTCCTTACCAAATAACTCAGCCTCTCACAAGAAAATCATGATTCAGGCTGAAAACTTGCAGGATTTCTTAAAAACAGAAAGGGTAATTTTGTTAACTTTTCTTAGAAAATGCATGTCAGGGCTCCAGGCTGCTTCTCTCCAGCCGTGATGGCAACACATTTTCAATGTGATTGAACTGTATGTGTGCTCTTGGTTCCTGACTTTCAGCCTCCTGCACTAAAAATATTGATATATTCCAATAAAAAAGTTCAGAAAACAGCTGATGGAGAGGTCTTCTTGCTTTCCTGCAGACTGTTCCTCTGGCAGCTTGGCAGCCTGTAGTCAGGGCTGGCTGGGAATCCCTGAGGCCATGGGGTCCATGGATGAGAACCTCTGGTTGGGAGTTCCTCAGAGTGCAATGAGCAGGGACCACGGGCTTGGTCCCCCTGGGGACACATTCCCAAATTTGACATGAAACAGGAATTTTTGCATGGATTTGGAGGAGAACTTTATTCTTTTCCATTTCCAGAAGGATCCCACAGGCTGGATCCTGCAGGGCTCTGTGCACAGATAAGGTGAGATCCAAGTGCCTGATGCACACAGAGAACAGGGTCGACTTTGGTCTGAGCTTATTGCAATCACAGATTTTCAGCTTCAGTAAGCACACCACTGCTTGAGGATTAAAAGTTGATTTTCCAATCCTGTCCTTGGAAATTTGGTGTCACAGCTTTGATAATGCTAGTTTACAATGTTGCCTCTTTTATGTAATGTTTTATATATTGTCTTGCTTTGATGATATTCAGTCTAGTGATTTGTACTTATGGACTGTATTTTTTGGAATATACAGGGATTTCAGGCAAACAAAGTAGAAAAACAAAAACTGGTTCTGGAAGAAGTCATTCTGTTGCCAGAGCGTAAAAGATGGCAAAAGGCACATGAAAATTTTCATTAGCTTTCAGAAGGACACAAAATTTTGGTTTATAAGGACCTATTATTATTTCAGATTACATGAGATGAAAACGAAATTATTTATGAGACTTTGAGGATGTGATCATCTAGTCCCTCCCTGTTCTGTAAGCTTTCTGTCTTCATTTTTGGTATGAGTAAATCTATAACCTGGCTTCTGTAATTCCCATAAAAACTCCATACATTATTTTTCATTCTAACAATGCCTCTGATAAAACTAAAACCAGTCTGTTTCCTAGGATAGAGTGCAATAAACACTTTATGTAACATCCTCCCTATAACATAGCCTGAGGAAAACTTGGAATGCGAAGTGGAATGGACAGGAAAAATTTGGGGTAACATAACATTCACATGGGCAGTGGGAAGAAGTTTTGTACATTATAGGAAGGCTAAATATAAGCTGAGTCAAGACAATGATTGTAGAAGTGGGATATGTGCAATGAGAAATAGTTCTTTTTCTGATAAGTAAATAAATGGAGAAGAGATTTTGGGATCCAGGTTCAAGAAGGTGAAAACTGAAGAAGCGAAAGACGTAATGAGAGAGCAGATGAGGGAAAAGACAATGAAGCAGAAGGATTGAAAAAAATGTCAGTGTCTGGGGGTTCAGAATATGGAGCAATCCTAGGATTTTGAAAATTAAGGATGCCTTTGGCACTGGAGGGAAAACCACTGAACAAGAGCCAAATGTTCTGTTTCCAGCACTCAGACAGCACACCAACCTCTCTGTTCTTTGAGATATAGGATGATAAGAGAGTGTCTGAACCTGTCTGCATCAGGCAACTCTTGAACACTAATGTGATGGATCTGATCTGGTTAATTTTAGATGGAGAAAGCTTAGGAAGCTCAAGATCATAAAATTACAGAACTGCAGAATCATTTATGTTGGAGAAGACATCCAGGGTAATTGAGTCCAAGCTTTGACCATCACCATGTCAACTGAACCAGAGCATTAAGTGCCACATACAGTCATGTTTTGAATACCTCCAGGGATGGTGATTCCATCACCTCCCTGGGCAGCCCATTCCAATGCTAAACAACCCTGAGTAATTATTCCTGATGTCCTCTCCTGGCACAGCTTGAGCCTTTCCTCTTGTTGCTGATTGCCTGGCAGAAGAGGCCAACCCCCACCTGGTTACAGCCTCATTTCAGGCAGTTGTAGAGAGCCAAAAGGTCTTCCCTGAGCCTCCTATCTTGAGGCTAAACACCCCCAGCTCCCTCAGCTGTTTCTCACAGGACTTATTCTCTAGACCCTTCACCAGCTCTGTTGCCTCCTCTGGACATGCTCCAGAGCCATTCTTGCAGTAAAGGGCCCAGAACTGGGGACAGGACCTGAGGTGCAGCCTCACCAGTGCTGGCAGGTGGACAATCACTTCCCAAGTTCTACTTGCCACACTATTTTTGATACAAGCTGAAATGCCGCTGGACTTCTTGGCTACCTGGACACATGCTGGGTCATGTTCAGCTCCCCCAGTTCCTTTCCTGATGAGCCACTTTCCAACCACTCTGCTCGCAGCCTGTAGGGGTTGTTGTGACCCAAGTGCAGGATCCGAAACTTGACCTTACTTAACCTCACACCATTGGCCTTGGCCCATTGATCCAGCCCATCCAGGTCTGATGATGAGATGAACCAGCTGGCATTCACTGGATGCATGTGACTGGACAGTCCTCATCTTAAACCTGGATCTTCTCTCTCTGCAGGAGCTTCTGACAATTGCCTTGAAGAGCACTGAGCAGTGCTCTCAGAGGAAAACCCAAGGTTTCCTCAAACACACTTTGTTTTTGCACTGAACACAAGGCTCAGCTGACACGGTTGTTGACAATTTGCTCTAAGAGAAAAGGAAAAATGGCTACAAAAAGCTGTGGCATCTGAGACCCTGCTTCTAAAGTGCAGACATCTTCCCAAGCCTGGCCTTACTGCTGCCTACTCTATCAAGGGTTTGTTTCTCTGTGAAAATTCTTTCCCTTAATCTTTGATTTATGATTGTCTGAGAAAATATTCTAATGAGCATTGAAAGACTGAACAGGACTCTCCTTTGAGGGAGATGCTGCCACCCTGATGCTGCAGTCTGTCTTCTGTGCCCTTCTCACAGCCTGACTGCTTGATGTCAGGAAGCCCTGGATGAAAGGGAAAGTCTAGTTCTCAGGAGAAGAACAAAACCTGACTCATGAAGTGCTCTTAGTCACACAGTAAAGTTAATTTATATTTTCTTTTTGCCTCACTTAGCTCTTGAGAGTATTCAAGTGACCTCTGCCTCGAAACATTGGACATTACCATTTTCATTCTAACATCCCCATGTCAAAGACACAATTGCGCTTTCAAGGGAAATCTGAGAAACAGAAGCGAAAGAGATAACAGAGGCTTCTGAAACGGTGGTGGTGACAGTCCAGCTGGCTTCAGTGCATTTGAGTCCTTCCTATTGAGAATTTTTCTCACCTTCACAAAAAGGACCAGTATCTATTACAGCCACATGTGTCGATTCTACAGATGCACCCTGTTGATTACGTGAACTTTTTACACCTGATCTGGTGTGTTCGGAAGCCCAGACACAGACAAGATGTTCTTATCATTCAAGACTCCCCTACTCAGGTGCTCTGTGTTGCTACTGTAACTCAACCCCATAAGATTTAGTGCTGAGGACCCCTGTGTGCATCTACCAGCAGCTATCATGCTGGTCATTGTCAGCTTCCCCATGGTGCCTGCAGAGGCAAGCTTCATGTGCTGGCTGGGCTCACTTTGAAACAAAATCACAGTAGGGATGGAGAATATGGTAAATGTTTTGAAGGATGTTGAAGTTTTGAAAGGCTGAGGCTAATTGTACTTTCCAGCTGAAGGTACAGCTGCTCCTGCTGCAGAACATTGAAGGAGGATAAATTCAGTTATCAGGCTTTCATACCAGTTGAATCATATTGCATCAATATATTTGGAAACAATCTAAAAAATGGGCCAACACTGAGATGACAATGTTCACTGATGGAATCATCTTAAGAAAGCAAATTTGACCAGTGAGGCACAGAGGAAACTCATAGTCTGGAGTGATTGTGTGACAAAGTGATAAGTTGAACTCTGTAACCCTGACAAGTAAAAAGACATGCACAGGAGGCTGGGCTGTGTAGGTCCCTAGTGCAGTGCAGCCAGCAGATTGAAGAAAGTGAGGCTTATTAGACCATACCTCGAACACTGAATCCAATTTTGGGCTCCCAGTATAGGAGACACTTGGCAAATGTGAGTCCAGTGGAGGGCCACCCGGATGGGGTAGCTGAAGTGTGTGTCCTTCAAAGAGAGGCTGGAAATCGGGGTCTGTCTAGCCTGGAGAAGACATGGTGTTGGCAGCCTCCCAGTATATCCTGGCTTTGAGCAGGCTGCTGGGTTTCATGACCTCCAAAAATCCATCCTGAGCTATCCTGCTATTCTATAATCCTTAGGAAAGTTGGCTGCACTTACTAGTTTTATTTAAATATCAGCTTCATATATGGGAGCAATCACCATAAGTAAACAGAACATTAGAAGTTAATAGGAAGGGAGCAGAGAAAAATCAGCGATTTTCAACATAAATAAAAGGTGTGCCTGGATCATGAACATCATGTGCAAACCTGTTCTCCCCCTGAACAAAAAGGATAGAACTAGAAAATGTGGGTGGAAAGGAAAGAAGGGTAATTAAAAGTTTGAAAATGAGAGTAATTAATCTAGAACTATTCTTTCTGGAAAAAAGGTAACAGGGGATTTATAATGTAATAAAGTCATCATTATTATGAGAACATGAAAGAAACCAGGTGGCAAGCTCAAAACAGTCAAAGTGAACCATATCTGTGTTGTAGATGGGATGTCTCAAGAAAGCATCTGGCTTGTGACTGAGTAGGAGAAAAGGCTGGATTCCACTGACATGATGCCAAGATTTCCATGCAAATTTTTCAGAAAATGAAGAAAAAATGGACAAAGAAAATGAAGAAAATCTAAATAATGCATTACACCAATACTGTTATTGAAATGAATTGAGACAATGAAGATATTTAACCAGTTTACAAGTTCATTAAAGAATGTCTTCACCTTCACTTACTGTCAGTCAGCACAGCTTCCTGGAAACAACAGGTTAAAAATCTGCTATGTGAAAATCAGAGCCTTTGTTACAGAGCTCAGGACTAATGCATTAGTGCATGCAGCATAACCTATTTATATGTTTATCGGGATATGCCTTCTAAAAGGTGTTTTTCATTTTCCTGGCGTTTACCTGGCTGTGCCTGTATGGGGCAGAGAGGGCAGGTGGCAAGTGGGGTGTTGGCCTGTGGCCACGCTTGCAGGCAGGGGCTGCAGGCCCTGGGGCAGATCCATTGCTGCTCCCTGGCCAGCGGAACTCCATGTCATGGCTGCCTGGTGCAGCTCACATGCCATGGCTGGAAAAGCCAGTGGTGCACGTGGAGATGGCTGCATCACACACCTCTGCCCACAGCATGAGCAAAGACATCCCCAGTCCCAGCAAATGTAAGCTTAAGTTTGCTACTGTTTTCCTGCACTTGATTCACTTGCTCAGGGTTTTATTTTTCCATCCCCTCCAAATTAATTTTTAAGTCCTGTGGAAATTCCACATTATTTTTTCCTGATGCTATCCACTATATGTAATTAAAAAAATCTTCCATGTGAGTTTACTGGCAAGTTTTGTTTCTGCATTTTGGAGTAAGCAGGTCAGACCCAAAACTGAAATTTAAGTAATATATATTTTCACCCCCTGAAATCCTGATCACTTTTTTATGCAGTTCACACAGTGTAGAGTTCACATAATGATTGCATTTTGATGAAAGCTTTATTAAAATCTCAGATGGTAACAGACATAAGAGGACTTCATAAAAGAAATAAAGCTGATCCACAAGGATTTTGTGAAAACCTTTGGTTTCTGATCTAGTTCATTTTTCTTGCATGCCGAATACTCCCAGTTTCACCCAGGACTAGGTTTATAAAATGAAAGTATTTTATTACTTACACATTCCCATTTCTATAGACTGGACTGAATTCAGACCCCTTTGGTGCTATGCCCAAAACAAATGAAAAAACAAATAAAAAGAAAAAAAAAGCCAAAACCAAACCCCTCAGTTTGAAGACAGATTCTGCTTCTTAACTCAGCACTGGGAAGCATACGCTAAAGAAAAAAAGAGCCACTATAACTAAACCTCTTAATTTTATTCCACATCTTAAAGTTTCTCTTCCAGCTTTGAATAGATTCAGTCTCAGATAGAGCTGATCTTCTCATTATTGATGGAAACTTTGAAGCTTTATCCCCTGACAGAGAGCTGAAGGTAGAGAGGCTGTAAAATTTTCCACCCAGCGCAGGAGTATAGGGAGCGAAGAATTCAGCAAGGAGACGCAGGGCCTTCCTTATGAACTTGAAATCCTGGCAAGCAGTTCCTTGAAGATGTAACTGAAAATCAATCTGATATATAATTAAATTCTAGTCATCACATATGCACCAGCCAGTCTCTCCAGCTCTTAGGCAGGGCAGCGGAGGAGCGGGGCCATCGATCCGGGAGCCGGCTGCCCCATCAGCAGCACTCAGCGGCTCCGCGGGGCCGCCCCGAGGCCCCAGACTGCAGGACAAACAGCCGACTGCAGGACAAACAGCCGACTCCAGCCGAGGTGTCCGATATTCCCGAATCATTTAAGTGCATTGCGCTGCGAGCCCGGACTAGTCCCACAGTCTCCGTGCTGCCATCAGTCTTTCCAATAAATGAGCTTTGAGCAGGCTCCAGAGAGAAAAGGAAAGTAGGCTGATCAATTCTTTCCAATATTAGGTTTTCATTTTAACTTCTGCCCCTCAATGGCTACTTGGGTTGGGTGCTCTGTAATTATATTCATCAAGGTCTGTCAACATAAATTGACAGCCCTGGTTTAAGGGCATAGCTCTAGTTTGTTTACTAAGTCAGAGTGAGAGACAGCTAGCATTGATTATTTCTTTTAAGAAGAGGAGCTAGAATAGCTTTTTTCAAATTATTTAGTGTTTCTAAAGCCAAGCTATGCAATTTATACGTGGCTCTTGCTGATCTCCTTTTATTCCTGACAAAGAGAAAAATTATCTTGTCTGCTGCTCTAGACACTTTTGATATTAGCATTAATATTAACTGACTTGTATTCCTCTTCAGTGCTACATTATTAATTTGTCTGTGTATTTACAATGGGCTCATCACTGTATGCTTTGAGCCCTGCCAAGGTGTGCATGTCCACACACTGCCAACACAGAAACACCTCCTAACATAGGAGTAAAATAACACCAGTAAATATCACTCTTGTACAGAACAGGAACAAACTAAATCACAAACTAACCATGTCTGGTAAAACTAATGGGATTCTTCAAAAATGTCAATGAATAGCTGGGCAGAGGAACTGACTGACATTATTTACTTGACTTTCCAAAAGAGCCAGTGACAACTCCCTTAAAAAGCCCCCAAGAAGGCAGGCATGAGGCAGGGGGGAAGAAATAGCCCAAATCAAACAGCAGTAAGAGCTGGGCTGGGACCAGACCTGTGAGTCCTGGCTGGCAGATGGGGGTTGCAGGCACTTGCCTGTTAAGACACCTCCCAGTCCTAATTACAGGGCTGGTTTTCATGCTCATAATTTTAACTGTTCCTGCAGAAATTTTCCGTGCTGGTGCCTGCCCCAAGCTCGCTTGTTGTCTCTAAAAGAATTGTCCCTTCAAAACCAATCCAGCTCCCCTAGCAAGAGAGTTGTGGAAAAAAAAATGCATTTGCTTCTTGAAAGAACAAGCAAACAAACTCCAGCAACTATTTGTCTGAGACTCCAGTGCCCCCGTGCTGTGTCTGGATGCTGTGGAAGGAGCAGCAGTGCTGCAGCGGAACCTGGCTCTCCCAGAGCTCTGCATCCTCCCCATGTCCGCACCCTGCCTCTCCTCCCTGCTCACACCGTCCCAGCCTCCAGCATCCCGGCAGCTCTGCCTGCCTGGGGAGGCCTCTGAAAGCAGGAATTCACTGAAAGCAGGATTCACTGCAATGTGGTTGCTACTGAGACAGCTCTGATTCAGTGGAGGGACAAACTTGTCCTGGTGTTGAGCATGACTCTGAAAGCAGGACAGGCCGTGGGGTCCAGGCAAGCAGCCGAGTGTGGAGAGTAGAAAAGACCTTATATGTGTCCCTGGAGACAATGAAAGGATTCAGGAAAGGACAGCAATGACATACAGGAATTATTTTATTTGGGTGTTCTTCTGCTGTGGGTAGAGCTGCTAAAATGTGTCCTTGGACAGCAGCCAAGCTGGACTTTTGCAGGACATTGCTCTCATAATCCTCTGTCTTAGGAGAAGAAGCATGAGCTTCCCTCAACTCCTGTACTTTTGCTGTTCCTGTAATCATTTTCCTTTCCCTGCTTTCTTTTCCTGAGTTTCCCTGCTCATCTTAGAGGCAGCTTTGTGGGTTTTTTTGGGAGTGGGTTAAACCCTGCCTTTAAAGGGACAGGTTAAGCTGAGTGGGTAAGAGGGAAAATGTCAGGATAACAGAGATAGGGAAAGGAGGCCCATTTGGGAGATGCTGTGACTGCAAATCAGGCAGACTGATGGGGGTCCTGAGAAACAGGGTTGTGGTCAGCAGGTGCTCAAGGAGATAGCTGGAGATAAGGCAGCGTGGAGCAGAAAGGATCAAGCCCTGGCTCAAGTGGGCTATGGCATATTTCCCTCAAGAAACCAGAGACTGCTCAGTTTCATCATTTGTCTGACATCCTCATGCAAAGCACTGCATGCTCAGTGACTTTCCTCTGCCCTGTTAGGGCTAATGCCTTGCTACTGATGCTTTGATTTCTCAGGCTGCTGGAATCCACGTGCCACACGCAGCTGTCACTGGGGACTGCACCAGTGTCATGAAGATGCAGCCCAGCTGCTCTATTTATTGCTTTTTTCAGAAGGCCCCTGAAGAAGAATCAGTGTTAAGAAACACAGTGTAAAAATTTTTCCTTCAGTACTAAATTAAATGTTTATTATGCATAACTAAGTTTTTTTGCAATGGTCTTTTGGGACTTCGAATAGTTCACTGGTTTGTGCTGAAGTCAATGAACAGTTTCTGCAAGAAAAAAGCCAAAAGGAAACCTGGCACTTTTTCCTTTTGCTAGTTAAATATGAACTTGAAGCACTGCATTTGCCTATACTTTCCTACTTAAATGAAAATAATAAGTATGCAGAGGAAATTTTGCTTTATATTGAACAAAATTGTCTTCTGGTGAAGGGTAGCCCTGTTTTCCTGCTGTAAGGCTAAGGTTCAGAGTCCAGAGAGAGACTATCAGCTGAATTTAGAGCACCTACCTCAGATGCCAGGACCTTAATCCTTTAACATTTGACATCAGAGTGTATTCCATATGTGCAAAACACAGTTTACATTGACTTTGTTCATGACTGAGAGCTTGGGAACTTCAGCAAATTAGATCCTAAATTGCATCAGGCAGCCTGGAAGAGGGACAATTTTGTCTTCAATGTGTGTGATAACACTGAGAGCCTCAGACATTTTCTGATCACTGCACCTATATCGGGGAATCAGTACTTAAAAAAAAAAAATCATAGTCATATTTCTAAACAAAACCCAAGGATCCTGAGGGCTGAATCCCACGTAGTGCACTTTACTGCAGTGAGGATTCCCCACGGGCTGCTGAAATGCCATTCCTTTTTCTTCTCATTAAGACAATGAATAGCACTTAGGTTTGTGTAGGCTGCCTGAAAGGAAATGTGCAGAGAACTAGGATTTTTATCTTGACCCTTCCCAGAAAACTCAAGTCCTCAGTTGCAAATTAGAAATGAACCCAGAGGCTATGGAAATACCATACAAACAAAAAGGACTGTACAATTGTTTTCCTTTAAAAGGAATAGAAGACTGCAAGCAAACCCTCTTGAGCATCCTGTACAGCTTTCTTATGTGCTCACTAGAAGCAGGTCTTTCCCTTGTTGCATTCTCAGATGAGATTTCGTGTAACTTCTTTGAGTTGGTTGCAACTGCTGTTTAACATGCTTGGATAGGACTCATGCAGAGGGAGCGTGACTTATTGACCTCCAATATGAACATAGAATCATAGAATGATTTGGGTTGGATGGGACCTTTAAAGGTCATTTAGTCCAGCATTTGGGGTAGAGTCTTTTGGATGAAGTGATACCCATGGATAAGGTTAGACTGGAAACTCCCCACTAGAAAGAGCCAGCTCTTGGTCCTGTGCTTGCTGAGCCCCATTTCAGTACAGGGCCCACTCTTCCATGTTTGAACATGTTCATAGCCCTGTGGTTCTCCCATTCTGCAGTCCAGGAAAACACTGCACCAGCAGCTCCTTTGAGTGCACTTCACTGGTGCAGGTCTCTGGCCAGGTATCTCTCCCCCTTTTGATGTTTTTTTTTTCATTCCTAGCTGTTTCTCTTTCTACAGAGTATTATTTTCTCATGACAGAAACCAGACCTTTTTGAAATTTGCTGTCAAGTCTTGACTCTCCTTAAAAAGCTTAAGCAATAAAATCATGGAACCTGGTGCTTTTCCTTTTCTAGTGAATGGGCACAGAATATAAATTACCTCTCAAATTCCTCTGCCTGGCTCAGTCAGTTCTGGTTCTGATGAACTCTAAACCTCTGGATTTGAATAGGGGTTTATATGGGAATTGTTCCAGGTTTAAGTGTAGCTGCTTGTGCCCTCCCCCAGCACCATTTCTGTTTGCTTCAACTTCACTTGAGTCATTTGTTTGCCAGTCACTGTCTCCACTCCTGGAAAGCCATTAGAATTGATTTCTGTAAGCATTTTAAATACTTCTGCTAGTCCCTGTAGGGCTGTCTCAGAGTCTGCATAGATTGCTGTCAGTTCGGATGATACTGGAAGATGCTGCATTTGTACCAAGTGAGAAATCTCCCTTCCACATCCTGTTTCTCATTTCTTCTCTGGGCTTCTAAGCAGAAATTTTTCCTGGTTCTTTGAAATAAATAGTCAATGGAAATAAATATGAAATCTGGGCTCCATGAAAATCAATAGCAAAAAGCCTGCTTGACTTCAAAGGGCTGACTTGGATGGTTAATGGCACTAATTTAATAGTGCACACAGGATAAAATGCACTTGTGAACCACGTACTGTATCTGAGGAGGCCAGGGTTATAATGTGACAGTGTTACTAGCTGGTTTTGTTGAAACAGAACCTAATTTTTCTCATGGCTTGGAAAATTGTGGACGTTGTCATCCTTTTTCTATAAATACGCTAATCTTTTTATTGATATAGTGCACACCAAGCACCGCAGTGATTTGTGATGTGGGAAGGCCTTTTGTTGCAATTTCAGCATGGACCTGAAAGCAGCTTTAATGACAGAAATGGAAAAACCAGTTACACACGCCAAATCATTATTCTAAGAGTTCCTCCAAATGATATGAAGGAGTATAAGCCCTACAATACAAAGAAGTTGTGGAAAATCTGTAGGCAGGATGTGAATCACTTTGTCATGCTTCTTTATGGCACACATGGCACCACACACTTTATTTTAGCCAGCGCCCTGCAGATCAAATCCATTTGGAGGAAAGGTGATCGGTTCTGTGGAGCTGCTGGAAATGAAAAAAATAGGTGTGTGAGACATGCCTGCAGTTGTCTGTGAAAATGTCAGGGCAAAACAGGGGTATTAGAAAGACTTCAGAATCTGAATGTGAGGTTTTAGCTTTTGTCCTAACTGGACTTGGAAAGGTTTTCTGTAGTTTCAAGTTAACCAGTTCAAAGCCTTGTTGCTTTGGGCCACATTTGCACGATGGAATTAAAAACTCCTATTTGAGGAAAATTGAAATCAAGTAGTTAATTACTAAGTTTCAGGATATTTTTTTCTTCCAAAAGAGGAAAAAAAGATAATAAGAAATAAGATCTGGGTGGTAAAGCTACTCATTGAAACATTTTTGACATTCAGTCAAGTGTCTTAAGTAATCTAACAAACTGGTGGGATTTGAAATTACTTTTGTTCTTGTTAAGGCATTGTTCATCCCTGCTTGCATAGTCCTGCCTGCCCCACTTCTCTCCACAACAGCCCTGGTTTGTGCATGGCAGAGGAGTGCGGGAGAAGCCATGGAAAGGCCCATATGGCTTTCCTGCTGAAACATGCCTGCACCCCACCCAGACAGAAGTATGTCTCAGCCAACTTACTAGCCAAGTTAGAGTAGGCAGGTGGTAATGTCCGTCTTTAGGTGCATTTCACTGGTTTTGCAGCCTGAAAAGTGAAATAATTGCTGTAATGCTATTTACTGCCTTACTTCAGTAGCCCAAAGGCACCAGCACCTCAGCATGGCCATACTGGGAAATCCATCTCACAGCTGCCCTGAGTTTATTGTCACTTTGTTACTCACCCAGACTGCTGGGATATTAGGCTGGGCTTTGTAATAACTCTGTCTATGGGCCATGGTCGTGGGATGTGCCAGCAATTACATTCTGTCCTTGGTGAGCAGTCACACCATGTGCACAGAGGGGGAATTCTGCAGAATCTCCCACCCTGCACAGGACATTTCTTCGAAGGCTGCTTCCTATCACAACTCCTGCAGCACCAGGCTGGGGATGGGAAGGCTTCTCCCTTACTACTGCCTCTCCTGCCACTGGTGAGGGGACCATGGGAAGGTCTCCAAAATCAGAATGGATTGTGCTAACCTTGGGAAACTGCAGATTTTTCAAGTCAGAGTTTTGAATTCATTTTTTTCTGATACTACAGCATCGAAGGATCTCGAAGTATTTTATCTGAAAGTCACACTTGACAGTTCTCTGTACAGTTTATTGTCCATATGCACTTTTCATTCTAAAATCACCCTATTAAAAAAAAAAAAAACAAACCAACAACTTTCTGCAGGAAAGGCAATATCTGAATAAAATATTAAGTATATGTGATGTGGTAGTGAATACTTTGTATAATCAATTATAGCCTAACACAATTTAGATAATTTATATGATTTTCATGGTGTTGTGGGTGCCGCAGGTACTATGTGACTATCTGGTGAGAGACTCATTTTAACATGGTGTGTAGCAATTGTGCAAGTTATATTGCAAAACGGAGAAAAAAAAGTGAAGCTCTAGCAAAACGTGTTTCTTAACTTCAACTTTATGCTTATGAGTATTTGTTATGTACTCCAAAATCATTATGAATTTGTGCATCACAGCATCATGGAAACATTTTGAAAAACTTGTTGAATCAGGTCTCAGCTGTAATTCTTACAATATGATAGTGGATAAATCCAAATTGTTATTTAACATCCTTTTCCCTTTTAAATACAAAGGATCTGTCTTCTTAAAACTGTGATCTGATTGTCTGGACACAGAAAATTAAGTCTTAGTTTATGTGACTGCTTCATTTATGCATACATGTGTTTAGCTAAGTTTTTATGAAGGAGAACATGACTTCTCTATATTTTTCTACATCCCAAAATACAACTAGAATAGTTTCCCCTGTTCTGAGCATGGAGAGATACTTTCCCCAGCCAGTTTTGAACTCTGACAGCACAGAATCTCACACAAACAGCTTTATGTGGACAGGTAATTGTTGGACTGTTATTGTTGCAAGCTAGCAAACAGTGTAATAATATGTATTACCTGACATTTCATTGAAAGTCTCATTTTTTAATGAACTGTGTGGGAGTAAAGAAGTGATCCTCCTTTCCACGTGTGGCACTTTGACCTGCCCAGTCTCCAGCACCTGCCCTGTGTACGTCCCCTAAAGGGCAGCTTTGCAGGGGTAGTAGTTGTGTGACCATATTTTCCCTGTTCATATTGCTTTCCTGTCTGTAGTCCTATGAGAAATCCTTTAAAACCTTTAAACTAGGGGTTGAGTGGAAAAACCCTGCAATTCAGCCACACATGCACTCAAGTGCTGCTGCTTGTATTTTTTGATGAGTGCTGCTGTCTGCTCTACCATTTAAAACTGACCCAAACATTTAATCTGTGATCACAGAACGTACTTGAGCACAGCAATGGTGAAGAGATGTGTGGAAACTATTTAAAGTATTCTAGCATAATTTCACGACATTTAGCAACTGGGAACAACAAAAACCTCATGTGATCTGTGTATACTTTCCAGAACATGTCCCCAGCTGGCAAAATGCCATTTCACTACTTGCCTTGCCCCACTCCCCAGCTCTTATCCCTTCCCCTGTTCAGTGGAACAACAGGCAGGGATTTGCAACTTTCAAGAGTTTCTGCCTCTACAGAAGGTCTTTTTAAGACCAGGCAGATTGCAAAAGAAAGACACAGAAATTAATGTAATTTTCTCTACCTTTCTGAAGCTAATCATGGAAGGGGGGGGGGGGGTGTTTGTGTCTTTAAATCACTGAGTTTCATCAACAGCAAATAATAAGGGATGTCTTGTTTCCATTAGGGTTAATATCACAATTTTGCCTGATTATTCTCAGTACATAACTCAGTGGAAACAATGCATCTTTTGTAATAAAGCTTCTACCAGGAACCTTGGATGTTTTACAAGAAGGAAACATTGGCTAAGACTGCAACATAAAAATGTGGTCTATGATTCCCATATAGATGTATGGTATTAATACATGCTGCCATGCCAAAAAGTTGCTGGTATACCACATCCAGATTGGGATGGATGACAGAAATGTATTTTTCTGCTGCCTTTCCATACCTTTTTTTTTTCCAAGTGAGGGATGTAGTACAATATATTAATGTAATAATATACTTAAAATCACTTATGTTCAAATGAAGCAAAAGACTCCAAAGCATTCACTGCCTCCAAAACTATGCTCTTATGGTTTCAATTAAAAGGAAATTATTTGCTTTGTGAAACTTTGCCTGGATCTTTAATTCTTCCTCATTGTCTGAACACAGCTCTAAAAAGCTTCTGTACTTGAAGTCACTCATCAGATTTCAGTTCGCAGCAGTCATTTGCCATGTCATATCATGTCACACAAATATTGGTTATTCAGTCCAGTCTGCAATAATGGAGGTTTCATACCATCTTGTTCCTGGCCTATCTAAAACACAGTTTAGGCACTCCGCTGCCCAAGGGTATTTTCAGATTTTCAGATGATTTTTTCTGGTACTTCCTGATGAAGTGGCAGTTTAATTTTTCAAATCATAGCATTGATTACTTTAGTTTTGTGCTGTGCATAGGCTATTGATTCTTTCCTCGAGAAATGAGTATAAAAGCAAGCAGCAATGGCCAACTAGTCGTTAATTGCAAACTTTCCTATACTCCTTAAATGTCTGGAATAGTAAGTTCTTTCAAAGCAGAGTATGGAAGGAAACAACATCCAACCCAAAACGTAGAGGGCACATCCATCACTTTGCCCACATCCCTGGTGTGTGGCGGTGGTTTGTGTGGTTGCGTTCACACAGAGCAGACTCAATGTGCTCCAGCTGGTGGGCCCAGAGGCTCCACCTTCTGTTTGCTCACTGGCTTTCTTCTCAAGAGCCCAGTCTACCATTCCTCCGTGTTCTATTAATTTTCTGTGCATTGGGAGCAGCTGTGATGATCCAGGGCACTGCATCAGCAGCTTGTGGGAACTGAGTATTTCCTGTATCATTCCCAAAAGCTGCAAGGCACCACCATTCTTGAACTGCAGCTTCATGCTGAAGTGAGCACTTGTCCTTCCATGGCTCAGAGTGACTTATTGCCTCTGCTTTCAGGAGAAGTTCACGCTACACAGAGTACAGAGCCTCCTCCTGCCTTACACGACGTTCCTACTGAGTGTGGAAATGCCTTCTTGACTTTTTCACGTCAGTGCTTTCTGCAACTCCACATAAAGAAATGAATTGTTGCTTGTTTAGGTATGGCAATGTGCAGTTCTGAGTGTCAGTTAAGCAGCTGAGTACGAGAGGGATGATTTTGTTCGAAGTGCCAGGCAGGGACAGATGTGTATCTTGTCAACTTCTCACTTTACCTTGTGATATTTTGTTGCTAATTGGTATTGTGACAATGAGGGAACTGCTTCCAAAGGAGTCTATTACTTA
Organism: Motacilla alba alba; assembly: GCF_015832195.1. Classification (NCBI taxonomy): domain Eukaryota; kingdom Metazoa; phylum Chordata; class Aves; order Passeriformes; family Motacillidae; genus Motacilla; species Motacilla alba. Next base: position 15,329,298 of record NC_052017.1, on the reverse strand, counting down.
GTCCAAAATGGCTAATAAAAATGTCCTATGAATTGAAATGTAGTTCAGTTTGAAAGGAAATTATATCTCCCTGGAGACTAGTAAATGGTTTGGGAAAAAGTGTTCCACTGTTCTCTTTGTTGCAACGATCTATGCTGGAAAAAATCTTTTTATTACAGCTGGTTGACTTTAAAGACATACTGGTTCAAATATATTGATGGGAGAATAAATGAAGAACAAGTCCTTGTGAATGCTGCTAAATTAAAATCAATGAACTGTAGGCACTCAAGGCAAAAAAGTCTTCATCTACTCAACATTTCCTTGGGCATTTCGCTGGCTGATTTTACAGCCAACGGCAAATGAATAACTCTCTTTTCCTACAGGCTAGTTGTTATTACTTTGTGTTGTTGTCACCCAAAATATTTTGCTGGCTTCTGTTTTATTTCTTTCTAATCCACTGTCATATTTGGTCATATCAGTCTAAGAAATCTTTCCAAGAGCAGACAGACCATCAAGAACATCTGGTTTATCTCTGTATTTTCCCTAGGTCTGGTGTCTTCAGCACGATAGTTTATGAGTGTTTTTCCACCTTCATTAGTCAGACCACTTTATGAAGCTGGGTAAACAACATTATCTCTACTTACCAGCTGGAAACAGTGATGCATAAAGAGAATGAATGGCTTCTCGAGGCAATTCAGGAACAATGAGTTAAAAAATGAGTCACTGCTGAGGTACCCAAATGGTCTGGTCTCCTAATGCCCAGCCCAAGTCTGATCTGCCATGGCATGGCTCCTACATCCATGGGAGAAGAGAAGCCAGAGAGTCATGCAGCATTGCTTTATTCCTTTGGGTCTGCTGGACATGGGTGTTATGAGCGAGGAAAATACTTGCTGTCAGCCTTCCAAAAAAAAGAAAAAAAAAGTGTTCGGTAAAGTGTTCCCCAAAAATATTTACTGAATATTATCAACAAAACTTTTGATGTGAGAACTGAAGGCAGTTCAGCTGCAGTTCAGCAGAGAGTCTCCAGCTGGGTTTGGCTGAGACAGCCTCATCTCAGCAGCCATCCAGCTGTGTCACTGTCTTGCCAAGGCTTGGGGCATTGCACCAGCTCAGCTATTTCCAAGTTATATTGATGCCATATCTGAGGATGAGCAAGACTGACATCCAAAGTCCCAGGACGTGTCAAGGCACAATGCAGCTCACAATGGGTGAGCTGTGGTGAGTTCTGAGCGATACAGACTGTGCATAGACTCAATCCTTTATTCCTAATTATAAGGGAATCCCCATAAAGATGAGATATGGGTTGGTTTTATACTTCTCCAAAAACTAAGGAAATCTACATTTTCCTTCCCCTCAACCTGGACTAATGATTTCATAGCTTGTCAGTAACCTTTAAATAAGATTAACCTCTGGCCTGTGAAGTTTCTTGTGGTTCCTCTCCAGCAGAAGATCTGGTCTCTACTTACCCTGTTGTAATCTTTCTTGAAACATCTGCAGCCTGCCATGGTCAGAGACCTGAAATTGGAGTAAGATAGACATTTGGCCTGTCCTGACAATAAAATAAAATTAAAATTTTTGTTAACTTCGATGCTCATGCACATAGAAAGACAGAACAGAAAATAAGTCCTATGGTACACTTTTGGTACACTGTGTCATGAATTATTGTCCCAAATTTGTTAAAATCAATAAATTCTGCCTGAAATACAGAGCAGTGAATAGCCTGAATTTGCTATTTGCTTAGACTATGATGAAGAAATGGAAGCACTCCTTTGATGTGAATTTCGTTCCTAGAATTAAAATTTCCTGCTTTTTTCTGTTGGTGGTGCTTTTGATCTCTTGAATTGTTAAAAGCTGTCTCATTTTAGGGTGATACAGTCTAACTGAAATACCTAACTGTCACTCTTGAAAATCTTAATATCAAGAATTATCTGAACCATTGTGGGTGCCCTGTCAAGACTCACTCTGCACAGACCACAGCCAGTAGAATGAGGCCAGGGATTCTTCTTACAAAGGGTTTTGGACAGAGAAATATCTGGTTTCCTATGAACACGGAAAGCATGTTCAGTATTTGTTGCTAAAACACCAAAGAAGCAAGCTTGCTTTTGAAGGGTATTGCTGCTGCTTGTGTAAGAAAGCACCACAGTCCTGTGTTTAGTGGAAATGTGCCAGCGTGCTTGGGCTGGCCGGAGTGTCCGGGCGCCTGCTGCTGGGTTCCTACTGGCAGTCCCCTTCCACACCTGCTGCAGCAGCTCTGTGCTGTGTGTATGAATAAATAATAAAAGCTGTGACTCCAGTATGAAGGTTTTATGTGACAGCATAGAGCTGGTTTAAAGTCCACTACAGCTACTGTCACACAGAGCCAGCTTTCTGGCTCCCTCCTCTAGGCCCAAGGCTTTGGTTTGTAGTCAGCATCCATTTTATCCCCAGTGATTTGTGAGCCCGTGTAAGCACCCATGACATACAGCAGAACCCTCGGAATGAAAAAGCTTTTTGTTTTCTTCTCTTCATCTTCACTGAGCATCTGTTTGGCTGCTGCTTGATAAGATGAAATTAAATTAATGAAATTTAATGCCTTGGATGCAGGAACAAAATACACAATTGTGAAGCCACTGATAAAAATTACATTATGTTGTATACAATCCTGGTTTAATACATGTGAAATTATTTCTGCAAGAGTCAAATGGTGTCATTCAAGATTATATTTTAATGCAATACAAGGTCTTTGCCCTGAGAGTGTGTAACTGGTAAAATCCCAGATGGGCTCCACTCTGTCTGTTGCTTATTCTCACAAGACTATCATGAGGGCCATTCAGAGAGATGTCTTTTCTCTTTCAAACTAATGCATCATGAATAAGCAGTGGAATCATACTATCACATCCCTGAAATCCAGCTAGTATCATTTTTCTGTTTCCTTTTCATCAGTAATCTAATTGACAAGGTACCAGTTTTAAAAGAAGACCTATGGAGGAAACAGATACACTGATTTTGCATTCTATTGCTTGTTTATCCTGTGTGTAAAGAGGTCTGCATTTTTTGTTTGGTGGTTTTGGTGGGTTTTTTTAATACCTTGTCAAATCTGCCTGCATGGTTTTATTGGACAGTTTGTTGATGTGACAGAGGAGAAGCTTTTACTGGCACCCTTCTGACATTCCTTTTCAGGCCATTAGATATCATCTACAGTGGGATTAGGCTGTGCTTGAGGGCCTGGAAGAGCTAAGGTTCTTTTGGGGAACTTAAATTTGAAAACAAAAACATCACAAAAGCCAAAGCATTAATTCCATTTCCCTTTTACATGAACACCTGGAGTGGTGAATATAAAACCATAAGTCCCCAGTACCATAAAGCCTCCTGAAATAACAGGTGGACAACAGACAGCTCATGGCTTTTGAGCATGGACTCCCCAGCCCAGAGAGGGGGGAATGGCAAGAGAGTAGGAGGGATGAGCAGAAGGGCAGGGCACAGCCTGCAGTGCTTGGGGATCTCACACTGCAGTTACACACATGATTTCTCTGAGGTTTAAAGCTGTTTAAAAATCGCTGCTCTGAGCTGCCTCCCTTCCTGCCTTCACTGCTTTCTCCACTGTGCCATTACTCTGCTTGTAGTGCTTTTTCATTTCAACCAGACATGAAAACCATGCATTAGAGGCCAAAGTAACCTCCACAAGCCCCCAACTTTTTTTTGAAAGGTTTCTTAATCTTGCATTATGGCATGGTTTAACAAACCGTTGCACTGATGTAAGTAAAAAGATGCTGAAATGGACAGAAATGACAGTGTGGGGGCAAGAGCTCCTTAACCTTAACAAAAACAAGTTTGCTCTTAGGGAGAATGCTCTCCTAACTGCAGCCTGAGGCTGTGCTCTGACAACCAGGCAGCTGTGGGAAATGCTTTTGCAACTAATGCCTCCTTTATTCTTTAAAATGTCGCTGTTCCCAGTCCCTTCTGTATTAACAACAAAAAATGAAGTGTGGATATGGTTTGTAAACCCGTGCAAACTGTGGTTGAAAGAGTTCTGGAAAACAATTATTTTCATCAGTCCTCTAAGCAGCTTCTTGGCTTCCAGGGGCTTGGTAGGAGAGCTCCAAAATGGAGAAAGGACCTGCAGTGGAACTACATCACCTTACCCTGAAATGCTTTCAATTTCTATGGTAGCTTGAAGTGATCTCAGATGTGTGAGATTCCCTTCCCATTCAGCATGATGCAAACTCACAGGTTAAGAGCCCTTGCCATGCTGTGACCAGGCCAGGGTCTTGGTGAGGCTTTCCAGAGCTCTGCTGCAGCCCTGTGCTGGCTCTTCCTCCCACAGGGAATGTGACCAGTGGCAGAGACCCTGTTGTGCTCACCTTACCTATTGCACAGGAGGAAGAAAAGCAGGGAAGGAGGTCAGTCGAGCAATATCCCTGCTGGTATCCTTGTTCTTTTGGCTAGGGGGTGCTTGGCCAGACAACTGAGTGTCTGCACATCTTCATTGAAAGGGACCCATTTCAGGGTTCCCATTTCAGCCTGGCTTTTGCTGGGTCTAGGACATGAAAAAGAAGTCCCCATAACACTGGTGATTCCACCAGCTGCAAGAGTCTTTGCATTTGAGATAATGCTTTGCTCACTAGGTTCAAAAATCTGCTTTTCTAAACTAATCTTTCCTCAAGCTACAAGAACTTGGGCACATGGACCTTTTCTGGTTTTGCATTTGTAAATTTCTTAATATACAGGCAGCTGATGCTCTGCCACAAACACAATGGAGGCAATAGTGAAAAAGAAACCCCAGGGTTATCATCCTGATATGACTAAATTGCAGCTCTGGGCACTGCCTCAGTAGAGGATGCAAAATGTTATTCAGCCATTTGAGTATGAAGTACATCCCCTACCACCCATTAATGTCTCTCAGCACCTTCCTGAGAATAAGATTATAAACTGAATATATGGAGCAATCCCATGAGTGCTGCTCCAGGATAACCCTAATCCTTCCTGAAGAACTTGGAGTATTTTTCCTCCTCATTTCTCTCCTGTTATGTGCCCATCCCGACAAGCTTGCAGCAGTTCTTGTGTGACATGATTTAAAAAAAATCAGATGTCTCAAAAATCTAGGGACTGCAAACAAAAAAGCTAACAAGAGCTGTTCAGTCCTCATGTAGTATTACTCTAAGAAGGGTTATTTAGGTGCCTTACTGTGCTTTTGCATTTCTTTCTAATTTTAGTCTATTTTATGATGCTTAGTAACAAGATCCTAGATTTGAATTGCCTGTCTGGGACTAACACAGTATTTCTGTAGCATTTTACCCCTAAGCTGCTATACAACCTCAGAATTAAGACCAGGTTAATACAGCTTTGAAGAGTGGAGTGCCTTTCAGACTATCCTCATCGAGTGCAGGAGGGGCTCCAAACTGATATCCCATTGTTCCAATGGAAGTCACTTGGGGGGAAAGCCCACACAGTTAGTATCTGCTGGGCAGTTTGAACAACTATTCTGCCATAGCCTATAAAGTTGAACACAAATATATTATAGCATATAATTTAAAATAATGCAGTAGAGAGAACACTGGTAGCTGTGATTCAGTTTTAATCTTACTGCTGACATGGGAGTAATTAGATTGTGATTCTGGCTGTTTGGGATGGTGAAAGCAGTCTAAGAAGATAAATCAAAGACAATTTGAGGGATTGTGGGTGCAATGGATCAAAACAAAGCCATTCTCTTCTTTCCCCATCTCCCTCTCTGCCCTCTTTGAGCCTGCTGTAAGTTGCCCCTAGCAATTATTTTTTAAAAAGGATAGTCATGCTTAGTAGGATGGTCTTCTTCTAAACTCATGCCAGAGCATTGGTAATAGCAGCAAGGAAACAGACCAAACACTAAAAAATCTGTTCTTTGTTTTCTGCGGGAAGAAATGAAGATCTGATGGTAGGGACTTTTCTGAAGCAGCAGCAAGTAAATTGTTTCAAAGCCATGTTTATTCCAGCTCTGTGTATAGATACATTCTGTGATAGACTAAATCATCTGCATTGGAAGCAATGGGAGTTGGATTATAGTCTTCAAGGATTTTGCTGGTGTATGGCTTGAAACAGATGAGTAAGAGCCACTACTGAATTGTAAAAAAGGGACTGAATGTGAAACTGTGTCCCCCAAAGGTGTAGGATGATGACTGGAGGTGACTCAGTTCTGCAGGACTGAGTTCTTGGAACTGGAAGCCCCTTAATTCATGCTGAACATACAGTGAGGGCTGCCCTTCAGCCCAAGTCCTGCAAGCCTTGTTCACCTATAGACACTGATGTAAAGAGCTGTGATTACCAGTAGCCTAGAAGGAGGTGAATGTCTGCCTGGCTGGCAGGAAGATGGATAGCTCATGGTCGGTGTGTGCTGGGGCTCCCAGCAGAGGGGCCTGAATGGGCTCTAAAGCTGCTACTGCTTTCCCAGCAGGACAGACCGTTCCCGCTTTCAAGAGTTTAGAAGCAGGTTTTTGCAGGAATTTGAGCTTTACTCTCATCCTCCAGAGGAATTAAGCTCTTTTGGCATTCTCTAAGAAAAAAGAGGGAACAAACGCAATTATTTGAGAAATCAGATTTCTGTGATTTCCCTGCAGCTCCCTTCTGCAGTGAAGGGCTGAAGTGATATGGGAGGGAAGGGCTCTCACAGCCAGTTCCTGGTGTTCAGGTGTTGTGATACACTCCTGTAGAGTTCATTCCTTAACAAGATACGTTGTAGTAAATGTATTATGTACCTGCTCTGACACGTTCCTGCAGAAAATATTCTAGTCACCAGCAACTGACCCCATGCGAATTAAAAGGCTTATTTATTAGGAAATCAGATGAAAGGTAGCTTTATGCAAGCCAGCTACAGTTGTGAAAGGAAGCCACATTCTAGATGAAAGGGAACACTTAGTCCAAAGTAAAATATGTACTGTGTTTGGTCACATCCCTGGCATGACAGAGGATGGCTTCCTACCCACAAATGATGATATTGTCTTCAAATAATTGCTCCCTTATCAGATAAATCACAGAATTTCTTACTAAAAAATGAGTATATTCTTCTTGAGGATTGCTGTGGTGTCAGTCCATGATGTGTGGGTGGAGACAAAGCCCTGCCACGACGCCAACGAACCCAGCCAGCTCTGCTGGGATACTGGGCTTAGTGCTTCCCAACAGTTTCCTTTTGTTTGCTTTCACAGCCATTTCAGGCAGCACTGGAAAAGTCCACTAACCCCAGTGTCTCTTAATGTTCCTGCTATGACACTGGGAGCTGCATGTCCTGGTACTCCCAGCTCTCCCCCTGTACAAGGTGAGGAGAAATCATGGCCTCGTTGGAAACTACTCAAGTTTGTTTGGATAAACATTTGTGTCTCTGTGTTGCACCTTTGTATGGGTGCATAAGTCAGAAAGAGGGGGATCTGTAGCTCTTACAGAATCCAGGAACCATGTCTGAAAAGTACAAGTGCATGCTTCTGGATATTTGGGAAAGCTTTGCTGTTGAACCTCATAGATGTGTGCGTATGATGGACACCTATAACACTCTGTCACCCACACGGTGTCACTCAATCTGTAACATCAGAACTTCAGGAAGTACCCCCCAAGGATGAGAAATAGGAGCTCAGGGTCATTTCTACTATCTGCCAGCAAACAAAACTTTTCTACATCCAGAGGCGAGGCTGCAAGTGTATGCTGCGTATGGCTCATTTACAAAACAAAATTAAAGATCAGATGAGAACCTCGTCCTTTGAAACTTCCCCTGCAGTGGACGCTGGCATAGGTGACACTGAGTGGTGGGGAGGTGGCCTGTAAGGGAGGGTGTGCTGAGCACAGCCAGGGGCTCCAGACTAAGGTTTCACCCATGTCCCCAAAGCATGATTTCAATGAAAAAGTGCTGATCCTTTTATACATAAGGATCAAAATTTCCCAGCACTTAATGGGAAAGTGATTTTATAAAGACCTGGTTGGCCAGGCTGGGGCTGCATTTGTGTTTCTAACACGGCCTCCTTCAGATGGTCTCTCTGGCTTATATCACTTTAAGCAGAGTAATGCTTCCACAGAAGAATGTTTTTGCAAGCAGCAGTGCGTAGTATCAATGAATTAGCAACTTCCTGGATTTTGCTTGGGTTTTAGATAATTAGCAAGCACACAGACAAAATTATTCCACTCTCTGACTAATAGTCAATTCACTCAGATGCAGGACATATGATCAGTAATTTTATTCTAAAATAAATAACTTAATAAATGTAGATTGATGGTTTTTATTTTGTCAGTTTTCCTCAAGAAAGAGTTAGTGAACTACTGCTGGTGGTTGGCTGTTTCCCCAGAGAGATTTCAACACATCTTGTGTCCCCTTTTTCATGCCAAGTGCCAAGCATACAAGCATCTTATCAGATTAATTCTGGTGGGAGGCTATAAAATTATTGTTATGACTGTTTACTCTAAGCACTGATGGGGAATTTAGAAAAAATATTATGTGATGAAGCTCACATGCAAGAATTTAGACAGAGAAAATATAATGATGAACTTATTCATATTAGACTAATGTCACTGAAAAATTCATTAAAATTGAGTTAGTCCTCATTTACACTAGCCTGAACTGAAATAAATTAATAATGCTCATCTCTATTCAAGGAAATACTCTGGTAACATGCTTAATCAGTACAACTAATGGAGAGAAGGTAATTTCTTATTGGTTCCAACTTTGTCTATCATGAATGGCATGGTAATTCTTCTTTGTGCTGCAAATGAGCTGTCAGCTTTTCTAGCCTTTGCAGTAACTTTCAACACTGATTATATTCGAGATCAGCTGCTCATTTTGAGTTTTAACACTTAGCATTTGTAGGAGAACTGCCATAAACTGTTGGGATCTGATGCCCTTAATGATCATAAAGGAACTAGTAATTCAAGTCTTGTTTTTTAAATAAAATTTTTATCCTACCAGTCGTTTTCAGGGATGACTGTAGCTGGAGCACATTATCTAATTTTGAATTTCTTGTTTAAGCAACAAAAGAGGATTTTTTGTTGACAAATATTGTAAATCTTTGGATATCTGCTTTGTGCCCTTAATAAGGGACAGCTTACTGCAGTTGTCCAAGTCTGTAGGTAGAGGACAGGATGCTGTCCACATAAATTTAAAAAAACCCAACTTTGCAACCCTTAAATCAAAAGAAGTCCCCATACTTTTTTGGAGCAGCTAAAACATCTTCAGGCATAATTTATGCTGTTGACAGCCGTTGCATATATAACACCAGGAAGTCTGGTTTTAATTCTTGTAATATTCCCGGGGAGGTGGGTGGCTTAGTTAATAAACTTGATCTTTCACCTTCGGAATCAGATTGAGTTCCCTTGTTGCAACATGCCTGTCTTTAATTTGGATGCTCGTTTACTTACAGAGGTTACCTGCTGACCTGCAAGAATGAGAGATTGATGTCTAACACACATCAGCAAGTCCACAGGCAGATGCGCAGTGAAAGGAGCACAGTAGTGGTCACGTGCCCTGGGCAGAATGCCAGAGGGGCATCCTCTGGTGGCCAAGGGGGCTGTGGGCATGGGTAGAGGGCAGGAAACCATTGCTTCTCCAGGTTACTGCAGTAAGGAGACATTCCTGAGGTGTTTAAGGCTGGAGGTACATATTCTGTCCTGTGCTGCTGGGGTTGGTCTGCTCAGGGTGCTGCCAGCAGCCACCTGCTCCAAAGGGAGCAGTCAGGCTGGGATGTCAGCAAGGTGGCTGCTCCTCCAAAGGTTGTTCAGGGCCATCAGGGACACCACTGAAGACACTTCCAGACAAAATAATTCAGCATTTACTGAGCATGACCCTTGCATGACAGAGGTCATCAAAAGCAGGTATATTTTAAAGTGACGGACTCCAATGTGCTAGCTGAAGCCCCAGCCTCAGCACTACTATAAACAGGAAACAAAGCTCTTCAGTGACAGAGAATATTCCGCCTTGGTATCCACACACACATGGTCACTTCCCAGCTCTCATGTCCCTGAGGCATTCAGGTTCCTTCATGCCTTAGATTTCTTGGCTGTTGCTTGGATATCCATCATGAAACACACAGAAAATGGTCCCTGAAATAAAGGACAGCATCAGATTTTGACTCCTATTAACTCAAGACACTTCAGTGCCCTTAACACTGTTAGTTTGTGCATATAAAAAGAGGCTCCCAGAGGAGAGCCACGAAGGAGGTGATCACAGGGCTGGAGCACCTCTCTGATGAAGACAGGCTGTGAAAGTTGAGGCTGTTCAGCCTGGAGAAGAGACGGCTCTGGGGAGATCTTACAGCAGCCTTCCTGTGCATAAGGGTGGCTTATAAAAAGCTGGAGAGGGACATAACAAAAGGGCGTGTAGTGACAGGACAAGGGGGAATGGCCTTAAGCTAAAGGGGGATAGGTTTAGACCAGTTATTGCAAAGAAATTCTTCACTGTAAGGGTGGCGAAGCACTGGAACAGGTTGCCCAGAGAGGTTGTGAATTCCCCATTCCCAGAATAGGTCAAGACCAGGCTGGGTGGGCTGTGAGTAACCTGGGCAAGTGGAAAGTTCCCTGGCCTTGGCAAGGGGTTTGGAGATAGGTGATTTTTAATGTCACTTCCAACCCAAAGCATTCACTTCGTCAGGGACTGAAAAAGGCGTAAAGCTCCCCAAGCAGCAGAATTATTTTAATTTATAGGCCCTGGAAATTATTACAATAATTATGACTTGAAATGCAGTGTTTTCTGGATCACTAGGCTAATATCTGAGAGTGCTAGACAGGAACCTAGCCTACCAACAAGTGTCTGCTTACTGAACTTTCTGTGCTCTGCCTGATAGAGCAAGAAAAGCCTGTCTGTCTGCTTTAGATTTTGAAACCCTAGACCCAAGCCTAACCTCAACCTGAAGTGTTCCTGGGTAGCAGTTCAAACAGGAAGAGATCCTCTGCTCAACGGGCTATATTCCTCTTACTTCCCATCTCCCTGGCTGGCCACTGCTGGATGATGCAGTAATGATGCACTAAAATTCCTTCAGCTCTGGACTCCTAAACAGCTTCAACCTCAAATGTGCTCAGGGGACCAAACACTTCTGCAAATTGTGCAAGTGCCCCACTAAAAGCAGCTCTCTGCCTGCCTTTCTGGGCTCTGCAGGTTGTGACAAGAATAACCAGTCTGGCTGCTTTTGCTTCTTTTGACTTAACTGATTTCAGGACTGGGATGGCCCCATGGGTTACAGATCACTTTAGGGGTAAATTTCTCATGACAGACATTTATGCACTTAACGACATTTTTACTGAGACACGCTGTAAAGCCTGGGCAATAAACCATGGGGGCTGAAGGCTGCTGTGTCCTGCTATGTAATTGCATTTCACAACACATTTCAGGTTAGAGGTAGAGAAAAATGAAGCAGCCAAACAAGTTGTGCTACCTGTATCCTGCATAGACCAGAAAGAGAGGGGGAGGATTCATACTAAAGGGAATTGGGTCTTCTAATGTAGTTTATGGTCCCCTGGGAAGTTATGATGTTGGGGATTAGATTACAATTAGGGATATGGGGACTTAAAGCATCTAGACAGTGTTTTTACAGAGAGCACAGAGAGTAAGAGGCATCTGTTTATGGGCTTATGGCTGGAGCTATCTTGGAGTATAATTACTAATGTCAGGGTGATGAGAGAGTACCTAAAGCAGCTAGAGAGCCTCTCCTTGCTGCATCCTGCACCTCCTAAAAAGACAGGAAAAAACAGAAGTTAGAGATACTCAGGGAAGGCAGGTCCTGTCTACATAACTGCCTTGAATGCTGGGTGCAGATCCCAATGCATTTAGAGATATTTTTCTGAAGTTGCTTTGCAGGAACAAGATTTTGGGAAAGAAGAGCTCTGCTTTGGAGAGTTGAAGTCGTTACTTCATTGTGCATGACTCAGCATCACCATAAGAAAAGGTTCCCTCAGGACTAAGTGGACAGGCTTAGTTAATGCCAGGTTTAAGGTTTGAGTGGGACAAGTGAAAGAATCTGTTCTTGATGCTTTTTGCAGAGCTAGGAGCGTTTTATGGAGAAGAGTTATATTTGATGGTCAAGATCCTTTTATCATGACTTCAGGTAGGTATGGCCTTTGGAAATTTTTGAGCTTATGCATGGGGATTGGTTGTAAGACCCAAACACCTTCCTTGTGGGATGGTGTAGTGGGCAGGCAGAGTTTGAAAACCTGGTGGTAACTGAAGGCAGTCTGTCCCTTATGTCTCTCTGTATATGGAGATTCCATGTACATCCATTTGGGATTTGTGGTTGGGAGCAGGGATGAAGAGCTGGAAACAGCCAAACACAATTTTCTTGATGTGCAAGAGCTCAGAAGGATGAGGTGAGAAGAAGAACTTGGCAGCCCTGAGCCCTTGTGTGATGATTTCAGGGAACATGTTGCTCCCCATCTACCTGCTTTTGGGGTCCAGGTCTTGATGAGCTGTCTTGCATGCTCCAGGCAGTAAGGGTGGAAGCAGCTGACAGAATGGTTGAGAAGCTTAGTTTCAGTCTGAAACAGCTCCTGCTAAAATGAGTTTCATGCTTGTTTTGGGTGGGGATTTGGGGTAAAGCTGGAGGGAGCAGAGTGGTTTCACAGAACCAGTTGCAGCCAGGAAGTTCATTATTCTTCAGTACTACACAATGCACAAAATTTGATGAGAATAAGAGCCCTTGTCCTCATTTGCTGTATGGGATACACAGCTTTTTAGTTATCTAGATCCTCTCCCCATCTTTCTAGAATGAACAAGGCACAGCAAGACCAGACATTCTTCCTGCTGTAGTTTCTTAAAATGCAACCCTGACACACACACACCCCATCCCCACCCCCCACCTTGGTTTAAGGCCTTCACCGTGTAGATTTGCAGTATTGTAGGCCTTGCAGGACAGCACAGAAATAGAGTCTCCAAGTACACTATGTTGTAGCAGCTGGAACCCACAACATGATTTGCAGCCAGATCGTTACTTCCTCTAACTCATGAGACAAACCCTGGAAACCCCCCTATCACCAGTCCTCTCCCTAACTTTTCAGACTTTTCATGGTGCTACAAAAATAAACTGTTTGTGGTAGGCTTTCTAATCATAACCCAGCCCTCACTACCCCTGGAGTTGCTGTAAAACTGCGCTAACACCAGTCCTGTTCTGTTGCTGAGCCCTACAGGGTGCAGCAAGGCTAACCTGGCAGCACAGAAAACTCTCTTACAGCAATCTTTGTCATTCTGGGCAGGTGTGATTCTGTTAGAGCAGCATGTGTAGATCCCTGGCTTTACAAATGCTAAAACTGAGTTTATCATCAAGCTATTTGAGAAGGCTTCTGGTTAGAAGCCCCATGTTGTACAGCAGTGGGTTGCACCCCTCTTCTCCACAATGATCAGGGCTCTGAAAGATGCAGCAAATGTGGCTCGTCTAGGTGTGTTTTCTGCCAGAATGAAACCTGATCCTATCTCTAAGTCATAAAGAAAGGAAGTAGCTCATGCAACAAAAAGCAGTATAAGAGGCCGACAAACCCTGTGCTTCAGTTTTTCTGCCAACCTTTCTACCTTCCTTAAAGCTTAACAAATACAGATTTTTCTTCAAGATGCTTTTTGTTGTTCATCCCTAATGCAAACTTGTAGGGTTTCCACGGACTTGCTGTCACAGAAAAATGAAACAAGGCTGAGAATTACTTATAGTGCTTGGTATATTAGTTGCTTTCTAGACTCTGCAGAATGCAGCAATAATTAATGTATAGAGTTTTACATTCCTAAACACTGATCCTAATTGTAACTTAAAATTTTTCCAAATGCTGATCTTTGTTGTCAAAGGTGTTGCTGTATCTACATAGTATCTCCAGCACCACCTCCAGTAGTGGTCTTGATCTGTACTTAATTGGTTCAGTACTCTTTATTTAAACAACTGGAAACATCCAGAGGCTCTCTCACATCATCTAATCTCATCACACCCTACTATTCCTTTCTGGCTTCTGCACGAGGAAGCAGGAAATGCCTACCCATCCCTTTAGAAACTGGATTACGTGTCTCAGTCCCAATCTCAAGCACTGGGTGCACTTACGGGGCCAGACTTTTAATCTCAATATAAGGACTTGCAACATTGAGGTGAGTTTTCAGTGCACTTTTCTAGACTCCTCAGGGTGTCATAAGAATGACGTCTGTATTTTTAGGTTCTAGAAGCCTAATTCAAATGTTACCATGCTTCCTTAATTCTGGAAAAAACCCCAACGCCTGTTTTGACATTTCCTGAATCTCTACGACCTGCCATGGAGCTGTGCCACTTCACACAATCCAGCAGATGTTTTCTGATATTTTGTTCTACTGATGACTCATGCCAGAATAAGAAGTTGGGGAGTTCTGTTGGGCAGAATGTATTTGGGAGCAAAACTCAGAGAGAAGAGTTGTAGGGGCAGAATGTGTCCCCTTTTCTGTGCCCTGCATGTGCCTCTTCCTCTCTAATTCAGCACTGATGAAATGGTAAGGAGAGAGACATCACTGCTTTGATATTCCTGGTACCCACAGGAGTCAAACTAACTTTGTTACTTTTTTGATTGCCAGGTCCTCTTATACTGTAGGGGAATATCTTTGCATCTCTATTGGTTTGCATGGATTTTGTCACAGTAGGGAAGCAAAAGGACCAAGTTCAATAAAAGGAAATTCCTTATCTCCTGCAGATTATCTCTGCTGGGGGTAGCAGCTCTCAGTGGTCTCTACTGTAGCAGGCAGGATTCTCCTTATTGGTATCATCTGGGTTCAATTAAGTCTACATTCTTGATCTGGAGAATTCAAGTGCAAACGTCCAGCTACTTTTGGCTTGTGTTACCATGGACATGGCTGGAGAGGTAATCTATAGACATCTGTGACTGTAATTCCACTGCTGTTGCTGAAGTAGGAATTTTCTAAACTTTATTCAGCATTTAAAGAGATGGGTAGATTGAGATTTAACTGATGTAAGTCATAGGTGCTGTTCAGTGTGGATATTTTGCACACAGTGTCTGTTATACTGAGATCAGTATTTTGTGACAAAGCCAAACTTTTCAGCACCAGTGACTTAATATGAAACCAAAGTGTACACCAGCTAAAGAGTGGAAACAGTATGTGAGGATGTAGGTCTACATAACAGGGCTCCAACAGCACTCCAGGCCTGGATCCTTGCCCATCTGAAGGCATCCTTTTAGAAGACCGTATCAACTCCCATATGCCCCATATCCTATCTCACCATTTGAGATAGGGAGGGATTTAAAAGGATGGCTCCATAGCTTAGAGGGTGCAATAGGCACCTTATGCTGATGTCCGTTACAGAGGGGCATGAACCACAGCATTCACATTTCAAATGTATTCCCTCACTTCTAGACTTCAAAACTGGGAACAAACTCTTTTTGATTAAATGGATGTTAAGAAAATTTGACTACTGTACTTCAGCTGGAGTAGTGTCTTAGCTCTCAGACATTTGGCTTCAGAAAGTTGAATGGCCAAACAGGGGTGCCGAAAAAGCTAGAGAGTGTCTTAGCAGTGCCTCAGGAGGATGGAGTCAAGCAGCTGGGCAGATAAAAGACCAAGCACTTCTACAGCTGTGTGTCTTTACAAGCTTTGAAAAAGTCACCTTTCCTTCCTCTGTCTTTAAAAATGGTCTCCACAAATACTACTCTGGCTTAACAAGAAATTCATAACAATCCCTGGATTTTTATAAACCAGCATTTCTTTAGTACTTCCCCTTGCCTCTACCTAGTCCAGAGCTTTACTCTGGGGTTTGACGTCTTTTGGTTCTTGTCAAATTGAAACCAAGCATGATGTGCATAGTTCTAATAAAGGAATGGCAAGTGGCACTTCTCTGCTGTTTCCTATGAGGAAAGGCTAAGAGAACTGGAATTGTTCAGACTGGAGAGGAAAAGACTTCAGTGTGATCAAATTGTGGCCTTCCAGGACCTGAAGGGGGCCTACAAGGAAGATGGAGAAAGACTTTTTAGAAGAGCATGTAATGACAGGACAATGGGGAATGGCTTCAAAGTGAAAGAGAGTAGGTTTAGATTAGATATGAGGAAGAAATTTACTGTGAGGTTAGTGAGAAACTGGAGCAGGTTGCTCAGAAAAATTGTGGCTGCCAAATCCCTGAAAGTGTTCAAAGACACATTGGATGGGGCTCTGAGAGACCTGGTCTAGTGGAAGGTGTCTCTGCCCATGGCAGGGGGCCTGGAACCAGATGATCTTTAAGGTCTCTTCCAACCTCAACCATTCTATAATTCAATGACTCTATTATAGAGAGATTGTTTCATTGATTTGTATTGCTTCTTCTCTTCACTTTTTTTTCCCAAAAGACTATGGTACCTATAAAAAATCTAATACTTTCATTTTGAACTGGTCTAGTAGAAATCCTTTAAACAGTGCATGATGAATACATAAGGAAATTCACGGCAAAACTTTCCATAACATCCAGTAGTTATTGGTATCATGAAGTAAAATGTGTCATCTTTTGCAAAATAACAGTTCAAGTGCATGCTGTAGGCTGGTAAAAAATGCATGGTGTATTGAGTTAATTTAGCCAACACTGAAAAACAAGAGTTGCACTTGTGTATGGAAAAACTGCTGGAAACTAAATTGAGGGGTGAGATGGACCTTTGGGTGGAAATTTCTCTCCCATAAGAATCAGTGCTCCACAGACCTGTGCTCAGGACTAACTGAGCCAGGTCCCGAAGGGCTACAAACACCGGGTCTCTGATATGTGAATTGAGATCACTGAGGGCTACAGGCATGTCTAGACCCTGAGAAGTCTTGCTGTGCAACATATACAACTTCCTGGCAACGGGGAGTATTATGTCGTATCCCTTAGTTTTCTGAGGTGGCTTGTCCATTGAGGCATTAAAAGCAGCTGCCTGAGGATTTCAAGCACTTATCAGACAGAAATATGATTTGATCCAAAGTTCAGCCTAATTTGTCCAGCTGAGCATGAGGTCAGTATGATCTATGAAGGCAGGTCTGTGGTCAGAGGTGGGACTACATCCACGACTGCTGCTGATGCTCTGCTTGTCTCCATCTGCTGTTCCTCTTCCCATTACCTGCTGGCACAGCTGGGTCTGGGGACATGCCTGGGAACATTGGTGCTATAGCTTAAATAGCAAGTCTGTGTGCAAGCAGTAGTCTGTCTCACGCTCTGATTTTTTGAACCCAAGTGTTCATGTTCATTTTGGAGCCTTTAGAGGAGACCAGAGTGTGAGCTGGGCAGTGAAGCTGAACAGCTTGATTGATTTTTCCTGTTAGCCTGTGGCAAAGTACCCTCTTTCAGTGCAGACAGGACAGATCCTTTGTGGATCTGTTGTGTAGATCTGCAGTTTTGGCAGATCTTCCAGAGGTGAAGAAAATGTTGGTCCATGACTGTAAGTCTGGTGAATGCAGTGCAGTGTCTTGGGATGACTGCTTAAGTTTCTTGCCAGCCTTCAAAAACGGAGTGAGGCCATTTCCATTCCTAATTAGCTCTATAGAAATTGAATTAGCCTGAGTTTCCGTGGAGAGCAGAGTTGGCTCTGGAAGCGATTCTGCTTCTGGCCCAGATGCTAACCAACATCTGTGCTGTCTGGGTCTTGCCTGGGCTGAAGCCAGATACCATGCCAGTGAATACATATTTATTGCTTTACACACATATCCTTGCACAGAGCACTGCCCACATATGTACACACATTTATCTTTGTACTTTACATATGTGAATTTCTTATTTTCTGGGGAGGACATCTTAACTGGAAATATTGTCTGGAAGCACATGGGCTGAGAAGCCTTTGATGACCAAATGGTTATTGTTAGTTTCAGCAACAAGAGCAGTCATCAGTTAGGGAGAGTGCCACTACAATTGAATAATGATGGGGTTTAGTATTTCTTTGCATAGAAAAAGGCTGGGTTGAATGAGCTTTAAAAAACAGTGTTCTGCAAATGTTTTATCTACATAGTCAAATTCCTTTTCTTGGTCTAGCTTGGAAAAAAGTCAGATGCATGCAAGATTTCAAGTGTCTCTGAAGCATTTGTTAGGGCTTAATTTGATTACAGACTTAACAGAAGTTTCTAGAGCCAGTTTTATTTCTTTAGTAGTCTTTTAGTTTATTCTCTTCAGATTTAGTGATTAACATTGCATTCTGAATGGGACACAGCCTTGTAACAGGTGGAAAACTAATTTTTTTGTGGGACACAATAGGCAGCACAATTCAATTTGGTATATAACCATCCATTTAGATGAGAAACAAAGTCAAAATGATTGGGTAAATAATTTGGTTTGTGGAAGTGGGATTCCACAGCAGTGGATGAAAAGGCACCAGGACTACTTCAATAAGGACCAGCTCCTCAGAGAAAGAGATACCAAGTGAGCTTTGCATGTTGTGAACTCCAGATTTTCTTTTCATGAAAACATCGTCTTCCTTTTCATATTTTTTTTTCATAAATCTGACTTCAACATAAGATTTCATTACTGTTTCATTCCCTCAAAGTCCTATTTAGAGAAGTGGGTCCCTAATGTATCATGTGACATTTTCAATACATTTCTAGAGATGCATCCACAATTATGTGTCCTGTCTCTCCTCTATATTAATCCTAAAAACAAAATAGATAGTTGGGTTAGTCTAGTGATTTGCCATTTACAAATCCACATGGGCCCACAAGATTTCTGTAGTAAATTACAACAGGTATCCTCAGAGGATTCCTAAATACAATATCTAATAGATAATTTTAGTCCTACAATAAAAATATCTTTGAAAATAATTTCTTGATTTTCTTTGTTGAAATAGAAAGGAAAACTTATACTTTAGAGATTTTTTTTAATACTTTACCCCTTTTATAACATGGAGAAGATTAAAAAAATTAGCTGGGTGTGAGGTCAGGTCTTTTTGCTGCCAATATCTTCATAAAAGCAACTGCATGTTCATTTTGGTTGTATTGACATTTTGGACACTTGTGTTGTCCCAGTCTATTCATTCTTTGATGCTGGACTGACATGATGTGAGGTGCTATGGGGTGTTATTTCTGATGTGAAATTGTCAAAAAATGAAATTATTTTCCAAGTCCCATGACCATATCTTATCTCTTGTCATGTATTCACCGTGGTCAGTTTTGTGCCTTTTGCGACTGCAAGGCAAGCAGGGATGAGCCAATGTTCCAGATTTGTGAGGAATATTTCACACACAGAACTCTAATAATCTTTTTTGCTTGAGAAGTTCATTGAAAGTAGCATCTGCCTTTGAACTCTTACAGCAGCTATGCAGAGAAGATGGGGATGAAAGAGTAGAAGAGAAGATTGTACACATGGTGCTTGGCTCTGCATATTCACCTACTCTTCAAATTAGACTTTGCTGTCTTTTAGTCCGCATCCATTGGTCCTTGGGGGCTATGGCCACACAGCCCAGCGTGGCTCTCACCATTGGGCCATTCCTTGGGTGGCAGGATGGAGCTGGGTGCTGGATTTTGGTCACTGTCCTTGACATTCTGTCACAAATCCAGGAAGCCTGACAGATTCTCAGACTTTACCTCCAGGAGTTGTGCTACCTTGGAGATTCAAACCAACTGGAAATCCTGCAGATTGGACCAGTGGAGATTTTTTTTTTCCATGCTGAACAGGCAGCTCTTCCACAATTCAGCTGAGCTGCAGTGAGCTTTGGCTGCCAGACCTGCCCAGCAGGCTGGACTCATCTTCATAGTAGGGTAATGGCTCCTAAAGGTTTAACCACCTTTGTTCCCACTCTCTGGACATATTTTGGCTGCTGCTGGGGTTGTAGCTGCCTCAGATAAAAAGATCACAAGCTTGCATTGTTCTTAACTAGCAGCATTTCTCTGTAATTCTCTAATTCAAAGCAGGCTTTGCTCACTTTTGTGCTCTCTGTACAAGCCACAATGATGATAGGATTTCCGAAATCAAAGCTGAGCACTGAACTGAATTAGGAGAGAAAAAGCCACACTGCCTGGTTTGGGAGAGCAGAGAATAATTGTGGAGGATCCTCCCAGCCAGTTTGGCAGTGGTGGTGAGGGAATGGTTTTCTTCTATCAAACTTGTTTTATTTTTATTGCAAAATAAACATTTTCTGGGCATTGCATGGCAATTACTCACTCTGCCCCTCCAGGGATGAGGTTGCATCAACCACACATCACAGAGGAAGGCAAAACTTTCCCATTTAGATTAAAACTTACATCAAACAAAGTGAACATCAATGGAGCTTGGTGTTTGTTCCTCTTAAGACTGTCTCACACTATTTCTCTAAACACTATGTCTGCATTAACAGATTGAGCTTTAAACTTTGATTTGACAGGTAAATTGCTCTTTAACTTTTTGCCCCAGCATGGCAATGAGATTTACTCCATATCCCTTTACCTTCTTTTCAGGAAAACTTGTTCACTGGAGCAGGCCAATGCATTCAATAATTTCAGGAATGGTATTACAAAAGTTAATTAAACAGGATAGTAAATTTATTAAAAAATGACTGATTATTAGCTAAGGTCATTCACCATAGCAGAACATAGCAAAAAGAGTAATTAAATAAAAAAAAAATAATGTGAAATTGAGCCTAAAGGAAGTTATCTTTCAGACTGATCTAAATTTATACTGCCCAGCCCTCCACACAGACAGAATGATTATAGTCAGAAATATTCTCAGCTCCTAAGGCTTATCCTTCCAAAATATCTTCAGTTAATACTGAAAATAATCAAGTGATACCAAAACATTTGGTAAAAAAAAAAAAAAAGGTTTCCATGAAGTTGCAGCCGCCCAGTTAACAATTGTTTCTTGCTTCACAGGAAGAAAGAAAAGTACTTTAAATGCCACCTCAGGGTGACTGGATTGCTAATGCTGCTTAAGTAATGGTTACCATTTCACTTTTATTGTGCTATTGTTAATTAAGTCCCACAATTAAAGAAAACAGAAATTCAGTAAGAGGAAATAGAGTTCTTAAGTTATTAAATGCTATACATCTGTGAAATCTGGCTGAGAAATAAGGTTTCAATACTTGATTTAGTATTCAATAGCTTTTTATTAAGTTTTAGAAACAAAAAAAAAAAAATCTTCTTTGACTTACATAACCAGGATAAGCCTCTACTAAATGTTGTTGACGGTAAATGAAGAAGGAGAAATACTGTCTGCAGGTTCAACTTTGAAAGACTCTGAGATCAGATCTGTTGGTCAGACCATAGTGCCAGTAACACCAAGGTCATGGTTTTGAACCCTGTATGGGCCATTAGCTTAAGAGTTGGACTTGATGATCTTTGTGTGTCTCTTCCAACTCAGAATATTTTGTGATGTGTGCAAATCTTGGCTCTGGATCACACCCAGCTCACAGCTGCCCATTGCATTCACCATTTGTGCTGTCTTTGGTCATCCACCCAGAGCACTCCCAAGGCTTGGTCACAGCTTCATTTCATGTGTCCTGCTCCACTGCAGGTGTCTGTGAAATCTGAAACAAGAAAGCAGGAATCTATTAAACACTTAAACAGAAAATCATAGAGGATCTGAAGTGCCTAATTAAGTAACAATTTTTCTTTTATTGTGCTGATCAGACAGATGTGTTGGCCTATCTCTTATCCAGGCTGCTAAATCTATAGCTCTGCAGATTCCCAGGATTGGGGTGTGACAGCAGTGGGATGCTATTTGGGTGCATGGCAGTGACACATGAACTTTGGCTGTTTTCTTCTAGCACTGTTTTATTTTATTTTCCCAAAGGTTACATGGTTAAACATTTTGTCTCAAAAACATTTGAACAGTGGCCCAGTGGAATGGGCTTCTTTTGCCAGTATGAATGAACTATATTAAAAATTGTGCTTGGATAGCATGCACTGAAAAGCCATGAAATTATTTTCCAGAAAGTTTTCCCAGCTTTCTCTGTGGCTAAAGGCACCCTTTTACTCCCACATTCTTCAAATTCCAAAATTTACTTAGTTTGTATATTAGTGAACTTTCTAGCAAAAATATGTCTGATTTGGACAATAAGGACATGTACTAGTTGTATTATCTGGCTGCATCTCTTTGACAAAAGCTGAAATCCACATCAGCTTACCTTTCTTGCACTCCACTTCTTTTTTACATGATAGAGATCACTGACAAGTAGAAAAGTGGCGAGCTAAATTTTTGCTCTCCTGTAACATATAAAAATGTTCTCTTTGCATTAGAAGTTCAGACTTAATATGCCCTTGAAAATACTACAGGTTTCTGTAGGAATGAAAAACTAAACTCAGCAATACCTGGAAACAGGAAACTATTCTTATCCCACTGGGTTTGCAAGTGCAAAGTCTGGTGTGTAGAACAAATGTTCCTTAAAATCCAGAACCATGGAAATTACACCACATACTGCTTCCTGTTTAATGTGTTGTTATTTGATTCAGCTTTGATCACATCTTTTTGTTCTGATTTTTTAAGAGTAACAGTAAGTGAACTGTGCAAATGTGTGTGTGATGTTTCCATGGCTAGTCCAAATTTAGTTAAAAGGTTTTAGCACCTATTTTACTGGCATTGTAACTATCTGATATAAACAGGTAGAAACAGATGCAAAAATGCAGTATTGAGTGTGTCAGGCTAAGCTGTGCTAATAAATATTTAAACATGAAAGTGACAAAGATCTTATTAGTCCTGCAGAGGTACAAACATATCTTGTGAAGTTAAGTGTTAACCTATCTTTCTTAGGTCTGTGGTAGTTCACAAGATTACATTATTACATTCACAGCATTACAGTAAGTAAAAATGTCAATTAAAAAAGTGATTTTTTAGCCTGTATGGAATATGTATGTTATGTTGACTTTGAGTAACAGTTTTCCAAGCTTACAGGAAATCACATCTAGTCCCAACTCCCCTGCCATGGGCAGGGATGCTTTCCACTAGACCAGGTTCCTCAAAGCCCCATCCAGCCTGATCCAGCCTGGCCTTTTCCTTATTGGCAGTTACTGCTTTTTAAACAGGGACAAAAGCAGAGAAGTCCTCAGCTTTCCAATGCTGTCTGTGAGCAGCAGGAAATGGTCTCCCCACTGCTATGTTTCTTTGCCCTGCCAAGCTGCTTTATTCCTCATGTGTCCAGCCGACCCCCTGTGAGTCTCCTTTGTCACTGTCTTGTCACCGCCTGCATCACTTTGGTGTCTGTCCGGCTGCTCACACCATTGCACTGCATTGCATTGCTAAAAATACTGATAGAGATCGCAAGAGAGCCACATTTTTAATCTTGGGAGTGTCCATTTAATTCTGTATAAATATTTGAGCTAAAATTTAGTACCAATCCAAACACTTTGGAGAAATTAAAATAAACTGCATCAGTCAACATGGTTGCCTTTATCAACAAGAAATGTCATCTTCTCCAAAACAGAAATGGTTTGTTTGACAAGATCTGTGCTCCTTGAAACTCTACACGCCTGTGCTGGTTCTGTGTTACTCTCATAATATTTTTTTTTTTAGAGACAATATGTTCCATTATTTTGCTTGGGTAGAGAAGCAATGTAGCAGTTCATGGGTAGATCCTCTTCATCTTTTTCAGTCTTGGAAAAATAAGAATGTATCAAAGCCAGGGAAAATGTCAATGTGTTTACTCCTAAAGTATTAACTTCAGCAATTCCCCAGCCTTTAGGATTCTCTGGGGTAAGTTCTTTGGTCCTTCTGATTTAAGAAAATTTAATTGTAGTGGATTCTGGCTTGAATCCTCCTTCATGAAAGATGATTAGCTGTTCAGTGCATGTATGTACTATGAGTTGATTCAGTTCTCCCACTCTGTTCTGAAGGCAAAAACATCTATTAAATATCCGCAGTCCTTTTGTTTGAGTTGCTTTTCTTCCTAACACATTTTATATTCCCCATTATTAATGCCAGTGATGACTGAATTTTCATTAATTTCTTTACCTTTCATCTGTTTTATCACTTGGCTCCAATTTCAATTTGTACCTTATGTCTTGCAATAGCTTATAGACAATAACTTCCCTTTTATATTCAAACACCATTGTTTCACTTCTGTTGTTCTGGTCAGATCTCCTAACCAGGATGTTTTTGTGGCTAGAATAACTTATTTTCCTCCTTCCCTTTCTGGATAGTCAGTCTGAGTGCATCCAGTAGTATGTCCTTGAGCAATTTCCAGCTTTTGCTAATATTTCCCACTTCAAATGATGTACATTGCAATGGCAATGAATCAGGAACTGACAGACAGAATTAAAACCAGTGTTCAGCCCTCCTCAAATTTGTAGGAGAAGTAATGGAATAAACAATGTCAGAATAATTTAATACTGAGAGAAGTAATTGAATTAAAGCGCTTTTGTGTACATAATGTCAAAATGCATAAAAGAAAGTAAGAAACCCATATGTGCAAAGGAAATACAGATTTTCAACAAAATCAGTTTCAAAACATGCAATTTTCCTACAAAATTCCCTGTTTTGTGAATGCAGACAATTACTCACTTTCTTGCATAAGACCCAGCTGACGGCTTGATGCTCACCCTTGGGTTGAGCTAAAGCACAATGCCCAGTCTGTACTGCTGCACCTGGGGTTTAGTGCCCAAAAATCTTGGAAGAACCCTCTTTTAGGATGTGATGAGTTACCCCTGGATCTGTCTTCCCAACAAACTTCACTCTATTTTATGTTCTTTTATTCCACTTTTTGTAGCTAGCCCAGTTTAGGTGCCTTCAGTTGGCTGGGGGGAGTGCCATCTGCAGGGTATGCTGCAATGGAAGGTGGCACAGGGCCACCAGGGCTGCGGACTGCCAAGCCACATGGTGCCTGAGTGCAGCAACAAGCTCACAGCCAGACTGGGGAGAAACTTGGGTGTAAAACTCAGGGAACTTGCTCTGTGTCTTCCAGGAATCTCCCCAAACCTCAAGGTGCTGAGATACCTTGGGATGCATAAAAGCAAGGCTAAAGCATGGCAGGAGGCTTTGGCACAGCTGAGCTAAGACTTTGGGATGTCACTGATGCCACTGATGTTGGACCAGGGACCCAGAGACATGTAGGGTCCATGCTGCTGCCACTTGGGTCCTTGAGGCAGCCTTTTAGCTTTGGGCTGTGTTATGGCTGGTACCATGACAAATACAGAGAGATGAATGGTTTCATGCTAATTTGTACACAGCAAGTGCTCTCATCTCACTATTCAGAATACAAATTCTAGCCTGAGGAGGACCTAAGGCATGTTCTCCAGTTCCTCAGAGATGTCCCTCCACACCTCACAACATGCTGGTCGCCTGAAGGGTGTATTACAGCCATGCATGGGAAGTGTATCGGGGCTGTGGTCACCCCCAACACAGCAGAGGCCTTGTAAGCTGGGGTGTGGGAAACTGCCCCAAAAGCACACCCACCACCTCCCCAGCAATTTAGACACTCTTTTATTAATTTCCTGTGAAAGACCAGGTATTTTTCCTCATGTGTGATCTCTTTGGTTAGAAGCGAGGAAATATCTTCATAAAGGCAAAGGTGACATATTGCTGAAAGGAGACCAAACAGGAGGCATGGAGATAAGAATGACTAGAAATGAGAGTTTTCCTAGATTGTTACGGAGCAGGAGTCAGCCTGTGTTTAAATGCATCTGCATGCTGTGAAGCAGCTTGGGTGGAAGAGACACTGCTGAGAGGTAAACACAGAGCAGAAATTATGGATTAGATCTGGTAACACTGTGTTCAAAATGGGACAGAAACATCCCAGGTTCTTGGAAGCAAACAAAAATATTATCTTTGTAAAACCTTTGAAAATGCCAATATTTGTGAGGAGTGTTCTTGGTTAAAATCCCATTAAGAATAAAACATTTTATTTCCTCTTGGAATTCATTTTTTAGGGGAAATCTCAGACTGTTTTCTCCTATTGCTGCATTCTATTAGTACTACTGAGATTAAACTGGCTTCTTTTCTTTTAACACAGATCTGTGTTAACCTAACCTTTTAACACCTGTTTGTATCTTGTTATGTAAATCTTTCTATAAATACTTACTGATGTTTGACAGCTTTCCAGAGCAATGCTTTCCTTTCTATAATATTATGCATCTGATGAGGAAAAATTTTAATTCTTAAAGAAGAGCATGTTAATGTATTCAATGGTTTTACCATTTTTCCTTATGATTTTCCTTGCTATTTTATTTTTATGGTGAATTTAGCTCCATAATTTAAATATTTTACCACACACAAAAGAAATCCCACAATCTTTAGTGTAATGCTCATGATATGTATCTTATTTTCTGGTAAAGTGTGTGACAAAAAGCCAAAATGAAGTGGGTTATTTAATCAATGCACCAAATGATTGGATGGGAAAGGTGAGCACAGGCTTTCAGGACCCTGAGAATTTTCTCTGTATCTTGTGAAGAAATTCCAGGCAACCTCCCACTCTGTTTTTAGGGAAGTTTTGAGGCATACCAAACCTGAAATGCATACTGTAGATTGTCAAAGGCAGCACCAATTTCGCTAATGGCAGATACTTTGCTTTCAGGTTTTCCTAATACTTTAAGAACCAGAGACTACATTAAATACTATGTACAACTTGTGGCTGCAAGCCAAAAGGAAGCTCACATGACATTTAGTGCCCTTGTCTGCAAGCTGATAAAAGAGTCTGGATTCTCTAAACTCTTTAAGTGGTCAGTGTCAAGCTGGAATTCGGTAACTGCAGCCCGAACAACTTATGTTATTTAAAAATGCACACTTAGCTCTAAGAGGTTTCCAAGCACTCTAATGCTGGGGTATTTGAATAGAGTAATAGGGTGCTTTTAAAAAAGCTTTTTATTTTGCAACTTTATGTTCTTCATCTTGTTCAGATATTGTTTACTTTAGAATTCATCTGATAGACTCAAAATTAAACGCGCTACTCAATATAATGGGACAGAGCTTTGACAAGCCTCAGGAAACTAAAAATGTTTGAAGTGTTTAGACTTTATCACAAAGTAAATTTTGCACAGTTTGAGTATGTGCTCTGGGATCACATAAAAATGCTAGACAGAATTATCCCTATCCGGTCATTTGAACTACCCAGGCCTGCCAGTTTGTAATGCGTAGATGAACCTGTGTGTTTGCTCCTGCCACGAGCTCCAGAGCTGTATAAAACTGTGCTGAAATCCCTGTGCAGAATAATCCCAAATGTCACTGTCACTGGCTTTTAGTTCATCCTGGATAGGAACTAAATTGTCTGGTCTTTGTCTTGCCTACACACAAACAAATGCAGCTCCTAACTCACTGCAGGCACTACTACACCTTGTTTGAAAGGAAGTCGTACTTGTTTAGCTCCTTTCCTCTCCATCTGTCACTGTGGAGCCATAGCAGAGTTGGGGGATCACAGCCTCTCAGTAGGACTCTGCAGAGTCCTGCATTGCATCGTTAATTCTTTCAGTTAATGAGCATTTGAGTGAAACACACTGTGCCTGTGGTGCGGACTGGGCATCTTCCACAATCTTCCAATGAACTAATGGAAAATTGAATGTCTGAGAAAGCAAACTATTTTTGTGTCTGACTCTGCAGCAAGAGGAGAATTCACAGCTAAAAATTAAAAGTAAGGCAACCACTGAGATGAAAATAATTTAATTCTCCATGGAATTCCAGAATTCCTGGATCCTACACCTCTAGGGAGCTGTAATGGATATGCTTTGTATCTCTGCAGAAGGTTGTCTGTCAACAAATTGAAGTTATGTCCTTCTCCTGTCCCACACCAGTGAGACCTGGAGCACAAGGGGAATTCCTCTGGTTTAACATCAGCATCTTTAGGAAACATGCAAAATGGGAGATGATTACAGATTGCTTTGCTTCCACTGCAGTAGCATCCAGTGCAGTGTCTGAAAGACAAACTTCATACACTGAAATGTGTCACATGATTCTAGAAAGGGCACGGGGAAGGTGCATCCATCCGCACTGGAGCTTTCTCCTGCTCTGAGATGCAGATGCTGGCAGCTGGGGCTACCTGTTAGCCAGGTGGATCCACCTGGGAGTTATCTCATGCTTCAACCAGCTAGTGGGGTCCAGCTGAGGAGCATTACCAGTGAAAATCCTGTGAGCAAGAGGGTAGATGTAAAAAGTGCAAGTGGATCCTGAGAGTTCTTTAAAAGAAGCTGCTTAGATGGACAAAATAAATGTAGCTAGGAAAGTCAGACAGGAGACAAGAGAACTTTGTGTTAAAGCTCACTCTGGTGCAATGGTGAATGGGGAACAAGCTAAAAATAAAATAAATAGGAAGTATTCATTTCCCCCTATCCCCCTGCCCCCAAGTGCCAATGAACAGAGATTGCAGGTTCTGTAGTAGAAAACACTCGAGGGAAGATGAAAACATCACTGGTGCTACAAGCTGGCAGCAATATGATGCAAAGGACATTGAAAAGAAAAGCTTTTTACCTGTATCAGGAACCAGAGAAATTGAAGCAATGATACAGCAACATTATTTGAAAGAGAGATAATAATGACATAAAATAAAATATTCAATAAACCCCACCATTTTCCATTTAGGAAAGAGCAAGATAATGATAATGGGCTACTACCACATGGGGATGATAAATGACTGCAATCTGTTAAAGACTAAGTGGGCTGTTGGACAACAGATATTAGAAATAAATATTTTTAATAGGTGCAGATTAAATATCTCATTTACTGATGGCTATTTACTATAAAACTTGAAATGCCAGGCTAATTTCAAAAGTGCCAAAGAAAGTTAAATTGATTACATTTTAAAAGATATTTAGGTGGGTTGGACAGGTGGGTTTAACACCATTGAACACTGTGTAGTAAGTAGAAAGTTTCAAAAGAGAAAAAAAAATCTAGAGAATGGAAATACCAGCATCCTTAGCTATCTGCTCTAAAAAAATCTGAATTCCATATAATGGAAAACCTGATGCTGAACTCAATTACAGAACATTATCCAGAGTCCATAATTACTTTATCCAGGAAAAAAATTTGAATTTTCTGTGTAGGAGCAGAAATATGGAACGAAAGGAAAGGCTATGCCCTAAAAGCAATATCTATGAAAATTATTCAGGGTTTTTGTGGCTGAAAACAGCTCAGTATAGAAGGGCTGTAGAGCAAGAACACCTGACATGACCTGAGTATAAGAAGAGCAGATTCTGGCTGGTTACTCAGAAGAAAGCCAGGGATAGCATTGTCCTTTTGTTGAATTACATTCACAGGATATTCAAAGGCTCTTCCTAAGTGAAGAAAGGCATTGAAAGAGGAGAGAGAAATTTTTATCTGTGAAGTTGATCATGTTGTAGAACCAAACTTCCAATACAGATAGGGCATTCCTTTACCTTGATATCCTCTGAACATCAGATTTGAAACAGAGGCAGTAAATGTTTATGCTGAGAGAAAAGTGGAGACAACATGTTGCTCTAGACAGGGTGGTTGCTTGACCCACCTGTGTAGGAGCAGCACTGGTTCTGTGGAGTGAAGGGATACTGGAGGGGAGGTACTGGAGTTGGGGAGGTGATGATGTGGTTATCTCAAGTGGGAAAGAGACAGCAGAAGGCAGAGGGGACTTAGAAGGAGTAACCAGATTGGACCAAATAACCAGCTAAATCCATGCTTTGTAGCTCCTGAAGGATGCTATTTAAATAGTTTAAAATAGTTTATAGCTTTTTGTTGAGACCCAGGTTGAAAGGCTGCAACAGCTGTTGCCTAAGAAGAGCATTGCTCCTGAGAAGAGCTCTATCCATTGTCCATGTGAGTTCACCCCAGAGCAGGGTGGTTGTTCCCCTTCCCCTGTGTGGTTTCCACCAGGTCAGTCATGGGATGAAGCATGCTGCCTCCAGGGAGGAATGGCTGTAGGATGCAGGATGCTGATGCTGTGGCCTTGGAGGGCCTTTATGTGTGGTTAGGATTCATGTTGCAGCTCAGACAGAGTCAAGCCACTTCACACATCTGACAGGAGCTTTGAAGCTTTGAAGTCTGCAGTCTTCATTTCAGACCTGGTGAAGAGCTTGAACACCCCCAGCCTTTTCCAACTTGATCAACTGCTCAAATAAAACATATGATTTCTCCCCACAAACATCGCCTTACTCGTTTTTAGCTCTTTAAAGTTTGTGTTGTGTGAGGATGTATATCACACACAGAAATTGTAAACAGAAATTTGTTTGAAGACACCAGGCTTTTTTCACCTTTTATAAATTCCATTTTTTGGGATTTGTTTGGGGTTTGTGTTTCTGTTTTTATTTTTATTATTTTTATTTTTTCTACAAACAGTAAGGTAACTCCATTTTTGGGGAATTTTGTCCATGTTTCCTGAAAAAATGTGCAGACCTGAAACAAATGTTTGGATTGAGTTGAGAACTTGGAATGAAACTGCAAACCACAATAATTTCTTGCAGTTTCTAGTAGCACTGGTATTAATATCACCTAGAAATCATATGTCATACCTCTGAGTTGCCAAGGCAGGCCTGCAGCAACACTTCAGACTGCTGTCAGACCACCAGCTACTCAGTAACCTCTGCACAGTTTGAAGTGGGGTGACCCAGAAGTCAACACCACTGACTCAGCTCTAGGGAGAGGGGTAAATGCTTCTTTAACACCAGTGAACACTGTGTAGTAAGTAGAACATTTCAAAAGAGAAAAAAAAAAATCTAGAGAATGGAAATACCAGCATCCTTAGCTATCTGCTCTAAAAATTTCCTGACAGTGTAATTTTGCAGTTTTTGGTGCTGTAACTTCAGAAATGTTGCTTCCCATATAAGTCTCAGGCTTACAATGTGGCCTTCATATCAGAAAATATTTCTTTTATTTCTGTCTGGGCTAGACTGGCACTGGCTAAATCTATGAGTCTGATCCAATGACTCTTACATTAATTACATAATTACATAGGAAAAAAGAGGAGAAGATTTTGATTAAACAACAACAAAAAATTACATTGCTATTAAAAATTCAGGAGAAAATTATGCATAAATAAATTAAAACAATAAAAGAGAGAGAAAGTAGTTGCATAATGTCTTGTGTTCATGTGCTATGGCAAGTTCAAGTTGTCTCCAGAGGGATGATTCAAATACCAAGTTTATGCCATGCCCTGACGGAGCTCAATGAAAGCCAAACTGTCCTGTGAAAAACAGGATCCCTAAAACTGCATCTTATGGAAATGAGGTAGAAGCCTACTGTGAGTATTCAAGGACATGCATCTGTGTCACATTTGCCGAAATGGATTTGTTGTTGTTTTCTGGTTTTTTATTTTTAATTTTAAGATTCAATTTCAGAACTGGTTCTAGTTGTAAAGGTGAGAAGCACACTGAGAAAACATCTTGCAGAGTAGTAAAGATGTACAAATTGCACCCTGCTGGATGGGCTGGGCAGGTGCTGCTGTGCTATGGACCCTACAGCTTTCCTGACCCCAATGCCATGGAACGGCTTGTGCTCTGCTCTGGGAAGACCACAAAAGCCATTTGATAGTAACACAGATCTGGCTCTCCTTCTTTCTCACTTAACAGTGGCCTTTTGGTCTTGGAGCTGGGAGTCAGAGCAGCTGACTCCGTAACTGGCATTGTTCTGCTCTGACCCAGAACAGACAGCAGGGTTTTGCTTCACTATTCCTTCACCTGCGAAATCGAGGCAGAACCCCAGAGGCATGAGAGTTGGGAAATGTTTAAGCTATAATGCTGCAATGGTGCTGGTTTTATTTGAGAAGTACATCTTCTTCCACAGGGGAATGAAATTCAAGACTCGTCAGACGTGGTTTTCTAATGCTGCAAATGGAGGAGAGACTCTTGCCCCTGATGGAAACCTGGGAAGATGCTTTGGCTCGTGCCTCCTGGGACGGTGATAACATCTGTCTGTGAAGCACAGGCAGTGTGTCAC
Source organism: Motacilla alba alba (assembly GCF_015832195.1). Classification (NCBI taxonomy): domain Eukaryota; kingdom Metazoa; phylum Chordata; class Aves; order Passeriformes; family Motacillidae; genus Motacilla; species Motacilla alba. The sequence continues at coordinate 15,297,688 of NC_052017.1, read as the reverse complement.
CTCTCACAATCATCTAGTCAGGAACCCTGTTTGTTGGCTGCTGAGACCCATTCTCAGGTGTCTTACATCAGGTACAGTTTTTACTCACCGTGTGAGTACATGTCTCATGAGCACAGTAGTATGGGGTGACAGCAAAGGCAAATAAGACATCAGAGAATGAGAAATGCTGAGATTTTGGCTTGGCTTTATGGCTGTACCGCTGCAGTGGAGCTGCATTTTCACAGCCACTGTAGAGTCAGAAGCACTCAGGAGCGATTCCAAGTATGTAGTAGCTGGAAACAAGGAGTAAAACCTTTCCAGAAGCCAGAAGCTGTTGATTCCAGTCAAAGAATTTCTTCCTAAAATGTACAGCCTGCTAGAGAAGATTTCCAGTAGTCATTAAAGGTGCCCTAGACCTTACCTAAAGGGAAATGTGAATTAAGACTAAGATGAGGTGTTGCATCGGGTGAGATAAAACACAGATTCCCTCTGGTTGAAGCCATGATAAGCCTGTGTCCTAGGAAAATAATTCTGCCTATATCTTGCTTCAGCCAAATAAAAGCTTAGAGAGAGATTTCTTTAGTGTTCTGAAAACACTTAAAAGCAATTACATTTAGGTGATGCGAAATGTTTAATGAAAGTCTCCAACTCATGCTCAACAAAAGTCTTTGAAGTAAGAATAGTAGGATTTTATTATTCTAGAGGTGTATAATTTAGGGTAAATAGACATCTTGTGGAAGTCACAGGGACAGGAGGAGGACATATATTTGGAAGGTACATTTAATAAAATATAATAAGGTATTACACCACACAAAAAAGTCCTCTCTTTAACATGTGCTATAAAAATTGTTCTTTGATGCTTTCTGAAGCAAGAGATCCAATTTAATTCTCTGTCTTTCTTGTTCTGCTAAAGAGAGAGACATCCAGCTGCCTCACAGAGAAGTCATTGCTTCTGTCATTAATGAAACAGGATTTGTGACTCTTTCAAGTCCAAGAGGAGGTCAATAGTTTTGACGACCTTTTTTCTTTACTTACATAATAAATAAATAATTTGGTTAAAAATAGTTAAACATTTCTGGTTGCTGTTTTACTTTGGATTTTGTCTTTTGGAGAAGGGCAATTAGCTACTGTGAATGCAGGACACATGCAGCTGATGCATCACTGAAGCTGGGGAGTGTTTTAAATTTTATTTATTTATACGCCCTTGATACCACTCTGTGCTCCTGCAGAGACACAGAAGGGAAACGCTGCATCTGTGGGGGGAGCCTCACCTCAGAAGTCAGATTGCAGGTACTCAGCATGTTGAAATGCTCATCTTTTGAGGAGTGGGAAAAAAGGGGAGAGTTTCCCTTCCAGCTTCCTCGTGCTGTGTCCCTCCTCTTTGTGCCCCATCCTCTCCCTGGGTATAAGAGCTTCATGCACTCAACACAGCATGGTTTGTCCAAAGGAAGCTGAGACAGCAAGACACAAGAAGTGAGGATTTATCTCCTCTTTACATCAAGACTGCCTGAAAGAGGATGCTGTTTCACTAGTGGTCCTGCAGGAAACTCTCTGTAGCAGCTGCTGGTTTTAACAGTGCAAATCAGTACATTGCTTTGATGAAATCTGCTTCTCTTTTAGTTCCTGTGAAAAAGCTTAGCCCTGACTAGCAAACTTCCTCTGGATACAGGCAAGCTTAAATTAAGGTCTCTGCCTAATCACAGACCAGGAACCTCAGCAATTCTTTGGTATTTTTTCAATTGATAATTGATAGTGCAGTTGTGGTGTGTTACTTCTGAGGCAGTCCAACTTGGAAAAACACATTTCTCCATATTCCTTGCCTTTCCACCAGCTGGGTCTTTGGAGAGGCTCTCTGTGAGGCTCCTGGGAGTCTGGGGGCATGTAAGATCTGAGGATGTACACACTGGCTGAGTCCACCAAGATTTCTGAACTGGGACCTGTAGCCCTCCTTGAGAATGGAGATGCTCTGACATTTGTGAGGCTGTGTTTGTGCTCATAGATCCAAGGGGAATCAGCTGGGGCAGGGGTGCCTGCAGCATGCTTTTCATCAAGGGCTAACACAATAAGGCTTGTGAAAAAAAGAAAATCACAGTTCTGTGATCTACCAGAAGCTTTCACATAAGATGAGTCTCATGTGCAGACAGAGGTGACATGCAGGTGTGTATGAGACACAGCAGATGTGTCCCTAACAGGTCACTGTAATCAAACACAGTCCTCACTGTGCATGTCTCACTTCTGCCTCCATGCACATGTTTTACACCATGGACTAAAACTAATCTTTTCGTTTCCTTGTGCCTGGTACTTTATTTTAATTTTTTTTTTAGGCTGGTCCTGTGTTCTCTATGGACTTTCTTAATGTTTTGTTATTTTTTCTGAGCTGTTCAGTTCTTAAAACTCTTTCATTCTCTTTCCATCTTTCCTCTCTCTCACTTTATCTCCCTCTACCTCCCCTTCACTTTTTCTCATCTAGCTACTCCCATAATGATATTTAATAAAGTAAATATAAAATTAACTGCCTCAAAATTAACTGCTTCAAAAATCTTTTCCCTCAAAGATGTCTCTGCCCCCATCACTGTGTTTGACTCATCCTGTGACACAGGTCACCTGAAAGTGTCCTTTCCCCCCGGATTTTGTCCCTTTTAACCCTGCTCAGATGAGAATGCATTCTCAACATTTAGTCCAGTCAATTTAGTTAGCCTCTGCCTGCTTCCTAGTGAAACCTGTTGAACCATTTCGCTGGTTCTCAGTGCAGACCTTCAGTTTCACTGGGAACATGTATGCCTTTCTGTCTCTCTTAATTACTGGATTCATCTAGTCTTTGTTCTGTGTCCTCACATTTGATTTTGTGAGCAGTAATTATCTCATCCCATTGTTTTAAAATCCCTAGTCAGTTTGTGAGGTACAGCTCCAGACATGCCATGTTTTAAACATCAGCTTTGCCACAAGTATGCCGTGTAAGAGCCCAGCTGCTGTGTATGAGCTCTGTAGGCTGATTTCTCCATGCAGTCACTGTCACCTCCTTTCCACCTTGTCCCAGTCTCCCCTTGGCCTTCTCAGAGCCTCGTAGGCTCTCAGGTATTAATACCATTTGTGGTTTCATTTCTCCCCATAAGGACCCCAAGGATCCCGGGGCTCAAAGGCAGCCTGGTCTGGGAGCAGAAGACAAGCAAGGCAGGGGCACTGGGTTTTTTGTGAATTTATGACAATTTTTCAAGTGAATTGTAATGGATTTCCTTTCAAGTACTTGTCTGGTCTCCCCTTGGATTTGTTAAAGTGAGTTCTGTCCTTCGTGTACTCCTTCAAGGCGTCCCACAGCCCCGCAGCAGTGCAGCTGCATTTATGGAGTCACCTGTCCTAATCCCAAAGCCTGCTCCTCAACAGAAAATGGTCAGCTCGATCAAAATCTGTTGTATGAAATCAGGACTGGTTTTCATAGTGTTTTCTTTCTTTATCCTTAGCTACACCAAACTTCACCTGACATTTCATAGAGTCTTGTGAGAAGTGTCTGCAATCTGTCACAACCTGCCCTTATTACTTTAAACAATTTTGTCTCATGTGTGACCTTTGTCTCTCACTGCTCATGCCCTTTTCCAGTTGTTTATGGGTATTTTGAACAGAACAGACCTCAGTGCAGGTCTCTAAAATTTCCACTGGTAACTTCCTTCTATTGAGTTAAATGGTAATTTTGCCTGTTCTCTGTTTCCTACCTTTCAGCCAATTCTCTATGCCAGGATTTCCCCCTTCCCCAAGTTTCTTAGTTTCCCTAGAAGTCTGTGGGAATAGACTTTCAGAGATAACCTTCATCAATACATTTGCTACTTCTTTCAAGAACTTCAAGGTCTTGGAAAGGCAGGATTTCCAGAAGCCACATTGGCTCTTACCAAGCGGATTATATCTATCCAGATCACACTGTTTCAAGGTGTCCACTAGTTTGGTCTTTTACTAAAACTTTTATTACTTTGGCTGGTACAGACCTCAGGATTCCATGCCTCTAGAGCCCCAGATCCTCCTAACACCTCTTTTAACCTTGGTGTCACTTTTGCTTCCTGACATCCCAAGGTGGGCACTATCTCAGTAATTGAGTCCAGACATTCTTAAGTTGTCTTGAACCTCTTGCTTGTTTGCTCCTGGCAGTCTCCATCCCAGCTATTTTTGCCATGGTTTCTTCCATGCAATCCCACTGAATTTGAGACACACTGTGTCCAAGTCCTCTCCCAAGCCAGTTCCAGTATGGAAATGACCCAGTTTTTGCTACAAGAACCATGGACACCCGGAATTCAGCTTGCTTCTCTGCAGTGGTCTTGCCCTTCCTGAGCATGGCTTTTAAACCTCAGACTCAGCTGGCCCCAGAGTCAGACCTCTGCCAAACTTGATCGTGGTGTGTTGAAGCAGTGCTTAGAATCAGCTTTGATTCCTTTTACGCCATTGCTCCTTAAAATATTTTATGGCCTAAGTATGTTTTTATATTTATGAATTACTGAATTTATCAAGACGATGGGATAGAGCTTCTTGAATGACACTTTTGGAAATCAACCAATCTCTTTCACCTGGTGATTCAGTCAATCAAGCACCCTTTCTCAAGCCTCTCCTGCTGGATACTGTATAAGTTACTCCACTTCAAGTGTGATGTCTGCCATCCAGTGCTTGCCATATTGCAAGAAAGATTTAGCTGCCTTATCTTCTGTGTTCAGTTTCCCCATTTATACAGCTTCCCTCTGTGCATTTTATCATGTCTGTGAAAGAGTTCTGGGTCTCTTTTGCTTAGGAAGGGATGATGGATCTAAGAGCATGATGGTGAAAAGACAAAGGGGAATTTTCTTATTGAGATCTTGAACCAGCCCAGCACATCTCTCTGTCCTGAGGACAGGGCTGGGTGTTGGTGATAGCATCTCAAAACCCCACCTGTGCCTCATGTCCCCATGTGGCAAATAGCAGTGCACACAACAGTAACTGAATCCCCCTGGTGCAGCCACTTCTCTACTTATGCTACCCTATAGTTTCTCTCAGCATTCTGCTGTCAGTGCTGCTGTCCCTGCAAGACAGGAAGAAATATAGACCCCACGTAAAATTATTTCCTTTTATGCCTGGAAAATACAGGTTTAGCTGTGCTTAAATATACAAGTGGCTTTCAAAAAGGGTTCTGAGAATAATGTAGCCAGTACTGACATCCCAGATATTAACCTCTATCTATTTTAATTAAATTTTTAGTTTAGTTTCTGGTCTATTTCTGTTACTCTTCTTGCTGAAAGACCAATAAAGATGCACATTTGTCACAATTTTTCTCTTAGATGGGTAGTGTTCATCAACATAAAGATATTTCAGTTCTGTTTCCTGGTCAGACATGCCTTGAAAATTATATACTTTCAACATAAAGCATAATTGCATACATGAAACTAGTGTTCATTTTGTTTTATAACATACTTCTCATATCCTGTGGTCTCCTGTCATCTTTACCCTCTCTCTTACTCCCTTACAACAGCTTTGAAAAAGAAATTACCTCAGAAGTTTGGAAGTGCAACATTTAACTGCCTGTGCCATTTCTAATGCAACATCTGCCCGTATTTCAGGCAAGATGATGTTGCATCCATCACTTCAGCACAAACAGATGCATTTTCACAGACTTCTTGGGCAGAAGAGCTTCTCAGCCAGCCTGTCTGCCCTAGAGTACACAGGGTTCATCTGACTAGACTGAGTCCTGCTGAGCTGGGGGTGTGAGGGACAGGACTGCACCACCCTTTGGAAATCAAACCCAAAAGGAATATTGGGCAGGAGCGGAAGGAATGAGCATCAAAAAATCACCTCCTCTTCCATCATCTCCTCCTGTTGTCACTGTAATCCCCAATAGAAGCTGCCTCAAAATGCAGGGAGCCTTTCAGAAGATTATCTGTATCAATGCAGGCTTTGAAGTACGGGCTGCTGGCATCTCATTACAGACAGAGATCAAACCTCAGAGATTAACGTGGTCCTGGGCCTGCTGGACTTCATTCACACATCACAGAAGTGCTAAGCTATCAAAGGGCTCTGTCTATGTGTTACTTTCTCAGCCATAAATCCAGCAGCACGAACCCACTGCCATTAATTTTTTTTAACAGATGAGTCCTTTCGGCCTGTAAGGTGTCTTTCTCTTCATAGGCCTGAATACAGTTTGAGAAATTGAAACAGCCCAAACTGAAAGATAAGTTGAAGTAATATCCTTGGGGTTTTTTTGGGCTGGATGTTGACTGTAACTTTTTCTTTTGGAAAAGCAATCAGGAAGCCATTTGAAGTGCAGACTTGTCCACTGAGGGAGAATCCAGGGTGTGAAGGGCAATCCTGGTGCCAGCCATTTTCTGCTCTCTTCTGGGCCTCACAGCAGTGCAGGAACCATGCCAGCCAGAGGAGTCAAGGCCTGCACATGCTGCTTTGAATTAGCTTAGAGAGAGATGTCCCCTTCAGCCCATCCCACTCCAGGCCATCAGTCCCTGGGACATCAGATATTAAAGTACAGGAGGTGGGTTTGCTTCCACTCCAAAATGTTCTGAAGATGGGAGATGACTATGAAGCCTTTCCAACTCCTGTCCCACAGCTGCACTTAGGACAGGCTTGTGCTAATAAGCTGTGCCAGAGCCTAAAGGCTCAGGTATGCCATCTCTCCCCACAACTGCAGCAGCAGCTGGGAGCTCACAGAGGCCATTGACACTGTTTCTGAGCTGGAATTTACAGATCATGCTTAGCCTTCTGCTGTCATTACCACATAGCAAACTCAAAATGGTTGCGAAAAGTAACACCAGTATTCAGAGGCAATTTTATTCATGAAATCTACTTGCATACTCCCAAGCACTGTGAGAGGTGGCTGCCTGTCTGGATGGAATTTTCCTAGCTGGATCCATGTATGAGCCTTGCTGAAGGGCCAGTGATACAATTCTGAGAGGATCATGCTGGGAAGGTTGTTTGACTTTGAAGTTAGGGTCACCCACATGCCTAGCAGGCACATCAATATCATGTGCAAGATGGTCCCACCCAGGGGGAAGGGCACATGACCAGGATTTTGAAGCTAGCAAGAAAAAAAGGAGAATCAGCTACAACAGCTAGGCCAACATAGCCCTGCATACACAGTCTTGAAGGTAACGAGGACCTGGTGGAGATATGTCAGTATCTCAACTGGATGAGCTAACTCTGCCTTGCACCTCAGCAGTGTCTGGGTGGTCAACAGCCTCCAGTTTGCAGCTGGGTTGTACCTGGCTGACCTGTGTGTGTCACCAAGGTCTGCAAAGCATGCTGCAGATGGGCCTGGTTGGGTGCATTTTTCCCCAGGAACCCTTTCCTTTCATCATCTGAAAATTAAGATGTTCTTTTAAAACATTCATACTGGCAACTTAACAGAATTTTGACGAAAGAACCACAGATAGACCAAAAAAAAAATTCTCGAGGTGCTCCTGTTTCTGTCTCTCCTTAATATGTGAAAAGAACAATAGCCATCAGTCATCTCCCTGCTTCCCAACATTTTAGTTCCAGTTACACCATAATTGCTGGCATCACAACATTAGCTTCTGCTGTTGGAAACAGCCTGTGAACTGAGGAATGGGAAGCAGAAATACTGGAAACAGATTACTGTGGGAAAGGACCTAAAAATGAAGGAATGAGGGGGGAGGGAGGAAAGAAAAGCATGGGGACAAATGTTGTTTGTAGATATTTAAGTATTACTTAACAGCATATTCTTTTTAGAAACCCTTAGGAAGGTTCCTAAAAATATATTTTTATCCCTTCTTCTGTTTGGATTTGTTAATGATACAGAGTGACCTCTCTTTTGGCCAGAGGAACCTTGATCAACAGCATCAAATAGTGCTGTGTCCACTGGAGACCACTTCTGTGTAAAACCTAAATGTGCTCCACGCTGTGTAGAAATACCTGTTCTAGTTTTCAATTCAAGGACTAATTTCGTGCACCCTAAGCCTTGGCTTGGCATACACTCTCCAAAGGTGGGACACTAGTTTTTTTATCCAGTCCCATCTCTGCTCCATTGCAGAGAAGATCTACTTAGATCTGAGCCTGACATCAGCCAGGTTCAAACAGATATGTTTATTTGGATGGGAAGCATCAAGTTTTAAAGCAGAGCTGACATTTTAAAGTGGAACAAGAGCAGGAAAACTTTCAAGGAATCAATATCCAGTGCTACTCAATTCCAGGACAGAATAAAATAGGTGAGTCTAGACCCTTTAAGTTTGTGGTGCTCCCAAATCCAGTGTTGCTCCCAGCAATGACAAATATATACTTAAAAAGTCCTAGCAAGGGAAAGCCAAGCCAAGCAGAGTGCACTTTCAGTATGCAATTAGCGTAAATATACTTTGTGCTAAACTGCCCAGAATTAGAAACAAAGAGCTTGAGAAGGTTCTAATTGTTTCAAAGGGAATACATGTCATGGAGAGGAAGACAAAGGGGAGCTATGTCCAAGAAGACATGAGACAGAGGCCAAACCAGCAATTGCCTGAATCCAAAACAGTCCCAGAGGCTTTCTCTGAAGACTTGCCAGTGGATTCAGCACTGGAATTTGCCACAGACTTAGCTTAAACCCAGCCATCAACCTTGCCATTCATGGCAAATGACACATCTCAGTTGGCACAGAGAACCTGCCACGCTTACTGTGAGAATGACCACAATTACTGAGTTTATTGATGAAGTCCAGCAGATGAAAGAAGGAACATCAAGCACATCACTAGAAGCACCACATTTAAGACGAATTTCTGTAATTGAAAGATTACTGAAGAAGAAAAATGTTTGCTTGAAGCTTTTTTCTCCTAGCTCACGGTCAGCCTGGAGATTGGCAGTGTGTGGCAATATAGCAAAGGCACAGGGAGACCTTCAAAACAAATTGATGAAGCTAAATCTAGCCTTGCTCATTTCTTAGCCTGCCCTCCCATGGGATTGATAGCATTTACTCAGATCATCTCTCAGTGGCCAGCAGATGAGACTCAAAATACCAACTCCTCCATCTGCAAATCCCATCCCAAACTGCACTGAGAGTGTCTGTGCTTTCTGGCTGCTGTTAGACAGCAACATGTTAACCACGACCAGAGATCCCACTGTGGCCAATGCAAAGCCTGTGGTGCTGCACATGCTGCAGGTTTGCCCTTTGGCTCCACAGTGCTGGGCCAGGTCTGCTGCCCTTGGGCTTTCAACATGCCCTGAGTATTCACAGCCAGGATGCTGGCAGGGTTCTGTGCCAGGGTCTTTAATGTGATGCTGCAGATGAGTCCTTTGTCCCCAGCTCAGACTTTCCAACTCCTCTCAATCTAAAGTTTCAAAATTGTCTCTTGGACCAGCTCAACACTCTTCCCACCCCCCTGCCCCTCCCCAGACAAACACAGTTTATTTGACTTGGAAAAGAAACATTAATTTTCTTCTTAATTATGGAAGATGTGCTGTACAGACTACCTCTCCTAAGACTGCGCAAAATTGCATTTAGCAACAATGAAGTTACAGTGCTGTGACTGGGGCCTCAGAAGCCATTTGTCTAACTTTCAAACTGGTTGACAGTTTTCATCACTTCCCTTTGTCACTGAGACTTCCTTAATTTGTCTGTACCTCTTTCTTCTATCTTAGATGCAATCTTTACTATGTAGACATGAGCATAAATATTTAGACACAATTGGAGAAGCTTTCAGATGTTTGCTAAGAAATAAATCTTTCTGTGAGTCCTTGGTTCAAGATGGAAGCAGGAAGTAATTGCCCATGAAATTCCCTTTGGGTTGGCAAGAGGAATAGTTACTTCACATCTGTTGAAGGATGGCTTTTGGTAAATGGGCTGCTGGAAGTAAAATTGATGCTCAAGAGCAGCACTTTGGTGAAATGTTTTGTGAGATTTTGTTTTCTTTCCTAACAGATTGAGAGACCCTAAATATGAGAAATATCAAAAAGGTTGTGTTAAGACTTTCTTCTAGTGACACACTAACTGCCAAGGGGAATGTATCTCTGTGTCAGAAGTTTGTAGATGCTACAGACCAGTAGCTGTAGAGGCTCTTGTTTCCCTTCCTTTATTGGTTTGGGCCAAAATCCACTCAAGTGAAAGGAGAGCTGCTACAATCTCCTTTCAGGCTTTGGACAAGATGCATAATCAGCCACTGTGTCTCCAGCTCAGTCTTCACTACACCTGCCCTAGTTACATGTCAGCTGAGGCAGAGACTGTCCGTGGATTGTGCGGGTGTGGCTGGGGAAAATGCAAAACAATCAAACATTCTTTCATGTGGGCTATAAGCAGTGGCATTACTTGGCATTTTGAGAGTACATACAGCTCAGCTGATGGTCAGCAATTGAAGTGTCAGGAATCTGACCTTGTTGCTGTGCTTTTAAACTTTCAGGCATATCTCATTCTCAAGAGGGGCTGAGTCTCCTGTTTCAATGGCATGACTCGCTTGCTCAGCTTTCCTACATTTCAATGGGTTTCCATTAGAGGCATTTTCCCCTTTCAGTTTTCTGTCTAGTGAGGAATAAGCAACTTGAGATGCTTGGAGAGCATCTGCTTTGATGCTCATTGTCAGCCTAATTTCCAGGCATCAGATGCTCATGCTTCCAGACCCACCTGGAAATCCTGAAAGTTTTCTTATGAAATAGCACTAAAAACTGTTGAGTTAAAAATTTTACATAAAGGAAAAATTGCACGTAAGTATCCTCCTGTTGACATTTCCCATCTCCAAACACTAACAGTTCTATTTAGGAAACAGAACAGCATTTCACAAAGTGTTGCTATTCCAGTTTCCCTTTGCAGTGATATGTTTTTCTCCAACAGAATAGAAGGAATAACTTCCATCCATGGCTGCAACTGAAATAGCAATGCTTCACCCAAGTCTCTTTGTATTTTGGTTCTCTGGGACCCATCTGACCCATCCCCAGGACTGAGACTCATCTCTCTGCTTTGCAATGGCCAAGAGGCTCAGGAGCCTTCTGAGACCAGCAAGGTGACCTCTGAAGTGCCCCTATCTGGAGATAAGAACAGGTCATGGCTCCAGCTTAAGAGAATGGGGAGAGGGGTGGGGTTTGTTTGGGTCTTTTAAACTCTTTTGTGTCATTTGGCAGTAGAGGCGTGATGAGGTCATCTCCTCCTGGATTCCTTGTCTAAATGCCAGCACCTGGTAGCTGAGGACACCACAGGCATGGCAACTCAGCTTCAAGAAAAACAAAATTTGAAACAGGGGAAGCAGATGCCAAACAGCAACTGCATCTGGATTTTGGGTGATCAACTCCACATGTATTTTCCCATTACTACTTAATACCCTAAGAAAACATTTTATTCTTCTTTTGCATCCCAGTATCTCTTCATGTCTGAAACTTGTCTTGACCATGTTGAGTGAAAAATCTGCTAGATCAGAACTGGTAAGAAGATATTGGTAGTGCAGTGGTTACATTGCTAATTGGAACCTCCTCCCATGGGATAGCTGTATGAAGACATTTCACAAAACACATGCTCCACAAGCCAGGGAGTATAAGGCAAAATGTGCAACCTGAGGCACAGTGTCTCTTGCTAGATTTAACTTATTGAAATTGGGAGGTCTTAGTCATTCCTAGAATTGGTAGCTACCAGACAACAAATTGGATATGAGGCTGTTCTCAACTTTTCATTCCGTTCTTTTTTTAGTGCTATTTTTCCTTTGAGCAGATGTTTTTAATACAGCATCCTGAAATGCTTACAGCTGTCAGTGTCAAATGAGCCTCTAGCATGCCATTTCATACTATGGGTTTATGTCATTAAACCATACCACTTACAGAAAAAAAATGTTATATTTGTATGGTTTGCAGTATTTCTGGAATAACCTAGTTCCTGTCTGTCAGCACTTATTGTCAATCATTTTTATATAGAGGTTTGCATCTTGGGGGAGAGACATACACAGACATATACATATTTTTTTTGTTACAGCTCAGAGGGAGATGAGCCAGCCAGAAGCTCTTCTGGCAGTTACTGCAGTAAAAACATATCTATGACTTGATAAACTAATTATACATGTTCTTTCACAGGAGTTCTTGGTCCTTGGATCAAAAAAGTGAGGAAAAAGCAGTTTGATTCCTCCCAAGAATAAATCTGCTCCTAACTATAAAGGGTAGATAAGATGTGTGTCTGCGCATTTCCCATATTTTTTTAATTACATGAAAGTGTTTTAGTAAACAAAATGTGCCTTTAATTTTTAATGATACTTCTGGATCTGTAAATAAAGACAGTTATAAGAAATAATTAAAAAAAAAAGAAAGGAAAAGCCATATATTCCAAAGAGCAACATCTCTGATTTCAATGCAGCTCCAAAGCAATTTTCTGCACAAAGCACTTGGCCCTCAGCAGAAGCCACTGCTCTGTAGTTTCAAAGCACAACCATCACAATGAGACTCCTCAACTGGGTGCATTAAAAGCCTGGGACCAGAGCAGGCTTTGAACAAGTTTGAGAAATATGTCCCTAAGTATTGAGTGGTCCCTTTTTGCTATTAAGTGATTATCTCTGTGGTGGGACTCTTGGTTGAGGAAGAGTTGTGCATGTTCCCAAACGCTCCATTATAATCCTGCTGCTGGTGTGCCCTGCAGCCCACTGGGGATGTGATGTGGCAACCTGGGGCTTGACAGACATGGCTACTTCAAGCCTTTGAAATGCCCTTCTGCTCTCTCCTCAGTGACAAAGTACAATCACACCCTACAGAGCACAGACAGTCTGTGAGTGTTCAGCCCTTTTTGCATGAAAACTCATTGCTGACACCCCTTCCTCAGCTTTTTATTTTAACCTTCTTGTGGACACTGCTGTGGCCTCCTGTGTCTCCCCAAGGTTGTCCCATCCTCCCCCTTCTAAACCCCAGACATCCCAAAGAGGCCAGTATGCTAAGGATGCAACGTGGCCAGTGCAGGACAGCCTTCAGCCAGCCCAAATTATCTGGAGCTCAGCATTACTGTTGGCCTGGCCTGGTTTTGAAATACTGCCTAAGGTACTGAAAAATAGCAGATGGGGTTCTGCACATCACTGTGAATCCAAGGAAATACTAAGTGGCATTCCAGCAGAGTGGGAGGATCTCTGACACCGATGCCTGGGCAGAAGCAAACCTCCAGGAGCCGTGGGCAGTTACCCATGGCATGGGCAGTGACCCAGGACATTGCCTGGCTGGGAAATGGTGTCCATGCACCTAGAGCAAAAGCACTCAGAGAAGTCCTTATCTATCGCTGTGATGATATTGCTCTAGAGGAGCGAGCCTGAGTCCTGGCCCTGGTGGAGGGGACAGAACTCTATCCTGGCCTGTCACAAGGGCTGTTCTACACCCAGGCAGCACCACAGGCCTCTTGACCACCAAAATCTTAGTTTGCTGTTAGTTCTTGCAATATCCCTGACATCATTGTGAGCTGTCTGACCCAAGTACAGAGGCTGACTGGCACGCAGAGGGGCTATTTCTGTGTTTCACAGTGTCTACTGAGGTGCTGTGCTGGTCTGTGACAAGAGCCATAGGTGTTCCTGGCAGAGTACATTGCAAGCAAGAGTAGACATCACAGCATGAGAGAGGAGCCAGGCAGACACTCAAGTTTCAGCTAAAATAATATGTGATACAGCAGTGTACCACATCCCCCATGGGAATTCCATGGTGATCTCTTTTCTGGAGTAACAGTAAGTCAGTTTTGAATAGGGATGACAGAGGCTTTGTGGAAAGGTGCTCCTGCTGAGATGACAGCAGAAGAACATTGAATGATGGAGGGTACCAGGCACATAATGCCTGAGGCTCACGTTGAAAAGACCAGCTCACTGGATTCAAATATATGGATAGAAGAGGGCACAGAGCACCACAGAAGTACAGGCACACAGCCACACGTGCACACCCTCACACACCCATAGAGGCCTCAGTGAAATGGAAAATCAGGGTAAACCCCAGGCACATCTCCTTGGGATATGCACAACAGCTCAAGCACATTGCTCCCTTATTCTCCTGGGCAGGACAGGGAAAGAGCTGAAGGCATGGGGCACTTTGGGTGCCCTGAGTTTTCCAGTGATGTTGCAGTCTGCTCAAGGCCATTTCAGGAACTGTGTCTACATATGGACGGGGTCATTTATCTTACAAGACTGACAGACCGTGCTGAGCAATGTATTTGACCACACAACCTCTCCTTTGATGGTGAGGAATTGCTCTCAGTCTGTACTGAGCAAAAAGTTTCAGTTTCTGCATCAGGTTTGAAAAAGGGCGTGTGTGCCCAAAGGGCTTGTCCATTTTCTACAGCTCTCTTCCCTCTCTCCATAAACCTTGTCTTGCCACCACAGTTCCCACAGTACTCACGCCATACATGGGTGGTCACCAGGGATTTACAAGTGACAAGAAGTTCTCCACTGCCCTTAGAGTGGGTCAGAGCTGGGATCCGCTCTGTCAAAGAACAGCCCCTATTCGAAGGTCTGAATTCCTATGGCTGAGAGAGTACTGGCAGTTCATGGAGGCAGCTAAATTGTGGGAGTGTTTATTGGAATTACAAATAGCTTTATACAGACGGGTTAGCCTGGTCACTGGGAATTTGTATGGGTAATTATGGGCTCATTATTATCTTCCCTGCAGGGAAGACACATGACCCAGTAGTCTGAGGAAAAATTTGGGCGCCAGGAACTCCTGGACTCTAATCCCAGCTTCGACACTCCCTTCTCTGGCCCCAGGCAAGTGACTTAACTTTGTGCCTTGGTTTCTCTGTCTGTGAAATAGGGATAATATCTCTGAGGAGTGTTGTGAGGATTAATTAGATAATGTTCACTTAATGCTTTGAAGATATGAAATGTGAAATCTTATTATGCAGCTTGGAATGCTTTCCAGGCTCTTTTGATTTCTGACCGCATGCTTTCATTAGATCACCTCCTTCCCCGCGGAGGTGGATTCGCTTGGGAGCCACCCCAGCTAATTTGGGAGTTGTTTTTTTCCAATAGCTTGGAGCAGTTCCCAAACACTCTGACTCACACCGGCTTGCTGGAGAAGCTGCCTCTGACACCTGACCCTGGCTGGGGAACGCCTCGCCTCGGTGTGTGCTGGCTTTCCAAAGGCAAGCCAGGGAGAGGCTGGAGACAGGATGAATCAGGTTTAACGGTCTCTAATGAAGCCAGGGATGGATTTTGCCCTCTGGCCTTCTCCAAAAGCATCTGCACTGCTGGGATTCCTGGCTGACCAGGGATGTGAGGTGCAGCTCCCTCAACGCTGTCCTGCCAGAGGTGCAGATGCTTTCTAAGCATTTGATTAGACTCTGGTTTTGTCTTGATACTTTGAGGCATGGATCTGTGACATCAGAGTTTTTTTTTTTAAAGGAGTGAAATTATCTCCTCTGTCATTCTCCTAACATACAGTTAGCTTCCTGAGAGAGTTATTCCTTGTGAAAATGCAGTGATAAGTCACTGTGCAGGGCACAATAAGGTCAATTTTTCCTGATTAAGAAGTAACCAAAGTAGGCTTTGTTTCTCAAGTCTGCTTTTTTGAATAGTTCAGTGATCCTGCGAGCCACGTCAATCAGCTCCTCCTGGGGACCTGCCCCTTCCCACATGCTGCACACCCTCATTCAGCAGTGCTCAGCTGTGCTGACAAGGACAGGTAGGAGTGCCATGGGCGCCGTGGCCAACCCAGCTGCTGGCACGGGTGGGCAGAGCCCTGGGCACCTCGGGCCGAAACACGACAGCTTTGGAAATGCCTTTCCTCAGCCAGGAGCATCTCAGGCTCCGGCGCAAGCATCTCCTCACCCTTCCCGAGGGAAACAGTCCCTGCGCGCCGCCTCCCCCGGCACAGGGGGTTTGTCACCCGCAGGACTTGGCCTGAAGGTGCCGCGGGGGTTGGATTTGGGCTCCACAGAAGCAGGAGCTCCCTCGAGCGGAGCGAGCCCCCACTGCAGCGCGGGAGGCCCGGGGCCCCGCCGGCAGCGCGGCCCCGCAGCGCCCGGGCGGCTCCGGCTGGGGCGGCTCGGACACACAGAACGGCGCTGGGAGGAACAAACAGCATCATTTATTCGATTGATGGGAAACTGCCGCGTTCAGACCCTGCTCTTGCTTCCCTGGAAATCGGGACTTCCCTTAGGGCAGACAAACTGCTCAGGAAACTACTCCCCATCGCTGAAAAGTGTACAACAGTCAGAGAAACACAGAACTTTTGCTAGATTTTAAAGTAGCCACAGTTTACTTGCTGTCTCCTACCTTGGAAGTGAAATTCATGTCCAGAGCCAGGGCTTTTCTGTTCACTGTTGTCCCGCCCCACAACATACTGAAAAGTTTTGTGGGGATGTAGGGCTCCAAACAGTACTTGGACTGTAAAATTTGTTTGCATATGCCCTCATTTGTAATGCCTGGGGAAAGATCAGTTCTTAGCCATACATCTCAACTCTTTATATTACACCAAGTGAGTGAAAGAAACCCAAATACAAGAGTGGACAACACCTGGGCAGTAGCTTTCACTCTTCACTCTGTAGCTCATGAGTATGACAGTATGGTCCTGGGGTGTTGGTTGTAGGAAGAGGGAAAGAGTTTCTCCACTTTGGGGATGCAGATCATTTAACATCTTATCAGTCACAAGCAGCACAAGCTATATTTAGGAGATAGATAGAACAGATTGTGACATGGTGCATGGTGTGGCACTCTGGCTTGAGTGCTTTGTCACGCTCTGCATCAAAAAGATATAAGTTCTGTTCCCAAAAAACATGCAGGGAAAAGGGAGGGAGAATGAGCCAAATACCATCTGGAATCATAGACTCATAGACTACTAGGTTGCAAGGGACCTCAAGACCATCTGGAATAAACTTTCGGCCAGCTGTCTGATGAAAAAATTTGTCCTGGGCATCGCTGCAGGATGATCAATGAACAGCAAAAGAGAAATCCAGGAATACTTCCAGGAATACTTCCAGTCTGCAAAAGCACATGGACCCTCACCACAGGGGTTGTAATTTGATCCTGGGACTATGGCCAAGGCTCATGAGCTTTCCAGTACCAGTTCCTTTGACACTGTTCCAGATGCTGTGCCCTATTAGGCACATCCATGCAGACCCACACGCAGGGTGCTGTAGTCAGCACCCAGGTAGAGGAACACTGTGCCTGTAGAGAGCAAACCTGTTTCTTCAGCTAATCTTTGATTATATATGCTATCTGCTAAGTTATTGAAATGTCTTAGAATGAATATATGGAAGAATTATTGTAATTGAATCTAAGTAGGGCTCAAATTAATGTAAATATGACGCATCAGCCTAATAATTAAAGTTGTCAGGTATGGGTTTTATTCAGAGCTTGAATTAGGTTCCTGCTTCAACTTGTTGATTTGCCTTGGAGCTTGCAAGGCTGAGCTCAAAAGGCAAAGTGTTGTGGGAATGCAGAAAACAGCACAGTGAGGCAAAGGGCTCTTCTGCTCTGCTCTGCAGACCTTTTCTCATACCATCTGCAGCACTCCTCACTGGGGACTTTGCTGCAAATGCAGCAGCCCCTTTGTTTCTTTTAGAGAGGCATTTCACAAAGTGGATGTGGCAGCTACAGCTCCCAAAGGTCGTCTTCCTCCCAGCCCTCTTTGCCATAGGACCCTGGCAGAACTCCATGTCTCAGCCCACCCAACTCTGGGGCCAGGAGCATGGCTGGAGCAGGCTGGCTTTGCCCAGGGCCACTTGGGCACCTCCCCAGTGTTCTCAGCTCCAGCAAACAGTGTTGGTAGAGTTCGTTCTCTTGGGAACCACAGTCTCACCAGTTAGGAGCCACTAGGCTGGGCTCATGTAACCACAAATTTCAGCTGGAATGACCCTTGGAAGCAGCCTGGTCAAACTTGCTCTGCTCTGCCTGGTCTCAGAACAGGGTTGCCTGAAAAAGCACCCTTTAGGAAACAAAATGATGCATTCTTATGGATATACCAGTTCAGCATCTGGCTCCAAGTGCTTTAATTTTCAAGGCATGGTTAGGAGAAAGAGGCTTAAGTTCAGGTTCCAAAGCTGAGAAAATATACTAAGAATAGCAAAATGGTTCCTTTGGAGAAAAAAAAATAGCAAAATCAACTGGACTACACCTTCAACACATAAAAGCCCAAAAAAAAAAACAACAAAAAACCAAAAAAACCAAAAACACATAAAAGCCCAAAAAAAAAAAAAAACAACAAAAAACCAAAAAAACCAAAAAAACCCAAAAAAGAAAAGCCCTCCACTCCTCTTCCCCAGCAAAATTATTCTCATTTTTTTTTCTGGGACATTTATACTTGCTTTGTGTGTTTAAGTCAGGCGTTTGGCTATGAACATAGATGGTGCATGTATGTGTGCACAGACACACCTCAAACATACACAAATGCACACATGAATGAGATCCAGCCAAACCCTTGCTCCTAATATCCTATGCAAAAGTTAATCAGGAAAGTGAAAAAATGAGAGGGAAGTTATAGCCCCTTCTGTGTAACATGAAGTCCTAAGCAAGTTCGTGACTTGTCCATGTCTAGATGACACATGATTCTGGTGGTTCATGGTGGCATTCACCAACGACAAAGTTGCCAAAAATATCATTTTTCTGTGGGAAATTTACCATTAGCAGCAGAGAAAGCACAGGGAAACAGATGTGTCACCTAATTCCCTGGAACTCATGTGGGTCAGTTTCTCTACCAGTGTCTCACCAGCATATATCAGGAATCCTATTTTAAATATAATGTCTAGCTAGATGAGCTCCAAGCAGGTTGAGCACTGCTAGGGAGGCAGTAGTATATTTAGGACAAAATCCTGCTGTCAGACCAGCCTGGCACAGACAGATGCAGACACAGACAAAATGGAAAATTTGGCATCCTGGCGTGATGAGGAGTCGTGATTGTGTGTGTTGTCACTGCAAGGAAAGCCAGCTTGGACAAAGTATTTGCACTTTCTTGCTCTTTGGGGGTTGTGTGACTGTAAATCAGCTGCAGATGAATCCTGAACAGATGATTAAACAAGACCTGGTGATACGGGTCCTTTCCTACATGAAAACGTTGCCCAAGCTGCTACTCACATGGCTACAGGAGGTGGGATGAGGCTGCCATCCAGCCTAGGAGGGCAGGGGCATGGACAAGAGGGGCAAAAAGAGCAGGGATGGCAGGGACAGACTATGAGGGCAGTGAGACTGTCCTGGTGGCTTCAGGCTCCTCTGTTTCCTGAGATGACATTATAAGGCTGGTATTTGGCAAGATGTTTGGCAGTATGTCCCCTGTAGCTCATGAAAAGGCTTTGTACGAGGGGACAGCGTGGGCTGCCTTGCAGAGAGGCTGCCTTCCCACAACACCAATTAAATATAATCTCAGCGACTCAGCTGTCTTTTTCTGGGTCTGGAGCTGTTTAGCCCTCTCAGAAGCATTTTATATCCTTGCTGTTGAGCCCGGTGGAGCAGAACATAGTCCTTGTTTTTTCTATCTCACACAGAGCTGACATCACCAAACTTGCATTTAGCCACTCTTATATTTAGCATTTCCTCCTGCAGCATCACCATCCCCTGCTCCTCCAGGATAGTGGCTCCCACCACCTAAACATGTTTACAAATGGAAGGGAGAGCACATCTGAGCAAAAAAATAGACTAAGCAACATTCCCTTTGTCTTGATGGAGCTAAGCAGGGTCAGCATTAATGTGCACTTCTTTCTTCTTCTGAGCAAAATGGAATAAAATAGAAAGCCCCATCTCTACAAAAGTCAGCACCAGCTTTCCTTGGGGGAGT
This sequence comes from Motacilla alba alba, assembly GCF_015832195.1. Taxonomy (NCBI): domain Eukaryota; kingdom Metazoa; phylum Chordata; class Aves; order Passeriformes; family Motacillidae; genus Motacilla; species Motacilla alba. Next base: position 15,278,080 of record NC_052017.1, on the reverse strand, counting down.
GTTCCTGGAGGGTGCGAGTTCAGGCTGAGCACTGTGCAGGCTGGAAGTGGAGATTTGCTCCCTCCCTTATGTTCTTTTCTTGTTTATTTGCATGGTTTTGTTGTTTGTTTGCTTGTTTTGTTGTTTGGTTGGTTTTAGGTTTTTTTTTCTGGTAAACCTTTCTTTATACTGCTAGCTGTGTGGAGGTGGAGTTGGAAATTAGCCCAGAAGATTTTGTTATGATGACTTGATATATATTTGCTGCTAACAGCACCCATGGTATACTAAGGGTTTTCTACTCTTCAAGAAGGGGCAGACCCAGCCCAGGGGAGTGACTCCAAGCTCAAGGAGAAGTGAACCAAAGAGAGAAATAAATGAAGAGCAGCAATTAAAAAAACCAGACCAACTCTGTGTGCTGTTCTCAGCAGGTGGCACATTGATACATGAGTGACCTGACCTGTAGGCTGTCCAACCCCAACACCACCTGGTCAGCTGCAGGGGTTGTGAAACAGGAGCTACCCATCCTCTGACGTCAAAGTCTGCATCCTCCCTGGCTGTGGCCCTTTGCCTGTCCAAGAGTGGGACACACAGCATGGCTGCAGAGCAGCTGGAACAGCCCTGGCTCATGCGAGGTGTGGCTTATCCAAGCTGGAGTGACAAGAGGCAGCATCAACTAGAGTAAGTGTTAATGGAGGCATGGGCTACAGGCACAATACAGCCTGTCATGTCAGAGAATAAAATCATACCACTGGTGAGGAGCAGGGTGATAAATTCAGGCAGTGGGTACTGTAAAAACACTCTAGGTTGGAGCCAGCCCCTCCTGGTTAGGGCTTGGGTTTGCATTTGAGCTGGTGGTCTTTTGTTGTGGAGAGACCTATTTCTCCTGAAGACAAAGTGCAAAAATACAATCACACTTCTATTGCGCCCATAACTCACCTGTGTGATTTTATGCTTTCTTTATGCTGGTTGATAGATTGCTCTAATGGTTGTGTTGACATGTATTTAATGGTATTCACTTACAATTTCATTTAATAAAAGTCTTTTCTCACTTTGAACTGTGGCATTTTCTCAAATGTGGCCTATGGTGGTTTGCATTTGCTTTATTACTAATTAAAAGTAAACGCCTTTCTTGAGAACATTTCGTTGCCATGCAGATGAAGCCAGCACCTTTAAATGGATTTTTTTCCACACTTTATTTCTTTAAATGTGTTACCTCCTAAAGCCTGATGAAGTAAGAATTTGAATAACTATTTTTGAAAGGTTGAATTCACTGATAAAGTCCAGATTCTTATCATCTCAATTTAACTACTTTGGCTTATTTAAATAGGGGGAAAAAAGCAACTTGCAGTTCAACAAGAACAGCTTCTCCAGAGGTTTTCACTTATGTTAGCTTTGGACTGGGTTCAAACGTTGTGAGGACGCCTTTATCCTGTCAGCACTTCCACACTCTGAGTTCTCATATTGACTTTTCAGCCCATATGAGCCTGCTGAAGCTGTCCTTGCTGCTGCAGTTGTGTCCAAATGCACAGAGCCAGTACTACAGACTAAGTTCACCTGGGGATGCTCAGGATTGCCTGCAAACCTCAGCTGTCTACCCCGTGCTTGAGTTTTGATGCCAGGTACTTAAGGAAAAATTCTGATGCCATGCTGTTTCAGAAAAAAAAAAAAAAATCACCTCATTTGAATGCTTCATCTTTGAAGGTCTCTGAAATTCTCTTTTCCAGATGAAAATTTCATGCCTTTATGTCTGCATGGGGGATTCAACTACTCCTCTTTTCTTGCTCTTATCCTATAGATGGGGGCTGTTGCTCTTGTTGCCATCTTACCCTTCCCCTTCCCCTTGCCTCTCCTCTTTCTCTATATTGCCAGTTTCAATGGACTGGTACTCCCATCCTGATCTACCAAACTAAAACCTGTTCACATTCGTGGGTCCCTGTAAAACCTAATTTCCCTTCAACATCCACAAAAAGAAATGCTAAAAAAGCATGCATCTAAATTAAAGCTTTAGGTGCCTCCTTGATTTGGATTTTCCATATGCCTGTATGCTCCAGTTTCATCTTTGAATATCTATGTCCTACTTTTTATGCTTTGGGAAAAGTTGAAAGGAATAACTTCCTATGCCTTGGGAAAAGTGGAAAGGAGTAAGTTATTAATAATAAACTTTTTAAAGCCATAACTGAACACTATAGGTCCAATGACAAAAAATCTCACTCATTTAACTCAGAAGTTCCTGACCAAGAAAGGTGAAGGATACAAAAGAAAGGATTTCTAGAGCTGAAATGTGACTCACCAGAACCTTTACCACCAATCAACAGCAACCACATCAGGGGGAAAGGGGAATGTTCTGAAATGGGACCTTCCTGCTGGTGATGTCCAGTGGTTCTGTGTCTGAGGAGACACTCACAACCCCCAGCATCCCTCTGTCCTTTCTGTGCAGTTTCCACTAATGAGCAACAGAGCCTGAAGGCTGGTGGAGCCTGGGCACGGCTCCCCAGTTTGACACCAGTTTGGTCCAGGGCAAATGGGAGAGAGCAAGGAGCAGAACTGGGCTCCTCTCAGCTTATGGACTCACCATGTGTAATCAATGACTAGGTCCTCTCATTTCATGTGCAAGCCACGGGAGCAAAATGCAGGGGTAAAAAAGGAAAGAAAATTTAAAAAGAAAAAGACAGGACTTCCAGCTTGTATCAAGGAGATGCCTTATCCTAACAAAAGCAAGTAGAGCCACACTGCTCCCCCAGGCTGGCATGAGGCACCTGTGCACAGCCCAGCCCAGCTGCAAAGGCCAGCAAGAGAGGGTTTGAGTGAAGTCATGGAGACAGCAGCACTGCCCAGCCTGTTGTGTGAAACTACACACACTGTGCCCAAAGACAGCATCAGCAGTGCTCCTGTCTGGCCCAGTTCTCATAACTTTAGTAAAGTTCAAATGTGAAATCTCAACACCTAAAATTCATCTATCTGTAGCCATGTTTAAAGATGTCTTGGTTGCGTGATTAGCTGATACCCGGTTCTCTCACCAACCACAAACCCCAAAGATTTAGCACTCAGTAACATGGAAAATCCATGGTCTTAATTGGAAAATGGGACTGGAACCCTGGGAACAGTTAGCATGGTGTCTTGTAGTTTGTCTTTCTTTTCTGAGCACAAGGGCTCCCTCTGTGCAGGCATGCAGTGGTCACAGACAGGGAAAACAGACAGTGTCTCCTCATCTGCCCACCAAGGACTGCTTTTCCATGCATTTTTAGCTGCTGTCCACACAGCCTTTGTTGTCTCATTCCCAGGCATCTTCCAGAGCCAGCAGGCAGCTTGGAGAAGGTGAGGTAAAGCAGCAAGATGGTTCTGCGTGGGAGAGGGGAGGGAGGACAACCTCTCTGCTGTCTGGGTGTTTACAAACAAAAAGTCTGGTTTAGAAATCAAAAATAGCTATGGAAACTTTTATTTCAGCTTACACTTAAAAAATCCCCAGCCTTCTGAAGCTCAGGCTTTATTCTGAGTGAAGTTTCTTGCACAATCATTAAAGATGTGGGCTGTTTGTACTCTTGAGCAACAAACCTGCTGTAATTACTTGTGCAAACTGAGTATATGTGAAGCCAGCTTCACTTGAGGAGGCTCTGTGGCTCCCCTCCAGCAGGGAGGAAATGAACTGCCAGCCCTGCATGGTGTAGCAGGGATGTGGGAGAAACACCACGGAATGCTGGAGAAGAGTCAGCAACATTCAATAGTTTTCTATTGGTGAGCTCAATATATTTCAATCAGCTTCAGGAGCATTGCAGAAAAACCTTCTGTAACAGATGCCACCCTGCTGTTGTGTTTCTGCAGCCTACAGCAGGATCTGATCCATCACTCAGGTTTTATACTCAGAAAAATCGGGAACTAACTTGCTGCATAGCACCAACCACTAATTTTAATGACAGCTAACTTAATAAGGCATGAACAAAACTAATTATTTCATTTTCCAAAACCTACTGAGTTGGAACAGGTTTTGAGTGAAATCTTACATGGATATCTTATAGACATTCATGCTGCCAGCATTCTGGGAAACTTTGGCCCAGTTTCTAAGGATAATGCCATGGGTACTGTTTCTCCCATTTCTCCCTGGATCCACAACAAAAGTGAATAAGATGCTTTCTTTAGACACTATCTGCAAAATGTCCTCCATCTTTGGACAATATATGCAAAACATCATCCTACAAGTCTCACCTGTGCTCTCTTTCTCTGGCCACCACCCAGTAACTCACCTCCATTGCCCTCTCCTGAGTAAAACATGAACACCACTTTTTGCCTTTCTCTTTGGGAGCGAGTTCCATGCTCTGTTTACATACTCCCTTGCTTAGGCTTTTTTATTCTTCACTTCTTGCACAAGTCCCCACCCCTTCAGAGTTCTTTCTTTCATGTTCACAGAGCACAGGCTGGAAACAGAGATGGCTGTGTGATGCTCACCTTGAGGATGGTTTCCTCTGGATGTCCAGGGCATCAGGGGTTTTTAACAAGATTTTCCAGAAGTAGACCCAGGACTTGTCATTTTAGGATTACATCCCCTTCTGTGTCTTTTCCATTATCACAATTTTTTCCATGTCTATTATTCTGTAATTAACCCTAACCTACTGAATTCCAAACATTCAAGCTTGAGAAAATACCTGTTAGGATTCATCAGGAAAGGATCATGGTAGTTTTATAACTGCCCTGAATATTTAAAGCATCTGAAATCTCAAGTACCTCATGCTCAGGGATTTGGCTTTTATTCTCCCAATTAGTGAAGATCAGCTGAGCTGAGTGAGGTGGCTTGGATTTCCTCCTCCTTGTGTAACAAGGACTGCTGGATCCTGTCAGGTCTGCTTTCCGTGAGAAGACATGACTGATCATCACACACAGAGGCTATTCCTTTATGGATCAATGTTGATTGTATTTTGTTTTTAACTTCACCTTGGAAGAAGTTTGGGAGATGATACTCTCTTTGCTGCAGCCAGCCATGACTTCTAGAGGTATATCTGCATTTCCACAAAGGTGGTAAATAATTTTTCTGTGGAGGTGACTGTCTTCTCCCCACACATTAGCTTATTTTAAATATATTCCTTAGCACCTGTGTAGCCAGCTCACCTTGGCAGGGCTCAGAGTAAGGCCCCAGAGCTAAGATTTTCTTCTGCTGTCAAATCTGCCACATTCTCCTTGGATACAGGGACACATTCATTGAGCTGCAGAGGGTTACATTGTCCTTCTGTTCTATTGCCACTAGGACTCAGAATGGGTAAAACCAAAACCAAGGCTTTTTAGCTGTATTTCCAAACCTTGAAAAACCTGGAGTTACACAGCATTTTTTTTTTTTTTGTGGCATCACTGTAATGGGGCACTTAAAAGATCATGTTTCTTAGCAAGAATTGTTTTCATTTCCTTTCAGACCCTGGCACCTGAGCTAGTCAATGCATTTTAAGATGCATTGAGCAGGACAGACATTCCCATCTCAATTCCCACCAAGTTTTCTGGGACTGGACATGGGTTTGCTGGCTGGTGACAGAGACATCTTCACCCCTAGAGAGTGTTTCTGTGCCTTACGTTTTCATTGTTGCTGCCAGGCATATCCTCTAACTTTGAAATAAAAATTCAGCCTGGTACACCTCCTTCCTGATTTCTGCTCCCTGGGTTTCATTGTAGGAGATCTGGAGGTGTCACAGCTCCAGATGTGGCTGCACAGCATTAGAAAACCATTGCAAAGACCAAGAATCATCCAGGTGTACATCCTGTTAAGCAAGGCATCCTAAAATCTGTTTCAGAAAACAACTACAGAATGTATAGTGCCATGAACACTATTTTCTTTTAAAGTTAGAGTAGTAAAGAGTGAGAAAAGAAAAACAAAAACCAACCAACCAAACAAAAAGCCAAAAAGCCAGGTTACACATCAGCTTTTATGAAGAGGATTAGCTCAGTCCAGCCCTTAGTCATTGCTATTTCTTTCTTGTAGGATTTTAGAACTGGAATTTTTCACAAGCCCTTCATAATATGCTGTTAATGACTCCTGTAAAGTTCTTTGTATCATGAGTTAAAAAAGGATGCTGGTGCCCCATTGTTGCCATTTCCATGATTTTACAGACACAGCCTCCCACAGCAGTGAGGTCTTCTCTGGCTTTTATCATCCAGATTACCCTGGTGCTGATGACTTAACAAGATCTGACAAGATCACAGCACAGGGCAGTATACCTGCAGGTAAAACAAAGGTCGCTTTGGAGTAGTTTTCTCACAGTCTGGAGCACATAAACGTTCAAGTCTTAGATGTGTTTCAGTGGCAAGGGGAGACTGGTAACCCAGTAAATACAGTTGTGCCTGTTGGAAGTGCACCTGGGTCTCCTTCATGGGCTGCTGGTGGTCTGTAGAACGTCACCACCACGAGCCCTGAGTGCAAATGAGTTAATAGCTGAGATAATTTAGCAACCAGCTGTCAGATGCGGGAGAAGGAAGCACAAAACCAAATCCTTCTTGTAACCCAAAAGGCAGTGAGAAGTTATCCCAGTGTGTTTTAAACTGCAGTGTTCGCTATGACCCACTGTGAGGAGGAAGCTCCTGTACTATTGGGAAGTGTGCTGCCCTCCCTGCCTGATTTGTTCTCACCAGAGCTACTCAGGGTTAATGCACTGTGGTTGGATTGTGTATATTCAGAGGAGGACTTGGTCTCCATTGCGGACTTCTGTGTATGTACAGTCTGATTTTACACTGCTTGTTCCCATTTACATTCCCTCAAAGAATCACAGCTTCATGTGTTCATCTTTGTGAATGTCCTCTGTAGCTAATGCTCAGTTTATTTCAATCCCTTGGTAAGGCTCTGACATAGATCAGGTCCTATGGTCATCTTTAGGTCAGATGACTCTGCTTGTATTGCTAGGGGATTATACCAGATGGCCTTTAAAGGTCCTTTTAAAACCATCCTATAATGGTTTATAATGGTCCCAACCCCAACCATCCTGTAATTCTCTGATATGATGCAGTGTCATATGATTTTCTCTCCCAGCTACTGTATCTGTGTTTGCACTATGAAAAATGCATTTAAGTAACCATGAACAAAGGCACAATTCACCCAGTTACACTTGGCCTAGGTAATGGAAGGTTCCTTCCCTTGAAGGGGGGGCACTAGAAAGGCAGGGGTGTAGCACTCATGTTAACAAGTTCTTTACAGAAGAATTACCACCCTTTCTACTCCCAGCATGCCTTGCCTTTGTTTTAGAGAACAAACTTTTTGGGTCCATTTTGAGCAGGGTTGGGCCAGTGTAACATGGTCAAGCAGACAGCACAAATGCTAGCAAGCACAACGTTTCCTTTCAGGAGTTTTGCTATGACTTCCCATGAATCTTGGCTATGATTTTCTCAGCTCTTCCTTTCCACTGGAGACTTTGTTTGTCATGCACAGAGGCAGACTGTGAATTCGTAAGAATTATTTTCTTGAGATGAAATCTGAATGCAGATCAGCCATGTTTCCTAGCGCCCAGTCACAGCACAAGCAACATCACCATAAACACTGGGGCCCATCTGAGCTGCTGGGTGCATGCTTGGGCAGGGCTTCAGAGAGGAATGTTTGCATCCTTGGCAGGGGACAGCTCTCAGCAGAAACTCTGGACCCAGTGGTGCTGCAGAGGGAAGCACAACCTTCTGAAATGGGAGTAAGCCTCCAGGAGCATGACTACCAATCTGAGAGTGACCATAAGTGTAGCAAGGATTATTTTACCCCTGTACTAGGCTCTGCAGAGCCATCATGCCTGCTGGAGTGGGGCTGTGGGTGTGCTTTTGTGCAGCAGAGCTGCCTGCAGTCTGGCAAAAATTCTGTGGTGGAGTTGGAAGAGAGACAAAATGAAGTCAAACTGCATGTTAAGATGGTTGCTGCAGAATGCTTTATCTACGTCATTTTTCCTGCCGCTTTCTGTAATGTAGAGAAGTGAGACTTCCTCCTGTGACTGATTATTTTATTATTTATTAGAACATCTCAGGCACTGGCAGTTTGGAGCCCCCATCCCAGGGCTTTAGGAGGTGTGCAAGCACTGTGAAGGCAGTCCCTGCCCCAAGCAGCCCATGCTGTAAAACTGAATAATGGGTAGGTAAAACAAGGAGATTGGGAGGGGTAAGAGAAACCAGTGGGACAGGTTTGGGAGGCACGTCAGCCAGTAATGGCAGCTCACCAGTGTAATTTTAGGGGAGTTGTGCTGGTAGAGGCGTGATTTGAGAGAGGTTTTAGCTTTGGGCTGTTTCTAATGGGGGCTCCTCACTACCCAGGAGACAACAAGAAGTTGCTGGCAGAAAAATGTGCCTGGGCTTTGCTGTGTGTTGGGGGAGTTGGCAGCAGTGACAGCTGAGAGATGAGATGCTCTGAAGGCCTTGGAGGCCAAGGCAAGTAGATACAAGCAAATTCCCATGCAATGCCCTGACTGATAGATCTTGTTCACTCTGAGGATCCAGGGAGTCTGACTCTGGCAATCTGCAGAGCCATAATATTGACCGCAGTTTCCCCCTCCCCCTCTCCTTTAATTTTCCTTCCTTCCTTTGTGCAGACAAAGAAAAAGCACTGGGAATTCTTTTGAAGATGGCATGGTTGGGGTTTGCACTGGAATTTCATAAGGAAGCTTATAAGACATTATAAAATGTCTTTAGAAACAGACTCTTTGAACCTTTTATCTTAATGTATTTACCTCTAGAATACACAGGCTTTGCATTCAAGAAAAGCACTTTACAGGGAGAAAATTAAATACATAATGACTTGCAGGAGACCAGCAGACTATATCCTGAGAAATTTTACTGTGGGTTAGCACTAGGGAAATTAAACCACTGACATACTCTTGACCTTGATTTTGGCATTTCTGTTACATGATATAAAGCAATCAAGTTAGCAGGAATATTTTATTATTGTCCCCTATAAATAAAGTAGAAGCAGGATGCTGTAGATCAGTATCACTCATAATGGTGCAGTTGGTAGAAAATTCTGTTTCAATATTTTGCTTCAATTATAAGGGCTCATATTGCCTTAGGTGAGTATGATTAAAAAAAATCACATAATAACAGGTTATTGTGCAATGGACTGTAAAACCATCAGAAAAGGGTGTAAGCTTTTTTTTTTTTTTTAAGTGAAAACCAACTGAATAAAGTGCCTGAAGTAATTCCTGTTATTTTTCTGGCGTCCCTCTGGTTACTTTCTAGTACATGCTGAAGACATGCTGTAACTTCTGTTAGCAAAGTACTGTTGACTTGCATGAAATAAAGAAAATGATTATGTAAAATTAGATGAATCACATTTGTTAGGAAGGCAGGAAACTTTAAATACAATGAATTCTTCAAACAACCTACATTGAGAGGAAATAGTGAGCATCAAGCTGTGTATTTCATGGAGAAGTTGACTGAGAGGGCTTGGGGGTGTTTTCCTTAGGCAATTTGACAGCACTAGTGTGGTCTTGGTTAAACATTCATTGAACTAATGGAGCTGTGTCTAGAAAAGAGGAGACTGCACTGGGTTGGTCTAAGGCACCTCTATTCAAGGTGTATTCAAGGCCACAGAAGTACAGCACACTTGGCTAAACCTGTTTCACCAAAGCCCAATCAAACTGCAGAGCAGATTTTGGCATTTGGCATTCTCGAGATCTTCTCTGCAGCTCTGAACAGATGAGGATGTTTAGTACTTTTTACAGCAGTGTTCTGGAGAGCAAATGGACATGTGCCTATTCTGACAGCCAGATGATTATGTACAAATGATTCTCTAATATCTACAGCTGCAGGGGCCTTCCTGATAGGTGCAGGGTTATGCATGAAATTAATTTACCTAAAAAGCATATTGCTGTAGAATTCTACAGCCTACCTTTTGATCACCTATGGATATTTCACCTGCATTTACCAGCAGTGGCAGTATTGTTATAGGATTTCTTTGTCTTTTTATTGTCATGATATCCCTTTAGCCTAGAGCAAGGTATGGTGATTGAAGTTATGGGAAATAGATTCCAAGGCAGGTCATGGATCAGGTCATCTCCCTTACTTTGTCTTTGTAAGGAGAAATGTGTCCAGAACTGCTGGGAAATAAAGGCAGCTCAACAAGGTGATCCCTGCAGGATACCTACCCAAAAAAACCCCTTGTAGTCATGCGACATTGCCTGAAGTAAATGTAGAAATAAAATGGAAAAGAAATCTACTGGTTTGCAATTCCACAGAACAGTACAATAATAATATGAATTTGCCATGGAATTAATTATGGGTTAAATTTCTGTGCTAATTTATGCCTCATAAAATAGTGAAAAGAGCACTGAGGCAATAGATCTGTTTCTTCTGAGTCATACTTCAGCAATTACATATCTGAATATTGTGAATCAGAAATTACATTGGGATTTAGGTCTTTAACAAAACTGATGTTCCAGTGTCTCTAGTTGCTCTCCTGCCAGACTCACTCTTTTCTGTTGGAACATGTTTTGTGAGGTCTTGGTTTAACATCTGTTCAACCAGTTCCTATGCAAAATCTTGACTTATAAATAAAACATGTAATATATACGTATGTGCTTGCGTGCGTAGACCTACATGCATCCATGTAGATTTTGCTGCTTTGTGAATTCCTAAACACTTCTAGAGTCAGACTACTTTGCTTTGGTGGCAAATGCTGCAGGCAGACAACTCTATGATGAAAGAGAGGAGTGATTCCTGCAGCTCTGTGTTGTAATCTGTGCAGGCACAATTCCTGCCTGCTGAAGGGGTTGATTGCACAGAGGCTCCCCAAGCAGAAGTAAGGAGTCAGACAGCATACCAACTGTGTCCCTATCAGCTGATCCCTGCCATAATTTAATCTCTTTTCCTCCCCACTGTTTATGACGTGCTTTATTTTGCTGTTAATGAGTCTCACCTGATGTTCAGATTCGCTCCTGTGGTAGCATCACAGCACCCAGCCCTGATCCTCGCCCCATGTCTGGCAGAAGCCAAACCACTCGTGCCAGATGGCTTAGAGCTAATGGAGAGACTAGTTCCATTATGACTAGCCCCCATGGTGGATGAATGGAGTTTGACAGATCTCAGTGTTAGCTAAGATGTTAAATTCTGCATTTAGCGCATCTCCCACTGGGTGCTCAGTTCTCTGCTCTGAATTGGTTTTCCCTCATACCTTCTTTCTTATCTGAACTTTTAGAAATGGTTTTCCAGTGCCAGTTTTGCTTTGCTTTCAGTGGATATACTTGCACTTTGCAGTGGCAAAATCCTCTTTGGACAGATGGTGACTGTGAAAATCCCCAGCCTCTCCATTTATAGAGACCGTGAGAGCAAACTTGCCTGTACAGCAAAGTGCTCCCATAAATAGCAGGCTTATTTGGTAAAGAGTGGTTTTGTTAGGCAAGCAAGGGAGAGACATTTCATGGTAATTTTGTATCACTAGATATTTAGGTTCAGAAATATCTTTATCCGCTTTGGGAATGCAAAACTTCCTGTTTTGACTTGCACTCTAAATATATATAATTTTTAAATTACAGGTTTACGTCAAGAGAACAATTTAGTCAAGTATTACTTTCTTTGGAGAATACATCCTTATTGTTACTCATAAATTAGTGCATGCTTTCAGGCATAAAGTATGTACAGATATATTAATTAAAACCCATAATCCACATCATGGGCTTTCTGCTGGAAACAGCTCTTTTGGACATGGGTGTGATTGATACAAAGCTGGCAAAATGAATGACAAACAGGGTCTGATTGGAGGTGAGGGGAGTTACTGGTCAGGAAGGACAAGAGAACATGCTGGAGATTTTGGAGGATTCAGTTCATGCCTTGATGTAGCCTGTCTGCACAGCAGAGCTGAGGTGGCCTGAGAGCAGGATGTGCTTTGCCTTCTATCTTCCTCTGCTCAGACAAACTGGCATCCTCACAGGGCAAAGTCAGCCAAGATTCAGCCTTGTTTGGCCACCCCAGTACCTGAAAACTAGAGATTTGTCCTTCACTACTGGGCTGTCTCTGTGCTGAGACTTGCTCTAATCCCTTGATTGTAAAGAACCAAGCAGAAAGATGCCCCACGTTATGGATGTCCTTGTTAAGGACACTTTCCTGTCTGGAGGCACCCAGCTCAAGCTGCCATTTTATTGTTTAGTTATTGCACCAAGATTTAATTATTATTCTAAGGATTGGGACTTCTGAGACTCTGCTATGGGAAACCTGAAGTCGAGCCAGTAGGGAAATGTGGCATCACTGTGAGAGTGTGGTGTGTATCACTATGAGGGGGCCTCAATCCCACCTTAGGTGCTGTGAGTGTGACTGCCAGAATGGTTGGAGAGGGAGGTTTCCTTGGTATTCCAGCTAGATAAATGGCAGATAATACTGTAAGAGGTTTATCCACCAGGGACAGTGCCTTGGATGTGTCTCCAGCCTGCATTTCTTTCAAAGGGTAGAAGTTTGCTATCTGTTCTCTAGACAAGGACAGGATAGTTCAGGGATGAAGGGCTGCTGGGTTTTTGTTCAAGGGGCAGCCTGCTGCAGTAAGAGTGGGAAATGTACAAGTGGAGTAAGCTTTAATCCAGTTCACACCTATGAGAGTTGCAGGAAGGATGTAGGTGGCCCAGACAGTTCTGATGGTGGCTTTTTTCCAAAAGCTCAGCAGTCAGGGAGAGATTCAAAAGTTTGTTCCAAGGTTCTTCTCAGTCAAAAGTTTGGACATATTTGTTTCATGGGGAGTTTACCCCCAACAGCTCTAATGTATAATCATGAGAAAATTGTCCCTATAAAAACAAATTTTCACATGTGTTTTCTGGTGGTTGCTGCAATTCCTGAGGATCATAGTGATCCATGAGCAATTTTGTCATGAAATGCAAGCACAGTGTTTGACTGCATTAAAGGAATTATCATACATAAAATAGCATAATTATATAGTCTTCTAAATACTGAATAGGGGTTATCTGTGTGCAATTCAAAGTAACATGCTTAGAAATGTGTGTTTTTCTCCCATGTGAACTGCCATAATAAAAGTTGAACCTGTCCCAAGGAACATTTGTGGGCATCAGTATCACATCCAGCAGCAAAAGGTCAATACTAAGACCTTGAATACAACCTCTGCCTTCCTCTGGGGCTGGGAATGGAAGTCAGGTTATGCCCCTTTGGAAGGCTAATTCTGCTAGGCTTTGAACTGCTTAGTGCACCTCCTCCCATGGAAGCCAGCTTAGAATTGACACAAATGGCTTGGTTGTGTAGATCTGCTGCAGCAGCCTTGTGGAAGGAAGATGGTTAATTTCCATATCCTGCTTTCATTTAGGGCATTTTATGAGATTAAAAATATGAGAAACAACCATTGCCATTGCAGTACCCCTCCAGAGTTGCATCTGGTGTAACATAGGCAGTGATGTGTTTTGGTGTCACACTGGCTGATGTCACACACCTAAGTTTTTAAAAGAATCTGTGTGTTCCATGTGACAAGCTCAAATGCTCATGTCCACTCAGTACATGCCTAACTCTCAGCCTTTCCCTAATTTTAGAGTAATCTGCATTACTCTGTGTAGTACATCCTACACAAACCTGCCCCAAGGCATATTTGGTTCCCAGTACAGAGGATAACAACATCTGTTTGTGACCACTGTGGTAAAGAGAAATTGCCAGAAGAGAGTTTGGTAATGAGTTTTGAGTTTTCCCCATTAAGCTGATTCAGCAAAACTGAAATGAAATGGCCCTTCAGAGCATACCAAAGGGAGCCATTTACTTCTCAGAGAGCTCGCAAAGTGTCTCTTTGTTTGTTTTCCCCAATATCTCAATCCCAAAACTTTCAGGAAAATGATAAACAACACCTCCTTACGTTTATGTAAAAGAAATTAAAATTACTATGCCCAGCTAGTCACTGGCCAGGCTTCAGCCCAGAATGATTTTGGTTAAAGAAACCTTTGCAATGGATGTAGCCACCTTCCTGCTCCACAGTGCTGTGAAATCTCTGAACCAGGGTCACTGTATCACTGGTAACACAGGATGTGCTGAGAGCCTGCTGGGCCCACCCATGTTGCAGCAGTCTTGGGTATAGAAGATCCCCCAGCTTCCTCCACTCACTTAATCTTTCTCATATCATTAGATATCCCCTTTGGAGCCAAATTCCAAAACCAGTGCCCATCCTATTCCTTTTCATATTGGCAATGTTCTTCTGTCCAGCACACACGCACATGCACACATACGCACACAAACTGATTCCAGCTGTTGTAAATTATAGCACAGAAAATGCTTTTTTCTTTACAAAAAGTGAATGGAGGATCAGCACACAATCCAGACAGTGAGGGAGTAAATGTTTCTCATTAGTAACTAGATCTTTCACATGCTGACCTGCATGCTTGTGCTCCTTAGCTAGTTCCTTGCTCTTAGTTGACTTGGGTTGGACTGGAACACTTGCTAGTCATTTTTTAAGATCCTTTACCTTATGTGAGGACAAATTGGTTGCTATTTTTTGTTTGAAAATTGCACTTTATGAATTCTCATCTTGTCTGGAAAGAGCATTTCGGTCCTCATTTTTGGCCTGAATATCTTAGGTTAGCTCAACAACATTCCTAGGAGCAACAATGCCTTTATTAAAGGCCATCACTAAAGCCTCAGAAGGAAGGCAAAAATGTTTCTGAAATGTTGTCTGAGACTTTTGCTGTCCTACTTATTTTTCCTTGGGACATATTCAGGTTTGTATCAAGATATTTCATATGTAGGAGAAATGGTATTTCTTTTCTCTAAGTATGTATGTTACTCAAGAGGTCAAAGAAATGTTGTTCTTAGAGTATCCAAAAAGATTACAATGGACAGAGAAAAAAATTCATCCTTATCTTGTTGGATTGTTCTGCTCCTGCATGATGTCAAGTTTTCTGATTACATTGATCTGTTTGAAATGTGTTATGGATTTCTGCAACTAATAATAAGCAGCTTAAATGTTGAATAGCAGATGGGATGGAAGCAGACCTGGTACAGACCTACCAGAGAGGAAAATATGTCATCCACAAAGTATGAAATCCATGCCTAATGACAGTTTGCCTTTCTCTCCTTACTGGTCCTCAGCCTTCAAATCTGTATTTTGGTCATTGAAGCATCTCATCTGACAACCTGATTTGTGCTGCTGCTCAGGCAATATAATGAACAGTAAAATAAAGCCAGGTGCTAGGAATATATTAGAACTGTTGCCAAAAAGCACGTAGAAAAATCTGCTAAAATTAACAAGTGCATTGTTTTCCTTGAAAACATTATCTGTCCTGAAAATGGAGTTCAAGACAGTCATGTTTAAACCTATAGGCTTGAGCCAATTTCTAATCTTGTTTACACTGATGTAATTGACATCAGAAGTTGGCTCGCAATGTGCCTACACTCCACCTCAGTGCCATTAGCAGTAACTGCAATAGAACTAAGGGCAGTTTTGGAATATGTTCTACTTTACGTCATATATCCATGACCATGTCACTTAGCAAATGAGATGTTTCTTTTATCTGTCTGCAGAAAATGCATAGATCAAATTAACCCCCAGCCAGAAAGAAGCTAACAGACCTCACAGCTGAATTTTAAAATATTCCATTGGCTTAAGTTTTTCTTTGCAAGAAACATTGCTCTGTCTGTGAGTAATTTTTGCTTCAACCACAAAGAATACATTGGTGCACAGAAAATTTCTTTCAGGAATGGCTAGTTAACCTAGCAATTTAAAACTGCTCTGAGTGTGGGAACAGTAAATAACCTTGGTTTCTGCTTTTCTAAGTCTGTTACAGAAATGCTCCATGGTCTGTTAACTCCTTAGTCTGTATAACTCTTTTTGTGGAGACAAGACTGAGGGCTTCTAATGTCTTCTGCCAATGCCATATTCCAAGCCTGATATCAAAGACCAGACAAAGAAACAATGCACTCAGGCAACACATGCCGAAGAATCCCAGCCTGATCATGCACAAACTGTCAAGAGTTTTTTGATGATATTTCAAACAATTATTCTGGGACTTGACAAAAATCTATAATGGCTGAGGTTAAGTCCATATCACCTAGGAAAACAGACCTTTTTCAAATATCACCCAATTTTCTGTACACTTTTTGTTCCTGACAGCATCCAGCAGCATCCAGCAGCATATCCAGCAGTACTGCAAGGCAATAAGTACAGGGTTCTATGGAGGCAAAAAAATAATTTAGGTCTTTTCTAGCCTTAACAATTCTATGATTCTATGATTCTGTGCCCTCCACATTTGCATATATTTAAGCACTCATGCACATTTATGTGTGCCTGGAAGGTTGAGATTGGATATTAGGAAAAAATTCTTCACTGAAAACACTATCAAGTATTGGCACAAGGTGCCCAGGGAAATGGTGGAGTCACCATCCTTGGAGGTATTTAAAAGATGTGTATTCATGGCACTTAGGGACATGGCTTAGTGGTGACTGGGCAGTGCTGGGTTAACAGCTGGACTCAATCTGAAGGGTGTTTTCCAAACTAAACTATTCCATGATCCTCTGTGTGCTCACTCACTGATGGGCCCAGCACAGAGCACTGCTGCTGATTCACTGGCAGAGCTTCAGCCCCTTCTCGCTCACCGGTTTTCACGGTTTGTCTGAGCCAAATGCCAAACATATTTGGCTCTGTTTTGCTGTGAGGTCTAATGAGCTCACAGAAAGGAAAATCCCCTCAAGACATTGCAATAGAAATTAACCAAAAGACTTCCTCTTGGGGAAATGCCCTAGCAGGCATGAATCAAACGTCAACAGCATGGAGATTACAGAAAGTCCTTCCAATCCAGTGCCATATATGGATCATAAACAGCAGGATGATCCCAATCTGGATCAAAATCAGCATGGGCAAGGAAAAGGGCTTTCTAGAGCTGAATATGAATGTACAGGTTGGCAGACAAGAGTCTTCAGTCTTCACTTTGAGTCCACACATTGTGCGCTGGTTGTGGGTTCATTTCATTTAATTAGGTGTTTTTTAGTTCAATTTGCACATAGTTTTCATGTGGAAATATCTATGCTTTCCCCTTTATCTGTCCAGCCATGAGATGGTAATTTTGTTATCTGCAAGGAATCATCAACCTGACAAATCTTAGGCTAGTGGTGGCTGAAAATTGTGAAGTCTGTGAAGTCTCCTATTTGCACTGTGGCAGCACAGCATATGTGGGCATGAAGTTTTCAGCTGCTTGGAAATTTTGCCTAGTATCAAGTAGCATGGACTACTGTAAACTCAAGCACAAACATTAATTTCTCTCTGTGCTGGCTATCAAGCCATATGTATGGTCCTGGTGCAGGGACCCCAGGCTCCAGCTGAGGACTCAGGTAAATACCATTTCATTTGCACAGTTAGCTTTCAACACGCCTCTGTGTGAAACAGAACTTTCTCAGGAGCAAGCTCTGGCAGAACAAACTCACAAAGCCTCTCATAGCCCATCATCTCTCTCCTGATTTTTGGGAAGGTGTACTTCTTTGACCTAACATGCATATTGAGCCACAGGTAGTCAAAAGAAGCATGAACACCAACACCCACAACTGCTTTTTCTCCTAAGGGGAAGGATGAAAGATGCCGACCAGCATGTGGCAAAGTTTGGTTGTGTGACACAGCACAGGCAAGCCCAGCACATAGGCACTGGGGTGGAGAGGAAGTACAGCACCCATGAAGAGCAGAAACCTCTAAAATAAATCAGCGACCCTTCTCACACTCCATGGTTTTTGATAGTGACTTGAGGAATGTCCTGTTTATGACAAGGAGTGAAAGCAATCTGTTGGTCTGTACACACAACTAAGTGCCTTGTGCAAGTCATGTGTGCTATCAGGAGAGACCTTGCTGTGTCCCATGAGAATGGCCTAAGCCACAGTCCCATGTGGGCTAAATGGGGGAATCTGGGATGTAGAAGCAGGCTCAGCAGCTGAGCAGCACGGGAAAGCTGCTGGGAAAGGGTAGCATTAAAAGTAGGTGGACACATGGCACAGAAAAGGGCTGGTGGCACCAGTGGGGCATCAGAAGAATGGGTTTTGTGGGAAAATTTTTATGGGGAAATCCAGCAAGTTTGTAAGACAGTGTGGTGAATAGAGAAAACAGAAGACAAAACTTGTGAGTGCAGAACGTGACCTTCCCATGTGCTTGTGATCTGAGGGAAGGAGAAGGAACCACTGTGTGTAGTGGCTGCAGGAGGTGAAGTATATAGGCATTATAGAAGCACCAACACCACCATAAATAGGCCACAGCTTCAAAAAATGTATCTCCTGGCTGCAGGAGGTATCATGTGCTTTGTGTAAAAGCCCCACCTGCTGATGGACCAACAACATCCATGAGGATGGAAGACAACCTAGGGAAGGGAGAAGTCAGCTCTCCATGCCCTGAGCAGAAATCTCCTGGATTAAAGGTCTGTAGCTTTAGATTTAGGTCTGTAGCTGTGGTCCCTTTCTCTACCAGGGACAAATATCACTCATTTTCCCTGCAGAAGGGAGAACCTCCAGAGTCCTGTGCGAGGCCCCAGCTCAGCACACTGCTGTGCACATTCCTGCCACTGGCTCCAGCCATAAACATTTCCCAGCATTTCTCACAGTGTTAATTAATGTAAGATGTGCATCCAATCACACAAACGGAGAGCATCTATCTACATGTAAGCTGGTGTGCTATTAAATGCTTAGCAGCAATATCCAGCTCCTATGGCCATCACCCAACCCAAAAAGCCTCCAAATCTTCAACAATGCAAAGCTGTTTTGCTATTCCCCTCCTCTGACCAAAGGTCTCTCAACAGCATCTGCAAAAATTTGTAACTTTGAGATGTAAAACAGGGTCATGGTTGTCAAAGAAACACTAGCTTGAAGTTAAGGTGTTACTTCTATCTGTGTCTCACAGTGATGAGGCTGAATCTAAAGCAGCAATGTGCATTATTCAGTTAACATCAGAAAATCACAGGATCTTTCCAGTATTTTGGAAATGTGTTCATTTTGTTGTTGATCTATCCTATAGTTTCCTATTTAGTTGTTTGTTTTCTTTTCCTTTGGACACCCAGATCTCAGATTTAAAATCAAATGCTGCTTTTAAATAATTATTGAATGATGGGGTTAGCATTTGCACAGAATGAACTGTTAGCCCATGCAATTCAACAAAGGAAGGTCCTCTGCAGAAGTAGTAATCTTGCTGCTGCAAGTCGCAAACACCTCACCTTTAATATGGCTCTATTTCCCTGGATATAGTGCGGTCTAAATCTAGGGGATGAATACTTTCTTTATGGCAGCAGTGCCTTCCATTTCTGTTAAAAATTGCATTATCTTATTCTGCCACTTTTGGTAAAATAATTAAGCTTCTATAGAGATTTCTGACATGGAGAAACCAGCAAGACACACCATTGAATTTGTTATGACCTAGTTGATAGGGATTTTATATTTAATGTGTCTTTAGTTGTATTGTCTTGAATATTGTGAAAAATACCCAATATTAAATTATCCTTTATTTCTTACAGACTTCCTTCCTCTCTCCTTCTCCCTGATAGCATGGTGCAAGGCCTGTCACTACAATAATGGGACACTGAAGTTAAAAAGACATCTGTCATAGATTTGGCCAGATGGCATATTTCTGTTTTTAAATCCAGTTGTGAATTGGGATAAAATTAAATGAATAATTTTGAACAGAAATGGAGATTAGAGAGAGACAATCAGAAAAATAAAATCTTTTTGTTCTGCTGCTATTAAAATGAAACAGCATTTTTCTTTCAAAAACTCATTTTGAAAGCCAGCAAGATTATTTTTAAAAGGTCTTACCTCATGAAAAGTAAATGAAATGTCTCATATTGGGTCAAATAAAATGCTTGTTTGAACAAAGCTGTGGGGTTTTTTTTGAGCATGTACTTTTTGCAACCATATCAACTATGCAATTATTTAAATTGAAATAATCCTGCTCTGATCTATAAAACTATAGACCAAGACTAATTTCTTTAATACTCACCCACTTACTTTGGAATACTATCAAAGTATCTGGACTGGTACCCAAAAATTTGATCAACATCAGAGCGTAAAATGCAGTTTTATGCACCCTAGCTGAGGTAATGAAAAGGTAGTTATAATTAAATCCTTCCTTTGAGCAATACTTTCTTTTCATTCAATACTTCTTAAAAACAGGAAGATAGACAAGAAACAGGAACTGGAAATTCTTACATCTCGTGCATGACTGATTGTTAAACAAATGCATAAATCTGATCATTATTGTTCAGAGAACTGATGAAAATATTCCTTCATTGTTTCAAACAATCTGTACTCCATGGCCAAATTCAAATACAAGTGATGTACCTTGTAACTGTCAACACAGTATAAAAGGTGTGCTGGGATCCCTGGGTTGCAGGCTGGCAGAAGACACAGGCTGATCCTGGGCACAAATGCCCCACCGTTGATGGCAGAATGACCCAAGGGGTGACCACAGGTGGAGATGAAGATCTGGAGTACAGGCTGAGGGATGTGTCAAGGTGCTGTCCCATTTGCTGCCACTGATTGCAGGTGATATCTCTTGGGCACCCTCTCCAGCTCCATCAGCACAGCTTCGTTCTTCATTTCAGTGAGGCACACCTGGCCAAGCTGCCCCTGCTGCCTCTGAGGCAGGCTCTGAGTTCTTGCTCCAGGAACAGGTTTCCATATGGCTCTGGCTCCTGCAGCAGCTCCCAAAAGATCCTGACTGGCTGGAATGCTGATCCCATGTGTCATCTGATTGTGTGGTGCCCACTCTGTCTCTTCCATCCTGCTCTTGGGAGGGGGAAAGGAGAGTTTTCAGAGCTGCAAGAGTCTGTGGATAAACAAACAAATAGTGTGGTTGACTATGAAGACACTTGAAACTGATTTAGGAAGAATGAAGCAGTAATGATAGCAGAGAAAAATCTATCAGGGATCCCTCAGCAGGAGACACCCTTTGACTTGTGCACCTACTGGTACTTTTTGTTCAGCCTTTGCCCAATACAAGCGCAGCACCATCCTGTTTCCTAACTCCTGGTACAATTTTTGAACCCATGCACTCTGGCTTGATACTTCAGAATCAGGCTGTCATGGTGCTGAACATGTCCCTGTCACAGCAAGCATTGCCAATATGGCCCAACTCAAATGTCCCTAAGGGCTCCAGACCTCGTGGCAGCCCATTTTGGTGCTGAAATCAGGGAACAAAATGTACTACTGTGTACAAGTAATACGAGTGCAAAACATGTCTTTGAATCCCAAACACTTGTGTTTGTGGTTTTATACCCATTTGCAGTGACACCACCTCTCAAACTGCTACGGTTGCTGCAGCTTCTCTAGGACCACATACCTTATGAATATTTTGGTATTCTCTAGTGAAAGATTGGAGAAGCTTCAGCATATTTTTCCCTTGGTCTGTCTCAAAAGCACTTCATGTCAAGCTACTGCTGAAGGAACACATTTGGATTGCATCTCTGATGTCATAGGCTACATGACAACAATGATTATATGATCTATCTTGAAATAGGGAAATACCAGGAAACATTGCACACATTGCATTCATCAAACCTGCCTGGTCCAAGTAGACCCCTTAAACATATATTTAGTACATGAAACAACACGTAAAGACTGTTTTCATTTTAGCTTTTTATTTTCCCTCAAACAGTCAGAAATACTCTGCATGTGCAACTGAAACCTTTGTTAAATTAGGCTTAGAGGACTCATATTTATTCACTTTGGATCACTAAATCAAGTTGAATTCTAGCCCGTGATGAAAAAAAATGTCCTTATTAAGTGATAGTATAACACTGAACAATTTGATCTTTCCATGTAATTACATCAAGCAACTTTGTTTGCAGTAAAGAAGATACCAGCAGTAAATGCAATGTTTGAGACCACAACAGAAAGCCCTCTAATTTCAGGAGATATTGCTAGCACACATCAAACTAGACATAAAGAATTATCATCTCCTAGAATGATTAGCATCATCTCTCTTCTGTGAAAAGTGACCTCCAGTCTAAGAGTTTCATACAGAAATAGAATGAGTTTGAATTACTAATCATATTTAGGCCTCATCAGTGTAACTAACCAGCTAATCCTATTACTTTTTTTTCATACATTGCTTTAGAAAAGTGTTTGAGACCAGCATGGTATACTGCCATGACAACCAGACAGAAATTCCCTGCTGCAAACACACACTGTCCCCTTTCCCTCTGGGATTTTTTTTTTTTTTTTTTTTTGAGAAGGAGAGCCTGGTACAGGTTTTTTACTTTTAGTACAATTTGGCAGGATGTGATCATCTGCTGGGCAGGTTGGCTCAAGTCCCTGCCTAAGGCACTCATGTTGCTGTCTGTTGTCAGCCTTTCCCAGAAGAGGATGTCCTTTTTTCTTGACACAGTCCTTCAGCCTCAGAGGCTTCGATTCTTCAATAGAAGCAGTGACTCAAGAGAATCTGAATCAGTCATGAGCAAGCTGATGTTCAGCTTCATCTCCTAACTCCCAGCTACTCCAATGACCTTTAAACAGTTCCTCTCCTTTCCTAGAGTCCCTTGCCAGCTGTTGTCATGCTAAATTAAAAATGGGCTATAGACTTTGGCCTTTAATCCTACTCTGTAATCTGACCTCTTTAGTACCTCTTCGATAGTACAAAGAATCCTGAACATTGGTTTTTAAAAAATGTTTCTCTTTCCTTTTTCTTAGCAACACTTCTGAGAGTTCAGATGTATCTTTTCTGTCAGTTACTGAAATTCACCCTGGTTGGTCTTTCTTGTATTTTTTACTTTCCCTTCTGTACTTGCTGTTTCTCTATGCCCTCCTTTGCCATTTACTGTGGGTAGCTTTTAGGGGGAACCTGGGTTTACCCTCCAGCTCACTGGGACATATCAGAGTGCACTTTCACATTCAACTTCCATGGGCTGGGTTTTATGTAGAGAAGTGCAGAGTACCCAGGTCAAGTGAGAGCCTGGCAAGCCCCAGTGGGTCCCTCTGGCAGCCAAGCTCAGCAATGCTCTGCAGTACAAACCTGCTGCAGAGTCTTCAGATGTGATGGCTGAAACTGCAGGACTGGGTGGGGAAGATCCTGCCTTGAGGATATTTCAGTAAATCAGTACTAAAAACCTTTTCTGCTGCCCCTCCCACCCAGCAAAATACCCTGGGTCGAGTTTGGCTGGTCTCTGTGTCCCAGAGAGCTGATGGATCCCAGAGTTAAGCACCCAGAAGGCAATAGTGGAAGGACCCCATATTCCCAGTCCTCAAACCATTTCATCCAAAGCTGCATTGCTGGGCAGGGAAAGGAACTCTGGGGAGACAAGACTTCATCCTGTCAGCTCCCTCACATTCCCTGTGAACCAAGTCACCAATGTCAAGGGTTTAGATTTGCAGCATGTGCTCTGCTGGATTTGCAGCTGGAGGTCAGTTTGCTGCCCTAGTTTTTGCAGGGCCTAATCCTTCTTAGCTACGACCCTAAGAACTGTATGGATCCCTGGCCTCAAGTCTTCTGCAGTTTTGGTCCACAGCTGGTTGGATCACTGGTGGGTTCAGCAACAGGGGCGGAAGCAATTTCCTCCTGAGGTGTAAGAAACACCCCAACCTTTACCTCTAACCTTTGATTTTCCTCATTGTCTGGGCCAGGTGGCACAGGATCTTTTTTTCTGAGTTAATCTCCTTCAAAATCTCATGAGAAAACAGGGATGTGCAGGAGATCAAGGAAGAGGAGGGTCTGAACTGGGAATCCAGACCAAAAATGTGGATGAGTAAAACCTGGCTGCGTTGTGGAGGACGCAGGACTAAGTTACGTGAGAGGACAGTCATGGGATGACTTTGGATGGTGCTGGTGAAGTGAGTGCTGGAGAGAGGGGCAAGGTGGGCAGCAGTGTTTTGCAGACTCAGAAGAGAGGAATGAGTGCCAAGAGACACAAGAGCAGGAACTTGTAGCAATCAAGCTGGGAGAGACTGTAACTTAAATCTAATTGCTGTAGGGATGGAGGGAAAAGAACATTAATGTAATTTTTCTAAATCCCAGACTAAGAACCAGATTCCTTGAGAAAGCCTTCGGATTAACTGATAGCACCACACAAAATATGCAGACATAGCTTACATTTTTCTCAGGCTTTAACTACCTTAATATCTCTGATAATAGAAGGATGTCAGAAAGATTTAAACACCCAGAAGCCTTTGGAATTTGTAAAGCTCTCCCAGAAGTTAATTAGACCTAGTTATTGAATCTGGAAAATTATTGCACTGTGGGCTCTCATTTTTTAAATTTTTTTCTTTCACCTGCAGTGGTCCATACTGGAGTTTACACTGTCCTGTGAGAGCCACAGGCTCCCCTCCACCAGGCAAGACCAAAAAGTCCAGCATCTTATCTTTTGCTAAAAGTCTCAAGGAAGGTATGTTCTTCTCCAAGACTGTAGCAAACTGGATCAGCAAGGCTAGGCTTTGCCATAGGCCACGACTGTCAGACCCCAGGCCTGGCCTCTGTGACCTGAAGCTTTCCTACCCCATCAATCAGAATGACAAATGTTTAGGAACTGAGCAGTTTAACATGTTCCATAAAGACAGTTAATATCCCATGAGATTTTACTCCCAAGTTAATCTCTAGTTCTTTCTGGGGAGAAATAGAACAGAAAACAACCAAAGCAACAGCCACCATTTTGTGACACATGATGCTTATTCACTTACATCAAAACACTTCAATAAACTGTTTTTCTTGAGTTACCATTTCTCTTTCTTAAGAGGAAGAATAATAAGGAGAATATTTCACAAATTTTAATAGTCAGTAGTGAATTGAGCATTGGATAACTCCATATGAAATCATATTTTCTACATTTTTATGAATAAGATGTTCCAGAAAGTGTAGAGGAGTTCTCCTGTTAGGAGAAAACAGGACCAAAAGATCATTAAATGAAAATATTTCACAAAGTGAATTTCTGCCTTCTGAACACCTGCAGTCATAGATTTCTTTCCAAAACCTACAAGATTCAGGAAAGCTCAGTGGGCCTGATCATCCATGGAGGATAATCCATGGAGGAGCCCATAGGGGATGAGCGAGCTGTGGCCACAGACTGAACTGCTGACCTATCAAGTAGGCAGCTCCCTCTTTCTTCCGTCCTACAAGTCCTTATCCTTCCTGTGTGTGCCCTGGAGGAGGCCAGGGAGAGGATGCAAGAGGAGCAGATCCGCTGCTCCTGACAAGTCACAGTTTTGACTGCAAGGAAAAGTTAACAAGAAGGTCAACAGAGGGATGGCTTTCAAGCATCCTGTGCCCTGATCATTTCTCCCCCTAGGGATTTCAGAGTCCACTGGCCTGTGAGTTCAGCTATTTCCACTCTTCTGCTATTTAGACCATGCATGTCCTTATCCTCCTCTCCTGCAAACGCACTGCTATCTGTACCACCCCTCTTTCCTAGCACATGTGAGAGGCCCATAGAGATGCTTTCTGCAGTCAGGTGAACACCCTGAGCACCCCATAACCTCACTGCCCTTTGGCATTGGGCTCTTTTTCTCTCTCTCTGTCATTTCTGAGTGTACTGCTGTCCCTGCCTTTAGTGGCAATATTCAAATACTTCAGGTCTTATGTTCTGCAGCCCCACACAGACCCACCAGCACCTGAAGCAGAGTCAGATTCTGCCCTCCCAGACCTCATCATGGGGCTGGGTCCTGTGTCCAGTCTGGCTCAGGTTACCTCTCTGGAGCAGGACAGGACAAGTTACATGATTCAAGTGCAGAGCATCAGAGACAAGAGCCCTTCAGCTGAGCTCATCCCCTTTAGCTCCACTTAGGAACAGTGGGGAGAGAGAGATGTCCATATGGTATAATTACACTAATCTCATTTATGCATCTGCTATAGGATGGAATGAATTGTGCCCTAGATTCACTGACTCCAGATACTCAGATTGTGGTGACCACTTCAGATAAAGATGTCTACAAGCCTGCCAGAGGAACCGCACCCTGTGAGACAAGTTGCTCTGAAAAAAGTGTGTGGTTAACTCAGCAATCTCCTGAGACAGGTCTTTTTTCTGGTTTACTGTATATGGGCTCAAGGCAGTTTGATAATAAATTGAAATACATTCTTAAATTAAATAAGAATATTCATGCAACACATGGCACCAGTTTGAACGGAACTAGTGCATATTCTTATGTAGATAAGGGATGTGATGATATGTTTGATCTGTTATTATGAAGAACTGATTAGACTGAAGTAACCTTTTTGCAATTAGAAAAATAAAGAAGTTACCAAAGAGTTCTCTTTTTTAAGACTGTCACAGTATCTGTGCCAGTCTATCCAATGCTTATAATTAACCAAGAATTTCCTCGTTTTTTTTATTAGAATTTTTTATTAGAATTTTTTTATTAGAATTTCCTTTTTTAAAAAATTATTATTTTCTTTCTTGATATGGAGCAGTTCAGCCCCCACATATTATTCACAGTTCTGGAGCTACATCTGTTATCTCAGAAATGCTCCAGTCAGCTCCAGGCTGACACTTCTCTAGCAAGAAGGGCAACAAGGAGCAGACAGTCTGTCTGTAAATATCTGTGTATATAGGGACTAGCTTAAAGAAAAGTCAAGGACTGAAGGATTTTAGAAAATATTAAATGCTTTTTTTACAGGCCACACTGCTGTCACAAGAGTGCAGTTACTGGGGGCAAATCAAGTTAATTGAAGGTTTAGGGAAGAGTGTACATTTGTTTTCTCAAACAAATCTATTATCCTCAAAGCTTGCAGAATCTCCCTTGCTGTGACAGCTCAGGTCAAATTTAAGTGGTTTTGCTATAAAATGAGAATGGTGCACCAGATGCAAAGTATAAAAGAGATTGATCTGTGTGAACTCCCCACTCGGTGTATTGAGTTCACAGAGGAGTGCACAGCAGTGGAGGGATCTGAAAGGACTCTGTTCACAGAGTTACATGGATGCCTTTTCAAAGAGCAGGCTGACAACTCGCTAGAACATGAGAATTGTGCTGAAAGATTGATTTCTGAAAGGCACCTCCACTACCTGAGCCAGGCAGGCTGAATCTGCTCTCCCCATATCTGCCCCGGAAGCCTTTCTCACCATCCTCTGTGAACACCGAATGCAATCCCCTGTCCAAAGTTAGGTATTTTTATGTTTTTTGCTCCTCTAAAAACTCAAAAACATCAGGGCTGTTTCAGGCTTTCATAGCTGGAGGACAGCAGCAGCAATGCACAGACTGCCAGCAGCCACTGGGATTAAAATCTGGACTGAGCATTAGAATTTTTATAAAAACAAGCCTCTGGGGAATAATCTCATTACAGGTTACTGCAGCCTCATTATCTCACTTTATAAGTTTACTCCCTGAGTATTACCTCATTAGTTTCTTGTATGCTGTGAACCTGTTGTTTCTCTCATGGTCTTCTGGTTTACACTCCAATTAGAAGCAGTTTTGGGCAGGCACCATCTTGTGAAGACAATTGGCTGGAGGAACCTGCTCTCTGGTGGGGTCTTGGAAATGCTGCTGTACTACAGGCAGAAAACAGCCATCCTCGACTTCCTGAGAAGTCCTGGGCTCCAAAGGGGCCTGGCCAAGCTGTGATCTGCTCCCTGCTGAGCCAGTTTGCACACCGGGCACAGGGGTGGAGTGGGCTTCCATGAAAAATAGGCTCAATCACAGATATACAGGCAATAATAAAAACGAAGCTAAAAGGAAATGGCAAAAACATGTGTGAGAAAAAACTTGAACCTGAGGAAGAGAAGGCAGACAATAAGGTGACTGTCTGAGTCTCTGTGCTGCAGGTGCATGGTCTGTGAGTGACAGAGCTGCAAGACAACTACAAAATCACTTTCCATGACTGTAAGTAGAGAGACAAGTAGGAACATAGAGCCTTTTTCCTGAGGAGGGTTTGACCTACTTTTTAGTCTGCACTGTAAAAAAGTGCATACGGGGGTGTATAGGGGGTTAAAGAAGAAGGGAAGAAGGAACAGAATGGAAGGAATGAAAGAGATAGTGAGGAACTTAGTGGAGGACTGACTCAGGGTTAGAGAAGGACAACTCACCCTCCAAGGGTTAAGAGAAGGAGAGCTTTCCACCCTATTAAAGCTATGCCATCATCACCAATCTACTAACAGATTTTTTTAAGACAATGATCTATAAAAATGAGTGCAGCACAAGGACAGACTTTCTTCCTCTTCTTTTACCACTAAAGACCTCAAATAAGCAAGGGCAAAGGACATAGTCCATAACTCAAGTCTAAATGGTGGTTGCTGTGCCTGGCAAGATCACATGCTCATACCCCAAACCAGACCTCTAAAGACAGACAGTCCTTGAGAGCAAGCAGTCCAGGAGACAGTCTTCTTGGAAAACAATTTTATGTTACCAGGAATGATCATAAATACACTTATTCAATGCAAGGCTAAATGTATCTTAATTATCCCCAGGTTCTAGATAACAGGATTGCTTTTAATTAAAGGGGAAAGTAGGCTGGGATGAGGAGTATGGAGAATCGATCTGCATGCAGCCTTCTAGGCAGAGTAAGACTTCCAGTTCACCTGGGGACACAGCAGGAACCTGGCAGTGATGGCAGCCCACACTCCATGCAGGAGAATGGGCATTCCCTTTATAAACATACTCCTCATGCAACATACTTGGCTTACCCAGTGACATTTGAGGCAATATATGCCTGATCTGGCACAGGCTCGAGCAAACCCACACAGGCAGAGGGATCCAGCTGGACTTCAAAGGTGTGGGAAACTTTTCCAAGAACCCTCATATTAGGGTTCATGGTAGAAGGAAGAGACATGCTAAAAAAATAAGGGATGGTCCTTTCCTGTATGGCTCCTTACTAAGGCGCGTGTAGGCTGCAGTAGGTTGACAACTAGCCTGTCAAGAGGGAACGGACATCATGAGAACTTGAAGTGGACATTCCTTGTGGTCACTGGCCAAGCAAGAAGCTAGAAAAGACCCTCCAGTGTCACTGCTAGGCAGTACCAAAGAACAGGTTTCTGTTTGGAATTGTGTTCATAATATAAAGCTATTGAAGAGGCCTTATGGCAGCAAAATCAAAATCTTTCATTAATGAAAGAACAGCAGATGAATAATCACAATAAAAGTGTCTGTTACCATGGGACAGGGAAATAGGAACACAATGGGCATTTGATGAGCGGCGATTAGTCTGGCTCCACAGACTATTTGGGAAATGGAGAAAAAGAATGGATTGTATTAAATGCCAAATTCAAAAGGCACAATTGGGAAGCTTAGGTCAAAGAAATTAAGGATGGCTACACCAAAATGAGATGCTGTCTCTGTGGATCTATGGTCAAAGTGAAACTTTTGAGTACAAGTTATGCCTATGAGCCTATAATTACAGGGTGTCAGGCATCTCAGGGATGTGGAGGGGCTGAGCTCAGGCCATGCATACCTCCCACATGGCACTTTCTGACTTCGCGCAAGTCTTCAACCTTATTGTTTTCTAAATGCATTCCCCAAACCTCGCCGAGATATTCCCAGCTCAGAAATCACAGTGACATTCCCTGCCTGAGGGGGTCTCTGAAGCTGATGCAGAGCTAACTTGCCCTGTGTTGAGTGTGTCGCACAGCAGCGTGGCTGGCTGGCTGCTCCACAAGTGACTGGAGTCCTTCTGAGGTCTCTCTGCATGAAGTGGGACCTCCTGACCTAGTGACAGACAAGGGAGAAGCAAAAGAGAAAGGAGGTGGACATGACAGTGCCAAGTCACTGGACCACACATGCTGACACCACTGGAAAAATCTAAGAGAAAACTGTAACTATGAAGAAGAGACAAATATTGAAGCAAATGCGCCTCCTTGGAGTGGCAGTTTCTCATCAGCAGTGTGGACAAACCCTGGGTTTAGAGGAAAAGCTATGGCAATACAAGGCCTCACTTCAGGGTGTACTCTGCTCCATTGTGGGGATAGGCAAACTACAGGATAGGATCAAAACCAAATGGGAAGAGGCAGAACAGGTAATACCATAATTTGATAATAACAGACTGTTCATTCTATGGGACTGTAATTAAAGACAGCAGAACCATCATACCTGAAGGGCTACTAAAAATTACATTGAAAGGAACCCCGGAAGTTCATTTGCCTTAAAAAAGGGACAGAGACATTTTATACTACTTCAAAGGAGAGGGACGCTGAAGATGTTAAAGGTAAAGCTTTTTCATGTACACCAAGAACACAGTCAGTTCCAGTAAAACTATCCACATAAGCAGCCCAGAGAACATTGTCCTTTGTCTCTACAGCAACAGATTTGTACAAGTTACTAAGGAATCACATCCCCACACCTCTTCAATGAACTTTGTATTATATTTCTCATGACCTTTGGCAAAGTTTGGTGGGAAAAGAAGATATGCAGAACAAATATTTCAGTAGATATGGTAGCAAAATAGTGATGTATAACAGTGGGCCACACTTCATGGGGTATGACTGGGGGTTTTTTATTGGAATACACCTAAATCATCGTCATCTCTGTGGGAAACAGCCCAGCCAACAAAGCCATTACTGACATATACACCACATACTGACCAATACAGCACTACTACTTTTTATACAGCACTGATCAGTGCATGGACGTACACCTACATGGGGCTAGAAACTGGCAATATCTGCTTGATAAGAAAAATAATTTTAGGTCAGTCACAGGAATTTTTTAGAATTTGCAATGAAAAAACAAGAAAACAAAAGGCGAGGAGACTCAATCTGAAACTTTTGATTTGACATCTAAGAGAACCCTTCATTTCAGAGTAATCCCTGAAAATGTTTGCTCTTCTTTTTGAAGTTCTTGAGTTGAAAAAGCTTCTGATTAAAGGAATAAACAAAGCTCTGTTTAAAACATTAAATCAAAATGTTCTTCATCTTGTTTTCTCAAGGACATCAGAGTGTCAGAGAGAAAACTTTTTCCAAGAAGAAAAGTACTTTTAAATTAATTTACCTGATCTGAACTCATCAAACCATTCATCTTTCTAAGCCCTGTCTTTAGAACAAACGTCCTATATGTAAAGAAAAATCCTCCACTCTAGGTAACCCATTCTGTCATTTTCTCAGAACACTGACAAACAGGATTTCCTCTCTGTGAAAATCTCGTATCAGAGAAGCTGTAGATATATATAAAAGAAAAGATAACACAGCAAAGTTGTGAGAAGCCTTAGAAGGAAAGGAACTCATAGACGCAGCAGCAGCCTGGGCCCCCCCCCAAGGTGTGAATCCCCCCATGCTGGGTGACCTGCAGACAAAATCTCCTAGTGCCAGGGAGCAGATGCACATGGGCACAACAGCAGCAGTGCTTCCTGCAGCAGTTGGGCTGGAGAAGCTGGTGCTCAGCTCTTGTCTTTTGTGATCTTCAAGAGCTGTGGCACTGCTGTGCAGGTCCCTGGGAGATGGCTGATTATAATCAAGAAGTCTGTATTGGGTGTGGATTTTTATTTTTGTTGTGTTTGCCTGGGAAGGTATGGGGCAAAAATCACTTTAGAGGGCTCTGGCTAAGCCAGATTTTATCCAGTGACACAGGCTGAGAGAAGCTGGTTTCTGGATCTTAGTGAATTGCTTTTGCTGTTTCCTCATCCCCATGTGGTGTATGGACCACTCACCCCTGTCCTGAACTGCTCAGGTTCTTCTTAAAAGTAAAGAGGCGGCAGCATGGCAGCTCCAGCACTAGTTCTGCAAGCCCAAGCAAAATGCTGGGATTCACAGGGACATGCAGGATGAGGTCCTTCTCCTGGCCTCAGTTGGATCTCTGAAGGCTCAAAACCTGGTGTTTCATATTACATGTGGGTGCTATTTTCATCCTCCTCAGGAAGTCTTTATCCTCAGCGAGCTGGTTACAGACTCATTCAAAGTAAGGCGTGCAAGCTGATCTCTGAGCTCTCTGTGCCGGCAATGCTTAATCACATCCCACTCTAAAAGAAACCATCTGATGTCAAGATTTGGATGATAAGAATATGGGACACATTAGTCATGGAGGAGCTGACATACACAGAGCAACAACGACGAGATTATCTTGATATGGCTGCCCTTCTCAGGATGTGGACATGGAGAGCTTTTAATACCTAAAAACCAGAGACTTAATTCCTTTTGTTTCTGCTAATAAATGTCCTGTCCTTTGCTACATGAGAACACCACCCTCTGCAGCAGATGCATATGATTAAAGCATAAAAGTATAAGAAAGATGCCGTAAAAGACTATAGATCATTGTCTCAATTCACAAGGTCCTGCCTTTCAAACCATTTTGGTTTCATTATTTGAGATAATTGTATTCTTTGTTGTTTGCAAGTGAATATTGCAAAACTTGTACTCTATGCTCTTGGAATACACATATGAAAACTGGGATATTTTTAATTAAATCTTAGACGAGCAGTTCTTAGATGAGCAGTAAAATCTTAATCTGGCAAAGTGCTCAACAGCATGCCCAGAGTGAAGTGTGTAGGTAGCTCCAGCAAAATGTGTTGGTGGGATGAACTAGAACCAGGTTAATGAGCCTGACTCATTAGGGGCTCAGATAGGACCTGGAGCATGAGATGGGACTTAATGATGCAAGCAGTTCAACAAAATCCCCTTAAACAGAAAGAATACTTCTTCTCTCTCCTCCTACACCTCACCAAGGACAAACCCCTAACAATCCAAAACCCTTATACAAGGCAACCAGACCATGTGCCCTTTAGCCTTCTGTCAGGAGTGCCCTCCAAGTACCAGCATCGCCTGGAAAATACAGGATTTCCTGAGAAATCTTAGGGGTATGAGATGATGTGCTCCCACCATGATAATGCCATTGGGGAGGACAGAGTTTTTTCTCTTTCAAAGAAACTTTATCAGCTTCAAACAAGCACTTTAATTTTCATTTTTCCTAAATAATCAAATGCATATTGTCCTTCCTTTTTTCCTGGGTGATGGAAAAGGGATGCTTCCCCAGACCGATGCATCAGTGCTGATAACACCACTTTGAAATTCACCAACAAGCCATTAGGGCCATAAAATTTGCTCTTCTACATTTTAGAATATTTTAAGATGCAAATACTCCAGATAGCTAAAGGTGTCAGGACCCAGAAACCAGCAGGAGTTCTATAAAATTCAACATGTCCTGCATTTGTAAAAGTTACCTTAAAAAAACAAGGGAAACTGATCCCATAAGAGACCTTGATGCAGGTATTCTTTGTAGGAGGATCTCAGAGCAAGCTGATTATGTCTTACTTGCCAGGTACCTGTACTGCAGACTCCAGCACATAAACAGAATCTTGAATTAAATACTGACATTTAGAGGGCTTTAATTAATTTTCATGTGAACTGACTTTGAAAATCTGAACAATAATAATGTGAAAACTTTTCCCTTGTCCTCTTTCTACCATGCTCAGTATCCAGCAAAACATTAAGTTTACATTACACAGCACAATCCTGACTTAGGGATTAGATTCTTGATGATCTCGACAGCTTTCAGCTAGAAATGCAATTCTCACTATTTAATGATTTGTTTGTAAATACCCAGATGCCAAATTTATGTAACTATTGAGAATATTTATTTTCTCCATCCCTTGAAGTTATCAAAAGCTGGAAACCTTGCAGTCGAAACAGTATGAAAGCAGAAGGCAAAAGCAAACAATATGAAAGTTATCAACCTTAAACATTTCATGAGTTTTTGGTACACATCCCAATTTCTGAATGCTTGTTTGGGAATGCCTTCCCTGGCCCTTGACAGGACTTGCTAGGTCAGGGAAATCCAGCTACAGTGTGCTAGCTGATATAAAATTCTTTGCTGCCAGAGTATAGGATGTGTGTCAGTTTAATTTCTGGAAGGAAGATGTGTGAAAGCTGGGTTTGCTTGGGCCATGCAAGTGCAGGGTGATGATGAGTGATGACTGCACAGCAGGACTCTGCTCCAGCACAAAAGCCAGCAGATGAACAAGCTTTTACCTTTCCACATCATTCCTCCTGCAACCCAGCATTTAGAAAGCACTGAACTGTGTGGTTTTTTGTCTTCTGAACTACTCAAGAACATCAGGTTATGGACCTATTCTGGTCATGAGCATGTTTCTTATGTCCCACTACACAGGCACACACAACACAGATGCCTAAATAGTCCCATTCATAACAAAGGCATCACATTTCAAAGCAAGTGAGGCCCGGATGATTTTTTTAAAATTCAATTCTCCTTTATGCATCTTTCTTGGGTGCTTATATGAATTAAGCTCTAATCCTCTGAGCTTTGCTCACCATATGTTATTAGAGCAATCGGTTTTGCAGTGATATCTTTGATTTCATTACAAAAGACTGTGGTTAGAACTGTTCTTTTAGTAGTCTAAGTGACTGTGATGGGATGTTCCTTCATTGTTACCTCCTTAATACAGATCCTTCAAAACCTGTTTATGGGAGAGACAGCCCGTTCTCCAGCAAACTCCTTTCTCCAAATCCATTTGGCACTTTGGGGAAGAAGAGCAAGTCATTCATGCTATGGAAATGAAATGAAATGAAAAGTGAGATAGAGTAGCAGAATAAGATGCTGCTCAGGGAGATGCCACACCAGCAGAGCCACCGACCAGCCCAGGATCCAGCCTTGCCATGTGCCATCCCACCCCTCACGTGCCTGTGCAGGGCAGTGGCACACCGGGAGCGTGGCCAAAGCGATGCTGGGAGCAGGCTCCTGCCCTGGGCTGGGGACAGGCACCTTCACCCACAAAATGCCTTGCGTGACCAGAACTAACAAGGTTTCAGTGAACAAAGCTTTGGAGAAACTGCGATGCTGCACTTTGTTCCACAAAGTTTACAGTTCCTCACCTCTGGCCCCTTTTAATGCTATAATTGCTCTCTTAAATTTCTCTTTATTTAACGTCACCCAGTCTGTCTTCTTTTGTTACCATTTATTTAACTAAAACAGGCAGAGGCTGATATTGAAGGCAGGAATGGAGCCAGCATGTTAAAACCTGCTTTTAATTTAAGGTTCTGGGGCTAGTTTACTAGCCATTACCACATTTCAGAGAAAATGAATTTTCTTTCTCTCTGTCAAGCGACGGCTGATCTAGATCTAATTAGGGTCAGTTTCACCTAAAGATGAGTCATTTACATTCTGAATATATGGCTTCCAAATTATCGTTTTGGTTTAACATCAGACATGAATAAACCCATGCATATCTTTTTTAGATGGCACTGAAGATAAAAATCAATGGCTTTTCTTCCACAAATACCTTTCCCAGAAAAAAGATGGCAGCTGGATGAAGAAAAAAAGATACAGTTCAGGATAAGGACAAATAAGATTAAGGGTAATTGCAGAGTATAGTTTTCTGAACTGCAGAAAAAGTGGACTATTTAGGACTTTTACTAAAAAAAAAAAAAGCTCTGAACGTGCAAACACTTAAAGATATATTTTTTGACAAAAACCCCTAGCTATGCAGGGCCATACTACTTTTCTTTAAGCATAATATGGGTACAGAAACAAAAAAGATTGCAGTGGAAGCAATTGGGAAAAAAAAAAGCATACAACACTGCAATTCTGCATCAGTATTGGCTAATACTAAGCACCGTGAAGAGAAAAACTCTTATTTTTAAACAAGTCAAAATCCCATCCCTTTTTCAGTTGGGAGCCATTTGTGTAATCAGTATGTCTTGCAGCAAAGTTGAAAGAACAAAACTGTATAATATGGCATCTTGTAGCCTTACTTCGCCAAGAAAACCGTGGAAACAGGAATTTATCTTATCACTCTCATTTATACTCTGCACCTCTCTTTGGCATGCATTACCAGCTACTTCCACCATTCTACTTTTTCACTGGATGACCAAGGATTAGCACTGGAGACACACGTCTCTGTCCTCTGCTCTGAGACCTGACCCATTACCAGGATAGCACCACAGCATTCAGCTGCGACTAATGGAGATGGCTGGGACATCAGCACTTCAGTGCTGGGAAATAACAAGATCACTGAAATACACCGTGGAAATTAAATCTCACGCTGCTTCTTATTAGATCCAATAATAAGTAACATAACCTCGTTATTTTGTGTTTTAAATAACTTGGGTCAGCAAAGGAGCTATCATTTTGGCAGTGTTTGCTTCCTCAGAGGAGGTGTTATCAGTAAGTTCACAAGTAAATGCTCATCAGAAGTGCAGATCCTTCTGCTGTTCAGTGGGATTAAGCAAAGCAGACTTCTGCTATCAGCAAGGGGAAGTTGAGTTATTTAGGGCAGCCTATAAAACAGTCAAACACCAGGACTATCTGGCATCATTGGGATCCTGAAGGCTTTACAGAACCTTTTCCCACTGTGTTCTTACTACAGAAGAGCAGCACTGGCATCTTTTCTCAAGCTTTCTGGGTTAAGAGCATCTTTCATGCATGAGGTCTTAGGACTGAGATGAATGTTCCTTTTCACCTTAAAAAAAAGATAAAAAGACTTGTAATCATTGCAATCTGTTTTGGTGGAGATTTAAAGGAGCAGAATGAATCACAAAAGTCAGAGATGCGATGGTATTGTTTGTTGCTTTACAAAGAAATAACTATACTCTAGGAGTATATTTCTTAAACAATTTTGAATCATTACACTCTCCCCGGGATCTGAAGCTCTTTGTTAGTTTAAGAACTCAGCAATATCAGTACTTTCTTATTTGGATTATTTCTGATTTCATAAAGCCCAAAGTTCCATCACTCACCACACAGTCCCTGCTCAGCAAAGCATTAGCAATGTACAGAACTTATGCTGAAGACACAGTAGTGAAACTGAGAGGTTTGTCTACATGCAGCTCAGAACCAGGGTCCTGCAGGAGGAAACCCAACAGGCCAGAATTTTTTATCCCAAGAACAGAATTTTCAGCTCCTCTGTTTGAACCTTTACCAAACTGTAGTAGCAAACCAAGGGAAAACAGCTAGGTGGATCAAAACTGAAAAAGTTCATTCCCTTATCTGAAAGCTAGGGTCATGTGTTTTCACCTTCTATGGACACGTGGCAGTGGGAGGTGAGAGCCCATGTAAGTGTCAAGGTGGCTCAGAGAGCAGCAGCAGTGTGGTTTCCAGGGCAAAGGAAGGCATGCACAGTAGTCTAATTGAAGCCTTCTGAGTGAATGGTTGTGGAAATTCAGTTACAGTTTTCAGCAGGATGGTTATCTTACTTTCATCAACTGGAAGCAATCACTGGCTGAACTAGTCTCTGTTAACTTTACATGCAGTTTCTGTTCACAACAATCAAACTCCTGCTTGGAGCCCCAGCAATTTGAGTCAACCATACTTCAGTAACAATAATTTCAACATTATGCCACAACTTACCCAAGAACAAAAAATTAATCCCATGCCAAACTTGTCCTTGGTTCACCACTAAACTCCGTGAAGTTATTCCAGCCATGGTCTTGACATAGAAGTGGTTTAAGTTTCCAGGCTCATTGAATTTACTGCTATGTCTGATATTCTGTTTCACATATATTGAGTACTTGTCTCTTTGATCTTGTGAGCTGTTTATTTTATATCTGCCTTGTTATTGTGGTTCTTATTTACAAGCTGCAGCCTGGCATTGCACGCACACACGCCCAGACATACACAGATGCACAGCCAGATCTTTGCTGGACTTGATCAACTTTTACTTCTAAGAACTTTTCCATTTTCTTTCACAAGTGTTGGTCTACTTTAAACAAGCACTGCAGTTTACAGAGACTCTGTAAAGAAACAAAAGATTAGGCTCAAATACTGCATTTTCAGCTAAGGCATGCCTGGAAATACAGTCAGCTTTCAGGTAGCATTTTCAGTGTGAGTGTGCAAATATCTTGTCTACACCACCTATGTGGCATGTTGAGAAACCTCATGGAACAGAAAAGGCAAAAATGTCTTTTAGAGAAAAGAACCAAACAAAAATATAAGGGAAAAAACCCCCAAAAGCCTGAGAATAAAACATTAGCAAGATGCAAGAACTCAAATCATTAAAAAACCTTGTAATCACATAAAAAAGAAAATTTCTAGAGGTAACAGCCCTTTAAGTGGTGGCTTCATAATAACAAACAATGACAAAAGTTTGTAATTATATGGTGCCTTTCATCTGAGAGATTCATCAGCACTTAGCCATTACTGACTATTAATTTGACACCACTTCTTCTCACAAGTGCACAGCTGCTGTGTTTGAAGGAGAGGAGATAGGGAAGTGTTTGTCTAGGAGCAGCACATGTCTGAACTGCAGTTCTTCAGACTTTTAAGGAAAGCTTACCTAAGTGTCTGCCCCTAAGCTGAACTAAAACATCTGCAATCCAAAACCTTTCCTGCTTACTCATTAATGTTGTTAAAAACGCCCATACTTTCAGGCACCTTCTGACTCCCACTCACTTGCCTCAAACCAGAGTGATAACACAGGCGTGGAAAGGGCTGTTACGGCTGTGAGTTTAATTGTAATTCAAATATACCTGAATATCAGACCAGCTTTTGATCTAGAGGTAAATACAAGCAAATTGCTTTACCTGACTTAAGTGCATTTCAGACACAGCTGCAGAAATGGATAGGAAAATGCCTTCTCTTGAAAAGATATTAGTGGCATAATGTGCGTGATCGGATCCCAGCAGACTTCACGTGCGGTACGGGCCAGTTAAGCCAGCACTCAGGCATTTCCTGCATGCCCTGTCTTTTGGAGACTCTTCAAAGATTCCTCATGGGCATCTCTCTCACACTCAGGGCTTTTGGTAACGCTCTCTGGGCTTTACTAAAAGCTTTTGGTAATGCTCTCTGGGCATGGAAGCCATTAGCACATGTAGGCAGTGAAGTCTTGTGAATTTTTTTGGGGAGCCAGAGCCTCTCAGTGCACATCCTTGGGCTGCCCCTGATTCACCCGATGTTAAGCAAATCCTTTGCCTCCCCGTTTGGGATAATGAATACCTTTGTCAGGCAGCTGTCAGCCAAGTTAACTCAGGGCTTTAAAGACAAATCATGCTAAATAGGCATTGATTTATAGACAACTCCCCATCAGCTAGGGAAACACAGGCCTGGGATTCCCAGTACTGTAAAACTCCTGAAGTGTGACGATACCTGAGCAACTTTACAAAGACTCAGCTTTGGTCCAGGTTGGCTCCTGCAGAAACCCTTCACTCCTGTGCACCTGGTTGTTGCAGGGCAAATTCACTGGGAGCCAAGCCCAGGCTGCGTCCGCGGGCAGGCGCTGGTCCATGCCAGAGCAGCAGGATTTCCGGCACCCCGGAGCGTGAAATATTCAACGCGATGGTTCAAGGTTCTGCCTCCACCTCCCTCCCACCCCTCAGGGCTGATGCCAGCAGCTCTGGCTCCATTGACTTGAGTTGATTTTGCATTCAGGTATCTTTGCATCATCATCTCCAGAACCTGCAAAACGCCAGCAATGATACCAAACTGGTTAGGCAGGAAACCATCTCCCATCCACCAGCTTTTACTACTGCTTCTCCTGGCCACACTGAAGTGATGCAGCTTCCACACTGTAAGTGTGGGGTCTGAAAGGTGCTTCTCTTTTGTTTTATACTTTTTTTGTTAGGCTGGACTGTGAATGAGAAACAGTGCTGTGTATGGAGCACTAAGATGGAGAGTTAAAGGAAGAATGGTGAGAGCAAACTAAACACACACTGCCTATCTCTTCTTGACACATATATCAAATGCAGGGGCACAGGAAGGGACAAAGAAGCTTGTCAGAATATGTGTGGCTGCTCTAACAGTGTCCAGACCAAGCAAACATGCCTTGCTGGGGTGCCAAATGAGGCGGGAAGGATTATACATATGCATCACTTCACAGTAGCAAGGAGATGAGTGCATGCTTCCTGCCTGTGGCTGCCTTCAAACCTTTCCTTTTGTTGTTGTGTGTCTGTCCACCATCAAATAACCACTCAATGGTGTCTTGTGCTTGAGGAGCTATGGGGCAGTCTGCTAATTTAAAACATAATACATGGGATTGCCTTGCTGCTCACTTGTCTGAGACAAGAACTATTTTTTTCCAAGCTGATGCTCAGGCTGACCCATTTATGCAAATCGGTTTCCACATCTCACTCTCATGTCAGAAACATGGATTAATCTTATAATGTTAAAGTGGTTAGTCAACATCATGGGCCAGACTTGACCCTTGATGTGTGGCCTTCACTGGGCTGTTGAAGAGCTGTGGGAAGGGGTCACACAGATTGTTGAAACCAGGGTCTTAAAGCCCCAAGCTTGACAGGCTGTGTATGTGTGTGCACATCTGTCTTTGTACAATCTCTGTGCTGAAGGAACTAAAAAAATCTCAATTTACTGTTACAGCCATCAGAAGCTATGATGACCTAACACACTGAGTGCTTTGCAGCCCTATGTGCCCCTAATTTAAAACTTGTGCTATCTAAAAAAAAAAAAAAAAAGAAAAAAAGCCCTGGTCCCAGTTCAGGGAAAGAGAGACAGGCATTGTTGGCAAAGGCTGCCAAAAATAAAGAGCCCACTGATGCCATGTGATGACAGATGTCTGCAAACTCACCACATACCATTGTGGATCTGTGCCCAGAAGAGTCAAAGGCAAGATCCTGAACAATAATTCCCAGCCTACAGGAAAACTTGGTGCCTTTTCTCATTGATCCAAAAAATTCACTAGGAAGCTTGATAAATCATAAAAATGCTGAACAAAGGGATACAATAAATTCTGCATTTCTCTGTAGGAATTCAGTGCTTCTCCATGGCTGCATTGAAAGAACCACTTCCAC
The DNA here is from genome assembly GCF_015832195.1 of Motacilla alba alba. Taxonomy (NCBI): domain Eukaryota; kingdom Metazoa; phylum Chordata; class Aves; order Passeriformes; family Motacillidae; genus Motacilla; species Motacilla alba. The sequence goes on along the minus strand of NC_052017.1, from coordinate 15,237,656 downwards.
TACAGCTGGCGTAGTAAGGTCCCTCACTTGCTGTAGTGGAAGGAATTCTCATCTTTCCCAAGAAAATCCTAATAATCATGCTCCAGAGCAACTTGTTTTAGGGGTCTTCCATCCTACTGCTGAAGGTGGACACAACACAGCCAAGGATGCAGGACTCATTGAACAGAAGAGGACAAACAAGAGGCCTGGTTCTGTCAGAGCACTGAGGTACCTGGGCTCTTGCTTCCCTCTTCCTGATGCTGTTTGTGTGATGAGATGAAAAGCCAAGAGACCTGGAGATAAAGTTCAGCAGTCCAGTGAGTCCAACCACCTGAATTCTGCTTGCTTCTTGTTTCAGGCACCTCAACACCATCGCTGAGGATCTCTTGTTGCATTCCTTGCCAGTTGTGGCTTCTTACTGAGTTTCCATTAAATCAGTTCAGCGTGTTTTCATACACTCTTGCTCCAAGATGCCAGTGTCTTGCCTGTGTGTTTACTCATCTCAGGGTCTGAGAAGAAGTAGTAAACGTACTCAAGTCAGTTTAGGACTATGGGATCTTGACTTCCCAAGGAGTTTGCCTGCTGCTAGCTGAGCCCCCATCCTCATTAGTGAGGTATGATGATGATTCAGGTAAACCCAAGTGTTCTGCTGACTTGTTATACCAGCTCAGATTTCTGTGCTGTGCCTTTCCAAGTTGCCTGACTGGACAGGTACAATTCACACCGGCTTCCTTTGAAGCTTTAATTTGCAGCCTGGATGCACAACTACACCCAGGACCACAACTGGATTTACAAGGCCTGGGAAAGGACTGTAGAAATGGAGGTGCTTTGCTCTCCTCCCACACTACTCTGCAGAGCTCGGGGCTACAGTTTGGCACTGACAAGCGTGAATTTGGTCCATCTGGACAGCCTGAGAGATGAAAGCTCTGGGTGGGAATCTGCATGTCCAGTTGGGTTGGAGTGTGCTAAGAACAAGAACAGGGATCGACTTTATCAAGTGGCATATGCATTCAGATCTCTAATGCTTTTTTATTCCAGCCTCTCCTGCCAACCATAGGAAACTTTTACCTCGGACCCCCTGGCTAGCCATCCCTCCACAGAATGTATTCACCAATAGAAGGGAGGAAGAAACATGAAAAAAATTTGCATATTTTTGTGGCCAGCTGCAGACAGAACAAGATGTCTTCATTCTGATATCTCTGCTGCTCAGATGTGCTGCTGGATGTCTCTGGTACATGACTGGCAAATGGGCACTTTTCCCATGACAAGCTGTGATTTCCTGTAACATCATCACTTTTCTGCTGTACAAATCTGTTTAGAATTTTACAGATTTTTTACAGGCTTCATGTTACCTGAAGATGGGCATGGGACAACCCTTCAATGTTTTTCCACTAAGATTTTATTGAAAAAAATCCAGGGCCATTTCAATGAATCTGAAGCAACATTAAGGACATTTTGAGTCTATCTCTAATATCTTCAGCATTTTTTCTGTTAACATCTGTGGTGAAGTTTTCAAATGATGCCATAATGAGGATGTCAACTGTAACTCTTATAAACCCCACTGCTGCATCGTTCTTCTTTCCACTGTAGAGCAGCATTACGGAAACTCAAATAAATGGTCTCATACACCTCATGCTCCCATAATTAGCTTTACCTAAACTAAAGTCAAGGGTACATGGAGGACAGTCTCACACTCCTTGTCAGAAGCTGATTTGGATGAAATATTGAAAGCCAGTATCTAGAAACCCAAGAAATCACCTCCAAAATCCCACTGGCTCAAATAATTGAATTTGTGATTAAAGATCTGTTGCAGTCATCTGACAGCAACCCTTCCATTGACTCCAGTAGGGTTTGCATCAGACACATTTCTTACCTGTTTTTGTGTCACAACATGCAACATGTGAAGGCCTCCAGAGTCTGAATGTGGTCTTATACCTGGACACAACAAAAGCTGCAATAAGAGCCTTGTGGTGTCTCTTGTGTAATGCTCAGCTTTAAACAATACATCAGGGGAAGACTTTTTAAATCCATTCTGCAGGAAGCAGGGATTAAAGTTGGTTGAAAGACTTCTCTTAAACAAAGAGCTTGTGGGGGTGGGACTAATAAAGCTGAGCAGGATAAGTGTGGGTTCATGACTAAAGAGAAATCTACATTTCAGGCATAGTATGCAGATAAGGCTTCTTGGCAGGGCTGAAAGATAGCGCTTAGCTTCTCCTGGAAATCAAATGTATCATTAACAACAGTTCTAAAAGACAAGGAGGAGGAGGTGTAGAAGGAGGGGAAAGTGGAGGAGTTGAGAATCACCACAGACCAATAGTCTTCAGCCTGACAATGCATTTCCCATGTAGCACAGGAGCTGTTACATTCTGGCACCCTCTCCTAGTATTGGCCGGGAGTGCTTTGGTAAAGCTGGGAAGGCAGATTTCCACATCTCATTGCAAGACACATGAAACAAACCCCCCAGGCAGATTTCCACTGGCAAACAAGCAGGATGCAGCATAGAAATAAATAAAGGAATCACTATTAAATCATTCTGTGAAGAATATCATGGCTTGGCATGCAGACATCTCTATCTGCAGGAGCCAGTGCTTGTCAAGTAAAAACACACAAAATTCCCAGCCTATCCTACTATCAGGAGCTTGTTATTACAGTGGTAAGGTCCAACAAGGATGAAACTAAGTAACATTTCTAAAAGCTTGAACTAACCATCTCACCCCACTGAACAGCATTGAACCTGGGCCCTAGTCCCAGAAAAACCTTCAGTATTTTGGATCTGTCAACAGCAGACTTCAGGAGTCCAAAATCCAGGCTAGAAATCTCTTCCTTTAAGTTGGAATAGTTTGATCCAGTTTCTGGGGTTGGTTGTCTTTACCTAAAACAAAGAAATACCTACTGTGTGCTGGGATGTGCTGTGCAGCCTGCTGTGATCTCAGCCCATGCTTAGGAACATAACATGGAAATGCTTCTCCCAGTGGAATAATCTGTAAGTAGCACTCTGCCTACTTGTACAGAATGATAAAACTGGGGACGCTCCATGGTGCTAATCCTGCACAATTCCTTTTAAAAGCCAGTTTTTGTGTTCATAAACAATCTAATAAATTTGACTTTTCAGAGCGGTTGTGTTTCCTATGCAGATTCCTTACTGGGCTTGCTAAATTTTGGTGCAGTTTCATAAGAAAGAAAAAATATCAACTCTCCCAAGCAAAGGCTTGGGGAGATTTTAATCATGTGTGTAAATACTTGGTTGTGTTAGTAAAGCAGTTTGAGACAGCCTTTTCTCAGTAGAACCCAGTGACAGGACAAGAGACTATCGGCACAAATTAAAATACAAGTAATTCTACGTAAACAAAAGAGAATGCTTTTTTACTCTGGAAGGAGTCAAACACTGGAGCAGGTTGTCCAGGGAAGTTGCAGAGTCTCCATCCTTGGAGATATGAGAACCCAAACTGGACACAGTCCCAGACAACATGCTCTAGCTGACCATGGTGTGAGCAGGTGGTTGGATTGGATGATCTCCAGAGATTCCTTCCAACCCCAGCTGTTCTGTGACTCCAGGATTTTCTGATGTGTGAGATGGTGACCTCTCCAGACCCTGTGGGATGTTGTATTTACTGTGCTGCCCAACCAGCAGCCCAAAGGTTTGCCCTCTCACGTAAAGTCTGTCTGACCCACTGAGGCTCTGGGGAGAAGCCAGGAATGACTTCCAAAGAGGCCAAACCCTGGCTCTTTTCCCTTGGCAGAGGAGCACAAGCCCCCAGAAAACTGGTGCGCTGTGTCAGGCGCTGGCAGCCATTCCGAGCCTTGTGCCCGCGGCAGTTTGAGCAGAGTTTTTGGGATGGGCCGGGCAGGGCAGAGCTCAGCCCGCCTGCCCAGGCACAGCCTGCCTCGCCCCGCAGCCCTCTCCCCAGGAGGGCAGCCGGGATGGGGCAGCTGAGGCAGCTGGAGGGAGATGCTGCCTGTGGTCCATCCAGGAAACACCATCCAGGAGTGCCATCTGCTGGGTCCCGGCAATGCAGCCCTGGGAGCTCCTGGAGTTGCCCTCGCACAGGTGTTGGGAGGCACTGGAGAGCTTCGGCTCCCAGCGGGCTTTCTGCTCTCCTCCCAGGCTGGCTGGGTATGCCTCCGCCCAGGGCCGAGAGGGAGCCGGTGCCAAAGAAGAGCTGGCTGGTTTTATACAGCCTAATAGTCACTGAAATGAGAAATGACAAGGAGAGGTAGTCCAAGGAAAGTGTGCTTTTTAAATCATTAATCCAGCATGCTACTCCATGGAACTCAGAAAATCACCCCAGGGGCTTTCAGCTCCTCCAAGCTGAGTGGTTAGGATGATAGAGCAGGAGCACTCTGTAGTGTTAATCCTGTGCAATCCAATTTTTGTGCTCATAAACAATTTAAATACCTGTAGCATTTTCAGAGCTATTTTATTTCTGTAGCAGGATCCATACCAGCCTCAGTAACAGGGCTCCTTCTGATGTGACACCCTAGGGAGTATGAGATTCCCAATCTCTCCTCCTAATCACGGCACCCCAGACCAGGCACTGTCAGTGGTGGATCTTGGAGAGGGAACAGTGGATCATGAGTGCCACAGCATGGGGAAGAAATCCTGTATGGTCCCTCCCCAGAAGCAGGGAAAGCTCACAAGTGAAATCTCTGGCAATTATCAATGATCTGCATTTTAAACCAACTTGTGTGCCATCTAGATTGGTGATTCATCTCCTTGTGGTTTTAAAATCACAATATTTAAGCAGCAAGTTGGAATTCAGGGATGGTATTCAGAACAAATCTCTTACCTGCAGTACTTGGTTTGTCAGCACTACCTTGGCCATGTGGTTTAACTGCTAAGAGAAGGTCTTTTACTGAGAAACATGGCCATGTTGGTCCATTTGGTCCCAAATTGTGTGGCTCACTCCACGGACAGGCTGTGACTTCATTGCCTGATGTTCTTTGCCATCTTGGAGATATTGGGGAAAAAAAAGAAGAAATAAAAAATCATTTGTGCTGGAATAGTCACAGGAAGAGTTATCATAGAAGAGTTTGTGTTAGAAGGGACCTTCAAAGATCATCTAGTCCAATTTATAAATAAATCACTCCTGGAGACACAATGTGCATCTTCCCACTGGTGAGCCTCCAGCCAGCTGTGGGTAGCCAGGCCTAGAGACCTGACCAAAGCTCTGCACCCTGCTGCCACCACCACTGTCACATCCCCAGCAAAGTGGATGAGGAATCCCTTTTGTCCCAGCTCAGCCTTATGGTGAGCTAGTGTCAGCCTGTCTAGAGAGCTTGGGACAATATGAGCTGTGGAAAGGAACTGCTAAATCTTTCTCAGGGCAAAAAACAATATTTTTTGTGGTCTTTAAGAGAAGGAGTACATTAGATATGATGTGCTGGTCTACATATGATTGCCCTCATCCCTGACAGAGTGGTGCTCACACAGAAAAAAAAAACCAAACCCGACTGTGTAAAGAAGAATATTTCTGAAACAATGAATAATAGAATGCATTTGGAAATTATACTGAATTAAAACATTTCAAGAAGGTGTTAAAGCAGTGTGGCTTTGGGCAAGGGTGCATCAGCAGCAGATAAGATGCATCTGGATTAATGGCAAAAGTACAGGGAATATTCTTCCATATAATACTGAACTATATCAATTTAGTGAATGTTTCAAGTACTAAACTACTGTGCACACATTCTTATCACTTGTGCCAACAAGATTTTTATTCTATTGATTCATCTTATTTTAAACAAAAAAGTCCATTCTTGACTCATTGCTTTTATTATTTTACAAGAATTAAAGCTGTGAAATTGCAGTTCTAGTTTTTAATGAAATTAAATATTTTGTTCTCAAATGAATAGCTTGAACTGGTTTATGCTGATGTAATCTAGACTGAATCCTGTGTTTATAGAAGCTTAATGGCATGTAGGCTTGCATCAGACATTGAAATGGGCTCTTTCTCCAGTTCTTGGTTTCAGCATCCTGCCTTCAAGTCAGTTAGTGTTGAGTGGGTACTGGACTGAAATACACACCAGGAAGACCCTGATATAGAAAAGCTTCAAGATTAGTTACGTTTATGGCTGCTTTTTAGAGTGCAGAAAATGTGTAGCAAGGTATTTCACCAAACTGGACCCCAAATAAACTTTTCAAGCAATGAAAAAACACAGACAAATGAGAGTGGGTGAGAGAGAATTCTACCCTTCTTTTCTGTAGGGTTTAAGGGGGCACAGATTACATATGATCCAAAAGTTCCCCAGGTGGGAGCAAGGGGATCAGAGTGGGCACTGGTGTCTCCAGCCCTAAGCGGAGCTGCATGAGGACAAAGCCTGGCTCGCACCCACTGTTGGAGCCCAGGGAACTGTGCAAACTGTGGCTCTGTACAAACTGGGTGGCAGGGCAGTGGAAACAAGGGGGTGCTTGGCACCTCAGACCCATGGCCAGTCTCCTTCTGAGGGAGTCAGCAGCTCTCCTTCTGCATCTGCTGGAGGGCTCTCGTGAGAGGAGCACTGGGCACTGTGTGGAGTAAGAGCTTCTGCTCTGAGCCAAGGGGCTGGCAATGCACGGTAGGGCTGAGCATGGCTGAACATTTTCACTCCTCCTATGTCCTCATTTGAAAGTCTGGTTTTTATAAGGGTTATTTTCCCATCCCAGAAAGTACCCTAACTGGAGGGACTCTCCCCCCGCTCCCCACTAAAAAAACCCAGAATGACCCATAGAATAAAATTCTTGACCTTAAATGGACATGTTCTTTGCTGAATAGACTGTTGATGAATTTTGGTTTCCATTTTCCATCCTGCTCTGAATAATGCCTGTGTTCTGGCATTGCAAGATGTTTTTCCCACCTGTCCATTTTGAGGGCAGAGAGAGACTTGAGGGCAGGAAATCTCTGGAGACAGAGTTTTGAGGGGAGGTTGAATATTATGGGAAGACACGGCAGGCTTGTATAAAAGTGCATCAGCTCAACATCCCCGAACTTTTCCACTGTATCATAGAACACCAGCTGATTAGCAGAGCTTCCACATGATACAGAAATAACTTCTGAACTCCTAGACCTGGCACCCATTTCTGGCCTTTGTACAGTGGGAAAAATGTTAATGACAAAATGGAAACATATAAGCAAGAAAATATTATAACCATTTTCTACAATGAGTCCTAAAGAAATATTCCTTACTTAAAAATGCTTTTAAAAGGTAAAAATTGATTTGAAACTGAGTTGACATCCCCAACAGAATAGTAAAATGGGCTGTCAGAATTACAAATAAAAAGTGTTACTTTATAGACTAATGGATTTGTTTGCTGGCTTTGCATACTCTGCTTAACACAGTCCCTTTAGTGAGAATTTCCTGATAGTCATTCAGCTTCCTGGCGACATTTTTTGTTGTTGTTTTTCTTCTTTTAAATAAGTCAACAGTCAGGCTACTGTCCCCGTGCTGTGGAACAAAGCTGAATGCTTTGGGTTTGTCTCTGGGCTGTTTACACAAATGACTTCAGAGGAAATGTTCTCACATTGGCATTGATGGAACCACAAAGGTTCATTGAGATCAGTCTGAAAAGTGGACACTGTGAAGCCTCCTCCAGCTGTCCCCCTGGCACCATTAGGAAGAGAACTTCCTAACTGCCAGGGAAGTTCTGGGAGATGGAGTCAAAAGGAGGCTGGATTTACCTAATCTGACTCCATGTGCTTTGTTAATACAATTCCTTAAAAGTCCCCCTGAGAAGGTCCAAAAACTGAAATCTCTAAACCGGGCTGCCCACCCCAGATGATATGTGTGCACTTTGGCTGCATATAAGCCTGTCACCCAACAAATGGGATTGCAAAGGAGTGGGAGGATTGCTGGATCAGGCTGAAGCACTGTGCACAGGCTTCAAAGACAAAGCTAAGCAAGGCAAGATCTGGCCTCAGCACAAAAGTGTTTCCAAGTTGCTCTGACTTTACCTTGTATGTAATGATGCCCTTGTTGCTCCCAGATATTTAACTTTATTCTGCGGGCTGCCTCTGGAAAAGCTAACCCCTGTTATGTGCAGTATGCAATGTGCAGAGGTGCACAAGCTATAAATCAGGGATGAATTCACCCATTTCTTCCTTTCCTTTTAAAAATACTGAGTCTAATCCTCTTTTCCCCAGTCAGACCTTATTCAAGTGAAAAACAACCAGGATTGGTAATGAGAGTGCTGCAGGTAACAACAATACCTGAGCTACACCAGCACTGCAGTTGAGGAAGCAGCAGCATTTACTTTGTGGCTCTGAGGGCAGCCAGGGTCCCACTCTTCCCACACCATCACAGCTTTGCACCTCCTGGATCATCTCTTGAGTCCTGCTACCTCTTCTGAGGCTGTGGAGATATCCTGGCCATCTTTGAAAATTAATTATGTCTTCTCTGCAGCAGCGTGCTGATTAATGCAGTTTGATTGTATTGAGGAGGTTTGATTAATAGAAGGGAGGTTTAATGGTTTAATTAATTAATATTGGAGAGATTTGATTATTAGAAGAAAGTTGTGTGCACTGGGAAGATGGAAGCATTTTGCAGCCATGTCAGCTGATGTGGGCACAGGGACTGAGGTAACTTGCATCTTTTTTGCCTTTTTGTTTGATGTTTTTGCAACAGTGCTTTTCTGGTTCTCCAAGTTCTTGAAGTGTTTGTCACAGTCCCAGGGGAGAGAAACAAGGCCTCTGAAAGCAGATTCTGCAAAAACTGCATGTGAGGGAGCCGGAAAGCCAGCGCCACCAAGACCCTTGGAGCATCCCCTGCAGAAAGGGAGCAGGGGCAGGTGTGTGGCTATGGCAGAAGAAAAAGCTTTGCCCCTGAGCTCAGAGGTCCCTAATCATTGGGTTCTGCTGTGTGTCAATATATCTAGAAATAATACTGCTGCTATTTTAACTTTGCAAAGCCCATCACAGTGGCAGAATCTGGAAGGAGATTTACATCATGTCCCTCACCTCTGGGATCCATGAGGAACCCCCAGAAACTGGCCCAATGCGTGTGTTTTGAGAGTGTACAGACTTGAGCTACAAAGGCTTCCTTTGAACTGCCAGCCATCACATTCAAGGATGGCAGGATAAAACAAGCAGACAGCCAGAGACAGGGATCCTCATTCAGTCTCAGATACTGTGGCATGGCACAGCACACCAAGGTGAGCTCATCAGACAAACTCATCTTGGCAAAATACAGTTTCCTAGTAAAGCAGATATTTTTCTTAAAGTACATGACACTCAGATTTTCCTTTGAAGAAGGAAATTTGTGAACTAGGAGTCAGGCTGGCCCAGTGCCTGCACCAATGGCAGGGCTCCTGCCACACTCTGCAGGTGGCTCTGGGCTAATGGAGGTTTTGCAAAGCCAAGACTCTCCTCAGCTTACATTAAGCCTCCCACGGTATCTCCCTATACTGCAGTTGAAAATCCTATTCTTGAGAAGAACTTATTGATTTGGCAGAGGATTAGAAGGTGGGGAAGCATACCTATGTCCTGACTCACCCACACAGCAGAAATCTTGCATTTCCTGTGAGACTTGCTATCACAGTCAGTGCAATTGACATTTTAGCCACTGAAGACTCCTCGAGAGCTTTCAATGTCTTTTTGACACTCTGATGTAATACTGCCCTTCAAACAAGCACAGCTTGAAGCATCTACAGCTCATAAATCACTGGTGCGAGAATTATTAGTTGGGAGACCTTCTAGAGAACCAAATGTCCAGGAAGATGCCTGGTGTATTTTTCATTTGAATGCAACCAAGAACAATTTTATCTTCTACATAACTGAAATACCCCAAATGTTTCAGTCTGGCAGCAGAGCACATATGGCAGAGACATTTAATGTCAGTACAGATTTAATGCTGTGTTCAGATTTCAGATTCGAACTTCTGCTGCCTTGTGTTTCAGTGATATTTTCTCTCAGGCAAACTAGAGGCCATGTCTACCATCTGGAAAATCCTAAGTGTCTGCCAAGTGTAACATGGATGAGAAAATAATTGGTTGCCAAGAGAAATTGGGATGTAACATCAGCAAATCCAGCAAGTTTCTTGAGAGACTTGTTCCCTCGCTGACTGGCTCTGTAACACACTGAACAGTGGCTGGGATGGAAATGTGGAAGCTCCAGCACTTAAATTGGTGCACTTGGAGTGGGACAATGTGGGCTGAAGCCACTGGCTGATCATCTTAGCTGGAGATGTTCTGCCTTTTATTGTGATTTTCTTGTACCACCTAAGCAAAGAGAAAGCAAATAAGCTGGCAGACATCTCATATAAGGACAGAAATTACAGGGTCTTCAGGCATCAGAAGAGAGATCTCTGTTGTATTTTATTGCAAGATTGTTATTTTTCTAGATGAAATAGTGCATGACACTTCTAATGTCAAAGTGCTTGTGAAACAAGTTTGTGTTTTACGTTTCATATCATAAAAGTTATTAAGGGGAAGGATCGTGTTAGTCCTTCCTGTCTCTCTACCTCAGAAAGAAATTCCAGGGTTGGTTGCTGTATTTCCTGGGGAGAGGACTGTTGCAGGGGAGAGATCAGTGAAAATTGCAGCAATCTTAGGGAAAGTCATTTCGTGTATCTGGTACATGGAGCGAACCAGACTTTCCCAATTAGGACCGTGGCGTGGGTGAAACAAGCAATTCTTCTTTCTCACAGATAGCTACAGCCCCAGTTCATTAATCAGCCATCACTCAGACAGGCTCCAGCAAGGAATGCTGATAGCATCGCGGCCGGAGCGAGGCGGCTGCGGCGGGAGCGCGACGCTGGCAGCGCCCTGTGCCGCAGCTCCCACCGCAGGGGCTGCCAGCATCACACCCCGCCGCGGCTCAGCACTTCTCCATATCCTAAAGGTGAGCTCCAGGCGATCTCAGATCTGCCTCTGAACTTTAAACAAAGGGACCTTTAATGTCTCAACAGGACAGAGTCAGGAGCCCCTCCAACCTATATGAAAGGCTGTCATAATTAAAACCAAACAGAAACCGTCTGAATTCCTTATTAAGGACACTTACTAGAATAGTTTTAACCCCTGAGTAACCTAGAAAGCTTTTAATGTTTACAGATGTTTTTAGGAGGGTATATGCAAAAGCTTTCCTGGTTAGTGCCAAGGGGCCAAATTCAGAACTGGTGTAAATGGAAGGGTGGGATGCTGTGGCTGTGGCTGACCCAAAAATGTGGCTTGTTGTAATGCTTTTCTTTGCTCATCTTTTCCAGCGCCACTCTTTGTCACCAAAGTAAAAGGGGGAAAAGAAAATGAAAAAAAACCAAAACCAACAAACAAAAATCAAACAAACAGCAAATTGGAAATCTGATTCCTTATTTGCAAATTAGCTTTCTGGTTTTTTTTTCAGTCATTAGAATTGGACAAACTTCCAAAATATTTATCTTCATTTTCTATTAGAGGAGATAAATGGTAGGAGGACATCCTACCACTTCTCATGTGGTATTAAGGGATTTGCTTCAGTTAATTCATGTGGTATTCATGGATAAACATAGATAAACATTCAGTCTCCAAAATTACTAAATTCCTTTATGAATAGGAACTAATTTATATCAAACGTTATTTTCTCTTTTGCCAATCCACAAATGAATTCAAATACCCTTCTAAGCTATTAGCATTTTCAGTATTACATTGTATGTGAAATTTAGGTGTCAAGAACAGTCACAGTAAAGCACATTCAGTAATTTTCTTAGACAGGCATGAAGGCAGATAAACTACACACTTTGTTAAAAAAAAAACTTGATCCATTAATCAGTTAAGAATGTGTGAGTGTCATTAATTCAAGAGAATTCATATTATAACTCTTCTTTTTTCTCTGCATTTTTACTATCAGGAAACAGTTTGAATTGAAAATAAAGAAAGATTGTGTGTGTGTGTGTGTGTGTGTGTACATGCCTGCATATGACTATATAGGTATATGCAAAAACTCCTAGCTTCTTATATTAACATTTTTTAGTTGCATGACTTCAATTGATGAAATTGATAAAATTATATTAATTGAAGAAAATTATAAAATAATAGTAATAATAGGAAGAAGAAGAAAAAGAAGAAAAAAAAAGAAGAAAATAAAGTAATAGTATCAGTTTGCCAGAAAAACCAACTGTGTGCAAATTTCCTTTTAGAAGTTATATCTGAAAATCCCATTCAAATATAAACCAAAGTGCTGCCTTTGACCTCTACATCGAAATTACTTGAGTTCAGACAAGCCCCAACAATCATTCCACAACTAAAGCACTGTTCTTAAGAGATAAGGACATGGATGAAACAGACCCTTGTGACTACAAAAAATCCTGACGCTGCAAAAGAAATGCCAAGGCATTTGCAGAAAATAAAATTCAAGGCAAAGCCAAAGTATGGTTGTCAACATAGATCATTTCCCAGTAACAAGGTTCAGTGCCATTGCCATTATATGCTGCTGAAGCCAATGTCATCCCTCAAATATTTATAGTGCATGAGGGAGAGTTGTTGTAAGCCAGATAAAAATTCACTTTTAGGCAAGAGGTGCAATTATGCCTTTTGCAAGCCTTTTGCTCTGCCTGTGCTGGTGCCATGAAAAGGCATCAAGGGTTTGGTGCTGGTCCAGTGCAGAGTGGTGCCAAGCAGGAGTCTCTGGTTTAAATAAAAGGGTACAGCACCTGATGCCAGCTCCTGGTCCCTGTGCTCTGCTCCAGGTGGCATGGAGAGGCCAACTCATCATTGCCCGGTGTCCCATGTCCCCCTGACAGAGCTCTACATATCTCCAGGGAAAGGACACATGGCACTTGGACCTTGGCACAGGCTGCACGGGACCATCCATGCTCCCATGGGCATGCACACCCCCAGCCCAGGCAGGGCTGCTTCCCTGCAAGCACAGGATCCACAGGCCCCCCGTGCCTTTGGCTCAGTTAGAATCTTCTTCAAGGCCTGGGCAGATGCTTCAGGACATCTCATCACATGCAGGTTGTAGGCTGGCTGACTTCAAAGAACCACTGGAATGGCATGACCTGACCATTATTTTTAGGCTGCTGTCAGGTGTGCTGTGGGGTCACCCAGCCAGCTTCAATGCAAGTGAGATCTGTCCTGTGTTTCCAGGCGTGATGACACGTTTAGAGATGCTGATGTCATGAGATTGAAATAATGGAAAAGAGAGAGCAAAGCAGGCCTATGTGAAGGAAGAAGCTTTCTCTTCCCAGAAGTGGTACATGGCTTATTACACTCAAGGTTTTCCTCAGAGAAACTAACCAGTGTCCTCAGGACTGATTTCTGCTGACTCATCCCTCAGCTGGAAACAGGATGGTGGTGAGGCACACTGAAGTCTGAGCCCTCAGAAAAGTTGCATAGCTGAGATGTTTTCACCAAGCTGACATGGCCCTAGAAGCAATGGACAGCCTATCCCTGCCCCTTCTATCCAGCTGGCCATGTTCGATGGGAGATCTTTGTGGCCGATTGTGGTACTAGTCCTTGTCAAAGGGACACACCTATTCCTTGGTTAGACACAAATGCTCCCATTGGTGCCCCAAGGACAAGCTGTGCTCCACGGTGTCTGCCCACCATCATTGCTGGGCATAGTGGGAAAAATATTCCCATAGCGTGTGGAAGACAGCTTAAAGTGGCCACAGTGATACATTTCATCATAAAACAGAAATGAAAGGAAGAGCTTAGAGTTCGTAAATAGTCCAATTAACCTAAATCCTTTATTTTGCCTCAGTCGTAAGAAGCTCTGGATTCTCAGCTACTTTTTCTTGCCAAATGAAATCTTTCTTGCTGCTTCATTACTGACCCAGAAAAGTAAAGTGGTGTCATTTTTATTGAAAAAACATGGACAACTGTGTTACAAACTCAGAAGCAGTAATGTAATTTGCTACTGCTCTGCTTCAAGCGCTAAGAGGGAACACAAACAAGTTTAGCTGAAAAATGAAGACTGCCAAAAGCTATGTTTCTGCTCTGTATTGAGTGGGTTTTGGAGATGAAAGAGAGAGAAGACTGTATTTTGAAACCAAAAGGCTTATAAATACAAATCAAAATCTGCCTACTGTGAAGCATTTAGTTAGTACTTTCCTGAATCTGTTGTTGTGCTGGCTCTGTCACGGGGCCGATCTTTTCATTTTGTTTATATTTTCCTAATGCAAATTGTGACTTCTACCCTGGGAACACGACAAAGTCTTTCTTCACAAATGCAAAGAAGACAGGAAACTCATGGTTCCCACAAAGGAGCTTTGACTCTGACTAGATGTGATAATTTTGTTAGCAGGATCCCAGACACCAGAGCATGGAACAGTGAGCCAGACTAATAAGCTACAGGGGCTCCTGTCCACCCATGGAAAGCATCTCATCTGAGCAGGGTCCAGTCGGTGCCTTGTTATCGTGGGCCAAGCTGTGCAGCTTTTCCTTGCTTGATGTGAATTTCACAGAAGCAGATACAGGATCTTCACCTTTGTTCCCACTCTGAGAGCTCCAGAACAGGGCTCCTGTCCATTTGTCTCCAGCTGATACCAAGAGGTCCATCAGCTTTTGTGACTGGCTGCTCAGCCCCCCTAATCCCTGCTGAGCATGTGGAAGACTGCAGACACCCTGTGCTGGCCCATGGTCAGCTGGGACAGCAGCAGCAGGCACACCAGCAGCACCAAAGCAAACCAGAGAAAAAAACCACTCAGAGCAGACCACGGGCATATTCACTGGCTTCTTGGGAGGGTTTGGCATCCAGCGGAGCTTTGTGCTCTCCTGTGCCCTGACCTGTGTTTATCTGCTCTGTGTAGCAATGGTGGCAGCCACCACAGTTGGACAAAGACTTCAGTCATTCCAAAGAGCACATTTGCTAGAATCCTTAAGGTCTGGATCCCTGTTTTAAATAAGGCCTTCAGACCCCAGATGTAGTGTTAACAAACAGAACACCCAGAGCTGTACCTTCCACCTGCCCTCACCATGCTGACTTCCAGCACTTAATCTCTAATGCTGACAGATGGTGCTACAAAGGAGCAAGGTGAGGCTGTGGATGACCACCAAGTACAGAAGAAAACACACTGAGATAATACATGTTGTAATGAAGGAATTGCTGCGATTTTTGGTTAGCATGTTGGGGACTGAGCCCTTCTAAACCATGGAAAGAAAAACAGATCCAAGGCCAAGTAGTCAAGGCTGGATACACTGTGATATGGGGCCTGCTAATGGTTCAGCTTATCCTCTAGCATGTGATGGTGTGTTTTCACAAAAATGTCCAGAATTACCTTCTCCATGGCCTCCTTCTTGATGCATCTGAGAGACAAGGCTATGCATTTACCAAGTGGGTCAAACAAAACCAGGAGTTTGGAAATTTTCTTTAGGAGCAAATTGTCCTCCATCTAGAGTCAGATTGGGCCAAAATAGAAGTAAAATCTGAATTAGAAGTCAGTGGGCCCATTAGTTGCCCATTTCGTCAGTCAGACAACAACTCATCTCTAAGTTTTAAGTCTTTGCTTCATGCTTCAGTTTCACTATGGATGGAAGTGTGTAAATTGCTCCAGAACATGCAAAACCATGGAAGTATTTTTTTTAAAGTCTGATCATTAGACAAATGAAATAGAAAGGTTGGTGGAATGGGATCTAATTACTCCTGTCTATCATACATGGGAGAATTTAAATGAAAAAGTAAATTGCTGAAATGAAAAATAAAGCAAACCTTTGTTCAGTATTAGAAATAGGCAGCTGGGACCTAATTATACAATGTGATTTCTGAGTAAGCAAATCCTGCAGGAATAAATGTTGTGCAAAAATAAATCTGCTACATAGAAAGTAATATATGAGTTAGAACATAAAGGATCTGGACTTCTAACAAAAAAGGTATTTAGAGACTAATACCAATGTTGGCTGTCATTCAAAGCCTACTCATTGAAAAGAAAATAATAGATTAATAACATGAAACATTACTGAGCAGATGATGCCAGTAGGACTGGGAACAGGGAAACGTCACAGTCTCGTCTCCTGCAGGAGGCCTCTGATGCCCATTATGAGCTGCCAGAGATCAGATTCCACATGAGATTGGGGTCTGAAATGCCCTTCTTACCCCATCTGTGTTGGGAGCTGAGGTGAGACAGTGCCAGGCTGTGCAATGGAGGAGCAGCTGGTACCTCCAGTGCAGTACCTGGCTGCAGCGAGCTGAGGCTGGAGCTGTGCAGACCCGGCTGTACTTCCCAGCACTCACCCTGGCTCCAGTACAGGGCACAGCAGTTCCTGCCCAGCTGGAACTTCCTTCTTCCTCTCGTGGAAACCAAAGTCTGGGGGTGGGAGACACTGGCAGACACTGGCATCTTACACATCATTGAGCCTCTGACATGCTTTCTGCATGGGGCAGATGCATGGAGGACACCCTAGCGGCCTTTCACAAGTTAGAATCTAGTCTTGTAGTATTTCCATGCCTGGAGAAAGGAAAAGGAAAAGGAAAAGGAAAAGGAAAAGGAAAAGGAAAAGGAAAAGGAAAAGGAAAAGGAAAAGGAAAAGGAAAAGGAAAAGGAAAAGGAAAAGGAAGAAAGAAAGAAAAAGAAGAAAGAAAGAAAGAAAGAAAGAAAGAAAGAAAGAAAGAAAGAAAGAAAGAAAGAAAAAAGAAAGAAAGACAGAAAGAAAGAAAGAAAGAAAGAAAGAAAGAAAGAAAAGAAAAGAAAGAAAGAAAGAAGAAAGAAAAGAAAGAAAGAAAGAAAGAAAGAAAGAAAGAAAGAAAGAAAGAAAGAAAGAAGAAAGAAAAGAAAGAAAGAAAGAAAAGAAAGAAAGAAAGAAAGAAAGAAAGAAAGAAAGAAGAAAGAAAGAAAGAAAGAAAGAAGAAAGAAAGAAAGAAAAGAAAGAAAGAAAGAAGAAAGAAAGAAAGAAAGAAAGAAAGAAAGAAAGAAAGAAAGAAAGAAAGAAAGAAAGAAAGAAAGAAGAAAGAAAAGAAAGAAAGAAAGAAAGAAAAAGAAAGAAAGAAAAGAAAGAAAGAAAGAAAAGAAAGAAAGAAAGAAAGAAAGAAAGAAAGAAAGAAAGAAAAGAAAGAAAGAAAGAAAAGAAAGAAAGAAAGAAGAAAGAAAGAAAGAAAGAAAGAAAGAAAGAAAAGAAAGAAGAAGAAAGAGAAGGAAAGAAAAAGAAAAGAAAGAAAGAGATCTATCTTTTGTCAGTTTGTTCCCAGGCTCTTAAGTCATGGGGTTAGGGCTGCAGTACTAGGCAGCTGACATTTCTGCAGCAGCAAAGATGAAAGTCAGACAAAATAATCCAAAGAAGTGCTTAACTGTGACTATTAAGTCCCAAAGGATTTATCAGAGTTTACTTTCCTCTGACTTCTAGGAGAGACTTCCACTGAAGTCCATTAAGCAAATTAAAAAGCAGAAGGAAAATAAACACAGATTAATGGAGGTAGGAATTTTATGAAGAAAAGGAAAGAGACAGACCTTGTGACAAAGCTCCTGGCCTGCTATTCAGGTTTTAAGGCCCCCAGACCTTATAAATGGAGGAGATTATTCCCTTCACGTTGCCCTGCTGGTAGTCATAAAAGAGAGTTAATAGAATTTTTTTTCCCCCACTGAGAAGTCCTGTAGAAACTCAAGTAATAATATAATCCATAATGTTTCAGTTCAGTGCGTGACATGCAGCTATTTGTTCCTTTGTTTCCAGGCAGGGAATCAGGCTGTAAATCTTGTAGTGACACAGATACTGTACTGGCTCTGTGTCATTTTATCTCCTGCTGAAACTAAAGCCCATCTGAGCAGCTTCCCACACAATTAGGGATTTGCCTGTCTGAATAACTAGGCAGGATTTCTGTATTTATTACTTCAATGTAATGATTAATATTTAATCCACAGGAGATATTACAAATGTGTTCGAAGCCTCATTTTGCTTTCTAAAAAGTACTTTGAGAACAAGAAGATGAGCAAATAATATCATCATGGAGCCTTGTTGTTATCTTCAGATAGTTTATATTACAGCAAATGGTCCCATAAAGGGGAATCTCCTTTTGCTGCTCTTCTTCTAAGTGATTTTCTAATTCTCATTAAGTTTGTTGGCATTCATGGCCAAACATAAAGAGATAGCAGAATGGTAAAACAAGAGCAAATTAACTTCCACCATGCTGTGTGGACAAGCCCTCATTTGGCTGTGTGGTGATACCAGCCCTTGGGGAAAGTGTGGCTTTCATTGGCTCAGCTGGAGATGTAAAACATCAGGAGCAAGCCCTGACCACTCTGGGATGTACAAGAAACCTCTTTGGAGTCTCACCACAAACCTGAGAAAAATAGGCATGTTCTGACTTCTTTTTATTCCCTTGACCTTCTTACTAATTGTCTTTGCAACATCTAACCCACTACCAATGTGTAATTAATCTCTTGCCTCTGCTCATCAACTGGTCTGTGTGATAGTTCTTGGTTTGACACTTATTGACAGGCAACTCCCTGTAGAAATTAAAACATTTTGAACACAAATTTACTTAAGTTTTGTTAATGGGAGGTATTGGAAACTGTCCTGATATTATTCTACAGGAGAAAGGGATTCTTGCCTCTGTAAATATCCTATAATATGACCATAAAATATAAAATCCCCCCCTTTTTAGCTGTTTGTTAAAGTGCCACTTTGAAACCTTCTCTCAGACAAACCTCCTGGACATGTAGGGTGTGACTCACTGTGTGTGCAGGTGATTGTGTAAAAGGCAAA
Organism: Motacilla alba alba; assembly: GCF_015832195.1. Classification (NCBI taxonomy): domain Eukaryota; kingdom Metazoa; phylum Chordata; class Aves; order Passeriformes; family Motacillidae; genus Motacilla; species Motacilla alba. Next base: position 15,219,100 of record NC_052017.1, on the reverse strand, counting down.
GGGTGCATGCACACCAGGGCTAAGGGTTAGTGAGTTTGGGTGTGGCTTCCCAACAGCAGTGGGTTCAGTGCACGTCACAGCTTCTGCTCAAAGGCTGACTGGCACCAGGGGAAGAGGCCGAGATGTCTGAGCAGCTAAAGCATGTAGCCCTGCCCTCAGAGGGTCACATTTGTCAGCTTTCCAGTTCCCATGGAACCCCTGACCTCTCACTACTGATACCAGAAAGCTGCCAAATGGCAGTGCCTGAAGCCCTGTGCTTTCCATGCACTGATAAAACCTGTTTGTGGCCCGGGCTGTCCAGCACAGCCCCGGTGTGCGTGCGTGCCTCTGCGCACGCCCCGACAGACAGCAGGAGCATCCCGGGGTCACCAGAGCCAGCTGTGTCACTCCCTGCTGAGGAGCTGGCCCTGGATGTCTGACTCTGCTTTACTGCCTTCTTACACTTCATTTTACCTTTTGCCCTGGGATCCCAGAGTGTAGGGACCAGGAGCCTTGCAGGAATAGTCTCCCCTGCTGCTGCTGGCCGAAGGAGTTCAGTCAGTGTGAGCCAGCTCACATGCTCCAGGAAGAGAGGCTGGAAGGTACAGGGGCCTGTCTGCCCACGCCCTCTCCTTATGAGCCAAAGCTGTCCCCATGGATGGCAGCTGTGGCACAGCCTGAGTGCCTTCTGCTGCCATCCAGCCTTTTAAGAGAGCACTGTCAAGAAGGCAGCTCAGAGAGCTGTGGCTGTCTGCAGTGCTGAGTATGGCATCTTCCAGCTCAGCAGCCAGTTGTGCTGAACTGCCTGTACAACCACAGCCCTTCAGGTAACTGCTGCAGGATGGCTTCAGGGGTACCACAGCACCTGACCCCCCTTCCAGGGGTACCACAGCCCTGCTTCTCCAGAGCCAGCCCCAGCAGCAGAGGCAGCAGCCAAGCCCTTCTGCTATACCTAACTTAACCTCCTGGCTGTGGGGGCATTCAGGGTCCAACCTGGGCAGCTCAGTGTCTGTGCCCACAAAAAGGTAGGGGTGATGGATAGCTGGGTCCACTTCCTCTTTCAGTCTGTGCAGAGTGAGGGTAGCCCCACTGACTCCTGAGGCTGGGGAGTGAGGCATCATGGCCAGTGCCAGAGACACTTCTCCCAGGCACCATCACTGCCCACAAATGTTCTCCAGAGTTTCACCTTGAACCCCTAGACCAACTGGTTTCCCTTGCCCCATATCCATCCTTTCCTCCCCTGGGACAGTAGTGAAACCAGGGCTTTCTGGGTGTTTTGAATGTGAGTGGAAGATAAGCAGTCCTGATTTGGGTGGGTTGTGATGTGGGGCTGGATGAGATAAATGCATCCTGCTGGTTGTGGAATTAGTAGTTGGGAAAGCGATCACTCAAGGCTGTACTCCATCTCTTGGCTTGGGGTCTGCCATCAGTGTGGAGCTCCCAGGAAGGCTTGGGAAGGGTTTTGTTTTGTCTGACCAGTAGACATCCTGCTGTAAGAGAAAACTGAATGTCTGGGGGGGTGCTGGCAATGGACCCCCTATTTGTGTTCCAACCAAACCCTCCTTTTCTGGATACACAGAAAATCTTTTTATTTATGCCTTTTTGACTTTTTTCTTTTTCTTTTTTTTTTTTTTCCCCCACAGCAGATCATGCAGGAAGGTATTGAAATACGAAAAGCAGAGGTTGGTCTGCCTCCCATTTTATCCCTTCCTTCTATCTCTCTGATGTGTGATTAGAGAGGCTAGGACACCAGCATTTACAGGAAAACATTCATCTATGGTTGTTGCTGGCCATGGAGAAGCAGATGAGGGTGCCTGCCGGGCAGCATTCAAGTCCATGAAGCTGAAGGCAGCCTTGCAGTGGGGAGAAAGAGCAGCATCCAGCCCCACAACAATGCCTCGGGCTGCTCAAGTGAATTCTGCTCCAGGCTGGTGTCATGCTGGTGGGCTGTGCTTCTCTTCATGCAGATCTGCTGCTGAGTAACACAGCTAAAGACAATATCTGTGTCAAAAGAATTGTGAGAAACCCACAAGGACTGAATGCCTGGTGAGAGGCTTCAGGGATGGCTCCTTTGGCAGGGCTCACCTGTGTTCCTGAGGGCACACTGCTGCTCTTTGCTGGACGGGCCCACAAAGGCAGCACAGGCACTCTGGAGAGGAGGAACCACAACTGCAGAGCTGTGCAGATGTGGGGGAAAGAGCAGACCGACCTTCAGTCTTTGCAAAACATCTCACAGGAGAGACTAGGGTAGAAGGTAGAGAGAAAAACTGTTACAGAAAGGTATCTCAGGTGAAAAGTAAATGTCCAGTAAACAGCCCATCAGCTAGTAGGCTAGTCCTTGAAGATTTCTGTTTTAGGCTTTTAAAGTCCTTCAAAGAGTTCCTTTCCAAACTTTTTGCAATCTCTTCTCTTAGCTAGAAGCATCTTGCAGGGAAGAAATTCTTCCCAGAACCTCTGACACCATTAACCAATGAAATGCCCTGATGAATCTGCATAACAGAACTTGCTTGTTTCAGACCTGAACAATGCCTGGGACTCTGGGCTGCTGTAACCTAGGAAGACAGTGAAGGCACAGTGACCAACAAGCTGAGAAAATGGAAACGGGGTGAGAAGACAATTCCAATGATCATATAAATGTGGCTATCTGAAGTCCCGAGGCATTTTGAGCAAGAACAGTGGCGTTATCCACTGAAACCTGAACATGTTCTAAGTTAAGGGACAAGATTCTGCCTTCATATTCCCCCTCCCCACCATTGCAGTTGGACTTGTAACTGGGTTTGTGTCCCGTGGCAGGACTGCTGGAGCCTGGCTCACCGTAAAAGCAGCCTTTTGCTGTGCCGAGGTGAGGTCAGTAACTTGTCAGCACACACGGCCAGCGGGCTCAGGGCCCCCGTGGTGAGCGCCGCACAGACTCTGCACACTCAGCACACTGTTCAGTGCTGCTGTCCCAGCAGAGCAGGCACCCTGCAGTGGCAGGACCTGCCATTTCAATTCACTGATCCTGGCCAGGGCTTAGGGAGAGCTCAGGTGATGTCAAGGGACACAACTGCTGTCACTGAAGTCTAGGAGGATCTGCAAGTGACAGGGGATCCCTCATTGGGAGTGGCCCCCTGTAAAAACAGCCTGTTTGTAATGGGTATGAATGACATCAGTCTAATACCTGAATAGTGTCTCTTTGCTTCTCCTGTCTTCAGGAAAGGCTGGACAGTGCACTGCAAGGGAGACCTGTCTGAGCAGGGGGAAGGATCAACCTGGGATAAAGTCCTGGCTCTGCTGTGCTGCCAGGAGCTGCCTCTGCTGCATGGGGAGAGCTTCCCCCTCCCTGCACTGTGCTCCTCAGTCCGTGTTTGCAAACCCAAAGCATTCCACAAGGTCTAAAATAACTTTAATTATATAGTTTGGGGTTTTTTTAATGAACCTGATTTTCCATTTTCGTATGTGATTTAGGGTTCAGCTTCAAAGGATTTTCCCCAGGGTCTCTTTTGTGTGTGTTGGGATGGGGCACAGGGGTGAGGGTCAGGAGCTGGGTAGATAGCAATGCCCTTGGACACAGAAAATTTATCTGGAATTTTCAAAGATACTGAAAAAGGGAAGACCTCAAAAACTGATTAAAATCTGCAAGCTTTCCAATACCTCATATTTATGCATTTGTAATAAAAACACAACAAAACACAGCCCAGAATCTTGCCAGGTAAAACTTCTATCTGCTCAGAAGTGTAAGCTATCCCTATGGGAGTTTAAGGTGCTGCACAAACACAAAATTTTTCTCCTCCGTGGAAATGCCACAGTGCCATGGAAGAAGATGTCTGGTGTGAAATGTCTGCAACTCACAGCTGGGAGAATTCAAGGCAGGGACAGAGAGGGTTAAAGAGAGAAAGGGTGGTGGAAGTGGCTGCCACCACAAATGAGCATTAGCTCTGTCTGTTGTTTTCTTTGAGTGCTTGGGAAAGTACAAAATTACAAAGGAGTATTTTTTGATTATGCTGTGGTGGCTGTTCTTATGTTTAAAAGGAGAAAAGAGAAAAAAAATCAGAGCAACATATTTGTTGTCAGTAGATGGGTTCTGAACCAAAATCTCACCTTCTAACACCGCCGACCTTTGAAATCCAAGACTGGGTGTAGAGATGTATGCCAAGAATAGACATTTTAAATCTTCACCAAAAACATTTCACTCGGATTAAAATGCCAGTTCCTAACAGCAAATATACTTTAATCTTTGGGAGATTCTATTTGTTCCTGTTCTAAGGAAAGTCTGGGGCAATTTCTGTACAATACCAGGAATTAAATCCAAAATTTTGATCTGTGACTTAGTTGCAGATTTTGTGTGCATTATGGAGATGGTGGATATCTCAAACAGTTGGATGGTAGCTAGAGTCCTGCAGCAGGTATGGAAACACAGGGGAACTGTGTTCACTTCTAGATGTGATTAGCCATGTCCCCTAAAATCTCTGGTAACTTCTTCAGCAAAATATGCAGTTGACTCACAGCAGAGCTCAGACTGCACAGGGCAGCTGCCTTGTGTAAGGTGTGACAGAGAGCCTGTCTCTTCTCTTTCACTTAGGGCAAAAACCTAGGTGTCCAGTTTAACTTTTATTTGGAAACAGTATAAGGAATTTCCTTTCACCGGCATCCATCTGAAATCCCAAGGAAGGCATAAAGTATGTTTCCTTTGTTTTCTTGATGAAAGCAGTTTTTCCATTTATTTATACATGGCAGTGTTGCAGAGGAAATGTGATAATCCTTATGAAAAAGCACTATATCCCAGCCTGCAGCCCCTCTGGTTAGGGGACACTGCAGGTGATCTGTCACACTGTCACATCTGAGCGCTGTAAGTGCTCGAGGACCTTGCCAGCACTCAAGGGCAGCAGGGATCATGAGATCATCTATAGGCACATTTTAGAGGAACATGAAACCCTCTACCAAGATAGATACAAATTAAATAGAGGGCCTGATCCTGTTTCCCCCTGAATTTAAAGGAAGTGTTACCACTGATTTTAACAGCAAACAGGACTGACCTTGTAGTGTATGTCATCAAACAGCTCTGGACTGCTTGAGAAAATTTCAACACTTCCATTATACGCCCAATCTTTCAAACTGGACATAAACATACACTTGGCAGAAATCTCAAGCTACAAGTAAATTAGGATATTTGTTTTTAACATTTTTTCCAGTCACAAAGAAAAGAGAGAGAGAAAGAAAGGATTCTTCTGGGATGTTTTTAAGTTACTGCTGCTACGCAGCAGGATTGATCATCTTTGCACTACCCCACCTTAAAAAATTAATTAATTCATTCTCAGAGGTAAAAGCCCCACTAAAATAGTTTAATTAATTAATGCTGCAATTACTATTTTTAGCTGCAAGGAGGGTAAGTGACACCAGGGCTCCAGCCAATGTGAAGAAACTGCTGCAAGAACAGGAATGGTCACTTGGCTGATGTGCAGCTCGTGGCTCATGGGAGCTTGGGAGCAGGGGCTGTTTGTGTCCAGAGCTGCCAGCTGATGCCAAGCCTGGGAGCAAGGTAGCTGAAGCTGCTGGAAGCAGTGTTGTGAACCACCCCAAAACCCAGCCGTGTGTCCAGCCAGCCATCCCTACAGTGTAGCTGTAATTTTCTGAAAAGCTGCTTGAGACCAAATTACCTCTATTTCTGCTACATGAATTTAAAAGTATTGGCATGACATCCATGAGGTGAGAGAGGAGAGCTGGTCCTCTGCTCCATGATTTCCAGCCCCACACTTCTAAGTCCAGTGAACAAAGCTGGGATGCCAGATCCATCTGCACAGTGAAAGCAGGAGATACCCTGGAGCACCAATACCTCCTAGCCAAAGGTACCACTGCAAACTCAGTTTCTCAGTTTATTTTGCTACTTGCAAAATGCCATTACCTTTGTCCAACCAGAGCATGTTGCCAGATTTTTGAAATCTGCAGGTTATATTTATTAAAAGAAGAAACTGAAAATTAATATAGTTATTTCCTCACTGCAATCCCCTTTCTTTACAGACTTACAGAGAGTGCACCGCGCACAGGATGGCTCATGCTACCAGGGACAATTATTATTTTCTCCCAATTCAAAATGAAATTTCTTATGGTGTCCCCCCAAATTGCTCCTTGTGTCAAAGTCAATCTGTGTGGTCTGGCATGCCAGTTGCCAGCCTGTCCCTTCTCTGTTCCTGGGCTCCCTGCACCCCTCTTTTACACTCCCAGACAAACACACCCACCATCACTGCTCCCCTGAGTGTGCAGGCCAGGGTCAGGTACTTGCCATCAGCGGCAGAGCAGCTCCTCTCCAGGCTGTGCTCCCTGCCTGCTGGAGTCCTGCTGTTACAGCTACTGATCCTGGAGCTTTCATAAAGAAACACAATTGTTTATACACAGATCCCAAGGGAGAGACTGGCAGCTTCATTGTAATTTAATCTAAACCAGGATAAGACAGTAAATATTGTTCTGTTTTCATAAGGATGAAAAAGAGTGAATAAAACAGAAGATACTGAGGGAAGAAACACCTGTGTAATTCACAAGGAAGGGAAATACTGAAAAAGAGCAAAGTTTTACAGTTTGACCATCTTCACTGAAAAAAAATATTGTTACCGAGACTGGGGAATCTGTTTAATCCTTTCAAAGAGTTTGATCTCCAAACCATCACCCGTATTCATGACCTGTGCTTCTGTATCAGTAATGTTAAACCTGGTCCCATGCATTCAGCCAGTCTAGCCCAAAATTAGCATTTCTGTTCAGCACTGCTATCTGTGAGATTGGATATTTCTCTGTGACTGGGAGTTCAGCCTGGTGGCCTGATCAAAAAGATCAAGAAATTATGTGATTACAAAGCAGAAATATCATCATGTGCAGAAATTCTAGGCACAGCAGAGCTCTTTATTGCAGGGGAGAAAAGCATAACAAGAACCAAAAGCTGAGGATTAACTCCAGGCAAATTCAACTGAGAAATTTGTTATAAGCTTCTAATCAGTGTCAGGAGATTAACAAACAGAATAAAAAAAGCAGAAGAAATGGTGGCTTCTCCATCTCCTGACATCTTCCAACAGCGTCCAGATGCTTTTCTGGGTTTATAGTGGCAGAAGCCAACTCCTGGGGCTCTGCCAAAGTGACATGGGTGAAACCCTGCAGTCAGGGGTCATCAATTGCAGCTAGCTCCCCCTCAGGCTGGACCAGGATCAGATTTTACCCTGCCCTGGATTGGCTTTGCAACATTCACCATGCCATTCTGGAGGAGACAGCTTGCCATCACCAGCTCTGGTCTCCAGCTTACTGTCCCATCCCCAGCAGCTGCTGCATGCCCTGTCTCCATGAAGCAGGGCTGAGTGCCACTCCACGGGCACAGGCCTGTCACTGTGCCTCTTACTGCCCTCTGTGATCCCTGCATGCACTCTCCACAGGGAAAGGGAGACTCGGTCAGTTCTGCTGGTGCTGACAGGGTTCCATGGACTCCCAAGAGGAAGGCAAGGGTGGGAGACAGAGGGGAAGGCCATCCTGGACACCGAACAGCTGGGGTGAGGGAAGTCTCAAGGGCCCCTTGGTTCAGTTTTTTTATCTAACTTGCATGGCAATGGGAATCCTTCATGTTTTAGATCCCAGACATTGTAATTGGATTTCCAAGGTTATTAGATAGTGGGTGGTGTGGGTTTACTGCAAAAGCCATTGAACCTGGCCTTCTTTTCCTGGGTATCAGTACCTTGCTGAAAATGTAGACTTTCTAATAGTAAAGGGTGTGCCATGTGGATCTTAAAAGGTATTTGAAAGCCACATTTGGCCTTCAGTGAGGAAAAGATGATCTAATAGACTCTTCTTGGCCTGATGTCTATGAATCCTTTCACAGTTTCCCAGGACACTGAGTGTGTTTGCTCATGACGCTCCTGCAGCAGCAGTGGGGCAGGGGCTGTGGTTCCTGCAAGGACCTTCACCCCTGTCTTGCAGCCCATCCCTCTCTCCTGCCCCAGGGGCTGATTCCCACTGGCTGGACCATGTCCTAGCTGCCTCCATCTGAGACCCCCTGGGCTAGTGCAGCTGGGGTTGCTGCAAACCATATCATGAAAATTACTTCAGATTTGCTCCAAATTCATTTCTCCCTCAAGGCCAGGGACACTTTTTATCCTGAACTCCCTCTTTCCACATGCTGCTCTTTTTTAAACTGTTCTGGGCTGATGTCATCCATGCTGGTCTCAGCTAGAGGAGTAATCTTCATGGAAACTTTGAACAAAATCCCCTCAGAATATTTCAAATGGGAGAGTGGTAAAATAGACTTTTATAATTGTTAGAAGTATAATCAGTTCTTTTGGCAATGCCACAAGAAAATAGATTATGTTGAAAAATTAGCAGTAACACAGCTTTTTCTTTTTTTGGGGGGGGGGCGGGGTGTGAGGGAGTTGTACTGTGCTTGGTTGAAGGAATTAAAAAAATAACCACATGAGATCTACCATGTCCTGGGATCTGCTCTAACCTTTAAGACCTTTAAGGAAATTCAACTCATTAGCAGCATTGCTGTATAGTTTTACTGGATTTCACATAAGACAGCAGCTCTGTCATGGCTGTTTGGATCATTTTCGTGAAGGAGTTTTAAATGAAATAATAATCAAACACAATTCTGCAAGAATGTCCAAACCAAAAAAAAAAAAAATCAAAATCCTGAGGATCAACCTCATTCTCTGAATCACTTAATGTTAGGCTGCAAGAAAACCCACGTGGACAAGAGTAAACAGAATTTATGGGTGAGCTTGTCAGAAAACCTGGATGATTTTTTGCTCTCATCTGTACAGTCTGTGCTGGTACCATGTGCTAACCAGATCACTTTGTAAACGTACTGACCTTGCTGTGCACACTGGTACTAGGTAAGTAACAGTCCCATGGAAAGCAAAACTAGTCTCATTCACATAATTCACAGACTATTTTGTTCTTTAAAACAGCAAAATATAATGTGGACAAAGAAGAAAAAAATCAGAATGTTTGTGCCATAATTGAAGTCCACAATTAAAATAACAAAGCAAAGGGCAAAATGTGATGCTGTTGCAGTACATGTCCTAGCAGCAGTGAACATGGCACTTTCAGTTTTATGGTTGAATCCATAACAGCCAATTGTTTCTTGGAAGCACTATTGTACAGAGCTTAAAATGTTCTGGTAATGCCTTCATATTAATGTTTTCTTGACTATTAGAAATTTCATTGTGCTGCTCCATGTTGGCAATATTTTGTATTTAAGTTCCACTACTATGAGTTTTGCTTGTGTTTTACTAAAGAACAGTATAACACAGACCCTCGGGGGGGAATTCCATTCCCCTTATTAAAAAATTGTGGCTATTTTATTTTCCTTATCTCTGCCATCCATTTCCTTTTTTATTCTCAATGCATTGCTGCAAATCACTAAGACATTTCCTTGTCTGCTTTACTTTGGACCCTTTTAATGAAAGCTCCTACATAATCAAAGTCACGGGATTCATTTGATGAAGTGAACTGGTTTTGCTGAAGGGTCAGAGTTGGATATTTAGCATTTCATAAAAGCAAAAGATCTAAAGGCAGGAGAAATGGACAACAGTTTTTACAAGATATCAGATAAACATCCAGTAAGAGAGAATGAAATTCAGCTCTTACAAAGCAGAACAGCTCAGTGTGATCCGTTTTAACTACAACCAGGTGATTGGAGCCAGCCTGCCTGCAGAAAAGTGAACCTCGCTTCCTTTGCCTCATTAGTCTGTTTTCTGTGGTGTGATGTCATGGCCAGGAGGTACTTTGTACTCACCAGTGCAGGGCTGACAAGGAGTGGTGTAACATAAGAGAGAGAAAAACATGAGAGCAAAAGCAATCCCTTGTTCCCTTGCTTGTAGATACTACTCGGGCTGCTGCTCAGCAGGCAGCAGTAGCTCAGTCTGACCCTGAGAAACAATCATTGACTGTGTGCTTTCCTTCAGAGCAAAAAGCTTGGATAGCCAAAGTTTCTCAAGAAAAGAGTTCTGGTAAATATCTGTGTAAAGTACATTTTTCTGACATTGCCAATGCAAATTATTTCAGTATTGTCAAAACAAAAGCCTGTATTTGGGTTGTCCCCTTGTAGTGTTGCTGTTGCTTTTTGGACCTACCATTCAAGTTCCTCATGTCCTCTGCTCTCATCTGAGGGCCAGACTCCTCACCAGAGTGCACATCAGCATGAGAGCCATGACCAAACAGCCCCCAGAGAGCTCCCCCTTGGAGAGGCTACAAGAGCATTGGAAGAGATCTTCAGGAAGTGGCTTCATTCACCTCAGCATCAAGCAGGCTCAAGGCACACATCCCACTACAGGTTCATCATGCTGAAAAGTCTTCTTCTTGAGGAGACTGAAATGAAATGGTTTGTGTTATATCCCTCCCAAATTCAAAGTGCTCACAGAACCACTTTTTTGGCCTTAAGATCTCGGATGCTGTAAAGGGGCACGGGGCCTGCCTCTCAAGAAGAAGTAGCTCAGGGAGCAGGAGGCAAGCAGTGGGATCATCAGTGTCAGTCTTACACATTTTCATGTTAATTACAGTGTACTTTTAGGCAGAGTTAAACATTCAGAGTGGGGTTCATCTCACCTTAAGTAGGTACCTCTTTTCTGTCAGCTGTAGGATGCACAAAGCTCCTTCTAGCTAATTTAGTGCATAAACACAAGCACCAAGAGACAATGGAGACCAGGAAGTTGCCTGATGTGGCTTCCCAGTGTGGTGTCCAGCTGCAGGTCTGTTTGTATGGTCTCCATAGGTCCTGCATGGTGTCACCCAGACAGTGCAGATACCTCAATACCCTCGATCATCTCTGATGGCACTCGCTGGTTACATTTAGGCAACTGACCCAAACTCTCTTAGCCACAGTGGCTGATTCTCCATTGCCTGTAATAAGAGTTTAGATATCTAATGTTCAGACATCTACATTTAACTGCCTCCATGTGAGTGGCTAAATCCTACACTGAATTCTAGGGTCACTCTAATAGGAAAAATACTCTCAGTAGCCCAAATTTGCAAGAAGAATACTTGCAAATTCAAGAGTGAATATCCTTACCCCCAGGCAAAGAGCTGCTCCTGGGTATTGCTTAGTGTTTTTTGTCCCCCAAATGACCTCTTTGATTCTGCTGTGGGTTTTTCCTACAAGAAATAGAGAAGAGGGTTTTAGTAAGGGTTTGAACCTCATGGTGCTCTGCTGGCTTAATCAGTTCCCTGTTCAGCATGCCATGTTCTTCAAAACAACCATGCAGGGTTGTGAAGGCGTACATCTGGCATGAAATTAATTGAGTCTGAGGCCAAGTTCTCCAAATGTAGGTAGTTCCCTTCAAACATACCTTTGAGTCTTCATCATTCTTACCATAATTTCTGCAGCTTGGACTTCTAAAAATTTGCCATGACTAACTTACATTTACACTAATAAGTGCATAAGTCAAGAAATTGCAATTTTCTCCTCCACGACAGATGGAGGATGTAAAGCAGTGAATGAGCTGCTAACATCTCATTTCATGCAATGATGTCATTATGTGGAAAAAAGCACAACAGGAATGCCTGAAGCAAGATTTTAGTCACTGAGATCCAAGGTCTCAACTACTGACTCAAATTGAAACATTTAGGATGAAATTCAGCGCCTTAATACCAGCAGCTCTGACACTACTATGCTATATGGGCTTGTCATTCTCCTTGTTTTCTTTAATGTACTTAAACCCTGTTGAGGTAATGGGCGGGGCATGGTTGGGAACTTCAGAGCTGTTTTAATCCAATTGTAGCCTTGGCAAACTTTTACATTTTAACAGATCCTCCAGTAACATGCCCCAAAATCCCATAGGAGACTGCTAAACTTTGTAGGGCCTGACTTAGATGAAACTGTACTCAGACAGGTAGTTAATTGAATGGTTTGTTCTTTGGAATCACACACACACTTTGGCACACACTGAAATTCTTCCCTGATGAAGCTACAATACTGTAAATTCTGCAAACCATGGACAACTAGGAAGAAATCTGAGCACACTTAGACACCATATAACCTCAGCTAGTGTGTGCTTGCTTGAATTCCACTGGGGGGAAAGAACTGGAGAGCAAGGATGTTAGATGGAACCGAGGCTATCTGTATTCTGACTGACAGTGCAAAGATGAGCCCAGCTCCATACAGGAAACTACCCTAGCTGCTGGAACATTTGTCTTCCTTCTTCTATTTTATCTGTGTTCTCTTGAGGCTTTATGTGAGGCAGAAGATGTGGATGTCCGGGTCTCTCAAGGGAGCTACTGGGGCAGCTCAGGTGAACAAAATCCCTAAACCAGTTAGTATCCCACAGGGTGAAGCACAATCCTCTCCTGCTCTAAGCTACTCTGTATCCTTAGACTGTCCCACTTTCTCCCAGGAGGAAGAGCTACTGTAGTCCTCGGGACTGAGGCCAGCACTCTCAAGTTGTTCCAGCAGAGAGAGAAAAACAGAGCCACTGCCTAAGCACAATAAAACACAGCACCAAGGGAACAGGAACAGATTTGCTGCAATATAATCCCTTTGGTGGGAACAGCTTGGGATGCTGCCTGCATGGTAGCAGGGGTCTTCATAGCTGCAGGGATGGACTTCTGCTTTTTCTCAGGGAAACATCTCTGGGTGTGTGTTGCTGGTCCTGAAGGGTGGCCGGCCCCTGTGCGGACAGCAAGGACTGCCACCACATCCAACAGCCTCCTGGCTCCTTTGCAGTTGAGCAGAAGAGAAATATTTACTGCTCCTTGTCACAAAGGATTCAGGCAGGGGTTGACACGGAGAATGTACAGACCCTCTGTGCTTGCCCCTGACTCCTGTTTGGGCAGGGGACCTATGGATGGGGTATGAGTGCTGCTTATGGAGTGACTTGCAGACACAAGGCACTCTGATTTTGGAAGCAGCTGCCTTTCCCTTGCAGTCTTGTGTGGCCAGGAGTTCTGGGCACTTTGCTTGCACAGGAATCACAGTCTGGGAAGGGATATGGAGGTGTGTGTCCCAGGCCACCAAGCCTTGTCCTGTGAGAGAGCTCTGCAGCTGGGGTGGTACCACCACAGCTGTGACAGCTGCTTTCCTCATCTCACCCCATACTATTCACAGCACTACAAAAGCCCAGAAATGGCTAAAATAGAGAAACATTTCTCACCAGTACAACACATTTTTGAGAACAGGAGGCAGGCAAATAACACACAGATCTTCAGCTCTTTCCCCCTTTACCTTTCCATCACACATATGCAAGATTTATTGTTATGAAGGGAGAAATCACAGAGATCTCTCTCTCTGCCACAGAAAGACCATATATGAATTCAAGTCTAAATTCACAGAATAATCAGAATTACTTTTCAGAGCAGTATCTTGTTTACTGGCTAATACAAACATTGTAGTTACCACTAGGGGAACTGATACATACCAAGAGAGCAGATCATCAAAAATTAGTTATCTGTGGGGAGAAAAAAAAAGAAGGAAAAAGACTCTTCCTACAAAAATTTGCCTCAGATGAAAATTAAAAGGAGTGAAGTGAGAGAATGTGGATCACCCTCCCAATTCAGCAATTAATGGGGAAGAGGAAAAAAATCTTCTGAGCTGTTCATGGGCACATCGATGGCAGCCATGGGACAGGGGCTGTCACTGTCCCTGTCCCAGCCATCCTGCACTTTTGAACCGCGCGATTGAGTCAGGCGCTGCGGACCCACGGGAAGATGGGAACAGGATGACTGGACCTTTGATGTTGCCAGGGTGTAATAGCGAGAGGAGACGAGAGAGCCCGTGCTCACAGTAACCCACTGTCTCTCATCAGCAGCAGCACATTAATTTGCCAAGTGAGGATCATGCAGGAGAAGCAGCGGAGCGACTTGTCAGGAAAAAAGCAACTGGGAGGGGGCCCGGGGAGAGGAGGGGGCCGGGAGCGGGGGGAAAGGGGGGGTTGGAGGGGAGTTCAGAGAAAATTGCTGAAAATTACAGTATTCAGCTTTTGGTGACAGTATATCAAAGCCCAGCTTCTGCCTTTATGATATTTAAATCCCTGCCGCTTCCCCAGAAAAACAGCATCGACACAATAGAAACATTATGTGCTGGGTGGGGAGGGGAAGCGCCCCTGAAACGGGACTCGCCTCGCGTTGTGATGCTGAGCGGGACTTGGAGGGCCTGATGGCTCCACGGCACGGATGAACAAAGTGTCCGTCGGCAGCGACAATGTCCCGAGGAGGCGCTTTGAATGCATCTCCTGTTACACGCTTTGGAGCACACACACACACACACACACACCGAGCCCCACACACACACTCACACGCTCCCCCTTTACCCCCCGAGGGAAGCGGCCCAGCCACTGCACAGGACAGGAGCCCTGGAGATGCGGGAGCGCCAAGTGACACCTCAGGAAGAGGATTAAAGCTCCGTAAAGCCAGGGATTTTATGCCCTCTCCTTGTTAAAAAACCTTGGTCTCCCTCATGGGGTTCGTACCCTCTTCACTGGCTGTACTAAGCGCACCTCCAAAATTATTACCTTCCTCAGCCAGTGGCTCCCAGGGGTCAGAAGGGAGCAAGTGAGGAACAAATCCCTCGCCATCGGTCAGGGAGGGTGGAGGTGGGGTGTGTGGCAGAGATCTCCCCATGCCAGAAGGAGGTGAGCTGCAGGAGAGGCGCAGGGAAACTCCAGAGGGTGCCTGGGGGAGTGCAGAGCCCCGAGAAAGGTTTTGTGCCCCCGAAGGGAGCTGGCACGGCAGCCCCCGAGCAGGGCTCGCACACAGCCCGTGTTCGCGGCTGGGCACTGCCGGCAGGAAGAAGCAGTGTCGGAGCTCCTTGCTGGAATCCGGTCACAGCCGAGTCCCACGGAAAGCCCGAGGCAAGTGGCTGGCCAGAGGTGTGCCTCGGAGCAGCAGAGCCGAGGGGAAGGCAGCTCCTCCTGGCACAGGTTTGACATCAGGCCGGAGCTGCCCGCGCTGCCCACATGTAATTCCACCCTCAGGGATGGAACAAGTTAGCGAATGTTAGCTGGTAAATAAGTTATCCTTAAAGAACCATGCAAAACTCAGCACAGCTCTGCAAGACCCTGGGAGAGAGGCAGCTACCTCCCCCTCTCTGGATGGCTGGAAGAGGTTGGAGTGCTCTCATGGCTGCCCTCAGGAGAGCTCATACACACCGAGGAGATCTCTGCCAGGAGCATGGCTCGCTTGGCATTGAGCCCCCAGCCCAGGGCTCAGCCCATGAAACCATCTATCATCTTTAAGGCACCATTTGCCAAGAAACAACATCAAAGGCCTTTGTGTTCATAAACCTAAACTGGCTCTTTATGAGAAGGACAATGGCATTTGAGCCTTGTGCAGACAGACTTGCTTTGCCACCTCCCTCCTGCCCCTGTGCTCCCAGGCTGGTAACACCTTTCTTTCCCAGGATATGTATGGGGAGCAGGGGATATTAAGGAATTAGGCGGGAAGCCAAAAGCACTGCCCACTCTGTGTGCAAATCCTGCAGCGGCCTCCTGGAGGAAATGAAAGTTTCTTTCATTAGGAAAGACACTGAGGTTCCACCAGAGGTACATTTGGCCCCAGGATCAAAGGCCAGGCATGTATTTTAACACTTCATTGTGTTTTACAGGTACAGCTACAAGTCACAGAGACAGAGAAAGGTGTGCCTTGTCCCCTCTGAGACTCATGGCAGGTTAACCCCTCCTGTCACTTGAAAGGGGACAAGCACACCCGAGTCCTCCTGACACAAAAGTTGTGAGGAAGCTTGACACCAAAAGTCCTGCTCAAAGCACAACTTTGCAAAGCAGGCAGAGCATAAATTCCTCAGTCTTTCAGCCAAATAAATCCAAAGGGGGATAAGATGACAGAGAAGACTTCCAATGGGAAGGGCACTGCCCAAATGCTGGCTTGAGGAACCGTTAAGAAATACAAAAGTATCCTTTCCTCACTGCATTTCATCATCCCCATATATTCAAGGGAAGTTGTATTTCTATGAATATTTGCCTTGGAAAAATAATCTTTTTTGTTCTCTGGATTGTCTGTGAAAACAACAGAAGGCAGCCAATCTGGTTCCATTTCCAGTCACTTGAAGGGATAACAAGTCCTCTTCAAGACTACCAAGAAGGTTTTTCCAGGAGATGTTTGTGACAGCCCAGCTGATGATCCATGGCTGGCACACTGCCCTGTGAGGCTTCAGCTTGGGGGCCTTACTTGGATTATGTTTTGGAAAGAGCAATTTTTGAGCTGGAGGTGCTTGTTCAGGAGCAATAAGCTATCTGGAGTATATCTAGAAGTTTTATTGGAGAAAGATTTGTGTCTAACAGCATTGCTTGTTCTCTTAAAATCAATAAAACATAACACAACAAGAAGAGCAAATCTGATGCTCATGAGGAAAGGGCAGAGAAGGGACATTTCTTCTGCACTGGTTCAGGGCAGCATTTACCATCTCCTGTGGTGAGATCTCTTCCCTGCTCTCCTGAAGAACCTGGTGCTCCCAGAATGTCCAGGGAACAGGGTGAGCACAGAGCCAGCAAGGATGGATGGACAGAGCCTCTGAACACCCCCTGACATCCAGCAGCCCATAGCAAAGCTACTTCTGCCCATTACACAAGTTTTTTTACTGCCATGGCTACATTTTTGATCTCTTAATTTGCCTTTTGGAACCGATGCAATTTTAGCACCCAGAAGTTCTTTTGACAAGTGGTTTCACAGTTTCCCTGCACTTTATTGTTTGCATGAGATAACGTTGGTGCACAAATGATAACGTGACCTAATATTAGCACCAGGACAAAGCCAAAGTCTATTTTGCCTTTCCTAGAAGGTCCACTAAGGTTAGGATTCAAACATCTAACCCCACTTGCTTTTAAAATTTGGCTTCCATATGGCAGGATTTCATTTTTAAAATTGTTTTGATATTTTATAGATCAAATTTATGGGGAGAGAGCAGAAAATAGAAGAGGTGTTAAGTTATGTAGCAACGGGGGGCATGTACAAGGGATTTGTGACAGCATTTGCCTTTGCACTTTTCATGTGCCTGGAGGCTAGAGTAGTAAGTCTTGGCCTGCATAACTGTACATCCTGAATACAGCTAGACAAGAGATAGAAAGCATTTTTCTAGCACTAATTCCTTTATTTTATCTGTACAGAGGGAGAAGAGCTGATCTTCCACACAGCTGTCGTGTCCAAGTGCATGGAAAAGCACCCTGAGCACACCGGCTGGAATTGTTTTAGAAGCTCCAAGCATTGTTCTGTGGTTTCTTCTTTTTCCAACCACCTTTGTTTTACTGATTTCTGGCCAGAAACACAACCTGGAGTGCCCAAGGGCTGTGGCAAAGCCAGCTGTCATGACATTTCCAACCTACCCAGAAGTGCAGGAAATATCCCAAGAAAGCTTGTTTTTATAGGCTCCCAGAAGGCTTGCATATGTCAGATATGCTTATCCAGACCAAACCCAGCCTTCCTGAAATTCACCCCTCACTAACATTAATGCTTTTTTCCATGTCAACTTGAGTAGTGTGAGATTTTTGGCAATCAGGGATTAGTAAAGATTTGTTTACTGCTGGTTTGGAATGGATGTTGGTTTGTTTATTGCAATTCATGCCAAAGGAATATTTCATTACAAGTAGTATATTTCAGCCTATTCATTCTTTTCATGATTTTCACAAAAACTGTAGGGTTTTTGTTTCGAAAGCTTGTGTTGTTCAGCAGTGGCCAAATACATAAAGCAAAAGGAGGTGAGGGAAAAAACAGGGTGATTTTGTAAGATGCTATCCCTTTCTTGTTAATTTCAAAGGTAAAATCTCAGACTGGTGCACAACAGTTCAAAAACAAGGGAGGGGTGTTGATCTGTCACGTTTTCAAGTATCAAAGTTTAACAGAAATGGTTATTTAATCTAAAACCTTTTATTGATTCTATCACTTATCCTTATTTCTTGGCTCATCTACCTCAAGTGAATATTTTCAATCATGTTTCCAGTGCAAATATGCACCACAAGAAATTGAAATGAGTTTTCCATTACCACTTAGCTCTCATCAGGCTTAAATTTTGCTTCTGTGAGCTTCGATTGTTCAAAACTGCTCCAAAAAATACCTTTAAAGAGTTTTCAATGCCTGACATTAATTTTCTTAAATATGTAAATATTAACCAAATATTTTTCTAGGGTTGGCTGTTTTGAGGCAGTGGGAGGTTGAATAAGTATTAAGCCCCCAGGTAAGATTCCTTGTCTAATGCAAAATAAAGCCACATGGGCCCACTGTTAATACAGAAGGCATAATTTTTTTTCAAAATAATAGGTGTTTGTTATGCATTCCTTTTTACACGAAGATTTCTAAAGTCATCAATTTTGTGTCCTTGTTAAAATACCCAGAATTGGAAGATCTGTTGAGAGCTCCAGAACTCATCTCAGAAATGCAACTCTCTGGGTCCCATTGTCGTTATCTGATTTAGAATGCAAGATATATCCTGCATTGGAAGATACAATCTACATTTCCCAGTGTGTTAATAACTTGACCCCCTCCAAAGGTCCTGCTGTGTGTATTGAAGCTGTCTATTAATTCCCTTGTGGACTGCTGGTTTTGGTATTTAATCTCCAGGAAGAATTTAAGAAGGTCAAAGTCCCCTTCTTTGAGGAATGCCATACAAGTAATAAAACAAAGTACATTTGCCCCTCAAAGAGCTAGAAGTCTGGGAGCTGTGTTGACAAGAGACCTTTGCACTATTTATACTGCTATTAGAAAGAGGGGGAAGGGCAGGGAAATAGTTACTGTAGTTTAATAAGTATGGGAAGATGGTTAATACACATGGAGTTTCAGCCCCACTGTGACATTTGATTTATGTTAAATATAGTGAGGGGGTCAAGATCTCTTTTCACACCACTGCAATCCTGTGGACCCCCTTGGTTTGTGCATGGTGGCTAGAATTTGGATGATGTTGGATTTCTTGGAGCAAAGAAGTTTAGGATGCAATAAAAACTCAGCCAAGTTCCCACAGAGGGATCTGCTCACAGAGTTTCTGTGTAGGTAGGACATCAGCACAAAAGCATCACTAAGCCCGAAGACCAAACTAAAGAAGCATCACAAAGCCCAAAGAAAAAAAATCTCTAAAAGTTATATTTTACAGCACTGGCTTGATCTTAAATCCCAGCTTCAAGCAAACCTTCCCCTGTCTGCAGAGGACTTCCAAGACAGCAGCATCAGGGCTTCCCCACTGCTGAGAGTAAAATAACAAAGCCCACACCAAAACATTCAAGGCCTAGAATTTACCAGGTCATAATGCAGAGGCTCCTTGGTTGGACACTCACTGAGCCTTTCATGCCATTGTCTCAAAAGAGCCACTGAGATACAGCCAAAATTTCCGAGGGTAATTTCAAAGCATGCATCTTTTGCTGTGGCTCCAGGCACATCTGAGGTTGCTGCAGTGTTCTGGGCTCATGCAATGCCCATGCACAACTCACAGCCTAGGGCCAAGAGGGCTGCTGATGTAATACAAAGTACTACCCCAGATCTCTGAATAGGTTACTGGACTTTCTACCTCTGCTTTCCAAGAAAAACACTAAGTGCAATAGCACTGTTTGCTTGTGTGTTTGTTGATCCATCTGTCCCTTCAAGCCTGATGGCCAGCTCCTGCTAGGTTTTGGCAGTAGCAGACACTTCAAGGCATCATATTCCTGCAAGCTGATTTAAATGCATGGGGTACAGAGAGCCTAGAAATACCTCCACAGAATAAAAGCTGCTGCATAACCTCAGCCTATTCTACTCCAGGAAATGCACAAGGAAAGGACACCAAAACTGAGACTTTGGTTGGTTCAGTGTCATGTGAAGTTAGTTTCCATGAGGAAACACTGGAGGCCAGGAGAGCAGGAGTGAGCAGGCTTGTGAAAGCCTGCATATTATCCCAGAAAAGGTGTAATGAAGTTTTCCCAATAATCTGGGGAGAAAACACCTTTTCAGCCCAGCTTTCACAGGGAGATGAAGTTAAGGCTGCCAATACAAATTCTGCACAATAGTTCCCACCCCAGAGCGTGGTCAGGAGCCGATGGCAGGGCTGTGCTCCCTGGGCAGCAGGACAATGTCCCCCTGCAGCTGAGCCGAGCAGCATCCTCCCCCTGCCGTGCCCTCAGACACGCCGGGCGCTGTCTCTGCGCGGCACCTTCGCAGCCCAGGTGTGGGCAGATAATGGCTCAGGCTTCCCTTTTACTGCTGCTCTTATTTTATCTGCACTGAGATACCATCAGTGACAAGGCAAGTGTGGGGAGATTTCTTTGACAGTCCTCTCATGACATCTGATTACAAATGGCCTGGGCTTATCCAACGCCTCCCCGGCTGATAACTTCAAAGGGACTAGCTCTCCCTTCTCTTACTTCAGCTGCCCAAATAGTTCCTCTTCCAGGGCTCTGATTTTGGCCAGGCTTTTCATAAAATGCATTAGTGTCATTGCGTTCACAGGGGCTGGATCTGAGGAGGAATCTGGGCTTCTGGCCTGAAAAGACTAAACTTGGATGGGCAAATCTGCTGAAAATTGAGGTTTTATGAACTTTTCAAATTATTTTTGTGCGTTCATAGGGTTCAAAAACTCGATTGAGGTCATGAACCTTTCCTCTCCTCCTCCTGTCATTTGAAACTAGTTTTTTTTTCCAAGAGTGATTAGTTCTATTAAAAGAGTATTTTCCGAACTGAATGGGAGTTCTGTGCTACTGCATGTCCAGACAGGAGATGTGATGAATCACGAGATGGAAGAAAACTTTGGAACAAAAAGCCCATCACCATGATTAGAAAATGTGGATAAAATCCTGGCCCAGTGAAGTTAGCAGCAAAATATTATTGCCCTCTGTAAGACCAGGTTTTCATCAGCTACTTTTTTGTTTCATTGGAGTTTTTCTTCTCTCCTCCTCCTCTTGGGATCTGTGTTTGTTTTCCTTCAGCCCACTCAAAGGCTTTTTTTTCCTCCTTATTTTTGAATAGCTTTCATATTTCTTTTATCCACAACTGTTTCTTAGGCTGCTTCCCTTTGAGAGAACTCATTCTCAGCCTGCTTTGAGTTCAACTAAGATATTTCAGGAGCCTAAGACAAAATAAATTTGCCTCTGGAAACTTCATTCTTTACACAATTTTCTGTGGCTTTCACCACCATGCCAGCAAAAACTAGATGCTTTACATGTGTTTTGAAAGGAGCTTGGTGTGCAGGGTGAGTTTCCCACTGCCAGAAAGGGTAACTACAAAGCACAATGCACATGCATGGCAGGAGGCAGTGTCAGGGATTTTTTTTTCCCATCAGGCTGGTTTTGCATGGCACTGAGAAGTCATGGCCACTGAAACCACCCAGAGCCAGTGTGGTCCCAAGGGTTGGCACCACTGGAACTGTCCCAAACACCCAAAATTTCTGTCAGTGTCAGAGTTGTGACACTCATGTAAACCAAGCGTGGGATTTCTGCCTCCTCCCCATGATTCAGGAGCTGAATCTCTTATTTTTTGCCTGTTTATCTCTCATAGAACTGAGACCTCTGGTGACAGTGCATAGCTGCACTACCAAGGCACACGAAGGCACAATCTGGGTCCTTGATATTTTAATGACTTAGTTTAGCTGTTAATGTCTTCATTTAACAGCTGAAAATTAACTTTGCCGTGCTACCAGTTGCATTTCCTACTACCCACAGAGTGCATTTACTGTTTGAAGCCTCAGTAACACCTTCTAAGATGAAGACCAGCCTTGAAAGGAGTTCACTGTAAAAAACATTTTAAAAAGAGTAATTTTGCACATCAACTTTGCTTCCAAAAATTATTTCATGTTAACGGCTGCTGCTCATAAATCCTTGTGAGCATTCAAACTTTGGAAAGACAACGTTTTTTAGCTGATAGCCTGAGAAGTTCCTGGGGTGATAGTCAAAGAGCCTGAAATCCTCTGTGCATCACGGATTAAGAAAACAATTCCAGCACTTCTCCAAATCTAAAGGACACCTCTAACTGTGTTCACCCCATCATGCCCCTCTGAAGGTGGGGGGGCCCTCCAGGTCCTGCATGCTGGCTTCTGCAGTAGAGAGGGATGTTCTGAGGAGCACAGCCCCACCAACCACGCTTGTCAGGTGATGGATGTGGTGTGCTCCAAGCTCCTCTCTGCTTGGGCCTGTTTCAAGTACCCAGGTTATCAGGGCGCTGCCATTATAAATGTAAACTGCAAATGGAACATCAAACAACAGCCCTGTCCTGCACAGCGTCACTGCCACGGCTTGGACAAGGAGGAGCTGCCTGATCATTTCCAGCTCTCAAACTGCTGGGGAAGGGCTGGGGAGTGACCAGGATAAAGAGCAGCATTTACAACAGCCTCAAATCCCTTCTGCAGGGGGGCCAAGGTCATGCTTTACTCCTACTCCCAGCTTTGTTACATTAAGTATAATTCTCTTTACTTTATGAAAACAGGTTAAAAAGAAGAACTGGAGATATTTGGATTAATGTACAAGAACAGGGGGATTAAGAGGCCCTGTCAATTAAGGTGATCCCTTTAAGGCTCTGCCCTTTCACCCCTGGAGCTTGGCTTTAATTCCTGCTCAGACTGATGTGACTAAACCCCTTCTAATCTGACAGCTGATAGAGGTCAGAAGTTAAATGTGTCCAGGCAGCAAAAGACACCATTCTCATGGTCTCTGTCCTCAGGAATCACTCTGACATGGCAGTCCCAGGCACCCCTCACAGTAACGAGAGTAGCTCTGTGACTTTTGTGGTGCTGACTCTCCAAGTTTGGATTCTTGCAAATCTTATCCTTCATGGTTTTGTTGCCCGTGTTCTTCATAATGCTCTGGCTCCCTGAGGATGCTGCAGGGCAAGTCACAGCCTCACCACGGGGCTTACCAGGGCCCCAGGGTGCTGTTTTGGTATTTTCCACATATGACTGTGTGCTGTGGCAAGCACCATTTGTAAGCAGTGACCCTGGCCCAACTGCAGCGCTCGTGGATGGAAAGGAACCAGGCTGTGCCAGGCAGGCAGGCTTGGGCATCACCCCAGCCTGCCCTGCGGTTGGAGGTGTAGCTGCCATGGGTCCTGTTACAAAGAAAATGAGTAGATTGCTGCAGAGATTGTCCACCCACCTCATTTAGACACCTCTGTTGGAAGGGGTTGTGTGTGTGTCTGTCTCACATGCTGATGGTGAATGGGGCTGCCACGGGGGTGCCTCACTCCCCTTCCCCAGCTGTTGACTAGCCCTGAGGCCAGTGAGATGGATCTGCTTCTTGTTACGGAGGCTTGCAAAACAAAACCAGAGTCTGTTGTTATCTAGAAGTGAATGTCATGTCCTAGGGAGGATGCTGAAGATGGTTTATGAGCTGTGAGATCTTCCAGCTTGCACAGTAAACCACCATCAAAATCCATGCCTCAGCAGTACTGAGATTAGTGATAGCCAGGGCTGAGTGCTGAGCAGACTAACTGGAATAAATGTCTTATTTCTCAGTTGTATGAACAAAGGAATTGTGACTCTCTGAGGCTGAGTTTTACCCTGCAAACAATGCCTCTGGGCTAGGCTTGGGATCTTGCTGGGATCTGTTTTCTCTCTAACATCTTGCACTTGTTCTGGTTCAGAAGAGGACTTTGAAACCAAGCAAGACCGACCAAGCAGCTCTTTCAGGCCAAGCATCACTGATAAAATTTACAATGCTTATGCTGAAAAAGCAGAAGAGCCTTGTTCCATCTCAGATAGTTAAAAGTTTTTTCTGGGTCAGAGCCATGCAATGGTTTCTTTCTGCTTCTTCTGTGGCTGGGCATAGCAGCAGCAGCAGGGATGGGGAGAGTGGGGAGCTATAGGAATAAAAGCAGGGAGCAGCAGAAGCCCAGGCCCCACATTCCTCACAAGTCCTCTTCTACTGATCTGTTCCTACTTTTCTGCTTGTGACTGCTTTTCCCATTTTTCCTCCTCTTTTCTGTTTCCTGGGTTCTCACAGCCTTTGCAGTTAACAGACATTTGTCCCTTCCCTTCAGAGCCATGATGTGTGCCTTCAACAAGCCCGGCACACAGGCTCTTTTTTGCTGCAGCTGCAGGGGCCAAAGCTCTGCTTGCAGCCCTGTGTGGCAGGATTAATTTTAGCAATGCATCAAGTTGCTTTTCCTGAGCATCATCCACAGAAGCTGGATGACCCTGCATGCCTGGCCTGGCTCAGGGGAAATGCAGGGTTTGCCTTCCCCCACCTTGTACCACAAATGCAGCAGCCCCAGAGAGGACTCCTTGGGTAGCCCTGGGGTACAAAACTCAGTACATGTAGGAGTGTCTGACCACAAAAAGAAAGCTTGGATCAATGCTTCAACGTTTAAAGAACAAGGAACATGGGAAGACAGATGCCATTTCACAGCCACCCAGATGTGGAGAGTGAAGTCTCTGTAGTCAGGGTGGGTTTGCCTTACTCTACCTCCATGCTCAGCAGCTCCTCTCAGCACATGGTCTAGATTAAGCCCCATTCTCTTTTAAGCCATTAAATCATCATGAGCTCTCCAGTCCCCCAGTGGGCTCATCTTGGAAAATCTTGCAATAGCTCCAATTTCTGCCAAATCATTCAGATCTTAGCTTTCAACTTGTCTTTCACCCCCGGGCTTTGGCTTCCCCATTGGTAGAAGGATAAAGGTCTTTCACAAAGGCCTCGGGAGAGATGTGCGTGGGCTCGCTGATGCTGATTTGAAGCAAAGACAGAGTTTGTGTGGGGGTGTGCTTATGTAAAACTCAGAGCTCCAGTTCACCTCGGGGCCACCCACAGACTCCAAGATTAATTATTTGCTCATACATTTTCCCCACAATAAGATTCATTTGTGGGGAGGGGAACAGTGACTTTGGGGACAGTGAACTTTGCTGTTTGAACAGATGTCTAGTTGGTACTTAAACCTGGTCCAAACCCACTTTCGAATGGTTTCACAGAGGTGAGCTGATGATGTGAGTATGACCTGATCTGTGCTGTATAGAGAAAGTGGTCTTCTCAGGAGTATGATATGGATTCCTGACCCTGCCACCAGTTTTATGTTTTTAGATTAAGGAAGTCTTGATCACTTTTTAGTCCTCCAGCAGGCCAAGGGCCAGGATTGTACCATGTGGCTGTGACCAGCTCACTGAGGTACATGTGATGAGTGTAGTGTCTGCCAGCCACCTTGGCAAGCAGCCCATGGGAGCCAATTAGCACTGGGCTTGGTTTGTGTGTGCTCACAGCACAGGGTGACAATTTTGTCACAGTAGAGGAGCTCAGGGAGCATGCAAATAGAAGACTTAAAGCTCATGCACAGCCATCCCTGCCATGTCCAGGGGAAGCACTGGGATACACACCATGGCTGGGACCTCTAGACCCAGGTAGCTGTGCTAGGGGTACTCATAATTGTTATGCCTTTTCTCATGGTGCTCCATCAGTCTTACATATTCCCTGGAAGGCTTATTTTAGTGTCACAAAAGTGTTCTTAAATTCATTAGCAGATGTTTTCATATTTTTCAAACAGATCCCTTAAGACTAACTTAATTGTCCACCAAACTGTGGGTACAGCCTTTCAAGTCCACATTAAACAAACAGCTGATGATCCAGACAGAAGCGAGCCAGAAATTAATAAAACCTTCCCTAGACTAAATGGTGAAATGCTGCGTAGTGTGTATGTCATCTAATAAATACACCTGTTGAATGAAGGGGGAGCAAAGAGAAGAAGGGAAATGTTTCCTGAAACCTCCCCGGGGCTGGCTGCCGGTTGCTGTTTGAGCAGCACATGCAGCTGAGAGAGCTGTGTTTGTGGGGAAGGGAAGGGAAGGGAAGGGAAGGGAAGGGAAGGGAAGGGAAGGGAAGGGAAGGGAAGGGAAGGGAAGGGAAGGGAAGGGAAGGGAAGGGAAGGGAAGGGAAGGGAAGGGAAGGGAAGGGAAGGGAAGGGAAGGGAAGGGAAGGGAAGGGAAGGGAAGGGAAGGGAAGGGAAGGGAAGGGAAGGAGGTTTGGGAGAGAGGCTTTTGCCACTCCAGCGCACCCTGTGCTAACCTAGATCCTGCTCCAAGAGCCCAGTCCCTAAACTCACCCAAACAGTCTGAGCACAGACAGCCCCTGTGACTGTGCAGCCCCAGATCCCTGGAGGCTGGCCAGGGGTTAAGTCAGTAAATAAAAACATTGCATTTTTTTAAGTTTTGGTGAAGAAGATGAAAATTAAGGCCTAGCATTTTGCATGCAAGGATGAGATTACTTTTTTTAAACTTCTGCTGTCACCACACCTTCACTGTGTCTGTAGAGAGGAAGTCAGTGGATGAGGAGCTCTGCCACCCCAGTTTCATGGGCTGCATGCCTCCATAGCAAACAGCATTCTCACAAGCTACAGAGCAGCACTGCAGTCTGATGCCACAAAAGACATAAGAATGCATAGACTATGTTGTGAAAAGAGGGGGAAAGTATTCTTGAATACTTTGAATCCCTGATGTTGTTTAGGACACATTGTCAGGGTCTGTGAAAAGTTCAGTATTGAGGTGCCTCTCTAGAGAAACTTGCCATCACACACATGTCTCATCTGGTCCTTTATCCTCATGCTAGATCACTTCTTCCCAGCCCTTCTGCCATTGCAATGTCCCTAAACCTGAGTCCCTCACACAGCACATGCTAAAGAGAGAGTATCCAGACCTGGCTGTTTATACAATACTGCATAAAGAAGATTAAACTGTATTTCTTACACATGCACATTTTCCTGTAAAAGAATATTCTTAAAGTGCTTTGAGATCCATGGATGAAAAGATATGTTAATAATAATAATAATTTATGACTGCAAAGTTATTGCTAAAGGTCTGTCAGCTTTTCCTTTGTGATTACATACATAGGAGCTTCCTGCAATGTTACAGAGCATCTCCCCAGGCTGATACTTGGCAAACCGTGTCCCAGTTCTGAGCCATTTAATTTTTTTATTAGTTTTCTGAAAGCTTGTGTTAACCAGTTTTAACCTGAAAAGTGAAGAAACAGAACCAAACCAATAATACCTGGACGTAAACCTGCACCCTGGTGATTTACAATGAAATGTCTGTCTGGATTAGACCAACTATTGTTCTAGCTACACTCCACATCACCACTGAATGGGACAGAAAAAAATATATAAAAGGTTAGAAGAGATATTTTCTTTTTTATGAGGGCATGGAAAATCATGGTAGCTTAGCACCCCTTCTCAACTACAACTTATCCCCTGGAGCAAGTATGAATCATGTGGACAGGAGCACAAATAAATCTTCCTGCAGACAAACTTGTGTCTGCAAGGTTTTCATTTACTCTGCCTTGGCCAACCAGTCAGAGTGTGAAAATACAGTAGCTGTTCAGTGAGGTGAGGAATGATCACTTTTTAAACTACCAGAAATTAATTTGTAAAAAATTGTTTTAAAGAAAGAAATAAGGCTTTCTCTTTTTAGCAATATGACATGCTCTGCACAGGCAGTGTGATGAAGATGTTTCCTGTGTGCTGCTCTTCAGAGCTCCCTGTGTCCTGGGCCATCAGTGCACTCAGTGCATTACTCACATGGTCTTTTCCTGAACAACTTGGCTTGGATGTGCAGTGTCTGCAAGGATGAGGACCAGGACTCTCAAATGCCTGTGACCCATCAGTGACCACAGCAGCTCATTGTTGCACTTTGCCTTTCCTGTAGGGAAGCTCATGAGACAGATCCAGCCGCGCAGACACCTTCCAGCACCTCTGGCCTGGCTTTGGAGCAGCACTAGGTAGGACATGGAAGATACTGCTCCAGGCCCTGAGGCAACTAGAAGCAATTTACTAGGATTAAATAGGGACAAAACAGGAATGGGAGAATTGTTTCTGTTGCTTTTACCAGCACTGGAGTGGAATCCGATTGGAATTGTGTCCTATTTACTGTCCTGATCAGAACAGAGATGAATGTCCAGATAAAACCAAGACACTTTTAATAAACTGTTTCTGATTAAAAATAGCAGGGTGGGGGATGGAGGAGCAGGGCCTGTGTGCAGCACTGTGTGAAACTTGCTGATGAATGCCTGGACTTGCTCTGCAGAGTGTCTGGCCTTGGCTCAATGGCAGTGCCCTCATCCTCAGCCGTGCAGGCACAGAGCAGCTGAGAATGGGCCCTCTGTGCCACCTCAACAGCTCACACAGATTAGTGAAGACCATGATCACCCCTCCCTAAATTGCTCCTTAAATTTGTTTTCTACACTTGGTGTGCCCCTGCTCATGGCAGGAGGGTTAGAACCATATGATCTTTAAGGTCTCTTCCAACACAAACCATTCTGTGATTCTGTGATCCTATGACTCCATGACTTCGCAAAACCATCCCAATACTTAATTAATTTCTGGGAACACTCACCAGGACCATATGACTGGTCTCTTTCTGGAGTTACATTTTCTCTGCAGTACATTTAAACAACTGGACCTTGGTGATGGAGAAAAATCAGGAGACTTTCATGAGAGAGTTTTCAAAAAACAACATAAAAATGGCATCTCCTTGTTAACCAAGAGAAGCAGAGGGAGCATCAGTCACACTGTGAGGTACTGGTAAAGAAATAACCCTCAGAGGTATTTTCTTCAATATGAAGAAAATCCAGGATAGGAAAATAAAGTATGCATTATGATAAGAAATGCATAGCATTACTGAAGCCTCAGTGCAGAATTTTAATAAAGCAAACCATTCTGTATTCATGTTCAAAAATAAGTCAGTTATTGCAACACACTATGACACTACCTTATGGGGTGTTTGCCCAGATTTCATATCTGAAAGACGAAAATTATTTAAACTTACTGTAGGGTTCCGAATGCTGCAAAATTCTTGGCACCATTCTGGAAAGCCAGAGGTCAAAATTACACTGAACCAGAAAGTGGTTGCCACTTCTGCAACCACCACTCAGAATGGTATCAGTACAGAGATGAAGAGAAGTCTAATTTCATTGCAATGTTTTGTAGGACACAGTATTTCTCCATACTGAGCATTCACAATATTCTTACAAGATAAGCTGCTCTGGGACTGATTGGAGGAGTGAAAGGAATGACCTCATTATTTCTGTTTAAAAGCAATAATTATTTAAGTTGTTGGTATGCTTGGAATAATTAAACAAAAAAAAAAAAAAGGAATAAATACATCAACAACAGCAAAGCTAATGACTGCAGGAGTCAGCAGAAGCAGAGAAGCCAAATGAGAGGGAAAACTGAAAATTCGGTATTTGGGAAAAGTGACCAAGAAGGTGACATGGTCAACATCAAGGCTCTGGGCTGACAAAGTCTGATGAAACCAGGAGTCTGCAATTGCTCTGGCAATAAACTGCAGCTTCAGCAGTGATGGTGCCAGAAGAAAAACCTCTGGCACAATGGGTACAGCACTGCATTTCTGTAAAGGATGGAAATAACCCAAACAAACTGAGATTGGTTCTAGCTATAAAATGACAATTAAATTTAAGGAAATACACTCATTCTACTAGACTCTGGGCAGCTGGCATGTTACCGCGACCCTTGGAGCACTCTGATTTCTACCAGAACATGGACCAAAAATCCTGATGTTTCAACTGAAGGAAGGGTGCTTTCGAAGACATTGAATTTACACTGAAGCTGCTAAAATGGCAATAAAACTTCAACAGTATAAATAAACTGAGTATGTACAGAGCTTGATTAGGAACATCACCTTGAAACATCAACTATCTTTTCTCGTTTTTCCTGAATCCTCCCTAGGAATGAAGAAAAATCAGGCAAAAACAGCTGAGAAAAAGGGTGATGCACATTCTGTTTCACATATATATCCAGAATACATTCTTCAGTAAAAAGGAAAGATTTCTTCTAATCAAATCAAGTATGTAATTGGAAATGCCTCAGTCATAAATTGAAAATAATCATGTTTTATACATATATAAAAATCAAAGCTGCTCACATTTTGCTATGAAATATCTGAAGATAATCTGGAACATCTAAAGACTCATGAAATCTCACAAAAAAAAAAGAAGAGTGATCTGGACTTAGAAGCACTCCAGAAAAGATTAAACTAAGTTTTGGTTCTTTTAGCAGATGAGCCACATTTCAGTTAGAAACAAAACATATTAAACAACTGAGAATGTCCTAATGTTATGCTTCAGCTGTATTAACTGGCAGAAATTGTACTCCCATTTCCAGTAAGCTATGTGAGTGCTGAAAGAATATTTTCACGACTCAAATTTATCCCTTCACCACAGAGGTTCAATATTACAGAGCAAATATCAGAAAATATTACTTCAGATTTCTCAAGTAAATTTCAGGAGAAGCATATTTGTTTGACATTTGAGCATTAGCATACATTCTGCAAAATTACCATGCAAGAATGAGTGATCAAAAAGATATTAAATTATCAACTTCTTATTTATACTGCTATTAGGATTAAATCCAACTGTAAGTACAAATTAATCCTAAGTTTTTATTTTATTTTTCATACCAAAGCAAGAAAAGAAAACCAAAGGAAAGGCAGAATGAAATAAAACCTTGATGATTTCTGCATTTTTTGTCCTCTCCAGATTTCCCAAATCCTGCAGTCCTGCGCAGGGAGACCATAGACCTTTGCTGCAGCTGTAATTGTGATTCCCTACACTGGGAGGACCAGCAGAGGTTCCTGCAGACCAGCAGGGCTGAAGTTCATCTTTGCATGGATGAACCTGCTCACGAGCAAGGCAGAGCAGCTAGAAAGGCCCTCTTCACACTCCATCTGGAAAAATAAGCTCTACAGTTCATCTCAGTAATTCTTTTAGTCCTCAACACAATTACATTACACTAGAAAGCATCCAGAGAAGGAATGATAAACTGATAAGGATATTCTTTAGCTGGGAACTACTTCATAGTAATTAATTCCTGGTCTGTATTTGACCAGTGTTACTTTGTGCATAGATTGAAACTTAAAAGAGTATTTGCATCAAAGCACAAAGGTCCCTTAGCAGGCAGACCCCACTAAGCTCATTTCCTATCCAAGTGCAGTGCTCAGTTTAAAGTTAATTCCTCCCCTACCGAGGTTATGGGCTACAGCAATATTCCCTCCTTTAACGAGAGGGAATACTGCTGTGCTGGGAATATTTCCATGGCCAAATTAAGTTCTGGAAGTACTTACTCCCAGCCCAGAGCCCAGTTCTGCGACATTTCCTTACCCCTCTCTATGGCCTGACCTCACCACAGCAGAGTGGAGCCCATGGCTGAGAACAAAGCATGGGGCCCAGAGCTGCCCTCAGAGGTGCTTAAACAAATCTGCCTTCTTGAGCAGCCTGCTCAGGTACTGCTGAAGGTGTAGTTGGACCTCACTCTTTGTAGTCTACCAAAGCAGACTAAAAATTATGTATGCTAAGGGAGTCTTTTACCTCAGAGTGTCTATTCTTTCTTTTTTATTAACCTTGTGTCTTTCCAAGCCTTAGAGAAAGTCTTTTCAGAACAACATAAAAAAAAATTAAATTAAAGGGAGAAGACAGAAAACCTCAGACATTTTTCCTTGTACTGAATAAGTTTGACTATCCCTTCATGCTCATGATAAAATACTAAAAACTGATGATAAAAGAAAGTAAGGCTTGCTTAGCTGAGAGAAAGAATGCCAGTATATTTAGGAGAAGCAAGGGGTTCTATAAACAGATCAAATGATGTGCACTTTGTTTGGGAGCTTTCAACACAGTACACAAATTAAATGTTTCCAGAAATTCTATTGGGCCCACATAACAGAGAAGTATTGTGGACTCTTAAAATGACCTTTCAAATTTAAAAAAACAAAAAGGTCTGTATACATAATGGAAAATGCGCCTTGATAAACATAAGGTACTTTGTTGACTGTGGTTGAAAACTGACTATTGAAGGAATCTCACAGGGACACAAAATGAGGCCTTGTTTTACTTTTTTTTCTTCTTCTTCTTCTTTTTTTTACTTCTCTTGCAAGGTCATCGGTTTACAGACATCTCATGTGGAAAATGGAAACTTGTACCTCATCACACGGGCAGCGGACGCAGCACAGCTCTCTGGCACACTCACTCATGGATGCATCTGCAGAGCCAGGAGCATTCTATTCCAACCGCTTCATTCACAGCATTACAGGGTTGTTGGAGCCACCTCATGGAGACCCTGCAGAAAAGATGCAGCCCAGTCCACCTTCAGTTCTTGCAGCTCTTGGGCAGCCCAGTTCATCAGCCTACCTTGTCCAAACCTTGGCATTCATCCCAGACAGGCTAAAGAAATGCTCGGGTTTTTCAGAGTCCCAGCTTCTCCTGGTAAAGGCAGAGACAGATTTCTGTATTCACAAAATCTCCACTTCAGGAGACAGGTCTAGCCCTTCACTGCTTGAAAGCAGAATAACTCAGGAGTCACATAGATAGAGAAGGACAGATTGTGTGACACTCCTAGTGCTGATCCACCCCCACACTTTGAGACCCTTTTCGTTTAGTCCTTGGCCTGGAAAGTAAATGTTTATCTTTCTTCACACAGTTCAGGGATGCTTCCTGATGGTTTCTTTGCTCAGCGTTTTGTTTTGAAAAACACACTACATTTTAACTCATATTTCTTTCCTTGTCTACAGCACTCTTTCCGCTCCTCCTCTATGGTCCCCATGTGCTGATATCACTTTGACAAAAGAAGTGTAATCACAGCTCCATCACCTTGTTCTGCTGTAACCCCATAATCCTGGCTCTGACTTACTGTTACACTCAGGTAATGTCTTCTCCCAAAGCACAGGAGAAACCCTCTTGGTCCCCAGTGCCTTGTAGGGCAGGGCTTTGCGTAAGGAAACACAATGAGTGCTTTATGAGTAGCTTGCCTTGCTGTGTCTCCATGTCACTGTCTTTGAATGGCCACTTTCATAAAATGTATTGATGTCTGCCCATGAAAAACATTGCAGGTAAGGGAGGAAGAACCACTGTCAACTTTCCTGCAGCTCTGGGAGGAGCAAGGAGCTATCTGAAGTGGGTTTATATTCCAAGGTGGGGGTTGGTTTCCCTCTGTGGTAGTAAAAATGCATACTCAACAAGATCAACCAATCAACTCATGATTTTATTATTAAATTACAGACCCTGAAGTACTCAAAATAAAAACTTATTAGATCAAAAACTACTTGCTTTGTATATCACCATGGCAATTTCTCTTTCTCCATCTAGTTTCTTTATTACGACGATGGCCTCTGCAATAAGCCTTGAAATAGATACAAAGATACAACCGAGTCAAAATAAATTACAGAAAATGACTGTCCTAACTGGCAGCAAGTCCATCATCCTCTGCCCCAGAATACCATCTAGGCTTCAAGAAGATAAAAGGTATGGCCTCGAGAACTAGCACATAAGCAGAATTCAAACGCAGTCATAAATACAATCTGCAAAATCCCCAGCCACTTGCTGTGTGGATACATAAGGATATTTTTGTTTTACAATTCTGCAGATACCCGGAGTCCACCCTAAACCATCAATGTTGGAAGCCAAAAAATCCCCAAATCTGACCCCAGAGGTGTTGCAAAGCAATGTTACTCTAGGTAGTGTCTGCTCCATGAGCAGCTGTTACATGTACACCCCTCTTTGCAGAATTGTCCCTGGGTGACCACACCAGAGCTCCAGACTACACTGAGTGCCAAGGTTTCCTGACCCGGTTCTCTTCTCTCCCTGATTCTCAGCCCCCGGCCAAGAGCAACAGCCAGCCAAACATGGATGCTGACCTGCCTGACACAACACAAGCATCCTGGAAGGCAGCCTCCTCCTCCTTCAGCTCAGTGGGGAGCAGGACTGCTATCCTTGTTTCAGATGAACCCCAATGATGAATATCTCTCTATCTCTCCCTTTTTCAATGACTTTAAACGTTGGCATCACAGCTTTACCCAGGGATGTAGGTGGTAGGAAAGATCCACTCAAACAGACATCCCTGTGTGTGCAAAAAGGAAGCAGGTAGAACAAAGCCTTGAATTTTAGAACAAGCAATGTTATTTGGCACTGTAAACATGAGAGCTGCTAGATCCCATCCAGAATATATATGGCAGATTCTATGCCCTGAAACACATCTTGCCCATGCTGTGCTCCATCACATTCACAGAGCTTTCCTCAAAGCCCAGATTTCTGTGTGTTTGTACAGATGTACCCAGTTCCGGGCAGGGCTGCTCTTGGGACACATGCCCACATAGGCAGGCAAACAAGGATCTTCACAATCAAAGAAAAGCATTCACAGTTTGTCTGCCTTTATTTCACTGTTTATAAATACCCAGTTAGGAATTAGGGGAAGACCACTGTGTGGTTTAAGTAGCCAGTCTGCTACCACAAAAGATGAATAGTGAATAGATGAAGCAAATGATTCCCAGAAAACTCATGGTCTGAAAATGGTTTGCCTGTGTAATTCAGCAAATGCTTACAAATAAGGAACAAGAAGTAAGGACATGACCAGAGGATAGTTTAAACTAATCAGGTTGGTTTTTTTTCCACGTTTAAATATTTATAATGCACTATATCTATAAAAAATACGTATACATATTGGGGGAAATTTACACACCTCACGCTCTTGTGCAAACATGCACAAGCCAGAGCACTGACAGCAGTGAATCATCTATCAGATGGTCATAAGCAAGGCTGATGGAAGTGCAGGAAATGACTGTCCATGGGTGCTGGAGTGCAACACCCCATTCTTGTTTCATCTTTCCCATATGCTACAAGCAGGTTATGAGCATGACCAGTACTCATGTTGGGAACTTGGTGGGTATGCATCAACAAGGCACACAGGTGTGAGAATGGGCAAACCCTGACACACTTCTTCACAGTATTCCTTGTGATACTGATGATACCAAAATGGTATCAGGTGAGAGCTGAGAGTCATTTTATGAGCACTGCCACTGAAATTTCCTGGCCAGAGACTGTCAGAGATGTAATCTACAAGGAATTCTGCCTCTCATCTTAGAGATATTCTCCTCCTGATGCAGTGATTTATCAGCCCTCAAAGGTAATGTGGAAGGCATGGTCACCTGCGTAACATATGACAACAAATTGTTATAACAATTTCTTCAGAGGTACCATGCAAATTACAAGACCCCTGTTTGCAAAACCCTTTGTGACAGCCCTTGGTGAGAAGCCATCACAGGGCCAAACACCAATAATACAATTTTTTTTTTTTTCCCATTAAGACGTTTACTAGGTCACCAAACTCTAGCATAACTGGGTGAAAAGTAGCTTTTTTCCAACTGCCAACCAGAAAGAAGAATGTGGGGCTGATTTTTTTTTCATTTTTAAATATAGATTGGTTTCAAAATAAAAATTTATCAATATGCTTTCCAGACATTCCCACCACTTTTCATCCAAATAGCTTATAAAGTTTGACATTAATTGATTCAATTACTCTAAAACTGCTGTGAATTTGCATATTAACTAAAAATATTTTCTGCTCAGCTCCATCCAAAACATGTATAACACTTGTAAGAACTGGTGGGGGAAACTGTGACTAGGATACAGAAATATTTGAACATCAAACAAAGTGTAAATGTAATGGACTCACTATTACAGAAATATCTTGGCATGTTTCCACCTGGAGCCAGCAAGATGATTAACTGGCCATATGCACTAATTATTTGAGGTTGATGTTTGCATCAGTGCTGTGTAAATTAAGTGCTGTTCTGCTCACAAAAAAAACCCCAAACCAACCCACACAACTGGGGATGCGAGACTGGATCTTCTGTGCCTGATGAAGCTTGAGATAGGTACAACAACAAGAGCCTCTGGGATTTCCAAGCACAGGTTTGGGCAAGCCTAAAGTAGCCAACAGCTCAGTAAGGGAAAGCCCTTGCTGTGCTGGCTCCAACAGCACCCAGAGAGCTTCTCCAGAGCAGGAGTCACTTGCACACAGACTCCCACCATTTCTGTTCCCCTGGAAATGCCTCTAACAATCTCCTCACCAAATTCTGCTCCAAAAGTGAGTGGCTAATATGTCTACTAAGGCAACTTCACCTTCAAAACTTCCAATACCTGGCTCTGTGACATAACCTAACCTTTGGTTAGAGCCCTGTGCCATGAGGAGTGCTGCCAAGCACACAAGGACATAGTTTTCTCCTGCATATGCCTTTCTATGTATGCCTTCAGACAGAATTTGAATTTGAATCCCCTTCTTGAATGATAAAAAAAAAAGACTTGTTCTACTTGGAGTAGTCTGAACAGGATCAGGGCTAAGATTTTGCTGAAAGGTGCTTGTTGACCTGGTTCTTCCATATATACTGAGCAAAAAGGATGTTGAAGTTTAGTTGAGATTTCATTTGTCTTCCGTGCAACCTATAAACACACTTTCAGCTACAGGAGCACTCGGAGGCCCCAGGTACTCTTGCTGCTCCCAGCATCTTTTCATATATTCCTGTCAGCTGTGGCCGAGCCTCGTCTGTTCTCTGTTTATGATTTGTGTATTTTACACCAAAGGGGGAAACAACCACCAAGAAAATCCTGACACATTTCTGGAGTGTGACAGCTATGTTATAAATAATAGAAAATTAATGAGTGTTTTTTTTATTATTTTAGTTTAGGTTTAGGGTTTCAGAGGATTGTGGGGTGGCTTAGGGGGAAGGGGGATGTGTCTGTTTTGCATATCTATTTAGAGCTGGCTTTCCCACGTTTTTCAGGCAGCAAAATTAGACCAGTAGCAGCTTTGTCAAATCTTTTTTTTTTTTTTTCCCTTACAACATATGCACTTTGTGTCAGAGTCTGTCATGTTCCCGTGAAGGGCTGAGATCTTCTGATGGTCCTCAGCAGCACTGTGCCTGCAAGGAGGTTCGTGTGTCCGCGCATCACTTCGCGAAACCATGCCGGTGAGGAATGAATGGGAAAACGCGGAGATCAAATGCAGACTTTCATCGCGGTTTGTTTAAACCTGCAGCGAGGGGAGAGCATTCTGCTGAGCTGGCCCGGGGGCCTGGCTGCCCACGAGATGGTGCTAGAAAGCTGCGGATGTGCCCGGAGCGCCCCTCTGCGCTCTGCTGACAGCAGGACCCGTGGGGCAAGGCGCCCAGCAGGATGAGGACATCAAGCACTGCAATGCTCTCTCTCGTATTTTAATAAAAACTCTTCAGTCTCATTTTCACTTGAAAAGTTTGATCATTGTGAAGGCATGCACTTAATACAAAACAATTCTCACGTGTAGTTAAAACCCAGGACACTGCTTTCTCATGAGAACACAAGGAGATACCTCAAGAGCTCCCATTTCTAAATGTTACTTACTTAATTCCAGCTTTCTTTTTAAATTTTTTCCCCTTACACTGTTTTCAATTGTTGGCAGAAATTAGTCTCTCTTGCTAGTGGACATGCTGGATTCAGATCTAGACTATAATCCAGAATTACTTTTTTCCAATGAAAGAGAGCTTCCCTGATACTACACGATTGACAACGAGATC
Organism: Motacilla alba alba; assembly: GCF_015832195.1. Classification (NCBI taxonomy): domain Eukaryota; kingdom Metazoa; phylum Chordata; class Aves; order Passeriformes; family Motacillidae; genus Motacilla; species Motacilla alba. The sequence goes on along the minus strand of NC_052017.1, from coordinate 15,181,926 downwards.
AAATTTTGTTCCTGTTTGTTTTTTTCACAGCCACAGGAAAATGACAGATAAAACAAGCTATGAGTGAGGAATCCATCCCCTAAAGCTGCGATCTTGTGTAGCCTGGAAAAGCTTTCTGGGTAGAAAGTACCACCACAGGTCAGATAAATTTCTGTAGCAATCACAGAGAGGCCAGCTGAGGTCAGGTCATCCGTAATAAGCAGATATTTCCATGCTGGAGCACTGGGCCCTGACACAGCTCTGTTCCAAACACACGGCCAATATTTGCTATTACAGATCATTTATTAAATCTTGGCCAATCATAATAGGAAATTTTATGCATGTGAAGATCTCTATATTTTGCCAAAAGTAGTTCATGCATGAAAAATATTACATAAACTTTCTGAACATATATCAAAATAAATATTACAAACTACAGGAAATATGCTAATATGACTCCCATTGAAGTTTCAGGATTTGTTTAGGATTACTCTGATGGTTATAAAAGTGTCTCCTCTCATATCCTTCAGCTGAAGGAACAGCTTTGCTTTGGTCATTTTCTCCTCTTAAAAGCATGCCAGATTATTCTTACTTCCAGCAGAACTCCTAAAGGCACAGCACAAAGTCTAGACACCTGCACATGTCCAGACCAAGTACATGGCTGAGCTGGATCCCCCCAGGTCAGAAAAACCTTCTGAGCCAATTTTCCAGTGCTGATTGATGCTGCTCCTGCATAACTGTGCACAGCTGAGCTTTCCAGCCACCATCTGCAGCAGTCACCATGTGTCTGCAAGTGGTGCCAGCCCTTTAAAGGCAGGTGTCAACACTCTTCACTGAGCACAACAACAGCAGGGCTTGAACTTCCACTGGATGTGGCAAAGAGGGATGAAGTCACATATTTGCTTCCCTTGATGTCTGTCAAGCTGCCCTTGCTGTGTTTCTGACTGTACTCATTTCACAGCATGATATTGGCTGTGCTATCATGACATGCTTACGGGGTTTATGGTCCTTTAAGGGTTAGAACCTGACAGAATGTTCTTTGGCTTCAAGGGGTTTGGGATTTTGCCCCAAGACGGATGAAAATATCATGATATCACAGATAGAAACATCATCTACTACAGTCATGGTTCACTCAAAGTCAACAAGAAAGCGTTTGAAAATGTTCTGAGTCTTAAGTCTACCCTGACAAGAAAATTTGCACAGCTCCATTAATCTTTCACAAGAAGTGATACAGAGATAGTGAGAGCTGAAAGACTGGAAATGAAAATGATGACAGAGGTAAAAAAAAGAGCAATGGGAAACACTGGAACTGAGTAACTCAATGAAACAGAAAAGTTACACATTTAGGAATTTTGTTAAAATGAACAAAAGGGTTTTTGTAACACCTTATCTCCGGCATTTAATGCCTCATTATTGCATTGAAGCCCAGTATATATCAGCTTTCCAAGAGGGCTTAGATATGGATAAACAAGATCCATATTAAGGCACAGATCATTAGAATGAGGCGGGGAATTTTTTTTTTTAAATAATAAATTCTTACGTGATTCAAAGTATTCCATAACTGTGTGTTGTTGGACTTCCTGTACTTCCCATAAACAACTAATTATTTGGCATGGAAACACCTTCCTGTTGACCCCATGGCCATTTTCTTGGAAAGAGTGCTGGAGAAAGAAGTGAAGAAGCCTGGCTCCAAGTGATGCAGAACTGGTCAAGCTGACTTTGTGGGATCCATCCCAGTGAGATCCTGTGGAAAATAGCCTTGAGAAATTCCAGCTGAACACAGGAAAAAGCTCAGCTAGAACTGGCTACTGCTGTGAAAGATAATGAAAGTGGTTTTATGTTTACATTAACACCAAAAGGAGAGCCAAGGAAAATCTCCATATTTTATTGGAGTGATGAGGAACATTGTTACCAAGGCTGAGGCATTAATGCCCCCTTTCTCTCAGTCTTGAACAGAAAGACTGTTTATTCTCAGGGCAACAAGCCCCCTGAGCTGGTGGACAGAGACAGTGAGCAGAATAGATCCCCCGCAGCCCAGGAGGAAACAGTGACCTGCTGAGCTGCTTAGACTCTCACAAGTCCATGAGGCTGGATGAGATTCCCCTGAGGGTGCTGAAGAGGCTGGTCAAAGAGCAAGCAGAAGAGCTTGCCGAGCCACTCTCCATCATTTGTCTTTGCTCCTGGTTAACTGTGAAGGTTCCAAACATCTGGAGGTTAGCCAGTATGATGTTCATGTACCAGAAGAGTTGGAAGGAGGATCTGGGGAACTACAGGCCTGTGACCCTAACCTCAGTGCCAGGCAAGGTTATGGAACAGGTTACCTTGAATGCCATCACATGGCACATACAGGACAGCCAGGGTTTAGGAAAGACAGATCCTGCTTGACTGTCCTGATCTCCTTTTATGACCAAGTGACCTGGTAATAAAAGAGCTAGTGGGCAGGGAAAAGGCTGTGGATGCATCTACCTGGACTTCAGTAAAGCTTTCTATATTGTCTCCTACAGCATTCTCCTAGAGAAACTGGCAGCCTGTGGCTTGGGCAGTGCCCTCTGTGCTGAATTAAAAACTGTCTGGGTGGCAAGGCCCAGGGAGTGTTGGTGAGTGGTGCCACATCCAGATGGCAGCTGGTCACTAGCGGTGTTCTCAAGGCTTGGTGTTGGGCCACTCCTGTTAATAAATGGTCTGGACAAGGAGGTCAAGGGCACCCTCAGTCAGTTTGTGAACGATGCTTAGTTGGGTGGGAGGCAAGAAGCCTCTGCAGAAGGATCTGGGCAGGCTGGATCCACGGAGTGAGGCCAGTGGTATAAGGTCCAACAAGGCCAAGTGCTGGACCCTACACTTGGGCCACAGCAACCCCTGCAGTGCTACAGGCTGGGGGAAGGGTGTCTGAAAATTTGCAGTGGAAAAAGACCTGGGGGTGCTGGTTGACAGATGGCTGAACATGAGCTGCCAGTGTGTCCAGGTGGCCAAATGGCATCCTGGCTTGTGTTAGAAATACAGCATGGCCAGCAGGACTAGGAAAGTGATTGTCCCTCTGTGCTTGGCACTGGTGAGATGCCCAAGTGCTGTGATCACTTCTGGACCTCCCAGCTCCTCTGTCCCTGGAAGTGTTCAGAAAACAATTGGATATGACACTCCATGCCATGGTGTGTTTGACAAGGTGGTGATCAAATGTTGGACGCAAGGATATTGGAAACTTTTTCCAACATTAGTGAATCTATGATTCTGTGATCCTATTGTCTGCAGTCTTTTGGGGATGGGAGGTTACCACAGAAAAATCTCATGTGCACAAAAGACCCATCACAGAAAGTTTAAATATCTCCTCCAAGGTCACATACCAAATCAAGGAGAACCCCCAGGCCCCAGGTGTGTATTTTTGCCAGTGCTGCCTGTCTCCTGACATGGAAGCACAGCTAAAAAAACAGAGGGTAGTGCCCTGTAGGGCTTTTTCTCCATCCATGCTATCAGATATGCCTTTTATCCCTCCCAGCCCACTTCAGACAGCACGTTAAGCACACTTCTGTCTGGTGTCTGTCCTGCCACACCCCAGGCCCAGCCTGGAAGCCAGCAGAGAAAGGCTCCCCTGGCTTCAAAGAGCCGCTTGGAAAAGGGCCGGGCAAAGGGAGGGAGACAGTGCTCAGGCAGAAGAGACACAGCGATGCTCAGAAATCCCCAAGCAGAATGTGAAGGGGAGGATGATCCCTGATGGATGTGGGGACAGCATGGTGACACTCAAAATGCAGAGGAAGCGCAGAGCTGGGCATGAAGAAATCAGCCTGGTCAGGGCTGAGGTGCTGCCAAACCAGGAGCCAGGCCTGCCTCCCTCCAGTGCCAGCACCAGCCCACAGAACACCAAGTTTCCTAAGGCAGGCAGTGCATAATAGGACAGTTTTCCAGCCTTTGACAGCTTAAGGCACACAAACTTCACAGCGGTGGTCTCATCTCACAGCCATTCAAACTAGACTATTTTTAAATAAAAGCAAAATTTGCATAAATATTTGTTGACTCCAGCAGTCACGATTTGTAAAAAACCCAAGCTATTGCAGAATTTGGGATAATTTGCAAGCTTTAGTGTTGCAAGAACATAAATAGAGAAGTGCTGTTATCTAAGGAGGAAGGAAAGTTGTATAAAACATTTTAGAGGATAGTTTAAATGTCTTTAAATATAATAACTAATTTCCCTTTCTAAGGATTTTCACTTTAGAGTCACACCAGACAGAAAGTTTTTTTTGCAGGTATGTATTAGATTATCAAAACTAAGGTTTCTTTTAGCCCCCAAATAAATGATTTAATGTTAGAGATTTGTAAGCTTTTTAATTTTTTAATGAAAGCATTATTAGTGTTTAGTCTTGTAAATGCTTGTATATAGAACAGATACACAAGCATCCTTGCAAAACCAGTTCCCAAACCCAGATTCCCTGGCTGGTGAGCTCACCTATGCAGGAAATGTCAATAGATATTCCCACAAGATCCAGCATGAAAACCACCAGAGAGTCTCCCAGCCTCCAATGCCAGCTCTTCCCCACTTCAATCCCAAACAAAAATCTTAATAATAAATGTATCATTTTCACTTAGTCTTCAATAGAAATAACAATTTGTGCTCAAACGATGGAAAAAAACTGACCACCTGCCCCCAGATCACAAGAAATACAGTGTAAAAGATTCATTAAGGTAAAGTTTGTGAAAACTTTAATGGATTTAAAACCTGCTTCTGAAATTAGCTGCTAAGGACAGACTTAGAGGCCCATAAACCAAGTTACAAAAACATAGTTACAGAAAATATTAATAGTGAAAAAAAGATCAGAAATCTGCAAGTGACTGAAGACTCTTTTTGGTGGAAACCACTGCAAGCTAAAGCTTTGCTAAGATGGCAGTGATAAGTGGTTTGTGTACAAGTTTTATCAAGATATTTGTTCCAGGCTTATAGGAGACATGACCAATGGCTTGTACCTCAAGGAAATGACGTTGTACACTGATGATTATTTTTATATGTCTTGTTGTTGCTATTGAAACATGAAAGCACTTATCTTTATGTAGTTTCCTCTATCTGTATTAACTAGTCATAAACTCTGTTTGATTTTCCAGGTCCTTTTACAGTCAAATGTTATTTTAAAAGGACTGTAGTGTATAGAGAGCAGAGCAGCCAAAGGGCAATTTTAAATTTGCAGAATGAAGGAAGCTGTATCATTGTCAGGCAGGGAGGAACTTACTGGGCAGTTTTTTATAAACAAAAATTTTGAGAAAAGGTAGCTGATCTTCTTCTTCTTCTTCTTGCTGTATGATTTCTCTTCACCTGGAACAGGCATCCTTTGCCAAGAACAAAGCAAAGTTGTTTGCAGAAAACAGCTCCGCTCGACCTTCCTGATCCTGTCTGCAGAGGAAGGAGGGAGGCAGCAGGACATGTTGCACATGTGTTCAAGTCCTTGCACTGTTGTCAAGGAAGTGGTATGGACTTTTGGGAAATCCATAGTTCCTCTTTAATATGTCAACAGGTTAACAGTGTTGTGCAGGCTGTATCTGGCTGTGCAAGCAAGGTGATGTTTATATGGTTGGATAGTGATAACAACGCCTGGATAAGTTCTGATTCCTTCTGGAAATATCATCTTTCCATATGAACGTAAGCACGGGTGTTGACTTAATTTATCCTTACTGGCATGCTTTTGTTACAGGACACCAATTCATTCAGCAAATTCAACCTGTAAGAGTGGGATGTCTTCATCTTTGCTCAAAACCCAGTACAGTACTTTTCCTTCTTGACACATTTTGAGCTTGAGAACAAGTGCTCTTTTTAAAATCCTGTCCTCAACAAATGCTAGACAAGTCTTTGAAAGCTTGGAAGTCCTCAATGATGCAACATTTTTTTTCTTTTTCTCTGCCTCAGAAGGGCCACTTGGCTGCAGGAGGGTTTTGAGGTGGGCCTCCAGGAAGTGTCCCTGGGTGCTGCCCTCCCTCCCAGCACCCACACATGGAGTGGGTGGCCCATTGTGAATGTCAAGGACCTGCTACAGGGCAAGTGCAGATCAGGGACTGAGTGAGTCACTAGTGAGAAAGGTCAGAATAACTTCATATGCTCTTTTTTGTCCTTTCAGTCTTGTCCTAGGGCATATGCTCTAAAACCCCATTATATCACAGCACAAGAAAGTGCTGCCACCCTGTGAGATGCCAGCACAGCTCAAGCATTCTTCAAGCAGAAGGAATAATTAAATTATTCTTCATTGCCATGTGTCAAGAGCCAGAGGCAGCGCAGTGGTCTTACCAACAAGAATTGGATCAATACTCAAGAAAGACTTGAAATATCTTCAGAAACAGCTGGAATTGACAAGGGAAAGGTATTTTCTCATATCTTGAGGTTATTTGCCAAATGTTGAGGGAGGAATCCTGTATAATATTCAGTCTGTAGGTTTTCTCCTGAGCCTTTCAGAATGAGCACAACACATCCAAGGTTTTGATCCCTGTGGCCAAAACAGCAATAATCAACATTTGTGTTTTGAGACATTTCACTGATAAATGGGTTGGGGTTGGGGGTCGAAGCTACCTTTTTACATTCTCCTGCACTGCTGGCTTGGAATGCACAGGAAAACCTCTGCATCTATTGGGCTTTTTTTTGGCCCTAAACACATTTCCTAAATACTACCTTGATGTGATGAATCAAACTAAGAATAATCCCAAAGTCCTTGTATTATAGTTTTAACTAAGGTTAAAGCATAAATTAATTAAACCCATCACTGGGAACAGGGAATGAATGTTTTTTACAATTCTGTATCTCCCTGTAGCTCTCCTTATTTTCAAAGGCCACTTCCTTCAGTTTATTTATTTTTGTGCCAGCTTTTGTGGCTTTGCCCCTTGCACTCCACCCTGAGTGATCTCACTAGAAATTCCAGATTTGTCTCAACATAAAATTTGCAAATTCTCCCAAGTCTCCAAGAAACCTTCTCCCTGCCCTACTTCCCCAATTACTTTCCATTTGGTGATAAAATGTGGTTCTGTCAGTGTTCTTTCCAGTGCTGTCCCCAGGCAGCAGAAACATTCTGTGGTCGGTCTGATGTCAGCCTGCAAGAGCAAATATCTGCTTCCTCCTGTGCAGAGAGAACCAACTGGGGCTGAGTCATGCCTGGTGAAACTCTGGGTGGTGTTATTATAGGGGAAAAGTCATTTGGCAGAAAATGAGACCAAAAACTCAAGGGAGAAGTAAAATGCTGCGTATCAGCAGAGGTGCAGAGAGTAGAAAGTGCTGCTGGGATTTGCACAGCAGTGTGGTGAATCAGCATCAGGGCCATGCCTGGAAACCTCTCAGTGCCAGCCAGCCACCAGTGAGAGCTCAGAGATGCACTTGGGTACCCCATGGGGAAGTAGATGAAGGAAGAGACTGGAATGTAAGAAGAGAGGACTCAAAAGAAAATGGAATTGGGTTCTAAAATGGGATGGAAAGCAAGCCACAGTTTTCAGGGAGTCCATCCACAGCACGTTGAGCCTGCAGGGCTGGGATTGGAAGCTCAGCAGCAGTGCAGCAGAAAGCTCTCCAGCTCTCCATTTCCCTATCCTTGCTGTTCATTCTCATATTCATTCAATTTTATTGTGATGGCATTTTAAAATCTGATCTAGTACCAGGAAAGAGGGAGACACACTCTGCAAGGGGATGGGGACAAGTGTCAGGAGCAGAGCCAAGAGCTCCTTGTTCAAGCTTCGTAGCAGGGGTGTGCTCACGCTCACTGTGTGAACTGCACCAGGTGAGATAGCATGGAAGGACATAACAATGATGCTTTTATTGAAGGTTTTTATATTTCTTTTTTTCATTTTGGGAATCTAGATTCTCTTGTTCCTACTGTACAAATATCTTGGGTCATCTCTTAAGAGTTTTCTGTTTAATAAAATTCAGTTGTAGTGGATTAAATTTACATCACTGGTGAGTTGAGAATTGTTTTTCATTTTCTAATTAACAGCTTGAAGAGTTCTTTTTGCATAGAGGATGTTTATATGCTTTGCAGTTCATCTTTCCTCTTTGGGTCACATCAATTCTTGCATCTGAAGTTTGTTCTCTATTTTGTGGCAGTAATGCACATGAAATGCTCGTAACTCCATATTGCCAGGATATTTATATTCCTAATTTAATCCATGAAACACAAAGGAGACCACGCTGCGCTTGGGGTTTAAGCACTCGCTATTCCTTGGCAGGGAAGCTCTGGTTCGTGTCCCTCGGCTGCCACAGCCGCAGCTCAGCCGATGGCTGCCAGCGGAGCAGAGCGTCACAAAGCGTCAGCTGCAGCTGCCCACCGGCAGCACGTCACCCCCGTGCGGTCCCTGTCCCCTGGGCAGGCTCGGGCACAGTCCGGAGGCACAGCATTCCCGGGGAACGCAGGCAGCCGGCGCAGAGCGAGGCCCGCCCCGCTTCCTGCGCCCTCCTCCCTCAGGGCCGGGGAAATCCCGGGCTCCGGGCCCGGCCGCGCCCCTCCCGAACGCGCGGCCCTCGCAAGGGGTCACTAGATGGCGACAGAAGTTTTAAAACCGATCGGAGTCTCCTGAGGGCTGGCACAAGGCTGCTGGTCAGGCTTCAGCCGGACCCTAAAGGGGCAGGACCTGCAGCCTGGGCTGTGAGAGGTCTCTTTGGCTCTGGCATCTCCCCTTTCCTTCCTAGGGAGCCGAAACGCCACGTTACGCTGCGCCTTTGCTCCCGGGCAAGGAGCCAGCACGCTGGGCTGGAGACACAGAGGCAGCTGGAGGGCCTCTTGTGCCAGCGAGGCAATGCAAGGTAATCACGGCCCATTACAGCTGCTGCTGCTCCTGGACTTGGCTGAGTAACGTGAGCTCGGTCAGCGGACCAGAATAATAATGCTGAGGTGCCCGGAGTGGCATCTGCCATGTCATTAGGGAATATCAGTCGTGGGGCTCACCAACCAGCCTTGCCCGTAGTGCTGGCCCGGGGCATCTCCATTCTGTGCTCAGGCTTAGGCTTAGTTTAACTCCATGGCAAAAGGGTGAGGAGAAAAAAAAAAAGGAAAAAAAAAGGTCAAAAGAGGAGAATCCAAGAAAAATTAAATTTAACTTTATATAAAATAAAAGCCATCTTCAGAGAAGTCTCTTGCCATTCTGGGTATTAAACTACTCTCTGAGGAAGCAGTGGGAAGCATATCTTCTTATTATATGCTGTAAACAGGATTAATTTGCTTTTCTGTATAAATAAACCTCGTGATTCATTGCTGTCAGACAACCTGCCAAGAGTTTCAGTTCCAACTGAATTTAAAAAAAAAAGAGTTGAGCAAATTGTTGGTGTTTTCTGGCCCGTGAGGCAAAACTGTAAAGTCACACGAGGGTTAATTTTTGAAACACCTTTGGAATACTACAGAAGTAGTTATATTACTACTGCTTGCTGTGCTCTGCTATGGGAACAGAAGTGGCATCTGTAAGTGATGGCAGGTCACCGCCTCACAGCAGGGACAGCAGGACCTGTTGAGGCACTGGAACTTGACCCCTGCTCCTCCATTGCACATCATCTTCAACATGATATTCACAAGCCTGCAGGGACATATTTTGACAGCCTGTATATGTGCCCTTGCTCCAGATTTCCCTGGGAAGCTCAACTGCTCAGGAAAGAACTGCCCTCCTCAAGAGCAGATTTTCTCTTCCTGGGAGTCCAGGTGGCATGTAGGGACAGGCAGGGTCTGGTGGCCTCTGCAGCATGGAAATTAGTTCTTTCAATGCCAGGGTGAAACCAAGGACAAAAGCAATTTCTCAGGGGCTTCATGTTCTTGTACCACCTTCTAAATGCCCTGTCTGTTTTATACACCCTGAATCCCCACATCACACAGGTGGGTCTGGATGAAACTAGACCCAGTGAGCTAGACAGAAAGAAGTGACCATGGTCTAGATGACAGTCTTTTGGTTTGTAAGTGCCAGGTCTCAGCCAGAGAGTGTATCTGCTTAGACTTCCAAGTTTTTCTCTTCTCAGTGGCTTTATGAGCAGCAAAGTACAGATGGATAACAAGCTATTGGGAGCAGGAGTGACCCACCAGTGTCCTGAGAACCTGCTGCAGAGGAGGGAGTTGCACCAGCTGCTGAACCACCCTTTCAGCCATGGCTGGGACATTTTCAGGAGAAAGAGTCTTTGGTAGCACTGAGAATAGAGAAGATAGTTGCCCCTGCAAAAGTGGCTCAACCACTGCAAGAACCCAGTAGGCAGGGCACTGCCCTGCAGGAAATTCATCAGTGAGCATCTGCTGTGCTGGGGCAGACAGCCTGGCATGTGCCCCATTACCAGGCTGGTATCAGCATGGCTTTTTTCATCAGGATGGTGCTCACAGGTGACAGCCAAAATAGTTGCTCTGTTTTTCCCCAGAAGTGGAAACCCAAACCACATACTCCCCCACCCTCAGTCACTGTTCAGAAGCCAGGTGGTTTTTTAGAAAACATGTTGGACTGTTTGAGAGAATTTTATGGGTTTTTCTGGTACTGTTTCTCACCTCTTGTGGTAATCTAGGTGTGTTAGTACCCATCAAGCATCTAACTGTGACATAGTTAAGTGTTGGAAATCCTGGAACATCCCAGAAGCCATTAAAAGCACATTTCTGTGTTTCTAAGGTGGTTTATGAAAAGAGAATGCAGTCATGTTGTGTCATTCCTGACCTGCTCCTCACACTGGTAATGGGAGCTGAAACAACCTGAGAACAGGAGCAGGAACAACCTGAGAGGAGAGTGAGAAGAGGCACAGCCCAGTGGTGGAGAGTTGGGTGCAGCAGAGGTGCCCTTGGTGGGGAGCACTGAGGAGACAGAGGGCAGAACCCTCAGGGCCCATCTGGTGTGGGTGAAAGGGCAGAATGTTACCTTGAAAGGCAGGGGCTGGTGCACCAAAACTCACCCACTGTCTGGGATGGGTTCCTGCCAGGGCCAAGGATGTGTTTCCCGTGGTTCTAGAGGGTTGTCTGAGGGAAGGTTGGAATTGCACCACTTGCTTTTCATACCAGTGGAAACTGCTCAGAAACCCCTGCTCACCCTGGCAGCACTCAGGCTGACCTAGCAAGCAGTGTTCTGCCAAAAGCAGGGGCTTGGGACCAAGGCAGGATCCTGAGAATTCCTCCCTGAAGGACATGTGTACCTGGGAAAAAGGGAAAAGGAAACTCCCTCAAGCTCCAAAGCTGTCATTCACAGTCAATGTCAGTCAGATAATCCCTGCATTTAGGTGGGTGCTCCCCAGCCAGACTGGAGGCAAATAACCTGTCCCTCACTCATACACTGGCAGAAAAAACTGAAGTGACACCAGCCTCCTCCCTTCAGGCTCCACCGAAAGCTCAGGCCAATCCAGGAAGTTTCAGGGTTTGTTTTTTTTTTTTTTTTTTCCATTGGTAGTTCAAAGGAGTAAACGTAATTCTTTCTCCTGTCACTACCATTTTCGTGTGTGCTGGAGCTTCTGGTTTCCAGTTACTACTAAAAGCAGAAGTGAAAAACAGAAAGAAAAGCTTTTCTCAGGGTATTTTAGGTTCAAGCAAAGTCAGGAGGTTTTAGAAAGAAGACAGGGGCACTATGAGATAATTTGGTTTGTGCTTAGCTAAAGGCAAATCAAACTTTGACGCTTGCCTATCCTGTGAACTAGCAACAAATTCTCCTCCCTCTTGAATACCTACTCTATATCAGCACCTACAGCTCAGTCCCAGTTTTGCCTAGCAGGTGCTTAAGAATAATAATATTCTGCTCTTCAGCCAGAATTTCTGTCTGAAGGTCTCAAAAGAACTGCAAAATTTAAATTTTGCCAAAGTAAGAGCTGAGTAACAAGAGAGTCACTCTTTTGTACAGATTTGTGTTAGCCACCCAGAGCTGCAGTGGCAGAGATGAAAACAGTGCTGAAGTGCCTCAGCTGGAGGCACAGCTGTGCCTCAGCAGTTCACCCAGCTGTCCTCCCAGTTGTTGTCCCAGCTGTCCTCCTACTACAGATCAAAGATGTACAGGGGGACCAAGTCTTGATACAGCCTCTGGTAACTTCAGTCACAAATATCATGGGAAGTGTTGGAATAGATCAGACAGAAAGGCTCTGATTTTTGCTGTTGCTCTAAATTAGCCCAGTGTAAAATGCTGCCATGCAGTGACGATGGCCTGGACCCAGAAATCAAAGATGAACAAAGAGGTTCCAGGAAAAAAAAGCCCAAAAGAACAACTGGTCAGGATGGAGACATGATACCCAGACCCATGTATCTGCCTGAACTCTTCTAATGAGGGAGGATGACAAGTTTCTGTGCAGAGCAAACATGTTTGGCAAGAGGAATGACACCAAGAGAAGATTTGAAAGTGCAAAGGTCATCTGAGAGCAGTGAAAGCCTGAGGGTTTTTTTGTTAGACCAAATGACTGTTCATACTGGAGTAGGTCAGCACAACTACAGCAGATTCACGGCAAAGAAGTCTAGGTGATGTCCAGTGGAGTTTTCTGGCCACAAAGGAGTGTGAAGCCCTGACTGCAAAGTGAAAACAAAGAGATATTTCAATACTTCATGCTGTAATGACATTTTGGCAATGTGAGAACTTAAAAGACATTCACAACATGAAATCTGTGTACCTGAAAGACTAAACTTTAGAGGCGATCTGTCCTAGCTGATCCTAGTTGATACTTCAAGTTAAAATAAAAAAAAAAAGAAAAAAAGAAAACTTTGAAAGTTAGATCTGGACAGGGAATTATTCTTGCAGCCTCTGACATATCATCAGAGGAACTTTCCATCCAGCTCCAAATGTCAGTTGCTGAAGCACTTAATTTGCTATGCTGATAAGGACAACTATTAAGGAAATGTTACAGTAAATGAGAGAATTGTGCCTGTTTCCATTAAGAAATACGGTGATGAAAGAAAGAAGGAAAGAAAGAGAGAGAGAAAGAGAGAAAAAGAGAGAGAGAAAGAAAAATAGAGAGAGAGAGAAAGAAAGAAAGAGAAAGAAAGAAAGAAAGAAAGAAAGAAAGAAAGAAAGAAAGAAAGAAAGAAAGAAAGAAAGAAAGAAAGAAAGAAAGAAAGAAAGAAAGAAAGAATAGAATCAATCATACATACATGCAGTCAGCCCAGGTAATAAAACAGAGGAGTATCTTGATCTTCCAGTGAAAGGCGTGAAATCAGCTAGTACAAAGATAACAGCAGCAGAAGTCTGACTTGAAGTTATAGGGTCAGTATTGAGCAGGGAAGAGAATAGTACAGGGGAAGGGATGGAAAGATTTCTTCACTTTGGGAATGGGAAAAAACTTATTTTGACGTGTATAAAAATCAGTTTGTTGCACTGGTCATAAAGAAGTTCTAGCAGGGCAGTGTTAGGAATCTGTTATAAATTTCTTAGGGTTAAATTTGCTTTGTGATAGAACTCTCCTGAGAAGGGGCAACAATGACAATTTTGGAGACCAGCAGTGTTGTTTTTTTTTTTCTTGTGTGCTGGATGTGCCGAGGTGTAGGGCCAATGTGTGACATCCATCCCTGCTGTGGAACCAGACGTGTCACTGCCACAGTTCACCCCTTCTTCTAGGGGAAAGCTGTTGTATGCCCAAGAGGTGTCTCTTTGGTTTCATGACAGATGCTCACAGATCATATAGGAGAGAAAAAACACAGAGCCCTTGGTAGCCTGAGCAGCAGAGAATGGGCTGAGGGCTGGCAGGGCAATTCCCTATCCATGTGGAAATGTTGACAAGCTTGCAGGCTATATGCTATTCAAACCTCCAGCAAGCAGAACATGCAGAAGCTGTTCAGAGAAGAACCTCTTCAAAGAAATAAGAAGGTGTGGAAAGATTCCAACCCTAATGGGAAGAGTTGGTAGCTGAGTGAGAGTTTCAGGTGTAAGCAGGAGCCTACAGAGGCAAGGAAGAGGCACTGAGGCTCTGAGTTCATGCCTTGGGCACTTTACCGTGCAAGGGGAGAGAGGTTGTGAGGCATGCAAGATCAGTCAAAGGATATCAAAACAAATAGCAAAGTATGGGTTAAATGAAGTGGAGAAAGAACTCCCTGGTGGGAACTCTTCCTCTTTTGTGCAAGGGCTGCTGTGTGGTGCAGCAGTGCTGGGGGTGTTGCACATAACCAGCGCTACTGCACAGACATTTTCCCTGGCAATATTTTTACTACATCCTCTTAGTTTCTCTGTAGTTCTAGATTTCCTCCAGTTTCTAGGGAAGTCTGGGCATAAAGAAAAAATATACATCATTTAGACATGATCAAGGGTTGGCATCAGCTGATCAGGTGCTGGACATCAGTTCCTATGCCCAGGATTTGGCTTCAGACACCTTCCTCCTTTGAGCTCTCAGGAAATCCCCAGGCTGTAAGGGTTGAAAATAAAACTAGCCTAGATTTACCAGAGTACAGGACACTTGAAAATATAACACAAAAAAAATTTTCTCTGTATTCAGCTAAGTCTGAAAGTGGTTTCTAAAGCAAACTTTCCTCACTGCCACCTCATTTCTGCATTCATCTCATGCAGAAGAAAACATCAGCCTGAAAGAGACTTTTCCAAGAAAATTGTCAAGAAGGTGCAAAATCTTCCCCAAGAAAGCAGCCCCTTGCTGAGGGGTCACCTCCCTTTCTTCCTTCATGTGCGCTCACATTGTCCAGGAAACAGGGTGGACAGGGTGGGCAAGTCACAGGGAAGGTGGTCAGCGCAGTACTTACTCTTTGGAGCCCATGAGCGCTCACTCCAGCTGCTGCAAGTACACCAAGACCATTGGGGCATCCAGCAGCAGCCTGGGAGACAAGGCAAAGCCTGAATCTCATTGCTCCATACAGGAGAAGACGGGGAGCAGATGGGATCTGGGACTCCAAATCCATGGAGACATGAGACAGAGGAAGCCATAGACAGGGATGTGGTTCCTAGAGTAGCCAGCACCATGCTGGGAGGAGCACGGAGTGGACCTGACACAGGCGACTCCTGAGTCCTTCGAGCATAGCACTTCCCACGCCCATCAGCAGAGGCAGGAGAGGACCTTCTGCTGCTCCTGTCCCAGCCCAGGGGTGCTCACAGTGCCCACGCTGCCCAGCCCTGCTCAGTGCAGGTCCTCCTGCATTCCTGTGTCTCAGCAGAAATGCACGTAGCTCATGTCCATGAGGCCAGTTCTTACAGCTGGGATCCCTCAGCCATGGCATTTGGGTCTTCTTGTATTTCTGAAGTACTTTGTCCAGTGCTCTCCATCCCTCCTGCTCTGGGGGCAGGGAGCTGAAGGAGTTTCTTCGAGGAGTCTTTTAGCTTGTCTTACACAACAGGTTAGACAAAATGATAATTATTCCTTTCATCTTTTAGGGTTCTGAACTATTGTTTATCTGACACATCTATTCCATTCATTTTGCCCCATGCTAGAGCTTTCTCTTCTGTCCAAGCTACAGCAAGGCCTGATCCCCAGGATATCTCCACCAACCCTCAGGGACTCCCCAAAACCTCACTGTGAAAAGCACCTCAGAGGCTGGGGAACTACGCTGGAGGAAGGCACAAGACAGGGAATATGCCACTGCTGAAATATCCAGCCCAGACTGGGGAGAGCTACATTCCCCCTGCAGTCCTGAGGGCCAGAGCTTTCCTTTCAGTGGGGGAGACCTTTTAGCAAGCAGGACAAATGCAGGAAGATCTCCTGTTCCCGGCAGCAGGCCTGTGCAGTCACTGGTGTGACACAGGGAGTCAGCGATGCACCAGGAGCGAGCCTGTGGGAGCTGTGGAGGTTGTGAGTAGTCCTGCATGCACCACCCGGGGTGGAAAGCTGTGTGAAGCTCAGCACTAGCAGCAGCATGCCTCCTGCAGTGGATGTGGCTGCCTGCTGACCCAGCAGACATGCGACAGTGGGCTCTGTGTGGGGTTTCTGAGGTGCATGCCCAGGACTGTGCTGCTGGCTGCTGGGGAGGAGATCGTTGTGAGGATGCTGCTGTCCGTGGGTGACCCAGGGCTCAAGTGGCTGAGAGACAGGAGGCAGCTCAGCTGCCATGGCTGGGCTGGGGCAGGAGCAGGCTCACTGACAGCAGGCAGCTGGCCTGTTCTGCTGCCTAGACAGCTCCATACAGACTGGTGGGATGAGGGCAGGTGCAAGGCAAGGGAATTGAAAGACTCACCCTAGGAAAGGTATATGTCTCAGGGTACCTGAGGGCAGGGTAGCACAAACTGCACTGTTCCTTTCCTTAGACGAGACGAGGGCTTTAAAGTGAGGAACACCAGCCTGCTTGGCATGGCACAGAGACCTGCCAGCAAGTGTCCTGAAAAGTGAGCAGTGCTAACTAAAGGCCTGAAAAGGTCTTATTTCAAATTAAAAAGAAACTTAGGTGGATATTGTTAGCAAATGCACCAGGCAAATAAACAGACTCAGACTACATCCTGTGTCTCTGGTCAGCTTCTGCATCCCCATTTCCTTTTGGTGCATGCATCACCCGCTGGCTCTGACTCACATGTTGGCACTGGAACAGCTTTGGATGTACTCTCATGTCCTGAGAGGAAATGAGGTGGAGACACTGACATGGCTTGGAAAGTGGAAATAATCTTTAATCATTCTGCTCTGTATCACAGCCATGTGCTGGTGCCCCCACAGGAGACATGCTGGGAGCCACGCTCAGCACCAGCTGATGTGTAGCACAGGACCTGATCCCAAAACCATTGGCTTCCCAAAGTATCTGACACCCAAGCCAGCCCAGCACTGTCAGGGCAGCTGTCTCGGGGCAAGCACAGGGCACAGGTCACTTCTGCTCTTCAGCACATTTTGGTACACAGTGCACCCATGCCAAGTATTGTACCTCAACCTAAGGCTTGTATCCTTCCAGGCTTTCTGCCTGCCTCCTCTCCCAGGAAAACCCTGCAGAGAGAGGAGAGTGGCTTTCATACCACAGAGCTATGATGAGGGCTTTACTATTCAGAAAGGCACTGAGGTCCTGGCTGTGCCTCTCCCAGTGACTTTAGGGGAGAGGGGACAGAAGGTGTCAGAGTCAGGCAGAGGAAAGCACAGGGGAGCAATGCCCCACAGCATGTCAAAACTTTCCTGAGTGGGGGAAACAAGTCTCCTTCTGTAGCTTTATCCAGGCACAAGGAAAATCCTGGGAGAATGGCAGGGACAGAGAATAAAAAACACTGTGTCTTGAGAAGGTGAAATTTATAAAAACCATTCCGGAGACCTTGCAATATCAGGTAGGAAGCTGAGTAATCAAGCACAGAAGAGGCAGGATCCCAATGCTCTGGGACATCAGACAGAAGCAAGTTTGGAGGCAAATGCTGAAGGGAGACAAGGTTTGTGGTTTTGTGCTTGCTTTTTTTGTGTGCCAGCCTCTACTCTCTTTCCAAAACATGTGTCAGTGGGCAACAGGGTATAGGGTAGCCCAGCTTTCTTCTGCTTCCCCTCAGGGTTCAGGTCCGCATGGATCGGGAAGTATCTTTAGTCCAAGCCCTGCTCCACATGGGGCAGACTGCAAGGTCACACTCAGTTATTTGGGCTTTTCCATTCAAGCTTTGAAAATATATCCCCATGTCTGTAAAAATAAAGATTTCGAGACTTAAAGTGACCTTATAAATTAGGCTTGAATTTGTGTCTGCAATCTTATGCACCCAGTTGTTTGTCTGTATTTTCAAAACTCGGGTCTGAAACTGTTATGTCACTGTCAGTGCATGACTTCAGCTGAATAATCCCTCAAGGGACTTGGGAGAGGAGCACCCGTCCACCCGAGAATGTTCAAGAGATGAGTCATCCTCAGCAGGCCCATATTTAAGAGCTGGCCATGTTTCCTTGGTGTCTAACCTCTGCCTTATTTCTTAATCTTTCAGGGGCAGAGGTGTTCGTGCTGGGCCAACCTTTACAAATACAACACCAAGAGTATAATTTCAGAGAAGATGATCTATCTTCATGGCTTCTGGTACTAATTACTCCTCTGAGAAGCTTGACTCTGACATGATGACTTTTCTTATAGCAGCCCTATCCAATTCAGTAAAAGACTTCCTAAATATGAGTAAGAGCCTTTCTGATAAAAAAGGCACAATGAAGTCCTGTAACCAGAACTATTGCAAAATCTGGAATAGTATCTACTGACATGCAAAGGCTGGGTATGCAAAACATTAGAGTCTAAGGGAAGGCAAAATTCCAGCATACAACAGCTGGAGTTAGCTGAGGTTTGCAAGGAGCTGAAGTTTGGAAGGAGTGCTGTATTTCCTTGCATAAATACAGAATTTCCCTCCTTTCTCCAGGCAGCTAAATGATGAAAGGTCTCTATTGCTGCCCATCTCCAGCAGCCTTCCTAACATGCTGGTTTGGTTTCCCATGTGTCCTAACAAGGGATCTAGAGGAAAAAAAATAAAAGTGGCTCTGGCCCAAGACCTGCCTATGGAGGGGTTTGCTGGGTGGTCCCTCCTGTCCTCTGGTACACCGGAACAAGGGGTGGGTAGGGACAGGCACATGCACTAATTCTGGCTTCAGGGCTCTGAATGTGCAATGCTGCCCCAGCAACCACCTTCCAAATTAGCTTTGGAAGTCATTCCCCCTTCACCATGGAAGAGGGAATGCTTCTAGCTCCATTTACAGATTTCATGGGTGCAGAAAGAAATACCACACCTCTTTTTGAAATACATGTGCTCAGAGACACACCTTGAGGCCTCCTCCTTCCAGGTAATTTCTGGCTTCTCATCACATCTGCACTTACCCACACATACAGAGGAGGCCAAGAGAAGATTCCACAGTTAATACTAAAGTCTTGCTGCAAGGCTGGGGTATTGCTTGCCTAAAACAGTGCAGAAAGGGAGTCAGATCTTCCTGAACATTTTTGACATAATTTGGCTTATTTCCCTTCCTGGAAATGTTGCTCTTTTAACAAAATGAGTTGCTGATATGTTGTAGCGAAAGATGTTTTCATATTTCTAAGGAAAAACCAACTTAACCTCAAAGGGTACTTGTCGTTTGCTTTAAAATATTCTTTCCTTTGCAGAAAATGGTCTGATTTTCCCTGAGACAACCCAGTGTGTACTTGGAAATGCCATGGTGTTTGGCCAGCCCTGCCTGAGACAGTGATATCTGGTCTTCTGTTCTTTCAAAACCACCTACACTCAAACCCACAAGGACGTACCATATGTGTCCCTCCTCAGAGGGTCTGCAGGGTGGGCAGGGAGCCAGTTAGACCAGTCATCCCATGGGGTCTTTACACCACTTTTCAAACACATCCCTTACTGGAAGCCTTTGCTGGCTTCTTACCATCTCTGTATGCCAGAAAGTACAGCCATGGTCCTCCCAGTGTCCAGCCCCAGTGTCCCAGTGCTCCCAGAGGTCCAGATCATCCTTGGGCCACCAGCACCTGGGGATGGCAGCACAGTGTCACTGGGCTCCTGTCATCCTTGGGGCATGGCCATGCTTCTGGCTCTGCTCAAGATAACAGCTGGAACCGGCCACCCCCAGGCTCTGTGGCAGGAGCTCCATGGGAGAAGGAGCCCGGGGTCCCTAAAACCTCCACCTGAGTCACTTCTGGCAGATGCCATCCGAGGGGCTGGTGGCCCAGTGCAGAGGCAGATCCATGTGCCAGCCTCCCACAAGTCCCTCTGCATCTGCGCCAGAGGGCCAGCAGGCTGGCTGGCAGTGCAGGATGTGCAGTGCAGACAGTGACTTGTGGGGACCTGACAGAGCTGCAGACAGAGAGCAAGCACTGTGAGATGGGAGGGAAGCTGCATGGATGATGGGGACACCAGCTCAGGCTTGGAAACAATCATTATGCACAAAACTAAGGAGAAACAGGTAATGTGAGGGGATCTCTGTCCCACTTTGTGAATAAAGGCTTGTGAAGGAGCATCTGCAGGGATGGTGGGATACAGGCACAGGCTCTGCTCAGGGTCAGCACTGCCATGAGCTTACCTGTACCAGGACCACATGCAGCAGCTCCTGCTCACTTGCCATTTGAACAGGCAAGAGAGGAGTTGACAAAGGGAAAAAACCCGCATTGGAAATTCACACAAGTTTTGTAGACTTCCTCTTTAGGCAAACTGTGTTTGCTTTTCTCCTTTTTTTTTTTTTTTAATGGGGGAGGTGTTCTTGTTTCAGCTGGAATAGAATTATTTTTCTTCTTAGTAGAAGAAAGCTGGTACTGCTAAGTTCTTTTTAGTGCCATGTTTTGGATTTAAAATGAAACTTGTGTTGATAACACACTGATGTTTTGGCTGTTGGTAGGCAGTGCCTACACAAAGTCAAGGACTTTCCAGTGTCTCATGCTCTGCCAGTGAGGAGGAGCACAAAAAGCTGGGGGGGAGCACAGCCAGGCGAGCTGACCCAAATTGGGTCAAGGGATGCTCCACACCACAGAAAATCATGTTTAGTGTATAAACTGGAGGGAGCTGGTCAGAAGGTGTCAATTGCTGCTCAGGGATGGGCTGGGCATTGGCCAGGGTGTGGTCAGCAACTGAATTGTACATCATTAATTTTTTCTTCGTTTTATATATTTTTTTAAAATTACAATTGTTGTAATTATCACATTCTACTTTGCTTCAATTATTAATCAACCCACAAGTTTTGTTTTCCTTTTTCTTTTCTGAGTCCCTTGTGTTTTTCCTTTCCCTCCACGGATGGGGAGGGGTTGAGCAAGCAGCTGCACAATACTTGGGTGCCAGCTGTGGTTAAACAATTAGGGAAGGAGAAGAAAAGTTGACCTTGGCTTACTGTGAGAGTCAGAGAAGAAGGCAACCCTTTGCACTGCCAGCAGCCTTGATAAGCCCCTGGGCTGAGCACTGACTCTGTGGCACTTCACCTCTGGAAGTTTAATGGACACCTTCCTGGCACCCTGTCCTCCTGGGCTGCACATACACCTCGTGGAGTCCCTCTCTGCCTTTTCTCATTTCCATCTTTCACCCTTCTTTCGCTGCATGACACTTCAGCATGTGACTTGCTATGAGCACCAGGAAGGATTTAAACTCTGCAAACATCACTAATTATTCGGCTTTTTCATAGTGACAAAGCTATGCTTAATGTCACAGCCTGCAAGTGGGGCATGGTCTCTGTGCATGGACATCATGGTAACATCCCTCCTCTGACAATGGCTCCTACAGGAGCAGGGTTCACACTCGAGACCCAATTTGCGGGCAAGCATGAGGCTGCCATTGCATGTAGCTTTCATGAGGTTCAGGTACAGCCATTTTCTCTTGCACACCTCACTCTAAGAGCATCCTCCCCCTCACTGCCTCTCTCTGGACCAACCCACCTGCCCCTGGACACGCTCAGGCTGCCCCTGTGGCCGTGCTACCTCCGTGCTCAGGTGCCACGTGCTGCTGCCTTGCCAGGAG
The DNA here is from genome assembly GCF_015832195.1 of Motacilla alba alba. Lineage (NCBI taxonomy): Eukaryota > Metazoa > Chordata > Aves > Passeriformes > Motacillidae > Motacilla > Motacilla alba. The sequence goes on along the minus strand of NC_052017.1, from coordinate 15,160,746 downwards.
GTGTGGGTGCAGGTGAGCAAAGCTGTCACAGCAGCTCACCTCCTTCCTGGTGAGTCACCACGCCCCAGTATCTGTCAGTGTGGCTGTGTCTGGTGACCAGCCTGAAGCAGCATGGGTGCACCCATGGGACTGTAACGAGCCACTCCCAAAGTCTGGCTGGAATTTTTTTTGGGCGTTGCTGATTTCAGTCAGCACACAATTTATAAAGACTTTTTTTCACCTTGCCTGAATTGTTAGCTTTAGATGGTAACAGTTTTAGAAATGGACCTTGCTGGCCCTTTCCTTTAAGAAAAGAAAAGGCTGCGTGGGCTCCAAACAGTGATTTGGTGCCCTTGTGTTGGGAATGTGCAAAGTCCTTGGGCATGGGATGCAAAGCAAAGCATAGAAGCAAGGAAAGCCTTCATGGTGTCTGAGCCTGCCTCGGAAACTGCTAGTACAGCCCCAAGGGAAGCTGTTCCCAGCCATGCCAATATTCCCAGTTTTGGCCATGCACAGCACCAGGCATCTCCCTATGTCCAGTCCTTCCCAGACAACCAATCTGGCCTTCCCAGCTGTGGCAGGGTCACACCACCAGTGACTTTCCCAGCTGCTTCTTTGCTTCTGCCAGTTAGCCAGCGCAAGGCACTGTTTTCCCCAAGGTCCCAACAAAGGGACTAATGCTTGGCCAGGGGCCTCCTTCCCCATTCCCATCAGCTCTGCACATAGGGAGCTGCTCTGTACTTCTCCTGCAGCTTCTGTCAAACTTCCAAACATCAGGAAGCCTTGCTGAGGAGCGTCACAGTGATCTCAGTCCCAGGGTCACAGGCTGAGATAAGAAACCTGCTAAGCCCAGGAGAATAAAAGGCACATTTGACTCCCTAATTTCATCAGTGTTGTGATTTACCCTCAGCAGGCAACCAAATCCTGCACAGCCACTCACTCACTCCCTTCTGATGGGATGAGGGAGAGGACTGAAATGGTACAAGTGAGAAAACTTATGGATTAGATAAATACGGTCCAAAGAGTAAAATGAATGCTGTGCACATGAGCAAATCAAGGAATTCATTTACCACTTTCTATGGGCTGAAAGGTGTTCAGCCATCTCCAGGACAATACAGCTCCATTGTATATGTGATGGTGACTTGGGAAGACAAACACCATCACTCAGAATGTTTCCTTTCCTTCCCCCAGCTTTATCCACTGAGATTGACATCGTATGGCCTGGAATATCCCTTGGGTCAGGAGGGATCAGCCGACCCAGCTGTGTCCCCTCCCAGCTCCTGCTGCACCCCCGGGCTCCTGCCTGGCAAGACACTGAGAGAAGCAGAAAAGGCCTTGACACTGTGAGCCCCACTCAGCAATAACAGAAACATCCCTTGTTATCAACACCGTTCTCAGCACAATGCTGAAACAGCCCTGGGCTGGTTACTGTGAAGAAAATTATCTCTACCCCAGACAAAACCAGCACAATCAGTGGTGAGCAGTGGGTTTCCCTGTGCACTTTGTGTTTTTTGCAGGTTAGCATGAGTCTCAGTATTCCCTCAAGAGAAAATGAAACCACACACCTAAAATCAACATAAACAGAGGCAAACCCTTTGCAAAATCCCATGGCTCAGCACTGACCAGTCAAACCCTGGGACTTGCACTACTAGCACAGGGTTTTCCCACCATCCATTTTCATTCCCTCCCCCTCACCTCCAGCCTCAGTTGCTGTGAGTACACAGCTGCTCAGGCAACCAGATTAGAGGAGTAATCTTCCCCCTCCCAGGATATTTCCAACCCGGTTCATTTCCCTGACCTCATTCCCCAGGTGCTTGTATAAACAAGTGGACCTACACAATGCAGGGATCACTAGTGTGGGATATGCTTGAGGGATGTGGGATGTTTGGGATGTGATGTATTGCTCCAGAGAGAAATTCCTGCTATGCTGCAGCCTAAGGCTCACCTGAGAAATAGTCCCCAGCTATTAGAAAGCTGACAGAGCTGGAAGCAATGCTTGGTGTTCAGCATACCTGAACAGCTGCTTGTTGGTTGTGTACCAGTCCTCTGAAGTGATAATTATCCTGAAGCCCTCGTACTGTTCAGACATGTGGCTGTATCTATAAAGAGCTATTGGTTCACCCAGCCAAACCTTATTACTTATGTCTGGCAATACATACACTGTAATTATTTTGAATAACCTGGTCACTTACTACTTTCTTAGTAAGAAGATATATAACAGCCATAACTAAGCCCAAATATGAAATAGTGATCCTATATTAAATAGTGTCACCATATGCAGATTTCCATGCTAAAATATTTAACTAGGTGGGGGAAAGGAGAATGGCCTTACAGAAAAAAAAATAGAAGAAAAGTCAGTGTAACATTTTTAAAGCAAAGGTAAAAGACCACTAGCAGGCTGCAATTTTGACATGGATCTCATTTTTTAAGTATACAGGCATTTGATAAGCATTTGCATAACCCCTAGCCATTGTCTGGTGAGAACAAACACCTTAATTTTACAGAAGGGAAACTGGGGGAGAGATCATAAACCCACCTCCAGTTATGTGAAAAGCTGCTTCCTACAAATTCTATTAATCTCCTTAAAGATCAAAAGCTATCAGCAAAAGATCATAAAATTGAACACAGGTCTCTGAAGCCACAGGTGACCATCCAAACCATTAGGTCATGTTTTGTTTAAGTCAGCTACAGTGAAAGTCTGATCCCTGAATATCCTGATCACTACAGTTGGTATAAATACTAAGAGGGCTCCCTCACACAGCTCTCCTCCAAGCAACTTGTTATCTAGAGATTTTGCACAAAACACTAGAGCAAGTGGGTTATTCCCAACAGCATTTTTGGCAGCAATTAACATCAGGACTGAAGTGCTCCACGTTGTACACAACTACTGTGCATCATCCAGGCAGTCTATAAGCAATGTTGGGGTGAAGGAGATTTTGCCAGAAATACTTACCATCTATTACCAGAGTCCAAAATCCATCAGCAATCACCTTCACCCTACTTCCCAACAAGTGGGATGATGCCTGTAGTGTACCTGGGCCATGGTAGGGGGTGTTGGCCCAAATGCAGTCGCAGCCCCATGCTGTGTTTGAAGATGAAGGAAGAATGACCACGTCTCAAGGCACTGAGCTGGATTTATTCACTTGACCATATCAGTATCAAACTAGAAATCATCTGTTTAAGACCATGTGTTAGAGAGGAGCAGCATTAAATAACAGACATGAAAAAGAGACTGTGCTTCAGAAAAGATTCAGTGTACAACATACACAGTATGCCATTTAACACAAATGCTTATAAAAGAGTCATCCTAAGCATCAGAAAGAGTTTTATAAAAGTTTACGTTCTCATCCCATGGGATGTACAGAACTATGCAGTTTACATAGTTTTACTATCATCCAAAACATCATGTTTCAAATGTATGACGCACAGCAAGAACAATATAATTCCATTTCCATAGGAACATAAACACCGCTTGTCACTAATGACACGCTTTCCAAACCATAGCACTCACAGCAATTTTACATGTGTACAATTTTAAGTATTAAAAAGCAAGAGTTTGGAGCCTGCCCACTGTTACCAATAGAGAATAACATTTGATCTACCCTTGAAAACGATCATGGATACCCTTGCAGTAGTTGTAACATAGGAAGGAGTTGAAGTCACTGTCATACTTTGCCAGGGCCAACTTGCTGTGCAAATCCCAAAGGTAACTGATACTGCCAGTGAAAGATTCCCTTGACCCACAGAGAAGGGGAGAGCCTCCTTCTTCACTCCCACTGCCCAGGGAAGATGCAAAGTTAAAACACATCTGCAAACAAGTGATAATCTGACTCCACAGACATTCTTAATTTTCATTAAGAATGGCTAGAGGCTGACCAAATCTTAAAGACCAAGAATGACCAAGTCTTAAAGACAGAAAAAGACCGAACCAATCTTTAACTGGTTAAATCAAGGACTTCTTTTTTCTTTTTTTGGGGGGGGGGGGGGGTGGGGAGTGGCAGGAAGGTTTTCTCTAAGGACAGCTCAGAGAGACTGAATCTTACAGCCCACATGCTAAATTATATTATATTTTTTTCCTGACATTACTTGCAAGCATATATTATAAGTTTTACAAAAGTGCAAGGCCCAGCACAGGAAGATATCCTGGATTAAGACATTCCCAGCAGCAGTGGTTTATTTGCCATCTTCTTGTTGGTCAACCAGCAGACACACAAGCATCACTGCTTGGGATCAGCTTATCAGAGCCCCCTAAGGGTTTAGCTTAATCATCTGTGCAATTAAACACTATTCACATTTTACAGCCTATAATGGCGATAGTTTTATGTACAAATTGGAAAATCAAGTCTTAAAATCAAGTTTTAAGAGGTAGAGGTCCATTTCTGACTCATCAACATAAAATGTTACTGAGTCAGTCATATTCTAAGGCTGGTGGTCCCCTAACAATATTGAAGTAACCAGCTAGAGCTCCAAGGTCTATGTAGAGTGATCTTTGTCTCTTCAGCAGGTCTGACTCTTCCATGCTCCCATTACACAATGAGGAATCTAAAAAGAAAATAGAGAAACCATGTAATTACTGCAAAACTAGCTGTATCAGATCATTTTCATATTTGTTGGTATTACTGGAATATTTTGCCTATTATTTGATCTTATTAATCGGTGGTTTAGAAAATTTTTAAGTACAACATAAGTCAAATCTCAAATAAAATAAAATCTAACAAACCAACTCACAACTCTAGGACAAAGAAAGGGAAGCAGTTTGCAACTGCAAACAGCAAGTGTGTTCAACTACTTAGAAGTCTCCATCAGCTGGGACAGTTAGGCAGAGCTTTCTCATCCTCTGAGCTATAGAGTAAAGGAGAGTTTGGTGCAAGGAAAAACCTGGTAACTTTCTGCCATCTGAGAATTCTGCTTCCTCTTAGGGAAATTTTCATCTAAACACAGGACGTCATCTTTGTCTGGGTGTGACCATAGAGAACAAACACAGGACCATCTGTTCCAGATTTTTTTTCCTTTTAAATCAAGGTCTGAAAAGACAGATCGGGTTTGCAATGGCAGAATTCCTCTGAATACTTGTATAATGAGTGTCTTGGAAACTCAAGCACCTACAATAAAGTCCAGGCTTAATGGTCCAATATTCTCTTCATTTTCAAAATAATTGATTCAGATGGTCTGAGCTGGTCAAAGGATTATGCATCCCCAAGGCAAAATCCAGAAGGTACAATACCATTCTAAATTCAAAAACTGTGACTGATTTTTTTCAGTGAATTTGTTGCAACAATTATGTATTACAGTACCCAAAACTTTGCACAGGCATCTTTCAAAATATTTTTCCCAATTAAATAAACCACTTGTCTGGGAAGAGTCTTTCAATGCCTTTTGTCAGAACCCTCCTAATGTATTTAGTAAGTAGAAGAAAAGTATTTTGAAGCCTGTTGACAGGTTGTTGGCACTAAATCTTGCTTGGGCTTGAAAGGGCTGTTTCCTACCTAGTTCATGTATTATCCTTCATTAAGCACTTCCTAATGCACAAGGGCAACAGCATTCTATCCCACAGTCATTTTTGGTTTTAAAATAAAGAGCTTGTACTGCTGACACTCAGCAACATTAGTTATGGTTTTGTGTGTGTGTTTTTCTTTAAAAAGGCAAAAAAGTGTTGGATTTCCTGGTGGTTGCTGGACTTTGTCATTGTTTACAAATCAAGAGTGTCTATAAAACATCTCTAGTACACAGCGTCAAGTTGAGTCCATTTCAGACAGCAATCTACACTTCATGAAGTGCCCTGGATGATTGCCATGGCTTTTCCAAGAGCCAGTCCTTCAGGAGCTCACAGAAGTCAGGCTAGGTTCCTCCCCACTGGTCAATGGGTGTTTTACAGATCACTTCATGACCTCGGGGTCTGATCTCATCTGATTGGGATTTTCACCGGTCACTTTCCAGATGTGCTGGGAGTTTTGTTGGTTCCTTACCACTCACTCAAATCAAGATTTGACACAAAGCAAAGTCTACAAAGTCCAAGGCAGGTGAGGCTGATGCCATTACCTGTGATATTTTCTGGCAGCTGCAGATCCTTCCTCGCGAGCAGTCTTTTCCTTTCAAACAACGCCGAGTCCAGGCTCTGGCACCGCGGCTGCTCCTCTGGGGGTGGGTGTAAGGCCTCGTGCTTCAGCAGGTCTGCTGCAGACAGCCTGTGATTAGGATTCCTGTCCAGAGCTGCTTCTAGCAACTCTCTCATGGAAGTGCTGCAGTCCTCAGCAATATCCTCTAAGGGGGGAGCCTGCTTGTGTATCTGTTGGAATGAAAAAAGACCATGGAAACAGTTATTCCAAAAACAGTGAAAGAGGAAGTCATGGAAAACCACATGAGTGGTCTGGGAATTCCCCAATTAGGACTCATCACCTCCCCAAGTAGGGCTGATCAACTAGAACAGAACATGCAACTACACAACATCCACTTTTTAAAAATCAGATTTTATAATAAATTTAAAAACTCAAAGAAACTTCAAGTAAGCCTAAAATCCAGTGCAATGCAAATTCACCAGATTTCTGCACCACACTGGAAGAGTCAGAGAATCAAATCTGCCAGGCTCCAGTTTTTATCTGCAACTTCTAAGGAAAACAGACAAGTAGAAGACAGATGGGCTTGTTTCAATCAAGTCTCGCACTGATCTAACCCTGTCCTTCCAGTAAACCCAAGGCCTGTAAATTGAAACACAAGTCACAAAGACAACTCCAGTTCAGTCTCTGTCTTCCCCCAAGAGATCAAAACCCACTTCTTCTCTCCCTCCCTCCCACCCCTGAAGCAAAAAGGATGATATCATCTCTCTGACAAATATTTTGATAGTTTTTATCCAACTGGAGCTTTCCCAACAAGAGTACAGGAAACCCTCCAACTGACACTGAGCTGGCTCTGCTAAGGACACTCACAATATAGAGGTAGGAGGGATATGCAGAACGAGGGTATCTGTTCACCCAGGGCGGGATGCCCGTTTGCATGTGAATTATAGTAGCTCCCATGCTGTAGATGTCTGCTTTTGTTGTGTGGCCTCTGCAAAGGATAACTTCAGGGCTCATGTAAATCTGTGAAAAATAGTTTAAAAAAAAAAAAGATTACTCAACAGGGGAAAACAACAACCAAAGATGACTCAGTGGCATTTTGTGATCCTGGAAACCCCGCTCTGAAGGGGTGCATAGTAGTGCACCTGCAAGCACCATTTGGGAAATAAGATTGTTCTGCTCTGCATATGAGTACACCCAAAGAGACAGTACCTGGACAAACTCATATTCCAGGCTTGCCCTCTTCAGACAGGCCATAGGTCAGTGGCTATGGGCCTTAGCTGAGAAGATGAAATTCAAGCCATGGCTCTGCCTTAGTCAGATGAGTAGCAGAAGTTTCATCCCTCCATAGCAAAAGGAGGTGCCTGAATTGCCAGTTTGTTTTGTGGGGCACTGCTGGGACTGCTCCTTTCTGCTTGAAGAATGGCCGGGCATGAGCTAAAGAGAGAGGGTGAACTGTACTGACAGTCAGTCACCCAGACAGGGGTAGGAGTCCACTCCTCAGATCCCTGTTACACAGAATACTACACAACCCTTCTGAGCATCACTGACAGATATATACCTTCCTGTCTTCTTTACTCTTCTTACCTCCTCCTTCTTATCCACTAACCTACACGATGGAGCATTATCCTGAGAAATGGGATAATGAGGAACAAGCGAGGTCTAGGCAATGCATAAATTAAAAGTTAGGTGCCCTTTCCACTAGATTACCCCCAGAGCAGCTATGAAGACAAGAATCCCTCTTCTAAACTTTTTCCAAACCAAAAATTCTAATCTTTCTTGATGGAAACCAACATAGATTCCATCCAAACACTTCACTGAAACTTTTGAATTTGCCAAGAGTCTAAAGAAGGATCTTGAAAGCTCCTGCCAGCAACAGGCAGCTCAGAGTGCAGCTGGAGGAGAACCAGACAGGCAGGATGCAGGAGGCACACCCTGCACAGCTCTGCCACTGCCACTGGCCTGGGGAGCAGGTTTCAACATCACATGGGCACAGCCCACAGCACACCGGGTTAGCAAGCTACCATATTTGCTTCTGGTTCCTACTTTTTCCTCACCCAATTTCTCTCTAAAGGATTCAAACAAACTTTAATTAGTTCAAGTCATCCTGACACAAAGAATCACATTAAAAGCCATTAACTGACACAAGGGCAGGAAGTCAAGTCACTGCCACATGGTTTGACTGCTTATCACCATAGATTGAGAATGGCTGTAGGGCTCACCAAATTCCAAGGAAAACTTCCCAGTAAATTACATTCCCTATCTGCAAATAGAACTTGTGACTGGAAATGTCTGCAAAGCCTCTGCAGGTGTCTGGAGCTGCTACTGACTTATCCATTGCTTTCCTCAAGGCTATGAGAGAATCAGTGCATCTGCACCCTCCAGCTTTAAGCCTCATAAGGAGAAAAGAAGTTCTAATTTTGTAAAAAGAAGTCTTTGGCAAATGCAGTGCAACTTGAGTGAAATCTACATAAGCTAAAATCAGCTGCCTTCAAAAAAGAATGCTGGCACAGGATCCTGTCTGCAGTTAAGGTCAGAAAATACTCAAGATGCACCTTGACTGCACAGTGACAAAAATCAAAAATGAGCTCCAAAGCTCTGATTTCAGACTGGTCTAAGACTCTGTTGTCACCAAAGCAGACAGCTCAAGCCACTAATAACTTCCCATTCTCGTTCCTTCAGACTGGTGAGGTGGCACTTGCCTGCCAGTGAGACCAGTCACAGCCCAGCTAAAAACCAGTCCTTTCTTCATGCTGCACTAGTTTTAGTTTAGCATTCCTGAAAATGAATCATACCTTCCACACTCAATAAACTTTAGCAGACAACTTTTTACCCTCAAATGGTTGTAACTGAAGCTTACATATTTTAACAAAGTGATAGAAGCATAACAGAAAGTGTAGCAACTGCCTAGAAAAAGTATTTCCTGCAGAGCAGTTTCATAACAACCACAGTTTAATTTCTGCATGACTTGTACACAAAAGCAGGAACACCAGTTTTTTTCACACTACACTATCTAAACTAAATTTAACTATCTTTCAATCCCATTGCCCAGAATTGTAACTACTCATTTTTTATAAACACAAAGAAGATTCACTACATTCAGACTTCCTGTGCTACAGAAGTGAATAGAAATCCTAACTCCCAGAGAGCATGCACAGGACAAAGGTTACTCCACCTGCCTCTTCCCTCAAGGACACAAGTCCCTGCCAATAGCAGATGTTAGAGAAACCAGCTAGCTCACAGGCACAATGCTGCTTGGCAGTGACAATCCCCAACCAGGGATTGCACAATTACATGCAGGACACCTGCACCACTTCTCAAGGCTGCATAATACACAGTGCAAAACTCAAGAGGACTTTGGAGAGTTAAGATCTTACTTTGAAAAAAAAAATCATCAAGAAAGCCAGACTACAGAGGGCATTTGTGGGTGACAGGATTAGGCACTGTGGAGAAGAAGATGCCTAGAATGAAGACTGTGAGCAGAAAAAGCTACAGAAGCATCAGAAACATTAGCCTGTAAGTCTTTCACTGGTGTCTGAAAATCTCCTTTCCCAGTGCTGCCTTTCCAACCTCATTTCTGGCTGCAATGCTGCAGCAGGATTGCTGCTCCCCTGAGACAGCAAACACCAAACATGCCTATATTTCAGGGCTGGGGGGATTATCAGCTTTCTGAAGATGGGACTGCAGGTGTTAAAGTGCCTGGAATTTTCCTCCTATTAAATGAAGAACTAAGTGTTTTTCACTCGGCAAACACTAAAATGTTTTCACTTTTCACTTGTTCTTACTAACACAACCTTGGCCTGTCCTTCAAGACCCAGAAGTGAATCCTCACTAGTCTGCTCCACAATCATGGAAATGTCCTGTTTACACATATCTCCATCATTGGGAAATACCCTACCAACTCATACCCACCACTGTTCTTATTAACAGCACACAAAACCCCCTTGAACAAACAAAAAACCCCAAACCAAAGTAAAAACCGCACAAAGCTCATGCATGAAGTGCCAGAAAGCATGATGCTTCCAGTTCAGCAAGCATTTTAAGCTCTTAACTGCCCTGACTAGAAAGACAGTGAAAGCAAATATTCAAGTGCTTTCTCAATCATCTTGCAAAAAATAAACAAACAAATCTGACCTTCTGTGAAATCTTAATTTATCCTCCCCTTCTAAAAAGTGAAAAGTTTTTTGTCAGTTACATAGGGATTTCCTCTTTACACATCTGGAAGACTATTAAAAGGGTAAGTGCCAACATCTCAGCTAAAGCATTTCCTGTAAACAATCTCCTCCAGCAACAGAGAGCACAAATGCCACATCTGCAGCAGCTATCCAAGCTAATTGTTGCTGCTTGGTTGTTTGCTAAAACTCCAGGCCTGGAAACACCTCAGCAGGAGTGCAGCCCAAGTGGTGTGCAGAATCTCAAAGTCACTGAGACCATTTAAAAGGATCCCACCTCCACCACTGTAATGTCTAAGCAATTTTAGCAGATAATCATAAACCTTGCCATGCACAACCTCTGAAGAACCAAAGGGTTACATGTAGATGGGGAACAGAGCTTAGAAGGGCTAAGAGATGAAACCCAGATATCTGTAATTTCTGTGGTTTTGAAGGAGGAATCCAAGTACGGTGTGGAACAGGTCACCCCAGTCCATAGTGAGTATCTCAGAAGAAATCTTTGCTACAGCAAAGAACAAATTCCTGTTTGAAGTGTCTCTGATCAGCAGCTGAAACACTGCAAACAACCCTTCTCAGAGTACTGTTTGACTTCAGTGAACAATTGCTAACAAATGAGACTGCAGAGACACTGTTTTCAATGCATTTCATTCAGCAAGTCGAAAATAAAAATATAATTGAGACTATTAATGTTTGTAAGTTTTTTATAGGTTTTATAGTAACTATTTTACCCATGCTTCTAACCCTCCAGCTTCAAATTTGAGCCTAAACACCACAACCATAGGACTAATGCAATGTAAGGGCTTTTGTCCCTTCAGCTTCTTACCTCTGTTCCTCTAAGATCTTTGGGATAGTAAATGTCTTCAGTCATTTGAACACTTAGGCCAAAATCCACCAAAACAGCCTTAGTTGACATAAAGACAATGTTGCTTGCTAAAAGAAAACCAAAAATTACATCATTTCAGCATCTGGCATGTTTGGTATTCATTTTACAACACTCCTGTTTCATTCAGATGCCTGCCTGAAAAGGGAGAGAAATTAGCACAACCACTCTCTACAGCCAATATCCCTCTAGTCAAAATAGGTCTGGTAATGATTTGGTTCAATTTTAAGTTGTATCTTAAAAAACAAACTGGTCTGGTTTATGTAAAAGAACCAATATTTTGTCATTTTCTTAGCTTAAAATTTAAAGAAAGACAAAGAGGGAAAATAGCTGAGGGTAGAGGAGGAAGGTAGAAGACTGGTAGCCACTACAGCACAGTGTTTTGAAGATGTTTAAGGGTCTCCAAGGTGGAGATCATGCTGTGCAGCTCTGGCTAGAAACAGCACAACTGTTGCTCACCAAGAGGTTTTTCTAGAGTAACAATTTAAGTGAAGATAGAAACAGAGAGTAACCAGGGCCCCTCCACAGCAGCCACACCAGTCACCTGCACTGGTCTGTGAGAGCAGCTCAGCATGTCAACAGAGGACAGACAATGGCTGTAAAATTAATAGAAGACTGAGCATTTCAAATTCCCTCAGAACTGCAGCAGTATCTAGGAGCTTAATTTACTTTTCTTCATAAAACTCTGCCTAAGGCACAACTTTGTACTCAGAGGCTTTGTTTGCAGCTGGATTTCTGATCAAATATTTAAGAATGTAGTGCTCAGTGAGAGCCTTCAGAAATTCTTGTTTGCTGTTTCAGAAGATGTGGTAAAATGAAGTCTCCAAGTTACACAACAGTAACACATTTCCCTTACAGGAAACTGTGGGCCATTTTCTGTCTTGACAGTGACTACCATGACCACCCAGTGGGAGGGCAGACTTGATTTCAGCAGTACTGATTCCTGGAGCAATGCTTCACACAGCTGCCTCCTTACCAGTGCTATAGACGACGTAAATCTGTCACTTTAGGGATAACTTTGAAGATATGGATTTGAAACACCCCATAATAGATCATCCAAAGGGTCACACTGCCACAAGGCAGCAGGATCTGCTTCCTGCCTGGGACCATACACAGCCCCAGCTGCAGCTGGTTTTGGACGGAAGCTCCCCTGACCAAACAGCCTGATGGTTTAACTGCTCTCCAACCAAGGGTTAAAACAAGTGGCAGCACTGAACACCTCCCAGGAACCAGAATGTCTTCCCCCACTCCTTGCTCAGGGGATTTTTTACTCTCAATAAAATCCCCATCTTCTGTATCAGCAGAACAGACTCAATTGCAGATCAAAAGCAGCAGATGAAGTGAGGAAAAAATCAGAGGTTTTGGGAAAGAGTCTTTTCTATTAATTCCACCTGGGGAGGGAAAACACACGCTGCTCCCTGCATGGAGGCTGCCTGGCCAGGCAGTGGGCATGGCTCAACCTCAGGCCTGGTGTACCCAGCTCACCCTGGCACCAAACAGGCAGGAGCATGGTCAGGGCTCAGCCCAGGCACCTCTGGGCAACCACATCTGCCCCAACATCTGCCCTGCATCCACCAACACAGGGAATGGCTGGAAAAGGTGAAACACACTCATATCCACCACATTCACAATGGGCTGGTTCTCCTTTTCACTACCTAGATGTATGGTTTTTAGATTGTTTAATTAATGTCTTTGTTACTGCAAATTAAAATAAATCCATAGGAAAGACTCTTACTACAAATGAGAAAGAAAAATAAAGGGAAAAATTAAGCAGTTTTGTAGCTGTCAGAATCTGAAAGGCTTATTCTAAAGTACTGACCCATACTAAATAAAAAAACCCAAAAACCAAAAATGTAAAACTGAGATAAAAATTTAGTAATTCCTAATAGTTCACTTCTGTGAACTATTGTAATGCTTTAGTCTGAATATTTCTACTTTAACCCTCAAGTTTAGCTGAATAAACTCACAGAGATGCATCTATCTGTGGGCCAAGATGGTACTGGGAGAAATAGCATTTAATACTAATTTAAATGCAACACAATAAAATTTAATTTTAAAGCATTTCAATACCAGTGTATTTAATTTGGACTTAAAATCAATCAATATGTTTGATTATTTATAGATGTTAATATCCAGAGTTTTTTATAAGCAAATATATATTAAAATTTGCTCTACTTGTTGAAAGAAAAAAACAGCACAAATTATGTATTTACTTCCAAATTGAGGAGCAGCAGTATAGAAATGTAAAACCTAAAAGAAGGTGCAAGTTGAAGTGTGGAAACATTCAGGATGAATTTGTATTAAAAGCAGGAAACTTCTGGCTGAACACAGACTGATAACTTCACTCTTTAGGTTTTTATTTAAATTGAGTTGCTCATGAATGGCATAGGATCTATGACTTTCTAATTACCCTCTCTGTTGGAATGAATTAATAAATAGTGTAAGTAACTATTACCTCCAGAAACTGACCTTGCCATTTGTAAAGCATTACCCATCCTTCCCACTCAGAGATGTAAGGCTATGTGCCCCAGCTCAGTCCCAGGAACTCCAGCAGGGCCCCAGCCCAGCCAGGACCAGAAAGCACCCCAAGGAACCCCACAGACGTACGTTTGATATCATGGTGGATAATCTTCTTCGAGTGGAGAAAGTCAAGTCCTTTCAGAATATGCTTTGTCACCCAAATTATTTCAAACTCTCTCATAGGCCCACAGCTCTCCAGCTTTTCCATGACAGATCCTCCCTCTCCAGCTTCCATGAAGAGATGGATTGTCTCATCCCACAAAATAGCGCCGTATAATTCAGCAATGTTTTCATGACGGAAGCATGCCTGTATTTCAACATCTGATGGTTTGAACTGTTCCACTGGGACCTAGGACATTGAAGCAAAACCACAGTTATCCATAACAAAAACAAGTTATCCATGCAGACACTAATTATCCTATAGATTAACAGAAAAGAAGGAAGCATAGCACTTGTATCCACTTGTTAAAATACTGAGCTTTACTTTGCTCTTGTGACTTTTCTTCCTTTGCAGCTGAGAGACATCCTGTTAAAGGCTGAGAGACATTTTGGAATCATGCCCAAATAAAAAGTGCAATCTTCCAGAAAAAGAAATGTAGCAAGAGTTATTCCCGTCAAAATCCAGTGATTACGCAAAAGCTTTATGCAAACTTCCTGGTGAAGGAGATAAAATTCCCACTGCTTTTTCCATTAGCTTTGTGCACTCATCTGCACTACAGAACTACACACCCACCTGACAGGTGGATCAGTGCTTGCAGTGCTCAGGCCCATTACTGACCTCAATTCAGTCCTTATCAGCACTGGTTTATGGCTTACAAGAAATGAAAGCTGCTTTGAAGGGAGTGCCAGCAGCACGATATTTCTTTAAAAAGTACTGACAGCAGATTGCTGAGACAATAAAAGCAGTGTTTGCTTACACACAGAAAAGCTACTACTGCTCTGTTTAGTTTTCTTCCCTTGGACTCGTGTCTGTGAACCAAATAAGAGGCTCATTTATTTAAAGGAGAAATACTGTTTGTATTTTCAGAAATATTAGGATACTTTAATTCTGCAGTGGCTTATGCAGGAGCAGCTAACAACCTGTCCCCACGTGGACACACAGGCAGCAGGGGAAGGACACACAGCTGCCTGCCCAGCTCTTTGACACACAGAATTAATACAGGTACTTATTCATGAGCTGGGGGATATAGAGCAATGTCCCAACTGAGCTTTTACTGGCCCTGAATATTTACTGCTCAATTCCAAATAGTATGTTAAAAGGCACAGCTGAAGGAAAATGTTGGCTTGCATAAAAGTAGGACGGCGCTCAACAGTTCTTTTGAGGCATCTCACAACCTTAACCCCATCAGTGCCCAAAACACAGTAAGAGTTGCACATAATGAGTTCTCAGGGACTTTAATGGCACTGAAGTAAAGAAAACGGAAGTCTGAGGACCTCAGTTAAAGGACAAGAGCCTAAAACTTCTGCAGCAGCAGGATTTTACTACCTCCCTTCAGCAGGGACAGGATCTCACCCTGATATTTCACCCCAGCAGGACAAGTAGAAAATCCACTCTGCACAACAGGCCATGTGCCAGTTCCACACACTTCTACATACTTTCAAAATGCTGAAATATTTGCAGCTTTAGAGCAAAAAAATTTAAACAAGCTAACAGAAGTGTACATGTTCCCCACCTTGTTTAGGCCAACAAAACCAAGATGATCATCAGCCAACAGTGGAATTTGATGCAGACATATTTGAAAATACATCATAAGCAGTATGTTATACAATATTTGCTCAGAGATAAAACCACTGAGCTAACATACCAATTTGCATGCCATTCGTTTCTTGGTTTCTCTGTCTTGGGCTAAGTACACTTTCCCAAAAGCTCCCCGAGGAATAAAATCAGAACCAATATTCCTGTAAGTCAACTTCCATGGAAAAAGGAGCACATCCGAGTCAATTTGATAGCGCCCGTTCTTGGGTGTGATCTGTGGAGTTAAATAAATAAAAAAAAACCACAGTGAAGTTAAAACCACTACAAATCTAATTAATTTTATACATATAGTGGGAAAAAAAACATATCACTTATGTGTATGATGCACACAATCTGCTCAGCAGTCTTTATTTAGAAACACCAAATGGGAACAGCATGTGAGGTGTGGCATTCATTCACAGCCCAGGCATCCACGTTTCTCTCCAGTGACTAACTTATGAAGTGTAAGTTGCAATTAATTGTCTTGAAACAACAACAACAGCAGCTGGGTTAATGAAATTACCCACCTCTTGTTATTAGATTTACCTGCACATGTTTGTGCTTCCTGTAATCTGTTAACTTGTTATGCCACATACCTGTTACTCATAGGTTATCTTATACAATGTGAGCAAGAGTTTCAGCATTTCCTAATATCACATGTACTGCTAGGAGTTTAATTTCCCATCTTGTATTGGAGTTTCTGCTGCTTAGTAAAAGGTCAAAGAAGTCTGCCTTGATTTTACCAGCCACTTTCCTCTAGTTTTATACCATAGTTTAAAAAAGAAGAGTGGGAGTAACATTGCCTCCTCTAGGTGGGTAATGTTGGGAGCTTTGCTTCTTCTGTATCACCAACTAGGCAAGGAGGGGATTCAGGGCACCTAAGTCAGTATCTTGCTCTAAATCTTTTTCCCAAACAGTTCCCTCCCTCTGCACGTGACAGAGAGAGACCAAACGCCTAACTACAGCCATGTGAGTACTGCTTGATTCCTGATGTTGCTTCTTCAGTCTCTCAGCTACAAAATTAATAATATTTCCTATGAATATGCTTCTAATTATTTCAGCCAGTATCTGGAATATCATTAATCTCCTTACTGTACTTTATCAAGATTCTTGAAGAGATGTAAAATCACATCAAGGATATTTATCATTTCATGTCTGTCACAGGGCCTCAAATACTCAGCTCTTCAGTTACTCTAAGATAACAGCATATCAGGAAGATTATTTGTTTTAGATTTCTATTTAAGACATAACATATAATCTTTCACTCTTAATCTACCTCCATGCTTTTCAATTAGGAAAGTACCTTCTTGACTGCTAAAATTGTCATTTGTGATTTGTACCTACATGATATAAATTAATTCTTTTAAGTTCCTAAATCTGGGGAGGATAAGTTCTTAACCTTTGGCCAAGGGGCCATGGGGGGCTCTCCTTCAATATAAAGGATTCTGCTTAGAATAGAGAGAACAAGCCTTCCCTCTACTTATGAGAGCCAGGGTAAAGCAATCTGCACATGTCTAACAATCTGTACATCTTGCTTGCCTACTTCTGCATTTCAAAGGGTTGAGACTAATCCATATGGGTTACACCTTATCCTGGAAAGGAAGAGACGCCGAGCAAAGTTGATTTGGAGAGCAAGACAGCAATGATCACCACACTATTCACATTTTCAGGAGGCTTTTAGGACTAGTTCCTAGCCTGACCCAGTGAACATTTGTCTGTGGCTGCAATGCCTCTTTCAGTTCAGTTTTAACTAAAAGAAATCCAGCTTGTGCACTTCAAGACCCTTTGTGATGCAAGCCATGGTGCAGCCAGCGAGGGTCACCAGGCAATTAGAAACACTCCTGACCCCAACCAAAATGCTGTAGATATTTACAGAGCAGTGCTCCTGCTGAAATGCATGCACAGGTAATACCCTGCCTCCAACCCTCAGTTGCATAATGGGATCACGTGCACCTAATAGTACTGGGTTCATACCAATTGTTTGCATCTGTGGAAACAATATGCAAGCAAAACAACCACGAGCATGTAGAACAGTGTCTACTCTAAGCATAGGAAACATTTAATATTACTAAGTGTCATTTCAATGTTACAGAGTTGAAAAGTGATTGTTTTGCAATACTGCAATGCTCCTTCCAAATCAGAATAAAGCAATACCTTGTGGAATTTTGCACCTGAGTAACCAGTAAGCCTCAAGCAACCAGTGTTCACATATAAAATATATGATATGTAGGATATTTAAGATTATAGACGTAGGATATCTTAGGAAAATACAGCAGCAACACCAACAGGCATGAACAGAGTTCCTTTGCAACACTGATTGTTTCCAGAGCAACCGATCTTAAACAAAAGTGTAATGACACTAATATCCAGAGATGCTTGTAGAACACAAACAATTTGAGGGAAAAAAATAACATCTCAATACAACACATTTATATGCTTGAATTTAGCAGTGTGAGACATTACATAATATTGTAACTCTTAAAATCACACTTGATAGTATGTGCTTTTTCTCCTTACATTACTACTATTGACATTTTGTACAGATATAGCAAATTTAGGAACTATATTGTCAGATCCTAGATCTTTATTTTTGGGAGTTTACATAATGAACATTTTGCTGCATGAACACAAGGCACTAGAAGACTCTTACTGTCTCCCAGACCTGTAAACCATCATAGTTCATAGAATCATAGCTAGCCTTTGGTTGGAAGGGGTCTTAAAAATCATCTAGTTGTAACTCCCCTACTATGGGAAGGGATGTCACTCACTAGGTCAGATTGCTCAGCGCCCCATCCAGCCTTGCCTTGAACACACAGGGATGGGGTATCCTCAATTTCTCTGAACAGTCTGTTCCAGAGCCTTACCACCCTCGGAGTAAAGAAATCTCTACACTTTTAGTATAAAATCATTCCTCCTTGTCTTATCACTACACACCCTTCTAAAAAGTCACTCTCCCTCTTTTTTATGCAAGCTGTGGATATTATAAGTCCCATTTAAGTACTGAAAGGACAAAATGGGTTGAAGATTTTGCTTTTTGACTGCTTGTCTCCAGTTTGTTTTCAATACTGGGAAATGTTTTCTAACCTCCAGGGATACTAGGAGATAATAGAGTGGATCCTTTTGAACAACAGACCTTTCTCTATAGCTGCCTGAGACTGCAGGGCCTAGACTTGATAGGCTCAGAAACCCTTTCTGCACAGGAAACCACAGCCTGTTAGTTCTGGAACTGAGTTTTATTTAGAATCATTAAAAACTTCCAATTCCTATGGTCTATGAAATGCCAAGTAAAAGGAAAACAGACATACATACCATATTCAAGAGGATTCCAGATTCCTGTTGTCTGCATCCTTTAAATTGCTTTGCAGTGTTAGACACCTGATTGGCAAAAGCAAGCAGGTCTTCCACAGTCCCGTATTTGACAGAGGACATCAAAGAGACCTCCCCTTCACAAAACAGTAATGATTCTGCATGTTCATCATTTTGATTTGCCTCTTCACACATGGTAATTAAGCTGTCTTCATAGACTGCAATGTCTTCACCTGGATAATGGTTTTCCATGATGGCTATCACCTCAGACATATTTAGATCAGCTAGCAAAAAGTCAATCTCCTCTTTGCTATCACTACCCGTGCTCATATACTCCATTACTGTCCACTTTGCAAAATCACGCCTGGAAAAAAAAGAAACAAACTTGAAAACACTTTTCACCTAAATTTGATTTAGCAAAGTAAGAATGAAAAGGAGTTATCAGAAGTGATCAGCAGCTCATCATTATACAGATTTAAAATTAATAACCTGTATTATGAAGAAAATCATAATTACTATCCTGGGTGAAGACAAAATGGAGAAGTATTTGCTAGTGAAATTTATTTAGAAGTTACTAGTTAACCTCCCCTGTCACTCACTCTCAGAATTTATTATGATAAAGCTTTCCCTAAGAGGAACACGTACAGTAAGAATACACCATTGTGACAGATATGCAAAAATAAAGGAGCACCCTCAAGACAAACAAAGGAATTTATTGTTTGGAAAAGAATGACAAAGAGAGACATTACCATTCTCAATTACTTTATGTCTAAGTTTGTATTGACAATTTATGTGATGTATCCAGAAAGAAGGAAAGGTCACAAACCAAGGTCATTCCACTAGTAATAGGCATCTGTTAGTATCACTGTACAAGGCACAACTATCACCACTTGAGACACAAGATCCATATTTCTTTTTGCAATTAACTGGCCAGAACTAGACTTGAACTGAAATTTTTACTCTGAGTTTCAGAAAGAAGTCAGAAATTGAGCTATCATAAAAGCAATAAGCTTTTGAAGTGGTTTCCAACAGTTTGTTCTGTTCCCAGTAATCCTAACAACAACTTTTTAGATTACTATTGCAACTATTTTGCTGGAATGGATTTACAGCAAGCTGAGTTCAACTTCCCAAAAAGTCCCTTTCTATTCCAGAGAGTTACATATTCAAGTTAAAAACATATGCATGGTCAGTCATTAAAATACTGACACAAATAGTTTCCAACACATAAATGTCTGGAGCACTTACCTTGTATTTAACCTGATTACATCACTCAAAACCATTTAAAAACGTCTCAATAGAATCCCTGAAGTCATCACGTTTTTCTGAACCCGTATTTACCACTGATGATAATTTCACAGTGTTCTGTGGCAGTCTATTAAAAAAAGCAAAACAAATAAAGCCATTGCATACCAGCTCAAGCAGAAGGACTGGTTTGTATTCATATAGATAATTTGCTTCACGGAAAGAAGAGCTAGTAATCACAAGGCTGAGATAACAGGGGATTTTTCTGCAGAAAAAAAAAGACAACTCAAGAAAGAATCAAGCTACTGTATCATCCAGATTTCCAAGTAGTAGTGAAAAATAGTTTTTCCATGGTTAGGTCCCCAGTCTTATTCTCTTTGTCTCATGCTTGCTTAAGCAAAGAGCAGGACCTCCTTTTCCTTTAGCAGAACTGACTACAGCCTGCCCTCGTTAGAGAGCTCTCACTTCCCTTTTTCATAATCCAGTGCACTATCGTTTTTGGGCAGAAGATAACAACAACTAGGAAAAAAAAGACGCTTTAAAAAAAATAAAAAATGAAAAGCAGCAAACAAAACCTTATCTCAAGGACAAGCAGCAGACTCGGTCCCCTGAGGCCATGGAGCAATGCATTTACCCAGGTACAGTTTCTGGTTATGATCACTATCTTTCTTACCCTCACCACAAGGACGTGGAAGCTTTGTGGCACATATTTCTCATGGGTTAGAGTATTTACGTCAGCTCTAATGTGAAGAAAACCAAGTAAAATGACGTGTCTGAGTTGGCAAAGAAGCCAGACCACGTGCTGAAAATTCGAAAGGCAGGACAGGACAGCAGATGCAGCATCAGAAAAGGGAAACGGAGTGCCTGTTCCTTTTCAAACTCAGACCCAAACCCTGAGAGTGACGGTGGCAGAGCAGTGCAGCCCCCATTACCCAAAATGGGCACAGTGACTTTCACCAGCACTCTACACCCATTCACCCAGCCCTGATCAACCCACACCCCCAGCATTAGGGCAGCCAGGTTGGAAACTTTGTGGTCACTAGCACTACATGATCGGGGAGGCCCCAGGCTTTGTATCCTGGGTGCCCAGAGAGATCACAAAAAGGAAAAGAAGCTGTGGGTGTTTTCTAGCCCCTATCGCCTCAGCTTGCTCCATGACCAAACTATAGGCTGTTAACAAAGTCTGATTGTGTTTTTTAATAGAAATGAGATTTCTATTTTTCCCCAGAGCAGGACTTCTATTCATTGGTTTGTTGGTTTTTAGGGTTCTTTTTTTGTCTGATTTTTGTTTTGTTGTTGTTGTTTTGTTTTGGGGTTTTTTTTTTTTTTTTTTGTGCTGAATTAGTGATTCAAAAGAAAAGAAACAGTGCTGTCATAAAAGGAACCAAGAGACCTCACGTGTAAAGTCAGGTAAAGTTACAAACTAGTCCTGAGGGACTTTCTGAAGAAAAACATGAGCCTCTAGATGCTCTGGTCTTCTGTGGATAAAGACAAATACGTGCCACAGTTAAACTAATTTACTCTCCGACAGCATTTTCATGCACAAGGCATCTGTACAGATTAGACCAAATGCAGCTTTCTGGAAGTGCCAGCTCTACTTCATTCCTCGAAATGTTCCCAAACTGGAGCACAATAATAATAATAATACTCTTGGCAGTTTCAGTACTGCCCAAAAAGTTCTGAATAACATGAAGAAGTGACTATAACCTGCATACTCTCAGTTCTTTTAGTGCTTGAGAAAAGCTGCAAACCCTTCACCTTTACAACTACCTGAAAGGAAGAGGTAGTGAGGTGGGAGCTGGTCACTTATCTCAAATAGCAAATGATGGAACAAGGGGAAATGGCTTCAAGTTGTGCCAGGAGAGGCTGGATATTAGGAAAGATTTCTTCACTGAAAGAATTGTCAAACACTGGAACAGGCTGCCCAGGAAAGTGGTGGAATCACCATCCCGGGGGGGATTTAAGAGACATACATGTAGACGTGACTCAGATGAGTGGTGGGTTTGACAGTGCTGCATTGGACTTGATAATTTTACAGATCTTTTCCAACCTAAAGGGTTTTATTTTTCCCTATATCTAGCAAATTCTAATCACTAAATGTTCACACAATAAAAGCAGTGTCTAGACTATAAAAGCTAATTTTTTTAATTATCCAACAATTTAGTACTATACTTCCCCTACAGACAAAAAAAAAGGTCCATTTTCCAATGGGGAATTCACTCCTCCTATTTATCCCTAAAATCCTGTACTAGTATCAGTGGTGGGCACTCACGTAGTATTCTAAATCATGCTATATAAACTAGATTCATGAAGAAATGAAAGCACTAAGTATGCTTTACTTAGATTCTCAGCTAAAAAACTGGGTTTACCTGCAGTGGAAAAATAAAACTGCATGCAAACAGTTAAGTCAGTTGCTAAAGCACAAGACTCCTTCTCCAGTTTTGCTAATATTTCAACATCATCACATGAGTAATTTGTAAGTCAAAGGTTTATTTCTCTATTCTCTGCGTAGCCTTTCAACCCCTTTTGCCTAAGAAGTGTGCTGCAAGAGACCACTCTTATATCCATCATATTAAATAAGAGTAACTGGATACCAGACTTCTGAGCCCCGTGAGACATTTTGTGTGTCAAGGGTCAGTGGTGGAAAAAAATTGAACAAAATCTACAATAAAAATAAAATTTAAAACCCAAGACCACACAGACAAAAGACCTCAACACCCCTCGTCCCCCAAAAAAGCTAGCCACTAACTGCATTAGACTGGCTCAACACAATCATACACACATAATAAAGATCTCTTGTGCTGCTTTTAGAGAAGAATTTTCTGGTTTAAGTGACGACTGCCCACGAGAAAAAAGTCCTTCATTACTTTTAAGAAAACTTATCGACAGAACTTGAAAAACACAACCCCTCCGAAAAAAATACTTCTACTGTTAAGAAACAAGAAATATCCACAATTTCAATTTCAACAACATTTCACATATTCCCTTGGAATAAGAAAACCCGCGACTCTCCCAGCGCTGGCAGCAGCAGCGCCCAGCCGCAGCCCCTTCCTGCCCCGCAGCCCCCGGGGACAGCGCAGGTGCCGCAGCTCCGGCGGCTGCCCCGCCACACGACGCAGCTCGGGAGGCCGAGGGCAGCCGGGAACCCCAGCAGCCTCCGCCCGGCAGCGCAGCCCCGTCCCGCTCCGCTCCGTCCCGCCAAGGCTCCCCCTGCCCTGCCGGCCCCGTCCCCGCTCACCCGCGGGAGAGCCGCGCCGCCCGTCTGCCCGCAGCCCGCGCCGCCGCGCCGCTGCCGCGGGGAGCTCCGGGGGCGGGCGAGGGCGCAGGTAGCACCGCCCGCCCCTGCCGAGGGCGGGGGACCGGGGCGGCCCCGGCGCCGGTTTCTATTTCGGTTTCCCGGCAGGAGCAAGCGCTGCGCTGTCCCAGCCCGGCCTCAAGCCCGGCCAGCGACCGCCTCCCGCTCCAGCCGCGGCATCGCCCGGCGGCAATGGCTCGTTCCCGGCGGTGGCGTCGGGAAAGCCCTTTCCTAGCGCCTCATGTTTCCGTGCGCACCTAGAGGGCGTCCACCAGCGTCCTACGAGTTTAAACATTATCTGAATTACACTTCAGCTGACACGCGGGTGGAATTTAGGACAACAACGTGAAGAATTTGTTAGTGGCAGGAGTATTAAAATACTTCGGGACACACTGGTGCGAGTTGGGTAATTGCTAAAATTGGGAACGACTACTTTTTATTTCTTATCCATAAGGAAGAAATTCTTGCAAAACTGTGCTGCCCAACAGCTCCTCTTTAGCCAGCTCGTTTTAAAGGAGACAAGTAGCACCTTTAACAAAACCAGCTGCCACAGCACTAGGAGCTGATGAGTTGAATCTATCTCAAGGTGTCAAGAGACCCCAGATGGATTTTTGGTTCGTTATCTGCAGTGTAATGACTATTTGCTTACTGAAGTCAATGGCAAAACCGTCATTATAAAGTTTCAGGACAAACACTCACCCTAGGCTTCAGTATTTATTAGTAGTTCATACAACTCCTTTTCTCTTTATTTTATCAAGATACCCTGAC
The DNA here is from genome assembly GCF_015832195.1 of Motacilla alba alba. NCBI lineage: Eukaryota > Metazoa > Chordata > Aves > Passeriformes > Motacillidae > Motacilla > Motacilla alba. Next base: position 15,136,796 of record NC_052017.1, on the reverse strand, counting down.
TCCCTTGCTTAAATGGTTTATGTTTGCTGCCTCTCCTGGGACATTCACAATTGTCCAAAGTATGTCACAAATGACATTCTGGAATATGCAAGGTTTTAGACTCACTGTAAGATTTTCTTTTCCTTAGCATCATAACTATGTATATGGAATTCAGCTAGCAGGGTTAACCTTTGCTCATGTACAGTTTCTTTTCCAGACTATACAGATGTTAAATATATTGTCAAGCTTCCACAAGGAAAGAGATGTCTTCTTTGTTGCATTTGAGTTTGTTCAATTGCACCACCCAGTGCATTTGCTGAAAAAAAATGTGAAAAAAGAAAGGCAAGAAAGCTGAAGATGATTATAGAAAGAAAAAAGAGAGGAAGGACTGAAGAATAAATTAGGCTATAGGAGAGGCCAGACCAAGGAGAGGGCGGAATTGGCAGCACCTTGAAAGTGGGAGGTTAAGGAGGCTGAGTAACACATCCTTAATGTGCAGCAGCTCTCACGCTAGGGTACTTTGGGTATCCTCTTTCAGGAACTTGCTTGCCCTATTAGTTTTTCCAAACCCACAATTAATTTTAATGAAACCCTTTTCTATTTTTAGACCAATTTCAAAGAGGGAAAGAGGAGGAGGTCCTCTCTCAACATCAATGAATTTAGGCAGGACAAGTCTTAGGATTCCAGAGGAAACTTGCCATGGAGAGATGGAGGAAACACAAGTTTGTACCCCATAGCGTACATAAGTAGGATATAAATTGAAATGCTCTATTTTAAAAGCAATCTACTCTCTGTCTTAATGATCATCCTAGCATACAAAACCAAAATAATTAGGTTATAGCAATTTCTTACAGACCCTGACTTACTGGGAGGCTGCCATGAGTATACACAGCACTGCTCTGAAGACCTACTAACACACAAAGTGCCCTAACATATACTACAGATGTGCCCCTTATGTAAAAAACATTTACATAAATGTTTTTTAAGACCAAAGAAAATGACATTTTCTTCAGTACATGCCTGGGGAACCATGCTGCAGACCAATGACTGCTTGCTGGGTGCCCTGCAGCTCTCTGCCCTAATTTCTGATCCCACAGGCTGCCTTCACTGCAGCATCTCTGCATTCACAGCCCCGGCCCAGACCAGACAAACAGAATCACAAAATCAGTTAGGTTGGAAAAGACCTCTGAGATCATCAAGTCCAACCTATAACCAAGCACTACCACACTGACTAGACCATGGCACTGAGTGTCATGTCCAGATTGTCCTTAAATACCTCCAGGGACGGTGACTCCACCATCTCCCTGGGCAGCCCATTACAATGTCTAATACCTCCTTCTGTGAACAAATTTTTCCTAATGTCCAATCTAAAACTACCCTGGCCCATCTTAAGACTATGTCCTCTTGTCCTGTCACTGGTTACCTGAGGAGAAGAGGCTGACCCCCACCTGGCTACAACCTCCTTTTCTTCAAGCTAAACAACCCCAGCTCCCTCACCCATTCCTCAAATGGCTCATTCTCCAGACCCTTTCTCAGCTCTGTTGCCCTTCTCTGGACTCACTCTAGCACCTCAATGCCCTTCCTGAATTGAGGGGCCCAGAACTGGACACACTGAGGCACACTCAAGGTGTGGCCTCACCAGTACCAAGTGCACTTCCCTAGCCCCACTGGACAACATCGCTGATACAAGCCAAAGGTTTTACTTCCCTTTTTTAAGTCGGTCTTCCAAAACCTATATTAGACCCCCATCACCTTGGCCATCTGACCCTTCAGGTTCACCCCTAAGCCCATGTTCACCCTCCTGCCCTTGTCTGGCAGGGCTCACGCAGGGGTTGATGGCCAGCCCTGGCCTGGACTGCTGGGTGCTTCCTTGCACAGGGCAAGCAGCTGCTCACACCCACGCCTCAAGCCTGACATGGGAAGCTCACAAAATCACAGAATATGCTGAGCTGAAAGGGACCCACAAGGATCATTGAAGTCCAACTCCTGGCCCTCTGCACAAGACAACACCAAGATTCACATCATGAGCCTGAAAGCATTGTCCAAAAGTTTTTTGAACTCTCAGGCTTCCTGCTGTGACCACTTCACTGGAGTGCCTGTCCCAGTGCCCAACCACCCTCTGGCTGAAGAATCTTTTCCTAATGTTCAACCCAAACCTCCCCTGACAAAACTTCGGGCCATTCCCTTGGGTTCTGTCACAGGACACCACAGAGATCAGTGCCCACCCCTCCTCTTCTCCCGAGGAAGCTGTTGACTTCCATGAGGTCTCCCCTCCATCTCCTCCAGGCGGAGATGACCAGTCAAAGTGACCTCAACTGCTCCTTTTAAGTCTTTCGCTCAAGGCCCTTTATCATCTTCGCTGCTCTCCTTTGGATGCTCACTAAAAGCTTTATATCCTTCTTACATTGTGGTGCCCAAAACTGCACACAGGCCTCAGGGGGAGGCTGCTCCAGTACAGGGACAATCCCCTCCCTTGCCCGGCTGGCCACGCTGTGCCTGATGCACCCCAGGACAGGGCTGGCCCTCCCGGCTGCCAGGGCACACTGCTGACAGCGGTTTGTTCCGCCTGCCCGGAGCAGGCGGCACCCTGGGCCGGCCATCAGCTTCGCTCCCTCCCCCAGAGCGCCCAAGCGCCCCGGGCACCGCCGGCCCTTCCCGGCGCACACGGAGCGGGCTGAGCCCCGCCGGCCGCCGTGGAACGCGGCGCCTGCGCAGAGCGGCGCGGCGCTGCCGGCCATGGCGCTCCGCGCGGGAGGGCCGGCGCTGGCGCTGCTGCGGGGCCGCCTGCGCCTCCCCGGGCCCGGCGCCCGCGGGCACGCCCGGCTCGGCCGCTCCGGCGCCGCCGCGCAGCCGGCTGCCGAGGAGCCGGGGGAAGGTAGGCACGGGTCGCCGGGCCTCGCTGCGTCCGCCGCGGGCCTCGGTGCCGCGCAGCCGACTGTGCCGGGGGGCGTGGGGAGGGGAGCGGCCGCCTGTCCCGCTCGGCCCCTCCGGAGGCGCCGGGGCAACGCCCGCGTCCTGGGCGTGAGGAGCCCCGCAGGGCTCGGGCAGCCCGGCCGGGCGGTGAGGTCGGCCTGGGCCGTCTGGGGCTGCAGCCCAGGAGGCCGGAGTCCGCTGTCAGTGCCCGGGACGCGGCTTGTTAAATGTAGATACGAGCCAGAGGTGAATCAAGTGACGGGGCTCATCCTGAGAGACCCCCTCAAAAGGGCATAGGAAGCGTTTGACTGGCACTGTGTCTTCAGTACAAGCCAAGAACCAGTGAGCATCGGTGCCGAGCTCAAGACTGCAAAGGGCAGCAGAGCCAGAAGTTGAGAGATCACATCATCTCTGTAGTGTCTAAGCATGTACGGGTAGTAAATCAGGCAAAAATCACAGCCCTTCTGGCCTAATGCCATGTCACCCATCCATGGGACTTGTCTTTTATGCATCTTGGTCACTTGATCCTTCTCTGTTTCCATGGAACCTGTGATATTTATCATCTTCATAAAGCGTTTCCTTAGTTTTCTGATAAAAAAATGAAAAATGCTAGTATAAAACTTGGTTGTTAAAAGAGTTATTATTATTAATTAACCACAGTTATTATTATTGTTAATAATAACTGTGGTTATTATTTACAACAGTAAATAATACTGTGGGAGCTCAGTAAAGTTATAAAATGAAAGATTTTTTTTTTTAATAAATACTATCAAGTAATACTAGTATCATGTAATGTTACTTAAAGGTTTTCTTGAGGCTATGATATCCCATGTGTTCTTCAGAACCAAAAACAGAATAAAGAGCTCTTTACTAAATATCCCTGTGGCAGGTGGTAGCTGCTGGGAAATGCTCCCCAGCTTCCCAATCCAAATGACAGAAGGGAAGTAATAACAGGCAACAGCTTCACAGGCTCCGCTGATGTGATGTGGTCAGTGGATTAGTTTGATAGCTATGCAGGGAAGATCATAATTTCAGATTTGGGAGATGGCCTCTTTGCCTGTATGCAAAGAGAGAAAGAAGTTCCATGTTTCTGGATGTTCAGCATGCCTCGATTCCATGTGAATTCTGGAGGCTGTCAGCAGCAGTACAGATTGCCAGTAGTGCGATGAGATATGACTGCGCTGTGGGTTTATTGTACTGGAGTAGATGAAAGTATATTATTAAGTGAAAATTTTGAGTAGGTGTTAACCGTAAAGGAAGGTGCTGATTTTGTAAAAATAGCAAGTGTTGAATTGTTCCAAAGTGCTGGTTTTGTGGTAGTTAGGAGAGACTGTAATTTCAGTGAAGCTTGCCAAAGGTCTAGACCTGCCTCACAGCCTAGCTGGCATTTCTTAACTCTTATGGGTGTGCTAAGTTTTTTGATGGTAAGCAGCAAATTAAAGAACAAAAGATTCCTTGTATTATGAAGCTTCCTGTGCACCAAGGGAAGTCAGTATTGTTTTCTTCCTACCTTTCCTACTCCTTGTTATTGCAAATGTATGCATTTGTGAGAGAAGTACATTTCTTTCTTTCATTCATTCTTCATTGTCCCTCATTTATTCTTCAGTCTTTTCATTTTCACTGTCATGATCTTGTAGAGCCAGGACAAACCTTTGTTCAGTTGTTCAATCCAGAGGAAGAGATAAGGTATATTAAAACCAGCCACACATCTTTCTGTTTACGTAGAAAAGCCTTGATGCTTGTTTCTTCTCACAGATGCTGAAGTCAGTACCAGAAAGAAGACATTTGCTGAAGTCCAGACAGAACGACTGGATCAAGCTGAACGGACTGTTTTAATTAAATGCCCATCAAAACTTAATGAAAAAAAATTATTGCAGTACTTAGCCAGTCATGGGACTGTTAAGAGTCATTTCTTTTTTGAAAATCGTGTAAGTAATTAATGGTGTCAACTAAAATCTAGACTTAGATGAAAAGAAATACCAGAAAAAAAATTTGGTTTAGACCTCATACATAAGCTAAGCAAATTATATGCACTTAGTGTATTAAATCTGTTTTTGTCTGTGCTAATGTTCACAAGTTGCTGAGCAGTTGATTTTTATTCGTAAGTCAGCTAAGCAACACCTCTAAGGAATAGCCAGCAACCTGTTTTGCTCTAAATCTTTGAAACTTTCACATAGCACCATTCATTGTTCTGACAATAGTGGTAGCTCTATTTTATGTGCTTCTTGAGTATTAAAGATGAATATAGTGCAGAACTTTTATGTTTAGTGCTTGCTTCCAAGAATAGCAGATCTTAAATACTTTTAATCTGTTGTGAAAAAGCATCTAAAATGTTTTGATATATGGAACCTAGCATTTGGCTTCAGGGCTCTCATACTAATCTGTCTCAGGAGCCCTAGGAGCATCTGAGCAATATCAGTACAATGAGTTCAAGCATTGTCTGCATTTATCTCACCCTGTATTTCCATTCTTAATGTTTCAGGGCATCAGTGCTCTAATAGAGTTTTCAGAAAAGAGCAGTATAGCCTCATTGCAGGATGCTGTTGGGATCCCAGGTGCTTCAGAGCATCATGTTGTTCCATTTAAATCAAGACTTTTTACTTTCACACTGAAAAACCCAGTGAGTCAACACGCTGAAGAGACACCGCTTCACCTCTCTCCTCAGTGTCACATTCCAGTAAAAGACCTCATTGAAAAGCTTTGTCTTGCAGACAGTGTAAGTAGAGGTTTCTAGATCTGTCTTAATTAAAAATAAGACATGTTCATTTCAGATTTGCTAGTGGTCATGATAAAGCTATTTATTTTTATTAAAATGGTAACATATTAGCATTTTATGTGAGTGGTTCTCCTACATTGAAGTAAATAAATGAAATTATTCATTTTAATTATGAAAATAATTTCTCTGTATGAAAGAAACCTTTTTGAAGTTTTGAAAAATAAGCTTCTAATTGCATTGATATTAAATAGATGAAAATATATGTTAATGAAGATGGGTCATTGTATTTTTACGGTGTTTCTTTTCTGAACTAGATAAGCAGTCAGATGTACATTCTCCTGAATGAGTATCAGCTTACAGAAGAAAACATCAAGCTGCGATTTCTGGCCTGTTCTTTGGTTCGGGATTTTGCACGTGCATATTTCCCTGACAGCACAGTAAAGCCATTTGGCTCTTCAGTCAACACATTTGGCAAACTGGGATCTGATGTGGACATGTTTCTGGACTTCCGTGATACAGGAAAGCATGCTACAAAAATGGTAAGATTGTGCTGTGCATCTTCAGTTTGTTGGATTTCTTAAACAGAGCAGCTCATTTGCTGTTTCACACACAGGAATCAGTTTATTTTTATTTAGGTTTTAAATGGGTTCATACTATAGGGTGTGAACAAGTTTATTTGAATGTTTGGATCTGAAGACTTTCAAAAACTGAATGTAACCTCGACATGATGTTCTTTGCAATAGGAAGAAAATTATTTGGTGTTTACAAAACTTTGCACTATTAGGGTGAATTTCACTATGAAGAAGACCCTCATCATCCAAAATTATTTCAGCAGAGTCTTCCGAAAAGACCTTCCCATTCTATTGTCGTGTTTTCTTCTCTGTAGCTTCTTTACTTCAGCCATGCTCTGTTAAAGCTTGGCTTTGTTTTTTAGGGTCTTTCATGTCCTAAAGCAAAGTAAGTTTGTGCATGTGCACATCTGTGTTTTGGAAAGATTGTCATTCTTTTCCTTACCTTAAAGAGATGACTTTATGCTCCAGGAAAGTTACTGGATTATGTACTGGGGTGTATATATATTTATAGGCACATATTGAGTGCCTATAAATCTATATACACCCCAGTACATAATCCAGTAACTGGATGGTTACTGGATGTGAAAGCTCAGGACACAGGATAGTCATGGTGAATACTTACAGGTGACGGAGTCTGAATGAATAATCAAGCAAGGGATTCTCGTGTTGTGAAAACATTTCTTTTTACTTGCGTGGTGACAGATAGTTTGGGGAAAAGCTGTTGGGAAAAGCTGTTGGGAAAAACTGTTGAAGTTTGGGAAAAAAGTTTAAGCCCATTGTCTTTTAAGTTTTCCTTAGAAGACAGTGGGCTTAAACTTTTGAAGATTGAAAATTCTCTCAGCTTTTCTGTACAATTTGTATATTGCCATGTAAGTTACTTTTAAAGAAATAATCTTTCAAATGTATATAGTTTTTAGTATTACTGCAGTGATAAATCACAGTGAAAGCAAATATGTCAGCTGAAGAGAAGGATTGTCGTGTTTGTGAAGTGTTAAAATCTTTATGTTTAATCAGTGAAGTTGCCTCTTAAATTTTGAAGGAATAACTTTTAAGTATAAAATGTCTTTTTTCAAAGTATCTTTGGTAACTAGCTGTCTTTTTATGTATCCTCAGTAGACATAGAAGTTCTATTGTGAAATGTAGAGTATTTGATGAGTGAGCAGCTGTGATTGCCTGTGAATAGCTGAGAGACTTGTTACTCTGGGGAGACAAAGGAGAGGTAGCTTTAGATACAGGGTGATTTGGCAGCAGTGGAAAAGGTATGTTCTGATTTCTTCACTTCTGTAGCCTTTCAGGAGGTGCCAGCAATGAGGAGGATCAGGCATTTCAGCACCTATTTACATGAAATAACTGGTTTTGAGCCTTATGGCAAACTGATTACTAATTGTAATTTAAGAAAAGGGGCAGGAGTGGGAACATTCTTTACGAAGAGTGAATGCTAGACCACAGATAGGGCATTTTTAACCTCTGGGCTGTTTGGGAGATTAGTGAATGATTTTAAACAGGGCTCTGTGATATTTTAGAGTAGCAGTTTTTGTTAAACTGTTGTGCTTCTTGCTTAGGTTACTGTATCAGTTTACCAAAAAGTAACTGTTTACTTTTAATAATAGTAATAGTTTCATATTTGCTGTTTCCGCCTACATGACAAGAACTGAGGAAGAACCACAGGGTTGTGGCAAGTGTATCAGTACTTCATAGCCCCTAGCTAGCGCCAAAGCTGTGTGTGAAGGTTCATTTAATTGCTAAGAATATCTACTTTATCATTATAAAACAGTCTTCATTCAGATTTTGAGAACTAGTGAGTTGCTGTCGGTAAAGGCCCATTGTGGTTTTTGTCACAAATATAAATATCAACACCTGCCCACCTACAGGTCAGCTGAGTACCCATCTTTATCTTTCCTGTTAACTGCCTCGATGTTGATAGTTACAGGCTCCTTTCACTCAGAGCCAGCCCTACTGTAGCATGCAGCCTCACAGCCAGATGGGATTAGGGACTGCTGTCCTGGCATGTTCCACCACACGTGCTGCTGACTGGAGAGCCACTCCAGGAGGGGAGCTGGAACAGTCACCTCGGTGATTGCCACACTCAGAAATTCAGCCCCTGAACTGACCTTATGGGAAAGGTTGCAAGGTCCGTAACTTCTGAATTGTTTCACCTGTCTGAGGTCACCAATTTGTGGATGACAGAAGGAACGTACTTGGTGTCTCAGTTACTGTTACATCACTGTAATTTTATTTGTACAGTGTGCATTCACCCATGACATGTTCCAAGGGGGAGGATAAGTCAGTGTCAAGTGTAGGATTAGCAAATAAAACTAGCTGATGTCTTACAAACACAAGACTATAAAGAAAACTGAGATTTCACAGGTATTTTATTGAAGTAAAAACTACAAATATGGCAAATCAAAATACGAAGACCTACAGAGAAGTTAATTTCTGATGTTAGAATATATCTTCACAATATTTTTGTCTTTCAGGGAAACTATATATGACATGAAGTAATTTTTTTAAGTTTTCCAGAATCGTATCTTGATTTTGAACAATTTAAGTAATTTGCATGCTGAATTGTTTTATTTTTTAAAATTAAGAAGACATTTTTCCTTACACTGCTACTTGATTTACTAACAATGCATTGTTCTTTGAGGGTTTTACATGGAATTACTGCTAGTTTGAAATGATTGGTAGTTTGGTTGTGTTGCCCCTCTGTAAACGTATGCTCCTCTTTCAGTCAGAGCATTTATACTCTCCTGGTAATTCCAGAATAATGGTTTTTAGCCAGTAATGAGATGTAGTACTATTATACTTCTGTTTGAACATGTAGATTTATAGTAAGTTGATCACTATTAGCCTGGAAAAATTGAATCACCAGAAGATAATGTAAAAGAGAGAGCTGTATTTTTTAACCTATTTTAAATTCTGTGGACTGCTTTGAATAATTCTTGTCTTTCAGTTCCAGTTGTACAAACTCCTTTGCAAATTGCGGTGGTCTTTCAGAAGTATTTTTAAATGTCTCTTTTGTTTGAGAGCTAACAGCTTGCTTTTAAAATTCTGTGTTAGAAAAAAGGTCCCTTTGAAATGGAGTATCAGATGAAAAGATTACCATCGGAAAGATTAGCAACTCAGAGGATTCTCTCTGTGATTGGTGACTGCCTTGATAATTTTGGTCCTGGGTGTGTGAATGTCCAGAAGATCCTCAATGCCCGCTGTCCACTTGTGAAGTTTTCCCATCAGCCAACAGGATTCCAGTGTGATCTGTCAGTGAGCAACAGGTAAGACCTGGTTTTAAAAAGTTTGCAGAGAATTCTCATGTACCTAAAGTGTTCTGAAAACCTGTAATATCAACTGTTTTCTCTTTTCTGTGTTCTTAACAAATGTGAATGTTGGCTCTGAAAGTAAAAGGATATTTTTTGACTTCTAGAGATTAGAGTTTGATGTCCTTAAGTTCCTTTTTCCAGCATAGGAAATACTTGCTAGCTGAAGCTGAAGCCTCAAAACCAGTCTATGGAAGAAGGTTGGCTTATAAAACAGGAAAGAAGGCAGTCAGTGTTCATTAGTCATTACTTCCCCATGGCATATGCACAGCCTTTCTTGATTGCTTTTCAGATTAAGCAGCTCCAGAATGTTAATTTTTAGGGATTTTGCTTCTAGCTATTTTGGTGTCCTTCCCTTCTTCTTAAGAGCCTGCGTACCCGTGTTTGCTGGGAAGGTGCCCTGGATGCCGAGGGAATTCCCGCGGGGAGGGGGAGCTTGCGGCGTTCCCGCCGTGCGGGGCCGCTCGCAGCACTGCCCGCCAGGGGGCGCCGGCTGCCCAGAGATGCCCCTCGGTGACAGAAATGGCTGCGCCGCCCCCTCTGTGCTGCTGCTGTCCCGTGCTACAGTCAGAATAACCCCGCACTGCACTGAACAGCTCTGCCATAAGTGTACATAGCCGAAAATGAGTTGCTGACCCTTTCCACTGTTGCTGGGGAATATAAAAATGTGAGTGATTATTCTTTAGGATAAACGTGACAGGACCCAAGGGAATGGCCTGGGAGATCCAGGTTGGATATTAGGAAAAGGTTTTTCAAAGGTGGTTGAGCCCTGGAACAGGCTCTTCAGGGAAGTGGTCACAGCACCAAGCCTGTTAGAGTTCAAGAAGCTTTTGACAATGCTCTCAGCACATTGTGTGACTCTTGGGGCTGTTATGTACAGGGCCAGGAGCTCGACTTTGATGATCCTTGTGGGTCCCTTCCAGCTCAGATTATTTTGTGTTTCTGTGATAAGAGTTTTAGTGCAGTTTTGTGATTTGTCGCATCAGATACGCTCGGATTTCTGAATTACCCAAAGTTTTGTTTCAGAATATGCAGGAGTTGCTAAGGCAATATTGAACAAGTTTCTTACAATGAAATTACTTCTCTATATGCAGCCACAGTGAAAGTCAGCCTGTAGTTCTGTACAAGCTTCCTTGTACCTCACTGCTGATAGTTTGGCTGGTTGGGACTGCATGTCTTGTCTTGTTATAATTTTTACTAGAAACACATCTCTCTGGACACCCTAAAGCACCTCACAGCTGAAATTGAAGAAGCCCAGGTGTTACAAAATGTTGACCTAGTAAATGTCCCCAAAAGGCTATGCTGAATTTGTAGAACAACTTTCAGCACTTCAGGCTAAAACTGAATCAAAGTTAGTTTTGCTCTCATGCTGTACTTCCATTTTTTTCTACTTTTTCTTGCCCTCCCATTTGTACAATACATGAATGGTTGTGTAACAGCGTGATAAAGGAGATCAAAAACTGATCCATCTGAAAACCTTTATCCTTCCAGATTAGTTGTTTTTTTCAGCTCTACTAAGCAGTAATCATTTGAAAATTACCAAACTGACTTGTTTTGTGGATTTCATTGTGTCTCTGCACTTAGATTATTTTTCAGTGCAGCATTTTACTACTTTTTAGATAAAAGCAGTAAAAGAAGTTCTAGTTGCATTTTATTATGTGTTAGGATAAAGATATTATCTAAGATACCAAAGGCAATTGTAGGTGAATTACATTTTTTCACCTCAGTTCTGCATAGTTGGACTCCACAGTACTTGATGGTGGTTGTTTTTTATTTTGGGGTTTTTTTCCCTCCCACTGTGATGTGGATCGAGGAAACAGGAAACAGTGCAAATGCATATTATTTACCCAGAACTGTGTAATTCCTGCTATGAAAAACTACAACGTATTTAATCCTGGATAATTCCATGCATTCCTACCCAAACTATTCTACTATTCTGTGATTCTCTTCTATTCTTTAAAATGTATAAAGTTAATTTTTTTAAATGAAAGCCCCCTTCTCTTATAATGAATAATGAATACTGCATCTGATACTTCATAATTCCCTCATCATTTACGCGTCATCCCATTTCTCCTTCAGCATTGCAATCAGAAGTTCAGAGCTCCTGTACATCTACGGCTGTCTCGATTCCCGGGTGCGAGCGTTAGTGTTCACTGTGCGCTGCTGGGCCCGGGTTCATGGGCTCACTAACAGTGCTCCTGGCACCTGGATCACCAACTTCTCCCTGACCATGATGGTCATGTTTTTTCTGCAGAGGAGATCGCCACCTATCATTCCAACACTAGACCAGCTTAAAGAACTGGCAGGTAAGCACAGCTGTTTGTGTTTATTGCAGTTGATTGTTTATTGCACATTTGTTTTATCTAAAGTGATAAAGAAACCCAAGCAATTTCTTTATGCTCTTGAATACTAATGAATATTATTTGTGTTTTAAGTTTGAGGGAATAGAGAAGTTTTACATGGGTTTTTTTTTGTGAAAATAATGCATCTTTAAAGGTAAAATAAATCCCCTTTCAATACAATACTGATTTGATTTAGAGGGGTTAGACTTATTCTGTCCCTTAGATAATTACATGTAATTTACTTGCTAAGTGCTCCTGAATTTTTTTTTTTTTTTTTGTTATTTAGAAGACTTTTAGGGTCTTGAACATTTCTGGAGTTAAGGATTTTGTGCAGACTTAACTGCACAAAATATGATGATATGATGTGTATTGTTTTATAGCTACCAAATGCTTAAAAAAAAAGGCTGTGTTTTCTCCTCCTAATTTGTAATATCCTTGAGACTGTTCAGGCCCTTTGCAAATAATTCTTGTCTCTCCACAAACAAGCTGTTCTGGAGGTTTCTAACACAGCATTCAGGCTGTGTTATCTTCAGTGAATCGTATGAAAGCATTGAGAATGACACCCCAAGTTCTTGATTTCTTACTCATGTGTTCTTTTTATTGGCTGATTCCTTGGAAGCTTTGATTGCTTGAAGTGGAGGAAAAGGTCTGTGTTCAGTTGCTTTAAAATAATTTTAAACATTTCCATCAGAATTCTGTAGAAAGATTTATACATAAAACATGTCTTCTGATATTTACAACAGTGTTCCTAATTCTGTGAAGTTTGTCAGAAGAAGACAGTGAATGCTCTGAGTCTGATTTTTTTAAACCCTCACCTAGGTAGTAACCTCAGAGAGTTGTGCAGTCAAGTGTGTAATACAGCCCTCTATGCAGAAATACCCTGCTTGTTACTTATAAGAAGTTTTCAGAGATACAAAGATGTCATTTATCTTATCACATTTTAAAATGTGCCATTTGCTCATGATGCTTTTCTTTTGCCCATCTATGGACTTTTTTTTTTAAATCTTTTACCACTTAATTTGAATCTTAACCTAAAAGTTCACGTGTGAATTCCTAATTTGATTTGTGTAGTATGGTAGCATTGATTTCAGTTTGTTATCTGAATTTTATAAATACACTGGCATTTTACTAAATGGCATTTCAAAATATGCCCACAATGTTTCTTTCAGGTGAAAAAGACAAGCATATAATTGGAGGATATGATTGCTCATTTGTCAGTGATTTAAGGAAGATTAAACCTACAAAAAACACAGAAACACTTGGTAGGTAGATCTTCATAAATTTTGTTTATTTTATGACCATATTGAAAACAAGCTTTTCCTTAATGTTACTGATGGCTCTTGTTTTTCTTTTGCCTTAGATGTATTGTTGGGTGAGTTTTTTGAATATTTTGGAAACTTTGATTTCAGAAGGAATTCCATAAATCTTCGAAAGGTAAATGGATTTTAATTGCTCATCATTATCAGCTGAATCTCTGTCTGCCATTTGACAAACTGCATATGCTAAGCAACAATTTCTGTAATCTTTAATTATATATAAGAAACCATTTATATGGAAACAGAGTTCTTTCTGTGAAGGAGGAGTGTTTTCCTCTTGGAGCCCAGTAACTTACAATACCATTAAGAGCATTTACAGTGTCATTACTTGGATATGCTGGAAGGCAGAAACTGATGCAAAGCTAGTGTGATTTTAATGAAAAGCCCTGTAATAAAAGTGGCAGTTTTAAAAAATCGAAGTTATTTTGCTCCTGTGGGAGGAAAACTTTTAAAATGTCATGATGTCTGTCATAGCAAAAGTCTGTGACAAACACTTTTGAGCTGGCAGGATTCACATTTAAAGTTGGGAGTCCAGACCCAGCCAGAGCCTACTTTAAAACTTACAGCTGAGTTTTGGGTATGCTTTTGACACTGCAGTTTTCTACTGCAGTGTGTATCAGCCTACAGTAATTGTGCTGCAGCTCAGTAGGTATGCCACAGCGTGATAATTCTGTGCTAGCACCTCGGTTTGCTTTATGTGTTTTAGTCATGCTGTTGATCTGTGTGTGCATGCAGGTATAATAGAAATACATGAAAAAGTAACCTTCGTAACTCACACCTGTTCCTGCTGGGCTGCTTCCAGAGTGGGGTTTCAGTGCCACGTTGCTGTGTGGATGCTCATTTGTTCTCTTTCCTATTTGGGCATTGTGGATCACTAGTTCAAGAGCCCTTTTTGCAGATTGATCCTAGAAACTTAGGTGAAGAAGTTCAGTTTGCTATTACCTGAAAAAGGCAAGAAAAAACACATTTGGAGCCTGAGCTAGTCAGGGGAGGTACCTGGGCTGCTGCTGTTGCTCTGACAGTGCTCTTGGCCCTGGGGCAAGTGTGTGTAAGGTGTGCATAGACACTTCCTGGGCCAGCAGGAGCTGGTGGATTCCTGCTGGAGCTTTGGCAAAGGTTCTGCTATACAGAACCAGTCAGCTAAGAAACACTCATAAGCACTGGGATGGAAGTGCATTTAAATAACAAACTACACAGTTGTCAGCTATTTGTGTTGTACTGTACAGGTGCCTAACAGTGGACCATGACCTGAATAGCTCTGTGCTTAAAAGACAGACCAAACTTGGAAGAATTTCAGCCAATGAAGCAATCTTGTTTACTTACACCAGCACTCTGATCTCTCTGAGCAGTGTGGGAGGAATGGTTTGAACAGTTTAAGTGCATGCAGTATTTTATCAAACTGAGCTGTGCAGGTTAATGTGACACACTGATGCTGCCCATACGCAAGTGGAATTAAGAGTAGGAGGTTACAGTAGGTGAGGTCGGAGGTTTGTTTGACAGCACATGGGAGAATGGCCAAAAAGATAGGTTAAGCTGTAGCTGTGTGTTCTTTACCTTGAAGGATATCTAAGTTAAATGTGGCAAAGAAAACTACCACTGAGAGGATTCAGAGAACAGGAATAATACAGACAAGTTGACAAGAAAATTAACTTGATTAATAATGACTGGGTGTTTTGTAAAATGCTCTCCAATAGGTCAAAACACTTTTAATTCTAATGTAATAACTCAAGTGGTTCGTTATTTGCTCAGCCTATAATGTACACACGCAACTTTGGCTTTTTCTTTATGCTGTCTGCAGGGAAAGGAAGTAAATAAGCCTGAGTCGTCTCCTCTTTATATCTGGAATCCCTTTGAACAAGACCTTAATATCAGCAAGAATGTTAATCAGCCACAGCTGGAGAAATTTATAGCTATGGCCAGAGAAAGTGCCTGGATTTTACAGAAGGAAGATAAAACTCAGCAAATGATCAATAAGGAACCTTGGGGACTGGCAGCTCTGTTGATACCATTTGGAAAAAATTCCAGCAAGATGAAGAATAGGATGAAAGGAATAGGAAGTGAAACAATCAGAAGCCTCTTGGACTCTTTAAGGTTAAATAATGCAAGCAGTCAACAAAAAGCAGTGGGAAAATGACTTTAAGCACAGAAACATAATAGCTAATATTCTGTTTTAGGAATTGAATGTGACACGCAGTCCAAAGAACATAAATTTTAAAATTTCTATTATGAGGAATGGAGAATCAAGCAATCTCTGTTTTTCATCATAATGATTTTTGTACAGGTCTGCATTCTTTCTGTACATTTTTCTCCTCCTTACTCCTCACTTTTCCATCTGTTTTATGAATGAAGAGTATTCAAATGTAAGTTTTACAGATGCATTTGGGAAATAGCTTTCAGTTGGGCACTCTTCTGTAAAAAAGGCTGACAGGAGCAGTATGGGAAAAAGCCTTTGGGAATTCTCTTGGTTAGCATACAAATGATATGCTAATTAAAAGCTCAAGAAGCAACCACCTTTCCATGAAACCACAGTCTGAAAGAAGATAAATGTGTTGGAACCATTGTTTCCAATCCAGTCGTGTTTTGGAAGCCAGTAAAACCGAAGTGCATGTATCTATTTTTGCAATTGTTTTCCATTCGTGTAGATAATGCCAAGACAAAATAAAGAGAATGGAATTAGATAGTCAGGTGTGCAGTTTCATAAAGCATTGCACCACCATAGCTCTCCAAGGATAGGCCACTGTTTTGTGTTGGAAAAATGGGTTTGCTCTTGTGTTTACCACCTGATTTAAAATGTCTTTAGTTAACTCTCCTTTGTTTTCTCTACCCAGGACTGGTCTCCACCCACACTTGTTTCTTATTTTGCCTTCAGCTTCACTTTAAACCTGTATTTCAGGTTCAGTCAGGGGTTCTTGAATGCCCTTCTTGCTTCATCACTCTCCCCAAAGCTGCTGCCTACCAGGTGACATCAAAGCATTCCCGAAGAGGGATCTGTCCTATGCAGAGATCCAGAGAATCATCCCAGTCTTGCCTGGGTTTTCAGATATTCAGAAGAACAGTGACCGTCCCCTTTCCAGATCAGTTGGGCCAGCAGAGTCAGTGCTTTTTATTGACTTGAAACATTGAGTGCTCTCTGCATCTACTTAAAAAGAAGTCTCTTCAGAGGAAGGGGGAGAGGGGAGGGGAGGAAGGAAATGGAGAGCAGGCAAATATCAAACTTTAAAAGTACATTTGTGAGTTATTTCACCTGTCCAGTTTGAGAGCCACTCATGCATTAGACTAAATGTTAGCAATTCCACAGAGTGTTTTCTTTATTCTTAACAGAAATTCCGTAAAGGAAATTACTGTATTCAGAGATAACATCAATTTTATGATTACTCTTTCATTTTCAGTACTTTTAGACTCTTTAATGATGCACTGGTATATGATCTTGTGTAGACTTTTTTCTAATGGTGTGATCTGAACAATTTACAAGTCTGTTTTCTCTTTTCTCTGATACATTATTAATTGGAAATACTGTAGTCAATAATAATGCATACTTCAAGTACTTGTAAAAACTGGGCAAAGAAAAGTATCTTCTTGCAGTTGGCAAACTAAAGAATTAGACCTTCAAGTCAATTCTGTAACAGTTTATTCAGAGTTTAAAATAATACTTATATGTGTCCATTTCTGATTCATAAATGTTTTCTTAAATAATGACTCACATAGTCATTATCTTGGTTGCTGAAATTAATTCTCATATTAACTTCTTCAAGATTGAGCCTTGATTTCGAAACTTAATTTTCTACCTAAATCCTGGTATTAGAAGTTCTTTTTGGAGGCTGGTATGAAGTTCATTGTAACTTGCTATTGATGCAAACACAAAAGCTTTGATAGCAAGCTTGACACAGGTTCTGTAAAGAGCCTGCTGTTCCCTTAATCTTTACAGAACCTAGAGGTGCATTGTCTGCAGTTTGCCCAGGAACAGAATATGTAGCTTTTGAAGATTAGGGCAGTACTCGAGTACTTCGGAATTTTTTTAAATTAACCAAATGGGTTATATATGGGTGTAATAACAAGAATATGGGTTACCAGGGAGAGAAGCATGCAGCAGAACCGTGGCAGTGTGTACCTAATTGCATCATATCCACAGGGATCCACTGACATAGGTAGGCAAGGTTTTATAGGAATTTTGGCACATAGGTACAGGACACTTAAATAGACAAGTAGACAAATAACAGTGAATTTGGTATTTTGGTTATGTGGTTGAGCCATGCTGAAACACAAGCTTCATTTGTAAATGGTTATAGATATTCAAGCTGCTCAGTATTCCTTAAAAGGCAGGGCAGACCATGGTTACTGTACATGCAGCACCATTCAGCATCACTTTTCTGTTTAGATTGCCTGTCCCTTTTGGGAATAGCTCTGAACCCTTGTCATCACTGCAGGCCAATTTCTGAAAAGACGAGAAAGAAGCCAAAAGCAGAGTTGTAGCAGTGGAATGCACAGGTTATATTTTCAGATATCTACTAGTCGGGGAGCTGGTGAGCAGGGAGCTGAAGCCTAGAGGCTGCAAGGATCAGCTCTCATTGGTGAGGTAAATAAGCTCAGCAGGCAGCTTTCCTAGAGAAGAGGCTGTAGCTGGAGGAGGTGGAGGTGGTGAGCACATGGTGGTGACCATGAGCTTCCCTAAAGTAGGAGTTAGATCTGGGGAAGAGCTGAGTGAAACGGAAACCACCTGTGGGAAGAGAACCAAGACTTGAGGGGGTGTATTTATGAGATCAAGAGAGATGGTATGATTATCATTTCCTGAGGGCAGCAGTCTTACATTGAAGATATTTAGAAACCATCAATATGGTTCTGTCACTGAAAACTAGAGCTGGATGTATGTCAAGAAAGGACTATGATTATGATCTAGATTTGAGAGCTCATTCATATGCCCCAGAAACATCTAAACAATGTCTCTGCAAGAGCAAGGCAGTAAGTTTTAGCAGCTTCTCAAACTTGTGCTGATCTGCTGTATTGTATGGTGGGGCTGTTTGGGAGGTCACAGGTAAGAAACACCAGTGAATTAAAGACAGTTTTGCCCCTCTGCCCCTCTCCCTCATTGGAAATACTTTTTAGTGCAAGTCTCATATTTCCTGGCTCTTAAATGGTAAGGGAAACTGGAAACATTCGGCAGTTCTTTGTCCTGAGAAAATACGCTTTGGGATATTAACTTCAAAGCTAACCTTTGTTGCCAGGGATTTTTATTTTTATTTCCCTAGATGTTTGATGCTCACAAGTGTTGCAGGAATAGGTTCTGCTGCAACTGCCGCTGTTCCTCATTCCTCTGTAACTTCCAGGGAAGCTGCAGCCGTGGCCTGCAGTTGACTCCTGCGTGAGCATCCTTGTGCCATGCTTGTGAAGACGCAGTCACAGACTTACTGCTACATTTTCTGTCTCGGGTTCTGTTCTTTAGACTTGGAATCATGGTGTATTTCAGGTTGGGAGAGAACTCTGAACCTAGTCCAATTGCCTTCTTAAGTGGTATCAGCTGTGAGACCAGACCAGGACTTTTTTATCTAGTCAGGCCTTGAAAATCTCCAAGGATGGAGACTGCACAGCCTGTTCTAGTCTTTGACTGTCTCCATTACTGCGGTGGGCTGGGCTGAAATATGCTGCTCCATCATTGTCACTCTTAGTGGCTTTTTTACTGATCCTGGAACATGCTCTCAATCAAAATGCTGTCTACTATAAGTATTTAAGCTTCTCCTTCACATAGAAAGCACCAAGTCTTCCCTTCTTTCTCTGTCTTTCCAGAGGAACTTGTATCTATCCATCGCATGCAAGCCCTCCTACCATAGCTGTTATTCCCACAACACAAGTAGTAGTAACACCACAAGGAGCTCTAGCTCCTCCTGCTTGTTCCCCAGGCTGCCACACACATTTGTATCTACATTTTAGGTGGGTACCTGTTCTTAATATTATATTATTCTTGAGGTCCCTTTTGTTCCTGTCACCCTGTATCCTTTTCTCTCAGTCCATGTCCACAAGCATGGCATAACTGGGAGTTACGGTTGTCCTCTTCATTGTTCTAACTGATTGCTTTGACATGGCCACTGTGCATATCCAGCTTACAAAGTCCTCATGACACTAAATCCTGATGAAAACTTAATTCCTAAAAGGTTTTGCAGGAAAATAAGAGACCTTGAGTAGCAGGCTGGTGTACTGCACTGGCAGAAAAGCCCCAGAAAATATGGTGCCATGCAGAAATGATGCAGGTGCAGAATCACCTTAGGGCACAGTGCTGTGTCTCTGGGAGCTTGTTGCTTCCACAAGTGCAGTAGTGTGGTACAGGATGCTGCTGCCCAGCAGAGCTTGTCCCCCTTGGATCTGACACATCTGTGGTGCTGTGTCACGTCTAAGTCTAGAGCAGTCAGGCTCTCAGCCACAGCCTTGTTCTGTTCCATGCTTGTGCTGGTCATTGAGGAATTGTGTTCTTAGAACAGAAAGTCTTCCCTCCCAGAAATAAATCCGCAAGTTCAATTTTTTTTACACTCTCCAGAGGTACAAGCTATGTTTTTGCCTAACAAAATTTTGTACCTTTAGAGAAAGAAAAGGTAGACAAAGAACCTCCATTTAAATAATTTTTCAAACAAACTAGTAAAAGGTCTGTGCCACTTTCAGCTGAAGAAAGTTTAAGATTTCCAGCCTGGGCTGCTTTGGAGATATGATGAATCAACAATTAGGAAGCTTTTCAAAGTAAAGTCATGTTGTTCACTGGAAAGTTCTCTTCCAAATGCTTTCCCTTGCTTATCACAAAATTACCACCAAAGTTCTCTTCTAGTACTAAATTATTCTAAACATCATGGGTAACTTGGGGTCAGTTTGTTTAAAACAAGGGTTGGGATTTATTTGAGGCTAACCTGTGCCTGGAGATAAAATCTCCTTCTCCATAAATCCTCTTAGTTGAAAGTCTTGATCCACTGCTTTTGCAGACCTGTTTCTCATACTTTCTTTAAGCAGAGGATTGGTTTGCTTTCTTTTGCAGGACCTCCCTGCTTCTTTTCACTCTTCCCATTGTCTTTTCATTGTATCTGACCTGTAAAAAAATTGTATTCCCCTTCCCCTAGTATTTTGTGAAGCGATGGTCAATGCAGCTGTTTTGAAACAGGAAGTTTTCAAAAGGTGGCTCTCACATTGCAATGTAATTGTTTTTTTTTACTGCTTCATTTCTTGTGCAGACTGAATCTCCATACTGCATTTCCCATGGCATGTAGAGGCATTAATTAGCTGGATTTGATGGGTCTCACCTTTATTGAACATGTATTTTTGGGAAGTCTCCTCAGTAAAGAGACTTGTTTAACACAGTCTGTTATATTAGAAAGCAGAAGTTCCCTGCAAATTTTTGCAGGGAGGCGCTCTACCCTTCAGGATTCGTTCTGTTTTCCCTTGTTGTTATGGGGAAAACCATGTTCCATTTGTTTCACAGACTTCAGAGATAGGTTTTTGTTCCCATGCTGAGCTTTCTTGTGCATACAGATTTGTAGTCAATGTAAACAGTGCAGCCCTGTACAGGAATTTTGTATGGAACAGCTCCCAGAATATGTCTTGTAGGTATTATGCTCACAGCCCAACAGGGGAGGTAAAAGCCCCAGAAATTACTAAGGCATAGCCTCTCATTTGTGGTGCTGACTCCATGAGATGGAACAATTTCCATAACTCTGTATTTTTTTTCTCATGTTGGATAGAAGAAAGACATTGCTTTCCTGCAGAGAAAAAGTAAACATGTTACAAGTTGGATTGTTGGGGTAAAGAGCTGTAGTACTTGCATTCTTTCTGAATATTTTATCTGACGTTTGGTTTTCTAAAGCATTCTTTCTGAATATTTTATCTGACGTTTGGTTTTCTAAAGCCCTTCTCTAGGAGTGATTTCTAGAGGTTTTCAGGATGAGAGAAAGAACTGGGAGAATACATAGAGGCTTTGTAGTTCAGGCAATCAGACAAATGGTACTTACTGTTGGATTAATTATCAAAAGTAATTACACAGGGGACAATAACACATCTAACAGTCTGACAATAACAAGTATCACTGCCTTGTCTCTTCGAAACAGTTTTCCTGCCTTAATTTTCTGTAGTCTGGTGGTGCACTACTTTTATAGAGGGATGGGATTTCAGAGAGCATACTGAACGGAAATATAGTATCCAATACATGTGAGGGTATTTAGCCATTGCAGTAGATAAAAAGAAGCATTACCAGCTCCACACTGGAATAAGATTCAGAGATTTTTTTTATTCCAAAATTAAAATATATAGAATTGTTATATGACTCTTTAGGTGATTCATAGTTCTTCCTTTTGAAAATTATCTTTGGACATCAATCAAAAGAGGGTTTGCTGTAATTGCTTGTTGTCTGAGCTTGCAAAGTAAGGTCTCATTTGAAATGACCATGATCTGTTTTGTTGAGACATTAAAGACCTTAGCGATTGCAGTTCTGCTCAAAATCCCATGTTTAAGAGGGTTTGCATTGCAGTTGGCTCATGAATCTGGAATATTATAATTTTCAGTTATCCTAAGAATGCAAATGCTTACAGTTAGCAAAAGACTTTAACACTTCTGCCTGTTACGATGAGGCTGTTACAATTTCAGTCCTTATTTTTAATGTAGACAGTATTTTCAATCTTTGAACTGTGTTGCAGCAATTAATTTTATAATTCTTCTGTGAGATAAATAATACAGAAAAACATGTCTCCTATATTTGTTCAGTAAGTTACTGTTCCATTGTGCTGTTGAAATATTTGATAAGATAGAGAATAACATATCTGGTGCTTTCCTTTCTCAGATGCAGGCAGAGATTACCAAAATGAGGATGTATTTCAAAGAGCAATGGTTTTGAAGGGTTGGTCTCTAAATGCCCCAGTCTACAGAGCTCAACAAAGTAAGAAAACAAACCCCTGAAAAAGCTAATCTCATTGTCAGCCAGCTTCAACTCACCCAACAAACATTTTTAACTTTGGGGATTTTCCAAACAGAAAAATTGTCAAACCAAAGGCTGTCAAGTCATGGTTGGAGATGGAGCACTTCTTGCCTTCCAGAATCGCTTTATGATTAATAATTTGTTTAAGTAAATGGTGGTATGTGAAGAGTCTGTCTCTGTCACTTACAAGACACAGTTTCTAATGAAGAAAGCAGAAATAACGCTTTGGATATCTGACAAACCCTGTGAGATATCTCTTACTGGGAAGAGAAGAATTTTTTTCTAGCTAGATATCTAAAGTTCCTGAACCCTGTCCTGGCAAAAAACTTGCTTTTTATCCTTATAATTTATAAAGGGGGAATACAGGCATCTCTGTTTGTCTGGATTTAATTTTATCCCACATGTATAGGGTTACAAGTATGTGGCAGTTAGGCATAAGTGATAGAATTTTATGCTCCAAATGCTGGTAAGAGAGAAGCTTCAGATCACATAGATTAATGCAGGCTTGATTCAAAGACACCTAGTCCAAATCTCCTACACTTTTTTAGCTCCTACCCACCCACCATTGCAGCGGAAGACCATAAATATTAACAACTGCCAGCTGCTCACTCCTGGTAGGGACAACTTCCCCTGGGGTTAATCTTTCGAAGCCAACAGCAACCTTTAATTGCCAAGCTGACCTATGGACTTCTGAAGCCTAAGAATGCAAAGAATGGTTTGCCATCTTCATAGCCCATTCCCAGCAAGACTTTTTTCCTCCTGATTTTAGTAACAGCAGGACATATCCCTGAAATTTTTTCTCAGATGCAGAAATAATGAACAATGATGCTACAGCATGGCCATTTCTATTCCTCAGACTTGTGCAATGTATGGGTTTGCGTGTGTTTTTATCTAGCATCTTTATTCTGTTTTTCAAAAAAGATTGATGAATTTTTTTTGGTTGCTTTTGTTGTCCTTGGAGTTTAATAAGTTAGAGCTTTCAGAGCTGTGCTTCACTTGTTCCCATGTTTTTCCTGGCAAAGAGTAAAACTCAAAGCTGAGCCTTTTTCTGCTGGATGTTTTTCTTTTCTGTGATTAACACAAAGTATGCAGTTGGTGTCATGAGAGCAGTAGGTGCAGGATTCAGCTGACACTTCCCAGCAGAAAAGTCTCCATCTTGCCAGGCCTTTGAGAAGACATGACAATGATTCATTTTGGTGATAACACAGTAGGAACACAAGTCCAATTGTTTCCTATGTAGGTCAGAATGGGATATGTTGGCATCTCTGTTTGTAGACTTTACAAAGATGTCTGGGAATGGGAAGCATGACAGCAAAAAACCTATTCTGATATAACTTAAATTGTTCTGCTGATGGAAGTAATCTATGAACAGTTTGCTGTCAAATACTTGCTGTCTAACTAGCAGAGCTGGACATTGTCTATATATGAGGAGGTTTAATTTTTCCCACTAAGCAGCTCATTTACTCTTTACCCAAGCTCTGCAATTAAAGTCTGTCTCTGTGCCAAGGAGAAAGCCTTTAGAAATACTCAGTCTTGCTGTTCCAGTATGAGTTCCTTACAGGAGCTGATGTACATGTACAAGATGTACTCAAAAATCAGAGGAAATTGACAGTTAACTTGGTTAGCTCAGGACTTTTCTTTCAGCCTTGTGCCTTTTAATGTCTGTGCTTCAGAAACTTGTTCAGCAGTCAGTTTGGGTTTTGCTTGTTCAGTCAAAACTGGCTTTGGGAACGTAATTTTTTGTAACACATTAAAACACTTTGCTGCACACCCCATTGCACATCTTGCAGGGAAATGACATGCCTTTTTATGGGAGTCTACCAGCTCTCCCCTGATGTCTGTTTCTTCTAGGAAAGCCTCTGGTTATTCAAGATGAAGAACAAAATTTTCCCTCTTTCCCTAGGTGAGTCCTCCCATGGAGGGTCCTGGGACTGCTTTTGTTTGGAATATCTGGATGGTGTCATGCACTCTTTGGACCAGGTGTGTCCCCTGGCTGGTGCCTTTGCAAACACCTCATGTTGTCACCTCCAGATTTGTCTCTCTGATTCTCTGTGTTCATCACCTACAAAAACAGCAGCATTACTGCTAATTCTGCTCTACAGCTAGGAGAAGCTGAGGCACCTTCCTATTTTGGGGAGAAAAACTCTTTCCCAAGTGATTCCTCTCCTTTAACTTAACTGTCAGTTTCTTCTCATACCAGCAGGAGAAATGTGAAATATCTTACAACGTTGCTCAAATATATGATGTGACAAACATTACAGCCAAAACCATACCTTTTTTTTAGGTTCTTTACCACACACATTCAAGGAAAAATATTCTCTCTTTGTTACATGTCTTGAGAGCTGAATAGAGTTTTAAGCAGTTGGAAGTAGTGTTGCAAGATCAGAGATCAGACCATGTACTATTTTTTTCCTTTTTGAAAGAAGGAAATAAATCCTGAGGGCTGGACATAATGTTGTCTGTGATCATACTTTGTCTTGGCATGTTTATTAGCACAATGTAGGCTTTTATGAAACTGCTCTCCTCCCTCTATCAGTCCTAAGCATTTATAGCAATTACTTTCTCTGGGGTTCTGTTGGTTATCTTATGAAAATCTGTCTCATACAGGAAGGACACCCAGTCAGGTGATAATAAGTTTGAAATAACAATATGAGCAACAATTTGAGCTTGCAACACAGTTCAGAAGGGAAGTGGGTGGTAACTGATATTTTTATTTCAGCCTCATCAAAAGAATTCGATTGAATCTATTTTTTTATTGCTGGTGAGGCTTATTTCAAAATAAAAAACAACCCAAAAAACAACTTAACAGGGAAGTTCTGCATACCTGCCCAAAGGTGAGATTTCTATTCTAGGAGGGCTAAAGCCCTAGACAGTGTTTGTGGAAGTATTAATGCCTTTCTGCAGTAGCTCCTAGCTGAGGATCTTGATTGTTCTTGATTATGAAGAAAGACAGAAAGAATAATTATGGGAGGGAATCTTGATTTCTATTTCTGCACTCTTATGTGAAATGCATGCCAACACAGACCAGAGCACCACATTCTCATACAGAGAAGCATCTGTATGTAAATGAACTTGAGTTTTCAAAGGGCTCCAATGCCGAGTCCCAAATCTTTTCAGCAACTTTGAAAATGCACTAAAAAAATCAATTACAGACTAGTTTATGCAGGGAAGAGGAAACGGAGCATGTCCTCTGCTGAAGCATCACGCTGTGATGAATGGCCAGTAGGTCTGGTGAGCCAGTTGTCTGTTCCAGTTTGGTCTTTGTTCCTGTAAATGAGCCAGTGTATATCTGGAAGAACGGGAAGTTGTCTGGAAACTTGATCCAACTGATCCAACAAATAGCTGTGTTGTTGCTGTGATAAAAGCATAGGATGGCTATTTCAAATGTTTAAATAATGGTGATAGTTTTAAGCAAATAAGTTATTATAGCCTTCTTTAACACTGCCATTATTGTTTGTTGCTGAAATAAGTAAAAAAAAAAAAGGAGTATAGATCATGTGCTACACTCTAATCTTTCCATAGAAACATCTCTAAAACCAGAGTAAGAAGTAGCACAATAGGATAAAAACCCCCCATCTTTTGCTAAATCTTTATCACGCACATTTTGACTGCCAGGCAAAAAGATTGTATTGAGTTTTGAATGGTGTAATAATTGCTGTTATATTAGGCTATTTTTATATTCATTTATTTAATGCACTAATCTAAATAAGGCCACTTTTAAGAAGTGCTAG
This sequence comes from Motacilla alba alba, assembly GCF_015832195.1. Taxonomy (NCBI): domain Eukaryota; kingdom Metazoa; phylum Chordata; class Aves; order Passeriformes; family Motacillidae; genus Motacilla; species Motacilla alba. Next base: position 15,110,981 of record NC_052017.1, on the reverse strand, counting down.
GTTTGGCCTGTTTCTTATAAAAATTAAGAGAAATGGAGTCCCCCTTGATTTTCTCCTTTGGTGGGAAAGGTGCTGCTGAGAAGATGTTAAAAATCCTGAAGAGAAGATGTTAAAAATCAAAGCTGGATTTCTCAGTTGCTCATGAAAGTTGTCTTGTTCCTCTCTCACATTTATGAGGCATTTTATACACATCTACATACAAGATTTTTTTTTTTAATAGTTAATCAGTGGAGGTAGAGCAGGGAAATTTTCCCAATAATCAGTAAAAAATAAAACTGCTGTGGTCTAACACCATGCAATTCTAGCACTACCAGCGAGTGACTGTGGCTGTACCACTTCACCCTCGAGTGAAACCTGTCAACAGCAACATGCACGTGTTCTGTGGTGGCTCAGCGCAGGCTAAGACATAAAAACCGCAGATATTCCCCCGTGCCTCTGGAGAGAAACTTGCGCTGCACCTTCATGAGCCACTTGTGGCTGTAGCTGCTGGAAGGCAGCAGCTTTGCACACCCTTCAGCTGAGGTTTGCTCACGCTTCAGCTGAGGTTTGCACACCCCTTCAGCTGAGGTTTGCTCACGCTTCAGCTGAGGTTTGCTCACGCTTCAGCTGAGGTTTGCTCACGCTTCAGCTGAGGTTTGCTCACGCTTCAGCTGAGTTTCGCGCACCTTTTAGCTGAGTTTCGGACACCTCTTAGCTGCGTTTCGCGCACCTTTTAGCTGAGTTTCGCGCACCTTTCAGCTGCGTTTGGGACACCTCTTAGCTGCGTTTCGCGCACCTTTTCGCTGCGTTTCGCACGCCTTTTCGCTGAGCCCGGCAGCTCCAGCCGCGGCTGCCGCCGAGGGGCGGCCGTGCGGCGGTGCCGGGGCCGCTCAGCCGCGGAGCGCTGGCCCTGCAAGAGCGGCTCTCAGAGTGTCCGGACACGGCCCACGCTCCCGCTCCTCCGCCTCCCCAATGAACGCAGCAAGCCACAAACTTGGTTTCCCTCCGCTTTTGTGAGCGCCTGCAGCCTGCCGGCGGTAAATATCAGGCCAGTTCGTAACAACTCGTGTTCTCTTCATGTTTAATCAGAAGAAGGCTGGCGTGGGCTGCGTTCCTCGGGCAGCCGCCCCCAGCAGCGCCGCACCGCGCCTCATGCCCACACAGCCTCCGTGACGCACAGAGCTGCTCGCAGCGCTGCGCTCCGGGCTGCGCTCCTTGGGAAATCCCCCTGAGTAAAAGAGTCCTTTACTCAGGACCTGGCAGCTTCCGCTTCTCGAGCTGTGGAAGAGGTGAGATGAAAAGCTCTATCCTCATCCAACATGATTTTGGAGCTGGGAAGAATGATGCTTCGATGCTTGAACAAGCTGCAGCTCTAATCAGGGAAGTTTTAGGGTACATGTGTGGCTCACAGAGACCTTCTCAGCATCCTCCCCACTGCCTCTTCTCAGGGATTCCCTGGGAAGTTGCATCCCCCAGATCATCTGAAGTCCCTAGGGATGGGAGTGATGACTCCTCTGCCTTCTGTTGGCAGTGAAAATCACCTCCGAACTTCCAAAAAGGGAAAGAGGAAACCCTTCACACCTGGGTTTTGCTCCAATCCTGAAATCTTGGGTAAAGTGCTCTATTTCTTCCTGGAAATGGAAATTCCAGCTGAGGGAAGTAAATAAATCTGTTAACATGGAAAGGGCCCGGTTTCGTCCTTTGCCTATCTCATCTGCAAAGTCCATGGGAGTGTTTGCATGCTGCTCAATCCTGTCAGAGCAACAGTGCAGAGCATGTTTTCTCTTGATATAACACTGGAGGGAGAAGACGTTTTCTACATAGCATGAAAACTGTGTTAATTCTGTTTTCTCCCTTTTAAGGCGTTTACACAGCTTGAAGAACTTTCACTTGTATTTTACAACCAGAGAGCAAAGGCAGGCAGATGGCTGCTGTCAGCACGTGAGTGGCTCTGCACTGCACCAAGCCTGAGAGCAGGCACTGCTGATGGACTTCAGGTGAGAACTAGCTTGCTATAAGCACCTGGATGACAAAACAGGTGCCAGTGAGTTAACTTTCTCATCATCCACTTCAATTCAAAACAGGAGAACTTTTCCTGTCATGGAAATGGCTGCTTCTTGAGTGGTAAAGTCCACAAGAGAAACTGCCTCTACCTTTCAGAGAGATGCTTTTTGATATGTGAATCTTGGAACAGTTTGTGAGACCGTGGTGTGTAAATATGAAGCTTAATATTTGTAAGCAATTATCTTCACATTGGATAAACCCAGGCCTTTTGCCCATCACCCATCTGAAACACCAGTGCATCACAAGCTGGAGCCCCATTCTCCCCTAGGTGGAGATCTCTGGAATCCTCAGGGGTTTGCTCTCTCCCTGTGCTGTAGCTGCTCTGCCCTATGTGCGTGTGCAGGTGCTGTGCCCTTGCAAGCAGCTGCTGCACATGTAGCCTGTCTGATGTGTGCCCGAGTGAGTGCCCATGGCAGCAGTCGGCTCCCCCATCACCCTTTGTCACCCAGCCTCAGCTGGCAGTGCCACTGCAAGCCCACAGCACCCCTGCATACTCACCTCTCATTTTCTGGGAGCCTGGCAGGGAGGTAGGGACACACCAAAGGGTGATGTGCATCCATGGCTTCCTCTGCAGCTGGGGACAGAGCATCCCACTGTGAGCCCTCTGCAGTTCCCCTGGAACTCAGGTGTCCAGCTGTAGCCCAGGGCAGGTACTGCCTTGTGACCTCTTGTGCTTCTCTGCCTTTTGATTCATGCTTTTTATCATGTTAAAATCACACAAGTCAGGGTCTGGGCCGTGTGCCATCCCCCCTCTTCTGGCCTGCTCACACCTATCTCTGAAATTTACTTTCCTCTCTCCCTTGGGCTGTGAAAACCCCTGGGTAGGCTCTTTATTGAGATAAATAATTCCTGCTGTCTCTATACTACCTCACCTGACAGCCTAGTCAGTGCTGGACAGCTGCACCATTTATACCTTTCTGGTGCTAAGTCCACATTCTGGATAAATGTTTTCTCTCTTCTGTACATTTCAACAACTGGAAAAAGGACAGGTCCTGACAGTCAGAAGGCAGCAAAACACCCTCTCCTGTTTAGATTTTGAGTTTATCCCCAGCATTAATAGAAAAAAACTTTTATCTGCATGGAGTTAAAACATGACCAGTCCTGGGTGATGGCAAATTGTCTGCTGGAAAGCTCTCCATCCCCCAGTGTGGGGGGACAGCATGGACGTGGCCTTGCAGTAGCCTGTAAAGCGCTGAGAGAGAGAGTTTGGGTGGTCTGCTCCCAGGAGTAGCAACTCAGTGGGTGGGGTGGTGCTGTAGATCATAATTTTGGATGACTTCAGTGCAGCACAGAAGACTAAACTTCACACTGCTGTTCCTTGTCAAAAAACATTTCCTGCTTAGCTGAAGCACAGCCAAGCCTCCCGTCGCTGCTCTTGGAGTTCCACGTGGCACCACAGGGTGCAGGTTGTCCTGCTCTCAGGGTACATGGCCCTGCACCAGCAGAGCTGCAAGGGGCTGACAAAGCTGAGCACTTCTCCCCACCAGGCATCTGCTCCCAGCCACGCAATCACTGAGCTGATGGGCTCCACTTGAGGGTGTTTAGAAATGTTCCACCACAAGTGCTTGGGAAATATGAAAAGCAAAGAAGATCTCCGGCTCTGCCAGCAAAAACATCTCCTAAAAGGAGAAGATAAACTACTTTTTCTATGTGGTAGGCTCACTTTCTAGAAAGAAAAATGTCACCAATAGTGGTGGGAGGGATAAAGGAGGCAGCTTGTATAAGGAGGTGATTTCTTTCAGCATGAAATTATGCATCTGTTCTGCCTGCCACAGACCTTGCGGCATCAGTCCTCCCTCCCTTGGCTCAGCTTCTTTCTCTCAGCATGAGAGAAAGCAAGCAAGCTGCTGTGCTAAAAATACATATTTTTAGCATGAAATAGCTGCTTCTGCAGGATCACACATCAGGGACACCAAAGCACTCCTTGCAAACTCTGAACCAACTTGCTTGGACTTCTCTCTTGAGGGTGGAGCATGAGGCCATTGACTAGAAAGGGCTTTGCTGATACCCCAGGTGAACTGGGAAATCTTTCCCATCCCTCCATGGATTTCTCCATGTCCTGGGTTTGCCCTAATTGAATCTTTTTGGTAAGGAAACTGAATTTGAAAAAGAGTCTCCCCAGAAGGTTTGTTCACAGTCCTGTAAGCATGAACCTGTAAGAATGAACATGTAAGAATAATGTTTCTATTTGTTCTGTGACATTTTCCTGCAAATTTCTCATTAGTCCAGGGTAATTCTTTCAAGACCTGTTGTGTACGTGTAGTAGCTGCAGTGTTTAATCCCTGTGAAGAGCTGTTGACTTTTCTGTTTGGGCTGAGAGCTGACAAAGTCTGGTTTATCACAGGCTTCTTACCAACAAAAAAACTGTAATTCTCTAAAAAAGTCATTCTATCAATCACCAAATGAAGAGATAAAAATCATGACAAATTGAAGCCAGGTAACATTGGAATCACAGACTGATAAGGCTGGATAAGACTGGTGAGGACCTCTGGAAATTGTCTTGTCCAGCTCCTGCTCAAAGCAGGTCATCTAGAACAGATTGCCCAGTGTCATGTCCAGTTGATGTTGAATGTCTCCAAGGATGGAGGCAGTTTTTTCCATTTACCTCTCTGGGCAGCCTGCTGCAATACTTGACCCACCTTCACAGTAGAACATGTTTTTCTTGTGTTTAAATAGAATTTCTTGCATTTCAACTTCTGCTCATTTCCTCTTGTCTTATCACTGGGCATCACTGAAAAGAACTCGACTCCATCTGCTGTAAACCTTTCTTCAGATGTTTATACACAAGGGTGAGATCCCCCCTGAGCCTTCTCAGGCTCACCTTATTTCCCAGCTCTCTCAACTTCCCCCTCTATAAGAGACGACTCCAGTCCTGTAATCAACTTCATAATCCTTCATCACACTCTCTCCAGTGTCTCCATTGTCCTCTCCAGTGTCCTTCTGGTGAACCCTGAAAACTGGACAAAGCACTCCAAGCATGAGAGGGCACCTGCTGGCAAAGCTCAGTCTCATGCAGCCATGACACCATTGGTCTTCTTTGCCAGTTTTCCAGATCTTATTTTTGGCTTTCCTGAAAGAGGAGGACTATTTTCTTTCTTCCAGTCTTCAGGTATCTCTCCTGATCGCCAAGGTTAGAGAGTGACCTTGCAATGACATTGGCTAGCCCCTCAGCGCTCATGGGTACATCCCATGAAGTCTCATGGGCCTGCATATGTCCAGTTTGTTTAAATGTCCCCTAACATGACCACTGAAAGTAAGTCTTTCTTGCTCTGATCTCAGGGTAATTATAGCATTGTATAGTAAGGATGCAATTTTCTCTTAATTCTCTACAGTGCTCACAGCATGTTGTCATTTTTTCCCTGTTGAGTTCTGCAGTATTTGCCAGAAAAAAAAAAAAAAAAAACCTCAACAGCAGGTTTTCATGTAATTATAACCTCTATATCTACCTTCCTTTCCTCCCTTTTCCTCCCACTCACCTCCAGCACCTTATTTCTAAATCCTCCTCCTCCTGTCTATGAGAGAACACCAGCAGTGTAGCATGTCCATGGACTCACATTGGCTGCTCTGAGGGGCACAAGAGTTGCATGCTTAAACCCTGGTGGTGTATGCTTGAAAATCTCAGCTTCATTTTGCAGAGGAGGCGAGCTCTGGTGAAGATTTTCCATTTGCCTCATCCTGTCCCCAACACTGACATCATCAAATCCCCAGCAAGCAGTACTGTTGCTGCATCTTCACAGTGAAAAGGTGAAAAGACTCTGTTTAAACTCACAAATGTAACTTGCTGCCCAGAGTGTGCTTTAGAATACTGCAGAATTTTCCTGAAAGATTAATGATGTTAAAATGTGCTAATGGCAGGCAAGAACAGCACTGTATGTCCATCAGAGGTGGTGCAGGCTGTGGAGCTGCTCCCTGGGGACCCTCTCCCAGCTGCCCCATGCATGGGATGGCACAGCATGACACGGCAGCCCACCTGCCCCACCACTGTGAGCCTGGCCTGAGTTGACTGTGCTCTTGACAAGCCTTGGACAGGCTTGGGGAAGAGTTCCTGGTGGTTGCTGTCAAGCGTGCTGGTCCTCACGCTTCCAGAGAGCAGGCGTACTCTGAAATGACAGGTTTTTTCCAAAGTGCTTGTCTGTCTTTTATGTTTGCCTCCTCAAGCAGAAGAGCACTCTCTGCATTAATACACCACTGCAGTCTTTTCAGAAATTTTGGCCTGGCCTTTGCCTGTCCATCTGCAGAGCCCCTCAGCTGACTTGTGGAAAGGATGAGACCTGCTCCATTTCTTTGAGTATTTGCCCACATCACCCCAGCAACCCGCCTTGGCCCCAGCCTGCTCCCCATCTTCCTGTCTCCTCTGGATGCCAAAACGTGCCTCTTGCTCCATGCAGATACAATTTTCCTTCTTAGTTCTTTCAGTGAGACAGGATCCTTCTGTAGTCTCCACCATGGTGTGACAGTAGGATTTTGGACGCTGCTAGCTGAGAAGATCTGGTATCCAAGAAAACATTACCCATGCTGCAGGACAAAAAAAAAAAAAAAAGGAGAAAAAATGTAGCAACTTACATTCCTACCCTGGGAGATCTGTTTACAGTGAGTGTGGAGAGCCAGGCTTCATCTCCAGCTTATTCCTGCACACCCAGATCGTGTTTGCGAGCCCAGAGCAGGTTGCATTTGGCATAAACCAGCCAAGTATGGGCACACTGAGCCCCTAAACAGACAGAACTGACTTCAGGCCCATGCCCCTGCCAGTTTGATTTGTTTTTGCCAGGGATTCTTCTGAAAAGATTTCAATTCCACGTTCTAGTGCATGAACTTGGAGGGAGGGAAATCCTACCAATAGGCTTGGTTAGAAAATGAGATGCATCCCATAAAGCATTTTCATTTTGTGCATGTAACAGAAAATTTAATTAGCTGGTGTCCCTCTCTATTAATCTGCATGTGACCAGCGAGTAATTTCTACTGGACCCAGTGGGACAAACCCAGTGCCAAGGTGCACCCTGCACAGCACCTGTTAAATGAGTCACCAGAAACTGCTCTGGAGGACAATGATAGGGTAGAAACCAAATTAAATATTTAGCTGCCTGCTACTGGAGGAGCGTAACCGTGCTGAGCCAGACTGCTCTGTGGCACTGCTTCCAGAGGAACAGATTGGATCCACACAGCCTCTGTTTTGCCTCTGACGTGACAAAGGAGAAGCACTGCAGCAATCACTTGTGCTCTGAGGTTGATCACATCTGACTTTCTGCGACCACACTCAATGGATAGAGATGATTAGAGTGAATTCTGGTGCTCTTTGTGTCTCTCCAGTGCTGGGATGTTGATAAGCAGCGACAGTTGCACAACTGCTGTCCTTTTCCATGGTGGATATTGGAGATGGAAGGGTAGAGACATGGTGGTATGTGCTGCTTCTTGCAGCCCTGTTCTGGGAGGCTTTTGCCCCTGAAGAGCCTCACTGGACCAGCAGAGTATTTATGGGGATCCATAGACATATATATCAGTATATTTATCTGTATTTCTTCAGGTATATGCAAAGATTGGTCATTTGCTTTGGGGAGGGGAGGGAAGGTCAGAGTGGACACCTTACCTAACTGCACCAGGAACCAGGTCACACTGTGTTTACTCCATGAAACAATCTCTCTTCAGGTCTGTGTCACAATCTAAATGCCACCAGAGCCAAACTGCCCCCTGGTAACTCACATCACCCTGGTTCTGCCCTCCCTGATCTTCTCCCTGTGCAATCCCTTCGCTTGCCTAATGATACAGCACAAACCATGATCACACCCATAACCCTACAACATTTTTCTAGAGCTCAGTGGGAAATCATCACCATTCAGAAATGCCATAAAAACATAGCAGCCCACAAAGAGCTTCAAAATCAAAGAGTCTGTGTGTGTTTGAGCAGTTTGTGAAGGATGCTGTGAGCAGCCCATGTGCCTGTGCAGGCTTCTGCTACCAGAGAGATGCCTGGAGAGCAGCAGTGCTGCTGCAAGGTGAGCAGAGGCACCTGAGCAGTGCTGTCAGCATGCTGGTGTCCTGTCTGATGTAACCCACCACAGGGGACATCAGTGCTGGCAGCACAAAGCAGCGTCCCCACCTCTCTGAGCTCTGTTTACACAGCCTTAGCCTCAGCTGGCAGCAGCCACCTTGACATGGCCAGTGGGAAGGTGGTTGTATTCCAGGCTTCAGAAAAAAAGATGGCATTTCCCTGTTTTCAAAGCCTCTGAGCTGTGTAGCCACCATGTTTGCTCTCTTTTGGAAGAGAGATTTTAGAGCAATAACCTCTCATCTTGCATCAGTGTCGTGTGGGACACTAAGCACCAACAGGACAGTGGGACACCAAAGTGAAGAGCAGTACATTTTGCTTTGAAGTTTCTGTAGCTGGTTACAGAGAGAAAATAGTTTTAATATAAAGTCAGCCTGTCCAGATTTGTCAATAGAAAGTGTCCAGTGGAGTTTTAGCTGGTTTACATATTTAAGAACAGATGTGAAGCTGAAGTTCTGTTATTCCTGCACATTTCTCAGCTATTCTTTGCCATGAGACATTTCATATGTTTTATAACCCAATGCACTTCCCCTCCCATTGCTGTAGTCCTGAAGTATTTAAATCATAACTTTGTAAATTCACTTCACTTCACTAGAAAAAGAAAATATATTGCTGTCTCTCGCACACAAGTAATTATCCCAAAGGCTGTTCTGGTCATGCATGAGGTGGAGTCTTGGCGCTGAATTTTTTTATAGTTCCAGCAGAAATCATGGTCATTCCCACTGTCCACTTCAGTTGAGTGAATGCAACTCTTTTAGAGAGCTGTAGCATAAACTAAATCAGTGACATGATTTGGGTTTAGAAGCAACAAGCCAAAGGGCAAAAGCTGCATCTGTTTAATATATGTTCAAGCAGAGCAAATAGTTTACTTTTCTTACCCATTTTCAGAAGTATAGTAACTTTCTGCTGGGAAGTGAAGTGAGACACTGGGCTAGCTGTGCCAGCAGCTGTGCAGCCCCAGGGCACAGGGGTTCCATGCTGGAACTCCAATGCTGGAACTTCCACTGAGAGACTCCCAGGTAGGTCTTGGGACAGGGGCTGGTTCTGCTGATGTGGTAATGAGCCTGTGTCTGTGTCCCAGGATATGCCAGGACCTACCTGCCAGCTAACAAGGGATGAGCTGGAAGTCACCAACTCCAAAAAATGCACCAGTAACACAGTGTTGGAAAATATGCCATCCCCAGTGAGGCAAATACAGAATAAAGCCATGAAAATAAATGGCCCAAAGGAACAGGAGCATTATTGGACATTTTTGCTCCTTCCAATGTGCTCCATTTACAGCCCAGGACCCTGTGCTATATCCTGCACTCAGCTCCTTTCTAGTGTATCACCAAGGGGTTCTGTGCCTGGCCATGCTGTCAGCCACTGCCACAGCAGTGCCTTTGTAGTGCCTCTTTCTTCCCCCTGATCTAAGACTCTCTTCAAGCATTGCCAGCTACATGATCCCACTGTCATGAAAGAAACAACAAAAAGAAGTATTTTTCAGCAGCCAGGAAGTTGGCATATTTCTAGCTACAACAAAGAAAGTGGCCATAGCCTGTTTTGTACAGATGACTTCCTTTAGTTAGGCCAAAAAATGTGACTATTTCAAAGCTGATTTATGTTTCTAACTGAAGTCCAGAATCTTAATCTCTCTTACTGTTTCCCCTGTCTGAACTGTGCTTGGCTGTGTGCAGAGCAAGGAATTAGGGTTAGAGGTGGAAGTCCGAAGGAAGAAGGATCAATTGTTCCTATTGCAAAAGTAAACAGCAGTAAGTGCTTAATTGTTTCTGTATTTTCTCATCAAGTGGATTTTTCAGACAGCTGCAAAGAGCCCTCAGTGTGTGCAAGCAGCACAGACTGAAATCAAATCAATCAGTCCATGTCCTCCTCTCCTCTTGAGGTGCTTGCTTTTCTTGTCATTGGTCCAGGGCAAGGACAAGCTCCTCCAGTGCTCCAGGCCTCTGCACAGGACAGAACAGCAAAAATCCCACCTCTCAGTGGTTCAAAATGGTGGTATCCAGACCCAAACTAGGACAGGTCTAGAGAAAAGTCTGCAAATCTTACTGGGTCACCTTCTGAGTGCAGCAGGGCAATGATCAGCCCTCAAAGCTGAGCCCTGCCCCCACAGCTGCCACCAACATCCAGGGACCACAGCACAGGGCTCTGATCCCCCACAGCCCTTGGACACTGCAGGAGGAAAATGCGCTCATGTGAAAACCAGCCCTTTGGTGAGCACACGAACTCTTGAACAGCAGTGCTTCACCCAAAGCAAAGAAAAAGAGAGTTTTCCAAAAATCACTTGATTTTCATCATCAGCCATGCTCCATGTGCACTGGTTCTGATGCTAACCAGGCTTTATGAGGAGGTTTGGATGGAGGAAAATCCAAAGCTTTGCAGCACATATCACAGCATGGTACTCTCCTGTCTGCAGCGGCCAAGTACCATGGAAAGCATCAACCACTTTGGAACAAGCTCTTATCACCAGTAAAGCCACAGCCTAAGCCCCTGGCTGCCTACATGTTTGCATGTCTTTTGGTCACCCCAGGCTACCCAGGAGTTTCCCTTTCAGCAGGATTTTTAACTCTCCCTCCTTGCCCTCCTGGAAATGTGCTTTTTATTTTAGCCCTAGCATGCATCCTTCAGAAACAAATCTTCAAGTACTCAAAGGCCAAACTGGGCTCTGCTTTAATCTGATTTTTACCAGGCTGGCTGCCTTCAGCAGCAGCAAGACCCTGCTACCCATGCCAGCCCTCAGCTTTGTCTCCTCATGAAGATGCTGAAGGATGTATTTCCCCACAAAGACAAGGATGTTTGATGCTCTGGAACTGAACTGGGCTGTCATGCTAATGAATGATACCCCTGTGCTTAAAATGGCCTTGTGGATAGTGAGATGGAGAAGGACTGAGTGAGTTTCCAGAGGCTCACTGTCCTGTATGTCATGCAGATGATTTCCCCCCTCTTTCCTATTTTTTCCCAAGATTTCACGTGTTTTGACAAATAAATGTAACCAGGATGCTGGAGGGATTAACCAGGATTGAAAAGACTTTCTTGACTTGGTGATTTGGACTGTTAATCTTTGGTCTGCATTTCTTGGAGTCACTGGAAGGCTGTAGTGCTCCTGTGTGGGATGTAATGGGTGTCACATAAATCCAGACTGCTATCCTGCAGGTTAACTGTGAGCAGAGCAGAGATGAAGAAAGGAATTTAGCGTGGGCCAGAGGCACACCCTCTATTTTGGCAAGAAGGAGTTCACATTCTTACTCTGATTTACACTAGTTTATAGAGAAGGCTGAACTGAGTTCTTGAAGCATGTGGTAGTATTTAACTGTATAAAACTTGGAATCAGCTTCAAGCACTGCATGTGGAGAGATCAAAGCTATTAAACTATATATTTTGTGTAGGAAATATCTATGATGAAGAAATAAATTCATCTCAGTAATAGCCAACAGGGAGAACTCTTTGCAAACAAAGGCTGGTGTGGTGTCATCCTTCTGTTTACTTGTTTTGCAGGGAGATTGATTATTAGAGCTCCCATTTTAACCTAAACTTTGCAAAGGCTTGTGTACTTGTGCTCCTGAGGCTGGGGCCAAGGCACGTGCAGTGACAGAGCTGGGCTCTCTGGGCTCCTGCCCAGGGGATGGATGGGGGCTGCACCTTTCTTCTCAGTTACATGGGAAATACTTCCCTCCTGGTGCAGTCAGGCTGGTATAACTTGCCTCTGGCTATGTTTTTCCAACAGTGAATGAGGGAGAAAAAAGCCTTTGCTTGGCTTTAATTTTTTTTTTTGGCACATCTGTTACCTAGGCCAGATCAAGAGGAACCAAGGATGAACTGCAATGCCTGTTCTAGAGAATCTGTGAAAGTCCAGGGTCCTTCTGCAACCCTTGGCACTGATGCTGGCCTTCAAGCCACCACCATGGAGGGTCCTTTGCCACTGACAATGGCAGCCATTTCCTCCACCATCCTCTTCTTAGACCTCCTCTCTTCACCTCCCTGCTTGCTTTCCCTCACCTAGTGCAGTTCATCTTTCATGTTCTGGTTATTTATCTGAAGCCTGCTCTCCAGGGCTGCCTCACGTGGTTATTTTAGTCATTTCCTCCAGCAAGTTCCTGCAATTGTTGGGCTGGCATTGTGTGAGTCACCCACCACGCTTCCTCCCGTGCTCCCTCCCAGATGGGAAAATCCTCCTCCTGCTAGTTTTCCTTTGTTAACCAAGGCATCCTGAAGTAATTCCACCTTTAACAGCACAAAGGCCGTGCTTGACTGTGGCAGCCAGGTGCTTCGAAGGGCCAGAGCAGAGACACCATCAGAGCAGAGGACACCACTGAGCTGCTTGACAAGTGGTGCAGACAGGGGAAACCAGCTGGGCTGATCTGCCCCTTCCTTTTCTTCCTGCAGGTTCATGTGGTCACTCTGTCCCTGGGGCTTTTGGCTGGGAATGAAGCCAGATTTCAACCAGAGAGAGAGACCTGGGCTTTGCTCCTGCAAAGTGACCTTCCTGTGGCCTTTCCTGCCTGGAGGACACTTGTACCTTGCATCCAGCATCTGCTAGCCCTAGCACCAGCAAAAAACCCTGTACCAGACTGTCTGCTTTAGTAGAGAGGAGGCACAACAAGCTCTGCTGCCCAAAGGCACAAGTCTCTGTAAGCAGAGCCCTTTTGGTGACAGCAATGCTGGTGCTGACCATCACCACTCCATGATGGAGAGCAAGGCTGGCAGGAGCCATCCCAGCATGCTGTGTGTGTGCAGGGCTGTGGGAGGCTGCCCTGTGCATCTGGGCCCCACATGGCCCTGGGAAATTGCAGCTCACACCTGGCCACACGTCTTGGCTTCCCAGCTAATGAGCTGCTAGCATGTGAGCACTGGAAACATCTCAAATACATGCAGGGAAGGTATCTAAATACACGTGATAGGCATGTGTTTAGAATCTGAAGGAAACAGCCCAGCAAGGTTTTCTTACATTCTGTCATGTTTCTTTTTGCCTGTTTGTTTTGCTTTTGGCTTTCTGGATGTTGTAATACAAAATAAAATTGCATTTTTTCACCCTTGAGTACCAGACTGGTATGGCATTAACATTTCTGTTCCTGTAAGAGTGGCAATCATTGGCAAGTTTGAGCCTAACAACTCTTTCTGTTTATTTGATGGAGATATAATGTTTTTCCTTCTTGTGCAGTGCTGGACAGACTAATCCTCAGGGATGCCTCTTGCAAGGGCACACTCACTTCTCTGTTCTGCCTCGCGCTGAGTGTGGGTGAGGTGCAGCAAAGAGAACCCTTCGGAGTAAGCCCATGTGTGCCCATGGGTAGGTGCTGAGCCCCACTACAGCCAGGCAGGAGAAGGCACAAACAACTCTCCAGGTGAATGCTTTTCTGAAGCTGTCCCTGGAAGAGCAGGGGCCATACATGAGCTTTGCACAGCTCCTCCTTTAAACAGGAGGAAATCTGGCATTTCTCCCCTGTTAGTACCTGAGGACATTGGCTCAGCTGTTTTTTGTACTGCTTGTTAGGTCTGCTCTTCAGTGACACATTTCCCACTGAGAAGGTACTAAAGTCATCACCCAATTGCAGGGGATAATTACAATTTCTGCAGAAGGGATCCTGATGTCTCTCATTAGCACCAGTGCTATGTGTGGAAACCTGCACTTAGGAGGGAGCAGGTGGCAAATGTGTCCCTCAAGAGCACTGGGAGAGGAGGAAGGCTGGACTGCCACCACCAGAAGCATCTGCCAGTTCTGGGCATGGATAGCATAATCCTGGGACAGTCTGAAGCTTTTCTAACACATGGAGACATATCAGAAGGTGGAAAAAAAGGAAAGGACTGTAGAAGGAAACCTCTAAGAAAGTGTCCTGTGAACAAAACCCTGTGACTTCTCTTCATGGCTTCACTCTCGATACACTGATCAGGTAGTGATGCAGGAGGAAGGTCAGGAGGGAATTTTTGAGCCATGGGGTGGGCTTGGCCCATCCTTCAGCATCTCACAGCACAGGGCCATGAAGAACAACTGATTTATGACTCAGAGATGGTGCACAGCTTCTTTCCAGTGCAAGTGCAAGGAGAGAAATTTCCTTACCTAAACACTGTGTCCTTGCCCCACAAGGAACAGAGAAATACACTGTACACATGAAAAGGCAGGCAGCACACCCAAATTACTCTATTCATCTCTGGAGGCATCAATTCTCTCTCTGCCTCACAGCTGCAAGGAAGCTGTTGGCTCTGAGCCTGGCGCAACAGTGCAGAAACACCGGGGTAATGCATCCAGACCTTTCCTTCCTTTGTCATTTCTCAGAGCATCTGGGATCTTATTTCCTAAAAAAATAACCAAAAATCTGAAAATTACCTAAAACTTGTCAGAATCAGGAGATTGAGAGGGCTGAAAGTGCCTCCTCACACCTGTTTGGGGTTGTGCTACACCTGTGAGCTATCCTGCTTTCTGAATTTGTTCCTCTAAAGCCTCTTGGGATGGTGGCTGTAGGCAGGCTGCAGTAGGGGCCCAGAAACACTCTCCTGAATTTGGTACCACACAAGTCCAGCAGATCCCTGCTGAACTTCTCTCTGCTCTTTTTCAGCAGGGCTACTGGGCTGTCAAGGAGCAAGAGCATTAAGGAATTATCTTTCTTCTGAATTTAATAGGCTTGGAAACTGTGAAACCCTGGTGTTTGAGGTGAAGAGGTTGGCGAGCTGGAAAATGTTTGTTTTACTCCCAGTCCTGCTTCCGGCAACACTTGAAACAGCGGAGAGAAACAGTGAGGGATTAATTCCTTTTTTATTCCCTTTGCCCACAGCCTCAAATCCTTGTCTTCTCCAGGGCCATGTAGAACAGAATCCCTGGAAGCATTTTTTTCCCCAAAGATGAACTTCTCTAGTTCAGCCAACTGTTACTATGAGTTAAATATTAAAACATCCAAGAATCTGAGAAGTCATATCCCAAGCCTGCCTCACACAAAGCTCTTGTTTTGCTGATCTGCACCTACTACCTTGGTCAGAAGAGCAGGTATCTGAACTACTCAGGTAGTCACATTAACTGTAAGACTGGAGTGTCTCACAGTGCTGAAAGTGATTCTCCCTTCCACAGACCTGAGTGAAAAAATCACAAGGGCAAGTGACTGGCCAAGGTCAAATGAATGCTTACAGCAAACTGGTGTCTCCTGAGCAGATTGTCACCAAAGACACTCAGCAGGATGACCTGAGGAAAGACCTCAGCAGGATGGCTAGGACCAAAATACTCAGGCATGACTTAGACCCCTTGCATAGCCTCTACACATTTTAAAATGTGTATGCCCGCTCTGCTTTAAATTTACCCCTTTAAGCTATAAGGTTTTCTGGCACTGGCACAGGGATGCTCAACCTGACCTAATTTTACGGATCTTTCTCATCTATAACCTCTATGGTTCATTGACTATGAGGATTGCCGTGTTTCTCATTAGGGGTTAGAAAGTATTTTTATGCTTTTGTTCACTCAGCACAGAACATAGAGCAAAATCTTCATGGACTGGCTGGGGCTGCAGTCCATGAAGAAGCAGCATCCAGCTGCAAAATCACCTCTTTTCACAAAGAAAGATGAAACTGAGAAAACTGGGACCAGACTTACAGTATTCAAATATAAAATTCTCCCTGTGTTGATATCTTACTTTTTATGTAGACTGGTCAAACTCAGGACTTCTTTAATGAGACCAGTTCTCTAAGCACATAGCCACGAACTACTATTCCATCTCTAGTTGCACCTTTGGACGGTGTAGCTGCCTCTCACAGGCTGGCAGTGGAGCTCTTACTGATGTGTGTGACAGCACAGGGGTTCTGAGGTGTTTTCCCAACACCCCAGCCTCACTGTGGATCGTGGCAATGCTTTCCAGACCCTTGGCACCAGCACGGTGTGTGCACTGTGGAGGGAGCAGGCAGCACAGCGTGCTCCAGCTGCCCTGCAGAGCCCTTCTCCCCGGCCTCCCAGCCAGGCCATCGCCCTCTACCAGGCTTACCCTGGCAGGAGGAGGAGCAGCAGCGTGGGGATTCTGCTCTATCTCTCCACTGCTCTGTCTCTCCACGGGAGTGAACACCCAAGCGGCAGCAAGATGAGGAATGAGGCTGAGGGTAGCACAAGCCTCCTTCTCCCAGCAGGCAGCAGAGGTTGTGTCCCATCTCCGGACAGCGCCATTCCCAGCACATGCTCTGCTTTCCAGCCTGGGGCTGAACCCTGTTGTGTCCTGTTAGTCCATTTTTTAGTCTCCTTGCTGATCTTTTTGATGTCCCATGGCCACCCACAGGCAGGGCCTCTGCTGGGGACCCTCATGCACTGGGTGCCAGTGTTCCTCCAGGGACCACATCACAGAGCTCACATGAGGGTGATGAGCAACAGCAGCTCTCCTATGGCCAGGATGCCCTGGCGGGTATTTCCCGGGTATTGCCCAGGATACTTCCCCTTATTTGTTTCCTCTTAAGAAGTGACTTGTTCTTTCTTATGGGGAAGCAAAAGAAAAAGAAAAAAAAGTAAAGGAGAAAAAGGAAAATTTAAGAAGAGCAACTATTAATTAAGCCTAGGATTTCACAAATACCTTCTGAGAGGCTTCTGGTGAAGATCAAGTGTAATATAACATTAAATATTTAGTGTGGCCTCTCAAAAGGGACTTGATCTTTACACATGAAAAAGGGATAAGACTTACAGATTAAACAGATCTTTTTAATATCCAGCTTCAGTTACTCAAAATAACAATGCAATCTGCAGCGACTGAAGAATTTGCATGTTGGGGATTAGGCAGAGTGATCAGACATTGGGACAGAATGCAGGTCTGCAGGGGAAGCTGAGCTGTTTTGAGGGTGTCACTGAGGGACACACAGAGAGACCTGGGAGGAGGAACGCTGACAGCCAAAAGGGATGGGGCAGAAGTGACCATGTGCATGAGGAAGGGCTGTGTAACATGCAGGTGTGGTGGCCTCATGGTTTCCCAGCTGGCCATCAAGCGAACAATGCATCCTACTACACTGCTGTGGTATGTCCCTGTATACAAGGAAGCTCAGGAGTCTTCCCAAAGGATCTGAGGAGTCCCTCCTGCCCCAGATAGTGTATTCAAACAGGAAATACCATGCCATAGGTATGTATATTTATATACACAAATGCATCCATATTAAAAAAAAGAATTTGTGAAATGTGTTTCTCAGGAAGACAAAAAAAATATTTCAAAAGGCAGAATCATAGTATGGTTTGGGTAGGAGGGACCTTTAAAGGTCATCTAGTCCAACCCCTCTGAACAGAGACATCTTCAAGTTTTTCAGGTTGCTCAGCACCCAGCCAACCTGGTCTTAAATGTTTCCAGGGTTAGGTCATCTACCACCCCTCTGGACAGCTTGTTCCAGTGTTTCACCAACCTCCTAATAAAAAATTTCTTCCTTCCAATGTTTAAAAACACTGCCCCTTGTCCTATTGCAACAGGACCTGCTTAAATGTGTGTCCCCATCTTTCCTATAGACCCCCTTCAAGTATTGAAGCACCACAATAAGATCTTCTTGGAGCCTTCTCCAGCTGAACAACCCCAGTTCTCAAAGCCTTTCCACATGGAAGAGGAATTCCATCCCTATGTAAGAAGAAAGGGAAAATCACAACATACACAGTTTGAAAGGGTTAAAAGAGAGGGATGTCCATGCTGCCACAAACCCTTCTCTTTTTCTTCTTTTCAGCAAGGAAACTGTGAGATGAAGACAGATCAGTCAGAGCCAGCAGTTTGTTTCTCTAAATGCCTCTAGGAGAGCTTAGCTATGTGATGTGGCAGCAGCACAGGGCACTGCCCAGAGTCCGGCCGTGGTAGAGACCAGCCAAACATGGCCAGAGCTGTGGGCACCCTGCACTTCACTGCTGCCCTGGCTCAAGCCCCTTTTACACTTCAGCCTTTCCTAAACAATGCATTTATGGTGTTTGGCCTGGGAAAATATGCTTGTTTGGCTTTCTTTGAAGTTGATTTCAGCCCTTTTTCCCAAGTACAGCTCTGTGCCATTTTTGTGTCTGAGTGAGCAGTAAGTACCTACATGGGAAAAAGGTGGGGGTGGCTCAGTCAAGAAAATAAGCCTTCCCCAGTCTTTCCACAACATTCAGTTTCAATTGTGCTCCTTTTTTGTTCTGTGGAGCAAAACCCTGAATGATTTCAGTCATTTCCCTTTCAAAATAATTACTTTCCTGATGCAGCTTTGGACAGTCCAAGCAAAGGAGTGTTTTTTCTTTCCAGCAGCCCTGGTGAAGGAGTGGCAGATACAGCAAATGGAGCCCTGGTGAGCTCAGCATTACTAATGCCCATCAGATCCAGTTCTCATCACTGTATTGCAGCAACTTGCAAATTTTAAAATGTACTAAAGCTGGTGAAACCTGTCTTCAGTTTACCATTTAGATTTGCCAAATACAGAATCAGAAGACACTCTTATACACATTTGCTCTGACTTCCCAGGCAGCTCAGGCCAGAGGTTCCCTGAATTAATTTGCCTTTGAACTAGAATATTTCTGTTTAAAAATGCATTGTAGGAAAATTTCTGAGGTTTGAAAATCCATCCCAGTCTAGGCTAAACCTCTCCCATGTTTGGTTAATGTCATTCCTAAAACACATTCCCTTTGATCTACAGCTCCCATCCTCTGACATTCAGCTCTAGATTTTGCTGCCCTTTGTGTTCCAGATTGATGAGCTCTTTCATTACATTTTTATTCTCTTTAAATTCATTTACAGTGGAGTTCACCTTGCCTTCCTTTGGGTAGCTGCAGTGAGGATGTCTCCAGCAGAGCAAGTCAGCACAGGCTCTTTATACTCAGTTGAGTGAAACAGGTACTTTGAGGATACATTTTTGTCACCTGTTTTAGACCTCTCCTTTAGAAGGAGAATTGCACCCCTAAAGTGCTTATTTTCTCTGTGTTGGCTTCAAAGGGAGCCTAAAGGATAAGTTTAAATAATATCTGTGCTTAGATGAGAAGCACCCAAGCAGGCAGTGATCCCAGCCTTCTGAATTCATCTCTGACAAACTCCAAAACCACTCTGAGAACTTTAAATGTTGTTTTACAAAGAACAGCTATCACTCCTTGCAGTTATGCCCATCATACTTCCTCAGTGCTTCACAGCTTCCCAAACCCTTCCTGCAGTGGCTGCTACTATGATTCACAAGATCCCACAACATCCCACTAGCCCAGCAGTCTCAGCTGGGGAGTGAGCTCCCTGCCCGTGACAAGGGTGTGGCGTAGCTGTCTTTCCAGGGGTTGTTTTCATTGTGTGGAGAGCTCCAGGGTCTGTTTAGCAGCTCCATGTTTGCAATGATGCTGACACCTAAATAAGCATGGCCTGCTCCCAGGGGATGGCACATCTCCTCATCCCCTGCAAGACAGCTCTGCCATTCTACCCCCCTGCCTCACCCAAACACTGGGATGCACTGAAGGCAGGAAATAAAAAGGGAGATAATATTGAGTCAAGGCCAGAAGGGAGTTTCCTCCTCTCTCAGAGAGAATAGTCTCACTAAAGGGAAAGCTTCGTGGATGGCTGGGTGAGCCCTGAGCAGAGATTAATATCTGGGAAAGATGGTTTCTGCAGGGAAACACCATCTTCCCGCTGGCACAGCAGATGCATATCTGGTTTCCTCCGTGTCCCATAGCAGAGGCAGGTGGATCTGCAGCTGCAGTGACACCAGTGGTGGTTCTGACCACTGCTCCTGCCCCCCAGGACAGGCAATGGACCTGCTGGGCACTACTGGTGTATCACTCCTGCCCTGCTCTCCCTGGACTGTTATTTCCCCTCATCACTCTCTTCCAGGTGTTCTTTCTGGAGAGCCTTCTTCCTGGACACCCTCTGCCTGCACCATTTATGCATACTTCAACCTCATCCAAAAATGCCTGTTCTCTCCTAGGCCTTTCTCCAGGACACTGGGAACAAGAAGCAAGCAAGCAAACCAACTGAGACCAACACAAGAGGGTCTTATTTTCCTTCCCCTCATCAGCTCTTGGGACTATTTATTACTTCTGAAAATTCAGAGAAATCCTTGCTTGCTGTGGGGCTTTGTTTAGTTCTCTGCTGAGTCCCCAGAAAGCTTCCCATTCCCGTGGCAGCTAAGGCAAGGAAGAGAAGTTCTCTTCTTTCCCAACCAGGAGTACCTGCCTACACCTTAGTCCAGCCTCCAGGCAAACATCCAGTGCCTACATGCGGGATGGGAATTGCCACCTCTGCAAAGCAGCTGAGAAATGTGCTGAGCAGGAGGGAGCACAAAAAAAGACAATAAATTCTCTGTAAGTGGACGGTTCACATATTTGGAATGAACACCTGGAGAGATTGCTGACATCCCATCTATCCAGGCAGCTTCAGGCACTTCAGGGCAAGCAGCACAGATCCAGCTGAGAGATATGTGCTTTCCCAGCCTGGAAAGCTAGCCCTGTCCCTGCCAGTCCTGTTCCCTCCAGCCTTATTTCCCTACTTCCTGCCTCCTCCAGCTCTGTCCCTTGTAGACCTGTCCCCTTAGTCCTCAACTTCACTTGAAAACCTGTCTCTGATGTCTATTAGGTTTTCCCATTTAAATGGGTAAAACGTGCTGTACAGACACACATTGTCAGACGGGCTCATTTCAGCTACCTGGGCTGGAGGTGAAGGAGGCCTGGTGAGAGATGGAGGATGATCAGCTGGGAACCAGAGCGTTCCCTTTACCTGCATGATGGGGTGAGGATGATTTGGCTTTACCAGTTTGGGGTCTCTTGGCTGCTGTGGTTTAACATCCACCCCTGGGGGAAAGGGGGCTTGGCTGAGCCTGACCCACAGCCAGCAGCAGAGGACAGAGCTGAGAGCCCCTGCTGTAGCAGGGACCTCGCGTGGGCTGGCCCTGCCAGCTCCAGGCCACAGCCCTGCCATGGGACACAGCATGCACAGCCCTGCTGTCTTGTGTCCCACCACTTGTGTTCATGTGGGCAAGGAGAAACTTCAACCCTTTTGTACTTTCATTTTGCTTCAAAAGTATTAATGGATTATATATGTTACTATAAGACAACATCACTGTCAAAAAACTGCTGATTTTTTTTTTCCTCCTGGCCTGGCTTTGACAGAGATTCCTGTCTTTCTATTGAACTTTCCCCTATTAGTTTTACTACCAGTTCATCCCATACTGATTTCCATCAGCTGTGTCCTAGCTTTTGTTTTACACAGTTCTTCAATAGCAAAGAATTTCTTTAAGAGGTAAACAAAACCGTCATTGTCTGCAATCATTTGTTGCTATTTTTTTCCATATGTTATTCATCACTGATCCATGGGATAGTGGGTTGTTTTGTTTTAAAAACATGTCTAATGAGGTAAAGTTAAAAGGAAATCAAACAACCTACTGGAGAAAAGTCTTGAAGGCAATGAAAGTTCCCAACCAGTGATGCTTCTTCCTTTGCCAAGAAAATCTCCACCAATGAAAGAGCTGCTGAGCACAAGTCTGGGGAAAGGCATTCCCACAGTCACCTCATAATATGGATCTGGTAGGTCCGGGCCTTTGCTCTTCCAGCTGTTTCCTTGCGTGTGTAATTAGCATCGATCCTGAAATATAAAGCAGTCCTTGAGAAGGATAATAACTGCCAACTAAATTGCATTGTTATGCGCAAGTCTGTTATGTGTGCCTTTCTCAAAGACAAACCTGAAGGCTTAATGTATGTTTGTATAAAGACATCACACCTCCTGGAATAACTGGGGACAATATTGAGAGTGAAGCTGTTACTACAGGACAATTCATTTTAGAAGATCCTCCTTTGCTCCACCACCTGGTGCAGAGCATGAACATGCTCATTGCAGGCACCAAAACATGGAGACAAGGCAGATGGTTTGGGTGAGGGCTGTAGAGAGCAGCACAGACAGAAAAGGGTGGGTCAAGGGAGTTGAGAGCCAACCTCGAATATTGATATGCACAATGTTCCTTTGCCAGGAGCGTGGCTGCCTGTCTCTAAGGCAGAGTCCAGAGGTGAAGGAGGTGAAGGAGGTGAAGGACTCTCTTTCACATTTCCATTGAACTGCATCTATTGAAGGGCCTTTCAAATCCATCCCAGCTGTCAAAGGCATTTTCTTTTCAGATAACCCAAGCTCATATAATGCAGCAGCCTCAGGCTGAATCCCAGCTGAGAGCAGAGTCAGGTCAGTTATGTTACTTCAGTTTGTGATTGTCCTCATAAGTCCTTCATAAAATAATACAACCATATCTAAGGTAGCTTGTAGGTGACAATGCATGCTGATTTGTGAGGAAGGATTTTCATGCTAAAGGGATGATACAGAAATCCTAGCAGCAGGCAGGGCACAAGAACACATTATTGCTCTGTCCCTGCAATCAGTGGGTTGGGTAGAGCTCGTTAGAGGTTGGCCCTTCATTAGGGCTTGAGGCTGTTCCCTACACACCAGCTTTTCTCTTCCTCTGTCCAAAGTGACCAACAGTGGCACATTCCTTGAGAGATCCCCTGTCTGATGAGACCAGCTTGGGGTGGTGGTTCCAGCTCACAGGCAGCAGGTCCATGAGCCCTCTGGCCACACTGCCAGGGAGAGCAGGATTTCTGCAACATCACAAGCATGTAGCACATGGGAAAGACAGTCAGTACCTTTAGTATAAAGCACTGAATGATCTGGCCTGCTGTCTAGGTAATTTTCTATTTAATAGTAGCAATGATAATTATTACTGGACCCATATTCATTATTTTTATTAGTAGAACAGAAAGCACAATACAGAAATGTTAATTATGCTCATTTTATATATGGTGAAAGGGAAACAGAGATGGGTGGAATGCCTTCTTCAGTGTCACACTTCTGTTTACTCTCAGATCTGGAAATAAATCTGTTTTCCAAGTCCTGATCCAGCCTGGAGATGCCAGGTCCCCTGATGGGGTTTTCTGAGTGCTTATGACTGCTTCAATGACTTTACCATTGCAGCACTTCCAGAAACTGAAGGAAACACATTCTGGGCCAGGGTTAACACACTTCAGTTGAAGGTCACACTGAAAATCACCTACTTGATAAGGATTTTCTCCAGGGGAGCTCGTAGAGTGTCATGGCAGTGAACAGAGCAAGCCCTGCTCTCTGGAGGATTTGCAGGCTCTCCAAGGACATGTTTTCTATTCTGAAATGAATTTCAGGTCTTTTGCTTTACTAATGTATGCTCTATGCCTCCACCCAAACACAAATCACCACATACATTTTTTTCTTTCATGATCCCTTATGTTGTGGTAGCCTTGATCCCTCCTACTCCAACCACTCATTTTATTTCAAGATCCACTTTGTTTTTGCAGCCTCTTCACTCTTTCCCGGTCTCTTTTGTTTGAATTTGCTGTGTATCCTCAGGTGTGTGTTCTGCAACACCTCTCCATAGCGTTTATATTCATCCCAAGGCCATGAGCAGAGGGGGCTTTTGTGGAACTGCTCTTCTCTGTCCACTGGTACAACTCGAGACACTTGTCCAAGGTTGTCTGACACTTTGTACACCATCTCTGCAGCACTCCACATCACTGTCCCTGACATAGGCATTGTGGGTTTTGTTGAGTTTGTCTAATGATGGCAAGACCACAGGGAAGCCTACTGCCCTGGAAGGAATCAAATATGATTAACCGTAACATCATATTTGTGTATTTTTTAAACTGAGATTTCCTGTATTTCTCAGATTTATTAGCTGAATTGTTTTGTAGAGGGAAAAACCCCAATTTTCATTTCAGTGAAACAATACTTCCATCCTCTGTATCAGTGAGTGAGCTCCCACTTATCTTTTTGCCAGAACCAAAATTTTTGCAATATCTATTTCAGACAAGACTGTAATCCTGAAATACAACAAGTTTAAGCAATCATTTTGTAGCTGGATATTCCTTGATTCCCCTTGTATATCTAACTAGAAATGAGAGCTGAAGAGCAGCTGGGAGAAAGTGGAGTAATTTCTGTATTAGCTATTAGCCAGCCAGAGATTTTTCCTAGGGAAACTTGCCCACTTGAACAGCAATCTGAGAGCACAGGTTTTTTTCCTGCATCTTCCAGTGAGAGTGAAGTGAAATGTAGGCATTAGTGCTGAACTGTTTTCAGTTTTTGTAATGGCTTAACATAAATAGCTTTTCCTACTCCAAGGCAGTACACTTGACAGCTGTTAAATACCACTCCTGCCAAAACAGGCCCTTGTCACTTCAGTCCTTATCCCGGTAAACTCCCAGCTCCCAGCTGAATCATGAATTCCATGCTGCCAGGGAGCCATTGCCTGGCTCTCTGTGGTTCCTGTGTGTGGGCAGGCAGAGAAGCCTCTGCAGGGTGACACGTTGGTGAGGAAAGCGGGGGAGGCAGGAGGGTGTGGGGCTGGCAGCACATTTCACTGAGCATCTGACCCATCTTCAGCCCCTCCAGCCTTTGGCACCATCTGGTGTCCACCCAAACCAGGACATGCACCAGGAGGAAATGGCTCCTGGTCCTGCAGGATTGGCTTCCTGGCATGGAGACCAGGCCTCCCAGCTCTCCCTGGCACAGGTTAACCGTGGTGACAGCCAGCTGAACCAACCTCCTCACGCCCCAGCAAGGGCCACCTACGAGCAACCAGGGTCCCACCATCAGCTGCTGCTGCTGCTCGCTCCCGCTGCTACCAGAAGGACACAGACACCAGCAGAGACTTGGCATCTCTGGAGAGAGGAGCCCCAAGGGCAGCTGCAGTCCACTGCTGCCCTTCAGCTCTTGAGTAACAATGGATAAGCCCAGATTATTTTTAGGGGAGAGTCTGTCACCTTGCAGACACAGCCTCCTCAGAATGGGAAGGCGTCCTTTAAAACATACCAGAAAGATCTTTTCAGTATGTCCTGCATTTCTGGGGTTGCTGCAGCCCCTTTCAAGAGTCATGGAGGAGTAGGTGACCCTGCCTCTGTGGCACCAGGCCTCCTTCCAAAACCGCCTCTCCACAGGGTGAGATTACCAGCCTGGCTGCATGGAGCTATCTCCAGAAGCCCTACAAATAGCACACAGGTGTGTAATTTGCCCATTACACCAACAGCAAAAAGAAAATGTTGCTTGCTTTCTGCATCATTTTCCCCTGGTGTCCTCTCTCTGTTATTTTGTTCTTTTTCCTCAGAGTAGTCATTTAAGCAATTTCCCATCTTACATTGATGTGAAGTCATTTTAAGACGGCTTCCTCCTGTTTAAATTAGAAGGAGAAAGAAAGGGGAAAGAAAATATTTCTTGGTTTGTTTTGCTGTCAGTCCTCCAATATGAACAAGTAGAAACTGTGTTTGTTGGAGATAAGTCCCTTCACCATTTTGGCAGGAGCACCTTGCTTGTAAAGGTAGAGTCGCTCTGCAAATCTGAGATACAGAACTGCAAGGCACTCCCATGAAAGCGACTTCCAGGCCAAAAATACCTAGCTGCTCTTCTTTCACAAAAGTTGTTGTGGTTATAAGCTTTCAAACACAATATTTTCATTATATTGATATTTTCCAATGCTATGTTGAAATACATGAGTAGTTTAAAAAGCTGACCTTTACAAGAGGAATTATATTTTTCAAAACTATGAATGTTATTCTGGAAGATCAATAAATAAAATATTAAAGGAAGCAGTTCTGTTCATCAGTGCAGGATGATAACCATCAAAACAAACAGCCACCCTGCAGTACAGCTGCAGCAGCAGACACCAGCCAGGACACACTCCCCAAGGGGCTGGGGATCCACAGGAAGGGATGCTCTTGCAGTGCCTAACACCTTTTTGCTCAGCAGATGTGACCAGTGGGACCACTTGTTTTTTGGCCCTCTTCTTCTGGCCAATCAGCCTGGCCACATCTGCTTCTAAACTGGCTAAACTTTTTGGCTCCAATTTCTGGAGCTTTTTGGTTGTTAATATCACTGCTAATGAACTTCTCCAGGAGATGGGAAAGGGGAAGAATTTACATGGATAATGTTCCAGGTATACAGGAGAGAGTAAGAACAGCTTTACTGCTCTTGCGGGGGTAGCCCAGCTCAGGCAGGGGTACAGGCACAGCCCTCACCATGACCTTGAACCACACATTTGCTCTGCTCTCATCAGCTACTCACCTGCTGGATGTTCAGCACATGTCTGGGAAGTGCTCAGAAGCTGGGGTAATGAACACCACTAACGAGTGGAGGTTGAAAAAGAACATCCCACTTCTGGCTCTCAGGGCATTTCCCCAGCCCTTCCTCCCTGCAGGGGACACTGCAAGGCAATTTGCTTCCAGGGCTTTTCCTGGGGCCATAGTAAGGGCCAAAGCAGCTGCAGTCTGCAGCATGCCCAGCTAGGGGAATGCAGCACTAATAAACAACACTAATTAGTTGCTGTGGTAGTGCTTGAAGCTGTGGAGGGAGTCAGCTGCACGGGGATGCAGCACCTTCACTGTGCTGCGCTGATTTCACTGTTTGCCTCTTCCTGGCCAAACAGCTGAAATCCAGCCATGGCCTCAGGGCCCCGAGCACCTCTCACTGCTCACAGAGCTCCCTGCAGGGAGGAAGGGCTGGGGAAATGCCCTGAGAGCCAGAACTGGGAAGTGAAATGCTCTTTTTCAACCTCCGCTCATGCTGGCTTGTGATTGATACATGGTGTTAATTGTGGCTCACAGAAGTGCACATGGCCTGTGGTTAGAGAGCCTCCTAACAGGCAGACAAAGGTCTCACAAGTGAGACAGCGCCTCACAAGCAATGGCAAGCTGAGGGAGGAGCTGAGAAAAATCATCCAACAGCTCTTTAATTTGCCTCCTGAATTTTGATCCCCTTAGTTTCATATGTTTGAGCTTTTCTCTTCAAACAAGAGAGCTACTAATATTTTCCTTAAATAAACTTTCACATAAGGCATTTTCACATAATCAGATTATTCCAGGAGCTGGAGTATTAGAGGAAAGCCAGACCCTGTTACATGAGGTGCAAACACGGAATCCCCAGAGCATCAGGGTGCTGTCACTTGGATAGATGGGAGGCACATTTTTGCAAGGGGAGGATTACCCTTCATTTTTAAGATTCACATTTTGATCTAGTTAGCCTCCTGAACATTTAGCAGCCCCTCCCGAATGTTATCAGAGCCTCAAGGGACCGGTGGTGGGAGAGCAGTGAAGGAGGAGGACAACACACCATGACAGCACAGGACTGCAGCAGATGGAGAAGAGAAGCTGTGAACAGAGCAGGGTCACTGAAAGGACAGTGCTTGGATCCTGGCTGTGGCAGGGATTCTCTGTAGTTTGATGCTAAATTCTATAACCTGGATTTGCCAGTGGTTTTGAGCAGCTATTGGTAGGACCACCAGCACCAGCCATATCACCCTCATCATTCTGCTGTGAACTTCTGAGGTAGCAGAGGCAGATGAATCAGGCACGGGTCAAGAGTTGCTCTTTGAGTCATCAATCTGACAATGACATACAGTATGTCTTAAAGACAGCAATTTAAAACCTCACAGGTTTCTGCTCCTTTAATTGTAAAATGGAGCAAACAAAGTATTTTAGTTAAAAAGCCTTAAACTCAAGTTCAGGTGACATATTGTAAAGCAATGCTATGATTAGTCTCATTTCTGTGGATGCTTAGGAATGAAAATGAAAAGGAGCTTTGGTCTTTGGTTTCCTAAGTTCAGAAATTATTTCATCTTCAGATTGATGCAGGCAACACTATGCTTCTTTTCCTTAAGAGGCATGAAGGGGCAGTAAAATATAAATTGGGACTGTTACTAATTCGTGCAATTTCTTCTCTGCCATTTTGCTCATCAGTTGAGTCTAAATGGGAGGAGAAGGAGCAGGTTTGCTTTCAGGCAGTTTGGTTTCCATGGGACTTGGAGTTATCGATGAGTTCGCATCATCACCACAGGAGCTGGTGTGGACTGGCTGTGGTCACATTTATGGCACTCCCTGGTTGGCTAAAAATGTGCAGAGTTCTGCTGTTTCCAAAGCTGGTTCTGTTCAGAGTGGAGGCTCCTCTTGGATTAATTTTCTTGTGAAAGCTATGCCAGCCTGCAGTGCATAAACAGTGTGATGGTGCAGCACAGGGTGGGGCCTAGATCTGATTGGATATTTTCCAGCTGAATGTTTGCTTCCATTTGAAGATAACAGTTGGCCAAAATGGGAATGTTCTTCAGGAATGTGTCGATTTTGACAGATTGCAGCAGTCAAGGGAGTTAAAATGCTGTCATGGGGTTCTTGCTACAAAGCCCCTCTGCACCAAAGGGCTCTAGAACACCAGCCCACACACCTGCAGGGCTGACAACAGGATCTGGCTTTGCTTAATGGTCCTCTTCCCACTTTCCTCCAAGTAACCTTCCTAGGGAAGCTGGACTTCTGCAAGCAAACCAGACAGGCATCTCTGCTTCCACACAACAGAGCTTTCCTAAGCTTCTTCAAATCTTACAAGTTTTCTCATAGTAGAAGGCTGTTTTTGTGGTCTGCCTCAAACAAGAATCTTTAAAAAAAACCCACCCATTTATAGGTCATTCTGGAATACCAGCACACAGAGATGCATGAGAATCATAATGGTTAACTGCTTTGCTTCTGAGAATTCATACCATATCTCCTTCAAAGGAAGAAAAACAAAATGGAAAAGAAAAAAAATGAGACCAATGAGACAAATCTGAACAATAATAGAAAATGTTGTGTGGGCCTGAATTTTTGCAGCACACTACCTTGCCTTCCTCTCCTTGGACATCCTTGGACTAGGGCTCCCTCACATCTGGGCAGGGGAGCCACCAAGCAGCAGTGGGGAACAGCAGCCTGGCTTTGTGCCCAGAGAGCCAGTGGTGCTCTGAGAAGAAAGTGCCTGTGATGTCTCACTCATCTCCTCTTGTGGCTGAGGACAGGGTGTAGTGGTTTTTCGCCCCATCTGCAAACAGGGATCAGGATGCTGGCTAAGGCTGCTGCTGACCCTGCTGTGACAACGTCACATCTTCTGGAGCCTGGCCTAATTCATCTCATTTGAGCTGCCAAGTAAGTTATCAGAGGGTAAAAGCTTCAAACTGTTCCTGTCTTAAATTGATTTGAAGAGATTTGCTAAAAGCTAAAGACTTTGTATCCAGGCTACTCCCTGCATACAGCCCAGAACAGCCTGACAGGGCTTTTTTGTAGAGAACAGAAATGCACTGCAAAGGGGATGGTAAGGAATGAAATCCACGTGGATTGTTACTTACAGTTTAAAGCACCCAGCTTCAAACTCAGGAGCATCTGTACAAAGGGGTAACACACGAAACTAAGAGATTTGCACCTTGGTGTTACTCAGGTAAATGTTCACACTTCTGTCTTCAGAGACACTTCTATGTGATGGGAAATGTCACCGCATCACTGTCCTTGTGCAGGGGTCCTCCCTGAGTACGTCTGGCATGGTAATTTGGCACTGAAAACTGGGGTTGCAGTGGCAGTAAGGGGGCAAGCACAGGAGTGTGGCTCCATCACCCATGGAACATGGATGCAGTTGTCAATCTTTTTGGGATGCCTCCTCCATACTGAATGGACAAGTATGAAGTATGAGTGCCCAGATTAAGACTGCTGGCCTTCTGTGAGTTTTCTGACTTGCAGCAGTCAGGTGGAAGCAGAGCAGACCATGACAAAGGGCTGGCCCTGATTCCATCAGCAGCTGCCTTGTGATGAGCTCCCTGGACAGACGGTGCCAGTGCATCCACAGCCCAGCCTCAGAGCAGGGTTTGGCCCATAAAGTGCCAAATGCCCTGGCTTTGGAAGAAGCTACTGGCACTCACAACTTTCTACAATGCCCTCAACATTTCAAAAATACCACCCTGTCAGGGCTGCAAATTGTGTCTCTGAAGGATGGAGCTGGGAACTCATCTGCCAGCCCCTGCATTATTCTCCTTAATTTTACCTTGCTTTCTTGTAACTTTTGTTGGGAATTGTTACTATGAGCTTTCTGGTCTTAGTGCACATCTGAGTCTGATTATCAGAACTTTGCCAAAAAGTTCTTTGCTTTATTTTTCTCCTTTGTCTCTAAACACTTGTACATGGCCAGTCAGTGCACACCCACAGTGTGAGGCTTGACTTTCTAGAATGCAAACAGGAAGGGATTGGTCTGCTAGGGGCAGTGCATAATTTGAGTACAATGACCTTTGCACCTTAGGTTGTGAGTAAGTTTCCAGAGCTCAAAGAAGCAGTTCCAGCACCTGAGAAATCCTATGTTAACATGAGTTTTAGGGGAAAAAAAAAAAAAAAGGCTTGGTAAGGCCATAAAATTGGAAAATTCCATTTGCTCTGACCTGAAGTGCAGTTTCTCTCTACTTCCTGGGAACTCCTGGTGTTTTGCTCCCTCTGAGTCAATACCTAGAAAAAGCATGCTCATCCTTATTCATCTTCATTATCAAAAACCCAAAGATTTGCACTGCCTTTTGCAAAAAATGTGCCTTCTAATCCTCCAAGTGTACACAGCAGAAATAAGTCCCAAACACTGAGGATCTTACAAGAGAAAACTGATTAAAGTGCATCAAAGAGGAATTATTTCCCTTTCCAGAGTCCTTCTTCTGAGCAGTTTACTTTTTTAAGTTCAATTCCTGTTGCCAGCAGTGTGTATTTGTGTAACAGGGACAGGCAGATGTGTGCCAGAGGTTTGTGCCCTGCCATGAAAGACAGGTTAGGATAACTTACATGAGGGAGATCTCACCACCTGCCTTTGTGGTTGGAACAGAAAAGCCAGACCAAGGGCTGCAAGGAAAGATGGTTTATTTCAGTATACAGATGGGAATGGAGACAGAGAGGTGTGGGGATAAAATTTCCTAAGAACTTGGGGCTGCCAAGGGCAGGCAGGTTTTCAGAAGAGCTGAGATTCCATTAGTAAGTAAAATAATGGGCTAATTTATCCAAAGAACTCTGGACAAGGGGAAATGAGATCTTTTGGGGATCTTGCCTCATATAGTTACTATAACGACTTGGCTTTAGTGCTGAGTGTATGAAAATCCATCAAAGGTGATTTGCCAAAAGTGATGCAGGGAGTCTGTGATACATCTGGGGACCAAATCCTCATGTCTGAAACAAAGTACATTATTCAGGCCTCTTACTTGTTTGGGAAGGACAAGATTTAGCTCTGGCTTAGCTGTCTTGCTTTAGAACATCAGAAAAAAAAAAAAAAAGGCAGCTCAAAGCAGATTGTGAGATTGTGCAGATCCTTTGTGGCCTATTGATGCTTCCCAGGGTGAGCTCTGTGACCAGGTTGGATGGGGCTCTGAGCAACCTGGGCTAGTGATGGTGTCACTGCCCATTGCAAGGGCTTTGGGACTAGATGATTTTTAAGCCCCCTTCCAACCCAAACCAATCTATGGTTCTATGAGTCTCTCTAAGAGAAAATGTTGACAGGGCTGATATGACTGCCCCACATCACCCTACCCACCCTGGACAAAGCAAAGGGCTTCAGGGCTCAGTACAGTTTTAGAACTTCCATGCACATTTCATAATTTTTGAGCAAATTCCTTGGGGCTGCTAGGTGAGATGAAGGCTTGGAGAATGCCCGTGAGCAGGTCAGTGAAGCATCTTACCTCAAGTCTTGTAGTGTCACGTAACTTTTCCTGTGGAAAACAAACACAAAGCTTGAGCACTGGGGTGGAGCCACACCTTCTGCCTTTTTATTCAGAAATATCTCTGGCTCAGCATTTCCTTCAGACAGGCTTTCCCACTGCATCCTGGACAGCCACTTGGCTAGCTGTGACAGAAATAATTGCAGGTGAGTACCTGAGGGCAAAGCTGCAGTTCTGAATACACTAAAAAGAGACGTTTTCCCCTCCTTGCCACATGAACACACCCTGCCTTGCTGAAATTGTCAAGAGCTGTCACATGAAAATAGCCAAGGAGCCACTGAGGCCATGGCACAGGACTGCAATTTCTGTCAGACCCACTCCTGTTTTCAGGAACAGCAATTACTCCTTTTCCCAGGGGAGCAGCCATCAGGCCAGACCCACTCCCTTCCAGGTGGCTGGTTTTGCAATTTTCTTTCATAGCATAGAGTAAAGAACCAAAATGACCACCAGACATTGGCTGTGGCATGGCATCTTCCAATTAACATGGCTCATTTTGCAGTCCATGGTACTGGGGCCTGGCAGAGGTCCCTGGGCTCCTGCAATCAGGGGTGTGAGAGAAACAAGAAAACCACTGTCATTACCTAACAAGAACCATCACACCTTTCTCTGAATACCAGTATTTTCTTAAGTTTAGGAGAGAGCTCAGCTGTTTTCCTCATTAGCCTCTATTTCCAGGACCTCTGAAACCCTATGTTCCTTTCCTTTCAGCCTACGTTTTCTCTGTTTTCTCCACAATGTGCCCAGACACCTCCATCTGAGCAAGGAGCTCTGACCTCTGTTATTTATCTCTTTATAATTCTGTCTCATTGAATGCACCAGCTAAACCAGGGACTTCATCCTGACATCCTGCAGCTGGACCACAGTGTGGGGCTCTCCAGCTGGGCCCCAGTGTGGAGCTGTAGGGACACAGCTGCCTCACCATGGTCTGCACCACAGGCTGCAGAGAATCTGCTCCAATGCCTGCAGCACCTCCTCCCCCTCCTTCTTCGCTGCCCTTGGTGTCTGCAGAGTTGTTCCTTTCACATACTCTCTCACTCCTCTCTCCTCTGTTATTCCAGGCAGTTTTCCCCCTTCTTAAATAGTGTTATCCCAGAGGCACTACCCATTGTCACTGATGGGTCCATGGCCAGTGGCAGGTCTGTCCTGGAGTCATTTAATCCTTTGCTCCTTTGCAGAGTCCTGCAGTTCCCTGTGACCCAGCACTGCACCATTACAGGTAGTTTATGATATACTTTAGGCTTTGTCCAGTACTCCCATACCAACACTCAGCACAGCTTCAGAGGTTTCTGCCTTGTGAAATGAAGCTGATTGCTGAAGCAGGGCTAAGATATGAAACTTAAACCTTCCTCCACAAGTATTCATTCCAGAATGAGATGGATTTGAAGTTGTTCATCATGCTAGAGTCACAGCAAAGCTTGCAGGGCCTGGCTGTGGGGCTCAGCCCACACCAGCATGTCCCTGTCCTTCCTCAGCACACCTGAACCTCCTGGGGCCAGGCTGGGGGGTGTTCCCCCTCCAAGTACCCTGGGCTGACACCTCCCATGGGTGCCTGGGGCTGTGCACAATGAGCTGTCTCCCACACAACCCTGAATGAGGGTCAGAGTCTGAATGCCATTAACTGGGAGATCCTTCTTCATGGGTTGGGAGCAACTTCCTCGTGGTAGGGGGAAGACCTGCTGGGTTTGGAAAGGGGAAACAATGCCCACGTAGGGTCAGTGGCTGCCAGAGCCCTCCAGTGCCAGTCAACAGGGCCTGGAACCCACCCTTTTTCCCTTGGGCTTGTAACAAAGGTGCACACACTTCATTTAAGGGGAAGCTCTTTGGTGGAATTAACCTGAAATTAACTGTAAATGTGTGATTTTAGCTTGTCATGTCATTTGGTGTTTTATGTTCACTGATGGTCATGATTGGTGTAATTTTAGAAATAGAACAGAACAGAAGGAAGCACTGCAATCTAGAAAGAAAATCATTCGGATGCATGAATTTAAATTCACTTTTTTCCCCTGTTTTTTCTTTTTTTTTCTTTTGGTTTGACAGCTATCACAGTTTTGTGTCTTATTGTGCTTGATATGGTGAGGTGCTGGTTCAGGGCCTCAGTCCATGGAGCACTTTGACTAAAGAAAACATTTGCTTTCTTTTACAACAGAAGTAACAGATGTCAAAACTGTAGAGCAGAACTGTGCAAACTGTGGTCAGTTATGTTTTCTAGATTAAACATGAAGTTTTGTGTGAATCCTAATGGAACATCTTTTAACAGTGTAGGTTGGCAATATCACTTCTAGAAGATGTTCCCAATTCAAAAGAAATAGAAACTTTTTGCCTCCAGTTTTCACTATATAAAAAAAGGGAGAAAACTTGCAAAATCAATGAGCAACTACTCAAGTTCCTTTAACATGTAATTTCCTGTCGACAATTCCATTACAAAGTCTTCATCCCATTATCTCAGAAGGAGTGGCCAGTGTAGGAGTTCTTGATGCTGCAAAATTGTACTTCATTGTACAGTTCATTGTGCTTCACATTTCCTTTCCTTTGTCGCCCAATTCATACAAATGCTGACTGAAGTGCAAAACTGAATCCCTAAATAGGGATGCGTTTTATTCTGCAGGCTTTAATGGGAGGCAGGTGAGCACTGCAGCTTGCAGACCTCAGCCAGTGATTACAGAAATACCCAGCATTGCATGAGGCTGCTGAAAGGGAATGCTCCTCTCACAGGCCAGCAATGGGTTGTTGCTGTTCGTGCTTGGGAAACAGCCGTGCCAGCTTGGAACCATGGCTGGTTGCAAGAGAGAGGGAACTGCAGAGCTGCCTTTGTTTTGGAGGCAGAGTGTTCGTGGTCTGTACTGCAGGAGGATACATCAGGCAAGGGAGCAGGTCTGAGCTGCCTCAAGGCACAGGGGCAAAATAAAAAAACATCGTCAATAAGTAGGTGTTTGACTTCCAGATGCTGGATGCTGTGTCAGAGTCTAACTCTGGCAAAGGTTTCAGACTGAAGTATTGGGGTTTTTTTTTGCAAAATAATGTGAACTTGAAGGAACTGGTGGTGAATTTGTGTTCAGCTTGTTGACTTGTCTAGGAGAACAAAGGAAACACCAAACCCATCCCACTGTAAGTACTTTTGTCCGCACCCCAAAGAAACAGGAGTTATGTGGAATGCTGAAATGTCTTGCCTTGACATCTCAGAAATGAAATTCTAAATTTCCTCTATGTTTGTTTTTAAAGTGCTGTTTCTTTGTAAATTGAGCACAGGCTGACCTAAGAGATAAGCTAGAAATACCAAACCGTGCATTGGGATCAAAAGCTTTCACTTAATTCAAAATTATTTTTGCTTTCCCTCCTCCCAGTTTTGTGTTTTTAGTTTCTCTGGAAAAATGGACTCTTTTTCAGGTCAACCTGCAGAGCAAAGTCTGCTGGCCTCTCTTCCTCCTGCTGTTTCCTATTGAAACAGCTAAATGAAAATGAAAAATATACCCATCTGCAGCACAGAAACTTTCTTTGTACACACAAAATCCCCCATCCAGGTGCCACATGGACCATAAGAGAAGTCCTCTCTGGCAGTCTGCAGCATTGTGGTGCAGTGGTCTGGTCCCTGATGCACCTGAGAGACCTGAACTCTTCCTGCTGGAGCTTCCTCCCTGCCCCTGCCCTGTGAGCATCTCTCATGCCTGCTTTCCTTGTGGGGTCCCATGCAAGGGTGAGGTAGAACCTGTAGCTGGAAAACATCAGTGGAATGGATGTTATGACAATTACAGCCAAGGAAAGCCACCTTCAGTGGAGTGAGCTGCTCAAGTGGTGGAGGGAGGAGATAGTTCATGATCCAGAGGTAAGCTGATGGGAGGTTTGGGGACATTTTGTGTCTAGCTCGGGTGCACATCTCTGTGTGCCTGTGGCACTAATGCTTGAGATCTGTTCTGGTTTCAGCTGGGATAGAATTCGTTTTCTTCCTAACGGAGTGTCATGTTTTGGATTTAGTATGAGAACAAAGTATGTAACACACTGATGTTAGTAGTTGCTGAGCAGTACTAAGTCAAGGACTTTTCAGTTTCTTGTGCACGAGAAGCTGGGGAGCCATGGCTGGGACAGCAGACCCTAACTGGCCAAAGGGATGTTCCAGGCCATAGGATGTCATGCTCAGTATATAAACTGCAGAGAGTTGGCTGGCAGGGGTCAATCACCAGCAGGTGGTGAACAATTGTATTGGGCATTTTCCCTATTATTGCTATTTTTTAAAAGAAAAATTTATTTCAGTGATTAGACTGGCCTTAACTCACAGATCTTGCTCTTTTCTGATTCTTCTCCCCATCCCACTGGAGAGGCTTGGGGCAGGGAGTGAGAGCTTAGTACTCAGTTGTTGGTTGGGGCTAAACTCCAACAGGTTACCAATTTGCCCACAAAACCCCAAGCTCAGGGGAGCCAGGGTGAGCCATGCATCAGGGGAAGCTCAGAGAGCTCAGTCTAAGCTCTGAGAAGTAGGCTGGCATCTCTGGAGATGCCTCAGTCCCTTGGGGAGCCTGCAGGTTGAGCTGGGTGACAGGCTCTGAGCCTCTGCTGCTAGTTACAGACACCAGAGCTGCACAGAAAGCTCTCTCAGCTCTTTCTGGGTGACCCAACAAGCTGAGTCCCTGTGATTCCAACCAGCTTCTGCTAGATTGACTGCTGAGGGACAGGAGCCAGCCAGGCTGCTGCTGGATGCTCTGCTGCCTTCCTCCTGCACAGCACGGCCCCCATCCTCCCCATCCTCCCGATCCTGCGGGCCTGGCTGGGAGGTCTGCCCGCATTTTTCAGGAAGGATGATTACATCTGCAAAGCACCCGGGATGAAGAGCGTTATGTAAGTGTAAGATAAGGTTATTTATAGAGCCAGGTTTTATCCAAAATGGAATTAAACTTGTGTTCCTGAAGCTTCTGCTGTCAAAGACAAATTGGAATTTGTCCACTAGCCTCAAGTGTTTTGCATTCAAATTGTTTTTCTCAGTTCATCCCAAACTTTAAGAATGTGTTTTATTTACAAATTATACATCTCAGAAAGTGAGGAAATCTTTTTTCCATCAGCTCTGTGGTGACCATGTGAGCCTGGGCAGTGGCCATGGAAGCCTGGGCCATAGCTGAGCTTTGCAATCACATCAGCTGTGACACTAAAGTACCATAAACCAGGAAAGGAAGGCAGAGTTTGAGCTGGGTTAAACAACAAAACTACAAATAATTGTCCTAGGCACAATATTTTGCCTGCATTTAAGACTCTCTGTAGCAATCCATGAGCGCAGGAGGGTATCCAGCTTATATCCCTGTTGGAGGTGGCACTAGTTCAGTGGGTTAATGTTTGTGCTCCCGCAGAACTACAGACCCTGTGACCTTTTAAAATCATGCATTATTAACTTAGAGAGCTTTACTTGCTCTTTTGAAATATTGGAATCAAATCCCTCATGTCTGTACTTTTTACAAACCATGAAAATGCAAATTTCTGGGATGCCTGCTGAAATCCATGCTAACAGGTGTTAGGAATATTCTTTTATGAGGTACAACACCTTGCATAGGTTAGTTTGTGGAGTTTATCTGCTGCCCCTCACTTGTCATAGTATCTAGCATGAAATTCCACACATGCCTTTTATTTAGGAAAGAACACAAAAGTATGTTATCTTATTCCTCTGGAATTTTCCACAGTTATTTAGAATGTTAGTTTAAGCATAATTGGTTAGTGGGCTCTTGAAATCTGTATCTTAGCTATACTTATTTACATCAGGCTAAAAGTAGTTCATTTCAGTTGAGGTAAATGTGAAGCATTAGATTGCAAACGTACCTAATCCATCTCTCCTCCCCCATGACTAGAAATCCTGTGGTTAAAATAACACAGCCTCTATTCAGAGCACAAACTTAGAGCTGCGAGCAGGAGCAGGCTTGGGATTTAAACAACTCTCAGCAGATGAGTCTGTTCACGGGTCTTTCTCGGGTTTGTTTTTCATCCTACTTTTGATCCATGAGAGGAAGCCAGGCTCTCTCCTCTGGGCAAGCAAGGTAAAGATTTTCTGCATTCTGTATATGGTTGCATGTGCTTGTAAAGGAGCTTATAAACATGATTGCAAAAGGGCTGTTGCAAAAGCAATGGTAAAAATGTTGCTGTTATAGAGCAAGAAGTGTTTGGCAAATGGCTTCACAGTCTTGAAATGTAAGTCTGGTCTTCTGGCTATTTCTACACGACAGTGAAAGATAAAATGATAAATCTTGCACAGAGAAGCAAGGAGCAGTGATTCTCCATCACACATCAGAGAAGCTGAGCATGTAGGAAATGCCAAACCTGGGTACTGCTGTGATCTAGCCAGACTACAGCAGAACTGGCATTTTGCTGACTGCCAGGTACAGTCCCTCCTGGGTTTGCCCAGCTGCTGTAATCCCGTTTGGGAGGCTGAGGCTGTGCTGGAGGATGGCACTGAGTCTGTTTACTGTGTATATGCTAATGCTGCTCCAGCGTGACTCTTACAGGAATGGAACCATGCTTTCAGGAATGTTTGGATGCGGCGTGCCAGATAATTAACTGCCTTTCTTTGCTCTTACTGCTTTCCAAGTCACAGGGGATGTAGAAAAGCATCATCTTTCCTTGAATCCCTATTTTATTTGAAATCCAGGAAACAAGCATGATGTCTGTGCTAATGCCCGTGGAACTGTACTCCCAGTGCCAGGGTCTGTTAACTCTCCCAGCCCTGTGCTGTTTTTCACAGGGGATTCCGAGTACCACATCAGTCCTCCTGCACCATGATGTTCAAAGGCAGAGGGTGGCACTGCTGGGGGGAATATGGAAACACGGTTATTCACATTTTTGCTTAATTTAAAATAATGCTGCCCCTCTCTGCCCCAAGGTGCGGGATAGTATGATTGCATTGTGGGGGCACTTACTCTCTCCTTCCATCGGGTTAGCACAAACAAATGCTGCTCCAGGTGCTACCTTTCCAGTACTGGAGAAAGCCTTGTTTTGCACACAGAGATGCTCACTTTCCCCTTCCTCTGCTTTCTACTGCTTTTTCCCTTTCCTAAGCAAGACAGGCTGGTTTCCCATTGTCCTCTGTGCAGTCACTGGCCACCCCGGTCCCTACTGTCCCACAGCCATGTCAGTCCCCATGGCAGTATGCTCTCCACTCCTGCTTGGCCAGAGGAAAGAGGGGGACATGCCAGGTCCTCTTGGCATGGAGCTGCCACGCTGTGGGGATGCTTTTTGACTGGAAAAGGTGCCCTCGTCCCTTAAGCCAACAGTGCTGTTCTGTCCTGGGGGAGAAATGCAGCTTTATCACTTGGGTGCCCGGCTCAGGGAGGGACGAGCAGGGCTACAAGGAATACAAACACAAGGCTTTTCCTGATTCTCTGAGCACACCGCAGCAGAGAGGCAGCTCAGAGAGAGAACATGTGCAAAATAAAGAAATGCGGTCAGGCAGGAACTATAAAATTCCAGTATAGAAAGTGGAGCTGATGTCATTTTAACGTCCTAAGCAGTGCCAAGAATTCTAAGCTCTGTATCAAGATTCAGTGCAAAACCCCCACAAACTCACAAGTTGTTCTTGTGGAAAAATTAACTTTTATGGAAAATATGCATGGGAACATGCCAGAGGAGTGTGTTGTTTTATTTCTTTTATTAATTTTGAATACATTAGTTCAGAGAGCAATCCCATTTTAGCATCAGCTGCCTCTATCCAAGAAGCTGAAGCTCACATACACAGCTCGCAAATCCTGGAGGCGAGGGAGCTGTGTTTTCCTGTATGATCAGTTGTTAGATGGAAAGAGCTGCTCAAGTAGGAAGGGGTGTGGGAAGGCTCTGTGGGATGACTGACTTAAAGCTTTTTTCCTGGTGACATATCTGAATCGTGATCAGATGCACCTGAATGGAGCAGCATCATCAGCTATTATAATTCTGAGTGCGTCAGAGGTGGGATTGCGTGCAGCTCCTGTGATAAAGGTTACTCATCTCTGTTCTGCTACAGGACCGCCTTCGCTGTTGCTTGTAACTTCTAAACTTTTCAAGTCTGACAGAGCTCTTCCAACTTGATTGTCTGCCTTGGGATAAGTTCTTTTCTGGATAATTTCAGCCAAAACTGTCCAGCCAGTTTTGTCCATTCCAAGAATGAGCATAGGGAAAAAGGAATTGTTGTCCAACTGGAAAAAAAAGAAAGGAAGAAACAGGAGGGGGGAATCTGGTGATCCTTTTTTTGGATAGCTCTTATCCCTCTGTGCTCTGGAGTTGAGATCTGAAATTTGGCAGCTTTCTGTTAGGAATGTGATTTTTTTTTAAACTTTGTAAATCTCCTCCAATTTGGCTTAGTGATAGCCTTTGAAGGGAGAAAATAGCGACTTCTTAGGGATGTGCTAAGGCTGAGCAGTCAAAATCCACTGAGATTCCTTCCCACATGAGTGAGCTCAGCCCAGCATCCCAGGAGCTCCCAGTGCTGACCCCAGTGCTCCTGTGCAAACAGTCAGTGCTACCAAGTTCCTGAAGATCCTGGTTCTTCCCCACAGCATGACAGGGACCCAGGTCCTCTCTCTGCAATTCAAGTGTCATCACAGCTCGAGGAGCAGAATGAAGATGGGCTCTTTGTGTAATGCTGCTCAGGGCAGAGTTGATGGTCAGTGGAAAGGCAGGCAGGGAACAACAGTTTGATTCTTTCCTGTCACAGCCTGGTGGCAGACAGAGACCCAGGCAATGCTGGGCTAAGCAAAGACATGGTACTTGGATGCTAAAGCTGGAGGGTTGCATGGGAATGGTTTGAGGAGTACCTGGCACAAATGAGGAGTCAGGGGGCTTGGGAGCAGGTCAGGAAGGTGTGTGTCAAGGTGTGAACCATAGGGAGAGTCCAGGCACACTAGAGTTTGATATGAAACCTCAGCTGCCACATGCTCGGTCCCTCTTTGAGACTATGAGTGCTACCTCAGAACTGGCTTCAGTCCCACTCGCCCTGCAGGGTCTTCTGTGCCAGGTTTTGCTGAGGCTCTCCCCAGTCTGCAGCCAGTGGCTGTGGGGTGCCCCACTGTCTGCATGTGCCACAAGACCCTGCTCCTGATGTCCACTGCTGGGATGGGGGTTGGTAGGAGCTCTGCCTCCAGAATGTCCAGTATGCTTGATAATGAACACTCCTCCACAGCCCCATGCCTGTGGGTCACCCTCTGGGGACAGCTGGGATGAGTGACCAAGATCCTGATAAAATAGTGCCTGGTGCAGTCAAGCTGTTGCTTACATGCCTGTCTCTGTTTTCATTTTATTCAAATGGCTAAAGAACCACCACCCTTGACTTCTAGAGGTACTAGAAGAACCCAGGTACTACAGGGAAATGTGTCATTATAGTTCCAAGTTTTGGGGAAATCAGTCATTTTTATGGAGGAGAACTTGGGAAGAAAATAAAGCCTAGGAGTACACTGAACTCTAAGGGAATAAAACAAAATTCTATATAATATTTCCAATGAAAAAAGTCCATCCAGTACCATGGGACAAAGCTGAGACTTCTAGCAAAATATTGTGTGTTCATCTAATTAACAATTGTACCATAACACATAGCACAAAGGAGGCCTAATTCTGACATCTCTTACCTCATGGATTTTTCAGTCATAGCAGTATTCTTACAGCCTATTTTTGCATGCAATGCATATGCAACATTGGAGACAGATGGCAAAATCTCAGTGCTCATTGTGACTTGATTTCCACATCGAAAGGTAGGGAGCTGCAGCCTGCTTGTTTCCACTCCTGCTGGAGTGGCAGGGAAAGGTGGTTTTCCTCACTTCTTTTATGACTATAGACTATGGAGCAACCTGGACAGCCCCTTCTTCCACAGAGACAGGCAGTGAAGTTTTGTCATCTTCATCAGCTCCTGTGAGCCCCATGTGCACATCAGGACTGTGCACATCAGGACTGTGAGGCTGTGCAGAAAAAAAGAGCAGAAGGACAGGAGCTGTGAGAACAGTGTGAGATCAGAGCTGCCTACAGCCAACTGTGGAGGGGGGAAGGAGCCCTAAGAAGCTGTGAGACATTGTTGGCCAGGGCTGCAGGCAGTGCTTGCTGTGCACTAACAGCCTTGCCTTAGTCAAGGATGTCACAACCAGGAGTTTTAAGCACGGATTTGCAGGAGAACTGAAACAGAAAAGGAAAAGGGGTGGTGGATACTTACGGGCTTCTGCTCCAAGGGTCAAGGTAGAAAATGGACATCCCTAAAGTTTGTTGCTGAATAAGCATGGAGTGGATTAGAGACTGACAGTTGAAGGACCAGAGATACTTATTGGGATGTCCTTGTGGAAGCTGTCACAAAGTAAATAAATCCAAGAGGATGTTGCTCTTACAGCTTTGATGAGATGATCACAAGTAGGGAGCAGCACCATGAATGAAGCAGTCAAGTCTGGGCATAAGGTTTCTTGCACAGGTCTAAAAGAGCTGCTGCCTTCTCATCTGGCACCCCAGCTGGTCCAGCCAGCTCATTGCACTGCACACAGCCCAGGGCAAGAGTCAGGTCACCTCATGAGTGCTAACCCAAAACCTTCACTGCTTGATGAATTGTTTGACCTACTTGAGGCTCAGACTCCACTCAAAGAATCCTATGCTCTTCCTACAGTTTTGGTCTGAATTAAACCAGTATGAACCAGTATGTACAACATGACTAGTTCAACAATCACAACACTGTGCCTTGGGACTTTGCCTCTGCTGGAAACTAAAGTACATGCAATTAATTGTGTGGTTCTTCAATGAACAAAATGGGTCTTTTGTGTAATACTATTACTCATTTGCTTCCAATTAGTTATGAATTGTGAATTGTTTTGTCTCAGAAATTAATGCTATTTTTTTCCCAAATCATCAGTTTTTACCTACTTTGCATACCTCGATGTTTCCACAGATTGTTTGAGCCAAGTTTTCTGTCCTGATCCATGCCAGAATCTTGGGTTTCTGAATGTAATTATAGAGTAAGATTGAGGTCTTCAGATCCTGTGGCTTTT
The DNA here is from genome assembly GCF_015832195.1 of Motacilla alba alba. Classification (NCBI taxonomy): domain Eukaryota; kingdom Metazoa; phylum Chordata; class Aves; order Passeriformes; family Motacillidae; genus Motacilla; species Motacilla alba. The sequence goes on along the minus strand of NC_052017.1, from coordinate 15,068,513 downwards.
GAGAATCAAATTGATCCAAGACCTGAGAGAAGGTTGCTACTTTCCTGCAATTTCATTTCAATATAAATATGTCTTCATTTTATTCTGCTGTGCAGCGATGTGTGTTAGGGTGAAACATCCAAAAATCTGCTTATGACTGGATGTACAGATTTTGTCTGCTATCAAGACATAGCCCTTTCTGAATACTCTTGTAGTGACCATCTTGGTAATCCAAAGTGTTCTCTTGTATAAATCAAGTCCTGCTCAATACAGGGGATCTGCCAAGTCTTCAAATGCATCCGTGAAATGTGTCACTTGGGTTGCGTGATGTTTACAGAATCCTCCAATTTCAGGGACACTTTGGAAAAGTGACTTATTATGTGCTCTATTGCCTTGCAACTCAGATGCAGAAGGGGAGTGAATACACTGTCATCAGGAAAGAGATACTCATTTCTGATAAGGCAAAAAGGCCTTACCTTTTTCCAAATAAGGAGGCTAGCACAGGGTGAGGAAGATGAGCATTTCAGCCTTTTGCACTGGTGAATTTGGGAAACCCCTACCCAGACACAAATTCACATCGACTGTATAGCAGTGCCAGGGTTTGCACCCCTGCTACATATTGGCACAAGGCAGAAATCCCCTTATCAATAACTTCCCTCAGAGAAACAGAATCAAACAAAATGATGTTTGATCCACCTCCAACACCTTTGCTCATAATGGATTGTTTTGGCATCTTGCATATGTGTAATCAAATGCTGCTGCTTTTCACACGCAGTTCACTGTGTTTAAATTGAGAGGGATCTTGCTTAAATATTTATTTAAACAATAACATCCCTTGAGTTCTTTGTAAATTGCTGTACAAAATTAACCCCAAACACTATTTTAAAAATTTAATTAAACTGGTTTTCTGTCTGAGCACAGTGCTGTGGGCCAGCACATCCTTCTACCAGAGCTGAAGATCCTGCAGCTCTGAAAGCCAGCTCCTGCTCCACAGGACTCAAGGACCCAGCCCTCAAATTTTCCAGCCGCTCCCAGAGTTGCAGAGCAGAGTTTCAGAAGTCATATTGATTTTGCTCCAGGAACTCAAATATCCTGTAACTTCCAGGAATAGGCTCCTTTCCTGGATGCAGGAAAACTGCTCTGAGAGCCATCTCTTCCTGCTGGTACCCACACGCCATGGCTGAGGCTGAAAACACGGCAATGCCAACCCTATGCAGCTCACAACAGCTGGGGAGCATGAGGAAGGTGAGGCTGCTGATATTTTTCAATAATATTTAAATTACAATTTCATAACCTGCAGTTCTGGGATTTTTCGGAGCAAAAGACCCTAAAAACACATAAACCACACAACATACTTCTCTACTATTTGGCTGGAGTCTGCAAATATAAGGACTCACTATCCCAAATAAAAATATTTTTATTATATATAAAGGAGAGGATTCAAACTCTTTGTTTAACAGGCCATTTTTTTTGTATTTAACTTTTGTTAAAGGTGGACTTACATAGAAGTGTAGGTAGCATTAAAGTTATCTGTTAAAAATTTTGCACTAGATTAGCAATGTTGAAGTGGAGAAGATCTACAGCCCTGCTTCTGCATTTCTAATTCCACATTCTTCCAGCATCTTGATGAATCAGTTATTGGCAAAATCTTCATAGTCAACATGGATTTGGGTGGAAATTGAGTTAGTCACCAGCTAAAGTAAGTGCAAAGAAGATAATTCATTATGCTGCTCCTTAGCTATAATTGAAGCTTATCTCCTCATTTGAGGCTCTGTGTGGGTTTAATCATAGAGCTGAACTGGGGAAAAATACCAAAGCTTCTCTGAATAATTTTTATTCTTGCCCTAGTTCTTTATCATTAATTACATCAAGACATATCTCCAAGGAGACAAAGAGTGGTGCCATCAGCCTGCTGCCGCTTAGGTCCCCCGAAAATCTTCACTTCTTTTGCTAAGTGCAATGTGTCTTTGGACGGTCCCTTGGGAGGAAGAGTCAGGCTGCATTTTGCTTGAGATTCTTCTTGTTCTGAGTGCAGATTTCAACAGACTAAATAAAAAGATACAGACTTTTTAGCACTCACACTAGAGGTGAAGCTGGGAGATCAATCAGCCTTTTCTCAGCTGAAGATGATTGCAGAAACAGTTCTGAACATCAGGAGGGTATTGAGCATTACTTTCCTCTCATGGTGAATGCAATATGTGGAACGTGTGCCTCAGACATCCTTTCCTCTTTCCAGTCTGAATGGCAAAGGCCTCCTTGTACTTTTCTCTCCATTAGACAAGTCCATGGTCAGCAACATGGATGAAATACCACAGTTCAATAACTTCAAATCAATACTTTGTTACTTGTCTCTGTTCAGAGGAAGCACATTTTCTCTCCATGGGTACATAGAGCCTTTATCCAGCTCTCAACCACCCAGACATCTTGTGTCAGTTTTAGGGTTAATTTCCTCCTTTTAGTTTCCTGCCATTATTTCCTTACAGCGCCTGGAGTCAGCCTTTGACAGTGAATGTGTCTGAAATAGGACTTCCAGAATAAAGGGGTTTTTAAAGCTTTTTGCCTGTACCAGTCAATCTGAACAGCTTCTTGGTTGCTAGAGAGGGTTTTTTTCCTCTCTTTCCAAACTTTTGCCCTTCAGCTCTTGCATAGACACTGGGCCTGGCAGTTCCACTTCAGGGGATCTGAGAATCATACCTTTGTCCACAATCAGGTCAGAAAGTGAAATTACAGAAAATTTTAGGGAACTGCATGGTCCTGAAACTTTTGTTTCAGACATGTCCAGGTTGCTTAATTCCAGAAACAAAAGACTTTGATGATTCAGAACTGAAACAACTTGTTTCTAGTTTGAACTGAATGAAAGCCTCTGAGTTCCTCTCACTTTGATGTTAGCCCATGCCCTCTCTCTTGTTCTGTGGTGTCTCATGAGGGCTCTTGCTTGCCTGTAGCTGTGTCTGACAGGCTGAGCTGCACATCCGCCTAACTCACAGCAATCACACTCCTGTGTGGCTCCACTGGAGAGGGGAATGCCCCTTTCACCAATTTTCTCAAGATCATACACACCTGTAATGGAAAGGGACACCCAGAAAAGGGACTTTGGAAACGTGACCCAAAGGACTGCAGCAGGAATCTCATCTCGCTCCTGGGAACCTGATGTAAGACCCTGTAAAATGCACAACTGAGGAAACCAACCATGTAGCATGACCTGAAGCTGTGCCAAAAGAAGCAAGCCCACTAATTTCACTGTGCTCTCGCAAGGACTGGAGCTGCCTCTTGGACGTGGTGATACTCACGTCCCAACTTTCACCCTCCTAAATCTGGAGAAGCAGCTTGAAGTCTGATGCTCTACATCTGTTCTGGCTGTCCTACCCACAAAACCAGCTGTTTCCTTCTGCCCAGTGAATGTTGGAGGGTTGGAGACAACCTAGGCAAGGGGCAAAAGCAGAATCAGGAACTGCGACCACTGTACCAGGCACCCCTGCAAAGATCTCAGATGTTTGCATGGCCAGTGTCTGCTCTGGTTTAATTCAGCCCTGTTTGTGTGGCTTTGTGAGCACTGAAGCAGCAAGAGTCCCAATGTTTAACTAGTGTTATTTATTAGGTAGAATACTGCCCAGTCCTGAGCCTGAACTCTCCAAACTGAAGCCCAGTATATACAGTCCATCTTGCCTCTCTCCAAACAGCATCCAGCATCAATCACAGCACTGTAAATTGTTTACACAAAACTGCAGACATCATAACTTATTAAATAACTCTCTTGTTGGTCAGATAAGTAAATATTTCGAAAGACTGAACATTGTGGCAAGCTAGAACTGCCCAGACCAGCCCCAAATGGATCCAAGTTAACCGGGGACCATATTTGCCTTGCCTTTGATGTCCTTGCTCCAAATTGGGCTGAGAAGGGATCTGAAAACAAGCCTCCCTAAGGGAAGCTTATGCAGTTTTAAAGATGCTCAACCTTCTGTAGAGATAACAGGAAGAAGAATGTGGAAAGAGTTTGCAAAGAAACTATCTTCCTGAAGCAGTAAATTTGAACTTGTGGGAGTCAGACCCTCCCCCTCCTTCTCCAGTTCCTCCTCTTTAAACACGAACAAATTAAATGGATGCCAAAAAGTCTCTGCAGCAGAAGGGGTTGAGGGTTCATTCCTTGGGCCATAGCTGGAGATTTTAGGGGGGATTTCTCTTGCTGTTGGTGGAATGGATGGTGGCAGCACCTTCACACAACCACCTCTTCTTGCAGGCAGCCATCCCAGAGGCTTTGGCTGTCAGAAGGGGAATGGTGTTGGCACTGACTCCCACAGTTCCATTGCCTGCCCATGGTGTCTCTGTGCTTTTGCAAACAGACCACAGCTATCTGCTGCTATCGGAAACACTCGGAAACATGTTGCTCCATGAGATATTTGTTTCAAATCATTTCCAACAATTATTTGGGATCTTTTTCCTTTTGAGTTCACTGAGTTGTACTAGTTCGCCTCCTTTTCAAAGGGATTGTGTCATATGCAGGAATGTGGAGTTGAAAGGACCTGAATTTTTGCAACAGGAATTTGTTTTGGAAGCAAGCGAGTTGGAAGGAGAGGAAACGGGCAGCCCACCAAGGGCTTCAGCAGGATTATCCCACCCTTTCAGGAAGCTACAGCCAGGGCAACTCATGAGCTGGGGCTGAGCCTGCTTCTAGTGGGGGTAGGGACAGACAAACTGCTCTTACCAGCAGTTTAATCCAGTCATGTCTCTTGAAACCTCATCTGAAAAATCCCCTCAGGCACAGACCTCACTGATGTAATCATAGAATCACAGAATATCCTGAGGTGAGAGGGGCCCCCAAAGATCACTGAGCCCAACTGTGGCAGCCACTACGATGTAGGAAAGCTTCAGCTGGGTGAAGCTGGCTCTAGGCTGCTGCTGTTGGGTCACTGGGGTGCTGAGGAGGGCACTTGTCTGCACGGCCCCCTGCCAAAGGCCAGGCACACAGTCCATTATCAGATGAAGACTCATGAACTTGAGTCTAACCTGGTGCTGAATCAGTGACTCAGCTGTGTGTTTGGCATTTACTTGTTTGGTGCCTGACTGGCACCTCCTGGCCTGCATTTTCTCTAACTAGATTTTAATTCTTAGTCTTTTGAGATACTTCAACACCTCCTTTGCTGGTGCATCTGGGTAGTTTTCTTAAAATATATGTTTCCTTGCACTGTGTGTATCACTTATTTAATGTCAGAGGCATGTGTGAGGCTGTCCATGTTTGCAAAAACTCAGGGGTTTCATCCCAGGGCTAAGTCAAATGCTGCCAACACAGCACAGTGCAGACATAAATAAAACATAGGTTGTAGAGACCAACTGTCAGTGGTTCTCAGCTCCTCAAATATCCATTTCTGTTTGTGCACAGCCATACTTACTGGCACTCCTGCCTCAACATATTCAGTACAAACTGATGATTGATTGAGAAAACAGGTTAAGAAAAAGGAAAAAAAACCCAAAAGAGTAATTTCTTACACAAGTGGGTGCATGTGGAGGGGAGATGGGAAAAGGGTGCAGAGGTAACACTGACCTGGTGGCATACAGGGCAGCGTGAAATGCTGTCAATACAGTCAATATGTTCATGTCCCACAGGTGCAGAGAGGTTTCACACATTGGAGTAAATGTTTCCTAATTCCTAGACACACATGATAGAAAAGAACGGCATGCAGAAGGAAACATATTCTGGTAACCTGCCAGAAAGAAAGGTGATATTTTTCAAAAGAGAGCTGGAGACACTCCAGTTTGGGATTCATATCCAGCTCTAGCCTCCAGCCACAAATACGAACCTGCACTAATGCAGACACTGCCAAAGAGCCACCACTCTTGTGGGCTGTGTGCCACACATAGCTGTGTGGCATTGCTTCCACGATTGTCCCTGAGTGGGGTGTCCCAGTGTGCTGGATGTACCTGTGGGCATTACAGGAGGAATACCCTCCCACACCTGGAGCCCCAAGGCCCTGGGACTCACTCACCCTCTGCGGGACCCCACAGTTCCCACAGCCCATCTCAGCTCTGTCCCTTCCCCTCTGCTGGGACTATGGGTGATCCATCTGTTCCACCAAACTCTGCCAGCCCTGGGTACGTGCCCTGCTGTCTTCTGAGGGGGGGATGTGTTGGTAACGCTGCTGCTCAAGGCTTTGCTGTAAGATGAAGGTACTGTGCAACTGTGCAGTGTTCCTATCGACCAGCACCTACAACAGGAAGTTTGCAGTGGGGGTAAATTTGCCCTTAAATAAGTGCATTTCTTTTCCTATCTTCATTGCAACATATCACTGTTTTTTCAACCATTAGTGATTTTTCCCCCTCTCTCTTAACATTGTCTCTGATTTCTGTGTCATGAGGGGGAGTATTGTCAGATCGCATTCTCATGATGGGAGAGGCAGAAAATCCGTTCTGTATATCATGTGACCTTGGCTTGCAACTCCACAAAGGATTTCTTCAAGCCCTGCTCATTATCTCGTTTTATACTTTAAAGAAAAGCGAAAATGCTGGTGACAAATGGCCTCGTTTATCACATTTAATTGAGTGACTATTCTTTTAAGCCTCTGAAACACACTTTGGGCCAAAGCACTGGGAAAAGAACATGCCATTTACCCTGGTCTGCTGCCAGGTCACATTAAAACATGTTCAGGAGGTGTTTTCTAGATCAGAACACGGAGCCGGAGCAAGGGTGTGCACTCTCACCACAGCACACTTCCCTCCTGGTTTCTAGCAACCATGACAGTGTCAGCTCTTTCACAAGCAAGCAGCAGAAATGAGCAGAAATGAAAAATTTGAGTGAAAATGTTGTGGGAAGGGTGAAGCCACTAAAAAGTTGTATGTGAAAGGTGTCAATAGTTCCTTGCTGACTGAGGGAGTGCCCAGAATGGGACTGGGAGGGTCTCCCTTCATCCCAGAACTAACAACAGAACTAACCAGCATTTTCAGTGACAGCTTAGGCAATGTGGAAATTAGTGACATGCCTGTTGCAGCTATGGCTGGTGCGCTGATTGTAGGTTGCCAGAATGACAATTGGAGGTAGGGATTGAAAACCCCAAAGATGCAGTTTGGGGGGGGATGAGTGCACAGCTTCCCCCAGTGTCCCTGAGACAGGCTGGCACTGACTGTGTGGGCTGCTGCTCAGCCCCAAAGGCCCACGGGTTGTGATGGGTCATGGGCTGCCCCTAATGTCTACCTATAATGTCATACTGTTGCAAGCAAACCCCCAAATATCACTGTAAACTACACAGATAGAAACACAGCCTGTAAGACATCTCTCTTCCTGCAGTTCAGCTCCCCTTGATAATGTGAGACTTCACCTAGAGATTTTTCTTATGGAAGGAGATAATATTCCTCAAAAAGGGTGTATGCAGGTATGTACAGGAAGGTAGGCAAAAGAAACTGGGTTTGATTGAAGAACAGAAATCTAAAGAGATTAAGAAAAAAAAAAAGCTTTCAAGCACATAAAGGGGTGACCAACAAGAAAATTAATAAACTGGTCTCTGTCCCTGCTGCAGATATCAGCCGCATGCTAAAATTTCAGTCTGGATGTGACTGGGTCTGGCTAGGAGGGAGTTAAGAAAAACTTAATACAGATTTAAGGAATGTTTTTAATAGTGAGTGTAGTAAAACACTGAAATACTTTGTCTCAGGGGACCATGAAGGTTTTGTTATTAAAGATTTTTCAGAACAGGTTATACAGACATCTGTAAGGATTCACCGAGGCATGGGATGGAATGATGGACCGGAGCCAGCCTGAGTTCCTGGGGACCCTTTGCATGAAATTTTCATCACATTAATGTGAACACAAGACCCTTCTTATAGAATACTAAAGACACCACCCTGGTTTTTCACAAATCCCTCCAAAAAGGCTTCAGTCTCCACTGAGCCTGTCTCCAGTTTGGAGATGGGAATGCTTTGACTCCTTTCCCCAACCCACTCTATGACAAAGGGGCCAGTGAACCCCAGAGTCACAGAAACCTTCTCTCCCCTCCTGTCCTCTGCTAGCCTGGGATCCCCGAGATGGAAAGGGCAGGGGAAGGACCCTTGTTCCAAGTGGTGCTGGAGTCTTGTGCCCTGGGAGAGCCATTCCCACATTCCTGATCCTTCCCACGGCAGCACATACAGGATGCTCCAAAGCCCAGTGCCACCCCACAGCTGCTCACCCCCGAGGACACCAAGGGACTTCACAGCCCCTGACCACCCCCACTGACCACAGGGGGACCCAGCATTGCAACCTAAGTAAAAGATTGACACAAATCCCACTGTCCTGATTAGCCACCCATCTAATCCCTGTGATGTCAGCAGGGTTTTGCCTGGCAGGATTTGGCCCATGGCCAAAGAGCTCTGGGTTTCATAGTCCTGGCTCTGGCTGCTGGTGGCAGGAAGAGGCTGCAGGTGTGAACCTGCAGGAGGAGCCTGAGCTGGTTTTAGATACCCAGCAAGATTTACTGCCAAGTTTTGTACATCTTTGTGGGAAAGGTGTTTTGCATGAAGAATGCAAAAAAATCCTACCATGGAGTTCATCTTTAACTACACAGCATATACATATATTATGTGTATGGGTATGGGTTTGATTCCATCTATGTGTATAAATACATATATATAAGTATATATGTGTATGTATATATATATATATATGTAGTAATTGTACTGTTTTCATGTTTTTTACAAGCACGGTTTCAGGGGATAAGACAAGGTACATGTGTGGTGTGGGGAGGAAAGGAAGAGATGGAAGGAGAGGAAACTGCTATTGTACACAGCAGCTCTTTTCTAACCCCCATATTTTACACTGATGGAATGCACCCAGTGACTGTTTCTACTATTTAAGGAAAAAGGTTCCTATACAAAATCCTCTGGTTTTGAAGTGATCCTTTTATAGGCATAAAAAGATTTTTCCATATCCCTCTGTTTGATTTCTTTTCTTTTACTCAGACCTAGCTACTCAAATAGATATTTGCAGAATATCATGCACTGGAATCAGACACTTCATTCCTATTCTTGGTACTGGAGATGAAATATCCCACCAATTTACCACATAAAGCCATGAGGATGCAAACTGAAGTCAGTTTAGCTGTAGGGCAATACAAGAGAGAATTGAATTTCGTCCGGCACCCATCCCAAGGGATCTTGTGCTGGCAATGACCCATCACTGAATTGAATGTGCTGTGTGTTCCACAGCAGGTTTGCCTCTCTCAGGCTTCTCACTGGTGGTGAATATTAATGGTGTTTGTAATCTCATGATTTGGAATAACTATATGTTAACCTTGAGTTAATAGCACAGGGGTTTAGGCTGCATATCCTAAACAACAGTTGGATGCAATGCTCAGCCTGCACCTGGAGCAGGAACCTGAACACTCATTTCACATGTCCCAGAAGTGGGAAATGTGGCATTCACATCTGTTCAGGCCCAAAACGTGGCAGACACGTCCTGGACAGCGAGGTGCTGGCAGCGATGTGTGGCGGGGCTGTGGTGTGGGGTGTCTGGGCTGTGGCTGTGGGCTCTCCTGGGGAAGACTCATGCAGGCAGCACACATCATGGGCAGGGTCTCAGGTGGGATACACAGCCCAAGGGCAGATGCTGAGCTGCTTGGCCCAACTAAAATCCTGGCATGTGAAGCAGCAAAGCAAACCCCAGAGATTTACAAGGAAGTCCTGAGTCACCTGAGGGTTCCCTGTCTCTCTCTTCAGGCAACAGTGTCCTCGGGAGCATCTGGGCACAAGGGCCAAGCTGGGGACCCAAAAGCAGCACCACACAGCTCCGTGCTTTGTGAGGACCAACACAATCTTTAATTTGGTACTCAAGCCTATACAGTCATATACTGTGCTGGGGGTAGCTTTTCTGCACAAAACTGCAAGCCAAGGGATTTACAGAGCTCCAGTAGCTACTCACTGCCAGATGTCTGTTATCTCATCACATACATATGCTTCACAATGATGCTGGAGCTAATGCTTTCCTGCACCACCACAGAGACATGCCTGGTACCACCAGTTTGTGCCGACATAAATAACAACCTGTCCAAGCATCAGCCCTGCAAGGGCTGGGGGAAGGGGCAAGGACATATGTTCCCGATGGAAATACAACCAGGGGTTGTGCCCTTGGTGGCTTTCAGTTATGTAATTTTATCTCAATGCAACGTGAGAGGAAGCGATTCCTCCACACAGTGCATCCATCGTATTTGGCTGCCTGCTCACTTACTTTTTTATGAATGTAGGAGGACCGGTAATAGGGACGATGACAAAACTACAGCAAAGCAGCTGAGACCCCAGTATATCATAAAAATTAAACTGCTATGTGACTCCCCCTTGACAGAAGAGGTATGCTCACTCATCCCTGCCTTAAAGTTATGTAAATCTCTGACTTCAGAGGAATAAATTTTGATTTACTCCCACACTGAATGAGTGGGAAATGCTAAAGCTGAATTTTGGATCAGTGGTACAGGTCTCAACTCTACAGGCTTTGAGGACTTTCAATTTAAAATCAACTTTTTGCTGTATATGAGGTCACCACAGAAAATTACGTGATCCGCATATGCCTCCAGCTCATCTAGAAGGAACAAGTAAGGCCAGGCTGAAGATATATAGACAGAATGGGGATGAAAAACTAAGCGATGTCTGCCCACAGAGGGACAAACTCGTGGCACCCTCCCAAATTGTGGGTGGTCTATTGTGCATTGCTCTAGTCAATGAGAACATTACACTCATACATGCAAACCTAATTTGAAAAAACAGTATTTAAACAAACAAAGAATGTATTGTAACCTCATAATTCATACCCACTGAACCTCGGCTCTGTACTCCAGTACATAGTAGCCTTCTCAAATCCTGCAATTTGATTTTAAAAAAGGAGTGCTGTGGGCGTTGAGTTAGTGTACAAGTACACAAGACCATTGATGACTCTGTTTTCATCTACTCAGAGCATAAGGCAAGTAGGTGATTTATTTTTTTTGGCACTGCTGGCAGATAAGCTTCCACTATTACGAAGCTGTCATGGGCTGGGTGGGCTCCGGCTGTCAGTCAGAGAACGCCCAGCAGAAAACCCAATTCAGTAATGACATCCACCTCAAGGATGTGCTGTGGAGGAAGGCTGTAATCCCTGCTTCTCCCATGGCACTCAGAAATAGCCAGGAGTGTTCCGAGTCAACAAAGGACTTGGACTGTTGTTGATTTTTGTAAATGTCGTGGCACATCACGGGATATCGCAACTATGCTACAACTGAATGAAAAATGTTCCAATTCAAATAACAACTAAACCCTGAGACTCAAAAATATAAATCCTTTACAAAGATGCCAAGATCTGGTGCCACCAACCCCTTTTACAGACTTCAGCAGAGTGAGGGCAAGAAGAGCAAGCTGGGGCTTTTTTACTTGGCTGTTGCTCTCTCAGCTCCTACAAAAAGCTGTGATCACCTGGACTCTGGAATTAAAAAGACAAACTTTTGACGGATATTCCCACTCTTGCCAAGTTGTAGCTAATTTATCCAGATCCTACCCTTTCCTTGAAGGAAACCTTGATTATCATGCAAATGACATCTTTACCCCATTCATCTGAGATCTCAGGAGGAAAAGGAATTTTTTAAATTAAAGATTGCTAGAGAGGTATAACAAGTAAAAAGACCATGAATAAAAATGCATGATGAGGGCTGAATATCAGATTATATTAACAGCCCTGCAGAAGTGCTCCATAGCTTTAAATTTCTGTGCTGTGGGTTTGTGTGTCTCCATGGAATTACTCACACTTCTTGGACAATGGCAGCCTACTCTGTACTCACTTCTACTGTGGAAACAAGGTAGCTCTCCGGCAGTTTCAAGGCCAACAACAAAGACATCCCAAAGAATGGCAAATCACAGCTCCATATGCACATGTACATTCTTTGAACAGGTCTGAAAGCATCTGCAGTGGAGACCAGAGCTACTCAGACTTTAGTGACTGAAAAATTTTCTTCCCAGAACTAGAATTTTGTCACTGTTTTTCTTTAAGTCACTTGTTGCACAAAAAGGTTACTTTTGTGGTATATTTTGCAGTATATTTTAAAAAGACAGCTGTAATTTAGGTCTACAGTTTTTGAAAAACAAAATACCTTAAGAAATTTGAATGTCATTTGTCCATCTTTAGTACCTGGTGCATAACAATTCAAGAAATTTCAAAGGGTATTCTTTGTATTTTAGGGGTCTCTTCACCTTGTTTGTCCATACCCCCAAAGGCTGGGCCACTCCTCCCTTTCCTTCCTTACCAAACCTGTTCACCAGAGTGGCCCCAGGACCTCAACACCACCATCACTGGTGCACTCTGCATTTTGGAGAGGGGTGAACATCCCCCCTGCCCACTGTGCAGGGGAGGAGCTGCACCCTGGGCCACCCACAGGACCTGATGGGACATTCCAGGTGAGACCCTCAGTCTTATGCTGTATCCAGGGCTGCTCCTGTGCTCCTTCTCCTCCCTGTTTCTCAGCCAGAGCTTCGCAAAGGTCTGAGTTTCTTCTAGCTGGCAGCTGTGCATGCTGCTTTCCTTGATGAAATCTCTTTAGAAGCAGCGAAGATCTGAGGGCTCCCTCAGCCAGAAAATCAGATTTGGCTTACCTGAATGTCAGGTCAGCTGAGCTGCAGTTAATAAACAGCTGGGGATGAAGAGGGACAAACAGTGATGGAGTGGCTTCTGGGAGCCTGTCACATTGGTTTCCTGCAGGGTCTGGCCTTCGGTGCTGCCTCAGCTGTTGCCTTGAGCCCCCCTGCCCTGGCAGCAGCCAGCGCTCGCATGGCCAAGGGCAGATGGTGCTGGACAGAGCCAGCTCCTCACATGTCCCAAACCCATGGGGACTTCATGGCCTTGCCGCACCTCTGGCTATAGCAGAGCCACACGCTGCCTGGTGCAGATGGACTGACAGCACAACGTCACAGGCCTTCTCTTGGTGGGAAATGCAGCTAAATAACCCAACCTGTTACTTGTCCCTGCCTGTCAGTGGGCCAGGCCCCACTGCTGCTGGGATTCCAGACTCTGGGGACAGAAAACTGTCTCAGGCTCACCATGCCTGCATCCCTAACCACATAGCCAAGGCCCTCTAAAAATGTTCATAGAGGTGGAACGAAGTGGATTATGCAAGGAAACCCTTCTATACAGTAGCTCTAAACATGCTGCACTGCTTGAGGAGAGCGTTCCTACTCTGTATGCCCACCTCCCCTGTGAACCCCACACATCTTCTTTCCCTGGGCATGACCTGCCCAGTATGGAATCTGAGCACCCCTACACTGAGCTCAGAGCTTCTTTCCAGGGTGGAATGAAAAAGGCAGACTCCTCCCATGTGCTGTGGGTTGGTTCTAGGACTGCTTGCACAGGCAGGGCTGTGCCCACACTGTCAGGAAGCTGTGCAGGGAGATATCTTGCTTTGGAAGAGGGGATAAAGACAAAAAATGCAGAAAACTGCTGAATATGTGACTCCTGGTTACCATGGCTGTAATCCTCCTCACAACACCTCTATGCTGCAGCTGAAAGAAAAGTGGTTCAAGGCAGCCATGGGCTCTGCCACGGGGATTTCATGGTCTTCAGACAACATATGGGGTGACAGCAGGTGTTGCAAGGGGTGACTCCAGGCACACACTGGTTATGACAGTGCCCCTTCCCACAGATGTTTAGGGGCCCTGGCATGCTTGGATTTGGACCCCTTCTCCTTCCAAGGCATGGGTGCCCCTAGAGCAGGGACCATCCCACTGCACCCTCCTTTTGGGCATCTCATCACAAAATGGACACAGTGGGAAGGCACTGCTGGAGGTCCTCTGGGGATTCAGATCACCAGCCCTTACCCTGTTTGCTCATCTCCTTCTAGTCAAAAATGAGATTATTCCCTTCAGCTGCCAGAGGCTGAAAATAAAAATGAGTCAGATCTGATTTTGTACCACTGCAGTCAGACTTTCTGTGCTGTGCAGGGGAAACAAAGAAAGGTGAAATCCCTGTAGGGAAGGATTTGCAAAATTCTGCGGGAAATTGGTATTACAGATAATTGTTTCCTGCTGAAGGGATATAACAGAACTTTGCAGAAAAGCTGCCCTTTTCAGCAATATCCACTGTAGTGTACCCAGGCACAAAAGTCTGTCTCTAGCATAAATATGCTCCACTGCACATTTTCCTCCTGCACCTGAACTTGAGTACCGGTTAATTCCACTGGGATTTCCTTTAAAAGAGACATCATAGTGTAAATGATAAACCTGTTAAATTACAAATGAGGTGAAATGGTGGGTGCTTTGGCCTCTGGAGCATCAAGACTTTGATTCTTAATAGTAGCTGTTGAGACTTACCAGTTGAAAATGTGAAGAGAAAATTATTGACCATCAGAACAGAATTTCCACTCCTAGACAGGTTCATGCTGCCAAAAGGCACTTTTTTCATGTTTGGCTGAGCATAAAAAAAGACAATTATGAGCAGCTTCTTTTTTTTATCTAATTACCAGTATTTTGAGAGTATGTCCTTTTTTTTTCTTCCTGTTGAAGGTGCCACATTAAAATAAGTCAGCATTAATAAAAAAAATATGACAATTAAAGTAGTTCTAACTTTCATCACTGTATACAGTGATGGATATGTTTATATATATTATTTAAAAATCTATTTTTTCTCTAAGCCAAGACACCATTGGTAGGCTACTCTGAGCTACAGTAGTGTTAATAGTGGATGGGAGAGTGGGTCCTCAGACAAGCTCCTCTTTATTCTTCCACTGATCTTACCAAAGCAGAATGATGGCACTCGCTGAAGCAGATAATGCCATCCATTGAACGAAGCCCTCTTGCTCAGCTCTCTCTGACAGCTCTGAATTTGAAGCAGCAGAATCTTTGACCAGACAAAAGAAAACTTCTGCTTATAATTATCACAATGAGACCAAAACCAAGAGCAGTGTGATTGTTTTATTAATAGTGTGCTTTGCCGCTCCCAACCTTTGCAAAGTCTGTATATCTGGCTCTCCAAAAATATTACTACTTGGACCTATTTCATATGGATCGTGAAGGATAAAGACATTCCTGAAAGCTCACTTGCCAGCTCTGCTGTTCTGCCAGCAGCAGTAATTTGAGACGGAATCATGGCCTCTTTGAAATATGGATCACAGCAGGGCCAGAGGATGGGGCCCAGACAGACACACATGGATGGACAGATCTACAGGAGATTCATTTTCTGTCCCACAGTAGCTCTCATCTTCCCTCTTCTGCTGCTCTGCAGTTTTCCAGCTTAGGACACATGTAGGCAGAGAAGACACCAAATCTCATCCTTGAAATCTTTTCAGAAACATGCTTCCACATTGGGCTCTTCTCCTGATTGTGGGAAGAGCTGCCAACTGCAGAAGGCTGGAGCAGGAAGTGGCTCAGATCTCATGTTTTCCTTACACATCTCAGTAATAGCTTTTTGAAGAACTCGAGCATTTTTGCAGGACTGAGGGGTGCTGATGGCATCTGGTTTAACATGATAAACTTTTCTTGTCATCCCAAATTTACTGGCTAGCAGATCAGCTCATCTGTTAGATGGGTATAGTGGCTCCCTGACATCATCAGGAGTGAATGTGTTGCATCGATTAAGCCTTTTACAGCCCAGCTTGGATTTAGGTAAAGAGCAGTAACTGAAGGGCTTAATGAGGAAAACAGCCTGTGCATGTAGAGCTCTACCTGAGATTTATATTTGAAAAGTGCAAGTTTCTGTCACACGGAGCCCTAACTGCTTTATCAGACAAGGGGAGAGACCTGGCAAAGTGTAATGGTCTCATGGCAAGACATGTGAATGTAGTCAGGATGTCAGAGCACCCAAACATAGTGCAGCAAGGGATGCTGCCATCCCAAATAACCAGTTCCCAGCACTGGGAACTGTGTGCCTCAGTTTGTCATCTACTCAGAGCTTTCTTGGAAGTAAGTGTTTTTTTTAAGAGCAACATGAATAAGCTGTAGTAGAAGAGCAACTATGCTCTTTCTCACTCCCTGTAAGTCACTGCAATTTGTAAACCCCTTTTCTGCAACTATTTTGAGCTCTATCTTGAGAAAAGAGGCACATGGACATACACACTCTGCAATATAATGGAGGAATTGGTTATTGGAGGAATTTTGTACTTTGTTAGGAATGCCTTTAAGCTATTCTTGTATAGATTTCTATTGGTAGGTGGCAGTATGAGTGGATTTGAGCCTGGCATCCCATGACCCACCCAGTTTCCACACAAGCAGCAGATGCCAGACCTCACTCCACCATTCCCTATCAGGCCACCAGTAGCAAGAACAGTGGAGGAGAAAAAATCCATTTTCAGTGAAAGGCATCTTTATCACTTCTACTGTTGAGTTAGAGAGTGGGAGGAGGAGAGTGTTAGATGGTGGAAAACATACTCAAGCCAGGCTAGTGACTGTCTCCTCCCTCGTCAGCATAAAATCACCTTTGTGCTGTTCTCTTCATGACCCTCTGGCTGCAAAGAGCCCCACGGTGGCTACATCAGCTGGAAAAAAAACAGCATCAGCCACAGGTTGAGCAAGAGCAGCTGTGGCTGCTGAATTTAGAGCTCTGTCACATCCACAGAGTGTCTGGGTATCCCAAACACAGCCACCTCATCTGCAGGGCTGGACAACACAGACACAGCACGCAGGCTCTGGTGGCCAAGCCCAGTCAAAATGACAGCACCTAGAGTCAACCTTCTGCAGAAGTCCAGGTTTTTAAAGAGGTTCAGGGAAGGGGCATACAAAGGGGGGAACCTAAGTCCTTAGGCAGCTGTGAATCACTGTCTTGGATTTAGGCACCTAAGTGGTTTTTTGGACTTCATCCCAAACACTTCATTGAGTGAGTGTTGCATTAGCAACAGCCCAGTCAGAGGATAAGCAGCAACAGAAATGCTCCAAGCTGCTATTTCAATGCATCCTAGAATGCAAACAAATGATGGCTGCAAAAACAGCTGTACTGGGTTATGGTGTCATTGCCCCAAGCTGTTTCCTTCACTTGTACAAGGAAACACCCCTCAGCAGAACTTCCTTCACTGCAAAACCTTCAGCCCCGTGCAGTCCAGAAATCCATCCAGGCTGGAACCACTGACTTGGTGTTGCAATGGACGTGCAGGTCCCACTATCCATACATCTGACTCTGTTAGAGGGGAAGGTGGATCCTGGCAGGCAGAGAACAGCATCTTAAAGCAGTATTGTTAGTTCTGTAGGGATTTGTTTGCCTCTGTTTTCAAACATGCAGTGGCCATGCGTAAGGACCCCACAACTTTTGCAACTCACTCTTCAGCTTCCCTTCTGAAATATGTAAGTAACACGGCTACTACATGGTTAGTGGTGCTGCTCATGACCACTCAGTTCATTCTCAATAGAAGGACAACAGAGGCTGATGGGAATGAAAAAGATAGGGCTGTGTGTGCCATTTTTTCACTTTAGGCAAGCATATTCTGATTTTGGATGGTAGACATTCAGGTGAATGCTGCCTGCAGGGCACAACAAAAGATGGAGCTGAAGTAAGAAGATTCAGTTCTATTTTAACTTTCCCCTTGGAGTGGATGCAGCTTGACTTCTCTGATGTAGGCTGCCTGGCTGTAAGTTGCACATGCAGGGGAGGGTTTAATCTCCTTTCAAACAGCCATTCATTCAGAGGCTGGCTGGCTGCTTTTCTCCCAGAGCACTCCAAAACAGCTTGAACAAAGGCTCTCCTTCCAGGTTCAGATCTTTGTTAGGGGAAGGCAGAACTTATGAGGTCTCCCATCTAGACAGGGGAATGTGGGACCCCCACAGCAGGGACTTGCCTGAGGGGGTGACTAGGTTTGGGCACAGTGGCAATGCAATTAAAGTGTGTGTGTGGTGTAAATGTCCCCCAGCACCCTGGTCTTTAAACAGCCTGTCTCCTCTAAGGGATGCCTGCATGATGCTTCTGTATCACAGTGCTGCTATGAGCCCAAATGGCAGGGATGAAGCTTGATCCAGGGAAGGAGAGGATGTGATAAATAAGGCTTCAGTGGTGTCTGTTTCTCATCTGAAGTAGAGAAAATATGGTGAAGTAGAGGTGTAATTTCCACAGATGAGTCTGGAAGTCCTGCAGTGCATTGGAGGCTGCATAAATTGTGTATAAGGTGACCTCAGAACAAACCCACCTAGTAAAATGCACATGGATGCCTTTTGATTAATCTGAATGAGGCTTTGCTAAAAATAATCTTCTATTATTTTGGTGCTTAGTTCCATTTTCTCTCTGGGGAAGGAAGGAAGGAAGGAAGGAAGGAAGGAAGGAAGGAAGGAAGGAAGGAAGGAAGGAAGGAAGGAAGGAAGGAAGGAAGGAAGGAAGGAAGGAAGGAAGGAAGGAAGGAAGGAAGGAAGGAAGGAAGGAAGGAAGGAAATAAAACAATTCATAGCTTGATCAGGAAAGTCTTCTGGTAAGAGTTTGCATTTCTCTGCCTTCCAAGAAAGATTTCCTTGTAATTTCAGTATAAATTTCAACAACACAACTAACAGATTTCAAGGACTTTAAAATCCAAATGAAGCCCGGTACATGCTGACATTCTGGTGCTGCAATCCTTTGCACAGTTGCTGTAACTTAAAAGGTTGTCAAGCAAAACTGTGTTTCCATAATGCTGCTTAGATAAGTTCTCGGTACCAGTACTTTTCCAAAAAAGTATCTCCTTTCCTATCTCTTAAAAAAGCAATTCCAGAGGACAGTAGATAAGAAATGGGGATGACATTGGTATCTGCAGAAATGCGTGTAAAAGAATAGGGGAGCAAATAAGAGTTCAATTCAAGACTAAAATATACATGCACAGGGCAAGTTTATTACTGTGGGGCTGAAACATATCCCCACTCACTGTGCTAAACCTGTCTAGGAGAAGGTAGAAAGGAAGGAAGCAGCTTGGAAAGCTGACTCTGTACAGCAGGGATGCTCTGCACAGCTGTATTTTTCTTTTTCTGGTTTTCTGCATGAAGCAGAGGTGGGTTCGTACCACCCCCACAGATAACAGGACACTCCCTGTGTGATTTCATAGCGTAGCCAGGCATTTGGAAAAGATTTTTCTATGAAGAATGGATTTGAGTCATAATCCTTTGACCCCGTGGCCCATCCGAGAGGGCCGTGACATGTCGCTGCTCGCTGATAGCGACTCCCACGCCGCCTCTCTGCTCCCGCAGCGGTGAGCTGCTCAGGGTGGGGCATGTCCCTGGCCTCCCTCCAGAGCCCTGGGATCTGTGCAATCTCCAGTGTCAAGATGTGTTTGGATACGGGAAGCGCGCCACTGTTCTGTATCAGATAGATAACAGGAGCATCCCCTCGCCCCAGGAGACAGATGCCTGGTGCTGGGTGTTGAGCGGCCAAGGCCCGTCTGTCTGTGCGCTCTCTGCCTGCTCTTTAACCCTGCATGACAGTCACGTCTTCAAGGGGCTGTTTCTTGGAAGATAAACATAGCTTTCCTGGTTCCAAAATTACAAGCCATTCTCCCATTTTTTTTATTTAACCAAGAAAGACTGTAATTTCAGCTTTTTTGGGTGAGGCTCTCTGGGAATGTGCTGACATGAAGGGGTCTTGCAAACTCTTGTTGAACTTTTTGAGTGCTCCCATTACAATCAAGCCTTTCTTCACTCTCTGTCCTTGCTACTGTGCTCAAATTCTCTTATTTTAAAAACCCAAACAACCTACTGTAAATAGCTTTCTCTCCTTGATGTCATAAAACCAGCTCATGCAGATCCACTGGAGCGAGGCAGTATTTCAGAAAGGGCAGTGCTGCCTTTTGAAACTTAAGATTTGAAAACTTATATTACCACAGCTAAAAGCTGAAATCAGTCAAATAGCTATTAATTCAGTCCTTATGGACCTAATAGAAACTATGACATAAAGCACTGATAAAAAGAGAGTTTTTATTGTGTATTAAAACACAATAGTTTCAATGATGATCTCCTCTCCCTGAGGGAATCTGCCTCCCCAAGGAAGGGCTCACTGCAGAGGCTCCACCATGACTGGTACCCAAAGTATGGCAAGTGCTGGGGGAAGGACAGTCACTCGCAGTGTTTATCTCCAGCCTCCTGGGGGCAAGCAGGAGGACTATCATGGCAATGGCAGGCCCACAGCCCATGGCCACTGATCCAGCTGCCCCCTCCCTGCATGTCCTTGCCAGCTGCACACAGGTGCCTCAGCACCCTGAGCCTCTCAGTATGGCAGTGACTGGGCTCGGGAGAAGGGAGTAACCTGCTCCAGGGCAGCTTTCCTTTATCTTCCCAACAATTGCAGTCTGACCAAAGTTTTGAAGACTAAAGCCTTTCCAGACTATTTCTTGATATTTACTGCTGTAGCTAAAGGTTCTCCTGCCATCAGTATATATTTTCTTTTACTTCTAATAAACCCCAGGGCTTCAGTTGCCTCTTAATAGCAGTGATTTCACTGCCTAGACATACCAGTGTAAATAAATAAGAATGATTTTATCTGTACTCTATTTGCCATCTTCCAGTTTATTGTTTATACATATATGTTCAGGAAAGGGAGGAGACATTCCCAAAAATCCTCTCTGGTTTCTATATTACTTCACATACCTTTATCACTCTGGCCCTTGTGCTTCTCTTCCCCCAGGTTCTCCACTGTTTCAGAGTCTATTCTCCCAAATATAGACCTGGTCAGCACCCATTATGTATTTGCAAGTTAAATTATCTGTATTAGTAAGAATATGATTGCAGCTGTTTCGAAGATGAAGTTGATTCTTTTCTTTTTCCCTCAAGTAAATTTGAAATTTATTTAATGAAAAAGGCAAAGAATTTTTAGCTAAAGCCTGTGGGTAACCTCAGTTTGTTTTCAGCCTTCACAGTAACTCCAACAGGACAGTATCTGAACTTGACACAGTAAATGTGCAGTCACAGCAGGATGGTGCTGAGCTGTAGCCAGACATTTGATGGAAGGACAGGGTGGAACCCACAGCTTGACTACACTTACACTGGACATCAGACATGACCTGGTGGCTGCTGAGCAGTCACAACTAAATGTGAGGTGGGCATTTCCACAGACATCACCAACGCGTTGTGGTAACTCATGAGATCTGACCAAAGGCTGCTCTTCCTTCATCCTATTTGAAGTCTGTTTTCCTCATGCTCTAGTCTGCACAATGATTTTAATGAGACCCACAGCTCCTACTAATTTCTTCTTATTACAGAAATCAAGCTAAAACCTGTACCTGGAAAAAGACCTTTTCCCAACTGCACATGTCTCACTTCCCAGTGTCTGTGGGTCTTCCCTCTGAGCTTCCCTGAAGCTCACATCTCTTGCAGGAATGCCAATGTGGCAGTCACAGCTGAGCCTCCATGTGTAGCTTCATGGAGATGGATGGAGCTGCCATAACATCTGCATTGTACCACTCTGTACCCTGGTACATAATGCATACACTATCAAATCTATAGTACATTATTGAGGAAATGCAGGAATTAGTCTTCTCTGAAGTAAAAAGCATTCAAATTTTGAGCTAAGAAAAGCAGGATAGATCCAACACCAACACGCCTTGCTACTGCATAACTTTTCTCCTTTTATCTTCCCCCACCTTTGGGGGATGACTCTTCCTCCCCTCATCACCTTGCTGAGAGGCCAGCTGGAGCTTCTAATCCTTCTCAAGAGCCTTTCAGCTGAATGACTGCACAAATATTTCAGTCAAGAAACACCCCTGAAAAACAAGGCTTAGCTGTTCTGTTCCCCAGCTGGGTGACAGGGGTAATTACTGTGATACCTTCCCATTTCTCTTGGGTGTTATGATGAGAAACTCATTAGTTATTTTCTGAGTACCCTGAGCCAAGTCCTTGAATGAAAGAGCTGTAAGGATTGTTTTAACAATATTTAGCACTTCAAAAGTTTTGGAAGCACTACCTAATTTTCCCAAATGTAAACTAGCTAAATTCTGCAGGGTAATTTGTGTGCCACACCCCTCAGTCTTTTCGTCAGTCTTCACAAGGTTCAGGAACTCACATGATATGGGTGTACCCTTCCTCCGTGTTAAACAGACGTTTATTTTTAGCTTTTTCACCCCCTATTTTTTTCCTCTCTCCAGCACACTTTCATGTGTCATACTTTAGGACATCAAGGTATATCTGACAGACCTGATAGCTTAGTCCTTACACTTAAAGGAAAATACTCTCCATCATTTCTGCTCCCCAGCAGACTGTGGCACAACACCTTGCACAGACAGCAACTGCTCAGTTGCTGTGAACTAAATAATCTTTGCTGAATGGTCACCACCTGACATCATGAACTATTTCACTCTATTCAGTACACACCCACCCCTCCTGCTCTTTTGGGATGTGTAGGAAGCAATAAAGCAGTTCAAGAAAAGGATCCCTGAATACCAAGTCAAAATACAGCTAAAGAAGCACCAGAGAACTGGCAAATGAAAACCTCCCTTTTCCACAGCAATGCTTAGTGTTTCCCTTGATGTAGCAATAAAATATCTGAAGTTTCTCTGTTCCAAGCTAAAAAGAGGCGCCAATTGTATAAACAAGGGATTACTGTGGGGATGGGCAATGTGAATTTTTCTTGCAAGAAGGTAATAGCTATTTTGATTTTGACTAGCAGCTGTTCTAAGTAAGTTTAACATCTTATGGCTGTAACATGCCATATAGGATGGACAGGAGGAAAAAATAACTGGGGGTTTAATAGCACATCTGTGGCTAGTTAGTTATGGTAAACTTCAGGTACGCGGTGATTTCAGCATATGTTCCTAAATATTTTCCCAGCAACTGGATCTAAGACTAAACCTGTTACAGTCTTCTGGGGAGTAATTAATGCACCTAATCACTTGAAACCCCACCAAATTATGAAAAAGTGTGCTTGATTTCACTGTAAAAAGCACTGATGAATGATCACCTCCAGAAATGAGGCTCCAAGCCCACGACAAGTTCTGTAGGAATGGCAGGAAAGTTCTAATCCTGAGCTGTGACACTGCTGATGGGACATAAAGCATAAACATAAAACCTCCCAGTCAGGGAGTTTTTGAGGCCAGGGAGAATTATAAAGGCATAAAGCAGCAATAACTTGCACTGAGCAGAGCACAACTTCCCATTCACTTGGCACAGTGATGACACGCTGCAGTGCTGTTGCTGAAGAGTTGGCTGGTGTGCAGCATGTCTCTGTGTTTTTCCTTTTCCCTTCCCTCTAAATTAATTCATCTGTATTTCCCCCATCTGGCCTGTCTTGCTCATGTTTGTGTGTTTCTGTTTTCCACACTTTCTGTCCATAATGGCCACTTGCAGGCCAGACTTGCAGGCGCTGCTCTTCATCTCCTGAAGAGCCAAGTTCTGGTTCCCGGCTTGCCCAGGCACGCAGACCTGCTCTACCATGTCCCACAGGATCCTGATCTGAGCCTGCCTGCTGTGACACAGGGATGCTCTACTGCTTGCTGGGTTCCTGCAGCCCCACTGTGCTCCTGTCCAGATACCCAACTTTGCACACACAGCCATCAGCAGCTTTTGATCCGTGGTTTCTTTGCCCTTCTCCTTGCAGGGGGCCAATAATGGTTCTCTCCTCTGTTGCCTCTGTTGCCTCATTGAGTCATCCTGCCCCATCACACTGATTTTTACCCACCTCAGGAGTCCTACATGGCAGGACAGTGAGTGGCTTTAGTGCTCTTTTCTCTTCTGCAAACTCCATTTGTATGCTTCTCTCTCAGCCACATTTAATTCTTTTAGCCTTTTAAGGATGAAGCTCTAAACTCAAGAATGTCTGACTATGGTCTGCTTCTCTGGAAAGAGCCAGGAGAGGGAGATCTCCTCAGGCAGCTGCAGGACTGTGGGCTTTGCAGGGGAGCAATGCTCCCTCCATCAGTTGTGCATATTGACCATCAAAAGGCAGAATTGCTTTCCTGCCTCCTCTGCTTTCCTTCATCTTTGCCCTTCCGGCAGTCACAGTCTGCACTGCAGTAGCAACCTGAGCCCACAACCCCACTGATCCGAGCACCAGGCAAAGGCACAGCAAGAAGCAACATCTGCCCAAAGAACTTGCTCTCTAACAGGCAGAGGGCAAGGTGATGCAGGAGCAAAGGAGTCCCTGACAGCTGCACTGATGCTGAGAAGCTCAGCCCTCAGACTTCCCAAATCACAGACTAACTTGTTACACCAACCCTCTGGGCAATCCCCCTTGGACATTAATTGGGGCTGCCAGCCATCATTTGTTGTTAATTGTGAATCCAGCCCAAGGCATCCCTCCCATTGTCCCAAAAATCATGTTTGCTTTCTGGTGTCTGACTGTGCAGCTATGTTCAGCTCATGTTTTCAGTTTTTTCTCTGTAACAGGAGACCTAGGAGCATGGGCACTGCACTGTTTTCTTTTTTTAGGATCTTTTCCTCTGTTTTTTTTAACTTCAAGGTCCTTTGACTTCACTTGGGGGAAATCTTCAGTGACTGCAGGACTCCAGACAAATCTACAGGAGTGCCTCTTTCCAAGGTCTGCACCTCCCTTTACAGCCCACAAAGTGTCTCAGAAGAGATGTAGCAAAAATTAGCCCCAGGTGCAGAGAGGCAGGCCTGAGATGTGCTGTCCTCTGTGCTTTTATCATGATCTCTACATGCTGTGACATCATGAAGACAAAAAGATGTCCCTTCACTCTGACACTGTTCAGTAAATGGTCCCATTTTAAATGGTCCAATAGAATGGTCCAGCCTGTTTCCCCCCCTCCCCACCTCTTCCCATCCCTTAAATCCGGGGCCAAAGCAGCTTTCCCAACAGAGAGCTGTGAGCTCCAGGAACAAGGACCTGCTCCGTGTGGCACACCATGACTACACAACCACAGCAAAAACTTTTGTCTTGGGAAGAAGTGATTTAAACAGGACTGTCTTCTACAACCAAGGAGAACAAACAGCTCAGAGCTGCAGCCATGCAGATGAGAAAATCATTCTGGAAATTTTTCTAACAACACAGAGGAGACAAGTATTTAAAGAACCCAGAACTCCCAATTTGCCCGGCAGAGTCAAGATATTTAAATAATAAACTGTAAGTTGTGGCAGAACGGCTTCCTTGATGGAGACCCTTGCTATTGTCACA
The DNA here is from genome assembly GCF_015832195.1 of Motacilla alba alba. Lineage (NCBI taxonomy): Eukaryota > Metazoa > Chordata > Aves > Passeriformes > Motacillidae > Motacilla > Motacilla alba. The sequence goes on along the minus strand of NC_052017.1, from coordinate 15,043,573 downwards.
TCCACATGAAGCTGCTCTGTGACAAAACTTAAACCTTCTACTGACTGACTACTGTGTCAGCTACAAGACTTCACCACAGGAGAATACAGGGGTTTCCCAACCAGCAAAGCCACAAAGAACTTCACAGGTACCCTGCAGGGACAGGGTGCAAGGGGTCTTGCTCAAGGTCCCCCAGCTGCCAGTGGCATTGTGTTTGGTGGCTGCATCATGTGTCAGCAGCTGCAGGCTCACACCGTCACTGCTGGAAGACAAAAGGAGATGTCCATAGAAAAGCAGGTCAATGACAATTACTCCCAGAGCCCTGGGAAACCGGGGCACCAGGAAACCTGTATTCAGTTCTGGGCTCTCCTGCAGACTTCTGCTGTGACCTTGGACTCATCACGTAACTTTACTGCCCTTGTTTTCTCACTATTAACTAGAGCACATATTGAATAGGACTCAATTTATGAACATGTGTAAAAGCGCTTTGACAGCCTGGGGTAAAAGTCAATTAAGACAGGGCAAGCAGCTGATGGGCCCAACCAATTACTAAAGTAAATGATTCACAAACATACTTTTTTTTTGGAGAGTGTCATTAAACCAAAAGAGATTTGCAAATTATTCACCTGTTTCTAGAGGCTGAATAGATCATGTGGAGGGGAAAGGTGGGAAAGCAAGCAACCGACAATGCTTCAAAAAAGTTTGAAGACCATGTTGAAGACAAGCCCTTTGGGCGCATGGCCGGGTGCCAGCAGGAACAGCAAGTTTTGGAAAGGTCTGCTCGTGTCCCTCTCCATCCTTGATAGACCCGTCTTCCCTTCTGCAGATTTTCCCTGTGCTAAGAAAGTTGATGTCGCTCATCTCAGCTGAGCCATGAGCTGTGCTCATCTGTGGAGAGAGAGGGAGGGCAGCAGCCGCCCGTTCAACTTTGCGGAGCAAACACGCCGCCTCCCGCAGCGCCCGGGGCGTCGCTGCCCCGCGGAGCCGCCCGGGGCGGGCCGGGGCGGGCCGGGCCGCGGGGGGACGGGCGGGGCGCCGGCACCGTCCCTCCCTCCGTCCCTCCCGGCCCGCCCCGCCCGCCGCGGGCTCGGCGCCTCCCGCAGCCGCGGCCGCTGAGCGCGGCGGCCCCTCCGCCCCCGCGGGTCCTGCGCGGCCGCCCCGAGCGGTGAGTGCGGCGGGCCGGGAGCGGGCGGCGGGCGGCTGGAGGAGGCGGGGAGGGGACGGGGAGGACGGCGGCGCTCGGAGGTGTCCCGGAGCGGGCGGCGGTTCGCGGCAGCGGGGGGCACATCCCTCGGGTTCCCATCCTTTGCACCTGCTGGGTCTTCTCTCCCCCCGTGACCGCCGTCTCTGGCGGGGCTCTCTGCCGGCGTGCCCCGGGAGCTCGCCCTGAGCCGAGGTCCCGGGGAAGTTGGTCGGTGCCGCTCGCTGGAGCCGCTCCCCTTCATTCACCAGCGGTCGCTGCGGTCCCCTGCGCCCGGGACCGGGGCTCCGCTGTGGCTCGGTGCCGGCTCTCACCGAGCCGAGAGGATGTGGCACCAGGGTCTGAAACACCAAGTGCCGTCCCTCTTGGTGTTTATCTGCGCTCCGGTATTTACGCAGTAGTTAAATGGCTCTTTGGGTTATTTTACTTTCTGGTGGTTGTTTTAAACCGTGTCCTGTTGCAAAGGAGACAAAACCCCAGCTGTTCTGTCAGAAGGAGATCTGTGCTGTTATGTCATTTCATAATTGCCTCAGAATTGCAAATCATGGCCTTAGTCTGCCACTGGATCTGTGCCAAAGGACTCTTGCATCTGTTAAGGATGGGTGGTTGTTTGGGTTCTTTTCTCTTTTTTTTTTTTTCCTTTTCTTTTTTTTCTTTTCTTTTTTGGTCAAGAGTTGAGAATGATGGCTTTTTATTGGCATGGGCTCTACACGTTAAGTTACTCCAGCCCATGTCTTTAAGTGAACACACAATGTAACCGTTCTAAGTAGTCAGTCTGATTCACAGAGTCAAGACATTAAATCTTGGCTAGTGACAATGAGAATTGTGTCCTGCTGAAAAGTATTCAGCTGCACTTCTTTGCGTGAGCTGAAGCAGTTTCTCATTGTTACTTCAGAAGTTCCGATTCTGCCCAGAATGGCTGTTGCTTTTTGTGGGTAACAGACACATGGAAAACAGCAACCTTCCGGCTTCAAACTAAACAATATCAGATTAATGACAGAGAAGGGCTCTACAGATCAGAGATGCAGTCACTTGCAGAGCCTTAATTTGTGCCAGCACTTGGTTTGTAATCACAGGGGCTAGATCTGCTCTACCCTTCTATGCTGTGCAGTTCTACCGCTCACTATGGTACCATTTGGAGGAAAAAGTGTATTCCTGCCAGCTATTCCCTTTTCCAAGGATGCTTTGGGCAGCAGGAGCAGGAGGAAGTTGAGGCAGACTGCTGCCGTGGGATAGAGAAGCTGAGCATGGCTGTGCCCCTCAAGGCAGGATCATCTCTAAGCTGCACCATCAGGGGCACATTAGAATACCAACTAAAACACTAATTTAGTCTATCATTTCAAAGGCTGGGCCCTTCTGCATCCTCCCTTCCTATGATGATGTTAAGTATTTCTCCACGCTGCAACATGTATTTGCCAGCTCTTGGAAAAGACGGATCTTTCAGGGTCTGCCAGGCTGTGTGTATCAACTGGCATATTACAGTACTATATTGTTCTTTAGATGCATAACTTCACTGGCCTCTTATGACCTAAAAAGCACACAGAAAATAAACAAGGGCATATTGTTCAGTGGGAAGGATGCAGAAAGTTCTTCTACGTTAGCTGTTAGCTCGGGAAACACAACTTTTAAGTGTTTCTCCTGATTGTCAGAAGAATGACATGGCACATGTGAGCTTGTTTTTTGCCAAGCAAACTCTACTTGGAAGGTGAGGCATTTCTGAACTTCTTGGTCACCTTGGAACTAGTTAAGAGTGCATAGCAAAGTCCTGCCCAAATCTTCTCCTCTAATTAATTTGGCCAGAGGCCATCCTAATTAACCTTGAGGGAGTTCAGGGGTGGGAGAGCTTGGTATGAAACAATTGTTCTCTTGTAATTTGCCGTTCACAATGTGTTGACCAAGCTACGAGCTACATCTCTAAAGTCCTCTGGGTCTCTTGCTGAAACCATTACACCAGTTTATTTGTTTTTTAACAGATGTTATTTTCTAATCCTTGAGTGGAAGGGTTATCTTGCTTTCTGCAATCTTGTTATTGTGCTTTGTTGCAAGGGCAAGTGAGCTTGGGCTTGCTGGGGAAACTTACTCACCAGTTCCAGCTGTGAAGGAAGGGGTTGGTCAGCCTTTCAGCAGTCCTGACGCGATTGTTAAGGTCTCTCTGTGAACTGATGGCATCTTTTCACATCTACCTAGAAATAACCCTCAGTTCCTCTGGTACTGGCAGTGCCTGCAGGGAACGAAAAGCTTCAGGAGCATCTTTGCCCAAGAGTATTACAGTTAGGATATTAATGGAATTTGTCAGCCATAACTTGGACCGTCTCAAATGGTGAGGCAAGGGAAAAAATCTGAGATAGCTGAAAAAAGGAAAAAAAGTTAAAGGCTGGGTTCTGCCTTTTGAAAGTGTTCACCCTGCAAGTAAAGTAGCACCCTGCAAGCAAAATAGCACCCTGCAAGTCACTAAGAGCATGATGAAGGGGGGAAAAATGAACAGCTGTTTCTGAAATTTCAGGACGGTCCCTTGTGATGATGACTGCTCACCTTGTTGGTCCAGGGGGCTTATCTGTGCTCAGGAAGTGGGTCACCCTTCACCAGCCTGGGCTTACCTTACTGGTGGGCAGCCCTGCCCAGCAGACACAGTTCTTCAGCAGCACAACATCGATCGTGTGTAGCCTTCCCAAGCATCTGTCTAGTTTTTTTTCTATGCTAGTACATAAAATGCTACTTTGGCATTTATTTTCTGGTGGAGCGAGGGGTCAGGGGGAAATCCTGCTGAGACTACCAGTCAGGACACACAGATCCAAGAAAGAAAGATCAAAGGCGTCTGTAATACAGGAAGAAGCAGAGGGTCAGTCCGGAAGAGAGGGCATTTGATTATACGTACAAGGGTAATATAAAGGGGATAACACACAGGAGAGGATGGTAGTGTCTGAAAATGAGTAAACAAACAGATGTGTAAGACTATGCTGAGAATTTATTTACTCCAGAAGACACAATCCTTATCTCTTTGAAAGAAGAGAAGACCACACCAACCTTGGAACGCTTCTGCTCCCAGCCACATTTGTGAGCAGGAGAAAGTGTTTGTTTATGGATCCCTCCTCCGTGAGTCCTGGCCTGATGGGCCGGCCTGTCCTGCTGTGATTAGTAGGATGCTAATGTGTGTAATCCTTTTGATCACAGAGCCCAGGCTCTATAAGTCATGTCACTGTCACCTCAAAGAAGTTCAGCCGTGTGATAGATCCTTTATTAAAAATTTTTGCTTTGACAGAGTTAATACACTTATTTTTGAGATCCTTTTTTACTTTTTTTTTCTTTTGTCTTGTACAGATGGAGACCTTTTCTATTAAAAAATACAAAAAAAATAATGCTTATTCAGGAATTTCTAATGTGGGAGTAGCTTATTAAGACTTTGCCCATAGGTATTTTAGGTGAGATGATTAGCCCGTAATATCTTGATTTTAAGATATGAGCAACAAATATGATTACCTGTGCTTTGTTCTACCAGAGTGAACTGCTCCATACAAAACTGCAAACAGCATGGAAATATTCATCTGAGTCCTAAAAAACATCCTCTTCTGCAGTTCCTTTCTGGGAGGCAAATAGTTGACTAGTTACGCTTTGTGTAATAAATGTACGATTTTGCTCTCCTGTTGTGACAGACAAAAGCTGTCATTGGAGGAAATACACCATATGCTGCCAATTGGTGTAAGGACTGGTTTTATCTGGAGCACAGATTATCAGTGAGTGCCCTTTAACAATTGCTCCTTTTCTGAAAAAAATCTGGGCCAATTTCAGTGGACTAATGTGCTGGTCTATCATCAGTGACAGCCAGCTGTTGACATTTTGAAAAGCAGCTAATACAAACAGTGGTATCTGTGCATGCTTGGGCATATCCTCTCTCCCTGTTAGGCGTTTACATCTATTTGGATGCTTAAGAGCTTCAGCCTATCAGTACTCAGTCAGGCCTGGATTGGTCCATGGCAAATTTAAAAATCAAACTTACTTTGGATACCGACTCCCATCCATGCATAGTCAGGCATGTTTTTCAGCATTGTGCGACCCCAATACTCAAACACCAACATTACTTAAAAAAATCATCTCTCTCTCTACCATTCTTTCTTGGTGAGTGTGAGAAAGCAGAGTCTGAAACCTCCTAACAAACAGCAGCACCTGAAGAGCAGCTGTCACTCATCAAGATCTGCCCCAGGAGATGCTGTGCACTCTCTCTCATGCCATGGTGGGTTTGCAGATGCATCTGCACTGGTGAGATACAAGACAGGAATAACTACCTTCTGAGAGTTAAATAAACTCTTTAAGACTTGTTCCTCTCATCCTTCCCACTTCCTAATTTTATTGGAGACACATTGTATCATTAATTTGTTCTCTGGCACAGTTCCTCCAGGATTTCAGTGAGGTCTTTTTGCTCAAAGAATGCAAAGAGGATGTGAGCTGTAATTTTCGCTGTCTGTGAATCTCTGTGTTTGAGGAAAAATGTGAACTCTCCTGCCCGCAGGTAATGAGAGTTGAACACAAAAATTCACATATTTCTTTTTAATTTCTTTGAGGTGGATGGGAGGGACTGACCTGGGAAGACATGCAGAACCAACATAAAGTTGGCTTATCTTCCAGCAAAGACTTTGGCACGTCTTCCTCCCATGTAGTCTGCAGAGATGATTATGCATGTAGCACTAGCAGCTTTGAAGCCTTCAGTACAGTATTGACTGCAATGGGAACTTTCTTGAAGCTTTGCCTGGTGTGTATCTGTGATGTGATCAGATTCCTTTGGTAAGGACCCCATTCTGGTGCCTCCGCTCATCTGCTGCTTCTTCTCTGCTCAGGAGTCTTCAATCCATGGTGTATGTTTTTGTGTCTCAGCCTCCCTGGCCCTTCCATCCCTGGAGGAGAAGCAAAGTTTCTTTTCCTACCCCTGTGCCAGACCTACTCCCCCTACCCCTGCTCCAGACCTGCTCCCCTGCTCCAGAGCAACCCCCTCACTCTTCCGTGCAATGCAGAGGTGTCAGGAAAGGAGGGTGCAAGGAGAGCTGTAGCAGGGGGCTAGGGATAGAGGGGAAAGTCACATTGTATTTGAGGTGAGGTGGCTATTTGTAGCACTGAGAGATTTGTGAGAAAGAGTTTTGATTTTCTTCGATATGTGTGGGGCATGCCAACAAAGCAAGACATTTTTGTGGGGAAAGATAGAGGAAGAATATTACAAAGTTTAGTTTCTATCGCAGGAAACTAAACTTGTTTCTGAGGCAGGATTGCTTCATCTGCACCCCTTTTGATAGATGTTCATTCAGTCTCTTCTTGAAAACCTGTATTGATTCACAGCCTGCCAGCATAAACAGTCAATAACTATCATTATGGCTAGACAGTTCCTTTTAATATCTAATCTAAATCACTCATGCTGCTTCCTAAGTCAGTCCCTTTGGTTATCCTCATCTGCAGGGAGTAGGACAAGATTATTGCAGCCTTTTAGCAGCCTGACATATTTAAAACTTGTTATCATCTCTCATTCTCTCACCCTCATTCCTCCACACTTTTCTTCCAACTAAACAAGCCCACTTCTTGTACTCTCTTCTCCAGGGCTCACACTTGGCTAAATTTTTTATCATTCCTACCTCTTGTTTGGGGTAGGACACAAACTGGATATAGGGCTGAGAGGAGTAAAGAGCCTGATGTATGATGCTCCTCTTGATGTGTCTCCACGCTTATTAACCTGTGCCTACCAAGACCTGCACTGCTCTTATCATGAAACCACAGAATTGTTAAACTTGGAAAAGGTCTCTAAGATCATTGAGTTAAATCCTGTCATCCCTCTTTGTCACTGTAGCCTCAGAGACTTTTGCTGTACTGCTCCTTTTTGTTTTGCATGACATCCTTCTTCTTCAACATGTTTTTTTACACCTGCCTGTATTGAATCTCAATCATTCATTTCAGACTGGGTCTTTGATTTATTAAGATTTTATTCTAATTTTAATCCCTGAAAATGCTCACAGCATTCCCTACAGATTTGTAATTGTAATCTTCCTCCTAATTTACAAGTCATTAATGGAAATACTGAGTAGAACAAGACCCCAGGCACAGCCCTTATGTGTCTTTTCAAGTTGCCATTGGACTTGCTACTGTTCCTTGAGTACATATTTAAAGCATTTGTATGCCTGCCCATAGTAACTTATACTTCAGTTGTATTCACCTGCTTTGCATATGAGGCTATCACATGCATTCATCAAGGCTTTCCTCATTCCAACGTGTGACTTGTGCTGTTTTTTCCTCCCTAGTCACTATGCTCCCAGCTCTGTCAAAGGAGAAAATGAAATAGATTAGGCTTAATTTGTTCTTGACAAGTCTGTATTTTCTGTTTTCTCATGGCTTTATCATGTGGGAGTGGATGCAGCTGCAGTGTAAGGTGGCAAGCAGGGAGATGGAAATTCTTCTTGGATCACACACTTGCTCCCTCCTGCTCCACGATAAATCAACACTTGTTATAAGTATTTACAAGGGAATTGAATAATAATTTGTCTGATTTGATATCAAAGCAAGGCTGTTTGGTCTATGATACCCCAGATCTGTCTCCTTCCCCGTTTTGTTTGAAGTTAGATAATATGTTTGCCCTTCACTCATCCTTTGAGAATTTCTAGAAGGTATTTACTCATGGCTAGAAGGCAGACAGGCCTGACTATTTCCCTACTCCTTCCTTACTCCTAGCCTATGCTTAATTAAGCCCCACTGAGTTGGATACATCCAACTTGCATTAAGGTTCTCCAATCTCTTTCTCCTGTATTCTAGAGTATCTTTGCATTAAATAGCTAACATTTGATCATAGTGAACATTATTGTTGAAGACACTTTAAGCACATTAATTTTGTCTTTCCTGATGGAGCGTGTGTCTGCAAGTCAGTGGATGTGGTGCTGGCTGTTTCCATAGCAGAGGGCAGGGGCATGGCATTCTGGGGTGGCTGCATGCACAGCACCACTGCAGCCTGCTGGTTACAGTGCCATCAGACTTTATTGTCCTGCAAAAGATGAAATTAGCAAGGTAAAAACCTTGTTTAATGTGCTTTTGATAGGCTGTTTTATGTGCACACATGCAAAGCCAGAGTGAGAAAACAGGAGCAATTAAAATGTCCAAAGCCTTAGATATTCTCCTGGGATATAGCTCAGGGTTATATTTAGACAGAGCAAGTAGCATCATCTAGTATTGAAACAACCCTAAGAACCTGTTTTCCATTGCTCTAGTCTGTCAGGCTTTTATCACTTGATCTGAGACTTTCAGGTTGTGTCTCTCTCTCTCAGGCTAGGTTTATTTTAATATTGTCAGCTAAACCAATTCAACCATTTCCAAGAAAAACTAGAGGGGAGGAGAGAAGGAATGTTGTTTTGCCCACATTAGAAAGGGGAAAGTAAATAAATCTTTCAGCTTTTGATTAAGAGCTGCAGTGCCATCGTGTTCAAGAACAGGATCTGTGGTGACAAGGCTTCGAGACATCCGTGCGTGTTCTTGGCAGACTCATCTCTGCTTTGAGTTACTCCATTTTCTGAAGGCTTTTCTCCCCATCCATCAGCACACCCCAGCCTCTGGTGCTGAGCAGCCCACTGGTGACCCAGTCCTGTGCTCGTGCCCTCACTGCTCCAAGGGATGTGCCAGCAGAGCATGCCTGTGTAGGGCTGTGCTGCTGGAGTGGGATCATCCCTGTAATGACAGCTCCTGCTTCTTCCAGGTATAGGTGAGATGGGGTCTCAAATCTGGGAGTAGAGAGCAGGCACAGAAGTTCTTCTGCTGGAAGTGTAGACAGGACAGTAGGTGTTCATCAGATGGGGAAGGAAGAAATTGGGGTGATGGATTCAAACTGAGGACTGGCCAGCAGAAGCTGTGAGGGGTGCAGGAGGAAGGACGGGCTGACTGCCACAGTGGTGGGCTATGTGGGAAGAGTGGCTCAGCTGGTGGTACCAGGAGACAGGAGGGCACAGAAGGGATCCTAGGGGAGAGGGGGAGGACAGCAAGAAGGATTGGTGAGTGTGGGAAGGGGGAAATGAAGGCACTGGGTTACATGGTGGTGAGGAGTTAACAGGGGTGGGGGGATATGGAGCTTCCTGGACAAAAGTGTTGGTGTTGGATTAGGTGGACAGAGGGATGGAGGAAAGCACAGTACACAAATTACTGCAACCATTTTTTTTGGCTCATCCCATTCATTGTGTGGACAGCTGTTTGCCATACTTAGGTTCACGTGCAGAGGCTCTGGTTCTTGCAGCAGTTGCTTTGAATGTGCCTAATTCACTTTTAAAGCTAAGTCCTTCAAAAATCAGGTTGTAATTACTTCAGACTGGGTGCCTAGAGTGGAGAGGATTGTTTCACTTTAGTCTGTCTGCATAAATATTCTGTCTGGCACATGTCTGATATGAAATGGGAATAATGTCACCCAGACGTGAGTGAAGATAAGCTAGTTTAATGTGTGACCCATCTAGATAATAGTCTTTGTAATTCAGATGCCTGTTAGTAACTATATCTTCAAAGCAGTGTTTAAATAGCTGCTGTAGAGACAGCCCAGGAAGAACTACCACCACCTAGCCTGCACACCAGTCGAGGCCAGAGTCCTGCAGAATTCAGTAGCCTCAAGTCATGTAATTAGAGACTGCAGCAAATTGTATGTCCTTGATTTTTGGCAATTCTTGATGTTGAATGCTTCAGTTTGCAGTATGGATCATGTTCCTTCAATGTTTTATTTTCTTGAAAGTTGTACAAAATCATTTATATTACTGTTGTAAATAGTTCTGCAGAGGTGGGAGGGCAAATCATGTTCAAGAAGGACTTCAGGGGTTGTATTCAGCCAGTTAAAGGGTTATCACCTTCCCCTACGTTTCAAGTAGTGGAGGGCAAGAGAGATGTTACAGAGGGCAGCCAGGACCAAATCCTCTGGCACTTCTGGTCTCCCACCCAATATGAGGCTGCTGTGCCAAGGCACTCTGTGGAACTTGGGGTGGAGGAAGGAGCCTGCCAAGGGGCTGCTCAGAGCATCATGAAGGGAGCGTTCAATGCCATGCAAGTAATTTCAGAGCACGGAGGTACAACCTGCTTCTGCCATTGCTGCAGATATTGGCATTCATCATCACTGGTACTGGTCATCATACAGATGGTGGTGGTCCCCCTGGCAATAACAAGGCTTGGGAACCCCTGCCACTGAAAACAACTACAGACAAAGGCAGATCATAAATAGAAAACAATGTGTTTCCCCCACTGAGAATGAGTTCCAGAAGCAGCTCAGAGGAAACTAGCACCAAATTTCTTCAGGGTGTTTTTCAGGAGTGCGTTGGGCTTTTCTCAGGCCGGAGGTGAGATGCGTGCTCATGCAATGAGCACCCCAAGGTGAGGTGCTCTGATGACGTTTCCATCTGGTAATCCCATTGTGTTCCGCTCGCCCAGGCTGTGGGTCTCCATTGTGTCTGTCTACATGGGGGCTGATGCTGATTTCCGCCCTTCACACTTGTTTCTTTGCATCTGAGAGCGCTGCTGAGAAGTTTCCAGAGAAAAGCTTGGCCCCTGTTTCCAATGTACTGCAGAGTTGTACCGGCTGCCGGGGACAAGTCGGAAACACTGGCAAGATAGCAGGCATCCTCAGGAAGCAAACCCTATCAGAAAGCACTGATGTCATTGGCAAACAAAACAAATGAGGGCTGGAAAAACAAACTGTTTTGCAGCGTTGTTGATCTTCCCTCAAATTAGAAGCTCTGCACAGCCTTTACTCTGCGGTCCAGACTGACAGATTATTTACATGGAATGCTGCAGCAATGGTTTTGTTACTCCTGCCAATCCAATTCCTTTGATTTATTTTTTAGGTTTATTTATCTAAGGGAGGGTGGGGTGAGCGTCCCAGAACTCTAGCCAGATTCAGAAAGCTGGCCAGCATCCTTGCAGATGATGAGTGCTGACATGGTTGATGTCCTGCAAGCTTTGATCATGCAGGACTTCTGGCTTCTCTGTCCCTGATCAGGTCCAGTGCAGGAGATGCTACTTCCCCATGACTTCTGCACAGCCCTTTGAGTTGGTGTCCTGACAATGTCCCAACTAGTGGCCACCTGCCACCGCTGCTACTGGCTCCTTGGAGCTTGTGCCATGAGCACGGAGCAGGATTCTCCTCTGCCTTGGTTGTTCCCATTGTGGTGCTGCTATGGGCATAGTGATAGCATCCTTCTCCCAGATGGGCCTCCCCAGCACACATAACACCACCATGGGGTTTCCCCTTTCACACATGGTGAGTTTGCAGAGCAGGAAGAGACGGTCATACCAGTTCCTCGTGGCACACTTCCACTTGTTGTTCCTCACCACTGGTGCCAAAAGAAGGATTAGAGTAAACCCCACGGGCTGGAGGTTTCTCACCCACGCACCTTTGCCTCTCTGATGCCTGCAGTGGGTGGCAGAGAGGGGGTTAAACTCTTCTCCAAACCAGCCCTCTAACAGCAGGAAAAGCACATTTTTTCCTTGCACCTGTGAGCGCTTGGATGGGCTTTCTGCTGTTTATGGTAGTCACATTGGATCTTTCTCCTGTTAGAAGCTGAACAGCTCTAGCAGCCAGCTGTTCCCTCTGCTCTGCTCGTACCTGGCTCCTTGCGCAGTCCGGGCAGGGGGTGGATGGAAAATCAGCTTTTTAGGTCAGCATTCAAAAATAACCCACAAAGCCTTCCCTTCCTTCCATGAGCGAAGGGTCCCACTCCTCCCTGCTTTCTGCCTGCTTGTACTTTCTGCTGGCTTATCTGCTCAGAGCTCTTACTGGGAATTTGGAGTTCTGTTCTAGCAGGGTCTAATATCTTCAGCACAGAGCTTTATTTCTCTGTTTTTAAAGGGTGTGTAGTGTTGCATGTGTTAAAAGGGAGGAGATTCATTAACCTCTAGGGACAAACCGGTTTAGGTGTTCAGGAGGCTCTTAGGGTGGAAAGCCACTTTTGCAGTGTTCCTGGTTAAATTGTGGCTCTGCATAACAACTGTGCAACTGTGCCTGTTTTTCTACGCTGTGAGTTCTCCTTGAGCGAGTGCCATGGCCACTGTGGGCAGTGCAGCAGTAACTGGAAGGTTCCTGGGTGCCTGGAGCTGCACACCAGGCTGGCCCAGAGCAGCTGGCCAGACTGGCTCCACAGCTGGCACAGCATCCAGGAGTCATGGTGGGACAGAAAATAGATGGGGCACTGGATAGGCAAAAAGTGGCCATAAAACATGGAGTGCTGCAGCACAGAAACTGGTTTATATAGCATGCCAACCCATCCACTTCTGTGTACATGTAGCCTGAGAGATTTAGTACTAATAAACATGCAACAGCCATCTCAGTATTTGCTCCATTTCAGGTAAATCCTTGTGAACAATAGTGAACAGACTTCTCCCTTTCTTCATGCCCAGGAAGAGCATTAGAGGCAGTGTATGAAATGCACTTTTGTGTTGTGATCTTTGCAGAGACAGTCTCCTTTTTAGCAGCTGCCAGTGCAGGGCTCATGATCCTCAGGAGGACCTGCTGCTACTAAGGACACACAGTACTCACTAGATGTGTTGAATGAACTCTTCATGCAGGGAAAAGAATCTTGTGGTTATATTTTACATAAATCTATTTCTGTGTGTTTTGTGTGTTTTAGCTTTTTATCCACCTTTAAAAAATTTCTTTCTTTTGTTAACACAGTTCAAACAGGGAGGAATGTATCAGGATGGGTCCATTGTTTTGTACAACTTTCAGAACAGAACATTACCTTCCACACATTTTAAAACTCTGGAAGAATGGGTATTCTATCATTGCCGTTATAAGCTGTGAGAGTGGTATAGACAATAGAGACTGTTTTCAGCCAACTAATTCAGTTTGCTGGATCTTTGCTCTAGTCAGTGCAGAATTCAGGGCTGTCACTGGGGAAGAAAAATCTTGACCATCCTGTGTCTTGCAGATCATTGAGATACAATACACATGGACATCACGTGTTGTTTATAGTCATGTTACACAATGGAAGTGTGCTGTAAAAACAGCATACTTGAAATCTTAGGTTTTGTGTTATTCTAGCTGAGGATTGCAGCAGACCAATGCAAGGAGAAAAGAAAGTAATCTGTAAAAAGGACTGTTTAGCTGGGGTATTGCATGATATTACCTGGGTTTCTCATACCAGTGGTTGCATAATTCGTTTTTGTTCTTAAGCATATTTTGTCCTTGTTCATGTGAACTTTTTTTAAATTGGAATATGCAGAGCTGTAGAGAGAGGCTTATTGCTCTGTAATCCACCCCCTCCTCCTGCAGCAACTTAAAACATAATACAGAGCACACCTCCCCATGACTGGAGAAAAATAGTTGTTCAAGGCAATGCCTGCTCAAGCTGTGGGCTTACCTCCAGTGCAAAGTTTTTATTTTGAGGTCGCATTAGTGAAACCTGAAAGCTGCAATCACCAGTGAATTCTTGAGTGAAAGGGACTGAGTCAGCAGTAGCAGCACAGCATCTGCTGCTTGGCTGAGTGCAGGGAGGTGTATTGTCTAGGGAAGGATAGCACATGATTCATCAGCATCTGCATGCACTTTGCTTCTTCTATTTTATTAAGAGGGTGAAAAACTGAGTAGAGGGGATGAGACTTCTAGCTTCCTGAGCCTACCAGCTGATCAAAGGTATCTCTTCTTGTCTAAAGTGGCCTTCTGATTGTTTTTTGTTATGTTTTGTAGTGATGGGTCCAGCTGGAAGGAGCTTTTTGATGGCACAGCTGTGAGTGAATCCAGCACAACATGTTCAGTGTCGAAGACCTTCTGATTTCTCATGGATACAAATTGTCGAGAAATCCCCCTGTTTCATACGAGAACAGATATGATGGATACCGGCATGAAGTCACGGGGAACAGATCTGCTCAGAGAACAGCACTGAATGGGATTGAAGCAGAAGCCAGAGCTGGGGCCTACAGCAAGAAACCTCTGGTGAAAACCAGCTCAAGCAGCCATGGGAGCCAAGGGAGGCAAGCAGGTCCTGGTTACCACCATGACCTTCAGGGTTTGTCCACTTTTCATACTTCAGAAGGGGGGTAAGTTTCAGCATCATGCCATGGCTTTGCTTTCTCTTTCTTTTGGTCTTGACAGATAACTAATCATGACTCTAACCCTTAACACCATCTTCCTGTGATCCTTTCCTGCTCCCATCCTAGTAACCATTTCCGTTCACTGGATGTCCACATCCAGTGACACATCCATTCACCTTCTGCTAGAGAAAGGCCTTTGGGAATACTGAGATAATGGGAAGTGGCTGAGTGTGGGAAAATATGTTTTACTAATGAGAAAGGCCTTTCTGATGGACTTAGGAAAGCTTAGTTCCAGCACAGGGGAAAAGAAAAGGAAAAAAGGTCATCCTTTTCTTCAGTTTTAAATCTGCACCCAGCTTCTTCTGCCACTTACACACCCAGGTTTTACTGTGGACTCAGCCACATGCAGCTCTTGGTGGGTGATCCTACATTCATTGAAGACTTGCTTGTTCTCCTAAGGCTGCTCTTGTGGAGTAAACATGAGAAGGTGCCCGTGCACTTCTTTTATAAACAACTCCAAGCCAGTGGAAGCTCTTGTTGTAGCTCCAGAAAACGTGCTTGTACAACCATGGCTTGCTCAACGCCGAGTACGTGCGCAGCGGGGCTGGGGCCGGCTGGGCAGGAAGAGCTGTGTGTACACACCGACACTCGGCCATTGTTCTGCAGCTATTTGAGTGCTGCAGATGAACAAAGGAAAGGGGCTTGAGCAGGACTGGAAGCCAGCCCAAGTATGACGATGGTTCACAAGGAAAAGCCCCTTCCTCCTGCCGAGCGGGCTTGAAACTGAAAGCAGGGCAAAACACTGTCACCTGGGGAGCTTGTCCTCTTACAAAGACCTTCAGTAACATGTGGCAAAGCCATGTGTCCCCTTACTCCTGGGCTCACCTGCTCTTTCCCTTCACATCTTTTTCCCCTTGCAAGTCTGTTTGCCTGGAGCAGGAATGGCTGCTGGTTGCCAGTTAGGATAATGGGCAGGAAGAGATGTGAGCTCTCTAAAGCAGTCATAGGACAGCAAGTCCTGGTGAAGGTCTCCAGGTGGAACCATCCATTCTAGAGGAAGGACAGAACACACAGGTAAGGGTAATTGCTAGGATCCTTTCTGGTGTGTCTTGGATGAAGTAAACTCGACAACAAAAAAAAGTGAGGAAAGATACTGAAAAAGAATGAAAGGGAAAAAGGTTTTGAAGCAGGGGAAGAGAGTGTGCAGTGGTGCTGAAGCTGATGCTCAGTTTAGTGTAGAGAAATACTGTTGTGAAGAAGATCTGGCTGGGCGAGGCTGGAAGCTACCACAACACTGCTGCTCCTGCATCCTGTTTGTAAGAGCTGTGTGGATGCACAGGAGTTTGGGGGGGCTGCTGCCTCCCTGCTTCCCATTCCTCTGGGTGCATCTGCAGGGGCTCATACATCTGCCCCACATCTTGGATACAGAATAGATATATGTAATTGCTGGCCTTGGCTAAACATCAAATAATGTTCTCTAACAGTTTAAACATATCTTTCTAAATGCAAGGGGTGGGACCTGCCAGTCTACAGCATAGTTAAATATTAATCCTGGTTTTTAAAAGTGGCTTTTCCACATAACATAGGGAACACAACCCTGGAAATGGCTTTGTCACACTTTCATAAAAATAGAAATATTTTCTTGCTTTTACAGCAAACTCTGATTCCCAGTGAGCCTACTGGGAACTCTCACAAGGCACTAGCAGCTGGACAAACCTTTGTATCATCCCTTCCTTGCCATGCCTAGGAGTGTGGAGTGCCTCCGGTGTGGAGCTTAACACAGCCATGGCCAGCTGGTCTGGGAAGGGAGGAGGGAGCTCTCCAGGCTGGATCCAGGGAAGCCACAGCACTGCAGTGCCTCATGTCAGCTCCTGAGCCCTTCCAGGTCCACTCCCAAGTCACAAGGCTGCCGTGTCGTGGGAGCTGCTCCAAAGCTGGAGAGAAGATACCTGTGGTGGCCCAGCTGGGCGTGCTCAGGCCAGTGACAGGCGGGCTGTGGTGAACTCCAGCAGACGTTTTGATATTGCTGCTTGGTTTCTGGACTGCTCTGGGAAATCAGCTTCTGGTTCCCAGGCTGGGAAAGTGCTGCACACTGCAGAGACCTGGGGACAATTTGGGCCCAAAGAGAAGGTGACCACGCAGCAAGTTACTCTCTGGGCATCGCAGGCTTCCTGCCACCATTTCTTGGTGCTGCTTTCCCTTGGTGCTGCTCTGTTTGCACAGAGCAGGAGAAGGCTGAGCAGGCTGTGTCTGTCCTTCAGAGATGGTGACAGTTCCACAGCAACTCTGAGCATGGCTTAGGCTCCTTGTCCAGGCAATTATCTGCACCATACTCTTGTTTAAAGAACTAACCATCTCCCATACACCATGGAAGTGGGTGATGTTGCCAGTCTTGTGGCTGCCTTTGCAGGCAGGTTTGCAGGGCTTGTGGTGTTTTGTGATGGCAGGGGATGATGCTGTTGTCTCTGCTTATTAAGGTTGTTCTGCTAATCAAACCTTGTTGAGGAGGGTAGATGCTTCATAGCCACTGCTCCTGCTGCTTGTGAGGGGAGAGTGATGCCCTGGTGGAATGGGGAAGGGATGTGTGGCTCCATCCTATCCTTCAGGTAAAGTGTGAGGGAGCAGATGGTGGGAGGGCTCTCCTGACTGTCCTTGCTTAACTGAGCATTTGGAGGCCACACAGTAAAGGTTTGGAAGAGGAGACAAGTCAAAACAAATGGGAAAGCTGATCCTATGGATATAGATGAGAATTCTCTTCCCAGGAGAACTCCCTTCTGATTCTGTTCTAAGTAGAGAAAAGAGGCGCTTTGCTTAGTTGTGTGTGTGGGAGGAACTGTCAGCAGCTAGCAAATTTAGTGATAAATAGATATCATTAATGAGATCACCTGCTGGAACAATTAGAAAAGTATATTGGTGTTTTCCAATGCTGGGTCTCAGAAGAGTGTATGTGAGGATAGGATCTCAAAATAGAACAGAAGCTGCCAGTGTCCAGAACAGCCCTCTGAAAAATTTTCCACCTTGCTGACTTTCTTTACAGTGCTCTTTGTGGGGCACAAAGTCTGTGCCAGTGCCTACAGTTCATGCAGGATGAGTTACTGAGTGCCCAACACCTTCCACTTGCACGCTGGCAGCCAGCAACAGGGACAGACATTCCCTACATAGCCCTGCAGTGGCCTAATTCTGCAGGGTTTGGACTTCGATGCCTGCGCCATGCTGCTTCACTTTTGGCCCCATTATCTGCATCATGTGAGGTCCTGCTGGTCCCGCGTCACCCTAGGGGAAAAAGGCAGCTTCAATCCATGGCTCTGAGCAAGACAGCTCAGTGAAATGTGGTCATACAGCCAGTGCAGCGTAGAATTACGGCCTCATTTCTTCTAAAGGCCTAAAATTCACAGAAAGCTAGAAAAGTTTTGGGGGTTTTAAACCATTTTAACTAAACTAACTTTATATAGAATCAATTCAAAGCATTTTATGAGAGCAAATGTGGTACTTGTTAGAAGCAAGCCTGTTAGAAAAGAGTTCATAATGTTAAAACCCACCTCCTTGATCCCTTGGGACCACTCTGTCCCTGGAACTTAAATCTCCACAGTTGGCCCCATGAGACTGCTCCATCCTTGGCTCCATCCTCCTCCAGCTGTCAGGCACGTGGAAGCTGCTGTGTCCGGGTGTGCATTTCTTTGTGCAGCAGCACCAGCACATCCTGGAGAGACACAGAATTGTGTAGTGGCAGAGTCAGAGATGAGCTGCTGCACAGAGGGGCTGTGAAATCTTCTCTTTGGTGATGTGCACCACCTCACCTTTGGTGAGGCTGCAGTGAAGCATTTTAAACTTGGAGTGGCTCTTGGAAGTTTCCCCTTCCACCAAGACCCAGAAGTGCCACGTGTCCAGGAGGGAGGCACTCTGTGCTGCAGCTGCAGCCACAAGCAGTGTGGTTGTGCTGTGCTGCCCCACTGCCTCCTGCCTGCCTACCATGCCTGCATGCAGGTGTGCAGGAGCTGCTCTCCACCACTGACAGCAGAGGAGACTTCAGGATGGAGCTGCACTGGAGGGTCCTTGGAGCATCCTCTTCCCACCGCACAGTGCAGTGTCATCTTCAGAAGTTTACAGGGTCCCTGGTAGAGGCTGGCTGTGTAACCACTTCTGGTGCTTTAGCCAGGACTTAAAGAGACAGATACTGCCTGTCCTATGAGTAGATCTTAGAAAGGATCAGGGTTAAAATGCTCTAAATGCCTCCTTTTAAGTATCTTTTTTACAGTCTTGTTGCAATGATGACATAGTACAGGTTACATGATGGTTTGTATCATGTTCTGAAGTTCTTTACTGGATCCTAGTTATTAACCTTTAAAAATAAATTTAAACAGCTTTTAATAAATGGAGGGGCTTTCTCTCTTTCTGTTGAAAAGGATTCTGGGTTGCTTTATGGGTTTTTTTTAATGGTGACTTAAGCTTTGCAACATCACAGGAAGTTTAAAAATCAGAATTTTTAGGTGCTTTTCTAAGAGATGCTACCACTTAAGCAGGAATCATCTCAAAGAAGTCTGATGGCCTGTGCTGAGCAAGATGGCAAACTAAATAATTCTAATGGTCTCTTCTGATCTTGGAATCTACAACTGTACTTCCTGCAATTTCTGTAGACCCTTTTACAATGATGGATAAAATCAATCAGAAAGAGCAACCTGTTCATTTTCTCCTCACTCTTGCTGGACCCTGTTTCTCACCTCATTTTGTAAATACAGATACAAATGGTGCCACAGCAGTGTGGGAATGAGATGAAAAGGTAGAAAACAGCATTTGTTCAGCTGTATTTTTCCACATGGAAGTTTTGGTTGTTACTACAGTCAGCTTCTGATATAGGAGGTGTCCTGTTACATTTCATTGATTAATGGAGATGTCTGTTCCTTCTTGGGGTTCAGCAATCAAACTGTATTTCATGCTTCAGAGGCAGAACATTTTGTTCAGAAGTTCAGTCTTAATCCAATTGAATTAATATGAACAAGATGCTCCTTATCCCAGTCTGGTTTTTAAACTTTTAGACTCATAGGATGAAAGTAATATACATAAAAGAAAAATTGCTGTGGATCTGCATGACTTAATTTTCATTCTGAATTTTGACTTGTATTATGTCTTCACAAAGTCCTATTTAAATAGATCATTTAAATAGATCATGTTTTTTACTAAAAAAGAGACAGATGACACTGTTTATATACCTTGGGGTGGAGGGAGGAGGAAGAAATTCTTGGGTTCTATCTACATACTTGTCCTATTTCTGTCAATTTTGATTTTTCTTTCCAGTCTTATGCTGGTGGCAGCCACATAGTGTAAAGGCAGTTATATTGTTGGACACCTTAGGTACAAGAATAGCAGAATGCAATTCAAGTAGAAAATTAATTATTTATATAGAAGGGTACCAATTTTGCTCTGCAGAAATGTATAAAACAGTTTACACACTGTTCAGAACAGACAATGAACCTATTCTGTTAATGTAAATCTGTGTTCTAAATTTCTAATCTGCAATGTCTAATGTCTTTCATATTTCACTGATAGATTCTTTTATTTAAGAATTTTATACTTCTTTTGAAGTATTTTACATTTTAAATATTGATTCCATCTTATTCAGAACTGTGTTGATACATCACCATTGTTGTGACATGTGTCACTTATTCCAAAGCACCCTGAAGAAATTTGTTCCCTCAGAAAGATGAACAAGAATCAATTCAGGAACTGACATGTTTAATTTCAGCACTTTTACCAGGATGCAAATCATGTTTCTTACAGACTATATCTTATGAAATCTTACGATATAGACACCTACCTGTTCTCCCTACCTTTCCTTCTTGCAGTCCTATTAAACTTGAATACCACTTGAATACCACAGTCTCCTTGATATCTATAGATTTTGATTTAGCAGGATACAGAAGTTAATTTAAGACAGTCACTTCTGGTTTTAAAATGGCATCTTAGAATCAGAGGCTGGTCTGGATTGGAAGGGACCTTCAAGATCATCTAGTTCCAAGCCCCCTGCTGTGGGCAGGGAATTTTCTAATGTCCATCAAGGAGGGCTGTGCATGTTTGCACAGCAGGTAACTGTGTGCATTTGTCTCTCTTTCTAACATCTTTGCATAGCTAACAACATGTCAGAAGAGCTTCTTTCCCTTCCTTTACCCATGTTAATTGACTGACTTTTAAATCCTTTCATTCAAATTGCCATCTGGTTGCAAATAGATTACACAAAACCCCATCGGCATAACTCATCATTTGACCTCCTAATGGCCTTACCCATGGTAGAAAGGACAAGCACCTGTGCACACTGCCTCTGACACTGCTTTTTTTTCCAGGGTTTATGACAGGCCTCATTTAGCATGGTCTCCCCAGCCCAAGACTGATAAAGATCTCGCCTACTGGAGAAGACGAGGACAGGACTTCAGTGTGCTAGTGGGCTATTCCCAGAAGGCCAGTGTGGAGATGAAAGGCCTGGCTGCAGCCCCAGGGGCACCCCGGCACCCCAAGGAGAATCAGCTGAAGGTGGGGACAGGTGCAGGGTATGTCAGAAGAAGCGGCTTGCAGGAAAGCTGTGAAGTGCCCAGTGACTGCAAATGGAAAAGTCTGGAAGTAGAGAGCTGGAACCAGCCAAAAAAGGTAGGGAGGCAAATGTCAGAGGGTGACAGGGAGAAGCTGCTTCAAGAGCTGTATTCGCTGACCCTGGGAGACAATGTACTCAGCACCCAGAGCAGGGGAAAATCGCAGTCGTTGCCAAGGGTCCTTTCACCTGAGAGCATGAGGTGCGTGGAAATGCCCTCCCTGACCAACAGTAACCACTCGCTCAGCGTCACTAAAACCCCCTCCTATCCCCCAAACAGACCGAGTGTGGAACCAGCCAAGCACCATGGAACAGGAGGCAATTTCCTTCCCCTGGTAAAGCCCAAGTATGGGAGACCTGTCAAGCCTCCATCCTATGAACTGCAGCGGCAGACTAGGGCACCTGCAGAAACCGTGGGTTTCCAGGACCACTACCAGAAAGAGGAACCTGTCTCCTACTTAGCCAAAGTCAATGAGCCAAGGCAAGATGCTGGCATTCCAGACTCTGGTTTGGAGCCCCCAGTGTACGTACCTCCTCCTTCTTACAAATCCCCACCTCACCAACACGCGACCCCACATTCCCCCAGTGAAGTGCCTAACACCAACACGTGCGCCAGCAGTGATCCACAGGGTCCTGCAGAGCGGGTTGTCCCCTGCCAACGACCAGCAGTGAATACATTTGAAGTGGGGGGTGACCCTTGCAAAGACAACCATTTTCCTCATGGGAAGCAAAGCCATGCAAGGCGCCCTGCTGACCACCTGCGTTCCGTTCAGTATATTCCCTTTGATGATCCTCGGATACGACACATTAAAATTGCACCACTGGAAGGTCTGCAGGGCAACTCTAACCACACTGAAAACGCATGTAGTCCCAGTTCTGGTGCTTTGCAAGAGAGAAATCTTGAACTACAGTACAACAGTGCCTTTGTGGATGCATCAAACTTGTCCAGTTCTGGAAAGGGAGAAAGAACTTCCGACAGCTCCACCCATAGCAACAGATGGTTGGCACCATCCATCCGAGATCAGGAAAACTGTGCCTTGCCGGACCAAAGAGACAATTGTAGAGCAACTAATCACAGCCCCCATAACGAAGCCAGCACAGAGTACACGAAAGGCAAACTTTCTGTAAGAAATTCACATATGGACAACACCTGTGAGACTGTTACAAAAGTGAAAAAGTTTGAACCTGGAACTGGGATGCAGAGCAAAAAAAGTTCAAAGAAAAAAATGAATGAAACTATATTTTGTTTGGTCTCCATCCCAGTTAAATCAGAATCCAATCTGCCAGATACAGATAGGAACAACAACATAACTCAGAGCCCTGATAAGAATAGGTTTGATAACAATGGGGCTTTGCAAGAACAAAGTCTCTTAAGTATGTCTTCAACAGACTTGGAGTTACAAGCGCTTACAGGAAGCATGACCAATAAAAATGAGTTAGAAAAACAAGAGCTGTGGAGACCAGAAGAGTTCAAACAAATGAATGACCTCAGATTTATTCAGCCTACAAAACACAGAGAGCTCAAATATTCTGGCTCCTGGCCAGGTGATCAGTACAAAGACCAGCAGACACAGACAAGTTTCTCTGAAGAACCCGAGAGCCCAGAATTTTTCCATGGTACAAAGCCTGGGAAGCCTGATAGTAGCAAACTCCTATCTCCAAAACTCCCGGGATGTACAACATCCACAGTGGGGGCAAAACAGACAGGGTCACCTTCTGACGAGAGAGGTTGCAGACAGAGCAGTTACAGTATGAAGGGCCAGACTCACCTCAGCCAGTCTAGCAACAGTGCATTTTCTAGGACTGCCACCTCAGTCCTTCAGTCTCCCTCCCCGAAAGCCCATCAGAGCCAGCCTGTGCCTGTCCAAGAGAGGGAAAATGGCCTTCTTTCCAAGGGAGATGTAATTAAGGGAGAACCAGGTGCTCCCTGCAACAGTACAGAACCGTTTGGGCAGTTCCTGTTGAAACCTGTAAGTCGCCGTCCCTGGGATGCAATAAGTGAGCTAGAAAGTTTTAACAAGGAGCTGCAAGGGCAGGAGGAGAGCACAAGCAGTGAAGAAGATTTGGAAAGTGCTGGAGCTCCTCTGCAGGCAGGTGCCTTTATGCAGAGGAGGGAGTCCAGAAATGAGAAATCAAGCCAGGAGCCAAAACATGGTGGGAAATTAGAAATGGTTGTGCCAGAGGTGCCTGTAATTAGGTCAGGAAGGGTAAAAAGTAAGTCTGAAAGTTGGAGCATGGGGACAGAGCATGGTGGCGAGCTAAGATGTGGTGGCTCTCAAGGCTCCTCAAAGCCAGGAGGGAGCAGTGAAGGAGTCAGGCCAGCAGATGGAAGACTGATAACAGAAATGGGAATGGGGGAAGCCAAGAGCAGAACAAGCAAACAGCCAGTTTATGTGGGCCCTGTCAAAAGAGTTTTGTCCAGTAGCCCAAGTAGTTCATGTCACAGTAATCCTTTCAATAACCCTGTCTTGCAGGAGATGAGTGAAGACCAAAATTACCTAGACTTTGTTAAACTGAGCAAAGGTGCAACTCCCACAAATGATAGGGTATTAGAGAGAGGGTCAGTAGTGCGCTTGTCACTAACAAAGAGGAACCATAGGTGCTCTGAGCCAGATTTGAGGTCAGTGGGACTTGATGTGGCCCCAGAACCTGGTGCTAACAACTCTGATCACTCTTCAGATGCAAATGCAGTGGAAATCCCTGTGAATGAGTCATTGCAGGCAAGAGCTGCAAGAATTTTAGGTATAGATATAGCAGTGGAGTCTCTCCTTCCAGATGACCATGTTGGGCCCCACACGGGCACTGGCCCTTCAAACGGTGCTCAGGACTTTGAGTCATCAGCTCATATAGGGAGCACAGTAAGTAACAAAGAAGGAAAAAAAGAAGATTCTTATGAAGGCAGACGAAAGTGTGGCTGGACAGAGAGTGCTCTCTTTGTCAAAGCAGGGGGGCGATCTTTATGCCCTGTTGAAAGCCAGGCCACTCACCAGGAAGCCAGTGCTAAACCAGTGGTAACTGAGCAAGTTCTTGAACAACCTGTGAGTCCCAGCCAAGGCGAGGACCAAAACTTGGTTTGTAAGTCATCTGCTTATCAGCATTCAGAAAAGAGAGTGAGAAGCACCTCAAAAGTGATAGAGACGCTCCAAGGCAAGCTCACGTCTCCACCCAGCCGGACTGCCATGGATCGCTTGGTGCGAATGAAAGAAGTTGACTCTGTGTCGCGCATGAGACGTCTGAGCATTAAGAGCGCAGACTCGGGAGAGGAGGTGGATGAGGAGAAGCTGTCGAAGGTACCAGAGGAGAGAGGAAGCAAACTGGCAAGCTCAGGGGCTGTTTCCAAGCGTGTTATCTCTCTCAGTGAAAATGGATGTTTAGGTGGAATGGACAAGAAGAAGATCGACAGAGATTTTTCATTAGGTAAGACCCTGTTATGGGAGATCCAGATGGGTACTCGTTTCTTATGTAATGGGCATGATCAGTTTGCTTATGCCCACGTAATGCTGCTCAAATAGTAACAAGCTGTAGGTGGTACTATCCTCATCTGGGAGCCACCCACTTTGCTCTCCTTGTGGAAAAGATGAGTGTTCTCTGGTCCCATTTTAGGAATTGTTACTGTAAAACTCACTTGTTATAAAGAAATTCATTCAGAGGCTGGAGTGTTCCCTAAGGTCTTATCTCTGTCTAATTGTTTCAGGGAATGGCCAGGCTAAAACAGTGGAGTTCAAAGACTCTAATGCCAGTGTTTGGGAACATGTGGTGATTTAATCATAGCTGTTCCTTGAATGCCAATTTTTTTTTCCTTCTCTAATACTTGAGTAGACACATACTATATCATAGTTCAGAAGAAACTAAAAATAAAAATCTGATGTTCTTCTATGAAGCCTCTGGGAAATGGCTGCATATAGGGGCCTGGAAATTCTCTCTCTCTCATGATTATTTTCCAGATCAGATATTGAGAATAACTATTAACCCCAGGACAAATGGAAAGTTGACTTTTTCAGTGAACACTTTTTTTTTTTTTTTTTTTTTACTATTTTTTGGTGTTTCTGATCTCTCTCTGAAACATATAAACTTGTGTAGTCCACATGCATCCCCAAAGTAACAAAGTAACATGAGCAGTTCTCTCTCTGAAACAGCATTTAGCATTTTAGCATTTTTTTAACAACTGAAAATCAGTTGTTGCTATAGACCTGTGCAAAGGGATAAATCTCCCAGGCCACCTGCCTAGTCCATTAAATAAATTGGAGTGAGCAAACATACAGTGTGAAAGCTGTTAAATTAGTATTAACCTCCTCCTTCCTTTTTCCATCCTTTCTGTTACAGCTGACACTTTGCCTTGAAATCTGCACAGGTTATTCATTTAACCTTATGGATAAAAATCTATTCACAGTTTCCCAGTACAGAGGGACTGAAATTAAATGAGGTATACTTAAACTGGATTTATGCAATTCCAACTGAAAACAAATGCTTGTATGAGTTCTAAGTATTGACTCCTGCAGTCTTGAAGCCTTTTTCTCCATGTCTTTTTCTGTATCCCACATCTTTGTCTATTTCTACTCTGAACTGTATTTCTCCAGACCAGATTTTTCAAACAGACTGATTCAGCTTTCTTGTACCTATCAGGTCTAGTCTGCCCCACATGCATTTCATATGCTTTCCTCCCTTGGGGTTTCTGCTGGAGTGAGGAAAATAACTGTTGTGGTGACATGACTTCAGGGATGTATCAAAACAGATTGCGTGTGCGTTTTATTGGAGAGTTATTCTGCAGTAAATTAGGTCTAAATTTATCCCTCTTGCTGACAATGCCAGGCTTATGTTCTGCAGTGTGTTCCCTCTGCAGCAGCTCCCTCACAGCCATAACAGCTCTCCCCGTATTTAGATGGCATGAATGTCCCTTCCTTCTGTGCAGGTCCAGGGTGACACACATGGGGTGGGCAGGTGGCTTCTGGCCTCTTCCCATCCAAAGAGACTTTGATTTGTTGCTGGCCCCAAAAGCCTCACCTTACAGAGGAACTGTAGATTCATGTTTGTAAAAAGGCCTGATACTGTGTCTTCCTCTTTTAAATCTCACTCAAATTTTCACAAGAGCTCATTGGTGCCATTGAAAGCCCAAATGAGAATTAATCCAGGAAAACCATTATATTTGTTGCTTCCAACGAGCAAATATTCCATTCTAAAAGACCACTCTATTTGGAGCAAGGTAGGGTGATGTTAGTCTTATAATTACAGACTGGGCCTGTCACAGAGGCTGCAGCCCTTAGCAGAAACAGGCTTTCACATGTATAATGTAGCTTGGCAGACGAACAGTCATCATCTGTAAGAGCCCTGCCAAAACTGAGTGCAAGAAGCTCATCTTACTATGCAAATACTGCCATTAGAAGAACATCTCTAAGCGTTCCCAAATGCATTGGATGTCTTTTCTCCTTTGCTGTTTGAAGACATGACTCTGCTAATCTGGCTTTGTTTCTGTAGAGAGCATTTCAAATGAGTTTAACCAAAGGTTGAATAAGCATTTCTGTATCAGTGCTAGAACTTCAGTGTCTGTCCCCCTCAAAAGGATGACCTGGCCTGTCACTCTGGCACTTTTGTATCCTTGGTTTAGGTGCTGAGGGCATGGGGAAGCTTTCAGGGAATATACTGAGCGATGCAGAAGCTCCATGTCTTGTGGCCTGGTTTTCTCCCTTCCTCCCCACCCCTGTCCTGCCACTCCCTGAAACAGTGAGCACCTGAAATTTTGTGGGGAATTCTGTTAATGTGAATGTGTGTGGCCTTAGGAAAATCAGGTTTCTGAAATGCAAATCCATTTTTATTCTTAGGTCAACCTGTCACAGAACACTTCAAAATTTTATGTTGTAACAGTTTAGAAGGCAAAATATTTACAATCAAAAAGTGTTACTGCATTAGAGGCATCTTCATACACCATCAGTGCATTAAGCTTAAAAAGATACAGCATTATCCTAGAGCACACTAGCCCTCAAAAACTTTATTCCTGTTGATTTTCTGCATTCATGTGGTGTCTGTTTGGAAATACCAGAAAAGGCTTAGCAGAAATCATAGGTGTTGCTGGCACAGACTCCTTTCTTGGCTGGACTAGCAGCTCAAGGAGGGTGGGCAAGAGAAGTGATAAAAGATTCTGCAACACAAATCCACCCACTGGGGCCAAATACAGAAGTTCTTTTTTAGCTGGTTCCCCCTTGACGTGAGTGTGGATGTAGCAGATGGACACTTGCACATAGGAGCAAAAATTTCCCTGGAGGATTTTTATGCTTTTTATGTTTGAATGAAGACATTCACTCACATCAACACGAAAGTCCTGAGGATGAATGTTTTACTCCAAAGTGTGATATTTGTGTGTGGAATTACTTTCATGCTCAGCTGTTTAAATGTGCGCACAGTGGGAGTACAGCCTACGGGAGGGACGTTTAAGGTTAGCGCAGATACTCAGGTTGTGTAAGAGCAGAAGCAGCACGCGGCAGCGCGGCTGCAGTGCCGGTTTGTCTGGGCCCCTCTGCGCCTGCAGAGTCCTCCCTAGGTAGCCCTGGCTCCTACATGCCATGACCATGCACATCAAGGGCAAGTCAGGTGTCTGCATGATGGCACTGGGCAGGCAGACCTCACAGGACAAAGCCTTTTCATTGCAATCCTGTCCCAGAGTGACAAGGGTGAAGGAAAAGGCTCATGTCTGCTCTCTTTGTGACCAGCAGTGGGATAAATCCAGTTAAGAAATCTGATAGAAGAGTGACCTCAGGGATTTGGGAAAGGAAAACCAACCTGTGGTGTGTCCTGTGAACTGGCAGGAGGGAGGCTGGAAGTGAAGAAGAGTGTTAGCAAGCCATTCCAGTGCTTTAGTGAATAAGGCTGAAACGTGAGCTGCAGTTTTGCAGACTGAAGCAAGACAGACTAACCACAGTGATGCAATGCAGCTGTGCTTTCCTGTTTTCTATTGAATTAATCTGAAATGAAGGATTTGCAATCAAATGAAAAGACCCTGATGACTGCATGGCATAATCACTCCTTCAGCCAGCCTTACACACCCTGCTAGGATGCTTAAAGCATTTACTGGTCCTTAGTGTTCAGTACAAGGGGGAGCAAATCTTATGTCTTTTTCTTCCTGTCAAAGTACCTGAAAACTGGAAGTAATCACTTAGGATTCAGTGTACTTGTTCCTGCCTACCCAAGGCCTTCCCAAATTCTATCTTCATGCATTTGGTCAGAGTTGTTCCTGAATTATATTGGTAAAAACACAGAATTTGGGTCAGGAATGCGATATGTATCTTTAATGCGGCAAGCTTTATCAGCTTCTCTTTTTTTTAAATAAAAAACTAGTGAAAGGATGTGTCATTTCCACAGCTAGAAATATTGAATAGATTTCATAATACATTATTAATAGTGTTTTCTTGGTTTTTTTTCAGATACATATGACCCCACCAAAGTTGAAAAGGTGTGAAATTAATGAAGAGGAGAATAGAGAAATTTCTGCTCTACTAAGAATGTTTCACTGATTTTTTTTTCTGGGTGCTTTTTGTTTGGTTTTTTTTTCTTTAACATTTGGAAATTGTCTCCATTTGTGATGTTCATAGTGTACTGATAATGCCTTTACCACTGCCACTAGGAATTAGCTATTCATGTCTGAAACTGTTGCGGAGACCACAGAAAAATGACTTCTGCATTGGAACCATCTGGCTCTGTAGTGTTTAGGACAATACCTACCATTGGCAAAGAGTTTTCATCTGAACTTTTTTTCAGTCTTTAGCAAGGATAATGAAATGCATCAAGTGAGGTGTTACATTGGTGTAAATGTAAACATGGGGAATTTGTGAAATTATTTTTAAAAGAATGTGAATCTATAAGCTAAACTTCTAAATATCTACATTCTAAACTTTGTTTATCTTAAGGGATTTTTGGCCATAAGTAGAAAGTGCTGCTGCACTGTGTGGGGGAAGGAATGTGAAAGAATTGTAGCAAAGACTGATTGTGAAATTCTCTCTAACTTCCAGAGTTTGAATTTACTTGGATTAAATACTTACTTGCCACCTATAAAGAAGAAAAACAAAACCCAAAAGCTTCTAAAAGATGGAAGACTTTTGTAGTACAGTGTACAGAACGTGTAATTATAGTAGCTGGCAACTATGTTTCAAACCAATGCAAAGTATACCACTGGCTGTTTTGCACTCAGTATTACCTGTTTTTGTTTTGCTGTTTAGAAATTCTTTATATGAAAGAATAGTAGCTGGTTTAAAATAGCCCATTTTAACAAAGTAACTATATTTCTTGTTACAGAATACTATCTATTTTTCTACGATGTAAACAATTGCTAACAAGTGGCAAGTATAAAGAAGTATTATTATTATTATTATTATTATTATTATTATTATTATTATTATTATTATTATATTTTAAGAAGACTTATTCCTCTGAGTGAAGGTGCCCCAAGCAGATTTCACTTGTATATCTTAATGCACACACCATATTGCCACTTACTCGGTAGTGCTACCTTATTTTGCTCTGAAAAAAATCCATCCATCTATCTATCTATCTATCTATCTATCTATCTATCTATCTATCTATCTATCTATCCATCTATCTATTTACCACAGAATTGATTTCTAATTTTTCCCACTCAACCCTTGGATCGTTCTTCTTGGAGCCACCTTCTGAAACACACTGAGAACTCTCCAGGCTGGTGCTGCTGCCATTCCATTCCAGGGACGCTGATTACCAAAAAGTGGGTTTGGATCTTTGTCCCAGTGTTGCCAAGTGGCTCCGATAAAATACCTGCTTGCTTTCTTATACTTTGTTCCCTTTTACAGATTACGAGTTTTGATTGGGCCAGTGCACAAAAGTAAGCAAAACTGGGTTCTTCTTCCCTGAAGTCACCAGGTGTTGCTGGGGAGAAGTTCAGGTGTCCTTTTAATGGCATTTAAATACATGGCTTTAAATATATTTTATCTGCACACACAAATGCATGAATTACAGAATTTATAATAAAGCCTATGCATTTTGCCCTTTGATCCTGAATTAGCCTGCTAAGTATCTGTGTCTTAAAAGCCTTTATGTCCATTCCTGTAAGTTTTTTGTAAGTACCTGTGTACTAACATTTTTCTGATGACTTGTTCTTGTATTTCACCAGTCTATTCTATTGGCCTTTTCTGGGTTTTAGCATAATTTTATTTTTTAAAATCTTGTAATTTCTTGAAATATTTTTTCCTAAGTCTGTAATTTGGAAAGAACGATCGGGAAAAACACTCATCCTGTGTTTTGGCAGCAAGAGTTTCTTGTCTGTAACACATGATTCTGTTACATATGGACTATTTAAAGCTTGCTTGAAAAGAAAATGTGGTGTATAATTTATTTTATTAACTCTTGCACATGCTGTGTAGCAATACTTGTTGACAAACTGTTCCTACCATTCTTACTATATTCACCTCTCTTCATCACCATCTAGGACATCCGGGGACTTGTAAATAGCTACAACACATGTTTTTCTCCCCGGTGCCTCCCCACCTGAATCCTGCCCATAAAAAACAGTTCTGAAAGAACTTCATCAACTCTCATCCTCCCACTCACCAGTGAAGCTGAGATACACAGCAATTAATATAAAGTTTTAGTTTAACCTTGATTGCAGAAGAACTGTAACTTGTCCCATATAAGCATTCCTATTGCCTTCTCTTTATGTCTAGACGGAACAGAAGTTTTCTGTGCATTTTATTTTCTTCTGATAGGAATAGGTTTATTCATTCTGCAATGTGCCTGTTTCATCAGTCATGTCAAGTAATTACTTTTCCAAAGCACATAAACATCAAAGATGTTAAAAAAAAAAAAAGAAGAAGAAGAAAAAAAGGCAACAATATTGTAGAAAAAGTTTTATTTACCAAAAAATGAAAACCTAAAAAGTGTGGGTAAGCTTTGTTTTGCAGTAGTATGTGACTGACCAGTGGACAAAGGAGCAGAGTTAGTACTCTTTTAGAAATGGTGTATTCCTCTAACAACATTGGTAGCTTCATTTGGTACTATGATACAGACAACTTAGAAATCCATAGGGTACAGTTTTCTCAACAATTTTGCCTCAGTGTTTCTACAGTGTCAATGCCAGGGGTCAGGTTTTGGAATGGACTGTATTGTACCATAGCTAAACCACCTTTCCAGAAGCCTTTTGTCAGTTTGCAGTCACCAGAGAGCTCCTTTTACACCAGACATGGTTAAAAAGCATTAATTGGGGATTGCCGGTGCCTGTCTCAATAGGTACACAAAACTCTCTTGGCAACAGCTGTCACTGGCAATGGCAGCAGCAGGAGCTCAGGGCTGAGCGGGTGCAGGGCTGGAGGATGCAGCAGGCTGCTTCCACAATGCAAGCACAGCGAAAAGTGAGGAACTCTGCCTTTATTCTAGGGGAAGAGCAGAGCTAGACCTCAAAAATGTTTTTACAACGTGCTGTGTATCCAGCTCATGCTGCTGCTATGCTGTTATAGCTGAGGAAGCTGAGGTGAGGGGAAGATACTGGTTTCATGAGCATTCTCAGAAATTCATGCAAAAATGAATTTAAATGTATGACTGATCCGCACATTTAAAACAATGTTTAATGGGGACACTCGGGACCTGGCTGGCTAAAGAGGGCCTGTCATCTCCTTCCCTTTACTCTGTTGAAATCCAGAAGGGACAGTCACATCCTGAGGGCTGGTACCAGTAACAGAGGCTGGTGGCAGGGAGATAAAAACGAACACGACGTTCCAGGCTCCTGTCTCCTGTACGAGGAAGAGAAGCCACCCGTGAACTCCGGGGCTGCCGAACGGCCCGAGCCCTCGGACGGGGCAGGACGGCCTCTCCCGGTGCGGCAGAGGCAGGGGGAGCGGGACTGGCATCGGGGAGCGGGACTGGGATCGGGACTGGGACGGGGAGCGGGGAGCGGGCGGGCTGTGCCCGGGGCCGGCGCGGCTGGGGAGGGCAGCGCGCTCCCTCCTGCGGTTCCCGAGAGCCAGCAGGAAGCTGCTTTCCCTGAAGAACCGCTGTTGGCGGGCCCCACGCCATCCTCCTCGGTAGAGTCGCCTGGAGCTAGACAAAGTGCGGTCTGAGCAGAGCTCTTCAGTGTTTGAAATGCCACCACCACCGCAGCTAAAGGAGGGGATGGGAAGGCAAAGGAGAGAAATGCCTCTGAATGACTTGAGACCTCCGGTGACAGAAATGCCCAGTGATACAGTGCACCTGACCAAGCATCACTCATCAGATATTAACTCAAGAAACCTTCTCCAGGCATAAGAAGGGCTGTTGTATTTCATACCACAGGTTTGTCTTTATTGAAAACACCAGCATCATGTATCAAAACCATCAAGTTTCCTTGACTCAGCTCCTGATGTGGGGAGCAAGTCTTTGTACTGAAACATCCAATGCCTCCGGGAAGACAGGAAGGACAGCAATGCTTAAATTGGTAAAGTAACGGAAGTAACCTCTAACTCTTAGAAAATAATCATTCCTATCGAAGCTTATTTAAGGATAAATACTGGAATTTTGCAAAATATTTCTGTTTAGTATCAGAAATCAATATAAAGATCCAGAGTCAACATTGTATTGCCTCTGCCACAGGGACAGCCAGCTGAAGATTAGTTTTATAGTGCTCGACCTTTTGTTTGGGTTAAAAGATTGATATGTTCTTTACTGTCTCTTTTCAAAGGAGAAAAAAAAACAACAACAGTGGAGTGATTGGGAGAAATGCAGAAATCCAATGTTCTTGCATTTTAAATGATGAAAGTTCTTGCAATTGCTAAGTGAGTCCTTTTGTCCAATTTCAAAATCTGATAGGCAAGTATATGTGAGAAATGAATCTTTACTTGGCAGGAGCCTTCAGCTCAAAGAAGACAGACAAAACAGTGCTAAAAGGAATGGAGAGAACTGACAGCTTGTTAGACTTTTGAATGTTTTGTGTGAAGCTGTCCTTTTGGAAGACATTGGTATTTTTTTGGTTGAGGATCAAACAATCCCCTAATTTCCTTCCACTGGCAATAAGCCACAGTGCAGGAGCCCTAATTTACTGGAGTGGGTTTTAATTACAAGTGGAGTCTACAAAATTTAGACTTCTATTCTTCTACATAATCCAAATAAAGGTTCAAGCTGAAGATTTTATGAGATGATTAATATATCACTGAATTAATTAGAAAAATTGGAAAATTGTGATTTCTTATTCAAATTTGCATGAAAATGCTCACTGTCCCTCCCCTGTGGACTAAATGAAACCTGTTTACCATCAATTCTATTTTCAAAGAAAAAAAAAAATCAAACAAAGAGAAAGGGAAATCCTAATACCAATAGCAAAGCCCAAACCACAGTGCTGCCTCCCACCCATGCTGAAAAATATGTTTGCAATATGGCATGCAGAGCTGCTCAGCAGGGAGAGGGTGAAGGGAACTTAAATCAGAATTGACCGACACATGGCTGAGATTAGAAATAGAAATGAAATTTCCCAGCCAAGAGAAACCACAATAACATACAAATTATAAAATGAAGGAGGAACTTTCTACCCTTTACAGCCATAATTTCAGCTTTCTTTAGAGCTCTGGATCAGCAGAGAACATAATCAGAACCATTCTGAAAGCCATTCCTGACCTGGAAGGAAAACAAGGAGACATGTGTGCTAGACAGTGAATCAGTATCCATGTGTCTTTGTCCTTATACAATACAGATAATTCTCCACTCTGTCTTTAAGATACTGTGGCCTTTCTCCAAAACTGATACTATGTCATTGCCTTGGTTTTCTTCTCTCACTAGTCCACAAGAAGATTTAGTGGGATAAAAATTGAGGAAATAGATGTAAGCAATTATGACACTATTTATATGATATCAGAAGATGAATGTGTTTTAAGAATTTTCTTAGTAATTTTTTTTCCTGCACAATGCAAATACTGTTTCTGGGCTTAAAAGTAAACAAGAGGAGTGCTTTTATTCAAGACAAAACATTTTCCAAATAAAGATTTTGCATGAGTACACTACTCAGTGATGTTGTTGATGTTGTTATCATGAGCATGTGCTCTGATGTTTGTACTGCCTTCAAGAAAGATAAATGTATTGGTGAAGTGTTAAAAGGCTGCAATATTCTCCAGGGGTCTGCTACTTCCAAACCTGGTGTCTGCAGAATGAGGTACAGATTTTTATTTATTTTTTTTTTTAAGAATTTCTTTCTACATCCACACTGTCTCAGACCAGCACAGACATTCATTTCCAGGTCGGGTTCTGTTTGTTTGCTACCTGTAGGGTATGTTCTGCCTCTGTGCAAGGGCGGATTCCTCCTTTACTGCCTGGCAACCAGCCATGTGCACCAGCCAAACCTACACCAGCAGAGCATTTTCCACTCCATGTCAGTGTTTTCGCCTCCCTTTGCAAAAGTTGATATGGCACTGGGATAGTTTACTTTGGCTGTGTTGCAGTAAAGAATGGCATGTTCTGTATCTGTGCTGATAGGACTTCAAGAGAGCTAAGTTATCAAGTTAATACAATTTTTTTTTCCCCCAGGCAAACCTGTAGGTTGCTCATGGCTAGAACGTGCAGCTCTGTCTTTTGTCACTGGCTCATTAGCAGGTTAGACCTCACTGTCACACTCACATGTATTGCTGTGTAGAAGCAGTGGATTCATCCCAGTACCTCTCATGTGTCACCAACCAACCTGTGGAAAAAAAGACCCAACCCATCTGGGGAGGCTGGAGATAGAAATCATTGTGGCAGTTTTGCTGTCCTCTTCATCATCCAGCCAACCTGATCTCACTATACCCCCTCCTTCCCCACCTGCTTGAACTATAAGAATCTCTAGTCCAGCATAATCCCACCTTCCACCCAATTCAAGTCTAGAAACCAATTTTCCTACTTTTTTTTCTGCTGCTAGGAGAATGCTTGCAGTTCTTTTCCACTGCTGATATATGGGAGTTTTTGTTTTTACTCTTTACCTTAGTTTTGATCCCTGAATCAATCCAAGCATGTTGTTCATTACTTTTTGCAGATGTACCTAACAGAATGGGCCCATTTGCTATCAGCTCCAAAAGGCAGAAGCCCAGGGTCCAAACTTTCCTGTTCCATTGAGACCCAACATTTTGAAGAAAGAGGCTGGCCATATATTGGGGAACCCACACACAGCCCCATAGGAAAGGTGAAAGCATAAGAGCAGAGCCATTTCTGCACTTGCTACCACCCCCCCTCTCAGCTGTATAAAGGCTGATGCCAGTCCCTCCAGAAGGGAGCCATTTCTCACTTTTTCTCTTGGATGTCACCTGGCCAGCACTCTCATGGCATGCTTCAGGGGGCACATGTTCTGCTTGCTGCTACCAGACAGGGACTGGGGCTGGCCAACACATTCTGCGCTCTCGCCAAGCAAATCTGCCGGTGCTCAGCCCCACCCTGGCCTGCAAAGCACATCAGTGGGAAAGTGTAGTGATGGCTAAGGATGGGCAGAGGTTGTTCAGCTCTCACTCAGAAGTTTCCTTGCTAAGTCAATCAAAAACCCTCCCAGATGCAAGGCTTCCCTTCACCCCCTCTCCAGCTCTAATTGGGAGAGCCACAAGCTCACTCGCCCTTTGCCACTCTAGCCCACACATGCCTGACCCTTGATAATCATGTAAGACCCTCAGCTCTTATCTTACTCTCCACACACCTCATCTTCTTTATCTCTCCCACTGACCTCTCACAGCCCCTTTGTTTGACCTTTCTGGGCAACAATGGTATGTTACCACATTCAGTTAAAGCTATTTTGTCTCTCAAAATCGTCCCTTTCTTGGGGGAAAGAAAAACACCCCCCTGGGGATTCCCTTTGCACCATTTATGCAGTGAGGTGCTAGCACCAGCCTGCAGAAGTGTGATACCTCAGGAGATGATGCAGAAAGGAAGGAAGCCAACACCTTCCTTTTATCCCTTAAAAGAAGATCACTTATTGTAACAATAATTAAGATCAAGGCAAATTCCTGGGGAAAAAAAAAAAAAAAAAATGGAAAAAGCTCTAAAACCTCTTTGAGGTGCTATACCATGCTCTGAAGCAGTGTATTTACAGGCCAGCTGTAGCTCACTTTGCCATGTCCATGGCTCACAGCCAGTCCTTGGGAAGGGGTGGGCAGATGTTGCCCTAACCAGGGAGCTTCAGCTTCTCATCTTAACGCTCCCCTACATGATTTAGTCTGCAGCATATTTAGACTTTCCTTCCACGTACTGCCGCAGGTACAGCCTTCCGCCTTTCAGCATAGTCACACCACCAGTACCCTGACACCCACAGAGCCATGAGCGTGGTGACCTGGCCAGCTCACGTCATTTGAAGTGGCAGGGGGTTATGACATTTTTTGGGCAGGAAAGCTTGTCATTTGTCCCATTTTCTCGTTATTATTGTAGCGTAATGTTTAGAGTATAAAGGAAGTCCTCTGCTCTCCCAGTGGTGGGTCACACTATAAATACCCCAGATGGCACAGGACAAGGAGGGCTGTAAAACTCAGGATGTGGGTCACAGGATGGCTGTCTGCTTGCTGTCTGAGGGAATACGATAATAAACTCTTCCAAAGAGCTCTGATAACAGCACATGAAAGGGGTACAAACACTGTGGAGGGGATCTTCGGCTGCTGTAAAATGTCACTGCTCCCTTCAGTTCACGATATGCTGCTTTTCTTATTTCCTTCCCTTCTAATCCTCCTCCTGAGTGCCTGGGGTTGAAAAGTATCCACAAACCATTTTTTTTGCCTTCTGCATTACTTTCCAGCTCCTTTTCCCTCTCAGTGCACACACATCTCCGTGTTCCTGCAACATCCTCCTTAACCTATGCAGCTCTCATACAATTCTGACACTTCAGCCAACGGTTCCCTGAAGGATATCAGCACTGTGCCAAAAATACAGAGCCCTTCTCCCTGCCCCCAAGGGTCACAGGCACAACAGGGAGGTGATTCAGGACAGGCAAACAGAGGCCACCAGGCTCCTGGGACGGTTTTTAAACATAAACATTCCTTATGTAAAAATCATCCTTTATTTTCCTGGAGAAGTTAAAAACAAAATTCAGGAATTTTGTCAACTCATGCAATAAGAGGATGTTCATTGAGAGCATTGTGCCTTTTACTGCAGTTTTATTATCAAAATATTATTTGGTATGTCATTGGTGTTTTAATAATCCTGGGATAATGTTTTTGCTAAGATTTAGAAAGAGTATTTGGGAGGAGTGGGAATAACAAAACAATGGTGGATTGATTTCAAACCTTCAGAAATGGCCTTTGCAAACCCCCTTTTCCCCCCCACCCCAGAAGCAGTTATTAATGGTTTTGATCTGAGTACCTGAATACTCCCCCCAACCCTCAGACTTTCAAATCACCAAATCCTGGTGTGGACACAGCTCTATGGAGTGTCCATTCCGGCTGAAGTTCAGTGGTTGGTAAATGCTGGGGACTGCATTTGTATTGGTACAGTTTTGTTAATGGCTTAGAAATTACACTGGTTTAGCTATGCAAGAGAAGCAGTATAGTTTTGTAATCTAAGTCCACATTTCACCCAGACAGGGTTGAAAGGTGCAACTCATGGCTCCTGAGGCAAAGCAGATTTATTTCTTTTTTATTCTCCTTCCCCCTGAGATAGGAACTGCCCCGCTGCTGAATCAGCAGGATGTGCCCCGTGACACTGACTTTAGCTGTCTGGAAAGCTGTTAATGGGTCTGAAATTCATCCCCTACCCCAGCCTCTCACTCAGCGTGCACGGGAGAGGCAGGGAGCCGAGCAAACAGCATGGGAGAGGGAAGCGGAGACCCCTGATACACACAGCTGCTCTCTGTGATAAGCTGCATCCTGTGCCATGCTCCACCTCGCTGCAGCAGGGAAGGCGTTTGAACTCCAAGACCCTTCCTCAGTTCAATCCCTATCTGACAAACACACAGCAGGCAGCTGGAGAAAAAAAAGCAAAGTTCAACCCATCCCGAATGACTCAGTTTCTGAGATTTCTGACCAATTTCCTAAAACTCTGCCCTGAGGATTTTTTTAGGCAGTGTCAGTAAATTTGAACGATATAAATAACTGAAGAAGTTCATAATAGCTGTAGGGTGGTGATGCAAAGAGATAGAGATGAGATGGGGGTAAAAACACCTCGATTATGTGCAGGCAGGGCAGTAAAGAAACAGGCTGCTTTCAGGATAGAGCCTTGTTTGGAATGGCTGCAGTGAGCTCGGGTCTCCCATCAGCCGCAAACCCACCCGAGCGTGGCTGCTGGCTTGCGTGTCCCCTTGGCACTGACACGGTCCCTCTGACAGCCGGGTGCCACGGTGCTCCTCAGCACAAACTGCAGGGAAGGCAGCAGCAGATCTCCTTCTCCACGTCCTCCTCAGGGACCTTTCATCCTCCTCACGTTAGCAGAGACGAAAGTCACGGCTATGATGTGTGTCCGTCTTAACTTCGTGTCACCTCTGTCATGCGCCGCTGCCCCGACCCCTCCTCAGCTGTGTCCCGATCCTTAGCCACAAGCCCGCGCTTCCCACACCCGGCGGTGCCGTCCGGGAGGCCGCACGGCGCTCCTGTGGGGGAAGGCTGCCACCGCGCCTGGCTACCCGTTAGTTTCTTTTCCGCCAAAGACTGTTCGTCAGTGAAAACCTATTTCGCTTTTGTTTTGTTCGTACCGGTGCCCTCGCCTGAGGCAAAAGGCGGCCGGCGCGCGCCCGCCTCAGCCCGGCCGCGGGCCCGGCGCAGCAGCGCCACCTGCGGGCCGCGGAATGGCGCCGGGGCCGCTGCCCGCGGCCCTCAGGCAGCGGCGGGGAGAGGCCGCGCCCGGCCGGACACCCTCACCGAGGGGACACGGGCTGCGGGGCAGCCGACATGGAAACAGGCGGAGGCAGGAAAGTTTAGCGGGAGCATTCAGAGATAGGATGGGGAGGGTGGCAAGCGGGTGGGATAGGTGAGACTGGTTGTGTCCAAGTCCTGTTGAACTGGAGCCTGGAGAAGGGGCAGAAGAAGCTGGTGGGAGGTGAGGGTAGGGAGGCCAGGTATATAAGGTGTGTCAGCCTTTTTGTCTAGCTGTGACATACTGTTGGAAGCATCATTTGGCAGAACTGGATAGCGACAAAAAAATTCAGAAAACCTTTCAACAGAGCTCACACTTCCTTGGAATTACCTGTGAGGCATGTGTCATAGAATCATAGAAAACCCTGAGTTGTAAGGGACTCACAAGTATCACTGAAGTCTGCCTCCTGGCCATGCACAAACCACCCCAAGAATTATACCAGGTGCCAATTATGCCTGTCGTGAACCACTCCCATTATAACTCTCCTTAGGATAGGCCTACCTGGGATGATGTGCCTGACTGCTGCACTCCGGTCAGATCTGCAGAGGCACCCATTACAGCACCGGCTGTTCTGCTTCTAGGTGGCCAGTCCATCTACTGCCATCAACCAGATTATCCTTTCAGCATCCCTGAGACATGTGAGTTCTGCTTCAGCAGATTCCCCAAAGGCAGGGGGACCCGCAACTTCACTGTAAGAGAGTTTCCCAGGATTAGGAAGTGATCACAACATTAACAAAATAACTCAGCAGTCTCACCACATTCACCAGCTACCACTGACCTCTGAAAACCTCTGTGTCTGCTTCACTGACATGTGCTCTTGGTTCTGAACAAAACACCTCTACTCTCACTTCAGCCAAAACAACATCACTGACATTTGACTCTTCAGTAAACCCTCAGGAGCATCCTACTTGCCATCCCTCCCACAGCCATCCCTCCCTGCCCTTGGTATCATACCTGGCTTGATCTCATTTACACCTTGCACTCTGGCCAAAACCCTGTGGTTTTAATTCTTTCCTCTTTTTGAATTGGAATGCCAGTAATCAGTCTTCAGTCTACACCAACTAGTAGCCTATACAGACACTTTCTCCGATTCCTACTGAATATCAATTTTTTAAAATACAAAATAGGATTCTTTTAGAGGGAAAGAGAGAGACATTCCCTGAAATTTTAATAAAAAGGAATGAAAGTCAATGCATGGCTGCCACAATCTTCTCTGTCTCGTACAAACCCAAATTTTGAGGTTGGACTTAGATACTTCAGGCTACTGGACTCTTCTGACAAAGGAGAATCTTTTATTTTTAATGAATATTTTAAAAGACATGAGGTTTATTCCAATGAAGGCTTTCATGGAAGCAGAGAAATAAGATACTGTTTTCAAAATTGCTTTAAGCACAGTTTCTTCCCAAACCCTAGCAGCCCGAACTCCATAGCTCTTTTCATGACAACCATCCTATATTCCAGCCACAAATGTGTAACTCATAATCCCATTTAACTTTAATACTACAACTGACTTGCCCCATCCCAATCCTGTGGTTTCAAACCCAGCAAATCTGACATTTCACACTTGTATGGAAAATAGCTTGAGGGCTAAAAAGTTTATGGAGGTTGGCTTTGTTGTTCATTGTTGATTGGGTGGAGATGGCTGAAGAAGGGAAGGGATTAGGCATGTTAGCTTCATGCTGGATGAGGAGGGCTGTGTCTTGGCATTTCTTTCATGGGGAGCTGTGTTCCAGGATGACTGGGATCACCCACTGAATAGAATAATTAATTGTTCAGCTGCTCATTAACCTCACCCATCACGTACACATTTTTTGTCGAAGTTTGAAAGAGCTGTTACCAAATCAACACCTTTTTTTCCTGAAATCCGTCTCAGTTCCAAGTCTAACTTAGATTTCATCCAACCTTTGAACTCAGAGAACCTCAGTTATGGGGACAGGGACATTTATATTGAAACATGTCACAACATGAGCTCGGAGAAAGAAAAAGGAATGTTTCAAGAGTGCAGTAGCATGGAGGTAATTTTTCACTCTTGATTTTGATGTAAACACATTTGGTGAACATGGCAATGGGTTTTGTGTGCTTCCCATCTTATAAAGTGGTGAAGCTTTTTGAGATCTGAAGGTAGGAAAATGTTGTACTAGCACTACATACTCATGACTGTGTTCTCTGTTGTTTGTCATCAGCTTTTCTTAAAATGTTTGTTTTTCCAGCTGTCAACCCATCCTCTCTTTCCTGGGAGATATGCAAATGCCTTGCTCCACCTCCCTCTCTGTAGTGACACGAAAGGCAGGCAGTGCCATCACATTGTCTGCACCGTGTCAGCCTTGGCTTGTTACACAGTCCTTGGAATTCACACAGCAAGTCACACAGCATGGCATAAAGTTTTATACCTGTGCTGATCCCTTTGGAGTTACAGACTAAGGAGATGAAGGGCAAGCAATCCAGATCTACCTGGGTGGGAGGAAACATGGCAACTGCACTTCTTTTGTCTCCCTTCTCCCCTCAGCTTCTAATATTGCCTTTGATAAGGTAGGATATTCATATGAAAGGTATTGAAGAGGGAGAAAATCCATAGCCATGATAGCAGGAAAAAACCAAAAGAAACAGAAAAAGGTACAAGTTCGGCAAAAATAAGCTACTATTTTTTTTCAAATGAACAAGGTATCAGTCTTTGCAGGTCTCCAGAAGCATTTATCTGACTTTTTTTTTACTGGACTGACCAAAATCAGAGCACAGGCTGCCCTAGAGGGAAATGCCTACCAGACACAGCCTTCAAATAAATATTTCTCAAATTAAGTATTTTTTTACAAGAGAAGCACAAAATCCAGCCTGATAGAAATCTGCATGTGATGGAAAGAGCCAAGCAGCCCCCTTCTGCTTGGAGCCAGGAAGGGGTGAACCCTCTCCAGGGACAACTACTGCTTCCTCAGGCACATCTTCCTGCTCCCACTGTACTAAAGGCCGGGTCTGAGTCCAGCAGCTGCAAGTCTGACCCTCTGGCCAGTTCCCAGCACCTGCAGGTTGCTTCCTGCAGAGCCACGCCAGCTGCTTTCTCGGGTCTCTAAAGGGCACGGATTTTTCTTAGACTGTTTTTCTGCACAGATTTATTTGCATAAAATGAATGTTCTTCAAACTCTGATTATTTTTTTCTTTTCTTTTAAGATCAAAAGCCTAGTGCTCTTTACTGCAGCTGTGTGCATTGCTTAGCATGTAAGCCAGTTTTAAAAATCTACACAAACCAGCTTTGAGGGGCTCTTTTTCCTGCAGTGCAAGAGGCTTTAGGGAAAACATGTATCAGTGAAAACTAAATTCAAAAGAATAGACATGAGCATAAAGCCAAAAATCTGAAATATAATTTGGGATGATAAATATTCAAGCATATCTTACATTAGGTATCTAAATCAGAACCCTTTTGGAGTTCCTGTTTCAGTTCCCACATTTTCGCCCTCAGAAAAATAGGTAGAGAGGCAATGCTCATGCAGATAGTGTCAAAGTAATGCTTTGCCTTTCTCTTCCAAACAGGGCTTTCTACGAATGAACAGTAACATTTTGAAGAAGCCATCTGTAGGAAGAGAGAAGGTGATTTATATGAGTATTTGTTTTCACCTTAATCTAATAAGTGATCAGTTATGGTCTGTGAATTAGTCCTACAGATTGTTAGTGTAGAACAGAAATCAAGCAATTCAGTCTGAAGAGACTTGCTACTCACATTAAGCAAGAGACTCCATCACTTTTTGGCTGTGGATTTAGTTCAGTACAACTCTTGGTGTCAGTCTAATCTCAGTGAATGTCTAGAGGAAGATGTAGAGCATTCTCTACAGTCCTATGTCTGTAAAATACACCAGTCCTTAGCTTATTAGCTTTGAACCCTATGTGGGGAAATGCCTTTAGGTCTTACATGAAGTGCTATTTTGGAGCGATATAGCAAGTCTACTCATTATTTGGGCTGAAGAGTTTTCTCTTCTATAAGTCCCCAGTCTTTCTGTTTGTGATTTTGACAATCTTTTGAAAATGTTTCAGCAGGAGATTTTCATGACATCCAGCTTAAGCTACATTCAAGGATCAAAAATTGCTGTTTTTTTTTTTATGTGCTTAAATCCTTGAATGGTCTTTCTTGTAGGGGTGAGGGGATGACTGACAGTTCTTTCATTCTTTGGAAGAGGCTTGCAATGCAGCAAAAGAACTGACTAAAGTGCAGAACATGGAGAAAAAGAACAAGGTACATTTAGACTGTGATTTTAGAACCTTAAAGAGTCTATCTTCTCTGAGCACAAACAGAAGGCAAGCACATATTACAGTCAGGAAGGACAGGGATAGAAAGGACAGGGATAGTAGTGCCCCAAAAAGATGGACTGTCCTTGTCCCGCTGTCCCAGGTGATGCAGGGCACTTCTTTCAAGCAGCCTTTGAAGAGCTGGGTGGTACCACTGAAAGCCAGTGGTAGCTGTACTTTGGGCAGATGAGGTGACAGGCTTAAAAATCCTGAAAAATTGGGAAAGACACATGTCAAACAGAAAAATCAATCTTCTGGCAAGTTCCGGTTATCATGATTTATATTGGTGAGTACAGATGGGATCTTCATTCATGGACACGCTAATTACACAGACCACGTGTTGTCTGTGGAGGGGAGTGATGACTCCCCCAGAAGGATAACATGGCTGTGTCATTCCAAGTTCTGAAACTGAGCATAATGACCTTATTTCTGGTATTGCCTGGCTTTTGAATCCTTATCTTGGCAACCTTTGGATTGTTCATCTAATCAAGGTTTTATGTGCCATAATATGACTCTGACAGGCTGGAATGCTAATTATTAGGCAGGCTTTTAAATCTCTTCCTAGTTTTACTGTTCCGCACAGAAAAAGCCCAGCCCTTGAAACTGGGTTATGAAATATGATTGACCTAAAACTACAGTTTTCAGTCATCAGATCCCTGGAACAACTGCTGTGGAGTTTGTCCAAGGTAATTACTTGTTGCCAGTCAGCTTGCCTTTGAAATTCGGGTTCTTCCCTTCTACTACACAGTTCTTGGTTTGCAAATGAACAACATGGATTTGAAGCATCAAGGCTGATTTTCCTGGTGTTCTATTGCTGATGGCTTGCCAATGGGGTTTAACTTGATATACCTGAATGTTGCCATGTGATTAGAACAGAATTAATTTTTGGAATAAAGATAATATTTGGACAGTTTAACTTCTTTTTCTTTGTGAAATGACTACAAACAAGTTATGACTATTTACAACATTTTTGCCT
Organism: Motacilla alba alba; assembly: GCF_015832195.1. NCBI lineage: Eukaryota > Metazoa > Chordata > Aves > Passeriformes > Motacillidae > Motacilla > Motacilla alba. Next base: position 14,999,800 of record NC_052017.1, on the reverse strand, counting down.
AATCAAAATTACTCAGTGGATAACTCCCTGGTCAAAAGCAATTTAAGAGTAACCTATATCTAATATGCACTATTTAGCCACTGAATGAGTTGAATGAATTCATAACTCATAAGGGTGGTTTTGCACCTTGTTCTCCCACTGGGCAAGTAAATTTAGCTTCAGGTTTTGTGCAAGATCACTCCCACTGCACAAGTCCAAGATTTCCCTTTTCTGTGAATGTTTCCAATTGTTCCTCAAAAATCTACTCTTGGCATAAACAATAGATGTCAAATTCAATGTGCACTCGGACACCTGCAGGGCCTCTGGAAAACAGCTCCTGATTCCTGGACAAGTATGAGCAATTTAAAGGCAGTAAATGCTTCACTTCACACTTCCTTTTCATTAAAAAGCCAACAAACTTTTTTGGCCTTTATGATATCCCTAAGTAAAGATGTGAAAGAATGTTTCCAGAAAATCATTTGTACATACAAGATCTGGCCAGGGAAATTGCTTGGTTGTATACAGGACACCCTCTGGAGGAGCTGTGTGTCACATGTAGGTCACTGCAGCATATGAGATCTGCAAGAGCAAAATGCTTATAACATCACATCATAATCAAAACAAGTAACAGTTTCCCTTGTTCACTTCTATAGGTCTGTTAACTCCTGGCTGTCACGGATTTTGACCAGCTCCAATATGCCTGATACTAAGGCTGTACATTGCTCATTGGCTTTGTTAATCACATTATAGCCTTTTATGAATTTTGAGAGAAAAACCTCATAAAAATTAGAAACTACCACATTTTTTTGTAAAGTAATTTACTTGTCTTTTAATAACAAATATAAAGGGTTCAGTGAAAGGACGGGAATTTTTACTCAATTGTTTTGCACTCTAGACATAAAGGGTAATAGGCATACACTGTTTTTGGGGGGGGGGGGAAGAGGGAAGGGGAGTGGAAAAATTTTGATCTGTCCTCAGGATTTCCCCACCTGGATTGAGCCGTTGCATTGCTTCTGCCAACACAGACAGCACTGTACATGGCTGTGCTGTTTGTATTGTGCCTCATGGGCAGCAGCAAGGTTGCAATTAGGCTTGAATCAGGACCCATGGAAAGACTTCACCTCAATGGGGTCCAATCAGCACCCTAGCACCCTTGGTAGGCAATGAAAAGAGGGGGGTTATTGGAGAGCCTGTTGTTTTGGACACCCGTTTAGGATGAGACACGTCAAGACTCGGCTGCTCACACTGACCAGGTCCCTGCTTGCTATTATTATTTATTATGCCATTATTTATTATTGCCATTATCATTCATTATGCCATACCTAGATGTCGTGCACATCTTTTGCACTGTGGCTCCCACAGCCACTCGCACTAGAGCTGCAGCTCCCCTTGCTCATCTTGCTGGGCTGTACTTGCCAGTCTGGCTGGAAAGTCACTCCAAGTGTAGAAGACATCTACAGGGCCTCAGCGTTCAGCTGAGTGGTTCTCAGAGACAGGAGAGCTACACTGGGGAGGCAGTGAGCTGTGGGAGCTGGGACTCCCTTGTTCCTTGCGAGCTCCCCTGGAGCTGCTGGAGCACACTGGAGAAGAGAAGGAGCAGAGTGGTGTGCAGAGCACCACAACAAGCCCAGTGTGGTTTTGTCTTGCTGAGACATCTCCTGGGATGTCAGCAGGTAAGAGGGGAGATTGAATTCCTTCTCCTCCACTAAACTATTCTCACTCCAAGAACCTTACTCACATGCAATTCTCCCCATAATTCAGATTTTTTTTTCCTCTGTAAATCACATGCACTAGAGAGCCCCATTTATGAAAACAAAATCTATGACAAAACCCTCCTAAAACCAGTAAATCTTCTTTTAATGAATTGGGCCTGTAGCTTCAATTATGAAGCTGGGATGTGATGGCTGCTGAGTGAGCCATGCCAACAACAACACTGAAGCAGATCACTGTCATAAGAGTGTTAGGAGAGTCTTGGGAATGACTTGGATGTTCCCTCTTTCCCTTCAAGCACTTTCACATCTGCACTGTGTTATATCCCCATCCAGATGACTTTGCTGGGATCTCCAGTGTTCTTGGGAGTATTACCATTATAAGAAAAAACCCATTAATTTATTTGTTCAGTCTTCTACACAAATACACCCATAGTCTAGTGTGAAACAGCTCAGGTTTATCTGGTTTGCTTTGTTTTCAAATGCACCTAGTTGGATTTTCAGTTTTACAGTGTATGTAAAAAATTAAACCCTTTAATTACATTGTAAACCCTCTGGTTCATTTTTTTGCACTGTTTCTGTGCACTACATACTGTAAGACACTACTCTCCTTTACCATTACCAGGAATAAAGCACTTCCAGGTATCCTGTAGAAGTTGGATGGGCCACTCACAGGGAGGGGCAGATCTAGTGACTCCCATGTGGACAGGTGATGTGGGAAGGATGAAGGTGCTATTTCTATCCTCTCCCTTTGGAAGTACATTTGGGCCATCCAAGACACAGGGTGTTGCCAAGCCCAGTTTTCTCTTTAGCACTGAGAAATTGCCAGTGGACTGATACTTGAGAGGTGGTGCTCTTATCCTTTCTGGCCTTGGGAACAGAGAAAGCAGCAAAGCACAAAGCAAATGTTCACCCTCAAACCCTACTGCCCTCATCTGTGACCAATGTGATGATGAAGGCACTGGGGTGGAGGGACCAGATTGTCTCAGCTCTAGGATGATTTTCACCCGTTCTTGTCATATTTATACCAGTAATAAGCTTTTCTTGCTACCTCTTTCTTTTGTTGGCCTCCCAGGGTAGCTCTCTTGGGTCATCTTGGTACCATAGTAAAACTCAGTATTGCAGAGGACCGCTTTGACTCTATTTTAATTTTTGAAAGTCTGCACTTGTCCTGTTCTCTGTCTTCCTGCACCAGTCTGGGTCATGTTGATTTAGTGATGGAAGATCCCTTGGTTGAGAAATGGGAGAAGGGAGTATTAAAACAATAAATTCCACTTACTGGAATGCTTGGACAAGAGACACCTGTTCCTGTGGATTTTCATCACTTGAAGTGGATGTTGATGTAGTAGAGCTACTGCAGCACATAGGCACTCTTGTGGACTGCAAGGTGGACTGCAAGTTTGCTGAAGGCAGATCTCTGAGCTGTGAGGAGAACTACTGAATTTTTTCCATGTTGTACCATGTGTTGTCCCACCTTCTTTCCTTAACTTACATGGTTTCCCATTTAAGGATGAAAAGATATTGAAAGTATGCACATTTCCAACACATTCATCTGAAACTGAGCTTCTGCACAATGTTAATGATCCAACTTTTTTATTGCCTTTGTTTCTCTGAAAGTGCCTGGCTTGTACAGGAGCTTCAGTTTGGAGGAAATTTCAAAAAATTTGGGGAATATTTAGCTGCAGACTGTGGTTTTCTTATTAAAACAAAAAAAGAAGGAATTGTTGGGTTGCAGCAAATACGCGTTCTCATGCATTCCCTTACTTTCAAAATATTGAGATGAAAACAGAATACATCCTGCACACAATGTCTGTTCTGCTTAACCCTGCACAGTCCTGCACAGCATTGCTTGGCAGAGGAGGGGTGGCCATACAGGAGCTGTGTGTACAGCTGCTGCAAGAAAGGTAACATCTGCCATTCTGTGTGTACCCAGGAGAAAGGCTGCAGATGTTTCAGCTTCTGAAGGGCCACAGCACTTTGGGGTGCAGCAGGGGAGGGACGTGTGGGTGCACATTTGTCATTCTGGAGACAGCCACATGACATCCATGGCGCTTGGGAATTTGAGGATGAGTATTTCCCTTGATAGTTCAATTTCTGCAAACCAGCTGGGGGCACATCAGTAAGGTCAGGCATTACTCATGAGTGAAAAATTAGTCACTCTTTATCTAGATATCAAACTGTAAATGTTCTGTTCTGGAAAATCATTTTGCCGTTATAGACTAACCCCATGGACTTGCGGTCAGCTGCATAACCCAGAAGGAGATTTCAGGGAAGGGTGTGGCTGAGAAAGCAAGAGAAAAGACCCTAGGACTACAGCCAGCATTAGTCAGAGGAACTGTTTTGTTGTTGTATTACAGCTGCACAGTGTTTTTAACCACAAACTCTGCTTCAGACCCAGGCTGAAATGGGTGCCACAGAGGTTTGTATGGCAAAACAAATTACAAATCCCTCATGACACGCTGCTTGAAAGTCCTTTGAAAGCATTGTTTGGGCAGCAGCAGGACTCTTGTCAAACCCTACTCGGGTTGCAGCTCTTATTTCTAAAGGTACAGCTATACAAACAAATTACTGTGGGGAGATGCATGTACATCACATCATGTTTTCCACAGCAAGATCCCATTCACAGTCTATGGTAAGTGAAAAGTTCCCTAACCATAACGGGAAATTTGCTTCAAGGCAAGAGGAAGAAGTTGCCACTAGCAGCTACACTGACACTGCAAATCCACACCTCCACTTCATTCTGAGATATCTGTAGCTGTACCCTGTGTCACTAAAGCACTTGTTAGAGGCGCAGTGCTGCAAGAAGCAGCTGTGCAGAAGGTACCTGCATAGTGCTAGGGGTGTTGGAAATGGATACAGCTACTTGTGCTTTCAATCGGAAAAGGGAAGTGTGTCCCTTTATATGCCTATGTGTTACAGTGTTATCTGCCTCCTCCATCCATTGCCTGGAAAATTCTGGCTAGTGGGATGTTTTCTATGTGAATCCCAATCTAAACTCTCACAGTTAAAAGAAGATGGGCTGAATTTGCTGTCTGCTGCATTGGACACAATGAAGTGCAGAAGTGCTGCTGTAGGTACTTGCAGCATCACAGGAAAACAGCTCCTGCACTTCTGACGAGCTCCTGGGGGCACAGCATGGCCTGGGCTGGTGGAAGGCCCATCTCAATGTGTGGAGAGGCCATAGACTCCGTGTAGACTTAATTTTATGGACTTCATTCACAGACTTCATTTTATCTGTTACTCTCCTTTATACAAGCAAAAGAAAAACAGTGAGTGAATGGGACAAGGATTGTATTTGAAGTCTACCCATATTTCCCCTCCAGCTAGGATTTCAAGTGCCTCTAATTCCCTAAATTAGTGACAAGGTTAAATACTGCCAGAGAAATATGGGCTAAGGTTGGAGCTCCAGCCAGCCAATATCTAGGTAATAATTTAAAATGTATTATTCATGAACGCTTTATTACTGTTCACATTAAATTATAATTCTTTCAGTACCAATGTCCCTGCTTCACATGAGTGGTGTTTAATATTAGCTGCTGTTCAGCCCCTTCCAGCCAAATAAAATCAGTTCATTCTGTCTTGCCTGGATCAACAAACATGGAACTTAATGAACTCCCCCTGCTCTGTGACTTATCTTGCCAGGATGGGAGGGGGAACATACCACCACAAAACATTCCACAGCACTTTCCTTTGACAGCACACAGTCCAACTCGTGCAAGGACCATGACAGTGCCACAAGATGCTGCACGTGCCAGCTCCTGTGTCTGCCAGCACAGGCGAGGCACTGTGCTTGCCCTCCTCCACACAGCTGCTTTGGGAGGGCAATTCAGCAGTGCAGTGGGTCCTACAGTTAGTCTGCTTCCCAGAAAGACTCAATGAGGGATATTCCCTCTTCCTCTGCCTCCCCAGTAGCCCCTCTACAAGGCAACAGGTTGGACACTGTGAGAGTAACCCTGGTGCTGGGCTGGCAGCACAGAAGGTCCAGGCTCTGCAGCAAGTAATGGGAAAGCAGATTATCCCTTGAGTGAGGCTGACACATAATGATGGAGACTGGAAACTTTGGGTATACCCAAACCAATCTCTATTAAGAGTTTGAAAGCTGGGTACTGGGAATGTTTTTGAACCACGAAAGCAATGCCAAAAACAAAACCATAGAATAATGTCAGGTTCTTTTGGTTAAATCTAAAATGTTCCCAGTATTACTTGAAAACTAGAAGCAGACAAAATTATCCATCATGCTATAGATAACTTGGCTGCAGAAATATGGCATCAGCACATGCTGGAAAGTAAAAGCTAACATGATTAGTAGACTATTAATTCTAGCATCAGACTTGCCTGCATGAGATCCATATGTACAGAAAATAAAGTCTTTGGAGCAAAGACCAGAGCTTCTGTGTAGCTGTAAAGCAGGTGGAATAGGTCTGAGTATTAGACTAAAAACTGTGATATTGAAAAGCTGGCAATGGCCTTCAAAAATGTTTGCACATTTGAAGAGTTGCCACAGACCTGTGCTTCTATTGGAGCTGGATGATATCCATATGTTTAATTCCACTGAGCTGGTTAGGCTCTCTTGGATCTGGCATCCAGGTAGGTTTTCAAAGCACAGTACTGCTCCTGGAGTTCATAAAATCTGTGATTACAGAACTTGGAGTCAGTGCTCTATGCGATGCAGTTTGCATGGTAATGCATCGAACACTGGCCCCCAGACTTCCCAAGCCTCTGGGTTTTTGCACTTGCTGTTTCCTAAGTGCCTTAGCTCAGAAACTACAAATACCTCTTTCCTCATTTATAAGGGAAAAAAAAAGGGACTTGATTAAAGACTGTTAATGACTACATACCTGCTAGATTAGCCCCACAGTGGGAACATTCTCAGGGCACATGAAGAAGAAATTGCATCCTGCTGAGTTTTGGCAAAAAATTCACAGGGGAAGGTCCATAAAGAAAACACTATCATCAAAGCTTGTGAAAAACTAACTTCAAAAGCACTTGATTCAAAAAGTCCTGTTAAATCATGTTAAATGTTTTCTATTCATCCATGAAGGGTTTGGCAGCTAGTGTCTCCATATCACTGCAGCCTGGGTTAAGTTACAAATTAGACACATACCATCCTCTCCTAGACTCCCTCTCATGAATCCAGCTTAGCCCTTCCAAATCAATTTGGCTATAGCATTTTCTGGCCTGATCTTCAGTATTTTAACACTAATAATGTGTGTTACAGTTCATCTGTTCCAGGATTTTTGTTTCCTCGGTGAGATCTGAGGAAATTCATATTCCCTTTCCTGGGAAAAGCAGTGATTTCCTCATGGTGGATGAAAGCTTGCCACTCTCTGCTGAAATAGCTCTCCCTCACCCAAGAACATGCTGTGCTGTGCAGCTCCCAGCCATGCCTTGTCTGACCTCCAGAAGCCACCCCAGACCACATCTCAGTCATGGGAATTGTGACAGCCAGAGCAAACCCACAGAAGATCAGAGATCAGTAGACCCTTTCCTATCCATGGCCTCACTATCATTTTAATGTTACCACATTTAATTAATTTCAGAAATTCTTATGTTAAAAATCTTGTTTGCAGGTGAAGGAGAAGCTCACCATATACTATTGGAAACCTGAACAGTAATTTGAAAATCACTGCTAGTCCAGATCTAATTGATACAGAGAAAGAAAGAATAGTAGTGCAGTCAAAATTCTTTCACACACACCTGATTTCTACCCCTTTTCCTGGTGTCAGGCTGCTCTTCCATGCCCTGATGTGGGTGGGCTCAGTCTGGTAGGGCTGGGGCATTGCAGCAAGTCAGGGACATCCAGAGTGTTTTGCAAGGAGGATCGTGATGTTCAGGTTGATGTTCAGGCTGATGTTCAGGCTGATGTTCAGGATGATGTTCAGGTTGATGTTCAGGTTGATGTTCAGGCTGATGTTCAGGTTGATGTTCAGGCTGATGTTCAGGCTGATGTTCAGGTTGATGTTCAGGTTGGTGTTACCTTTCTTGATCTAGGATCCACTACTCCACTAGGAGTAGTTTTCATAAATTTTCTAACTTGCTTTTTTCATACCTTTCTCTTTCTGCACTGGTCTCCAGCTCCATATACTCTGGAGTTTACTACATGTTATGCCTTTTACATAAGTTTAGTACTGTTTCTTTTTCTTATTTTACTCTAAAACCAGGTTTGTCCAGTTCCACACTTCATTGAACTAACTCTACTTGAATTTTATTGAAGGGAGGGATATTTATATCTGTGGGATCACCAGTGCCTGTCTGTGCCACATCTCTTGCCATCCCATGCCTGTGCATCCTGTGCTATGGAGATCCCCTTCTCCATAGATGTGGTGGCCAACTTGTCCACCCCTACACTGCATTATTGTATTGATTGTATTGATCAAAACCAGCTTATTCTGCATAGAATAACTACAGCCTCTGAAAAAATTGTGGCCATAGCATGTAAAGATGTGCAAAAGTAAAACCAACTAACTTTGCACACACGGTCACTTAGAGAACCTAACTGCCACATCTAAATGAAGCAAAACAAAGTAAAACAAAACTGCAAGCAGATCAAGAAGAGTTCAGACAGAGCCCAAAAATCTCAGTCCTCAGTATTTTGAAATCCAGTGCAAAGCTTCTGGCCTGAGAAAGGCAGTGCTGCACTACAGGGCTACCTCATCACATGATGCCCTGCTCAGCTTCACAGGCAATCGTTTTTTCAGTGCCTCACATGAAAATAAGATTGCAGGCATTGGAGCATGCAAGGATGGATGACAGTGACACATGAAGGCAACACCATGTTTCAAGTGTTAGACCAGTCTGTGCTTGCTTTTTTTCATTAGCTGTTCAACAGCTGCTAGTGGGGAAGTGCTGCTGTGAGTGATGGAACACATATCTCCTGATTTTCATCTTTTGAGCTTCTGGCCTGTCTTAACAGAGGCAAAGGCTGGGTTTGACAACCCTGCTGTGTCCCAGCAGGCCTGGGAAGGTGCACCTCCCCAGGATTACCCTGCTTGCTTCCAGAAGACAGCATGCTAAGCACTTCACATTTGGCATGGGCAACACGTCAAAACTCTTTTCTTTTCCCTTTCAGACACATTGTTTCACAGATAAATAGTACCTAAGAATTTCTGGCATCACTGCAGTATATTCTGTTCTTTAAAGAGATAAAGAGATATGTCCACATCTCCATCAGCCTGGTTTTCACTGAATTAGAGCCATGGGGCACTGGGCACTTTTATCCTGAGCTGTCAGTAGGTCTCTGACCCTGACAGTCCTGCTGTAATAAGATACTTAGTGCCACCAAACAAGGAAAATGTCATTTCTATCTGCAAAATGGACACACTTCATTGGGTAATAAATGAAGCAGGTCACTGTCTGTATGGGCTGGCAGTTATCTACAACTCCTTGCTCCTTGATTTACTGTGTGTGGGAGCAGCTTGGCGTGTCAATATTGCAAATTAAATACCAAGCAGATAGGTGATCTTTTGAGTTTGCATCTGGGAAGGAAACAACTTTCAAACTGAGGTTCAGGTCTCCTTCAGTTCAAATCATGGCACTCAACTAATCAAAGTGTTTGATCAGCAGTTTTTATCTAGCTCCAGTCTGCACAGTCTGTTCTGGGCCTTTTCTTCTCTTTCTCTCTCTGTCTCTCTTCTTCAGCAGTCAAATTTTACTTCAAAGCCTGGTTGAAGATTTTAGACTAGTATTACACCACTCACTGGTTAAATGGAAGCTGCTTAAAATCCTGCATAATTGCATTGTCTTTGTGTATCTGCTTTCTGTGGGGCCTCCTGGTGTGTGGAACCAGTGGGCCTCTTAGAACTATTAGGGCCAGGCACAGTTAAGCCAAAGAAAATGCTAATTAGGATGGAGAAATATATTGTATGCATTCCACATGTTTAGCTCTAAAAAATATGAAAAATCCATAGCCTTAACACTCTAAAAATGTCAGAGAATTCTCTCAGACAATGTCTTGGGAGTTCTACAAGCCTTGGCAGAGATAATTTTGTTAATGCCCCCCCGATAATTAGATCCACATGCACGCAGGACACACCATGAGCCCTGTCTTGCCTTTCAGCTTCAGGCCTGTGACAGTGGCCTGTGTTGAACTTCAGGATGTGTTTTAAAATAGCACAAAAATATGTCAACTAAATATTGAAGCTACTGAATGAAGCCCCTGGGCTAGGAGAGGCCAGTACCCACCCCAGTGCAACCTTCCTGTGCTGCCTTGTGTCACATCCTTCACAGCCAGATGCTCCATCTCCTATAGGTCCTCTGTTCCACCCAGGTTACAGCAGCCTAATTAATCAACAGCTAATCAAGAGGTGGGTTTCATCCTGTCCCTCCTAAGGTAATCCAGGACCTTGGGTCCTGTGGCCTAGGGCAGGGTCAGAACTCAGACCCCAGACCCCACAGCTGGAGCTCAGCAGCCAGTTGCCAGCACCCAGTAGAGCTGTGAGGATGTGGCTGTCCTCTGCCTTCTCCAGATATCCCATCCGCCCCAACAGACACAGCTCCTTCCTCTTCATCATCCTTCCCTTCTCCCTTTGGGCAGACCCCACTGATTTCTCTGTCCTTTACTTCCAGCTAAAGGCAGGATGTTGAATCCTGTCCCTTGCCACTCTGTTGGCAAAGGGACATTTGGGACCCTGTGAGGGAACATGTGCCTGGCCCAGGGGGACCATGGGGCAGCCCACAGCTGCTCAGTGCCCGCAGCAGCAGGAGCATGGCTTCTGGTGGCACATGTCTGGGCCAGTGCCATGCAGCAGCAAAGGGCAGTGGGGCAAGCTCACTGCTGGGGCACCTCAGGAGTTGGGCAGCTTCTGTCTCTATAAAGCATGTGAGGAGTGCAAATTCTCCGAGGCAATAGTTATCCTTAACTTGGGGAATGTTCTTGGAAGGGCATACATCTGTAATGGCATTGCCAAACCTCTGCTGCAGCACAGGGTTGGCTGGAGGAGACTCATCAGGGACACTACAAAGGAGGCTGATAATGTCTACAATAGGCTGAGCAGCGTGTATTTTCTTTCAGCCTTACTCTTGGAAATGGATGAACTGGTTTAAACTGCACTCCCAGTGTCACAGGGCCTCTTATAATACCAGCACTTTGCTACAGACCATTTCTGAAAGATGAAGAAGGTGAGAGCACATTTGCTCCCACTGGAGGAAGGGCCCACTTAGCCTCTTGCTTTACAAGCCTCCCCCCTGTTCTTTGTGGTCCACAAAGCCTCTCACGTGCCCCCAGCTCTCTGCTCTGCCATGGGCTCAGGAGTGAAGAGGCACAAAGGGATGGTTCCCCCACATGCTTGGCCTGTGTCAGGACTTGCCTTCCCTTCCCTCAGCCCCAGGGCTGCTGTGGAGACACGGAGGTGATGCATTAGTGCAAGAGGAGGGGATCCTCTCCTTTGGAGGAGGAGAGCATTAAAACATCAATAACTGCAGAAAATGAAAATGATGTTAAGAAAACAAGTCCAAAGGTTTTAACTGTTAAAGTGGTAAAATAAGATTTTATAAACATAATCTTCCTAATACTCCATAATGTACTTCTCTGTGTCACGCAGCACAATAATTTCCTGTTCAGCTTCACTTTCTGAGCAAAAGCAGAGACCAAGATTGGCAAGCTGTAAGGGAGAGCTGGGGCTCTCCCCCAGCCCCAGCCTGCTTTCTGCTGCCTTACTCTCAGCATAAGCCCGTTCAGCCACCGGGTGATCCTCTTGAATCGCTTTTTAACCGAGTCAAGAAGACTTCTATGGCAACAGCCTTGTTTGTGTGTGAGTAAGGAAAGGGATTTGTCGAGAAGTAGTGAAGGGGGAGGAAGGAGAAGACATTTGGCTAAGAACTGCTTACACGAGTAAAAACCATATTTCCTCCACATCTTGCTTCAGAATATTTGGAGAATAGGAGCTCTAGAAACATGTAATTACCATTTGCTTTCTCCACAGATTCCCCCCCCCCCCCCCTTTTTTTGTTTTGTTTTTTTTGTCTTTACGGCATTACTGCGGTCGAAGCCAGCTTGCTTTGCAGACTCCTGCATGTACCTGTTGCTGTGTTCCCAGGGGACACCCGGCTCGTTCCCGGCCTCTGTCCCCGCGCGGAGCCGCGTGTGGAGCGCTGGACAGCACGTCCCGACTGCCGAGGTGCGGGGACGTTTGTTGATTGTGCTCGACTGAGCTCAGATTGTTTTTCCATTTTGGTAAAGCTATATTTAGGCTGCCCAGTAACTGTGCCCTGCGCTTTCTAAAATAAATCGGTGCGCGAGGCCCCGGTTCAGCGGGCGGCGGTGCCGGCGCGGAGCCCGGGCTGCCCCGGCTGTCCCGGCTTTGAACAGCCGCGGGCAGAGACCCGGGCCAGGCTCGGGCTTTGAGGAGCCTCTCCTGCCCCGCTCTGCCCTGGCTTTGAACAGCCGCGGGCAGAGACCCGGGCCAGGCTCGGGCTTTGAGGAGCCTCTCCTGCCCCGCTCTGCCCTGGCTTTGAACAGCGGCGGGCAGAGCCCCGGTCCAAACTCGGGCTTTGAGGAGCCTCTCCTGCCCCGCTCTGCCCTTGTGTCCCGCCTGCCACCTGCTGACCTGCGCTCAGGTTCGTACAGCTCCGGTATGAATCCAGCTGAATTACAGATTTGCTCCTATGCAGAGAGGTCCGAGCTCCTGGGGTATTTTCCTATTTTCACTTGATGCTTGGATTTGTAAAAAAAAAAAAAATTGCCCGTCTTTGACCTCTGTAGGAAACAAATCAAACAAAACGATCTCCTCTCTTGCAAGTTTCGTCCTAAATCTGTATTTTAATACCAGGGATCCACTTACAAACTGAACCAAAGGTTCAGTTTACAACCTGAACAATTACTGCCCATAATTTTCATAAGTTATTCTGCAAAACTTGGACAGTCAGACACAAGAAATTTTTCCCTCTCTCATTGAATGCTTTTTTTTTTTTCCTTAACTTGGACTGGACATTGTGAAGCTAGTTAAAAAGTAAGTCTGCAGGAATTAGGCCTCAAAGCTTAAATACAAATCCCCCTTATTTCAAATCATAAAGACTGATTTTGGCCCATGTCTTTACTGACCAGTAGCTGGGTTTGTAGCCACACACTGCCACTCTATCCAGTGGAGACTTTGCAGTGTTTCTGTAAGGCTCACTGACATATTTATCTTACGGAGTAGCCAGTGATGCTCCCTGCTCACAGACATCAGCTGTGGGCTGGTGCTGGTAGCATCATTCAGAGGGTTTTGCAGAACTGAATTCCCACTGGGCTGGAAAGGCTGTGTGCCAGCAGCCTGTCTGGCCCCACAGAGTGGAGGATCTCCAACATGAAATTGAGTATCATATTTTAGGTATGATCACCCTTGAAGACAACCACAGAGTCCTTTATTTAGAACGCATTAAGACTGTGTTAGTAATTAATTTGCCCTTCAGTTTTTGTGGTTGGGATAGGATTTTTATCAAGCTCATGTAGTTGAAGCACACATGGGTCATGTTCATAAATAAAAGGTATCATTGCTGGGGTGATGTAGATCTTGAACAGCACCCAGCTGTTCACCGAGGTGCAAACCTTACAGGCAATATGAACTTCCAAAGTTCAAAGGAATGGTCAAAGCCTACCAAATTGCAACATTTTTCATAAATATAAATGCTCCAATGTACCAGCTGTCAGGAATTCAGTGCCTAATCTGTCCCATCATTGACTGGAATGATAGGAACACTGCAGTTGGAAGGATGCCATTCTGGGAAGCTATCACATACAGTCTGTAAATTAATTCTTGAAGATTTTCAAAAGTTTTGTCTACTCAGCTTTTTTATTGCTGTTTTCTTTTTAAGAAATCTTGTGACTTCTGCTCCAATGATCTGGCCAGACCCGAGAGTGAGGGACTGAGAAGCTTCAAATCAAATCAGATGTGAGAGCTAAATAAACTGGGGGGGTTCTTGGCAAGACTTCTCAGAAACATAGAAACAGATGTATAAAGAGGCACAGAAGAAACAGCAATGCCTCAGCTGCTACTAATGAGGGTCCCAGCAGGGAGCTGGTTAACCCTGCTCAGGGACTTGCAGGCTCCTGGCTAACCAGAGGAGAACCTGAAAATGCAATGTCAGCATGTGCAAGAATTAAAATGGCTCTTTCCAACCTCGTAAGCTGCCACCACATGCTGCTGGTATTGTGCTGTGGCATGTATTGCACAGCCTAGCAAGGCTTCTGTCTTGTGAGTTCTTGTGCAGCAACCCTGAAATGATCAGTTCTGCCATTTTTGGCAAAGCTTAACTAGAGGACATGCCTGAGAAAATGCAGAAATGCATGGACTGTCACTGTCATCAATGTAGCCTGTTTGGTGGGAAATACAAGGTATATGAAGGATTCAAGAAGAACCATTTTCCACTGATGCCAGATTTGGGGCCCATCATGCTGCACCGATGGTGCCAGCCGACTCTTCACTGAAAGGAAAACAATATTTTCATATGTCATAAGACCCTCCCCAGAAGAAAGGTTTCTCTGAACACTGCCTGGAAAAATTCCCATGCACTTCAAGTGCCAGTGGTTGTACTAGTCATGCAATGACAAGAAAATAATCTGCTCTGGGGGCTGTGTTGATGGTGGTTGGGAGAGTGAGATGGAGCTGGTTTCTCCCAGCTCCACCTTTCCTTTCCAGACCAACAGCAAAAGGGGCACAAACCACTGACAAACATGCATGGCAGCTCAGGTCTGAGCCAGGGAAGCTGACCTGTTGTTGAAGCCATCCTGATGACAGCAGGAGAGGAAGATATGCACTGGTTATTTTCAAGTACAGAGAAGCAATATTTTAGCAACTGTTCTGAAATGTAAACAAGGAGAGGTTTACTGCATAACGTTTCCTGGCTTTGAGGTAATCTTTGTTACAAAACAGCAAGTTATCACTTGTAGGGTTTTTTTTTTTCATTCCTGATTAACCAAACTCCGGACTGCCTGCCTCTGAAATAGTCCTATTTTATGACTCTGTCATTGCTAGAAATTAAAAAGAGAACCCTTGTCTGGCATGAAAGCTCTTTTCTTGCCTTTTTTGGTAGTGTGTCCCACTACAATAATTCTGTCGAAACACAAACAAAGGGCACTTTCTAATTGGTAAGCAAAAAGCAAAACAAAAAGCATAAAATATTCAGTGGGATAACCCATGCTTTAAATACTGTATTTCTGAGCATTGTGTCCCATTCTGAAATGAGTGATAATGCCCTGCAGCTTCTGTAGTGGTGAGGTTTGCAATGCTGATATCCAGCAAGCAGGTAAAGAACTACATAAGGATGTAAAAACTAATTTTTTTTTTTTTACATAGAAAAGAAATTCACAAAAAAAAACCTAACCAAATTGATTCTTACTTCTGCTGAAAACCTGACATTGAGGTAAGTATGTTTCACAGCAGCAGCTCACAGGCCCATTCCACTGCCACGGGGTAGCTCCCATGCCAGACTCAGCCTCACATGGTGTCCCAGGCGTCGGTGTCCCCTAAGCCCGAGGACTCGGCAGGCTGGGGGAGACCCCAAGGAAGAGAAGCATGGAGCTCAATCTAGTAGTAATCTAGGAATGGCAAAACTTAAAAG
The DNA here is from genome assembly GCF_015832195.1 of Motacilla alba alba. NCBI lineage: Eukaryota > Metazoa > Chordata > Aves > Passeriformes > Motacillidae > Motacilla > Motacilla alba. The sequence goes on along the minus strand of NC_052017.1, from coordinate 14,984,576 downwards.
ATTCTGGTTTCTTATGGTTTCTAGCAGTCCACTTGTTCCATATAAAGCCAACAGTCTGAAAACTGAGTGGCACTAAAAATGCAGTTTTCGCAGAGGAGTTAGACTGCCTGGAAAAAAAGTTGTAACATTTGTAACACCTGTAGTACCAAAACCAACATGCTGCTGAGCCAGTCCTGGGGATGTACCTGCAAAGCTGAATGTGCCCCATAGTTAGGAGGGTTTCCATGCCTCTGCATTCCTGGCTGGAGAGGAAGGGCTGAGTATGGACATAGAGGATCACAGCGGAATGCAAGGCAGGTCACGAGCTGCAGCAAGGACAGTCAGAGGGCCAGTGGTAGGTGTTTAGTGTATCTGTCTCATGGTTTTACAAAATGAATTTGAAGTATCTATATAAGGAGAAGCTGAGGTACCTATAATCCATTAGATTTGACAAGGAACGTTACTGGATACAATATTGTTTCCTAGTGGTCTTGCTGGCATTAGAACCCTCGTTGTAACAGCTATTCCTATTAGTCTTGTTACCCTTGCTAACCCCTATTTGTCTCCTTTCTTTGTGTTCAACCCTGCATTTCTTTTAGTTAGCACTTGCAGCATCCTGTGGTATTGGGGAGGAAATTTGGATGTGAAATTGCACAGCAGGGAGAAAGTTCTCTGTAGAAATAACAAGCAGCAACAAAATATATGCAACATTTAAGTTATTTCTTGCTTGCTTGCCCTGGGCAGGCTAGTGCAAATTGTGTCACGTGTCAGACTACAAGAAGCGCGGAGGGAACGCGGGATACCAAGGGATTCAGTTAACAGGAGACAAAATGTGTTTGTATTAATTGCTTAGTGCTCAAATGTGTTAGAAATATTTATATAACAATAACAAACTATTTCATAGCTTACGTATGACTTGGTATTTCCAAAGACACTGTTAAACAACATGGCTTGCTGGAGTCTGGCAGTGAGGACTGCTTGTATGCCCATTAAAATAGATAGGTTGTATGCAAATAGACATTCTATTTTCTGATAGAAGTCCCAAACTCAGATCTAAAACTTAGGGAATTGATGAAGTTATGCATCCTTAGCAGAAAGTTTGGGAAGGATTCTCTTCAAGGAAGGCTACTTTTGCTTCGGCTTGTGGTACTGCAGCCAGGGGGACCACCTATAGATACAAAGCCAAAAAAGCACCAGCACAAAAAAAAATCAGGAAATCTGCAGGTCTCTCATAGAAACATGTTTTATGAGTGTCCAGAACTGCTCTAAATCTTTCCTTGTCGAAGTGGAGTCTCACTGTTGCGCAGAACGGCTAGAAAATAAATTACAAGTAAACCAAGCTGTATGAAAATTAAATGCCAGCTGTACTTCAGCCTCACAGAAAATATATGTTTGGATCTCTGCATAGCTGCCATGTCTGTATGTTTGAGGCAGCTAGAGAGGCATTGAGCTTCTTTGCAGAAAAAAACACCCCCAAAGCAACCAAAAAGACTCACCAAAGAGGGAGGGAAAAAAAGCCTATTCCAGATAATGAGACCTCAGGGCAACTTGTTATTTGGAAATTGGTTTCTCACTGAGCCACTGTGTCTGCAGCGGGCCAAGCTAATCCCCAGTCATAAGCACTAGAAGGATTGATCTTGGCTGAACTTTGTGACTCTTGTCTGTCATGCTTAGTGAGAGAGGAGCCAACAGTCCCTAAAATACCCTTTCCTCCCCGTGGCTGGGCAGTTGCCCTCCATCCCTGGTGCGAGCAGCACTCCTGCTCCTTGCACGCTGAGCTGCTGCTGACAGGCTGAGAGAAGAGTGCTGGAGACTGTACAGCAGCTGGGCACGTCACAGGGCCCTGGTGCTGAAAAGCGACTCAACTGAATAGTTCAACTCTGGTTGGCCTTAAAAATAAGAATGAGGGAAAAGTATGAGAAGTACACTGAACCTCCAAGGCTTGTCAGCATGGACAGCAGTCTGACAGATCAGGGCAATGCAGCAGGGGGGCTGGTGAGTCTCTCTTTGTGTGTGCGAAGTGACCAACCCAAACAAAATCAAAGTGGTTTATAACCTGCTAAGAGCACAGCACTTAGGAGTTAGGCTGGTTTAATTAACACAGATCTTTATGCCATAACAAGGCTTGCTTTTCTTGAAACAAATCTTTGAGTCCTTGAGCAACACATCTGAGAAACTAGAGAATAAGAATAAATGTAGATCTCCTTGGAATAATTACTTTGTCTTGCGTGCCCCTTTGAAACACTCAACACGCTTACAACCTTTTCTGCAAAGCTTGTGGAACTTCATGGCCTTCATTATTAAAGGTATTGAAGTCATTTTTATCAGGGAAAGGTAGATTCCTATCTCCTCATCTCATCACACTGAATCTGCATCAACTCCATTTGATTTTATGTCATTTCTTGCAAACATGACCCAAGCCCACTCTACCATCAGAGGAGAGAGAAAAGGTCAGAACCATAAATTTTTGACCTTGGTGGGTGAACGTAGACATTACACTCAAATCCCTGTTACTAATGGTTGCTATACTTCATGACAGTGCAGGCAGCACAAAAGGGCACCAGCAATGACATCTTTCATCACTTGTGCTAAAATGCTCTTCACTTAGTGCCTCTTGCATGGGGTGCCAGCGAAATGAGATGTAAATGGATCTGTTGACAAACAGGTTAAATGTCAACACCCACAATGATACGTTGTTAATAGTAAGGGCACAAGCTATTACAGAATTGTTTAAAAGGGGCAAGTGCTGAAAGGTGAGCAAAGTTATCATCGTGGTTATTTACTGTGTAAGTACCATGGTTGGACTGCTGGCTCTGGTTCAAGGCAGCTCTCATCCTAATCTTCCTTTTCTTTCTGACAGCCTCGTTCCAGACTTTGCTGCTGATCACCCACAGCCTCGTGGTTCCCCTGCCAGGGTTGCAACACAGCAGGAAGACTCAGAGGACACACACAGAGGCTCCAAGCCTTCTTGGGACCAGTAACTAGGGACTGAAGTGCCTTTTTCTTGGTGGAAACTGTTCTGGGGCATGGTGAGAGCTACTAGTAAGAGATGCTAGATATTGTGCAACTCAGGGCAGCTATTAGATGTGACACTCCTTCTGTGTGCTCTGACTTGTTTGCTTTAGAGGGAGACTTTTTAATCACACTGGTATTTATATTGTTTTGCAATGTTTTTATTGCTATTCTGGAGTCTCTGTTCAGAGCAAAGAGTCTCTGTTTTGCTAGGCACAACTTAATAACTTAATGCTGTTATTCTCACTTGATTTTCTTCTGTAATAAGGATCTCAAGACACTGACAGTTGCTACTAAGGGTAGTAAACTGAAAACTTCCCTTTTTCTAATGCTGAAATACACAGTTTTTTTTCATGGGGAAGGTGCTGGAGTGAGTGACTGCTGCTTGTTTCCACCATGCCTCAGGCAAAGGAGGAAAGATCCTACAGAAATATATTAGAAACATACACAGACAAGGTGGTATTTGTGAATGACTTGGTGTCTTCCAGGCAAAATAGTTTATAAGCAGGGTAGTAATTAGACAAATGATTCATTCTTTTGGTGAGACTGTATTACTGTGCTATGTTTAACCCACAGTCATTCCCCCCTGTCCCATGAAGGTCTGCTGTCTTGGGTGATATGTAAACATGGTGAGGAATATAACAGGCAAGATTAGACTTATTCCAGTCAGTTTTTGATGAATAAATATTGTGACGGTACATCTTAATGATGTGAATGGAGAAACTATCCCATGAAAGGATGTTAATATAAAATAGCCAAAGGGAAAAGGAACTTCTAATGAGATAGGCACAGCCCTGAAATCAGTGTTTCCTGTCTTAGGTTGATGGATTTGTCACTTCCTTCCTTGGGTCTTTCCCAAATGTAGATGCCAAATGAAACAAAAATAATAACTGCAGATTAAAATCTTCCTTAGGATTAGAAGAATCAAAAATCTCCATGCAGAGCATTAGAAAAGTATCTCCAAGCAAATTTAGTTTCAGCATAAAATGTAAGAATGTTTCTTACTAGAAAAAAATATTTTAAATAATAAAAGGAAAGCATGACCTGTAAAGTCAGCAGGAGCTTCTGTGGAAACAGGGCTGGGTTATGGCTCAATCAGGGATCATCTCAGATGTTTCTTACAACTAATCCTGAAATAACATCTTCTTCAGCTAAAACAATGCAACTTTGAGATGAGAAGCCAGGGGAAAGTGAGAATTCCTGACACAGAAGAAATACTTAGTAGTTTCTATACTTTGGAATTAGAGGGAATGCTCTATTAAAGATATTTTCAAAAATATTTTTTCAAAGATATTTTTCCAGCCAGTAAGTGTTGGTTTGAAAACAAGTGATGACCACTTACATTCCAGAGTGAAACAGTGGAATGGATCTCAACTTTGAGGACATAAGGCAGAATGTCACCTCACTCCTGGGGAAACCTTTCCTTGCAACATCTTTTCCCTAATGTCAGCCTCTCTAATGTTTCTTCCTCCTTGGTCTTAGGTGTCATTCCATAGGAGGTTCTGGCTGTGAGTGTGATCCAGACCAGCAGTTCCTTGGTCCCCCACAGAAGAAATAAGTTTCATGGAAATATCCCAGATGCACTGGTGATGAGTTAATAGGCTACACAGTGCTCTGCCTGGCTTGCTCTCCAAGCTGTCTGCATCCCAGTTTGGATGTGACCTCTAGCTCCTCCTGGCTTTCTGCTTCCTTTTGCTTTTTCCCTATGTTATTCTTAGGGCTCCTTCTTTTTGCTCTCTAACGAGGCAGCTCCATCTGGCTTCTTCTTGTGCTTATTCTGTTTCATGGCTTCCTCGTGTGTCTCTCACAGTGTGCCAGGTAGGAGCACACAGGACAGCTCTCTTATTGTTTGCAATAATAAGAAAGGGAGTATTATATGGCCCTTTTATGTGAAATTTCTTGCAGGATTACAAAGCTCTCCCTGCTCTCCCTAGAATGCTCTCACTCCACCTCAGGCTGTACATCCCTGCATGCCCCTCCTCACAAATGGCTTCATCCTGTAATAAAGGAAGTACCTGGAAACGGTCCATTTACAGGACAATGCTTGAGTGCTCTTTACTTCAGTATTGCATCAGTTTTGCTTCTACCTACTCCTGCCTCTCCTGATTTCTCCACTGTATTTTCCATGCTTTGAGCCTGAGCTCCCTTTCTCTGCCTGTTTATTAATCCTGTGTCCCTTGGTCAGGTCCTGACTCTTGGCAGTTTGTACAAACCAAGTGACTACTGTCCCTCCAGATCTTTGCTGAAGTCCGGGATCTCTCCTATCTTTCCTGCCTTCTCTTCTGCCACTTCTTGGGCCTCAGCAGTCCCAGAACATCTTTTTCCAATTCCAGCTGTCCATAGCTGTGAATTTAATAATTGTCTCCTAAACTCAGTAACATCAATACAGGTTTATACTGTGTTAGCATTTTAACTGGTACTCAGTTATTACTGAATTATTGCACAAACTCAAAGAGAAGCAATCTTGGCCTGACAACAAAAGCTGCTTAAGGTGGATTCAGCAGTGCCTCAGGGTAGGTCTATCAAATGGTGTTTGAGCTGTGCTGAAGAACTCTGTCTTTTTAAGTGGGAACTTGAGAAACTTTTGTGTACTATAAATTTACAGCCTGTGTTCTGCTCTTCTGTCACTGTGTTGCCATACAAATCCCAGCCAAATAACTCATACTGCATAGTAAGCACTGGTTAAAGAACATCACACGTTACATGAACTTACATAAACCACTAAGGTTACCAAAGATTTATCTCCCCAAAACAACAATATCTTACATCTCTAAGACCGTAGCATGAACTTCCACGGGAAATACCTCATCACCTTCTGCCCTCAGTATAAACTCTGCTTCTTTGATGTTACCTGTTTTATATAGCAACATGTGTGTGTTGTTAGAAAATTCAAATAATTGTATATACTGGAAGAGAGAGTAAAAGAGAGCAAGCATGTGAGAAGTTAATCCCAGTGGGGAGCTCAGGAAGGAGCTGAGATGTGGTGATGGAGTGTATTAGTCTCAGTGTGGGAAGGATGGAGTAGCTGAGGGGCTTGACAGGATGAAGAAGTGACTTTGTACTGATGTAGGAAGGGACCCTACAAGGTCTGATTCCAAGCTCTTTCCTTGACGAGTTTTTGCAATTAAGAAAAGAAACCCCCTATCTTCCTACCATAACAGGCACTATTCAAAATAAGACATTAATAACAAACACAAAGTCATTTACCACAGTTTAACCTTAAGGTGAGAGTGGTGATAACTTTATTCCTGTGGTATTTCTTCCTGGTCTTCAGCTCCAGTCAAGTGCAAGGCTCCCTAATGGTGACAGTGGTAACTCCAGGGCTTGATAAACTTGTCTTTATCAGTGGAGTCATAGCATGTTATTAGCAAATGTATATGGATTCTGTGTTTTGCTATAGCACATGTTTGTGTAGCCTTTTCTGACAGTTAAAGATGTGCTAAGTTTCCTTGACAGAAAACAGACATTTTAATAAAATGGCTGCCATTTAACTAGAAACTCCTGGGCAAAGCTCTATGGGAAACAGTTCCCATGACCTTCAGGGGGAAAAAATGTTTGTCTTTTAATAGGGTTCTCTTCTGTAAAAAAAAGTCCTTACTCTGCAGTATCCAGGTTTTTTCCACACAACCCTAATGATGCAAGTCTGGAGGAACTGCATATGCCATTTGCAGAAGCATATTGCTGATTACACTAGTCTTTACTTTCAGATAAAGAAACTTTGAACTATTTCAGAACAATGAATTTGGAGCAGAGTAAGGCTGAAGCAGAATTTTCTGTAATGCCTCTAATTTCATTGCATTAGACATTTTAAACCTGAAATGACAATTCATATTGATTTACTTAGTCATTTATTCAGCTGACTGATAGTCTTGTGTGTCTGACAATTCATACTCGTACTTTGCATTGGTTTTGTTTTGGATCATATCTAAGTTCACATTTCATGTATTTATTTTAATATAAAGCATGTTTTACAAAAGTAGCAGAACCTATAACCCAGCTGTCTTTATTCAGTGTATTCTGTTCATGTTTAAGGGTTATCAGCTTGAATTAGATCCTTATTCAACATTGAGGGATTGTTTATAGGCTGCACATGTCACTGAGCAATTGTTAGAAAAAATTTATTTATGAGCTGCCCTACCTGGGAGTGTTCCCCAGTGGCAAGACAAGACGTGAGCAATGGGAACTGAAGTTGCAAAGGAAGTTACACCATCTGTCTTGAAAGCCAGACACAGGTGAGAGATAGCGAAGGGATGAAGAGGGGCATTCATAAAAAGCTGATTCATCACTAATCTGCTTGTACTCAAACACAGAAAACAATAGCTTGTTTATGATAAGGTTCTGCCCTTCCAAACTGCATTCCACTTTGGCAGAGAGAGTGTACTGTGTGCCACGAACTCGGGGTGATTGGCTTCATTTCACCAAAGAGCTTGTGCTGAAACTCCTCTTTTTGTCTGTGGTTGGCACAGAAACAGAATGCTCTACTGGGCAGGAAAAAATGAGAGAAGCTCTGCAGAGTCCACCTGGACCAATTGCTCTGAAGGCTGTTTGGCAGAGCGGGATGGACAGCCATGCTCAATGTGAAATCTGTGCAGCTCCTTGGGCAGCTTTGGCTCTGAGCCCACCAAGGGTCACTGCTCATCCCATCTGCAGCGGCACTGCCTCTCTGCATCTCTAACTCACTCCCATAGCCTTAATTTCCTACATGTTATATGGCCTGTGGGTTTGTGCTGTGTGTGCTGTACCCATTCTGTAGAGCTTCAAGTCAATAAAATAACAGCAAGTTTCTGTATTTTTCTTGCGCATGTATGAATAAAAATAATTTTGAATTAAAAACACAACACGGTCCCTTCTCCCTGGCTCCTCTGGCAGAGGCTTTTGCAAGCAGTGTGCCTTACCCTGGCATTTGTGGCAACCAGCCTCAGTTTTCTTTTGGAGCAGCAGCATTTCTCACATCTCCATGAGCAGGATGGCTGGCTGGCCCGCAGGCACAGCCCACCTGGGGTGCTTACAGGCTGCTGCACCCGTGAGGAGGGAGTCCATTGCTCCACAGAGACACCTTCACAGCTGCTCTTCTGGCACAGCACAATTCCACACTTGTATCCTGAGCTCTCAGTTCAACCCATGACTTATGCCAATGAAGTCACATATGGTAAAATAAGAGAATCCAAGAAGGATGAAGTTTTTCTTTAGGCTTCTAGCAGCTGAAGAAAGAAATCTTTCTAGGAAAAGAAGGCCTGTACACTTCTTGACAGGTCTGCTTTCCAAAGAAAATGACGCTGGTGTGGTTTTGACGCACTCTGCCTGTCAGACTCCTTTCCTTTCCTCCAGCCAGCATCTTTCCAGCTCGTGTGCCAGCTCAGACAGGTTGGAACAGGATGAGGGTCCCAAAGAGGCTCTTTGTCCCTGTCACGTGAGACCTGGGGTCTGTTCAAAGGACTAAGACCCAGGTCAGTGCCTGCCCTGGGGGAAAAGCCCCAGTGGGTGTTCAGAGTTACCCAGTCCAGTTACATGGCTTGCTGGCAGAGCAGTTCATGGCTATCTGTGCTGGGGGATGCCAGATGTTTATACCAGAAAACATTTCTTTCATTCATGGGCCATGAGAAGGAAAGGAAGAATTGTCTGGACTTCACATGGTGACACCAGGCTGCTCAACTGCTGATTAAGCTGGATTTTCTGTGTTCAGAGCTCAACAGGGATTTTTACAGACTTTAATTGCAGAGCAAACAAAACACAAAATGAGGGTCTCCATTTTTCATCATATCTTTCACATGAAATGAAAATCACTAGGGCTTGAGGCTTTGCTAGTTACAACATGATAATATTGCAGACCTTTGTTTTGAGAGGGAAGCCAGGTAGAAGAATGGCATTCATGGAAGAAAATTTCTGGCTGAGTATATAAAGAGCAAATACTCCCCTCCTGTATTTGATGTCAGGTTTTCTTGCAAAGGTTCAATGAATCCTAGGTGCAGGGGGTTGTCTTTTCTCTGTGTGCAATGTGGTGACATTTTGGTGTCCCGAAACACCAAAGGCAATGGCAGTCTGGACCAGGCACTTGGGCCTGTGATATCACTCACACAGGCAGTGCAGAGGAGAGAAAGCTGCATGGCTAAAACTGGGTCTGAGCACTTTGGGTTACTCAAGGAATCCTATTTACCTCTCAGGGAAATTGCTTCCGTGACAGTGGGTACTGGGGTAACGTTCTTGTCCTCTCAAGAGACATGCCCTCAAAGATAGACACCAGAGCTTTGCACTGCTGAAAGCAAGAGAAAAAACCATTTTGTGTGGATAATTGAGGAGAGTAACAATTGTTATTTGACTTACTGTAAACATTACAGGAGAGGCTCTTAAAGAGCTCTCAGTGAACTCACACATTTCACACAACTTGTGAAGAACAAACAAAAGAAGGAAGAACAAAACCAGCAAATTCTATTGTGTTCAAGTCGTACTTTTAAAGCATAATGGCAAGGCAGAAAAGGTGTAAAGCAGGATCATTCTGTGTATATATTAGTTTTTAAATACCTGACTTCACATTTTTATTACAGCTAACATAATTTCATTAATCATTTCAATCACTTTCATGGAAAAATTTCTGACAAAAATTGAAGGCAAATTACCAAGTAGCTTGTCCATGTTTAAGGAAATTGTACTAGGGACTGGTCTAAGCTGTATTTTCAGTCATATTCTTCAATTTATTAAAATACTTAGAGTTTTTTATGCCCTTTCTCACTTCATGTGCAGGAACAGAAATAATATTTTCTTTGTCTAAACAGTCTGCAGCAGAGCTCTACTGACAGATTTTTATGAATTGAAAAAAACCCAACAGAGACTAAAATTGTCTATTACATCTTAAACATCCTTAAAACCCCCTGAATTACATCGAAGGACAGTAGCAATGTATATTTAGGAACGACATGAATCATCTCTAATAGAAATACAGTGCCTCTGACTATCCCATTGAACAAAGAGCTGTTCCACATTTGTGCTTTATTTCCAACCAATGCAGGCTGTGATATGTTTGGCACTGTGTTGCCAAATGGGAATATCTACAGAGGCTACAAAAGTTATTTACTTGCTGAAAGACACCATCACCCCAGGCTGTATATGGGGAGCACAAGTTGAAAGTGAGGGACTCGGGTGTGCTCCAGAGGGTGGTGGTCTACAGGGCTGGGGTGACAGTCATGGTAGAAAGAATAAAATTCAAAAAGGGAAATATGACGGAATAAGAGTGAATTGAGACCACAAGAGAAATATGGTATATGGGGTTGCTGAGAAATGGTCCATGAACGTACCATGAGGTGATACAAACCAGATCATGTGCAATTCAGCCCATTAGCTGAACTGCATCCAGCAAAAATCTGATCTTTCTCTTGGCTCATTCCTAATTCAGTGCAGCTTGCAATGTGTGACAGCCACAGTGCCAAGCACATAGTGGCTATCAGCCTGTGGCTTACACACAGGGGGCTTGTATAAAGTAACAAAGAAAAGACAGATTATCATACAAGTTTCAACTACCTAGAAGGTTTCTCTCTTCAAAAATATCAGAGCAACTCAAGCCATAAAGGGTCCAAAGACGGTGCAGTACATTATATCCAGTGGTGATGTCATCTGTTCATTGTCAGAGGATAGTTCAGTAGTCTGCTGGGTTTTAAGTCAGTAGTAACGCCAATGTGCAATTTCAGTGTCGCTGGAGATGAGGTTTCCCAATGACCGTCTTAACCACAAGTGTCAAAAAAGAGCAGAGCTTCATAAATTGCTGCCAGGCCTGTTTGGTGTTGTCAGTCATCATTCTTCTCTCAGTGCTGGCATTGCAGGAGATTTTGTGTTTGTGCGATAACAACCCATGGATGATGGTAATGATGCCAAAGTGAAAGAAGGAGATATATATAAAATATAGTCCACTTAATGAGGTCTATTTCCTTCCAATGTAAGTCTGTGAAATTCACTCAGCTGCTGAACACCTGCACTGTCCCTAATTAGATGTGGTCACTGACATTGCCAGCAGTGCTCAGCACCGCTGTACAAGAGAAATTCAGAAGCAGTGTGTTTATGTCTCAATGAGAGTCGGATGAGTGGTGACCTCTTCAGGCCTCTATGATATGCAGGCTCATTACATCCACTATAGCTCCAGGATATCACCCTCTGCCCTTCTTTTCCATTGTGTTCTTGTGAAGGGCTTTACACAGGGAAGAGCTCAGCTGCACTGAGAGTGATTTTTTTGCTCACCACTTCGTGAAGATACAACCACAGCTGCAGCTACAGGACAGAAGAAACATGACAAATCCTTGTCTCATTATTGCTGTCTCTGGATAATAATTATCCCCTAATAATGTTTTAGCTTGCACTTTGAATCTTGCTGTCATGTTTGTAAACTTAGAAAGAAACTTCTGTTAAAAAAGGCTCTGTTTGCACCCTGAGCTGCCAAGAGACTGTGCAAGACTCCTTTTCCAAAGAGCAGAACCCTGCTGCTGGTGCTGAGTTGCTGGCCCAGGAGTTGGCCACAGTCTTGGAAAAGCATGCATCTCCATGGGTCCTCTCAGCCCTCAGGGAAGGAGGTGAGGTGAGAGCAGGAGCAACACGACATGACTTTTCAAAATTCAGGGTAATTGTCAGAGAAAGTGGTGAGGAAAAAATAGCAGAATGGCTTCCAAATTACATACAAACTCATTATCATTTAGACCCCATCATGTAGGGAATTTTTTTTTACTCTAGTCGCCTCTCATTTAATAATGAAGGTCCTCAGCTTTCCATCCAGAAGACTTGTGTTTTGATAATCTGCTCGACTGTTTCCCCAAATCCCTTTCCCTCTGTAACCAGGCCATCAATCACTACAAAGGATCAAAATTGCCACATTTAAATTCTATTCTTCTTGTGAGAAACTACCCTCTGATCAAAGATTAACAGCATGAAATATGTTACTTGTTTTTGCAGTAAACCTGCATGTCCCTTGTTGTTGATCCAAGTTCATGGAGGTTTATTTTCAAAGCAAATCTCTTGTTTTCCTTTCACCAGAGAGCTGTTATAAAGCCAGCTATTGTTATTGTAGAGTATAACTTTATTTTTTTAGTCCAACTACTAGAAGCAAATGGTTTTCATCAGGTAAAAAGTCATTGTATACATGCATTATATGGACAGGTCCTGGACACAACAAGCAGTTAATGGTTTTTAATTAAATAGAGTGAGACAGGACACTCAAGGAGTGACCCAAGGATTACTTGTAGAGGAGGTTTCTCTCATGACTAATAGTGACTACAAATAATATGGGGTATTACAATAAAATTCTACTGCTGACAAAAATATTAGCAGCAAACGACGACAGAGCTTTCATCTGGGACTAGGAGAGCATCTGGAATATATTAAGATTGTAAAATTTCCCTTAAAGTGTGGGTTGCTAAAGTCAAAACCAGCCACCCAGAAACTATGGCACTCAGAGAAACTCAATTTTTTTTTCATTAAAAATTACTTAAGGAGATTTACATCTTCCCTTAGTTGACATTGTGATGTTCTGCTTGTCCAGACTTTGAGTCCTGAAAATACACATGTGATGAGAAGGAGTGGAGAAATAAATGGTCTCAAATATGTCCTGCCTATGTTGATCTGGGAAAACAACCCTATTTCCAGGCATCCTTCTGCAATGCAATCAGTCAGATGCTCTTTGCAACCACTCTGTGTAGATACCCACTGCTTATTAAAACCATATGTGAAGCTGATGAATTATGTATCTAGAAATGCAATATAAGCACCACATATTGACAGAGACAAACAGGACTGAAGTGGGATGTGCTGGGAGATCATTACAGAAAAAAAGGAAAGTTAGCTTTAAACAAAAAGACGGTGTGCTAAAAAGCCAGCATCGAAACAAAGTTCCTGATTCCCAGCCTCCTTTCTCCCTGTCCCCAGTTGTCATGACTCCTCTCACTACAATCTTGTCTCAATATGGACTTTGAGTTCCTGGAGACAGAAACTGTCCTGTAACTTGCATCTGTTGTGTGCAGCCCAAGAAGTGCTCTTGCCTCTCCTGGATCTTCAAGTGGTGTTTGGGAGGCAGCTGCAGCTATACTGGGGAGCTTCATGTCTCTGCAGCTGAACCGCAGAGCATGCACAGTGACCCTGGGAGGGCACTCAGCACTTGCTCCTGTAAAGCTGCACCATCTGGTCTCAAACCACCAGGAATTAGGAATAACCAGCCCTCTTGTACAGACACCCATTTTCAGAGTAAAACCCAGATGACATTAGTTTAGGCTACACTGTGAGCTTCCAAAAGGCAAGTCAAGGTTTGAAGAACAATCTGAGAGACAAAGGGTGGCAGTGAACTCCTGCTCTCAGCAAACTAGGCCAAAACCTGCAAAGCTCTGCAGAGCGGGGTTCATTTCTCCTTCCAGGAGGCCACAGGTCGTGAAGACCCTGGGTACTTCATTTGCCTTCACTTGCTCTAGTGACAATAGCAATGGGAAAGACTTGTTCCCTGGCAGTTATTTCCAGCAGCCTGTGCTGAGTGAGATGAAGTCAATCTGCTGTGTTCAGGAATCAGTCATGCCAAAGAACTTTCCTGCCTTATGTTTTCCACCCTGAGGCGCTTCCTGACTATTTCTGGAGGAGGCTTGGTGAGGGAAGTGCAGCACAGCTCAGCACATGAAGCACAGGAGGCCTTAATTTGCCATCAGCAAAGCAGTGGTAGGTCATGGTATCTCTTCAAGCCAAGGATCTCATGACGAAAAGACATTCACAAATGCAGAACAGAGAGTTGATCCAGAATAAAAGCCAACTCACTGGGTGGCCTTGGTAAGCATCTTATGTCCCAGTTGGATATTTCTGTTTTTATTTCCACTCATGCATCGTTTCCTCACAACAGGGAAAGAGTTTTACATGACTTTCCTGTAAATCTTCTACCCAAATCCTGATGTTGAGATAACAGCTCATATTCAGAGATCAAAGAATGGTGTTCGGAAGAAGAAATGAATCTTCTCTCTCCTCTCCCCACCTCCCTCAATCTCCCATTTCTTCTTTTTTCTGACCATGCATTTGTGGGGGTGAAACATTCAAAAGTTGCTATAGAAATAAGATCAAGTGTTTCAGAAACTGGCAAGGAACATCTGTCCATCGAGATCCTTACACATGGACAGCACACAGGATCTAGGCTCTGATGAGGCTGTAGCTACCTTTTTGGCACCTAAGAGGAAGTTTTGAAATGCCAGCCTGCAGTTTTAAGAAGGACAAAACTCCGTACATGTCTCCCATCAGGGAAATATGAAGCTCTTGATCTACCCCACATCTCATCCTACCAAGATGCTGGTGAATGTTATCAAAACAAACCAAACCACAGAGAGAAAATCTGATCCTGGAAATATTCTGCAAGGAGAAAAGTACAGATATACACTACTCTGAGTACCAGTCCTTACCACCTAGCCCCTCTTCAGGGTTTGGTAGTAAGGGAGTGGCATGTGCGTGTAGGAGACAAAGTAGGAGAGCTGGAATAATCCACTAATGTCCTCAAATTTTCCCTCCTATCAGTAAGTCATTGCTGCTAAAGGCAATGAAGGAAACATGCCAAATATAACAGCTAAAACCAACACCCTGAAAAACATAATATTTAGGGAAAGTTGTGTGTTGGGGCCAGCTTGTACCAGCTGCCAAGTCTGCAACCACAAGAGGCCTGGGGCATGTGGAGGTCTCCAGGAAAGTGCCTGTTGGTGGCCAGGCACAGGACAAACCTCCTGCTCCTGTGCAAATATGAGACTGTGACCCTCACAACTGATGGATTGTCCTGCTGGCAACATGGAGGGTTCACCTTCTCCTCCCTTCCAACCAGTTGCTCTTATGGAGCATTCAGCTTCTCCTCCCTTCCAACCAGTTGCTCTTATGGAGCGTTCAGCTTCTCCTCCCTTCCAGCCAGTTGCTCTTTGCAAATGGAAATGGAGATAAATGCTGGCGACCCAGGGAGGGATGCATGGTCTTGGCAAGCAGTGGCTCTGACAAGGACTGAGGCCACGGCTCCAGTGGCAGCTCACAGGGCCTTAGCAGGAGCTCAACATCAGGATGGAGAGAAATAGGGCCTTAAGGAGGACTTGGACCAATTCGAGTCCCGTGGATGTCCTTTGGAGTTCAATATGGAAGTTCTTTTCTAACTCATCTCTGTTAGGATGAGGGCAATGCAATTCCTTTCTCTGGGTGGGACATTGGGAGGGATGCTCATCATGGCACCGAAGTGTCATGATAGACACCTTGTTAGAGTTGAGAAGACAGGATGTGAAATATGCAAAGAATTCCCCATTCTCCCTGTTTATATACCTGGGGCCTAATTTGGGCCTATTGTGAAGCTCATTTTCCTGACAGATTTATGACATTGCCTGGTTACCCTGCAGGGAGATTTGGATTGAGGAATTGTATGTGGATGTTATAAGGCTGATTCCTGATCTGCTGGTAGCAATTAGTAGCTCTATTCCCTCAGGATTTGTGTGTCTTTGTCTAATTCATGATTATGGGCTCTGGTGACAAGGCAGAATTTTACTGGCTAAATACCTAATTTGTAGGTAGTTTTATCTTCTGCCCTTAAGGTCCATAAAATCCATGGCTTCGGGTCTATGTGAGGTGCTCATCAGCTGCTTCTCTCAGCCAGCGTTGCTGTCCTTGGCGTTAGAGTCTCCGGAGAAGCCTGAGACTTGAGGCCAGGATGTGCAAAACCAGTAGTGGTTTGGGATGAGTAGTGGCCATTTTTTCCAGTAGATGTGAACTTTGGGGCATGCTGAGCACCTGTTCTCCAGAGTCAGGCCTGTTCAAGCAGAGCAGATACTTTTCCAAAGGCCAGGCTTACTGGCTCCACAGTTCATGGGAGTTCTGCAAAGCTTCTGCCCCACCAGACAGACCGTGTTGGGGCACAGCTTTTGGGGAAGGTGTTGCTGCAGCAGCAACAACACTCACTGTAACTCATAAAAAAGTGTACCTGCTCATTTTTGATGGTCATCTCCGTCTAAAGAGTCATAAAACAGCTTTTACAAACGTCTCAAGTTCTTCCTAAGAGATCTCCTTAATTTTTCAGTATCTGAAAGCCTCTTCTCCCCATGGGGCTCCTGGAAGCCACTGCAATTGCTCCCGTCTGCTTCTCCTTGCAATTTTCTGCACACACACTCACTCATCTGCTATTCCTGTGCTCGTTTTTCTCTTTACACCAGGCTTGAGCCGTGGCTCATTGTGACAATATTTCCTCATAAGGCTGTGCTTAAAAAGTGAGGAGCTCGTATTTGTTGGTGCTGGGTGGTGGCATGTGAGGCTGCACAAAGAAAAACAAATGTTTGAGATGTTTTTGAAGGTGCTGTCATGAGACAAAACAGGGCCCTCATTGCTAAGTTTACTTGTGCTTGGATGTACCAGAGGCTGTTCAGGCTCTTTAATAACTCTGCCCTGGGAAGTTTCCATCACCTCCCTTGCCTTCCTCCCCTCCTGCCAGCTCTGCTTGCTACTAGAGCTGTGCACTTTGGAGGGATTGTGGGGAGAATCATCCCCACCCTGGAGTCTGAGCAGCCATTGGCACCTTGCAAAAGCAACTTCTTCAGCCCTGTTTGTCACACGGGTGACACAGCTGGGAGCACCTCGTGCAGTAACAGCAAGGCTGCATTTGTCCTCCTCTAGAAGAGTTCCACTCAGACCCCACAGATTTAAACATTCCAGAGGCTTTGTCCAGGCTCTAAGCAATTAAAGTATCCATGCAAATGCAGGGACTAATATCCACTCAGTTCAGGGGAAGCTGTAAAAAGGAAGCACTAAACCCAATCTCTCTCAAGGGTCAGGGGAGCAGAGGCAGAGGAAGGGACAATGAATTGGCCACTGCACCAATTTGAGCTTGCTCGCTCCTTATCCAGCCTGATTTGGAAGCAGAGCTTAAAAGCTGTTGGCTTTGGAGGTTTGTTATAGCTATGAAAGCTAATGCTGGAGTTAGGCTGAGCAGCAGGGCAGAGGGTAAAGCAATATTTTATCCGTAAGTTAAATCACTTTCACAAGGGTAAAGTCATCTGCTCTGTCAGTGACTTGTGGATGCAGGGTGGGATCATCCTGTGGGTGCCTCACTGGGGCTTTCCCCACAGCTGCCTCCAGGTGGGAATGCTGCACCTTTGGGTCATCAACTCACCCAGGGCACCACATCCCTCACCCTCCCCCCCATCCTCTGGAGACCCTGGTGATTCTCTGGAGTGAGGAAAGGGGATAATTTTACCAGCCAGCCAATCCCAGGGAGAACAGCTCTGTTAAAGCCCTCAGAACATAAGAACTTCTTTCCCCACAAATGAAGTCAAAAGCAGTGAAGCTGTGATTCCTGGGAACTGGTGTCTTCTCCTATAATAATTGTGTGGACTGGGTAACAAAGCACTCCTAATATTTAGTAGAAGACTTATTTTGAGCTTGGAAAGGTTTGCTACTTCTCTGGCCAGCCGTGCTCTTCTTTGAAATAAAGGAAAACTCTCTCAGGCTTTTAGGCTTTGGTATTTCTTAGCTCTCCCTTTTTTTTTTTTTTTTTTTCTTTCTTTTCTTCTAAAATTTGAGTACCAATTTGCCCTGGAAATAAGATATGCAAAGGAAATAGCATTTTGGGGAAGAACTGTACTCTGAATATGGGAAAGTGAAGTCCCAGGAGTTGAAGGGTCTTGCCCCAAGCCCCATAGGAACCTTGTCCCACACTGTAGAACTAAAGGACCTTTTGAACACCAACACTTTTTCTTAGATGTAATTTTCTTGTAAATATTTGGGTCTCAGATTTCAAAGTTCAAGCTGGGTTAATCACAAAGAATGCAGCTCTTCCTGCTTTCCATGCAGGGTGTAAGGTAACAGTCTGTGGTGCCCTCCCAGACACCCCATGCATCTGCAGGGGTTTCAAGTGACAGCTGGTCTTTAAACTCAGTATCACACATACAGATTAATCATTACCTGGCTGCTGTCCTGGCTTCCAATCAGTTCCACTTTATTGACTTAGCCTGGGCTTAACAATGGTTTATTAATCTTGCCTCTGTGTCTACATAGCAGCCTTATTGTGATTAAATAGTTCCCTATTTTATTAGCCAGGGTTAGTCCTGTAAGGCACTGAGGACTTTGTTAGCTGGGGCTGTTGTCTGCAGACTGGAACAAAGGTGAGGTCTCTGAGAGGGCCAGATCAAATTCCACGGTGTGGGAACTTTCTCATAGGGAGAGATTTGATAACAAGATGCTGCTGCATCCTGAGGAAAACATGGGAATGTGTGGGAGCCCAGGACGTCCCTCTGGGTGCCCTGGATGGCCCGAGCCACTGGCAGGGGGCTCTGAGACCCTGGCATGCAGCCAAAGACACATGGGGTTTTGATCTTAGCCCGTGGAGCAAATTACCAACTCTGTATGAAGAATTACAAGCCACAAAAGTTTAGGTATTGTAGTAGAAGTAGTCATGAAGTGAAAGGAAGGATTTTTGGGTGCTGTACAGGGGGGTTTTAAGCCTTCTACGCAGGGGTCCAAGTTTTGTACATGGGGGTCAGGGGATCTAAGATGGAGGGATTTGGGTGTGCCCTGTCCTCTTTCTTTCTCCTTCCTAACCTCCATGTCTTTGGTGATGTTGGCACTCACAGATTGGATTAGAGTAGAAAGTCACCATTCAATATAGATAGTAGGCATTGGGGAAAAGGTATAAACATGTAACACGTAATGTATGATATAAAAGATGGCACCAGCCCCCTGGGAGGGCAGTGTGCCTTTGTCTGAGCTGCTGAACGGGCCACAGCAGTTCAGGAAAAGAATCTTTTAGATAACCAACAATAAACAACCTTGAGACTGGACAACAGGGGACTACTGAGTCTTTCTTTGAAGGCACGGGTTGGAGGAGAGACTTTTCCATCTTTCGGGGTCACCCCAATCCAGGGCTGAAACCCGACAGGAATGGAGCTGGGAGACTGTCAAGACCTCAAAGTTGCCTGTCCCATGGGGTGCCATCAGAAACTGCGCTGCAGCCCGGCCAGGCTTGCAGGGCAGGGGATTCCTGTGTGGCAGAGGTATCTGTGTGGCTCGAGGTAGCAAACATGCTTGGGAAAGTTGCTCCAAACCATTCACCAAAGCCTGTTCTTGGAAACAGATAATTCAAAACATTTGTCCAAAGGATGATTCATGGGATAATCACAAGCATTTATATCATGGAGCAAATATTTGAGGCACATCCAGATCAGCTATTACTGATCTTATTGTTTTCAGTCATCTTTCAGAGGAGTCCCTAAGAGTTGCCTGCACTGGGAAGTGACAGGAGGAGAGGGGGAGCAAGAGGTGCACTCCAGAATGACGATTCATTGCTCTTTCCAGATGCAAGCCCCTCTGTAACCATGGACCTGAGAGCCTGGGACTGGGATGCAGAACTTCCAAAGGTTTATTTTTAGGGAGGCAACCTGCATATGAGGAGAAAAAAGAGTCTATTATAAAAAGTAGAGGGAGTCAAATAGCAGCTGTAAAAACTAAAACTTCCAACAATACAACAAACAGAAAATTACATTTCCCCTCATTGTGTGGAAGGAGCCAAGCTTCCAGCCAGCTGTGGAGGAAATAAGGAGTTTACATTATTTGCAGTGTCAGTGAGGACCAACATACAAATTTCCTGTCTGTCTCCCTCTACAAATTAGCAAAACTTTGACCAAAAATTATTTTCATTTTATTCCATTTTTCTGTTTCTGTGGGGAGAAGGTGCACCGCAAGCAGTGGGGTCACAAACAGAGTAGCTGAGAAGGTGCCATGGGAGACTGAGCCAACAGGAGATCAAAAGAAGAAGACAGGAATGGCTGTGATGCCAGAGCAATGCAGCTCTGCCCCTCACATTTCTAGGCCCAGACAGAGCAGCAGCTTGCAGGCATGTGTCAATGTCTGTGGTCTCACAGAACAGAATTTGCCATTTGCTGACAAACCCAAGCCCAAAGATTTTACATCTCTTGCCATGCAGAAAATTACCTCCCCCTATGTTTGTTTTAAGTTTCAAAGCATTCACTTGTAAACTTAAATTATTAAAAGAAAAATGCCATATTCTGTCTTGGTGCTTGCTTATTCAGTCTGGGTAAGCAGAAATCACAGCCCATATGTGCCAGAGAGTTTTCCATGTTTTCCTGCACTGCAGCATGGGGTATTTTAGCCAGCTGTGGGCAGAAATGAGCCCCACAAAATCCTGGCCCTGGGTGGCGGCTGGCGTTCCAGCTGCTTTCCCAGCTGCTTCCAGCATCCTGTGACTGACGTTGCTGGGCAGGAAAAAAGCAAACATGCAGAGTCAGCACATTTCAAGTCAGGTGTATGTAAAATGAAGTTGTTGAGAGTCATTAGCAAGCTGCTCAGCACAGGGCAGGCTTCTTGAAGTACTCTGGGGGACAGTCAGGGGTTCAAGACCCCAGGCAAAGTGTCCTGACTTTGTATTCTCCTTCAGTCAATCCCACCACAAATAAAACTAGTATTACCAGCTCATCTTCCTGTCCAAAATTACAACTTTTATGTTCCTAATTTAAGGCCAGCTCCTGCCTGTCCTTTGCCTGTGTTTGAGGTATGCTGGCTGCTGGGTCTCTGGTCTTAGTGTCTTGGAATAAATAGCAGAGCAGTCAGCTGCCCTATTCCAAGATAGTTGGAATCATCAGGGTGCATTTCAGGTGACAGAGGGAGGAATAATTCAAGCTTCTTCTCTTGAGAGAAGGGAAAGATCATGGAGGAACCTCTGAATGAGAAGAGCTGGATTTCACCTAAAGTACTGTATTGCAAATTGACCTAACTCAGCTGCTCTCACTTCTGTAGCCAAAGAGATTATGTCCCCTGCCTGAGGTGCTCTCTGTGCTTCCAAGAGTTCTCTTCCTCTGCTGTTGGGTGTTCGTGTATCTGTTTCCCTGGTGCAATGAATGGGGGGCAATTTTCCATGCACCTCCCAGGGCAGCCCAAGAGCCACAGCTTATGGAGGTGGTGGGGGATGGCCAGGAGGAGAGGGGCTGGGGGGCCAAGCTGAGGAATGTGCCCTAGGAGGGTCCAGGAAGAGAGTGCATGAGAAAAGAGACAGAGCTCTGCTTTTGGAATGGCTACAAGGATTGTTGGCTCCAGGGTCTCCCAAGCTGATTAACTTCTGGTGTGGAGTAAGCTCATGTGTTTACCTTCTCAGGAGATGAAAAACAGAGTGAGGTTTTGCAGCACTCAGATTCCCTGAATTTTTTTAAGAATTTGATTAATCATGAGGCATTTTGGCAGCCTCCTTGGATACTCCATCACCTCTATTTAATCAGTCACCGTCTGAGTGCTTACTCTGCCTGGTCTCAACTGGCAAGGCTTGACACCACAGGGGAATGGGTGGGCCTCAAGGTGCTGGTGGGGCAGGCAGCTGGTTCTGCTCAGGGTCTGTGCCAATATCCCCCTGGTTTCTGCAAGGGGAGATCTCATGACAAATACCCTTACACGGAGGTAGAACATAAAATAACCTTAATTTGTATTCTGTGCAGTCACAGTTGGTTTGTGGGCCACGAGGAAGTAAAAAGAGCCAGACTTCATGGACCTGGAGGCAATCATCATTAAAGCAGGACAATTATGCCATCAGCATTACAACACTGAGGTTGTGAAAGTATTGCCAGATAGGTTATAAAAGTGAGTTTTCACTGTGCCCTTCAGCTCTCTGAGTGTCTCTGCTGTGCCACGTAAATGGACAGTGAGGGACTCCTGAACTGTCTGTGTCTCTATTAACAACTTAGTGCAGACCAGGATGAGACTTTCAAAGCAGAAGTCTCTATGTGTCATGTTTTGTGATGAGAGAGAGGTTTCAGAGGATGTGAACTGGATAATCTTTCAAACAAAAGGGAATGCTCTCCAGACATGCACTAGACAGCACATGGGACCACATCCAGATGGTGCAAAGCAACCCCTCCTTGCAAGGCTCAGTGGGTAGGTATGGCCCCACACACACACCTTCCACTTTCCACTCAGCAATTTTGCTCACTGGGCAATGATACACAGCCAGTGCTGAACTGGTCAAAAAGATAGATACCCTTTTCCTGTCCCCTCTGCATGGTGGAGGGCCTGTTTAGTTCCAAAAGGTGCTGTGTGGTAACTCTTGTTCACAAAGTAGCTTTTCTTGTGTTTTACTGAGATGGCAAATCTGCTTCTGTACACAAAAGTAAAAATATGATTTACAGAACAATCTTTTTTTCTCAGACAGAATGGAAGCTGTGCTTCATTTCCCCTTCTAAATATTTCCTTGTCTAAAGGAAAATGTAGCATTCTTCCTTCCAAAAAATGAATCCCAGGAATATGCATAAATATGTCACTTTACAGACCTTGAATAATAATATAGGCCACTGAGTAGCCTAACAAACTACAACCAAGCATGTCTGAAAGAACAGGATGAGCAAAAATTGTCACAAGAATAAAGACAAGAACTTCTACAGTAAAGAAATGTGTCACTTATTTTATGTCTTACAGTGTAGCAGCATTAAAAAATGTACAATTCCCTGCTGTTTTCAAGTCCATTTGGATTTACTGCATTTGGGAACATCAGGTTTCCATCATCACTGTGTACCCATTCCTTGATTTCCTTCTGTGATGATGACTGTGGCTGGTACACGCACATTATCAGAAGTGTCATCTGTCTCTTCTTCAGAAACCAAAGCAGATTTTCCTACCAATCTTCTTTGTGCACCATCTGCCATGGGGGTATAGTCTTCTAATTACCTGGTTTTGCATTCACAGCAAGAAGCTGATGAGTGGATTCCTTTCTGAAATGTGTTGAAGAGTCTTACTGGTGCTGTATTTACATGTTAAACAGAGTCAAAAGCATAGAGTGAATTGCAGTATCTTTGGTCTTGGACATTTCCATCAGAGGATGAAACATGGACTGGCTGAGAACAGGCAAAGCTCATATGGAAATTGTTCCACAAGTTGTGGGCACAGAGAGTTGTCAGCTGTCTTGCCTGCCTCTTCCTCTGTCAGGCACTACACAGTCAAATCTACACAGTAATAGTAATCAGATTTTGGGTGCACTATAACCATTCCTTCTGATAAAGTGATAAAACAATTTGTCCGTCATTCATTGTTACAGCTGAATGACAAGAAAATAATAATAATGCTGTTGGTGAATAAGCAGCTGAGACAGTTGCAAGTTTTAAGCTACATGGCATTTAGTAAGCTGGGAATAAAAGGCTTGTTCAGATAGCCAAACATTCAGTTTAACGCCATGCAGACAGCTTGAAATGGGTGTCCTGGGATCCCTTTTTCTCACAATTCCTGAGTAACTAAAAAAGTAAAGGACAATTTTCTTTAGACATTTCCCTCATGAAGGTATTTATTAGTTTAAAAAAAATTAACATTATTAGGGGAACATTAGAGGGAATACTGACCTCTAACTGGAACCAAATTGTTATCCAAAAGAACACTCACATGCTCTACTCCTTGAAACCTCATGTTTATTTTGCAGATGTCAGCAGTAGGAGAGGTACATGTGATGTGAAAGAGGCTGAAGAGATGCTACTGAGGTTTCCTGATCAGGCCTGTAGCTGGGCCAGACAGATGTGTAGTGAGACTCTTTTTTGCCTAATTATACTACTACATTATACAACTATATAATTATACTAATTATACAGCCAGCACTGATGTGTCTTGGAGAACTTTCAAGCTGCTAGGACAGACTGTTCACACATGAGTTTAACAATGGCAGTGGAAGAAAATATTCTCCTTGTCTTACTTGTTGCTGGTTCCAGCTGTAGTTTGCTCAGCAATTTTCCTGTGTCCATCTTTAGACTAGAGAAATATCAAAGCTGTCCTCAGCCAGTGTCTCTTAAAAATTCTGGAGAGCCAGTGGAAAATACCTAACGAATAACTTGTGCCTATGTGAATTTTGGTATTTTGATGCCGCCATTACCCTCACACTGCTGGTGCAGAGCACAGTAAGGGTAGAGAAAGTCAAACCAATGAGGACAAGGAGTAAGAAAAAGACTATTCCTTCCTCTTGCAGCTCCTGCTGCGCAGATACTGCTGTGTCCTGTTTAATGGCTGCTGGTACTTCCATGCCTGCGGCAACCCGTGTTCCCTCACATGCTGTACTGTTACTTCCTATCTATCTGAAATTATGAAATTATATGAGGAGAGAAGATTATTCTAAAGCCTTAAAAGGTTGAAAAATATAATCTTTAATACACCATTGAAAGTTTGGGACTTCCTTGTATCTTAGTTTGAGCTTTAGCTCTTCAGTCCCCTGTTTCAATTTGTATCTTTCTGGATACTGCTGTGATAAAGCAGCACACCGCAGTGGCTCTGCAGCTCTGATCAAGGTTTACACATCCAATAAGGGGATGGGAAAAGGGGGTTGACTCCTGCTTTAAAGTTTTTGGAAGGGTTTGGCCAATTGCATTGCATGCAAGGGGAAAGTTTGCAGTAAAACATGAGATCCACGGTTCCTGGATTTGACCACTTAACTAAGCAACTAGAGACAGGATTCAGATCACAGCTCAGGACACTTGTGCCCACAGGTGTTCTAGGAGTCCAAGGCCCTCTGTGGTCCTTAGTGATCAGGCCAACACACCAGCTGGGTCGACAGGTGTTTCAGATGCCCAAATGTGATCACCAAAGGCTCTCCAACCCCTTTCATTGACCAGATCACCACTGACAGTGGAAGGACAGCAGACGCCCTTACCTGTAGATACCCCTGCTTTTGTGGGTTTGGCTCTCAGGGCCGAATTCCACCTTGGGATTTGCAGATGGACCTTGCTGCCTTTCATGGGCAGTCATCAAGAGGGGCTGGAGGCTGGAGCACACACACTGGCCACAGCACAGTGTCCATCCATGGCCAGCCATGTTCTCACAGCCCAGATCAGCGGTCCATGTGCCTGCTGACCCCCAGAAGAGTCACAGTCACAAGCACCAGATAGGTCATGCCAACCGTGCAAGAGCAAGAACGAGAGTGCCAAGATCTGGAACTCAAGGATGTGGATAGGAACTGCAAAAGGTTGTGGATAGGAACTGCACCAAGAAAACTGGAAAAAAGAAGTTGTCCTTTAAATTAATAAAACATATCACCCACAATAAACAGATAGCTTACTACAAATCTGAATGCATCAAATAGAATAGAACTAGATGGAAAAATCAATTATGTGTTCTACAGAACTGAAACGGAAACCTGACTAGAAGTCTTCCAGTGGAAAAAATTTACTTGCAAAACATTGACTGTAGTTACTTGTCTCGAGGATACATTTGGCCTTCAATTAATAAAATCAACAGAAGGGGGAAAATGGAGATATAATTTTCATAACATTGAACATTGTTCTATTTGGACATCATCAGCCTTTTTCTTTGTATTATGAGCTATAGCCTATTCCCAGAAGCTTATTTCAATCAAAGTCTTCATTTTTGTTATATAAGGTGTTTGAAGATGTTTTAACCATCTTGCATTTTTTTCACAATTAGGATTCATTTGCAATATTCATTCTGGAATGGAAAAAAAACCTCAAAGAAGTAAAATGTCCTCTGCAATGAAAACTCTAACTTTTGGATTAGCTGTTTATGTTCCTCCTGAAATATCTTTACTTACTGGCTTTTCTTACACTTATGTTATAATATATTCCAGCTTTTGAAATAAAAGCACAGTTGTTGACTAGGATATTCTTCTCACACCTTATAATATGTCTGCACAAGAATGCAAGCAAATTTTACCCTCCTTGATATATGCTGTGTTCCTAGAAATAGTTGTATGATAAACATGTGTCTAAGTAACTCAGATTTATGAAGTTCTGCCAGAAAGTTTAAAAAGCTCCATTACATTATTTATTGAATTTATATTTACTTTTTCTTTTATTTGTTCATCCCTCAGGCTGAAAATTTCCCCAGTCTGTATGGAATCCTTCATGGAGACAAGGAAAATATCTACATTTTTTACTTTTTTGTCTGGATTTTCTTTTTTTTTTTTATGGAAATAGGAATAAAAGTACACCCACAAGACCTGCACAGAACTTCTCTAACAGAGACTGGCTATCTGATGATGAAAAAATGGTGAAAATGACTCCTTGAGAGGTTCCAGGGGACAGACAAAAGACAAGAGGCCAAGGAGAGATGGCATTTCCTCAAGAAAGCCATCAAGTGTACAAGGATGAACACCTGATTAGGGTGGTGACTAGCCTGGCTAAAACAGTGGCTTCAGGAGCTAGAGGGAAACAGAAGTTGTGGAAACTACATCGTGTGAATTAAGTATAAAGTATGAAAAAGAGAGGCAAGGCTGAGGCAAGAGAGAGGTAAGAACAAACCAGGAACAAGGGGGCAGGACTGTGGTGACTTTGCAACTGGTGGTGTCCTACAATGTCCAGGACCCAGAATTCACACAGAGAAGCAGCATATTTATCTGACAAGCTGACATGGCTGACAGAACGCCCTGGCTTGGAGGACATGCAGGTCCTTCCAGAGGACACAGCAAAGAAAACCACAGCACACATCAAGCAATAGATACCAGGTGACATCTAGAGGAAGAAGAATCCCTTTGATAGAAGCACTGGTAGAAAGAAAAAGGCCAGGGAACACCCTGCTTCACTGCTAAACGATGTTGCAACTGTTAGCAAAAGACTTAAATTTTTTGCATATTTTTTTCATCAGTCTTTGCTGCAACCAGGTAACCAGTTAGCTACTTACATATTAGGGAAAAAGAGGCAAGGCTTTGTCTTTAGTAGTTAATTTTAATAGTCTCAAATTTTTAAAAATCATTAGCAAGGAAATAAATAGCACTCTGCGTTGAATTGTGAGAAATAAAGTTATTTTCCCCCTGGGGTAAATAGCAGGCTTTGTGGGGGAGGGCAAACAGCTTCATTTTAGCCAGGCACTGAATGCCGTGCTTTGCCATTTTCATAAGCAGGGCATGGAAATGTGGTGTTGATGGAGGGAGTGGGCATCTTTGAGAGCAGGCTACACAAATAACTGTGAATACTTTACGGGTGAAACTTTTAGAGACCAGAGAATAAAAAAGGGATTGTTGGAGCATCTTCCCTTCTATTTTTCTGTGTTCCTGTGAGTTCACATGCACATAAATTATTATTATTATTTCCTATTATATTTTGCATTCTGTTCTTGTCCTGCTTTGAATCCCATGCTGTTTTTTCTTGTCTAACTGACACTGAGTTCAGTGCCTGCTGAATTATATCACAAGTGTTTCTTAGTTCCAAGTGACATCGAGATCTGACAGCCTCTTTTGCCAGAGGAGTTTCTTTCTTCTTTGAAGTCATTACATTCAATAACACAGGAGACATGACAAGGCAGAGAGAGGGAATTGCAAACAAGAGAAGCCAGACTCCACAGAATCCATAGCAAAGCTGACAACTGAACCCAAATCTCCTGGATCCCCAGAGAGTATCTCATGTGAATGCCTATCCTGTTAATCAGGGGGGCAGGACAGGCTGTCATGAGCCACTGATGAGCCTCACACCAGCAGCTGCCATCTTCTCTCCTTCTCAAGTTAAGTGAGTACAGGAGCTATTGGGCTGTGTCTTAATTGTGAAAGCCCAGGAATTACTCCTGAGGCTCCAACATCCCAATGAATGCAAAGTTTTCATCTCAGCATCGCAAGTTAATGAGCCTTTCAAAGCTCCCCTCAGGTTGTCTGGAGCCACTCCCCAGCCACAGACTTAATTTTCTCTATACGCTCTGAAAAATGTAGTCTGTTTAATATTCTACCCACAAGCTGGCTTGAGGCTACTTCAATCTATTGTTTAGAGTTTTTTTCCGGTCTGTTAATTATACCTAAAACTGGCAAACTACCATTTCTGATGTAAAGCTACATGTGATGTGTCCCTAAGCCAAATCACATACTATCTTAGCCTGCAAAGCTGGCAGCTAGCAGCCAAACACAGCAAAAACTGGGCTTTGGAGGTGTCCCCTGAGCATGTGCAGGCAGCAGCAAAGACAAAATGAGGAGGTACCAAAAGGGCAGATCCTGCAGCACTCATTCAGTTTTTATGGCAATCCTTTGCTCAGGCAAAACTCTTATTTGTTTTAGGGAAGTGAAGGCTTTGGAGCGTGGATTTGCAGCACTTACAGGCAGATGATCCCTGGGGAAAGATCCTCTCTGTGCCACCTATTTATGTTTGATGGCTACACCAGGTTGTGCTGCTTCTCACCCCAGCGAGCGATGCAGGCACCCTGTGCCAGTGCAGGTGAGTGTCCCTGGGGTGTTGGGGACAGCCAGCAGCAGGGCCACCTCCCACGGCCCAGCAGTATCAGGCTCAGGAGAGCCCTGTGCTGTGTGACACTCACACTTCACACCATGGGGCAAAGCTGTGCTGAGCTGAGCTCTCTGCTTGCCTCTCCTCACACACTATGCCCTTAGCTCCATCGCTGGTTTGGAGAAGAAAGAGGTCCTGGCAGGGGACAGCTGGTCCCAGGGAGACCCAGCTCAACAGGAGAGCTGTCCCCAAACAGGATCTGCTCACCAGGGCTGCACGCCTCTGCACACTCAAACTAAAATGCAAACAAGGCCCCCAAGGGCAGTGCAGAGCCTTGGCCTCCTGCTATTCCTGAATCCCAGCCTGAGGCGACAGAGATTTCACTCAGCGCTGCCCTGTGATGCCACAGTCATGGATCAAGGGACAGCCACTACCATTGCATGTCCCTGGTGGTCATGTTCACTGTCAGTGGTCAGGGGAACCAGAGGAGAGGAAAAGGGCAAAGACTCAGTGCTGGCCATGAGATAAAGGGAAGGACAACTCCAAGAATCGCTCTGAATCCATGAATTTTCCTGGGAAACATCCTCATGTGGCTGCCATGGCATTACCCATGAAAGACAAACAGCCGTGTGTCCTTCCAGGGGTGACAAATCTGCAGCAAAATCCAGAGATGCTTGTGAACCTTCCTCTTGCCGCCCACACAGCTGAGGGACAGCTCAGGCCTAAGCAGCCATGACTTTCAGTTGCTGCAATAAGAAATCAGAATGGAAAAAATCTAACCAGAATGGAATAAAAAATATTTTCATTCTCCAAAGTCTGAAGTGAATATTTTTTTTACACTTTTTGCAATTTGTGGAATGTTTTTGAAGTATTTCATCTTTTTGGTAGTTTAGCTTTTAGTTTCTTATTTGCTGCCAAATATAATAGACTAAGTGGTGGCCACAGAGTAGCACTTTTCCCCACTTTTTAAAATTTACCCTTGTTACCCTAAGCTTTCAAGACACTATAAAAATGTGGAAGTTCTGAAAAATTAAAGAGTGGCAGAAAGAAAATTAAAAGAAAAGTGATGAGTGGGGAGAAAAACAGGGGTTATTCAAGAAAAAAGATCAATAGGTTTCTCATCTGGCAAACGGGTGTTTTCTCAGAAATCTGGACAGACTGAATGACAATCACAGGGCCACCCTCACACAGTTTGTGCAGCCTCTGACTCCACTGTCAGATCTGCTGTACAGAGGCATGAAATGATTTTGTGCTGCTTTTATTACACATGCATTTCATGCCATGTAGCAAAGAAATCTGAGGCAACTTAATTTGGCCAATTACTCTAAGATCAGGGTTAGTGAAGTCTCTTACATAAACACTTCAGAGCCTATGCAATCCATTTCCTTCTTTGCCCAAATAAACTTCTCTCTTCTGTAAATTTTTGCACACAGAAAGAAAATTGGCTAGAGCAAGTCCCCTGGTAGAAAGGGTGCTTTCTGCAGCTACTCAAAAGAGATATTTTATGAGCAAATCTATAAAGTTGTGTGAAACAACGCTCCAGCCCCAACAACAAAACGGGGTGAGCTGGCTGGATCTTGGGCTATGGCAAATCGATGTGGAGGGGGATGGGATGGCTGGGTCAGCAGCAGCCAGTGTGCTGGCAGTGCCATTCTGGGTGGTCCCTGGTGGGTTTGGGGACCATGGCTGCACAGACACTGCTGGAGGACTCGCAGAGGACTGGGCAGCCTGGCAGTGCAAAGCTGCTTTCCCAGTTTGGCATCTGTGACTGGGCTCAGGCTCAGGTCCAGCTCCATGCTTTGGTAGTAAACTGCAAATATAGCAGAAAGACAGAATTTAACAAAAACAAAGTTACATTTTCCTTCCCACCTTAGCAAACTATTCAATGAAATGCTTTATTTGTAGAAAATTATAGAAATTTGATCACTGCTTTATATTAAAAAGCTGTTATTCCCTAGTCACCCTTGCATTATGCAGGACTAAATCCACTGTGATCTGGCAAAGAGCAAAGGAGGGGAAGAGGAAAAACATGACAAAGGTGTCCACATATTAGAGCATTTACCTCTTACCGAATATATCTGGAGCAGCCAGCATTGCTGGGAAATAAAGTAATGTAAGAGAATTTAGAGGGCAACATCTGTTTTAGTGTCAGAATTCATTAGTGAAGAAAAGGGGAACACAGGTACACCATGGGGATTTGCAAAATCTGAGATTACAAGCAAATGTGTCATTCAACATACACTATTTCCTGTTTCTTGCAACTTTGCTTGACAGATGAAAAGAATTTGAGTCCAGCTAAAGAGTGTATGTGAGGCTTAGAAGTATTATGGTACTCATTATCCTTCATGGAATCCTCCTTAATGATTTGTTCTGTGGCCATATAAAGGATCACAAATGCAATAAAAGTGGGAAATATTGAGTTAAAGCAACGTCTGGCATGCTGATGTCATCTATACAATAAACAAATGTCAGTGTGGAGCTATAAATAATCTCTTTATCATAATCTTGAATTGATCCGATACCAGATGTATACACACTTCATGAAAATTCCTTCGCTTTGAAGAAAGAGGACAATAACCTGTAACATAAAGCTGTATGAATATCTGTGAGGGTGTGTGTGTTTCCCATGAGTAGCATGTGCTACAGCAAGAGGGCACAGGGCTGTTGTCTTTCCTGCAGTCGATGCCTCTGTGCCAAGCATGACACACTCTTGTGAGCACGCAGACTGCACGGATCACTCTGGGATGGTAAAGACCTCCCCAGTGACAGGCAGGCCCTTGGAAGAATAGAAAAAACTTTATAAAGAACATCTCATTTATGAGAGAGATCTGAGCACACTGGAGCTTTCCCTCTTCAATGCAAAGTGAAATACATTGTGATGAAACATCACGTGAACATACATCTGTGCTGAAATACCAGTCTTGGGCATCTAAATCCATCCTTTTGTTTCAGACCTCTTTTTAATGCTGCTTATGTGAGATATTTCTGTCCAACAGGAGCTTTTACATTGTAATGATTGCATTTAAAAAATAAAAAAAATCCATTTCATCGGCCGAGCAGCATCTTGGGGCTGACTCAAGCCAATGAGAATCTTTCCATTGACGTCACTGAGCTTTTATTCAGGCTCTTAATCTGCAATCAATCAACCCTTAATATTATTCCATGCAGAGCTCCATGCCTTCGTTTGGTGATAGAAAAAGATGAGACCAAACACTTGTCCCGGCTACCAGTGCTGGCAAATGAGCCTGGCTCATGATTACATTTCCAGTGAGCCTCAGTCAGGAGTTATCCCGAAATTCAGTGTTTTGCCTTTTCTCCTTTGTGTACATTCCTCCAGCTTCGTGTTTTGGTTTTCATGCTACACTGGACTGCTCCTGCTGATCTAAGCTGGAGAGCCCAGTCCTGTGGCATCCTGAGTGCTGCTGGGGACAGCCAGCCTGAGCCATGGCTGTCTCCAGGGCCAGGCAGCGTGTCCTAAAAGCAGGCTCTGGGATGTTAAATCCTCCTACAGTAGCACAAGGTATTTACTAACAATACTGAGATGCTGCATGAGATGGTCAGGGGAAAAAAAAAGGCATAAACCTCCTAATCTTCCCTGGCCTCTCCCAGCAATGCATTCAGAACACCTCATTCAACCTTTCCCTCTCCAATGGCCATGGCTGCATTTTCTCTGCACAAGCTGCCAGAATGAGGAACATCTGTCTAGGGGCTTTGATGACAGGGACTTTATCTCTTGTTATTTGCTGGTGGTCTTTCTGGTATGCTTTCATCATATCTTTTTTTAGAGAAAAGATAATGGGAGCCTGGGTCTCCTCCTGCAGGGACAGTTGCACAGGACCATGTACAGCTCAATGGATCACACACACCAGGACTATGATGTGTCTGTAAGGGGTGAAACAATTTCCCTCAGGCCGCAGAAAAGAACAGGCAAAAAGGAAGAACTGAAATGCAGGGCATTATCAGAGGTCCCTGAAACATGGTCTGGTACGCTGAACATTGAGAGGTTACCTGGAAGAGGAGTGACAGAAAGGAAGGCTGCACACCAGAAATAAGTTCAAACACAAGCAAAAAAGTGACTGCAGAGGTGCCAGAGATGGTAAGGTCCCAGGTGGGAATTGTGCCTTGCTGCTTCCTGTTGCAAGTCTGTCACTTACATTTGGAAATCATTCAACAAAGCCTTGGCTTTATTTGCTTCAGTACCCAGTTGCCCCTGAAAGAATAAAAATTAACCAGCAACCCCATGAGGTCAGACAACAGGGAGAATGGTTTCAAGGACAGGGAATTCAGGTTAGCTCTCAGGGCTAAGGACACCAGAGCTACAAGTACCCATCTATACCTGAAGGTGCCAGAGTCTTGGCCCAGTCATAAACTGCAGGCCAAATGGACAGATTTAAAGGAATAAAGGAATAAAGAGCACCCAAACAGAAACTGCAGGTCCAGAGAGTGTCCACATGTCTAAAGTAGCAGGAGCAGAGTAGGAATCACTTCCATGTCTCTAACTTTGGTCTCTCATTTTATTCATGCTGACTCCATCATTCATGCCATGGATTGAGGAGTGAAGTGTGCAGTCGGACAGGAAAGGAAACTCATGGACAGAGGGATGCAGGGCTCAGGGCTGGTCTGCTCTGCTAGCAGACAGCAGCTTTCCCCCAGACCAGGAGACACACACTGTTTCGTGGGCTTGAGAGGTGGGGGAGCCCCAAGTACAGAACTGAGGGTCAGGGAGAAAGGAGAGGAGCAGTTAAGTTCAGAAGCATTCTTGAACTGTGACACATGTGGGTGAGGGTAAAGAGGGTCAGGGATCTCTCCCAGGAGGTTTGCATTGTGGAGAACCTCACTTTATCTGCAGCTTCATTGCAATGCTAAAGATAAATGCATGCCACTTAAGACTTAATTTGAGGTGAATCCATAAATTAAATTTTTCTCATCTCTCACCATTCATCTTTTCTGGGAAGATATAAGCATATACAAGTCAGAGCTAGAAAATGAGGAGTAATTGATGGAGCAGCCAGAGGGCTTTGTTGTAGCCACATGCATTTCGTGCTTGTGAATTATGCCAACAACAGCAAATAGATTTACATTAGTAGCACATTCAGGATAATCTCTTGATGTGTAAAATATGTACAGGTACCTCAATACTACAGATTCTGCAGAGATATGCTTTATCAACAACACACAGCTTTGTTTCTGAATTAATGCTGAATATTTCAGGTGCTCTGTAACACTGAAGGCCTTTGCACTATAAATCACAGGAGAGCAATAATTTTAGCCTTTTACAATGAGAAAGCTTGTTCTGGGAAATCTTTCCCTCTCAAATGGCCCCTCTTGACTTTGAGTACTTAAGGCTTGCAAGTCTCCCTAATTTCTAGGCTAG
This sequence comes from Motacilla alba alba, assembly GCF_015832195.1. Lineage (NCBI taxonomy): Eukaryota > Metazoa > Chordata > Aves > Passeriformes > Motacillidae > Motacilla > Motacilla alba. The sequence continues at coordinate 14,951,081 of NC_052017.1, read as the reverse complement.
AATTTACAGATAAAAATGTAAAAACCAGGTCTCCGTCTTCAATATTTGTCCCAAGTGTGAATATAATATGACACTAAGGCAACAATGCCCAGCTGAGCATCTCAGGGTGAGACCTTTTCTTATGTGACTTAGGGCCACAGGAAACTGAAAAGTTTAAGCTGAGAAGGGACAAAATAGGGTATGTGTAATATTGTTTTTTACACTGCTCCTTCCTGGCTTCAGGAGACCTGTTGATAGCCTGACTGTGTCTCAAAGTTCCTGCCATTTCAGATGTTCTTGGAGTTTTACCACCTGGACATGCAAAAATGCAAATGTCACTTCACAGGACACAATTTTCTTCCTTTCAGCATAACAAGAAAACTCACTAGGAAAACATGAAATTAATATAATTAATTACTCTCAGAAATCGAGAGGGAAAAGTATCCAAAGTAATTGTATAAAATCTCATGTTTAAATCAAAGTGTTTGTATCTGACTGAACAGGCTGCATTCAGAGATGCATCAGCCAGATAGGCCAGCCTTTTTTCAGCATTGTAAAACTATTAAAAATGGGTGATACTCCAATTTCCCAACCTATTAATGCTTGGCCAACTTCAGTTGAATGAATCTGATGAGAAAACGGCTGCAAAGTGGTGCTGGTTTTGTTGGATCTCAACATCTCTCTGCCATGCAAACCAGAGCTCCATCATAGAAGAAGGAGAGGGATCCCAGCCTGCCAGGGAAGTGCAGGAGGGCTGGATGGCCTCCGAGCAGCCCAGCACAGGAGGAGCTGTGCTGCCTGTGCTGAACCTGCCACCCGCGGCTGCATTAGCAGCAGCCATCGCTGGGGTCAGCTGCGCCGTGTGAAAGGATGTGATTCATGCGATTCCGAGGAAAATCATTGCTGGAGCTCTGCAGAAAACTGCCTTGTTTCTGACTCACTTACTAGAAAAAGAAGAATTAAAAAGTAATCATCTATTTGGGTCAAATGAAGGAGGAGGATTATGATGCAGGGCCCGGAGGTACCTGGACAAACATTTCTGCAGAGGGGATTAGCACAGCTGGGCTCATGAGCTGAGTTTCCAGCTGTTTTGCTTCCCCCACCTCTGGCCTCTCCAGACTGGGACACCTGCAGTAAGCTCCTGGAGCACTGTGGTCAAGTTCTCTGGCTCCAGGGGGGCTTCTGTCTTTGGGCAGAGGAACTCGCCAGCCTGAGGCAAGCTGCAATTCACTTGGACCCTAAAACTGATAGCAGGGAGAGAGGCAAGATTTTAACTGGTCCTGTCCAGCCTTTTGTTCCCAGCCACCAGAAGGTGAATTAAGGAGGAATGGGGTTGCACTGTTATTCTTCTAGATAAATGCTACTGACGTCTGGGCACTCTTGGCCAGCAGTTCTTTTGTATTTCTACTATATTTGCATATTTTAAGCTCAAGAAAAACAGCTGAGGTCACAAGCTAGGTACTTTCAGCAAATCTGAGGGAAGAAAACAAACCAAAACCAAACCAAGACCAACACAGAACTGTTTAATAAAGGTGCCCTTAGAAGATGGCTATCTCAGCGTGCTGCCCACTGGCCCTGGGAGAGGAGGGGCCCACGGAGATGGACACTGGCACCAGTGTGTCAGGGAGAGCTGGGCCAACCTGCAAACCATGCAGCTCCTGTGGGGCTGCAACCAGGGGCCACTTGCTGAGCCCCTCCCTCCAGGCTGTGTGTTAGGTGAGCTCTGGGTTTGGCCTCTGCAGGCCCTGCTCTTTGCAAAGGCGTGCTATAAATTCAGCCAGTGTGTCAGCACAGCCTGAAGGCAACCAGCAGGGAAACAACCCCAGCTCTGGCTTTTTCACTCTTTCTAAATATATGGGCAGTGACAGGTGTAAAATTACACCAACCAAGCAATAACTCAGACCTGTTTGAGTGCCAATTATGTGTCTCTTTACAACATTGGGCCTCTGCCTGAACACATCATTTAGGAGAAAAATGTGTTGTAAAAGTGTATTCACTCTAAAGAATGCAATAAAAAATGATTCTTAATATTGGTCTCACTTGTTTAATCTTCAATCTTTTCCTCTGCTCCTCCCTCATCCTGGGATAAAGGAGTTTTGGATTCCCTGTGTTTCATGCACAATCTTGTAGGGTTAGCGAATAGGCCATCGAAAATAAATATACATAAATCTTAGCCATGTATGGTCTCCAGACGGGGAAAATGGCTTACAAAACCCAGAAAGATGACCACCCATAAAAAAAATGCTGGACACTATTATTTTGATGGCAGGCACTCAAGCTGCGCAGCGCACGGCACGGTTTACAGAAGAGGCTGCTGATTGAACACGCTGCCTTGGCAGGCAGAGCAGCGCCCAGGGCACAGGGTCAGGCTGGGTTATGCACTGCTGCTGCTGATTGCCGCCAGAACTAAGAGTTTAGCCAATGCTATTTGGTTAAAAACAACTAAAAGCTAGGTTTGGATGGTGAGATCCTGTCTCTAAAATACACAAGTGTGGATTCTGTCCTTTGCTAACAGGAATGTTTTATGTACACATGAACTCACTTTGTGGGTGGAACCCCGGCCTGCTCTGCGGCGTTGGGGACTTCTGTGGGCAATTAGCAAAACTCATCCATGGAAAAAGGCTGGAAGAAGATAGGAAAGGATGATATGCTTGTGAAGCTTAGAAAACCACAGAGGAAGTGAGCACAGATGTAGTACAGGAAGCTGAACTTGTAAAGACATCCAGAGGGTGGCCTACATTTTAGATAAACAGCTGTATCTGTTGAGTGGGTCAACTGGTTGTGAAAATGGCCTTTCCTAAAATGATTAGCAGGTATTATTGTCTTCCTGAGCCAGCCACACCAGCATGGGAGAAACCAATTCACGGTTTGGCCCCACATAGAGTCTAAAAGCCAACAAAATGGACCCTGAAGAGAGCAATGGGTCTGAGCTGCTCTCAGCCAGTAATGGAAATCATGTATTACAATCCAACTGTACATTCAACTTGCTTTATTGTGTTTGCCTTGTGATTTCAGAGCACTGCTGTATCACTCTGTTATATCAGAATTCCAGGCAATGTTAAATACCTACTAATAAGTAAACTTGATACTAAACATCAAACTCTTCTTGAGTGAAACATCTGAAAGAACTTGGTCAGAGGATATTTGAGTCATGCTGATTCCACATTACCCTCTCCACAAAATAGGGTTAGGAATTGATTTCCCAAGCGCTTTGGAAGATGTTACTTCTGTCAGTAAAGCTGACTGCATATTCCTATAGAGCCTATCACACTTGGTGTCACTGCAGATTCCAATATTTCCCTGTAATTTCCCAGCCTGCTGATGATTAAGGGAACTAATGTGAAACCACAGCTTTGCAATCTTTCCAAAGCACTGCATAAGCCTTTAGAAAGCCTTTCACCTTAATGCTCCCAAGTTTCTATCCAGGCTCTTCTCCCTCATTTCCTTATCCCTTGGGTTGCTCACAATCACTGGTTGGACTCAAGTGAGCACAAAAATCACATGCTTATTATTCTTCATATTCTGTACAGCTGAAGGGGGAGAGCTGAGTCCATACTCTGGAACAGAAGCATGCAGAACAATTCAAAGCACACCCATGCTTTTATTTACATGTTTATAATTATATGACATGCAATAACAACATCTTATAATGTGGTATTATGATAATAAAACATCTGAATAATTTTTATTATTACATATAGTGGTATATTTTTGTATTTAAATGTGTAAACTTATATTGTTTAGCCAACCAGTATAAACACTGAAGCCTTAAACTAGTTGAAATGTATCAGATGAATGTGGTAGTGCTTTGTCTTGTGGCACAGACATATTTATAAGGAATCATTTGACACATGCAGTTATTCTGCTGAGAGACAGTTTTCTTTTGCTGACACTCTATTCCTCAGTCTGCAGAAGCTGTTTCTTTCCTTACAAGTCCTGCTTTAATAACACTTCAAGCCATTTAAAAATCCAAGCACAGTCAAGGGGGGTAGAGCAGCGTGGAAGTCAGGGTGAGGAGAATGCAGCCCAGGCTGGGGCTCACACCGAGGTTGCTGTGCACAGCTACCACCAGAGGCACCCCTCTTGGTAGGGGAGCTGCAGAGCAGGGCTCAAGGGCTACACGTTCCCATGTACGGCAGAAAATACACATTTGTCAGCATGAAAAAACAATCTGCACCAAGCCTCAGACACATACCCCCTGGGCTGCTAGCTTCTGCTAGCTCCTTTTAAAATGAAGTGTCTTGCTGTAGGCTTTTTGCCTGTGAATCCATGACAAAGCCTGAGGTACCCACTCTACTTTGACCTTCTCAATATCCTCCTGGCCTGGGGCTGCCTTTCACCTTTCTTAATTTTCTCCCAAAGTCCCAATTCACAGCAGCCTCATTTCAGCTGGGGATAAGAAGATGCTTCCAAACTCTTGAGCGTTTCTGAGCATCATCACCATTTCTGAGCATCATCACAACCTTCCCTTCCCTTCCGCTGCCATTGCCAAAGACTGAACTAGTACTTCATCTTTTAGCCGATTTATATTTCAAATTCAGATCAATGAAAACAACAAAGCTAAAGCAGACTTGGTGGAACAATCAGACACTGAAAGATGTTACCTTTCTCCATGTGAGGAACCTGGCTGGGAGGCTTATTTCTCTCCCAGGCATTACAAAGGGAAGTGGGGGGAGAGCTGGAGACTTCTGGGTTTGGGACATTCAGGGTTCTCAGGACTCCGGCAGGTTCAGATGTAGCAAATTGGTGGACAGTGGTACTGAGTATCTTTAAAAAAATACAGTCGGCGTAATGGTCCAGTGGTTCTGAGGCAGGCAGCAATGAACAGTCCCCTGGGGGAAAGCCTGTGGTAATTGGTTTCTAGAACTGATCAAACTGGGAGCAACATCAAAAACCAGATTACGAGAAGGAAGGAGAGTGCACTTGTGAAGGAGATTTTAATTACTGTAAGAGGGCAACAAAAAGGCTGCAATAGCTGCCTGTCTTAACTGTCTGCCTTGGAAAGGCCAAACCTTGCAACTATTTCACCACAGATATGTTCTCTAGGATGTCCTGGCATCAACTTGGATCTATTTGCAGAATACCTGATGAAATAATTATGTGCTTCAGGTCTGTAGAGAATACTGGTATTAGAGGCAGTACAAACTAAAATACCTTTTATTCAAAGGGCTTGGGCTTGTTAGTGAGATTGGACCAGCAGATGGTAAATACTAGCTTGTAATACAGCATGATGCAGTTTGCTGCAGAAAAATGTAACATAATTTAATGTGAGAGTAAGGAACCAATCAGTCAGAGCGAGCAGGGAAGGGATTGAGAGTATTACAGAAAAATCATTGAAACCATGAGGCCAGCACACAGCTGCAGTAATAAAGTCTGTCATAAAGTGGAAGGGACTGTAACAGGGGACTTAGTGTAGATGGTATTAGTCAGAGCCCCATCTGCTCTAAGCCCCACACCATGTAAGGGAGATGTTAATGGCTCAAAGGGGCACAGGGCAGCTCAGGGTGAGGGCACCTATTTTTCTACCAGGTTTACAGGGAGGAGGTGACCTACATGGGGGCTCCAGCGTTGCACAGGATGCTCTCCTATAATAGACAGGGAAGCAGGAATGGAGCTGAACCCGGGTTTGTAGCTGCCAGTCCTTCAAGTCTTTACATAGAGAAAATTTCATGTATTCTTTGCATGCTTTCTTTTTAATTGTGAGTAAGACCCAAAAAGATGTTTCATTATTTGTGTGACCAGCCTGCAGATGTGGACCATCCCTGGTGCCTCTATGTCAAGCCAGCATTTTACGAAGGCTCACTAGTTAGTGAGCTTACCTTTCTTTAAACCCACCTGCCCCCCAACAAGCCTTTCCAGAGAAAACAATCATCTTCCTCCAATTTCAAAAAATCTGGGTTAGATTTCTCAAGTGAAATACTGGAAGATCACTGAATTATTTAATACCATTATTCTGATTTTTTTGCAAAGTTCTGTTTCAGATAGTCATGATTTTCTGATTTGTTAAGCGAAGAGATTCATTTTAGATCTGAAAGTTGAGCTGAGGTTCCCCTCCTTGTGTCTCATGCCCAGCCCCAAACAGCCTGAGACCAGGCTATGCTGCATTACCCCTGTGTGGTGCATGTCATTGTACCCCATCCCTCCACACCAGACACCCTCTTTGTCTTCTGTGGGATTGCAGAGTGATGAATGAGTGCAGAATCTGACTGAGCAGGAATTAATGAAGTTTAATTCTGCCTTTGGCCAGACACAGTGACCACCACTTGATAGCTGAAGAAACGATTACATTCCACAAGAAACCATATAATTAAACCTACAGGAACCTCCACATCAAACACAAGTATGTGTCACTACCCCAGATGAAAGTACACATGAGGCATAGAAGGAGGGAGAGTTTTTACTGCCTCTCTTTCACAAAGGCTTATGTGTTTGAGAAAGAGGCCGTGCAGCCAAGGGGAGCTAGCAGAGAAGATGTAAAAGAAGCCCTCTAAAAACCCCATCCCAGTAGTGCAGTATAAAAAGCTCTGCAAGAAAGAAAGGATGTTTGACTGGGTTAGAAGTGTAAAGCAAGAGATTATCCCCTTTTGTCTGATTTTTCCTGTGATTTGTGACCAGTGCATACCCTTAGTGCATTAACAGATGTGTACCAAAAGGACTCTCTTCATTGTCACTTTTCCTTTTAAAGGAAATATTCCACTACTCCTCATTTGGCTAAAAGCTTAGGGTTAAAAGGGAAGTGCAATACTGCTATGGCCTGAGACGCAAGAGTGCAACTCAGCCTCTCTACCACCAACAAAAAAAGGAGCATGTGAAAAAAATTCTTGCAATTGAAGTCACTAGACCGGTATTCTGATTTCACACATGGAATATATCTGTTAAGGAAGCAGACGCCAATTTTATACAGGCAGTCTTTAGAGCAAAACCACACTTTAAATAATGAGGGAGCAGGGAATGCATCAAAGGTTGGAATGAAACTTCATGTTACCATGAAAAAAGGCTAGCAGAGCTCTGGATGCATTCAGAACTGAATCTTTGTGATATTGTCTCAAATAAGTTAAGTGAGCATGATGGAATTTTTCACACATTAATTCACTTCCCACAAATACAGAAACACAAGGCATCCCTGACCCTCTCCCTCTCCTGGACCCAAGCCCTGTTACCCAGCTCACGTCCTGGTTGTGTGCACAACCTCAGAGCCACTCCCGGCCCAGCTCCCCAGCTCTGCCTGCTGCTCACACCCCTGGTGACACGGAGCTTGCTGCAGCTCATGTGCTGTGAAGACCATCACAACAAGGCAAGCCCACAAGGGTCAGAAAGGGCCAAGGCCACCCCACAGGCAGGAGAAGGGCTGGCTGGCTGCCTGTGCTGCAGTAAAGCTGGGGGCAGGACTGGAATCAGTGCCACAGCTACAGAAACTTCTTCAAGACCTTCTGACCCTGGAACCTGCAGTCTGCGTTTTGAACAGCCAGAAGTGCAGAGGGCTTCATGCATGGGGGAAGGATCTAGTGATGACATCTGCGTGCTGCAAGGATGACAGCCTTCCCACCTCATGCTGCCTGAGTATCTAGTGGGTTCATTCTCTTTCCTCATTAACCAGAAGAAATCCATGAGTGTCCCCCCTGAAGCTCATTACAGCTGTCAGAGGCAGCAGAGGTGGTCCTTCTATGAGCAGTTAGATCAGTTTAGCTCCATTCTGCCCCCAGCACACCATCATGTCCTCATCAGATATCCAACAACAACGTGGCTTAAAAGGGATCCCTACAGAACTGGCAGACTTTAAGGGACTTTTATTTTTATCAATGTACTTCAGGATAATTACCCCAAACAATTTCAAATTACATTAAGAAAAATACCTCCACTCTTTATTTTAACCTTAGTTGCTAATTTGGAGCAGTTCCATTGGTCCTTGTGTGCTATAACAATCTTTGATCTGACATTAGGTCCTTTCTCAAGGAGGCTTCAAGCAGCAGCCCAGCTCATTCCAGGACCAAACAAAAATCTGAAACACTCACCATTACATTCAGAGTCATTTTGAAACATCTGCATAATCCAAGTACAGATCAAAGCCTGGATGCCTGAAAATGTTCCCCTGAGGGTGAATGTAGGATTACAGTGGCTCCATACATCACACGACAGGTGGTAGGATACTGAAGGATCATATTTCTGGAATCACTTAGGTTATATGCCAGGAGGAATTTCACACATGAAATAGATCAATCAAAAACAGTCTTGAGCTGGACTTTGAGTGATGTAGAAACCTCTTGGTCCTCACCTGGCTGCTGCTGCTGCAGGTCAGGGCTGGAAGGGCCTCTGGAGCCAGGACTAGGGCTGCCGTGCTGGGCTCTCAGGCTGTGCTGCTGGCAGGGCAGGGACATGGACATGGCTCTGGAGCAAACATCCTGAGCTCATCTGGGCAAAGCACTTGAGTTAAGGAGCTCTCAGGCACAGCATGGCCTTGTAGTCAGACCTTATCTTTTATCATCCCAAGATATGGACCTTTTCTGATCTCCAAGTTACAACAGTCAAGGTAATTAAATACTTTCTTGTCTGTAAATTTTAGACCCCATTAGCCTGCTGCTTTCGATGATGACAAAGACAGTAGTTACTGTTTATGAAACCAAGGCTGGTAACAAACTCTACTGTAAGGAAGGTTCCCCTTTGGTGACAAATTTTCAGGGAATGTTCAAAAGGGAATGGTTTTCTTTATGTTGGACAGAAATTCCAGTGCCATCTCAGTACATACAACTACAGATCCATATATATGTATGTTAATGCACATACATAAAAATAAATTTTATATATGTGGTTCTTAGTTATATACTTGCAGTTATTTGTAAAAGGCTTTTCCCACTAGACTAGTTCAGTGCAAAAGATAATGCTCTTTGCATTGCATTTGCTTTAACTTTCACAACAGACGGATGAAAAAGTAATTTTCTTTTAAATTTGAATATCTTTTGGAGGCTTGGTTAAGCTGCCTTTTGTGGCCCACCCAGTTGCTGGCAATGGGGTTCTGTCAGACATGGGAAGTTGAAGGGCACTGTCCTCATCAATGACAATCCCAGCACAATTCCCTAGAGAACAGTGTAAAAGCATTGCACTGTGTAAGCATTAACCCAGTATAAGTAGATTTAATGGGATCTTCCCCTGGCCTGAATACACACTCTTTCATCATGTGCTGTAAACAAAATGCAATCTATTTACTTTACCTAAATCTTATCAAGGAGCTTGCAGTGAAACTGTGGCAAGTTCATGTAGAAATCGTGGATGAAGAAATTCTGTTCTCCCAGGAAACAAGAAAAGTCTTCTTATGTCCCTCCTTATTTGATGGGATGGCTCTGTCCTGCAGCTGACCTCCTACACTCATCTGTCCTCAGGAAGCAACACTGATGTGTACCTGCATCTCTTTGGGAAGCAATTGTGAATGATACTCACTCTTGCTAAGAGAATAAACTCAGGTTTAGGAACCCTAAAGGCTTAAAAAGGCTTAAAAAGGCTTAAAAAGGCTTAAAAACTGGCCTTGGGACTGCATGTTACTTCAGTTAGAAACAAGAACTTGGTGTCATTAAATAGAAATTTTAAAAGAGTGATGTTCACAAAGTGACACCTTCCAGTAGTTGAGAAAACACGTTGGCTCCCAGCCAGCATCACTCACTCCAAAGCAATTTTAAGCTAAAGGGTCATCCATTAAGAAGTATTGCTCAAGAGAAAAGCAGTAGGTGAAGAGTCAGAATCTGCTTTGTGCCAGGGCAGTGGTCTGGGGACATCCTGCCTCCCTCCTCAGTGCTACCAGCAGCAGTCCCTTGGTCAGAGGGGACAGCACAACATCACAGTGTTTTGAGGTGCAATGCCCTTCAAGTCAGGCCTAGAAACCTGCAGCCTAAACAGCCCTGCTTTTCTCAGCATGATGTACACCAAAGTGAATTCCAGAGGGAACTGCAAAGGACCAATCGTGCCTGAATGTTACTCTGCCTCTGTGATTTTCTGCTTTGTATTTTTGGATAGAAATTATTCATACTACGCCAATATCCAACAGACTGATTTATTTGTAAAATTACATACAAATGATTAAATATTAGATAAACACAATTATCTTTCAACTAGCTTATAAATAGATATCTCAGTTACTGCACTGCATTCCAGGCCCCAGGGACAGCCTTAACTAACTGATACAGACAACCCTATTAGGAAAGGTTTTGCCATGGTTCTGATTGGGATTTCACTTCAGTTAAAAAACTTTTTAACAACTTAATCTCAAGAAACAAATGCAAAAAAAAGTTTGTACTTGAAACAGAAAAAGGACAAGGCAGTGGAGAAGGGCAAAGAGGGAGGAAGGTAGAAAGGGAAGCAGGAAAAAAGGGAGGGATAGGGGGATGGGAGGAAACAGTAGTATTAGACATTCACTCTTTATTTCCGTTAGTAACTCATGAACAACAAATTTTACCATAAAAACGTCATTGGAACAGATTTTGGGGAACACACCCCTACCTAACAGCAGTCCCACTGGGGCCTCCCCCTTCTGATCCTACCAGCGAATAGCAATACTTTGCTGCTCAGCAGAAACAGAGTTGTCCTCGTAGAGGGCACAGACTGTCCCTCTTCAGGGGGCTTCAGAGGCAAGGACACACATCTCTTTCTGTGGATTGGTTCAACAAGATATGAACAATTTTGGCTGGTTTAAAATTTTTCTCCTGTTTTTGCACCCAAAGGCCACAGCCAGGCCTGAAGAGCCTTTGTTTTTGGTTTTTTTTTTTATTTACTTTGAGAAGAGTTACAGAAACAAAGATAAGAACAGGCCTAATTTTGTGCCAAAATGATCTGCAGCAACAAACTAAAGCATGGTCACAGCCATATTTATTGGCATTCCAGAACTATGACTCACATGGAATTAGCTCTTGAAGCAGAACAATGTGAGCTGAAGAGGTTTACACTTGAGGCATAAACAAAGGAGATGGATTGAGGATCCAACCTGCAAGAGATCAAATTTAGGAAAGGATTGGTGCAGTACAATTTTGTTAGTTACTGGGCTTTCTCTTTCTCTTTTTTTCTTTCCCAACACTGAGGGTGAGGTTTTTGGTCGGTGATGGTTTTTGGTCAGCTTTCACAGTTGATCTTTCAGAGTGAAATGGGTAACATCAACTACCCTGCCTTTGTGCATGCTACCTGAGTGTAATTTTTTCAACTTGCCGCTAAGAAAAAATGTGAATATTCAGTGACTAAAATAAGGAAAAGGATTAGACCATGAACTACACTTTATCCTTGAGGAATTTATCAGGTTTTTATTCAGAGCTCACCATAATATTAACAAAATCCTCTAAAGACCAGGCTCATATGATGCATTCTGCACATGGGAACTGCTCACCTTACTGGGGCAGTTGATAAAGATTCTGGCACCTCTCTTTTCTGCTAGACTTCATTTAGAGTCTGGGGAGCAGATGCTGCTTTTTGAAAGTTCCACAACAACTTTCCATATTTCCTTGAGTCTTCACTCCCAGGGCTGTATCCTTCACCTCCACTGACCACCTACCAGCTGGAGGCTACTTGACAAGTTTATGTACATGTAGGCACTTTTTTACATGCACCCTGCCTAATTTCTTCAGGATTCAGCTCATTTCAGTCATACAGTGCTAAAAGCTGGTGGCTGCTATGGGGCAGAGGTCCAGTGAGCTGCTGGTGCAAGTGCAGAACAAGCCAGTGTCTTGTGAAAGGCACAGCTGAGTGGCAGTGACACCCAGAACGTGCTGGAGATAGAGCAGATGTCAGAAGCTGGAGGCAGAGTAGGGCCAGAAATCTGGATCAGGCCTTGGAACAGATGGCTCCAGGGGCCACAGCCTGAGCATCTGTCTGGAGAGGGTGGATAAAAAAGAGCTCAGATAAGGGCCAGAGCTGGGACTGCAGCAAGGTGGGCAATGACCTCTCCGTTTTGTTGTTACAGGGTGAAGTGCTGCATTAATACACTTGCTGTGGAGGGCAGTGCATGAAATGGGATCATTTTGCTTCATTTAATGGTGGAAGGCATTTGACTTCTTGGAGGTCCCCTTTTCTCCTCCCCCCCCATCATGTCTGTGCGTGATCCAGACTGGATTCCAAATGGGAGGAAAAAAGGAAACACACAATTATTGACTTGCTCTGCCAAAGTTTGAATAGATTCCTTCTAAAACAAATGAAAGCCTGTTTAACTGGCCTGGAAAACATGAATGTGAACGACATTATGTACTGCCCTTTTTGTAACTCTATCACACTGGGAGATCGTTACAGCAAAAGACAGAACAACATTATCCCAAGCAGCCTGAATTACAAATTCCAAAGGCTGTATTACACTAAAAAATCCCTGGGTGATGGCAAGAGTTGGTCTCTTTCCCTTACCTAGGCAGGGAACATCATCTTCTTAGCTCAGCATCTCATTAACTTTTGTGCGTCTGCTTTCTTCCTCTGCCCAACTCCCAGCTGGTGTCTGAAGCTTTGAAATATTTTATGCAGGAGAAACTTGAGACAGTTGACCAGAATTTGGAGTAGAAACAAAACCCCTGCCACCTTGCTTGTAATTTGCCACTCCTTTTGAATCCCAGTGTGGCTGGTGAATTAGGTGTGGAAAAATCTCCTTCACACAAAGAAATGATCTAGCAGTGGAAGATCTCCTATGAGTAGACAGATGCAGCTTTTCAAGATGTGAACTTCCACCACAAATGAATTTAAATTCACTTTTAGAACCAAATATTCATCTGATTCTATTAAATATCCTGGTGTTCTCCCAAAATTTCTTCATTTTCTTCATTTCTTACAAAGGCACTGAACCTTAAATGCCTGCTATGCTGTGCCTCTGCACCAACAGCAGTTTCTGCACAGGCTAATGGGCAGGGGCAGAAAGGTCCCTATGAACCACCTCTGCTAATCCTTTTAGCTCAGTTTTCAGCCTATCTGGGCTCTGTTTGTCTCTGCACTAACTTGTGAGATCCAAATAATCTGACAACTAGACCTCCAAGTATAGCTCATGGAATAACTTACATAAAGGTCACTACAGTGAGGTTACGGTGCACTTACACAAGACAAATGGGGACTGCCACGGCATCAAGGCACAGAAAATGCCTTGAGAAGCTGAGAAGAAGTAGGCTTTAGAAGGCTTCACTGGAGACAAGCTGTTCTCTCCAGAGCACACACAGAGGCAAGGGTGACCAGCTATGCTGCTGCTACTGACCAGTAGCTATTTCTGCCTTCATGGTGTCCCCATCATGATCCTTTCAAGGCCACAGTAACATCAGATGGTTGGGCAATATTATTAGTGTCATCAGCTAAGGATGTTTCTAAAGGACCTTGCTTTGGAGGCAGACTGCAGCTGAAATGCACCTGAAATGCTCCCATGAAAAAGTTTTTAGATGTCTATTATGCTTCTAATTTCCTTCTGGGATGAGGACCAAAAAAGCAGAAATTCACAAGAAAAAGTTCAATTTGCAGGGTTTCTGGCCACTGCCAGAAGTCAGAGAGCTGAAAATTGTTATGTGAGAGAGTTTTTTACTGGTTCTCTATCTGGTGAAATATGGGTATATGTAAATACCAAACAAACATTAGCTTTCAGGTACTTGACTAAGCCCAGACTCTAAAAGCCCAGACTCTATGAAACCTACCCAAACCCCAAACCTGCTTCTGATTACTCTTCTTTTTTTTTTTTTCTTTTGAAGGGGAAGCACATAGAGAATAGAGGCATGGCACCCAAAATGGATAATGGATGCAACTGAAACTACTTTTCAAGAATCACACTTTCTTACTACTCCCTCTGAAGGACACTTAAAATAATTCTCCAGTGCTTTGGTTCATCTGAGTAGGTTAGAAACCAAGACAGTTCAAAACATTCCTTCCTGCTCTGTTTCTAATAACTTGTACTTTGGAATAACAAATAGTTCAGTGGGTGATTAGGCAATCTAGGGAATCATGTATCATTGCACTGAGGGGAAACAAACCTTCCTGGACCAGGCCATCAGTCAGCTACCTGGCTTTAGGAAGAAACTTGTCTTGGGCAACCTAATCTTAGACTATCTACTTATAAAGTTACTTACACATTTTTCTGAAATATCTGCCATTAACCACTGTCAAAGAAGAAACTAAACAGGATGAATCATTAACTAAATTTGGAAAACACAGTGTGATTAAGGTGCAAGAGTTTCCAATGCTAGCTTAGTTTTTGTGACAACATTTTCAATATCGAGAATTCTCTCAGTAAGAGATTGAGAAATCTCTCAAAAGTTATACAAAGCTGCTTCCCTTTACGCAGTTGTCTTTTCCAAAGGAGATCCAGACAAAGTCAAAGCAGGTCCTACTCAAGCTGAGTGCTGATCCTGTTCACAGTGCCAGCAATATTCCCTTTTCCCTCCCACCTCTGGTTTTCAAGCTGTCAGTTTTCCTCAAGACAATGCCAGCTGCAAAAGCAGAATTAGGAAAAGGATCTGATCTTCTGAGAACACATCCAGAAACTCAAATCTCCATCTTTCTATTGTCTGACTTGATTTGCCATGTCGCATTGTGAAACCATTTAGGGAACAGTTCTCCTCTGATTTAGGCTGGTAAGTGTGGGGGTGGCATTTCCATTCAAGCTTTACAGACCACTTTACAAGTTCTTTGTGAATGTGTTTTCATATTTGAAAAAGGAATTCAATGGGGGTTGAGTAACCAGGCCTACTTATCTGCAGAGCAAACATAGTAGAAGGTGAAACAGAGAAGTGAAGCCTCTTGTCCAGGCTGCTGAACTGGGTTAGCAGCAGAGAGATAGGAATAAGCCAGGTCTCCTGAACTCAAGGTTAGTCCATAGCCCTATTTCCAGATTTCCAGAGAGTGAGTTAATGAACCTGCTAACTGTTTATGCATTCTCATCATCTCAGCTCTCTGCCCTGATACATTCTGCTGTGTCAAAACAGCTTGACAGCTCCAGTCTTGAAACTGGAAACCAGGGGAAGCCAATGATTGTGAGCTTTAAACAAATCTTAAAGAGCTTCCCAGTCACTACACTGACAGGACCTGTCACTCGCTGCTCGGGCAGCTCTGCCATACACGTGACACAAGTGACTGGTGCCTGTGTACAAAGGTAAGTGGCACCTAATACATCTCAGTCTACAAGGTGCAGGCTTGAGGTAACTGCCTAGCAGAGCAATAGATGCACCACTCCTTACAAAATACATGCAGATGTATGGACAAAATAATTTATTTTTCTAAAAGCTGATAGCAGACTATCTAACTGCCTTGGAGGCAAGGCTCTTCATTCCAGTCATACCTGGATGTGTATTGACAATACAAAGGAATCACTAGACCCTTATTTGGAGTTAAAAGCTCTCTGCAGAAGCTAACTGGGCACGAAATGGGCTTGACAAGGCACTCAGCCTGGAGGGTGAAGCTCTGGACAGAACAAAACTCTGACTCTGACTGCAGGTGGGTCAACTAGGATGTGGTGTTAGGGAATTCTTAGCAGATGGCATTCATCCAGGCATACCAGGAGGGGTCTAAGGAGGTGCCCCTAGGGCATTCCTCAGCTCTGTGCCCAACTCACTAAGGAAAACCTTGGGCTAGACTCCCTAGGGTTTCCTACAAGGAATCTGCTGTACTGTTTCAGGAAAATGATACAAATGGCTATTCCAAGTTTGGCAAAAGTGAGAAACTCCATTGTCAGGTCTGAGTAAGCTTCTGCCTTTCTTATAGTCCAGAGGTTTGCTTTTTCTTTTGGTTCAACTCCAGCCCAAGCACACCTGAGACTCTCAGTTACTGTAATGAATATAATAGCAATGCCCCAAGCAGAAATTAGGTCCCTGCTGAACGGTGTGCTGTCCAAATGCATGCAGAGATAGAGTTCCTGGCCTCAATAACTTGCAAGTTGAAAGAGCAAACAATGGTCAAGTTTGTGGGATATAATACCAGAGACAAATCAAGGGAGGGGTGATGATAGATGCATGGCTTGTTAGCTCCATTTCTTTCTGACTCATTTGCTGTACTTATATTACATAAACCTGGTTTCAGGGGATGTCATGGGGAAAATATTATTGAAATAGGAGACGAGAGGGACTGTTGGAATAACGGGAAAGGTGGGGTCAATTCAAGCCTTTTAGTGCACTCAGGACTCTGAGATGTAGGAAGAGGGAAAACAAAGAAGCACAAGATGAGCAAGAGGAAAAGCTGAGCCCACTCATCCGACAGTAACAGAGCAGGAAACTGATGGCTTCCCTTTCTTCTTAGAGTTCATTACTTAAAACAATGCTGGGTACCAGCCTTTCCAGTTTCTTTCTTTGCACAGTTGTTAGAAGGGGTCTGTGCTGGCTCCTTTCCTAGCCTGGGAAAAGAATCAACCAGGGAACTGTGCAGCTTGCCTCTGCAGAGCCTCGAACAGACTAGCCCTGAAAGTGCTATGGCAGCTGGCACAGGTTCTTTTGGTGAAAGTTCTCGTGGAAAATCAGGCAATCTCACGATCTTTGGGCAGAGAAACCAGGCCTTTCTCTAACCTGAAAGCCAAGGCAGCCTGAGTTTCCCTAAAGCTTTTCAACAAGGAAAAAGCCAGAGAGAACCAGAGGGCCAAAGTCTTCCACTCTCTCAGTCCTTAACCACCCATCTCAAGACTTGCTGTCCCCTTTTCAGGCTTCAGATGAAGGCCCTCCTGTCTCAAAGCCCTTGCTTTGAGCTCAAGTGCTGCTGGCATTCTTCTTCCCATGACCAACTGTTTAAACTTATCAGGAATTGCATACATGGTGGCAACAATGCAACTGTTGTCTATGTGCAGGGTCACTGCCTGGGTATCTATCCTTCTCCAGGGACAACAACCCACTGCAAACCATCTTCAGGGAAAGTATCCTTTACATCTGACTCCTTTGCCCACTCTCCTTTAATTTCAAGGTATCCTTTCGTGCTGAACAGGTGGCAAGCATCATTGGTTACTTTGCTCTGTACCTCACTTTTGTGTAGTAAAGTTCATTTACATGAGTCCATATGCTGCCCCTCACAAAGTGGTAATGAGATATTTCTAGTGTCTTCCCAGAACATGGTTCAGCTGAGTGTTTGATGTCCCAACTCAACAGCGCAGTGTCAAAACTGTTTAGTAGTGTCCCTTTATAATTGTAGGATTTATTTGGTGGCTGTCACCATGATAAATAGAGCTTTACAAGACTTAGTGGGAATACAAACCACATGAATAGTTTCCTAGTTTTATCAGGGTTTTATTGACAAATGGTTTCCAGAGCTTGTTTCTGACCCTTGTCTCATAGAAATAATGTGTCTCCTTAAGCCAAAGTTTGTCCTACATTAATGTCTGTCTGTAGCTACAAACCTAAAATAGGCAGAGGAAAATTAGAAATGAGTTAATTTGCCAGTGTTTCTGTATTTTAACTTTCCTCTCCTTTGAAGTAAATCCACAGGTATTTAACAATACTGGCTTCCAGAGAACACAAGTATTTCCCCAGATAATTATAATTTGGAAACTTCTGCATAAATTCTTTTTTAAAACAAAACAGACAGAGTGACAAGGCCAACAGGAAAGAAAGAAAAGAAAAGAAAAGAAAAGAAAAGAAAAGAAAAGAAAAGAAAAGAAAAGAAAAGAAAAGAAAAGAAAAGAAAAGAAAAGAAAAGAAAAGAAAAGAAAAGAAAAGAAAAGAAAAGAAAAGAAAAGAAAAGAAAAGAAAAGAAAAGAAAAGAAAAGAAAAGAAAAGAAAAGAAAAGAAAAGAAAAGAAAAGAAAAGAAAAGAAATGTTACCATCTTGACAGCAAGGAACTAACAGAATCCTGCAGGGAGAGCCCTGAGACTCTTTTTCCAAATAACCTAAGCAGGTGGAGCTGCATTGCTTTGACTTTTTCTTGGGCATGGGTCATGCAAATATGAAATGTTTGCATGGGACATAATGGACATCGTGCACATTTGCTCTTCAGTAGTATAATACATATGTAGCAGGGCAGATATTAACCATAAGTGCTCTTGCTGCACACTCACCAGAGCAGGAGAGAAGTCTTGCCTTTGTACAGGGCACCTGGGAAGAGGTTTGGGGCGTTAGCAGCCCAGGTAGCTACATATATTAGTTCTAAAATATAAAAGAAATTTATATTGTTATAGTTTATATAATATATTCTTTGATAATAGTATTTTTCTTAGTAATTTATATCATATATTTGGGTTGCTTTCCAGGCATAAATCCAGAAAACCTAGAAATGTAGTCAGATGAAGTCACTACTAAGCCAGCTCAATGTTGACTTCCTCTTTGTGCCCATCGCCCCAGTAGTTACATCTGGTCTAAGTGGATGGGAAAGGACTCCCACTGGTCCCCAAGTGGACAGGATTGTGACACAACTAATCAACATCACTTCCTTAAATCAACAATTCAAATCCTGCTACATGTGAAAAACAACCCCATACCTGGCAGCGATTCTCTTCTCCCCTGCAGCTGATGTTGGTGGTGTCACTGATTACGTAGATAAAATAAAAACACATCAGCTACAGGAAGAGCGTTGGCACCGGGTCAGCCTCGGCACATGGCTGAAATTTTTGGGGTTGGAGACCTTGCTCAGCCCTCCCTGCCAGGAGCACAACAGAGACCAGCAGGAAGCTGAGACTGTCAGTTCCCAGTTGTCCCTCAAAAACGAGCCCCCATGCCGGGACTCTCTGGAAAGCACGGTTAGCTTTGTGCACGCTGCAGGGAGGGTGAAGCGTTTGGAGGAGGAAGGCAGCGCTCAGCGCTGAGCGCAAGCTTGGCAGGGCTCCGCTGAGCTCCCCGCTGGCAGCCGATGCTCTCAGCCAGGCAGGAGCACAAACTGCCTGCTGACCTATTTGCAGGAGGACTGGTGGGACAGCAGGCTGTGACCCCAGCCCTCGGGACAGTGCTCACTCCTCACTTCAGCTCATAGCTGCCTCGGTGTGTGACTGACACCAAATCTGTGGTTTTCCCGTGCAAGAGTGGGGATGGATAAAGCCAGGTGCCAGATTCTGCTCTGGCATTTTAAATATGATCATGGAAGTAGGACCAGGCTCAGCCAATGTACTCTTTTGGTTTGAATGTACAGTTAAGAATACTTTATGGAGAAAAATCTGCCAGTCTGCCTCGGTGCCATTCTACTGAAATCTAAGAGGAATCAGTATTTTAATTGCAGTCATGTCTTTTATACTCTGTGTTAACTCTTTGTAGTTTCTGGCAAAAAGAGGCTCAGTGCCCTAATTTTGTTCATGCTGCCATTGCCCTTCCCTCACTGCATGGCTTCAGAAATGTATATGTAATTTTTAACCCTATGTACACACTCATTCTATTTTTTCATTTTGAACAATTTTAGAATAGAAATATATTCTCCATCCAGCTTTAAACCAGGAGTTAGGAAGTTGCTTGTGCTGATGCCTGGGCTGGTATCAAGAGTCTTAAATCTCTTGAAAGCATGTCTGCTCTTGATACGGTTGCTAAATCTGGTTTTTGTCCTTGTTAAATTTGGCTGCCTCATTGGAGTAAGTCACTTTTCCACAGATCTGATGAGTAGAAAAGCTGGTCATATTTTTCAAGCAGTTCCCTTTTGGGGATGATCAGATTACTGCAAATGCATTGGAATTTACACAAATAAAAATGTATTTTAATTTCAATGACTTGGGTTTTTTTTAAAGTGGCAACACTAAGAGACTGCAGAAAATGTGAAAAATATAACATCTGTTTGTAGAGGTCTACAATGGTTGGGAGGCTGGAGCATGTGGCTTAAAAGCAGAGGCTGAGGCAATTGTTCAGCCTGGAGAAAAGAAGGCTGAAAGTGGGGATCTAACTTCTGTCCTAACTAGAGATTGGGTGGTTTAATACAGAAGATAAGACATACTTATCTTAGAGGTCATCAGTCAAAGAGGCAACAGAGACAAACTGCAAGAAGGAAATTCCGATTAGGGAAATATTCCTTGAGGGCAGCCAAACACCAGAACAAGTTGTACAAAGACCTTGCAGAGATTTGATCCTTGCAGATACTCAGATCTCAACTGGATGAGACCCTGAGCAACCTGGCTGAATATTGAAGCTAGTCCTGTTTTAAGTAGGCGATCAGACCAGATGGCTTCCAGGAGCACTTTCCAACCCAAATTGTGCTTTGGGTCTATGAAAAATACTGGAACTAGTTACCAAATCAGACACAAGGGGACAGGTATACCACAAGCTGTGCAAGGAAAAAAATATTTTTTAATTGTTTCAAGAAGTAGTTCTGCCAATATAGGAATACACACTATATAAAATACACTTATTATAAAGTCCTTTTATCTTTACTGGTTGTATCTGGATTGGCATGTGTCACAGCCTGTGCCTGAGGCTTGTGGGGTCCAGCAGCTTCCTGATGAAGCCAAGATCTTTGCAAATTTCTCATTACCATATGCAAGAATCATTTCTCAGCTCTGTATCACAGGGGTTAGAGGAAAGATGCTCTTGGAGGACGCGTTTTTGTTTGTTTTCCATTCTGGAATGCACAGATCTGTATTTAATCAATCACAGAAGCTACAAGGCCGGAAACTCATTGGGCTGTTTCTGTTCAGACTTCCAGTGATCCGTCTGGTGAGGTGGACACTTTTCCTGCATCCACCCAGAAACAGGGACTGGTTTCACAAAAGAAATGTGGGGAATAATAGGCACATTCTTCTTGGTTAGCAGAGCAAAGGCTAACTGTAACATTCCCTGAAGCTATGATAAAGCAGACATAATTTGGGATGAAAAAATAGAACTCAGATCTTTACGGACATGGAGAATTGAGTGCTATATGATCATTTCTCTCTCTAGGGCATGCTTCAGGAGTAGGTTTGGACCAAATATGTGGAATAATTCAGGCTGAACTGTCAAGTAATCATGAATTTAGGAGTTCAATATGTGAAGTAATTTCAAACTTACTCCAAAAAACAGGTTTGGGAGGATTGGATGAGGGTTTTTCTGGGGGAAAATAATTGCCTGTAGCCAAATCTGAGTTAAGCATTTTGTCTAACTCCATTCTTACAGAAAATTTGGAGAAAGAGGCACGAATGGACGTCAAATCACTTTATTCAGAGATATATATGTGTTTAGGATGGTGATGCTTACAGCAGGTCAGATAGATGCCACACAAAGGTTTCTGTTCAAGAATGCTGAAAATTAAATACTGAATTTGGAAATTAGGAGATTATTTTGACTTTTTTTCTCTCTTTAAAAAAGGTGCTATTTAAAAAAGAAAGTGTTTTGATGATAATTACAAAATGAAATGGGGAAAGAACTTTAAAAAATTATTTTGCAGCTTTTCTATTTATCTGCACTGAGTTTTGCTCTACAAATCCAGTATCACACCTATTGTGTGTGAAGTGGAGTCAGTATTTACAGAGTAAGACAAAAAAAACTTCCTAACTAGCAAATAGAGTTGCTAATAAGCTGAAGAACGTTCTGTTAATTTGTAATATTATTAATCTTTTGCCTTATTTAGCATTTCCTCCAAATGCTTGTGGTTACTAACTTTAATATAATTTAGAAAAGTAATTATCCTCTAGAAGCAGAATATGTTAAAGTGTGGTATTTTTATCCCTTGATTTATGATTCTATTTTAAATTTAGGAGTCATCCAGTCAAGGAAAAACAATGCTTGAGAGTACAAATACACAAGGCAGATAAATGTGTGGAAATGCTCAAAGGAAACTGTTTCAAAGAGCCAAAGGACTGAAAATTGTTTGTGCAAGGTATTCCACAAAGAAAGTAGGTGAAAAGCAACACTAAAACATTAAAAAGCTCAATTCACATTTTTTTCTCTTTCCAAAAATAATGGTAAATCCATAACAAACAGTTCAGCCAGCTCTAGACTCAACTGGGATCTGATCCAGTCATTATTTTGGTACTTGAAATCAAAAGGGATTTGATGGGAATGTATGATAGATTATTTTCTGCACTTTTTTAATTGGGTGACTTCTTCCCTTAAAGGGTCCGTAATTTTTCACACATGTCTCCAAACATGTTCTGCCAATACTAAATTCTGCTCAGATGGATTTTTTTGTTAGAGAAAAATTTGGCAGTTACAACTGTTTGGCCAAAATCCAGTAAATTCAGATGGGTGGAGCCAGGAAATGGAAATACTTTATGTAGATAGTATGTTACTTCTTCATGCATCCAGATTTACTTATTCTTGGAAGAAAAAAAACTCAAGAACTTTATTTTGGTTCCTTTTTGACTTTGGAAAAAAAAACTACAGTAGCACAGAGCCTTCCTCCTAATCTTTGCAGTTCTCTCTCTGGTCTTTGGTGTAACAGAAGTCACCCAGCTGTATTTAGTATTGCCTACAAATCTCTTCCCCTTTGTCCATCTTACAGCATGAAACCTGATCAAGGCATTTTTAGAAATGAGAAGTGATTTGGTCAGGTGGCTCGAAATATCAATACTCCTCCTAGGCAGGATCAGTAAGGTGAATGCCTTATGGTGTTATATCCTCCTTAGAAATTCTGTCTTTTAATCTTCTGAAAAGAGATTTAAGAGAGAGAGAAATCACTAGTTAAATTTACTGGAAAAATGAAAGTCTATTATGTGAATAAATTGTTCAGAGAGAGAATGGATTTCCAAGCTTGTAGATGAATATTTAAGTATGCCAGTAACGAGCAGTTGAACTAGCACAGCTACGCAAAGCAAGGCAGCTTTAAAAGGCCCCAAATGGTTACATTCAGATTCCATGATTTTATGAGTGATTATTTTTGCCACAGATTTAAACCAAATCCATCTTTACATTCCAGCATGAGGAAAAAAGTGACGAGAAGAGTGGCCCATACCATACCATGATGTCTCCTTGACACAACAGTGTCTGAGGGCAGACACAGGTTTATTGTTGGAAAGCTCTTGTTTCTTAGAACTACTTCTGTCACAGGGACTATTGCATGTATTCTTGAGTTACTGAGGACATGCTCATCATAAAAATCTGCCTAAGTTATTTCTTCTCACAACCTTTTTTCCCCTTTTATTTATTTTCTTCAAGGTTGGATTTATTTGGGTTAAGGTAATTAACCACTATTTCCCATTCCAAAGGCTCCACAGACAAGACTGTGGCAGAACTGGAATTTCTTTTTCACAGGAAATTCTGACATTTTGAAACATATCCAGGTTTGGACTGAGAAAAAGATCAGAGAATTCATAAATTTCTATAAAGGAATATGTTCCAAAAAAGTAATGTCAATGGAAATATATAACTTTGTTAAAATTCAATAAAATATCAATTTAGTTTTTGTTTGTTTGCTTGTTTTTTAAAAGAATAAAAGCTCTTCTGAAAGAAGAATAAATAAGAAAAATATTTTTCTAAGACCTTTGCAATAAACTTTAACCAAATTTCCTTTTACTGAGTATGAATATTTCTAATATGAAATTTCCACTTTGACATATTCCCACTGATGATTCAGCATTTTCAAAATGGAGAACATTTAGAAAATATTTTCCCAGCACTAGGAATATATTGGGAAACTGTTTCAAAGTATTCTTTAGCTTCTGTTTTCAAATAAATTTTACTAAAAAGTACCATAAATGTTATATAAATGCTCTCCACATCTTGTACTTGGCATACTTTACATGTAAGGTAGCAGCACACTCACTGATGATCATCTGTCTCAATGGGACTGGAAGGAAGTTTGCCCTGGAATCACCTTCTTGGCACCAACCAGAACATCTCAGATGCTGTTGGCAGCAGCTGCTCCTTTGCCACTTTGTGCTTTTTTTCTGCAGCACTAAAAGGCCTTACAAGAGTGGAAACAGAACTTCTGCTCTTCACCAACTTTCTCAACTGCTCATTTCCACTCAGGTCCCAATGGTCACAAAGGAGCAGAAGATAGGACAGAAGTGGACATCTGAAGAACAAATGTACTGACTCATTGTCCCCATCAATGAGATGTTTATCTCATTTATCTCACACCTTTCTCCCACCTTTCCATATGTATTGGCATTGTTTCCACTGGAAAAAAATAACTTGGTAGCCTTGCAGAAGTACTCTCATTATGGTAACTCAGTCTCTTCTAAGTTATCTGAATTTTCTCCACTTACATTTCTACATTTGATTTGTTTTGATTTGATTTGATTTGATTTGATTTGACTTGATCTGTATGTGATCCGCACACATGAAACACCATAAATTCCATCCATTCATAGGTGCAAGCACTGTCAAGGAAGAGTAGTATTATTATTTTTGTTGCTGCTTCTAGCATAAAATATAGCATTTTTATGGCTTTTTCATGGCTTGCTTGTGTACTAAAGAAGTGTAATTACACTCATATCAGACTGGGGAAGGTTATTTGCTTTAAGAAGATGAGTAAGAAGAATATAAGGAATTGGACCTGGGTGTAGAGATACCTGACACAGAAACCCCGAGAAGCACAGGAATGCTCCTCTTATAGGAGGATGCAGTTTCCAAAACAGTGAGCTAAGTCTGCTCAAGCCAGGCCAAATCTGTGACTCTGCAAGCAATCCCACCCAAATGTGTTCATTATATAGACCTGTGCAGCACATTTAAAGTTCCCTGACTTGTGTCGTCTTTGTGGCAGGTACTGGCCTTTTTTATTGGTTTTGGACTGCCTTCAAGATCATGGATTTACAGATTATTTGAACACACTGAGACATTTTAATTGGCTAAAATGCAAACATTTTGCAGTTAATGAGGGGTAGCTTCAGAACCTGATTTTCCACTGCCTTGTACCTTATGTAGCCATTAGTTCACAGCAGGAGAAAGGTCTCAGAGTGCAGTTTGGCAGCTCAGTGCTTATGACCTTCCCATGACATTAAACCTGCTGAGCTTTTAAAAACCTCCTGTGTGGCTAGTTCTGTTCGTGCTCTTCCACACTGCCACAGCAACATGATGGGGTTCAGAGTTAATGCAACTGATGTCCATGGATTTTCCCAACCTTTTCCAAGGTGCTCCCTCGCTCATCTCCAACCTCAGTGCCCATACTTTGGAGTATATCAATGAAGAGAGATTTGTTGCCAGATCATGTTGTATTCCAGGCTTTTAATTTTTTTAAAATATTTTTACCCATCTCCCAGCTATTACAGCACTTCGTAGAACCTCAAATACCTGAAGAAAATGAGAAGCAATCCCAGAGCTTCAAGTACCATTGTCTTTTGCTACAAACCTCTATCAATCACAGCTTGTGGATTCAGCATAAAACTGGCAAATCGCTTCAGCTTAACATGAAATCTTCCACTACAACTGTTTAATTCTGAGTATTACTAATGTATTCTTTGAGCATTCTCAAACACTGAACAAATATGTTCACCTGGGGCATAAATAAATAAATAAACAAATAAATAAATCACATAGAAGGCAGAAAATAATTTGTCCTTGATTTGAGGTATTTTAACTGTTAGTTCGGAGTATATATTTTATGGCTAAGTAATTTCTGATCTTTATAAAATTATCATCATTAGGGAAATTACTCCTTGACACAGTGTTACTGCTGGGATTATTTTTTCTCATTTTGCTTTTGCTCATTACCAGACACAGATCTTTGGCAGCAGTATCTCCAGGGCTGGAGGAAAAGTGTGTGAAATTGTCAGCACTGCAAATGAACTCACAAGCAAGTCTTTGAGAACATTTTTTTGTACCTTCTGCCTTACTGCCTAGAAGATAGTGACAATATTCTGGACTGCTCTGGAGATGTGTGCAGTGGTTCTCACTCAAACTGTGTACAACCAGAGACTGAGTTTTCAGCTGGAAGACACACTGTCCTCCATTTCTGTGGCTGGGAGTTGTAGCTGATGGCCCATGCTGTTTTCCATTTAATCTTGCTATCTGAGTCATGTTGTAGACAACCAGTGAGTATAGAAGAGTATTGGCAAAATTAGTTTATACTGAAGACAACATTTACATCACACAACACAGTGACAACGATGATGTTTCTGAAATATCACAATACAATCATGTAACAACAAACTGCTAGGTCACCAAAGTACTCTCTATATTACTTGGTAGTAAACAGGAATGTGCTTCATAAAATCTGTCTTCCTATAAAATCCCTGCTATGAAAGTTTTATTTAGGCCTAGAAGAGGTTGGGGCATTTCATTACAAGACAAAACATCTCTGTTTAGCTTTCTGTTCCTTAATGAATTCAGTTTGCTGAAAAAGCTCTGAGTTGTACAGAGTGTTACTTGTTTAAATTAGGGCTTTCCTATTCAAAGAACCTTATTTTATTTCTCTGAAAAGTTGCTTCAGGCAAGCCAAAAGTGAGATCTTTATTTCACAGATGAGATGTAGCCTGGAGGAGGATGGGTCCCATGTAGCTTTTCTGAGACAAAGACTGCAAATGAGATTGCAAACATTTTCATTCCTGTAGACAGAAGTCACCCCAAGCTCCAGTTTCCACCCCTACAGTCTTTTACCCTTTGATGTGGATTGCCCATAAGAAGTGTCTCCATTGTTTCTGGGGATTTTTTGTGGCACTCATAGTTGTTGCTGACACATGACTTTAAGATGGAAAATAAATAATGAATGCACTATTAAACTGCAGGATCCCAGTGAAATATTGCAACAAACTCAGACTTTCCTTGGGAGTGTAAACATTAATCACACTTTATGTTTATATGCCACTGGCAGCTATAAGACTCGGGAGGGATTAATTTTAAAAGATTGTGCTTTTCATATATTTCTAACTATTTGCAGTTGTGGAACTTCATGGGACGTCTGTGTTTAAGCACAAGAGTGCTCCAGAAAACTTATTATTGCTAGTGGATCATTCAGGACCATCCATTTCCATCTCCTTCAGCCACAATGATTCTTGCTCCAGCTAATGAGATGAAGACCTAACTTCATGTGGAGGATTACTGGATGTCTGAGCAGTGGCCAGAGCTCTCCCACAAAGACAATGGGTCATGGACTTCTAATTCAGTGAGCCACAATATTTTTGAAAAAAGGGAAAATTTAAAAACTTTCAAAGTAATAATTTTTCCAAGCTGTTTTGTTTCATGCTTAAAATTATTTAACTGTTTTGCAGCTCTTTTAAAAATTAAACCAACTATAAAATTGACCTGACACTTTCAAATCAAAAGTCAAAACATTTAACTTAAAATTATCACCATTAAACATTTAGTATTTCTGATTCTCCTCCTTCTTTTCCTGTTGAAGCAATTCAGAAAATTAAACTGGAAGCAATTCAGAAAATTAAACTGACATTCCCAAATACTGTTGTTCCCTTGAATACAACTTGCTTAATGCCTTGACTATGTGAAATAAAATCCTTGATACTCCAAAGTACTGCAAAACAATCCTTTCTCTAAACAGTCCTTTCTCTAAGCAGTTCTGCAGCAAAAGGACTCCCAGTGAGAGCTCTGCTCCCATGCTCTCCACTACAAGCAATCAAAGTTTGTGCACACTGAAGCAGCTAAAGCTCCTCTAGTTGTAGATGTTTGCAAGTAAAGACCTTGCTTTCATACAAGGCTTTCAAGAAAAGCTAATGTATGCTAGGGCTTTGTCAGTGAACTGCTTAAAGTACTGGTATTTTTATTTACATAATTTCTTATAAATTGAATATTCCCTTGAAGTGTTGGAAGCAGAAGTGCAACCCTTGCAGAACACCAACTCTGTGGAAACAGAAGTTCGAGAAATGAACTGGTAAGCTCAGTTACACAAGTGAAAGGACAAAAAACAAGGAACCTGCAGGGTTTTTTCCATGTGGAGGAGTTCTGCATATGAATGGACCCACATGGGTTTTGCTCCATCTCTTTGTGGGCTGTGCCATTACAGAAAGCCACAACAGATTCCAAACTCTGTAATGCCACAATTACACAGCTTGCTGAGGCTGGAAGGCTGAGGAATTGTGAGCAACTGCTTTAGGTCCCTTGCATACTTCAAAGCCATTAACATTAGAGATTATCATCACCGTTGTGCCACAGGCACATGTCAGATAAATAAATGACTACAGCGTGTCTGAGCAGAGGACACACAGCTCTGTGCAGTCACTGGAGTGCCCCTGAGTGCTGTCCAGTTCCTTTTCAGCACTATGGACCATGAATATTTGATGCCAGTAACTCTCTAAATTCTGGTGAATGGCAAAATGAGATTGCTAATGGTGATGTTCCTTGTCATTATGGAATTACTATTTTTGTTCCTCTTGTATGTTAATTGTTTTACGTTTTAATATCTGCTATAAGACTTCTGGATGGTACTAGAAGTCCAAGCTGAGGAATGACAGTCAAAATCCCATATATTATTCTAGAAGCACTAGAATTTTGTATTTTGGTAACTGTGATCTCCATGTGAGGACTGTTACACCAAATAATGTGAAGAAAACTCCATGACAGACAGGCCCACTGCCTTTCCTGAAATCTGTATGTCAGTGCCAGCCACTTTCTGAAGGACATGTACAGAGGCTTTCAGCTTTTTCTTGATGCTTTTCAGATGCTGCCAGTAGCTGAAAGCTTTATTCAGCATGACCCTGTGCTCCAACACTCTGCTGAGTTCAGTGGTTTGGGTGAATCCCCAAACTATAACAGTCTTGCTGAATTTTATGACTGACTCCAAACAAAAATCAGTTTTTTCCAGGTAACAGTGTCTCATTGGGGGAAGACTTGCAAACAAGTAAATGAAAAGTCAATTTTTTGTATCAAAGAAATACTCTGTAGAATTCTTTGAGCATGTGACGAACAGAAAATCACCATAAGCCTGGCATGACCAAATAGCAGAGGTACAGTGCATAAATTATACATTTAATCTGACTTTGCACAGTAAGTGGGTTTAGTATGGGTTGTGCTGTTCATCTGGGCAACATATGCTCAGAAGGTTTAACACTGGAAGTACTGCAGACTTTGTAGAGTTGATCTGCAATGCACATGAATGTGTCTGGGATTTCCAGATATCCAGCAGCTCAGGCAGAGTTGCTATTCTGGTGAGACTGTTCTAGACAATTGTCAGGATTCTCAAATGCATCCCCAACAAAATTGCCAAGAACATAAAACAATATGTCTGGTAAAAGCCTGATATAAGGTAGGTAAAAAAAAATAAAAATCCTACCCTATAAATCAAACTTTTATTATTGACCTTATTCCAGTGCCTCAAACTAAGTCACCTCCTCAAGGCCTATGAGAAATAACTCAATAACCTAATGTGTTAAAGAGATGCCAAATAAAGAAATTAAATAAAAAGCCAAATTAAAAATCAGCCAACCAACCAACCAACCCCAGTTCTACATAGAGTTCCTAAGCAGAAAT
Source organism: Motacilla alba alba (assembly GCF_015832195.1). Lineage (NCBI taxonomy): Eukaryota > Metazoa > Chordata > Aves > Passeriformes > Motacillidae > Motacilla > Motacilla alba. The sequence continues at coordinate 14,921,970 of NC_052017.1, read as the reverse complement.
GCATGGCATCATTGTCAGACCAGGGAGACCAGGATAAACCACTTCAGTGCCTGGAACTCCATGCTAACCAGGAAAAGCGTACATGCACGAGGTATCTGAGAACTGCATTTGTTCTAAATACAGCTGGGACCCTTTTCCAATGTTCCTTCTCCTTCAGAACTGAAGCCACCCACTCCAGTTGTGAGCAGAAGCTCCCGAGGAGTCGGGTGAGCACGGCAAAGCAGGTCACTTGAAGGCAACATGTTCTGGGCCAGTAACCCCATTCATTCACCCAGGATTCCTTTTCCCTCAGACACTGTCTCGTGTTACTGGCCTTGGTATTGATTGCCAGGGAACCTTGACATTTGCTTGCTGTTGTTTGATGAAAGCAGCTAATTGGAGTGCTTCCTCTGAGGAAAACCTTTTACATACGTGGAGTCCTTTGTATCTGTGCATATGTAGGTGATACATTCTGAAACCTACATAAAGAAAAGCTGTTTGCATGTAGCATAAATGTAACTAACTGCTCTTGCTTTGCTAAACATTCACTCATAACTTGCAATTCAATTCCATCACCTGTAACAAAATACTCGAGACAACTGTAAACTAAATGTCAGCCCTCTTTCTTCTCAGAGAAGCTGCCTTTTTCATTCAGCAGCATTAACCAACTTACCTTACTTTAAAAATACTTTTTTTTTTTTAATACCTAGAGGGTTGGGTTTTTAAAGGAGTCTTACAGAACCTCAATTGAAAATCATACAAAGTATTTAAATAAAAAGGACTGAAAAGTAGAATATAAATCCTGATATAAGACTTCAGGTGTTTTTACATACAACGATTTTTTTTAACCCTGGTACTCATTCATGTTATACAGTGAAATGAACAAGCAGAATCAGACGCCAACAGTAAAGCACAAAAAATGTATTTTTTATATTGTGCATGAAATTTAAAACTAATCATATGCTACAGCACAGTTTCTTCAAACATCTTTTTCCAAACTCAACAGCTTCTTGGTAAGATGATTTAGGTGATGAGCATGCTTGTATAAACACCATGTGGGCCACAAAATATGTACTCCACCTGTAGAAACTGCTGTCCTAACTTAGCCCAACTTCCTTTGCACCCCCTATTTTCATTTTTTTCAGTGCAATAATTGCAATAGCACAGACATAAGGCAGGAGTCACTCCAACATTCTCCACAGCTCCTTTCAGAAAATACATGGAAGTTTGTACTGAAAGTATCTCCTGACAAACAGGAGATTTTTGGGGGATTATGTTGCCACCCCCTCTCCCCACCTGCCCTTTCTCTTCTCTTTATTTTTTTGTTGCTTATGAGATGAATGGTTATTATCAGTTTATTATTACTGCTTTTCCACAGACTTTCTCAAATGTCAAGTGAATCTGATCTGGAGTTCAGGCCCATGATTACACTGGACCAACTCCAGGAACTCCTAAATAAATCGGGGGTGGCTGCTATGGTTGCCAGAGCTCTGTCATTTTGCTCTTCTGAGGGTGGACAGAGGCTTTGGCTCTTTTCTAAAATTCTACACTTGCTACAGAGTTTTTCACACCTTATCTTAAAAGACCCTAGGCCTTCTTACTGTAGCTTGGCATAGTTTTACCACAGGCACAGAAAGCTACTAGACTGCCACATTGTTGAATATGTTCATTTAGAGAAGCAGCTGAAATGTGGATTGTTACTTTTAAATTTGTTCTGCTTTCTCTATATGTGAGAACCTCACAGGAGCAGACATTATTTCTGTCTCTCTGCTCTGGCCTCTTTGTTGACATTAGGACTTTACACTGGGCTCTACAATGAGGCACATCTTTGTCACACAGTGTGGACTGTGCTCAGCCACAGAGGTCAGCTCCAAGGCTTGGCAAGAAAGGCCCTGAAGTGCAGAGATGTCTGGATTCAAGATCATGGGTTTAAAAGGAGCTGGCATAGCATTCATTCCCAGACCTGGCTTACTGAGGTCTGAGAAGTTTACTAGTGACTTTAAATGTTACTTTCAAGCCTGTTTCTAATCATGTCAATGCACACAGAGCACAGCATCTGGTTACAGAACTGAATCTCTGGCCAGTGCAGGCTTGAACTGAAAACAGTACAGATACTGATCTTCTGATATTTTGGACACTTTTTTTTTAAAAAAACCTCAAATAAACTACTGAAGCACATAATGAGAGTTGATCCAGAATATGTAACTATTCAGAACATGGTTCCTCTCCTTCAACCTTACCTGCAATTAGAACTAAGCCCCACATCAGCCATTCATTGATGCAGATGGCAGCACAGATCACAATTTGCACAACTTGATCTACAGTGGGTTTTTACCAGAAGCTAAAATAATTCCTGAAATCAAAACTAATCCTCAGTACAGACAAGGCCTCAGACTGCCAACAAGTTCCAAATGTTTTTAAGATGTGAATACTTGTATGCTGCCAGTGGGACCGAGATGACCAATTCTTTTCACGTGGGTCACTCCAAGGCCAGCACATGGTATCAGCATTTCCCCAGTGCTACCCTGGCTCACAGACACACAGTCACATAAAGGTGAAAGTTTCTGGACTCCTTTATAATGGTTTGAGTCATTGTGTCTTCTGCAGAGCACTTTTCAAAACAAAGCAAAATACTTTATGGAGTGGAAAACACTGAATTATTTGCAAAAAAATGTCATTTCTTTTCTATATCCCTCCCCAGGGAGCCCATTGTTCAAGTGAGTATTTGCTTGTGCCCCAAAGTACAGATGTTTTTGACTTCTGTCATAAATCAAACATACTTATGTCTAACACATTAAAAAGAGTAGAAAATAGCAGACATGGATTAGGATGGTCGGTCTGACCAAAATTACAGTTCTTCAATACTGTTAATTTTTTGCTGATTCTTCTGTGAACAAAAGATTCTACAACATCATTGTGATTCCCTCTTCTCCCTTGGAATTAAAATCAATCTTTCACTCCTTTTGAAATGTAAATTTGAAATAATCATGTATCTGGATCATGGATTAAGTTTGCAGGAGAAAAGTCTCTGGCAGAAGATGGCAGGGCCCATGCCTAAAGCTAAATCCAGACACACAAATCAGCTTTGAGCTCGGGTGAAAACAGAGTTCTGGTTAAATGGGTTGCAGGTTTTCAGTTACAAAAGTTCCATCAAGAAACCATTCTGATATTTGAAAACAAGTAAGAACAGCCTCATGTCATCTACACGAACGGCAAATTTAGCATTCCATTAATTTTCTGTCCCCTCAGACAATTCTCTCAGGCCTGTGTTAAAGGGCATTTTTTTCCGAATCAGAATTCCATCTCTAAACCTTGACAGTTCTAGTGAGATGCTGCTGCCTCTTTTTTTTTTTTTTTCATAAGGAAAGATAAGCCTTTGATAGTTTCAAATAGGGATGTTGAACAACAGGAAAAATTTTCTTGAAAGGCAGCAGGATAAACCGTATTTTCAAGGTCAGTTTTTTAATCCATGGCTTTTAACCTTGCTATGATTTATGTCTGACCTCCTTTCCACAGGAGTTTTCTTCTTTCTCTCCTTCAGACTGGAAGGACACGTCTGTGCTTTCTATTTGATGTGGGTTTCATGTATCTGCACAAAGTAATTCATAACCACTTGGCAAAAGGCATGTGCCCACACCACATCATTATCCTGCAATTAAGAGAATTCTCCCTGCCACAAAGCTATAAAGCCCAGTGATGTTTCAAGCTAAGCCCTCAATATTCATTCTGAATTCATCTAGGGCACAAAGCTGCTGTGGTGCTGCAGAGAGCACTCTATAGCGTGCCATGTAAAATACTTGTTGAGCGTCGATTGGAAATTTTTTAGGTTTGCCTCATCTCAGCACGTTTCCACACCTTAAGATTTTCTCCTGCTTCTCTGCAGAGACTTCACATCGATGTAGAGAAGATAGCCCTTCTCGGCAACTGAATGGAACAGAAGCATGTTATTATGCTTGGTTCTGGGCGTCCTCTACCTAAGTGGCCAGGATTAACACATTTTTCAAATGACATTTTAGATTTTTGATTATTTTCTCTGTGCTGTTGATCAGGTTGCAGGTTGCTTTGTAAGACTTGATCAAGCAGGTCTTGAATTATCCATGCAATTCACTTACAAAATACTTGATTAAAAGAAAAGACTGAAGTGAAAGGAAGATAAACGATTCTGCCCTCTGGGATCTTTAATATTAATCAGTTTCAATGCTGTTTCCCTTTAACTGTGTGGACAACCACCTTTGCTGCATCAGAGGTGAAATCTGTAACGTTATTCCCCCCACCTTCCTAATGATGCCTTGATTTTAGATAAATACATCCGAAGGAAAAAGTTTCACCATTTAAATAAAATGTGGTGATGACTTCCCAACTTCCACCTCATGTGGCCCCAGTAGCAGGGAAGGAGCAGGACGTTTATCGAATTGCTCCTTCGGACAGCCTTCACCCCAAGGTCTTCCAGGATCCCAGCAGGAGCAAACTCTTCCATCAGGTTGAGACAGCCTGGAGAGGTCGTGCAAGTCACTAAAGAGAATAGTCGTGTGTCTCTGAATGTACACTACAGAGAAACGCTGTCCAGAAACGCTGCTAACGCAGGAGCTACCCATAAACGTGCGCCGAGTGACGGCGCCGAGCCCGCCCAGCCCTTTGCTGCCCCGGAGCTCTCTCGCTGGGCCTGCTCTGCTTTGAATAAATAAAGATTCTATTGGCCACGCTCGGCGAAAGGGACCCAAAAATGCCGCTCCCCGCCGCGCCGGGCGCGGCTCCTTTAAGGCGCGGAGCGGAGCCCGCGGGAGCGGGAGCCGGTCCTAGTTCGGTCCGGTCCCGTTGGGTCCGGTCCCGTTGGGTCCGGTCCGTGCGGCGTGTGGCGGGAGCTCGGTGCGGAGCCGGGAGCTCCGCACGGCGCCGCCGGGGCCGGGCCGGTCCGCCCGCTTCGGGGGGCGCCGAGCCCCGGGGCCGCCCCGCCCCGCCCGGCCCCGCCCCGCCGGCAGGAGGCGGCCGCCCCCCGCCCCCCGCGGCCGCGCCGCTCCCCCCGCCCCGCTCCGCCCCGCCGACCGGCCGCAGGCACGGACGGACGGACTGACGGACGGACCCAGTGACTGACGAGGCCGCCGGAGGCAGCGGCCGCTCCGAGCCGCCGGGTGCGAGGTGAGTGGCGGCGGCCGCGCTCTCGCCCCGCTCCCGCGGGCGGGGAGCCCGCACGGCCGCTGCCCCCGGGCACGGCCGCTGCCGCCGTGGCGGAGGCGCCGCGGGCGCCCGGGCAGCGCCTGCGGTGGCGGAGCTGCCTCCCGAAACTCGCCCGCCGCTCCCGCCGGCGCCGCGCTGTCACTCCGGCTCGGGGCTGTCCCGGCGCGGCAGCCCGTGGGGATGCGGGGCTCGCCCCGCGCTCTCCGCACCTGCTCCGGGGCCGCGCTGCAGCCGGGGCCGCCGCCGCTCTGCGGGGCTCTGCGGGGACGGCTCGGCGCCCGCGGGAGCAGCGAGCGGGGCCGCGGCGCAGGGGCCGCTCCCGGGGCCGCCCGAGGCGCAGGGGCCGCATCGCAGCGGGGCTGAGAAATGTTTGGAGGAGTTTTGTCTCTCTTTCAGCTGGAAAAGGAAAGGCATCGGCGGCGGCAGCAGCGCGCACGTGTGATGTAGGGAAAGAGGGACTTCGTGATGCTGGCTGATTGCAGCTCAGTAGGATACCGGGAAAGGAGGACAGAATCAACAGGGCGCTTGTTGAGTGGTGCACGGAGCCGCTTCGGCCCAGAGCCCCCGAGCTGGTTTGGAGAGACTGAGTACTCACCTTAAATGGCTCAGCAGTGGGGTTCTGGCTTGCCCCGGCTTGTCCAAACTCCTGAAAACAATATGACGTTTAGAAGGAGGGGCGGGGGGAACAATGTGGTATTGTGATTAATAGGAGAAAAATGAGTAGGGTATGCCGATGGTTATTAGTGCAGTGCTTGTAGGGTTTTACACAGAGCATGGATACCCAATGCTGCAGAACTGACTACTTAAGTACACCTTTGCATCCGTTCCACTATTAACACTTCTTGCAGTCTGATGGATCACGATCATGGATTATGACTCTTTCAAGAGAGACTTACGTGGTCTTTCGAAGACTGAGTGTGCTCAAGTTTATTACTTGGCAGGGGGCAGCAGCATGAAGCCTGGGAATGAAAATAGGAAGTGAACATTACTCATTTAGTTTTGATATTGTGTCTTTGACGGTTATAAGTGTCATCATAGACTGATCCTAGCTCAGATAGCATCTCATGTACTGAAAGACATTACTCTTGTCTTGGTTGGTACCTCCTTCTTCTAGCTGTGCAAGCAGTCCCTCTGATATGGAATATGTTCTGAACAAGTCTGGTTATTTTTATAATGGGCAAATGTGTTTCTGGAAGAGTAAACCAGACTGTATCATACTGAAGAATGTTCTCAGCCTGTAATATCTTAATCTCATCTGTTCAAAATGAAAACAACAGCCACCGGAAAACTGAAACTACTCTTGAGTGATGCACGTGGCTAATGAGGTTTATGACAACAGAGCTGTGTGCAGTGTTACTACACTGAGGTGGTGTTGCCTCAGACCTGGGAGTGCAACTCGAGGTGAGGATGGGCTGTCCGCTGGCTCTGTGTCACCAGCAGTGGCAGAGGTCCAGCCTGAGTTTTCAGAGAAAAAGTCCTGGTTGCTTTATGGTCCTTTTGGAGCCTTCATGAGATAGAAGTGCTTGTTGTGGAGACTGGGAAGGAATAGTGGTATTGTGCCCCGCTCCTCAAGCACAGGCTTGACAGCTGCTCTTGCCAAGAAATGTTCTTCCCTGGTGGGACATTGAGAGGCTCGAGATGCCACCCTGTTCTCCTCTGCCCCCTGAGGCCACAATGAAAGGGTTTTGGCCTGTCCTTAAACGCATCTGGCCGTAGGTAATGGCATGGTGAGATGCTTTAGAGTAGTTTGCTCAGTTTCAGTTCTGCTTTGTTTATCTGAGTGGAGGCTTTGTTACATGTTACTGTGTTAAGTGAGATGCAGTTAAAATTTGATTTGCTGTCCTGATAGGAAATATGCTTCAGCTTTCACTTTAAAGTGGTTAATTGTAAAGCCTAAAGAGTTGTATTCTAGCGTGGATGTGCATGCCTGTGAGCTTATCTGGCCATGGTATTGTTACAAACCTCTCTGATACAGCCAGGACCAGTGTCCGTCCTGTGTAGAAACTTCTGCAGTCACCAAAGGAAAATCATGGGGTTTTTATCACAATAAATCTCTGAACAAAATTCCTGTCTTCAGGTGAGTGCTAGCTCTTGCTAGGTGCGGCCTGAGTGTATTCCCCTGAGGGAATCATTTCACACCCTTTGTTTCGCTAGAAAATTTATAGTTCCCAACTGCACTGCTCGGTTCTGAGTGGATGCAAACCATGCTGACTCATAAGCTGAACTGCAGCCTCGCTCCATGTAAACACAGGCACACTTCTAAAAGATTTAATTTGTAATGTCCTCTGTGGAGAGCTATCCCACAGCTCCTGGCATAAATCCCAGAAGCAGCAGATTCTGGGGTTCTGGGAGTTTCAAAGGCCATTGGTGCCCAGCGGGATAATCATCTGAACTAGTTTAGTGTGGTTTGTCCTGGCACTGGGACAGTTCAAACTGAACAGGTATTTAATCTTGCTTAAAGCAAGTCTGCTTTGAACAATACGTGGTATGTGTGTGAACGATCTGGAGCCTGTTGGGACACGGCTGTCAGGAGATCTGCGTGGAGGGGAATCTTTGTTACGGCAAGTACACTTTGGTGTAGATGTACCTCCCAGCAATTTCTAAAACAACCTCTGTGGGCAGTTATAGTAAAACCAGGAACACGCTATTAGAATATTTGTTTTCTTAGTTCCTCTCTGGCCAATACCAGTGGTAATTCATTGTCTTGTGAAGTACCCAAGTTTATCTCTATGGGTGAAATGCATGTTAAAAAAAACTTCTCAGAAATATGGAAACCCCCGCCCATTCATGCGCACAAAAATTCTCATTCTTTTAATTGAAAATCAGTTACAGTATATGATTTGGCTACAAAAGAAGAGAGTGGAATCAGATAATGATTTCTAAGTACACTTATTTTGTCTGTACCTGCTAAGTACAGTATTGGAGTTTTAAGATAAATATTTTCTCCTTTAAAGAAGTAATTCATTCAGTGGAGACTAGTTGACAAGAAACTATACTTCTTTGGTTCTTTTGTGGGTTTTAAAATTTGGATTGGGGTTTTTTTGGTTATTATTGTGAGCTTGGTTGAAAGAGTCATCCAGTATGATAAGTACAGAGAGCAGTTTGGGAGAGGTTCAGTGATCTTACGGATGGTCTAGATCAATCCCACATTGCTTGCTCAGGTGGGCTGACTGTCAGTGCATTACCTGTAACAGGTAAACATCATCTGTTTCCTGAACTGTGCCCAGCTTCGCTGATGTCGTAACTCCTCCCAACATCCTGCAACCTTTTAAGCATCCACTCTTAATTTTTTTTGTTGTGAGAACAAGATTCTAGAGGCACTAGAGTAGTGGGATTTGCTCAAAACTGGGTATGTACGGGTTGCAGAAGAGGTTCCAAACCCTGGAGAAGAAGCCCCTGGTGCAGATGAAGCTCACTGAGGTCCCTTGGGGGTACAAACCATGTCTCCCAGTGCCACAGCATGGCAGCCTTTGTATTCATGCACTGTCAGTGCAGCAGGAAAAGCAAATCTGTGCTCTTACCTTTACAGATGGTAGGATTTGAAGGTAGTGTGTGTGCCACTTCTTTGACTGCAGGAAGGGCACCTGGCATAGTACTGTTTTGGTACAGGAAGCATCTTTACTGTATGATTCAAGGCTCAACTTATTTTCCTTCTTTATGATTATGGGAAATTTCCTTACAAATGTGGCTTATTTCACATATTAATTTTACTAGAAAGACTTCTTTATCTGAAGTCTGAAATTGAAGTGGCAAAATTGATGTGGCATTTTGTTGCTTAAGTGTGCTGAGAGATATGTTTGCTATTAGCAGAGTCCCATTAGTTATGAGGTAGTCTTACAACCCATGTTTCAAAATCCTGCTTTCTATGATGGCTGTTAGTGGCATTTTTCTTTGTAAAAGCAGAGGAAGTTAAAAATTGTGTCTGCATCTGTTATTGTTGCCATCACAGCTGTCTTTGTCCAGTTTTAACCATCCTATTCTGAGTAGCTCCTAACTGGGGATGTAACTTCAATGGCTATGTGCAGAAGAAGTGGAGGTCTTTCAATACTGTCTCCTTCTCTCAGTCAAAAAATATTTCTTTTGAGTTACACTAGTTTTAGTAAAGTTGCAATGAGCAGAAGGATTCCATTAGTAACTCTGTTTTGGTGCCTGGCGTAATTAGGACTGATATGGTTACAATATAAATTAATTATATTAATTGTATTTATTTATTAATTATATTAATTAAGCCAGTTCCTTAGCACTAATTAATCATGGTTTGTCTCGAGCAAGACAGATGGTACCACGGATACTGTGCTTCTGAGACTTGAAAACTGGGAAGATCACTTGAAATAAGGTGATGCAATTTTTGTACGAGGTCACGTACAGAATCTTGTCATCTTCAGATGGCAATTGTGAAACAAGCGAGTGCTCCTTGCAACATGCTATCAGTAATTGCATAAGTAGGCACAAATAAGGGCCACCCCTCTGTCTAGGTGAGCAGTGGGATGTGCTGTCTTCAAGTGCCAGCTCACTTTTACACCGATGTGCAACACCAGTGTAAAAAAAGATATAAAAAGATGTAAAGCTCGTGTTTATTCTAACCCTCCTTTCTAGCATACTCAGCGTCTTCCTCTGAAGTGGAAAGCTAACTTCTGTGTAGTCGATGTTAAGAGTTTGTAAATGGCTGTCTTCCTCACTCTAGCTGGAAAATATTGTCATGAGAGAAGTTTTTTTGTATGTTAGACAGCAACCTGTTCGTCTGAGTAACAATTGTTGGAAGCTGTTGGTGGTAGAGTAGCAGCAGCTTGGAAAGCTCTGTGACCCTAAATCAGACTTGTTTTAGAGGGTAACTTCTAATACAGTCTTGTACAGTTTGGTCCAGTTGGAGGGTCAGCTGTCTATTTTGGAGCACAGACTGCTGCCTTTTAAGATGAAAGCCATATTTTGTGAATATGAACTCCTTTTTATCTGCTTGCTGTGCCTTGTCTGAGGGAAGGAGCAGCTGTAGTCCATTCACCAGACCTGCATTTGGCTGTTGCTGCCATTGTGTTGTGTGTAAACATGTACCATTATTTTGGATCATATAGCAGCCTGTTCAAAAGGGTCTCGCATTCCCCAGCTGTTCTGCAACTTTTCCATCTCTGAGCTTGCCAGCTGCTTAATACAGGCAACTGTAGCTGCATTTGTCTCTCTGGTGTTAAGTATTAGTGGAGATAAAATTGACTTGTTAAATGTTAGATGCTGTGAGCCCCTCTCCTGCTTCGAATGGACTTAAACGTTGGCTGCTCTTACCACATCGAAGCTGTTAGAAGTTTCCTTTGTCACTAGTTGAACAGGTTGCATAAAAATCTTTGTTTTGTAGAGTTGAAACAAACACAAAACACAATTATGTTTACACATACAGCCACAGATTGTAGCAGTAACTAATCCGAAATAACTGGGTTACAAAAGGTGTGCCTTAAAGCCATGTCAACAGCTCATTTGTTTAACCACTTCACGGAACAATGTTCAGTTTGACAAGGCATCCTGTGCTCTCTTGTCAGCCAACCCTTTTGTTTCCTGAATCTGGGAACTTTTGTTTTAGTGGCAGCACTGCTCAGACTGGATGTCAAGGAAGGAACAGGGGCTCTGCAATATCTTGTATCTGCAGTGAGTGCTCAGTCCAGGTGAGGAGCCACAGGCTGAGACCTGCCTTTTCCAGCCTGCTCTCCCTGCCATGAATGTGATAGGAAGTGTCTGGAAAATGTTTTGTGTGCCTGAGCTCCTCTTTACTGTAGCTTTGAATCCATAGCTATCTGCCTGGAGATACACTAGTTGAAAGTCGGAGTAAATTCTAGCTCCTTTGGAGAAAGGAGATAATTCTGTTCATGACTGAAGTTACTATTCTAACCACTTAACCTGTTCTGTCAGCTTGAAACTTGGGGTGAGGAGGAGTGTATCCTTGGTTGCTGCAAGAGACTGCTAAAGATAGTGATAAAGTTTCCTGAGGCTTGAGCTGGTGCCATTGATTAGTATTCCTTACTCCCATACAAGGGCAAAAATTCACCTGAAATAATTTTTAATGCAGTTTGTATTTTAAAAAAATGTAAATTTGTTTTTTCATGGTTTTGCTGTTTGTTTCATGGTGAGGGAGACTGGAAGGGAATGACTTGTGCATTCTTGCTCCTGATTGCAGAAAAGGTTGCAAGACTGCCTCTGCCCCAGGGTCCAAGTTACCCATTGTAACTGGCCTGAATACCCTATTAATCAGAGAGGAAATTTCCAGGTAACTGTAAATACATTTCTTTTTTTCTACCTCTTTTTTTCCCCACCCTTTCTCCAGGCCTGCTCAATCCTTGCTGGTTGTAGCTTTCATGTTCATGTTAAACATCAACACTACCTAAATTATGCTAGGATGACTCTGGCTTCATAATAGAGATTTGACCTGTAAAAACAAAAGCAAAACCATAAAAAAAAGTCTCTTGATTTAGGCTGGCATGTTTCAGGATCTGGTTTTCGTATCTCCAAATAGCTCAGAGTTTGAACTTTTCCATTCTAATGCAAGTGTTTTAAAAGAAGTTGGAACACTCTTTGGCTAGATGCTTGCTCTTGTCTTCTGGAAAGTTAATTTTTCAAAGTCAGTGTTGGAGCATTAAATCTTTATTTATCTGAAATCATAGCAGAAATACAGGCTTATAATTTGAAGTGATCATACTAGATACATAGTTACGTTAGCTGAGCAGAGTGTTATATATTAGATTAAAATAGATTAAATACATAACACATAACTTTATTAACACATAAATTATTAACACATAAATTTCTGTGTTAGCTAACACAGAAAATGTGGAAATGAACGTGAGTTCTGGATTTAATTAACATGTGTGAACAGTTGTTTAGAAAGCAGGTAACAGGGTTTCTCTTTCAGAACAGCAGATTGACCATGCTTCAAAAATACAGGGAGACAACCAAGTGTGATACTGAGGGCAGGGAGGGAGGGGTAGGGGATGGAGAAGGAGCTTCTGTCACCGAGAAAGGTAGGGAGAGCATCTTAACATTTTAATTTTTTTAAGTGCTGCTGATTAATTCATAAACCCCTTTGGAATGAGTTTAGGGAATGGACATAGAGGAGATTGGGAGAAGTGGATTTTGAGGAGTAAGGAAGTAAGGAATTGTTGGTTTGTCCTCAGTTAAACAGAGGAGGAAGACAGTATTTGATTAGTGATTAGTGTTCAATTATTGAAGGCTTTAGGAGAAATAAATATTTCTTTCAGAACGTGGTGGGAAGTGAAGTGAAAAGATTTTAAATGGCCTTAAATTGGCTAAACATGTTTAAATAATAGAGGGGAAAAAGGAAGGGATTACCGTCTCACCCACCTCCTGAGACTGTTTTTAATGAAGTTGGTGAATGTTTTGGGAAGGCATAAAAATAAAGCATTTGAGAAAGCTTTTTGTTAGGTGTTTTTCTTTCTTTCTTTCTTTAAATGAAAGGTTCTGCCAGTGTTTTTAACTTGGCTTAAATTTGCTCCGTCCTCTACAGGGGAAAATATTTATTTTAAAGTTTCCTCTAAACTTAAATTGGCTTCCTAGCCAATTTAAAGACATGTCTGTCTATGTAATACCTTCTAACTCCAGGAAAGCTGAAAACTCTAAAGCTTAATGAAGGAGGAGACCTTGTTGATTGCACATGAGAGCAGCATTTCTAGCAGCAGAAAAATTGCTGTTGTGAAAATGTAGCTTGAATTAATCCCTTCCACCTTTGTTTCCTTTTGCTGTTGTTAATGATTTCCTTTGCTCAGTGCTAGTGCTGTTGTGCCTGCCTCACTCCACTGATTCTTCCATTACTCTCGGGGACTAAAAATTACAGCATGTGTCAATTTAAAGACAGAAATAGAGCAGTGGCTCTAATAGAGCTTCTTCACTAAGCTGCAAGCTTATGAGAGTTATGATCTTTAACTTTGGCACTTAAAGTTATTTCTCTCCAGGGTGGTCACTGCAGCTCTTCGTGTGGGTTGTCCTGCACACTGATGAGTTTGGGTGCCTGTTATCTCACAGGTTGTGGGGCTCAAGTCTCTGCCCCATGTGTAGCTTATCAGCCATATGCACAGCTCCCTAGAGACCACACAAAATTGTCTCTATCACTGAGAAGATTCAAGGCTTTGAAAGAAGGTTGCTTAGGCAAAAGTTGCAATAATGAACAAAATTACAAAAAAACCCAAATATATTTACTTAGTTAATATGTGTCAGTAAGGATCTGGCTTAGTTAGGCTCTGTTGTTAGGGTTGCCTGTTACAGCTGCTTGAGTTCTGGATGCTTTGCCTTGTTTGTGTGCTGCACGTGAGGCTGTGCTCTCATCTGTAATCAGCATTTAGCTGTAAACTGCTGAAAAGTTCCAGTACTGCTGCTTCTTCTCCCACCTTACTCCACAAAACTTAGCTGAGATATTCCTGTTTAGATCATGCTCTTGGCTTTAGGCTTAAACTACTTTAGTCAGAGTCTTCTGTCATTTGTGGTTTGAAATATATGCTGTGACAAATATTACTTCAAAGGAGTTTGTACAAAACTTGACCCTTGCAAAACTCAGAGGGTAAAGACTCTCCAGCAGTTATAAACACCCTGACCATGGGATTGCACCAAGCCTCTTCTGGATGCTCCCCCTGGGCCCGTCCTCTTCCTTCCTGTTGTACTGCAGAATGCCAATAGTTGACAGGCAAAGGATTTGTTTTTCCTGAAATACACTTGTTTGTCTTGTCTCCGTAATATTTGTTGCACGCCTGACTCAACAACTTGCATGCAAATGCCTATTTTTGTACTGTTTTTGTGGGTTGGCAACAAAGTAATTGTGGCTTCCTACTGCAAGCAAAAGCCTGGTGTATGGAAGCCAGTTGTTTATATGGATCCCTGGTATGGTATGCAAATTTAATTCTTTTAGCTTGAAATTACATTGTGTTGAGTAAAATTAACTTTGAATTCAAGCGGCACTGAACCCAGTTAAACAGTTTCCTAGGGCTTACATTAATAAAAGCAAACTATAGCATAGCTAACGACTGCTAGGGATGCATTTCAGGTTCTTAAAATTTGTGGTTTAAGAGGGGAATGCTCAGCTTATACTCCTGTAATAAACTTCGTGTCTGAAGTGCACTGTGTGGTGTACCCTGCTGGGATAGTACAGCCACAGATAACTTGAAGGGATTTGTGTGGGCAGGGAGAAAGCAGATGAAACATTCCAGGTGAGATATAAATTTCCATGGCCTGGTTTGGGAACCTAACCTGCCTTACTGTAAGAGATAGAGAGCTGTGAAAAAGAAGTTACCAGTGATTTTGTTTCATCTGACCTACTGTTAGAGGACCTAGTAGCCTTTAAAAGAAATTTTAAAGCAATATTTGGTTGAACGTGCTTTTTCTGGAGTCCCGGGAGGTGTTTGCCAGCAAGGAGCTGCTGACATCAAAAGCAAGACCCCAAAAGGCCTATATATGTGTGTGAAGTAAGGAAGCTGGGAATGAGAGTGGTTTTGTGCTGAACTTCAGCTGCAAAATCTTTCCAAGTGCAATAAAGAAATGGGGCACCTTCATTATTGCCTTCAAAAATTATGATGACATGTGAGACTCCCAGAGTAACATACAAATGAAGACAGTGCCCTTCCAATAAAACAAATGTTACTTCATGGAATGTTTCTTATGCAAAGACCAATATGAGAACTTATAATCACGCCAGTCACCTCTGAAACAAAGCAAGTAATCTTGGTGTTACAGAGGTTTGTTTCTTAAGGAAGCCCTGAAAAAACTTTTTCCATGAACATGTTGGTATGAATTGGCATTCTTCCTTGCACAGGAAACCACAAATTCTTACAGCGGAAAACTTCTAACTCTTGTAAAACAGTCATTAGTTTTGTGTATTAAATGTTCAGAATGTTCTGGGTTTTTGGTTTTTTTTCCTTGTGGCCTCTGGAGAGCTGCTCTAAGAAATGCTTCTCTTTTGATAAACAGAAGAGCACTTGCTCAGATGTTTCCAGTCACTTGTAGTCCCTGTGCATGCTGCTGGGACTTGGATACTTCTCAAATGCCTACAAACCTGAGACCATCTTTATTGCTCAATTATTTTTACCCTCTTAAGTCTGACAGTTGCAGCGAGTGAACATGATCCCTGTATTAAATACAGCAATGTGTTTGATGAGTTGCTTTGTTAGGGTTTCTGAAACTGGTGCACTTGAAATTGCCTTTGGTGGTGGGGCAGCTCCTGGAGCAGAGTCACTCGGTGCACACACACACAGACACACCCTGTGCTTGTGTGCACCCCTTGGAACACTGGTGTGCAATGTCAGTATGACTCGTACACCTCTAGTATGTGATGTGTACTACAGGCTGGGAGCTTCAGTTTCAAGTGACTGCAAAAATTACTTCTGTGACTTCACGGAACATACCTCTTTTTCTTTATGCTAGTCTTTTTCAGTCTTTTCCTCTTTACTTTTTTTTTTTTTTTCAAATTCCTACTCTGGATTTGGTATGCAAGCTATAATCAAACTGCACATGAAGTAAAATCCCTTCTTAACTAAGTTTTACTTAGTTTTTTTTTCCTTTCAAATACACTGTCAAGAGTAGAACTCAAATTACACAGGCACATTCTTTTTATTTTTTTAATGACAGAAGAAAGGACAGTGGGTGGGGATATAGTAAATCACATAAGCTAGCAGTGATAAAAATGTTTGGTTTTTTTGAGGGTTGGTTTTTTTTTGTTTTTTGGTTTTTTTTGCAGTGCAGGCTACTTGTTGGAAACAGCTTTATCATATCTTCATCAATGTTTTATAGTTTCTACTATTTTGGAGTGTTAGCTGGGTTCTCAAGTACTGGAACGTTTACTGCTGCTATTTAAGGCAGGACATCTGTCATGATGTGTCTAGAGTCTGATTTCCCCAAGCCTGAACAATTCTTGCCTTTATGCTCTACCTATGTAGCCCTTGCTCTTTCTACAACCTAAAAATAACACAGAAGTTAAACAACTCGTTGGAAGTCTAATTTCTGAGAGCAGGAACTTGCCAGTAGCTATGTCTTGTGTCTTCTGGACAATGCTTTGGCAGAGTTTCAATAATTTGCTAAACTAGGCCAAATTAACTTTTCTTTCTAGTCGGGTGTAACTTTCTGTACACAAGGATGTGCACAAAATAAATGCATGCTTCTCACAAACACTGCCTCATGCTGCACACACTGAGGCTTCTGGGACCCAGCCCGAGCAGCATCCTCCTGGTGTCCTGCCCTCAGCTTCCTCCCTTGCTTCTGGGAGTCATGGCTTGCACATTGACTTCCTTGGGATTTGGGACTTTTCCCTTCCAGTAGCCTCAGTGTTAGCTGCTCTCTCAACTCTGGTTTATGTCCCAACAGCTGTTCGGTTTGCAGGCTTTTATTGTAAATAGTTTGTACAGTATTATTACAGTATTATCAAGTATTCCGTGCACAGGATAATGAGGCAACTCTGTGGAGCCTCAGAACTGTTCTGTAGAATGGCAGACTCTTTTAATCTAGAGAAATTATCCCCCTTCTCCCACTGTAACCCTACTCTGAAAACTTCCTTCTAGAGACAGTTTTAATGAGCTTTGAAACCTGTGTCACAATTTTCAAAACAACCCGTTTATGTCTGTGCCCTTTCAATAATGCCATTTTTTTGGGCTGAAATTTTATTACTCTAAGAGCTCTCCTCCCATTTCCCTCTTTCTTTCCTGCTCCCAGCTGTATGCATGTGCTGGTTATTCTGGGGTGGTTCTAGTCCACTCCTTCTGCTTTGTAAGCTGCTTTATCTCAGGTTTTGGTTGCTGGATCAGTAGATCAGCATCTGCTGTTAGTGAAGCAAGGAAGGTCTCAGACCTCCCAGATATGTGGGAGCTGGTGCAGTGGGGACAGTGTCAGACTGGACAAAAAATATGTTCTCTGCACGGTTCAGTTGGCCTAGCATGGATCTGTAGATGAACATGAGTTTTCTGATGGCACCTGTCAAATCAGTTCTGATTTGACAAATTAAAAGCTTTCAAATGGAACCCCAAAATAGTGTTTATTTGAAGCTTAAAACGTTGGAATTGTATTTTTCCCCCTTTGTGTTTGTAGCTCCTATACCACACTGTTTTTACATGTTGTTTGTTTAAAGGAAGCTTTATACTTCCCAGGGAAAACTGCAGCTGGAAAGGCCTGAAATGATTGCAGTTGCTTGGCTCTGTTGGATTGTAACTGTGTGTGACTCTAACCTAGAATTGTAGATGCTTTACTGTTTGTCAGATTGTAAAAATGCTGTGAGACCATTCAGCATCCTGTAAAATTAGGCTGAGTTACAGCATTTTGGAGTTAGAATGGTCGTGGTGACAGCATGTTTCTTTGTACTGGTGGAGAAAATGAAAGAGAGTGGGGAATAAATAGTAAGGAGATTTGAAATAACTATACATGGGTCAATGCAAACAACATAGGAAGTCTTAGGAAGCTTTGTTAAACTCGGGCTGAGTACTTAAATGTTTACTAGATAGTAATACATGCTATTGAACCTGATGGCTTTGCTTGTGATCACCAGTGAAGGCCTGCTTTTTCACATAGTTTTGCAACTGGGAATTTACTTTGGCACAAGGAAGGTAAGTTTCTTATTTGAGTTAGCAGAATACAAGTGTCTGGTTGGAAACCAGACAGCAATGAGCTGATTCCTAGCCCTTTCTGTAAATGCTCAATAGTGCCACCAATGCATATTTGGCCACAAAAATAGTTATGACAACCTGCATAAACTCCAGGATTTTTTAATGTCTCAAAACCACTATAATCTAGGGTACAAGCTGGTTATTTATAAACACTGGCTTGAAACAAAGTAATCAGATTTAACAGAACAGCTTGGTGGATGGTCAGTTCCAGTGCCCTGGCTTCCCAGCAAGTGCCAGCTGAGTTTATCAGAACTCTTGCTTCTCCTGCAGGCTGCATGGCATCCCAGGTGCAGCTTGGTGAACTCGCTGCCAGCCACTGGCCACGCACCCCTCCCTCACAGCACAAGAGTCTGGTGACTGAAGACAGCATCTCCCAGACCAAGATCTCTAGATTATTGCTGGGCTTCCTTTAGAAAGGACACCTGAGCTGCCTCTGTGGCTGCAGGTGTTGAATTGCTCCAGTGTTTTAGAGGAGCTGTACTGTCAGTATATTCTCCAGGCCAATTCATATATACATTTTTGACCAAAACAGAAGAAGGCCCTGTCTTCTTTTACATCATAAGAAACCTTTTCCTCATTATAGAGTATTGAATTGAAGTATTTGAGCAAAAGGAAAAAAAAAAAAAAAACAAACAATTAACCACCAAACCAAAACAATTTGATTTCTCAAAATTTTCATTCTGGCAGTAGATGCACATCCAGTGTGTGAAGGGAAGACTCTTGACTGTGTTAAGCTCCAAATGTGAGAAGGTGTTCTACATTACAGGTAGATGAAAAAAAAAAATCAGAGCCATCTGGCCATGAGCAGAGTGCAACTGCTTGACTGCTTTGAGCTTCACTTGTATAAACAAACCTCTTCACAGGTTGAGGAGTGTCCTGAAAAGATTCTCGTTAGACTTTTTTTTTTGTTTTTACATTGTTGTCTGGTGAGCTTATCATCCAAAATACTGCATAATTTGGATCTGAGATTTAGATTCGAAGTTAATATATCTCCATAGCAAAGTCCATGTTGTTCAGAGATTTTGCTGTGTTAATTGTTAACAAAGGTGCTCTTGCTGCTCAGCTGAGCTGCAGGGTTTGTTAGCTGAGCTCTGCTTGCAGCACTCTTGTTTAAGTGCTGTTTTTGATGTCTCACAGCACCAACATGTGTAACTTGATTGATATGACATGGGGGAGCCTTATCCTGAAATGTGCTTCTGGAACTTAGTTGGGACTGTTCAGATTATGCTCAAAAATACTACTTTATGTTTTCTCCAGGGCTAATTGCACCATTGATTGGATTCATTCTGTTTAATTAATATACTTGCTTTGATCTTTGAGTACAAGACCTCATTTTATTCGGTTGTTCATGGCAACCTGAGTATTGTCTTTTATGTTGTGTTTTTGGTTTGGTTTTGGTTTTTTTCAATCCTCTTAATATCTTCTCTATTCAGTGCTGCTGTTTAGAACAAGGATTTATTTGTGTGTGCACCTGCTTAACAAGATTCACTGTTATGTTTCAGGTGTCTTCAGAGTCTTGCTTCATCTTGTCTACTGCCTTTGCTGTGTTTCTGTTTCTTTCTTGTGTGGTACTACCCATTTGCAAGGGCTTAGAACTGCAGCTCTCTCTCTCGTGTATAGGCAAGTACTCTGTCTTGTTCCATAATTGCTCAGTGAAGAAATGTCAGTTGTTGTCAAGGAAGCTTGAGATGCTTTGAGGTGTTGCAGAAGACCATTGTAGACTCATTGTAAGAGTTCCTCTGTTTTCCAGTGTGGTCACTAACAGAGTATTTTTGAAAATTTACATAGGTTAACAGAAGTGCAGTGGATTACATGAATCCAACATGTCACTCATTATATTATTTTGTTTGAAAAATGTATTTTTTTTAAACTTTAGGAATACTGATTGAATTTATTTGTAAGGAAATTAGTTCCATTAATAAGGGAGTTGTTTTCAGTCATGCTTTCATGAGATGCTTAAGTCCAGGAGGTAAATCTAAATGTGGGGGAATACATTGTAGAGAGATGTTGTGTCTTGAATACATTAGGAGATGATCTGAATGGACTAGTGCAGGACCTACTGGCTAAGGATAGTGCATGATTAGTCATGTCTTTTTGACTGGTCTGGGGAAACCAAATGTTTAATGTTCCTTCCATTTCTGAATCTTCCTAGAGACTGTGGTTAGCAGTGACTGTTGCCTTTGGTAGGAAATTCAACTGTTTCTATTTTGGATTTTATATTTTTCTTTCTATCATTAGTCAATTCTTGTGTGTTTGGGAAGTTTCTTTGGTGGGTGTTCCTCCTTAACTTGCTCCAAAGACTTCATTCCTAGACACCAGCCACATCCAGTTGATCCAAGTAATCCCAGTAGCTGAGGTAACTTGTGTTGTGTTGGAGTTGGATGATGTGCTTGTGCATTTTGGGATGATGCATAATAACCTGACCAGGAGAAATGCCTGTGGAAAAAAAGAAGAGGAAAACAGGATTCCTAATTATGTGACCTCTTACTAGCTTTAGGGAAAGGGCTGGTGGAAGGCAGGTATATTTTAAAGGACTACTTTTTTATTATGAATCTGCACAGCTTACATTCTCATTTAGCACTTCAGCCTTTGCCTGACCTCACCAGATTCTCTCCTTTAGCCATATTGGCAGTATCTTACTTTTCTGGCCAAAAAAAGAGAGGCATGCACATTTTAATATGCCTTTTTTGCACTACTCAATCATTTTGCCAGAGTGGGGAGGTAATGTGAGTTTGGACGGAGGGCATGAGTTATGTGAATGATATCATCTCAACAAATTTCATCTCTGTAGGTGAAGACCCAATGGAGGTTAAAAAAAAACTCCAGCAAAACTCTTTTTGAGAGTTTTGAAAGCAGACTAATTTGTTTTTGAGAGCAGAGTAATCTGAAGTACTTGATGTTCAAAACTGTATAATTACTATATGTAGAACTGTCTTTTAAAAAGATTTTCCCCCCCTTAATTCTTGAACTGCAGAAATGGACACCTGTCTCTGTTTGGCTAAGTGCTGGCATGTTCAAAACTGTAAGTGGTTTTTGTGATGAACTGGAGTTTCAGAGTGACTCTGCTGTCAGCTCTTGTCTCTGTCCTTGAATGCAGCAGCTCTTGTTCTTCTGTGATTCTGTAGAAAACAGTTGTAATCACTCCACTCCTTGGCATGTACAAGTTCAGCATCTTCATAGCAATGAATACTTCACGCTGCTAATGGCTTTGGAGTAACTAATTTAAGTGGAAACTGAGCAGTTCCTTACTTAAAATGTGCTTCAGATCATGTTTGTAAACATTCTGAAAATTAATTGATGCATCTGATTTTCATATTTCTCATATATTTCAGGGACACAGTAAAGTATCAAAATTGATGTGAAATTGATTTGTTTTGGAGAAAGAGAACAGACTGGCTTGAAGGAGTGACTCTCTGGACCTCAGTGCTTTGTATTAACCCTGAAACTTATGTACTAGGAATGCCATAGACTTAAATTACAATAAGAAAATAACATGGCAGAAAAATGAGTCAGAAGTGAGATAATATAAGAAAATCAAATAAAATTTACTTCGTATTAATGGATTATTGAATGTATGGGGTTTTTTTTAAGAGGTGGTGAAGAACTGTAATCTGCATAATGGAATGTGTGTTCTAAAGGAAAAAAAACTGCTATTGTTATGAAGTCAGAACATGCAAATGTCTCTGAGTCTGAACAAATGTTTCAAAAATTCATTTTGAGGGTTTGGAAGACAACCTAATACATGTGTGTGGAAATCTGCTCCATAGCACTGTTAGGTTGGCAGAAGACATTGGTTTACATGCTAGTAAAATATTGCTTTCATGAGTGTTGCTGCTCAACAAGACTAAGAACATTATAATTTGGTTTTGCAGCCCTTTCAGAAGATGTCCTACATAATTGATGCCCCTGCCAGAGGAGCTAAGAGAGGCACTGTAATGGAACCATCTCTGATGTCACATTTTAGTTGTTAAGGAGCTATTAAATAATGAAACCTTTAAACCTAAGATCATATTTCATTTTGGCTAAAATTGGCATTTATTTAATTACAGTTGTGCTTTCTAGGGGTTTATGGGAAAATTTTGGAAGTAATTGTTCTTTCTCAGATAAACAGTTGAGCAGGCAATTGACTGCAAGTCTCATTAGACATTTGCCTGTGTTAGGATGGATGACTGTGACTTGAATTAATGGCAGCTGGTTTACAGGTATGAAAGGAATCTTCTCTTTGCTAGGTGTATCTTAGTCAACTTTGCTGAAGTTATTTCAATATACAGTCAGGTGTATTCAGGGACCTGGGTAAAACCTGGACTGTTTTTCACTGGGATACCCACTCTCTTGCTGTCTAGAACATGTGGGAATTGCAGCACTTTTTAAAAACTGGATTTGTGGGATGAGCTAGTTCATGCAGCTAGTGCTTGGCTTTTATTCTGCTGTATCTAATTGATATGTAGAAGGAATTCAAGCTGCAGATTAAGGAGTGAGCGTGCCTGGGAGGGCTCAAGCAATGTAATTTGCCCTCTGAACTCATGACTGAAGCTCTAACTATAGTCTGTGTTTCTGGCCACTGTTTCTGTCCCGGGGCACTCTGGCAGGAGAGATTCCCATGCTGTTGCTTGCACACTGGCCCATGTCAGAGGTTACTCTCTCAGAAGGAGTGCAAATAGCACAGCCCCAGTTTCTGGCCAAGGCCTGGCTGAGCAGAGCTGTGCAAGTGCAGCTTAGAAGTCACGGAGATAACATAAACACAGCCCACTTGGGTCTGCCAGTTGGCTGATACATCAAGTGGGTGTTCTACAGCACATACTCTCTAAACTGTGAGGAAGATACTGAAGACAAGAGTTGATTCCTAGGTGTGCTGTAAACCCTGAAATTTTAATCTATTTGTTTGTATTGTGCTGTGAGGGTTGGTTTTTTTTAGGGATTTTTTTCCCTGCTCTTTTTTCACTTCTAAGTAGGGAAATTCATTTGAACTTAGATGCATTTCAACAGTGATGCAAACAGTTAATTTTTGCATTAGCACAGCAACTTACCTGGCTGACAGCCTTTTTTACACTGTGTTTAGCTTTTCAGTGGCGTATTACTAGCCTTAAAGAACACCTCACTCTTCATTTAAAGTGAAACATGGTTGTCTAAACTCAATTCAAAATAAATAAATAAAATGTACCCGTTGTGCATATTTCAGAGAAAGCACTTGCCTGCTGCTGGCTGACTGGCAGACTGAACACCTGCCCTAGACAGACAGGTTAGGAATTTCCATGGACCTGGGGAAAGGCAAGAGGACAGCCCTGTGCAGGGCAGGATGAGCTGATGTCCCTGCTCTGCAGTTTCTCACGGGTGTGAGCAGGGAGGGCTGTGCTTGCTGGGATGCCTTCCCAGCTGTGTGCTGGAGGAGAGGAGTGCTGGCTGAGCTTGCCAGCAGTGATAAGGCTCCAGGTGGGGATCACAGTAAACGTGCTGTGAGAATCAGCTTTCCCAGGAGTTACATGAAGCAATGTTCTTCTGTCACTTGTTCTGCTGGAAGCTTCTTGCTGCTAACAGCTAAATATGCAAATCAAGCTGTGGCTCTTCCAGCCTTCCTGGTGTTCTGACTTACAGTACTTATGGTTCTGTTTTCACAACTGAATTTGTCAGCACAGACTATTTCACTCTGAAAATGTAAAATCATACCATAAGTGCTTCTTGTGTTGTAATAATACACAACTTTTCCTTTACAAGATCTGCATATCATGCTTGCTTTTTCTGCCCACTGTTTATTCACTACTCTGCCAACAGCACAGGTATCTTCTGAAGAGGTTTATGCAAAACTGGCAAATTGAATGGTAATGCCATTGCTTCCAGTGAATTCCAACTATTGTACTCTACATACAGCATCCACAGCTGTATTACTAACCAGACTGCTCTTGGCTACAGTGAAGTGCACCACAGAATTGCTCTGATCTAAGGCTTTGGTTAGAATTTGAGACAGTTATCTTAAACCTAAAGAACCTAAGTCCATAAATAAACTGTTAAGCAATGTAAACTTTTTAACAGCAGAGACAGTTAGCAAGGAACTATTCAAACCCCCAGGCCAAGATAATCTCTACATAATTATGTAGACTACTAAGTGAGAAAAATTCCAGAGCTTTGCTCATGAATAAGACTGGATTATTTGTGATGTGATTTCATAAAATAAACAAGGAGACTGAGGGCTCCAGAGGCTACTTAAGGTTTTGCAGAGGGGTAAATGTTAATTCTTAATTGTTTAAAGTATGTGTGTGATAAATGGCAAAGTTGTACAGAGTATAAGAAATAAACTTATTGTTAGATATCTGCTGAATTTCTTTACCCATATAGCTGTGTTTCCAGTAGGTTACTTTAGTAATCCATTCAAAATAGCCTTTAAATGTTCAGTGAGCTTTTTGCTACTTGTTCTGCTAGGTAATATATATTGCTAAATACTTTCTCTCTGCTGTATTCTAATTGTGGTAATAAAGTGAGCGTTGCTGTGACCTTTTATGTTCTGCTTTGGTGCTATTAACACATCCCTGTTCTGATCTCATTTATCCCATCTAATTCTCCCCCTAAGACAGCTGTGCCAACAGAAGCACTAGGAAGAATACAACTAGAAGAAAATGCTCCCCAGAACATGGGTGTTGGAGGAGAGAGATAGCTGAGGTGCTCAGCCATGGAGTTGATGGACATCATCCTAATGGCTTGTCCTGCCTGGTCTTTGAGACAGCCAGCCCCAAAGAGCCATGAGATACAGCCAGCACTCTGGAGATCACAGGAAACTGTAGCTTCCTTTTGGGGTACTTTAAGAATGGATTGTGTCTCCTCCATTTTTTGAGAGAGGAGAAATGAGTTCCATCTTTTGGGGGCACCTTCTCTAGGGAACATCCTCAAGACTGTCTTATCTTTTGTTTGTGTGTTTGTTTGTTTGTACTAGGTGTTTGTCCAGTTGAGATAAAGCACTATGCATACTTCTGCTACAGGAATTTGTTCTTGTTCAGATAAATCTGTGTAATGCTCCACACCCAGATACAGAAGGAATCACACAAAGAAACAGCAGCAAATGATGATCTTGTATGGGAAGGCCCCTTCTGTGCTTTTTCCCTTTTACATCCCTGGTACTGGAGCTTCCTGGAGTCTCTGCATCAGCATGGATCCCTCTGTAAGCTTTATTTTACTTCACTAAGTCTCTGACTCGAAGTCCCTACAGAGCTTAGAAATTTGAGTGATGGAGGCCAAAGACTTACACCAATATGGGTGTTCTGTAGAAAAAAATTCCCTTCCTTAGACAAATAATCTAAAAAATTGCTCCAGTGAGTTAATATGAATCTCAGTGCTTTTTTAACCTTTTGTTATTTATGCTCACCAGACCCCTGTGAAATTGAAGAGCTCCCTTTATCTTGAATGATGGACTGGGAGCTGGGTTCTGGGGGCTGGCTGCCACATTCTCACCCCCATGTGCCTGCTCCCCTCTGCTCTGCTCTCCTGACCCTGCACTGACTCATCCGTGCTTGATACCTACGAGAGAAGTTGAATTATTTTTATGGTTGCTGGTCTGAAATGAGTCAGTGCAGGGTCAAATGTTGTGGAGCAGGGAAGGGAGAGGAGTGGGAATCCGGCAGCCAGCAGCTGGCTGAGATTGCCATGGAGCCACAGACCAGCCCTGGTGACTTTGCCAAGGTCACACAAGCTTCTGTCAGCAGGAAATTGAAACCTCTCTGGTGTTATACAGGGTGCTGACCACAGGTCTGTCAAATGCAGTAACTGGCAGGAAGTGGCTTTAGATTTATTCTACTTGAATTTGTTTGTTTGCAAATACTGGTGTATGAATTAATAGTTGCTTTCTAGTGGGTGCTTCCTATTAATAGATGCTTTCTAGTGTATGCCAAAATCCAAACACACTGAACTGGTCATAACTGTAGATTTTCAGGTGTCAGCTGGGTGCATTCCACAAGGAATTCATAATTAACTCAAGCTAACTTTCCCTTAGAAATGTGATTTTTGTACAGCTAGTGATCTGTCAACTACAGCACATTGCTGTATAAGGACTACTGCCCTTTAGTAAAGGTAGAGCCAGAGTTAGTGCCTGAAACAAATCATGGCATGGCATTATATTGCCAATTCGGTAAAAAAATCCGTTGGTCTCAGTTGCTTGATAGCTCACACAATCTGCAGCTGATACTTTATCAGTGGCCTAATACGTTGTTTAGAATTTAGAATGGAGCATTTCTCCAGTCCTGGGCTCACAAACTGCTGGATGCACACAAATTTCTGGATGTACAGCATTTTGAGCTATGTATATTATGAAAGCAGTGCTGAAAGTAAGGGTATGAGGGCTTAGGTCATGTATTCTGGCATCAATTTCTATGCTCTATTTTTCTGTTAGAATTCATATGGGAGGAAAGAAACTAAAACTTTTCTGAGTGAAGATTCTGGAGCTCTCTGCTGGTTATAAATCTGTCTGTGTTGCTTCTGTCTGTTTAAAGTTTCTTTAGAAAAAGGGCCAGCCAAAAAATATTCTGGATGTGATTGTATGTAACATATGTGCATTTTCTTTGCACAATACACTACAGTTAATTCAATTTGAAGGCCTTTTTTCTAACTGTGACAAATCTTGTCAACCTACCACTTGACTTAATTTCTATGTCTAGTTATGGTTTTTTTTGTTGTATTTATTTGAGGTTTTTTTAACTTCTTGAAATCAAAGACAGCTTGGTGCAGGTGGGTTTTTTGGTTTGGTTTTGTTTTTTTTTTTTTAGGAAGGATAATATTGGAGAAACCTATCTCCAACAATCTGATATATTGTCTGGTGTTCTTCTAGGAACAAATATATCATATGGATTTTTATGTGGGAGGCTTTTTAGACTTTTAAAGGTTGGGTGTTAGCCACAAGGTTCATGTGACATGACAAATGTGGAACATCTGTGTACTGCTGCACATCACTGTTCTAAAAGTCATTCCCCTCACCACATGCATTGAATTAAACACAAGAATTTAGAGAAAAAATAGTTGGAAGGACACATTCTGTCAAATACAATGGGAAGGATCTGTTGTGAAGCTGTTGGAGCTCACTCACACAGTTCTGCAGTCACTGATTCAGGGCTCTGGTGTGCTCTGTGCCTCAGCTCTTCCTTCCTTGGAGCTGGGTGAGTGGTATTGTGCTTTCCTAGTTGGTGGTAAACTGTTTTCTGGATAGACATTAGAGTTGAGCATAAAGCTAAACTCTAAAGGGATTTCTCAATGTACTTTCTTGTTTGAGTGATGTTTGGGCTCCATGTGAGGTGGCTGAGTTGGTTTCCTTTGTTGCAAACCAAGTGTGGCCGAGTGGCTTAAAGCAGGAGCTCTCATATTAAAACATGAATCTTATCCATAACTCTGCCTGAAGTGATCTGACTCAGTGACCAATATCCTTGTGAATCCTGAGTGCTTCTGTTTGTCTCCATGCTGTAGATGCAGTGAGAGTTCTTGCTTATAAAATAAATGCGACAAAGAAAACAAAAGCAATTCTTGTGGGTAAGGTTTGACCTGGAGGGAGCATTGTGGGCCAGAAGCTAGGAGTCCTTGTTCTCCTAGAGTGATGACCAAATTGCAGGGAGGGTGCTGTGCTTCATGAAAGCCTGTGTACTTTGGTGCTGTCACCTTGCTCTGACAGAGGGGCTGCCAGTTTTAGAGTGCAGGATACAGGATATCCAAGAATCCGAGTCAGGACCCAGGCGACTACTGAAGCTGAGGTGGAACTCAAGTCTTGGTGTGGTAAAAAGCTCACTGCTGTGCAGAAGACAAGTGGCAGGTATTAATAGTTGTCTTCCTAGTGACTTGCATGTATTTTAGATGTGGTCTGAAACTGTGTAGGTTTGAACACGTCATTAAGTAGTGGGTTTTTAAAGTCATTTAAAGCTATCTTTTAGATATTGTTGTTACAGATAAGGGTTTATTGAGTTCTGATACTCAGAGCTAGAAACTAATATTAACAATTCAGTCCTCACTTGTTTATCTTCACAGTCTCAAGTCTGGGACTGAGTATAAGGACCTGTAAAATGTAATGGACCTCCTCTGGTTGATCTGAACTTAGTTCCAAACATTTGCCTCTGAGATGACTTCTGAATACTTCCTTCATACATTATTATGGCTGCTTTCATGCTGTGCTTAACTCTGAATTCAATATTTCTGAGGCTTTTAACATCTTGTTCAAAAGATTTTATAAGAGCTCCTTCTCTGGAGTGCAGGTGAAAGCTCTTGTTCAAACAGAGCCACATATTAGGAAAGCTTGCTCATATTGAAAATATCACTTCACTTGGAAACAGCCTCTGGATGATTCCTTGCTTTTTGAGGAGGTGTGTTAAATGGTCTGAAGTAAAGGAAGCATCTCTGGGATTTGTTGTCCAGAGGCAGGTGCATAGGGAGTGGGCAGAAGTGGCATACATGCTTAAATAGTTTGGGTATCTGTTTCAATTGTTCTTTCTCTTAGCATTGGCTATGCTCTAATTAAGTAGTTCTTGTCATAAAACTAGCTAGCTCGTAAAAAAAAATGCAGTTTCTTTAATCTTAAAAGTTGTGGGGAAACCATTTTTGTTTGAAACAGTTTTTGAAACTAACTTTTTTTTTTGTGCTTTTTGTTTGGTGTTAGTAGGTTGTGTTTTTACCATTTTAAAAAGTTGCTAACCCAAACCAAGCATCTCCTCTCTCACCCCAGTCTGCCTGGGCTCAGAGCCACCTCCACATACCTCTGTGAGCCCTGTGTCTTCAGGGAGTGAGGACTCATGCAGATTTCTATATTGCATTTCCAGCAACCTCTGTGTCTTCAGTGCTGGCTACAGGAAGCACATCTGAGTCAGCCACCCTGTCCACAGGCACTTGGAGAGTCTTGTGCAGAATCTGGGGTGGTCTAATTGTGATCTGGCTGATACAGGACTTGCCCAAGCTGAGTGTTTCAACTTTAAATGCTTTTTAATTTAGCTTTGTAAAACTGTAGTTAGGAAACAATTCTACACATTCAGAATGCGTAGGTGTTAAATTCAGCTGGGTTCAAAGAAGTTAAATACAGCTTTGATGTAAATTACTTTATGTAAACACAGCAGGAACTTCACATCCGTTGAACAGTTTAAGTTCTGTAGCTTCTTTAACCCATGCTCCAGTTTTCTTAAACAATTGAGAGTATTCCGGGGCGGCCCCTCTGACTTCAGTCTGTTTTACTGCATGAAAATATTCTTCAGAGTGCTGGGAAAAAAAATGATAATTTTTCTAAGTCTTCAAAGAGACTTCTGATGTTTTGAGTCTTTATTACACTAGAGGTCAGTGTATGATGGGAGCTTCTGTGCTGTGGTATAGAGTTTCTTGCAGAATCCTATTTCACCAACTTTGAAACCAGATTCTAAGAGAAACTGTAGCCTGTTACTATGGAAAAAACTTAACATTGAAGTGTCTTGTGACTTTCTTGGCTAAAGGACTTTTTTTGAGCTTCCTACTTTTAACTTTCCTTGCCTAGCAAATACAAGGCAAATGTCAGTAAGAGTACTTTGATGCGGTAAGCAGGAATGTGCACAGTCAATTGCTCCAGTGTGCACCTCAAACATTCATCTTTCACTGCGATGCCATGACTCTTTGGTTCATAATTCTGTGTGCCAGGGTATTTACAGGAGTCTTCCTTAGCTTGTGCACTGTACCTCTGAAGGGCATGGGGGGAGAATTGCACATGCATCCATTATTTTTAGAGTAGGTGTCAGCTTCCTGAACACTGGCTGGTGACTTCCAGGTGGGTGGCTTCACTCCTGGGGGTTGAGGGAAGCACAGTCAAATATGATTCTGTCATGGTACTTGCAGTGTCACTGTCATATTTTCTGAAAAATCTCTTCACCAGGATTTCTTCTCTGGGGAAGTTGAGAAGCCTCAGAGAAAAATGAAAACAATAATTATCTGATCGCTTCTCCTGTGTTTGGCTGCTGTGGAATATGGTATGGAGATTGTTTACCAACTGGTCATTGTTTGATTGGTTTCATGTGAATTGTTTTAACTTCATGACCAATCACCCTCAGCTGTGTTGGACTCTGAGGAGTCAGTCACGAGCTTTCATTATCACTCTTGTTAAGCCTTCTGTCTGTATCCTTTCTCTATTCTTTAGTATAGTTTTAGTATAGCATTTCTTTTAATATAATGTAATATCATAAAATAATGAATCAGCCTTCTGAGAACATGGAGTCAGATTCTCAATTCCTCCTCCATTCTGGGGACCTCACAAATTCACTTCACTTGCAGAGATTCTTTCTTCAGCAGCTTTTCTTCAGTTCTCCAGATAAGTAATTTCTTTAAACATCTGGAGTGTGCAAAAGCAGTTTGTTCCTGCAGACATCATTGGGCAGGGGCGCCAGAGCAGAACTCCAGCAGTGTTGTGTGATGTGAAATGGGAGGGAAATGCACTGAAGGAGAGCCCTGCTGCCTGGGGCAGGCTGCATCACAAATGACAATTTTAGTAGGATGGTGGAAATACTTCACTAGGGTGGATTTGAGCTCTCACAGTTTTCTGTGAGAACTGGCTACAAACAGAAGTGGCTGTATCCTGTTACTCCTGTGTAGAGTTCTTCTGAAATGCCTCAGAAAAATAAAATAACCTGGGATGTTAGGAGTTTACAGGCTTGCACCAATATAAAGCGTTAGTGCAGGCACAGAGCGGAATTTTGCTGGTTTTGAGTGATATTCTGAGTCTTCAAGAGACTTGGACTGATGGACATCTTTGTGGTCTTTCTTTTTGGTGAGATGGAAGTGAAAGGAGACATGGTAAAAGGAAAACCAGCAATCTGAAAATCTCCTTTGCACCTGGCTGCTGCCCAGTATGTAGTGCTACATGCCTCAGGAGCATGAAGAAGGATGACACCTCAGCTGAGATAGTGTGAAGGAGCTGCTAGACTCCTATGAGGATTCCTGGCTTCAAAGGAAAGATATTGCACTCTTCTACCTCTTTCCCAGGCTGCATTTCTTCTTCCTGTAAGAAATGAAAATGTACCAAGGCTTTGCAGAATGGGGCTTTATCAAAATATCTCTGTGGTGTTAGGCTTCGTTTGGTTGGGCAAGAGCCTGAAAAGGTGATGGCTTTGCAAAACTGATGTGATATAAGTCATCAAGCAACAAATAAAACATCCTAAAAATTGTTTTCCTTTCCCTATCCTTTTCTGATTGGAGGCATGCAACCTTAATTTGTTTCAGTGGAACACATCAGAGTCTGTTCTACATGTAAGAGCTCAGGAACTAGGTGGCTTATCATGAAGAAAAGAAGATGGTGTGGGTGTCCTGTGGCCAAACCAGTGAGCAGCCTGATGGATCGCTGCAGATTCTTGCAGAGCAGCTATTTGTCTGTTGCACATGGTGACATTCTTTCTTGGTTCAGCTGTCAAGTGTTAAATCAGTCCAAGTGTTGATGTTCTCTGCACCTAGAAGAAAATCTGTCTAGAAGAAATGTAAGTTTGATTATTCTCTTGGATCAAAAGTGATAGACCTTTGTGGCTGAACAGAGATGATCACCCACTAGCCCCTCTTTCTAGTTCATAGTAGGAAGTATCCTAATGATATTTTCATGTCTCTTCATGATGTACTGACTAACTCTGCAGTCTGTCTGCTGTGTAATAACGAGTCCATGAAAATGGCAAGTGTTAGTATTTGGAGTGTCTTTTCCTGCTTTTGTTCTAAACTCTCAGAATGCAGGGGTTATCAGGCATACAGTTCAAGTGGCTTGCCAGGAATTTCTCAGATGAACTGCAGAGAGAGTGCAAAAAGTTGCAGCCAAGATCAGTCTTGAAAAGATTAGAATTCAATTGCCAGCCCTCACATTTTGATTTCAATCTGAAATGTTTCCTGATAGGTGCTCTGTATTTGTTAGGTCTTCTGCTTGTATTGTGTTCCTGCCAAAACTCCTCATAAGACACTGTCAAAGATCTATCAAAGACCTGTAGCACATAGTGACATAGTGACAATAGATGTATATATAAAAAACCCCAAACCACTCTGTCAAGATATTTAAACTCACACTAGTTACTCAAGGTTCCTTGAGAAGAGTAGACTTCAAAGCTGCAGGCCTTCAAAACTGCAGCACTCTAATCTTCTCTCTTGTTCCAATATACAAAAAAAAAAAAAAGGAGGAATTTGGCAAAAAAAGGGAGGAATTAATAAAATGTAGCGGTGGGACAGTGGTTGTGTGCACCGGGTTTAATGTGTTTTGTGCATTACAAATGTCCCTTCTTCCCACCTCACA
The DNA here is from genome assembly GCF_015832195.1 of Motacilla alba alba. Lineage (NCBI taxonomy): Eukaryota > Metazoa > Chordata > Aves > Passeriformes > Motacillidae > Motacilla > Motacilla alba. The sequence continues at coordinate 14,889,966 of NC_052017.1, read as the reverse complement.
ATTGCTTCCAGGAAGTCTCTGAAGTAGTTGACCAAAATAATAGCTGGATTTCAAATCCTTTATTTTCTGGGGGGTTTTTTTGGGTTTTTTTGTGTTTTTTTTAAATTTTATTTTTAAATACTGATACTTAAAGAGGAAGAAAGTAGGAGCAGCAGAAGTAATTAGGCAACCCTATGGTTAAGTAGCAAGAAGGAATTTGGAGCGAAGAATTATGTGATGGTGGAAAAACTTTATCTTTCTTCTATCCATTGTTAGCCATCATTTTTCTTCACCTTTCCTACCACACTGAAGTGCCCACTCATTCACCCTTCTAAAGTGCAGGAGTGCTCATTTGAGGGGAATGGAAGCTGGAAATGCAATAGCAATAGCATGTGGTTTACCATATTCTGGGAATTTTAAGTGAGTTTCCTCCCTGAAATGCAGAGATAAATGTGGGTAGATCTTAAAAACTATCTCAGTTCAATTGTCGTGAGCAGTTATATAACATTAGGGACAAGACTGATTTGCTGCCTTATCTGTCCCTGTGCATTCTAAGGTAGTCTGTATTTGGGGGTCTGCTTGTCTTCCAAAATCAGAATTTTTCCCAACTCAGGCAAAATTTCTGTCTTATCTGTCTTTTCAATGAATTATTTTTGTTTTGACCTCTTCTCTAGATGCTGTTATTAGAATCTGACATGTTCAGCAGCTGCAGGAAGCAGAGCAGTGACCTGACTGCTCTTGAAAATTGTTGCTCTAGTCACATAGGATAGCATGACTTCATTGTGTACCTCCTAATAGATTAAGGGAAAAAAAAAAGTTGAATAAAGCTATTGTGAAAGTGAAAACAGTACATTTGGCACCTAAACATATGCAGGTGAGCTGAGCCAGAGCTGAGCAAGAGTAAAAATGTTATTTTACTTAGCTGCTGAAAGAGGAGGGAGACAATAACCTGTGCAACAGCACAGACTGCTTCAGGTGGTTCAGGTCTGCATTGGAGAACTCTTCACTCTCTGTGGAAAGAAGCAACTGCATATGGTACAGAATAGAGGAAGAATCCCAGAGCAGCTGGTTGTTTTAAGTTTTTATATGTTCAGGGGATTGGCACCTTTAAGGACAGTGTGGTGCTGGGATAATTCAGCTAGTTTGAAACACTCTAACTTGTACAATTAATCAACATGAATATCCACATGGGCTGAATCACCCAGCAAATAATGTTACAGGCACAGCCAGAGGTGTTTTGCATTTGCCAAAGAATAAAATAAAACCAGTTGTGGTTCAAGGTGTGGGGATCAGAAATCAGGCCTTGTGGCAGTGTTGTTTGCTTGGTAGGTCAAGTGCTCTGCACTAGGAGAAGTCTTGGATCTGTCTCCTGGTTGCTGTGGTTCTAGAAAGAGAATTGGCTCTTTCAGTTGCTTCCAGTGATGTTTAAAATATAGGATTTTGAGGGTAATAGTATTTTGGTAGATGCTTCTGGTTCTGTTATTATCTCCAGTGCTGCTTGACCTTATTGAAAGACTGAATGTATGATAATAAAGGCTTCCTGTGGGGTGGCTAAGGGAAAGTTCAGTTCTTGTCTATATGAATGGACAAGGCTGCAGTATGCTCTAAGCTGCCTCAGCCCTTGCAGTCCATCAGTTCATCCCCTTTGTGCCTCTGCCTCTAGTTCTCAAAGGTTGCCAAAGCCTGGGGTGCATTGTGGTTCTTACCCATGCTTTGTTGTGTTTGTTTCTTGTAGGAAGACTGACTGCCTTTGGACTGTGAGCCACCTGGACAAGGTGATGCAGCTGCTCGTAGAGGGTCAGGCCTGGATGGCTGGGATTTAAGGTAATCCTTTGCTAAAAAATACATGCAGATCTGAAACAAGAACTATGGGTTGTTGGTTTGGGGTTTTTTTTCTCCTTTTTTTTTTTCTGGAGGTGTTTGTATCAAACATTAAAAGAAGGATCTGTGTGTGCCCTCTAGTGCATATGTACTATAATAAAATGCAGTGATATAATAATTAAGATTTCAGAGTAGCCCATAGGACCTTCAGAAAAGCTGATTGGTATTTAAATACCTAGGAGATGCTAATGCTGCCTGGGGAAGAAATGTTCAATAGAAATGTTCAATAAGGAAGGAGCAATAAGAGTTCCTGAAACTTCTTCTGAGAATTCACCAGGAGGCAGAGGCAGCTAAGATAGACCTCCTGTTTCAGCCTGTCTATTATTCTTTCTTACAAATATTGTAGAACAGAGTAGCTTCTATCATTCTAGATTGTGTACAATTCCTTCAAATGTAATATTTTAATTCATTGCAGATCTGTACTTTCTTTCATGTTGCCCACTCTTCATGTTGCAGACTTTTGATTAAATATTTGCAGTTTAGATTGATTCAGGATTTTTATTAGCTCTTAGCTATGGAAAAGCATTTCCCCATGTGAATACAAACCAAGAACAAAAGGGACCTTTTTGTGTGTGGAAGGTTCTATGGGTCTCACTAAGGCAGAGCTTGCAAAATTTCTGTCAAGTGTGGGATTAATCTTGCTCCTGGAGAATTGTGTAATTTTGCTTACTGGAGAGATGTGATTTCTTGGATGTGATCAGGAATGTCTCAGTGGTTTTGAATCAGCAAAATTAGTATGTAGATTATCTATCTTTTAACATTCCTTAAAGAGAATTGATGTCTAATTCTGGTCATATTGCCAGGCAGAGCTGTCGTGCTATCAGTTCTTTTGCCATATGTAGCCCAGGTTTTCTCTCAGAGGTATGGAAGGCACCATTTCAGCTGTTGCTCCAGAATTATGCAAGAGCTGTTTTCCTTGCAACTTGTCATAGCTTCTGAAGTCTGGGAGACCACTGTGTAAAGAGTGAATGAAATCATCTTCTGCTGGCTTTAATATCTTACTTAAAAAGAAGGAAAGTGAGGGACTGGGAACAGTGTTTACTCTTACATGTGCTAGAAAGACTGAAAAGTTGTAAGGCCTTGCAGTAGAAAAGCAAAACCTAACCTTGATTGCTGAAGATTTGAGCTTGGAGCGCATGGTCATGGAAAACATGAACTGAATCTTGACAATTCAGGATTAAAGCATATTAATAAAGTTTCCTCTAAAAATGTTAGAGCAAGCACATCACAATTATTAGCTGCATGCTTTCTATGCAGGGAATAATTTAATGAAGGTGAGCAGAAGTAGTGTGCTCTCACAAGACTAATGCAGGTACTTAAAATTATGTGAACAGTCATGGGAATTTAGTTTTTTAAGGGTAATATGGACTTAACTTCTTTCAACAAGGATTCAAGTCAAGTCTTCAGAGAATTTCTTGCTGAACTTATTTCTTAGTATATACCATCATACAATGGTTGTAAGCTTCAGAAGATGATGCTGTTAGACCATGTGAATGAGTATTCTGCTGTATTTTTAAAAAATCAGCAACAAAAAAGAGATTTATTTTAGTAGAGAATTTACACAACTGGAGTTTGTTAACAGTATGCAAGTTACACACTTGATGTGACACAGCTGGACCATGTCAGATAACTAAGCCATGGGCTGTTTGGATAGAGTCTTCAGATTAATGTGTTCATGTTTTTCCACAGCTCCTCTTGAATTCTGTGCACTATTTACTGTACCTGTTACTGCCTCATAACCTATATTCATTAAGCAATTACATGGACTTCAGATTATCTGACTGAAAAAATATGGGAAAAAATTGGTGATTTCTGGAGGTCATGACCAGCTTTCTACTTCACTGCTGGAGTTGCATCTGGGACTGGCCAGTTGACTTTGGATGAGTCACTTACACCCTCTTTTCATAACATTACAATAGAAACACTTTATGGACAGGTATTTGTTTTTTTAATTTATAGTATGCTAACTTTGCTAGCAGCCTACCATTTATCATGTGCTGTCTGTATTTCATAGCTTCTACAATGTCAACAAAGCCAAGGCTTCATGTGCAAGTTCATGTGCTGTCTTGCTGGACACTTTAGCAGCCTTGCTTAAATGTGAAGAAACATACAGTGTTCCTTCTAACACTGGTGAATTTTTAAGAACATCAATTACAGCCAACTCTTTCTGGCTAATATTGCTTGAAAAACAGTGAACAGCATAATTTCTGCCTTCTAGAATAGAATTGGAACATTGGAGATACCCAGCTTTTGTAAATCCTGTGTCATGCAGCAGTCCCGTTCAGGTTAATGTTCTTGCTAGCCTGACCAAAAACTTCATCCACTCCCTTCTGAAAATAAAGGCAAATAGATGTATTTCCTTTTTTCTAGAATACCAGTAAGATTGTTCCTCTCTACTATGGTTTCAATTTTCATGGTTTTCATTTTCCAAATGATTTGTAAGCTGAATTATTAATGCTTGCACCATTTTTAAAGACAGTGCATGCAGTACCTCACAATCCATTGCTGACCCAGCAGTTGGGTTGTTTTGGTTTTTTTTTTTTGTTTTTTTTTTTCTGTTTTGGAAACAGTTTGCTTGAACTTCTGCATTTTACTGTTCCAGGACAATGGTACTGAACTTCTTGCAAAAGCCAAGCTTACGGGAAATGTCATTCTGTCAAAAGTGGTTTGTTCTTACACAGCATATGATAATGCTTTTCTTAAAATGTATTTGTTTGGCATAAGACCTGTTGGGCCTCGTATTCTCTGGCAGTGTTACTCACTCAGTTTACCTGAGGTTGGGAGTGTTGGATTTTCCTGGTCTCTTGTGCAGAGAGCCAAGGTCTTTAATTGTCCTTAAAGCTTTTCCCTCTACCAGCTCTTCCCCTTCTACCTTGTTGGTAAGGACAAGTGTTATAGTATTTTCTCCAGAAGTTCCTTCCAGTCTTTGGGATTGCATTTCTTGAAGGAATCCTCAAAACTGATTTTTGTTGTCATGAATTTTATTTAGACCATTGGAAATATTTAATGAAGATGTCAGGTGGAAAAGAGTGGAATAGGAAGAGTGCAAATGTGTCTTCCTTACTGCTGCATTTTTCTTCAGACTAATAAATTATTGGTAAGAAAGAAGCTATGCCTGATGTCAATCTCAAAAGTTAACATGTATCTCTGCACATAGCCTCTGCATGGCTGTTGCCACGTGTCCTTAGCTATTTTTTATGGACAAAACAGTGTCCTGACTATTTGAGAATTGTAAACTTTGGATGAAGCCATTCAGTTCAGTTCTGCCACTGCACTTCTTTCTGTGGCATGGCTTTTGAGGAGCACCCTGTCCACCTGGGTCATTTGTCCCTAATTTCCATTCACTGAAAGGTTTCATATTTGTTTCTGGGATCTGGATTACTCATGCATCTTCCTAAAGTCAAGTTTCTTTCCTAAGTTTTATTACAGTGCCCTACAGAAAACATCAGACATTTTCAGCCTAAGGAATGTGTTTCCCCCAAAGTGTAATGACTCAAGTGTGTTGCTGTAAAACCACCCTGCAAAGCGAGAGAGGGTCAAGAAATCTGAGAAGGGATGATTCAGTTGTGCTGCTTTTGCTGATTTCTTTGAATTGTGGATTCTGACTTCATCAGTAGCGTCTGCAAACCTCCGCGTTTGTGACTTGCAACTGATACCTTTTCTAAAAACAGAAGGAGGCAGGAGAGTGAGAGAGAGTACTCTGTTTATTTCAACAGCCACAAGCAACACTTCCAAAATACACTTGTGGTTGTATCGCAGAGTTATGAATCTTAGGTTATCTGGTGGTGAGTAATGTGGTGAGACAGGAGCCTCATATGTCCACGCTTTATTTAGAAAAGGTAGCTCTTATCAGAGGCAAGGAACACCGGTGTTTCACTCTCTGTGCTTGCTGAACCCCTAAGGACAGATACCAAATCTGCTGACAGTTTATGCTGCCAAGACACAGCACTTCCCTCTCGGGGTCTGACTGCAAGTATTTAAGGATTTTGCAATATAGAAAGAAACAAATTCCTCTCCCCCTCCAGCTGCTCACCCAAATGCACTTTTTAAGCTGTCCTGTGGTTTGATCAAACTTGACAGTGGGTTGTGATATCTCTTGACCAGATAGATTTTTCTTTTTTAAACACTAGAGAGGAGGCTCACAGGTTGTAACAGCTTTCCAAATTCTTCAGGCAGAGCGTAGATTGTACCAATTATTACACCTAAAGAATCCTGGAGATTAAGAAAATATCACTTAATTTTCCTCACTGCAGGGTTAAACCTGTAGAGTCTGGGAGTCTGGGTGTGTGTCTTTAGTAAGACAATAATCTTTTACTGTTCTGCCTGCTTAAAAATAGAATGGAGGAGCAAATTCTTCCTGGCAAATCAGGAGATGCTCAAATTTGGGATTATGTACAGTTTGCATTGAAGATAAGCTGGGCTAGGGGGCATAGGATTTGACACAAAACGTGTGGCTTTATTCCCATGGACAGACAATGCAGCAAGCTGGGGATTACTGAAGACTGTGGGACTGTCCTCCTGACTTGTCACCTTCTCATCGATTCAGAGTGCAGGGAATTGTTCATCCCTGTGGCAATAACATCACTGTAATTTGTGTCTGATAGTGAAAGAATGAATGATTTATTCTCCCAGAAAGACAGAAAGTGTTTGTGTTGGGTTTGGTTTTGTTTTTTTTTTAATGTTGTTGGGTGTTTTTTTAAGATAAATAAAAAATCCTCTGTGAGTCATTTTAGGCTCTCACAGAAACTTGAATGTGCTAAATGGGTAGGTTCCCCTAGCTGAGCCAATGGGGATGGCCAGGCACAGGCAACACTTTTATCCCACGAAAGGGAGGAGGGGTGAATGAGCCAGAAGATATAAGCTGAAACAAAGCCATGCTGTCCTTCTGAGTCATTCGCATACACTGGATGGGTAAGGCTTCCTGCTTCCTGGGACACACAAGTGGGGTCATGATTCTAACAATGGATGCTGGTAAGTCGCTTTTTATTAAATTTGTCTGGGTTTTTTTCTGGGAAGTCTCTCCTTCCCCTCCCCTGCCTCCCCCTGCCCCCAGCTGAAAAGAAGCTATCTGCAAACTGGGAAGCTGAATTGTTAAATAAGAGAATGCTGAACCCAGACTTTGCACGCTGTGTGCACTTCACTGTGTGTTAGTTACCCTGGTGTTATTTCTTGGCTGTTACTCACTGAAGCACATATCCTCTCCTGCAAAGCCAGACCTCAGAATCAGAAGTGTGTCTGTTAAGTTGTATTTCTGTCTTCATTGGGACAGAATCAAACTGTGGTCTGAGAAGTGCTTGATGTCTCCCTCTCTTTGCTGATGGAGCTGATAGTATCTGGAAGATACATTCTAGATGTTAGGCTTATTGTAAAGGGATAGTGGTTAGCTCATGTATTGTCTGTGGCTTCCTCTGCTCTGTGTTTACAGAAATTTTGTATTGGGGAGGAAGAGGAAGAAACTGCTGTATTTCTGTGGTAGGCAGCTCTGTTTTATGTGCTTGTAGTCAGGGAAGCCTGTGTTCTATGAAAAAGCACATGCAGGATTTTTAATCTTTTTTTTTTTTTAATTAGGTACAAACATGAAATCTTCAGCATAGTTTCTTGTGTGATATGGAGAATGAATGTAGAGTGGTTTCTATAAAAGAAACAAGCAATCCCTGTCTTGCTTCTGGAGAGGGGGTGTGTTTCCATGTCATAACTTGCATCCTTCAAATTCCACAGTAATAAAAGACCTTGGATTTTAATGGTTATGGATAGGGCATAAAGCAGCAGTGATTGTGCTGTGGCAGCATGCTCTCGGCTGCTCTTTCTCTATACCAGCTGCAAGCATGCCTGCTGCATTTTTAAGAGCTCTGTTGAACTTTTGTCAGCAGTTGGTTCAGCTACTTTTTTTTTCACCACAATGCAGAAGCACAGTGTGACACATTCTACAAGCTCTTTTCAAAATTAGAAACTTACTTAGGCAGATCTTGCTGGTCTGTTTTATCTACTTGTAACATGCTGAGTTTCCTCCATGCTAATGAAATGCTCACTGTCCTTCATGCATCTGAATTGATTCAGTTGGGCATTTTCTAGGTCCTAAAGAGAAAAATGTCTGCCTTTGTATAGCTTTTTGACTTTACTGAGACTTCCAGAAGGTGACCCGACTGGGTTATTCATGCACACTTTAGAGGAGACTGCAAACCAGTTGATTTCACCCACCCACACTCAATTGAAATTGTTTTGTTATTGTCTTTGTAGGCAACTAGTGACTCTTTTTTCTTGTGTTCAAGGTATGTTACATGCTTTGCAAATCAGTTAAAACCCAGGCCCTTTAACAGAGATGATAAAATTTAACACAAGCATGAAGGTTAATAAGATGGTGTACGGCTGACAATTTTCCATTAAGTGGAAACTGATGATTTTTATATTTTGGCCCTTCCATTAGAGTAGCTTCCAGAGGCCCTTAAAGCAATTTGCAAAGCAGGAATTGGCAATCCTCTTTTATCTTTGCTTGGATAGGAAGGGTGAATGCTTAGATGTAGATGGTCCTGCCCAGTATTCTGGGAGGATGCCCTGGCAATGTTCAGAATTTTTGTGCTTGTGGGAGGTAGAGATACAGACTTTGCCCACAAGACACTTCTTCCCCTTTGAAGTACCAGAGTTCCTGTATTGCAGTGCAGTAATTGATGTTTTGGGATGTAATGTTTTGGAAAGACCGGTGGGGTGTTAATAATATATGTTTGAAAAAATTCCTTTTATTTGCATATACCTACAAGCTTGCATTGTGCACTGTTTCTTTGCACTGCGAGGTGAACCATGAAGATAATATTGCTCACCTATGTTTTGTTGGATCCAAACCTGCTTTTTTTCTCAGAACAATGCCACTGCACTGGTTTCTCAGTAATTACTCTGCTCTTGTAGTCCTAGTAGTAATTTTCAGTTATACCAACTTACATGGTTAGTAAACATATATTTTGGAAGCTTTTAATGCTGCGAGAATTCTTAAATTATAGTTCTCAACTTCTTTGCGGGAAAATAGTTCTAACTACCTGAAAGGAAACATTGTAATTCAAGGATTTATAACAGGGTATTCTAGTACTTCTCAAGTATATTTAGGTTACAGAAAAAAAACATGCAAGCAATTCAGTGCCTTATGCCTTAATCTGGGACATGGATAGCGCTCCATGAAGTTTATCTGCTTAATTTCATCCACCTTTTAAGGCTGCGCTTGCTGCTCTTGGAACTGTTTGCTTATTTCAAATTATGTGTTTGCTTTATAAGTCAGGGCTGATAACTTCTTTTTTATGAGCATCAAATACTTAAGCTATTTTATAAGAGAACAGAACTTGTCTTCCTTAAAGTAGTTGTAAGAATACTTGTGCATCTGTTTCGGAATTTGTTTAATGGGTTTGATTCTGCTGTGTTTGCCTCAGCAGCTTCTAATTTCTGCCAGAAGGAGGACTGAAAATGTTTTGGACGGGGGGAATAAAAGGGAGAGCTGCAAGACAGGGTTGACAGTATAATTGGATTTGAAGCAGCTACAGGCTGGGACTGTTGCAACAGCTGATTTGATCCTTCTGAGTTTCAAGAGCTATTTATGGTAGATTAGCTGTATCAAAGCTCTACTGTTCCAACCATAAAAGGCTGGTCCTATGTGAAGTTGCCACACTGCATTTGGCTTAGTCCTCAGAGGTTGGAGAGCCTATAGCTTTTTATGTGGATAAATCCAGTGATGGATGGAAATACTAAAGGCAGATCAAGGAGTAACACTGTTGAGGACTTCAGATGGCAGCGAACTCTTAAAAGGAGATTTTCACTAATAAATTTTTTGCTCTGATGTTTGGAATCAGCACTTGGATATAGCTCCTGCATATTTACTGCATTTGGTGAACGCATGCTTTTAGGAAAGCGCTGTTCTAAATTTATCTGACTTATCTGAATCATCTTGACTGCACATGTACTTGCCAGCCACGCATGTTGATATTTGGTAACTTTTGTGAAGTCACTTTTCTGTTGTCTAAGTGGGTGAGTGTTAGGTTCTTGGGAAAAAAATCTTAGCTGACGTGAGAAACTTCTTTAAAGCAAGAATAATGAAGCACATGGCCAAAGAGGGCTACAGGAGTTATCAGTAACTATTTTGAGAAGACTTTGACCCCTTTTGCTGCATCTGTACCTTCTTTCTGTCCTCGTTGTGTAAAGACAGACAAGTGGATTTTTTACAGGATTCTGAAGTAAGTAGCTCCTCACTCGGGCAGCTTGCACACCGTTGCTCAAGCCAGTAGTTTGTGAATATTCACAGCACTGTCAGGTTGAAATGCAAGTGGGTTTATTCCAGCCTGTGCATGCCAGTCCTTCAGCCTTCCTTAAGGCATTTTGTCTTTTTATTCTCATGGTTTTGCTTAGAAGATGAGTTCATTCTGCTATGAATGGAAAGTCCTGTTGCTGGTTGGTTTGTGTGCTGTGTTTCTCTTTTCTTATTAGGTTTTATTAGGCTAACCTTAGCCACAGTACTACAAACAGCTATAAGAACATTTCTGTAATAACAAAACTTTCAGTGGTATTTTTCTCTTGTGTTTAAGAAGTTCTATAAATACATGGGAGTACTGTTGCATTGGATAACTGTGCTCTATTTTGAGACTTGGAGCATTCTGAGGAAGACTTGCTCCAACTTTCCATTCTCTTAAACATCACCAGGACACTGCAGGTAGAAGAGGTAGAAGTTACTGGCACTGTTTTACCTTCTTCTCCTGCAGGAATATCTTTGCTCACAGTTCCTTCAGCCATTTGTTTCAGAAAATTTGCAGCATTGTCAGGTTGAAATGTGAGTGGGTTTATTCCAGCCTGCTTAAAGCAGGGGGAGCATAAAGGACAGGGGGATTGGAAGGCGAGTTTCCTTGCTTCAGGGATATTCCAGGTGTTGTATTTTAATCACCAGAAACACAAGAAAAATATCCTTGACCCAAAAAAAAAAAATTCCGCTTCTCTATTTCCCTTTCAAGAACTAGCAATTTAAGGCCACCTTCCATTTTGTTAGGATTATAAATCTGTATTTCTCTCAAATGGATCTAGAATTTTTATTCTGAATTATATAAACCTTTGTTTTAGCCTGGAGAATACCAGAAGACAGAACATGTCTGGAGCATTACTATTTAAAAACCGCTTTATGAGTTTAGTGATAGGAATATTGTATTGGAATAAACTCCCCCATATAATGAATCTTTCTCCCACAGACTTTGTTAGGTATATATTTAAATAATCACCTGTATCTGCATATTGTATAGGAGATTGAATCCTTCTACCTGAAGAATCAGTGAGGGTTAGGAAGAAACTGCCTGATAAAAATACTCCTTCAGACATCTTCCTAATTTCTGTATTGTGTAACAGATGTGTGCTTCAGTCTGGTACTGAGTTTTAAATGTTTTTACATTGCTTCCACTAAAATGAGTATTTTTAATAAGCATCCTTTTTTATGATCTGATTTTCTTTTCCTTTTCTGATTGTATTTTGAAAAGCAAGTTGCTGTAAATTGCTCCACCATTTTAACATGCCTGTTGTGTTCCTGTAAACCTGCTAGAAGGTATCAATGCCCTAAAGTCTTAAAACAGACCACAACAGAGACTTCAGATATGGAAGTTAGATACCACAGAGTGTGCAGTAGCTCTTAACTTGAATTTAAGACTAAAGTGCACCAAGGATGGAATGAAGGAAACATTTTGATTGATGAAAAGTAACAATATCAGCTTCTCCTTGTGCAGCAAAGGTTTAAACTTTTTAGAGCAGGTAAATTTTCTTCCCTATCTCAATTTAAATGTTAATTCTGCCTCTCACATGTTGTTTTTTCTTGATTTCATTGCTAAATGACATTTTTGGCAAAAATTTCCAGTAGGAGGGAGGATTTCAGATTTTCTCTGAGCTTTATTCAGCAGGACGATAGCTGTGCACTTGACATTTCTTCACTAAATTCTCTGCATTTGATACTTTTTATGGGATAAAGGTAGGGGGGATGTAAAGCAGTTTTAATCTGTCTCTAACTATGCCATGTTTACTTTTTTATGCCGAGAAGAAAGATTACACTGTAACTGTACATGGAACTCCCCAGAACTGTCTAGTAGAGGAAAATGAAAAAGGTAGTGCACATTGTTCCTTCACAGTGAGTCCAGGTAGGCTCAGAGATGGTGGAGGTGAGCCATTTGTGACCAAGACATTTAGGCAGGTCTCTGGAATCTTTTCTGTTTGGAAAGTGTCTGTGTTGCACATCATAACACAGTATGAGCCGAGGTTTCTCTTGTCTCTGTGTTGAAGTGGTTTCCAAGCTGTCTGTAGTTTAGTACATTTGTTTATGCAAAAGGTGATTAAGAATGTGTGGAACTTGTGGTTTGTGGTTTTGGGGTTTCTAAATGCAACATTGTTACTTTCTTAGAACATGTTCACAAGATCAGGTGTCTATGAAACCTTTAACATAATGAACAGAGGAGAAAATTGCACAAGCTTATTTAGTTTTAATTACCATTGTTTGAGTTCACGTTGCTCCTCCCTGTGTTGGCTGTTGTAGATGGAAATTTCACTGTACTTTTTCTGGAGGCAAAAGCTGCGGAATAGTCCGCAGGAACAGGGTGGCTGAGATTATTCACTTTTTAAAGGCCTTGCAGTCTGCAGAGTGCTTTTCTTGCTGAATGCAAAAGCTTCTGTCTTCTGCTTCTGCATGGACAAGCCTCCATTTGGCTACTGCAGGGGAACAGTGAGCTTGCAAAGGAATTAGTGTGCACCATGGTCTCACCTTGTTAATTCCCTGCTTTTGCTATATTCCCAACTAGGCACTTGAGAGTTAATGGACACATTGGAAGGTCGTGATTTTTAAACATGTCCTACTTGGAGTCTGCCTTAAGCAGATAAGAATGCATTGGGTAACTGGTGGTAAAAATGCTTCTGATGTCACTGATTCACGTGGTGGTGTGTTGAAGGGAGTCTTTCAGTACAGAGGGTACAGCAATTATGCATTAACTCTTTGATGATTTATTTGGATTTAGTTGATGGAATGGTCTCTCTTTGCTCTGATGATGCCAGGTTTCAGAGTTTTAAAAAAAAATTAAGTCAGTTTTCAAAGACCCAGATTAAAATTATTTGGCTTTCCATGCCTCTCTTCATGTACACAAAAAAATCATCACAAGGAACTTGGACATCAAGCATCATGTGTCATAATATTTAAGGCCAGATAAATTTCTAAAGCAACTTAGCTTCCATCAGACCATTAGGAAGGAAGTGTGCAATTTCCTGACAGAACTGAGCTGTTTGACACCAAAAAATGCCATGCTGTTACCAGTGCCTGTTACAAAAGGACTGCATTCAGGTGTTAGTCCAGAGATTGTGTGCCAAAGTACTGTGAGAAGTAAATGATATTTCTGTGGAGTTAATGACTGCCAAATGTGCTCCTTGTGGCTTATACCTGTAAAACTCTTGGCAGGCAGCAAAGATGTGCAGGATTTCATTCTTGCTCTGTTATATCAGCCTTAGATTTAGACAAAATTACTGTCTATTCCCTAAAATAAAACAAAGGTAGCACTGTCTCCCATCATCTCTCTGTGGAAGGATGAAGGACTGTGGATGACTGTTTCAAAACAGTTGCACCAAATGATCTAGAGAATATGCAAGTCATATGTGCTTCACATGTGACTTTTTCAATCTTGTCCTTTCTGAAAAGAAGCCCAGTTAAGCCTCAGAGACAGCTAGAATAACTCTTTAACTCTTGGAAAAGAATTGCCCCAACTGTTTATATTAGAGTGGAAAATGGACAGTATGTCAATGTCATTTTCCATTAAGTGGCAACTGAAAGCGAGAAGTCCTACTGAAAGCAGCATTTCAGGCAGCTGTTGGCATTCCAGCGGTGTCTAGCGGGGGATAAGGCTAACCCTGCAGCCACAAGTTAGGTCTGGAAGTTGAGACCTGGGTTCACTTGGCTTTGGTGTCAGTCATTGTAACACCTGCCTGCCTTCAGTTCTTATAAAAAAGCCCTGCCAGATGTTTTAACACAGGCAACTGGAGCTGAACAACCAACACAGTTGTTGCTCCAGCAGCACTGGATTTCACTTTTTTACCTCTTCATTGTGAAGAGAAGCAGCTATTTTTTGTAGTGAGTAAAGTTAACCTTGAATGATATATTTCTTATTGTAGTCAAACAACCAGAGCATATAATTCATTTGAAAAGCAGGCTCAAGGCTTTAGTATTGGTAATTCTAAGCAATGTGAAGCTGAAGCAAATAAAGCTTACTGCATGCCCTAGAGTTAGTTTTTACTAACCTGTTTCAAACAAAAGGGATATGCTAGCTCCCTGAGTTGCGCTCAGCAAAAGCTGCGTGAGTTGTACACTTTGAAAACAGAGCTCAGCCCCCATCCTTCCATTCTGATTGGATAGTAAGGGTTGGCTTGGCAAGTAAGGAAACTTTGCATTTATAGATGAAGGTTGAGTTTTAGAATGGGAAACTTCATTTCATACTTGTAAAATTAACTCAGGTCTTTAAAGGCTGCATTACAGATTTAAAAACCAAATTCTCAGGTTGAAGTTTCCCATATTTCTTGAAATTCCTTTCCTTAAACTAAACTTTAAAAAATAGCACAGGATATGTTTTGGTCGTAGAGCTCTGCATACTAGAATACTCTGTTTATCAGTACAAAGATGTGCTGCAAATGTAATTGTGACAGATGCAGTTTTGACATTGTCAAAATGCATTGTCAGTTTATATGTGGAAATATTGGAAACTGTAGCTCTGCAAAAAAATCAACATTGCATTTTCAGTCAACCAGCTGTACTGAGAATGAACAAAACCATTAGAAGTTTTCTTGTGGTCAATTCTGCTTACGTAGCAATCATCTAGAATTGTGTTTCAACTGACTGCAGTGGTTTTGAACCCAAACACTTGTGGAAGAAACATCTGTTTGCAAAAATTGTTTGTATTTGATGTGTGGACAACTTTTATTTTTTCTTTCCCCTCTTGTTGACATTTCTAGAAAGGATAAAGGTCTTTTGGCTTATTTGGAGCAATAAGGACCAAATGAACTGACCACATATGCTGACAAAGGTAACTTTTATGAAATAACGTGTAAATCTACCCTTGACATCTGCCAAGGATTTTGGAGGAGTGGGGATCAGCCAGGTAGATAGGTGTGTGTACACATCTGTGAAGGGCAAACAGACACAAACATGTTGCTGCCCTGAGCAGCTACAAGTGGGGCAGGGAAGGGCCAGGCAGGCTCAGAGCTGGTGCCAGCAGGGTTGGAGTGTAGGAATCTATACCAAGCCTTCATCAGGGCTCCTGATTGTTGTGTGCATCTGGAGAGTAACCTGTTCAGATGGAGATCTTGCTGTGGTGGGAGTGGCATGTTTAAGATGTAGAAAATCTTAGTTAGGCTAAGTTAGGTTGTTTTAAAAAGTAGCCAAGAAATGGTTGTCTTGCAGTACATCACAGCTCAAAGGTTTGATAATTGAATGCTCATTTTCAACATAGTTTAGATCAGAGAACTCTGAAAGGAAGTGAAAGAGCTGTGAAGTTAAAAAAAAGCTCCTGTATATGCAAATGTTTGGCATTTCTCTTCCGATCAGAGGCTGGCAGCCTTTGCTGTTCAGTCATTAGATGAAGTCACAACCCTTTATATGTAAGAGCTATGTTTAGGTGGGCAAAGGAAAATGATCTATCCTGGCACTTACTCAGAGTGAGTCATAGAGGCCTGGATTTTCTGGTGTTAATTGTGTTTCTGGCTATTTGGACTATGTATATTTGCTGGCTATAAGGATTTGTAAGTGTTAAGTCAAAGGAGAAAACTCAGCATCAACACTTGTGTCCAACATTTTGTTCTCTGAGTAAGTAATGTGTTCCAGACATATTAGTTAGGATTCATAGCAATTGCTAATTGCAGGAAAGAAAACATATAGTCATCAAAGAGACTTTGTGTTCTTTGCAGCTGCCCTGCTTTAAACCATAGGGGCCAGGAGTGGCCTTGCTATTAATTTGCTTGTAGACTCATGCTTAGGACTGTCTTGAAGTGGATTGAGGCTCCAGGTGGGTAAATTTCAAAATGAGATCTCAATTTTTGTTGAAGGCCAGGGTTACCAATTTTGTTCTTCTGACTACTTTAGGCAGCTGATGGTTTGGATTGGCAGATAGGAATAGTGGAAGTGGCAGCCTGGCTTTGAAATACCAATTTAGGAATCCTTCCCACTTGCCTTTCCAGTCCCAGTTTGCTCCAGAACCACTCTCTTCAATAGCATGAGTTGAATACATGACCACACAGATCAGGAACTGCTCTGTCAGAAGTTTTTTCCACTTCTCTCATGTCCTGTGGGTTGCTCAGACCTGCTCACCGTGGCTGTGTCAGCGTGGGTGCTGAATTAGCAGCAGAGGAAGAGTCAGGCTTTGAAAAGAGTTCCTCAGTGTGGGAGTGAGCGTGTAGGGCAGGTGAGGAGGGAGCACTGTGTTGGCTCAGGTTAGATGGCAAGAGAAGAGATGACAACTGGAGGGCCTATGAGCTCTGTGAGGTTCCTCAGTGCTTTGCTTTCGCCTCATCAGGTGGGATGTCAACATTTAAATCTTTGTGCTGTGAGGTCTGTCATTCTCTGTTCGTGAGAGCCTGTTTGCTTGATTTAGAGACTTAAGCAAATGTTGGTAAGACAACGTAGCAAAATGTGCTGTGTGAGTGTTGGGCTAATATTTCTATGCAAAAGATAATTTTATATTAAGATTAATATAAGATTATATAAAAGATTTTGTAATATTTTCTATTAAGACACTGTATTGATTCTTGGACCAAGTCTACTGCTGTGTCTTCTAGCCCACTATTAAAACTGCCCACAATCTATTTGCCTCTGTGTAATGCTTCTGGAAGAATATCATGAAGACTTAAGTTTAAACAGTGTTCTACTTGAAATTACTTAGTTCTGCGCCTTCGATTTGAGATATATGTAAATTCTTTTCTTGAATGACCAAAGCTCATATACAGCCTGGGCTTTCTTATTTGGACTTAGGTAAAAATAGGTATAAGTAAAAATGGGGCATAATTTTGAATATGAACTATGAAAGAATGATATTTGATATCACACATACTTTAAAGCTGAATTGAAGCCAGCACAGAAGTAGCACATTTGTAGTGAAATATTAAATGTACAAATATTTTTGATTGAAACCTAGGGCCCAGTAATTGAGTAGAATTTTATGAGTGACTTCAAGTGCCTGTGAGGGATTGAATGCAGACAATGAAATGTCACGACAGCACAACTCCATGGAAGTCAATTGTCAGGAAAGAAGTGACTCCACGCATAATACTCTCAGCAAATGCTTCAGATAAATCAATAATTGTTTGCCTCACTTTCTTGTACTTCCTGGTGTCATGGTGGCCTTCCACAGCAGGCCACTTGCTCCCTGTGCAAGACTTTGGCAAGACAGAGAGCAGAGAAGCAGGAGTTGAGAGAGATCAAGGATTAGGGACCAGGCATTGAGATGGAAAGGTATCTTCAGGGGAAGCGCTTAAAGAATCAGAATAAACTGAGTTGGAAGGGGCCTGCAAGGATCATCGAGTCCAACTCCTGGCCCTGCACAGCACCGTCCCCAAGAGTCACAAGAGGAGCTCTCTCATGTTTTTGTTTCTTCTGTCTTGATTGGATAAACGAGCTAGTTTAAACAGGATCTTCAGACACCTCTGCTGGGAGCAGACAGGCTCGATATGCTGGGATAATAGTCTAAGATTTAATCTAAATATTGCATCATGGGATTACACCCTAGGAGGCGTAAATGACTCGTTCCCAACATGACTTCACTTACATGACCTGTACCCTGACAATGCCTCATCCGGTACCCGGGCGTGTTTTACTCCTTATTCCTATCTTTGACTCAGTCTGTGAAACACAACCTGCTGCTCAACTAGAGAGTCTAAAGAATGGTTTGAGTTCAAATGAGCTTCAGGCTGATTAACACTACTGAATTGCTTCTCTCTTGTGACATGTAACAATTAGTTGAATTACCATGACATTTTCTGTGTGTTGCTTCCACGAGCACAGATTTTTGTGTTAAGCACTTTCACTGTTACCTGGGGGAGCAAAGCACAAGTGTGTCCCTTGCTCGTTGCTAAACTGGTGTGCAAAACCTAACCATGAAAGCCCGTGGAGCTGAGATGTGCCCTTCTGCCTACAAGAGGATGCCCCACTGCATCTCCTGCTGCGCAGACATGTGTGGATCTGCCTCCACAGAGCAGTAATTTTGTCAGCTCACTGGAGGTTAAGTGTATTCAGTAGAGTTCAGTAAAAAACAATGTAGTTGGTGGTAGTGTTCCCATGGCCATCAAGCTGTACTCCCTGTGGGTGGTCCAGCAAGACAGACAGGCTCAAAATGTTTGGAAATATGTACACAATTCAGGACCCTGAAGCTGGCCAACATGGCTGTCTATGCTACAAGAGTATTGGATGCCAAAAAAAACTGGGCATTCAGCTTTATCCAGCCCATCATGTTTTCCTTTGTAGCTAAAAGTCTTAAAACCACCTGCCAAGTGTTGTAGCTCTTCAGCTTTAAGGGTTGACAGCTACCCAAAGCTGATTTGATTGCAGGCTAGAGATTTAACTGGCAAGCCACTAAAAATAAATAAATAAAGGGGGTTGATGGTGCTGGAAGAGTTTTGCAGGCCAGACTCAGTTTGGATTTTTTTCACCAACTTTTGGAGCTCTTGGCAAAAAAACAATCAAGCTTTTGGGTCAGATTCTTGAAGTAAATGATTTTAAACTTCTGTTGCTTTTTAAAATAGTCATAATAGTTTAAAAACTCCATTCTGCTTCTAAGGGAGATCCCAAAGAAGTGAAAGGTTCCCCTTCCCCCTGCACCACAAAGGATCTCTCCTGGTTAGGGCAAACAGGCAGCTTGTGACTTTGACAATAGGTCTTTGTGTTCTGAAGACATAGCATAAATTATTCCCTCCCCAAAGAGGGCTAGGAGGCTGAAAAACAAGTCCAAATAAGCTGGTTTCTCTACAGAAGCCAAGCAGAAGTAGTGTACTGCAGCCACAGTGATGTGTGCATGCTGTGCCCTGACCAGTGTCCAGGACTGCCTGCAGTGCAGAGCTTTCCCCCAGGCGCTGCTGAGAATTCTCAGAAGCCTTCCCAAACACCAGTCTCTGGCCAAAGCTCTGGCCTGGGAGCTAGAGGAAGCATCAAGTGATGATGTTCTACAAAGCCATTTTATTTACGGTACTTCAGACTTTGTGGATTGGCCCATAGGCCATTGTATCAGTCACAATTTTAGCCTTTCCCTTTTTAAAATAGGATCATGATTACATCCTTCAGGACTTCTGACCTTTTATCTTCACTGTTTCAGTTGCTGATCTCTAATTTCTCCTCCCTTTCCCTTCAGGGATTCTATCCTTTTTATTATTTGTTATTCTTTATTTACATTTCTCTTCTCTTTTTTCCTGCTGAATAGTCTAGGGGTTCTCTTTGAAGATGCCTTTAAATATTGCATTTGCCAAATGGTGCTGTTGGAAGTTACTCTTCCAAATTTGGAACTTTTCATTGTTCCTGTAAATATTTTGAGCAGAAACAGAAACCAGAAGCTTGGAATGTTCATTTATGACAGATCAAACCTCTTACCTTGTTTGTTCTGAAGCAGCGGTGCTGAGGGGAAAATCACATAATTGCATAAATTGTTGTAAGGTAAGGCTTGACAATAACTTCAGAAAGTTCTAACTAAATTTGTTTTGTCAGGAAATGACAAAAGCAGTTCTGAGTTTTGCTGAGCTGCTTCTTTGCTGACAAAGGAGAAATACAGCTAAGGAATACATAGGAGAAATGACACTATTTGGCTTTCTAGTTATGCTTTACAGTGTGCATAACTATTAGGAGGAAGCTTCTGGGTTAATAATACACCCGGTTAAATGCATTAAATATAGCCTTGAATTTCACATTCCTTAAAAGCTGTGCTCTAAATATTTGTTGTGCTATTCAGGTTCACAAGAGCTTTTGATCTACCTGCATTGTGAACTTTTATTGAGCTCTCCTTTTAGAACTGGAGGTGCTTCACATCTGGGGATAATTGGTTCATATGTCTGTGACATACAGTAATTCCAAGCCAGTGGCCTAAAACTTCAGCACTGTCACAATTTGGAAAACACAAAAAGCTGTCAAACAAATTACAGCCTGTGATACAGAAGAAATGTTTATGCCTCTTGTTAATGGACCAAAGTGTCATAAACTTTATTTAGCTGTTGCAGTGTGCCAGTTCCATCTGTGCTGTAGCACTTGCTGAAACACGCTGGCTATGGGGAATAATTGCCTGTACACATCTGATAAACTCTGTGGTTTGGGCAACTGTTCTCTTACACAGGAGCAGCCTCTGAAGGGCTGGCTGTTGTGTGCTCAGCTTGTAATTGCAGTGGCATGTAGGAGGCGAGAAAGAGGAGGAGATAAGGGAGAAACAGTTTTTATAGCCTAGAACTGATGAGGCCTGTGAAGAAGCATCATCTCCACTGGTGGGATTAATAGGCACCCTGAGCAGCAGCACTAGATGTCTGCTGTGGCACTTAATCTCTGTGAATTCACCCTGATGGTTGGATCAACTGCAGCCTTGATACATTTTCTGACTTGTAGTAAATGTGCTAAGGAAGAAGCAGAAGTAATAGAACCTCTTTGAGCACTGACATGCCATTGGGTTTTCATAAATCCCTGGAAGTGTAATGCTGACAAATGAATATTCATAAACCAGGCTATTAAAATTTTAAGAGAACCTTGAGGGGATGATGATGTCAGATTCCAGAGTTAATTATAGAGGTGGTAAAGTTCTTGGCTAACTAGGCTGAACATACTCTCACAATAGTTTTAACACAATACAACAATCAGAGGGAGCCACAGTGTTTGATGTAGGTTCTCAATCTCTTAATATATTTCTTGAACTGAAAGTCTAGCAGTGCGGAGAAGGGGAAGTATTTACCTCGAGCTACTGTGGAAATAAATCAGCTTCTAGTGATTGAGTTGCTGTTTGTCTTGTGAACTTATTTTTGTCACTGAATTGATTTCGGTTTCGGGGTCATTCACTTGTCATAAGGTGCCCTGCAGGGTTGGGCTGCTCTCCTGTGGTGGCTCTTTTGAAAATTGCCAATTGTTACATTCAATCTGTAGTGTTCATGAACCTTATTACAAGAAATACTAATACTTCACTAACTTTACTTACTCAAGGCAGCAATCAGTTGCTAGTGCATTTTTGACAGCATTGATTAAACCTCTAGGAGAAATGCCCATGCCAATCCCTTGTATTTATTAGCTCGCTGGGTTAGAGCATGGGGCTAATAGCCATGGTTGTGGGACCGTACCCCATGTGGGCCATTCAGAGTTTAGAGTTGGACTCAGTGATCTTTGTGCATTGTTTGCAACTCAGAATATTCTGTGGCTCTTCCATTTATTTTGGCATTGTAGTAGTGCAGTGGGCAAAACTACTGAACACAATTATAGCTACCCTGGAATCAGGTGGTTAAAGCTCTAAATTGTGGGATCTTACTGTAATTAATGTTACTGTTCCTATCCTAATAGTATTTCCTTTCTTAAATAGGAAGAATGAAAAGGAAGAACACATTACTGTGTTTCTCAGTTCAAAATTTGTATGACAGGATCCTTTTAATAGCATGATCCATAGAAGAAAGAGGAAGAAAATAATTATTGGAATTATTTTTTTAAGATGTTGTATAAAATTAAAATCTAAACCAAACTAGTTAATTTGGTTTGGTCAAGAAACACCTGAAAAAAACACTGTAAACATCGATGAAGCAGTTCTTAAATCCAAGCAAAAGGCCTGAAAACAACTGTGAATCTCAAAACAGGTTAAATTGATTCTGAAATTTTAGGATAATTTAGAAAATCATTCCAACTTGCTTTGAAATTCAAATCTTTTTTCTTAAGAGGCAGCTCTCCAGCAGTCAGTAAGTCTAATAGAGATGCTTTGTGACCACGAATATGAAAAAAGTTTCACATTTTGAAATGCATTTTATCAGAAATAATGCTTCCAAGAACTCTCATCAGTTCTGGGAGTGCAACAGGAAATTGGTAATGTCTAGTGAGATATGATGCAATCTTGAGAGAAGGTAAATCATTTCTTAACCTCAGCTTTCAGCAGCCCTTATTGTAGGGTGACTAAAGAGGCAGCATCTGCTTTTGGGTGTAAAACACAGGCTGCCTTTTTGACAGAGGCCTTCAGAGTGTTCTCAGAGGAAAGCATATCTATCACTTGCCTGATCCTGCAGTTTGCATGATTAAGTTAGCATGAGACCTTCCACACTGTTCAGTCTTGAGTCCTTTTCCTTCAAGAGGGATTTGTGCCACAGAAACTGGGTCCTGCCCTGGGTCCTGGTTCTTTCTGCTTACTAAAGATGCTTTAACAATATGGCCTCTGTACATGAGATCAGGTGGAAAAATGAAAATATACATCTGCAAGATGTATTTCACAATGGAAAACCAAGTTCAAGACTGTTGTGGATGAAAGGATGTCACATGCTGGCAGCCAAGGCTGTGCTGATTGCATCCATGCAGGAGACAGGAAAGTTACTTGTCACAGAGGAAGAAATGAACAGATGCCAAACCTTCATCACAAATCTGTCCACTGGAAAGAAAAACCATGTTAGTTGGAAAGCTAGGCTTTTCCTTAGCAAAATAATATTTCAATAAGTATTTCCCCTTCTTTCTCTTATCGACCATCCATCAGAGGATGGATATGAGCAGTTCCTATCATAGAAGTCAGATGTCTTTTGAACACTGTGGTCCAGAGAGGTTGGAAGTGAGAGACTGGCTTAGTGGTGGTGGTGGTCCACCCAGCACCAGTGCTGGGATCAGCAGTGAAGTGGATGATTTTTCCTCAGTTCAACAGCACTGAGCCAATGCTTCAGGACTGTAGGGAAAACCACAAGCTAAAGATTGTGCAGAGTGTGAACTTCTGGAAGAAAAAGTTTTTTTTTTTTCTGAAGAGAATGAAAGTACCTTTAAATAGATACCTCCTCTTTCTGTTTTGCTTTCATGCCTTTTTGTATGACTCCTCTATCTGACCTTGGCAATACTAGGGAGGAAGAAGGTAGGGAAGAAAACCTGAATGGACCTTGATGGAGTCTCTTTTTCCAAAAGAAAAAAGAAAAATTTTTGAAGATATGTCAGCTTTTCTAACTGAGTTTTTTCTTGGTGTGAGAGAAAGCAGGGTTGAGAAAGAAAATGCAGATTGTGATCTTTCATTTGAGATCAGGTTATTTCTTCAAATTCTTGGGGTCTGCTCTTCTCCCTTGTCTCCTCTGCCTCTAATATTCCTGCGATCCCTGGGAGAGAGGAGTATCAGGAAGATGACTGGCCTCAAGTTTTCCTTCCATTTATTTTTGTCAAAGTGATCAGCGGCTGTGTAAAAATAGTCTCTCTCCCTGTCTGTGGGAAGAAGGGGGATGTGATTTCAAGGAGCCATCTTGCAGGTACTTCTGGGAACAGCCAAGTGCCAACACCAGTGTGGGAGCTGCCCAAATTCCTGCGTGCTGGTGCGTTGATGGTGTGCAGTTGGAGTTTTACATCGAGTCCTTTGTCAGCACTTCAGCCAGCTCCTGCCCCCTCCCATTCCTGTGCCTTGCACGGCTGTGGCCTCTGCTCTGGAGCTGGTGCTTGTGCTCCAGAGCAGGTACCCTGCAGTCCTGAAGATAGCACTGTGCTCCAGGCAATCGGTGTCTCAAGAGCGCAGCTGGGTGAGCCTCATCCCTGTGGGATTTGGATGGAGCTCTGGTCTTCGCCTCTTTCCTTTAATGATTAATAAGCAATTAGAAAGGGTTTTTTTGTTTGTTTGCTTTTTCAAACCGTAAACTCCACGCTTGTTTTTTTTTTGTTTTGTTTTTTTTTTTTGTTCAAGGAGCACATGGCTGTATTGATTGTGCAGAGCTGCCTGGCATTTTGCCAGGTTGTTAGCTTGCCTGTGGCCAGGCAGCATCTATGAAAAAGCCCTGCCTTGCCTGCTCCCGCATTGTTTCCAAATAAAGGCATGTCTGAAACGGGAGTTAAGCTTCCAACTGCTGGACCTTAAAGAAAGGACTTTTTACCCATGGATTGAAAAGAGGTGATTTTTCTGCAACAAAATGCTCCTTCCCCACCCTCTTTCCTTTCTCAAATTAGGCAAAAAAGTTGCTTTAAAATTTAAATCATGCAAGTTGCATGTTTTAAACTCATTCTCTCTGGCAGACAGTTAGGGAACCTTACCATCAGGCCTGGAGTCACCTCAAACTTACTAAAATGTTCAATCTGTGTATTTTGTTGTACATTTAAAGCAGCTTAAACAGAAAATGCTCATGTTCCTGGCAGTCATTTAAAATTGATCCTTTCTCATCTGTGTGAGGAGTGGGCAAGGTGAATGACTACCTGAAATGCAAGGTAGTAGTTTGAGTGACTTTGGTTTTTTTTATTATTTCTTATGCCAGCAGTACTCTTTATCATGGTTTAACACAAGTTTGAAGTGGCATAATAGCATTTAGCTGTGTATGATCTAAGGACATAGCTAACATGAGGTTGTTAGGAAGAGGTAATTTATTAGACCAGCTGGTATGGGGGGAAAAAATGAGCCAAGCTTGCAGGCACACGAGCACTTCATCAGGTCTGAAATAGAAGCAGCAGATTTCAAGGTTAAACAGAAGTTATGAAAAACTGCCCTGTTTAATCAGACATGCATTGAACTGCCAAAGAAGAGCTAGCTGGTATGATATTCCTTCAGGGGAGGAGGGAGGGTGGGAAGATGATTGTTATACTGCAGAAAGAGATAAGGAATTCTCAGCCTGTTAAACAGGGGGAGGCTATAAAACCAGTACCTGGTGAGCTCATGACTGTTCTTAGTATCTTGGGGATAGGAAATTTTAGTTCTTTGTCCTCTCTTTGTAAGGTTTTGGTTTTGTAGGATTTTTGAGAATCATGATTGCCACATCAGTAATTTGTAGACAAATAGTTGGTTTTAACTAAAGGAACTTTATCAGACAAATTTAGTTTCAGGCATTCTTTGTCAATTGATTGCCATCCTTAGCCTACACTGCTGACTTAAGAAGTTACTTAACACCAAGTTCATATTTGTAGAGATAATGGCTGAAAGAAAAAAAACCTCAACAACTAAACCTCCATTGTTTATTGGGTTTTTTTGAGCAAAAAGTATTTACTTCTTAAATCTGATCGATCTATTCTGACAAAAAGTCCTAAATGCTAGGCTTTTAAAAAATCTATTATTTTACTCAAGCAGAAGTCAAATTCAGAGTTTAAATGCTTAAAAAATGGGTTTCAAGGCTTTGTAGAGTAACAGATGTTTTACTTGTGCTGCTATCAGAGTTGGCAATGTGCTGTTTCTAAGATTTGAGCTAGGTTGTGTTATCAATGTGGTTTCAATACAGATCTGATGATGCACTCACTGTCAGTATGTATTGGACTGTACACTGTAGAGAGCAGAGGAGAACTACTTGGTACTCTTTAGAAAAAGCTTTTCAATATTGTTCTGTAGTGCTGTATCCTAAATTGATAAATATTATGGTTAAAGCAATGACAGATTAAATACGTTCAAGTAGAAGTCACAATCTTCTTGCTTGCTCATCTGACTTCTTAGTTATGGTTAGTGGGCTGTCTGTACAAATGCTCTGTAAATTAACCTCTGCATATTTTAAAGTTACAGTATCTGCCTTTATCATGCAAGACTGACTTTCAGTATCAGTTATGATGGTCAAAACAATTGATGCTGTTGTGGTGGTGTCAGGAGTCCCAGGAACCAGGCTGTTCATTGTTCTGAGTCCCACTGCTGTATGTTAGGAGGGCAGAGCTGTTTACTCAGCTGTGTCCCGTTTGTACGGCAGGGGCTGGATAGGTAACCCTGGAATTTAACCCAAGCCCTGGGTAGGTGGAGGAGGTCAGAAAAGCTTAATCTAATTCAGATAAATTACTTGTCAGGAAAGGGTATAGCTGTTCTAGCATTTGTCTTTCTCTGCCACAAGACAGCTTCCTCCAGCCTGCTGAGCCAACAATTTGAAAAATGTTGTCAGGTATTGGGAGCAGTTACACAGTGAGTGGGAGAGACTGCAGCATCCTCCATGATCCTTGATGCTGTAGGATATGGCCTGGCTGTGCTTGGCTTACTTGAAGGTAGACTTTTAAAGTTTAAAGTATGTTAGAATATCCCTTCCATGGGGTACTGGTGTCACAGAACTCTTTGGTCACATGGCTAGTGTCGGAGCGAAGGTTTGTGTGGTTTGCTCTCAATTTACCAAGAATTTACCTGTAATTAATTGTGAATACCCTCCACCACTACCACTTCAGCAGTATTGCCAGTGCTTTAGTAACCTGTCTTATGAGTCTCAGGAAATGTCCTGAGCACCTACCCTGGACACCAGATCACCCTCAGACTCGAGGGATCGGAGGTACTGAGTGTGGCCTCTCTGTGGCAAGTTCATAGGGAAGGAAATATTAGACGCTAATACTAATATATTGTTTTAATACTTAATAAAAAAGGAGAAGCTGTATTAGACTAATGTGTGGTGTGCAACAAGTTACAGAAAAGCTGTAATCTAACTGGTGCTTAATGGAGTGTGATGGCTCAGTTCTGACAGATAGGGGCTTTGTATATTGGCTGCGTGTTGTGTAAGTAGCTTTTATTTATGGCAGAGGCAGCCAGAATGCTCTATAAAGTTGAAATATGAGTATTTATAGGACTCCATCCTGATTAATTAATAATACTTGTGCTTGGAGAGAGAGAATTAGCTGGCATAACACTTGATGGGATTAAAAATGGGAAGGGGGAAAAAAGTTAATTATTTCAGTCAATAGAAATGGGTTAACTGTATATTCTTCCAACTCAATTGGAGCCCAAATCTGTTCTGAGATATTTTTTTCCACCTCCTATCTCTTCATGAGGGTAACTGAAAGGAAGCAAAAGACCTGCTGCAGTATCCAAATTTAAAAACTGAAAAATTCTGTACAAGCCCAAGTTTGTTTGTTTTTCTCACGATAGAGGATATTAAAGAGGAAAAAAGAGTCAGTGAACAGAAGCATTTAAGCCCTGTAGATAAGAAAATAGAAATACAATGTTAGTTTTATATTTGTGTAGTGAGGGATAAATTTGTTACAATATTTAACAATGTTTGCTATTGGATGTTCCCATTAAGGCATTTTCCACAAAGTAGTGATAGTGGAACACACTCAGTCATTTGCTTCACTGATTTGAAAAAGAAACATAACTAACAGTATGACTTCCACAGAGAAACAACTTCTGAAACAAAACAGGAGAGCAGTCCGCACTAAATCTAGATTTCTGGCATTCCTAGAGCTGATTCACCTTGGCATCCCTCAGTTTACTCCTGTTTCTCCTCCCTGCCTTTCTGTTTTCCGAAGTAATTTTTTGAGATTATTTACCAAGTTACCTGACTTCTGCTGTTCTTTGCATTCTGATTGCAAGACAAAACGGCAGGAAAGGTGAGTTGTGTGTTTATTCTCACATAAAATGTTCTAATAGTCAATAGATGAAAAAAAAAATCTAAAAAACCCTAACCAATGAAACATTTCTTTCTGTAAAACCCAGTTTCTATGCAGGTGTGTTTTATGCACCCACAGACCCTTGAAATACTAGAAACTGGGTACTCACATACTGTTCTTCATAATGACTTGCAAGTAATAATGATATTACTACTTAGCCAAAAAAAGCTCTCAAAAAACTCAAAAAAGAAACCAGTTGAGAACTTACATATGCCAAATTGTTTAATAGGATACTTTCACACATATGCACACATACCCTTGAGGGCAGAAAGTGAGAATTTGACTATAAAAATGAAATTATGGTATCCCAGTGAAATCCCTATATAGTGTCCTCACTAGAGCACTCCTCTAGTTTTGTTCAGCCTTCATTAAATAGCATTCTAGTGCTCTGGTTCTCCTTGGATAGGATTTTGTTCTTTTCCTGTCTATTGTGAACTAATGCAACTCCTGGACTTAGTCCAGCCTGTGCTGACTTTACATCTAGACTTTGGGTATAAGCTGCTGATTATGGCTTCAAACTTCTCAGGAAACAAAAATAAAGAGTTCAAGAAAATGTTGCAGCTTTTCACAGTGATCTCATGCATGGCCACATGCTGTCAGGAATTTAGTTTCTTGTGCTGGGTTTTAATGCAGGCATACTGTCCATGAAATACTGCTGCAGTTTGACTTACAGCCATTGGCAAACAGGATTTTTACAAGATAGTCTGAATGTCCTAAAATGTAGCCTTCACTGAGCCTTTTTTTTTTTGTTTGTTTACTTGACTATTTATGAACATGATTTTTTTTAAGTCAAAGCAATCTAGGTGTAAGCTCAACTGCACTACAAATTTTTAAATCATTTAGAAAAGCTGCTGGATTACTTAACTCTTCTACCACTGTATTTTATTCAGTTTTTCCATTAGCACTTACAAGTCAGGCCAGGTATAGAAAGGCAATGAGGAAAACAAGCATCTTGCTTGGACTTCAACAACATCCTTAGTGTGGATTGTAGATATAGAACTTAATGGTAAATATGCCAGTAGTGCTGCTGGGCTGAAGTGAAGTTCCCAGATGGCTCCCAGAGACTCCCTGGTGTAGGAAGGAGGACTGTCTGCATGCCATAAGAATGCCTTTCTGTAGACTCTGTGGGCAGACTCTGTGCTGGCAATAAACTCAGTGCATGAATTTCATGTGTGTCTGTCCAGGACGTGCTCTGTCAAGGTACTGAGGCTCATGAATGGCTGCCTTTCCTTGCTTGAGTCACAAACTGTGGGCCCAGCCTCTATGGTGCATGTGAGGATGATGGGGCGTTTAAAACTGGAGCTTCCTAGGGTCCCTGTACCCAGAATTCCCCAAAGCTTGCAATGTCTCATTTTTCCTGGGAACTGCAAGGTCCTGGTTTGGAGCCAGTGCGGTGTGGTGGCAGACAGAAGTCTTACTGCAGAAAATACCCCATTTCCCTGCTGGGGTTTGCAGCTCCTCCTGAGGTCCCTAGGGCCTGAGCATTCTGTAGCATCACCTGTCACAGGGCTGTGTCCCACTGTGCTAGGAGACATTGTACTGTGCTTGTCTGTGATTTTGATGATTATACACTGTTCCTCAGCAGGGATTTTGCCTCACTTTTAGACAAATACCTTGCAAGGCAAGGTATTTTTCCCTTGCAAGGATCTGGTCCAGCACCTTTTCTGTAACTGGTTGTTGGTGTATTACTGTAACAACCAATGGCCATTAAGACATCAAGAGAGTCCTTTCTTTCCAGCTCTTAATTTGTTCAAGCTGCCTGTCTTTTCTCTTTTTTAAGGGATGTCTCTTTCCATTACACATGCTTAGTGCCTCTCTTGAAACAGTGCAGCATTCCTTTGATGCTATTCATGGGACAAACAAGTTGACTGATGAAGGGAATTTACCTGCAAGAAAAAAATGTCCAAGAGTATCAGCATGTTTACACTGTGACCTTCTGGTTATTGGCTGCTCCACAGTGTGCTGCTGAAGTTAAGCTTTGTGCACTGCAGTTGGTTCACCTCTCACTAAAACAGCTCCTTAGTTTCCTGTGATCAGTTCTCTGCTAATAAAGTGTGCTAGGTTGGACAGACCTTTACTGAAATCTCCTGGAGGAGGAAAACAAAACCCTTCTCAAAAAGATGGCTGGGTTTTTGCAGGAGATGAAATGAAGTGGGTTAAGAGGGCCAGTGAGGAGACTGGGTCTCTAATGGGAGAATCTGCAGTGAGAGCAGAAGAGCCAGGGGAGAAGTGGAAGTGCATTTGGAAACACTGAAGAATAGAAATGCAGGGGGATTACCCATAGAATGGGGTACAGGAAGAAGGTGGAAGTATACAGAAGGCAGCAGAAATAAAATCTGAAGTGAGGGATTGGCAAAGGTGAGAGCTGGGAGACTAAAAGGAGTAGAGCTGGGAATGGTGGTTCTTCTTGGGAAGAAGAAATTTGAAGCAAATGCAGCTGATCTCCTCCATGTGTCAGTAAAAGCTGGGCTGTGACTGAGCGCTTCTCTTCAGCCATCACACAGGCATCAATATTGCACCAGCCCTGGGGCCTGTTCCCTCTATGCTCATGAGGTGGCTCTGGGAACCTGGACTATAACAAACCTCCTGGCTCCCCAAGCAACTGCCCTCGTTCTTTCATTTGTTAGCTGTTTTTTCTGCTCACTTCATTTTAGCAAAGTCATGATGTTTTACTTTTGAGCTTGAACTGACCATCTGTAGACCAGGGGAAGAACAGCTCCCCATTACCTCACTGAAACCCCATCTGTCTTCTCAGTGAATGTGTGCCTGCAGCACATAACTGGTGATTACATGGTGGATGTGTTTCCTCTCGTGTGACCGAGAGCTGGGGTGGCAGCTGATTCTTGTAAGGTCACTGGAGGAGGTGGCCTTTTTGGGGGACTGAGTGTGGAAAATATCCTTCAGCCTTGATTTAAGCAGAGGTCTTAAAAAGAGTGAGCCATTATTCTGTTCTTTCAGCATCACCTTTGCTATACATGTACAGATTTTGCTGAAATTGCTTTTCTGGCCTGTTCTTGAAAAATTCAATGAGAACTTTACTCTCTAGCTCTGCACCAGTCAGGTTTAACTGACTACAGTTACAGTGCTTTGTCCTGAGCAGTGAAAAAACCAGTTTCTTCATGAGGGTGATTTCCCTACCACTTAAGTATCCTTTTGCATTTAAAATATTCAGAATACAGATTTTAGAAAATGTTATTTCTATCTTTTCCCCCATCTTTAGCACAGGGGAGGAGATAATGCTGTGTTAGAATGTAATGCCTGTCTTAGAATTCGTAATATCTAGGAGCTGAAAAAATGGGAGTGTTAAAATGGAGAACAGTCAGCTGTAACATTATCTCCCGTTTAAAATTAAAACAGTGAAAACATAAAAGCATTTGAAAGCCTGTGCTCATGTGCAGTTACACAAACGATCCTAAATTAACTGGTAACAAATTAGCAATCACCTGTGAGGGTGTCAGAGTGTTCCCTTACAGATGTGCCTAAGTTTATTGAGATTCTCCTTTTTAACCAAGAGGAGAAGTAGTGTTCCCCTGGTACTTTGGATTTGTCAGTGTGTGTTCAGAGAGACTTGATACGAATGGGTGAACCCATTTCCTCTAGCCAAGCAGTTTCCTCTAGTTTTTCTCTCATCCCAGCCTGAAAGTCTGTGAAATGTGACTGATTTTCTTAGTTCAGGGCTATCTTGACTTCTTCCTAAAACTCTTGACAGGCCTGATGCTCACACAGCAGTTCTTCTCATTCCTTGTGTGTTGTTTAGTTTCCTCCAGCATTCATTATTGATATTCATAAGAGCATATTGTGCTGCTGATCTAAGCAAATTGGACACAAAGTGAGTTGGATTATTTTAGGACTTACCTTTGTGTAATCATGTCTGACTGGCCCTTTTTTGAATGTGTGTGCCCCATTTCTTTGTATAACTGAAGCATATTTTGGGTGAGAACAGACTGAGGAGAAAGTCAGCAATTCTGAGCCAAGATCTGTGTGAGCACCTGGGCACAGCTTCAGCCCAAAATGATAATGGCTAAGCTTATGAACTATCAGCTGTTTTTTTTAAATGTACTGTTTTAAGAGTGAGTGGGCCATATATTTGATCTCTTTTAATTATAATAGCATGAACCTCAGGTTCATTGCAGGAACAGGACATAACTGTGATAGTTTGGTTACTTCAGTAGGGTGATAATCATAGTTTAGTTTTACTCCCTGTGCTCAAGACAGTTTTCTAGCTGAATCATATGATAAGTACATCATTATATCTGATAGTACGAGGTAGGTATTTAAACCTTACAAGGTGTTTTTGATGAAGGATGGAAATGCATTGTCTGTACTGTGTGTGTCCCCTCGCAGGGGTCCCGTGGCAGTGCTGTGGTACGAGGTGACCTGTGCCGCTCTCCTCTGCCTGCCAGCTCTAACTGCAGAGCTGTGTCCAGGCTTTCCTCAGACTGTGCTGGGAAAGGGGGCAGGACAGTATCCAAATCTAGCATCTTGAAGTTGCCTTAGGAGTGGTGTAAAGGAGAAAATAGACTGAATCACAAGGGAAGCAACAGAAGAAGAGGTTTTTTAATTTGGCCGGATAGCTGTTTTTGTGGAGGGTAAATCATCACTTTTGAAGCCATCTGTCTGAATTGCAGTGAATCTCACCATAACTGATCAAGAGTAATAAATAATTAAATATTAGTGCTCAAATGAGTATCTCTGCCTTGCTTTCATCTAGTTCCCTTGGTTCTGGTGTTTGACAAGTACCTGTCTGCTGCCTTGGAGCTGTGAAGATGGCTGTTCATACCTACACCGCTGCCCTACTTTCGAGCAATTCATGCAGTGAGAAACCTGATTATTTTTCCAGTCTAGCGGTTCTGCAGTGCGCTGTGGTGGAAACTGTACCTGCACTCCCTGCAGTTTCACGCCTGCAGTGAAACCAAAGCGTGTCCCCCCGAGCTGTGGGCGGCTTCGCTGGCCGGGCAGTGCCCATGTGCCCCGGGTGCCGTGGCCCCGCAAGCGCGGGCATGGCGCAGCGGTGGCCCGGAGCAGAGGAGGGCTGGGAGGCTCCAGCTGCTGCCGGCTCACAAGGTAAACACTGGGTGACCTCTAAGCCAGCCAGTCAACTCACGCCTGGCCTTATTAGGCAAGCTGCGGAGCCGCGTCTGGGGACGGAACACGCTGGAGGAGACGCGCAGCCCAGAACGGATCCGGCGCAGACCCCGGGAGATGCGACCCAGAACTGCGGTGCTGACAGCGAGCTGCTGCTGCCTGAGCCCAGCTGTCACTGACACTGCACTCTGCCTGGCAAATACCATGAACTATGCTAGAGGTGGCTTTAAAAAGTGAAATCCTTTTGTGTAAATGTTAGTGGCTGTAGTTCTGTTCCTGGCGCGTTTTTTATGTGCTTGGTTATAACCTTAGGACGGCAGTTCACGCTGTCAGTCCATATACTGAAACACTCTGTGGGCCTTTGCTGGGAAGTGTGTCTTCATTCCTTGCACTGCCTGCTTTCAGAGGAGTACTGGACTAAGAGGAGCTAATTTTTATTTTTTTAAGTTACTTTGGGACTTGTTTCTCCTATCTTATTATGCCATTTTATGCCCTTTATTGGAAAACTGGTTTTTACTGGCTAAAACAATTATCTCACTCCCAGAAGAAAGGGTATGTTGGCACCCGCTGTCTGTGTACAGGCCGGGACTAAGCTAGGTTGCTTCATACCCACTTCATAAAATCTGACTTTCACATGGAAGAAGCCTTTAAAAAAGTATTTACGTTTTTCCTTTAGTGTAATCTCCATAGATTTAGACAAGCAGATGCTCTGCAGACTTTCCCAGGCAGCTCTGGGAAGGCTCTTCCAATCTGACTTGTGATGAACTTCCTGGTACCCCCCCGAGCACCAAGAATCTTGGTGATTTTTGCAGGGGCCTTGGGAGTGAATGAGGGCAATAAAGAGAAAAACGCCACAGCTGCCATGAATTTAAACCTGCTCTCTAGAGAGCGGACTCCAGAACTGCAGCATCACTGGGTTAGCTTTTTTTTTCCTCTTTAATTTTTGCTTAGCCATGCTGGTTGCAAATTAAGCCTGCTACATGTGCCGTTTTCATAGTGCAGTGACAGTACTTGTAGTCAAGCTATCCTGCCTTGACCATCAGCTCTTGAATAAAACATACATTTTACTTTATTTCTTTTAATAAATATTTAATTTTCTGAGAAAACATTGCATCATGCCATAAACAGGGTGGGAGCTGGGGTCATGGATTTCTTGTCTGCAAGGTTGCTGTCTGCCTGAGGCTTGAAAAATTATATTTCAGGGTAAGTATGCAGGGATAGGATGTGGCCTGTGAAATGTCACATTGCAGTGGTAAACAAAATTGGTGTTTTCCTTAGATGACTATCATGAAGAGCCAAAGAACTTTGTTATAAATTCTTCCTTTGGGTATGCATGCCCCTCTCTGCTCCCTTATTGGGCTTTTACACACAAGCAGAGGTGTTCAAGAGCAGCCAGGAGAAAACTCAGTAGTGTGGCAGGGCTTTTTGTGGCACCTAACTGCATGGGGCCACTTGCTGCTCCAGGCAAGGAGACAGCTTTGAACTGGTTGCAGACACTAGAAGTGTCAGAAGATGGGGAAACCCGTCCTAGAAACCTTGTTTTTGAG
This sequence comes from Motacilla alba alba, assembly GCF_015832195.1. NCBI lineage: Eukaryota > Metazoa > Chordata > Aves > Passeriformes > Motacillidae > Motacilla > Motacilla alba. The sequence goes on along the minus strand of NC_052017.1, from coordinate 14,855,973 downwards.
GCACACAAATTTAACAGTCTCCCAGCGCTGTCTCAGCAGCAAAGCTCTCGTTCACTGCAATAGCAAAGAAGAAGCAGGGGCTTCATGACTCCAGTGGAGGATGTCCAGAGAGCTGTGACTAACCCTGTGCCTTCACAGTCTGAGCTGCAGCTGCTCCACAGAGAGCTGTGCTGTGAAACGCTCTCCAGTGCTGTTTTTCTGGGTAAAAAGCCATGTCTCCTCAAAGTCCTGGAGCTGTTTAATGATTGAGATTGTCTGTATTGCTGGAGAGGAGTTCCTGCCTTATCCTTCTTTCCAGCCATTTTCTCACTGCAGAAATGCCATGTACACACCTGACATCTTCTGTTACTGCTTTGGGTCCAGAGACAAATAGGTGTGACTGAATTCAGATGTTGTGCCCCACTGATATATCTGATTACCACATGAGAAAAGGATATCTAACCTTTAAACTTCCTTGAAGGAGCTCCTCTACTCTTATCCTACTCCTAAAGAGGAAAATCTTGGATATCTTTTAATTATGCTACAGTCTTGTCATGCAGTTTTGCGAACAGTGATACGAGAGGTAGGGATGTCAGGGGATGTTAAACTCATGTTCCTTATTCTGAAATGTATTCCAAAACTGAAAGAGACCAAAATCTCCTTTTAGGAGTAATTAATTGCTGATATTAATGAGTGGAGTGAAATCTGAAATAGTAATCTGGAGATCGGAAGGGGATTTCTAGTGCGGGTACAAAAATACTTGCTGTTCTCCCCTTTTCCAGAGCACATTACTAAATAGCCAGTACAAAAAGACCATCCATATTCTTTCAACACATTTTGTACTACAAACCTCAGTCCCCTTTATAAATCTTACTAATCAGCTTTTTTCACCTCTTTGCATATGACCTGTTTGGAAGTACACTACTCAAGCAATGCACTGCTGAAGTTAAACTGAAGACTTGTCCAAAACACAATCACTGGCCAAACATAAATAGTTTTGCCAGGATGATTATTTGGAAAGGATTATATATGCTTTCTGCTGGAGTGATGACACCATAGCAGGAAACTTTATCCTATTTTTAAAGTTCATAAGAATGGCCTCAGTTTAAGAAGTGAGAAAATACAGTTCCCCACATACATGGGGTTTGGATGGAGAAGACAAACCTGACTGGCATTGCCAACCCAGAGTACATACTGTGATTGCAAGGTGGGCTGCTGGGATGTGACTTGAGCTTTTAAGTGATTGTACTACTGAAGTTATCTTCTGGGAGCTTTTTGACCCATCCTTCAGCTTTGGGCTGACTTCTTGAACAACTTGGCAGAGATTGCTGGAGGAAGGAGAAATAAGAAAAGGGAGTGCCTTGCCACATTCCTTTGGAAAGATATGCCTGCATACCAAAAGCTGACAGGATGGTGTGGGGTAGGCAAGAAGCCTGCAACCTGGGAGGGGAGTTCAGATAGATTGATGGAAAAGAGTGGTCTGATTTAGCCCGGTCTTCTGACCTTCATTCCTGCAATCATCCACAGCATCTCAGATCTTGGCATAGCTCATTTTGACTAGCTAATCCAAGGCTGCTCACCTTGGCCAGAAGAGCAGTTGAATAAAATTCATGAGCTCCTTTAGATCTCTACCCATGAAGAGTGGATGAAAACATGACTTCATCATTACGTTTATTCAGATCATCATTTATACATCTCAGTTTTCTGTGCTGCTCCGATTCCTGTTTACCTAACTAGCATATTTGCAGAAAGTTTCATGCAGTCACTGTGGGTTTTCTTTCCTCTGCATTGTTGATTTCTTTAAAATTTTATTTTATTTTTAGGTTTTCTTCAAACAGCTGTCATGGGCTTCTTTGATTTCTGCTTTTATGATAACTGCAAGTCACAACAAAGTATCTACCTCTCTTTATCACTTCTAAACACTTCTAAATATAAATTCATAAGTGCTCAATATTCAAGAGGAAAAAAGGCCTGATCTTGGTGGGACCTGGTTCATAACTCCTCAGTGCTTTGGGGCTGGCAGGCCTTGAAGTTGGGAAGTGTTTTGCAAGTCATTTAAACTCCAGCTTTGATTAGAGCTATTAGTTTTGCCAGACAAAAGGAAGATATCTTCCTTCTCTTCCTGTGGGAAGCTTCAGAACAACATTAAACTGCCAGCTGGTCTTTCATGAGCGGTCTCAGATTTGAAATGTATACATGCTTAACCTCAAGCTCTAAGCCCAGATGACTGCAAACTTAGCTTCCCACTGGGCTGCCCCCCTTTCTGGAGGCTGAACTGTTGTTCTCTCTGTGTTTGCTTATGTTGGAAGCTGCTAATGCTGAAGAATTAATGATGGCAAGAGGGGGACAAGAACATAACTACCGATGTGTAGTACAGCCTTGAGAACAGTTTGGCTGAGCACACTTGCAGGTCCTGGAGACTGGGTCATTTTTGAAGGACAAACTGCTCTTCTTCCTTTCTTCATTAAGTATTTGGAGATTAACTTCTTTTCCTCTGGGAAAGATTTGCTCTTAAACCTGCTGTTTTCAAACAAGCAGCAAAATGCTAAATCCAAGACTTCTTTTCTTGATACCCTTGGTTGACTCTGCTGACTTACTGTTTTTGCACCATTTCCTCCACTTCCAAAGCTGGTTAAGGGCCAGCACAGAGACTCCTCTTGTGACAGATGATCCCTTTTTGGTGGAAAGGAGGAAAGCAAGTGGTCACTTAGCTACAGTTCAGTATTCCAAATGACCTGTGTGAAGTGCATAGCATTGCTGTAATACCCAAAGGCTCCAACATCTCAGAGTTTTAATACTGGAAGCAGTGTTGGCACATACCCCTCATCTTGAATCAACACTAAATGAACTCTGGGATTGCAGATTCTTCACAGCAGCACAGTTTCAGTACCAACAGCAGCGTCAGGAATGTTAAATTGTAGGTCCTGTGCACAGAGCAATGGCTGGTGATCACCTTCCAACCAAACGTGAAGAGGTCTTGAAGCCAAACTCTAGGTGATTTTGTGAAGAGCTTGATAGAGATTCTTTTTTAAATTGAATATTTTATTTTCCCCTATAATATCTCTCTTTGGACCCATGAGGTAGCCCCTGGATTCTTGACCTGCCAGCTGTATGTAGTAGGAAAAGGAGCCCTATTTGCACCAAAGCCTGTCACAGATATTTCTTCCCAGGTGGTAGCCAGACCACTTGGAGAGACTGGCTTCTTACTGTGTACTGTAGGCAGAATCTGAACAGCACAAGCAAGAGCCCATTTAAAAATTACACAATTGTGAAAGGCATTCCAGAGTTTTCCTGTCTTTCTGCAGCTGTGCTTTCCCTTCTGCACCTCATTCACCAGGACAAAATGTTGAGGATGATGTATAGCAGAGGAATGGGGGAGCTTGAGCCCTCCTCTCTGTTGTACGGGACATTGCCAGACAGGGGGGTGACATTTGAGCTGAGCTCACCTCCTTTGTTAGCCAGAAGAGTTGATCCCTTTCCTGATGATAAGATCCTGTGCCTTTTTTTTTTTTTTGTTCTGGCACCTCCTGAAAAGTGCACCCAGCAAAAATGAAAGGGAATATTTACTCCCAGTTTAGTTGCCAGACTGGGTCACTAGGGGAGCAGGACCTAGCAGAGGTGCTGCAGCAGGAGGAATGATGGCTAGAAGTGTCTTTCTTGGCAGCCTTGAGCTATTGCATCAGCTCAGCTGTCAAGTCTAACTTCTTCTTCAACCTTGCTAAAGATGGCAGATACAATATTTGTCAAATGAGTGGAGTTTACCTGAGCTTTATCAGAAACTTCCCTTACTGTGTACCAGATGAGTTAAAAATGCTGCAAGCAATAATACCTCTATTCACAAGATCAGGTAAACAGTCTTCAGACAGGCAGGGTTGAGAAAGAAGAGTTTTTACAGGGGGAGGGTGTCTCTTGTTGCTGTACCTACACATATCCTGGTCCAGAATTTCCCCATTAACTGTCACCAGCAGCTCCTTAGTAAGTTCTGCCTCATCTTATTTTTGTGTTTTAAGCACACCTGCACTTATGCCTAGGCCATAAAGCGCCAGATTTTCATGTTAATTGCAGGTTTGGATTAGTGCCAACAGATTACATTTTTTGTATATATTAGGCTCAAGTGCATGGAGGCCTTCGCAGCTGGTCAGGAGAGCACAGCAGTGTTGGTGTGTGTTCTGTTGGTAGTGCTGGGAGGGGTTAGAATTAAACATGAGGGGTGGCAAGGTTACAGGAAAAGAAAAGAAATGTGGTGTGTACCATCAAATATTTCTAAACAGAAAACGTTACTTGATGAGTCAGAGGCTTCAAGGCCATATTCCTTGTGTTGAGTGACTCGTGTTTCAGGGAGCTCTGGACTGTTGAAAGATCAGCTAAGAAAAGGTGCTTTGATTAGGTTGACTCCGACATGATTTATATTTTTAAAAATAAATAGATTAAAATATCGGGTGCATTGCAATACTTTGAATTTCTTCCCAATATCCTACCCTTCTTCAGCTTAAAGCCATTACCCTTTGTCCTGCGTACAGGTCCTTGAAAAGTCCCTTTCCTGCACTCTTGTAGCCACCTTTAGGTACTGGAAGGTGCTCTAAGGTCTCCCTGGGACCTTTTCCAGGCTGAACCACTCAGCCTGGAATACTGATAGTAGCTGAAATCTTTTGGGGGGGAAGAAGTCTTTTGGAGGGAAGCTGATAGACTTCCCTATTTGTTCGGATGGGGCTAAGTGCATGGACCTGTTTCAATCACAGATTTAATGCTTCTTTGGGTCTGTGTTAGACCATCAGGTAGTTCCGTGTGAGTGACTGAGCAGAGGGTTATTGCACCATTGCAAACAAATATTTCCAGACTTTCAAAATTCGCTAAAAGAGTTCCAACTCTTCAATCCAAAATCCAACAAATCTGTTTAATAAAAGAAAAAAAAAGGTAGCTAGACAGTACTTTAGTGCCATTTTTCACCTTCTGTCTCGAATTAAAATATTTGGAGCTGTGGTGTCTGTTCTTAAATCCCTACCCCCACCAGTAATTTTGCTCATATGTTATCCATAAATCTTGTCTGTTTTAAATGTTCCAACTAATAGTTAGGCAAAACATTTAAGCATAATGCTGTGATTATCAGAGTCCATTTTTTGGCAGCCTGGGTGCTGTTTTTCTTAAATAAGCACTGCAGTTTATCCTGATTAGAGATATGAAGGAATTATTCCTCTTCTCGACGTTTTTTTCTGTTGTTGTTGGGTTTTTTTTTTTTTGTTTCTTCAGTTTCTTAATATGAGGATTCAGGGGTTCTGCATTCGTTTTGCAGGAATATAATGTGCAATTTGGCTGGATCTTTGAAGTGGTAATATTATAAATCTCCCAATCACCGTTGCCCAATCTGTTTTAGCATTCATGTGCCTAATTTCTGTTCGTAATCTGATTACTGGCTTGAGCTGCTCCGGCTTGCAGCCTATTGCTATGCATTTACTGTACTCCCTGGGACGCACAGCCTGACAGCTCCAGTCCTGTGCTATGAAAAATCTCTACACGATATTGCTAAGACAGGCCTAAGGGCTGTGGCTGCTTGAGAATTAGCTGCTATTGTAGTTTCTCTTTGCCGAATCCTTTGTTTGTGCAACCATGTTCAGAAATCCTTGGATCTCCAGCTATTTGGGAAATGTTAAATACTCTGAGGAGCAAGGTAAGAGTTGCAAGCAGATAAAAGAAAATGCAGTTTGTGTGTGTTTAATCTCTCATGTATATGTCTGCATGTGTAAATATTGTTTGACTGGCTCTCCTGCAGCTGCATTAGGTACTTTAGCAATCAGTATGCAGTTAGTCACCTAGGCTATTTTGTTATTTCCTAAAGGACACTTTTGAAAGATCCGATTAGATGGATCTTTTAATTAGCTTAGCATGCCACCGACTTAGGGCCTTTAAATATACTGAGTAACGCTGGAAGGTTATATCTACTTTTTCTTTTTAGATTGTTAATTTTAAATTTCCTACATGTTAAATTATGGATAGTGGTTTTATCGGGTAGTTTGTGCCTAAGAGAGTGGGAACTCGACTGAAGAAATGGTTAAACTTGTGAGCAAGTCTGATTTACACTTCAGTGAAGATACTCTTAATTTTGAATAAAAATATTTTAAATTGCTATAATATGATTATGAACATGTTTAGAATTCTTCAGGAAAACCCAGAACAAACTGCTGTTGTAAATATTTTTGTTCTGTCTCTAGAGTACAGTGAGGGTGTTTTTTTATCTTTAAATTAACCATTGAATAAAACTCTGCTAAACTGATGTTTCTTTTGTGGGCATATTTATTGTCTTTTGATGCAGAGTTGTTTACTTTTCCTCCTGTGTTTGTATTTAAGACTTCCATATTGTGGTAAGTAAGTTTTATTGGACTTTAATCCCCCCCACATGGTGTTTAATTTGAACAGGAGGAAATACATAAAATATCAAAACTCTGTGATGGAATTTAATTGTCTGCTAAGTTTTCCCGTGTTTGGGATGAGGGGGAATATTGGGACGCACCCCTGTGAAACACAGCAAAGTTTTAAAATTATTTTGAGGCATTATAGATGTGTTGTGTACAAATGTTGCTGAATGTGTTTAAGGGATGCAAGAGCCAAACTGGCTGATGTGCCCCTCCTAGCAGCCCTTCTCCCTCTCTGCTCCCAGGGATGCAATCCAGGCTCCTTTCTTCTGTTCTCATATTCCTTCCCCAGTTTTGGCTGGGCTAGGCAGAATTTCTCTGTGGTCTGCTTGTGGTTTTCATGGTGGACAGCTGTTCCAGTGCCAATAATTCTAGGATGGGTTGCATCCTGTTAGAGCAGCTATAAATTTAAGATATGCCTGGTTCTGATTAACTAAGCTGATACTGAGCTGGGCTTTGGAAGTTAGTGCATAGTCCTATCAAAGCAATGTAAATCTCACCTTTTTAGAGGATCCATATGGCTCAGGGTATTCTTTTTAATGCTGTAGTGTAAAATACAATGATTTATATACCATTCACACTGTTTTTCTTACAGTATTCTGTTTTGATCTAACAAGATGCTTTTGTGTAATCTATGTGCTTTATTCTCCACTTAATGGAAAGAGAAAATGAATGCTAACAAAAACAGGAAAAGTTGCCTATTAAAGTTGAAGACTGCTCTTAGCAAAGCTGTTTGAAATCTGTACTGACTTGTAACAGATGCCTAGAAAAGGCCTTTTTGCACATTTTAAGCTTCTTTATCAAGTTGTTAAAATCATCTTTTTTTTCTATTACTTTTAAAAAGTTTTTTTCAATCTTTATACCTGTAGAGGTGGCAGAAGGAAATGGAAGAGGATAAGAAGTTTTTAAATGCTTAGAAAAAAATGTACATTCCCTCAATTAAGACACACATTGTCAGCTATAATAAGTTTCATTAAACCCTTTCTGCAAAAATAAGAGACATTCTACCCAGACTTAAAATACTGTGCATAAGCAAAAAAATATTATTTTTTGCAGTTAGGTCTTCCTTGAAATAGTTAAATCTCAGCTCTGAGGTAGAGTAAGAGGAGTGTAACTGCAACTGAATTGTTCTAAAGTCTGGACTGTGTACTAAAGTCTGGGTCTGTTTTTGAAAAATGAAATGATTGCTGTGTCAGTGACCAACTGTTTATTAATGTAGGGTCTTGGGTAGTAGATTTAATACAGATGGGGACAGAAGGCAATTTTTCATTGGGAGTAAGTTGTCAGTAGCTCCATGTGTGTGCACAGCAGTCCCAGAGCAGGACCTGCTCCCTGGCTGGCAGTGCTCTGGGGTGTCTTGGTTGCATCCTTGCTGAATGGAGGGAGAGGGTGCTCGGAACATGTTCCCTCCTGCCACCAGTCGTCATTTAGACCCTCTGATGATGCACTTGATTGCAGAAATGAAAAAGTTTAATCTAGGAGAGGGTGGGAGGTTGCCCATTGCTTGTTATGGTTCACACGGTTTTGGGAACCCAGAGGTTTTGTCATACATGCTTTTTTATCATAAGGCTGCAATTTTGCTCTCAGTGTAAACATGAGTTCCTCTGTGAAATGCATGTTGTAAGGCTATTCAGAAAAAGAAAGAGACCTTCCAAACAGTAGACAATCTTCAGAAATATTTCTGTCATGGAGGGTGTAATACTGTTGCAACAAATCCTCAGTGGGACATCTCTTGGCTTCTGCAGTGAATATGCAGTTTTTATAGTGTTGCCAGGCTGCAGCCAAAACAGCTCTTGCTGCCTGCAGCATTTTTCATTTGCAAAGTGCTTCATAAATATGTCCATTGCCCATTTTATAAGCTGGGAAACAGTGAGTTTAAATGATCACCTTAGTCTGTATTGATACACCACAAATATTAGGAATAGAACACGGCAGTTCCATAAAGTGTTGATGTTTTTGATGTGTCTGCTGTCTGTACTCATTTTTGCAAAGCTTTGGTTTTTCACCATCTTGGACATGCCAGCTGGTTTTCCTTTGCTTAGAGAGAAGGCCTCTGCATAGTCTTTTGCAGGGGAAAAAGGCTATGCTTGGAAACTCTAACCTAGCATACCAAAAGTTTCCCATTTATTACAGCATCTTCACAATGATGTGATTTTTTTTTCTATTTCACAGATTTTGCCAAAGGAAACTCAATCAGATTTAAGCCTTCACGACTGCTCCTAAGGAAGAGAGCATTAAGGTAAGGTTGAATTTTTCTCACCCAGTGAAAATGGCTGGTTGCAGTAACTTTCATTGCTTGAATCTACATTTATTCTTTCATCAGGAAAAATGATTATTGTCCTCTCACAGGACCAAGCTTTTGTACAGAGCAGATGTTCTGATCAAGCATTGAAAACAGCAACTGCCTCTAAAGTAATGTTGCATTTTCTAGCTGACATTGCTGAAGGGAAAGTCCCGCTGTGCACTGAGCTTCTTGCCATTGCAATGCCCATTTTAATGCCCATTTTTCCTTGCATGGCATGGCCAGAGTATAGACATCCAGTGAGAGAGAAGAAGGGGGCTCTGCAGAGATGGGTGGACTGGTGGTGTTGCTTCCCTGCAGGGCTGTGGCTGCCTCGTGGTTTGCGTTCTTAGGGCACAGTTGCACGAGGCTAAGGGGATACACTTAAACAATTAAGCAGGAAGGCAGGTCATGTTCTCTCTCTTCCCATCCTTGCTCCAGCTGCCTTGGGTGTCCACATTTGTGCTTGCTGGACTCATTCACAGTGGCACAGAGAGGAGGTCAGGAGCTGGGAATCGACCCTTGCCCCAGGAACCAGATGCACAGGAACTCACCTGCCAGAGGTGCACAGGCACATCTTTGTGAGCTTCTTTTCAGTCAGTGCACACACCTAGAGCACACCTGCTTCCCTGCCATGTTGTTTCCTAGGTCCTGCAGAGAGATGGAGGGAATGCTGTACAGGACACACTGTGCTATGAAGGCAGGAGAGGAGGACATGACTGTAAAATGGACTTTTTACATAAGGGTTCAGGGAAGGAAGGTCTCCTGGAGGCAGAGAAAGAGAAGAAAAGTGAACAGCGGGCACCTAGCTGGCAGGTGTACAAGTGGGTTTTGTTCTTCAATCATAAAATCTCAGTATATGCCACAGCTTTAATTGGGATGGCAGGTCAGTGTTACCAGTGGCATTTGGATCAAACTTCTGGTTGCTTTTGAGCGTGTAACTAGGTTAGTGGGACAGCTATTTAGAAACCATATGCTGCTGCTGCAGCAGCAGATGAAGTTTTCAGCCTGGAATCCCTGATGTACAGCATGCAGCTCACACTTACTTTGGAAGTTGCCAGAACAGTACAACTACTGAGACTTTCGAGTACTCTACTGATCCTGCATTGTACATTGTTTTTAAAGAAAAACTGTTGAGATTGTGAAACATTTTTGCCTGTGTTTTAACAGGAATCATCTGAATTCCTGAACAATGGAGAGTATAATGAGTTTGTTGGGGACCTGAGGCCAAGCCACACACAAATCCTGTGTGAAACAAACTGCTGGAACCTCATGATGTTAATTTCATTTCATGAACCATGATCAAAAGCTATATTTCAAGCAAGGAAAGGATAATAAGTTTCTCTTTCAATATCCAGATTTATCAGGGACTTCAAGAAAGAATTCCTTCAAACTTCTGGCTAATTATTTTTTATTTAGAAAAACCCATGTATTTCCTAATTATTTTAATAATACATGTGCATAACCTAGCTATTAAGTGCAAAAATTCATAGTGCTGCTGCTCAGAATCTGCACCTAAATTTACAGCATTACTAGATTTAATTGTGGTATTTCTAGAAGAGGATTTTGGAGGAGTTTGAAGGTACAATATATCTGGCAATCCAAGTCTGACTGACTCTGCTTAAGCAACTGAATTGATGCTGTGACTGCTCCCCCAGCAGAGAAACTAATAAAGCAAGGAGAGCTCTGGAAAGAGCCCTTTGAGTTAAAAGGGAAGTCTTGTGAAGGAATTACTTATGAGTTTGTTTTTCAAAACACTTATAAATGGTGATGAGTAGCCTCCTGTAATTTTTTAATTTTTTTGCTATTTGGAATTGAATTAACATCATTCCAACTCAATTTAGATTCCTAATGAATGTTCTTACTGAACGCTGTGACATGTCCTAAATATGCCTCCTTTCATTTTTAGAATTAATTTGATGTATGTGTCTATAAATACTCGATTGTTTGGCTTGACTCTGTCGTCTTCAGAGCAGTGCTATCTCTGAATCCTCTGTGCATGGGAAAGCAATGTAATTATGCATTGGATTAAAACATTTGGGTTTTCTCATGTGCACACATTTAAAACAACCAATTCCACCTGCAGCTTAGCAAGAGAGAGCAAAAAAAAAGTCTCTGGAGAGAGAAAACTCCTAAATTGTGGATAAAATAGAATATGAAAATCGTTAATCTTTAAAAAATAAATAAACAATAATGGTTGACAGTCTGTCCAGGGGGAAGTGGAAAATGAGGGCACAAGGGAAACTGTAAAGGGACTTTCACAAAGCAGGTAACCTGTGATCCTGTCTAGTGCAGCAAGGGTTAAGCTTAGGAAGTTTGTGGTTATTTAAGGAATTTTAATGAAATCTGCCAGTGAGCAAAGGCTGCAAGCCACCCTCTGTATAAAGGAGGAGGGAGCTCCCATACAGGAAGAACTGGATGACCTTGAGGATTAATAGAAAAAGGATGTAATGTAATAATACTAAGTGCACAGTTGTGCATTGGGGGCTGATAAATTTTTCTGTCACTTGCAACTGATGAAAGCAAAACCTTTGCATATTAGTTTCTCATGCAGGATTGAGTAACCCATACAGTGTATCTGTAAAAAGGCAAATGTGTTGTAGATCCCAGCATTCAGCTAGGTATATAATAATGCTTTCTCTATTAAAAAATCATATTTTCATAAGATACTGCTGAGACCCAAGTCTGGAATCAAGACTACCCAATTCTGGTCACCATATACAAGAAAAGGTTACTTAAAACTGGAATAAGTAGAGGACACTGTAACAAATAATCACTGAGACTGAGAGCCTGTCCTGAGAAATCTGAGTACATGTAGATAAGCTCTTTTAAGAAAAATAAGCAAGGTAACTGACAACACTGGCACAAGAACAAATGTATGAAAACTCAGTGACAGACATTTAAACGGGGTTTAAAGGAGCTCTGCCTTCAAAGTCGCTAGAACTCCCTGGAGGGGAGGAGCTGGAGTGAATGTAACTAGTTTACAAGCAATCCAATAATATGGTTGTTTATAGAACCATCAGGCTAGTGCCAATCCTGATTCCATGATTTTACCCTTGGAAATTCATGTGGGAATTAGGCACAGTGGTGGGTGTTCACACACAGTTCATTTAAACAAGGATTTTGCTGTTCAGTGAATGCTTTTCTGCACAAAGCCCCTTGTTTAGGGAAGCTTAAGGTGCTGCACTGTCACAGGCATTATGAAAGCAAGTGGAGATACTGCTAAATAAAGCCCAGGTATTCAGAAGTCTGAAAGACTTTGAAGCTCATTCAAATGAGCTGGATCCTTCAGCACTTTTGTCTTAAGTCATTAAGTTGATTTGGCAGAATAAATTTAGGGTTGGTTTATAGCCTTAGACCAATATTATTTGCATTTTTCAAACTCATCCTCAGCTAAAAGGAGTAGAAACTACTTTCAAATTGGGTTTCTCTCCATCCAGTGTTCTCTAGAAGTGTGTCTGTAAGAAAATAATATATTGTGAGGCTAGTAAGAATTGCAAATGTTGGCAGTGTGGGGTCAGGCATAGAAAAACATCCAGTTAACTGTCTGAGTCTTTGCCCAGTCTCAGATGACACATGGATCCATCTGCTTGTGGCTGCTGTGTGCTATTTTTTCATTGTGTTTTGATTTTTGTTTAGTTCAATTACCATGTGTTTGCTGTGTAAGGACACACAGTTCTCTCTAATGGACAGCTTATTGCAGCTCTCCATCTTCTATTTGTTATTTTCTGTAGTGGCTAACATTGCTTTTCTTGGCAGTACCTGGAATAATTTCTCTAAGTGCAGTTGTTGGAGACAATTTGCGGCAGGTGGCATAGTGCCTGGTGGTGACACAGCCCAGGTTCTTCATTGTCATTTCAAGGATTTTGTTCTCCCCTCAGTATCTTAAAAAGAGATGTTATTTATAAAAATATATTTACAAACAGGAATACTTATGAAGCACATCAGTCAATATAGGTTAAAACTCTTTTCAATGAGAATTGTTTTTTGGAAATAGTGAGTACAGAATTCATACCCTTGGAAAAAAAAAAAGCAGACATTTAAAATCTGTCCTCAGGAAGGATTTTTCAACAGTAAGATTGAACAGTTTTTCTTATCAGAATGACATTAAATTATATGGCACACCACTACTGTGACAAAATGAAGAACCTGGGATCACTGTGAGGATTTATATCTGTTACACCTGTCTACACAGTTTACTAAAGGCTTTAAGACCATTATAAGTTTTCTTACACCCAGCTGGAATAGTCACAATGGCTGAATACAGTAATTTGTTCTCTATTTTTATTGACTGGAGAAAAAAAATCTTGCTTACAAGGAGGAACACTTCCTCCAAAAAGGTTTCTGTAGACAACTAGGATCTACTTTAGGCCACTATGACAACTACATTTTACAGTTAAATTTGCATATTTAATGAAGATATTTAAAGAAATATTTTGTTTCATCTAAATGGGCAATTTTCCTGTTTTGAAAAGACATGGTATAAAATTAAATGATCTGGTACTCCTATTAGCATATTATAAACTGTAAGATCCAGAGAACAATGCAGTAACAACAACAGAGTAGTTGTGCAGAGGGTTTCTAGGTGGAGTGTACATGCAGTACTGCCTTTGATGACGTTTTAATATTTATGAAGAACCATTCAATGTAGATTATATTAAATGTACTTGTTTAGTAGAGCATTTTGAAGGCAGTCAGTAATCTAATGCAAAAATGTGTCACAGTCAGTTCCAAACAAGTTTCAAATTATGTTAGGTTTGGCTTTCTGAGTTTCTTTGGGTTATTTCTTAGCTCATTCTTAGAGAAAATATTTTCTTTGGTATCTCTGTTAGACTATCTTGCAGTAAATTGGTTATGTCTTGGGTTTATTTGATTTGCAGCAGAGACATCCACAGTTCTGTAAACCAGATGTTGCTTTCAGTTTTCAGAAGGAGTTCTCATTTGAAGATAAAGAAGAACTTGCGAACAGCACAAAGGATATTGATGCTAATCTCTTAGCAGTACTTCCCAAAGGTAGGTGAGGGAGACATGTTATGAACACAAGTGGTAATTGAACAGCATGTGAAGTTTCATCTTTGCAAGTACAAGGCACAGTTAAAATCACTTAGGCACAGATGTTTTGTAAATGAGTTTTCCCTGTGAAGTATGCATGAAGGATGAAACAGGGGATGAACCACAAAGCTCTTTTACAAGACCTTCCTGCATCCCTGCTTCATAAAGTTCAGCTTTGTTTGCCTGGTTTCAATAGGTTGGTAGTTGAAATCCAAAACTTCACAGAGTTTATTTTTACAGATAGATAATCCTGAGTTCAAAAGTATTGACTTGACTTGTTAAGAATCGTAGCTCTTCCCAGGCCCCTGCAGTGGTTGGTGGAGTCACTGTGCTTTCATGACCAATTGACTGCACTTGAACTTTTGTCTTTTATTCTAAAAGGCCTGCAATACATATGCAGTTTAGTTTGGGAGATATTTTGTATTTTCCAAACTTCTATCTTAGTCTGAGTAATTTCTGAAGGAAACAGCAGTTCCATCTTTATCATTTGACACAGTTGAGGTAGAGGCAAGAATTACTTCTCTTGTATTATTTAGAGAAAAATCATAATGTGCTTGACCCCCAAAGGGTGACATTTGACTGAAGAACTATGTGCAACTGGCTCAAAGATGTTCCTTTCATTCAAGGATGTTCTGGACATCAGAACTTGGATTAAAATTGCATGTGTATATGTTCTGGTGGTATTTACTCTTTCCAGACAAGCTACAAGGCTAAATGCACTAATTCCAACATAAAGGAGCTGACTTGCTCTTTTAATGTCATTTGTTGCAGAGTTCCTCTAGAAAGGAGCACTTCTTCCAGCATAACGTTTAAGTGGTATATAAGTGACATGCTTTTAAATATGATCATTACAGATGTTCAGAAAGAAGCATTGGTGGTAAAAATGATGGAATAGAGTGATGTGCAATTATACAATACAGGCTTCTGACAGCACAAGACTGTAATAATCCATAGTCCCTCATTATTCCTTACACTTAGCCTTACAGTCAGATGGCCAGCAACTTAACTGAACCTTCACTTGAGAAACCTTATCTGTAAGTTCCTTCACAGTGAACTAATTTCTATTCCAGGATGTTTTTATTTTTCAAAAAAATATTCTCATAATGAGGGGATCATACTTGGTGTGTACCAGACTTAAGAAACAGCAGTGGGAGCTTTTGGTTGCGCTCCAATGGGAGTACTTGAAGTGCAGGGCTTTTTGAAAGTCCATGTTATTTTCCAGAGCCTTTCTAGAGCTAATTTTGATCCAGGTTTGCATATGTTGAGAAATTGAAGGAATATGTTTACTTTTCAACTGATACAGACTGAACGGAGGCCTGCAGTTGGGCATTGAACATGTCAATACACCTTTGCTGGCATAAACAGAAGATAAATGCTTTTCCAGCCTAGTTTTAAGACCATCACCTTTCCAGTTGTGTAGAGGAGGAAGTAGGAATGAGGCTCGTAGGTTTGCTATTCTGTTAAATTTTCCTCGAAATGAAAATGTGTGGTACCTATGTTGCAATGGTTATTTACCATCTCTGAGAAATTAATCCTCTGCAGGTAACCTTTTGATCCATTGTGAAGTCTATCCAGGCTTCACAAGTGTACATGCTCCCCCCATTACGTATTTTTTTGAAGGCTTCTTTTTACAATACAGCGTCTGTATTGTGAACAGAAGACTGCTGTCACATGGCTGCAACTTTATTCACATGTCCCCTCTGCAACTGTCAAAAAGGGCTTTCAGCATCAACATGTTTATATTCTGTAGCAGGCTTCTGAAAGATGTCTGTGAATATGTATTTCTATAAGAAATATTCCACTTTAATTTAAGGAGTTTTTAAAATATAAGATGCGCTCCAAATGTACTTTTTGTTTTTCATTCTGGGTCAGCATATGGCACAATACTGTTTTTCCTAAATAAAGGTATTCCAAAGTAAATTTTGTTTTGAAGGACTATAGTTGCCAAAGTTAAGATGCCTCTTGACAGTTTACCTCAGAGAGTGTCCTACCACAGCATCCTGCTCAACATCCTAAAATAAAGCCTCAAGTTCAGAGCTGTTTCTGAGCTGTGGTTGTTCTTCCTCATGCCCTTAGCTGACCAGTGGTGCTTACAAAGTGTGTTGCCGTGAAGTAATCTAGATAAGGAGCTTTTACTGTGAAATTAATTATTTTAAGCTTCTTAGTCTTTTCTTGTTTGCTGAATCAGATTTTTGTGTTACTTTTTGGGTAAAAGTGTTGCTTTAGTGCTCCCATGGTGTTGCTTGTGATGGTCACATGGGAAAATATCCCATGGACAGATGGGAGCTGGCACCAACATACTCAAATTGTAAACTAAAAAGGAGAAACCTGGTCACCTAAATTTGCAAGGGCCGAACAGAGTCCTTGAGAGTGAAATGTCTCCAACTGTTTTTTACATTTTGAAGTAAAATATTTTATTCATCAAACAGAAACCACTAGACTAGAAGATTTTCTTCATTTTGTCTTCTTTTGGTTTTGCTTTTTTTGTGCTTCTTTTTCCCTCCTTACCAAAACAAGAATATTTCTGGAATTGCTTTCACAAAAAAAAATCTACAGATGTTGTCCAACCTAGCTGAAATTACTTCTGTAATCTCAAGCTTGGAAAAAGTCTAAGGCAGCATAGAGTAGTCCCATGCTATTTTTGTCCTGTGTTGTTTGGAGAGGTGTTGGGAGACATTTTTCATGAGACCAGTGCTCTTATTAGGACTGCAGAGTGGTAGTAGAATCTCTGGAACTTCAGCTAGCATGTAGCAAGAGAGTGTTGAGCTAATGCTTTAGGAGTTCTTTGGATGTTCCACATTTCTTGTATGTGGACAACTTATAGTCAAGTTTCCTTTTCTGGGGGTGGGGGGAGAGTAGACTTTCACTAATAAATGAAGCTGTGCTTTAGAGATTTACTAAAGCTTGTAAAAGACCTGTTCTCTGATGATGGTTTTGGTGACTGTATAAATTGGGGACTAGGGGAAAAAAATGATCAGGATTTGAAAGGAATGTGATTTTAGTAACTCTCAGTTCTGGAGGCCTTTGACCTGTCTGAAAACAGACAATTATGGGTTTTGTTTTGACCATGTTGTGTATACATAACCAACAGATGGAACAGAAAAACTCTAATAACTAGTGGAACATAATTAAATAATAGATTTGGGGAGGTGAGAGCAAAGTCTTTAGAGAGAGTCTTTAGTCTTTGAGAAATAATTTCCTTTGGTGTGGATCTGAAATGAAGGCTGGTTTCAAATGGACAAGTTCTCTGTTTAATACAGTTCCATTGCCAGCACAGCTTGAGTAGACAGGGCAACAGTGGAAGCTGCTCATGCATTGAGAGAAAAGTCTGTGAAAACACAACATAAGGGCTCATCTTTGCTTTGGTGTTGGTTCAGGATCAGAATGTGTTAATTCTTGCTGATCCTGCACATTTTATCTGTAGTCCTACTTTCAGGCTTTTCAGCATGTAAGGTTGATGTGACAGTCAGTGTCAACAATATCTATGAGGTGTGAGCACTGGTATTGAGTACAGCAAACTTCCTGGATGAGTCAGCTGAACTGGAGCCCTGACCAAGCCGTGCATGTAAAGTTCTTGCAGTAGAGGGAAGGCAGAAAAGGTGCATCTGACCTTTAAAAGGGTGGTGTTTCAATAATATTTATCCTTTAAGTATCTAGAGCAATGAGATCTGGTAGCAAGAAAAATAAGCTGATAGGTTTACCTCTGCAGTGGAACAATGTCAGCTAGACACTCCTGACTCATCGGGTGTTTCTGATGGCAATCTCTGCCAATTTAGCAGGCATAGACTTTCACTTGCTTTAACTTTTGATCCCTGGGTCAACAGGGTTAGAGCTCCAGAGGTGCATTGGCTCAAGAATAGGTGCACACAGCTTTCAGCACCACGTTTGCCAAGGCCCCAGTACGGAGGTGTGTGGATGTGCATGTCTGTGTTGTTAGGCACACCCCACCCCAGTCCACTGCTTCCCTGGACAGCCTGGGCAGTTTCTCTTCCTGCTGGTAAGAAGTCACACTGCACTTATTTGCGTAGCACTCGCTGCTCCAGTGTGGTTTGCACGTGCACATATGGGTGTATATATAGGGATTACTTCATCTATCGTGCCTCCCCTTGGTTCACTACAATTTTGTGGACTGTGGCAGCTGTCTGCTGGCACTTCACACCAGCAAAGGGTTCAGGGGAAGAGAAGGAAAGTATGTCCAATTAAAACTACAGGGGAAAGTTAGCAAAGTAGCAAGTGATTAACCATGCAAGAGTACCATGATGGTGCATGGTAATTTTCACTTCAGCAATGAGTCACTGGGATTCTTGGGATTTGATCAATATAAAGGTGTGGAGGAAAGTAAGGAAGAAGGGACCTCTTCCTTACTGCTTCTCTTAAAACATAGTCAGTCCCTGACCTTTGAGTTGGCAGGGTAAGCAGACTTTCCATACTACCTGGTTCTGAAATGGGTTACTAGGGCACATAAGCTTAACTTTGGCTAATCAAAATACAACTTGTCCAGTATATACTACATCTTGAAAACTGCTGGGATGGGCATAGCAGATTTGGGATTAGCCTGGAAGTATGTGGAGGAGAGCAGTACTTGATGGTCACACCCATGTGCCTAATGCACTTTTGACAGCACAACCTTAATAAACTAGGAAAACAAGAGGAAAATGCTCATTTCCTCAAAAAAGCTATTTCAAACCACTGAACTTATTTGACTGTTCCTTCTTACTCTAAAGCATTTTCGCAAGTTTCTGAAACTCATTGTTTTATAAGCTGCATAATCTTTTGTTGTCTCAGTTTCAGAATTAAGAAAACTCTTTGAACCAAACAGCCGAGATTTTTTGGAAATGAAAAGGTAAAGGAAAAAAGTGTTTGGCCTGTAAAACAAAACACACAACTTGTTTTGTTACCTCCTCGTAGAAACTGTGCCCTCGAATCTTCAAGATGCCTGTTTTCACATTTTTCACATATTTTTCAGAAAAGAAAGAATAGCTAGGCGCTTAGAGGGAATTGAAAACGATGCACAGCCTATGCTTCTACAAAACTGCCCAGGATCCGTCACACACCGTTTGCTAGAGGAGGATACACCAAGATATATGCGTGCAACTGACCCATACAGTCCCCACTTAGGTAAGTGGCACATGGCAGGCCTTCTTGCACTGCTGAATTACTTCATGTTTGCTACACTATCAGCCTAGAAGCTCTTCTACTGAAGAGCTCTGTCAGCTTGTTTGGGTTTTTTTTAATTTCCCTTTTAAGTGTCCAGTTGTCTTCCTTGGAAAATGTTGATGGTTCTTACTGCTTTCAAATAACCATTTGAATTGAGAACTATTACTTATTAAAGAATTATTCCTAATACATATTTCTTAATTGTTTGTATATGCTTTTGGAGACAAAATAATAAATATAATGTGTCTGTGCCGTCACTTTGATTTGTAAGAAAATGGAAAGCTTTTAGTTCAATCAGTTTGAGTGGTGGGTGGGTACCTGGAGTTTTGGGAAGGACTTGCTCATATATGTTGCACTTTTGACAGGAAGATCAAATGAAGAGGAGGAAACTTCAGATTCTTCTGTAGAGAAACACCCCAGATCATCCAGATACCGATCAGAAACCACAGGAGGTAATACAGAGCCCTTGTACAGCACAGCAAACATGGATGTCCAGGAACTGGAGTCAAAAGCAGAGAGAATAGCTAGGTACAAGGCAGAGAGGCGACGCCAGCTGGCAGAAAAGTATGGATTATCTCTTGAGTCTGATTTGGATTCTGACTACTCATCCAGATATACACGGGCAAGGAAAGATCCTGACAGCGTGGAAAGAAAGGGAGTGAAAAGTGAAAGGCAAGATGATGAAAACAAGGACTATGGCACCCTCTATTTTTCCAGGACTGAGACAAAGGCATCGAAGAGTGTGATTTCTGATTCCAAAGAGTACTCCAACCGTGAAGATAAAGATGACCTCTCAAATGAAAAGGGTGTTAGAAAAGCAGATGACAGTGCCATTAGACAGGCTCCTGAGCCTTCAGCAACCTTGGATAGTTCTGTCTCCCTTTCACTTTCTGGACGAGACTCTTCCTGCTACAACGAAGTGCCAATACCACCAAAGCAAGCCCCCCGAGAGTCCCTCTCTTCACCCAAGCGGGCAGCCTCACCGACCCACTTGCAGAATGACCAGCCCTTGCACAGTAACAGCAGACAAAGGTAAGTATGATTTCCATTTTCTGTTTTGCTGTAGATTCCTTTATCTTAATCAGCTTTTGCATCAGTGTCTACAGTATTAATGAGAATGTATTTATTACCCTTGAAGAATGTATTTAGTTGCTTTGGATGTCTCAGGATGGATTAGTTGGGTTTATTGTATCACAGTGCGTATCTGATACAAGGAAGTAGCTATGTATTTCTCTAATTAGCTATGTCCTTGGTTTCACTTTATATTTATACAGTTTTTGCTAAAATTAGGCCCTTTGTGGGGAGGACACAAACTAAAAGTTGAAGGAGTTATGGTTCTAAATCCCCTTGGGTTTTGTTTTTTGAATTTTTAATAACCTGTTAGAGCAAGTCTCTGAACTTTCTTTCTTTTATACCTTGTAATTGCTGGCTGGTAGCTTCCAAGTAGAGGCAAGCTGCTTCTCAGTGAAGATTTGACTATCTTTATGATGACATCTTCCAAAATAAAACAGTTTGCAAACTTAAAAGCTGAAGAGTGTCTTGGGTCACTTGAAATAATAGTTGATTTGTTTTCCTGATGCGAAAGTGTAAAAACCCTTTTGAACTGTGGTAGTCAATTTTTCAGATAATATCAGGCATATATGTGCATGAAGGGGCAGAGGGGAGAGTTAAAATTCTATGCTGAATTGCTTTAGACTTGACAAATTTACTATGGTAATAGGGTAACCAGATTCTTCCAAAAGGAAAAAAAAATAGTTTCAATTAATTTTACATTACAATTTCTCAGTGTGGTATAGAAATACTGTCAAATTGTTATGCTGACTGAAAATAATGTGTGACTAAGAATTTTTTTTAAGTATTATTTTCTCTAAGTGTGAGTCTTTATTTTCTTGGTAGGCGGATAGAAAATAATAACTGTAAAACCTTAACTTAAAACGTTGCAACTAAAACTGATGTAAATGAGAACCTAATTTTATACATATGTGCATAATGCTGAACAGTGTTGACTGTTTTTAAGAAACTGAGGTAACAGGTATAAACTCAACCATTTATGCTTTCCATAGAGCAGAAGAGCTTTTCAGCTCCCAGTTGTGAGAAATCAGGAAAAAAAAGGAAAGAAGCCAACATGGATTATTAAAGAAGTAAATGCACAGTAGTGAGCAGAGACAGGTGTTTTGGGAAGAGCATAGGGACCCTGCCCAGTTGTGCAGAGATGAGGTTAGGAGGGGCAAGGTGAAGCTGGAACTGAACTTGGCAAGGGATGCAAAGCATAGCAAGGACTTCTACAGGTATGTTAGCTAGGTATGGAAGGTCAAAGCAAAACTGGTAACAAAGGATGAGGAGAAGGCTCAACTACTTTTTTGCCTCAGCCTTCAATGGCAACTTCTCCTTCCACACCTCATGAGTGAGTGGACAGTAGGGTGGTGACTGGGGAAGCAAAGTCCCTCCTGCTATAAGAACAAAATCATGTTCCTGACTGCCTGAGGAAACTGAACAAAAATAAGGCTACAGGACCCAATTAGATTTATCCTGGAGTCTTGAGGGAATTGGGTGATATATCTCCATGATATCTGAGCAGTCAGGTGAAGTCCCAAGTGACTGGAAAAAGGGAAACATTGCACCCATCTTTAAAAAGGGTAGAAAGGAGGATACTGGAAACTGCTGCCCTGTCAGCCTCACCTCTGTACCTGGGAAGATCATGGAACAGATCCTCTCAGAAACTATGCTAAGGTACATGGAGGACAGGGAGGTGATTCGAGACAGCCAGCACAGCTTCTTCAAGGCAAGTCCTGCCTGACCCATCTAGTGGCCTTCTGTGGTTGAGTGACTACATAAGTGGACAAGGGAAAGGCTACAGATGTCTCTGTCTGTGCTTCTGCAAGGCCTTCTACACCGTCCCCCACAGCATCCTTCTCTCTAAATTGAAGAGCTATGGATGGATTGTTTGGTAGATGAGGAATTGGTTGGACAGCTGCATCCGGGGAGTAGTGGTCAACAGCTCAGAGTCCTGATGGACATCAGTGACAAGTGGTGTCCCTTGAGGGTCTCTGTGGGGACCAAGGTTATTTAATGTCTTCCTCAATGACACAAGGGGTTTGAGTGCACCCTCAGCAATTTTGCAGATGACACCAATTCAAGTGGTGTGGTTGACACTCCTGAAGGATGGGACAATCACCCAGAGGGACATGGACAACCTTGAGAAGTGGGCTCATCAGAGTCTCATAAGGGCTTTGGTTAGGACAAGTGCCAAGTCCTGCACCTGGTCTGGGGCAAGCCCCAGTAGAACCAGTACAGGATAGGGGTTGAAGGGATTGAGAGCAGCTCTGCCAAGAACTTTGGGGAACTGGTGGATGAGGGGCTGGACATGGGCTGGCAATGTGCACCTGCAGCCCGGAAAGCTAAATGTGTCCTGGGCCACATCAAAAGGATCATGGTCAGCAGCTTGAGAGAGGTGATTCTGCCCCCCTGCTTCACTCTCTTGAGATCCCACCTGGAATACTGTATCTGTAATCCTCAGCACAGGAAAGACATGGAGTGTTGGAACAATTCCAGAAGAGAGCAACAAAAATAATCAGAGAGATGGGGCACCTTTCCTATAAGGAAAGGCTGAGACAGTTGGGGTTGTTCAGCTTGGAAAAGAAAAGGTTCCAGGGAGATCTGATTTCAGCCTTTCAGTGTTGCAGGAAGTGATTATAAGATCAGGACAGACTTTTTAACAGGGACATTCCTCTTTTCTGGTAGGACAAGGAGGAATGGTTTTGAGCTAAAAGAGGGGTAGGTTGATACTAGATATAAGGAGGAAATTTTTTACAAGAAAGCTGGTAAAACACAGGTACAGGTTGTCCACAGAGAAGGTAGATCCCCCATCTCTGCAAGCATTCAGGGTGATGTTGAATGGGACTCTGAGCAACCTGATCTAGTTGAAGTGTCCCCGCTCATTGCAGAGAGATTGGACTAAATGACCTTTAAAGGTCTCATCCAACTCAAACTACTGTGTGAGTAATAATATAATACAAATTGCTGACTACATTATCTCTAATTTCAGATTTTTTTCCAGATGAGGCTTGAGTCAATATTTGCATAAAACAAATTTCCCCTAATTGCTGTCTGTCTGTCTTTTGAAGGAAACCATCTGCACCCACCAAGATGTGGTGTAGTACCTAAAGCAGCCAAGAGCTTAAATGTGGGATTTGATCTCTTGTTTGGTTACACATGTAGGCAGTAGCTGGTATTTTAAAGGCCATGTTGCCAAGAGCCCATTCTTTGATACCTCTGACACTTTCAGTGCCAGTGTGTACTCCCTGGTATGATATTCAGAGATGTAAGAATCTCCTCTCTGAAACTCTTGTCCCTGATTCTGAGTGGTAAAAAAGTCATTGTGTCCATGCAGTCCATTTAAAGTTACTCTGTGGTGGTCTCCTATAAAGTTATTTGCACAAGGGGAAAAAAAGCTAACTCCAGTTTTTCATGTGACTGCTGTTCTGAAGTGAGTCCCACATTATATACAGGCTATAAAATCGATTTTGTTGAATTTAAACTTCCTGAGTTTAAATTGGAAAATAAATGCATCTCACTTTGGAATATATATGAAAGCTTTTGTGCCTTCAGTACTACGATTTAATAATTAATCCAGTTACTCATCACTGAGAAGGTATCATTTGACATTGCCTGCATTTGGCTCCTGAAATGGCTGATTAAATTCAAAACATGGCTTGCGTTCTTCTGATTGCACTCTTCAAAGGATGAATGATCAAGTACAAATAATTATTGCTTGGGCCGTGCCCACTATAAAATTGTGCCAAAGTACACATTAAAGAGAGGGAAGTTCCTGTGCTTCAAAACGATTCCAGCTAGCTGCTTCTAGTCAGCTTCTGTGAAAAGGGTTTGCCTCCTATTTGGTCAGTTCCATTAGGGATTCAGAAACGTTTGGAGAAACAGAAGGTGTTTCAACAGTTGGTGTTTGCTGTTCTAAGATAGATTTGGATTCAATGACAACAGCAGGTGAGTTCTCAAATTTAAACTTACTTGCATCAAATACATTGTTATCTCCAGAACAGTTGATGATTTAACCTTTTTCAACTATTTTTCATAAAAGAGTAGCTAAGAAAAATTGAAGTGTATGAACTGGTACTTAATTTGGGGTTTTTATCCCAAATGGCTCTTCTCCAATGGAAAAGTTCTTTCAGACATAGCTATAAGTAATGGAAAGCATCCTGGGTGCTTGTCACCTCTGGGGAATGAGTTTGTAAACACTGTGGCAGGACAGGCTGTGCTTGCAAGGTTAAAAGTACTTGATGTGTTCTACTGTTGCTGGGGAATTGTAGGTGAAGGTGAGCATTAGGAAAGTTTTTGAGAAACTTTATGTAGGAAACCTCCAAACACCCTTTCTTGCCCTGCTGCAGGACTTTTAAAAGCTCTTCTGTCTTTTTATGCTTTCAACTCCAAAATGTGAACAGAGTAAAGTCAAGGCAAGATTAAATTAGAGGTCACTTTTTTTCTTAAGTTTTTCTTTGCCAAGTCACCCAGTGACACAGTGTCTTTGACTTGTGCTAACCAGGTGAGCATTTCTGAAGCTCTGTGATACAGGGTTACAAGAGGACAGAGGGGTTCCAGATGCTCCTGAGAATTTCTTAGAAAATATGATGTAGCCGTGTGAATTTTTCACTTCATTAAATTCTTATTGCTCCTTTGTTTTGGTGGCAGCAGTCTTTACCACTTCAAATCACAAATTAAAGGAATGGGTTCAACAACTTTTTCAGATGTCCTTACACAAACTGACCCGCAATGGCAAATGCAAAAATAAGTTGTGTGGTCGCTTTCACTTCTCAATTTTTGGACAATGTGCACTTGATAGAATTACCTCTATAGAATCTTTACCACTTAGCCTACTTTGTATATGTTTGTAGGATTGTATAATAATTTCTTTCACAGTTTATCACCTTTGAATTAGCTTAGTGTGCATTGCTTTTGTTTTCTAGAACAGTCCTCTGCAACTGAGTAATCAAAAATAAAAAGCAGTGGGGAAGGGAGATTGGGAGAAATAATGGGAGCATGTATTGAGATCTCAGAAATTACCTGAAGTTTTGTTTTCTATAGTAGTGCAGGGAAAGCAAAACCTGAATGGTTTCTTCAGAAAGATTCAGAAGGGGACACACCTTCACTTATCAGCTGGCCCTCCAGGTATCATAAAACATAGCTGTGTGGCTAACAGTCAGACTACAACCCCCCCTTTCTTTCCTTTTACTGTCTACATTTAACACTTGCCCTTAATTTTCCTTTAACAGCAGCAAGTAAGAAAGTGGGGTTTTTGTGAATAAAAAGCCTGTGAAACTTTTCTGAAGCATCTGCTTTTATTCTAACTTAGAACCAATTGGTATTTTGATGAAGAAGTACAAATTCCCCAAGCTTCTTCCACAGCTACTATCATTCTGGCTTCCACTAGATTTTATAACTTCTTATTTTATCTCATTTTGTGCTCTGCAAACTATCATATTTTTATACTGTACACCGTTCCATGTTAGCATTCCCTTCAAGTAACTCCTTGAATTCCAAAGGAGATGGTACAAGAGAAGTAAAAAAAAAAATTACATGGAAAAGTAAAACAAATTCATGATCAAAGCTACAGGCAGCTGCTTTCTCCTGGTTTGGTAACATATACAGTAAGCCCACCATGAAAAGCATTGCAGGAAGACTGTTTTTCATGTTCCTGGTTAAATAATACCTATAACCCAGTACTAACATCGGTGTGGATGTTCTGGAAATTGCTTGGTACATGTAGTTCAAAGCATACTTCTTCAGACTTAACACACTTTATGTGCTTAAGCAACTTTCCCTGACAAGTGCATCGATCTTCAGAGGTAAGAAGCACCAAAATGTTAGAAAGAGTGGTGTTTCAAATAACTTTGGATATCCTGAATAATTTGTCTTTTTTCCCCCTAAATCTTAATTTTTTCTTTTTTCTCAATGATGTAAACTCCAAAAAATATGTTGGTAGCAAGCCTGGAATTGCACATACTTTGAGCTGGATTACTTACTTTCAAACAGTAGTTTGCTAGCTTGACTCTCTCTCTTTCCTCAAAACTAAAATTATTTTTTCATACCCATTTGGGAGGGGAGGAAGTACAGGGCTTTCATTTTTAATACTGTGTGTGTTATCTACAGACACTCACCCTGTGAGGTGTCTGAGCCTCGGCGAGGCTGTGAAAGTGCTGGAGAGCTTTACCTGCAGCAACAGCCCCAGAGCAAAGGCTGCCCCTGGCTGCATGTGCTTGCCTCCCACTGTGCTGCTGTATTCTGTTTAGAAAGGTTAAATAAAACTCTGTTTTGCATGGGTGTTGCACAAGTCCAGAGGTGTTTCTAGAAAACACACCGAAGTAAGGTAACTTTTGGGAACAAGGGGTTTTTTTTTTGCAAGTTTTGCACTTGCAGGATGTAATGAAACATATTAAAACAGAATGCCTGTTTCAGATTTTAAATGCCTTTTTCCCTGCAAGCTCTCTGAAGAGCAACAGCCATGCCATAGTTTGCTTTTGGGTTTAGGACTTGCCCTTTCAATGTTTTTATTCAGTTACTGAAACAGATTATACTACATGTGATTTTGCAGATGTCTTAAATGACATACAAAAACGCAAGTAAACCAAAATATCTGGCAAAATATCTGAAGGGCTAGGTGGAGATAACATGTTTTTTTCACCCCTTTCCCCTATATAACAATATCTTGGTATGATGTAAGCTTCCCAGTGTTTAGACATCTTCAAATGTCTGACTGCATACACAGCTGCCAGTAGAATTTGTAATTTCAGGCTGAACCCAACACTCTGATAATATAAAAAGCAGTTTTGATCATCTTGGTTTTTTTGAGACTATGGGTATGTGCTGTTTGGCAAGTGCACTTGTGATCTCATGAGAACATGCTGTATGTTCCCAGAGCTTGCACAGTTACCTTCTCAGGAGTCATGCATGTCCATGTCCCCTGAATCACTTGACTGTTTTTGAACAGTGTTACTGCTGAGATTTGGGGGGTGGAAGGGGTTGCATCATAAGATTGCTTTATTTTAATGCACTGGTTTTTATTTTACTACAATGTTGCTGTCTGTACCCACAGTAGGTGTCTGTGTTCCTTTCCAGATTGGGTATTGCTGTTCACAGCTTTAATCCTTTTTCTTTCTTAAAGAGTAAAAGTTAGAGAGAAATTGGTGAAAGAGGAAAGTGCTCGTGGAAGCCCTGAACTTGTCACAGACACAGTATCTCAGAGAAAATCCCATCCAGTGCCAGCCCACTACATGCCTCTTCAGACAGAAACGTCTGCCTTTGATAGGGTTATAAATCAGCCCGTCAGTTCCGTCCGCCAGCCAATCCATGGCTATATCCAGCCTGCTGGCATTGCTCACACAGCTCAGCTGATGGCAGCGGAAGAACCAGCGAACACCCCTGCTGGCAGCCTCCTCCCGACAGAGCACGCTAGCCTTGGAACAAAATCCTCAGCAGCCACCGCCTCAGAGACTGAAAAGAAGGAAGCACCCGGTTACGGAGCAAAACCTGCTGAAGGAGATTCCTTGGAGGGTGAACAGGCTTCCAAAGGCAGAAGGCCCATTCTGCCATCTGAGATTCGCAAGCAAGGGAAGAACCATGAAGGCCTCTTTGGCGGAGGAGAATTAGAGACCCCTGTGGGGAGTTCCTCCTTTGCAAGCAAGCCGAAAGTTAACTCAGAAGTTCAGAGGGAGTTGGAATGCAATAAGAGGCAGGCCCCAGAGCAGCAGTTTAAGACCCCCGAGAACGTAGAAAGGAGTGAAGCTGTTATGTACATACAGAGCGGATCTGTATTGCAGCCTGACAAGGCAAAGGCTCCTGTTTGGAAAGTGTCAACAAAGCATAAGGTCCTGACTCGCTCCATGTCTGACTATACTGTGACTACTAAGCTAGAACCTTTTAAAAGTAAGGAGAGCATGGAAGCAAATCCACCAAATGGTGAGATTGGCATGGTTGACACAAAAGTCTCTGTTGCCCAGCTCCGTAATGTCTTTCTGGAGTCTGCTAATGCCAACAAGAAAACGGAACTGTAGGTGACATTTCACTCGTATTTTCGTGTGAAACTTGCACGTCCTTGGCAAAATTACACCCACTCAACAGCAGTTGTTGTTCAGCACTTAAAGCACACAGCTTAGCTCTCACCAGTGTGTACTGGAGGCTGAGATGGTTTGAATCCTGCTTTTGTGCTTCTGCTTGCTAGTGCGAGTTGTGATGTGGGGTAGCTGGAATGTGTTCGTCTGCGCATGGACCTGGAGGAGCATGCAGAGTGATCTCTGGGGAGTTGTTGAGATGCTTACATCTATGTTTTACTTCTCTCTCCTATTTTCTTTCCTATGCGCTCTCTGTCATGCGATTTGAAAGTGAATCTCGGTTTGAGATGTCAGCAGCAGGTAGTACTGTGTCTGCCAATGGGGACCGTGGGCCACGAAAGGCAAGGCGCTATTTTACTCCTGGTGAAAATAGAAAGACTTCTGAGAGATTTAAAACTCAACCTATAACATCAGCAGAACGAAAGGAGACAGATAGGTAGGCACGTATGTAGCTCTGTGTAGCATTCTGGCGCAGGTGGATATTAACAAGGTTGGGATAAGATTTGTCCATATATCAGAATAAATGTTTTGCAAGGTTATTGTTTGTCTTTAAAAACAATTTTTTGTAGCTTCTTACAAAATGAAATCCAAACCCCTCCCCCATTAAAACCAATTTGTTGCAAATTCCTCCCATTTGAAATAGTGAACAGTGAATCATCCTAAAGTACTGTAGCTCTCTGGTTCGAATGTTAAATGCTTTTGATTTCATATAAAGGGTTTCCTTTCCACCTATTCTGCTTTATCATTTACTCTCTTTGTAAAGCACCAAAGGTACCTTTTTATGTTAAAAAGCTGGTAGCAAATCATAGACTTCTGTTTTCTGCAAGGTGAACTAGAAATAATTTTCCTTGACTGTATTTAAGTTTGGCTGCAATTGCTTGCATTTATGCTTTATTAAAGGATGTTCCCAAGTGGACGCTGCTGAAACTTGAAAAACAGATAAATTCTTCTGCTACTTCAGATTGAATTTGAATTTCATTTTTGATGTCTTGTTTCCAGCTAACTTTTTTCTGTTTGATAATTTTTCACTAGGTCAATTTTGTATGCAGAAATACCAACTGCTGACGGTATGTTGCTGTACTGTTTTCCAAGGAAGAAATGGGCTTTGATGAGTTTTATTTTGTTTTAACTAAAGAACTGTTTGATAATACAAACAAAATCCACTTGAAAATATCTTTGCGTATGATATGTAGTTGAAATACCCCTTTTCCTTGGGCCATATCTATTACAGACTTGATTTCAATCTCATTTTCAGTCCATAAGTCTGTCGGTGGATACCAAACTTCAAATGGGAATCAAGCGGAGAATGGCTTGAAACTTTTCCTTATAGTTGGGGTTGGGTTTTATCCTAATTTAGACAATAAATAAGGTAGTTGTTGGGAAAAAATTAATTATTGATCAGTTTTAATCGCTGGTCTAGGACTTATAATTTAAAGAAAGCCTGTAGTATATTGTGAAACTGATGTTGCTAACTTGTTTTTTGGCTAAGGAAGTTGCAAAATGCAGGTTATTAAATGACAGAATTCAGTCTGCCATCTTGCTTCTCTTTCCCTCTTGTCACCCTTGGCAAGTCTGGCACAAATTAAGTAGGTAATCTCATGAGTAGCTATATTTAGATTTAATGCCTTATGCTATTTGAAAGCTGATATTCCTTGCAGCTCTGAGATGCTGGCTCTTGGATCTGGAGGATGCTGATTTCAGCTCCTGAGGATACCAATTTAGCCTGTGAGAAATGTGGACACAAGGTGGTTATCGGAATGGCCAGCTAGTAGAAGATGATGTTCAGTACTCTTCACTCACCCTTAAGGCAGTCTTTATTTTCTTAGTCCATGTGTTTTCATAGACTGATGCAATAAGTTTGATTATTCATCAAATGTTGTTTAGATAGTTTGAAAGGACTTGAACTGTCCTAAAGACAAGTCTTTTGTTTGCAAATCATGTCAGACTACATGTCAGACTGTATTGCTCATTTGATGCAATACATTTAAAAACAGGTAAAGTTTACACAGCTGTGTTCACAATAAGTTTGTTTTTTTTTTTAATGTGAGAAACAGCCAGCTTATTTTCTGGTTTGTAATTAATCATATTAAAAAAATATTACTCTTTATATGAGATTGATTCATTATGTTCAGCCTCCTTTTTTTTTCTCTTTGTGTAGATGAAGAAAAATTGGATGACCGAGCTAAACTAAGTGTAGCTGCAAAGAGACTCCTTTTTAGAGTGAGTATTGCATTTTCTAAATAGGAGGTTGAATTAAACATTTCAAATACAAGATGCTGAAGGAACCCAAATGAATGTATGAAGTATAATGCAATTAATCAAGTTCAAGCTACATAACTTTTGTTATCTACTTCATTCCCTACCTACACAGTAGACCTGTTGCCTACTTAAAGAATGTCATTTTGAGAGAGTTTTAACTCCATGGTTAGTTTAACTCTCCATGGAGAGTTTTAGTTTTAACTCCATGGTGCATACTGTGTGGTTCCATCTTGCTTCTAATTCAGAGATGGGCATTTGGGAACTTCACTGCTGTGCATGCAAGAAAGCTAAGAATAAAGTATTGTTTCAGGACTTTTCTTCCATGGTTTTAATTATGACATATGTCCTGTTAGGAAATGGAAAAATCATTTGAAATGAAAAATATTCCCAAGCCACCTACCAGAAGTTCGGCGGTGGAGAGAAGGCTGCGGCGCTTGCAGGACAGGTCTCACACACAGCCCATCACCAGCGAGGAGGTGGTCATTGCAGCTACGTAAGTCTGGTGCACGTGTTGGCTCTACCCCTGGCTCCTGCTTTCCAACCTGGGAATGAGCTCCATATCTGTGGTGCTTATAACTTTGTAGCGAGGAAAACATTTATAGCTAAGGGCCTTGAGAGCCACAGGGGAAACTATATTGAAATTCCTTTTTAAATGTAGAGGGACTAGTAAAGCATAACTTGTATGAACTGTAATTTGGCAGGAAGTTTAGGAACCTGTGGATTAGGTAAACGAGATTAATCATAGCATTGTTTCATAACCCAAATGAATAAGATAGTTTGTGCTGAGGGAAGTCTGCACAATTTTGTATGGAATGTATATATATTGGGGAAAACTTTTTACACCCTGAAATCTCAAAGGTACTTTCTGGGAAATGCTTTTCTTATGCTGTACTCGTATATCATGACATTTTCCTGAAAAAGGGAAAATCATTTTGGGGGGAAAATTAAACAACAGTGAATTGAATGGATGTTCACCTAATGGTCAGCTGATAACTTACTTTATGGGTTAAGAATAACATCAAGAGACAGCCTGTTTGCTCCTCTAGGTTTTTTGTTCTTTCAAGTTTTTTGGAATTACTTTGCAAATGTCACAGCAGATAACTCGGTTAATTAAAAATGATTGCTGTTTGGTTTTTTTTCTGTTTTGTTTTGGTTTGGTCTTTTCTGTAGTTAACACTTAATGTATTGCTTTTCTTAATGCTTTTTTCTTCTCTCTCCCTGTGAATTTTCCCTCCTTGGCAATTCTTTAAGTGAAACTACCCCTGCTTCACGTTCTGTGAATACCCACACAGTAGTGACAAGAGTACCTAGTCCCACTGTAGTTAAGAGCACTGTACAACCTACCAGGTACTGGGGGGGTAAACATGCATGTTACATGGAGCACAAGATTCCTCAATAGCAGATGCATCTTTAAAGTCTTGAATGCCTTTTCAATGTGTCAAGTGAATACTTGTTTGAAGAATATTTAAAACATTCGTCAACTTCATTTATGTTTGCATGATAAAGCAATGCAGCTTTTTTTTGTCAACTGTCTGTTTTCAGGACCCTTCTAACCACACTTAACCTGTTGTAGAAGCTTATTCTTCTGAAAGAAAGAAATTAATTTGCATGTGAGCAAACATAGCAGAACCCTCTTTGCTCTTGTAATTTTTCTTGTATGGTAGTGTCATCCTGAGATGGAAATAACACAGCTGAGTGCTTGATTTCACAAGCAGTACATGTCCTTTGTCTGTCTCTACATGTATTTTTTTAGCTTGCAAAATTAAAGGAAATATAAGAAATTGCACCACCTATAGGTAAAGTTGCAGAATACTGTTCTGAATGAGAGAATTTCAGCAGAGACCATGACAAAAAAATACTACTAATTCCATAAATGTGAAAGAAGTTGAACAATAAAGTATTTTATAGTAAAGGTGAATAAAATACATTATTGTAGAGACAAATGCAGTTACAGCTTTTATGAATGAATATGTCTGCCTTCAGCATTGGTCAATTTTCAAAATCAATGGACTGTGTTTCAAAACCAATTTTTATTGGTGATTTATCCCAGATAATTCAAAACAAAAGACAGTCTGAATTCTGTTCCACTTCAGATTAGAAGATTCATTGCAATTTATTCTAACTTAAAAGCAGCACAAACTTGGAGTTTAAGTCTGGCATTTAAATGTTTTTATCATATATGGTCCACAAATTGCTTTCAATAAAATTGAACTTTATATAAATTGCACTGTAGGACCTTAAAGGCATTTAAATGTCTCTCCATAACTCTGTGCTCTGTATAAAGAGATTATCTTTAAAATCACTCTTCAATCTTGAGTTCCCTTGTAAAAAATGTTGTGTCCTAATCAAATGAATTCATGAATGAAAATGTAACTTTTTTTTAAATCTTCAGCTGTTGAATTAGAATTCATCATGCCAATGTTGAACCACTGCATACCCACTTAGGCTGCTATATTACATTGGCTATTGTGCTTCACGTGCAGATCTTCTGCTTCTATCAGGTTGAGATTTTGGAACTGCACAATGGCTTCTTCAAAACTAATTCCTAGTTCTGCTTCTTCAGCTTACAGGCATCAGCACACCAAAAAATTTTAGCTAAAGAGGAGATAAGAGCAGCCAAAGAGGCGATGGGGCAAGATCAGTCTGAGGAACCAGATTCTTCCACCTTAAGCTTGGCAGAAAAGATGGCTTTGTTTAACAAACTGTCTCAGCCAGTGTCCAGGGCCATCTCCACGAGGAATCGGGGAGATGTGAGGCACAGGAGAATGAATGCTCGTTACCAGACTCAGCCAGTCACTCTTGGAGAAGTTGAGCAGGTAAGTGCCATCATAGGTCTTCTGCATTTCTTTTTATTGGAGAAAACAGCTTCAGTGTAAGATACCATAAAGGCTGGCCTTTCCTTTGCTCTGAACTACACACAGAGGAAAACGTTTGTCAGGAAGCTGCCTTCTGACACTGAACATTCCCTGAAGTGTTCAAATTTTTTTGTATGGTTTTCTTCTTTTTTTTTAAGTAATTTGAGAGTATATCGACTTCCTGCCTGGTGCAAGTTGTACCTTTCACAGTGTGTGTCACTTCCACACATGTTGGGTAGG
Source organism: Motacilla alba alba (assembly GCF_015832195.1). NCBI lineage: Eukaryota > Metazoa > Chordata > Aves > Passeriformes > Motacillidae > Motacilla > Motacilla alba. Next base: position 14,822,624 of record NC_052017.1, on the reverse strand, counting down.
GTATTACATGTTGTCTGAAAGAAAATTCCTGATCAAAGGTGTAAAAAACTGAGACACACATCATTTTGCTTTAGGTGTATTTTCAGGGCATTTTGGAGCTTTGTCATGTGCAGTTTTCAGGCTCTTTCCTTAAAGCACAAAATATTTCCATTATTAGTAAGGACACGGTCTGTCATTTTCCTCTGGGAGGAGGCATTGATTTTTATCTGTATTTTTTTCCCTAAAAGCAGAATACTTTTGAAATTCAGGAAGTCAAAGAGAAATTATTTAATGTGCAGTGAAATTTGGCTTCCTGTTCTGGAATACTTCATCTAATTGGAACTGCAAAGGAATGCCTTTTTAGTTAAGCCTCAGCATAAGGTAGCCCAGAAGTGGTCTTTTAGATCTGTTCACAATAGCAAAAACAGCAGTCCCTTTGCACTACAGCTTTGAAAGAAATCACTTTAACAGTGAAGCACAACTCCTGTGCATGTCATATTTCTATGTATTTGGAGAAATCTGAGGTAGAAAGTTCCTACCCTTTTCTTTCTACATGCTTCATTCATGATTATAACTTTTCCATATTTTATAATAACAGGATAGTGAGAAAGCAGGATTTCTCTAAACATATTGGTGCAAGGCTGTACAGATTATAATTGTACTTTATGCCTATTTCGCTTGCCCATGAAGTAGTAATAAATGCTTGACAGATTTATATAAGCAAGGTTTCCAGACCTTACATAGCCCTTTTTCCATTCACTCTCCACATGCCAGTCACTGTCACAGCATGGCCTCTTTAATGATTGTGTCACCAACTTGTTTGGGGGCCAGCGTGGTGGTGAACAGAATAGGGCTGAAGCAGATGGGGAAGAAGTGACAGTCACGTTACTTTGTCAGCCTTACCGAGCAAACTTGTTTTTCAAGCAAGAAAAATCAGAGGAAGCATGTTGTGTCATCTGTCTGAACCTAGCAAATGAAATCAGAGTTGACTCTGAAGCAAGCTCAATGGGAGTGTATTTTCAAAAAGACTTTCTACAGTGAACTGTTCATTGGAGTGTTGGGGGGTTTGGAGATGCAGGTATGGTTTTTGTAGGAAGAAGCAAAAGAGAGGTCTCAGAATAGATAACTAGAGGTTCTATTCCCAAAATGCATATTGCAAATGTAAATATCTTGTAAATGTAAAACTGAATTCACTTTTCTGATCTCCTCTAAATTTCTAATTCTGATAGATGCAATGGAAAAAAAATAAACTGGTAACTATTCTCTTCATCTTGTTTTGGAACCTTTGAGCTAACATAGTCTTTGCTCTGCTTCCCAGTTTGTTTAGTGAATGACTGTTGTCTGTGTTTTATGGAATCTGCATGCACATTTTAGGTTCTGAGCTGATTTCTTCGTACTGGTGTGATCTTGTCTGTCCTTTTGCACACTGTTCACTAACTCTGCAGTTTAAGAAAACAACAAAAAAAGCCCTCTCCAGATGTGTATGAGGCATGTTTGTCACTCTCTTTCCTAGCTTTTGTCTCTTTTGGAGAAGATAAAGCTCTGCATTTCAGAAAAAAAAAATGCATCTCAACTGCATCAAGGAAAATTTTACAAAATTATTATGTTAGAAGAGTAGAAAATATAGTTGTTCCACCATGGGGGCTGGCAGAATAAGTTTGGAAGCGTTTTTAATGTGCTTCTTAGGCTCAAATACTTTGCTCATGACAGCCAATGTTTATATTTGAAAAAGTCCTGCATGAAGGTGATTTATGTGGAAGGAGCATCAGGAATGTCTGCCCCGGGTTAGGACAGCACGGAACAGTCTCTCCTTGGCACTGAGTGGTCACCAGAGCTGGGAGCTGCAGAGCTGTGTAAGAGCAGAGCTGTGCCAAAGCTAATGAGTCCTGCTGAGATGCAGAGGTGATTAGCCTGGGCACATGGCATGTCAGCCAGCATCTGGAACCTGAGCTAATTCCTTCCTGCACTGCTGCAGGTCCTGAGCCCTGACACGATGCCAGGTTGCATGTTCCACACACACCCGTTGTTACTAAAGATGTTGCTGCTCACATGCAGTTGTTTTTACCTTGAGTGGAATAACCCATCTGCAGATGAATTTATGGAGCAATTTTTGCTTTCCTTACCTGTTCTAGTCTGTACTGATAGAGTACAATATTTACATGAAAACATACCTTGGATGAACTGATGCGATAAGGCTGGTTTTTGGAATTGATAATTTCAGAGCCTGTAAGTCCTGTTTGGCTTTTTTGGAATTTTTTGTTCGTTTGTTCTTTCCCTTCATAGGTACAGAGTGAAAGTGGAAAGATCGCTCCCCTGTCATCTGCAGTTGCAACATCGATTTCAGCCATGGCCTCTGCCCTGGCTCCGCTGTTCGGGGAGCTGCCCGGGAAGGCAGGCGCTGATGGCAGAGGGAGTGCTGCCACCAGGTTCCACCCTGCAGCAGAAAGCTTGGACTCATCAGGAAAACGCACACACAAGTCAGAACAGTGGCAGCCCTCAACGGAAGCCCTAGAAAGCAGAACATCATCAAAGAAACATGAAGAAGAAAGAAAGAGGTTTCTAGCCCATGAAGCTAATGAAATTAAAAAGTACAGCTCCTTTGAGGAAGAAACCGCACATCCTGTTCCTGAAAAAACAGGAGACCACCATAAAGAGACAACATACAGCTTCCTGAGGAAGGGCAGCTTGGAACTATTTGGTTCACAAGCACTTTTTCAGCCTCTGGAACAGAAGGAAATCGATACTGGCATGCAAGGTAAATGGGAAGACAAAAAAGGCCAGTCCTTTGAAGAAAAGGTGGATTTGGAAAGTGTTATGAAAAGCAAGACTTGGCAAAGAGGTGTGGTAATTACTTGCTGTTGATGTGGTCTCATTCAGCAAATGATGTTTCAAGCTTTATCAAGGCTGGTTGAGTTTCCTTTTTCTAACACTGCTTAGAAGTACAGAAATATCTGTGAAGTGTTAAGTTTTAGAGGAGTTTTTTTTAATTATTCTTTCAATTTTTCAGTCTTTAAAGATGGCTCAGTTTTATTCAGATTTATTTACTTTGAAAGAAGTGGTATTATATGCTGAAGCTAAGATTTATTCTTTCTGGTTTTGCCCTTGCTCCTGCTCTCCAAAATTCAGAGCAAACTAAACTTGCTGCTCTGAGTCAATTATCTGCCCTTAATTTTTGCCTTATTGTGCATATAGAGTTATGAATTAGCTACATATGTGCATGCATAACTAGGAGTGGATAATTTTCAGATAATTAATTTTGCAAAACTAGTATTATTTTCTCTTTGATGTGGTGATGAAAGACAAACCAGGAAATTCTCAGAGCAATTACATTTTTATATGCACAGCATAATTTAAACTTAAAAAATCAAGTTGCCCATCTTTATTTAAAGTTCTTTGGAAATAAATAGTGAATTTTGTCATTTCATAAGTCCTTCTATTCTGATGAATTTAGAAGGATGTTGTATTCCTTTTCTGTTTTATTGTGATGGGTGACAGGATCGCGCTACCCTGTAGCACTAAAAGCATTTTTGTGTTCATCCTGTGAAGTTAATATATTTTGAATTTAATGGTCTTCACACAGGCATAGAGAGGAAGGTACAGTTCTGCCTGTATTCCTCTAAAGCAGTATCCATTCTGTCCAATTAGCCTTTGATGACTGCAGGGGAGATGGAGACTGGGATATAATAGGAGCAGTCATATATCAGAGAGGTGTTGTGCTTATAACATTTCAAAAAGAAAAATGAAGATGACTTATATTTCTTTAAGGATAACTATAATAGTGCATTTATCTTTCTTCAAGGCAGTTTTTCCCTGTGGTTTAATTGCTGCTTGAAAAAACAAACCCAAAAGAGCCCCCAACACCCTCCTAGAATACAATACCTCTATTAAGCTATTAAATGTCCTAGTATGCTACTCAAACATTAAACTGCTTTACCAAATAGTTAATTTTCTTGTTTAAATTTTGTCTGCTTCTCTTTCCCTGCTCTTTGTTCCCTGTCACTTCCATCTGTTTGTTTTCCTGTTGGTGTGATGAGGGGAGCAGCAGTTTGTGCCTCACCCATGTGAAGTTCAGAGTCGTGTATTGAACATGGTGTTCTGTGGCTTCATGTGAACATCAGCCACAAATGGCTAGTGCCTGCAGCAAGTAATGCTGCACAATTAATCTCTGTGCTCTAGCTCAGGCAGGAGTTTCCCCCTGTTAGAATAGTATGTGATGTGAATGTTTAAAATACAGATTTGCTTCTTCAGTGTTAGCAATGTAAAGTGTCTTTGAGAATAGAACTAATTCAGCGCTTCTCTTTTGAATGGGCAGACCACGCTGAGCCTTCTTCTGAACTCACCAGCACATCAGCCACGAGGACAGTTTCACAAACAGCAGCTGCAGCATCCTGTAGACTGCAGGAGCTCTCTGAACAATTGGAAGGCAAATTTTATAAGAATTCCTGTGAGATGTTTTCCATGGGAGAGAGCAAAGCACAAACAGCTGAGGATGTCCTTGACAATGCCAGCAAAACTATGTCAATTAAGGAAAGGTACTTAAATTTCTCTTTCTTTTTTTAATGATCCCTATAAATGCAGTTATTATATTGATGATGGTATAAAAAGAAACTTTAAAACTGTTTCTAAAGAGCCTGAGTAGTGATTATTAGGATTTGTTATTACTAACAACAGAAACATGCAGCTAATCTGCCTGACATGCTTATAAAGCAGATGATGGTGAATAAGAATTACCATTCAAGAGAACATAATAACCTAATTTTGAAAGAGCCACCTGAATAATCAATTAATATTTCCAAAAATTAAAGTTGTAAAAGATACATGTTCTAATTACACTTGTATACTCAATATACTCCTCCAGGTTCTGCTTTCAGTTATACAACAGCTATAGTGTGATTCTGGTTTATTTTAATAACCATTTCTTCTTGGTCTACAGGAGTCCCTTAAATAAGCTGACTAGAGGGAGTCAGAGATAGACTCTTATATTGCCCCACTACTTCAGAAGTACCTGATGGCTATTTTGACTTCTCAGAACTTAATGTAGGGATTTTAAAAGTATAGTAAGTTGGACAGGTTTATAGGAGTACTAGAAATACTTTTTTGCAACCCAAGATCATTCTGATCTGAAGCAAAATGTTAAGTCCTGCACTTGTGCAGAGACTGGGAGTTCAGGATTGAAGTGCCAATAGCTGCTGTAGTACTTGTAGAAGTTTTCCTAACTTAGTTAAAACTTTGAGAGTATAAACTCAGTCCCAAACTGGTAGCAATCCATTGAGTGAATTATGATTATTTGGCCTATCTTTGCTTCAGTTTTTCTGCATGAAAGCAGAACCAATAAATGAAAATAGCTGCCTGATTGAATTTTCACTGTGTAAAAGTATTCCCTCACTTAATGAGGGGAGTGTGATATTAGGCATTCTGAACCTTTTTCAGTTTACTGTTGTTTTGTTTAAAGCAACTTTCATCCCTCTTCCCCATTCCCCTCCTGTAAATATGTCAGTTGTCTTGGCAGATGAGGTTTAAGACCAATAACTTCTGGTTTATAGGTGGTAAATGACCTACCATCCCTGATCCTGATGGGGAGAAAGAGGTTGGAGGGAAAATCCAAGTGTTAGTAACTGTTGCAGGCCTAACTTCAATGCCTCAGCTGAGTTGATCTCTTGAGGAACTGAAGCCTGTCGGTCACACAATCAGGAACCACTTTTGTTAGGACTGCAAGACTGTGCACTCAGTCCCAGAGCTGACAAAAGCTGACAGCTGACCTGCTGTCTTGTCAGGAGTTTGCATACCCTGATTCCACAAACATCTGTAAACGACTGAGCTCGTATCAAAATGTTTTAGCCTTCCAAAATACCACAGTAGTCTACTTCTTGTCCCAGAATTAAAAGACTACAACCACTAAGTTTCTTTTGCTTGGCTGCAATTCATGCCAAGTATTCATAAACATCAAAGAACATTTCTGCTAAAGATTAACTATTACACTTGGATTTCTTTTTCCTTTTACATTCACTAACTTCATCTTCCCATCCAGTGGATTTTTCTGGCTGTGTCAGACATTCTTTCACCTTATGGAAGAACAACTTTTCCACATATGAAATAGTATTTGGGCAGGATGCATGAATGCTGGTCTGGATGAAAGTGATTTTCCACAAAGACTTGCTTCACTGAACTAATACTATCCTCGTAGAGTAAATTTATGGCTGGCATTTTCAGAATTGCCCATATTATATAGAAAAATGAAAATCATTATTTTTTAAGGAGGAAAGACACCTATCCTCTCTTCTCCTGTCTCTGTGCATTTATTGAGACCAAAGGCCATCCTGTCAGCTCTACGTAAGAAGTCAGCTGCATTCCATGATCACCATTTTAAAAAGCTACATCTGATTAATTTCTGGTGAACCTCTTACCATCATTCTCACTTTCTCAGGAAAAATCTAGCCTAAACTTAGTTTTCAACCTTTTTGATGTATGGCTACCTGAGCAATACTTTCTTATGCAGTCTGGTTCCCACTATACTGAATTTATGCACTCCTTTAACAGTCAACTTCCTTTCTGTAGTTACATATCTCATATTGCCTTCCAGGATTTATGATTCATCCAAAAAGAACTGGTCAAGTGCAGCCAAGGGAGAACATGTGAAAACCAAGCCTATGTCCAGTTTATTCTAGCTCAAGGAGACAACTAGCAACTAAGATATTAAAATATTGCCACAGAAGAAAGATGTCTCATTTTGGACATTTTCTGCCAGGATTTTTGCCAAGGCCTTTCATGCAACTCTCTTTGTTTAGGCAAAACCATTGTTCACATCTCATTTCTGTTTTCCTTCAATATTCACTATCCAGCATTTTGCCTTCAGCCCTGAAAGCCTTTGCTTTGAGGCCACCCTGACACCTCTGGGATGAGGCTCCTTCTGTCTTGATGTCACTCAGTCTATCTCAGTAGCAGGTGAAAGAAGGATGCAGAGCAAGCTGTCAAAGATGGGCAGACACACTAAAAGCTTTTTCTTTCAAGAAAAGAGTAGAAGTTATTTTCTTCATATTGGAAAAGGAGCTTTTGGAGGCAAAAGTAGCATTTTTACACTGTGAAAGTGACTAATGAATGATTATTCATTATTTATAAAAGGTGGAAAACTAGAGGTGTTCAATGAAACTAGTAAACAGCAGGCCTTAAACAAGTCTAAGGGTCAGACCTAATATTTGCCTTATTTTCTAAGACTTTCCAAAGAATCAGCTGCTCTGTACTGCTGAGCTGGTGGGCTTACTTTTAGGAACCAATTCAGTAGCTCTTTCATCTTTATTCTTACAAAAGCGTGTCCTCCATTCAGTTGTTGCTGAGTCAGGGCAGTCTGACTTTACTGCCACTTCCATTGTTCAAAAGAAATGCATGGCTTTAGGTTTTACACAGCAGTGAAGATTTTATTGGTATACAGAGCATACATGTTTCTTTTAAGTGGTGATTTCATTGCTCAAAACAGGCAAATGTGTGTTCTCACTTGTAGGAGTCACTTGTTTCATTATATATACCAGTGAAGAGTGGAGGGCTGCTATGAAACCATTCTTATGCCAGAGAAGAAAACAAAATCTCCAAAGACACAGAAGTATTCTTAGAATTATAGATTTTTCTCTCCCTGATCAAGCAGGCTGTTTGGGTCAAAGGTCTAAATACCCTGCAGTAATGTTAGCTTAAAAAACCAAAAACCAAGAAAGAAAAAAACCACTTTTTCCCCTGCCTGCTATGCTGAGTAGCTGTAAACATTTTTGAAACAAACCCAGCTTAGACCAAAGCTGACCAATATGCCTTCCAGCTTCAATTATCACAGATCATTTCTAAGCAAAACTGACTTGAGAGAACATAGCTACTGAAGATAACTCATTGCATGCTGGCAATTCAGTCCCATCTTGGTCTCCTCCACAGTTTTACACATGCATGGATGCACTCCAGAAGATTAGTTCTGGGCAGTGAAATCTTGTGTCCTTTCTGCAAACAGTGACCATGACCTCAACTCCTTATTGTGAGTCCTTCTCACCCCTACTCATCCCGTGCTGTGAGGTATGAAGCAACCAGGCAATGTGAAGCCTGCCAGCACTGCCTGCCTGGCCAGGAAGAGAGGAAATAACTGCTTTCTTGAATACTAACATTCTTACTGCCATTGTATTCTGTAGATTTACTGTTTTCTGCATTCTTAGTTTTTCTCAAGTGACTGCCCTAGGCCCAGTTGATCATCCCCAGATAGATCAGTAGCATGGTTGCACCCCCTGGATTTTTGCAGGAGGCAGCTGCCTGAAACTTGGCTTCTGGCTGGACCTCTTTGGTTCTACCCTTTCCTTCTCCTCAGAGTTTCCAGACAAGATTTGTGAGGATAACAGTAATCACATCTCTGAAAAAGAATTTCCATATCTTGTAATCAGAATAGATTTTAACTACTCAACCTGTTCAAACATTAATAGGGTTAAGGGTTTTGTATAATTCTTATTGAAATGCTTTAGATTTGAGGAAGGTATGTCATAATACTTAATTAAACTAAAAAATTGTTTACTAGATCAATGCAACTGTTTGCATAAGTGCTGCAGATACACATTTTAGGGATTACTAAGAATGATTTCTGAAGGGTAGAAAACTCATATAAATGTTGATTTCTGAGGAAGGTAAACTGAAGATCATCATGGCTGTATAGACATCATATTCCTGACTGACTTCCCCTATCCCCAAAAGTAGTCACCTCGGGCTTTGTATGGACAAATACAATTCTAGCAAAACTAATCTACATGTTGTCTCCACTGCAGCCAGTCAGCCCTTTGTACTATATTCAGAATTTTGCTCAAGATTAGGAAACAGTGTTGTGAAAAGATCCCACTTACTGAGATTAATGGTAATCCACATTTTAAATGTAAGACCTCCTTTAAACAAGTTGAACCTTGCTGATAGATTTCACAGCTGCAGGGTAGTTAGCACCAGGTTATTAGTGCATTGGTGCTGCTGATTTGTGTCGCAGCAATGCCTGGGCTAAGCAAGGACATACAAAGTGATCCCAGGGAGTCTGATAAGTAACCTCAGCCCCTGGAGTTGTAGTGAAAGCAGGAACTGCAGAGTTGTCCTTTGATGTGCCTGATGAGACCTAATTGGTGTGTGCCTGCTGAACAGACCTCTTTCTTCTTGGGCTTTAAAGAAAATCATTTTTAAAGTATTTTTTAATGAGTACAATGAAGACCAAAGGTAGGATGATACATATTCTTAACTTTGGACATCTACAGGATAAGTATCCATAACCAAGCTACTCACTTGCTGTGCCTTAGTGACTGAGTGGAGGGGGGAAAAGCAGTTATTAATCTGACCTTTTTATACCTACTTTAGGAGGATCTGTGTTGTACCTTGGTCTCCCTTGACTGTATTGGCAATTTCCACTGATGATACAAATTAACTGGAGTGTCTGTCTCAGGTCTGGATGTCTGTTTTTTGACAGATGATTGCCATTCAACATGTACAGTATAAGGCTTGGTGTTTGTTTGTGAGCTTTGTATATGTGTATGAAATGTAAATAACTTAGTTAATGCTAGAAAACCTAATTTCAGATTATATTGAATGCAGCATTAGTGAAACAATAAGGTTATCTTTTGAGGATAATGTGAAGGACAGTGTTTAAAGCTGCCTGTTGGCATGCTTTTCCTTGCAGGTTGGCATTGCTGAAGAAGAGTGGTGAAGAAGATTGGAAGAGCAGGCTCAGCAAAAAGCAGGAGTATGCAAAAGTGCCTGTCGCTGATCGCAGTGCGCAGATGCAAGAGGTTGAGCAGCTGTTGAAGAAGGTAACTCTGTCCCTATTTGGGAAAAACATCTTGTTTGAAATGCTTTTGCTATTTGAAGATGCATCCAAGTAGACAAGCATGCCTAATATTAGCTGCTAGCTCCTGCTACTCCTCTTGTTGTCAGGCTTGTTTAAAAAACAATTCTCCCAACATGAGAGATTACCTCATGAGGAGGTCTTCACTGTCCTGGGATGTGTAATAGTGGTTACAGTGTCTTCACATCAGAAGATAATGAGCTAGTGAGTGGGTCTGTAAGGCTTCTGCAGAATGAACAGGTATAATGATTTAAGCCCTTTCTCCTCCTCTCCCCCTTCCATGCCCCTACATTGAAATTGCCTTAATACTTAGTTCTGATGTTTTCTTATGTATGGTGAGTTTGTAAAAATGTCACATTCCTAACACTGTGTTATCTCTGTGCATACACTGGGGTTTTGACCAGTAATTTTGGATCCTAGAGCTACTGAGGTAAAGCAGGTACCAGAGCATTCGTGAGCCATTTGGCTTTTGGTTATCTTGCATGATCTTTGCTGTTTGTGAAGAGCCAGAAGTGGCAGGACCAAGATTTTATCTGTCTTACAACAGGTAGCAAATGGAGAGGGAGATTCGCAGAAAGGTGTAGAGAAAAGGGAGATCCACACTGTTAGCACACTCTGGTTATGCCTATGCATGAGTAAATTGGGCTGCCCAGCAAGAGCAGATCTGTAAATCAGAATAATTACCACTGAGGATGTGCTACCTGTGCCATACTTGCTTGTTTTGGTTCAGTGAAGTTTTGTTTCAGACTAAATTTAGCTTGGTCCTGTGGCCTAACTGCCTTTAGCAGCAGTAGTACTGCCTGGGGATCTTGGAGTGCACTTCAGGGCTTGGTTTCATGCAAAAGTCTGTGCAGTCTGCAGTGTGAACCAAAGTACAGAAAGCGAGGGTGACTGGGAGATTTGCTTCAAAATGGACTGTCCCCTGGCTCAAAGTAAAGGACCATTGGAGACTTGTTTCCCTTCTCAGTCAGATGAAATAGGCTGTCTCAAAAGCCTTTAATTTCTGTAGGAGTCCTTCATAGAGGACAGGTGAAAATAAAATTTGTATTACAAAATTTTCTACTGGGGACGGTAATCTTTGGATCCAATTATTTGGTTGTTTACTTCTACTAAATAGCATAGGCAAACAGTAACAAAAAGTCTCCTGTTCCATCAGTGCATTACAAGTAAGGACACAGTTTGTCATTATTGAGGATAAATCTGTGTCTGAACATGTGAGTCATCAGTCCTGTTAACTGGACAGAAAAGAATAAAGCTGATTTCTGCAGTTTGATTTATGGGGTTTGTTTTGGTTTTGCCCTTGTGGACTTGTTCAAAAATCCAGCTGCTAGTTTGAAAGACATCCTAAAGCAAAAATGGTTCCAGGGAGGAAAGCAAAATTGTGGTCACATTTTTAACAGGCTGGTCTCCAAAATGACAACTGTTGAGATCAGATAACAAATGTACTCTAGCTAAAGACAGTGGGGTTGAGGAAAAGCTTTAAACAGCTGCCAAGAGTTAGGCAGAGACAAACCCTTTGTTCTCTCTTCTCACCCCTCAGCACCCATGCCCTCCCTGCTGCGTTACCATGTGCAGCAAGCACGAGTCAGGCTTTTAAAGCGAGCAGGGGAGCATGAAGTGCTTGAGGGATACAAGCTTTGAAGTGACAGTGCTAGCAGGGGAAGTTTCTGTGACACTGGGTCACCCACTCTGATAGTTCATATTAGCTCTTGCCTATTTAGAACCTAAATCAAAGGATTTTCATGTCTGCCTATGGATGAAAACCTGGGGTTTCACCCATACACAAGACACAATTCCATGAACAGTAGTGATGTTTGGGATGCTGCTTCTCATGTGATACATGAGAAATATGTAAACCCTTACTGAGGTGCCTACTGTACTTGCAAGACACCATGTCAGCTGCCCTTAAATCTAGAAGTACTGGTTTTGATAAGCAATCAGTGTGGTGGCTGTAATCCTTTGAGGACCATAAAGCACTGTGCTATTGAGGTCTGTTTGTAGAACTTTGAGACTCTGCTGCATTTGGGAATCTTAAGTGTTTTCTGTTGCTGGATTACAGTAAAAATGCAGGAATAGTATTGATTACTGAATTTTGAGCTAGTTAGACACATGGCAGTCATCAACATCATGGCAGTCATCAACACCATGGCATCAACAGCAAGGGTGTGTAAACTTCTGTCATGCCCTGCTGCTTCAAAACAATGCCTGATGGTTTTAGTTGCAGGATGGTGTTCCTATTAATGTAGTCAGACACCTTTTTAGGGTTTTTTTTTTTGTGTGTCTGTGTGTGTCTCTCTTAAAAGGTTACCTAAATTATTCTGGAGATTTGATTATTGAAGCATAGCTGCAGAAATTAGAAGTTATTAGAGTACATTTAGATTTAATATAAACAACAAAAGTGGAAAGATTCATACTCTTAACAAAATAGCTACATTAAATAGTGCTGTTTGATCACTTCTAGTCAAAATACTTCTTCGTGGTGTCTACATGGTGAAATATTTATCCAAATGTGTTACAGTCATTTGTGTGTAGACTAAACTGTAGAAAAACACCATAAAATTCATGGAAAAGCTGACAGAGTAACCTCAAACAGGAAAAAAAAAAAAAGAGAGACTAAGGAATTAACACAAGCAGATACAGATGAGGGGGGAAGCTGAGATTTACTTGGAGGTCCAGCATCTGTTTTGATGATTGCTGCACACAGGAGGAAAAATTTTTGGAAGCTGTGAGACTTCTTAAATTATTTATATATATGGTAAAACATATTGTGACAATTCAAAGAATAGCTCTAACATCAGGGGAACAACTGTCTTACTGGAAGAATGTCTTACTGGAAAAAAAAGCTTTTTTATTTAGGAAAAATATTTTGGATTTAGGATCTTTGTTTTCATCATCTTAGGCTGGATGGAACACTTGCAGTTTGTTGGATTTCTTCATGAGTAGAAAAATTAATTAACTTCAAAATTTTTCCATAATATCAAAATAGGAAGATTTACTGGAATAAAAATTTCTGGTTTATAGTGAACCATTTTTAACAGAGTCCCTGATTAATGTGATTACCAGCTGCCTTGCAGTTGCATTAAAGCAGTGACTGACATTTGAAACACTTAATTCTTACATTATGTTTAAATTATAGCTCAGCACCAGTGTTAAAGGCTAGGGCTGAGCAGTCATTTCAAAATTACTCAGAGATGAAGTGTGTAAAGATCTTAGAGAGGGTAAGCCCTTGAAAAGTCACTTTTAGGCACTAAAATATTAGTCTTTTGCTGTGGTAAGAGTTTTATCCATTTCATATATGGCATCCACCAAGTGCTTGTATCACATTCTCATCAAAGCTGAAACTTTATTATTAGGCTTCGTTTTTTGCCACTCTAATAAGCTGCATTTATCCATCCACTGTGCCATGTTCCTCATTTGCTGTAACCTACAAAAAGGGAGAAGAATTAAAGCTGATAAAACCATGTCTAATCAGCTTTGGGTAAGCCCAGCTCTGGGGCAGGGTTTATTTGTAGGCTCTGTTTGGAATGGTGAACTCACCTTCACTGGGTACTCTGGGCTTAGCAAATCCTTCCAGATGGCTTTTGAGTCTCCCAGTTTCAGCAAGCATTCTTTCCTTTCATCCAGAGAATAGATGATTTGCTGTTTAGCAGGGTCTGATTAAACTGGCAGCAGAATTATTCACATTGTGGTTGACATGGTTCATCAATTTAATGCTGCATGGAAACAGAGACATATAAAAATTATCAGCATACAAAAAGTGTATCTTCCAGCTGTGATGTTTTGTTCTGTGTTGGGTTGCAGTGATATTGTTACTAAGTTGGATAATTCCTGCATGGAATGGCTTTGGTAAACATGCTGTTGTATTATGACAGCATTTTTGATCTCCGCTTTCCAACAGGGAAAACATCTCTAGAAGATCAAAAGATTTAGTAAGAAATAAGGGAAAGAGGAGTTATTTCTCCCACATTTCCATTTCTGGTAGTCCAGTTCTTTTCTAATTCCTTTGCTCTGCTTCTGTCCTTGTCATAGGAACCTGTATATGCTTCTACTTACTCTCCTGTTATACCTGCTCTCCATAAATTTCATCCTTTTCTACCTATTAATCAGGTGAGCAAAAGTCTGCACAATTTAAATGCTCAACAATTTCAAGTAAGGACAATTTGCCCATGTTTTTTGATGTATGAAATTAATAATCCTCTTAACTGATTAACCAGCTCAGTAAATGTAGCTTTAAAGAAACATAATGTTATGCCACTATCCTGTGTACTCTACTTCAGTATACATTGTGCTACTATTTCTCTTATGGTTGCTTTTCCTAAAGTTCTGTATCTGTTTTAGACTCTGTAGGTGAGAAAGTAAAGGAAGAAAACATTATTGCATTCATTATAATACTGAAAACTTATAAGTTGCTAAAACGGGTGTATAAAAGGAGTACTATGAAACTACACAGCATTTATTTTAGAATAACATGCTGTGTACCCTGACCTCCTTGTAAGTAATGTGCATGTACAATGTAAGACATAACATTATCTAACTTGCTGACTAAAAAAACTGCTTTTGTTGAGAGGTGACTTTCCCATAGTGCTTTTCCCTAGTCCCTGTGTAAAGGATTTTTGTCTTGCACGTCCTGCTTCTATTCTCTGACTGTCCCATCTTCCTGCTTCTCTCTCTTTCTTCCTTTAAGGTCTGTAGTGCTAGTTTGAAAGAATCAAGCTCTCTGATTTCTGATGACCGTCATCCTTGGAGATGGAAGGTGAAATGCTATATAAAATTTCTATTTAATTTTTGGAGGGAGGAGTGAGACAGAAAATTACACTCAGATTGATGATGCACATTCCTAATTTGTGTTTGCTTGGGAACAGAGTTCTGCTGCTGCTCCAGTACATATTAGAGAAGCTTCCTTGTGAAGTGTTCTTCAACATCATGTCTGTACCTCTGCAACTCCATCACAGACAATTTTCAGAATTCATAGATAATGAGACATATAAACTTCCTACACCCAGAGCAACATAACAAAGTTCTCTTTGAGCAGTAGAGTACTAGACCTTAATCTGAGCAAACCATACCTGGTTCACATGGTCAGAGGTAAAAAATGCAAAGGCAGAAGTGGACAAAGAAACAAGCTGCAGAAAACCACAAGAGAACAAGGAGAGCTCACTGGAAGGTCTCAATAGGTCTATGTAAATCTATATTATACTTCCTAGTCCCTTGCCTCCCAGCTTGCACTTGTGGTTCCTGTGCTACAGGGTTCTTCATTCCCACAGTCTGTGCTGCATGCAGGGAGCTTTCTCACCAGCATGGGTGATGGCAGTGAATTCAAGGAGCAGATACTCACTGCTGGGTTGAGGATAATGAATAGAGAAGAGGCTACTGGATACATTATAAACATTTAGGCAACTGATATTTACCATTTCCACATTCACTTCCATAGCTGTTTTTGAATATGATCTTTTAGTGTGAGTTTCTAAAGTTAAACATTAAATTTTGGAGTATTTTAAAATCTGTTAGTGTTACCTTTTTCCTATAAGCTCTGGATTTAATATAGCTTATTTACTTTGGATCACCTATTAATCTGGTTGTGACAGAGTTCACCAGCTTTATGTATCTAGAAGAGAACAGTAAATTCTAACTTGATAATAACCCTCCAGTAATGACAGGAGGCCCTTCCATGAACTGTTCATTCCATCTGTCTTAAAAGGAAAACAGCAAAAGTAGTGTTCATCTTTCCATTGACTCTGATGAGCTACACCCTTCTCTCTTAGCAAACTGCTTCCTTCTAGCACAGTTTGAGGTTTTTTTTGGTTTTTGCAGACTTGTTTGGGGTTTTTTTGGGTTTTCTTTCTGTCACAGTTAATCACTTTGTTATGTGCACCAAACATGAGTTGAGTGTGTTCTGTTTTCCTTAAAGCAGTTCTGAACAGAAAGGCATACATTTGCACTGGGGTTTTCCCTCCATGTTCTCTTACATGAAGGCCCATCTAAAGTTGCAGAGCAAAATAACACAGACACTTTTTACCATACTTGTACAACTGTTGAATTCTCCTAATGCTTTTTTACGTTATGAGCTTAAACTAGAGAAGTTACTTGTATTTTAAAAAAAAAAAAAGATACTTTTTGAAGCATTAATTTTTGTAATTCATAGCATTTGTTTTAAATAGAACCCTCTTTTGAAAAACAGATTTTTTTTGTGTGTGTTCATTCTTGGTTCAGACTCCCCCAGGTAGGGGCAGTCTTGATCTTCTACATAGAAAACCATGAATTATCTTATTTCTTGTATCAAAAAAAAAAACCAAGAACAAACAAAAAAAAAAAAAACCAACAAAACCAAACAGCACACCAGCATGCTAACAGACCACTCTTTCTCAGTTCTTGTGCCCTAAAGGGAACACTGCTTGGACTGCAAAACTGTAGGAGCATTGTCTAGATGTGGCCCCTTCCTTAGCATAAACAGGGGAGTGCCTGTCATACCCTCAAGAAATGTGGTACAGTGCTAGAAATGACCAATATCATCATCCAACCTAGCCAAGCTGTGGGAGAAAGTAATCCCTGTTTCTAACTGTTCTTGCATTGAGTCTGGAAATCCTTCCCAGACTAAAACCAGGACCTTTTAGACAAACACACAGTCCTAATTCTAAACTGTCAGCCTACAGAAAATTCTTGGCAATATTAAGTAATTCTTCATATGTTATTATTCTTGCTGTATTAAATGTAACTCTTAACCCTTCCTTCAGTGAAAATACATACTTATCTGATATAATCTAACGTTAATTTAAAAAAAATATTCCAGCCCTTTCCTGAAACCTTTCAAAATTGTCAGCATCCGGGGTAGAAGCATGGAGTCTGGAAATGGCTGACTTCTTCCAGTACAGATTATCTGTTCCCAAAAACTTTCCATGAGAGTTTTTGTCTCTCTTCTTTTTCTGTCTTCCTAATTGGCTGGGTTGGGTTTTTTTTAATAACATTTCTCTTAAAAGCCTGCTTTACCAGACTTTTCTGATATCCTTTTTTTTTCCAACCATCTATGTGATTATCTTTTCTTTATCTTCATCATTCTTCTCTATGTTGGTGTCATCATGAGGGTCTTCTCAGGAGATGAGACTACATCCTTTGTTTTCCATGTTCATGAAAACATTTTGATCAAATTTGGGATGAATCAGATCACTGCATGGCTCTTCCCTGTTGGGTCAGTTAACTAGTTTATAGCCTGTAAGCTGCTCTGATATTTTTATATTGCTCAAAAAAAAAAAAAAAACTGCCCCAGAATGTCATCTGTAATTAACTCAAGTATATTAAAGAAATCAGAGGTAACAGTGTTAATATATTTAATCATACCTGAGCTCATCAAACTTAGCCTTTTGATTAAACCTGTTTTCCATAATGCCATGTGGAATGGCATTAATTACATGCTGGTGATTTGATTCTTCATTGATTGTCTTTGCAGCAGCCTTTCCATGGGTGTCTGAAAGAACCAACAGCTTGTGTGACCTGTTCCTACATGCTTTAGTTTTACTTCTAAATATTGCCCACATCTGAGCTTTTGTCCTTTTTATTTTCCCATTTTCAAAGGCTACTTTTTGAAATTTGTTTTTGTGTTTTGTGGCATCTCCTTTTCCAGTTTTTTTGTCTAAGGTATCAATGAACACATCCATCTATTTTACACAATGAATTAGAATATTTCATTGAAAGTAACCACCTTTTTAATGAAAAAATTGCATTAGAGCTGTTTTATCCGTAAGTTTTAATATGTTATTTTTATTTATTCTTGATATATTAATTTTTTATTTGACTTTTTTACAGTTGCAAATTTGAGGTTCTTCTTTCATATCATAATTTGGGTTTTTAAACTTAGAAATAAAATTTGGACTTAGAAGCTTCTTGAGTTTTATCTTTCTTAACGTATTTTCTCCCAATTAGAATGTGCTTTGACCAGTTAATTCCTCCACAAATGCTCCATGTGCCAATTCTGAAAGCTTTCTAAACTGTTCCCAACTAGCAGTTGGATTTTTTCTGAAATTTCTTTTGACAGCTGCATTGTCTCATATTAGCTTTCTGGCTATATAAAATTATTATTTATTTAATCATGGCATATACTTCTGATTTTCAGCAGAACTGTTACGGGAAATTAAGTTGATTGGGAATTTCTTGGTGGTTTATAATTTTTTAGTTCATTTGTTTAGTAATAGATTAAGGTAGGAGTCTTCATGCATTAGGAAGAGATCTAGTAGGGAATTTCTCCAAATTGTGTAACGTATGTACGCAGTCTGGTTTTTTTTGTTTGTTTGTTTGTTTGTTGTTTTGTGGTGGGGGTTTTTTGGGGTTTTTTTTTGGTTAGGAACTCTAAAGGTGTTTTGTCCAATGAAACGGCTTGAATTGTTCCATTAAAAAAAAAAAAAAGAAAGAACAAAAAGTCCATTTCTCCTGTCTGACAGCTCTTTTTTTTTTTTATCCTTTGACACAGCTCCAGAATTACTGACAATCTTTCTGGCAATTCATGTGTGGAGTGATTAACACACATACTTTCTAGGTCTGCATCTTCAGAATTTTCAGTAGCTCTGTAGACTCTGAAGTTCCAGGTATTTGCTGGAGACAAAATCCAAAATTAAGACTCTTGTAAGATTAAAAACCCAAAACCAAATCCATATTATTTTACTTCTTTCTGCCTCTCCCTCGCTTCTCTCATATCATAATGGAAGTCAGCATCCTTACTAAGTTAAAAATATTTGGTTTTTGTATTAAATTTTACTTGTGGCTTCATTAGGTATTTATTAATTTCCTGCCCAGGTCTCCTTTAATATATTGTTGTGGTATTTTCTACCAACTTTTCATCCCAGAGGTGGCTGTGCTGACAATGGGTAGAGAATGAAAGAAATGAAAGAGACTTCTTCAATGTTTTTCTTTAAAGCATTCAGAGGCTTTGACAGATGAGGAAATGATACTGAATAGACTTGCATGTTGTTATTTCTATTGAACATTTTGGAGTTCTAGGGAAAAATCAGAGTATTTAATCTTGATTATCATGGCTTGCAGTCATATTGTCTGGCTGTCTTCCCTGATAAATAGAGAAGTGTAACTGCAGAAGGCTGCAGAAATACATGGAACTAGAGGGAAGTAGTGGAGGGCTCTCATGGTCCTAGTCCTTGTACAAACCTTTACTTGGCTTGTCTTCATTCTTCTGGCTGATTTACTGATCCTGGTAAATGCTGAAAGCTACCAAGTCTCTGTATTAGAGTGTCCCCTGCAGTCACAATACTTTTTATATAAAATGACTTACTTATTTAGTCTTGATCGATTTTTAAGAAAATAAAAAATAACAATATCTTCTTTGTATCTTGAAAGGAGAAGAATGTTTATGTTCACAAGCTGGTGACTTTTGCATTTTCCTTCTGCGGTTCTCTGACCTAGAGTGATATTAAAGCTTGAGATTTTAATTTGTTTTTTCAATTCTAGCAGCTAGGTTGTGAAGAAAAATTATGAATAGCATCAACTTGGAAGTGATTCTAGAGTTGACAGTCCCGTGCACTAAAAATACTTCTTTGTTTGACTTCTATGCAGTGTAATCCCTGAAATGTTGATAGTTTTTAAAGATAAGTATATTAAAGTAACAGTCCTTTGGCCTAACCTAGCTGCAGCAGAGTATGTAAATTCAGTTTCTTTCCTACTTAAAGTACCATCATCAATCTGTCTTTGTGAGAAGGGCACTGAGACAGTGCACCTTCTGCTTCTAATCACTGCAGCTGTTGCCTGCCAACCTCCAAAGCAAGAAAGGAAAGCTGAGGGTGACCTGGGGTGGGGGGGAAAGAGGGAGTGGTAGAGATGATCAGTCCCTGGAAAAATATTCAGTAGAGCAAGCTGACTTAAGAACTAAAATGAGCGGCCTCTGGAGACGCTGCTAATCCTGCCTGGGGAGCTGAGTTACTGTAAGAGACTGATTAGGAATCACCCACTGAAGTTACACCACTTCTCTGTTTTTCCCTGTGCCACGTCCAGATTTGCACACTTGGAAACATCTGCTCATAGTCAGTAGTGATGTCACTTGTGTAGCAAGTCATGGTTCAAAAGAACAAGGCCTGGAAAATGATTTCTTACACGGAATGAATAGTTTGCTTTGCGTAGAGGAGTGCCATCTGCCCTGGCTGGTAGTCTCAAGAAAAGGTCAAAGAGCACAGACCAAAACCTTGTGCTCACAGTGTAATGTGGCAGCAAGACAATGAAGCACTGCAGGGTCACTAAGCTGTGTGTGACTTCACTGCAGCAGCTCGTTCCCTGCTCCCTTCCCTCTGCATCTGGCAGCTGAAATGTTCTGCCAGTCTTTAGCTATATCTCTAGCAGGTTTTTAAACATCTCGTTCTTTCTTTCTTTCTTCCTTTCTTTCCCCAAAAAGCAAAGAGTGGCAGATAACCAGGAGAGTCAAATGACCATTGAGGAAAGAAAACACCTGATTACAGCTCGAGAAGAAGCCTGGAAGTCCAGGGGGAAAGGAGCAGCCAATGACTCCTCACAGTTCACTGTGGCTGGCCGAATGGTAAAAAAAGGTCAGTGATGAAATTATCCAAATATAAATAAGACACCTCTTATCTGTCTAGTCAAAATAAAGTCAAACTAAAGCTATGCAGAAACAGCATCTGTATTTAGCAAGAGGAAGACTGTTTATCTTCAACTGAATAATTGTGTCATGAGGCTGTTCACTTTAGTTTCTTGTGGGCGTGGTATTGATCCATTTTATTCTGCACTGTTGCACTGCCATCTACTTATCACTGTCTGGCTGGTGGAAATCTATCACTTGAACAGGGATATATGTTTTGGTTTTCCTTCTAATACAACCCACAGGACATAGTTGGATTATTCTTTCTTACTTATTCTTCCTTTGAAAACCCAGCTGCACTGTCTAGAGAATAGTTGTGAAATCGAGTTGTTTCTGTTGCTGGCATTTCCCCCACTCCTAGGATCACTGGGAATATTTAGCAAACAAGTATTGTTTTTATGGATGCTGTCTTGGACAACAGCTTGAAGTGTTATGTTTGGCTGAAGATTCCCTGGTTCTGCATAAAACCACAGAATAGAAATGACAAGGGAGCAATGTTGACTTTTTTGGGATCTCTTGAATTCAGTCACTGTTTCCTGATCTAATTATTCTTCTAAAATGGACAGGAGTCTCTGAAGGCAGTACATGGTAGGAACGCAGCTGTTCATGCAGCATGCCTGAGAAGATGATAGCTTTGGGAAGAAGGCACCTAAACTGATCTTTTGTGCTTAATGACTACTAGGTTTTGGGTTGTTACAAGGACTTGGTTATTAAACACAACAACGATGAGCCTTGAATTAAATTACAACCATTTAAAAAAATCATTGTAGGGCAAAGGCAATACTGCAACAGCAGTAACTGCTTGCAATCCAAGCCATAATCTGTTGGCAGACAAACAGATAAACGGTATCGGGAATCACCTCTGTTAGTAACATATTTTAGCTGCTGCTTACATTTTACTGAGTTTTGCTGCTAGAAATGACATTTGGTCACTGTTTAAAGAGCAACCCTTCTTGGAGGGTCACCAAGAAAAACTGTTTAGTTGCCCTCAGACCTGCTCTTTGAGATTTTTAATTTTTTTTTGGCAAATAGATTGGTCTTTGGAAAGGAAAAGAAGGTGGTAGCATTTGCTCTTCTTAACATGAAAAAAAAATAACTCGAAAGGATCTCTTTAGGTGCTATGATGATTCTTTTGAAGAAGCAAGGTAATGCAATGACAGTGAAATCAATAAAAGTAGCCAAAGTGGAATTTTTGTTAGATGCGTACTGATTTATATCCTGAAAGAATAAATTATCATTATCATTATGAGTTTTTAATTTAAGAGATTATGAGAAAGCAGTGCAAAATAACATCTTTGTTATATGCATGTGCACAGATGCTGTATTTTAATTGCTTCTTATGGCTGAAAATTATCCAGTCCTAATTGGAAGGTGATCCTTTCCTAAGCAGTTCTCAGTGTGGTCTTGTGGATTATGTGCTGGTAGAGCTGCTTAAGAGCTGTGTCCTCTTGAGTGAGTCTTGAGGAAGGCTTTACCCATTGACTTAAAACCTGCTGGAATTTTGAATCTCTTAGGTAACAGGGGACAAAACTGCTTGTGGAAAAGCTACCTAGGTATATTCCAAATTTAACTTGGAGTTTAACAATTACAAGTTTAACAATTACAACAATTATATTGCTACGACTTACAGTAAAGATTGTGGAAACATGTTTAGTATATGTTCTCCCAGCATAATATTGGTTTAATCTGATCAAAATAACTAAAGACTTAGACTTACATGGCTCAGTAATTAGTAAACTATGGCTAAGTGGAAAATAGATAATAGAGAACAGTGTAAATGTCTGTTTCTCCATTTACTGAAAGTCTAGGCAACAAAAGTTAATAGGTGCAATTCTTTGCCTCAGTATCCTTTTCTGCCTAATAAACCCACAACTCACAACTCCTGTAGAGTGCAGTTCTCTTACTAGAACAGTGTAGATTCACATGAAAACTGAAACTAAAAAATCCATCCTTATTTTACCCACTGGGTCCAGAATGAATTGCTTTATGATAGTTACTGAAAAGGATGGAGGAGAGTACAAAAAAAGGAGAGCGTAGTGTTTGATATAGTGGAGACTCTAACTTCCATTTCTACTTCAATTTCCATGTGTTCTTAAAAACTCAACAGGGCGCAAGAATTACTGGGAAATCCAGGGATAGCATTCACAAGTCAGATGCATCCTGTTACATCTATTAATAGAGATGTGCATAAATTTAAAAAAGGGAGTAAGAGGGTGGTAGAGGTGAAGGTGCCTAGCGACATCATGGTGACTTCCCTGCCAAACTTCTCTTTTTGTTCAGAACACTTACATGTTTTTAAAATGTGTATTTTAAACACATTTTGTGGTATAGCTTGAGCCCAAAATGTAGACTGAATGAACTGCTGTTACCTTGAAAAGGAGCAAAATTACTATATTCCAGAGACAGCCTATATCTTGTGTTAGATTGCTAAGAGACACTTGGAAATGAAGCTTTGTTCTTGTGAATGGGGTGGTTTCTGAGGCTACTGTTGATTAAAGGAGCAGGCAGGGCCCTCTGCCATCTCTAATACAATGGCTGGGGAAGTGTGCTGGCCTGTAGGAAGTAGCCAGGCTCATCTGCTTTCCCCAAATAGCTTCTCTGTCATCACTGTTGGAAACACAAGCTGACTCATGGCTGCATTTCCTATGTTCTGTGTCCCTGTGCAGGCCTGGCTTCTCCAAGTGCACTAACACCAGTAGCATCCCCTTTCCGGCAGAAGTCTACCACTCCAGTTACAAAGCCCTTGGAAGGTAAGGAATAAAAATGGTTGAAATATGTTCAGGCTTATTTACTTCCTGTCAATTAACAGGTTTTACTTTCTGGTTTGCTTAGAAATTGAAGCCAGGCCTGATATGCATTTGGAATCGGATATGAAGCTTGACAAGTTGGAGTCATTCTTGGGAAGGCTGAATAACAAAGGTTGGTAGAGTTACGAAGGGTGGAAGTGTATCCACCCTCTAACTTTATTAAATTGATTTAAGTGCCCCTTAGTTAAAATATCTAGTAGCAGAAACTGAATATTTCTTTGCTCAGACTGCAGTTACTGATAATTTATTTTTTGTGATTCAGTCTTTGCTAAATTTTAAGAAAAGCCTTTCGCAATTGTGTAAGTATACGGTAGAATAAATTACAGATGCCTTAATAACTTTCTTAATTCTCTGGAAACAATGTACACATTCTTCTGTAGGACAGAATTTTCTAAGAGCATACAGCCAATCTGAACCATATTGCCATATACAGTGAAACATCTTTAAATGTAGTTGAGTCCTATGAAAATCAAAATAGGATACTAAGCTGCTCCCAAGCACAGCAATTCATTCACTTTCCTGCTTTTTTGAAAATTGACTCTCTGTAGCAGCTCATCAGCTTCCCTGTACAGCCTGTTGGCTATTTATGAAGCTCTCTAGAGTTGTCTGGTGTTTCCATCTCATATGTCTGTCCTTCATTTGCAAGACAAAAATCTTTATTACATCTTTTTGTAATTTTTAGTGTAATGGATACCATAAACAAATGTATTCACATTTCAGTACAGGAGGCACTAGCATAGGATAATGACTGTGTCACACTCACTTGTCTGAAGTAGTGACTTTTCCCTTGTGATTCTAGATCTTTTCAAAGGCAGGAATTACACAGTTGAGGCAAGATGGAATATACAAAACCCCAAATTGCTTATATCATCATACTATAGCAACTCATTTATAGTGTCTAAGTTTTCATTTAGCCTTATTTCCCTACCATTTCATATAATGATTATTGCATATAGTTGCAGTTACACTATTTTAATATTCTTTATCCACACACTTTTCTACCATCAATTAAAAAAAAACTAACACGAAAAAAACCCGAACAAAAACCAAAATACCAGCACCACCACACCGGAAAAAAAATGACCCAGGTGTGTCCATTGCAGGGCAGCCGGGATGAGGGAAGAGACGAGAATCTTGACTCCATGTTTCAGAAGGCTGATTTATTATATTATGATATATATTGTATTAAAAATGCTAAACTAAAACTATGCTAAAAGAATAGAGAGAAAGGAATCATCAGAAGGCTAGACAAGAATAGAATGGTAATAAAGTTTTGTGACTGACCAAGACAGTCTGGACAGCTGGACTGTGATTGGCCATTAATTAGAAACAACCACATGAGACCAATCACAGCTCCACCTGTAGCATTCCACAGCAGCAGACAGTCATTGTTTGCATTTTGTTCCTGAGGCCTCTCAGCTTCTCAGGAGAAAATCCTAAGGAAAGGATTTTTCATAAAATATGTCGGTGACACCCAGGCAACTACCAAACAAGTCGTGTTTACCTTTTCTAGAGTTAGAAACTCTAGTATGGTTATTTACTGGGTGAGGTGTTTTCTTCCTGCAGTTGCTGGGATGCAAGAGACAGTGCTGACAGTTACGGGAAGATCTGTGAAAGAGGTGATGAAGCTGGATGATGATGAAACATTTTCCAAATTTTATCGCCATGTGGATTTCCCTTCCTCCTCAGTGCCTTTGGACCTTGATGAGGACTTCGATGCCATCTTTGATCCTTACGCACCAAAGTAAGAATTACTTTTTCCCATTGTTTTGAATGCAGACACAAGGGCAGTGCTCAGAATGTTCAGTTCTAAGTCATCCCGTAGCTATCTTAGCACTGGCCATGTCCATTTCTTCTGAAATTATGCTCCTGCCTGAATTGAGGAACTGATCCTGATTTCTTGTCATTAGATGATTCTGACTAGAAAAATTACCTGATGATTATAAACACTACTTGTTTTTCAGGTTGACATCTTCTGTAGCAGAGCACAAACGTGCAGTTAGGCCCACGCGCAGAGTCCAGTCCTCAAGAAACCCTCTGAAAATGCTTGCAGCAAGACAAGATATTCTTCATGAATATACTGAACAAAGACTGAATGTTGCCTTCATGGAGTCAAAGCGAATGAAAGTAGAAAAAAGTAAGCTAGCAGCATGATTTGTACAAGACACCATCTTGTCTTTGTAATTTAAAAAAAATCCCAATGCAAAAAACATTGGAAGGAATGGAACTGAAGGAATGGAACATATTCTCTGAGTGGCAATAAATTGATTGAGGTATAAGGTGAAATGTAGACTGTGTAGGAGACCTGGAGAGAAGGGCATGTGTGATTTCCTCAGGGAAAGCTACCTATAGCCACCTCCTGTACACAGATTTAATTATTTGTTTTTAGCATAGTCACCTTGTGCAGAGAGAGAGAGATAGCCACGATGCCTGCAGGGTGTGCAGGGTGAGGACAGGAGATCAAGGAAAGCAGATCCAACCTCGTCATGCTGGGGTGAGAGCTGGCAGGAGTAGATGAATTTTTATTCAGATACACTGGCCTCACGTTTGGGTCCTAATTTTCTCTTAAATAGTGGAATTAGCCTTCTTGACTCCTTCTGATTAATTTCCATAAAGGATCACTGCTTTGTGGCAGGGCTTACAAGGTGTTTTACTTGTGAATTTGCTTTTTCCTGATGGACAGCAAAGACATCCTTGTGAAATTTACTCAAAGATTTGTCCAGCCACTCTTACATTTTGGGGTACAAGTTTTCCTTACTACACTTGAGTAAAGAAAGATCATCTTTAACTATTGATAGTATTGATGAAAACACTATGTATGTAATACTTTGTTGCCTGAGTTATAAATTCATAAAGTGTCTTGTCTTTGGTTGAGTAATAAACAAAAGTAGCCAAGAATCTGGGCTGTAAGTTTACAGTAAAACATGGCTAAGACTTTGAAATGTAAATGGGTGTTGCATCAGACTGTCTCAGCCAAATTTTAAGGGAATTACAGTTAATTAGCCTTGTCTCCGTGCTGTCTTTTGTTATTAATTACTTATAAGGCACTGAAGATCTGCACAGTACTTCACAAAACATTGGGTAGGATGGTTCCTAACAAAGTTGGTATTCATGCCAAACAGCATAATTCTGACACTGACAGTGTACTCTTAGATATCTGAGAATTAAGATAATTCTGAACCCACAAATCTTTTAGAGTGGTGGTTAATCTGAGTTCAACCTGCCTTTGCTATTGCTATGGAGAAAAAGAAAAACTGGAAATAATGGGCAGGAAGTATTTTCTTAATGCAACAACCAATTTTTTATTATAATGTTTTTTTAATTTTTACATCTGTCTGTCTTTCCTCCAATTTCTTTTTATGTACAAGTGTCTACAAATTCAAATTTCTCAGAAGTAGCACTTGCTGGCCTGGCAAGCAAAGAGAACTTCAGCAACATTAGCCTGCGGAGTGTTAACCTGACAGAGCAAAACTCTAACAACAGTGCTGTGCCATACAAGAAGCTAATGCTCCTGCAAATTAAAGGTATGCTGGAACTACTTTTACTTTCCATAAATAATAGGCTGAATGTAACATGTGGGAGTTGCTACTACATTTAGATGCTTAGCTTGTTCTAAATCTTCAGGATTCCAAAACCTGAAAAAATAAGTGGTAATTGTGCAAAAAAAAGTTAAACCTTACAAATAGGTGTGCATTGGTCCACTGGTGTGTGTTTCCCAAAGAGAAAATAGAGTATTTCACAAATTCTGGCTATCCCCTGTGGAAATTTTTTAACTGTCCCATTCTTCCAGTGCTCAATATTATTTGGAAATGATGTGACAGTGTTCTTGCTCCACTTCCCCTTACAGTGCATGGTAACATATCTGATTCTGCAAATAGCTAGGTTTTGGAAAGCAAAATTCTTAAAATTCTTAAATTCTTAAAACTTTTTACTGCCTACAGAAACTGTTCTATGACTTCACTGAAGCAAATGTAAAAGGTTCTGGAATTTTGCTGCTGTCTGCCATTTACTTAAATCATTTCTTTCCAGAAGGACACTGAGTTGTTAAAGCAAGAACAGGAAATAATAGAAATATTAGTTGATAGGAGACAACATTTTTTTTTTCCTGTGAGTAAACTTTTTCCACAGTAGTAGTCTTTTAATTATTCTTTAAACAGTCTCTTTCCACATATTTTGCTACATGTGCTGGGATTATTTGTGTTTCATTCAAAACAAATTAGATCGTGGCATTTGATAGTAGTAGTTGAAGGAATATAATTAGCTTTGTTTTCTCTTTAGGAAGAAGACATGTTCAAACAAGATTAGTTGAACCAAGAGCCTCATCACTGAACAGCGGAGACTGTTTCCTGTTGTTAACTCCACATTTATGTTTCTTGTGGGTAGGAGAGTTTGCAAATGTCATAGAAAAAGCAAAGGTCAGTACTGTTGTGAGGTTTTATTTATTATTTATTTTTAGAACCTTTTCAGTATTTGTCTCTGCTAAAATTGAGCCTAAGTGCCAATTCTCTCAAAAAGTGGCATGTTACTGATAGTCCATGACAGGGAGATATGCAGGATTCCTGAAAATGTGTTTTAGGTCATGCACAGAATGAAAGCTGGCATTTGTGAAGGAGTGTGTAGTTTGTGAAGCTGCAAGAGAAAAAAGGATATCCTCAGGATACCGACTGAACTAAAAAAAAAAAAATAGCCTGAATTGCAGGATGTCCTTTTCTTCCCCATGTCCACTGAGATCAGTCATGCTTTAAGGCAAATGAAAGAATGAATGCATTTCTGTAACATTTCTTCTAGTGTCTGTTTATTTGGTGAAATAAATAATAACCATTTCTTATGCTATTTGCTGTATGCTTTCTCATTTGCCTTCTTACTGAGCAAGAATATTGCACAAGTATTCCAAAGACTTAAGCAATCCTGTTCAGATAACTGTTAATCTCTTAGGCTTCAGAACTTGCAACTTTAATTCAGACAAAGAGGGAACTTGGCTGTAGAGCTTCTTATATACAGACTATAGAAGAAGGAATAAATACCCATACCCACGCAGCCAAAGACTTCTGGAAACTCCTTGGTGGACAGACAAATTACCAGTGTAAGCATTGTTATAGTTACAGTACCTGATGCTCTACCACAATAAAATAGTAGAGTTGGTTCTCTTTAGTAAAGATAGTTGGAGGTTAAATTTTTTTTGTTGTTATTTTTGACAATCTTTCCCCTAAGCTGCTGGAAGTCCTGAAGAAGATGAAATGTACGAAGCCGCAATAATAGAAACAAACTGCATTTACCGCCTCGTAGAGGATAAACTCATTCCTGAGGATGACTACTGGGGAAAGGTGCCAAAATGTACCCTGCTACAACCAAAAGAGGTATTGTGCCACTAACTGCTCCTGTGGTAAGTGCAGGAACATGCAGCTGGTGATGACTTGCAGTAACTGCAAATGCTCATGGAGAGGATCGCTGAAAGCTGGGTCCTCTGTGTTTCTGAAAGGCTTCTGCACACTTTGCTGCCTAGAGTGTGCTGCAAGGTCTTGAGAAATTAGTTCATATTATCTTCAAAATAAAATACCATTTTAGGAAGTGTAAATCTTTTTTGTCAACAGTGGCTTACCCCAAAGTTGTGAAGTGCAAAACAAGTAGCACTTTGGAAAAACAAAACAAAATAAAACCTGGTTTTATTTCTATCCCGAACTGACTTTTCCTCTTCTAACAACCATTTCACCCATCTAAGTCAGAATGAGAGCAGGTTTCTGAAATGAGGACATGATGCATTTTCTTCAAAGTATTGAAGTCACTGCCCTTTTGCCTATATTGTGTGTTCTGTCAGCCCTCCCTGGCTGTAGGATGAGGCATAGGTCTAAATGTCAGAGAAAGCTGCTGAAACTGGACAGCTATCAGTCATGCAACAAAACCACGTTTCTAGCAGTAAGAGCTCTCTAATCTGCTAGTGACTTCAGCTACCTAATGATACACCTCACAGCATTCCCCCTACTTGCTTCCAGTCATCCTCAAAAACATCACAATGCAGACCACTGGCCTGTCCTTACTTGCATTGCAGTGCTACTTGTTAGTGTCACTGAAGAAGTTCATATTTGGAGGAGTTTCTGTTCAGCTCAAGGAAACTGGAGGATCAGGGTATCACCTAACCTAATGGTAGGTTGATTTTTTTGTTGTTTGGTTTGGATTTTAGGTGCTGGTGTTTGATTTTGGCAGTGAAGTATATGTATGGCATGGAAAAGAAGTTACTTTAGCACAAAGAAAAGTGGCATTCCAGCTGGCAAAACACTTGTGGAATGGCACCTTTGACTACTCCAATTGTGATATAAATCCTCTGGACCCCGGAGAATGCAATCCCCTCATACCCAGGTATTGTAACTCAAATTAGTCTCCTTGCAGATACATAGTTTTCTTGCCCTCTTTTCACAGTGTTTAATTTGATTCTGTATCTTTTCTTCCCTTGCACAGAAAGGGACAAGGACGCCCAGACTGGGCTGTATTTGGCAGACTCACAGAACATAACGAGACGATACTGTTCAAAGAAAAATTTCTTGATTGGACAGAACTGAAGAAACTCAATGAGAAGAATTCTAGTGAATCCCTTCACCAGAAGGTGCATATAATAAGCATGCTAGGTATTTCAAACTAGATGACTTAGTTGGGATGGCAGCCAGGAAAGCTAGTGCTCAAGGATCAAGAGCGCATTTTTTATCTTGTGGGCTTTGACCTCAGGGTCAGAACATCACCTCTTACAGTATACCCACAGAGTTTTTTTATACTTATACTTATACTTATACTTATACTTATACTTATTATTATTATTATTATTATTATTATTATTATTATTATTACTTATGTGTTGTTTTATATATATTATATATATATATAATTTTAAAATTATTGTTATTGTTGTTATTCATAATATTATTAATAATAATATATGAGCCAGGCAGCTCAATGAATACTGCTGAGGTGGCTTTGACAGGGCTTCAAATGATGACAAGATACTAAAGTACTGAAATCTGCAGGAGTCAAAATGTTTGACTGGAACTGTGGGACAAGGAGAAAAAATGCTGTGCTCAAAGAAATCTCTTTTCTGTGTTTTCTGACAGGAAGAATCCAGATCTGACTCTAAACCGTATGATGTCATGCTAATGGTAGCTGTGCCTCAAACAACTGTGGGCACGGTGTTGGATGGAATGAATATTGGCCGGGGTTATGGACTGGTAGAAGGAGAAGATGGGAGGCAGTTTGAAATTATCACTGCCTCTGTGGATGTCTGGCATATCCTGGAATTCGATTATAGTAGACTGCCTAAGCAAAGCATAGGGCAGTTCCATGAGGGAGACACATATGTGGTGAAGTGGAAGTACATGGTGAGCACTACAGGTTAGTGAACAATTCCATTTCATCCTGCTGAAACATGCAGAAGTGCAGCTAAAACTCCTGCTGTTAATGGTGAGATCCAGACCTAGATTTCCATGGATGTGAGACAGTTTGAAAGGCTAGGGATGCTAATTTAGCCTTTCTAGGTCATTAAAATGTTTTGTATTTTGTTTAAAAGAAAGCAGTAAAAAATAAAGAAGTTGTAGTTATTTTTGACACACCAGATGTAATGCTGTCCATCTCTGCTTTTTCCCACCATTGGTGGTGTACATGTTCACAGGACAGTTCATTAAGCCAGAATTATGCCCACAGTTTAACACCAAAATAATTAGGCAGCTGGACTAATGGCAGTATTCTGAATGTCTCGTAAAAGAGGTAGGCTTAGCAACAAGGAAAACCTTTGCTGGTTATGGAGATCAATAACAATGACTGGAAAAGCCCTTGCCAGCTCATTGCCCTTGCTGTCCCTTCTGCCATTGCTGGAAACCCTTTGATCTGGATTTGAGGCTCAGCAGTGTTCTGACAAAGAGCCTGAGAGCAGCAGGTAAAGCCTGAGAACTAGTCAGCTCCATAAGCCCATTGGAACTCTCCCTTCTGGCACTAAACTAAGAATAGGTGGTTTTTGTGGTAAGTTAAAAACAAATAGTCTAAAACTGATTGTTCCAAATAGAGTTTATTACGGTTGAAAGCACCATAACAGTTATACAGCTTCAGGCTTTTAGTTGAAAACATGTAGGTAGGTCTTAGTCAGGATCGTTGAGATCAGATACTGACAAATCCAAGAAAAATACAAAAGCTTGTAAGTCTTGGGAGAAGTGGGTAACACTAGTACTGAACTGTAAACAGACTTATAATCCAAATGGATGAAAACATATTCCATCACTCCAAAACAGAATAAATTTTTATGTAGGAGGCAGTACTTTTATGGGCTGGATGTACAGATAAGAATGAAACCCATAAATTTTAAAGTAAGTAGTGTTTTGAGTATTCTCAACTTGAAAAAAACAGGATGCTTTCTCCTAAGTGTTTCACTTGGATGCTGCTCAGCACTGCTGGAATCAAGGCAGATGTTTTAATATTTTTTTTTCAAATCTGTTTTAAAACTCTTGGGTTTTTTAAAATCTTTGATTTAATTCTAACTGTTTATTCTCTATTCACTGTGAAGACTGCAATATTCTGTAAGTGGTTGTGTTGTGAATTTCACTTGCTGTAAACATTATTTGCTTATCATAAAAAGTAAAGGCCAATTCTTAAGAAAAAAAAAAAAAAGCAGCTCCTCTCCTGCTGCCAAAGAACAGTGTGTAATGTGGAAAATCAGCCATAATGCACTCCTCTGGTAACATTACTGGACATGCCATTTCACATGCAAATTGGCTCAAATGCTGTCAGTTATTTTTCTCCAGATAGTACCAGGTCTTTCTACATCTCTTTCTCTAGCCAACACAGGCATCTCTGCCTGTGGGCTTATATCCACCTGAGGAGACGATGCCAGCTCTGCATGGGGACACTCTGGCTTGGAGACCTAATGTTCCTCCAGTTGTACATTTTTTCTTTCCTGTTTTGGATGGGATAGTGCTGAGCTGGCAGATGAGATGAAACTATGTGCTGTTTAAACCTATAGCCAGAATACTTTCTTCAGCATGTGCTCTCTGTTTCACAGTTGGAAGCAGACAAAAAGGAGAGCAACAAGTACGGGCTGTTGGAAAAGAGAAATGCGTGTATTTCTTTTGGCAAGGAAGGCACTCCACAGTGAGTGAGAAAGGAACATCAGCACTCATGACAGTGGAACTTGATGAAGAGAGAGGAGCACAGGTGAGCTTTCTAGATGGCAGATCTGGTAAGATTTGCTTGTCTGGATAGCCATGAACAGTAAACAGGAATTCTCTTTTTTGCCTCCTCCCTTTCTGTAAATGTGTTCTTGCCATTACAAATAGTCAGACTTCAAAATTACTTTTGACATTGTTCCAATTGCCAGAGACTTTATGGATTGTCATTCCCAAATGCTGCTTCTAAGGATATTTCTGAAAAAGGCTGAAGGAGAAGGTCTTTTCTCCCTTCCCTGCAGGAATAGGTGAAGCACAGT
This sequence comes from Motacilla alba alba, assembly GCF_015832195.1. Taxonomy (NCBI): domain Eukaryota; kingdom Metazoa; phylum Chordata; class Aves; order Passeriformes; family Motacillidae; genus Motacilla; species Motacilla alba. The sequence goes on along the minus strand of NC_052017.1, from coordinate 14,789,970 downwards.
TGCACAGATTCATACCATCCTTTCGAGTACGTGTTCAGATAGCAGGGCTGTCTTCCTAGTGCTAAGGAGAAGTACTTTCTGCAGGCCAAGGCAAAGAATACTTTGGAAATTTTCAATTTGCTTACTCTTTAATTACATATTAATTGCATTGTTTGCAGAGATTCTAGGAAATGAAATTAGAAGCTGAGAGGACAGGCTAATTTGCTTTGTCTTTAGGCAGACTTGGGCTTTGCTGTGGCTTCACTGTTACCAGCATACAAGATGGGTAGTTTAAAGTTAGTTTCTGTACCTTGATCCTGCTTTAATTAGTTTTTTCACAATAGCATAGAAATGACCAGCAAGACAGGAGTTCATAGAGGAGAAATATAAGGGCCCTTGATCAAGAGTGTGAGTCTCTGCAACATAGCTGATTTAGGAATTGGCTGTATCAGTTTCATACTCCAAATGCAATGTTTAGTGAGCAAAGAACATGCATGTTATCATAGAAACCTGTGTATAGCAAATTTTGAACCTACTTCAGTTCCTGTGTTATCTCCATAATAGTTTCAGTGAACATCGGTCAAGGTGGACAGGTTCTGTAAATATTCATAAAATTCAAAAAATGGTTAGTTTAAACCAATTTAAATTAAAGCTCATTTGGTATTCCATTATCCTCTGAAACTCAATTGTTGGATTCCAGCTAGAGTTTTTTTTAATATACAGGCCACATATGGAACCCATTGCATGCTGATATATGGTAATTTAAACAATAGTCAGCAGTTGTAAAGTAGAAGGAAAGCCATCTTTGTGTGTGGCCCTAACTATATAATTTTTAATAATCCATAGAGACCAGTTTTCCTGAGTCTGTATATTTGCTTTATTTTTTTAATGAAGAGTGGTGCTTTCAATTTCCAGGTACAAGTGCTTCAAGGGAAAGAACCACCGTGCTTCTTGCAGTGTTTCCAAGGAGGGATGATTGTGCATGCTGGAAGAAGGGAAGAGGAAGAAGAAAATGCACAAAGTAAATTATTGTTAGTTATGAGTTTCTGCCCCAAAATGCTTTTTAGCTGTTGTGAAGAGCTTTGTATTCAGTCTCAACTACCCTACTCTGTAGAAAAAAAAAAATGAATGCTATGAAACTCTTGAGACAGCTTTGCAATGCTTTGTTTCAAGGTAGCCTTTTTCTTCTTTGAGCAGAGAATGGATTTTGTCACCCTAGAGCATGCTGACTTCATTGTGTTGGTGCACCTATAATTTCTTTTAGTTTGATTTTACTTAAGCCAAGTACCCGTTTGCTTTAACGTATGTTCTTTTCTACACAGTCTGGGGAAGAAGAGTGTTTTTTACGAGCAGTTCTGCTCCAGAGAAAGCTCTAAGCTTTTATTACCCAATCATTGCATTTTGTAACATATTCCTTGAATGTGGTAGTTAAGGTAGGAGAATTTCAATGGAAGTGTAGCATGGAGATGCTCCAGTTTTCACTTGACTGTGACCTTATGTTCCTAAGGTGCAGAGAGGAAGAGAAGCTGAATAGGAGAAATACTGTGTTTGTTTCCCTTCTTCACTGTATGAAGTAGCAGAACTTGACTCTCCTGCTCTGTTAAGCTCTTCAGTTCTCAATACTTGTGCTCTTGTGGCAAGGTTTTAGAAGGCATCTCTTCTGCACAGGGTTTCTGAAGTAATGTTTGCCAAACCTGGTGCTTAGCTAGTTCATTCTGTCACAACGTAGGCATGCAGTAGGTGAAATTCATCCAGTATGAGAGCAGCTGTTCCAGAGCAGAGGTTTTGAATTTTCAGTCCCATGTGATTTTATAATAGTGCTGCTCTGTTCTGTCTGCTCCAGGTGATTGGAGGCTTTATTGCGTGCGAGGAGAAGTTCCCAATGAAGGAAACTTACTTGAAGTAGCGTGTCACTGCAGCAGCCTGCGTTCCAGGACATCCATGATTGTCCTTAATATCAACAAAGCTCTCATCTACCTGTGGCATGGCTGCAAAGCACAGTCTCACACCAAGGATGTAGGAAGAACAGCAGCCAATAAAATAAAAGAACAGTGAGTGTCTGATCTATATTTTGGAGATGATTATATAGACTACCAATTTACTTGAAGTAGTCTTACTCAAAGAAAATTTGAAATAAATAAAGCTGTCCTCTAAGTACAAATGCAGCATGTGCATGCTTCGTCAGGAGGAAGAGTGAAGGTTGGTTGGTAGAGTGGAGAAAACTCATGTCCTGTAATTGCTTTCACTGGAGGTCAAGTGCGTTTATTAATAAACTCATAGAATGATTGGAAGGGACCTTAAAGACCATCTAACTCAAATCCCCTTGCCATGAGCAAAGATACCTTCTGGTATCTTAGACCAGATTGCTCACAGCCCCATGCAACCTGGCCTTGAACACTTCCAGGGATTGGGCACCCACATTCTTCCTACTGTACTAATTACAGTTAAAGCAAAGTTTTCCATTTGGAGTGAGATGCTAAACACCTGAATAGAAAATTAAAGGGCATTTGATAGGAGAATTAGAATCCAGCCTTGTGATTAAGGAATAGGAAATTAACTTGGGAAAGCATGCAAAGAGGACAGCAACCATTACAAAAGCAGGCAGTTATGAAATCCCTAATGAGAACTCCTGTGAGCATCTCCTTCACTCTGGGAATGGGATCCAAATGCTACAAGAACAGCTGTTGAAATTCCCTGTCTTGTTTTCTGATAATTTTTCAAAGTGCCTGTGTTGGCCTGAAGTGTGCAACAAGCCTATAGGGTGCTTTTGGGGTCCATTACTGCGAGCGGCCAGCAGGTTTGTGTTAGCTGTGTTTGGGGCAGGAACAATATGAGTTCACTCTCTCTTTGTGTATTATAGGTGTCCACTGGAGGCAGGGCTGCACAGCAGCAGCAAGGTGACAATTCATGAATGTGATGAAGGGTCAGAGCCTTTGGGATTCTGGGACGCCTTGGGGAGGAGAGATCGGAAGGCCTATGACTGCATGTTGCAAGGTAGATCTGCCTTCCTGGATTTGGCACTCACATTTTACTCTACTAGTCTACCGTGTTGTCAGATTTAATATAAAATTTATGAAGAATTTTTTGGTAGTTGAGTTCTTCAGAGAAATGCTACCAAAAATCTCACTGAGTTAAGCAATACTGTTCTAGAAGGAAAGTACTGGAAAACCAAGTGTTTCATTTTGTTCTCCCCGGCTTCTCCTGCCCCTCTGTATTCAGGCAGCACAGAGCAATAGTTAACACTGTTAGAAATATATGTTGCTTCTCTTCTGAAGGGATTTAATAGGCAGTTCTGCTCACATTCCCGTTCAGCCTTTGCTTTGAAACTGCCAACAAAGATAGCAGGGGAATTGATTTACCAAGTGGAAAATTTGTCAGCTAACTCTGCGATGGCCTTGCTTCACTTAAGCTGCAGAACAGCTGGTTATGAAATGGCTGATAGTAACTAACCAGGATCAGATTCAGACTGATGGCAGCCAGCCACTCAGCTCGACTTCTTTACAGCTGTTGCTAGTCCCTCAAGACATCTGGTTGTCTTTCCTGATTTTTCAACCCAGAAAATTTACAGTCACTTTTAAAGTGTATTGTTAGTTTTTACAATTAAGTCTAACATTTTTTGTTGTGACTCTTCTTAATTTTTTTTTTCTTTAAAGATCCTGGAAAGTTTAATTTCACACCCCGCCTGTTCAGCCTCAGTAGTTCATCAGGAGAATTTTCAGCCACTGAGTATGTTTACCCTTCAAGAGACCCTGCTGTCATCAATTCCATGCCATTCTTGCAAGAGGATCTTTACACTGCCCCACAGCCAGGTATGTGCTTTAAAATACTTAAGTAACAAGAAAACAGATGACTGCATCCTGCATCAAGCAGTGTCTCAGTAATTGTAAGCACTTTTAACTTGATATATCACCGGAAAATGTGTGCACGTGATCCTTATACAATACTAAGCAATAACAGTAATTTTTCCATGATGAAGATGCCGAGAAATAATCAAGTGTATGTATGTATCCCAGAAGCTTGCTGTACAAATACATTGTTTATATTAGAGAATCAAAGTCCAGCTAAAGTTTAGCTGAATAATTAACAAAAGAATTGGTAAGATTGGTGATGTCATCCTGTTGTGATGCTGACAAGCATATAAGACTGGGGTTGTTCAGGGCATTAAAAAAACTAGTAAGTGGCTAATGATGGATTTGTTATTTTCTGACTGTGTAGCACTCTTCCTTGTTGACAATCACCATGAAGTGTACCTGTGGCAAGGCTGGTGGCCTGTGGAGAACAAAATCACTGGATCAGCTCGAATCAGGTGGGCTACAGACAGGAAATGCGCCATGGAGACGGTGCTCCGGTACTGCAAAGGTAACAGAGTGCTGTGCACGACTGCTGAGTGTGTCACACCTGTCCATGCCTTCTATCTTGAGCTGAAAGGTGCTCCCCCAATGTTACCAATAAACATCAGTTCATTTGAAGATACATTCCCCACTCTTTCTTAGCAAACCATTTGTCTAGTAACAGCGCTGTTCCCAAATTGCCAAGGTACTCTACTGACTGCTCTCAGTAGAAAGGCTTTATTTATTGTGTTACCCCTCAGAATCACAAGTTAGCAGTTTAAACATGCTCACTTAAGCCTCCGAGCTTAAGCTTAGTTGGTTCTTGGCAGGACACTTCTGCTGAGCATACCAGAAGATTTTGTTTACCTGAATTTGGCTTATTTCAGACTATCACAGTCTGCTTACTCTATTTTAAGTCTTTTTTTCTAAGATAAAAAAGGCATTGGGTTAGAAGTAGCTGTTGGGGATTTTCAGCATATATGTTTTAATCTTTGCAGTCAGATACAGTAAAAGACGCGTGTAAAAATACTGAAAAATGTGTTAAAAGGCTCCATATTAATTAAAAAGAAATTCTGGAAAATTTATTCTTAAGGCAAAAATTAAATACCCTTAGGAGGTAACTTTGAATAGTGGGTGAGATTGCAAAACACTGTACCTTTTGTAATTTCTCCCTCCTTTTTTTCAGGAAAAAATGTAAAGAAGCCCCCCAAATCCTATCTAATTCATGCTGGCCTAGAGCCTCTGACATTCACTAATATGTTCCCAAGCTGGGAGCACAGGGAAGACATTGCAGAGATCACAGAAATGGTAAATCTTTTCATTGCATAATCTGTTTCCTGTTGCTAGTAATTGTGTCTTGTGTTGTCAGTAACACTGGTTGTTTCCATTGTCAAGCCCCAAGATCCAGAGGATAAACTTAGAAAGCACAGTTCAAGAGTCTGCACAGGGAAAAATAAAAACCCAACACCACAGTAAAATTCTGACTGGGAATGTGTATATCAGAGGCATTGCTTTTTTATTTTTCATGTAACTTCTTATATTCTTCTTTTGTTAAAAACAGAAGGAAAGTGTTACCTGAATCATCTCTTAGAAAGAGCTGTGCTGGAGTTTGAGCTTAACAGAATAGCTGTTTCAGTCATGCAGCAATGTGCAGCTCTGGTCTGTTCCACAGATTCGAAGTGCAGGGGAACAAAACATCTTTCAAAGGGTCAGCTGGCTCCAAGGGCTTTGTTACTGACTCCCTCATCTGGGATTCAGAGTCACAGCCAAATTATATGTGGCTGCTTTAAAATCTTTCAGTCAAAGTGCATCTCAACACAAGTGACATTTTCTGTTTTGTAAGTCTTCTGCAGATATCCTTAGTAAAAAATGCTGGCTTCATGACTAAAAACAAATTTCAGCCTTAAACTGAGATTCTGGGAGTACAGGATGTCCTTCTGCTAAGTGCAGACCTGTTTTTAGCTGTGAAATTGTTGTAGGGCAGGTCTGTTGTCCTGTGTGCACACCTGGACACACGGCTTTGTGCTCAGGCAGGGCAGGTTATCCCATGCCATCTGCAGATGGCCATGGGCGCAGCTGATGCTTTCAGCATTGCGATCCTGTTCTCTGTTTTCTCCTTTCAGGACGCTGACGTTTCTAATCAGATAATACTTGTAGAGGACGTGCTGGCCAAGCTGTGTAAAACAGTGTATCCATTAGCAGACCTCTTAGCTAGGCCTTTGCCTGAGGGAGTTGATCCACTGAAGCTTGAAATTTACCTTTCAGATAAGGACTTTGAGGTAAGAATAGGTGCACTGTTACTCTGTGCATCTGTGCCTAACCATGCAAGAAAGTAATTTGCTGGTCGTGCTACTCATCAGTTGTTTTTGCTAATAGTACATCCTTTCTTTTTAAATGCAGGTTGCATTAGAGATGACAAGAGAGGAGTACAATGCACTGCCATCTTGGAAGCAAGTTAACCTGAAGAAGGCAAAAGGACTTTTCTAAGCTGTGTTTATGGAAGTGAGCACTAAAGGGATGTCCACTCTCACTTTCTATGTCCTTTAGAAGAATTGTACCCTACATTTACAGAACAAATAAAAATAATCCAAAGTTATTAGTGACTACCTATCTGGAGGTGTGTAATATTATAATAAAAGGCCAAGAGAACTCTTTGAAAATGGAATTCAATTTTGACTCTTAAAGGTAATGTTTTTAAGCCCCGTTCTCCTATGCACTTAAACAGTAGTTTCTTGAGCTACTGCTGCAGGTGTCCTTTGGCTATATCCAATACTTGCCATTTTTGTTTTTAAAGAAGTTCTCTTTGTAAAGTGTTATTTTGTTAGTTTGTGGATTACAAAGAATTTATATTTATATAAACACATAGAACAAGTATGTATTTAACAATGCAATATGTATTCACTTTCAAGACTTCCATGTCAAAACTACAGAAAAGTAGCTGGATGGCAGTTGCTTGTACTGAATTAGCTATACCACCAATATGTATCTCCTCTGCATTCTGAAAAGTTCTCTTTGCAATAGTTAATAATTGTTCTCAGTGCTGCTTCAGGTGCTAAACTGAACAAAGCATTTGTATTTATAGCATGGATTTCTTGAGAAACTATGCGAATCAACCTTTATACTTTATTATCCAAAAATGTATAGTGCCTTGTTTTTTGTGTACAGTTTATATACAAAAAAAAAAAAGATTGGTCTGCATTTTGAAGATGGCTTAGAAGGGTCTCCTATGTTACTTTTATAATAGTAGAAATAAAAACATCTCAGTTTCTAATCCTTGTTGTAAACATTAAACATGTCTTTTGTGATATAAGAACCAAAAGTAAAAGCTTCTGAATAAACTCTTAGCAATGCTCTGACTTGTCATTAATTTGTACTGTAATCTGTACTAGCATTGGAACCTTCCATAACATAGTATTTTCTCAAAATATTTTAACCTTTGATGTCTGTGGGTATTGTACAGAGTTATAATTTGAGAAGCAGATAATGTAGAAAATAATCAATGTATGAGATAAAGTTGGGCAAAACTTTAATGCTGAATGTTGGAACCTGTCAGTCACACAACTCTGTATTCTTTGGGTTTCCCTGTTTTATATACGAAACCAAAATTATTATGATGGTTTTCAAAATTTGAAAAAATCTTTTCAAAACTTTGTGCAATTGGGAGTAAAATTTGAATTGAAAATGAGTGTTGTGTCCATTCTTTAATAAGCACTGAAGATAAAATTGTTTTTACTCAGTTAATTAGGACATTGAATAGACTCTTCGAGTAAATATTTGCTTATGGTTTGAAATGTTTTTCTGGCATTTGGCATTTCTAAAATAAGCTGTGTGGTTCTCCTCTGGTATCCTAGTGGGTTTCACATTTTCATTCCTGGCTCCATAGCTTTCTTTCTGTCCTGCAACCATTTAGAGCTCTGCTTGTGGTGATACCTCAGGTTTTAGCTTTTCTTGGGGTGGTGCCTGTTGCTGCTCTTTTCATTCTCCTAGGCCAAGGGACTTGAAGTGGGAATTTTAAATGTGTGAGGTATGAATTTCTGCAAGATCTGCAATAAGTATTGCTTCATAGTTACAGTGAATCTTGTTTTGACAGATGGACTGGTAAATTGTAACCAAGCCTTTAAGTAAATTAATTAAAACTTAGAAATAAGCAAGTACTATTCACCTGACATGAGATATTGCAGGTGAATGTTCAGTACTGGAGTATTTCCTTTCATGTATGGGTTTCTGTCAAGAACTGAAATGAAATAACCCAAGAAAATGTTAGGAGCAGTATTCAGAGCCAGAATGCTTCTTACATACGTATCAGCAAAAAGCTGTTTAGATGCCAGTTCCTCAGAGGTCCTTAGCTGCCTTCCTCATGTGATACACTGTTAGTTTGAAAATGCAGGGCTTTATAGCAACAAGTTTATTTTTCAAGCACCAAGAGGTTTCTAAAGTCACTGCTGTATTCATCTAAGCATTTTTGCACCTATATATTTTCCTCGTTCACCCTCCCTGGTGATAAAATCAAGCAGGAATTAGGTTTTGATTATTCATGTTCAGTCTGTACCATGAGGGTAGCAGGTTCCTCTGTTTTGATTTTTCTCTCCAGCAGAGAGCTGATTTGCATAGCATGATTGACCTTGTTTTTCCCTCTGGCAGGGTAGTAGCATTTGCTTTTGTTTCTTGAAAAGATTGTCAGTCCTTCAAATGCTGCTGAAGGGCAACATTCACCCACCTCTAAAGCCTTTAGAATCTCAGCTGAAAGACAAGAGCCAGCAAGGGGGCCACAGGCACTGAAACAATTCACTGTTGTCAGATCTCAGAGTTCCTGTAAATTTTACACTATTTCGTATCTAATGGCCCAGTTCCATGAAGCAGGACAACGAACCCAACTTTCTACCTGGGTGCTTTGCTCTTAACATTACCTAGGAAAGCTTTAAGGTTTTGCAGAAAATATTTTATTATCCATTATATACTTGTTACTTATCACAATGCTTTCCTGAAATGTGAAGCTGACAACAGAAAGCACATCAGTGTAAGGCCTTAGACAGATTATGCTTTAACTTTCTGCTGCCTTCCCTGTCCACTATAGGGATACCATTTATGGCTGGAAATTACAAAGGGCCATTAAAATATTCTTGAACTGGTTTTAGAGCCCTGCATGGGTTCTAAACATGTCCTGAATGGCTAGGGGGAGAGTTTGGTTGCTTGCCTGGGTTACCTGGTGTTCTCTGCTTGTTTCAAATAGACACCCAAGAACTCCATGTTTAAGCAAAGTTTCTGGTGTAGGGAGTCTGCACATGAAAAAGGTAGTACACTGAACATGACATTCTGTGTTTTCTGTCAGTCACATAGCTTTCAGGCATTGAGTCATGATTTTATTTGCTATGGTTTTAAACTGCCCCATCCTGACTCTTAAAAGTATTGTTCTTTGATTACACAATTATTCCTGCCCACATAAGGATTTGTTAGCAGTGAAATGGGCTGGAAATGTGAAGACATTAGTATGCTAAAACAGCAAATAAAACATTATGTCTGAAAAATATGCTACCTGTATGTGGCAGCCAGAAGAGAAGAGAAAATGGGACACAGGTAAAAGGAAAAAAAAAACAAAAATTAATATTTAATCATTTGGGAGAACTTTTTTTCTGTCTACCACTGTCCCACCAGTCTCCCAAATGGGTACTTAGCTCAGGAGGAGTTGTGGACCCATGGACAGAACTGGTGAAAGCTGATTCTGAGCTTCTCTGAAAGCCTGTGGTGCTTTTGTGGAAAGAGGCAGTGGCAGGTTGCTGTGGTGAGTCCCACTGTTTGCACAGCCCTGCTGGGATAGAGGTTTCAGCTGGTGGGACAGGCTCCCCACAACCCTGCTTGGCTGCACTGTGGAGAAGAACAGTTTGACCAGTCTCTGCTTCTAACTCCCAGTCAATGTTTCCCTTTTGGAACAAGTAGTAGATCAGCAGAAATAGCTCAATAATATTCTCCCAAGTGCCTGCTTTCCACTGAAGCTCCAGTTTGCTCACAGTATGATGCTGGTCACCAACAGCTGATGCTGCAGGGAATTCCCTTTTGGGCACAGGGTAAGGAATATGCTCAGCCAGTCAGTGCTGGCTTTGAGGACACTTTCCTTCTCACAAGGCAGGACCATGGGATTGACCACACAAGCCTGAGATGCTGCCCCAGGTAGATGAACACTTCTAGCTTTCCTCCTGACATTGGATTGGTGAATTGATGGGGATAAAGGAATTTGGGGTGCAGTGCTTGAAATGCCAGGTTTGTTTTCTCTCCTCTGCTCTCATATGTAGATACCCTGTAAGATTAGTGCTGATTTGTTGTTTTCATGCAATTTGATTGGTGGAGTAAGAGGAGAACCTGGCAGAACAGCTAATCTGAGAGTAACAGCTAATTGTAACTCCTGCTGCTATTGAGGTGAGGTAGTAGCTAAAACTGCCCAAAGAACAGCCTAGAGAGTCAGTGCGGTTTCCTCATTCATACTGGCTCTGTGAATGAGTTTTGTTGAAACCTGTAACTGTGGAATGGTGCAGTCACAGTGTTAGTTTTCCTCAATCTTAATTCAACGATCCTGGTCCTATAATAATAATAAAATATTTTAATATTATTTATTCTTTCACATTAAGCCCTGTGTGTGTTGTACTGGCTTCTTGCTAGCAATATTTTTCTGGTCACTGATTTCTGATCTTGGACATGAACAAGCGCAACACCTGTCTGTGGCAGCCAATCCAAGCAGAAAAGGGATGCAGCCACTTGCTTTGTGACTCACAGGTCGTCTTAAGCTCTGTTTAGCAGCCCCAAGCCCTGCTCTGTATTAAGAATGTTTCATGTGGGATTTTCCAGTTTGTGAGACTCGGGGGTAGATGTGGGAAATGCACAGCTATATGGCAGGATTTCACCAGCCATTCACCTTGCAGCCTTTTCCCATGACTAGGACAGTCCTCTTCCATGTGCCTCTGTGCTCTGGGTTCACTGAGAGCAGTGTGGGCTGGGAGCCAGTCATGTGGGGACTATTCCAAGAGCTGGAAAGCCACTGAAGAAGCAAACCCAACCAGCCCATAATGCTGGATGCTCTAGAGCTGAAGCTAAGTAAATCATCACCTCTGTTCGTGTTTTGCCTAAAGTGCAGCATATTTCAGAGGAATGGTGCAAAAGAGGGAGTACCATACACTCCACACACCACCACGTTTCCTGCAGCTGGTACTTTGCCTTTGGGTACTCCTTGTCCTTTATTCTTTGGAGAATTGGTGCAGTGTGCTGAAGTGCCCAGGCAGCAGGCACATGAGATCAGCAACAGGTACTGCATCTTCACATTTTCATGTCAAATCTTGTGCTCTTCACAAGGATGAACAACCGAAGGGGCAAAGATGTCTCCCCCTCCTGTTTCTACAGCCACTGTCACAAGGGCAGCTCTATGACCTGTTCACATGCAGTCCTGTTCCACTGACAGTTCCCTCTTGGCAACAGAGTGCCACTTTTATAAAGCTGTGTAAATCATTCCTGCTCAGTGTAGCCTCTAGGACTAGCACAGAATATATTTTCACAGCACGGACCAGACTCTGGGCAAATTTCTTACATTCTGTTGCTAAAATATACGATATTTATGTAAAAGAAGCATTCGTTTTCTGCTCTCTCATTGCAATAAGGAACTGGGGTATGTGAATAAAACTCTCCTTTATCTATTCAAACAGAAGACAGGGTCAGTTGTAGAGACTGATGGTAAAAGGTAGTGATTGTGCACCTGAGGTGCTTGGCTCTGCTACATATGCTGCACACATTGTCCAGGCCCTGTGCTGGCAAACCCTTGCAGTTGTGCATTTCTACACTTCTGGCTCTATCAAGCCAGCCAAGCTGGATGGGGCCTTGAGGGGCTGCCTGCACCCCAGCTGCTAATGTTACCTGAACCCCAAAGTTCTGTTCTCTCCTCTGCAGGTACCTGCCCATGGAATTGCCAAGTTACTGAACCAGGGAAAAATCTTAGAGTGCATGCATGCACTGCTGAAAGAGCAAGGGAAGTCAGGAGAAAGCAATCTGTAGTGACCTCATTTGCTATTTTTCTAACTGATACCTGCTCAGCTTCAATGTTACACCCCCCTATCTCCCCCTGCAGCCTGTGTGTTCCAGGCTGTGGTAACCAGCACATTCATTTTACAGTGGCAATTGCTGAACCACTTGTGCTTCATAGCAGAACACTGATGTTTAATTCCTTTAATTTAGAAAGGTGCTATATAAACTGTTAACTGTTTGCACATGTGGCTATTAATTGTCTTTAAGCAGCCAGTAAACATCTAACCTCAATACAATCACTACCCTTGGTCATGGCAACTGCCTGTGAGGAAAGGCACCTGCTTCCTACTCCCAAAATCAGATGCCGTATATAATAATGTTGTTGAAGTGGTAACACTTTATTTAGTGCCTCTGTTTGCTTGCTCTGTACTTTATAAAGTGGTCATGACTTATAGAACAGAAAAGTAATTGATTTGGCTTGGTTTATCTACAGGAGCCCAGGCAATATTTTATCGTTTCACTTTGAAAGCTGTTTTTGAACACAAGTCATTTATGTAAGTCATTTCCAAGTAAAATCTCTGCTAGTTCTCATGCTTCTTCTTTTTCCAACTCTGACTGCTACCCTCATTTCACTGAAGTTTTACAATTTAAATATGTGGGTTTTTTTTAAACAATTCTTTCAAATTTGAGGAATATGATTGCTGCTAGCTTGCTGTACAGTTGTAGGGGGGTATATTTCCCCCTACGCCCCACCTCAACACCAACCTCAACACCCAGTTCTTTCCAAGTAGTTTGTTAATGATCTCGGAAATACGATTCTCTATTTCAGAAAAGATTTTCAAAATTTGGCTGCAAACCAGAAGCAGAACGATATTGCACCACACCAGGGCAATAAATACTAAGGAAGGTTGAACATTTCACAAAAGGAAAACTACCAGAAAGCTTGAAAGAGTTTGAGGTTTTGACTTCATCCAGAAGCCTCTGGTTTAGTACTAAAATTTCCAGCAAAACAGACTTAATGTTTGCAATACTTTTTGTATTCAATAGAGCTATGCATTCTGCCAAGACATGGTTGCTGGACGAGCAAAGTCTTCTAAGACAGTCTCCGCAGCAACAGATGCAGAACCGAAGGCTGGAAATGGCATGAAGTGTAGAAGGTCCAACTAAAATTACACAGGGCAGCAATAGGAATGAACTTTGAAAATCCTGAATCTGAGCAATAGAGGGACAACCTGGAGCCCTTCAGGAATGACCTGTGAAGATGTGATCCTCTGGAACCACTACCAATCTTGGTACCAGTTTGGACAGATACCACTGTAGAATATATACAGTTTGTCTTTAAAATACATGCAAAGACTTCACAAGGAGAGGTTTATAAACAGTCCATATTGGTTGGACAAACAAGATACCACCTGTCCCAACACACCTCACTTGCTGATGTTCATACGCCATAAGACCAAGTGCTAGAAGAATATGTGGTTTTGTATTTTGAGGATCTTACCACATCTACCTCATTTCTGATGACACAGAAGAGGCAGTGGTCTCAGAAAGCCTGGTAGCAGCAGATTTGTTTCCATGTCCTGCCTCTAGAATGAGTGGTCCTTCTCAAACACCACCAAGTATGGAATTGGAGCTTCTGGAAACACATGCATATGTGGCCTCCCCACTCTCTCACGGAGGGATCTCTTACAGGTTGGTTCTTTCCGAAGCCTTCCCCTTTTTTAGCTAAACTCTTCCAGAAGAGTTGGAAAACCTTTAAAGCACCATCTTCCAAAGAAGGGACTGAGCTGTATGTGGGAAAGCAGCCAGAGCCCAGGAAAGGCTAGTAAGAGGATGTATGCTAACGAGGAAACTGTCCTGGTAGATGGGATAATGATTGAGCCTTCTTAGGAGGGAAGAGACGAGGAAAAATCATTGGAAAAGTGCCAGAACAGAGTGATTAAAAGTCTTTTCATTTTATATTACGAAGTGGCTGAAGGCTGCCAGACTTGTTTGAATTTAATGGGAGCTTGTCCTTGACCCGTGTTCATGCTGATTCACATGAGTCACAGCCGTCGGATCCTGCGAGAGCAGGTGCCTGGCTGTGCGGATGAGCGGCTGCTGCACCGCACACAGCGCGCACACGGCGCCTCCAGTGCCGCGCAGGTAACGCAGGGAGGCACGCAGGGCGCTGTGCTGCCTGATGCCGTGAGAGCATCATCCCCGGCGAGGCTCACCCCCTCCTCTGGCCGAGCCCGAGCTGGACGCAGGTTGTTGTGTTGCCGCGGGGCACTTCACCGGGTGCCCCCCGTCTGGCGTGCAGGGCTGGGACGGAAACACGCAGCCGCCTGCCCCTCGGGCGGACCGAGCGCCTCTCGCCGCAGCGAGGGGTCCGTGCTGCACGGCTGAGCAGCCGGTCGCTCGGGCTGTTCGCTGCCGGCCGCCCTTTCCCCTCATACCGCCCCGTGGGCCCTTCAAGCAACTTCTGCGCCGGCGTTAAGCGCCGCGGGCCGCCTCCGCCCGGCCGCGGCTCTCCCCTTCTCCCGCTTTCCTCCTTCCCTCCCAGGCGCCGCCGCCATGTGGCCCCGCGGACGGCAGGGGGCGCCGCGCCGCCGCCCGCGGGCCCGGGCTGCCCTCGCTGTGCGCGCGGGGCCCGGCGGGCCCGGCAGCCCTGGCCACCGCCACACGGCCCCGGGAGAGCTTGGCGTGACCAGCCCCGGCCACCGCCACACGGCCCCGGGAGAGCTTGGCGTGACCAGCCCTCGTCACAGCTCTGCCCTGCGGAGGGGCGAGCGGCAGCGGTGCAAACATGGGCTGCCGGCTGCCCCTGCCTTCCCAAGGGGCTCTTCTCACGTTCCAGGTCACGGCTGCGTGCCCTGGGCTCCGTGCCTGGCTCGACCCCAGGTCGGCGGGGTGGCAGAGCAATGCCACAGCCCGGCTTTGGCCGCCGTGTGACCCTGGCACTGCACTACGAAATGGCTGCACGAGTCCCTCACCAAAAGCCTTTAGCAGCTGCATTTGCCCTTCTGACATTCCACCGGGGTGTCAGGCATACCCATACGAAACCTTCTCCCCGTGCAGGCGTATCCCAGCCTGGGGAGGAGAGCTGTGGTTGGCATGAACCACATTGCTCCATCCAGAAGAACATGAAAAGGCAAAACTGTATTTTGGCGGTGAGAACTGTAGTGGCCCTTTGGGGACCATGGCACAGGGCACAAAGGAGAGGGAAGAGGCCTGAATCCAGGCTGTCACCAGCACTTCAGCGGGGCCAGTTTTAGGGACAAGCATTTTTCCTGACAGCTGATTATCTGGTAGCTGGTCTAAGCAACCCGGAGCTGAGGTCCTGTTTCATGTGGCAGCTCCTGGAATGACTTTCTGGCACACCCAGGATTCTGTGGCGTTCCTTGCTCTGGAGTAATTGAGAAAAGCATGGTTGCTCTTTCCTTCTCCCTGACGACCCAGTTGTTTGGGCCAACCAGGTTGTGGCTGTGTGCCTAGGCACATCCCAAATGCCAGGTGCTAGGGAATTTGTGATTGCTATGTGTCAGTAAGGAAGATCCACATCACTCCTCCTCCAGCTCCACAAACCACAAACCCACACAATTGGTATGAGTTCTTCCCTACTCCAGCAAAACAGTTGGCACACTGACTAGAGAAGCAGCAGCTTGCAGCCGCGACTCGCTGGCCTCAGTGGCTTCACTTTGAACTTGCTCAGTTGTTGTCGCCTCTTCCTTCCCCCCTTTTCTCACAGAGTTGCACAAAGAGAGCTGGCAGGACTGCCCACCACCCCAGCGGGCACCACTCACCTTGCCAAGCAGGGCCCCCTCCATGCCCCCTTCCTGCCAACCCCCAGCTGCTTTGCGCCCTTCCCCATTGTATTCACTTGCCTTTGAAATTGGCAGGAGACATCAGCTATGCTCAGATGATGAAAAGAGAGGCAGAGGCACCTGCTCATGTTTGGGGCTTGGGTTTAGAGCTGTGCTTGTGCTGAATACATACACCCTTGTTTGGGTGCCCGGATGCAGAAGAGTTGGAGGGGAGCTTTTCTTCAGCTGCTGAAATATTCAGCCAGATCACAGTGCAGCAGTTTGCAGAGAGACCACCTCTCTCATCCTCACACCACCACTGTCCCAAAAACACCCTATTATTTTTAAGCACTTTATGTGCTGAATGCTCAAGTGTTTTTTACCTTACAATGGGAGCACTGTTAGGATGGGCTAAACAGACTAACCAACAGCAGACTTCTTGCCCCACTGCACAGTGACAGCGTGTGTTAGTTACCTGCATCCATCATGTCTCTTGAAAGCATTTTGGGACCACAAAATTTCAGCCTGTAAGACACATTTGGATACCTAGGAGGTCAGGCAGTCTCTAACATCAAGTGGGAAGGAAAGGCCATTTTTCCAAGGCATGGGAACTAATGGAGTGAGGGTGAACTACTTATGGCAGTTTTCTTGCTCACTTCTAAAGCATAGATCCAAATGAGTGACCAAAACAAGCTTGAACTTTCCTCCCTCTCACTTCTATGACTTTTTCATGGGGAGGGAGGTGGATCCAGCACATTTGGCCTGAAGCAAGGTAGTGGTTATGAAGCCTGCACACCTCAAGCCAGGCAACAGCCAAGAGCTGCCCATGTGCAGAGAGTTAGTAACAACACAAGGTGCAGCCTGGTGTCACACAGGCTTAGCAGTGGCTCTGATGGCAGTACTGACACATTTGCCTGGCATTGCACCTGAGCTAATAAGCCTTGGGTTTGTTAGCTTGGGCACAGCACTGCACTGACATCAGGGGACCTGCACTGGTTCCCAGCCCACCAGCTGGGATGCCTCTGGGCTGTTTTTCCAGATTCTGGTGCTGGGTAAGCACAGACAATTTAAGGGCCAAGAAAGTTCCGTCATTCCAAGTCCCCCTTCCTTACTTTTTGCAATACTTACTAAGGCTGAAGCCCCAGTAGTTCCTCAGCTTTTGCTCCTGCCTCCATCTCAAGAGGAGATGGACAGGAATGAGCAAGCTAAGGGAGGGCATGGGAGCGGCTATAAATGGCTTTGTCACTGTGCCCACTGCAGTGCCCTGCATGCCCACTCTTCCTTTTATCTATTTTCAGCCATCAGAATTGCAGAGCGTCTTGCACCTGAATCCATCTCATGGCTCCACACAGTGGCTAAGGGAATGTCTGGGAAATCAATCACCTCTGCTCAGATCACACATGAAATGTCAGGAGAACTAACTCTGTTTGTTTCAGCTGCTGGATTCCAGGACTGGAGTCACCTCATCCAAAACACAGCAGGCATATTGTCAGGTGAATTGTACCCAAAAGGTTTTTCCTTTACACCCCTGAATAAAGGAGCCCATGGCTCCACTTGAGAGTGAGGAGAGAGGAATCCCATCATTGGAATCCACAGGTGTTTAAGTTTTCTCAGTAACCCAGGGCTCTGCACTGGATGCCTACTCTAAGCCCTTGCCATTGCAGTAGAACTCCTCAGATTCCTGCCTAGAGCTGTGCAGGATGTCCTCCTGCCCTCCCTGAAGGACCCCAAGGCACAGGGGTCCCCACTAATGTCCTCTGCACAAGTAGCATCAGACCTGGCTGTGATTAGGCTGGTGGAGGCAGCACTGTCTTGCCTTTGCCCTTAAACTCCGTTATTGCAGCTAAGGAGAGATTTGGGGGTGATGTCTGAACTGACAGGCTACAGAGCTGTTACCTTCCAGTCATCCTCCTGACCGTCTGATGTCAGTCTGCTGGTGCAGAGGGAGACTGGAGGGAACCAGCTCATGCAGGGGAAGTTGGGCAGGTGACTCCTGTGTCACTCACCAGGCACTTCAGTGCTGGGTGTTAAGAGTCTGTGAGATACATCGCATCAGCCACTCCATGGAGCTGACCCTGCCTGCCCAGTATCAGGCAGCTGGGTACCAGGAATGCTGCGTGGATGGAGTCTGACTTCGTAAATATTTGTTTTCAGAGTCATGTGTGATCTAGTGAAATGTAAGCAGTTTCCTGGTAAAGAGCCCCCTGTCTGAAAGCCGGGGTGGTGAAGTTAGGAACACTCACTTTGCCCCAGCAGACACAATGCCTCAGTCATTAAGAGGGAAAAAAGTCCCAAGGAATTTGAGCAGTGCAATGATAAAAGGCCATGAACAGCTGCTGAAAGTGTTCATGAACGAGGAGTAACTTTACATAAAGAACTTAAACAGAAATAAAGCCTGGTTTGATTAAATGGTTGGATTCAGGAAAGCAGGTCACCTCCTGGAAAGCAGCTTATGTAGGTGTGAGATGATTCAGGCTATTTCTGAAGAGGGAAAATATGCAACAGCTTCCTGGCTAAAGCACGGGCCACTCCACTCCCAAGTAAGGGCACAGACTTTCAGTGACATGTCATCACTCCTTCAGGTCCTGTGCTGTCTGGGAATACTAATGCTCCTCTGCCTGATGCCTGCTTTCAGAGGTAAAATACACACACACACATATGCACACGCATGCAAACAATTTCCAAATTGCTTAGATGCATTCACCAACACAAAAGCAATTTCAAAGGTGAAAATCAAAGGTGGTGAACCTTTCCACTCTTGGTCACATCATGCCCAGAACTTCATTCCTTGGTAGCACAGTGGCCAAAACCCCTAATTGAAGCTATAAACACTTGGCATCTGAAAATAATTTGAAAATGGACACATCCATCTTTGTGTCTAACCTCAAATAATTGCTTGGAAATAGTGTCTGATGATCTCCCCTGAGGACCTAAGGGCACCTTGCAAGTCACTGTAGGAGATGGAAACCTTCGAGCCCCTGTGACGGCATGGGTCAGCTGGCGACTGCTGCTGATGCTGCCCACGTAACCAGGTGAGCTGGAAAGAATGAAGCTATTTGCTAACTCATGGTTTGTCACTGTCACTGTGAGATCTTGTGGCCTGGGTGATTTCTTTGCAAAATAGCTGGCAGAGAGCCTGGATACACATCCTGGCTCACAACTGCTTTCACTGTAATTTGGCCCAAGCAGTCAAAAGCAAATGAGGGAGGATGTAGCAATAATATGGGGAAGGCTGGAGATGTTGGAAATATGTGCAGGAAATAATCGAGTTAGACTGTGCCTGGGAAAACCAAAGTTGATGTATTTGGAAAAATAGTCTGAAACACTACTGCTCAACAGGACAGAGAAATCTGGAAAGCAGGAACATCAATAAGCAGACACTGCTGCACTATGGCCCAGGACAGGTCCATGTAATTTGGGGCTGCCCACTGAGGTATCTTAGTGCAGAGTGGGATATGCTGGGGCCGCAGCAGGGCAGTTACTGTATACCCCACGCCAGGGGTGATGCAGACATGCTGAAGGCTTTCGGAGAGCACCACATCAGATGAAAGGTGGGAGGGAACAGCTGCATGAGGAAAGCCTGAAAGAATTCGGCATAAACAACTTTTCCAAATAGTGACTAAAGGAGGAGGATCTAATAACCTCTGCAAGTATTTGAAGGGTATAAACAACAAGTGAGGCTCATGTGGGATAAGATTGGATGTAATGGGATAAATGTATGAGCAGGTTAAAATGTGTTTTATGCAAGGACAGAGGTACAAATTAATAGAAGGTGGTTTCCCAAAGGAAAAGCCTGATTGGTGTACACAAAACTGCTCCAGGCAGAAAAAGGAAACAAGGCCATGTGCTGCTGGGACAGTTCAGCAAAGAAGAAGTGGATAAGGTAGCCTTTACCTTCAGGTTCTTTTGCTGTGATGTTTGTTCTGTAGAAAAGAAAAACTTATATTCATCTCGTTGCTTAAAATCCCTGCCAGAACCAAGCTGAGTACAAAAATAGGTATCAGAACTCTTTTTCTGCAGTGGTGAAGTACATTGCTCATCATAGTCTGGAACTTTCCTTGCTTGCACAATGAAGGAGATGTGACATCCTGCTTTGTGTGGGTTTTGTGGAGGATGGCCCAGAGGACATAAAAAGGGATAGTTAACTGCAGTCAGCTATCACCTATGTCACTGGCAGCACGCTGGCAGTGCTGAGGTGACTTCATCCCACACTGCATTATTTGTGGAAATTAACATACAACATACTGGGAGTGTTTGTTGGCCAGGTACCTGGTGACCAAGCTGTAATTCCTTCCTGGGATTGCAGTGAAAATCAAACCAGGGAAAGGTCACTACTGTTCTACAGTTAATTTTTCTTCACAGTAGAAGTGAGGCATAATTTTTTACCTCATGTTTATTCAGAACCTTTGGAGGCACTCTCTTGTACAGGCATTTTAAAAGAAAAAAATCAGGACTTGGATGCAATCCTATCACCTGCCGATTGCTCTCTCCATTCCCGTCAGTAGAAAGCTAGGCAGAAAAGGGCCCTTTTTTTCCCACTCTGTCGCTCTCTTCCTCTCCCATTCCTCCAAATCTGTGTATCTATAGAGGCCAGGGTATTCAGTGCTGTTCAGACCCTGTATTTTGGCTCATTAAAATGTCAGACTTGCCACTGCACACCCAGGATGCTCATTCCTATTGACATCAATGGACAATGAAATCAGTGGGAGTTGGGGAAGTAGAAAAAGCCCACAACTTTCTTTATGGTGAGATTGGTGATCAAAGTAGCTTTAAATTATGTTAAACTCCTCTAGTGTCATTAAGAAGAGTTGTCAGGCTGTCCAGTCTAACACAAGCACTCAGCTTTTCAGGAAGTTTTTTTGTGTGACTTGTGAAAGTGTCTGACGCTCACCTGTGCTCTGCTGATGAGCTGTGCCAAAGATTTTGTGTTGCTGGTGATGGGTAAAACATGAGGAAAATGGATCTTGCTGCTGTGTTTCCAGGTTTTATAATGCATCACACAAACCATTTAATAAATGCAAAGTAAAGTGAAAAATAAATTGTTCTGAGAGAAGCCTGAGGTGATCTCAAAGCCAAGCACAACAAAGCTGTCACTCAGCTTCTCTGGGATAAAATCCTTCCTTTCCTTATTTTCGGACTGCAGAATTGAGTAAGCAGCTACTACAGACTCAGTTGTCTTTTACCTAGTTGCTTCCAAATCTTATCTAGGTATTTCTTATATATGAGACTGCTCACGGAAATAATGCACAGCCTGAAAATAAAATTTGATAAGAGCTAAATTGCAGTTTGGAAAACTGTACTGTTGTGGTCTGTCACCTTCCTCACATTTAAAAGGATTTTTTGTACTTTCACATTTGGAACAATACGTGCCTTGCCCATAGATGAGACTTTTATGGCCCCAAATATGTCTAATAATGTTTCTAGTTTAATTCTGGAAATTATTGTAATGAGGACTGTCTCTCTTCTAATAAACCTACATAATAGAAGCTCATGAAATACAGTCAAAAGGTTTCTCATGTAATAAATCATTATAATATTTTGTTGTGTGTGAAAGAGCTGCTCAGCATTTCTGTGTATCCCAAACATGAAGTACTTTTCCAGGATACTGCCAAGGAGCTGTGTTTTCCCAGAAGAAAAGCAAAGTGGTAATGTTTCTGCTTCATTTCTCATTTTCTGCTGCACCAGACATATCTGAAGTTGGGGCTGGCATGGGCAGCAGTGCTGCTCCAGTGCAGGCATGGACCCTGGGTCCTTAGAGGGCTGTCAAATAAGTGGTAAAAGGGGTTGTGCATGTATGACACAAGACATTTAATTAGCATGTCAAATAATCACATGTGCATTTCAAAGCAGTGCCAGCTGAGCAGGAAAGCAGCCTAACACACAGTTTGAAGGAAACACTCATATTTGCAAACTTTTTTTTTTCCCCTAAGTTGACTGCTGTTTTTTGGACAGTAAAGGGAAATCTGTTTTTTTGGAAGGAGAACATACATTGAAGTCTTTTATTAAATCAGCTGGCTGAACTGCAACTGCCGAAGGCTATGGTAAGAACTTGCCAGCTTCTTTTGAAAAGCACTGTCTTGTTCTGGGCATGGTTTAGGCTATACAAGTTTATTGCAGATGCTCAACTCTGCCCATAGGGTAGGGGCACACACTTCAGCATACATCATTGCAGATTTCTGGGACACTGAATTCTGCCAGAACAAGTTACCTTGCTCCACCTGGACCCAAGTGAAACAGAGATTTCTCTCTTTGATTCATCAGCATCTCAGCCAGATGAACTTGGAAACTCAACTTACCAAATTTGCACAATTTGAGAGGGTTCGTGTTAAATCTATGGGACCTGACTGTGCTTTCCAGAGCTTCTTCTGGCATTATTCCTGTAACAATCGCTTCCACTGGCCCAAAGTCCTGACAAAATAAATTCTAAGGAAAGTGCCTCCCTAGTCAGATAAGTTCCAGCCCCTTAGCTGTCACCTGGTATGAAGCTGGTCCAGCACACACCCCCTCATTTCTCTCTTTTGGGCCACCTTTACTTGCAGGCCAAGCAGCAGTGTCCTGTGCAGGCAGCAGAGGGCAAGCAGGTATCTACCTCACCTGATATCAGCTAGACACAGGCATGGTCCCACTGCAACTTCTGCTGCCCTGCAGACATATGTACCTGGGACATAAAGGAGTCACACTTAAAAAAAAAACAAAACCAAACATAAAGAAACCAAAAAAATCCAAACAAACCCATCACCCCACCAAGTCTGGTTTTAGGGACACCAGCAGTTAAGTGTAACCATGGGTGAAGGAATTGTTAAGACCTTCTCCCCCAGCACCCTATCAGAGCATCCCTGACTGGGGGAGCAGGAGTGCATTCTGCCATACCAGAGGCCCAGGGGAAGGGAATTAATGCTCCTTTGGACATTAAACTCTGCCATGCTCCCATTCCCAGTATTGTGGAGTGGCAGCCAAAAACAAAGAGGGACCTGTAGTGACAGCACAAGAGGCAACAGTTTTGAACAGTAAGAGGGAGGACATGAAGATGAAAGTTTTTATGATGAGGATGGAACAGGTTGTCCAGAGAGGTTGTAGATGCCCTGTCCCTGGGAGTGTACAAGGTCAGGTTGGATGAGGCTTTGAGCAACCTGATCTTGAGAAAGATGACCCTGCCCATGGCGGGAGGGTTGGACTAGTTGATCTCCAAAGGTCCTTCCAACCCAAACTGTGCTGTGATTCTTACAGCCACTGCAGCAGAGTGCCAGTGAGAGGGGAACTGAGGGTGCTGGACACATTGCAGGATTGGACCAGGCATAGAGACAAGACCCTGCAAGGCAGTCTTGATCAGGCATGTTTTGGTCATTGAGTGGTGGTCATTTGGATGCAATGCACTCTAAAAACATATTAGATGTCAAGGTCCTGGCAGCTGGAAGCTGATGAAAATGAGAAGACACCTGGGGAAATCTGAGAGCAGCAGGAAAACAGGAGGCTGGAGACAAAACTGCAATTTTTAAATCCCTTTCTTCTCTAGAGTTTCACAGTCTGCTGGATTTGGCCTAAGTTGACATGAAAGATCTGCTGTGTTTCCTGTTACACATGAAAAATGACATACACTCCAGTAACATCAATATTATTATATTTTTTTAATCTGACTTCACACGTAATTTTTACTAAAAATATGTATTTTGAGATTTATAGTTCATCTTAGCCTGGTTTTTCTCATTGAGCGTGACTGGAGTTTTGGGAAGAGTGATGAGATACTGCACCTCCAGGCAACACCCATCACTGCCCAAAGTTAGGTCAGTAGTGCCAGTGGGCCACCTGCATCTTTAATAATGTCAGACAGCTTCAAAACACTGACATCTGTTTGTGAAGTTTGAAGTTTAAGTGATTTCTCAGATATGCAAGCGAACACTCTCTACCTGGAACCTTGCTTGGAAAATATTTGACATTTCTATAGCAGGCATTTGCTCACTTAGGAAAAAATTATCCAGAAAAAATAAGGGCTTTGCTGCTCAGCCAATTCTTACACACACCGCAAGTGAGCTCCCCTATCCTCTCCTTTCTCCACATTGTCACATTACTATGAGAGACAGATACACCACCACCATCAGTCTGCTTGTGGGCTTTTCCCTCCTGCAGGAACTCTGCTCTGCTGCTCATACACTGGCATATTTTGTTTTATTTTTGCCTGACAACTCACTATCAAAACAGTAAAACTAGGGGATTTTTGGCTATTTAACTAAGGATGCTTTAATTGCTCAATTATGTAACAAATCTTGTAAGGGGATCTGAATTTTTGCTCAAATACCAAAATCCCTGGCAGAAGTTCAATATTTCTTACATTTTAAGTAGGCCTTTATACAGTGTTTTTACAATATTTTAAAGGGTCTCATCTTTTTTTTAATAGCTTTGTGGGGATTGGGCTGTATAATAACATGAAGACTTGGATAAAATCCAATCCAGATCAGCTGCTATTACGGAAACAAATCAAACAGGGTTGATTTTTTTTTTTTTTTTCTGTTCTCTTTACTCAAAACTCAAGAAACAGGGCTGGAGCTGTATCAGCTGCCAGCGAGTCAGAAGTTAACCCAAACATGTTGAAAATCTGTAACTGGGTTCATCCTTCCCTCCTCCCAAGGCCAGGAAGGGCATGCAGGTTGCAGTCATGCAGATTCATCCATGCACGGAGAGAGCATGATTGCTGTGTATGGCTATATAACAAAAAAAACAAACCTGCCCCATACACCAGAGCAGGGTGTTTGGTGCTGAGCTGGTTCTGAAGCCAGGCTGGAATCAGCACCCTGCTCTCTCAGCAGCTCCAGCATTCAGGAACTTGACAAATCTGACCCTCATGTTTAAGTAAATCACAGCAGCAGCACCAGCAACCCCGTCACAGGCTGGGGGGGAGCTCCCATTCCTGCTCTCCCCACTGTGGCTTTCCCAGCTCCAGCCCTGCTTCAGCCCCCTTGCACCAGCACTGGGGAGCAGAGCGTGATACACAGCATGGTTCAAACAAATATTTCTTCCTTATAAAAACATAGAACAAGATATTTGGCTTCTCTTACCAGAAGCTTGGGGTATTTTAATCCACCCTATCCTACATTTTTAATTATGTCTGCACTTAAATATCCAAGTCTCTCATAACCCCAGTAGTTTTAAGATGCAGGGAAAATATTACAGCCATTTTCACAGGGAGAGAGGCTAGAGTGGCATAGAGCCTCTGATTAAGTAGGCCAAACTTCAGAGGAAACCTGGGGCATGACTGAGAACAGAACCCAGATGTACCCAGGCTCATGCTTCATTTTAATACAGCACTAGGCTCCCTCTCACTCATGATGCCAGTATAATGGTATTTCCTCTCCTGGAATGGTGTGTTCGACTTTGGCCAGCACCTCTCTCTCTGAGAAGTCAGATAGAGAGAAGGAGAAAAAGACCAGAGAAGCACAGCCAAGGCAGGTTCCCTTGTGCAGAGGATCTCCATACAAGGCAAGGAAGAGGCAGAGGAGCCTGCAGAGGACTGTGAGATGCTCTGTGCCTGGTGGAACAGCAGGCAGACCAGCAGGCTGGCAGCACAGGGCTGGGCTTCACCCAGCCACATGATAAGAGGGCTTGGTGATGGAATTTGGGGTCAGCTTGGGTCTGCTTCTACTTTCTCTCTGTTCTGCAGTAAGCCATTTAACACTTAAGGGCTTGTCTACCAGACTGGGGGGAGCTTTGGCAGGGTGTTTTACAATGCAAGTTTTACATGTGCCAGCTGCCTTGAGCTAACTGCCCAGGTCAGTCCAAATGCAAGGCAGAGCACTCGTGAGTGGCTATTCCAAAAGTGCTCTTAGACCTCTTGCTTACAGGTAATTTGTGACAGTATCATGGATATATAGAATCATAGAATTATGTGGGTTGTAAGGGACTTTAAAAATCATCTAGTTCCAAACCCCCTGCCATGGGCAGGGATGCTACTCATTAGATCAGGTGATACTCAGAGCATCATCCAGCCTGGCCTGGAACACTTCCAGGGATGGAGGGATGGGGCATCCATTACTTCTTTGGGATCCTTTTCTAGTGCTTCACCACCCTCTGAGCAAGGAATTTCTTCCTTACATTTAATCTAAACATGCCTTCTTATTTAAAACTGAATTTTGTTTGTCCTTTGTCTTGGCACTATCTGCCCATATAAAAAGTCCCTCTCCTTCCCTTTTGGAAACCCTCTTTTAGGTATATGAAGTTGTATAAGGTCTTCCTGAAGCTTTCCCATCTTCAGGCTGAAAAGTTCCAACTTTCTCAGCCTCCTCTTTGTAGGCAAAAGCCTTCTAAAAACTACTCTTTGCTGTTTATAATGCTAATTCTCTATCAGTTTGCACAGACCCAGGCCTGCCTGTGCTGTAAACTGCCTGGTCAAGACAAACACTTGTTCTGTCTTTGGTACAAGGGAATGATGGTCCAGAAAGAGTGATGTTCTGTGAGACAATAATAAAAGTGATAAACAAATAATCAGACCACTGCAGGGGGAAGTCCTTGCTAGAACCCTGGTAAGAAAGATCAAGTAATTCCTCTAAAAAGCAAGTTATTCCAAATATCATCTTCCTTTACCCAAATCAAGTGATCAGGACTTGCACTGGTTTTACTGACCACACTTTCTGTCATCAAAATCTGCTTCCCTACTACCTCTTCAACTTCTTGATTATCTTCACTTTCAGAGCCCACAAACATAATTCAGTTGGAAATAAAATTTAATTTACAACCTCAAAAACAGTCACATTTGGAAACAGTCTAATTTCCTGATGCTCAAAAGCACATCACATTATAATTTATCAACCATCACATTTTTAACTATGTCAGCCATTTATCATAAAATCACCATTAAATGGATATCTAATGGCTACTAATAAATGTCAAAATGAACTTGCAGATGCCTATTCAAAATATATTAGGAGCCATTAAACAGCAATTAAAAGGAAGTTTCACAAATAATATTTTATATTCGATATGTTGTAGAGCCAGGCAAGGAAGGGACAGTGACATTTTGAGGACCTTCTGGAAATGCTCCCTTGTGCCACGTATTTCTGCAGTAATGGACTGCATACCTCCCTGGAGAGCATCCCATGCTTCCTGGACATCCCTGCATGATGAGGCCCTGGGCACTTATGATGTGGATGCTGTAATTCACTGCTTTAAGATGCAGCATGAACAGTATGTGAGGTAATGGCATTATTCCCACTCTCCCTCATGCCCTTCTGCTCTAGGGGAAGAAAGCTGTCCCAGACCCTCCCCAGCATTGCCCTCCAGGGTGCAGGAACGTGCTGCAGCAGGCAGGGGTGTGGGGCAGGAGAGGATAGCTGCCGGTGTGGGGAGAGAAAATGTCAGACACTGACATTTTCTGGAGTTTGGAAGGGATAGGTAGAGGAAGATCTCCAGAGGGGTACAGAAGGTGTGGGGGACAATAAGCAGAGAAGGAGTTATGAACAGCCATTCTCCCTCTGGAAGTGTGGTGTATGAGAAAGAGGGTTACTAAACTGGGGAGATGAACAATTTGAGGCCACTTAGCATTGAGATGTGTATATGCACTAAACCCCAAAGTGTGCACAGTTTTCTACTGGCTTCAAGGAGAGAGCTCACACCACTGGCACTTCCTTTGGCAGCTCACACCACTGGCACTTCCTGCCCTGCCATCTCTTTCTCTAGTCCACATATTAACAAAACTCACCTCGTGTGGCTGGTGCAATCTGGTATGAGCACGTGCTGGGCTCCCTCAGGAGGGCACTGAAGGTCACCTTTGCCTTCTGGCTCGAGGCTTTCCAGAAGCAGCTGTGCACTGAGAGGCACTGATGGTCCCTGTTTTTCATGTGTGTCTGTGCTGCTTCTGTTCAGGAGCTGTGATTTAAAAGGTACGCATCTTACAGGCATAATAAGTACACATGCACACGTAAATACGATTTATATAAAATGTACAGCTGGTTACAGGTATGATGCCTTAGTTTCTCTTGCAGCACAAAGATTACTTTCATTTCTATAGAATCATAAAATCATCTAGGTTGAAAAAAACCTCTACGATCACTGAGTACAGCTGTTAATTCAACACTGCCAAGTTGACCACTAAACCATGTCCCTATATTTTGAAAATTACTCACAGACATGTAACCTTTAGGAGTAAGCATTAACATAAATATAAATGTTAATCATGAACACTAACAATAGCAATTCTTTACAAGAATTTCTTAGTATTCACATTCCTATATCAGTCCAGCCACAGCTTAGAAATAGTTAAAAAGATGAACTTCATCCCAGCTTGTTCCATTCCGATGCCAGGTTCTCTTTAAAAGAGCAGCTTGCGTTCTCGCTCTTTTTGGTTTTTTTTCCACATTTGCCCTCATAAATAGGAGGGAGGGAAGGATGGGACTAGATGTGACCATTAATCCTGCTGGGGTTCAGGCCAGTGCAGAGAGAATTAGGTAAGTAGGAGGCTGTGGAGCCCAGCGGGGACAGCACGTTCTGGCGGGGTCAGGAGCACAAGGAACAAAGCAGCATCTTACACAAGGAGGTCTCAGGAGCCACTAATAGAGCCATTGTGTCAGTACACAAATATGTTGTTATGCTCCACCTTCTGTCCTGTTTGTTTCTTACAGTACTATGGCTACTTTCCTCTCCCACTGACGTAGCTGAGAATTAGTCCTGACACAAAAAAAACAGAAAAAACTCTCATTCCCCCCACCCTCCCCATCACTCACACTGTAAAGGACCTGTTTACACAACTGTGGAAGAGAGTGTGTATTTGCATATTAAATGGGATCAAGAAAATATGTAACATATGTTGCAAACAGAACTAATGTCTAAACACACATGCAAACCTGGGCTAACGGGTCCTGCCAAAATATTTTAACCATCTGTTTTTACTTCGTTGTTTTTGAACAAATTATGTTTATTATGTTAATTTATTTTACTGTCAACAACAGCAAATGACAGAGTTGCTGCTAAACAGCATCATTATATATCACATTCTGGCATAATACCAGCAGGTTCTTCTAATGCGACAGGAATAAATGCATATTAAAATGTCAATTTGTTTAAAATCTAGTTCAGGATGGGAAATACATCTGCACAAATTCATCATGTTCCAACAGACACTGTTTGCACGCAGACTATTTTAAGATAAGGTGCTCTGAAAGGACCTGAAGAGGCAAGAGCACAGAGGTCCTGCCTGTTCTCCTGGCTCCAGCTTTCAGGTTGATCCCAAGAGGAGGGGAAGAGAGGACCAAAGTGGGAGCTAATTCATGTTTTAGAAGTTGTGATTAAACTTCCCATGAGTCTATCTTTATTTGCAGCATCTAGGAAATCTTCCTTAGATGAAGAAACACTGAAACTGAGATCAGCCACAAAATAATATTGATCTTCATCCTATGTCCACGTCCTGTCCCCCAGCATCCACTGTTCGTGCAGGAGCCTCTGTCCCCAAGCTCTTCACTGGGCTATTGCAGGGAAGGAATACCCAGTGCTACAGGCAGCTGCTGCTGCAAGCATGTATCCAGCACAAAAGTTCAGTCAGGGATGCTCTGGAGGCCCCAACATCTCAAAAATCCCCCAGTAATTAAGTTAGATAATATCTGGGTCAGCTCTTCTCTCTCTTGATCAAATAATTCTTCTGCTTGTTGCCTAAAAGCAAATCTTTTATTTCAGCAGGATTTTTCTTGCTGACCTCCCTAAGAGGGAAGATCTCTTCTCTGGAAGGGGCAAGTGGGTCTGTCAGTGGCTTCCTTGCCCTCCTGGCTGCCTGCCTTCACCATCCACAAGTTCAAAATCATTCCTCTCCTGATTACCAAAGTCAGCACCTGTTCTCATAAATCAGCCTGCTCCCCAAGTCCTGTTCCCATGTAAACAGCTGCTCATAGCTTCTGTGACAAAAACAATCCTTTCTCCAAATAACTGATGCTGAATCCCATCTTCTCCCACACAGGCAGTGTGAGCTACATTTCCTTCCCAGTACAATTCATGGGATGGTGTAGACTGCATTTTGCCTCATTCCTCCCTCAGGACCACACTTGCTGAGCTGACCTTCCTTCACACAGTGAGAGAATCCTGCTTGTCCCAGCTCTGGGCTGTACATTCTTTTAGACCGCTTCACAGGCAGGTCAGGAAAGTGGTCAGAAAACTCCAACCTACTTCACTTCATCCTTTGCAGTCATGGGAAAATAGCCTATGGTTCCATACAGCTGGAAGCAGAGATTTATATGTGCTCCAGAAGACAACTAGCAAAACTGGAGCACTGGGGAGTCCTCTGGATTTTCAGCCAAAAACCATAAAGAAGACAGACTGACTTTCCTGCCTAAATATTCTTTTTCTTTCTTTCTTTCTTTCTTTCTTTCTTTCTTTCTTTCTTTCTTTCTTTCTTTCTTTCTTTCTTTCTTTCTTTCTTTCTTTCTTTCTTTCTTTCTTTCTTTCTTTCTTTCTTTCTTTCTTTCTTTCTTTCTTTCTTTTCTTTCTTTTCTTTCTTTTCTTTCTTTCTCTTTCTTTCTTTCTCTTTCTTTCTTTCTCTTTCTTTCTTTCTTTTTCTTTCTTTCTTTCTCTCTCTCTTTCCCTCTCTCTCTCTCTCTCTCTCTCTCTCTCTCTCTCGTGCCCACATCTGAAGCACTGAATCATGGAATCAGGAAGGTTGGAAAAGAGCTATAAGACCATCACATCCAACCATCAACCTGGCACCACCACAAGGCTCACCACTGAACCACATCCTTAAGTGCCATATCCACCTGTTGTTTGAGCACAGCCTTGGATGTGTTCCACCACTTCTCTAAGCAGTCTGTTCCAATGTGTTACAACACTTCCTGTGAAAAAAAATTTCCTAATATCTAATGTAAACCTTCTCTGGGACAACTTGAGGACCATTCTTCCCATTCTGTCACTTCTTACCTGGGAGAAGAGACTGACCTTGCCTCACTATGACCTCCCACTCACCACCCTGGCCTCCATCGTGTGCAGACCTCTAGGGCTGTCTTGCTTATAGCTGGCAGCTATAAACACAGCAACTGGGACAACGTACGACAGGCTGTGGAACTCTCCCTGGTGCTTTTATACAGATCTCAGAGAGGAAAAGAGAGCAAAATGAACCTGAAGCCTTCAGAAATACTGAAGAATCAGAATAGAACAAGATTAAAGAGGAACAAGTGGAAAAGTCCAAAATGAGACCATGAGCACAAGTAATGCTCTCTGGCCATCATGAATCATCCTGTTTGCTCCAGGAGCTGAAGAAAGGTGTGACATGTAAGCCAGTGACAATGTAATACATTACAGGATATGGTGCAACATAAAATACAAGGAGACCACAGTCCTCCAAAGACCAATGCATGTGCAAAACTATGCATGTGGATGGTCGTGCTGAGGGTTGAGGAACTACTCTGGTGCAGATGGCTGAACATATGCACAAAACCTTGCAAAGCCAGAGCCCAGGAGAGGTATGGTCAAGGAGGAGCTTTCCTGCCCTGAGCAGTCCTAATGCAGCATAACAATGCCTCTAATGTTGAATTGGCTGAGAAGCAATCAGTTAAAAAAATACAATATTCCTTTCTGGGGATTAAGGACCAGACATCTTGGGATAAGATTTTGCTTAAGACAAGGAACAGGTTCCTTTTGAGAAGTGTAGCAAAGAAATATTGTCCACATGAATGTTTTGATATCTCACTAACAAATATTGTAAGCCATGTCACCTTTGTTTAAATGCCATTCTTTGTCATGGCGAGGGCTGTTTATGCAAGATGGCAAAGGAATCCTTGTTTATAGCACCCACAATATCACACTCAAGTGCAGCAACATGAGAGGCAGTGCCATGCTATGCACAGCTTAGGGGAATTCCCCCTCCCCTCTCTGAATTCTGGTTTTATGAAGAGAAAGGTTACGTAGCGTATATTTCAGGAGTTGAAGTCCTGAGAAAATAAACCTCAGTCCAAGTACTTGTCCAGCACACAACAGATATTCCATAAAATGTATGGGCTGATTTCATGCATATGGCTGCTCGTTTTACAAGGGGATGATTAAGATGGTCATGGTTATGTTGGCTTTTAGTCTACAAATGCCTCAGCTGTTCTGGATTCATTTAAAATCATAATGTACCTCTGTGTGCTAAAAGCAAGCAGCCAGCACTGCTCTGCTCTTTCTATCCTGCAAATCCAGCTCTTTGCTTGTGACGGCGTTTGCAACATGGTTCATTAGTCACTATTGACTTACACAGTCCATCTCTTTCTTCTCACATTCTGCCCTCTCCCTCTGCTCTGGCACCAAAGGGACCCATGGAGCAGACAGGGTTGCCTTTGGGAAGAGATGAATTTTTATTGCAGTTTGCGTGCTTCCACCCCCCTTCCTGACGTCTTTCTTACACTTTGGTATCTCCCAACTGGCATTTCGCAGCCTGACTCCTGAGGGATGTCAGCCCACCCTGTCCTAGCCTTCTAGCCAGAGCACACCAAGCTGCCCTGCTGGCACTTTCAGAGGAGTCGTTTGTTGAGAAGAAGTGTTACCAGTGGAAATGCAGTTCAAAAGGGATTTTTCCCTTTCTACACTGAAAATTCAGCACTTGCACCTCAGTCCAAAAGAGAAGCACATCCAGCACCATTGGGAGAACCAGTTTTTCACACCCAGGAGTGGAGAAGGCTTTTGTGGCATGGTCTGGGTGGTGCAGCATCATGCAGTGTTATTTCACATCCCCTCCTCAGGAGTCACACAGACAATAATTAAATGGGCAGGCTGTGACTCCTGAAACATGGCCACCTTTTCCCATTTTAATCTGTTTTGGTCATCTTGGGCTTTTCAAGCACATTCTGTTTGATACTTCCTGCTTCAAAGTTTTTTCTTGCTGTAGCTGCCTAGCATCCTTTTCCCTCACCCTCCTCCATATCTTGTCCTACATTTGGTTTATCTCTTCATTCTAAAAATGAAATGCATTTATTGCTCCATTCACATTAAGTGATCATCATGTAACAGAAATAAACTGCTTGTTCCTATATAATCATAGATTGCTTTGCGGAACACAAGCTTCAAACAGCAGAGGTAGAAGTCCACAATGTTTTCTTCTGAAGCAATCTTGGTTTCTTAAAAAAACCAACAAAACAAACCCTAAAACCCCTAAGTCAGTATCTTCCCACAACTGCAGCTGATTTCCTGTGTAAACTAAAACCATGTGATATTCCATAAATGCTTCCAGCTCTAAATTACAGGAAATGAAAACCATCATGGAAAAGGAAAGCTTTGGACTAAATTCCCAGATCAGATATCGTTGTAGCTCTATTTCAGTCTGATTACAATTTGGATGCTT
The DNA here is from genome assembly GCF_015832195.1 of Motacilla alba alba. Classification (NCBI taxonomy): domain Eukaryota; kingdom Metazoa; phylum Chordata; class Aves; order Passeriformes; family Motacillidae; genus Motacilla; species Motacilla alba. The sequence goes on along the minus strand of NC_052017.1, from coordinate 14,757,100 downwards.
TCTAACATACCTGCTAGTAATTAAAGGAGCTGATAACAGCTGTTGGCGCACAATATCCCCCCCGGGGCTTTGCGGTGGGACAGAGACATCTTCCACACCCAGGGCAGTGCCCCAGAGGTACCACAGATGAAATCATGAGCTGAGTTTGATCAAGGGAAGCATTTTTATGCAGCCGTTGTGAAGGTCAGGCTCTGAACTTCCAACTGGGTTAAATTGCATGTGCTGCACATGGTAACACTTTGCAGTCAGCTGGCCACACACCCACACCCACATGTATGGGCTGTTTCACCCTCAAGGGCTCCATGGCTGTGCAGATCTTCATTGCTCAGTAACACTTTTTGCCATGAGAAAGAACGAGTTGTGCAAAGGAATATGAGCCAGTGCTGATACAGAACATATACATGGCAGGAACATGAGAAAAGAGAGGAACTGATCTCACCCCATCCCACCTGAATTTGGAACATGTGCACGGTCCTTTGGGAGTGGTGCTGTCTACTGCTTCTCAAAGCCTTCTCAGAGCTGCTCTAATCCCATGGAAAGCTGAGTTAGGCCATGTCATCCATTGTGACATGCACCATGCTGTGTGAATGTGCAGATGTGCATGTTTTCCCCAGACAGGGCACCCACAGCCCCTCAGAGCTGCACTGAACGCACTGCAGAGTTAACAGACTGAGGCCTTCATGTGGCTCTCTGTAGCTCTCACTTGCTGACAAGTCGAGTGGCCAAGCTGAGATTTATGGACCCTTGCCTCAGTGTTCTCATCTCATAAATGACTGCAGAAAGGGGATTTCCATTCCAGTGACCAGCGCAATTCTCTTCATTTCTGAAGAGTGTCTGTGTCCTTCAAGGCACTAAATCAGCCTGCCACTGCTAAGAAATAGGGACTTCAATTAAACAAATTAATTGCAATGTTCTACACAATCTCTTAATTGATTCACAAGGAGATTTTTTAGTTTGTTCAGCCAAGATCATGATAATTTTCCTATTGAACTGATGCAGTGAAAATAATTATCAGACTGAAAAGCAGTTGAGACAAAGTACTAATTTTAAGGAGACTTTTAGGTAGGCTATCATTCACTTCTTATTTCAAATGTCACAGGAGCAAAGCTTCACTTTTACTGGGGAAGGGAGTCTTGCTGGTTGCCAGACCAATGCCTGTACACCACAGTTTTAGATGTTTTAACCATTGCTGTCACTTCTTCACACATAAAGCATTTGGGGTAGTCCCTAGCACCTCTGGGTATAAATTAAAGCTGTCCTGTTCCTGGTACTATGAAAGCATTTCTATAAACCGGAGTGTCTCAGCAGCTGTCAATATATCATTCACATTTAGGCTTGCATTGATTTCTATCTTGTTACCAGAATGAGGCAGATGCTTCAGCAGGGCAGAGGGTCACATATCCAGTGCCAAAGGCACCAAGACAATTTGCACAAATTGAAGACTTCAGCCAATACTTTTTATAAGCTGTTCCTGCTGAATGTCCCAAATGAGGGGTTTCAGTGCCAGCAAAATCATTAAAGTGAACAGGTTTGCCTTGTTCCCTACCCAGCAGACATTTCTGTTAGGGTAGGTCGTTAGTTATTCCTGAGGTCATTAGGTTATCGCATTGAATCTTAATCCATCTAATTCATCCCAGTGCACTCCCATTTGTTTCTAGTGCTTGCTTTTTAAAATACCATTAAATCATGTCACAGGCTGCCTCTGCACCTGCCAAGAAAGCTGCATGCCTTCTCTGATTTTCTTTGCCAGGTGAATTCTATTTAGTGTATTCCTGGAGAAGAATGCTCATTGCAAATCCTTTTTCTCCTGTTTCTCCTTCCCAAGCACACTTGCTCACTCACTCTGGGGATTTTAACTTTTACATGCCCAGCTTAGCCCTGGCTCAAGTCAATCAGTGTTGTCCTGAGCAGATGCCAGTGGGTTTCCATTGCCTCAAGCTAGCCTGGGTGTCCCACTTTCTCTTGCTGAGATAAGTTATTAGGGCAAAGAAAGAAGAAACTGTTTGCCTTTGATAGTGTTATGCAAAAATAAAGAAATCCCAGTAAAACCTTCCCTTCTTGTCCATTAAACTCTTAGGTAAAAAATTCTTAGAAGCATACTATAAATAGAGAAAATCCACTGAGATCGGTGAACAGCTTTAAACCAAACATATAAATTAGTAAAGGAATGGCATTCTCAGTTGTAGAGAGCTTGTAGTGAATTAGACCAGAGCTTTTACAGAACAAAGGAACCTTAAAAAAACCCTAATCTCACTTTGACAGGAAAGAATTCTCTGATCACTGCACCTTCCACTTCTTTCTGTGCCAAGAAAAACTCAAGTATACACCAAAAACACTGAAAGAGAGTTGAGTGTTGCACTAAATTTATGGACCACTAGAGACTAGGGTTGAATGTGCTGACTGAACTCATTCTAATAACTTAGATGGGAAAAATCCATACTGCAAATCACCTTACTTAGGTTGATTTAACCAGAACTATTTACCCAAGAAAGAAAAAAATAAAATCATGAGTGCTGATTGCTTTCTCTCTCACCCAAGAAATACACACAGCCAGAGCCTGACAATTTTTTTCTAGCTGCAAAATACCACAGAGAGGGAAGGGGAGTAGTTTGTTAGACCAAGTAAAGGATTTTGCACAGAAAACAAGCATGCTTTGCAGAGAGCTGTGTTTGTGCATGTGACAAATGTTTACCATTGGTACAAAATTTGAAGGCACACAGGGAACCAGGACATCCTGGGCTTGTGCTAATGTTGTCTTAGTCATCATGGTGAACCTTAGGGAGTGCACGAGACCTTGTGTTTCTGAGCCCACATCATTTGACCAGACCTTTGTGCTCTTGGGCCATTCTGTGTGCCCTAGTTTGGCCCATAACCTTAATGTTATTCAATACCACCTCACATCCTTGCTAGAGCCAGGGGAAAGGAACTCTGGCTTCCAAAAAGAAGAGGGTGGCTTCTGGTCATAAAAACATGGCAGTGCTGTCCACCATTGTTGGTTTTCTTATCTCATTGCTGTTTCCAGTAAATTGTTCTTATCTCAGCCTCTGATCTCTACCTTTTAGGCTTCCCATTGGAGGGGACAAGGGGAGTGGCTCGTGGTCTTTTTAGTGAGAGGACTAAACTGGGGAATACCATTCCTAAACCATGACACCATGCCTATTACCTTATGGCAAGCACTTGTTTGCAGTCTCTCACCTCATTTACTCACACTGTGAATCTTGGTTTGGGGCAATGGGCAAGGGGCATGGTCTGGAGGTACATCAAGTACACAAAGGCTTGAGGTGAATGGGTTAATTGCGAATGACTCTAGGGAAAAAGTCACCTACACCCTGAATTACAGTAGCTGAAGAGAGCAGGCCCTAATTTAACAGGGTCAGGCCTTGTCCCCAGACTTAGTCCAGTAAGATACATGCATGTAAGTCTAGTCAGGCCTGTGGTGAGGGAATGAGGAGTTAGGAGGCACCCTTGGGAGGACCTGAGGAAGGTGGAGAAGGAAAGGATTGAAGGGGCTAAAGCTAGAGCAGGTCCTGGGAAGACTCAGCACAAAAGATGGGTAAAGCTGCTTTAATTAAAAATTCAGATGTTCAGTCTTGCTGATGAAGCCAGAGTGTCTAAGAGCAGCCTCTGCTGCAGCCACGGTCTGTAGCAGCTTATTCAATGTCTATGTCCACAGGGAGGGCAGTCCCTGCTGAAATTGCCAGGGAGGTTTCCAATTAGCACCAACTGAGGCAAGTTATTGGGGGGTTTTCTTTGTGCAGGCACACCTCCCCTGGGACACAGCATGAGACCACCCACTCCTGTTGCATAAACCACCAAAACACCATTAAACTCACAGGAACCATTCTCAATCACTACCAACCCACACTAGATTTGAACCATCCACCGACAGGTGAAACGTTAATGCGAGCTAATTTTTCAAATCATTGCTGTAGCATTAGGAAGAAGCTCTGGTAACCTTACTGCCTAGTGTTCATTTGGCTGATCTTACAGGCTACAATCATGATAGGATAGTGTCCCAAGAGACCCAATAAAATCCAAGAGGTACATTTTTCTTCTCAGCACTTGCCTGCTATAATTCTGAAGCCTTCATTAAAAATGTGATAAGCCATGCAATATATTTTCCTGTAAATTATAGCCTTTAATCTTTAATGTTAATGACAGAAATTTTACCATTAGCAGGACTGTATTTTGCTCCACACTTTAAACATTCTTTAGTAACCATGTTTTCCTGCCCTCTTTCAGACAGATGGTAACTATTTCAGCTTGAATTCCTTTTTATATTAACATAAAGAGAATTTGAAAAAACAAACTAAGGTATAATATAACTAAAATAGAAGTACTTACAGCACTGAAATGTGAAACACTTTTTTCCTAGCTATGACCACCCTTTGACTTTGCTGTTACTAGGTGTGTGCCTTGAAACCAAAGTCAGTTATGTAAATACTGCTGACAAGGAGGAATCAATCCACCTCAATCCCCAAGTAATGCTGCCTAAACTTCTGCTCAAATCTTAGAGGAGAAATTATTGGCTTATCAATTGGAAAATTTGTGTATTTATGAAGAATGTGAAAGCCATGTTGGAGAGTAGTGCCTGATCCAATGACTAATTTTAAGGCTGGTAAAGAAGGAATTCCTGAAGTTTAATCTCAGCTACATGTTTCTCCATGTCCTTCACACAGGCCCTTCCAGCTTCCCTTGCAGCTTTGACCCCTGTAGCTGTTAAACGCATGTTGCACCAGTTTTGCAAGGAGTCATTAACTGCGGTGCATCTACTTATAAAGGTAGCATCACATTTCACACAGAGCTACAGCCAACATCCAGAAAATGGGATTGGCCACAACCCCTTTAAAGGTAGGAGAGGAATCATGAAGAAATACTTCAAATCTGAGATGGGGACCAGGAACTAGGGCAACAGATCTCTTTTTATGTGCCAAGCGTAACAGGGTACAGTCTGCTGGCACATGATTGCTGTGCCCATAACGAATGGGAGGAATGGTGAAAGATTTCAGTCCTTGATCCAGACTGACTTTTCTTTAAAAACAATCTTTCAAGCACAAGGCTTGGGGGTGTGTGTCCCACTGTCCTCCTACAGTCGCCTACCCTTTCTGTAGGCTGTTCCTTGGTCCTTGGCAGTGGCTGATGTACCCGAGCTGGCCAGAAGCCACCCATGGATTCAAATAGTCAGTCTGGGACATGGCCAGGGAAAAGTGACCTGCATGGCAGGCAGTGGTCTTCATCGCTCATGAGCTTCCAGGAGGTGGACAGTTTTTAAGAAAGGAAAAGGACATTTGCATACTTTGGCTTCTGGTGACTCTTTTTCCTTCATTAAGGGTATGAAGGGGGATAGAGCCCCATGCAATGACAGACATTAGTGATACTATTGCTGGCAAAACCAAGTAAAACTTCTGCATTGTTAGATTAATTTTTCCCCCATTTTTTTCATGCTAAATTTGGTTCTAAACACCACACATTTTAGACATTAATGGACCTTCTGTGCGTCTTATCTGTAATTTTTACTATTAAGACCACAAAACTAATATTAGAAGATCAGCAGTCTCATATCCTTTTTGGAGGAAAACCTAAACTTTTCAAAATTCCATTTAAAATTCTAGAAGTGGCAATGTGCAAGGGCTGTAACTACTGAAGGTCCTGCAATTCTGGAACAGTATTGTTCCAAGTAACCATTCAATAAGGAAGATGCTCTCATTAAAGCCTTCGTGAGCCTTCCCCAATAAATCAGTATTGTTTCAATCTTTGATTTGCAGTAACAGGTCTATATTAGAAAGTTAACATCATAAATTTTAACTGCCACTGAGGCTCTGTTGTGATTGATAGAGTCAATGTTTTTCTGTTACTCAAATTTGCAGCTATTGTCAGTGTAATTCCTGCTATTGCATCTGGAGAATGTTGTATATTACACCTAATATTGACATATTTTTCTCATTTTAAGCAGATTATTTTTTGCAGCTGTAATGCAGTAGCATTAAATTGTAGCTGATGATCCATATGCAGCAGAGCAAACACTAAATCACCAATAGGCTTAATTACCACAAGGTGAGAAAATTTTGCCCTCCATGAAGTCGCAAGGCTCGTGCTTGAGAAGTGAGGTAGGCATGTGGACCTTCCTAGTCATCATCAGCTTTGTCACAATTAATTTTGTTACATAAATTTCCTATCTGGAGAGTTCTATCTGTGTATTTTCCTGTAAATCAGTATGCACTTTAGCATGGTCAGTAAATAATAATAAATATTAATTATAGGCAGTTCTGGTTTTATCACACTGTACCTGTCAAAAGCTCAAACTTTACCTCATTCTTTATTATAATATTATAAAATAATGATTCATATTTCTAATCTTTTACCGGACAGCTGAATATAAATAATCTCCCATTTTTGTCTCTTGGACTTTCAACAGCTTTATCTCTGCTACTAATGGTTTCTTATGTCTCCAGAAAGAACAAATCATTAAAAAAAAAGAAGATAATGATTTAATCAAAGACAACTCAAATGGCAGTTTTGCTGTGTGGACATAAACAGAGTTAATGGTTCTCTCAGGACTCCTTTTTGAGAACCATAAAATCCCAACACTTAAGAAATAAGAGTTAATACACACTTTAAGAAGTGTTTTTCTAGTTGAGGAAAAGACTGAAGTCTAATACATTATTGGCTAAATCTTAAAACATTTATGATTGTGGGAAGACAGGGTTTTATTACACATTTCATCTTCACTTCTTCATTTATTCTTACAATAAAATCAAATCATCAGTAATAAGCAGATATTTTGGTGTCAAATGGAACCTAAACCACACACAAAAATGGAAAATCATTCAAGCAATATGTGAACCTTTAGTGATTGAACCTTAACTAGGTAATGGACTACAGAGGTGCCGCTTCGGCATTTTATCTTACTCCAAGGACACTCTGTCTTTTTAAAGTGCTAGCTACTGGCATAAACAATTATGGGGAAGTCTTCATGCCATTGGCATTGCTGGGCAGTAGCATTTTCAAAATGAGCTTCCTACAAGTCTTCCTTTCTACTTGGGAGAAAACAGTACAATTAAAGCTATCGTACAAATGAGATGCTGAGGTGTCTGCTTACTATCCAGCTGCCAAAATATGTGCATTGCGGAGACAATTTACTTCAAGACTCCTTTCTCACTTTTTAATGGTGGTAACTGGAAATGACTAGGAAATTTTTAAGTGCAAATTTGGTCTGGATTTCTGGAGACTAACCAAATGAAAGGTGAATTTAGACTAAAAATAGTATAAGCAGCTTACAGGCTTATAACTATAGATGAAAGATTATATTCTGTGTGGGAGTTTTGCAGGGAACTCAGGCAAAAGTGTTCAATGTCACTAATCAGTTTGTTACTTTCTATTACAAAAAAAAAATTATATTTTAGGGCACAAAACCTCAGCAAAGAAATCTGGAAATTTTAACACCTACTGGAGTACCGAATTTTCTTTTAACCCTGTGCTGTTTTGCAAGCACCTTCGCAGTTTCTATTCCAAAAAATAAATAAATGCAGACTGTGCTACTTAATAGCATTAAGAGCATCAGTCTGCTCCACTGGCTGGATCTGGATCAAACAGTAGAGATCAAAAAGAATATAAATGTACTTGATGTTCCATCATATCCAGAAATAAACTGCATGCAATAGAAGGACTAAAGTGAAGAAGCATATATGCTAAATATTTTAATTTCCAGTGTTCCTTAACAGTTACTGGATTAACTCACCCTTCATTCCCTCTTTACTCATTCAGATCTTGACTCTTTTATCCTCTGCTGGCAAATTGAAGGTCTGCCTTGTGGTCAGAGGTCACTGAATTAATCACTTTAAACAAGAGATTTGCTGAGGTTTCAGAATTTCTAGTGTGACCTATTTCTCCTTTCTGTTTTCCACAGCTTTCCCCCTGTTGTTTGTAAAGGAAAAATCTGTGGAACAAGATCAAGAGTCATAAAGTGCCAGGAAATGAGTGGTCTTGTGGCCCAGCTTACAGGAAAGTGAGTGGCTCATATTCCCGAGCTGGGATAGCTGCCTTGGTTGCTGACATCTTTCTAGTGCCAGGATCTGGCTGCTGCAGTAGAAGGAGGTAGTGATGGGGGCTCTGTGGCAAAGCACTGGGTGAAAAGGTTCCTCCTAATGTTAAAATTGACATCCACCCTTTAGTCCCATAGGTGCAGAGAGAAGAGTTCTACCCAGTTACATGTTCAACCAACTGGAAATGCAACCTTCTTAATTTACACCCAATACAGTTTCCAAATGATCATTATACAAGCATTGGAGACCTTCGGATATGGTGGTTTTCTCTGTTTGGTACCAATAATCAGTTCTGCAGGGAGAAAATCACCAAAATAAAAATTTTTAAAAAAATTCTTGAGCCAAACTATTTTGGAGACTTTTGGAAACTTTTTGGAACTGTGACCAAACAAGATGGATCAAGAGGAATTTGTGCCTGGTCTGCTACAGAAATTAAGCTGTGACAACTCACTGGTACAGCAGTGCTGTTGGGAGAGAGGTCTGGTCTCTTCTGGGGGGACACTGCAGCAGCAGTGTCAGTGCATAGGGATGTGTGTGAGCTCAACTTTCACCAGGCTCTTCTGGACAGTGTGATGTGTCCTCTTTTGTGCACTGGATGTGTCATTTCTTTAGCTAAGTAGCATCTCTGGGAACAGAACTGCCTCCCTGCATGCATGTACTGTAAACAGCATGCTGAATATTTAAGACTGCACCTTATCTAGAGAACAGGCAAAAAGAAAAGTATAGTATATTTTGGCAACAATTTATGCCACATGGGCAAGAATTTGCCAGTTGTGAGAAAGCCATCCTATTAGTTTTTTCCACTTTCCACTCCAGCTGAATCCAGGTCACCATTGCAGCTGCCAATAGATGTATGCTTGGGCACTGTGGAAGGAGAATGTTAGCAAGGGTCCTGGGGTGTTGTGGGCAAGAACTGTGCTTGGGTGTCAAAAGGCTCCTAGTACCTCCTTTATTGACTTGTTCAATCCTGAGCCTTCCCCTTTTGCAGCCATCTTCTTTCTTCTAACAGAGAGGACCAATTTCCATATGCATTAACATTCCAGGGGCAGCACAGGAGCAGCAAATCCTTTGAAGGGTAGAGAAGCTCTTTCCAGCTATTTCCCCTTGGAGCTGATTCCAACGCAAATCTGCATCTGAACAACTGTTCAGTGACTAATGCAGGAATTGTACCTTGACCAGTTGCAATATTGCACTCAGGATTTTTTTATATTCTGTTTCCACTGAACCAAATAGGATTTAAAGAAGTGCTGTAAGATTTAGTGAAATGAGAGTTGTGTTTGGAGCCAGGGCTCGAGTGTTTTCCCTTCTTTTATGGTCTATTCAAATATAGGGAACACATTTTAAAAAACAGAATTTCTCACTCCCATGCACAGGGGAGCCAGCGTAGGTGGGAAGAAAAGGTCACTGCCTGCTCAGCCCTTGCCCTATTGCACCATTTCACCTGCTGGCATTGCTCTCAGCCACTCCACAAGCATCAACAGCCTTTTACTGGATTACTCTACTTTCTATCCTGCTACACCTTTGATCTCCACTACACCTTGAAATATTGCGTTTAAAATGTAAAATAAAAAAAGAACTAATTCCATTAACTCAAAATAGGTCTCTAATTGACCTCTTAATATGGTGTATTTAACATGACACCATACCATTTTCATATGTAAATTGGATGATTCTTAATAATTCAGTGCTTCTATTTTCATTCTATAGAATACATCTTCAAGGGAGTCGGGAGAACGTTGTGAATTTCTGTCATTTATCACTCTGCCACAAAAATTAAACTGTGGCTGCCAGCATGAAGCAGTACATTTTACACCTGCCTTCCTGTGCTTTGCTCTTGCAGTGCACAACTCCAAAACCTATGTGCTTTTATTATAATAAACATATTGGAAACTTGAATGTGAACATACTTTTTCCTAATTTGTTCAGTAGTAGGAAGAGGAAGGTGCTGACAAACAGCATTTCCCATTGCAGGATTCCGCTCAGACTCACAGCTATTCTGAGGAATAAAATGTACACAGAGCAGAACTTGTTCATTTGATTCCATGTCGGGCTTGTATGCAGCATCTCCCCGTGCCACCTCCCACTCCCCAGCCAGCCCATCCCCTCCACCCCTCGGATGACATTTCACATTTAATCTAAACCCTCTCAGATTAAGCGGGCATGTAATTTACTCCCACAGTGAGGTCCAGTGCAGTTGCGGAGGTGATGTAAAGGAGAGTTTGTTTAAACAGTGTTAAGCCTGCAAACCTGCATGAAAAAACCCTGGTCTGGGCTGTCAGCAAAGCCTTTAATGTGCATTCAGCCTTGCATTCATCTGGGATCTGTGTATGGTATTGATTGATGTTTTATTACTGTTTGGTAGATAAAAATATTTAACATAAGAACAACTCAATTGCGGGAAGGGCTTTATATAGTCATCACAACATGCTTCTGCTGCTGTGAGTGTGGGAGGCAGGGTAGTTTTCTACCACTTAACATGTAAAGTCTGGCATATTTTAAGAACATGATCAAACTGCAGCTTTAGAAATCACTTTAAACATAAAAAAAACCAAAGAAATAAATCCATAGTCTTTTGACAAATTCCCTCAGCTAAACTATTCCAATATGCTATTTTTACTTTTATTATTTCTTTCTGCCTTTGGCAGCACAGGTCTTTTCAACCAGATAGGGTATAATGGACCATGAAAGCAGGATACATCCTCAGAACCCAAATGTCAGCAGCAGTTAAGGTGAACTGCTTCATGCTAGGGTGCTGTGAGTTACCTTGTGCTTCACTGGAAACCTCAGCACTAGTGCAAGAGGAACTGGGAAAGGAGGTGGTTTTTCACAGAGATGGATTGTGACAGCCCTCAGGCCACTTGTGCCTCCTTGTTCTATGAAATAACAGCTTTGTTAGAGAAATACAAGGGAAAGTATCGTTGCCAGATTTGCACTATTTCCCCCTCTCACAGACTGTGTATTTTACACAGCTGACAGTGCATTTGTTACAGCCTACCTTCAGATGTGTGCCAGCAGGACATACTGGAAATTGTGCATCCAGACCAGAGGATTTCTTAACCACAGGCCTCTGACATCTGCTGCACACTTGTTACGTGGCTGGAACATGAACAGAGCTTTTAATTTTGCTCTTTGATTTTTGCATTCCTGTTTTTAAATGCTGTTTGTGTAATTTATGCCTTGCAAGCCCACAGAAGTTTGGTGGAAAGGAACTTCTTTATTTGAACTTTCTGAAGTGCAATATTTCTCTTGGCTTAATTTTTCCCTCCTTCTAAGCTTATGAATTATCATCTGACAAATTGGATCTGTTCTTTTCCAGCAAGTTATTTGAACACATACTTGTAGCTGTTTTTAAGAACAGTACAGCTTTCAGATAACTTCATTGTTATTTTATGTGCCAGATGTGGTTTGTTTTCCACAGTTGGAGTATTAGAAAAATGTTGCATAACCACAAACATCCATCTATTCTTTTACAAATAGAAATTAAAATCTACAGATAAAAGGTAAGTGGATCATGCAGAACCCAACACTGCCTTATTTCACTTGTCTCTTTATGCTGAAATGAGTTCAGGCTTGCAGTCACCTCCCTGCCAAAATACAAGCTCGTTGCTCATCTTCCCTGTGCCTGGGCTTCCCCAGCCATCCTGCTGCTCTGCACTCCAGGGACTGCATTTGACTTAACATGCCCATTGACCAGAAGCATCGAAAGAAATCCTTCTTTATTCAAACCTTCAAAGCAAGTTCAGTAAGCCTTTTGATTACTCTCCACTGACTATGTCACCCACATTAGTAGATTTACTTTTGATATTTAGAGTTTTATTAAAAGCTAGAATGTGCCCAGAATTTTATCCATAGTCTGTGCAGCCTCTGTCTAGTTCTTTCTTTTGGGAGTTGTTACACAGAGGAATAGCTGGTGTCTCTAACTTTTTATCAAGTGCCCTGATTACCACTTTGGGGGGCTGTGGGATGAACCCATGGAAGGGTTCCCCTGGCTCTGCAGTGAGATTGTACACTGTGAGACTCTATCTCCCTTCAAAGTAGGTTAAATGCAAGCAAGCACATTTAACTCAGTGGGGATCCAACAGGGCAGCCAACATGTGCATCCAGCTGCGAGCTCTGTGAGGTCTGGGTGACACTGACTTTCCTCAAAGGAAAAGACAGAAACAAAATGATTTCACAAATTCCATGAAAGCTGCCTTTGCAGATGATGACGGGAGAAACAGAGGTACCAGTTTGGCAGAAAGCTAAATTTACTCCCAAGTTCCACAATAACAGCAACTCATTTTTCTTTGGCAATTGCTTGTCCATGTGTATCTCTGTGTGCAGCACTTGTCACTGTGTGTTCCCTTTGCAGAGTGTCCTGTCTCGCCAGGGAAGCACAGGCTGCCATGGTCCATGCTTCAGCTGAGGACAAGGGGAGGTAGCCTAGTGCAACATGCAAAGCCAGACAGTGCATAAATTACAATTACTGATGAGCCAAATCTGCAGAAACCTTCAAAGCAGCATGCTTGAAACGTTGCTGATATTTTAACATTTTAATTAAGTAGATGTTTTGTGTATTCATGCTGTAAGTACTTTATGATCACTGACTCTGCAGTCTTCTGGACTTCAGACCTCAAAGAAGTAGAAAAGGGAACACCCCACATACAGGAGACGAAGAGTCTTCTTCAGATGACAGAACTCAGTGTTTTTCTGGTTTATTTTTAGTTTTATAGATAGAATTGATCAGGAATTGACAGTCCAAGTCATTATGGCTTATGTAAGCCACTTTGGCATTAGAAAAATACTTAGGTACATATGCAGCATTTTCTGTTTTCAAGGTGCCACAAATGTTAATTAACAAATGAATTTTGCTTGCCTTAGCTAGAAATGTCCCCTGTCAGTCTTGGACTTTCCCCCAAAGCCAACAGCAAAGGCCTTTATCATAACTGCTGCAGCAGCACTGGGTACAGATCATGTCTTGACTAAGGGGATATGATGCAATAAAAAGCTTTATAGATAATGAAACCATCTCCCTAAAGCAGTACATTGAGAGGAGACTGGACACTGTTACAGGAAGTTATGCATTACCCAGCCCATGCTTCCTGCAGGCAGGACCTCACAGGCAGCTTTCTGCCCACCCCAGCACAAACCCAAGCAGCTTCCATGCTGCAAAGTCCCAAAGGGATTTCATCCCGTGGGCACCTGCCCCTCAGAGGGTTGCTGGCATAGGCCCACAGGGTGGGAGTGGAAAGCCTTGCATGCTGCTGATTTCCATACCCTGAATCTGCTTAGCCAGGGATATAAAGGCTTGGAGTGCTTCACAGCCAAGTGCTATAGGTGGTGTTTCTTTGGGAAATATACCTGGAAAATTCATGGGATGGAGCTGCGGTGAAGGGGGGTTCTCAAGCAAACAGATTCAGTGTGTTTTAGCTTGTCTGTGCAATGTTGTAATGCAACAGCTCCCAGTTCCTCAGTTTCTAAACTATGTTTCATCAGTAATTCTGAGGTATCCTATGGGGACAGCAAAGTACAGGAACCATGTCTTGAAAAGGAACGAGAGCTTCAAACCCCTTTATTTATCAAAGATATTCTTGGTGGCAATGTAATGAAAGACTAGAAGGAATCAAAATCACAGAATAAGCTGAGTTGGAAGACACCCAGAAGGATCATCAAAGTCCAACTCCTGGCCTTGCAGAGAACAGCCCCAAGAATGACACCCTGTGCCTGAGAGCATTGTCCAAAAGCTTCTTGAGAGCTTCTTGAGCTCTCAAAGGCTCGGTGCTGTGATAACTTCCCTGGGGAGCTGTTCCGATGCCCAATGACCATCTGGGTAGTAAAGGACTTTTTTATAATATCCAACCTAAACCTCCTGTGAAAACTTCAGGCTATTCCCTTGGATCCTGTTACTGGTCACCAGAGAGGAGAGAAGAAAACAGTGTCTGTTCCTTCTCCTCACAGGGAAGTTGTAACTGCAGTGAGGTCTCCCCTCAGTCTCCTCCCCCAGGCTGAATAGACCAAGTGATCTCAGCTGCTTCTCCCACAGCTTCCCCTCAAGGCCCTGCACCATCTTCATTGCCCTCCTTTGGATGCTTTCTCACAGCTTTACATCCTTCTTACACTGTGGCACCCAGAACTGCCCCCAGCACTTGAGGTGAGGCTGCCCCAGTGCTGAGCACAGGAGGACAATCCTCTCCCTTGCCCAGCTGTGCCTGATGCCCCCCAGGACAAGGTTGGCCCTCCTGGCTGCCAGGGCACTGCTGGCTCAGGTTCAACTTTCTGTCCACCAGGACCCCCAGGTCCTTCTCCAAGGAGCTGTTGTCCAGCCTCTCTGCATCCAGGGTTGCCCCATCTCTGGTGCAGAATCCAGCACTTTGCCTTGTTGAGCTTCATGTGGTTCATGAGTGCACAGACCTCTAATCTGTGGAGCTCTCTCTGCAGGGCCTCCCTGCCTTAAAGGGAGTCAACAGCTCCTCCCAATTTTGTGTAAACTGTAAACTTCCAGTCCCATGTCCAAGTCATTGATGAAGATGTTGAAGAGCACAACAAGGATGGAGCCTGTGGAACCCTACTAGTGACAGGTCAGTCACTGGTCTGATGTCACCCCATTCACTAATCCCTTGTGCCCAACCCAAGAGCCAGTTGCTCACCCCCTGCATGATGTGGGGAGCACAGGGACATGGGTATCACATACAAGCAAGAGAGGTCTGCCAAGAGTGAGGGAGGGCAGAGTCCGTGGCTGTACAAAACTCAAGAGTGAGGCTGGGAGCCGCACAGGTGCATCCGTAGGAAGGTGCATGACTAAGTCAGAGTAGAGGAAAGTTATTTTCAGTGGGACCAGTTTCAGTAAGAGGATTGGCAGACTCAAGGTGAGGCAGAGAAGAAACAAGATGGAGAAACAGGTTCTACTAAACTGGATCACGAGGTAACATTCTACAAGAAATACTTCTGTTTGTGCATTTCTTTATGTCTCCTTTATAATTCTATGCCAATATATCATATAGGTAAATCTTATTTTCCCAATTATTCCTGTTGGCTCTGCATCACTATAATTGAAGGGTTCTGCTCTTCTCTCAGCATGAGCTCACCGAGAACAAATTGCTCTTACAGAGGAGCTGATGTGTGAGCACATGCTGGGAGGACCTGACAGCGCGTGGGGCAGCTCAGCCACTGGCACAGAACCAGCTCTCAGTGAGCAGGGAGCACACACGCCACTTCTAATTACATGACTTCTTAATGTCAGTATCTCTGGGGGAAAAACAATAAAGTGCCTTCAACAGGACATTTCTTCTCCGGCTCTCAACATTCTCTCCAGAGGTGGTGGTATCTAGTCACAGTTAGAACAGGAAACTGAGAAATTCAGCAATGTCTGTCCATCCAGATCTGAATCACTGCAATCTTTTCAGGAATGTTAGATGCAAAGAGGAGGGAATCAAAAGACTGTTGCCCATAGCACCTGCCAACAAACCTGCTTCTTATTTTTACCATCTCATATTTGGAAAGCACATTAACACCTCACAATATCTCATTGGGGAAAGCATTTCTAAGATTCAATTTCATTATTCTGATTCATATCACTTCTGCAATCATGCTGGTCAATGAGTTCTTTGATTCTGATGTTAACTGCCAGTGTCCCACTAATTGACTCAATAGAGAGAATTACAGTTACTGGTCAGTGTAGTGGAACACTGAATAATCACAACAGTTTCAACCTTTTTAAAGGAAAAGGCTTTAGGAGCTGAGATGAAGCACAGGATCAAAGGAACAGGCAAATAAAATTATTGTAGACAGGATCTGCATTTTCATTCCGACCAGCATTTTGCAGTCAAACACAACACCTTGTGTATTGTATATGACAACACTTAATTTTAAAGGAAAGTTCCACTGGGCAGGTAAGCACTACATTGAATTAAAAGGTACCTCTCGTTTCCTATAAGATTTAAAATTAATAACCTAGGGAAAATAATTGCCTGACTGCTGAAAAATGATACATAAAGCAAAGTCATAAATGTATTATATCCTCTGTGTCTGTATTTAAATGTTCCCTCGTTACCCCTGATTACAACTTGCCATATCAACAAAACACCTGGTCCGGTATTTTTCTTACATTGAAACCTCTTGGCCAGTTGGAATTTTTATCTCAAAAGCAGCTGAAACCTTTGTTTACCATCTCATAGGACATGTTGTTAGTCTCGTGCTGAAGATCTTTTTTAATGACATGCTTGATGGGACTGAACAGTGCACATTCACCAGCTTTCACCTTCACTATTAATAACAGCACAGTTCCTACCTGAAATGTCTTCTATAATTATGTAATTACACAGCTCATTTATCCAATTGTTAAGCCAGGAGTCTGATTAAATATTAACAACAGCTTGGTTCTCCTAGTGTCATTAGCTGGAAAGCAACCCTGTAATCTCAGGTAACCCATGATGGTAATTATCCTTCACAGTTCCCCTCAGCTGAAAATCCAGCACAATCAGAGCAGATGAGGTTGCCCAGCAGAAAAACACATCACCCTTCTGTTCCTCCTCACCTCAACATTACCTGAGTCCTGTCCTGTGTTTGTGGACTTCCCATGATTGAAAAAAAGGGACAGAGCACTACAGAGGGTGGCACGGGCTGGATTTGCTTCTTTAATCCCATGCTGCATGTTGAGAAATTGCAGCCTGACTTCCAAAGTAATTTGTTACATTAAATCAAAGAAGGGGAAGTTTGCTTTGGTCCAAACCTTCCTTCCCATGGAAAACATGGGGAAAAGCAGAGCATCCCAGTTTGTGATGAGCTGTGAGTGATGCCTCTTGTATGTGGTCTTGCATCAGAGGGGCACATGCCCAGGGAATATCCCAAATTATAGATGATCTAAGATGAAATGCATAAACCAGGAGCAAGCTGCACTTCCAATGCACTCTGCATGGGAGTATCACAAGGCCTTTTAAAATAAAATGTTGCAGAAGAGAGTATCAAAATGTTATAAACAACCCAAAGCAATGGCAAACAGATGTTTAACTGAGCCCCCTGAGGAGGAGCCCTGTGTGCTGCTGCCCACAGCCCTCACCAAACACCTGGGGACCCACCTGAGCAGGCTGGGAGGACACGAGCAGGCATCCTCTGTCTCTGGGATGGGAACCACATCGCGGGGACATTTGAAAGGCCCTGAGCAATGGGCATGGGGGATGCACAGGTGTGGGCATTGCTGAAACCGATCCAGAAGATCCGATTTTCCCAGCTGCTGCGGCAGCGTTAACAGATGACTGCCTGGAGCAGCAGGGCTTTCCCCCCATTAACATCTTATTAGGATGAAAGGCGCAGTTTATACCTCCCAGAGTTATTGCTTCCAGCCTGTCTGCAGACTCAGGTGAAGCCGTGCATCTGGTTCAGGTTTTCAGCCTTTCCGTTGCAGTGGGGAGGACGGGATCATAATTCGTGTGTGAGGAGAGCAGCGCTGGAGGTGGCTGGGACGGGGAGAGCTTGCCACCTACCCAGCTGGGCCACCAACACGCTGCTGGCATGTGCTATGTGCTCTGCGGGCCCCTCGGGGCTCCCCTTCGCCGGGGCTGTGAGGCACGGCGCGGCCGGACCGGCACCCCGGGCTGTGAGGCACGGCGCAGCACGGCCCGTTCGGCACCCCGGGCTGTGAGGCACGGCGCGGCCGGACCGGCACCCCGGGCTGTGAGGCACGGCAGGGTCAGAGCGGCACCCCGGGCTGTGAGGCACGGCACGGCCCGTTCGGCACCCCGGGCTGTGAGGCAGAGCACCCCGGGCTGTGAGGCAGAGCACGGCCCGTTCGGCACCCTGGGCTGTGAGGCGCGGCAGGGTCAGAGCGGCACCCCGGGCTGTGAGGCACGGCACGGCCCGTTCGGCACCCCGGGCTGTCGGGCACAGCACGGCCGCGGCCGCGGGGGGTAAGGGCCGGGCTTTGCTCTCGGGTTGCTCCGGGACCTCTCCGAGCTTTGGGCAGGGCTGCTCCGGAGCGGGGCATGCAGAGGCGCCTCACAGCAGCTGGCACTGGGAAACCCCCGGGGAACTCCCTGGTCCACAACTGCTGCTGCTCTGCTCAGGCTCCCGGCACGGCTCTGCCAGGTGATGAATCTGAAATAAGATTTGCAGGATCAGAGTCAGAAATCAATAAACTCCATCAGCTAGGATCTAGCAGATGTCTGAAACAACAGGTTACAGCCACTGATAAATACTTTAAGGTGGGGGAAATGAATTAAAAATAAGACCAAAATATGATCATAAATCATGCTCTCCAGCTGCTAACACTATATGGGGAACAAAACCCAAGAAATAACCGTGTTCAGGTATATCTCTTAAAGCACAGGTAGCACAACCTCTGCAAGGATGGATACCTTTATAGGGAGGGCAGGTTATGCTACCAGTGACCAAATAGCTCTTTGTTTAAGTTTTAGCTGCCAGGTTCTTGTGATTCAGAAAGCTGAATTATCAATTCCTATGTTCTTTCTGAAATCCACTTCAGAAAATCCTCATCCACCCCTCTGTAGTAATCTTTCTCTTATACTTGCACCAATTGTGTAAATAAATAATTCAGTGAAATACTATAGATCCTCATCACACTCAGCCTCAGCAGGGATTTTTTGGAAGCAGAGAAAATGTTTGGGCTCACCTCACCAGCAGGCATCTTGCAGGTGGGACATGCATTAGGAGATGCTCTCGCCTGAGAAGCATTGGGGAACCCTCCATGGCCTGTAGCATATCAGCTGAGGCTTCCCTCTCCTTCATTTCCTTTGCAGCCAAAGCTATTAAAATAGGTTTTAAACTAGCACATATTAAATATAAACAAGAAAGATAGAAGACCAATGTGTCTGAGAGGCAGGGGTGGCCAATGAGGCAAGCCTGGAGATACCAGAGCTACCTCCATCCTCCAGGACCAGAGTGGGAATTTCCCAACTTCTCCAGCCGGGGCAGGGACAAAGCACTGGTACCTGGCACTGCCAAGACCAGCTGAGGGAGATGCCACGAACTTCGCTCTCCCTGGAAGTGTTGCCTCCAATCCTGCAAGGGGGAGACCCAGCAGTCTCTGAGAAGAGCTGGCTTGTCGTTAATTTGTTACAGCAGCCAGGTACCTGTGTGGCTGCATTTTCTCCTGTGTGCCACAGGTCACACACAGGGGGTGACTCTGCAGTCACCTGTGGACAGCAAATGTAGGGCTGCAGGCTCTTATGCTGCTTTTCCACTGCAATCACAGGGAGAGCCGGGGCAGATGGGCAGTTGTGGGCAATGGATGAAAAGCACACAAAATATTGGCAAGGACCCTTGTTTGCAGCTGTGCTCAATAGCTTTAGCAAGCGCCTAAGGACTGCAAAGATCATCTCAGGAAAGGAGGCTCTGACATGGCCACCATTCCTGCAGATGTTTCTGGTTCGTTACAGTCTTTGTGCCTTATGCTCAATAAATCACTTACAATTATGTTTTTGGTATTTAAACATTTGTAACAACTGATCATCAGAAAACATCCAATAGGCCTTTGATGAAGAATCAAAGAGATCACACATTAAACTAGACTTTTGCAGCACATCACTCACTGCCTTCTGCACTGCTGCAAGTAGCTCTACTGAAAAATAAAACCACCTGGAGGAATAAATTTGTTCAGTTGAGGCTGACCAGAATAAAAGGGTTTTTTTTCCTTCTGGCCTTGCACAGACATTTTACAAACAGTTGTTTTCCAAAGCAGTGTATCGATTTTCAGCGATACCAATACTGCGTGCCTGGGCCCTGCCTGTCCTCTGCCGGTGCCGATGATCACAGACCGTGGTTGCTGCTCTGCAGCAGAATTGCCCAATTCCCCAGAAAGAAGTGAGCTGCCATTCAGAGACTCAAAGCAGCACCTGTTCCAGCAGCACGTTAGTTCCAGCCAACAGAGCTGTGTGATCTCGGGGAGCCACCTGCAAAAGCCCACACAAAAATGCTCCCCAGAAAACTTCCAGCCTCATAAACCTCTCACAGGCCCCCAAAGGCCATAAATTCTGCAGGGTCTCTCACAACTGTTTCAAAACATTTAATGTTTTCCTTCTGCTCTGTGGTTTTGCTGCCCACAGTGGGATCTCTGCACCCACCTGATATTGAGGCTGGAAGAGTTTTGCTCCATATGCCAGAAACTGCTGTGGAATGGAGCTAAATTGTCTTAGCTGATGCCTGTCTAGATAAGACATTGAACCCACTTCCTTGTAATATGATTTATTTTAAATTAGACTGGGGAAAAAAGCAATTGAGATAAGTATTTGAATCAGATTTTCAGTTTCTAATGCCAGGCTTTAAGATACTGGTGGAACAGTCTAATAGCATCAGCTCTGAACTGAAGAACTTGAGTGTGGGACAAGTATAATATTTCTCTCTGTAAACATAAAAATGCTGTTTAAAAACCAGCACTTCAAACAAGGAGAAGCAACATGTAAGGAAAATGCCTCATCCTGTCACCTCAGCAGAAGTAAACACTGAATGAATTACTGAAAACAAAACTGATTGAAAATGCAAAGTTCACTCCTACAGGAAAGAAAGTGTAGCAATGTGAACAAACCCAGCTGGGCCATGAAAAGAAAACTGAGAAATGGTGGGAACGGCAATGCAAAACTGAAAGTGCCTGAAAAACCACCTGAAGGTTTTGTTGCACAGAAACTGGGAATGACCCCCTTGTTTCTGCTGCCAAATATCTATCAAATGAAGAACATTGATATGTGAGCCAGAGCTACATCATACAGAGGGAAACCCAAGCAATCTCAATGATTATAGGTGGTTTGGTCCATTCTCAATATTGAACTGTGATTTGCAAGCATTTATGAAGTCAAGAGAAAGAAAGACATGAAGGTTGGTATATACACCCCAAGGTTGTCAACCCTCAACCTCATCTCCCACCATTCCTCAGTGAGATGAGGGATCTTTTGTGAGTGGGGTGCACTGGGTGTAAATAACCCACACCTCAGTGAGGAGGTGCCATACAGGAATGGGGCACTGAACCAGGCACTTCTGTCAGGGGCAGGAACAGGCCCAGAGGAAGACAACCTTGGGCTGTGCTGAGAGAGGAACAGACAAGGTACCACCATTTCTGAAGGATCAGCATTTCAAGCTATTTTATTTAATACCTTTTATTAACGAGGTAGGAGAATCCTAATGAAATCTGTGGATCTGACAGGAGTTAATTGGTTTAATAAGGGAGATTGGAATACCATGCATGAGACCTAGATGACTTCGCGGGTTCGAATATTAGAAACAGATTAAACTTGACTGCACCAACTGTTCATCACACACCTGGAGACTCCTAAGTGGAATTGTGGCTTTCACATGGGGACTTACTTGGTTTGACATCAAAAGGGAAGAGCTTTAGCTCACAAGAGGATTATGAGCTACCAGCACAGTGAGGCAGTATGGCAGGAGATCAAACTCTAGGACCTGAGAAATTTATTCCTATTGATCTGAACTTCATGCACAGCCACTCATGCTTTCTTCTGCAAGGGGCTGGAAAAGCCTCATAGTTCCCTGCTGCCTGCAGCTCCTGTGGGAGCTGCCATAGCCCTCCCAGCATGGCAGAGCTCCCAGGGATGTTTGCAGGGGCAGCCACTCTCTCCTTGAGTGCCAGCGCAGGGCACTCACACCTAACAGGGTGAACGAGAGACAGAGAAATGAAATAATGTGAACCCTTGTACTGTCTCCAAAACTTGGCCAAGACTGTAAGCCATCCTTGCAACTGGGCAGTGACAGAGATGCTCTCTCTTCCTAGCTTGCCACCATCTCCAGAAGCTTCCCCCTCAGCTGCCCCTGGCCCAGGGTTCAGTGGAGAAGGAGAGATCCATGTGCTCCTCGCTCCTGCTCCTCAGCCACAGTGCTTGAAGGTTGAAGTATTATAATGCACCAAGCTGAGCTTCACATCGATTATTTTAACATGAAGCCTGTACCAGATTTCACTGGCAAAGCATTTCATGTGAGACAAAAATATTCTGTTTCCAGCAGTGAGTCATGTTTTTCTTATTTGGGCACTGATGGAGCCTGTGATGGAAGTGCTGAAGTAAGAGCGAGAGGCTTGGTGTGCTTGTATCTCTCCCCTTCCCTGGACACACATCTCCCCCAAGGAAAATGGATTCCACTGTATGTCCATGGGTGCACTTCACTCAACTGTGATGCTCACCACTTGGTAAAAAAAATATACAGGTTTTTGTTAATTTCTAATACCTTTCAAAAGTTTCTAATACAATGAATGACTAAAAGGGAATTTGCTGAAAAGGATTTCTATATGCAGAGAAGAGGAGGGTACAGATAGAAGGACAACAAAAAATACTGCTCAACACAGCACACCTGAGAGTACCAAACTGCTGTTACATTTCCGTGGCTATTTCTGAAAGTGCGTTACAATCTTACTCTATTTGAAATCCCTGAAAACACCTCCAGACCTGCTTGTCTTCATTAATTTTCTTACACTGTCTATAGAACATCAATCAATAACCAATGCTACAGATGAGAAACTCTGTGTGAGGAAGGAAAGAACTAAAGCAAACCACGTGGTCTTTGAGTTTCAAAGAAAGAAATCACTGTGGCCACCTGTGGCTAGTCAGTTTTCACTTATTAATTTCTATTTGGCATTAGATGCTGCTGTTCTTTGCAGAGATTGAGATTTTTATACACATGATAATAAGGAAATTTTTCTGCTCTCTGCCTGAAGAGCCAACCCCCACTGCAGTCAACAGGAGCCCAGGGAGCACAGTGAACCTGCACTTGATGAGGCTCTTGGTGAGGGGATGGTGCCGTGTCTGAAAAAGAACACAGGAAGGGTGGAAAAGCTCCTCACTGACTTTAACCTGAAATGGGGAACCAGATGCACTTTCCTTTTAATTTCCTTCTGAAATACTATTTTCCTTTTAATGCCTTGCAGTGATTTTAAAAATACATTTTAAAAAATTATGTAACATACCTTTTTAGTTATCTTGCCTTCACTCTTAATAAATATCTAGCTCTAGAAATATTTTTAAATTTCTTCAGGTCCTCTCATGCTTTTATTTCCCTGGTTTGGTACCTTCTGCAAAATGCAATTTGGTGGGTGAGTTCAGACCAGTCTATTCCAGCTTATATAGTAATTGTATACAGTAATTAACATCTTTCTCCATAACTAAGTAAATGAAACTATTCCTTGGATTTCCTCATTTTAGACTTCCTGTCAGAATCTTCATCCCATAATTACTTATAACCTACCAGTGAAGACATTCACTGAAACCCAAGTGAGGTTCTTGTACTGATATTTGTCTTTTGTTTTGATTGCTGTAATCAGCGTGAGGAACAGGACTTTTATTGGTTCACACTCAATTTTCTCGTGAATTAATTAGAAGAGATAAGATATGTTGCTCCATAATTCACTTAATTCTCCCTTCTCATCATATCCTCCCATAACCTTGCCCAGTGCCGTGGCTGTTGGCCAGCAGGGGTGCCAGAAGGGGCTGGTTGTCACATGTCACACATCACGAGGGTCCGTCCTGCAGAGGCTTGCAGTTAGAATACTATTAGCTGCCGCAGAAATTCCCAAAATACCTCATTTTTAGTGTTTGCAGGATCTGCTGGAATGGCCTCCCTGGCCCCGCTGCAGGGCTCCCCTCCACAGGCAGCCCTGGCTGGAGGCAGCAGCAGTCCCTGCCCACGCTGCCACCCCGTGCCAGCTGAACAGCAGAGTGCACCCAGCCCTGGGCAGCCACAGCAGCCGGAACCAGGGACAGGCAAGGGCTGGCAGGGAGGCACAGGATGGGCTGCGCCTGGCTCACCTGGGAGCTGGCAAGCCCAGAGGCACAGTGACCTTGGCCCTGAATGAATGTTGCTCTTGAGACACATCTGCCTTTGAGGCTGTGAAAATGTTTCCAATATATTTTATTAATATTCCACCAGTTGAGAGTTGAGTTATGGAGCAGCTCAAAGTTCTCCCACCCAATCACAGCTCTGGCCATTAATGCAGCAGGTCATTAAAGCCAGGTTGCCACACTGCTTATTTCTCAGAAGCTTGGTGTTTAGAAATAAACTAATCACTACCACTTTACTGCAAACAAGGCACTATCTGCTCTGTTGTCTTCAGAAGCATTTGGATACATTTAGAAGTTTATTAGAATAGGCGTTGCCTGTTCAGAGGAGGATGCTGGGTAACTGTGCTGAGCTGATACTCATGTATCAAATCTAACATTGATCTAACGGGCAGAAAAATTGAAAGGTGAAAAGGTGAATGATGAGAGACTTGGAGCTTCATTATGATGCCTTTTCTTTTACTGAAGACTCCTGTTGCCAAACACTGAAGGTTCAATCGATTTGCAGACTTAGCAGTGATTAAAGTTCTACTATCTATTCTCCATGGAAAAGCACTACTGTAGCATTATGGCAAAGAAAGGATGTTGCAATCAGATACTTCACAGAGAACTGAACAGCGGTTCCAAGTTAACTTCATACCTGCACCTCTCCCTTGCCTCAGGGAGAACTTCTCAGTTCCCCTTAACACAAAAAGATCTAATGTTTTCTTTTGGTTCAAAAGTTGTTCTCAATTATATTGCAATTTCACGAGAGTAGCTGAACAGCAAGACCACTCTACTGTGAATTGTATCTGAAAGTAGTTACTCGCACTCAGAGATCCTGAGTGCATTGGGGATTTTTGTTGAGTTTTTCTTGAAGCTTTATTTCTCTCTGCTTACAGTTTACTTTATTTTTCCTGTCTTAATTTTTTCAGCCTGGTGTTTTTCAAAATCACTGCCATATTTCAGGGACTCTGAAAAGATATTGAGTAACAAACCCCTAAATTTTCTTTCCAGTGAGAATGAATCCTAAACTTCATGAGCTGGAAAGCTTTAAAACAGAGAATGCTTCCCTATGCCTCATGTCAACCATATCTCCTAGAAGAAAACCTTATTCAGTGCTGAGTAAACAATAATGTACTTCCCCTCTTAAATCTAACCTGTTGATTTATTATCTGACTTTCCTTGGACACAACTGCAAAAGCAGAATTATTTTTCACAGCTGACAGTGGGAATGCAGAGCCCAGGAGTCAGAGAGCCCCAGAGACCTGACAGTCTTCTTGAACTGCCTGAAAAACACCTGAAAAATGCAATTCATCTGAACAATGCAGAGAGAAGGCAGAAAAAAGGATGAGCCTAATTGGTTCTGACCATTAAAGTCAGATCTCAAGTTTTCTCTAGAGATGTGTACTAGAGCAACCACTATTAGTGTACCCAGATCTCTTTTAAAAGGGCTAATTTGATCAAATGCTACAATAATTTAAGAATATGACAGTGTTAGGAGATCTGCATATGGCACTTGACAGTAAAAACCATCAAAGGTTTGTCATTGACACCAAATAAATCATTTGGAAGATGGTACCAGCAGGAGCCAAAGGGAGCAGTCTGGCATACAATGAAGCTTCAGAATAGAGTTTGCTGAGCCCTAACTCAAACCCAGATCCTATTTATTATGCACAAAATGAACACAAGACAAAAGCTCAAAAGATGAAGAGTTCCTGCCGTGGAGGTGTGGGAACAGTTTATTACCAAGTGATGGATCAAATGAGTTTGGTGTCAGCAAACCCCCTCGTGCTGCACACAATGCTCAATGTGTCCAAACCCAAACCCTTGGCTGCAAGGAGGAGCTTTTGTTGAGCACCCTTTCCAGACTGGCCAAGCCTCACCACACACCATCACACCTGAGGGGAGCAGGAACAGGAACTGCAGCAGACTTTCCCTGCATTCTCTGCCTGCACGTGGAGCTTTCAGATGGATTCTCTAAGGCCTGCAGCTTTCTCATTTTTTTTCAATCTCTCACCTTACATAAGCACTTCATTTATCAGAAAGAAAGAGGGAAAAATCCATTCTGTGTTGAAATTGACTGTCACCTGCATTGCTTCCTAATGTAAGCAAATCCCAGTGGAAAGCTTTAGCACCAGACTTTTCTGCTGGACCAGTAAATCACTCTCAGAAATATCATTTCAACCTTACAAGTGGTGCTAACCAGCAGGAGTGACACATTTTTTAAAAAGAGATTCCAACAATGCAACAATTAATCTAATTTCGTGGAAGAACTTGTGTGACCTCTGTATTTCAAGGTTCAGATCAGCCATATATATATTAGCAATACAATAATAACACTATTACTGCATTTTAATAAAAATAATTAGAATATACTGTCCAGTGAGACATTAACACACAGGTTAGAAGTGTTCCAGAGACTTCATCCTTTTATAATTTAGTGTGTGATTGTGTGTGCATGCCTGTATAGACACTGGAAACGCTGCTCTTGAAAGACATGAGACTATTAACCTGTGCAGACATTGCAGTTGTCTCCTGGAGTGCTGGTATCCCACTCATTTATCAGCCCAGCTGTCTCACAAGGTAAAAATAAAATGGTGCTTTAGGTTTAACAGGCTGCAATCAGCTTAAGGAGCAGGGCTGGGCTCTGCTGTACTGGGCTTGGGAGTCTAAAAAGTGGATTAGGAGAGTAGCACATAAAACAGCATAAACCCCCTAAATTCTACCCTGGAAAACTCTGTCTCCAAATATTCATAAAAGAGATTAAAAATAAGTGAGCTTTCAAACAGTCTGTACCATTTCTCTATTTTATAGTTCACTGCAATCTCTTTTAATTACCTTGCAATTTAAATCAGTTGAATCCTAGAGCCGGTTCCCCTTAAAAAGAGTCTTCTTGCAAACTTTGATTAGCTCCAGAGAAAAGAGAGCAGATGACTTTAAATGGCACAGAGGTGGATTTATTGGCAAGTGTGTCAGGTTTGCACTTAGCTAGGAATTGGCAGATAGCAGAATATGGCTGGACAGGATTCAAACTCCAAGGACTTGGAGCTGAAAAAGGATTTATTTGAATAGCAAAGTATAGGAGTGTATTTGCTGCAGTTAAAATTATTAGAAGCTTTTAACTAAAAACATGAAGAAATTAAACTTCCCATGAAAGGCAAGCAACTGCATTTCTTCAAAGGTATTGTCACGGGGACATTTATTTCTTTCCTCCCTCACTGTGTCACTTACTGCTCCTAGCAATAGGAAGGTATATAGATCTCCTTGATTGGGTGTATGTTCAAAAGCCAGATTAAACATGAACCTGCACAAAATCACTGAGCATTCAGGAAATAAAATCCTTTATTTTTTATCTTAAATCAACCGTAGGGGAAAAAAAAAGTAGTCTATTCACTGCATGTGAAAAGTAGGGAGCCTGTAGTCCCAGAAAAAGCAGAGTCAAAGGAGTGTGAGCTGCTTCACATGGACAGACAAGAGGCTTGGCCATGGTCTGAAGCAACACAGCCAGGGTGTTGTGCTGAGAGAAGCTCACACTTACTGAAGGACTGCCAGCTGAAACTAGAACTTTATTTGGGGTTGTGGGCTGTTTTTGTCCCAAAAGTCATGTTTTCTTCAAAAAAAGTAAAAAATTTGCTTGTGACAGTGCTTGAAGGGTCAGCTGACACACTGGAGCCTTGCTTACACTCATGACCCTCACACTGGCAATGGACCAGTGGGAACTGCAACAGAAGTGCTTCCAAAAAGCAAAAACCACTGCTCTGCTCCCGGGCTGGTGCTAAGCCCTGCTTTGGGCAGGAGGCTGGCCCAGCATCCCCTGCAACCTGTTTTCCTGAAACATTCTGCAAAGGAGTTTTCAGAGGTACTCAGTCCCAGGCTTTGGATGAGGAAAAAGAGGGGCAGGGTGAGGCAAGGTGAGATCTCAGTCACAGTGTCTCTGAACTGCTGCTTTGTGCCATCATATCTGTGTGAGACACTTCTGTGGAACTTCTCTGATTCCATTCTTCAATTCTAACCAGGTGACAGGACATTCTAGTCTTTTACAATGACACATAAATACCCCAAATCACATTCAGCAGCTGCTTTTTCTTATAGCAAAACTTTTTTTACTCTACTACTTATCAGTGTTGCATCTGCAGGAAACTCAGGGAACCATTTTCCTACTTTTTTAAGCACAGATGCAGCTTTTGATTACATTTTTATGGACTAAAGCTAAAAGATGTTTTCCTCAGAAAGCTGAACAACCACATTGCACATCAGGCAGCAGCTGGTCTCAGCAGCCAGCACGTGGCTCACCTACCAGCACGTAACTGAGACACCAAAGGAAGAGGACATTGGCAAAGGAATCTGTGCCATTTGGAAAAGCTCATGCCTAAGGAAGCTGAGGGTGCTCCAGACTGAGGTACCTCACATGGAAGCAGAGTCTGGAGTGATGTAACAAAGCTGGGGGAATGGAGAAGTTTAAGGCTCCAGGACACTTCCACCAAAGGCCAATCATACAGAATCTTGAACTTACATTCAAAACATTGTGCCGACCTCCATCATCACTCCTTCCCTCACATTTCCTTCCCTTTCCTCCACTGAAATCTGCTCTAAGGCCCCTAGAAAGTGCCTGAGTATCTTCAAGGCTTGAACCACAATCTGGATTGCCACAACAGCAGAAATATTTAGCAGAAAAATTCAAGTCAAAGACATTTTTTAAATTCTTATTTCCCTTGGCCAAGCTAAGTAACTCTAGATAAAAATAAACTGTTTGTACCCATCAGTAGAAAACCTGTCCTCTATAAACATCACCTGCAGCAGTGTAAGCGTGCAGAGCGAGCCTCATATGGGACACTTTGCTCACACATCTCTTTCCCATAGAACTTGCTTTTTCTGGTTTCATCTGTTATTCCAGATGAAAATGGGAGGTTTCTGCAAAGTAACTTCAGAATGACATTTCTGGGTTTGTCAGCAGCAAAAATAATAATCCATCCCACCATTTCTAATGCTTACACAGAAAAGTCAATAAAATTTAAAAAAAAATGAAAGGGAGAAAGCTTCCTTTGTACTCGACAGCATCAGCAGTATCTGGTACCACCTCATCCAAAAAACTGCCCAACAAAGCACAGATAGAGAAGTATGTTATTGCCATTTTTCAGGATTTCTTGAAGGTTTGTCAATAAGGCCAATTAGAAATTCACCCAAATCTGAAAACCAAGTTATTTTTACACTAAAATTTCTAGTTTCTGAGAAATTGAAAACTGCAGAATGCTCAGCCTCATGGAGTCATACACTGAACCTCAAACCTTGCATGTTTCCCCACATTGTGCATATATATGTGTGTATATATATATATACATATATATATAATATATATATATATGTATATGTATGTATGTGATCCCACCAAGACTTTTGAGTCCATGGAACATGTCTGCTTGTTTAGAAAAAAGGAGACACATTATTCACTGAAACTTACTTGCAGACTCAGGTCTTCTTCAGTACTCCTCACCAAAAAAATTATGGCAATTTAATAAAAAGTGGAGAAAATTCTGCAATGTGACAGATCAGCTATAAAAGTGCACACTGAAATGAGGACAACCTTTAAGCCATCAGACTTTTCTTCATGAGACCAGATTTTTTCTGTGTCATACTCAGCCCACAGAGATTTTCATTTTTCAGAGCTATATGGAATTTGACAAGTAAACCTACTACAGTTAATAGCATTTTAATCTTTATGCATAACAATCCCAAACCTACATTGCACAGGTTTGATAATGGTAACTGACAGCTGAATTTGAAGTATACATTTCGTTCCAAAACAGATGCACGTGTAGGTGGATGTGTTGTAGAAATACAATGTACAACACAGCTGAGCCTAGATAAGCTGGTGATCCTCAAACCTCAGCATCATCTGCATGAAATGGGCAGAATTCTGCTCCTTTAAATACCTCTTCATCCTTCTTATGACACTTTCTTTAAAGAGCTCAGTGAATAGTAGATAAAATAAGTATCTAATGAGGTATGACAGAAACTCCGATTGAGCTAAAAAGCAGCAAGCTGAATTCTAATAAATAAATGAAGCAAAACATTTACTGCCAGCAACTATGTCAAGTTCGACATAGGAAACTATAGCTCTGCAGCTGGAGAAGGGCAATACTCTGCAAGCCAGAAAAGTGATGGAACTCCTCCAGCTTTGGTTATTTATGGTGTGATGATGAAGGAACAACTTTCCATGCGAGGAATGGCTTTAAAGTTGAACAGTGGAGCTGAAAGAGAGACTTAATGAAAAATCAGAGGGGAACAAAACTACAGCTACAAAAACAATAACATTCGGTTTAACAATTTAAAAACATAATTTGTGTGCAAAACCAGATGTTAACTTGTCCAGCTTCAAGGTAAACAGCAAACGGAACTTATAACAGCCCTTCTGCTGGACAGCAAACACACACTACTAAATGTTGCAGTATATAAGACTCACTTTGGGCCTCCAAATCTTATCAAAATGAACACAAATGCCAAACAAACACATTTTAAACAAAGGACACATCTGTATTTAATGCAAAGCTATTTTCAAAAAACCCCAACCTTTCACAATCTACCATAATTGTAATAGCCTGAAACATAAGAATGCTTTCAGGCTCATAAAAAAAAAAAAGGCTTCTAATTTTAAACATTTATGAGGACACTGAGAAGTGGCTTAGAACCATGCTTTAAAACATGTTTTCAGGTTTTGAACTGCTGAAAGCTGAGACTCCTTTACCCATTTGGCCTGGAGAAAGGGAGAGAAGTACAAAATACGAGAAGATTGCACATGAAAATTTATACTAAAGAAATTGCAACTGACTCCCTCATTCCAGCCCCTTCCTCCCATCACTGCAGCTCCCCCTCCAGGGAAAGTGCACCTCTTGCCTGATGACCCCCCCAAACAAACCATCTACATCACTGGCTCTGATGCACCACTGTTTTTAACAAACACCTTTTGAAAATAATTTTAAAGGGCCACTCTGCCATGGCTGCTGCTGTTCCTGAACAGAAGGGACTCTGTCTCAGTACTGAACTTATGTCAGGTCATTTTAAACTATACCTTGGGATGGGTGAGTTAACGTTCATTCTAAAAAAAGACCACGATCAAAACTTTTAAATGGTTTTTCCCAACTCATAAAATGCATGCTTTATGCTGGGAATGAACTTCCCTTTGACACAGTGTAACTATGGGAAGGAGGGATTGTTCTCACATTTCTGTTTCAAGAAAAACCCCCTGCTGTTTGATTTTTAAAGTCAAAGGATTAAGTTGCAGGGGCAAAAAATGCTGCTAAATGCAACACACTCTACTAAGTTAAATACAGCCTCGGTCTGATACTAAACACTGACTTTAAAAACAGCTGTTCCTGTCCTAATATGCCAGTGAAAATAAATATGAATATATTGTAACATTATAAATAATGTATAATATATTGTAACATTAAAAGATGAATGTGTCGAGAATAAGAACAAGTAATACTTTTAAGGTAATTCAGCATAAAATACCCAATATATGAAAGCAAAGAAACAGCTACAAATCTGAATTTATAGCAACAGATAGTAGGAAGAAAGTTTTGAAAATCCATGGGAAAATACAGTTCCAGGGCATTTTCTTTTTGCTTTTTGTTATTCTTGATTCCTACCTTACAGTTCAACTTCAGGGCAAAGCACCACACAACAAGAAATCACATTCAAAACTATTAGGTCATCAAAACTGCCTTTACTGTTTAAAAACAAAACACATACACAAAATATTGCAACAGTTTGTGGAATCCCACTCAGAAAGCTCAACATTTTTAGATCTCTTCTCATGTTTTCATCACCATAATTTTTGCAAAACAGTGAGAGGCAACCCAGGCCATTTTAGGAATGACTCTTTTATCATTGGAATCCCTCCATTACAGCTGACCACAAGAAGGAATGAATAGAGTAGTACTGTAGGGACACTACTGGTGTGTTTTTCAGCTTGCCCTCTGACGTGCTCTGACTTCTGCTGGAGAATGATGTGGTGATTCTTAGACTTGCCTCCATTATTGCTCCCAAAATAATTCAGAGGAACATAAGGCTTTAAGCAGTTTAAACATCAATTTCAAATTGGATTCAATGGTTTCAATGACCTTTTCATCAAAGCCAAGCTCCAGAACTCTACCATCTTACAGCCTGACAGGACCTGTCCCCTTGGAGATGTGCTGTGCTCCATCTCAATGGGTGGCAACTCATCTTCAACCCAAAAAGCTACAGGCATAAAAATACATGTGAAGCTTTTACTTCTAAAACACAAATCTCTTTGCTGTTACCAGGACAGAACTGAACACCAAAAACACCTGCAAGCAATGAACATTTTTGAAGACACTGAAATCAAGAAAACAAGAATCAGAAGTTCTTAAATTATAGACTACAAAGCTCCTGAGTGCTGGCTGCATGTATGCACATTTAAGTGATTGAGAGAACTGCACATTTACCACAAAATCTGGGAGCATAGTTGGGACCTGACTTCCACTCAGGTTTTTAATTTAATTTAAGACTGAGATTACTTCATATAAATTGATTTATTTCTGTGTGTACAGTATAATTTGCAAATATATTTCATTGAGGTTAATCATTAGTATTGAGTATTTGCTGTTATAAAGTTCCTTAAGCATGAATTTTAAGTACAAGGATTTATAATCAGCTTCCATGTACCCATCTGGAATGACACAGAGTAAACACATTTTCTAGTCACCAAAATAAGGGTTAATATGGCTTTTTAAAAAATCCCCTACAAACCCAACTAACAAACCTTTTAAGTGATGCATCTGTTGAGTTAGTTTAGCAAGACAGTGAAAGAACAATTTGGTAAGGTAGTTAATGTTTTTCATAGCATTATAGAGTTGAGCCTCAATATTCACCACTATCAGAAAGTTCAATAATTCCTTGTTTTGATATCAAAGTAAAAATTGTCCATAAAGTAGAAGGGTCTTCACAATTATGATGACTCTGCCAATGATTACAAAGATCCTCTTTTCTTCCAAATAATTGTTTGCATAAAATGCAGTTATAGCCTGCTTTAGACCAAAATTCTATTTTTTTCCTTTGTGTGCCAAACCCCACATTTTGCAACTCCTTAGAGGTTTCACTACTTCCTGACTGGGTTGGTTCACTTTTAGGTACAAGATTGACATCATTTTGATGGTGGAAGTACATCTGTCTCTTTGGTTTTGGAACATTATACAGCTCCTCCTGACGGGCACTGCACTTTGCTAAATGTCTTCTCTCGTTGTGCTGTTTCCACACGTGGGTTGTATGTTTGACCAGTTTCCCCTTTGTTCCTCTGCTTCCTTGCAAAACCCCTTCCTTCACTCTTCCCTGAATCTCTTCTCCATGACAGCACAATAAGTGAAACTTCATTTCACCAAAAGACTCTGCAATAAACTGGCATCGACCACATTTGACCTGTAATTTCACTCCTCCCGGGTTATGGAACAGGTCCTCAAAATTGCACTTGTTTCCCCTGTTAAAAAAAGGAAATACAAACTATTTAAGTCTTAGCCAGGCAGAGAAGAGGGATGGCAATTTCTGTTCTTAAAAGTTCTAAGAAGAGATGACAGTCATGAAACACTTTTAATTAAAAAAAGGCATTGTTTCTACAGTATCTAATTCATTTGGAAGAGGAAAAAAAGAGAAACTAAATAAATACTAGTAAGGCTGATTAGGGAAAAAACACAAACCAAATGACACTTCTGAGTTTAAGAACTGACTCCAAAATTAGCTTTGGAAGAAATAACCTTTTAACAACACCAGCCTTTAATAAAAGGCTGATAACTTTAACAAAAGTTCCTGATTCAGGGAGGTCAATCCAAATACTTCTAGTGCTGTGCTAGAAAAGTGAAAATTACTATTACCTGTAATGTACAAGTAAGAGAAATCTACTCGTTTACAGTGAGTGATCTAGGTCAATTTGAGGCAAAACCACCCCCCTTTCCAAGATGGAAACTGTGAAATTTCAAAGTTTCTTGCCTTTTTTTTCTACAAGTCGGTAACATGGTCTAGAAAAGTTTAAATACCTAATTGGCAATTGGACAGCCCCTCCCCTGATTTAGGACAGCTCTGTAGTATAAAGGATTCACAGGCAGTCCCCGGTTAACACAATCAAAACAAGATCTCCTCAGACACCTTCTCATAACATCCACAAGAAGGACCTCGTAACACTGTGTATGTATACATATTAGACAGATTACCCAACAAAACAGATAAACTGAATGATTCACTGTGTGACACCTACTAAGACTGACAAAAAAGTACTGGTGTTTCTTTGTCTCAAGACTGTAAAAGTTTCTGACTGCTGCTCCAGAGAGTGGAGCTACGAAAAGTAAAATGAGCAGAATGGAACTGCAGTGTTGGAGTGAGCAGTTACATTGAAGCTCCAAGTGTTCTTCAGTGAAAATAAATGCACAGTGGGACAAACAAAAAGGCGACATTTATAGTATATCAAGAGATTTCACCTCAAAATCGTAATACAGAGGTAAAGGTATGTTCTATCCATTTTAATATGGTGCATGTTAACTTTTCTACTTGGCTGAGTGATTGCAAAAGCAGTAGTAAACTCAGGACAGATTAGCTCACAGCACTCCCTAAAAGGAAGTGGGATAATGGTATTTAACAGGGAAAGCAAACTACAGGCTAATACTGAAATATGAATTGTTTTTTGCAGTAATATGAATTGTTTTTTGCTTACTGCAATTGGTTCCCTTATCTTCTAGGGAAAATCCCAAAGTGGGTAGAACAGAAGACAGAGCACTAACCACAAGAAACCAACTGACCCAAATATAGCGCTATACCGGGTGTTACTAGAATATATGCAAATTTATTTTGGATATTCAGGTGCCAATAATGATTTATAGTCAGTAAATCAGCTAAAATACACTGGTTGAGGTAATGGATTAACTAGATTCAAATGGAGTATTTAAACAATTTGGAATCTCACTTGGGGGAAAAAAGCAACAATTTTCATAGTGGTGAAGTTTATTAATTTCCACTGACAACCTGAAATCCAGTTTTCATTAGCATTTAATTAATGAAAACTCTCACCTCTCTGCAGCTTCTTCTGCCTCTTTTATATTCCTGTCTCTCTTCTTTAAAGTATCTTGCACCTGTTGCTCACTAGTGTAGGGCTCTGTGCTGATAACAACCCTGTGGACTTCTCTGAGGTGGCCAAAGTACACTTTGGCATGGCCAAAAACTTTAGCACAGAATTCACAGCACACCAGCTTTTTGGATTTGCCTTCATTGTGATGAAGCTTCATATGGGTGCTCAGGCTCCCAGAATGGATATATGCCTTCCTGCAGATCCTGCAGCTGTAGGGCCGCCTGCTCGTGTGTGTGTTCATGTGGTCCTGGAGATGGTGCTTGAACTGGAACGTATGGTTGCAAACATGGCATCTGTGCAGCGGCTTAGGGACAGCTGAACATGTATTTCTGCTTAGATCACTTGATTTAGCTGATGTAGCATCAGTGTGCTTGGAACTTAGACATTTACTGGTGAGTGAACCGTTTAAAAATGAGTCCTGCTCACGAGACGGCGTCTCTACGACTGCTGCAGGAGCCAGCGGTGCGAGCGCCTGCACAACGACCACGGGTTTTGGTCTGATACTGCGGTACTTTTTCACTGCTTCTGCTTTATTGTCTTCAGGTGTCTGAATATCAACCTTTGCCCTCTCTCTTCCTTCTCTAAACTTATTAATGATGCATTTCCTTCGCTTGGCCTGAAAAGCCAATAAATCTTCCGGGGCTCTTTTTTTCCTGCCTCTTCTTTTAGAGGTTGCACTGCTCAATTTTTTCAGGCTGTCGACATCATCCTCTTTGCTAGACGGAGAGGTGGTGTTTTCTCGAATGGATTGTTTGGGGACTTGTGTAAATGATACACCTAACTGCTTATCAAAGGCTTTGGTTTTCATCAAAGATGGTATCTTTTCACATTCAGATTTTAGTGAATGACCAGGTATGTCCATAACATTGATATTCTGCTTAGATTTACAGAACACTGAATTTTTCATTCTGGAGTAAGGCAAAATAGGAAGTTTTCCTTTCGGTGCTGATGGAGTCATCTGAATTGTACTGCCAAAAACCGCCGGTGACAAGACAGCAACAGGATTTGCAGAATTTGTAGGTTTTTCCTTTAGTTTCTCAGATGTCAGGAGCGACTCTCTTGTGGTTTCCGATGCTGTCTTCACAGAGTGTAGACTTAGTTTCATGGAATTAGTTGTACTTGCTGGCTTGGATAGAGAGTCTTCAACTACAGATGGTCCAGAAATATTAGTGCTAGCAATTTTAGTTTTGTTCATTAAAAGAGATCTAGATTCCACGTAATTGCTTTTAATCACGAATGTGGCAACTCCAATTTCAGCTGAGTCACAGTCTGCCATCATCCCTTGCTCAGCTGAGTCTGAACCACAATGAGCTTCAGGGCAGTCTTCAGGTAGAGTAGTCATGGGGGAAGTCTGTGATGAGATCAGTGCTTTGGCAGGATTCTTGTTATGTGCACTCAAACCAGAGATTTGTGCTGGTTTTTTGTCACTCAGCAATTTATTTCTTACAGACTGGTACCTGGGGATGGGCAGCTTTAGGTTTTCAGAGGGGGCCACAGTTGACTGCTGAACTTGCTGAGTTAGGGCAGGTGCAACACACGGCACAGCCAACAGGGAAAATGTGCCCTTGTGAGCAGCCACCTGCATGACAGCATAGTTCTGAGCTGGCACCACCAGGGGCTTAGAACCTGAAGCTGAAATTGGCGCCATTGGCTCAGGCAAAGATGACTGAAGGCTAGAAACCACTCCAGATGTTAAAATTTTTGGTACCATTTTTGGAGCAATGGTCCTAAACTGACTTTTCTTCTGAAAACTTTGTATTATATCCGAAGGGGGTTTCTGTTTATCTGTAAGAATAACATAACATAGATGTAATATGATACACAGTATTTTTTTAAAAATTACTCTCTCAAAAACGAAGGATTCTATTAACACAAGATTATTAAAAATATTTAAACATTTAAATGACCACCAAATTAAATCTTAGAATTGCAAATGTTTCATTGACAAAAGTACTGTCTGAAGCAACACGCTTGAACAAACATTTGCAAAAAAACCTTCTCTTAATCAAATCTTAATTGGATGTTTCATTCTAGGTTAGAAACTACATGACATTTCAGAACAAATACACCCATATGCCTCTTCAGCCCCGGAAAAGCTGCGAGAGCATGCTGGCAATATTCTGCTGGAAAAACAGGGACAGGATTTAAGCTCCATGACACAGAACTTCTCTGAGCACCAGCTCTGGTCATGTATCTCAAACAGAACCATGCCATCTTTCAGACATTGTCTACTATTTAGAATTTGTAGGTTTTATTAGATACAGACCAAAGTTTGCCTGATGAAGTCTTAGAAAAATCCCTGCTACAAAACATA
The DNA here is from genome assembly GCF_015832195.1 of Motacilla alba alba. Lineage (NCBI taxonomy): Eukaryota > Metazoa > Chordata > Aves > Passeriformes > Motacillidae > Motacilla > Motacilla alba. The sequence goes on along the minus strand of NC_052017.1, from coordinate 14,719,870 downwards.
CAAATAATGTACAATAAAATCAAAGAGGACTTTAAAAAAAAAAGTGAGTATTAACTACTGTTAAATACCCAATCACAAAAATTACTCAGGTGCCACTAATGTACAACAGAACTACTGCAGTAAATTATTTAAACACTTTCTTGAAAGATGCAATTTATCAAGGTTATATAACAATTTCTTCCTACTTCTAATCGTGCTTATAAAAGTCACAAATGTTTTTAGTAAAAAATATGAGGAAAATTAAAACAAACAAAAGGAAAACGGTAAAATTCATATGATATAATATGCATTAGGCAGCAAAGACACCTGCTGACCTTTCAGACTCCACAGAAAAGGAGTTAATACATTGTTAATTGTACCACTACCATTTCATCTATCAGTCTCATTACCCACTCTCAAATTCAATTACTGACACCTCCAGTTCTCCAAACCTGGAATAGGTTTCCTGGAAAAATGGAAATTGCAACCACTGAAAATTCAACTACAAAGATTCCAGGCAGAAAGGCAATTTGGACATAAGGAAAAATCATTTGAGAGAGGAATCATATTTGAATTGAATACGTGAAAGTAAATGCTGTGACCTTGAAATATTGTAGTACAATAATTCCATAGGAAAGTTTCCATTCCTTGCCATTTTAAAGACTTGTATTACAAATGCATTTATAGGTGATTCTGGACTTAAAAAGGTAACTGTGAATTAGTACCAACACTGGAAACTCCAGTGAAATTATCTTAATCCTGGATGTTCTTCTCAGACGTCACACACTTTGCAACAAGCACCACAAGCTACAGACCTATCATGTTTCATGACCAGAACTCCTGGACAGATACACATGCATAATCATGGTGTGCACATGTGCAGTAAAGCCACTGCCTTCAGGACATTCTGGATTCACTGAGCAATCACATATAAACTCATATTTACAGTTCATATTTAGTAGATCTGATGCTTTTCAAAACTCTTTGATCAGCAGATTCATAGAGCAATAACTATGCAGGGCATAAGCCTTTGATCTTTTTATTGCCTTCTATTGCATCAAACCCCAAGTCCATTAAGCACTTTCTTTATACTCCAGTTAAGTGAAACTACTGGGCACCACCATAACTTTCTCTCTGCTCAATGTTTGTAGAGACCTTCTGAATTTCTAGACATTCTGTGCAGACTGGGTTACTGTACACCTGGAAGTCCTACATAAATAGAGATCCCTGCACACTGGCATGAATCCCGGCTTGTGCAACCCAGAGAAAGCAGAAGCATGTTATATCTAAAATTGTTTCCCTACAGCACTTTTTAATCTCAATTTTAAATTTTTTTTAATCTAGTCACTAAATATATAGAAATCTTTACATTTTCAGATACTAAGATTTCTGTTAGTCAGATGATGATTCGTTTCCTACAAGGTATCTTCCTGCTGCTTTTGAGTAAACAATTTAAGTACTTCTGAGAAGAATAATAAAATTATGTAAAGTATTGTAATCACTAACCAAACTAGCTCTGAACTTCAATGATTGTTACAGATCAAACCATATAGCTTAAATACAGCAGACAACAGAATAAAGTACCTTCCTTTTAGAGGACAGAATCAGTTCCCATTTCTCCAGATTATGCTTGTCATACACTGACAATAAAGACTTTCTCCAAATCAGCAGCTATTCAACTTGCCACAATATTCAACATGAAGCTGTTTCCATTCTCTCTCATTTCTCTTGTTCCTCTCCCTTTTTATTTCAAAATTTCATTCGTTGATTTGCATAAAACTTTTAGGAATGCCAGTGCTTCAGGAGATTTACTACCCCTGCTACTCCAAGTTACAAGGCACCCACTCTTCAACCAATGGTAACAGGAAAAGGTGGAAGTTTTTGCTGTGGACGTGTCACATCTACAAATGGCAGCCATACATGCAAGGTTGAACTTAGGATGAAATATTTGTAGAAAAAATGTATGGCATTAACTTTAAAAAGAACCATATGTTTCTCAAATGCATTGACTTGCCTAATGCAGAATTAAGCAGTAAAATCATTTTTCTATAAAGTATCTCCACATATTTTCTCAGCATTCACTCATCCACAGGTGAGTGTTGCTCTGGCAGCTAAGACCTTCATCAATATCAAACACAAGATCCTCTTTGAAACAAGATCTGTTTAGATCAATACCCTTCTTACACAGGTAACACAATACTAAAAATCGATAAAACTGTTTGAGAAGGGATTTTTATACAAACACTTTTTCTAACTAGTGTAATTTTATCATGAGTTTTCCAGGCAAGCTATGTTTGGTACCAACCTTCAGTACAATTTTTATTTTTTTTGTTCCCCTCCTTTTTCACAAGTTTGCATTAGACATTTTAGTGCACAAATATTCATTGCAGTGCTTCTGGTAAGGAAAGGAATACTCAACTCTGCATTTCCCTCCCCTCCAACACAGCTACTGTAGTTGAGCTCCTTAGCCAGTGCCTAAATACAGAGAAGGGCTAGATGCAGACTAGCTGCCTGATGATGCTCCAGCCTCTGATAACATTTTGCCTGCAGACTGGGAAAGATAATTGGAAGAGCTGGTGCAAGACTACTTAGCATCTTGGATCAGCAGAAAGCAGCCAGTCAATTCACAGACTGGAGGTTCTACTGACCCCACCCAGAGCATGCAAATATCATCAGTGACCAAAATTCTATTTTCCATTTATAGTTGGTGAAAAGTTTCCACAACTTCCTTTGAACACAGCAAGAGCTATAGTAATTCATGTCTTCACCATAATGAAGGACTTGAATAAGCTCTGGCTGGCTGGCTTGTGCAAAGACAGCTTGGAAACCTCATATGCATCTCTCAGGGGCATTTCATTTCTTCCAAATTACTTCTGTTTCTTATTCAAAGGACTCATTTTGACTTGTCATCTGTGACCTGAGGAAAAGCCTTTGTGCCCATGCAATCCCATCAAGTCTTTCATCTAAGAAGGGGAAGTTTCAGTTAAGGGAGGCTCTGCAATGGCATTTATGAGGATGGCCCTTTGTTTTAGACATTTTTTCTACAAGTAAATCTGTAAATCCTTCACTGGAAGGCAACAATTTTTATACTTTCTTTAAAATTTTCATTAATAACAAAGGAAACAAATGAAATATTAGATTTAATATCTGAAGGATGTGAAGCTCATTTTTAACTGCTGTGTCCTCAGTCTTTCAGATGAGTGTGGAGTTGGCATAGACACTCTTAAATAATTACACACAAGGCTAAACCAAAGGCAGTTCAACCTATTTACTTTAAAAATCTCTGTTAAAAGATTAATGGTTACCATGCTAGGACCTGCAAGTATCGAATCCCTCAGATACTTGCAGGATGTCATAAGCTTTCATCCATTCTAAATAACCTTAAAATTGTATAGAAGTGGACAGTGACACACCAACACAAAAATCAATTATGCATTCAATTCTCTGATAGATCCATGCTGGGAAGACTCCTCTGGAGGAAATGGAGTTTCCATGGGTTGCTGCTTCTTCATGGTTCCCCTGCCTTCCCAAGTCATCCAAGTCTGGTCTACCTCAGCCTAGTTTGCCTTATTTTTGTACTTCCTTTAGTCTGTTCCCTATGTAAAGCACACAACATTGCTGAACTCAGATGCTGTAGAAAGTATCAAAAGAAATTTCATTTTCGGTACTATCTGGTCCATTTTGAAAATAACCACCAAATAGCCACCACAGAAACCACTGAGTAGTAGTGCTCATTTTTTAAATAATCCTTGTAGGTCCACCTCAGCTGTGCATGTATTTATTTCATTTGTGTATGAATTGACGTATCAAAGAAAATAACACCAAAAAAAGAATAGTCTTGTTTTGAAGGAAAAGACAGCATACAGATCAAGATTAATGAGTATTCAATGAATATTAATACTGCTGAGTCTTTTGCTGACTTTGAAAGGAAGAGTATCTTTTCTGAAAGAAAAAAATGCACAACTGTCTAACACACAACATTCGATCTTTTTCTGCCAATGATAGTTAATCATTCATTTTGCCAAATCTCCATACACACTAAATACCTGTGGATACTGTCTTTCCAGCGCAAGTTTCTTGCTTTTGCTGACCCAGCATACTTTGTTGGACACAATGTTTCTCTGCAGGATTAGCATGCAAAAAAACACCACCTGCAAAAGCGCTTCAGTTATAAATAGATCCCAGGACAAAAAAAAACCCAAAATAACCAAACCCCCAAACCAACAACACCCAGAAAAAGACAATATAAAATGGCAATATAAAACATTAACTTCCAGTTAATGCATTAAGAAAACTTCGGCTTTTTGCTCTTTGCCATTCTTCTCTCCTCAAAATACACTTTAAAATCTAATACCAAATGCATGCCAAATGCAAGGTGATAGCTTTATAATTGAGTAAAGCTGGTTAATGTGGCAAACAGATGGGATGGTTTAGCTTCAGTGTCATGGCAGACGGTCAACAGCAGCAAAACAAAATGCTTCAAAAAATGAAGATTCAGTAGCTTTATTGAGTAGTTTTAACACAGGGCTAAATTCTGTGTTCATTTACACTTTCCATAATTCCATGCAAATAAACTGCAGATATTATAGAAAACAGAATTTGGACTTCTTTATTCAAAACCAGTTTTGCCACACACCTCTACAAACTAAAATTAGTAATAAAGTCTACAAACTGTGTGTTTCCAGCTCTATACATTACAGCAATTACTTTGCAGTTGTTTCTACCTTTGCTAAGAATAACTACCTGGATTGAATGTTCTGGGTATTTGCATCAGAAAATTTTCTAAAATTAATTTCAACAGAAAATACCAGCCACTCTCAGTATGTCTGCATTAAAAAAATTAAAAAGAAAGAAAAAAAAATCTAGTGACACATCTGTGCATCAGGTGAAGACCTTCATACGTGACACAGCAATGACTCTCTCATCTGTGAAAAGCTACCCAAATGAGGCAAAGCTGTAGACTTTGGGCATGTTTTCAGTAGATACTTCAAGCAGCTAACTTTTCCAATGATTACATTCTATTGAATGTGCTCCTGCTTCAGGATTTTCCCTGAACTATGGCTTTAGGTCCAAGCACCCAAGCTGGAAAAAGGAAATGGCCTCTCCTTATCTCTGAACTGCAGAGCTGACAGTGTAGAAGAGAAACAGGAGAATATACAGGGCAAGCAGAAAAAGGACAAGACTAGAAATGAGACTTGAAAAGTGTCCAAGCGAAAGAGTCAGGGTGGGATATGAGAATTAAATGCAGACTTAAAACAGGTAACCAACATCACACATGAGGTGGAAAGGAGAAGCATTTAAGCCAAAAGAGGAATCTCACATTTCTTACCTTTTAAGTACTTGATTTTTTAAGGAGTATTATAACTATGTTTACATAAGAGCGCTTTTGTGCAATTTAAACTGGCTTAGAAAAATAAACAATATAACAAAGTATTTTAATGCAAGATTGGAAAAACTCTGTAGATCATTCACATAAACATTAAGATACAGAATGTGCTAATACACTTAGAAAACTTATTCTGGTATTCCAAAGGAGGAACAAAATAACTTGTTGAAATTCTAGAAGCTTTAAGCTGTATTTTTAAAGCTATATATAATTAAATCTGATTTGAGTATAAATGTGATTTGCTAGTTGTGCAATAAGCTTTTTATAATTTAGGAAAGTCCTCTTTACAGATTGTGCAATTTATTATTTTAAGGGATTAAGATGATAGGGCATTTCAGGAAATTCTGTGACCAGTGGGATGCTTTCTGGATTCCTTAAATGGTCTCCAAAAGACTATTCTTAGCAGAAGAGCACATTGAAATAACAATTTTTTTTAATATTAATTGGACTCCATTAAAGAGGATGTTCAACATTAAAATTTCTTGTGTCGTTTTTCAACATGGGAATAAGCTAAAAGTATTTTTAGCATAAACTGTCACCTTGCAGAGGTAAGTCACACAGTAATCCAAGATCATGGGTATATAGTTTGCATTTAAGAAGTCCTCCAGTTTCCTCTCTAATTCAGTCATTAGTTTTTGCCTGAAACATCCTTTCTGCACTATTAACCATATATTGCCAAGTTTATACAGATATAACATAAGAAAAAAAAATTAGATTACACCACTTCCTCAACTTCCAGAATTGCTTTCCTCTGTTTGAAAGTGTACATAGGAGAGGCCTTTCATACAGTCCTTTTCTCTAAATTGGAGAGGTATAGACTCTGTTGATAGATGGACTATTGGATTGATAAGGAATTGGCTGGATGCTCATGGTGAACAGCTCAATGCCCATATGGAGATGTGTTGTGATGTGCTATAAATTTAGTGCGTATTCTCGTTTCCCCCCTCTGGTTGGCTCTGCCCAAGTTTCCTTTCCCAATGTGTTCTCCTGCTCTCCCCCATTTTCCTTGGTTGGTTTGTCCCGATTTGTACTCTATCAATCTCCCAAGCCCTCCCCGGACCCCTGTCCATCACCAGATGGCCTTTCCTTTTCTTCCAGAACATTCCCCACAGGTTGCCTGGTGATTGGTTCAGGGGCTGGGGCCCCTCCCACAACATGTTTTCATTGGTTGCTTTTGTTGTCCTTCAAGTTCTTGTTAACACCCCTGTTTAGCTCTCATTGGCTGTTTTGTTAGCCACACCCCATCCTTGTTCACCCTTTATAATCCCCTGTAGCCCCTCCCCTTTTGTCTTTGCCCGGTTGGATTCCCTGGAATAAATTCTGGGTTGCACCCCCGAGCGGAGTCCACTCTTTTCCTTTCTCTGCCTGTCGCTGCCCTTGCACATCCAGTCGAGGCGCCCTCTGGACGCCCAGGCGCATCTGGAGAGTGCCCCCGCTGCTCGCTGTGCCGGCTCGTCGGTGCCGGGTCTCCTCCGTCACCCAGGGAGTAGAGAAAGACGCAGTGCAGCAGAGATGGATGACACGTGGCGTCCCTTGGGTCCATCCTGGGACCAGTGCTGTTCCATATCAGTGACAAAGACAATGGCATTAAGTGCGCCCTCAGCAAGTCTAGGGGCAAAACCAAGCTGAGAGGTGCAGCTGGCACACCTGGAGGATGAGATGCCTGAGGCACCTGGACAAGATCAGGAAGTGGCCTCATGGGAAGCTGATGAGTTCCTGCACGTGGGTCAGGACAGTCCCTGGTATCAATACAGGAGGGGCCAAAGGGATTCAGAGCAGCCAAGAACTTGGGGATACTGGTGGATGAAAAGCTGACTGTGAGCTGCAAATGTGCACTCAGCCCAGAAACCAAACAGTGTCCTCCTGGGCTGCGTCCAGAGCACCTTGGGCAGTAGGGGATTCTGCCCCTCTGCCCTGACCTGGTGAGACCCACCTGGAGCACTGCATCAGTTCTGCAGCCCTCGGCACAGGAAAGACATGGACCTGCTGGAGCAAGTCCAGAGTAGGGCCACAAAAACGATGAGAAGGATGGAACACTTCTTGTATGAGGAAAGGCTGAGATGAAGAAAGGCTGAGAGAGAGATGGGGTTATTTAGTCTGGGGAAGGCTCCAAGAAGAACTGATTGGGGCCTTACAATACCTGAAAGGGGCTGAAGAGAAAGACAGTGACACTTTTTTACAGTGCTTGCAGAAACAGGACATGGCATAATGGTTTAAAACTAAAATAAAGTCGATTCAGACTAGATACAATGAATAAATTTTTTACCTGCCCATCACTCTCACCAGCATCTTGGCTTCAATATCCCTGTCCCCTGAGAAACGTATAGCATAGAAAATACCCATACTAAAGCAGACTTGTTAAACACAAGTTAACACATTGTTGAGAAATTTAGTCACTATATTAGCAGCATTAGCAACAGTAATAATTAACATATAATTTTTGATTTCTCATAGATTTAGATTTCATAGATTCCTGTATTGTCCCACCACAAATAACTTTTAAAATATGTATTAAATACTACTTCTGCAAGGAACCACAAGTGGTCAACAGCTTTGAGGTAACCTTTTTGAGTTGCAACCTGAAACGTATTAGCCACACTATTCAAAAATCACTGTAGGTAATCAGGAAAGGTAAATCACTATTCAAAAGCAGCTTCCTACATATAATGTGGGCAATGCAATCCACCTATTATAAAAAGCCTTTTTTTTTGTGCTACTGTATCAAGGAAGAAAGTCTTCAAAGTCCTTCCTGAGAGTCAGAATACATAAGAGATTTTTAGACACTTTTGCAGTGAATTTAAAATACATTTATTAGCAGATCTAAATGATTTTTTAGCACCTCTCATGCAATGTTTGTGAACTTTAAAAGCTTTCCATTTTTTTGAAGGCACAGCCTTTCAAGTTATAAGCTACTCATTTCATATTAAGGTCAACAAAATTAATAGGTCTTAAGCAGATCAAAATATGTTCATATCAAGAAATGAAAACTGCCATAAAAGCTAGACATAAAGTATCTATAATTACTAACAACCTTTTCCACCCTAACAGCTGAAGAAACTACACAGACTTTTCTCACTATGGCAGTGTAAGAACTAAAGGCTCAAACTGATGCCTGGCCTCTGCAACCACACAAATAAGTGATTGAATTTAATTCCTATTTAAGCACGGAACTTCTTTTTGAGAGCCACTGTTAGATACAACATCAAAGACTGTATTTCAGCTTCTTTTATGCCTCTGCTAAGTTTCAGCAACCAGCCATGTCAGCCTCAAAGTGGGCATTATCTAGAAACCTTGGTGATCTGACAGGATGCAGTTGAGTAGAATGGAAATTATTTTGCTATCACTGCAAGTCCAGTGGTTATCTTTGTTGGTTTTGCCCAGTCATTCTGTTCCACAGAGGACACCATCCCTGAAGATTTGCAAAGCAAGACTGCAATGATGCAGCCACTTGGGGGAACTAATTGTTCAGAAAATAGTTGAAGGGGGTGATGGAAGCATTGGTCATAAACTAGTAATTTATAACCCCCAACCAGCATTGCAAATATAAATTAGGTACTTTAGAAAGTGGGGATAAACACCTGTAATTGATTTTTTCAAAATTCCTGAGAAAATTGCGGAAAAGTGGAAATTTCTTTTACTGAGCTTCAGGAAAGAAATGGACCTAAACAGCAATTCATCCACTGTAAAGTCAATGTAAAGTTATTTTAAAGGGTCTATCAAGATCAAATCAACATGGACAAAGTTTCAATATGCCTAATGTAAGTAGTAATTAATAGACTTATTTTCTCTTAAGTACAGGAAACAGTAACTACCAAAACTGCTACAAAAATTAAGGCAAAATTCTTCAAGAAATATGCAGCATGAAAAGGTCAAGTAGAACCATTTAATTAATAAAATAGTTTCTGATTAGATTTTTGCTCTTCTTTTAAAAAAGAGAACATACCTACATCTTACTGAGAGTTCAACGCCCTTTGGGACAGAATACAGGTATGTCTCACTTCAGGAAAGGAATTAGGCCTCTTACTCCCAAAATTTCTTTTTCTTAAATACTGACATGCAAACAAAAGAGAACACAACAAAAAAGCAAAAGTTTTATTTCTGTTAAAGAATACTTTTTTTCTTTTTTGTGCGAATCAGTGCACTGTTTTCTAAAGAAAGACTGTATGCAAGAGAAAACAAATTATTTGCTATTTCAGCTCAATATAGCAACCCTATTTTACTTGAGGCATTAAAAACATCTGCATGGTGACTTCTGTAGTACAAACCTCAAAAATGTTTCCTCATAAACAGAGGATCAAAAGACTGCCAGTCTTGTCTTGGCCTATTTTGAGTCTTCTGTTATAAATTATACACAAATTTATCACTCTCCAAAGAAATGACCAGAACAATTGTTAAACTCTAAGGATAGATGTAGAATATCTTCTGGGCAATTTTTTAATAGGTAATTTCACTGAAAATTACCCAAGTGGTCAAAGTTTTGAATGGAGAATCCCTATATAAGGTTTTTGGTTGCTCTAATTTGGTTGCTCTAAAGGGTGCCCCCTTTTCTTTATTCAGGAGCCAGACTTCTTCAGAAAAACTCTGCAGCTCTGACTGAGATACCCAAAACTTTGCTGCCTGTAGCTAATTCCACTGAAGATTAAAACTAAAATAAATATTAAAGGATCTCCACAGTGCTTTAAATAGGTATGTATATTTTTCATGTATATTTTTTCAAAGACAGACATGACTCTGCATAGCATAGGAAAACTAAAACATCTTCTGAAATACTATGGTCCTGGCTAGGAAAACATTAGTTTTCATAACATATAAAATTATCCCTTACTGCTGAACTTGAACACAGCTAGACCTTACTGGCAGTAGGATGCAGCAGAAAACAATTTAAATTACAGTATCTGACTGGTTTTCCTCCCCCAGTGCATAATTACAATTATTTGCAATGTTTATTGACATCGCTAGCTTGCCCGTGCCAGTCACCATGCTGTTTAAAGGCAGCGCTGGCTCTCAAGAGAAGGGGCCGGATGTGCTGCAAAGGAACTGTGGAATACACTGCTGACAGGTGATAATGGACGAGCAAGGCCCGGCAGCGGTGCCAGCAAAGGAGGGCATGGAAAGGAGAGGATGACGCCCTGAGCCGCCGTGCGCGCAGTCCCGGCCCGTGCAGCCGCGGCTGTGCCCGTGTCCGCGGCGCTCGAAGGAGCGCGGAGCGGAGCCAGCAGAGGGAGCCGGTGCCCGGCCCGCCGCCCCCGCTCCGCTGGTGCCAGCCCGGCTCAGAGCCCGGCTCACGGCACTGCCCCGCTGCCAGTTTCAAACAACACACACGCCTGAATACGGCTTGTCCTGAAAAATCCCCCCAGCCGCAGAATCGGGTATAGAACCGCAACCAGCCTCCGAACGACTTGGTGACGAGTTAGCTTAGTATTTCAAAATATTCTACCTCTGCACACTCTTCAATCAATTCATTGTTTGGTATAACTTGAGAGCATCCTAAAGCTAAGCAGTTGAGCCTTCCAGTTTGAATGTAATTACTTCTATTAGCATCTTCTATAATTGCAGTACAATTATTGTGCCTGAGATTTAAAAAAAATCCCAACATGGCACGTCCATGTTACTAGAACCACCAGTATTTATACTAGATGTTCTTCTTTCATTAGACATATGAAAATAAAGCACTGTCATCAACAGATTTTCCCATCCCAAGGAATACCCTGAAAACTGTCAAACTTTCTCGCTTTCATCATTGCTCAGCTCATCACACAAACCATCTGCATAAATAAAGATGCAAGCATCTGCTGTATGGCAAATGGTCTCAGGGGCAGATGTTTTTATCCTTGCATTCATGTCACTGGCTTGGATACATTATTTGAACAGATGTACACAATCTGAAAGTGTCGTGTCCCACAGTGAAACGTCTCCAACTGCTTTCTATCAAAGTACATAAATGCTATTTGCACCTGCATTTATGTTAATGATACAAAGGCAGCAGGGGTTCCAGCAAAGTGAGAGCTGATGGTAAGAAACACATTTACAAGGCTAATGGAAGCTTGAGATCTCCCACCACCAAACAACCATACTAACATGGATACAAAATGTGCAGAACCACACTTGACCTATGATTCTAAAAAAGTTAAAATAAACATACTCAAAGAACAAAACTATTACTTTAGCATGTGATACCATTTTCCAATGGATATTCTAAAAAGACAAAACCTATTAGATAAAGAAACCAGGACAGCTTTATATTTTGCAAAATATTTGTCTAAGATACATAATTCTTTCATGCTAGAGTCATTTAACAAAAATATGTTATAAATCTGACAATGACAATGGTATTTCAGTTCACTGAGGCACAGTGCTATTGTATGCCCTGCATGATAAAAAAATACCAACACTTGCTCAACAGTAAATATTTAACATGAGTGTGAATAGTCAAATACAATGCTTCTTCAGTGATTGTTCTCATGTCATATGTTGTCATATGAATGAAATGATAATTTCATAATACTGAGGAAGAAATAAAATTTGACAGGTTAGATACTTATTGTTCAGAAAAGTGCATCTAATTGAACATAGTGTTACAATTGCTTGCTACTTAAAAGATAGTCACGCTTCTTATAAAATATTTTAAAACTGAGAAAAATACAGATGTCTTGAAGGAGTACGGATTAAATTACAGAACACCTGCTATTACATGACAAATGGCAGCAGTGAAGTGTTTAGCTGTCACTCAGAGAACTTGCACCAATCATTACTTCCATACCTAACTGAAAAATAACAAGCACACTCAAAGTACAGAAACACTGACAAATATGCCAAATTGAATGTAACTGACGGATAGGTTTTATTTCCAATCGAATCTATTTCTGAAAGTTTTTTTGTAAGAAATGTACCAACATAAGAGTTGTACATAAATCATCACAAATTACTAATACCCTGCATGTTTTCAAAGTGCAACATTTAAGAAACAAGTGGTACTAGATACAAAGACAAAAAAATCATAGTAAAAATATATACGAAGACTAATGTATTTGTAGAGTATCATCACTTCACACTGATACAGCTCCTGGTCATGATCTAGGGAGGCCCTGCAGAGATTAGAGGACAGATTAGAGGACTGGGTACCCACCAGCCACATGAAGTTCAACAAGGCAAAGTGCTGATTCTGTTCCTGGGATGGGGCAACCCTGGATGTAGAGACTGGGCAACGAGAGGCTGCAGAGCTGTGCCACAAAAGGGGACCTGGGGGTCCTGGGCCATGGCAAGCTGAACCTGAGCCAGCAGTGCCCTGGCAGCCAGCAGGGCCAACCCTGTCCTGGGGGGCGTCAGGCACAGCATGGCCAGCAGGGCAAGGGAGGGCACTGTCCTGCTCTGCTCTGCCCTGGGGCGGCCTCACCTCCAAGTGCTGGGGGCAGTTCTGGGTGCCACAATATGAGAAATGTACAAAACTGTTCGAAAGCAGAAAAAGGAGAGCCACAAAGATGGTGCAGGGCCTTGAGGGGAAGCTGTGTGAGGAGCGGCTGACATCACTTGGTCTGTTCAGCCTGGGGGAGAGGAGACTGAGGGGGAGACCTCACTGCAGTCTTGTGAGGGGAAGAGGAGGGACAGGCACTGATCTCTTCTCTGGTGACCAGTGACAGCACATGAGGGAATGGCCTGAAGTTGTGTCAGGGGGCGTTTAGGTTGGATATGCAGAAAAGATTCTTCACCCAGAGGGTGGCTGGTCACTGGGACAGGCTCCCCAGGGTCACAATACCAAGCCCAAAGGAATTCAAGAAGTGTTTGTGCAATGCTGTCATGCACATGGTGTGACTTTTGGGGCTGGTGCTGTGCAGGGCCAGGAGTTGGACTCTGTGATCCTTGTGGGTTCCTTCCAAATCAGCTTATTCTGTTATTCTGTGACTTCTAACATGGAAACTCTCTTCCAAGTTTACCATTCCCTGGGTACAAGTCAATAACAGGATACTGACTGGAATGGATTTTGATTCAAGGGAAAAAAGAAAAACCCTTCAAAAAATTTCAAAGTAAATGCTTAATCAAGTTGAAGTTTACATACAGCTTCACAGTCTATATTCTCCTACTGCTATTCAGAAATGGCTTTAATGTAAGTCTATAACCAGGGTCAAATTCCTGTTACTTAAAGGAAAAATTAAACTAATGCTTTAAAATATTAGAATTGAGTACTTCAGTCACAAGCATGGGAATGTAGAACACACTCTGGGGTGGGCAGCTTTACCCAACACGAAGTACTGTCTTCCTTGAAAGAACAGTCTCAAGAGACACAGAACTCATCAACTAAGATCAATCAGAATGACATGCTTCTGGAACAGCTTCCTCAGAATTATTACAGCATCATAAAAATACTCAGTCTTCACAAAACAGGTAAAGTATAAACTTATATGACAGTAAAAGCTCAAGGCTTCAAATAAAGTAATAGATAGTGCTCTTTCTAATTAACATAAGTACTAACAATGGAAACTTAACTGACAACCAGCAATGGTTCTGAAAGGTCCATTAGAGCTGATGTCATATCCATCAAATGTTCACTCACATTTAAGTATCATTAAAAATGACATTCGTTTTAAAAACCATACTTAAACATTAGCATTGAGGCACAGATCAAAAGGGAAAGAAAACTGAAGTTACAGCTACGCATTTAGAGGCTTGAGAATACACAAATACCCTTACTAATAACAGGGAAAAAATCAAGACATCAACCCTAGTGAAAACTAAATCAAATGAAAGATAACTTTTGAAGAAACCACATAGAAGAAAGAACTAAAAAAACAAAAATATTAGTAAGGATGGGAATGCTGAAGAAAAGGCATTAAAAAGTCCAAGTTAATGTTTCTTCCAGTTTCTGCTAACTGTGTAGCATAATATGCAGATAGATTTAACCCCATTTAATATGGGGATCAATTATAGCAGGGATTTTCACATACACGAAGATTTTAAAAAATTAATAAAACCTGAATACTTAATTATGCTGAATCAAAGAAGAAGCAGATTTATGCACTTCAAGTTTCAACTACAGGTGTTAGCAGTAATTAGCAATGCCCTAAAGAAGCATACAATTTTAGCTATTGTAATTGTTTAAAGTGATAAATGCTGCAGTAATGCCTTTTTTTATCCCAAATCATACCATAGCAGAATACTAGACACAAGTAATACAGTGATTAATAATGATGATATTTCTTCCACATTTTGAATCACAAGCATCTAATTTCTAAATAAAGTACAGAAAGCATACTATACCTGCAGAAACTGTTAATGGATTCTGCATTATGCCCTTTAACAGTTACGACAATGTTCCTAGAAAGAAATACAGATACTTAGAAGCTCTGATAATTTCTTACAAACTAACAAAAAATGAACAGGACAATGGCAATAGTTTCCAGACTTGTATTTCAGAATGGACCCCAATATGTCCATAGCTCTCAAGAAAACACCACCAGAGATTTAAACCAAGGGTTTCTTTGGACCCCTATATGTGCTCTCCATATTTCAACACTGTACCACTAACTTAGGCTTCTTGTGATTAAACAACCTTCTTAAAGCCAGGAAAGAGGACAGTCATGAATCCCAATGTGGCAATACATTCTGAAGAATCACAGACAATACAGCGTTAAGCAATCATTTCCCTTCAAACACATGGACCTGTTGGGAAGGATCCAGAGGAGAGCCCCATCATGGATCACAGGGCTAAAGCACTTCTCTATGAAGAAAGAGCTGGGGCTGATCAGCCTGAAGAAAAGAAGGCTCCAAGGAGACCTTTTAGGACCCTCCAGTATCTAAAGGCAGCCAACAGAAAAGCTGGAGTGGACTTTTTACAAGTGCATCTGCAGACAGAACAAGGGGTATTAGCATTAAACTGAAAGAGGACAGGTTTAGATTAGATACTAGGAAGAAATTCTTTACTGTAAGGGTGGTGAGGCACTGGAACAGTTTTCCTACAGAAGCCATGAATGCCTCACCAAGGCCAAGCTGCATGCAGCTTTGAACAATGTGATCAAGGAGACGTGATCACATTGCCCAGGCAGGGCTGTTGAGACTCAGTAGGTCCCTTCCAACCCGAACCATTGTGATCCTATGTGACTGCATGGACCCACATAACTGTCTGACCAGCAGAATCTTCCATGGATGCTACAGTGAAGATACTACCTTGCTCTTGTGAACCACACATTACACTGCCACCTGTCCTGAATGTGCTGTTAGTATTTACAACACTGCTTTTGACAAAATGGCTTTACATCAAATGGCCACCCAGTAAATTAAGAGTTGGCTACTTCTTTCCAGTGCAGGTGGGTGCGCTGTTCAAGCTCTGGTGAAATGGGATTCAACAGTGAGGGAAGAAAGACACAGGATAATACATTGACAACATAAAACTGTTGTTATTCACTTAGATTTATTTTTCATAAAATGGCCTAGCTTTTGGAATGGCTGCATAATAGTTTAGTTCAACTGAACACCACTAATATGTTAGACATCAAAAGGGTATGAAGCTCTTGCTCTCCTGATGCAGCCAGAGGCTTTGGGAACGTAACAGAAAAGTCCACTGACTGACACAGATGGAACTAAAACTTCTTGGGGGTTTACTCAGATCTAGGCTTTCAAAGCAGTGAACATCTACAACATTTCCACAAACAAAGCCAGCTGCACAGATGTGGAAATTGCTGACTTTCCTGACCACTTTAACAGCCAGGAGAACCTTACATAAAGAACATGCCAGACATGCACTCATGACACATCTTCTGAGCACATGAAGTACCAAAGATTAGTTTTGCTTAAATACAGAATACATAGGACAAATAGTGATGCAAATACCAAACAAAATAAGCCTTGAACATATTTCTTTACTATCATGCAATAGACTCTCATAAAGCAATGGTGAGGTTCTGGAAGAAAATGGTTCTGTAGGTAGCAGTAAAGTAAAAAGAAAACCAGTTCCATTTTCAGGAAGCTCAATATCAAAGCATGGGAGCACTGAGCGTGGCTGCTGTGAGGAGACCTCTCACACAGCAAACAGGTGAAGCTCTCTGGTGCCTGTATCTTCTGTTCTGAGCCACAGCTAACATGCAGCTCTGGGACATCAACCAGCATCTCCTGGCAGTGGCTTGCTGATGCCCATCAGCAGATCCCCAACTGCCTCAAGGAGCCTCTGTCCGTGGTACTAAAGCAGCCAAGCCATGAGCTGTCAGGCCCAGCTCTCAAACACACACTGGCTCATCTAAACACAGTTTGATGTCGTGGGAACATACAGACAGCTCCCTCTGCACATCCAAGAATGGAACAGGCCACATCAATATAATTTTGGAATGGCGAGACGCTTCCAGAAATCAGCGTGGCTTTCCAACTTCTCTGTCACCCACATTGTAAGACATCCTTCTTTAAGGCCATATCGATCAATAACAGCTATTCAGAGAATCAAAGTCTGAAGTTTTTCTCCCCACTTAGTATTTACAGGACTTCAAAACACACTGAAACATTTAAAGCAACACATTCTTGTAAAAACAATTTGAGAAATTATATTCAAATAAAGCTTCTCAAAATTATTATTTCAAAGTCACTTTTTTTTAGGTTTCTGTGGTCTTTCCCAGTGTATGGGAGCATTAAATCATGTTAAGAGGGTGCCCATCTATAGTTACTATCTACTTTTAGAATTATAAACCAGACTTCAGGATACAGATCAACAATTCTTAGAATACTATGTGGAAATAGAAGCTCTAGACATTTTTCCAATATTCTTTCCAGACACGTTCACAAACCCTAACACTACAACACAAAATTGGACCATATAAACCCAAACATTTTCTAGAGGTATCTCTGATTTGAATTCAACTCTAACTGCAGCAAGGTAATGGTATTAACCTAGAAATTCAGTGCTTATTTGACAGACACTGATCACCTGCTCTTAATAATAATCATAGTAATTTTAAAAGAGTATAATTTCTCCAATTAACATCAATAATTTCTTTTATCAATTCATGAATAGTATTTTTATTATTGCTGTTATATGAAAGAACCATATTTAATCAAGCAACCTCCCTTTTTGGAAAAACTGAAGAGCTCGGGATTCTGAAATCAGGACAAATTGTTATCCCTTCAAATTCTTCTATCCATCCTTATATGTATGACTGTGTTAAAGCATGTTTTCTTTGACTATATGTAGTTTACGAAGCAAACTATAAACATTGTGCATTGGTCCCATCTGTGTTTTACACTGTTTTCAAATACATCAATTGTGATCCTGTCTTTTTGATCCTTTCTCTGACAGTTTTTGACACTTTTCTGCTAGACTAACATGTTTTAAGAGATATTTATTATCTACACACATTTCATGCATGTCCTAAATGTAAAATGCAGTCTAACTAAAACATTCTGTACTAAAAAGTTCAGAATTTGAAGATTATAACAAGCACAAAACTACTTATGCCTGTCCTGAGCAGGTTCGGGTTTGGTTTTTTTCCCATTTCACTGGTATGACTACTTCCCTTAAAAAACAAAAACAAGAACAAAAACAAAAAAAAACACCCACATGCTGATGTTCAAAAAAAGCTACACTTAGAACTAAAATTACTAATTAAATTTTGTACCTCTTTTATATTCTTATATTCAGAAAAAGTTTTAGGCTGGTCAGCAACTAATAATTCAGTATCTCCTGATGTTTTCATTGAGTACTGAAGAGGCAAATGTTCTTTCACTCTTCCCTGGTTATAACTGAGTCCAATACTGGCTCTTTCCAAATACACGAATTTCTATCTGCCAATATCATAAATTCTTCTCCACCTAAGAGCTTATCAAAATTATAAAGATTTTAAAAATTCAATATAATCTTAAAATTTGTTTTGCTCAGTTTATAACTCTACTATAAGACACTAAATAAAATCATTCCAGAACTCAAATTAGTTTTCTAGAAATCTGCTGCTGACTACTCAGAGATGAAAAGAAATCTATTACAAGAATTTCAAGTGAAGTGGTGTTGAAGCTGGACAGAATTAGAGAGTAAAATCTCTCTTAATGCCATAAAATAAGCTCTATCATGCCTGTACTATTCCTTATGTTACCAGAGAATGAAAGGATAAATTTCACTATTCCTAAGAGGCAAAAATAGCAAGCAAACTGAAAAAAAAAAATCCCATACTGTAACTCAGTCTTTAACAACCAAAGGAAGCAGAGCATACACATGTAATAATTTCAAAGCAATTTTCACAGGAAGATACCCACAGGAAGGTCTTTTATATGAAACAGGTGTCCTGATAGACACACTGAATATGAATATCAGTTGAACCCAATTAACCTAATTCGATGCTTGTCCGTACTAAGATATTTATCTTAGATGTTACACAAAATCCTTTAGGATATTACAGAGAAACCGATAAATAGGCTGTAAAGGTTATGACATTAATTTTACTGTCATCCTCATGCTTTAAGCAGACATCAAAACTAAAAACCTCGTCCTCTGGGAAGGAAGAACTACCTGAAAGTAATTATAGGACTTATTATCATAACAGTATTAAACTAGACCACTATGACCCTAACCAAATCTATTTTTGGTACCTTTTGTAAAAAGAACAAAGCTTCTCAATGACGACTGCACCTTCTAATACAGTGTACATTAGTTCAGGCACTAGAAGAAAGCATTAAATCAAGTCTTGTAACTTCATATTAAGCTTAATTATGAATTTTAATTTAAAACTAAGCATGTAAAGAAATATTATGTAATTTAATTTCAGAAGGAAAACATCCAGCTAAAAAGAAAAATTAAATACTTAGTACAGTTTAGAAAAGACATTCTCCTGACAGAAGCCCATGAAATGCCCATTTGTATTTCAAAAGAAATTTTATGCACTTCATTTTTCACACCTGTTCTTTCACATACCATGCCATCTTGTAAATGAGTGCCATGCAAATAGTATTTCCCATAATTTAGAAACTTTTCAACTGAAACAGAGTTCCCCAAAAAGCCTGAAAGTATTGTGCTTCCAGGAAAGTTGGCAAAATCCATTGTTATATAAAGGCCAAGTTAGACTTGAAATAAAAATTAAAACACTGAAGCTATACAAAAAATAGAGAGGAAGATAAAAATGACAGACACAATGACTGACTAGTGTAACACACAAAAGCATTTGTTCAAGCAAGTGTATTTGCCAAAAACCTGCAGTGCTTGGCTACTTTATAAAAATCAAGCACAAGGCATTAAGCCAATTTGTTTAAAAAATAAAAACCCCTCCAAAATCCTAAACCCCAATAACCAAGCAACAGCTGATTTGCATTTCTGAAAACCTGAAAAAATATTCTGCATTTCACTATTCTCATCTTCAGTCTCAAATGTCTGATTTACTCCGTATTTTCTATTTTTCATATTTTTACACCAGGAGTTAATCCTGTTTCAGATCCTAGTCTTCCTATTCTATGCCCAAAGAGATATGCATGTAGTCACAAACAACAGCGTGTGAAATTGCTCACTGCTTATGTTTCCATACTTAGATAATTCATCACGGAGAAATGTGTGTCCATGGCAGAATTCTTTTGGCCGAGCCCATTAGATGACTTCAGCAGAACCACAAAAAGAAAGAGAACAGTACAAACCCAGCAGAACCTAAAACCCAGGCTATTTATAAACTTTTGGTCATCCTGTGAGATGGACCAGCCCGAGCGCATTTCCTGAACTTCAAGCCTTACATGCACTGAATGCCACAGTGGCAATCCTGGACAAAAATGCTTCCCTTCATACTCTGCTGGGTGATGTGGGGAATGGTTGGCTGGCAAGCCTACGCTCTGCCCATCTGTCAGAGTGGAACTGTGCCTACACGACAGGTTCTATGCCACTTTCAGTAACATGTTGCTGAGAATAAAAGATTATTTATGAAACAACATAGGGCAACATCAACGTTCGGCTTAAAATAGCAGGCAAATGAAAAATGATTGCTTTTCTTGAGGAGATAAGTCTTTTGAAATCAGCTTGAAGGTTTTTCACTCGTATGAATAAAGACTAGCAATACACTGCAAGAAATGAGGCTGTTCCACACATTTTCTACTATTGTGGACATACTAGCATACAGTCTCACTAATTATTATTTTACAACTACAACTATCTCCAAAAAAGCAAATTCAAGGACCTGTGAAAAAATGTATAAAAGTGAAATTTCTCAAAAAGACACTGGGAGAAGAGAAGGTCAAAGAAGGTGCAATATTGAGTCTTCATTTTATGAAATGTATGTGTATTAAAATAAAGTGTAGTGGAACAGTTTTCATGACTGTAAATAACCCCAACTATTTTCCATTTAAGAAAACAACTCCATTCTGAAAAAATTCAAAAGAGCCCGGTCACTATTATGCCTAATATCAGCCAATTCATTGAATGTCAAAAAAGAACAACTTTTTTTTTCAAATTTCCAATTTAAAATGACAGATTGTCATACTATGTTTTCCTTAGTAAATCCCGTCTTGGTAGGAGTGCTCTGAATGCCACAAACTGGAGACCCATGCAAGGTTCCATGTCTGGGTTAGACATCTTTGCCATTACCTTGTATTAAAAGGCCAAAGTTTCTGATTTAAAATACAATCTTGGTTATTACTGGTGTGAATACAACTGTGAAATGACAAATCAATACAAATTGATAGATTTTGTTCTTGATTCTTAGGACAACTAAAAAATAGTTCTGGAAAATACAAATTTCATTTTTATAACATACTACATGAAATCTATGCTGTCCATAGTTCTTACAATTTCAATTTAAATTAACTTAACATTTAAAACAAAACAAGAAACAGAAATGTGTACCATTCTTTGTGGGTAATGGCTAATCTAGAATTCACTTATCAAATTTAAAGAGCACAGTTCCTTCTACTCCTGTTCCTCCCCACCACCACGTTATCCTGCTTCTTAATTAAGCACTCATTTATTGCTTGGGTCCACACTGCTTAGAAGCTTTGCTGGGATTCTCAAGAAAGCAGTTTCGTGAGACACAATCTGTGTATCTTACACTTCTGTTAGCAATATGTTACGTCATTCATAGTGGAATTGCAGCACACCACTATGGTTTTCAGTTTGTAATGCCTAATTAAACTTTTTGACATTTGTTCGTAATTAATTACTGTTTTGATCTGATAAGACCCGACTGCATATTTTATCCCTCACTGTGTACCTGCTGCTGTACATTAGCTTTCTGTTCAGATAAACAATATCACAAACACTAAAACAGCAATTTCATTGGAGTTACACTAAAACTTCACAGAACCAGACAAACATCTGTGGCTGTGTACACAGCTACTCACAAAATCATTCAGGTTGGCAGAAACTGCACAAGGTCATCCCGTCCAACTTCCCTGCTGAAAACAGGGTCAACACGGGCCTCACAGCTTTGTCTGGATGAGTCTTAAAAACATCAACAACTGCCTCTCAGAAATCAAATTGTATTTACTAACTGACAGAAAAAGGTAGCCTGAAAATGACAGCAAAATTTGGTATACATACATAGGACAGATTGTTCCATCACTTCCTATGGCAATGCTCTTACCATAGTTCAGAATTACATAAGCCTTCCATATTTAATATTTAATCCATCAGTTATGGTGATGAATTAAAGAGAACTTCAGTGACTGGCAGAGAATAAAGACATTTTGTAAAGAAATTTATTTACCTAATGAATAACCTGGTTTTATACTACAGAAGTCCAGATTATTTCAGAGCAGAATGAGGTTTACATACAAAGGTACCAACCAAAATAATTAAAGAGGACTACAGGAAAGACCAAAAGGACACAAAAGTTGTATTTTACTTGGGGTTTTTTTTATCTTCCTCCACTTTAACATTTGAAGAATAAGCTAGTACTAGTAGTGTTACAACTTCCAGTGAAAGCTTCAGGATTTTGTTAATTTTAGACTACAGAAAGAACAAGGTCTGCAACGCTGAAAGGAGAGCAAGTTCTGTTTAATTTGATAGTCCTAACATATTTTGGAGCTATTTGATACCTCAAAACATAACGACACGTACAAAAAATTTATTTGAATGTGTCAGATAACACAGCCCTAAAAATTCCACTAATAATCAGAGGATTAGAAGCTACATTCAGCCGCACAATTTTGACTGATTTAAGTTTGAAATGTGATACTGAATTCTTCACAGAATCACAGATGGCCCTAAAGGTTTGTAGAGACTAAACAAGAAATAGTCAATCACTTCCTCTGACTGAAGTATTTTGGGGCACTTCAACACTAATCTGCATCTCTCTGATAAAACTTCCTGTGTCATTCAAGAAGGATTTTCTACAGAGTTTCATTATTTTCATATAGTCTGGGTATGTTGGTAATGTTCTACTTAGAAGAAAAACCAACAGCTGACAAAAAGCAAAAAAAAAAAAAAAAAACCACTCCAGGCTTTGCAAGGTGAATTGCTTTTGCAATTCTGACTAAAATAATGGAATTATTTCTGATTTTACAGCTGCAAACTTGAACACGGTACTCAATTTTGCCATGGTACCAAACAAGAGCATCAGCTACTTCTATAAGAATTTCCATTACAAGTTTCTTAAAAGGTCAAGAAAGCTACACTGTGGCATTTATAAAGTTTGTGCAGCAGTATCTTCCATACTTCATAAAATGCAGTTTATGTTTTTTAAGTTCAATATATCATATTCACAGACCCAAGCAAAACAAGCATTCAAGAACTAACAAAAATAAAAATTTAAAATAAAAATAACATCTGTTTACTGTGACTGTGCCCAATCAAGTAATAAATATCCTAGGCCAAGATGGGATGTACTTCCAAGAAGTTAAACTTCAAACTGCCTACCAATTGATGACTCTGTTTAAATTCCCTCTCAAAAGGGCTTACCCGTAACACATACTCAAACTCCTAAGACAGAAGTTAAAGAAACAAAGAACAGGAAAACGGTATTAGCATCAAAAAAATGAACACTGCCACATGCTTAGACCATTAAAGCAAAGTAAATTTTAAGGCCAAACAAACACAAAAAAAAGCTCTTCATTTGAATTATACACAGAACTATTTAGTGACTTATGTTGAAGGAAGAAGCCTGTTTTCTTCAGCTAAACTCAAAAGCAACTTCTAAGTTCTACTGAAGAAGTAGAATTCATTTCAGCATGTGTAACTGTTGTGAGGCACAACAGGTCCTTGCAGATAGCCCTGTAGTGAAAAATATTCCAGGTAAGGAATCAGATGTTGTGCTAAGAACTGGTTCAGCTGTTTTGGTGCTATTCTGTCCCCAAACTCTGCCTCTAACACTGCTAGCCCAGACTGTTCCAGGGCTAAGGATGGGTTTTTTCTGAATAACTGAGTGTTCAGTACATTCAAGAACACATGCTTTTAAAACTAGAGATGCAAATACAATAGTTGGATTTTTTTTAACAATACCCAACATTAAAAACATTGCTCAACTATGAGTTGTATCTTATGCTTCCCAAACACGATCCTACTCCCCAGAAAGGAATATGTGTTTAACTGGTCATACCTAAAAATCCTGTAAAAATCTAATGACTAGCATAAGCAACTTCCATCTTAAGCAGCTTCCACCTTTACTGCCTCCCAAGCATATAAAAAACTGTTCTGCACTGGAAAAATCATCAAACAGTAAGCTGACAAATTAGAACTTAATCTCACTGAATCACCCTCATAAAAGCCAGAGTTCCAAATTTAGTGCAAATATTAAAAGGTCACATTTTATATAAGTTCTGTCACAGTAGGTGCCTTAAGTGTTAAAGAATATTGCATAAATGTTATACTTGTAGATAAAAAGAATTCCCAACATGCAACCAATGCACTCAAAATTATCTTGCATAATTAAGGGCAGTTCAACATCCACAGCTGAAGATGTGAACTACAGCTCTGGAACCCTCATGAGAGCTGCAGCCAGGAAAGTGACAGCCCAGCTGAGAGCTGAGCACAGGCAGCAGAGGCAGCATCTGCCCTCCCTGTTGCTGCTGTGACCAGATTAATTCATACAAACCCCAGCAGAGAGGTTCAGCTGTTCACCCGCATTCTTTGCTCGGTCACATCCCTCTCATTCTCTGGGAAAGGACTGTCACCACTTTGATGGCTACTCCTGCATGGAATGTCCCAGTTCCCTGGTTGGGAGCTCTCAGAGCTCTGACCCAACTGAGAAAGCAACTGCTGGGCTGAAATGACTAATGTGTCATTTACTTTAAGAGCAATCAGAACATAATAGAGTGTATTTTCTAGTCAATCTGGTATACATACATTTTTTAATACAAATAATAGAATTTAAATAGACACAAACATTCCAGATGTAGCCTAGTTTTGGTGACATGCTTTATTGACTAGCATCGAGAAGCACATAAAATATCAGCTGTTGTTCAAACTGGTACACCATTCCTAGAAAATATACAGGACAACATAGTTTATGATTTATTTAAATTATTCTCTTTCTTGCAGTCTATTATTGTCTATCAGCAATGTGTTACTGATGAACCATACTTACTAAAAAAACTTTCACACAGTTAAAAATACAAAAAAGAATAAATCAAAATCCAACCTGTCCTAGTTTACTGCCTTCACTCACTTAGCTTGTGCTGTTCTCATTGTGCAAATAGTCCTTGCCAAAATAATTTTCGTTTTTGTATCCACCACCCTGTTTGTTGTTTGAAAAACGTTAAAGGCACAGAGCTTCAAAGACTATCGGACATTTTTAATGAAGTGTCCTTAAAACATGTTCACAGAGAAAAAATGTGAAATAAACATGTCAAAATTATTCCTGGATGCTGTCCAGCAACCAGCTGTGGCGTGCAGTCTATGCTAACCCTGGGAACATTCTTCTTTCTCTATGGGCCTCCAGCTTTGTCTTCTGTTCCTACGGATATTTGTATTCCAAATGCATTCAGTTAAATCTCA
Source organism: Motacilla alba alba (assembly GCF_015832195.1). Classification (NCBI taxonomy): domain Eukaryota; kingdom Metazoa; phylum Chordata; class Aves; order Passeriformes; family Motacillidae; genus Motacilla; species Motacilla alba. Next base: position 14,694,638 of record NC_052017.1, on the reverse strand, counting down.
AACTAAGCAAGACCAAACTGAATTAGTACTTCAAGAGGAAAACAACTAAGCATGACCAAGCTTTTAAAGCAGCTAGTTTTTTTTGGTTTGACACACAGTACCTTTTCATTAATTTACCATAAAAGCCATGCTGTGGGACACCTACACTGCTTGAGTCATGTCAAGCCTTCAAATTCTAACACTGATGTTCTGCTCACTTAGGGCTATTAAATAACCAAACACCGATTTTTTTGAATAGCAGCACTAATTCCTACTTTATGTCCAAATCCAAACTTTGCTAGTCATGCTTAGTGTCTGTAGATTGCAGCAGAGTTCTAATTATTTAAGTTCTAATTATTTAACTTGTATTAAGTTCTAATTATTTAATTATTTAAGAGTTCTAATTATTTAAGACACTACTCAAGCATGCACATAGAGAGTGAAGAAAGGCAAGAAAGGCTAAGGAAAAAGTGGGCCTAATGTTTAGCAGAGAAGGTGAATGAAGCCATGGAAGAGGCTGAGGCACTGATATAACATTACCAAGAGTAGATGAAGATGCAGTCGTACAAATCCACAGGATCAGAAGGATGCATTCAGTAGTGCTGAGAGAGTTGGTCAGTGTCACCACAAGGATGCACTCTATCATCTTTTAAAAGTCATGGCATCAAGGGAGATTCCCAAAGACTGGAAAAAGGCACATAGCCATCTTCAAGAAAGGCAAGAGAGAGGATCTGGGGAACTACAGGCCAGTCAGTCTAATATGAGTTTACAGAAAGAGTAACCCCAATGCAGCAGTACATTGTAGGTCTGACTTGCCCAATCTCACCAGCATTAATTATGCAATTCTCCTTTAAATCTTCACTGACAGCATACTACTATCGGCCTTTTCAAGGTGCACTTATTATACTTTCTAAATTTGGGCACATTAGTTCCCCTTCACCTCCAGCCTTCTAAAATTTCTCCACTGTTCCATGATTTGTTAAAACTCAAAATGAATAATTCATACAGCTTCTAAGCTTCTTCTCTTTTTTAGTATCTGTAGGTGTCAGTGCAGCAGATTTAAAAACATTTAACATTAATAGTTGCTGGTACAGTGATAATACATTCTTCCCATCACTAATGATGGAGGTGGTGAGATATAAAAGCATCATCCAGCCTTTTCTGAATACAGAACAAAATATTTATTGAATATTTATGTCTTTGTCTGCACAGCAGAAATTTATCATCCTTGCCCAGTATTGGACTTCTATCACTACTAAGCTTTTGTACCCTTCAAGAACATCCTCTATATTTAAAGAACTCCATTGTACTCTACTGCCCACAGATTTTATTAATAACTTTACCTCCTTAATCTCCTGTCTCCAAGCCATACAGTGCTTGCCATCATCAGCTCCCCATTCTTTAAAACTGCATTGCTTCACTCCCTTCCTTACCTTGTTTCAACCAAACAAATCATGTTTCCTAAGAGAAGAATTGTTCCGGGAGTAACTAAATGATAAAGTAGGTGTCAAGCAAGTCACATTTTTATGCTCAAGTACTCCTTGTTTTTCAAGTCTGCTCTTCTTTCAAAGACTAAAGCTGGAGGTATGTGCATGCAGAACTTGTACTTGGCTCCCAACCTGCAAAATTAGATCACAGCTCCTAACACACCTGCTCTATTTATTCTACATGCCTTAGAACGAAAAACCCGTACAGAAGGCAACAGAGTGGCTTTTATTTGTTTGAAAACTGTCAGATAGATATGAAGGATTCTTTTCGAAGCTTAAAAAATTGATTAGTGGCTGGGTGATTTATCAGCACAAGCTCCCAAAACCTGAATTCTCAGGCTGAATTCACATAATTTTTCTTTACTGAATACAGAATGACTTTTAAGAAACTGCTCATCTTTCTAGGATCTGAATTACATTGAAAAAAAGTCTCCAATACATTTTTTTTAGATAAAAAACACTGGCACAGTACTACTCTACTTGTCTTCTGAATTGTGAGAACTGTTCAAGCAGGCAACAGAACATTTAATATACAAGACCACAGAAAAGTCTGTAAGGTTTAATGTGACATTTCATTTTTCAGAGGTTCTCTAGTCAACACTCATTAAACATGTTTTAACATACAAATTACTTCAGTCAGCTACAGTTTTCTTTACACACCTGTGATTTGGTTTTTTAATCTACCGTTTTGCTTTATCTCAAAAACTTGCACTAAATAGCAAAATATACAAGCCTGGACACAGAACACGGTATTGTTTAAGATTTAGATAAGGGTTTTAATATGGAAAGAACATTACCAAACGTATTTCTGTAAAAACAAAAATCAATGCTTCCCTTGCAGCAAAGCAGAAAACCCTGCATATTATTTCTACCACAATCACTTCTGCTCTTCAAAGTCATTCACCTTTCACTAGTAGTGAAATAATGCAAGACCTGTGTTGTAAACTTTGTAGTTTTGAGATGTGCACTGGGTACATGCCAACAATCTGCATGGTCCTCTGTATCAAACATTGATTCATCCAGCTCAACTATTTCTTTTTAGGGCACTGGAAGGGAGGAGGGGAGATTAAAAATAATGGTGATAACTGCCAAAGACATTTTGCACTTTTCTTCTAAGCTATTTCTGCTCTGTGTGAATTCACTTGCTGCATGCAGGCCTCATGGCCCATACCAAGTAAATGTCAATGATCATGCCACAAGTAAGAACTGAATTAACCTCAGAAATGAAACACAAAATTGCAGTGACAAAGAGTTCCCTTCAAACCCACAGTCCTGTGATGAATCTAAAAAACTAAGTATTTCCATTGATGACAGTTACCTTCAAAGATAAATAAGTACATTTTTTTTTTCAGTATTTCTGGCTACATACATATTTAATTTGCAAGTATTTTTAAAAGTGTTGACTGCAATAGCTGCAGCACCTATGGTATTCAAGTATCATGAAAATTCACAGACTGGAAGCCGAATTCATTTTATAGAGGTGTAAGAATTGAGCTTAAGTTTCTGAAATATGAAGCTTTGGATGGGAATTTTAAAAGAAGCCTCCAATAAGTAAAAAATTTAGACAACATATATACATTTACCAGATAACAAAGAAAAAATTACTTCAAGCATGAGAGCAGATGACAAGAACAGAACTCTTTCTATACAGGAGAAACACATGTATAATAAGGATACAGCATATTCTGTTTCCTAATATCTTTCAAATTGCTAAATACCTTGTCAGGTTCTCTGTTTTCATGACTGTTAATCTAAAATCATAAAATTAAAAAGACTTAAGAATACAGAATCACAGAATAAGCTGTGTTGGAAGGGACCCACAAGGATCACAGAGTCCAACTCTTGGGGCTGGTGCTGTGCAGGGCCAGGAGTCACACCATGTGCATGAGAGCATTGCACAGACACTTCTTGAATTCCATTGGGCTCGGTATTGTGACCCTGAGGAGCTTGTCCCAGTGACCAACCACCCTCTGGGTGAAGAATCTTTTCTGCATATCCAACCTAAACGCCCCCTGACACAACTTCAGGCCATTCCCTCATGTGCTGTCACTGGTCACCAGAGAAGAGATCAGTGCCTGTCCCTCCTCTTCCCCTCACAAGACTGCAGTGAGGTCTCCCCCTCAGTCTCCTCTCCCCCAGGCTGAACAGACCAAGTGATCTCAGCCACTCCTAACACGGCTTCCCCTCAAGGCCCTGCACCATCTTTGTGGCTCTCCTTTTTCTGCTTTCGAACAGTTTTGTACCTTTCTCATATTGTGGCACCCAGAACTTCCCCCAGCACTTGGAGGTGAGGCCGCCCCAGGGCAGAGCAGAGCAGGACAGTGCCCTCCCTTGCCCTGCTGGCCATGCTGTGCCTGACGCCCCCCAGGACAGGGCTGGCCCTGCTGGCTGCCAGGGCACTGCTGGCTCAGGTTCAGCTTGCCATGGCCCAGGACCCCCAGGTCCCCTTCTGTGGCACAGCTCTGCAGCCTCTCGTTGCCCAGTCTCTACATCCAGGGTTGCCCCATCCCAGGAACAGAATCAACACTTTGCCTTGTTGAACTTCATGTGGCTGGTGGGTACCCAGTCCTCTAATCTGTCAAGATCTCTCTGTAGGGCCTCCCTGGGGGGCATCAGGTACAGCATGGCCAGCCGGGCAAGGGAGGGCATTGTCCCACTCTGCTCTGCACAGGCACAGCCTGGCCTTGAGGCCTGTGTGCAGTTTGGGCACCACGATGTATAAGAAAGACAAAGCTGTTAGAAAATATAAAAAGGAGACGCACAAAATGGTGAAGTGCTTTGAGGGGAAACTATGTGAGGAGTGGCTGAGGTCACCTGGTCTGGAGGAGACAGAAGGGAAACCTCATTGCAGTCTACAGTTTCCTCACAAAGATAAGAGGAGGGACAGACACTGATCTCTCTTCTCTGGTGACCAGTGACAGAACATCAGGGAATGGCCTGAAGCTGTGTCATGGAAGGTTTAGGCTGAATGTTAGTTAAGGTTGTTCATCCAGCAGGTGGTTGGGCACTGGAACAGGCTCCCCAGGGAGATGTTCACAGCACCAAGCCTGACAGACTTCAAGAAATGCTTGACAATGCTCTCAGGCACAGGGTGTGACTCTTTGGGCTGCCCCGTGAAGGCCCAGGAGTTGGACTTTGATGATCCTTGTGGGACCCCTCCAACTCAGGATAGTCTGTGGTTCTTTCTACACACCAATGGCAAACAACATAATTCATCAACATTTTAGCAGTACTTAAGACTCTATCATATAGAGTTCAAGTCAAGAAAGCCATGGAGATAAATGTGTCCTAAAAAACCAGACAAGAGGCACTCTGTGACTAAACAGCTTGTGAACACTGAAAGTGAGAAACCACTGCATTTGAAAACAAAGCGCCTTCAGTTCTACCAAATGTGCTATTTCACCGGATGTGTGTTAAATTTGTTTACATGTTACTTTTTATAGCCAGTTTCAAACCAAGGCACTTAATCTATCCTTAGATAAGTAAAATGAATTAATTACTATCAAATCCTAGACACGTTTATGCATTTTGTCACAACAGTAATTTACACGTCCTCCTAAGAGGGAACAACTCTGAATATAAAAATACAGTTGACTACATTGTCTGAAAGCTTAAAAGCTCCCCTAATTCAAATCATTCCTTATTTCTATAGCAGCTTGTTAAAACCAGAGTTTCTTTCTCTGCACTAAATACACTTAAGGTTAGGTCCCATTCTTCCCTGCATCACAGCTATACGCACCACCTTGCCTCCAGTACATTCCAGACATTGAAGTCCACAAGAGTTATGTTAAATCACTAGATCAACATGAACACACACAGAGGATAAACAGAACCAGCTTACATCCTGTAACATGACTTCTATACAAAAAGCAAGAGGCAATTCACATAGACTCAAACCACAAATTTTTCATGAAAGAAAATTCATTACCACTCAGGGTACTTTCCACCACGAAGGTGAAATTAATAATAAAGAGTCTGGCTGGTTACATTCTAAGTATTTTACAAAATAAATTCAAAACAGGTTACGTTTAATTACAACATAGTGAGTAATTCTTCTCTGCCTTCATCTAAGAAGAAGCAAAATTAAACAGGTAAAATGAATGGCAAGATGAACTACACGTCCTGTTAGATGGAAAACAGGCCTCAGGAGATTTTGCCTCTCAACTAACTCTAAATTCATCAGTGTTTTCATAATTTATGGATATGCAAAGGTAAACCCACTCAAATGCACATACAAAGTGTTCTAACGAATCTCAAGTATCTGAAGATGACAAGCAGGCCACAATAAAATGACTATGTAACGGGAAATTACAAGCAGCATCCTCTCTGACCAGTTATACTCATCTAGTGCTTCACGGTTTTTTTCACATACCTACTGTATAAATACTTTATGCCAGCACTGGATTTCTCTGTGTTGAATAATACCCCATAAGAACATCGGGTTCAACAACAAAAATAGACAGATCTGACAGTCATGTTCCCGGTTACATGATGGAGTATGCAGTTAAGAACTGGACAGAATACTGACTGCATTCCAATTGTAACTAAGGTGTCAAATTTAAGACTTCCTGAAAAGATTAAAGACATTTTCATTAAAATATATTTTTCCTATTGTTCACTAGCATAGCAGCACAGCCAAAAACACATATGCCAACTGTTTTAATTTCTATTTATATACTAAAGCACAAGCATTGGAGTGCATGAGAATTAAATTAAGAAGAGGGCTCAAACGGATACAATTTATTACCTACAAACTATTTTCTCCTAGGTACAATCACATAATCCCATTGAGCTCACAGTTACACATTCACAAGACTTCAGTCAGTTACTGGGAAGACTTCTGAGTATCTGTGTTGCAAGTACAATAATACAGCTAAACAAAATAGAATTACTTGCAGCCTGAGAATTTCACAAAGCAGCCAATTAAATGCACAAGTTAGTAAGACTAGTGTTATGACAGAAAAGTTACCTATAACAGAATAATAAGATAATGAGATTGCTCTTAACTGAAGTATCAAAATTCAGGCTACTTCTTGAACCAATAGAGCACAGAACTCCAACTACTTTCTCTGACATTGTCAGTAAAAAAAAAAAAACTAAAAAACAAACCAACACAACATTCACCAGTGTCAATGTATCAGCACATTACAACTCCTCACACCCTAAAAAAACCCTGCCATCACAACCTTTCATCTTTCGTGGCACTGTAAGAAAACAGCATAAAGGTCATGGCAAACAAACTTCACTCACATTCTTACAGGTGTCTCCTCTACATTAAAGCTGAAGAGCAGCACAGAAACCCTTTTGGTGCCTTTGCAAAACAGAACACTTCAGTTCCCACACCTCTGAAGTCAACATTTTCAGTAGTATACAGTCACTTCTATTTAAAAACAAAATAATACCTTGGGTTTACTGTTTATATACTAAAAGTGAAAATCAGAAGAAACACAGGATAACTGAACTATGTAAGAAAGACAGAACTGAGTAAGATTCTTGGCAGTTTTTTTTTGTTTTGGTTCTTTTTTTTAATATGCTGCTACTGCAAAGAATTCAAAAGAAAAGATTCCTGAAGGCTCAGCTAAGTAGTTCTATATTCAAACAAGCTTAAAAAGATTTGCCAATTATATGGTCAAAAGTAAGAAGCTACAGTCAAAATCTGTCTTTTTTATATCATAACCTATTTTCCAAATGTATTAAGAAAAAAAATAATCTTCAATGTGAACTCGCAGTCATTCAACCAAGATTCAGCAAATTCTAAACCCACACACTTGATTTGTGATGCATTTTGGCTGCTAAGTCTGACTCTAAAAGAGTGATGTGCTACCTTATTATTATTTTTTAAAAGATTTCTCTTGGGATTGCACAGCAAAGCAATGAGTATGTAGCCTATCTTACACAGGAAGGAGAGATTTTTATCCTCAAAAACAGGAGGTTCGCCCACATGATCACCTGGGACAAACTTGGCCAGTGCAAGCAGGCTAGAAGGTTATAGGAGCCTGGGAATGTTTAACATCAAGAAAGTAATTACAGCCCAGCAAGATCAGAAGGAATTACACAGGAAATGTGAACAGTAACCCTTTCCTGCCAAAAAAAATCATGAAAAAGTGAGCTCTCAGCTGCCGGCTTGTAAGGCTGTACAAACCAATTGCAAAATGCAGGAATGGAAAAAACACTATATATTACTAGGCTATAAATTCCCAACGATGTGATAAAGCTACACCTCCATGAAAAGAACAAAACCCCTGGTCTTTCTTCTTGCCATTTTGCAGTACAATTAAAGCCCAGAAGAAACATGAAAAAGTTGCAAACATCACATATGAACGGTCAGTTGTCTCTTCTGGAATTTTCTTTTAAATTTACGCTGACCAAACAGTGTTCTCTCTAGAAAATGGTCAAATATCTTGTTCTTATTTAGTCAAGAAAATCTCTGTCCAAAATATGAAGGGCATTATTCAAGCAAGAATGCTAACTCTCTCAGTTACCTATTCCATAAAAATTCATCTCCCAAATTCTGAAATAAACCCCGTAACTCAGCAGAAAGGGCTCAAAGTACTCCATGCATTTGCTAGTAAAACAATTTCTATTCTCTAGGGACATGAGGGAATTTGAGTGACCTGACTGTAGTTCAGTCTAGTCAGAAAGCCTTCAAGTGTGATATTGGAAAGTGAACAGTGATCACACACCTGTCCTTCACACAGAACTGGGATCCATTTTAGTCAGATGAGATTTTTTCCTAAGCTACTCAATAAGGAAAACAGCACACCTTCAAATCTACCAAGACCTAATGCTGTGCATAATCCCAGTCAGATAAGAGATGAGCAATAAAGCAACCAAGCACTACTGGTTTTATTAATTTATTGATTAAAATTACCATAAATATATCCTCATTAAACAAAAATATGGTCCCCTAAAATGAGTCCTAGTGTGTATCTGCTCTACTGAAAAATGTGATTAAAAGATACCTTTACAATTAAAAAAAAAGAATCAGTGAATTACCTTATTCAAGCAACACACTTCTTTAGCTGTTCTTAAAATTACAAATCAGAATAGTATCATGACACACTGCACTGCCAGAAGCAGTGTATCACTTTACCTTTTCTTCCAATCTTGTGACTCAGGTGTTCCCCTCTACCTTCCTTTACTACCAAAGCCTTTCTTTTCTCATCTTTACTGTTGGATTATGTTTTGTTTCCTTTTCCTTGCCTTCACATCTAAGGTGGGTGCGATTTTGCCATCAATAATGCCACATGCACAACCAATTCCTGCACGGCTGAAGTCTACTCAGCTACCTGCACAGTCGAATCTCTAAATAAATAAAATCAAGGGCAAAAAAAGAAGAAAATACAAAAGCAGCACATGAGAATTTCAACTAGGGCATGCAAATAAGGCATAGACAGTGCAGTAAAAAAGCAACAAGGACAAGAAGTAATTGCTGACATTACAGCCTGCACAAGTAACCATAACTCCCATTCTTCAGGAGATAAAACTGAAACATGAAACAATTATATTTTCTATCATTTTAGTGAGATGGAAGCTGAAAAGAGACAAGCACTGTGACCTCACTCTGGAGACAAAGGGAAAGTTCCATCTTCTCCTGCACTAAACTTAATCCCACTTCCAAGGGTTGGTGATTTGCAAAAACAAACCGAACTAGCTTTCCCAGTCAATACACGTTCTTCAAAGATTAAAGTCGTTTCTCCTAAATTTGTCTGTCTCCACAGCAGATTAAAGATTTAGCAGTACAATATTCATACAAGATGTTAGCCAAAAAAACTGCAGTAGTGGATAAGCCATTTGCTTTTCAATGGCTATAAATGCAACATGAATCTATCCACAGCAGATAACACTGTGTTCTGTTTGTTCATCGGTTAGAAAAAAGTATTTCAATATTGTTGCAAGATATTCTGTTTTCAAAGGACTTGTACGTGCAAAGCAAAAATACTCCCAGTGATACTGTGTGGTTTTTTCAGTTCAATGTGTTTAAAACCACAGCCTATTTTCAGCCAGGTGAGCTGACTGAAGTCTGTCAGAAGCCAGGAGCTGCCTACAAGGGCTATTACTGTGCAAATGCGTTGGTGGCAACAGCCATGGGAAGGGTTCCCTGTACCTCCCAAGTGTAGGCAGCACGTCAGAAACTGAGCATTCCTCTCAACACAAGAATTTGCAACTGACTCATCTGCTGCACCCTTAAGCAGCACTGTGGCTCACAGTGGGGACTGCATATGATTCCTTTGCAAATCGACATTTTCCACCGGGCCACATCTGCTCTTTGTGAAACCTCTGCAGAATTTGTATCTAAAAACTTGTAGGAGTTGAAATCAGTGATCCTTGTGGGCTCCATCCAACTCAGGCTATTCCACAATTCTAGTGTTCTACTACAAGTAATGCTCTTCAATTGGGAGGTTACTGGCATTCACTTTATTTCTAGTAAGAAATGTAAGCAACTTTAAAATCCCTAAAGTAAAAAATGTCATATTTTGGGACTGTGAAACCACTTTGTAATGAAAAAGTGAATTTCAAAGATACCAGTTTTGAAAATTACTATGCTTCTAAATACAGTTATTTGTAATATGACTAGATCTCAATAGAAATTTAAAACTTCCTCTTTTGGGGACATCTACAATCAACCAACCTAACACGAGTTAATATTCCCACTCAGTGCCTTCCTCACTGCAAGTATACACATTAAACATTTTATCCTTCCCAATCCAGAGCAGATTTCTAAAGATAATTACCAAAAACTGAATTATCAGGTAACTACACCAGTGACACACAAGTCTTGGAGAGAGAGAGGCCAGTAAAGAAAACCTGAAACCATTCTCTGTAAATATCCTCCATCAGGCAAGCATGGCTGTTCTCTCTCAACCATTACTAACATCTATGAATTCTTTAGGTTTATATATTAATTTTGCAATTATTAATAAATATTTTGGAAATGGTCTTTCTAGTGTTTTGTGTTTGAAATAATATGAAGAGAATTCAAATGAATCGTTTTCATTATTGAACACTTTAAAACATAATTCCACTTTGAAAAAAAAAATGCTCACATGCCCAAGTTAATTACATCTCTCATCACTGAAATCCCTCAGGGTTAAATAAGGCTCAGGATACTCAGCCTGTCCTATTCCCCTGATAAGATACTTGCAATAGTCTATAGGTACAGTCTACTTCACAAATTATTTTTTTACTTGTTGTTTTCTAGGAGGAAGATGCTTTACAAATTCTTAGATACTACCATCAATACCTCATTCTTTTTCCTTGACTTGCATTTTTGATGATGGTCAAACCCGTTATTCCCCAACTTGTATAACTAAGATTTTATAGTTTTTGATTTTTTTGCTTTTCCAAAATGAAGAGATTGCTGGAACAGGAAAAGACTTACCAAGAACAAACCAGTTGTAGATTCAGTTTTCATCAATTTTGTTAGTGTTATTATTAATCTAAGGAATTCTTATGCTTCTCAAAAGCTGATCAGCTAAATCTTTCAAAGGTATCTACATTTCTGTAAGTGTAGAATAATTTTAAAATTGAAAAAGAAAAGCAAGTTTTCAAAACTGAACAGAAATTTCAAAATTTCACTTTCTAATAAACAGCAATATTTCATACCAAATATTTGAAGATTTTTAGAGGCAAAAAATACCTTCAAAAAGGTTTCAAAACATTCACAGTGAATTAGATCAATTATACCTTAATAAAACACTAGACCAGCTCTCTTCACAATACCCAGCTATCTTCAAACCATGCTAGTACATAAATGTAGGTTTGACACTTGCATGAAATCATTAAAAAAGAAATAAAACAGGTACAACTTTGATCTAGCCTAAACACTCTACAGCTTCATGCTTCTTATGAAGCAAAATCTTATCATGTAAAAGAAACCTTACAAATATTTAATTACTTAAATGCTCTAGAACACAGTCTTTAAATACAGAATCCACAACATAACCATTTTTCTAACTTTTTTTTGTGGTCACGAAGTCTTTCTGACACAAAGAAATTTGACAGCCTGGTGAAAAATAGCTGTAAGAAATTAAGTTCAGGGCAAACATAAATGATGCTAATCAAACGCACGAAAACTGTTAGTTTCACCAGCTCACCTTAGGCAATACATGCTCTAAACTGGTCAGAGGTGAAAAATCCTGCACTGGACTAGACTAACTCAGTGCCTGAAAAACCCTCCCAGTATTACCGTGGGTCTTCTGGGCAGTTAGGACTTGATGAAGGGAAGGAGAAATCTTGACTCTATTTCAGAAGGCTGGTTTATTATATTATGATATATATTACATTTAAGAAGACTACACTATAACTATACTACAAAGAACAGAGAGAAAAGAATCATCAAAAGGCAAGACAGGAATAGAAAGGAATGAATAATAAAGTTCTGTGACTCCCAGAGAGTCCAGAGCTGCTGCCTCCTCGATTGGCCACCAAGTAGAAACATCCCACATTGACCAATCGAGAAAGCACCTGCTGCCTTCCACAGTAGCAGATAACAAATTGTTCACACTTGAAGCTGAGGCCCTCTCAGCTTCTCAGGAGAAGAAAATCCTAGCAAAGGGATTTTCATAAAATATCACAACCACATCCCAGTAGCTGTTGCTCAAACCCAGCTTCCTTATCATTTAGGAAATCCAAAAGGCTTCACTCAATCCTCTTGGAGCAGCTCCGACCACAATTATCTCCAGGCCTGTCACTTTCAAGTCACTGAAATTAGCTGTCTAGCTAAGAAACTCAACATATTACAGCCAACAGGCAAGTTAGTCCTGTGTTCTTTTAGCAGCACACTGACATTTTTCTTCAGCAAATGGGAAATTTGTTCTCAAACCTGAACAGCAGCACACTCTACTCAGGACTATGTAGAGGAGAACAGAGCATGTACATTATACACCTTACACATATGATGCTTCTGTCAAGTGACCCCACTATACTAACTGCTTTGTAAAAAAAAGTCAGACTTTATATCCTTACTAAATGCACAATAACATATATTCCTTTTATTTCAAATCCCATCTCCCCAGCAAATTATAACAGCTAGACAAGAGTTCAGCTTCACCACCAGAACAGAAGACCCAAAGCAGGAGTCAACATGATTTACTAAAACACTAATGCAAGATCAGTGAGTACCATCTCAAGGAAAAGTAGATTTATTTCTGTCCTCCCTTTCAGATCACTGTGTAAATAAAAAATTTTCCCCACAGAAAAAAACATTTCTCCAAAAATATCAAGTACACCATCCTACACATACAACAACAGAGAACCGGCACAATTTTCAAACACAGCAACATGCAATCAAAATTATGTAAATATGATGTAAATTACATCATATTTATGTTTCTACAAACTATACTGTGGCAATATATGCTCTCGCAGTGCAAGTAGATGATGAATGAAAAACAACGATGTGAGAAAGAAAGAGAAATAAACAAGCAATCAGGCAGCTAACTAACAAACTACACCAGGTATTTTCAGAAATGGCCCTTAATAAGGTAAGATTTAAAGAAAGAAGCCACCACTAATTTTCAGAGCATTATGTTAATCTACATAAGTGAAATAAAATAATCCAAAGCAAGAAATTTCTCCAGGATCCCATATACATCTGGGACCCACCTGATTATGTAAAGAATGGCAACACGTAGCGGTGGCTTTTAAATGCGTATTTTTCAAGTAGTGACAATCCAGAATAGCAAAGTGTCCATTTCAGCTGTTCAAACCCTAAATAATGTTTAAAAGTTGACTGTTACTTTAGACTTATCATCTCTGGCAGAGCACCTCTCAGTTACTGAAGTTTTTCTGCCTTGACAGGGGAATTCCATTTCTAGGATTCACGCAGAGAAAATGTTTCAGTATAAATCGTGGCTATTCTAAGCCAGGAAAATGTCCCACGGATTGCTAAGCTACCATCATTCAGGCAAGTTCCCTGTAATTAAGGTATCAATTATAATTTCACAGGCATGTTTTATTTTATAAATAAACTCTGTTTCCATAATTTGAGCTGTGGGAAAGAATGTCTGCGTCAGTGCATCAGCCCTTGCAGCACGGCATGTTTTGAACTGAATGCCAGCTCTAAATGTTATAATACAGATTCTAGCATGGAAAAAATAGGAGGAAGACTTCCCTCTCACCCCCAAATTCCCACAAGCCTTCTGAATTTTTTTATTCCTGTCATGGCACCTCCGTGACATCTGCTCTTTGCTGCTCTAGAGCCAAATACAACAAATTTAACTCAATCTGCTGCTAAACACACCAAAAGTAAAAACTGCAGCCTGCACTAAACGGAGAGAAAAGGACATTTAAGTGGGAATGAGAAAAAGCCGATTCCGTAGTCTTTTCCTGTTGAACACTGCTCCTGATGCTTTTATCACACAGTTTTATATTTGAGTTTGATAGAGACTGAAAGAAAACAGTTTCTAGGACTTGAACCATGCCAAGAGAAAAGACTGGCACAGCGACAAGCATGCTCATTTAATTAAGATACCCCCACTGCTATTTTTATGACTTTTTACATACTTGCTGGGAGCTGGCAGGCTGACACCGAAGGCCAGCGTTAGCTCATTTCATCCTCCCAAAATATTCCATCACTCTAGGTACAGAACAAACTTGTGTACTGACTCAAATTAAATTACTGCAGGAACACCAACTTAATGCACGAGCCCAGGCAACAGAAAAATCAAAGCTGAACACAACAGTGTCTCACGAATAACAAGTCACAAAAACAACTGGCCTACATAAATTCTTTCCAATTTCATGAGGAGCCTGATGTTAATCCGCAAAACCTTTTCTCCAATATGCACATCTGCAAGAGGAACAAAGTAAATCAGTGCATCCTACCAAGGGAAGTAGACATATTACCTAGTGGGTACCTCATCTAGATATAACCCAATACAGGGAAAGAGAGCAAACAAATTACAGATGCTGTAACTCTTTCTCCTATAAACAAACTAGGGATGGACTTCATTCCTTTACTCACATCATCAACACATGGTTTTTAGATGAGCTTTATTAAAAATCATGATGGAAAAAATAATTTTCCAAGTGACAAAAAGATGAGGGATTATATTCTTTCAGGAGAAAAGGTAACCTGAGCCTGTGTAAATATTCTTACACTCTAACTTATCCAATTTCTATTAGAATTTTTCTATATTAAAATTATCCCTAAACTGCAGAGCTCAGTCTTACCAGTTTATTAAGAAATAGATCCTCTCCAGTTTCCTTTCTCACTCTGTCACCCTAATTTCACAGGATGTCCCCTTACTCTTACAGCATGAACCAACAAAACAAAAGCTTCAAACAATTCATCTTTCTGTGTACTTGTGTTATACTTCTCCATATTCACTGCCTTTCAAAGGCTAAATAATACTTTTTTTTGTCCAATTTCTCTTTATAAAAGCAAATTTCCATCCCCAGAGATTCCTTTTTTAGACTCTTCACTGATTCCTGTCTTCTCTGCATCCTTTTTAGAGGCATCCAGCACCCCATCCACTGTGATGGCATGCTGTATGACAGTAAGATACTGATTTTTACCATAGCATTTTATACTCCATCACACTTGGTTTAGTTTGATTGGAAGTATGAACACAAGTATCAGAAGAGAAGAAACAAGATTTTTAACACACAGTCCCCTACTTTGAGTATGTGGCATAACTAACATGCCAAGACATCATTTGGGGTGAGGTAGTCTTTTGCTTTTTTGCCCTTCAGCATAATTTCTTCTTTGTATCTCACCCATTACAGTCTGCAAACCTTTGTCATTTGCCTATCAGGGTACCCTCCCAGAAAGAAAATCACTGGTTTACTGGAGATCACCAACACACACTAAGCAAAGGTAACTGTTTGCTTTTAGGTCTTCAATGAGAAGCCAAGCATGCTTTGGCACAAAAACAAGTCAATTTTTCAAAGGGTAGGTCTGCTGTATTTTTACTAAGACTGTAAGAAAGATAATTCATTCTATGGAGGACAAGAATATTCTGCATCCTTCTTATCCTACCAGAACTATGGAAAATATATAACATCTCTGAATTAACTTGCTAAATACCATAAAATATAATAGATAACTATACTGGCCCTTACAAGGTACAATCCAGCCAAAACTACAGAAAGTTTCCAAAAACACAGTGCATTACATTTCTAATTTGAAGATTTGAAATCACAACAGCCTATCACTATTTTTCTCTGGAAACTAAAAAAAAAAAAAAACCAAGAGAATCTGTAAGACTTTTTTTTTTCTCAATTATGAGCAATATTGTAACATTTCCTTAATATTGCTGTTTAGGGAAAAACATAATAGAGCGATTGACCTGACTCTCTGTTCTTAAACACTCTGCTAAAAGAACAAACTATTTGTGAAAATAACAAAAACCAGCTGAAGGCATTTGGGTGGTCTCCATTTGAGTCCTATAATATAGAACAGTTCCTTTTTTCTAAATCCAATACTGATTTGTTTTCCTGCTTCAGTAAAGCCTCAAAATCTGTTGATGACAAAAGCAACACAACCCACTGAACATCCATATTATTTTAATGGCAGGCTGCTAACTTCCAAGTGCTTGATTCATCATACACAGAGTACCACACTTACATACACAACAGGACTATGCAGATTTCTATAAACTCATCCATTGACCCCAACAATATTTTGAGGGGTGTTATAGTTTTATCTTTAGGACACTGCACATGATTAGCAGAGACAAACGTTGGGTAGTTCAGCTTTACTGCCCTGCTTCCTAAAAACATGAATCTACCTTATTCCTTGACCAGCAGTTCTGTTTTGATTGAGCTGAAGAAGAGCAAAAACTGTCAGAACTTCATGTCTTGGTGTGTGCAGCACTCTTTTGACAGGACAGCCTGATATAAATCTGAGATCACACACCCTTACAGGCAGCAGACTGTAGTCTCCCTTAGGAGGTCAACCAGTCACGGCCAAAAAAATCCACCAAAATTAAGTTCTATATCATTTAGCAGAAGACTGAATTGTGCTCAAAACTATAAAAATCAGTAACATTTTTTGTAAAATCTCTATTTTCTACAGTTCATCCCAAATAACCACAAACATACATATAAGGGAAGTGAAGTGGCAAAGAAGCACAGGAATAAAAGCAATTATATCAGTCTAAGCTGTAATTTGTCACCATACACCATTTTCATAGAATTGGCCCAAGAGAAAGATCCTTTGAAGAAGAGACACAGTCCCTTGCAGCAATTGTCCTTAACAGCTTAATAATGCATCAAAAATTAAGACAATGCACCTTTGAGGGGGTTTTTTTATTATTTGGTTTCTGCTTTGGGGTCACATAAAACCAATAAATAATTTCTACAGACATTTCAGCATTCAGCTACTGGCAACAAAGGGCTTCATGAAAAAGACTGAGTATGGGAGCACAGCTCTTGACTGCTCTGCCACCCACACTTGAACAGCAAAAATATTCCCTGGAACTGTAACTTACAACCAAGCTAATATCCCAAACCAATTTCAGTGATAGATCCTAAGTCTCCTAGAAGTTGTTTCTTTCCCCCACAACTCCTTTACTTATCAAACAAATTTTCCAAGCTGCTTTTCCCTCTCTTTAGCACCTGTTCCTCCTGGCTAATACCCAAGTGAGCCACAAGAATACTCCTGTCTCCCCAGTGACTTGCTGTGACTGAGGCTCTTCAGCAGGGCTGGGATAGTCCAGCTCTGAAGCTCACCACATGACCTCTTCTTGGCATTAACCATGACAATTTTTCTAAACCAACAATCCTGGGTTTAGACTTTCTGAAAAACAATTAAACTGCTACCACAGAATGAAACATGATGCATACACAGAAATTAACATTCTATAGCAGCCTCTAAAAGTCACACTTCAAAAAAAGGCATGTTTATGATTCAATACTCCATAATTTTACTCTTTATATGATTTAATGAAAAAAAAAAATCTTATTATTTTGCAAAAATAAAAGTTTAACCACAGATTAAGTGACCACAATGTATTACAATTCTGAAAGATGGACTAAGCTATTGATTACATTCTTTCCTTTCCATTTGTGCAACAATTCAAGGTAAACTAACAGCTAACTACTAAACAACTTCTGGTATGAGGACACGAGCCAGCCTCCCTTCAAGCAAGGCTTTCAGTACTGCATAGCCTTCAAAAAGATGCAAGAAAAGAACCAAAGAGAAAAAGAACAGTTCACAGTTCAGGTGAGGAAAACATTCTTTCCTAAAATGGTAAAAGACTGAAGTGACAAAGCAAAGATAATCTTTCCTTAATTGACGCCCTTTCACATCCTTGTCCAATACACAGTACAGTTGTACCACAGTGAGGTTGATGGTGTTTTGATTATGTTCTTGATATTAACTGGAAGAGTTATCAGATTACAATGTATTGCTACACAAACCACGCTAACTTTCCTACAACACTCAGTTACGCTGTAAATACCCATGAAATCAGTTCTTTAAAAAAGTAACGCTTGAATACTACTGCCACTAGGTTTAATCGGCCAATTAGGGACAAACCAATACCAGCAAATACAGTACTATAATACAATAAGTCAAAGACACACTTAATTAGCAAATATCACACTTTGTGATATTTGAATAGGATGGTTTCGACCCCGATGTTCTGTGGTTTCATAAGGTGACAAGACGAACAGTCATAGAGCAAATACAATACAAAGACAACAGCATTCTCAAAATGCCATTTTAAGCTGGCAGTAACAATCTCTTTATTACAAAAGAAAGAATGAAATCTAAAATACAACCCAAAACTTTTTATTTTTCAACTTAAAAAAATAAAAAAATTAAAGATCTCTGTCATATAATTTAATGGTGGTTACACTGTGAAAAAGTCTGTAATTCATTTAACTTTGACAACAACATGCAAATATACTCCATGAGAAAGGGCTCAATTATTAGTCAAGCAGCACTGTTTCTCTTATTTGCCAGTATTAGTCTTGTAAAACTATATGGTCATCTTTTAAATTTGTTTTTAAAAAATCTTTTTAAGTAAAACATGTTCTGGATCTCTGTAAGTGAATTAAAATGCCAACATGAAGTATTAAGTCTTAGCAAATAAGGCCTATGTCTTGTCTTGACTGCAAATAAGGATGAGCATCAAAACATACTTTCCTGCTGCTGAACCACTAATATCTTTTATGGAAATTATGAAAACAATTAGTTTCACTGGAGTACAAGGCCAATGGAGTACACCCTCAATGACCTTAAAGAATTTTAAATGGACAAATAAACAGCAACTCAAACACAGAGGTAAAAACCATCTTTGTGTTCAGATGGACACAGAATCAAAATCTAAAACACTCTGCAAAGATATTACTGCAATCTTTCAACATACCCACCTTATTCGTCCTGCTGCTGCTATGACCAATGAAACATTTCATCCATCTTAGTTCCTATTGCAAGGAAATAAAAAACAAACAAGCAAAACCAGAAAGTTCCAATATCTCAGGAAATATATTTAGCAAAGGACAGAAAATCGTATTTAATAGAACAGATAAACATTTTAGGAAGCAGTGAATAAACAAGAATTCTAATAAAACATGTTTACCCACAATACAACAGCATCACCTCTGAGGTATACCATACATTAACAAGACTTTAGACTAGAGATTACAGTAATAAATATCTGAATAAGTATTGCTAAAATAACTCATGGAAGTTCATACATTTCTGATTTTCCCATGCATTTTTAAAACTCTTAAGTTTCTTTAATTGCAACTGCAGCAGTATTTCCAGTCAGCTTCCAACCCAAGTTCTACATTCAACACTTGGCTATTTGACTTTGACCTGACACCATCTACCTCCTTAGGTGCAAATAAATACATAAAACCATCACCAGTTTCATACAGACATTTAAAACATTAAACCACTTCTATAAATGTTTTACCTGTGCCCATAAAAATGCTTGAAACAGTCCAAGTCACTGATGAAGAACACTCCTCCCACCTAGCACAACATAATCCTTGAACCTGTACATCAAAAACATATGTGTGACAATCACTACACACTTCTAAGGCTTCAGTGAGAAAGTCAGAAATATCTCATATATGCTCTCCCAGTCATTGCTAGTTCTGATATTCGCACTCACAAAAGAGATGCAGGAAACATAAGAAACTAGTATTTTCTTCATTAAATGCTATGAAAAACACTTCAAGTACAACTTCAGCTACCCCACAATGTATTTAACAGCCTGCCCAAAAGCTAAAAACGTTTGCATAGCACTGGTTTTCTTCTGATCCTCCAGTTATCATTACGCAAGAATATCTTTAGAATTAAATGCTGAGAACATTAGATCATTATGAAAAATATTTTAAATATAGGACTTGTCATACACTTTATTTCTCCCTTTTCATTTCTGTCTTTTGACAAACTGGAAAAAAATCCAATTATTCTAGCTATTGAAGCAGAAAAAATATGCACTCATCCCTGATGTATTTTGTTTTACATAAAAATAACTTTGTAAAAGATTAACTTAAACTAGTACTAACAATAAGTAGCTAAAATCAAGTAATTGAAAAAACAAACAAAAGAACAACAGCTCAGTATTTTGATTGCTGAATAGTTCTGTGGGGAAAAAAACCTGCAATAAACTACTGTGATCCAAGGGAGCTGTGCATTTACCCTATCCTCCTCTTTCCTTTTTATTAGGGAATAATAACATGAAAGGCCACTTTTAATGGCATATTACAGGTTCAAATAAATTAGTACAAGAAAATTCAAGACTATAATTAGCTTAACTATACAGCATTTAAGGGCTAGGCTGTTGACTGAGACTTTAATACACACTAAAAAGTTTCAACAACAGTTATGTTGGAGAAGAAAGGAACTGAGGACAAGACGCTACCAGCTCAATTTTAATTTAGGAATGGAACTAGGTAAATCTTTTAACAGAGAAGGACTTTTGGGCAACATAAATTGAAACAAGTCACTCTTTCATATTGTTTCAAATCTGCCACGCTGTAGACACTTGCACAGTCTTCTGAAAACTCTTTTATGCGGCTTTGAAATGCTTCCCTGCTTATATTATCTATGCCAGACATATCTGATCACTTGGAACCTGGGACATGCTCCTGATGTCATTATTAAAAGTTCCAATGGATTCATAAGCCGATAGGCCCCGGTAAATTGCACACACTCATTTACTGCATCCATTTCTGCAGCCACAGGACAAAACGCCTTTGGCCGTCAGTTCCAAACCCTAAGGAGCCCGAGAGCACTGCACATCGTATTTGTACTTTTATGGAAGCAGCAGCAACGTTATGAAACATCGCTCAGGCCTCGGAGCGCAGAGCTGGGCGCACAGCTCTGACTCACGCGGGCAGGGACCGCACGGGAGCCAAACGCTGCCACAGGACCTGGAGGCACTCACTGCTACCCCTCAGAGCTCACGCCCTATGGCCATCGCAGAAAAAGCGTGAGCTGTACAAGCAACCACCGTGACTTGTAGGAACCGGTCATACGCGTCCTTCCTGCGGGTCTTTATTTCAACATCAGAACCGACAACGGCAGTAACGCCCTCTCGCAGTTTCCGCACTCGCGGGGCTGATACCCCGGGCCGGGCTGCGACACCCCCGGGCCGGAGCTCGGGGGGCCGTGCGGGCTCAGGGCTCACACGGCGCCCCCGGCCGAGCGCCGCAGGCCCCGCACCGCCGCTCCCGGGCTCCGGCGGCGGGAGCCGGGCGGGCCCCGCACGCACCTCGGCGGCCCGGGGGACGCTGCCGAGCCCTCCGCGCCGCCCGGCGCCTCGGCCGAGCCGCGGGACCAGCTATGTCGTACCGGGGCGAGCCAAGGGCCCCGCAGGCGCGGAGCTCTGGCGGCAGCGCCCGGCGAGGAACCCCTCGGGCTCACCGAGCGAGGGCCAGAGGAGGCACCCGCCCCGCCGGGACCGCCAGCCCTCCACCTCTTGCTTCCCGGCCCCGCGCCGCCAGCCGGCTCCGCAGGCGGGGAGAGAGCGGGACAGCCGCGCCCCGGCGCCGCCCGCCCCCAGCCCGGGCCGCGGCCCCACCGCCGCGGGGGGAAGGAACTTACGAACACCCGCCGTGCCCGGGTCCCGCCTCCGCGGCGCGGGGCGGCGGCGTCACCCCCGCGGGAAGGCGCAGGGGCGGAGCCGCCGGCGGGCGGGCGCTGTGGGACGGAATGGGGCGGCGGGGCCGGGGCTCGTTCTGCGCCTGGGCTTCGGCGGCGCTGCACCGGGGATGCGGGGCTGCGGCCTCGGGCAGCGCTGTGCTGAGTGAGGCCTTCCCTCCCCGTCCCAGCCAGCCACTGGCGGGGGGGAGTTGCGCTCCCAGCCGGTCCCCGAAACTGATGGTTTTTAAGCAGTGGGATGGGGGGTTTTGGGGGGCAAGTCAGAAAAAGGAATCTCTGAAAAGTACAAGAACTGTGCTGGAAAATAAGCGTAAGGGACTTGAAAGCGCTGGGTCAGAGGGGGCGCAGATGGTTGAACATAAGCTGACTTGAAGGTCAGTGGCGTCCAGGCCTGTATCAGCAATAGTGTGGCCAACAATAGGACAGTGATTGTGCTTCTGTACTTGGCAGTGGTGAGGCCGTGTCTCAACTACTGGGCTTGGGTTTGGGGCCCTCATTTTAAAGGAAATGTTGAGGTGGTGGAGCATGTCCAGGGAAAGGCAGCAAAGCTGGTGAAGCATCTTATGGACTAGTCTGATGAGGAGCAGCTGAGAGAGCTGGGGGTGTTTAGTCTGGAGAAAAGGAGGAACAGGGAGACCTTATTGTTCTTCAGAGCTACCTAAAAGGACTGGGGGCCAGTCTCACAAGTAGCACGTGATGGGACAAAAGGAAATGGCTTCAAAGTTGTGACAGGGAAGGTTCAGTTTGGATATGAAGCAAATTATATTGAGTATCCTCACAGCCTCGTGGAGCATGTACAGGTAACCAGGCCCATCTAGCATGGGTTTATTAAAAGCAGGTCCTGATTGACTGACCTGCTCCTCTGTGACAGGGTGACACACTTAGTGGATGAGGGAAAGGCTATGGATGTGTCTACCTGGACATCAGTAAAGCCTTTGACATGATTTCTCACAGCATTCTGGAGAAGCTACTGCTCATGGCTTGCACAGGTGTGATCTTCATTGTATAAAAAAAGTGTTGAGATGGCCAGGCCTAGAGAGAGTTGGTAAAAGGAGCTACATCCACCTGGTCACTGGTTACCAGTGGTGTTCCTCAGGGCTCAGTATTGGGGTCAGGCACATTTAATACCTTTATTCATGATCTGATTGAGGAGACCAAGAATGCCCTTAGTCTGCGTACACAAGTTGAGCAGAAGTGTTAATCTACTGGAAAGTCGGAAGGCTCTGTAGAGGGATCTGGGCAGGCTGGATCCATGGGATGAGGCCGGTGGTACAAGGTTCAAGAAGGCTGAATGCTGGACCCTCTACTTGGGTCACAGCAACCCTTGCAGTGCTACAGGCTTTGGGGAGAGCGGCTGGAAAACTGCCTGGTGGAAAGGGACCTGGGGATACTGGTGGACAGCAGCTGAACATGAGCCAGTGAGTGCCCAGGTGGGTGTCAGTCTCTTCAGCCAAGTAACAAGAACTAGAATGAGGCCCCAAATTGCACCGGGGGAGGGTTAGGTTGGATATTGGTAAGACTTCTGCAGAAGGGTTGTTAAATGCTTGAACAGGCTGCCAGAAGCAGTGATGGAGTCACCATCCCTGGAGGTATTTAAATGTTTAAAAAGGTGTTTAAAAGACATTGGGCTTAGGGACATGGTATAGTGGTGGACTTCATAGTGCTGTGTTAACAGTTGGACTTGATGATCTTAAAGGCTTTTCCAGTCTAAATGGCTCTAAAATTCTGTGGTTCCCTGAAAGGAAAAATGAAAGTGTGACAGAAATACGATAATACGGGATTTAAGAGAAAGCTGAAAGAAGTTATTTGGCCAGGAGAGAGGTGGTAAGCTGCAGAAGAAAAAAGGGAAATGTATAATGTGTAGGTGTGAAAAGAAAAGAGAAGCAACATTCAGAATTTAAAAAAAAAAAAACCAACCTCTTTACTTGACCTTCTTCTAACCATCTCTTCTACCATGGAGATGTTACTTGTAGGGGAGAAAAGTACTTTTGTTGGACCACTTCAAAGTTTACTGGACACTGAGGCCACATCCTTTTCCAGTCTCATCCTGTGATGCAGGACTGTCTTCATCTTCACGAGCTCCTCTTGCATGTGCTCTGCCCCCATCTCCCATGAGCCTGCACTCAGCACAGCTTTCTGCCATGGCCCTTTGCTGGAAGAATGGGTGACAGGGATCCTCTAGCCACAGGTGGAACAAAGAATCTCTGGAAAAGCATTGACGCAGCTTCTGGGAAGTGGGAGTAAGTGAAAGGAGGAAGTGGTGTTAAGCTAAGAATTTAATTCTGATGGGTTTTGCTATCATGTACTTAGCATCATGATGCTGCTGTGATAATAAGTCCAAAAGCACCAGAAGTGGAAAAAGAAATCAATATGGCAGAAGATAGAAGGAATGTGGAATGTCTTCCAAATAGTCACATTTCTTTACATGTACCTAAGGCTGAAATTTGAACTGTGTAGCTATAGACAGTATGCTGACAATTAGAAGTAGATTTAAAATGTTTGTGCAGTTTTCTGAAAACATGTTCCTGCAGCTCGTTGCAAAGTGGCAGCTAAGGAAGCAGATATCCTGAGTACCTGACACTTTTTTCTAGTCCAGCCAAACAATAAAAAGAAGTTTTACAAGATTAGGCTCTTCTTGAACTCAGATTTCCTGAAATTAAATGTGAATTAGAATTGGGGATTCTGAACATAAGCAGAGTTTTGTGAATATGTTGGCAAATGAAATTTGTGGTGATAAAACAGGCGGACTGGCTCAAAGTAATTTCAGAACATTTATGGTATGATATCTTCCTTCAGTCATGTGTTCCACTTGGAAGATCTGTACCTGAAATAATTGTTCTGGTGCTTCAGAATACTTCCTTTAAAAGTCATTGACAATTTCAACAGGAACTGAAGTTTAAAAATAAACATACTTATTCTTCACCTTTATGTACCACTAAAGCTGAAGTGGTTTGCAGTTACAGAGCTTATCAAATACAGTGAATTTGAAGGTGAGTCTTCCAAATGATGTTAAATAATTGTATTTCCTTTTGGATTTATACAAGTACTAACTGTTGCTTACGCAAAAGTATTACTATATCCATTATATATACTGCCTTTCTGAAGCACAGATGTGGCATAATGAGCATACAATGGTTCTTGTTGTATTACATGCCACTTGGAGAGACACAAAATATACTTTCCAATGTGCACATGTGTTTGTACCTTTACCAACTATTAGTTTTCATTTAAAAATAAAATGCTACAGTGGATTTATCTGTTGCTGGTGAAAAAGAAAAGAGATCTGATGACAATATAAACTTAATGTATAGACTGTTTTCAGTATTTACAGAAAATATCAGTCATTTCTATTAGAGAGTGTATTCATTTTCCTCAAGCCTTTCTTCATTATATACTGTAGAAATTTAGTAGCAGTGATAATTAATGTCAATCTGTAATAAGATGTTTTAAAACAGCGCTGGGAAAAATAATTCATTGTGACTAGTTGAAGAAAATATTTTTGGTGATGTAGTACCTCAATATCTGAGCTTATAATATTCAGTAGTACTGTTTCCTGAGTGCTTTAAGGAAAAGTATGTCAGTGATTCCAATCTTATTTTACAGGCTTTTGGGAAGGAGTTTTTCTTAAAAGCAAAGTAATAAAATGCTTAGAATTGCTTAGATTTGAAAGCAAGCACACTTTAGTCACCAATAAACAATACCATAGGAAAAAATTAAAGCTGTGATATCTGATGAAGATTATACTTTCTCTTTTTACAACCTACAATGGACAAAGATCGACTGTTTGAAAGATTATTTTGGTAATGATTTAGAAGAGTGGTAGTATATTATCAGATAGAATAAACTGAAGAGTATACCTACATGATTAAGAATTTTATGATGTACAGTGTTAATGTGCACTACTTAGAATTCAGGGTGATTAAAAAATCCATAGTTGCAATGCTCGCATTATTTTTTTTTTAATTTAGCAATATGTTATATTTTCAGAATTAAATGAATAGAGGTATTTGCACAGCAGTGCTTTTGCCATGTACCAGTGCAAGGGGAAATGCCAAAACGTGGTTATAAAGAGGTGAACCACTGTGTTCTGTGGTACTGTGAACTGGAGCCTTTATAGGGACAGCAGCAGCAACGAACAACTGTAGTATTTTCCACCCTCCCATAATCAATGAAGTTTTATATCATTAATTGTTACTTCATTGTTCTCCCTTGCACTTCAGTCTGCATGGAGGAATTTTACATCCCCTGTAAATAAAATCCTCCCACATGCAGTAAGGTATTACTGTGTAGTACTGGTTTGCTTTAGACCAGGCAGAGAATCATTTAGGTTGATGTTAGTTTAGGTAGTTACGTTTGTCGTACTTCACAACACTGTTATTTAAAGATGATGAAGGTACTTAAATCCACTGCACTAGAGCACAGACTCAGAGAAGTTGGGAAACTTGGACAATACCAAACACAAACTTTGAAAAACCTCTTAGTATCAGACTTCTCCTGCTTCCCACAGATTAGGCCTCCTGCTGACTATTTGTACTTTTTAAATGTATAAGAGATTTAAGCTTTAATGTCTGCAGCTCAGTTCACCTACCTTTGAAACAGCAGTGGTAATTCTGACTTAAATATTGTGAGGATACATTAATAAATATGAGCAAAACTCTTTGAAGTTGAAAAATATAATGAGATTTAAGTACATTTCTTTTTGTCATGATTAACCTGTCAGACATTTAAGTGCTGAAACACTGCCTTTGGAATAAAAAAAAAGGAGAAATGCCAACTAAGATAATAAAGAAGCCAAGATCCAGATCAAATAAGCAGAATAAGCAACTAAAATAAATACAGGGGGAAAATCCAAGGGACAGAGCAGATCCAAATTTACAGCTCAGAAAAATGAGAAGAAAATATCTGAAACAAATGCTGCTGGAATCAGAAGGGTGGTTAATATGCTAGTAAGAAACACCTTTGCATAAGATGGAAAGTGAATGCGTATTAAGACAATGTGTCGGGGAAGTCTGGGCAGCAGTTTAACTCCCACAGTCTCAAGCAGATCAATGATGCCCATAAGTTCTTGTTTCTTCTCCTCTAAGAGAAGCCTATGGCAGTTCCTCAGATACACGGGCTCAAGTACCTCTGGTGTTAAGGTATGGCCAAATGGAGATTTTCAGGTAATGGGTTTTATCTTATCTTGAAACAGACTGGACAAGAAGACTAAGACTGGGCAGAGTCCCATTAAGTGAAGTAAAATGTCTTCAGTCTGCTGAAGTGGGACAAGATAGACTTGCAGGAGTAGGTAGAAGGAGGAAGGACAAATTCATAGTCAGCAAGCAGAATAATCTTGCACACATGAACATGCCCTATTCCAAATCCTGGAATGGATTAGAGATACTTAATTTTAATATTTCCCCTTACAATAAGATATATCTGCAGATTAAAGGCCAAAAGCATATATCTTCATTTGCACAGAAGATGGGAATCCATCACTGCTGGTGGTCAGCACAGTAGTCAAAACAACAGCACTGTGTATGGTTAATCACCCACCTGGCCAGAAGGAGCACTGTAATCACTTGTTTAGTCCACCTCTTGTTCTGTTTTTAAAAAAAAAAAAAAGTTGGACATGCATAACTAAGAACTGTATCATCATGAAGAGCATGAAAGCCAAAATTAGGATGTGATTTCTCAACCTCCTAAAATTCTTTCAATGTAGCTTTTGTGTTGTGAAGGCCAGAATTTATGTCCTTTATTACTGCTCTATGGAAGAGAGTATGAACAAATTTTAAGTACTTATTATCCTTCTTTTGAGGTGACACTTTCAAAAGCTCCTAAGAAATTGTTAAGTAAGAAAAATCTCTCTTTGAACTGATTTTGTACCAGCTTAGGTTGACTGATTTTTCAGAGACAGCAATAGATTTCAGCAGCATGAAAGGCTTAACTGGTGATGCCAAATAAAAATTATTTTTAAAAACCCGCAGGCTGCTTGTTCTAAAGTTTTCATTTTGTGCCCAACAAGTTGATCTCTGTCCTTCAAGGTAGTAAAATACTGTGACAAGCCAAGAACACATAGTTCTTGTCTCTTTTTTTTGTTTTTCTTAATGAGAAGCCAAGGAAACACACATGACTGAAAGGAAACCTGCAGGCTTGCAAGCAGGAAGAAGCAAACTCCCTTCTTTCAGTATCATGAAATGTTTTTTACTACTACTGTGGACTAAAAAGCCTCTACAAAGTCTCTACAAGGAACTATAATTTGTGAAGTATTAAAAAAATGCAGAACTTTTGAAAATGAAAAGAAATGAGATATATACAAGAATAAAGTATTTTTAGAAGGGATGATAGAAAAAAATGAAAATTATACTTAAAAATGAGAGGAAAATGAGCTTTTGCAAATAGAATAAAAAAGGTGAATGGAAACTGAAAATAAGCACAAGATTAAATGGGCATCACAGAAATTAGTGATTCAGAAGTAGTGAAGATACTGTTTCATATTCATTTAGAAAGGAATTTCCATAAAGGTTGGACAACTTAGAAGTAACAAAAGGTTTATAGAAATAGCTGTTCCTAAAAAGCAGTCAAGGAAACATTTGAAAAATGTGCAGAGTTGTAAGTCCGTCAGCCAGCCCAGCTGCTATGCATCCTAGGGGATAAAAGGTATTTGCTGTGAAACTTCCTGTAGTGCTGTCAATGAAGCTTGAAAAGAGGAACAAATACTGGAAGACAGAAGAAAAATTTAAATATGACCTCTTTTTTTTTTTCAATGAAAGCATAGAATGCCCTTTGTAACTGCAATCCATACTTGACCACTATGTATCTTACTCTAGCAATGTTGTACAGCAAGAGTGTGCTGATTTCCAGAGACAAGGATTAAACTGCTTTTGCTTAGAATTTTGAATTAGTTCATGAAGTTGTTATTATGACAATGAAGAGATGCTTTGTAAAAATAAACTTTTGAATGAAGACTCAGCTCACAGAGAGACCATGCAAGGCAGTGAGTAGAGCAGGAACCCTGCACAGACAGCAATGATTTTAACACGTGATGATCTGTGGCACAGATACACTCTGGGCTTTCTAGATGGTTTGTCTCGTGTTCTCATAAAAATCTTTATTTGTGTGTGTGTTTTGCAATATGTCTCTTATGTAATACAGGGAAGTGCCCCTCTGTTTCAGTTTCGTAATGCAGAAGACTTGCACATTGGGACTTCTCTTCTTGCAGATGGTGCCAGGGTACAGTTTGCACAGGACCTTCTGGGAGTGGCACACATGCAGCTGTGTCTAGCAGAGCTGCAGCACTGAGGGTGAGCAAATTGCTCTTGAATCAGAGGACAGACCATTGGTTTTAATGATAATTGCAATCTGGATTGGTTTTAAGCCATCCTGTAGGTATCTGTAGAGTGTACGGGAATGGGGTGCGTGGGAGATTGGACTACAAAGAATTTTTGTCATTTTAATCTTAGGAAATTTAAAATAGTCCTTTAATACCTCTTGAGGCAGTTCTTGCTATTTTCTTTCTTTCATTTCAAAGAATTAATTTGAATACTTTATCTGTGTGCCACTCAGTGAGCAAGAAAACGATTGTCTCCTTTTCCAGTTAGGCACTGAGGCAAGGAAGCCTTAATGTTTTTTGCAGGGTTTCTCAGAGAATCCCAGCCAGTCTGTTCTGCCCAGACTGACAGTTAAGATAGAGGCTTCTGTTAGAGGCAAACCATATAGGAAAAGGATCCTGGTTTGGAAAAGCTCAATGTCACTGAGCTACTTGCAGTCTTCTCTGGAAAGTTGTTTTTTTTTCTCTTGTCTGCTCTTTATAATATATGTTTAAAGTTGTGTTTGTTGTTGTTTTCTTATACCATTACTGGCAGTCTGTAATTTCTATCTGTAATTTCTACATCGCTTGTCTTCAGTGTACTTCACTACACAACAGAGTTATAAATACATCTAAATTTATTTGGTCAGCTTCTGTGTTTATACAGTTCCCACTGAAGTGAGGTCACTGAACTAGAGAACTGACTCTCCAACTGGTTCTCAAACCCTTGTAGCATCTCACTGTCATTCTTGGCACATGAAGCATGACCTCTTGTCCCACAGTGGCCAGGCATATTACCAAGAGGTTTTATCATACTCACTTAATCCCCATTTAATTAGTAATTTTTTTTTTTTCACAGTGGTGCATCTACATAGCAGTTTTATTTTTCATTTCCATTAATTACTCTGTGGTGTACAGATGAAAGTGAGAAATCAAAGGTCCCAGTAAATGCTTACGTTTCTGGAAAACTGTAACATGGGGGGAAAAATCCTGGAAACTATAGTCAGATTTTATGTACACCTATTCCCCAACTGAATTAAAAGTCATGGGAACCAGCTTCAGTCACTATGAAGTATCATGTGCTGAAACCTCATCACATCGACACATCACCAGCTAAGTATAGAGTAAACTTCTGGATGCAATCAAGTGACCCATGGCCTTGGCAAAGATCTAACTTGAAGTCTCATGGGGAAATAATTTCTGACTCTTAATTTAAGACAAAGCCAAAGGAATTGAACCCTTCAAGTGCTACAGTTAAAACCCAGAAATCCCACTTTGATTTGAACAGTGAGCTTCTCAGTTGCTAGCAGGTATGTGTGTAAGAGTTAGTGAGGCACAGCTTTCCTGCTATTCTGCCCTTAATGTGGAAAAATCAATCACCCTCTTTAAACAGCAGACTTCAGATAAAACATGCAGTGCTCACTCCTTATGAAAAGGCTCTCTTTTTCCAAGACTTTGATAAGAAGAGGAAGTTAAACAGAATTTTAACCTTTTTTGTGAGTACTTTTGAAGTGACTGAGGACCTGATTTTCATTTGCATCAAGGCCTCTGCATTAAGCTTAAAGAGCCTTAAATGGGCATAAGCTGTAATTAGGACCAAGTCCCCTGTCTCTCCTAGCTTAAGGTATGTAACAGCTCTGAATCTTTAATGTCCATAGATGCAGCTCCAGGGGAGTACCTCTGATGTCCAGAGATTCAGCTCTAGGGAATACTGACAGCCTGGCAACAGCCCAGAAATATGATTAAACAAAAGTCTGTCCTCTGAAACCCCTAGAAAATCAGTGTTTAAAAGCATTAAAAATTTATTATTATTCTTTATTCAGGCTTCATATCATACATAAATATGAAACCAACTGTTATAGTTTTCAGTCAGTGGTGAAGAAGCCTAATAATTTTCATAGTTTCTTATCAGAGTATTTTACATAGATGATACATTTACTGTTAGTTTATTTTTCACATGTATTATTTGTACATAGGTATATTAAAAATGTAATTAGTGAATAAGGTCCACAAAGAAAAGCTATAGCTGCTTTAAATTAGAGAATCCAGTTTACATGTTTTCTTTATGATTACTGTGAGTGCCTAATTTCAGCAAGTGTGTGGGGGAAAATGATCTAATGCTTATATAGTGCCTTGTGATCCTCAAATAGAAAAATTATACAAGGGCAAAACCTGACTTTAGCTTTAAAATCATAAATAGTATGTTCTTAAAAGGAAAGCATAAGGCAAGAAAGTAAGTTGTACCTGTAGTCCTAAAGTTCCTGCGCCTTGATTCCCTATACATTTGTCTACCTCCGTCTCAATCATGACCATCCTGATGTTCCCAGTCTTGCAAGAGACACCAGTATTTTGGCTAGCAATGCTTGAAACTTGCTGGGTCATCAGCCAGCTGCTGCCAAGCAAAGTATGGCACAATTTATGTCCAGCTAATCCCCTTAAATGGCACAATTCTATCTTGCTGTTCTCCCCTACCTGCGTATTGCTGCAAAACCAGTAAGAATGTCATTTTCTTTGAGACTCCTTTTTCAGATGCAGAAAAAGTTCCTCTGTGGATTTTTCTGTTACTACCAGGGCACTAGCAGGCAGGAAAAAAAACCAAAACAAACCACACCACCAGATGAAAAGCAGTGTTGCAAATACCTCATTTCCGTGGGCAGCCAGGTTAAGAAAAGAAGCTTATAAGACCTGTAGCCATCCGGCTCCTGGCCATGAGCAGCCCAGCAGTGAGAGGAAGGAAAAGACCAATAATACTGAGCTGTGCTTCTTCAGTGCAAATGCTGTGCCAAGACATCTGTGTCCTGAACTGAAAGAAATGGAACCATTTTGGTAATTTGTCTCCTGGGTTTAGGGTAAAATCTGTCACAAGGATACAGGATATCCTAGGGAGTTCTTACCAATTATAGTACACACAGTAATGGCAACACAAATGAAGGTAGGTTTGGTATACTCATTGAATCACTTAGCACATGTAAGAGAGAAGAAAGGAGATGTCTGATGTCAGGAACATTGTGATGTCTGGTACAGAGGACAGCAAAGGAGTCTCCCACAGCTTCTTCCCCCTAGGCTGGTTCCAGAGCAGCAAGATGTGTCTGTATAAAATGTGAGTAGGGTACTTTTGTTTGGCACAAAAAATCTAGCTAGAATTTTCCAGCTTGTGAAATAAAACTAAATAAAAGTATTAGTCTAATAATGGCAAATATAAAACATAAAAGATGGTATCTATATTATTATAGTTAATAAAAATGTCATCTTGATATATGAAATAAAGTTTTTAATAAAAACCCCAGGTATTCCTAGGGCCACAATTGTAGAAGGTGGGAGAGTAGTCCACAGAAGTACTGAAATATGCTTTTTTTGTAGTGCCGTTCCCTGCATATTTGCTAGGAGGTAGGATACTGGAATAGATGAATCTTTGGTCAGGAAAGCCTATCAGTCTGTTTGTTCATACTTCAGTTACTGATGTTTAAATTTGGATATTTCATACAGTAGTCAAAAGAATTATTCAGTAAACCAATGGTAACATATATCCCGCTGTTTATTTTCTTCATAAAAAGCAGCAATCATATTTTAGTTCATGAGCATGCATTTTACATAATTTAAGTTACATGAAATGGAGAGTTAGAGCACCATATCTAGAGATGAACTATAATGGGTTTATAGTTGCATATCTGAAATACAGGCTGAGTGTGAAAGAGTCAAAGTTTGATTGACTCTTGGAAGGAAAATGTATATGTTTTTCTATCACCAGGTTTTTCCCAAATGTCACATAAAATGGTTTTTTAAAGCATCACTAATTAATTGATACTGAGACTCAGTACCTAAGCCTTTTAGACATAATTGTAGTCCTATACAGGTGAAATTGGTGGATCTAAGAAGAAACCAGAGGTTCTGATGTATATGTATGTCTGTTTAATATTTTTATTATTTATATCCTTTAGACTTGAAAACATAGTCAGATTTATGTTGAAATTTTAAAAAAATCCTGGAAACAGAAGGCAAAAGCTGAAATTTAGTAACTGTCACTAATGATTCCAGATTGGATGTTCTCATGCATAGCCTACTAAGCCAAATGAAGGTGCATAATAAAAAATGTCACTGAATTGAGAATGTTAATTTTTCAGGAGATGTTGAGTTGGTAGTTGTCTTTTTTAATATATTTAGCTAGGAACACATACCAAAGCATGTTCCAAGTTATGTATAAATAACTACACCTTTCCCCCATGCAGAGAGACCATGACTCCCAATTTGCAGTGGTAAAATTTAGGATGACAGAATATATACAGTATAAAAGCAGAATATGGAAGAAGGATTGTTTTGATTTTTAACATAAAAACTCTGTCTACAGAAGAGAGAAAGAAACAAAGCTTTTTATTGGCACTCCTAATTGAAGCAGGCCGAATAATAAAGTATACAGAATTAGAAGGCCTTTTTACAAAGCAGTAGAGAGACAATATTCAAAAAGAATTCAAAAAGTATCCAGGAATACTTTTGGGATTGGATACTTTTGATGTCCTTGGGGGACATCAGTGGGAAATTCCTGGGTATGTCTACTTGGGGTTATTCCATTGGATTAGTTTAGCCATTCACTGAAATTATAGTAATTAAAGAGATTAAACAAAAGCGCACACATACCACCTTTTTTCCCCAGTCAAGGTGCTTTTCTTATTAATCATACAGTCTCTACAGCTCTCTGTCTATACATTAATAAATCTTCCAATATTCCATGAGGCTATTCCATAGTTGTTTTTCTAATGGTGAATCCCAGGATGCCTACCAGAAACTACAGAAATTTGGAAACTGGACTAAAAAGTAACAACTCCTGTGATTCCTGTGCTGGCATCTGCTGATTTTGCCAGCATCACCTGTGACCTGCTGGCAGGCAGAGTAAGGGATGCTGCCCAGCGTGTCCATCAAAGTGTGCACACATTGGCAGGAGGGCTGCAGACTGGTTTGGTAGTGTCATTTCATCAGGTTTCTGAGGACATGGGGATATTGAAGAGCAGTTTTTCTGGACCTGCTGCCCTTGATATGAGATGTGCTCGTAGACTGAGCCAGCTAGCAGAGCTCCTGGGATATGTGGTGAAGCAAAACTCAGATGTCTGAGCCTCCTAGCAGCTTACCAGAAAGGTAAAGGAAACTCCTGAGAAATCTGTGTCCTAGAAGTCACCTAAGTGTTGCAGCGCCAGAGCAGCAGCATGAAAGTTGTCCCCAGTGCCAAAGAAATAGGTTGCCCTTGCCCTTTGGGGTGCTGGCTGCCCCCACTTGCTGCCTGTTAATAGTTAACCAGGCTGGGGCTGGCAGATCAGCTTCTGGGCTTGTTGCCATGGAAGATTGAGATGTTTCTTTGAGCAGTGCTGCTCTACCAGGTGTATACACAGGAGGAACTGGCATCTCGTCAGAAAGCAGAGGAGAGAGATTTGTGTCCACTGATTTTTGGGAGCAACTTTTCTGCTTCATTTGCTCTGACAGTGCCTTCTCAATGTTTGGGTTAGTGACTCCTAGATGGAACTAAATACAGCGCCTGGGAAGAGCACGACTGACCTCTGCAGTGGTCCATGCACATGCATGGCAGGGCATTAATGATGTAGCAACTGTGTAGCATCTATGCCTAGATTTACCTCAAGCAGTAGAGTTTGGAGCTGGCACAGACATTACTTAAAATATAAAATGCTGTCAACCATTTCAAGGGCTATAAAAGGAGTAGAAAACTTGCTTGCTGATATTCTTGGTGAGAAAAGTAACATACAAAAAGGCAGAAAGTACCTTGATGAGGCTTTTGGAAATAAAGCCTAAGGATGGCGTGTAACTACACAGGCTGGCAGAGACAGTGGCAACAGAAGCTGCTCCTTAGTAGGGTGGACACTTCAGAGAAGTTCGCTGTAATCTTCTCTTCTCCCTACATCTACTCTTGTTTTGAAATCCTAATTCAGCTATAAAAGCCTTTAGTTCCGCTTCCTCCACTTAAAGAATGAAAAAAGGGTCTTTATACAAATTCTGATCCCAATCCCACATATGTAAAACAAGATTAGCTTGGTTGACTTTAATGGCATCAGTTGGGGCGTACTTTCCTGAAACCCATCAACAATTAGATCACTTGGCTTAAGTCAAATGCATAAATAACAAAGGTATTTCTAGTGCTTTCTCTGCAACCTGGTTTCATTTGGCTGTTCCTGGAGTTAATCTTAGCCCTGAGTTCAAAAAGACCTGGATTTCACCCAGAGGTGTTCCATCAGCATAAATCTGGCCTAAATGATAGCAGAATAAGCTCTACCAGCTGAGTGAACCATGCAAGCATCTTTCAACTGAAAATTTGGGGCTTTCAGTGCACCTGTCTAGTACTCTGCTGAGGCTGAAAGGGAGCACATTTCACCAGTGATGGGAAAACAAGAAACATACTTGCAATTCCAAAATAACTACATGGAAAGCATTGCTTAGAAATAACTCACACACATCCTTGCATAAGTATCCTTTGTCACTGAGCAGGGCTAACTTGTAGTGAACTCCTTGATGTGGGATTTTATTTTCAGACCACTGCAGACAGATCTTTTTTCAAAGCAGCAACTGTACTATTTACTGCATGCCACAGCTGTTTTTAGAAAGAATTGCCACAAAACATAATTTAAAAAGAACTTTCATGTAAGACCCACAAACTTCTAATTATCCTTACCAAATAGTACATATTTCTATCAAGAAGCTCTATTCCATTTTTCTGAAATAACAGTATTATTATATAATTCTTTATTTCGCTAGACATCAATGTTCTGTTCTTTTCCTGTATGTTAATGGGAAGGGAACAAGAGGTTGCTTTGATTGTAGACTATCTTGTCTTTATGTGTTATACTTATCATGCAAAATAGATGCAGGCTACTGTTGGGTACTTGAGCAGCTTTCTGTGCACATTTTGAAACTGGTTTGCCCAGACAGCTGCATATGAAACAATGTGTGGGAAAATCAGGGCCTAAAACTCAACTGAAGACACACCTGGACTGAGGGCCCTACCACCTTTATGACATAAAGCAACATCATCCTGTTTTTAATGGAGCCTGTTTTCTGTAGGTAAGGGTGTGGCCATAGGGGTCCTCAAACTACTATTGCTGAGAAATTTCATATGGAAACTAGAATGGGAAAAATAGTCTGATATCCAACTTTTTCTTTTATTATACTGAATATTAGTGTAATCGTGAAATGTGAATCTAAAAGGTGAAAACCAGCTGATAAAAAAAATTATATGTCCTTTTTTTCCTACTCACAAGCATCTCTCTGTCAATCCTGGGCTAGAAATCTCTTTCCATAGAAAGTTTTGCATAAGACATGCTTACCCAGTCTGAAAGCGAATCTGCCTTGGTCTCTGTGCATGAAAATACATTCTTCTTAGTCTTTGTTATGACCATAAAGAAAAAAAGAAATTATGCATTTAGACACTCAACATCCATTCTAACCCTCATCTAACTGTAATCCCTGATTATTCAATACCCCCAGATGTTTGCATGCAGCTTCTAATGGGTGAAGTTTTGCCAGTGCCATATTGAGCAGCACTGCATTTCTCTGCTGAATAGCTATGACAGTTTTCAGGAGTGGAAAGGACACGATTTGAGGTTGAGCATTCTCACTGTCTGTCTGTCTGGGGTGGCCAGAACTACAGGGTTTTTTTGTGTGCTTTTCATGGTGAAGTATGGGCAGGCGACTGACTGCAAGAAAGTAGCCTAATTTTGTTCTTTAACGCTGTTGTGTCCAAAAAAGTGACAAAACACAGAGGACTGAAACTAAATCAGATACCTCTGCCTTTAGTTAATCAAAGCTGTAGTGCAGATAGGTCTTGAAAAGGTTGGAAGGAACTCCAGCATCTTGTCTTCTTTTGTTTCATTTTTTGCAGATGTGCATGCCAGCTTTTTTTTTTCTTTTTAAATGAATGCAAGTAAATATATGTGCATATTATCTACAGTGTTATTTTATATAACTCAGTATTTACCTGTTGTTTATATGCTATATATAAGCACACAGAGAATTTCTAGCAGAAAATTTAAGATGACAACTGAAAAGCTACTTCCAGGAGAAACAGATATTTTCAAAGATGTGAAAGCACTATGTTAGGAAGCAAAGCTCTAAGCAATGTATGTAATTTTCTCACAGACCCCCTTCCTTTTGTACTCCCTCCTTTGCCTTTATTGATGTTACTTCACCATAAAAAACAGTGCTCTAGGGTAGACCTCAGAGCCCCAGTTCCTACCAACCTCTTCCTTCCTTATTCTCAGTAGCAGAAGCTACTGCAAGGTTACTTTGTGATCAAGAAAAGAAGTTTATACAATGCCCCGACTCTGCAGCTTTCAACTGTTCCTCATTTTTCCAGATTAGTGCCTTAATTAAGTCCAAATGTTTTTCATTTTCTCCCTTATGGTCCCTTCTGTGAAACCTGATGCTGGCCATGGACACTGTCCTCTTGTGACCTTTTCTCTTCCTGTTCCTGCTGCTGGCTGGCTTTTAAATTGTGAGCAATTGTAGGAGGGTGGTGGTTGCACACTTTTTTGTCTCTCCACACACACAGGGGGCTGTTCACTCTGTTGCTAAAGTCAGAACCAGTCAGGACTTCAACTTGCTTTTCCCCTTCTCTGTGAGGCAGAAGAGAGTGAGAAGAAAACAGATTTTTAGCTGCTGGATGAAGCAGTTCATACCATTCACATGACTCACTCTCAGTATAAACTCTTAATACAGTGCAACAGTAATTTATCGCATTGCATAAAATGTATAAATGAGGTTTCTGTAGTCCAGCCATTGATTTCAAGATGATTATTTTTATGCAGCTATCTTGCAAGTTTGGCCTGAAATTTCACGTGCATTATTTCAGCAAATCACATGGGTGCCTGTGAGGGCAGGAAGAGAGCTCCAAATATTCAACACAGAGGAAAGAGTTCAGCAGAATGGAAACACAGAAATTTTAACTGAGTCGTTTAGAAATTTACCTGTAACAATGAAGTACAAATTTTGCCAATACAGTATGTCAACAGAGCTGAACTGAAGATAACAGAGGAAAATTAAATTAGCTAAGAATCTGGCCCAAGTGATTAGGAAAAAGAAACTAAAGAAAACAAAAAAGGGCTTCATCTTTTTCTTGTGGCGTGAGTAGCCCCAGTTACTGGAACTACACTGATGCAAAATTGGTTTATGCAGCAGAAAAATCAAATCATATGTCAATTGGAATTGCATGACTGATGGTAAACATAAAAATTAAGCATGAAAACCATGGTTAGAGACAAAACCATTGCAATGGGAAAAAGATGGCAGTAGCATCCTCAACAGCATTTATCTGCAGGAAATAAAAGTGAGAATTTCTAACACTTGTATTTTATCTTAAAACAAAGCAACAACATATCTTGCTCTCAAATAAAGCTTTGTATAACTAACCTCATTTCTCTATGTAAGGTGTAATAGGATTTGTAGAAATCATGCAGATGTGTCCACAAAAACTGCAAGTACCAGAAGATAAATGATGTACAGAAACAGTAATTGTTTATTTTTTCCATGCAAGGTTTGTTCATTGTTCCCCTCAGGGAGACAGATGTGCAGACTGTATGTGCTGAGTGAAATGAGTACCCCTTCCTTTTTGACACCTTTAAAATTATTAGAATTAAATCTATACTTTGTTAAGTGAAATGCTTCAATTTAATCAAACTGTGCTGACATGACCATACTTACATTAAGAGTTTAAGAGCCCTACTTTGCCCTCAGCTAATCCCTCACATATGAGGTTTTCATGGTTAAATTGTCTCCTGTGTAAGTAATCAAGTACATATGAACTTTGCTGCTAGGGAAATTGAGCACAAGTCAAAATCTCTAAGAATGAATTGCTAAGAACAGCAGAGTTAAGGAAAGGAGGGGAGCTGGCCTCAGTCATCAGGTCCTCCT
Source organism: Motacilla alba alba (assembly GCF_015832195.1). NCBI lineage: Eukaryota > Metazoa > Chordata > Aves > Passeriformes > Motacillidae > Motacilla > Motacilla alba. The sequence continues at coordinate 14,655,913 of NC_052017.1, read as the reverse complement.
GATTTTCTCTCTTACCTTGCAACCTACTCCAGTGAAAATCCTCAAGATGACCAATATCTGCTTCTGTAACAAGAAAACACATTCAATCTGTGTGCTCCTGCTGCCACTCTTTCTCTCTTCCAATCATTCTCATTGTTATGTTGTGAGAAGTGAACACCCATCGTCTTACATTAATGCTGGTCCATGGAATAAGATGCAAGACCTAAAGGACAGCATCACTGTATAAGTTTCCAAGTGTCTGGAAAGTGTGCCCAGCAGGAATAAAAAGGGCAATAAAGGAACTTCCAGTTAAGGAGACTTTTTTTGTAGGATCACTGGAAAATGTTGCTATTAAAAATCAGGGAAAGCAAGTGGAAGGGTTCTAATTTTTAGGGAAGTTAGAGGTATATTAGCCAAAGCAGGACCACTATAAATTTTAACACTAAAAATTCACAGAAAGAAGGTGGTAAAGAAGCAAGATTTAGGCCTTTATGGGATGAACACACACATAAAAGAAGCATGTGAACAAATTGCAACGTTGATTAATAAATGAAGCGCAGTTCCATAAAAATTGAATAAATGCCTAGAAAGATAGTCAAGAGGTCATGTAGCCCACTGCTTTACCCACTAATAGGAGCTATTTCTAGATGACTACTGACAGTTTCCTCTCTTTCCTAAAAACCTGCATTGATGTAAAATCTGTGATGTCCCTACTCAAACAATATATACTAGCTTTCTACTACTTTACCACTGAAAGTATTACTTAATATTGAAATTAATTTTTTTTTGCTGTAATCTAATTCTATGGTTTAAAAAAACCCACCAAACCTCTCAGTTTTATGGGACTTTTTATCTATTTGAGAATAATTTTCATTTTCTATCACAGCTCCTTTCCCCTCTGTTTTCTGTGTTGTTTATGCTGTGCAAGTGTTTCATTTTAATTCCTTTGGCTGTATTTTGCAAATAGCTTAACCAGTTTGTTCTCTTTTTACAGTGTCTCTAGTTTCTCTCATGTGGAATAATACATGCTTTGCAACATTTTTTGAGGCATTTACAGCTGTCTTTGATGCCTCTGTTCACTTAGCTACATGCTATCTATTAGTTTGTTGAAGCCTTCACACTTCTAGTCCATCATCCTCTTCCTTGCCTTTTCAAGAATCATATACCCTGTGACTCCAAGGTTACCCTTACATTTGTAATCTTTCACCTTTGCATTCTCACATCATTCTTTACTGCTTAGCTTCAAATCTGGAAAACCCTACACTTTTTAAACAACAATTGCCAGTAATTCCAGGAACTCACTGGACATTGGCATTCTGTTGCATTCTTTCACTAAGGAATACCTGGATTGTTAAAATCCCTCATTAATATTATATCCTGTCCTTTGGCTGATTCTGCTTTTTGGATACAAAAAGCCTCAAGTCTTCCTTGTTTAATATTTTGCAATCCTTGCAATGAAAGCCTTCATATTCTTTTCCCCTTTTACCCCCCGCCAGAGATAGTAAATTCCTCCACATTCTAGATCTCCTAGCACACCTGTGTACCCTTAAAATCAGGGCAGTTAATCTAATCTCTCCTGTCCTTCCAAGAAAGCTAATACTTCCTTTATTAATATTCCAGTCATGCCACCACCTCAGCACAATTCATAAGTATATTGGTGAAGGCAGTACCCATTAAGAAGATAAAAAAGTCTTAGTGCCTTTAAGAAGATGCATTTGTTGGAAACCCCAAGGACTTAAAAAACTGAAAAAGAATTAGGGGAAGTCTTCTGAGGAAAAAAGGAACTCTCAGAAGAACAGGACAGAATATGGAGAGTGCAGCATAATAACAGTTCACATCACTCACCTTGAGGCAAGAGCTAAAATGACACTGGATAAGTGCTCTGAGAGTCCTGAGAAACCGTGAGTGGCTGTGCTGATTGGACACCACAACAGGGAACAACAGGAACATTCACTTATATAGAGAGAACCCAAAGAAAATGAAGTAAGTATGTTGAGAAAGGAATGTTTTCCACTACCTACAAGGAGAGAAGTCTTTGGAGACATGGCTTGTGCCAAGTACTTTCCAATGCTTGGTGCATCACCAGGACTCTGGCAGGTGTCCTTAGGAAAACAGAGCACATGTTTGTGCACATTCTGCACCTCCTCTGGGAGACCCTGTTTCTGCAGATGCCTGTTTGGGTTGTGTTTGGCACCCACAGTATTTCACAGGACAACACAGGAAAGGAAAATGGTGGTTTTAAAGGGTATTAAAGGGTATTAAAGTATTAGGTGATGTTCTTACCTGGGGAAGACAGTAGAAAAGCATGACCAGAAACTCTGAGTAGCCAGAGGTTTACCAAACTACCAATAGTAAATACTGTATAGGAAAAATAACAGATCTGGGAGAAAAATCAGGGTGTGAGTAGGCCACTATAAAGCCATTTCTAACACATCTGCTTGAAGAGGCGAGAATGCTGAGGACTGCATTCGCCAGCTGTCCCTGCCCAGCTGGGAAGTGCTGACTGCTCAAGCTGTCCAGCTCCAAAGCAGCAGCATGCTCCTATGGATAGAGGTGTCCTGTGGCTGTGGCCACAGCGCCTCGTGGCAGGCAACCCAAGGTGGCTCACCAGGACCTGTGGCAGCTTGGCTAGCAGATGGATGTTTTCAGGCAGTGGCTTTGGCTGGAGCATAGCTGTGCTCTGGCACATATGAAGCCAGGGGCCAGTTACTTAGGTGAAATGGGTACAAACAGAAATGGTGCCACTGCAGTCATGTAAAGAAGGAGGCTTCAGCCTGAAATCAGGAGTGAAAAGTAACCATGATCTGTAAAAAGCAGAGGCTGTTGGGCTCACCATAAACCATTGTCCCTAATGACCTATTAAACCTCCTATAAGGATTTGAAACTCATTTTTGCAGCTATATTTTTACCTTTTATTTAAAATCAAATGCAATCTGGGAAAGATTTACAGCTGCAAATATATTTTTTATACCACAAATAGTCAGAGTGGAAAAACTGGAATTAAATTTCCCCTAGTTCAGTCTGATAAAACAAAACAGTGGAGTCTTGGACAAAATGATTGTCAGGAGCTCCAGTGCAAAGCACCACTATGCATTTTTGTACACTCTTTAAATAATCGCAACGGGTCTTTGTTGGTGACAAGGTCCTTGGTTAGGTAGACCTCTGGTCTGGCAGTTATTTGTTCCTCTGAACTACTGGTGAGAACAGAAAGTGGTGAAATCCATGAGCAGTGGCCCATGTACAGCTTATTCTCTCACCCTGCTAAGATGGGGTTCTTGTTGTTTGGAAGTATTTTGTTTAAAGGCACTGAGCAGTGATTCCAAAGACACCATAAAAAATGTGCTTAAAAGGATACGTGAAAGTCAACCAAGGGACTGAAAAATCTAAGAGAAGGGCCAGGGATATTTTATATTGGCCTTAAATAAACAGTGCCATTGTGGGAAGTTAAATATGGTAGCATCTGCCAAAAATACTACTCAAGGAAAAGAGCCTATGTTGGTAGCAAAAAAAAAAAAATCTCCCCCTCTCTCCTCTCCTGGCATGAGGCAGGCGTGGGTTTGTTTATGTTGGCTATATAAACTTCATTGCTCCAAGAGAATTATTCTCCATTCCTGGAATGGACTCATTTAAAGATATTAGAATAAAAAAAGGACAATGTAGTAACTCTGTAGCTGAGTTTTGTCTGTTATCAGACGTTGTGCTTGAGCTGACACAGAGACTTGGAAGGGTGAGCAATGCAGAATTAGGACCCAATCAAGTCATATTTTTCAAGAGAGCCTCATACAGGCAGAGATCCCAGGAGGGTATGCCATTTGAGTCTCAGAACCTAGTACAAGCAAAACAAAAGGGTTTACAACCAGCCTGAGAATATGAGACCTGGGGAGCACAATTTGTCCCCTAACAGTAAATGCAGTAGCTGCATTTTACAGCTCCAAATTCAAGAGGTCATTCCTGCCTGAAAAAGTACCAGTGTGTGCCTAATATCCATTGAATACCTCTGTAATCTGAGCCTCAGCTGGTCCAACAGGCAGGTCACAGAGGAAAAATATCTTCTAAACACAGAGATTTGCATGCAGAAGGACGATGCTCACGTGTCTAGAGAACCACAAAGGGCAGAAGATGTACAAAGACTTTGTCTAATGCAACTGCAGCTGAACAATGACAGGGAATCTGCTTCTTACATGAAGCAAAATTGCACAAACCACAATTTCTCCTCTCTCCAGGAGCAGTGGAGCTCCTGCCTGCAGCCGAGTTAGCCATTTTCTGCAAGGAGAACATTACATTTAATCCAGCAGGGAGGTCCCCACTCAGGTCTCTCCCAAATGCTGCCTTTCAGCTTAATGTTTAATCATTCAAGCTGCCCTCATGCCTTTATGAATACAATATGAAAGGGCTGGAAAAATAACTGTTTGCCTCTAAGATTCATTGGCATCAGATAAAACTATGATATTTATGTGGTGTATTACACTAAAGAAAATTACTCTACTGGGTATAGCTCAGGCAGAAACTGTGAAAGAGACGTTAAATTTCTGGAACTGCTGTGAAAGACTGAAGAAATTTGTTATTTCAGTATCATGATAAGCAATATGTACATTGAAGTTCTATTCCATAAAAGAATATATACTAACATTCAATCAATAAGACCTTTTGTTTTGTGGGTTTTTTCCCCCCAGGGATTTTATTCAGGTCATGCCTCAGAAATGAACAATGAGCATGTAAAATTTAAAGTTTTACGTAAAGTTGCTCAACACCTGAGAAGATTGAGTGCATGTGAAGAAAAATGAAAAGGATCTTCTATTCTCCACTTAATCATGCTGATTACATTTTTCTATAACTCTGAATTGGAGATACACAAAAAATAAACAAGATTTATAGCATTAAAAAATCAGTTGCCATCCTTTATGCTTTGAAATGTAAGATGTGAAAATGCCACAGGCTGAGATTTTTATTCATGTAAACATGTATTTTTATGTTTCAAGTGTTTGTCAGGCCAGAAGGGTGTAAAAAATTGATTTTGACAGTTAATTTCTAATCAGCTCCTTTATCATCCGTTGCAGTGCAGTAATAAATCCTACTTCACCTCTCCCTTGGACTCTTTTTATTCTGATCACTGTGTTTCCATGGCTGTTGTTTTCATACCTCAACCTCCTTTTCTAGGCCATAACTTGTGCTTCAGGATCCACCATCAGAGTTCCACTGCCTTGCAAAGCCCACAAACACCTAACATTTAGAAATATTACATTAACAAAAGGAAAGGAGTCTGTAATCAGATTTTTCTCAATGTATTTAGTACATTTAGTGATGTATCTCCTTTTACTATGTCATCTTCTGGCTTGATTCACACAAGAAAATGGTTAGCAAGTAATAAAATAAGTTGATGAAACCTTTACAGGATCACTGTGTCCAGCAGCAGCCCCCTGGGCCAAAAATGGCTTGGGAACAAGGGCAGCAAAGCTGTAATGACAGGGAGTGGAAATTCTACTTTGCATAAGGAGGCCAGAAGAACTTGACATATTTAGTGTAGCAAAACAAAAGCTGATACACAATGTCATTGCTTTCTATAAATACACCAGGAGGTTAAACATCAAGGAAGGAAAAGATCTTTTGAAGATAAAGTACAGTGTTGGCACAAGAACAAATGGGCATAAACTGCCCGTGAATGTATTTTAACTGGAAGCTGAAAGACATTATGTAGCCCGTTGAGCAATCAACGCTGGGGAGAGCAGACTTCCAATGCGAGTTTGGGGGCACGAGAGGGTTTGTAAGATGGAGTGAGAACAGCTGAGGAAAGGCATTGTGTGATGTGGCCTGGGGCTAGCAGGGGACTGGGCTCCAAGACGCAGGGGGTCCCTTCCAGCCCTCTGTTCCTTTGTTTTAATTTTTCTCAAAGGTATTTGGAGATTCTGCATGGTGATGTCTCACAGCTGGTAAAGGATATGGCTCAGAAAAGAAAAAGAAATAAGCAACATGTTTTAGCTCACCAGATGTATGTTATTACTTTATTCCCAATTCACAGGAAATGAACAATCACTTAGTACTGACAGGTACATACTGGAACTTACTATCATTCTTTTAAACCTTAAAATAATGTACTACAGAAGTTTAGCATTAACCTTAAAGCAGATTTCACATTTTTGCCAAGGTTACTGTGATAGCTTGTGAAACCTATGGGGGAAAGCAGAAGAAGAAGGAGGCAGCAGGCAGAAATGATATAAATTGCTGCCAGAATGGCTGAAATGTTAGCATGGTTAAAAAAAACCCACCCCATCATCCAAAGCTCTTCTGCTCACAGGGAAACCTCCGTGAAAGGTCTCTTGGGAGCTGCAGAGGTTAGGTAGGTCTGATTTTCATTGGGGTGTAACCCAAATTACTTTCTTAATAGACAATTAGACAAGACAAAAGTAATGGTAAAAGCAGCAAGTGTCTCAGTGAATCAAAGGACTACAGTTTGTTAACTGCATTAAGTGGAATGGGTTACAGCTATATAAGGGTAGGTCCTTTCAGGTCTAAGACAAGGTCAGTGTTGTTTACCAGGATGATTCAGTTTGGCTTTTTACATAACTTTTTAGTGTTTGCCTCTGAGGAGGTGAAGGTTAGGTATGATAGCAACTAAAGAAAAACTCAGGCCAATACTTTCTAATGTTGTTAGAGAGTTCAGCATGCCTTTCCTTAAAAACAGATAAGGCTGGGCACTGAAAGGCAGGCAAGTATCCAGCTCTATCAGCAGCCAGTTTGTCCAAAGGAGAAACCTGAATGGCATCTGAGAGCCAGCAGGCTGCTGCTCAGAGTGTCACTGTGCCCACTTTCTGCTTTTCCACTGAACAAGTCAATGCCAGAAGGGACATTGGAAAGTCTTGGTTTTCCCAGACACCCCTTGAACTGGCAATTCAGGATGATTTCTAAATAGCAAATGGAAACAGAATCATTCAGGTTTAAAGGGTCTTCTGGATATCACATCATTTCAGCCTGCTCTTCAAACCATGGTTTACCTGCCCAGCTGAGATTTGAGTATCTCTAAGAACAGCTATCACAATCCCTCTGGGCAACCTGGCCATTGTTCAACTATTCTTACTGGATTTTTCTCCCATAGGTCCAACTGGAATTTCCTGTTCTTACATTTGTCTTACCTGTTATCTTCCTGCAGCTTCAAGAAGAGTCAGTCCCATCCTCCTCTACAACCATCCCCTAGGTAACTGAAAACAACAGCAAGATTTCTCCTGATTCTTTTCATCCCCCAGGCCCAGCAAAGCCAGTTCTCTCAACTTCACTTTATTGCCTCTTGCTTCAGCCCCTTGAGCATCTTGCTGGCCTTCTTCTGGACTCTAGCATGGATCAGTGTTTCTCTTGTACCAGGGTTCCCAAACTGGACACATTATTTCATACTAGGTCTCGTGATTGTCAAGGGGAGGAGAAGAGTCCCTTCCTTTGATCCCTTGGTTTTACCCTTCCCAGCCTAGCATGCAGAGGGATCTTTGTTCCCAGAGGGCCCACTACTGACACGTTTAACCTGTTGTTCACCAGGACTGCCAGCTCCTTTCCTGGTGAGCCAGCATGAGTCTGGCTGTTCTGTGTTGGGTTAATTCAGCCCAGATGCAGTTTTGTGCTTTCCTTTGTAGAACTGCGAGAGTTTTGTCAAGGACCATTTCTCCAGCCCGTCAATGTCCTCCTGAATGGCAGCTCTGCCCTCCACATTACTGACCCCTCTCCCCAGTTTGGTATTATCTGCAAATCTGCTGAGAGTGAATTGTAGCTTATTGTCCAAGACACTAAGGAGTACATTAAACAGCATCAGCCCCACTGTTAAGTCCAGTCAACTGCTCAGCTGGTTATCAGTCAGACTGAACCACTGGTTAATTTTCTTTGAGCCTGAAGATTCAGTCAGTTTATCACAGATCTTCAAGCCTCTCCATCTAGTTCATATCTCCCCAGTTTGGCTACAGGAAATAATCTCTGAAGTATTGCTTAAATCAAGGGAAATGCCATCCATTTTTTTCCCTTCATGTACAGAGACAGACATCTTATGTCAGGAGCCAACCATGCTAACACAAGTTGCCCTTAAACAATATAATTTTTTTTTATTCTGAATTTCATATTTAAGTTCTGAAATTGACACCTTTTCCAAAATCCTCCCTCCAAAACTGTATCTCACATCCTGAATATCACTAATATGATTGGGTTTTATTCTTGAGGCAGGATCAGCAACCCAACACTTTCAAATATCTGTCACCAAGACTCAGAAGCTGTCCTGAAAATCATCCAGATCTTTGCTCATTAATCTTTTCCATCATCTTTAAAATAAGGCTAAGCAGAGGCCCCTGTTCTTCCTTTATTCAGTCATTTTAGGTGAGCCAGACTTAAAAGATACAGATAGGAAAGCTAACTTCATTTTCACTTTCCATCTCTATATTTTCCCCCTGTGTGTAGTTACATTTGTTTCACTGGAATCTATAAAGTCTATTTTCCTCTTTTTATGTTGTGCTAGGATGGATATAAATGGACTAGCACCCTTTTTTTGAGCTTATGCACATTCTCCTTTTCTTTTCACTTTTTTTTTTTTTTTTTTTTTGGGGGGGGGATGGATATTCACGTGACTTTGGCTAAATTGAAGTCTTGCAAGTAACTGTAAGGCTGAGCTATCTGCAGGTAATTTTTAGTACCCTCAGAGGAATGCAGCTAACTTCAACTCATCTCCAGTCTGAGTTGGTGCTTTTTGAAGTAGGTCTTCGTGTGGTGAACAGGAAGACCATGAGGGTTTTATTATAGTTGGCTTCCTTTGCTGCATTAGCGTTTATATTTTCCCAGTAGAAATCCCCAAATTGAAAATATAGAGGTGTCAGCTAGCACCACTTTATTTAAGGTTGTGTCAACATTTCCTATAAACGTTGTTTTTCTAGGGTTTATAACTAGACTGTAAAAATGTGCTCAATGCAGAAACTTGGCATAGGGGAGTTCAGCCTGGGAGAGAATTTTCACAATTAAAAATTGAAAAGTCCACTCAGCTGGTTTTAACTAATATCCGTGTAATTAAATGGAAATTAGTTGATTTAAAGATGCATTTTTACAGCATAATTCAAAACAAGCTTTTATTTAAAAGAATAAATTCACCAAGGGATTATTTCATTAATGCTATCTTGTTGCACTCAGTAATATTGAAAAAGTCAAAATTATTAAGGTATTGCACACTAGGAAACAGTGACTACATCTGCAAGTGCTGGTTTGTATAAGCCTCTTTGCTACACGTAAGGAAATATTTTTAATAGGTGGGGCTAATAGTGCATAATATGATGTTTGCACAATATTTCCTATTATAAAATCACATTTTGACAAATTGTCAAGTTTTAACCATTTGGGATGATATTTTATATTCCAGGTGTATGCCTAAGGCAGAATTTTTGGAAAAAAAAAATTGTCAAAACAGTTTAGCAGATTCTGGGAACAAGAATTGAGAAAATATTTTGTTTTGTTCATATTACCAAAAAAAATGATAACAAACTTTTTTTTTTCAAAAAGGCCCAGTTTCTCAGAAGTTTGTAGCAGTGACTCAAAAGGCAGGAGTGGAGCAAAGTGGCCTTTTCTGTTGGGAAATGCCTGTTGTTGTTTTTGTAGAAGTCTCTCATTTAGGTCCAGTTAGAAACTTTTGGAATAAAACCTACTATGCTCATGCTGAGTGGAGACATTTTAATTTAGGAATTAATATCTCCATACCTTCCATCTTTAGGGCACACATGCAAGTTTCTCAGGGCTGCTGGAGTGGATGAAAGATGCTGTTTGTCCATGGAGAGAGACTGCACATGTTGTGCCTCCTCACAGCTCCTGCCTGACTCAAAGCTGGTATGTGCATCATCTTCACCCTGGGCTGAATGTACTCCATCCAAAGTCAAAGAAAGTGGATTTCTCTAATCTTGGTTGCTCAAAGTAAAATTCAGGGATGGGATGAAAAATCCCTGCCAGCACTGAGGCAGTGTAAACAAGGAATTCTTTGGAGCAGCTGGAAAGAAGGCAAAAACTAGACTAAAGGCAAACAACAAGCAGATGGTGGAACCAAGAAGTAGCAACTGGTTAGGAGCGGGAATTCATTGACCAAAGAGGGAAGGGTGTGACACTGGTGGGGGTCTGGACTCCTCGGGTGAGAAGACTGAGACTGAGACCCAGGATCTGGGACTGGGGCAGATGTTAAGATAGAACCGGGCAAGAAAAAAAATATTCTTCCTCAAAAATTTATGAGGTCAGGCTGGGCCAAAGTTTTAGACACACATCTGAATTTCAGAGGATGAATTGTGAACTTTGAGTATGGAGCCAAGTACTGCTCCAGACAGTAGCAAGTCCTGAATGGTGACTGTAAATCCAAGAATTCATCATCTGGATGTTTTTCTCTTTTTTTAATACTTTAAAGACACTAAAACTACATTATGGTATACTGTCAGTGTCACTCTTTTATATATGCAGTTGATGTGACTGAAGTAAAGATGTTCAGTCATCCCTGGGGAAGAGCTGCTCCCCACAGCTGGGGAGAGGACAGCATGGACTTCTGAGCGGGAACAGCAGAGGAGTGCTCGCAGGGCAGCCTCCTGTAAAGTTCAAGGCAATGCTGTCAATAGTCCTGGGGTTCTTGTTCCAGATGTAACCCAAAACTTGGTCTCCTGAATGTCTTTCTTCTGAGCAAATAGCAGAACAATGGCAGAGTGAAAGATCTGAGAGAAACCTTTGTTGGTGTTGAGCTCCCCGAGTTGGAAATACTATATATACCAATTAAATACAGCCTGGCTGTTTGAACTGCTGTGTTTTAGTAAGCAAGCAGTATATCACAGCAACACCTGAGGCTGCTGCTTTGATCACAGCCTGTCAGCATTTCCGCTGTGAACTTTGTTTATTAGAGGTAGGCTGCAAAAGATCTCTCTCTGCTGAAATTTCAGTGCAAAGCCTGTCCCAGTCATCAGTTAGGAGAATCAGGAGGATAGAAGCTCACGTAATAATGTCATACTCCTAGGTGGGATTTTCTTTTTAAATCTGAGGCTTTTCTCCTTTTCTGGAAACGAAAGTTTCTATCTTCAAAGTGCATTAATCCTTACTGCATACTGAAGAAGAAAATCAAACATCTGAATTATTAAGAGAGGTGCTTGAATGGCTGGAAAACTTCTCATCAAATTTTTATCCATTCATTTTGTACAGTTTTCAGGACACAAATGAAGCATTCCTCATTCCTGGCTGGACTCTGAGGTGGTTAAAGCACATCTAACTGAAATAAAAGACGGGGTGGGGGAGAGAAGAGAAAGGAAGTGTCACATCCTCCGCTGTGAATAGCTAACACGCTCACAGCTATGCCGAGCCGAATGCTCAAATCCTTCATCTGCCCGCTTTGGAGCAGGCGCCTGGGATCGGGTGTCTGTGCTGCGCGCTCTGATCAGCGGGTCTCAGTGCCGGGTCTCTCCCAGGCTCCCCCGCTGAAGCCGCTTGCCTTTGTACGAGCTGATTAAATATTCAGAGGATGGGAATGAAAAGGCCTCTGCGGCTTGGGGTGGGGGTGCTCATCCAGGAGGCCGGCTCCCAGTCCCCGTGCCAATGAATATTTAATCGCTTTGTACAAAGTGGAAGAGTTTCAAAAGGAATCCCTGAAAATCTGTAGCTTGGCAGCTCGGGTATTTAACCGAGAAGAGTCTTGGGTCAGAGCCCCTTTTCAGTATTGTGCGGGAGAAGGGATTTAGAAGTAAAACCCTGAGAAATGCTTTGGCCGCTACAGTCTTCAGGACGCAGCTTCAGGGTTGTGTGAGAGCTGGCGTCTGCAGTCAGCTCAGGGGAGGGAGCGCTGTCCTTCCCACCCCAATTAGCCATGTGCGCCCTGTGGGCTCCGAGCGCTGCCATCCCTTCCAGGCAGCGTGCGGGGAGCGCCAGGCGCCCGCGCTGTGCCGGGGGGCTGGACTTCGCCAGGGCCACACAGCTACCTTGAGTCCCTCGGTGGCTTTTGCGCTGGCGCTGTCGCTCAGCAGTGCCGTGTGTCACCTTCCTGAAAACATCCAGCGATTTCCTTGGACGGCGGTGAGGTTGTGTGCTTGCTGCAGGTGAGGCGCTGCCAGCTGAGAGGACAGGCCCTGAGCAGGTCCTCCCTGATGGGGTTGGAGCTGTGCTGTTGGACAGCTTTGCTGCTATGTTCTTGGTCTGTGGCTGCCCTTGGGAAAAGAAGAGATTTTAGAGAGCCCAGCATCTTTTACTGCTACAATATTCATGATGAAAGAAAGGGAAAAGGTAGTCTGTTTTGTGATCACAGCCTTCACTACATATTTTTATGATTGCATAGAAACAAGTAACTATGTTATTACAAACTGGAGTCAATTGGTATTTACACTCATATGTAACTATAGGTACCTGTATACATCAAGTAACATCTACATAGGAGTGCATACATGCATCTCTGTTGATAAAATTCAGTGTTTGCACAGTCTGCAAGTGATCGTGCCTGGCTATCAACAAAGCTGTCCTTCCCAGCACCCTGCCAAACATTGCCATGGCTTATCGCATCACTTCAGCAATCAAACGACAAGTTCATTGTGGATGAAACCCCAGCCTGGATTCAGAGAAATATTTACAGATGTGCTTAACTTTCCGTGAGTGAAATTCCACCGCTATTTAGTAACACACTTGATTTCAGCAAGATCCAGCTGCTGCTCCAGGGCTGACATCCCTGGCTGTGCACTGGTCCGTCTCTGAAGCAGCCTGGGCACATCAGTATTACCTGCAGGTTATTGGGTTTTTGTAGGAACTTGATGAAAAGAGGACTAGTTGATCAGTTTTTGTGCTGTGGGAGAGAGAGAAGCAGCAGGGCCTGAATAAAGGACACCAGAGGGGCTCCCTCCATCCTGCTGCTGCCCTTCCTGCAGCACCAACCCTTCGGGCTGAGCTCCCCGGCAAACGGAGGCAAGCGCTGCCCAGAGCTGCGGGTGGGCTCCTGGGGCTCCCAGGCTGCATGTGCTGCAGGGCCCGGCCTCTCTGCCCTCCCGCAGGGCTGCTGCTCCCCCCCGAAACGTGACCTGGGGAAGCATCCTCATCTGCCTTCATCCCTCCTCTGCCGGGTCACGCTCCCGGCGTGAGAAGCCGCCCCGGCTTTGGAGTGAAACCGGACGCCGCACGCCCGGTGAAGGTGACCAGATGTCGTGGTCTCACCAGCAGCAGTGGCCCCCGGAGGGGAATCGCCCGGTCGCCAAAACGCCCCGCTGGGGTCTGCCAGCCCCCCCCGCGCAGATGGCCAACCTGAAAATCCCACCCAGCGCTGCCGCGTGGGAGATGCCGATCGGCCAAATCTGCTGCTGTCAGCAAAAGACAAAACCTCTCCCGCCCGAGCCGTGCGGCTGCCGATAAAAGGGAGCGGGCGCAGGAGCAGCCCCGCGGAGGCCCCTCGGGAACAATGGCAACCTTTTCGGGAGCCGGCGAGGCAAAGCTGGACAAAGCTGCCCCCGAACTCCAGCTGCTGCCTCAACACAAAACAGGGGGCTGCGAATTTGGTTTCTTTCATGTAAATCCTCTTAGGCGGTGCGAACGCGGAGAGCAGGCGAGCACCCTCGCGTGTCACGCTCCCTCCCTCGGCCGTCAGTGCGCGCAGCCCCGAGTGCCGCCGATTTATTGCGCGTGTATTGGCCTTTGTAGGAACGGGGCGCTTTCCGTGATGGGAGCGAGCAGGGAAACAGGCAGCCAAGGGGCACGGAGAGTATTGGCCGGAGAATTTGTGCCTCCCTTGCGCTGTTTTGCCTGGAAAAGGCTGAACTTTTCATGTTCTGAAAAGCCAGATGAACAGCACAAGTCATTAGTCACCCAGGTATTTACAGTGTTTTTCCTATTTCCTTTCTCCCATGGCCTCTGTGGTCAGCAGTATAAAATTCCTAGGCACTCCCACCTAAACACAAGTTTCCTGTTTATGCTCTCAGTGGCTTTTATGTTTAGCTGTTAAAACCCGTTGTCTAAAGTACCATAAAACAATATGAACAGAGGCTGCAGGTGAGCAAGCAGAGCGGGGGGAAGCAAAGCCATGAGCAGGCTATGGGAGGCTGGTCTGGCCGGGGCAGCGGGGCTGGGAACAAAGGAACAAAGCCCGCGGCAGCCCGGCTGCTGCTGCTGCTGCTGCCCGAGCGCCGCCGCTCTGCCGCGGCCAGCCCAGCCCGAGAGCCGCGCTGGCTGAGCTTCTCGCCTCAAATCAGCTGAAAACACCTGACATTAAAACTTAGGCGGGTCAATGGGTAGTAGAAGTCATTCAAGGTCCGTGTTCTTGAATAACGTAGAGTTGTTTAATTTGAGTTATGACACTTATTTTGAGTATTTTCATTGCAGTAGCATTGCACTCCCGCTGCTGCTGCTGGGTCTGGCAGCATTTACTTCATGTAAGTTCCTCCTTTAATGTAAGTAACGTCGGCTTCATCCTGAAACCTAGGAGAAAAGTCAGCAAGAGCAACGCTGAGATTCTCTGGAGCTGCAGGGAGAAGCTCCAGCTGACCATCAAACCCACCCCCGGAGCCGCTGCGAATTCCTGCCCTGCCACAAGCTTTCCTACACCTTGGTCAGACTGCACAAACATTTTGAAGTTATGCTGACACCAAGAACATCCAATTTAGGACAATTTGTTGTGACCACATGAGGTCATGATTTCTGAAGACACAAAATATGGCAGCAGTCACACCATGGATTTAGGTAGCTCTTCCCAGAGCCTTTAGGTAACTTTACAGCCATAGCTATATCTATATCACAAGGTAATATTATACATTGATCAACTGATGTTTATCAGCCTCTCAAATATGCCAACTGTTCAAAATAACATTATCAATGGCTTTTATTACCATTGAAATAAAAATTAATAATTATAAAAATACAAAATAGACCTTAACCCACCATAAAATTTGTTATTAAAACTAACATGATTTCTGTGAAAAACTTTTATACACAACAGTGTGATTTTGAGGGCATTCGTCAATATGGTCTTTGATTTTTTTTTTTTTTTGGTTGATTTGGTTTACCCAGACACTTACAGCTATTTAAACATAGTTTTGTGTATTTAATTATATCATACATGATGTCATTTTTTAATACAGACACCCTTGACATTTAATGTATTTCATCCAGTAATTAGTAAAGAATAATTAAGCTTTTACTACTATTGCTGCTTTTCATGATCCTGTGTCTTCTAGAGTAAGATAGAGCAGGAGTAAGTTTATGTTTCAGATGCTAAGATTTATTTGCTTTCAGGTTATACATCAAATTTCATGGTGTCTGTATACAAAGCAAGGTCTGGGATAAAACAACATGTTACAGAATCTATGTGCTCCCTTACAGAGATTAGCATGAGAGAATAATAGATCCACTGTTTTCAAAATCACAAGACACACAGGGAGATGATTTTATGTGCATATATAATACATACAGATACTTGTGGTCTATATATTGCATAGGTTTTTGGTTTTTGCTTAGTGAGACTAAAAAGGGTCTAACGTGTGTACAAAGGTTTCATATGCAATATATGTAGCATCATTACAACAGCTCTGTTTGTATTGGTAACTCTCTTATGAGCGATATGTCACTTCATAAGCTTTTTTAAACACTCTTTTTTGAATACAGATGGTCTTATTTCCAAATATCATTCCATTTTCTCTGTATGATGCACAGTGGACACTGGCCACTGTTCTTTTGTCTGTGTTGAAGGTTTGATTTTTTTTATTATTTTTTGCCTAACTTCCAGGCCCTTCAGCAGCCATGCCACGGGAACAGTATGTTACCTGGAGCATGGCACAGACTGAACATGTGTTTGTCCACAGCGGGCTTCCAGAGCATGTTTTAAGTGTGTGTTTCACCCGAAAGACATTGGGTTCATCTCTTCCAGATCCATTCTATAAAGGAAAAGAAAGCACAGGAAGTAGGGATTACTGGGAGATTGGCTTTGGAAGTTGGCTCCTGGCCCAAACTGAGATGCTGGTGTAGATCCACCAGTGTTCAGGTTTGGATCTTACTGTCACTGTTCCTTCAGATCTCCCATTTCAGTGTGCAGCCTTCAGAGCAGTGTGTTCCCAAATCTCGTCTTCTGAAAATCCCTTTTCAGCCCTGTTCAAATGAGCCCCTTCCCTGCCTTCCCTGAAGAAATTTACATACCCTTCTCCTGGTCCCCAGCTGCCATCACTCTCTCTCACTGCAGAGAGGGGGGGAAAATTTGAATATTTAAAATATTTGAAAGCCCCTCCTTGGCCTGGCTGTCGATGAAAATTAACTTAGTTGCAAACCAAGCTAATTTGTAGATATGACAAAGCATTACAATAGGAGACACATGGGGGAAGAAAACCAAAAAGAGATGGGAAGTCTTTGAAGAAGTCAACACAAAGGAAGTATTTTCATGTAGTCTTGATTCTGCAAATCACTTCAGTTTCATGCTCAACATCCCAGAGAGGCATCAGCACCTGGAGCGTGTGTAGGCAGAAGGTAGACAGGGAGATGACTCACTGGTGCAGGAACACAAGAGGGGAAGCCAGAGCTTCGTCTGTGGGAACCTTTGAAGGGAAAAGAAAGTGTCTCTGCTGACAGAAGGTTACAAATCTTCATGCTTGCTGCAATGTGTGCATCTGACCAACAGCATCATTCTAAGAGCAGCCAAGGAAACATGAAGAGAAAAAGCTGCTTTAAGAAAAGCAATCTGAAAGCTGTATTTAATTATACAAGCAATAAAGTTGGGGGTTTTTTGGTTTTTGGGTTTTTTTGTTTGTTTGTTTTAGGGGTTTTTTTGTTTTGGTTTTTTTGGGTTTTTTTTCCAGCAGTGCTGAGGCAAAACCAGAGCTGGCAGAATGTGATCTTTCTTTGCCTTGCTGCTAGCTCTCAGGTGAAAGCAAGCAGAAGTTTCCAGCAGAGTACATTTTGTTTCCACTACAGGTTACAAGGCCTCTATGTAGCAGGTGAGGACCTTCTTGTGGCAGTTTTCCACTGGTACCAGTGACAATGTGCAAGTGTGTAATTCACTGCTCAGTCTCTTGGGAAGCACAGCATTCCCTTTCTCCTGTCACAGAAGTTCTAGTGCCAGTAAAAATATAAAATAGGCATAACAAATCTGTCGTTCCTTTGTCAGGTCACTAACAGCCTAACAGCTGTGTTCCTGAAAGCCAGAGAGCTTTCAGCAGCCCTGAGGGAGCGCAGCAGTCTCCAGGCTGGAAGTGCAGGGGGTGGAGTTGGGGCAGAGGAGGAAGGAATGAGTGGGTTTCCTTCTCAAGTGCTCGGTCCAGATGGGGACCCTGTTCCTCATGGTGGTGCAGCTGCCTGGAGTGGCTCTTGAAGGCAGGGCCGCGTCTGCCAAGCTGCAGCTCCAGAGCTGAATTGTCCCGGGTGACTTGAGGCTGCCTTGCAGTGTCCCACCTGGGCAATGGTGTCCCTGCTGTGGCCGTGCTCCCCTCCTGTGCCGCCTGCATTTCTAGAAGCATCTCCTACCAGTCCCCGCACTGCGAGGGCTTGTGCTGATCCCAGCAGGCAGGGGAGAGGGAAAGCAGCATCTCCTCTCTGGCCCATATTCCCCATCAGGACAGAGGTCACCCCAAGAGAGGTTTCTGTGGGAGGGAGGACAGAGGTGAGGGGCAACTCTTAAGGAGCAGCCCAGCTCATGCTGCAGCCAAGACAGCCCTTGCAGCCATGGAGGGAAAGCCATTGCCCCCATGCCCAGGCACCTTTATAAAGAGAGCATTCCCCACTTCCTCCTGGTGCTGCATAAAATCCACAGAAATTCAAAAAGTTTCCTCTCTCTTCCCTGGCTCATCACAGAGCTGGTCTTCACAGCACCATAGCTGGAAATGCAACTTTAAAAGACAAGTGTTTTCTGTACCACTGACGCTCAAAAATGGAATACCAATATGGGTCTGACACAAAGCTGATCTTCCCTCAAAATGCTTGGGCTGGGCCCATTTTAAACTGCAAAAAGTAAAATTGCTAAATATATGCTCCCTGCCTCATGTAGATATGCTGCTCTTTCCTCCCTGAATTTCACACATCTCTGATTAAAGAGGAAACCAGAAGTTCCACTCTTTGCTGTGATTATGGCTATTGTATTTGCATTTTCACCCAACTGATATTATGGGTGGTCCAGCTCATACACAAAGCTTGACTTGTTGTACCCTTGAACTGCAGCTGGGTGGATCTTCTGTAATGAGACTTGAAGCCAGGTGGACACAGAAACAGATCACAGGCCAAGTTGGATTCAAATTTGCAGAGAGTCACAAGGCTTTCAGCAGACATGGACCAGTTTCTGCTTCCAGGTGGGAGTCAGACTAAACTCTGGCTTCATCTGTTTCTTTGGAAATCCCAAAACAAAGCACAGCTTAGCAGTTTGAGAGAAGTTTGGCTTCGTTCTTACAAATTTAATAGCGACAAAATCCATGCAAATGAAAACTGCACAAAATAGCTTCAAGAACCCCTGAAGCTAGGACTGTTGAGAATAATTTACTGTCCCAGATTACTTCCCCAGTGTAAGTACATAGTGATTTCTGCCAGTCGGCTCCCTTGAAGTCAGTAGGAGTTTTGTAACATGTTCCATTGCTGCAGTCACTTTCCATTATCCATGGGTGGCTTCTCTGTTGGCAGATAAGCTGCATCCTGGGCCTGAGCCTGCTGAGCCAGCTCTGTGCAGCTCGGCTGAGATGGAGCTCTGAGCTCAGCCCTGGCCCTGCACACCTCTGGGTGACCACGGAGCAGACACTGGAGCTGGCTGGTTTGATCTGCTGTGAAGGCAGGGAAACTTTCAAAGGATTGGGAAAGGGGAAGGATGGTGACAGAAAGCAGTTACAGGCTTCAAACAAATAGTTAAAGTCCTTTGAAAAACAGGTAGTGTGGAATGGACCCGTTTAGAATTCACTCCTCACTATTGACTGAGTTATTCTGAGTGGAAGGAAAAGGTTTGTCAGTGCTTCTAAACCCCAAGGAACAGGGAAGGTATTGCAGAGTTGTACCTCCCTGTGGGCACCAGCCAGCCTCATCCTGCCTGGGGGAGAATGCTGCCTGCTCCCATGCCCACAGGCAGGCACTGCCCCCTCCTCTCCCCATTGCTGGGTGCTGGCAGGCCAGACTCTGCTCCTGCATGGTTGCCTAATTTACACAAATGTAGCGACCTCAGGTCTCAGCTTTCACTTGCAGTTCAGGCAGAACCCCCAGAGTAAAGAATTGATCCAACTGGGATGAACCTTTCTTAAAGGAGCAATTTCTACTTAGTCTCTTTCTGATGGAGAGAGGAGAAAGAAGATGAAGTGCAAACCCCATCTATTCATCAAGTCCTTGTTGAGTCTAAACTGCTCTAATATGTACAATTCTGCCTTTAGAGGACACCACATACGCTATATATACACATTTATTTACGCACAGACACAGGTTGCATGGCAAGTTGTCTGTGGAACGGTGTCTTGGAGCTCTACCAAGTCGAGGAGGAATGCAGCTACACGGATTGAGGGGAATTCAGAGAAGATGTTTGGTTAGCTCATCCAAAGGAAAGCGTGCTAACATATACTTGGGATGCTGTGAGCAAGGAAGGCTAAAAAACAGTAAGCACAGAAAAGAGAGGCACTCAACCCATGAACAACATATTAAATAGTCCATTTAATCATTGGTCTTTATTTTCAAGCAACAAAACTGGTTTTCATGGAAGTCCCCACTCCTAGCCTCAAGTCCCCTTGTTTTTAGAGATTTTGTGTGGCAAGGGAGCCATCTGTAGCAGCACAGCATGGACATATCTTTCATGAGTGGCACAAAGAGCCTTACCCAACAATAACAGTCTCCCAACAATAACAGTGTAATGTCTTCTTCCGTCTGGAATTTTATATCACACAAGATTTCCCAAAGGTGGAAAACTGCTGTGAAAGATATCAGCGGTTTAGCCGGTTTGGAAATGATGTGAATGCACAAAGTTCCCTGTGCTGGGACACCTTCTCTCATGCTGTATCCACTGAGCATGCAGAAGCTCTCAATTGTTCCCACTGAATTCAGAGCTGAAACACCAGATCTGCACAGAGATCCATTTTAGGGCCTGTTCTGGCTGTTTCTGTCTCTCAGCAATGGACAGCAGCTGACGCTGGCTTCTCCTCAAATGCAAGTGTGGTAAGAGAGGAAGTCCATTCCCACTAGTTCAAAACAGGAGAAAGTGACCCTAGCAGAGATCTGGAGTTGTCTTTGGGTCCTCCAGGTGCTGCTGAAAGGAGCTGTCTCCCAGCACTATGCAGTACCCCCAGAGCTGTCACTCCAGAGCTGTGTGGGACCAGAGGAAAGGTTGGGACATGCCCAGCACTCAGGCACACAGGTAGGCATAAACCCTGTGGGGCTCTCTTTGGTTAGGACTTCAGGTTTCATTCCACAAGGGTACAAGAAGCTCCAGCAGAAATTGTGAAATTACCTATGAGGAGCTCATTGCTGCCCAAAAATACTCTGGAGAATACAGAGAAAGTGACTTGGGGCCCTGTGGTGTTTCCACCAGCAGAGATGAGCCTGGTGAAAAGTGCTGTTGAGCTTCTTTGCTCTACTGCTTTCTGTGCAGGAATGCAGGGACACCAAATTCAAAGCAAAAGGGTGAGACAGAAGTGTCCCCAAATCACAACAGCAAACATCATCCTCAAAACAGTTCTCCGAATTCAGTGGTCACACAACAGAATGCAATAAATCCTGAGTAACCTCCCTTGGCTGAGAGTGCACGGCTGATGTCAGATTTTTTGAATGGAAATAAATAACCTCAAGATGAAAACTGCATTAAGGATGAGAGAACAGACAGAATCCCTGTCCTCTCCTCCTGAGCAGATTTCTCCTAGATATATGACTCCCAAAGTATAAAGAGCAAGATGTTGTCCAAGTAAAAATCAGATCAAGGTGTGTGGGATGAGAGGTAAAAGAGTCTCAGACACAGATACTGCTGGAGATTTGGCAAGGTCTCATATCAAGCAGAGTGAAAATTTCAGACATCAGCAGTTTGGTCTGAACCCACTGTTTTGCATGTGGGTTTTACAAACCCAAGCTTGTACAGCAGATGTCACAAAACGTCCCCAGACCTATCTAAGAGACAATTCACAGGCAGCTCCCGCCTTCCTAAACGTTTTAGGGATTTAATCCGTAATCCAAGAGCTTGATCTCAGGCATGTAAATGTTTGAATTAAATGCTTGATTTGGACCTGGCTCCTCATCCTGTCTTATTTCTGCTTGGGTTTGTTGGGAATACAAACCTTCAGAGTGTGGATGTGTCATCTAGTTTCTTTCTGCTGACTTTGGCATGTGAACATATCCTGCTCATAAAGACGACAAGGCTGATCCCCGCTGTGGCCAGCTGGATGTACCTCATAAGGGACTACCTCCTGTTGAAGAAAATTGTTTTTATTCCTCAAACAGGAGCCAGAAGATTTCGACAATTAATGGCCCACAATATGGGAATGTCTGAGATCTCAAAGAAAACAGGTTGTCAGAGTACTACACATAGGGTCTGGGGAGTGGTGGCTGGCCAAATTAGCCTTCTTTAGTTATGCAGGACCCAGAAATTTCTACTGCAGGTAGGTTCATACTAACTGATAGTGACAAAATCTGCCAGAACCCACAAAAATAAAATAAAATAAAATAAAATAAAATAAAATAAAATAAAATAAAATAAAATAAAATAAAATAAAATAAAATAAAATAAAATGTAAACAAAAAATAAAATAAAATAAAACATTTGCTATTTTGTATGCATGAACCTGCTACTAGGTGCTGGATCTGCATAGGTGCCTCACAGAATGATGCGCACACTGGTAACTGGAGAAATGTTCTTTTGGGTATGGCAAATGACAGCTATGTCCAAGCAGTCCTGCACAGACCCTGTGTACCCAGAAATAGAAATGCCATACTGAATATATTTTTTAGTTTTATTTCTGCCTGTACTGTTACTGTTTTATCCCAACCATGTAGTTATTTCACATGCTAACAGGGATCAGACCACTTCAATCAAGGATATGTGGAGAAGTGGGAAGAGACTGCAGCTCCAGCCTGGTTAGGTACTGCTGATTCCCAAAATACTCATATTCACAGGGAGAACCTGCATGGTCATCTCAGGGGGTGCCCATGTGCTGTAACCCAGCTGTTGAATACTCCCCAAAACCCACGGAGGTGTGTGGAGCAGGAGCAACTACATATAAAACCTACACAAGAAAAGCACTGAAAGTGAAGAAAACTTGTTCTGCTGTAATGTGACTTTTGGGAGTCTGAAAGGGAGCTAGTGTAGCTACTGTAGCACAGATCTACACCACAACTCACTGTGCATTAAAAGCAAAATAACCACCCATCAAATCCACAGAGCAGTCAATGTATTCACATGTTCTCTTCTTTTAATTTTTTTTTTCTGGATACAAAATGTACTTGGCTCCCAAGGGTGATGGCCTGAGGATGAGGCAGAGGCTTAAGCCCATGTACACATAAACCTGCTCATCACTCTGCTGCGTGGTGGCCTCATTACCCATTAGAGAACCTCAGAGAAAGACTGAGCAAGTACAAAGGATCCAGATGAAATTTTACTTACCACATATTTAAATAATTATTTCTATAGCAACATGATTCACTTTTCATTCTTTGTTAAATATCCTATCTACTATCTGTTCCAAAAGCCGTTGTGTCCTCTTTTTAATGAGTATCAGATGCATCCTTGTAATTTGGACCAGCTTATCAAGTTTGGGCTTCTGCAACCTAACTCTTAGAAATATATCCTACATTCATATGGAAATTACACTGAAATCAAAACCACCAAAGGAAGTGGGCCCAGTGGTCCAGTGCTGTGTTTGGAGCATGCTATTCAACCAAAAGCAGCCAAACAGAGCCGTAACGGGTTTTGTTTGATGTTTAGCGGGAAGGTATCTGCCAGACTCACTTGTTTCAATGTCTGCCCATACATTAAATGGCCCCATCATTTCCTAATCTGCAGATCCCACCTTCTCTTTGTCCTCTTTGATTTCTTTGGAGCGAAGGCATCAGTCCTATGGACTGGGGTCCTGGAAGCACACAAACATCTGAAAACAAATAAGCCTTTCCAATCTGCCATTTTGCATCTAAATTCCCCCTCTGCATTGAAGACCCACTGTGAATACCGACATATGTTTTTAAAGAGACACAGTTTTGTCTTGCTGATCACAATGTAATTAGAAAGCGATTTGGCACATACAGGAACTTCTGTACTAATTTGGCACTATCCCATCCTACTACTGGCAGCATTGGTTTTGCTCCCTGTTGGCGACTCTCCTAGATGTCTTACAGCTCCTGGAAACATCAGCCATGCCTATTCAGGGAATGAGCTGGCAGGATGCTGACACCTTGTGCAGCACATCCAGCAGCAGTGTGGCTGTGTGATGTTGGCTCATTATCAGGCTCCACCACTGGATCTTCTGAAGGGGTATGGCATTATAGAGACAGGTGCATGGTTTGTATTATGAAGGCCAGCATGACATTTCCCATTAACTCAGCTTCAATTACAAGGTTTTATTTGAGTTATGCTTCAAAGTGGGGTCCTATGTCAATTCCTCATTAGTTTTTTTCCTGAAGAACTTAAAGGAGAAAGCAAGTGTTTCCCCCTTTGGTCTCACTTTAAGAAAGGACACATCCATCTGCTGAGTTATGATGCTTCAGGTTTCAGAGGTTTCAGATATCCTTGTTGATGATCCATAGGAGTGTGGGTCTCCCTAATCTAGTGCACTGTCTCCACCATTGCCGTCACTTTAATCAATAATGAGGGAACACATATTGCTAGTTCCTGTGTGGCAGTTCTGGAAGAGAAGAGCTCATAAGCTTTACAAAAGATTTTTTTTATCGTGATTACTTGGCCAATGACTACTTTCTTCTTGCTGTTTGGATACTTTAGCTGTCCCACTAAATCAGGACTCCATGTCTCCATGATGTCTTTGCCTTATCTACTGAGGGGACTGAGCCGTCCTCTTTGGTGCTATTGATCTTCATTCTCAGCAGTCCTTTGAAATCCAGCCTCCCTTGTGGTTTCCAGGGTTATTTGAGCTTCCTTTCAGAGGCTTTTCAGTGCCTTTTTCAGAGTACCTTAGAAGTGGGAAATGTAAAGCTGCTTTCTCTTTCCTAGCCCTTCCCTGTTTCCTCAGTCTCTCCTTGGTGTCAGTGGCTACTCGTGCCTCCTCGTGCCTATTGGAACACTCCCTGCAGGTCTCATCAGCTCCAGAAGCCATTCTCAGTATTGCTGACATTTGTCACTCACATATCATGACCTATCAAAAAGGTGCAAATTTTGGTTGGTTTTTTTTCTTTTTGCTTTTTTGAAACTTTGGAAGTCAGAGTTTCAATTTTGTTTACACAGTATGAAAAAAATTCACTTCCTTCTTTCAATGAAAACTTTGATTTTCACACAGTATTACTGCCAATGAGAAAGGACACAGCAAACAACCCTGGGATCAGGTTCACCATAAATGAGGAGGGTCATAGAGCACAGAATACCTGCTACTGCCCCTCTGACTTCGATCCACTTTGCCAGGCCAGGGAGAACATTTTGGCTCTTAACATCATCTGCAGCCACTCTAACTAGTGCAGTGTGAACATTGCTTTGATAAAAGGCTGGTGCTTTTCTAATCCTGCAGAACACGTTCAAAACTTCCTTCAGTGAATACTACAGGTTTACTCTACCCTACTTATTCATGGCTCTCTTTGTCAGCTTTAAAAGTGTCATCTTGTAAATGCAAGCTTTCCCTTTTCCTTGTTTACAGGGACAGGCAGAACAAGAGCAGCTGACTGGCAAAGATGTTGATCCCCTCTGCTCATGAAAATGTGGGAGGAATTAGGTCCTTCCTGAAGATTTGACTGCATTCTCCAGAAACTAAGCTTTCATTTAAAAACCTAATGAAGTGTTTAGCCCTTCTGGTAGCAAAGATAACCATGCTTTCAGTTTTGCAGGGGTTATCTTGTGTCAAAGCCAGAGAAACTGCAACTGAGCCGGCGTTAGGAGCTTCCTCTCTGTATCTTAAATGGGAACTAGGTGTAAAGCAATGTGTCAGGGATGGTGGTGCACCACAGACCTGAAGACAGAGAAAAACTTTGCTGAAGAGAGGCTGTCTGAGGGGTTGATCCAGTCTGTACGGGGGGTCCCATGGGATTCTGCCATCTCCTGCCTCCTCTCCACTCCTTCTTGCTCACTGTCACTGCTCTCCTGCAGTTGCTTCCCCCAGCCCTTCCTTTTGTGGCTCCTTCATGAGTCCTGACTAGCACTGTTTCAGTTTTCCATGTGGGTTTATGCACCCAGGCCACAAGTATGACAATAATTAACAATATGAGAGGCAAGATGGGCCATGATCCTTGTTGGAAAATGACAGAGGGGAAAATTTTGGCAGAAGTATTTGGAAATATCCTGAAAAGGAGCAGCAGGGCCAGTGCTGATGAGGAGTCTGTGTGCTCAGACACTCCTTATGTCAACCAAACCTTCCCATTCTCCCAGCTTTTGGTACATTGCCAGAAAGACTGGCTGGCTCCTAGACACAAGTGACCAACTTCATCATCCTCAGCCCTTCTTCTCACTTGGGAACCATGAATTATTCACAGGCTCTTTTAGCAGGTTCACATTGTACATGTGGCATCTGAAGTCGCACACAGTAATGAGGCTGATGAGCCACCCCAGTGAGTGCACAAGTGGCTACACCTGCAGCCACGTCTGCACACCAGGGTAGGTACATTCTCATTCTCTTCTTAATGCATCCCCTCCCTGCTGCATCTCAGGCACAGGTTTTTTTTTGCTTCTGCTGCTTAGTCTCTTCACTGAGCTGTTCACAATAATGCTCAGGTCTTCTCTCCAGAGATTACAGTTAATTCAGAAGCCATCAGTGTGTCAGAGTAGTTTAAATTATTTCTTTCAAATGCATTACCTTTTAGTTCAAGTTCAGCTGCCATCATGTTAGGACAACCACTGGTGGTATTACAGTTGTCTGGTGTTTCAAACAATCCTTTGCAGCTTTTCCTTTCTGATCAAGCTTTTATCAGCTGCATATTTTGACATTTCATTATTCATCAAACTCTTAGTGTTATTAGGAAATGCAGTACTTAGCAAATCCACTGAAACCATGATCATAGTCGTAAGACATCTGTCTTAAGACATAAAAAATCTATAAAAAACTAATGGGTACATTCCTTATCTCAAAGTCCATATTTGTCTGCTGTCTGTTGTAAACAGATCCTAAGAGAAATGAAGGAAATCAGTGTCATGTATGTACAATGTAGTCACCTGCACATGGACTGATAAAAAATAGTCCTTATAGACATCCTTGGGGCGCTTCGCTCTGAATATTTTTCAGCCCCAGGCTTCAGACACTTATTTCCACTGCCAGCTTGTCTCTTCAGCAGTTGTTAACTCAGGACAAGATTTTGCCTCACCTTCTTGTTACCAGACTTCTTTCATATTCTCACAGGCAGAATCCTATTGGAAGCTTTTCAACACTCTAAATAAATTATATCCATCATCTTGCTTTAATGTACTATTTTTTTTTCCTAACTCAGAGAATTCTATCAGTTTAGGAGAAGCATCTTTTACTTCTATGTATGTCATGCTAGTATGTTCTTACCAAATTATAAAGATTCTTGTGCCTTATTAGTCTAATTATTTTCTCAATTTTCTATGCAGTGAAGTATTTGATTCAAAAATTATCCTTAGTTCCACTTTTAAATGTGTGCTCCCTATTGAGCACTTCTGCTCGTGTTGGTGCCTCAGTTTCTGCTTTGTGTGAGGGAAAATTGTCTAAGCTTTTAATCACAAAGTACCTTCAGGTATTCCAGTAACCTCAGCAGCTCTTGGAATTGACTGCAGCAGAGAAAGCAGCATACCTTGAAATGAGAACTTTCAACTTTTTTTTTTTAAAGATTGTTTTCAGATAACTATCTTACTACAAATCTCCTCCAGTGTTTTAACAAATCTTGTTATAATAATTCACTGGGTGTTATGCATAAGCTGCTGTGACGCAGTCATTTCCATGAATGACTTTATTGGGAATATTACTGCAAACTGAGGAAAACAAAAGCTCTGTGGGAACTTAAACTCTACCAGCTAGACTACTGTACTTAGCTATGAGGACTATTATTAACCCAGTTGCAGAAACATTTACTTGAATAATGAATGAGCTATTACTGAATGCTGTAGGCTGTGAGATTTAAAAAGAAAAGCTGAAAGTGTTCACACAGAATAGTAGAGGACAAACAAGGAAAAAGGAAGAATTTTGTCAAATATTTAGTTTTTCTTTTAGGTGAGTTTTGGAAAGGTATTGATTGCAATCTGAGGATACTGATCTTCTTCCCAAAGACTAAGATGAAAACAAGTCCATATGTGAAACTGTACCTTTGTGAGGGTGGAAGGTAAATTAGCCCTCAGACACAAAATTCCTTATTTTTTCTTCCCTGCACATATAGATCCTCTTCCCCTCACTTAATCCCACATAGCTCAAGGCAATTTTTTATCAACCTGCCAGGAACATCACAGCTGGGCAGTGCCAAGGCACTTGCTGGGCAGACCTGACCTCCACCGGGCTTGAGCTCCTGCTGCCTAGAAAGGTGCCCAGCTGCACCACAGCATCCCAGCTGGCTCCAGAGAATGGCACAGAGGACACAGAGTCATTCCAGAGCCACTGTCCCTCTGGTCACACACCTCTCTGAGGCCCCAGCCATTGGTGCTGAGCGTCCCCTTGTGCGCTTTGTGGCCACCTCTCTGGGCATTTCTGCAAGGTCTGGTCCTGCCAGAAGGGAAAAGGATTTACACCTGGGTCTTCCATGGCCCAGACAAAGGACAAGGTGAGTAGAAGATGAAGGAGGATGAAATGACTCCTCCCCTTCTAGCTCCTTCCTTGCTTCCCTCTCCCTACCTTCTTGCCAAAAAAAAAAAAGAAAGAAATGAAGTGAAACTATTTGAGTGCCTCAAGCTGGACTCAGAAATAGTTTCAGGACTTTCAAAACCACATTTCCGTGTAAATTTACTCTTCCTCCAAGAATTTCACCAGCTTCTCTCTCACTCCTGGTTTTATTTTCTGACTGGTTATGGTGTGTTGAGAGGCCAGCAATAAGTCCATTGTTAACACTGCTCAGCCTTCTATTTATTGGAAATTACTTTCTTCCTCTGTAGGGCTGCCCATGAACTGGCTTAAGATGTTTCAAGCTCCTTGCAACCCCGTTTGCACCCTGCCTGCCTTTACTATTTTGACATATCTCCAATCATGTTATTAATACACTTTTTAATTACCTGTTTTTCTAGAATAGTATTTTGATTTAACACAACTGTTAAATTTTTCCCAGGTGAAAATTAACCATTTACTGTCATATGTTATTTTTCACTGGGCTGAATTCACACATGCTAGTTTTGTGCTGATCAGCTAGAATAAAACTTTTCCAAACTTCAGGGGCATATGTAACTTATCCTTTCCCTGCCCACATGGTAATAAAAATCCTGTGTATTTCCTCATAAATTCACTGAATCCCTTGAAGGCAGACTGCTGGCAAAACACTGGAAAAAACTTTCCTTTTTTTCATTTTTTTAAATTATTATTTCTACGGCTACTTTTGCTGCAAACATTTCATATTTACAATCATTTCATATTTATTGTATTTTTTTTTTAACGTGAGGCTGTTTATATTGCTTTTTGGGGATGCATGGAGGAGGGATTTTAATTTTCTGGAAGATACCTGGATGGCTCCAACCACCTGTTCAGTCTTTCTGCTTGGCCATCTGGCAGAGGGAGCTGCAGGGACCCAGCCTCAGCCCACGTGCTCATACTCTGGCAAACAGGGTGCTTGCCCTTCTCACAGTGGGAACCACCCTGCCATGTCCCAGGGCAGCTGCAGCTTCATCTTTACACTCTCAGAGCTCACTCCTGTGATGAAGCTGAGATGAGGATTCACCAACACGAAATCAGAGGAGCTGTGCAGGGAGAGCTGAGGAGCTGCGCTGCACATCACTGGGAACCACCTCATCACTCTGAAACCTCTGGCTTCAATAGACATTTTTACTGGCTTTGCCTCCCAAGGTTTTTTTTCCTCCTGTCTCCATTCATCTTGCCACCCATGAAAGAGTCCAGAGTTTGTACAGAGACACAAAAGTCATTTGAGTGAGACTAGATGAATTTCTACATTGCAGTCATTCCAAGAAACAACACAGCTAATACCATGTCTGAGAGTAAAGCATATTTGGACTGGTTTCATACTTTAATGAGAAGTATATTCCACTGAGTATCAACACCAAACAACATTACCCAGAGATATGTTAATAATAGTTTTGTCACTTACTGGAAGATTAAGATTTCACAATTCTCACAGAAGCACAGCACTCTATGTAAATTCCTCTTAAAACTCAACAACAGTACTACAGAACTGATAATTTATTTATTTTAAAAATGTCAGCAGGGTATGACCACTGAGATGAAACATCTCATTTTGAAGAACATCTTCAGGGATGATGGCAAATTACAGGCACTCACAGTGGTGCACGTGGCACTAAAGAATACAGTGTATGATCAAATAGGACAAGTAGAGAACGGTTGGGTTTTTTTAGAAGCAGAACAATGAATTTGCCTAAAAGATAGATAAATTATGATAGAATGTAATATTCTCTACTATGGTGTTCTAGTTCAATGGATTTGAATAACTGAATAACTGAATAAGGAATTTTGTTTAATTTTTATTTCAGAAATTTAAACCCTCTCATCCTTACAGCTCTCAGTTTGGGTTAGTTGTCAAACATAGTCTGGTATTGCTCTAGACAGAGAAATAATAACCTAATAAACAGCAAAACAGTTTTATACTACTAGATTTTTTTCATTTTCCCCTCCCAGGGAAACTATCATAGAATTTCTTTCTACTGTTTTATATGAGATACTGCTGTGGGGTTTGTATTTTCTTTCTTATGTAAAATTCTTTTTTTTTTTTTTTTTTTTTTTTTTAGAATTTTATCATCCGTTCATCTTTGCAATTTTTTTTTTTAAGTCTCAGACTTTCCACTGTGTCACAAAAATTATCTGGTGATCAAAGCACCAATGATACACATGAAGTTTCATTTGCTGAAATAAAATCACCAATGGCTTTATAAAAAAAAAATCCACTTTCCATCAGAACAGCAGTGGTCTGGAAATTGCCCTATGAGTAAATATGCATCCAAAGATCACAGAAGATACAGAAATATTTTATGGGCTTGGTGTAAGACTTTCCTGCTTAAGTATATCATGCTGTACTTTTTAATTCCTTTTTGCAATACTGTTTCTGTCAGAAGATGCCTTGTAAAAAAATCATAAGAAAGAAGTTCTCAGTGCTGCACAACTCCCAGATACAGACACTATCACATGTTTTAAAGGCTTTAGGGTCAGACACTCACCCGGTTTAGGTCAGGCTGGCCCTGCTGACTGCAGTGACAGCTCATATCAGATGGGGCTTCAGCTTTTCATGATTTCCATGAAGTCTCTGTAGTGTACAATGGATTACAGATTTAAATGCTTGTAGTTTTGTTGATTACACAAATGTTTCCAAATAACCTGATGTTGAAACAAAGTGTGTTTCTCCACAGAACAGATGTTTCTCCGTGTTTAGACACCGCAGTAACCACTGCATAGGAAAAAACCCTTATCTTTCTGAAGTCTTACTTGCCTGAGAGTTTCTAAGCCTCATGCTCGGGGCCTGGGCATAGCCTGCACTGCTTCCAGCTCATGCATTTTCCCTGAACTCACATGGGGTAGCCCTTCTGTGGGTGTGCAGCCTCAGGGCACACGAGCAGCACAGGACCGGGGCTGAGGGGTCAGCCCTCCCTGTACAACACGGCACCTGAGAACACACACAAAGCTCTCCTTACACCCTCTGGCACAGCCGGCCGTTCTTCAGAAGCTCCCGAACTGCTCAGTTGTCCCTCCTTCAATGGGAAACTATTTTTATTTCTGAGGTGGCCAGGGCTGCCCTGGGGACAAGGCAGGTGCTGGCTGCAGAGTGCCCGGTGCCAGCGGGTGCCAGCCCGGTCCCGCTGCACCAGCTCAGCCGCCTCCTGCCTCCTTTGTTTGCCACCCAGGCAGACCAAAACTCCTGAACTGTAGTCATCCCAGCACTCAGCTGTGGCATAAATGACTCAAAAGCTGGATCATAAACCCCGGAAAGGATAGGGTTCACCACTCTGCTGGGATACCTCATGCTGTTTTACTGGGGAAAATGTTTCTTCCGTGTTCCTCTTCAGTAGGGGAGTTATTTAGTACTAAAAACTGCTTCTTTACCACCTCCACTCCCTATCCCGAAACAGGACCAATGATTACTTGAGAATGTATTTATAATCCCTCCGGTGTTCTGCCCCTGCCACAGGTCTTGGGACACTCAGAGTAGCAGTAAGAAAGTCTCAGATTATTTTTACATCATTACGAATGGAACCAGTCCATTATTTTTCTCTTCATCCTGTGCTATATGGGTTGCACCTTGGCCACTTATGAGCTTTGGCCTGTAGCCTCTGGAGTGCTGGTTCAGCATGAACTCCTGGTGTTTTCCCTGTTGGGAAGCTCGAGATGATCATCTGCAATAGTCCTCACAGACAGTGTAGGTTAAAAACTGTTTCATGAGAGTTTTGTGTCTCATGCCCATCTCATAGCAAGGTGAACCTTGTTCCCAGTTCTCCTTTCTGCCATGTGCAAACACTGCACCGATGGCTGAGAAAGCCTTTGGCTGGAACCTTAATTTCAAAGCAGAGGGCTGTGGGGGGATAGCGTGTATGCCCCTGGGAACACGACAGGATCACATTATGGGCTGTTTCCTCCAGCAACCACCTGCAGCAATTGCCTCCTTCTCCAGCCACAGTCCACAGTCCTCCATCTGCAGCTTGAAACCTCAGCAGAGAAATTTGGGTACTCAGCAGAGCTGAAACACACGCCACTGTCTGCTATAGCTGCATCCCATGTCCTCCAGAAGTCCAGTGAGCTGGGGCTTAAAGCTGAGTCCTGAACATGCAGGTGAAGAAAATATATTCAGGACAAACATGTCAAAAGTTGGATCAGAAATCTATATCCCAAACAGGATAAAATGCAAGAAGACAGATTTCTACTCCAGACTAGGCTAGACAGAGAGGCGTAAGAAAGAGAATAAATCTGTACAAAAACTGGAAAGAGGACCAATATGAAAAAAAAAAAGAGAGGAGCAGAGGTATTCTTAGTACTGCCAAAGGAAAACTAAAAATGATCTTGCAAAGTGTGAGGCAAAAGAGTAAGAGCTCTTCAGCAGTGTAAAACAGAAGGAAATAGAGGCGACACACTATGGATCCAGGTTTTGCCTCAGTTTCCCACAAGCGTGACGAGTTTAATCATGAGAGGAAAAGACATACGATGGTAGAAAGAGCTGGAAATCACGGTGGAAACAAAACTCAAGGAGTTGAATGCACTTGGTTCGGAGAAAGGGTATGATCTCATCCCTGCGTTCTGAAAAATACTGGCACAAAAAATGGCAAGACAGTGCTTCAGAAGGAAAACAAAGTACTCAGATTAATTCTAGACTCATTAGTCTGTCTCAGCAGTGTTCATGGTTTAAAACAGATTCTGAAGAAAACCGTAATTAAAGAAAAGTGATAAAACGCAACAGGAGTGATTTTAAGGTAGCTTCTGCCAGACTGCCTTAAATAAAACATCAAATTTATCTAAGAAAGAAAATATTGCATACAAAGTCTCTGGGCTTTGGTAGGATATTTTTCTATAGGTCAGTGGAAATCCTTTCTTTAAACTGGAAAAGCTGGGTTCAGTTGGGAAAGTGAAAGGTGAGTAAGAAGCTGGCTTAGAGATAGGAGTGTGGAGGAAAAGGAGACAATGAGTAATCCTGCAAGAAATATGGGGCTGGAGGGAGGTTACTAGGAGAGACTCCAAAGTCCTAATATTTTGATAATGACCTTGTCAAAGCCATTAGAACTGTGCAGATGAATTATCTGGTGACCTAATGTTAAGGAACATCATGAATACAGAGGAATAGCAGAATACCATACAAAAGAAGAATTATATGGCCCTCGAGGCTAGAGTAAAGGGAAGGGATGAAATCCTACAGTACCAAAAATGAGGTCATGCTCTTCAGAACAAAAGATCTTCATTCAGAACCAGTCCTAGCTCCCAACTATGGAATTTGCTCAGTCATGCCAGCATAACAAAAGTGCTATCTCTCATTGATTGGAGTGATAAGGAGTATCCAAAACATCTTTATATTATGGAACAGTATTGTGTGAGCAAAGCAAGGGTGGGGTGACATTTAACACTCTGCTCCAGGGTGAAAGGGTGCCCCATCAGCACCATCTTCATAAAATCTTCCTGTGAATGACAGCCTCACACACAGGAACGTGTGGGACAGCCACTGGAGCTCCCTGTGCTGGCCACTGGCTCCTGACCCTTGAGGCAGGGCAGCCTGTCACATTCTCTGGCTGGGCACCAGGCAGCCTCGGGCACGGGAGACTCGAGGGTGTGCAAGGTCTGTCTTAACACGAGTTTCTCGACAGTCCTGATCAGGAGCAGGGGGTTTGGAGCAGGTTCAGAAACAACAGATGGTCAACCTCAAGGGACTGGTTTTGGAGGAGAGCACTCCCAAATCCCTCAGTAAGAAATAGCAGGAGCTATTTTTTTCCCCTAATGTGGACATGGCAACCTCCATTGCTTGGCACCATTTTTTGGTCAGTTTTCATATGCCGTGGAGGGCATGGGCACAGATGACTTTTGCAGAGCAGTTTCTCTTGAGGCTCTGTGAAGCCTCAAGGAGAAACACTAGCCAAAGAAATAAAGCAGAAGCCAACTCTAGATTTGTTCCCTTGCCATATTCCTCTGCCACCACAGACGTGAGTGCTTGAATTCAGACCCAAGCATGCATGCTTGCAAATTCACAAATGCATTTCCCTGAGCTGGAGGTACTTTGCATAAACTGAATGGAAGCAGTTTGGATTAACTTGGCTATAGATCCAGCACAGACATAGAATTTGGGTGTTCTCACACAATAGAGGAAAAGGAGCCTTCTTTTAGCTTGCTGAATAACTGCTGAATAGTATTTTCAATAATCTTTACTGAGTGTCTGTAATTATTAAATCTGACTCTATAAGCAGTGGATAAAGATCTCTGATGGTTTGAAATGGTAAATATTCTAAATATCAAGTTCTAGCAAGGTGTGTAGATGGCCAGTTCTGCATGTGAATAAGTTATTAAAGTATTTATAAAAAGCCAGACAATAACCTACTCAAACATCTCTCAGATCAGAGAAATAAATTTATGTGGCTATTTTTCAGCTTTGAAGGAAAAACTGTCATTGGTCTATCCAATTTCTACATGTTAAGACCTCAAAATTACAGTCAAATATGATTTTGGAGTCAATACTGCTGCAATATAAGGACTTGTCTATGAAAAATGCACAGAAAGAGTTTGTCTGAAAAACAGGAATTCTGATTACATGGTATCAGCAAGGAGCTTGGTAAAGATCCCAAACACATCTATAATACATGGGCTGAAATCATGGTTTAAATTTATTGTTCAATTACAGCTTCAGGCTCTTGGAGTTCACTGCTGCCAAGAAATATATATGACATTAAATTATGGAATATTTTCTTAAATATTTTAATACATTTGAGTACTTGTAACATTTTATTTAAGCATATTATTCAGAGAACAGAAAACATTGCTCTTTCCTAATTAAAGGTGTGAGTCAGCAAGACCAATAAAATGCTTACTTCAGTGTTGGAGAAAACTCTGAAGAGGGAGAAAAATCCTATTAAAAAGTCCCCTATTATCCTGGCAGTGCCTGCCTGAGTGACATCTCAATGTATTTTTGCTGAGTTAAGCCTTACAAGGCCCATCTACTTATGGCACAAGATTTCATTTCACCATTAATTTATTTGATTTGTCAAGAGATTAATAGGTATGTGAGATGTTAGTCAAAATTTCAGAGCACCTTGTGAGGCTCTATCAGATAGAGGAAGGCTATTATTTGCAGGAGTGTAGATGCTATCTGAAGGGTGGAGGGTCACAAAATGTGAGGTGGGACTGGCCACCTTAGGTGCTGCTCAGTACCTTTCCACTGCTGTGGCCAATGATCCCAGCAGTAAACTATCAAAAAAGAACCAGAGAAGAGATGGTATTCTAACCTCCAAAGAGGGTCCTGTCAGGGTTTGAGATGTTTTTCCTTTTGTGACACCTGCAAGACACACTCAACCTTGTGCTCTGTAGAGGTCTGAGGGTTAGCAGACTGAAAGTGTGCTCTCTCACTTCTGGGGCTGGACCCACTCCTGAAGAGCTCAGCAGCTGGGGGCTTGGCCAGCTACCTCTGGACGAGGCAGGTCTGCTCCTCGGTGCACTCATGGTCTGTCATCCAGAGCACTGGGACCCAGTTTTCTTTCACCTTTTCTGTTCTCTGGAAACCACAGCAGACAAAGAATGCATCCAGGCCTCACCCCTGCGTGCTTTCAACAGGCTCTGTAGCTGAGTGTGAGAGGTAGGAAGAGCCCTTGGTCCCGTAACTCAAGTGCAGCTCTGTGGAGCAGCAAAGGCAGTGCAGAGGATTACAAAAAGATTTTCACCTTTACTCTAGCTCTTCTCATTCCTGAACGGATCAATCATTAAAGAAGCTTTCATGGCTTTTCAAATGCTTTCAAATGATTTGTGACTATCCAACTTCCTCCACTGCATTCAAGAACCATTAAAGAGGCTGTCTCTGATCTGAGATTTGTTAAATAGGAATGCAGTATTTAAACTGGGATTACCCTCTCAGCTGCAAATTTTTAATAAAATTTCTAAATGACAACATTACTGTCATTAGTAATGAAGTAGATACAATTATTGCTAAGTGAACATTTGATACATATTAATAGCATCTCATTCAAACATGCAAGAAAATTGCATTAGTTCCAGAATGTATCCTGCAGGGAACAATCTTTCACTGCCATGGGGCCAGATTCCCATGTTGTTCAAACCCATACAGTTAAAAAAATAATTCTGATAACTTCTGATCAGTTTGAGAGAAAAATATTTTCAACGGCCTTCTACAAATCAAGGGTCTGGTCCCTTGTGAGTGAGGGGTAAATCCACAGAGGAGTTTGGACTGTAATTCTCTTCTAATCCACAGACTCCCTGATGCTCCCTGTCTCACTAAGTTTGTGACCTGGGAACACTTCAAAACAGGAGATGAGGGTCAGAACCCCTTCAGGCAATGACAGCATCTGAAATCAGATTTCTCATTCCTAGAAGGTCCTCCCACTACTAAAAACCTGGTAAAACCAGGTGTCAAGGGGCAACACGGCCACCTGGTTCTCAAGCACTGCACAGGTGGGTGCTGAGCCTCTGGAGAAGGCTCCCACCTCTGGGCCATGCCTAGGCAGAGAATGGTGACATGGAACTTTGAGGCAGCTCTAGTGGCTCCTCTGCTCTTTCCTTTTGCCTTGGTTTAGGAGCTCCCTCAGAAACCAAGAACTAGCCCTTACATGCTCTCTCTAGGCTGCAAGCAGGCTGGATTTAACTCCTGCTTCCCGTTCCTAGTTCCAATCATCTTATTTTAAAGCATTGCCTAATTTGAATCAACTGAAATGGCATTTTTTGGATGGCACCATAGTGCATCACCGGGCCCCATAGCCTTTCACATCCACCAGTATCTCATCATGTCAGAAGACATGTCTTCTGTAAGAACTGCACTCAGCTCCTCTGCCTGCTTTCACAGATTATTCAAACCAGAGCTGTGCTCTTTAGTTGCAGTTACCTGTCCCTGGTAATGCAGTAAGTGCCTGGTTGGTGCTCGAGATCATCGGCCCCTGTGCACGAGCATGGCATCTCCTCCTGGCTTCAGGCAACAGTCTCTCCACTGTGAGGGTCACAAACAGAGAAGGTGATGCTCTTCTCCACTGCCATCCTTCCAGGAGGCTTTCTGAAGTGAAGCATTGCTACTGTGCCGATCTCCTGGAACCAGATGTCTGCTGAAGTTTGCTGCGTCTTCAAATATTTAATGAAATCCTATAGAAGCTGTGGCTGAAATTAAAGCTGAGAGAAGAGTCTGGTAGGATTTGAAAAGCCCAATTCAGTGAGAGCCATGAGAGACTCTTGAAGCAAAGCTCTCTGAAGTGGTGCAGTCATTGCTTTGGATGAACATATGTTTGCCTTGTCCCTGTAGGAGTGGAGCACATTCCCCACCAACACACAGTCTCGTTGTTCTAAAGAGGGATTTTCTGAACATCAGCAGCTTGTCCAAATGCTAATCCTGAAACTATTGAAGCAATTCTCTAAAGACTATTATTTTTCCAATACATATTAGAGTGTTATTCTGAACACTGTTTTTCTTTTCATCTATCCACAAAACCTGCAAGAGATTTCCCTATTTAGGGCATGAGTTTGCACCTTTGAATTTAGCAGGAATGTTAGTATTGAAATAATATAAATCCAATTTTTTTTTTTAACATGGTACATAAAATAGGACTTTTCCAACAGCCAGAACTTATAAACATCATGTATTTTCCCCTTTTTAAGGGGAGTGGTATAACAGTGTTGCCAGAAAATAAATAGTCCCTGTTCTCTTTCCATTTCTCTCTTGTACACACACATTTATAGTGAATGTCAAGAAAATTACAGCATAAATTACCATAACTGAGAGTTTAGAAATTGCCCAGAACTATAAAAATGTTGGACTGAAAACAGTCAGAAAGAGCTTCTGACTCACTGAGTACTGACCATGAGCACTACAGTGGAAGAAGACAGACATGGAGCTTGCAGTAAGAGACTGGCAGTCTCTCTAGGGAATTCTCACTCTGTGACTGAAAACATCCCAGATAACACAGATCCCCAGAGCCATTTGGGCTGAAATGCAGATCTCCTCCCTCTGGTACCAGATTTGTGCATTTCTGCACATTGAAAGCAGCAGTGTTAGTGCAACCAGCCATCACACTTAGCCCTTCTAATTCTAGACAATTCCATTGCTATAATGCCATATTTTCTATCTGAAGATCAGTTTTATCTCACAGTTAAAGCCTCCAGTGTAATGTTTGCAGAGGTCTGACAATCCAGCGTTTACCTGGAATGTGTGGCTGCAGGCAGAAGAGGCAATGGTAAATGCTGTGGGGAAGCTGTGGGAAGATCCAGACATCAAGGCCCTCACTGTGAGCATGACAGCATTGCAGCCTTTATGCACTGGTTCTCACCACATCCTGTGTCTCCTCTTTGCACTATGTCTTGCTTCCATTACATCTCTGTTTCCATCTTTAAATATCAACATTGCATGGGCGTGGTGTGGTTTCAAACTGCCCTTGTACGTCCTTCATTTCATGCAGGGAATACCAACACATTTCTCCATAATGTATTTTCTTAAAAGTTTTATCTAAGACCAACATATTTATGTTGCAGATAACAGATCTGGGTTTTTCAGAATCAGCATCAGCAGAATGTGTCAGAATCAGGCAGTGAATACTTTGGCATACCTGTATTCCTTTCTGCATACCTGCAGGAAAGGATTGGATTCAAGACACTGTGGCTCTAATTTACAAGCGGCTTTCAGAGCTTCTGTTTCTCATGGAAAGCAATGACTCCCTTAATCCTGAATATTTTCCCGTAGTCTTACAAATGCTGATAATTATTTGGAAATTAGAGCAGCAGCATCAAATTTTTATTGGAAATTTTTGTTCAGGATTTACTTACTTCTAGAGGAATACATGTATTAATGTGGTTGCTTTCCCAAAGAACTCACAAGGTGGATGCTGCTTAACACCCCAAATGTTAAAAAACTAATAGTCTCTTCTAGAAGTGAATCTGCAGAGTAAAGTGACCCACGATGATTCATAATTTTCTGGGAATAAGCAACCCAAGACTGTGTCATCAGAATGGGAAAATACCATAAGCACAGCAGTTTTGCTAGCAGCCACCTGAGGTTAAATAACTTGCTTGAACATCATCCAGACATCCTGTCATGGATGTGAGGTCACCATGGCAAACGATAGATGATAACGTGTGAGTTCAAGGACATAGCTGAGTTTTATATGCTTTGTTCCTGGGTCAAAAATATTTCTGTCCTTTATTGATCTTGTATTACCCCACCACGCAATAGGGAAATAGCTAATACAATGTATTTCCCAGAAGAAATGAGAAAAAAGTGAGGAGCTTTCATGCTCTTTCTCAACTGAGTAGTTCAAACACCTCTGCAGATTTTCCTTTGAATTTACTGATTTTTTCCTTTGAGCTTTTCGCAGGTAGAAATTTTCCTGGGAAAAAACAGGCTCCTAAAGAGAAGTAACCGCATTGTTGCAACAGCTGAAACCTTGGAGCCCTCCACAAACATTTTCACAGGCTGAAGGAGCAGCCAGGCATTAGGCGTTTTCAAATTGTTGCTATCTACCTTAAATCATCCAGAACAGCCCTGTGTATTCCCGGTTCTTGGCCCGAGGTGTAGGTTTCTTGGGCCTCCTGGAATAGCTCCAAATCCCGACCGGGATGACAGTGCCAAGGCCTTAAGTGCTGCAGCCCTGCTTCTATCGCTGTGCAGAGCCAGGGAAGAAAAGCGATCTGGGTCCTGCCAAGCCGACCACAAACAACTCGCTGAGCCCACTGTTGCTTTGTTTCCCTTAAAATAGGGGTTCTCTTCTTTTCCTGGCCGTGTTTTTTACCGGTATGCGATGCTGACTTGCTCCCGAATGTGAAAGGAGACGCGGCCGGGCTGGGAAACGGCAGGGGCCAGAGGTTTGTCTGGTGAAAGGCAAATCTCGCGCCTCCTTCCCCAGCCTTGGTGGAGCTGGTGGCTGTCTCCAGTAGCAGGTAGATCACCATCCTCCTGGGGGCACATCTCACACCCACAGTGTCCCAGATTAGGCCAATCCCAGGATTCCAGCTTGTCAGTGACCCCAGTGCCAGCAGCAGAAAAGGCTCCCTTGGGATGTACATCCCTCTTGACTCATGCCTCATCCTGCTTTGCACCGCTCCTTGGAGCGCAACAATGGCGTGGGCTCTGTCGGGCTGGAGGCAGCCAAAGAGAAGGAAAGCATCAGGGGCAGTAAATCAGTGCACGTTAAAAGTTAATGCCATCAGTCAAAAGCCTCAGAGATG
This sequence comes from Motacilla alba alba, assembly GCF_015832195.1. Taxonomy (NCBI): domain Eukaryota; kingdom Metazoa; phylum Chordata; class Aves; order Passeriformes; family Motacillidae; genus Motacilla; species Motacilla alba. Next base: position 14,615,936 of record NC_052017.1, on the reverse strand, counting down.
GAACATTATCAATCTTTGAAAGTTATTATGCAGAAGCAAGCTGCTGAGTGCATAAATATTTTATAGATCTTAAACTATTGAACAGTTATTGGAGATGAGATTTAATCTCTTTCAGCCTGACATGACAAAATAACAAAAAAGGGGGTCATTGTCAGAAAACAGGCATGAACTGGTGTGATGAAACCTTGGAGTCTATCCAGAGAGTCCATTCTTCTCCCATAGTGGTAATTGCTGTAATTCACTGACTTCAATGAAGTTACTTTTTACTCACACCCAAAATAAACTGGAAAAAACATAGTGCAAAGCTCTTGATTAATCTTTGGAAGTTTTGCAGTATTTGAACCTCATCATCTGTGTTGCAGGGTCATCTTCTGCGTGGTAAATATTCCTAGTGCCCTTCAGCTGCAGATGTAGACTTTATTTTGTCATAAAACCAAAGGAACAGACTTGATGGCCTTCAGATGTGCCCTAAATTTCTTTCCACAAATACATAGGAAAATTTCCAAAGTTTTCTTGAAGGAGTGCTTTATACTGACTATGACTCTTTACATCTCCATAATGGCTTTATTTGCTGTGTAAATTTTGAGAATCATTGGGAAATGCCCCAGTGTGGCTTTCCAAGTGATAAGGCAGAGCTTCTCCTAGCTACACATAAAACCTCATGCATTTTCTCTCCTGCACAAACAAGGATGAACCCCCTAAACTGTAAACTGGACTTTGCAGACCCTTTCCTTTTGTTTGCTTCCTGCAAACCCTTTACTTTTGTCTGTTTCCTGCATAGCATGGAAATGACTTTGCTGATGGACTCTGGACAATTAAAATTTGCTGCCTGCCTCAGGAGCAGCTGCTGCTGCAGCACTTCCACCTCCCACAGGTCGCCCACACCAGGTGCCTGCAGGAGGGTTCCTGCCCAAGGACTCATCATGATGGGATCAGAGCCCTGGTGCTCTCAGGGTACGTGGCAGGTGGAAAGCGGAGCTGCCTCAAATGGAGACAGCATCCACTGCTTTCCATCAGGTGGGCATGGTTTGCTCTCCCTGGAAAAGTCTCTCCTCCTTTCTGGGAAGGGAAGAACAAACTCTGCCAGGCCCTGCCATCAGGACTTCTGACTCTTCTCTGCCATGACTGAGCCCTCCACATGCTCATAGCACAGAAAATGGCCTGCCCCTAAGCACAGCCTGACAAACGTCTTCTCTTTCCTTTTCATTTGCGGGACTGGGGGGGGGGGTGTTGTGGGTATTTGATTTGGTTGGGTTTTTTCCCCCAGATCTTTGTGTGAGACAGGAAGATCTGCTTTCCTGGAGTCCCTTTATAAATTAGTTGACGTGCTTTGACCTTGGGGTAGAAAGGCAAACTTCTCTATTAATCTATTATAAAAGAGTCTCACTCAGCTGGTTTCTGGCTCCTCTTTCTACTGAATATTGCCACAGGTTTTCTAATGCAAAACACTGGAACAGATTTTTGAAGAAAAGGTTAAAAATATATTTTTTAGAAAAAGTGTCTCCTTGTGTTACTTTTAAGGCTTATCAGCCTTGGTCATACTGGTGAGAGGTGCCCATGGAGCACTTGTGCCAGCACTGACTGGAGAAACATTGGGCATGATTAGACTGTGTCTGTGTGATAGCAGTGTAGCTTAGACCCCATTAAATTAAATTAGACTTCCCATTAAATTAAATTAGTCTTCTCTTTACTTCTTGGGCTCGCCTGACACAAAGGAAATGAATTGCCGTAATTTACCTGCTGCTTTGGCTTGTACCATCTTTCAGTCGCTCGACATGTAAGATGCAAACACTTAAATCCATGTAAAATAAAGTAAATTAAGGTAGGTTGAAGGAAACACAGAAGTATGCAAGATTTGGTGACTTGTGTGGGAATTTGTCCTACCAGTCTGTCTTGGCAAGGAGGGAAGCCTTCGTGGCTACAGCAGTATTCTCCATCCCTACCTCCACTGCAGACCTAATCCCATTGCCACTTCTGGGTTTCTTTGGGTTCTCTGAGGGATGTGGAATGTTTTTTATGGATTCTACCTCCCTTCATCGTCCTCCCTTACTCTTACCCCTAAGGCAAGCATGGAACAACACTCCTTTTCTTACTTCCAAAGAAAAACACGTAACATTTCAATCACTCATTAGCAATTTTTGGTGCTTGTTTCCCTCCTGTGCATCAGTGAAGCTGGTTAAAAAAAGAGACTATTTCTTTTTGACTTTTTGCCTGCTCAATATAACTCTCCTTCTTTTATGTAACAGCACAGCACATTATTAAGAAATATTTACTGAATTTAAGCAACGGTTTCCAAGAGCAGCTGATACAGAAACATTCTGTTAAACTTTAGGCTGTGTTTTATTTTTAAAGTTACTTCTTCACAATGTAAATTCTGACTCTGGAAATTTCCTTCCAATGTTTAATCAGCCCCTGGGAAACACACTTGCAGCAGCTGTTCTTTTAAAGCTGGCACACCAGACCGAGCTCTGTGTTAGATAAAGAGTGTTTCTCATATCTCCATTCAGAACAGTCAACATTTAAAAGCTCAGCTAGGTATCTCACAGCTTCAGCAGTGCTGGTGAGAGTACAGTCAGCCTGTTCCTTCAGCTTATGTACTTTCAGACTTCCAGGACTTTACAGAGCTTTAGGGGTTCAACACTCTATCATACACCATTTGTGAATTTGCCTTCACCCAGGCAAGATGATTGCCTGGATTTTGCATTTTCTTGGATTTTTCCTCACATCCTTTCTTTCTTCACTTTATTCTTGGCTCACAGACACCTACTTGCTAACATCTACATATTAGAGGGGAATATCTTATTTCCTCCATTCCACCTTGAATGTATTCAGAAACTGTTCTACATGATGCTGAAGTTCTCAAAAGCCTCAGACTTGGGCCACAAGAAAAACTACATTGCTGAAATGTAACTGTATCTGAGAATCTTGCTGAATTAAGCTGAATTAAGCTCAATATCAATGGTGTCGGAGGGAGCTCAGTCTTCTTCAGAACAAGTCCCTGTCTGTGTAGGTGCTACAGTTCTGCCCCAGGGAACTGAAGGTACTGGCTACATCACAGGATCCTTTCAACTATAAATCCTCTAAATCACTGATTTTTCATAAGAAAATAAGATACAAAAGGCACATCAATATGCTAGCACAAGCTAGAAGTGCTTTGTTTCCTTGTATTGTGCCACACTCCTTCATTGTTAAAGAATAGTTTGATTTTATACAACACAACGTTGATTTACCTTTTCTGCACATAATGCAGATTTTTTTTCACTTAAAGGTGGCATTCAGTGATATTGATTGGTTACTGTTAAATATACTGTCATGTCAGAGTGCCACTATCAGCTCAGCGTGTCTTTATTAGTATAGGCAACATTGTTGGTCCTAGAGGCAGCAATATGAGTAAAAACAGCTTGTGTTTTAGAGGTGCAGAGTGTAAAACGCCTCTTCTGGTATTCACCTGGAGTGGAGATGTCCAGCAGAACAAGAACTAAGGAAGTTTGAAGACTCTCCAGACTCACAGCTGAGGGAGTTTCAGGACAGGTGGATGTAATAGATTACAGATGCCATGAGATGTTCACTGCTGTCTCAGGCTGTTTGCCTGGGGAGCTGCAAGGTCTGCACTGCGTTGCTCATGCATGGTCCTGTAGATAACCAGCAGCCCTGCATGCACAGAGTGGAACCAGAGCCCCTCTGTGCCTCCTCTACAGAGGAAGATAACAGCCATGGCTGGTGAGAGATGTCAGAGGCAGCAGAGGATGCCACAGGGATGATAAAAGTGGGGGTCATGGCAGGCAGACACCAAAGCCTTTGAGTGCATTGCAGGAGCTGTGAGGACACTCCTGGCTGTCCTGTGTGGTGGGGTGTGATCCCTATTCCCTCCCTGTCCCCAGCCCTGGACTCAGCTCAGCAGGATGTATACCATATAACATCTGCTCTTATTGTGACATCGAAGAGAAAGTGAAAAAAGCCAAATAGGTACACAGCCCAAAGTATATTATAGCCAGGTTGAAATGGCCACTGAAAGGTTTTGTGTTTGGCCACACATGTTTGTAGAAGTTTGAGGTGCCAGCCTCAGGCCAAGAGGTTGATAGGAGGGGAGAGGATTGCAGAGCATAAAATGAACAATCATGCACAGGTGGACAATGCAAAGGATAAGATTTCAGAGACTGCAAGTAATGAGAGAAAAATAAATGACCTCAGAATTAAAGCATGAACTGAAGCACTGACATCTGGGAAATAAAGATCCACATAAATGTGAGGTGGCAAATATGGAACAGTTTGCCCCATATCTTAAGAAACAATTTTCAAGACTGATGAGTGGAGTCCTTTGGTGTACTGCTGCACATACTTTGGGCTCAGCAACTTAGAAAGTACCTAAGTCTTCCCTCAGATATTTTTTTCCCTAATAAGACTTCAAAATATAGTCCAGCATATGATTCACTCAGAGCTTTGGTATCATGATGTCATACACAGTTTAAGAAACTGAACCAAAGAAAGAAAGAAATTTAGTAATACATACAAATCCTGTACTGTTTAGGCCCTTGGCAAAAATACCATGGAATACGTGCTTTTCAAGGCTCCTGCTTGGGCAAAGAAGCCCATGCATGTAGTGCGTGAAAGCTCTCTAAAAAAGCTTCACTGTCACTGCAGCGTGTGTTTTAAATGGTCTCTAGTCCCCAGTAATCTATTTCCTGGTTTCCTTCCAGGCCTCTTCATTGCTATCTCCACTTGCTGCAGAAATCGAGCACTTGTGTACGTGGGAGGTGTGCTGTAGCACGGATTTATCACACCAAACAGAGCACTCCTTATTGGAGGCACACTGCTAATACCTCTGAAAGGCTACAGGGCCTGTTGGAAGGGACTTAAATCATCTGCTGGTATTTATTTCGGCTCAAAGTTATTCATGCAAAATAGTCATAAAAAAGGTAGCTTGATGAATCTTTCCTGCCCTGAGCTTGCACTGCACCTTCCAGCTGACCTGCTCTGGCTCAGACACATGGCACATGAGCTCTCCCTTCCCTGTCCTCCTTCTTCCTCCTCTTCTCAGGGGGGAAAGAATGACAATGGGAAGCTCTCAGCTGCAAACCTGCTGCCAGTATTCTTTGAGATGTGTGATCCCCTGGCAAGGGCCCAGTGGCCCAGCAGTGCCTGGCTGGTCCCTGCCCTCTCCTTGGCTCGGACTTCCCATGCAGGGACACCAACCCCAGCGCTGGGATCCCGCTGGCAGCCCCCAGCCAGGGGGCTCCTCCCGCTGAGCAGCAGCATTGCTGCTGCCTTGGGATCCTTAGCTGAGCTCCAGGGGCTGCTGTTCTCACCTCACACCACTGCCCAAAACAGTTGTTACATCTCAGCCCAGATGCTTCATTTCAGAGGCAAATGCCGTGATTCCTGTATACATTTGCTTTCTCAGCTTGTCAAGCACTTAAGTGCCTTTCATCTTGAAGTATCCTAAATGATAATATGCACTTACATAGCTTAAGCTCCTCTAATGAATGAGTTCTTCATAAACACTTGGTAATTAGGTCTCACAACAGCCCGATGAGCTGGGAACAGCTCTGTGGCGGTGCAGAGGGATGAGCTGAGGCTGTGAGGAGACAGGCAGGGTTCAGGCTGTCAGCTCAACCCAAAGCTCAGTGGCCATGAGGCACTGGGAGCTGTGTCTGCCCTGAGAACAGCTGCCCCCCTGTCCACGAGGAAAGAGCACAGAAACCAGACTTTCCCCAGAAATTACTTTCCATATGAATGAGGATAGTGAAAACTAAATGGTTTCTGTTTCCTCAGTGCCTGCCCACTACTTTTGTCCAGAGCTTGTGGTGACCCAGCCCAGCCCCTTGCCCTGTGTTGATGCTGTTGGTGGTGGGACAGGGACCCTGGCACTGCTGCCAGGACCTGCCAGGCAAAGACACCGGACACTCACAGACTCCTGGGAAATTCATGCCAGGAGAATGGCTAGGAAGTGACAAGAGGTTTCTAGGCAAGAATCAATTGGCTTCAGACATGTTCTTGAAGGAAACAACAGAGAGAAAGGTTCATATAGTCAAATGAACATTTCCCATCAGAAAATATTCCAGCCAAAGGGAAAAAGACTTCTCTTGCTCTGGCTCTTTTTTTTACCTTTCTCAACATTGCTGTCATCTGTCACTGGCAGCTCTACTGTGGGAATTTCCTTTCTCTCTGGCTATTTTGTAGCACTTTCAGCACGAAGACAATCAGGAATTGTATGTATCACAATTCTAGCTTTCAGCTAAAGGAAAGGACCTCTTCTGCAAGCTCATTCATTGTGTCTTCCACAGTGGCTCTTCCAAAGATGCAATGAAATCTGCTTGCTTGGGCCAAAGAAATTGGCACTGCTCAGACACATGCAGCTGCTACTTTTCCTCTAGTGGGTTCTTATACAACTTCCAGATACTGAGCTACCCTTTGTGTGTGATCTTCCCATCTCTTTGCTGCAGCCACTTGTTTTGAGCTGACCCATAGGATTCAGGTGTCCTGCTGAGGTATCATACAGTAATGTTGCTGCCCTCCTCCTGTGATGCCCATGAAGACATAAACCTACCCATTTCCCACTTTTCTGAGCCCTGAAGTTACCCACTCCAGCAGTACAGCAGTGTGTGTTTTGCCTTGCCAATGCAGTAAAACCAAGACAGCAATGAAGCATTATAGGGAAAAAATCTGTCTCTGTGCTTTTTCCAACTCTGTTGTGGGTTTTCTGGTGCTGCCAAGGTGTGTTTTTGGTGACCTGTCCTGCCTGCCCTGCTACCCTGTGGGGGTAGTCTCCCCTTGCTATTTGATTATTCCTTGCTGCATCTTTCAATTCAGTTTGTGCTTTTTTTTTTTTTTTTTCATGCCAGCTCCCTCTCCATCTGCTTCCCTCTGTGCTGAGGGTTTTCCTGCCCTCTCAGCCCTGCTCCCCATTTCTGTTCATCTCAGCAAGCCCTGGGCCTGCCTCAGTCCCCAGCCGGAAGGGACAGCAGCCCCGTCCCCTCGGCACACACTCAACAGCAAAGTTGCACTAATGTTTTCCTTTGCCTCCTTTCTTTCCCCTCCCTCTCTCTTGAGGCAAGATCTGTCTTTCCTTACACCAGAGAGTGTGAGCAGAGAGAAACCAGACTCAAGGCAAAGTTCCCATTAACTTCAGTGGGGGCAGGATTTCACCTCAAGTGTTTCATGTTCTGGGCACTGGACAACAACATGAAAGGACTCCACACTTGTAAAACCCGAGACTCCGCAGCCATTCAAGCCAAGAAAACACAGATGCAGTTCCTGCCGCCCCCTCCAAGCCCCTCTCCACAGCCACACTTGCTCCTCCAAGACCTTTGAAGGTCGTTAATCTCTCCTCTTAGCTGTTTATTGTTGCCATGTTGGCAGCTATTACTGAGCGAGGAGTTACCCTGCACAGCCTCAGCTGGGCTCTGACTGCTGCTGCTGCTGTCCAACAGTACCTAGAGCCTTGTTATATCTCAAGTGTGCCCCCCTTCAGCCCAGCCTTCCCCATCTTGTTTGTGTTATTGCTACTGATGAGGCTTTTCAAGCCTCTTTGGCTGCTTCAGTCATGCGGGCTCCTCTGGCTTCCTGGGACATCCATTTTCCCAGCGCTCCTGTGTCAAATTAGTAAATTCCTGAAATCTTGCTATATCTGCCTTGCTCTCCACTTGCCTTCTGGTGATCTGTCTTCAGTTTTACCTCCACTGCTGCCCTGAGCACCAGCTGGCACCCAGGAGCACCCACGTGTCCCAGCAGATTGCCTTGTGCCTCGTGGCTGGTCTGCCACTCAGGCACTGTCCATTCCTAGCACTGACAGCCTGTCTGGCAGATTACCCTGGGGTCTAGATTTTGCTCCTCATTGGTCTCTTGATGAGCTGGTGTTCTGTCCCTGGGAGGATTGCTGCAAGAGCATGGTATTTCCAAGCAGACATCTCTTCTTGTCTGTGCAGGTTTTGCTCCTGGCTCTTTGCTGTCATTCCTGCCTTTCACTTGTTTTGTAGGTACCCAGGGGAAGAGGTCTTGTGCTCAGATTCCCGTGGTACTGAATTATTTGAATTTTGCTGCAGTGCATTACAATCTACTGTCTGAGAAATGTACCTTGCATTTCATGATCTCTGTTCTTGCTTGAATGCCTTCCACACAGCCCATTCTTTAGAAAGAAAAGTAACAATTTAACATGACCATGTAGCTAGCGCCTTTAAAATGGAACAAATCAATTCTGACTCTGTTTTGAGCCTGGTATTTCCCTGACTCCCTGACCTGATCACTCAATGGTCTCACTATTTGACATATATCAGCTGAGCATCCTATTCTGGCTGCCAGAGATACTCACTGGCCTGCCTGAGTGTTCATCTCCTGGTGCCAGCCTGCAGGGACTGCTGCTCTGCCTATTGCCATGGTCACAGATGGCTTCTTACCAAGCAGCAACAGGGAGTTTCCTTGGCACTATTCCTTCTACAAGTGACCATGAGCTGCTCTGCTCTCTACAGCACCTGGAGCTCTTCAGTACTTTGTTAGATGCCCGGACATTTCCAGCATGGTTTCATCATGTGTTAAATTCTATTTATTTTTCTAAGAGAAACGTAGTTTGGGAGTTGTTTTAAGGACAGTACCTTATTTTCCACTGTAGTACTAAAGAAAAACAAAGCAAAACAAAGTCATGTAGTTGCTTAGTGTAATTGCATATGTCATCAGGACCTCTCTGGGATACTAGCACTGATCAAAAGCTCTAAGTTGAATTAATGGACCTAAAGAAAATAGAGGAGAGAAACTCTTCTCTTGATCTTGCTATACCCAACAGTATTCTGGGACTCTGAATGCCCAGGGCTGCAGAAATTTGCTCTGCTTTGTTCAGTCATCCTTCTGTGGCAGCAGACTGGAGCTCTGGTTGTCCCACAGAGACTGAGGCCCCCAAGGTCCCCCCATTCCTGTCCCTGGGCTTTCCAGAGGGAAAATAGCTGCCTGTCTGTCCAAATGGTCAGATTTCTTCTTTTGTTTGGGGCTTGTTGATCAGTGTCCTTCAGAAACCAACAGACATCAGATGCAGAGGATTACCATTGGGCTATTTTGCCCTAATGTTCTCCTCCAGACTGTTGTGCTGAGGTTGCAGAATGTAGGCACACGTTCCTACAGACTTCTTCTGTCACACAGCTCTGTCTGCATACCCCCAAGATGCTGGTGCTGCAGCACCTCTCTGGCTGGCCAGATGCCCAGGGGCATTTCTGCCAAGCTTTACTTCTGCCAAGCTTTACTTTACTTGGAGCTGTGTCGGCGCTGATAGGCAGCTGAACGGCTCGTCCATCTCAGTGAGCCCATTACTGCACCACAGGAGGTGCATCTATTCCTACACCATAGGTATAATCATATTCTTTAGCCATCCTTTTCAATATTCAGTTCACCTGCCATCAGTGGCAGATGCTGGGGTTACCTGGGATTTTTCTCCCCTCCGTGGGCAGCCCCAGATTCTGTGCTGGCACTGGAGGAAGAACAGTGCCTGTTTCCGCAGACCTGCCTGTCCTTTATCGCTGTCTTGCAGAAACGGATGATCTGCAGCTTGGCACTCGTGGGTGCACTCTGTGGAGCAGGGCAGGGAGACCATCTCCAGCTTCAGCCACATCTTGGGCTCTCGGAGGCTGTGATCCCAGGAGGATTGTTAGACACTGCCCAGAGTTGCACCCATCCTCTCTTCTCCCACAGCAGAAGCTGTGGTTGATCCCACTGACAGCAGCTCTGTCTTTAGCTGTCTCAACAGCCGCCTTGATCGCCTTACTGCTCACAGAATGGGTTTGTGACCCAGCTCTTGGTGGCTTTTCTCCACCTGATCCAGCTCTGCAGTGCTCCATTCACCTGGTTGCACCCACAACCAGAATAGGGGTTTTTCCAGGCAGTTCAGAAGAGGACTTTCTCTGGGGTCCCATATCTGTTCTGCCCTTGTGTCCATTTTTACCCTGGGGTAGTTTTGTGGCCCTCGCTGTGTTGAGGATTTAACTGTGGTTTAGAACTGTTTCTTTCACTGATCATTCCAGCAAGCTGGAAGCACATATCTCACAAATGACCTGGTCATTAACCAGGGAATATTTGATTGCCAAATTCATAGGTGATGCCAGATTTCTCATCTGCGTAGTATAAATCTCAATTTTCCTCTTGGGCAGTCTCATCTGCCTGGAACAGGCCATTTGTCTGACACTGTTATCCACTTGTTCTGTAGTTTGGATATTATTCCTTGCTGAAGTCTCATTCACTCCTTGTTATTTCCTGTGTCTGTTGAGAGCAAGAGCAAAAAGTAAATAAAAAACTCTACCTCCATTTTTATCTTTTCATGGCTGTGACCATGGCTCTGTACAAGCATTCAGGTTTTGCCCCCTCTTTCCCCCTACTCAGAGTATCTCTCCTGACTCCCTACCTTCTCTATCTACTCCTGGAGTCTATTTGTTAATCCTACAACCTGCTAAGAGCACGTCTCAAGTGCTGGGGCCAAAGCTGGGAAAATAAAGGCAGTGATATACACAGTCGTTGCACCTGTGGCAAACACTGAGCCATGTGCACAGAGATTGACCTTTTGCTGCCTTCTCCAAAATATTCTGCCTTGCAGGCTGTTTTCCTCCCCCAGCTTCCAAGCAGGTTCATATATCCAAGGTCTAGCTCAAGACCTCCTACCAGCATGACCTCCTACCTTGAAATCACTCATTTTATTAAAACATTCCTCCAAGGTAGTCTGGGTCTGTTTTACAAACAGGGAACCGCAAATTCTAGAATTCAAACTCTTTACTCAGGGGGAAAAATAAAAAAACAAAACAAAAAAAAAAAACTAATTTTAAAAATCTTTATTTGGATGAAAGCAAGTGACAAGAAGGAGGGAAAGAATTTTTTATTCCTGTGTGATAGAAGAAGAGAAAGCTTTGGATGTTCAGACAAAACAGCAGATTCAAAAGTCAGACATTTCTGATTTCTAATATAAAACAAGGATAACAACATTTCCTTGAGCAGAGGGTAGGGGATGTTAGAGGGTGGAAGGGATTGTAGGAAAGGCATGCTGGGACATCAAGAAATCTGGACTTTGTAAATATTTCATAGAGTAAAAGCTACTTCCATTAGGTTCTTCTGTTTACTTCATCTAGGCAACACAGGTGCTTGCAGATCCCACTCCAGAAGTAATGCATGTCTCATATGAGGGCAGAACCCGGCTGTTATTTTGAACTAACAGAGTTCTGTCTGTCTTCTGTAATGAGGAGAAACCACAACTTCTTAGAAGCATGTTTTGGAGAAGTAAATAAACCAGGAAGAAAGAAATTGTGACCTCTAAGGGAGTTCTAAAGTCTCAGTGGACAAGAAGGCTGAATTCCAAGTTTTTTTAAGTTTTATTATGAACTTTCCTATGTAGGAAAAAAAAACTAATTTAAAATAAAAACTATCAATAACAAAAAGAAAGAAATGTGCTGGAGACTGAAGGATTTGTGGCAGCATCTGGACTTGGGGCTTGAAAACTAGGTGGCTGAGGTCATTCCACCTTATAAACCCAGCTTGTGAACAGTATACACAGCCTATGAACAAGTGCAAAACCTGGAGTCACATAAATTGTGTATTTCAGTCCTGAACATTGAAATAACAAAAAGGCTAGAGCCAAAGGGTTCCTCTCAGGATATGCACTTCAAATATATGTGGAGGGCCTATGTGACACAGAAATAGCAACACTGAGAATACAGAAAATGAGACAGAGCAGTATTTACATTACCCTTTTTTTTTTTTTAAATAGGGGTGAAGGGTTAAATTTGTTTAACAATAGGCTGTTGTGGTCAAGGATATGGGCTCCATCACCTTTCCAAAGCTCTCTGAACAACCAAAACTAATAAAGTGTTTTCATAGAAACAAATTCTTATTGTAATCTGAAGCCAATTCTCCCAGTAAATATATTTACTTGTTAAAGCAAGTAAGAACACCCTTGCTTTATGGTCAAAACTGAAATAAAAAATTAAATGAATTGTTCCTTCAAATCTTTGGCACCCTTCTCTCCCATGCACCTTCTTGTCCTGGCCAGGAGGTCAGAGTTACCCAGCAGCACATTGGGATTAATTGTGACAGCTCTGTTCCACCTATGATTCTATTAGCAAACCTGCCCTGATCTCAACATGGAAATGGAGAGCTGCTTCTGCAGCCATGTGTTGGCCTCACGCTTTTTGGCTGAAATCAGCAATCACAGGAAGCTCAAGGGCAGCTCTACAAGCACCACGTTCCTCCCTGTCTCAAAACCCAAAGCCCCTGTCTCTCAAATCCAGCGGCGTTTCTGAGACAGCCGGGTCTGAACACACCAATGTGACACTCTGCAACAGCCAAAGGGACAAGCAGCCTGCAGAGCTCTCAGGAGAGGAGCAGCAAGAGGACCAGAAATCAGAGTGCCACTGCTTCAGCCCTGGCAGCTCCTGTGCTGCACAGGGCTGGTTATCTCATTTCAGAGAGCACGCGGCAGAACCAAGGAGAATAAAGGGTGTGTGATGCAAATCAGAGGTCTGGAAAAGCATTTGTAGTGGTAGCCTGCTGTGGCTAGGATTTTCAATTTCAGAAGTAAAATTATTCCTCTTTTTTATGGCTGTAATGCAAACCTGTGAAATTATGAATGGTTTGTGGAGGAAAAAAAAGAGAAAAATTAAATTCTATTTGTCACAACAGAATTAGACACTGCCAAAGGGCTTATCCAACAGTGAGTTTAAAACAATCAAACATCAATGCTTTTTCTTTCAGTCTTTAATTACTCTCTGAAACCTGTTGTCACAGGATATGGCTGAAATAATAGCTGAGTGAAAAAAAAAATAGATTTGTCATTTGAAATTGAACACTACCATAACTGACATGTACATCTATGTGTGATGAGACCACTGCTTCAGACTGAACTACTTATTGCAAAATTCCCTAAAACTCTGTTATAAAATGGGAGGGTACTAGGAATCTCATTCTGTAGTTGCCCCTTTCTCCATGGAGCTCTAACATGGCATAAAGCACACCTGGGACAGGAGTGGGGGCTGAAAGGGCTGGGTCTGATCCAATTTCCCAGTTCCTGTGTTCTTAGGAGAGTTATGGGCAGGTGGCCAGGCAGTGTGAGCATCTTGATGGTGGAAAATACAAACTACAGTCTTTGGTAGCTTGGAGCTGCGAGGAAGGAGCACAGAGGAAGTTCTCACCAGCAGATCTGATTCCCGGGGACTGGGACACTATCCTTCATGGGGGATTTGCATTCAAACTCAGCTTAATTCACTAGTCTGAAGATGAAGGAACAGTGATGATGGTATCCTTTTGGGAGATACTTATGACCTTCACCTAGCTGATGACACAAACTTTTTCAAAGACCATGCCAATGATTTGCATGAATCACAGCACAAAATGTTTAGGTTTGTTCCACCAAAAATTCCCACAAGGCAATATTGATCAGGAGATTGCCCTTAAAATAAAAACCTGACCACTTAGATTTAAAAGGTCTTTGTCAACCTTGGGAATAGTAATTAGAAGCTCTTTTCTCTTCTCTGCCCCCTGTTTGTTTGGTTGCATAAAATAACTTTGAAACAGTGCTGTCTTTCTGTCAGGTCAGACCACAGCTCAGATAGCAGCAGTTCTGTGACAAATAAACCTCTCAGGAATCATGGACCAGAAAGCAAATGAGAGATCATAAATAGGCAAAGGAAAGGGTGCTACCAAAATGTGATAACTTCCAGTTCTGGTAGTGGCACCCAATGGACAGCCAGTGTGACTTCATGCTGGTCTGGGCCTGCACATTTTACAGAGAGGGCCAACCTCTGCAAGGTAAGTTAATCTAATTTACATACACCACTGCTAACTAGGGCCAAAGACAAAGCAGAAGAATGGAATGACTCAGAGAACTTTTAAGTAAAGAGAAAACCTTTCATATGTTGAAGACTAGGAGCAACCAACGTCTGTTCTCATCTGATGGCTGTGCTAATTTCATGTTATAGACAAATTGGCCCAGCACAGCCCAGGTGGCTTTGCTTTGGGTGTCTGGACAAAACCAAGGACTTGTGATGTCACAAAAGCCACAAGGCTTTATCCTGATTGCACTAGTTCTTTGGGCCAGGGCTGATGTGCTGATTATGGGACAGGGAGGAAAAAGCTGGACCCCTGCTGCAGTTTCTTGGTGCATGGGCACAAAAACCTCATTTCAGGATGCTCATTTCAGCCCGGTTGTACATGGTCCCTAAGTCCAGCAGGGGAAAAGCCTTGAGCAGAAAAATAAACACTATGCAGCTCATTTTCTTTAAAATGTCAATATGTTTTGTGATCTCAAGCATTCATAGAAAAAATTCTGCCTTTTTTTTCATACAATTTGTCACTTGAGACCTGTATTTTCATTCTTGAATCTTGCCAGTCATTTCAAGAGTTTCAGCACTGAGAAAAACATCTTATCTCCATAACATCACAACAAAGGAGTTACCTCTTCCAATTCCAGACTCAGTCTAACAATTTATCAGAGCAAATCTTTCATAAGATTTCTGAATGATTTATTTTCCCTGTCATGAAAATATTTTCTTATTTACAGGTTCAACATTTCTGCTAATGTTGCATTTCAGACTCTATCTCCGTGGTGGATGCTTCCTCTATCCTTTTCCTTCATGCATGGAAATTAGTGACAATAGGAACTGTAGCTGTTTGTGCTTTTTCAAAAAAGGTTCTTGTACAAAAAAAAAATGCCCTGTTTTTCCAGTGTAACCATGAACATACTTTCTTAATGTGTGTTTCTACAGTGCTCATGAAATGTATATGCCTTCCCTGGCCAGAAAAAACCCTGGTGGAAGAAACTCTTCAGAAGGAAGGAGGTAAATTACTGTAACTCTGCTGAGTTCTCTAAACGTACAATGTACAATTTTGGCTCAATTTTAAAAATTTTAATCATATTTTAATTTTGCCTATTTTTCTCCCATAATCCTCGTTATGACAGCTTGCGTATTTTAATATTAAGATTTATTTCCTTCCTATTTCTTAATATTCCCCAGAGACATCAAAACAGCTTGACTACCATTAAACATGTATTTTACATTGGAGCCCAAATATTTGATTGAATTGGTTGTTTCAGAGACTTAATCACCCAGTTGCTGAGGTTTTATTTCTGTGATAGAAATTGTCAGTGAGTTTGGAAGATCAGTTTCATTGCTGGAGACTGGAAATAATCTCCTTCCAAATGACATAAATAGTTGAACAATTCAGGCAAAATATGCCCTGAATGTACATCCAATGCAAACTTTGGCTTAAGCAAGTTGGAACATCTTGTCTGTTTTTCTTTAAATTCATTTTTATAGAATATTAGGTGTCTACTTGAGTTGTATTTTAAGATTATGACATTATTAAAATTATACTTTTTTGTGTGCATGCTCAAAGCCACATTTATGATTTTTTTTCCCTGAGCGTTGTTTTATATTGCTTAGATTAAAGATAATGTTGCAAACTGCTCACTTTTAAACAGACACAATCAATATCACAATCTTCCAACATCTGCGGTGCAGAAACAGAGAGAACCTGGAGGGTTGAGGCTTTCCAAAAGGAAATATCATGAGATGAAAGTGAATTAATATTTGGAAACTACATCTCACGTATTTGTCTTAAAGATGGATTATAGATAAAATCTCATCAGCCTTTCTATTTCTGTTTAAGTAAAGCATGCTCTTTAATGGTTAGTAACAGCATCACTCCACATCTATATATTAGTACACACTATGTTTCAAATGGTTTTTATAATTGCGGGTTGGTGAGCACATATCAAACCTGGCAAACTAGACTAGTGCTCACTCAGCTCCTCGGTTTGGATGGAAAGAGAGCCAAAACACGTTCTTGAAACTGAAGGAGAAAACCTGAGGCGTGGCAGAGAGCAAGAGCAGAGAGTAGATGTGCTCCATAAAAAGGTCCTTAGCCTGCTCTTGCAGTAGTATTCGCTTTTTAACGCACTAATGTCTTTGGAAGTGGTAATTTCATGGCAAATCCAAGGATGTAAACACCCAGGTTATGGTCCAGGACTAACGGCAGAAAAAAGCCTTGGCATAGTGCCAGGAATTCTCTTGGAAGCTTTGGGTGAGGACTTTGGGGAGGTTTCTGCTGCTGAGGAGGAGGAGGAGGAGGTTTGTGGCAGTGTGGCGAAGGCGCTGCTTCCCCACTGCCCACCAACCTGGCCTTGGGGCTGTAACATCAGACATTCCCAGCAAACCACAGGGCAAACTCAGCATCTGAACACGAGATCCTGCTTCAGCAGCTCCACTGTTTATGGGGCCGTTTCCTGTGTGATTGCTGGGAGATCAAAGGCGGCCCAGAGGAAGGCAGCCTGGCTCCCTGTGCAGCCCTGGACTGCAGTGGGTGGTGTGCGGTGAGGGGCCTGGGCTCCTGCTCTGTGCAAGAAGGGAAGGGGAGAGAAGTGTGAGGTCCTGAGAAAGAAGGAACATGTAAAAGTGGAACAGACAGTGCTACTAACCATCACAGCAGGTCTGGGGCTTGGCTATGTACCATGAAGAGCTGTCTGGGAGCTCGGCTGGGCTCTGCTGGCAGTGGGAGCAGTGGCAGTGCTACCTAAAGTGCAATGCACAGCACTTCTGAAACTCCACCTTTGGAATTAAACTCACTGCAGCATTAACGTTTCACAAAACATTTCAGGCTTTGACATAGTTTGACACAGGATTTTAGGGTGACCTTAAAAGGGTGAGACCGGAGTGATGTGTCAGGCAGGTGGATACTTCTCAAGAACTGCTGGGCAGCCCACTCTGTTGCTAAAAATCTAAACAATTATAACTTAGATACAGCCAAACAGATATTGGATTGTTCTCACTTTTTGTGAAATAAATCCACTGCCAGACTGAGACATTGTATGCCAAGTTTCAGACTGGAGTGCATTTCATGGCTGAGTTATAAACCCCTGGAAGAAGGTTTGCAACGTAAATGCTGACACAGCCAGAGCTGTAACAGAGTGAACAGTATTGCAATGATATCTCATTTACCTCTAGCAAGGAGCATATAAGAAAAACTAGATAATGTATTCTTGCTGCTACAGACCATTTAATCAGTAAAACTTTTCTCTGATTTTATTTGGAAGGTTAAAACTACAAAGATTGTGCATCATTTCAGCAAGAGTAATGACAGTCTGTATATTCCTCTGCACCACAAGATTTACATATGTGCATGTGAGAAAACACGTATTTATTTTAAATTTGTTTAAAAATTATTTTACATAAAAGGAAAATTTAGAAAGAACAGAAAAGCATACAAAAAAGTAAGCAAAACTGCAGCAACTTATTGCAAATAACTGCAGCCATCACAAAAGGCACGTACAGGTGACTGCTGCACATGATTGAGGTACCCAAACTGTACCTGGTGCTGCCTTTTTTCCAGATATTAATAATTTACAGCAGAAACCCCAGAAATGCTCTTCTGTAGCATGACATCTGCTTTACTGAGCAGGAAAGACTTGCATTGAGCGAGCAAGTCAAAAATGGGAGGGCAGTCATTCTTAGGTTATCTGACAAGAGTGGTCTGGAAGTTTTGGCTACTGGCTGCCAGTCTCTGCCATGACTCACAGATGCACCACATCTGTTGGGGATGTGCATGGTGCAGAATTTGCTTGAGCAAGCTGTCTCTAGGTTGGTCCTGTGTAAGAACCAGTGCCTGTGCCCTGGCATTGTGTACTGTGACCTCTCTGATGTCCATTACTGGGTGTGGTTTGGCAAGCTGCACTGCAGAATAAACCTTCTGATTCTGAGAAGTGGTTTTTCAGGCACCTCTGTCATTTCTGGATGAAATACATTCAGCCTTCTGGAGCAGACAAATAAGTCTAACCATGCAATGTGCAATGTTTTCTCCTGTATTTTGTAAAACTGAAATAACTGAAATAATATTTCAGGAGAAGATTTTGCTTTCCTTGCTCCAGTGTGCTTTGGCAGTCCCCACGCAGTGAATAGTTTCTCCAACTTCAGAGGAATGCCTCTTGGATGAAGATAGGGCTCACAGTGAATTTAGCTGGCCTGCTGCTGCTGCAGGAATTCAGGAACATGCTCTTACACTTTATACAGGAAAAATTACACAAATATCCAACGACAAGTATATATTGTTGACATTGTATCCAAGAAAAACTATTGTATACATGAAAGAATGTGTCTGTTTGGCACTAGGTGAAATAAGAACAATCAAGAATTTGTGGTCTGGGCTCTTTTTAAGTCTTTACATGATGAGACCGAGCACTAGTTTCTGAGCATTTTTGCAACCCTTCCCTGTATTGGTCCTCTTCCCTGTCCCCCTGCCAGCAGCTCTGCACAGTTTGCTGAGCGTCCCCTTGAGCTCTGAGATTTGTGATACATTCTACATTTTTCTGCTTAGGCACAGGGATCAAATTGAAAAACTCAGACTTATTCTCTTTTTTATAATTTCTTTATTTCTCCACCTACAAGGCAAAGGCAGTCTTTGCTCTGTAATTTAATGTCCACTTATTTTTCCACCAGGTTGGTTTGGTATTTCCTTTGAAAACCTCAATTGTTGGCATTAAAAACTTGGCCATTTCAACTCTACCGAACTAAAACTTGGCAAGCAGATTGTCAGCTAACATTTAATTTATTCTTCTAAAATATCTTGCTTTTTATGAGTAATCTATGACCAATCTTTATCCGTGCAATCCTCACAAAACTTCTAGGTCTCCTGAATCACTGGAAGCAACTGGCTTAACAATGCTGCTGACTCCCCTCACAAGCACATAAACCAGAGCCTGCAGAGCCCAAATTCTGTACCAAAGTTGAGTTATCATTCTGTCTGTCTGTCTGTCTGCCTGCAGGCAGCCTTTCTTAATGCTTCTCCAGGTCAGGCCAAAGTCTCAGCAGGAAAGGTAAACAGTCCTTACTGAGGTCAGAAAGGAAGAGAGGCAAGAAGGCTGAAATCTCAAAGTAAATCTACAGAGTAAAAAACAGAGTAAATCTCTCCTGGTGCAAGATCTGGGCTGTGTCACCTCAGTGCTCTGGCAAGGTGTTTCCTGTTAGAAAAGGAGCCCCAGCATAAAGGAGTTTCTACTTCCAGTGATATACAGGAGGCTGTACCAGCTAACTATGTTCTAAAATGGTGGGGTCAGGGTGCCTAACCCAGAGCAGTAGCTTGCAGCCAGAGGAAGGAACAAGACAAAGAGGCCACGTTGTAGGGCCAGGTGAGTTAGGAAGTGGGAAAAGCCCTTTTACCAGTGCTCATAAAGGTAAAAGTGCAAAGTGTACCCAAGTGCACTTCCATGCTGATAGTCAGGAGTGAAGAAAGGTAGCTCTGAAAGCTCCCTGTGAGCACAGGGAAGAGCAGGTTTCACAGAATCGTCAAATATTCTGAGTTGGAATGTACCCACAAAGATCATTAAGTCAAACTCTTATGTGAATGGCCAGTTCAGGGATCAAACCCATGACCTTGGCATTATCAGCACCCTGCTCTTACCAGCTGAGGTAATCTTAGTGATAAGAGACAGTTCTGACCTTTCCTGACCACCAGCTGACATCCCTCAATGTGTGCTGTCTCCAAGTGTGGGGTGACAGTCACTCAGCCCTCTTCCTGAATGGATAAATCACAGAGGCATCCCAGCAGCACAGGGAGTTCACTTCATATGGACAAACCCTCTTGTAGCCAGCCCTGCTGCCATGGTCAAATGCAGCACATTTGTTCAGACCAGCTGATAATTAAAACCTGATCCCAGGGGGAAAAAATATATATATAAATCCAGGAAAAATAACGAAAGTGTTTATTTGTCAAAAAATCATGGGTAAAATAAGGTGGACCTGCTCAAAGGGGGAAAATATATATATATATATATAAATCCAGGAAAAATAACAAAAGTGCTTATTTGTCAAAAAATCATGGGTAAAATAAGGTGGACCTGCCCAAAGGGGTATAGCTGAGCATGATAATATTTTGATTTCTTCCTCAGAAACCATGGAAAGGCAAGTGCAAGTTGCATGTGCCCCATCTCTGACCCCATCACCTCACCAAGGCTACGGAGTCAGTGGGAGTTGGATTCACTTTGGAAGAGCAGGGAGAACAGGGGAAAGGCTTCCTGACCATGATCTTGACACAAGATTCTGGGAAATGTAGCAAACACTACCCGATTCCTGGCAAATCACAGAAACGGGTAATAGCAGTTTTTAAAGGAAGGCCTCTTCTATAATTGTCCTTTTGAAGGGGAAGGAGGCAGTCAGAGCACTGTGGTTTACCTGCTGGGTAGCAGCTGCATTTTTGTTCTGCTAGCACTGAAAGGCTGCTTGGGTTCATGGTGCACCTTAAGCACTCCCTGATTGACATGGGAAAAACTGCTCAAAGCCTAGTGTGCCAGGATGGATGGCATTATTTTTCTGAACTCAGTTGCAGGGTATTCTCTTGGGATAGGTGGCATACCATCTGACTCATCTGCTAGTAGGGTGTGCTGCTAAGTGACCGCAAGTTAAATAAACTTGAATTCCTCAGTCATGACTGAGGGATAATGAGGAAAGTTCCCTTCAGCTCTGCAAGTAGCTTCTGCAGGTGTTGGACATCTGGAACTCTCTCAGCTCCCCAGATCTATTAACCATGGAGAAGAGAACAGACTGAGTAGATTATTGTGGGTTTGGATGAAACAAAAAATTAGATACATTTCTGATGAACAAACACTGCTTGTAAGTGCTTGCTACAATCTCTTTTCCCATGTTAAAAAGGCTTCTCTCTAGAAGTTACCACAAAATCTTTTAATTTCATGAAAATCATATGAGCAGAACAAGTTATCTAGTCAGGACAGTCCATATAAAACACTCGAATTCTCAGGTATGTAAGACATTTATGTCTTCATATGCCAGGAAAAGAGAATACATGCATAAAGCCACATAATTCTGTAAAGATAACTTGTGCTGAAATTCAACAAAGCATGTTATTTTTAGTAGTTGTGGATCATAAGTGGACATTTTACAGAGAAACCTACAAAAGCTAGTTGTGCTTTCTGGTAGTAATTACCTCCCACAAATATGACTCACTTCTGCAGTTTAAATGCAATGGTTTAGTGTCCCAAAATCAACAGTTTTATAAATAAATCTCTGAATCACAGACTGAATGCCTGAAGTGTTTAAATATTTCTTACTGGCCTGGGAAGTAGTTTGCATTTAAGGTTTTTCTTCATAACAAATTCCCAGTGAGAAGGACTGACACTGAAAGTGACTGAATACGGACAAAGTAGAAAGGCTGCACTGATTTAGGCTGCTCCAGAGGACTGGAGCAGGATAGCATAACTTAATTTTCTCTGTCTTTAGTATTTCTGCTAACAAGAAGTGGGATTACCAAGGTAGGTGTGAATAGGACCCAGGATGGAATCAAATTTTCCCGTTTCACAGCATCCTCTTCCATGGAAAGTGTACCAGGAGCTGGGGTCACCTTGCTCCACGCAGAACAGGGGGGACTGTTTCAGGTCTCCTTGGGGTGCAGATCACCTCCATAAGAAATGAGGAAGGACTGTAAAAGAAGAGGCCTCTCCTCAGAAAGCTAGCAAGGTTAAAAAAGAAAATAATTTCGCTTTCCAAGATAATTGGATTTAATGTTGTGAAAACTGCGGTTAATATAATAGTTAATAACTCTAGTTAACTTGTAGTTAGTTTTTTTTTGAAATGACAGGAGGTTTTTCGCTTGATTGCGCTCAGGTTTGCCTCCTGCCTGGCGTTTAGCACAGAAGCGCCCCTGCGGGAGCGCGATCGCTGCCGTGGCGGCGCATCCACGCTCCCACCGGGAATGCGCTGCGCGGTCGGGGGAGCAGAGCTGCATCAGGCATCCTCCGTCCCGCCTGCTGCCGCTGCTGCTCAACATCAGCTTGCAGCTCTTTCTGGGTTCGCTTCCTGCCCTGCAGCTGTTCCCGCGGCCGCTGTCTGCCTGGAATTGGCAGGACACGGGGAAACACATCGGCTGCGCGGCAGCCAAGGGCCGGCCGCTGCCAGGGCGCGGGGCGGCCGCCGGCGGTGGCCGAGGCTCCCCCCGCGCCGGCTCCCCTCGCTCCCCTGCCCCGCCCAGGAGCGGCGGGCCCGAGGCGGGGAAGGAGCGGGGAAGGAGCGGGGAAGGAGCGGGGAAAGAGAGGGGAAGGAGCGGGGAAGGAGCGGGGAAGGAGCGGGGAAGGAGCGGGGAAGGAGCGGGGAAGGAGCGGGCGCGGCCGCAGCTGCCGCACGGGGCTCCCGCCGGGGCCGCGCCGCCGCGCTGGCAGCGCCTCCGCCGGGAGCAGCGCACGGAGCGCTGGAAAAGGGCGGAAAAGGGAGAAAAAGAAGACCGGTCTCAGCTGTGGAGCTTTACCCAAAGGAAAATGAGCTCTCTCAGGGAAAAAAAAAAAAAAAGGAAAAAAAAGAAGCATGATTTTTAATTGTGTCTTTTCGAGGACTCTTCTAGTATCACTGGACATTAAACTCAGATTTTGCCCAGTTAGACAAGGAAGAAAGAAAGAACAACCAACTAACCAGCCAACCAAAAAAACCCCAAACCCGGCCCTTCCCTAGCTGACATTGCCATGCCAGCATGGCTTGCTTGACTAGAGGTGACCTAAATAATACTAATCTGATCAGATAGAAAAGCAGAAATATTTATACATGCACACGTGTTGAAAAGCCAGCTAACTTGGAAAACAAAACTACACGGAAGACAAGAATTGCAGATCCACAGTTGAAACCTATAAATCTTCTATCTTTATTTAATTGCAATCTGTCAGCTAAAATCACTACTGAATGTGGGATTTCTACTGGGAAGTAATGTATCATAAGTGACAGCACAGAACATGCAGTCCTTTTTATTTATATTTAATTAGAGAAAAAATATTACAGAGAAAAAAGAAAATGTAAGAGAACAGAAGGCTAAAGAAATAGGAGCTAAATAAAAGAAAGAGAGAAAGAAACAGGAACATTTTAGATGGATCATCCACCAGCAATTAATCAAAGATTTCTAAAAAGCTCAAGCCCAGAGTCTGCAGCCTTATCTTGGCTAAGGAGTCTCAATGTGATCTACAAAACAGCCCACTTATGAGTAAATGCATTCACCTCTTGGCTGACTCATCCTCAGACATTTGCCTTTCTCCTTTATTTATATTTCAGCTGCTATAAAATCTCTAATGCTTCTTCAAACCCACCTTTGTGGAACACACTGATCACTGCTGTTTCTGCTGCATGGCCATTCAGAGACCTGCTCTACCAGCCCCAAAAGCAGCAAATCCTCCACCTGTGAGTTTAAAAAACTTTTTTGGTAACAGGACAGTGAATTTATTTCCTCTCTCATCTTACCTCCAGCAACTGGAGAGTGATAACATTGTCACTCTCAGTTATGTCCATTTGCATTTATTTTATCTAGAAGTTGATGTTCCTCTGATGTTATGCAAGCAAAGATCAGAACAAAGCACATCATTACAATTATTGTGAGCATCCATTTTTGATGACTGTGCACAATATAATCTAATCAATTGCATAAACTCCCTACAGTGAGCTTCAGACTCTGTGTGTGTTGCCAGCCACTACAACACTTGCTTTCCACAAGCTGCCTGCCCTCGTGCAGTCAACAGGCACACACTGCCTAAGACTTTCTGTATTGATGCATTTTTTTAAAGTGCAAGGACTCCTGATTCTTCTGCTTAGAGTTTTACATTATTATTTTGCATAAAATACAAGTGCCTTGAAGAAAAGCAATAGATAAGGTGGCACCATTAACAGCTCTTTTTTTTGCTTTTTTTTTTTTCCCCAGAAAATGTCAGGAAGGGGAACTGAGGTACTAGACATGAGCAGACACTTGAAAGTAGAAAGTGTGAGATCAAGAATTTCAACTAACAACAAGAAAAAAATGGAAACAACAGAGGAGCAAGATAAGCATGAACTTGCTGGCTGATTGCAGGATTAGTGCAGCCGAGACGGGATTGTCCTGATAAATTACAAACGTGATTATAGGATGCAAAACATGATCATAAGATACAGAAAAGCATTGGCAGCACATCAGAAGAATGCAGGCTCTTGTCCAAGGCATTGGACACCTCTGCAGACATCTTCTGGATAACTGGGATGCTCACACAGGAAAGTCAAAATCAAATTGGAGTAGGTGCAGAGTGAGGCTATGAGGTTAAGCAGGTTTTTTTATGTGTAAACTACCTTATGAGACTACAAAAACCCATGGCCAAATAAAGCCAGAGAGGAGATATAATTGCTATCTTTAAATCTCTATCATTCATGTTATTGATGCTAAGCAAAAAACAAAACAAAACAAAACAAAAACAGGCACAGATCTAGAAATTCCACAGCAATGAAACACATGTGCAAAACTAAATAGGTTTGAAAACCTACGCTGAGTTTTCTGAACAACACTCAAGAGCTGTGCAGGCACACCAGCCTTCCCAAGGCCAAGTCAGAGATCTGACTGGCCCAGTTAGCACGGAGATGGAGAGGAAGTAAGAAGAGTAGGCAGATTGCTGGTGTCTGCTGTGCTCAAACTACCTACCTATCCCTGCCTGTTCCTACCCCTTGGTCAGCTTTGCAAGGAGTCTGAAGCCATGGGGACACTTCAGTAGCCTGCAGATGCTGCCCAGTTACTGCCGAGTCCCTCTCCCAGAGGGAAGCAGGTTTCTCTTCAATAGCTTGGGAAAAGACTATTTATCCTTTCTTTCATCCTGACTCTACAAGGTGGAAGTAAATGTGGCCTAAAATATAAACACCCCAAGGCTTAGCCCCTCAGGGAACAGGGCTCACACACAGCCTCCCCTGCTGCTCTTGCCGAGGATAGCTGCTCTGTCATCCCCTCTGAGAACAAGTGAGCCGCTAAAGGTCACATTTCTCTTGAGGGACAGCGAGTTCCTGCGCAGGTTGTGCCCCAGGCAGAACCAGGCACAGCCCCCTCTGTCCTCGGCAGCTCTCTCCTCCCTGCTGAGAGGCCAGGCCTAATTGGGTTCCTATTTTTGCCCTTGCTACAGAACGCCTGGAAAGGAAGAAAATTTTCTTCACAGTGAAAAGATGTTTCAAAGAGAAGAAACGCTGCCTGAGCTGCCTGAGCTCAGTGGCTCTTGCGGTGTGCTCCCTATTCGCGTTCAGACTCTTGCTGTAGATGCTCCAAGGCATCTACCCTGCTGTAGTTTCCTCTCAAATGCTCTGTGCAGTCACTCCTCTTCTGCTTGAGATCACAGCTGTGAAAAGCTTCAAGTGGCGAGTGTGCTGTCCCATCTCTGGCTGCAGTGACAGTGGGGACAGCTACGTAAGCCATGGTGGCAGGACCCTGGCACATCATCCTGAGAATGCAGTTGGAAGGAGTGGAGAAAATGGAATCTGATTAATGCATCTGCAGTGCAAAAAATGGATAGTGATTGTCCTTTGTTTCTCTGTCTGTGACTTTGCAATGTGGATTGATCACAGTGCTCTGAACTCAGAAGATTTTCTCCCTGCAAGTAGTGGGAAACATTGATGCTTTATTTACAAAGAATTGCTGGAAAGCCTGTTGCACACACGCATCAACAACTACTTGCTTGGATGGTTTTAATTTCATAAGGTTTTGAGAAGCATATGGAGAAAATTTCTGTTGTTGGGGTTTGCCTTAGCAGTGAGCCAGGCTGAAGGAGTGAGTTCTGAGGAGTTACCGTGTGTCCAGGTGAAGTGGCTGCAGGAATGTGTGTTTGTGTCTTTCTGCAAGCTCTGGGGCCTTTGGCTGGAGCGTGCCTTGCTGAAGAATTCAGCAAGGCTCTGAGTAGAACTTACATTTGCTAAAATGTTTTGCTCAAGGCCTTGAGTTCTATAACATTTTTATGATGTTTGCTCTTTGGAGCAATACCTACAATATGCTCATTTTCCTTTTACTCCAAGCTCCAGCAATCACCCTAGAATGGTGAAAATGGCATTACGTAACATAGCACATCTGGCCTGGAAAAGGGCAGTTCAAATATTCCATATTTGGGTTGTGATCATTATTTTAATGTAGGTCTAGTGAGGGGATTTGAAGACAGATAATGTCTCTAAAATCTGAAAAATTCATTTTGTCCTTTTATGGTATTTGTTTTAACTGACCTTTCTTTATTTCCAGATCGTGGGAAAAGCCCTTCAGACTTGACACACGGGAGAAATATGGAATACAAGCAAGGTGTGTCTAGAGTCTGCAGGGATCCAATTTACCCTGCACAAACTGTTAAACAAGTGGGAATTTGTATCCCTCCAACATCACAGCATTTTGGCTACATTTGAATTTCTGATTATTCACTCCCTTACAAATAGTTTCTAATTTTATGGTGTGCAGTAGCAAGTCTGAACACACAAAAATCAGGTCACTGTTATTCCGACATCCTTTATTTCAAAATAACCCAGTACCTAATGCAATTCACTTTAAATAGTACATCCTCAAATCATTGTTTTAGAAGCTTCCTTAAAATTTGTTAAGGGGCTTTTCTGCTTCCCTATTGAAATTTACAGCGGTCTGTTCAGCAAGGAAGAAACTAATCATGGTCCCAAATCTAAAAAATCTCTTAGCACACAGCCAAAATAAAGTAATAGATACCTGCTAAGTCTTTGCAGGAACTGGATTCAGATAACCATAAAAGAGAAGTTATAAAATCTGACCGTGTCATCCAAAGCACAGAGCAATCAGAAAAAGTCAGACCATTTAGTAACTTATCTCAATTTAATCAAGTTGCAAACACATGAAGTACTCATTTCTCAGCCAGCGCTGTGATTTTCAGATGGGAGGCAAACCTTCAGGATTATTCCAAACAGTTCTCACAAGTCATTTAAAAGTACATATTCATTATTTATAGCTAAATATTTCTCTTGTTTCACTTACAATGAAACTCACATTTTAACTCTTTATTGACTTAAAAAGCATTATTCAACCTGGATAAAGACCTTACTTTCACAATGCAGACTGAAAAATACAGCGCAGTCATGACAGAGCAGGTAAATATGAAGGACAAATGCATAGATACTAATGTGAAAGGCAGCAGATCTCACTCACATTGGGAAACAAGGAGGAACTGAAAGAGAAAAGACTGGGAAGTAAGCAGAAGAGGAAAGGAGACAAGAATAAGCACTAACAACCTGAGTCAACATTAACAAGAAAAGACTCCCTGAAGGGAAGAGGTCCCTTTCTCATGACTTTTCTGTTTATTGATTCAAATGGAAGTAGATAGATACCACACTGTGGACCTGTTTTCCAATTAGCAAACAAACTGAAAGCTATAATTAAAACATCTGATTTAAAGAATGCATGAAGAGCAACCTTACTCTTTTGACTATGACCTATTTAGTGTGCTTTGAGCTTTTTAGGAGTTCAATACCAGAGTGGAACATATGGAAAAAAGTAACACCAGCACATTTTTTTCCCATAAGCTAAATAATAGGGCATGGAGTAGGTAGATATCACATAAGTGGTAGACAAAACCCTGATTTAGATTCTAGAACTTGTAAACACCCTACACATTGCAATTTTTAGTTACTGAAAATCAGTATTTTATATTTAGTCTGAAAAAAAAAACCCAAACAAAAAACTTCCCAGATAATTTTAGGGCGCAGCAATGTGTCAAACTTACTCATCAAAAAAAGTCACCGTTCACATTGCTTTTTCTTCCATCTTTTACATAGAAAGGATGCTTTCAGCACACTGTAAATCAGTTGCATATCCAATGCCATTAACCTTAACACAGCCTTCCCAAGGTTTTGAAGCTCTGCAGTGTCCCTGGTCACGCTCACAGCTTGCAGCAATCACGACTAGGTTGCAGACATACTCCCACCAGCTTTTCTGGATCCAATGAAGCCACAAGAACATATGTGTTTGCACTGATCCCACGCTTAAGCTCACCACAGGAAAAGCTGCTCAGACTTGCTCTAAGCCTGCAGTTAAATGGAAGGAGACAGATAACTTCCAGGGCCTGACCCAATATCCACCAGTTTCTCCTGGAGACTTGGCAAAGACAGCATTAGCCTGTACGTCATGCCCCTTAGCGTTCGGTGTCCAGCACACCCAGCTCTAGGAGCTGTTTCAAAACCAGGAGCAGTGTGTCTTATTTAAAAGCTGCTGCTTTGTGAACTTATCTCCAAATACTCCCAAGGGAAAACAGTGAAGTGTCAAAACTCAATAGCTAAAATTATTGATACACTGAGTAACCTGTAAAGGAAAACGAACACATCTCTCTAATCAGGGAAACAAATGATTGGTATTGCTTCTGTGAACAGTAATGAGGCCACATATTTACCAGTAGGAATGAAAGTTTTACAACTTTTTATTTCTTATGTCTTATTGGTGACAGCAAAAAAAAATAGTAGGGGGAGGATAATGGAGAACAGAAGAGATTTTCACTGTGATGGAGCACTGAGGAACTACCAGAGCCTCTGTGTATGTTACATCAATAATCTCCCTAGTTGTTAGCAGTGAGCTGGATGCTGAAAAGAGACTTAACAGAGAATGGAGCTAAGACACAGTGCTGTATGCCCAATAATCTTCACTCACCAAGATCCCAAAATTCTGTCATCTTTACACATCTTCAACATTTTTATTATTATGGTAAAAAATGTCAGTATCCAAAGAGTATCTGATAATGCCTTCCAGAGTAACACCTAGGAAGAAGTCAATGAGTCAGGTGGTCATTTCTTTTGTTTTACAGTGATGCTAAAAACAAAATTAATTTATAAAAGGGAGAATAAAATCTACACTCTGAAGTTTTGTAAATATCAGGGAATTTTACTGGTAAAACAGGGAAGGAAAATAACTATACATTTCACCAGCTAAACCCCACAAAGTTAAAATTGCTGGGAGGTTACAAATGTACATATCTCAGCTGCCTTTCAGCATTTTTACTGGTGGATCAATCAAGTGTTTCTCAGTGATCTAATTCTGTCCCTGCTTTGGAGCATGCTAGAGTAGAAGGATATTTTTTTTCTGTTTTTGGACATCCATGTGCTAAATTTGTACAAATAGCTACAACTTCTGAAACTCTGCACAGAAAGCAGAAAAGACATCCCAACAAGATGGTGAGTACTTTGCCAAATTTTAAACAAGCTTAAAATACAGGGCTTCTCTACGTGATCAGAATAATATGTTTTTGCTTAATTGCTTGATAGATACTGATGAAAAATTTTGCTGAACTTCTGACTTGAAAAAGTCAGGCTGCAGGATTTAGCCAGCAAAGGAAACTCCGGTCTAATCAGGTAAAATTTCAAGCAACCAACAGCTGAAATTATAGCCAACTAAAACCTGCCTCTTATAATGGAAATCCCAGGCATTAGTATTTGCAGGTCACCTGCAATTGTAGACCAGTTCTGTCTACAAGTAATTTTATTTTCATCCATAGAAATGAATGGAGTTTAGGGGAATAAACTTAGGAAAAAACTTTTACCTACTAAATTCAAAATACAGGCTTCAATATTGCTCTGGTTTGGTCCAGCCAAGCAGGAACAGAATTCCCACCCCACTTGTTTGCTGTGGTTACACAGCCCTGTGTTATTTCCACTATCTCACACACGGAGCCAGAAGTACTTGGAAGATGAAAATACTTTTGCTTTCAAATATTTTCCTTTTAAAAGCAGAAAGCTAAGTGTAATTCTATGAATGCATTATTATTTTGGAAGCACTGCTGAAGTCAGGAAATTCCAAGTCAATGCTATATTATATTCATTGTGCAGACGTACCAATTTCTATTCCTCTTTTCCTTGTTAAATATAACCTGTTGTGGCGTATTTTTTATTACGGAATGTGCAGTGGGACAGTTTCTGCAGTAATGCTGAAATCTCCACCCAGGGGAGATTAGTTACATCTGAAAGTGGATGGGCAAAAATGAAAAGTAAAAAATGGCTGAAAGCAAGGCACTGTGTGCCAGGAAATGGAGCTCATAATCCATAGGACTTTCACTGTGAGAGATTCAAGACACTGCTCATTTTCAGATAATTATCTGGGGTGTCTCCCTGATGTCCCACTAACCAGCAGCTTCATTATTTTTTTGTAACACTCTGTATCAAAAATTTGTTCTCAAAATTCTGGGAATGATTACTAACTCAAATATTTGGTAATTCTCTTGTTCTTTATGCTTCCCTATTTCAGAGCAGTTCATTCTAAACCACTTAGGAATAAAAGTAAGAGATATAATTATACTTTATATATATATATATATATATATATATATATATAATTAATATGAGAAAACAAACAAAAAGCCATAAAAAAAATCCAAACAAACCCCAAGAGTTCTCAAGCGACTTACACTGATTTACAGCCCCACCTGTTCTTCCCAGACAAAGGTTATCCTCTTGCCTCGAGGCTCTGCCTAATTGAGGATCCTTAATTACCAGCTCATGCCGCAGGACGTCTTCCAACCTGCCCCGGCTGCCTCGCTCTGCTGCCAGGGCGCCAGGGGTGCTTTCCCGGGGGATGCACAGGGGTGTCCCGGGGCTGGGGGCTGCAGCGCCGGGCAGGGGCACCCACCCGGCTGCCCGAGCCGCTCCCGAGGCTGCTGGCTGCCAAGTGCACACCCGGGGAGTTTCCAGAAAGCTCTGGCTTATGGCTCTGCCAAGCAGGCAGGCATGAAATACTAGAGAAAGCAGTTGTGTTGCTTGCCATTTTATGCCTCGTTTTAAGCAGCACTTGGACGACAAAGTTCTTTTGCAGGACTTTCTCCCCAAAGCACGGTTTTACTTCTCCTCCTGCCACTTCTCTCAGCTTTCCCAGGTATATACCAGTGACACCCACTTCCAGCCATCCCTCTGAACAGCTGGCTCCTGGCAAATTTGCCTACCATTCATTTTTGGGGAATGGATTTATTTCAGCTGGTCCCTCCAAAGAAGGACCACAACTACTTTTTCATTTTTACTTCCTTGAAGGGCAACTGCAGCCCAATTACCCTCAATAAATTGTACCGAATTAAGCTTATAATGATATAAATGGCTACAAAATACTAAAATACTAAAATACACTGAAAACAAAAATTTGGATGTCATGTACATCAATTCAAGCGAGAAGAAATGGAGACCAAGCACCAGGAGCAGTGTGTAGAAGAGATAGAACACTGATGCTGACAAATATTATAGTAAGGTCCACCACAGAGAATTCTATAGGTACTTAGTACTGACTAATTGATCACTCCAAAAATCCTGTGGATTAAATCAGTGGAATTGATGCTGGGTAGATTCTGCAATTGCAGTTCTTGGGTTTCATGAATAATGGGACTCTCCTTGTATTTTCCTTGGATATTCAAAAGAAGAGGCTATGAAAGCACTCCAGCCTCCTCTTTCTTTCCTTCTCTGACTTCCTAAGATCCTCAGCTGTATTTAGGAGTCCCAAGAGAGAACATGTATTGACTTAATGCTGACTTGACTCAGCAGAAGGGGTTGAAGCATCATCTCAAACCTGCCTCTGTTCATCTCAAAGAGCCTTGATTTCCAGGGAAGAGCTTCCCCAGTCTCTCTAAGTGCCTTCTGTAGATTCCCTCTTTGGTAGCAGTTGGATTAGCAGTGCTGTTAGGTGAGGAGGGAACACGCTCCCAGTGACGGATGCATCACCAGCAAGCAGAGCACTCAGCACTGGTCAGATGGACTCTGTTCAGAAAGCACATGGCTAGAGCCTGACAGAGCAGCATTGAAAAATTCATAATGGAAAATGAAAACAAGGTGATTACCTTTAGCCTTGTGGAATGTGATCTAATTCCTAATGGGAGAGGCAAAGAGAAAAACCTGACACTCTGCTCAATGTATACCTTAACCCCTAAAATGTCCTAACATACAGTCAACTTATATTAATCTTTGTGTTTTATTATTACATTTAACTGCGTCATTATTAAATCAGTACTCCCTCTTATTTTCTGCATAACCCTAAGCCAGTAATTTCTTAAACTCTTTGACTCTCTTTAGACAGGAAGGTTACAGTCACTTAGCATCTAACAGAGGAATTTAGCTTTTATCTGATACTGCTTTGCATCTTGCTTCAATATGTTTTGATTAAATATGGCAAGCTAAAATATTCTCTCTAATACTGGAATGATGTTTTTCTTTTAAAAGGATCCCAGATGGTCAGATAACAGAAGACAGGTCTGTTCACTGAAATTAATAGCAACTTAAAAATTGGAGATTACTAGTCCCTAATATCAAATGGCATCTTCTAAAGGGAAAAATAGAAAATTTACTGCTACATACTTATCCTGAAACTTGGTAATTCTTTTCCTTGTTAAATATAACCTGTTGTGGCATATTTTTTATTCTGGAATGTGCAGTGGGAATGTGCATTCTCAGGCTAGGGATCAATGTCCTAATATTAATTGATGCCTGTATTTCCTTTTTGAAATCATGTCTTTAACTAGAAGGTAGAAGTGCTCTACAAAGCCTGCTGATGGATTGTGGTCCAAGGAGCAGGAGTCTTCCCATGCCTTCAGGAATTAAGGGATCTCTGTAACGAAACAGCATGCTCACCTTTCATGCACGATCTGGGAGAATACTGGTAGAGCCATATGGCATGGCCTAAAATTAGATATAACTTAACATAGTACCTAATTTCAAGGCCACAGAGCCTACATCTGTTGGAACTGGGTGTAGCATGAAATGTCAAATGCAGATTTAGATCCAAGTAGGACTGCAAAAGGGAAGTGGTTTTGACATTATTTTAATTGATGAAAAAAAAGAGCTTTCTGATGAATTTATTAAGATTCTGAGGGGGAAGAGCAAAAGGTTTGGAGAAACCTGTATTTTTTCCCATCAGGAAAGTGGAATAAAAAGTATCTGGAAACTTTTCTGCTAGCTACTCCTCCACGCTACTCCCCAGCAGAGATGGTAGTTAATAGTATGGTAGAAGTTGTTGGAACAAGAAAAGACCAAATGAATCCTCAAACACTTTTCTTGGCTAAGGAATTTTCCATTCTGGCTAGTTTCTCAAAGTATTGGGAAGACTACTCTGACAAATGAAATGCATCTGACATGATGTATGACCTTCCATATATTGTGTATGTCAAAATGACACATAAGTATCTGTCCAGGACTGCCTTCCATGGAAATTCCAAGATCATCTTCAGAGTGGGGCTTGCATAACCTGGATCATTAGGATTTGGAAACTATTTTGAACATGGAGGGAAGATACATTAACACATTGCCAAGCGACACACCTTCTCAAGATGCAGGAAGAGATGGGGTAATGTAGCTAACATATTATGGGATAAAATTAAAACTCTGTGACTAAGAAGAGAAGAATTAATATTTCCATTCTGTGATGTTGCCATCTATGCTGGTTATAGCTGGAGCAGCTGAAAAGAACATTGATCCTACAACTGGAAACAGTAGCCTCTTCAGCCACTTCAAATAAACGGGAGAAAGGCTGGGTCTGCAGCTGCCAGTCCAGTGGAGCATTTTTAATTTGGACTACTGCTGTTTTCAGTTTGCTAATACATGGGGATTTGAACAGCAGCCTTGGCTGCAGTGGGAGTAATCTCCTGGGAAGGATGGGGCAGCCAGATGCGGGTATAACCGAGGGATCATGAATCTAGGCCAAACCCATGCCTTTGTGACCTTCCTAATCTTTAAAAATAGCTTTATGCATGTGTATATATACAAACAGATAAACTGTAGTAACAGATATATACCATAAATGTTAATAAAATTGTTTCACATGTTTTTTAACATTCTGAAAGGTAAGAAAAGCTAATGAAGAAAGGCACCCTGAGCTCTGGTGTAGTAAAACATGACAGACAGCACTGTGTAGCAAGCAAGTAAAAGAACACACAGATGAATTTCCATGAAATATTTCCATTTCATTTTAGCCATGGTCTTTGCTCTGGTACATTTGGTGATTCCT
The DNA here is from genome assembly GCF_015832195.1 of Motacilla alba alba. Taxonomy (NCBI): domain Eukaryota; kingdom Metazoa; phylum Chordata; class Aves; order Passeriformes; family Motacillidae; genus Motacilla; species Motacilla alba. The sequence goes on along the minus strand of NC_052017.1, from coordinate 14,582,210 downwards.
GGCTGGCTGGGTACTGTGTATATATTTTCTTTTATGTATGAAGAACGGCCTGTTTGCTAAGTTTGGCATTTCAGACTAGGTAGTCAGAGCAATGGACAGGTCAGTCTGTTTGCTTTTTTTTTCTCTGATCTTGCCCAAGTCAACAGAAAGGGTTATCCATCACTATTCCAGAGGAAAAACAGGCTGGGAAAAAGTCTCCAAAACAGTTTGCTTAGGATTCATACCAGCATCAGTTTAAGGAGAATGGAGACCCAAGCAATGCATCTGTCCTTAAAATGCAGTTACAGACTCTGTAAAACAAATGCAGTGCATTACTGTTCAACAGAAAATGTGACTGTGATTTGACTCAGATTAAGACTAGGCTGTAGTTAAAATGCCTTGAAACAGAGTCTGAAAAATAGTTGCCTGTAAGCTATCTGGCTTATAGAATCTGCAACTAGGAGTTGCAAACATAATTTTTCAGACCTTCTGGAATAAACATTTAAGCAAGAAACAATGTCAACATAAAAACATTACAGAACATATAAACACCATTTAGGAGCAGAGCACTATTTAGGAAGCAATCAGAAACTAAAGACAAAGCAGTCTAAGGTGAAGAATCCAAGGTAGGTACAGTCCTGACTCATGGTGAAGAACACTATTGAAGGGAGGAGTTTATCCATTTTGCAAATTAATGTAACACCAAAAATTAGCAATGAATCCCATTAAAGTTTTTTACATTATTTAGAATAAATGACATGGCACCAAAGTACTGTTATTAATAAAATTAAGCGAATTCCTTCTGTCCTTCTCTGAAAGATGGTGCAATGATGGATCCAAATACATCTGGCTGCAGGAACAAACTTTGAATGTTAGAATTGCACATCTCTGCAGAATAAGGCCTCCACAGTTATCCTCTCTATGTTAAGACTGCCCAGATGTTTAATAAACATTTGTGTGGATTTCAAATATTTATGGGGGAAAAAAGCAATTTTTTTTTTCATGCCATAACAAATACTTTTGTTTCCTTTGGTGTTGTGTGAGATATGATACATTATATGAAAATCCACAGAGGATGGCCTTGTCGTGAAACAGTATCTAAATGTATTTGACAAAACAGACATCTGCTGCAGGTGAGACAACAAATTCTAGGACTTCTCACCCCACAAAACTGAGTGAAAATTAGAACAGAGGAATGAAGTCATTTCCAAAACCCCAAACAACTCATGACAGGAAAATATACCTCATTGATTGGACTGATGTCAGGACTAAGGGATGGACTCACTGTACTTATGTGCCTGTGAGATGTGCCAGGCTCTACTGACTAGATCCCCACTAACTACAAAGCAGTTGGAAGGAACAGCCCACAAGTAAAAACTATGTGAGGCAGCTGAGTCCCACGCAAGGGCACCTACCACGGCCACTAAGCAGGAATTAGTCACCACCTCAACTACTCAACTGAAGGCCTACCAACAGCTACAGAAATAGATAATGAATTTTTGAAATAAAACAAAATTACCTAAAACAAATAAAATTTTATTTTTTTTGCCTCAGATAGTAATGTCTTGTGAGGGCTGACCTAGAGCAGAGCCAGACACAGCTGAAGAATAAAGAAGGTATTTTTTAAAAGGCCTCAATGGATACACCTGGGACAGAGCCCAGCCAGGGCTACACCCAAGGTGAACCCAAAATGGTCACAAAAAGTGGAGGACTGGTCACGAAGTCTCTCACTTTTATAAGTCCTGGTTCATTAGCATATTAGAGGTAATTGTCCAGTTACAGCTTTAGCTTATAAAGTTCCATCCTTCTTGTTTTCTCTCTTCATTCCACCGTTGTTTATGCTCTTGGACCTGAGATTTGGATCAGATGTCCTTGGTCCCCAGCTAGAGAAGGAATTGTTTTGTCTTCCTACTCTGTGAAGAGAGCTTACTATTCCTTAATATGAAGCTCAGAACTACACACTAAAGCAGCACAGAATCTGAAAAATATAAAAGCTAAAACCTGAGGCATCAATAGCTTTTTTGTATTTGCAAAACCATGGTCAGTCAAGATCCTAGAGACACCTGCAAACCTCCGAATTGCTATTTTCAGCTTCTATATAATTCTATGTAGAATTCTATCCTTACTCAGGATTTTTCAGGTAAATTTTCTGGGCATGTGAAGATCTGCTTAAGGTATTCTCTAATTTGCCTAATTCTTCACTCTACCTGACCACCTGCAGATCTTTAAACTTGGTTTTTCTCTACCTAACTGCTCTTCAGGAACTGATTTGGGCTTTTCAGAACAAGCCCAGCATGCATGAAACATTGGGTATGATCAATCTTTAATATGAAATCCCAGTAGTCACTGAGTTCCTGCAGGATATTAAAAACCAAGGTTCAATTATATTCTCTTCTAATAAAAATCGGAACCATTGTCATTCAGCAATGATGGAAATTCACCTTCCTAAAGAAAATTCAGATGGTCTTCACATGTACTGATGGATGTTTTTGGTTATAAAATACTTAAAATAGTAATGGAACTAGAGAAATATTATAATCTAATGGCCATAACATTTATCTAAATGGCGTGGAGAGTGTTTTAAAGTTCTTCTCTTAAGATGACACAGGAGCTCTTGTCCTTTTTACAGTACTTAGTCATCAATTCGAGAAAATGAAAGCTCTTCATAATATCTAAAGCCCAGGGATTTAAGATACTCCCACCATAGACATCTCTGTTCAAATCTCCCCAGGAATAACAGGGGAACCTAATAAAGTGAATTTACAAATAATTTAGTTCATAGAAACCTGTGGACCACCTGCTCTCCTTTAATAATTACTCTAATGCAGGTTTTTAATACTTGGACAAAAAAAAGACATTTTCTAGAGGATCCCACATCAAATCTTTTTAGATTTTTTTTCCACAAGGGAAAACAGAAAACCTTATTATTTTGATTGATCCATACTAGGCTTTCCTTTTTGATAGTGCAACCCAAAATTCTTGATATGCATAGCCTTACATGAGAATCACAATCCCTTTCCAATTCTGTATCAACACATGATTATCCTTGCACTGAACTGCTGTTCCCTGCTCCTATAAACTCAACTCAGATATAATTACACTAGAATTTTACACAGCTCTGTAGTTCCAATAAGTTTGGTCTATGCATCTGAGTTTCAAACATATTGCATTTTAACACCATATGTTTGTAACTATCAGACAGACCTTGCCAACCCTGAGAATCAGACAAACTATGCTGAGTGCACCAAAGCTTCACTTCACATTCCAGAAATTAACCATTGCAATATCTGTTTCTCCTTATGGTGTTGGCTGATGATTTGTTGAAGTCTCTTAAGCAAAATGAGATTTTCAACTGTATTTATTTGTTTGTTTTGTTAGACTCACATAATTTTTTTTCTGTTTTTCTTTATGTTAATTCTGTATATTCAGAAGACACACTGCGAGCTCCAGAACAACAGCTTTCCTTTTATGTATTAACAAACATTCCCTGGAGAAACATTATGCACTTTAAGTGAGGAAAACCAAGAAACGAGCGATAACAAATGACTAACGCCTAACATTAGAATGTGTTTCAACTACTAAAACCCCCATGTAGAAATGAGAAGACTATGAAATGAAATAATTAAGAAATTGGTATTAAGTTGAGATTTAAAGAGCTGTACAGACATCATAACAAAGGGAATAACCCCAAATGAGAGCCAAATGAGCAATTGCACAAAACTGTGAGACAGCAAACAGCAAGAGGGCTGGATAGCAGAACTAAATCAGAGATAGAATGGAAGTTACAGAAGCAAACAAACATGATCCATATGTGAAAATATTCCCAACACATTAGTGTTTAATTATTATAAAGGATAAGAACACTCAGTAGAGTCATCATAAACAAAGATGAATGGAAAATGTGCTGCTATTAAAAGCAGGCAATCTAACATCACTACAAGTGTAAGTTGATCAGTCACGACTTCAGATGTAATTAAAAAATAGTATTTTGAAGCAGCACTTTGTTACTACATCTAGTGGTAGAAAATATTGAAGTAGACATTCTCATCTGAGCTTCCAGGTACTTTGAAAACAAACAAAAAACACCACAACTGCTCACTATCCACCACTTATACCCAAATTTTCATTTCAATTCCATTTGAGTATATGAGATTTGCCTTTTGGATGAAGAGTGTGGAATGACCTTTTCAAGTTTTTTCTCAAATCATTTTTTGCTTGTGTGAAGGCTCTGAAACAGAGATCACAATGAAAGCTAAAATTAGTATAAGAATGGAAGAGTAGGTCCTTGTTATATTCTAGTACATTCATTTTTTACAGCATACTAACCTGACATAGGTATCAGCACAGGTTAATTGCTTTCAAGAGAAAAACAATATGCAACAAGTAGGGCAAAAGGAGAGCAAGAGAAACAAAATGGGTTTGAAGGCCTTTGTGACCTTCACAAACACTTTTTCTTAATCAGGAAGATGTTAGAAAAGTCAGTTGCATATGTGCAAGTCATTATAGCTATCTGTAGCTATGTACTTTTTGATGATTTATGGCAGTTACACCCTCACACATCTTTCAAGCAGGTCCAATCTTCTCAAGTTGTGCAAAGACATGACAATTTATTAGACCTCATAAGCTTCAAGCTTTAAATGAACAAGTAAATTCATGGCAAAGTATGAAAACAGAAAACAAAATTATGAGATGAGGAAAGTGAAAAAAAAAAGGTTATTTCTCATGATAAATATTTACAATCTGCTCTAAATAAATATGAAAATTTCAAGCAGCTTTACCATTTTTTGAGACTGTACAGCATCCCAGGGTATACCTTCAAAACTTACTAGATTCATTTGGAAGCATAAATAAAAATTGGAAGACCATCTGAAAGGGCACTACACTTCTATCTTGTTACCTCAACAATTAACATTTTATTCAAGATTAGTTCCTCAGCTGCAGCAAACTGTGTATTTCTGTGTCATTGTTCTCCTAACAAATCTTTCAACTACAATTCCTATAGAGAAGTGCATTTAACAAAAATCTAAATGAAATATATCGTTAACTGAAAAATAAATTTTGGGAACTGAGATTCCAAGAAATACGTGGAATTGAAAACAAAGCTTCACTAATGGAATTCTGGGGGAAAAATAAAGAAAATAAGAACCTCTACAAATCAGAAATGAGACAAGAAACAATGCATAAGAAACAATACTGAGTTGTTTTCCACTGTAATTCTCAATTCATTAAACTAAATGAACACCCTTAAATCTAGAATAATCAAGATACAACATGAAACTTCATAAGCATCAATAAGGAGTAGGAATACAAACAAAGGACTGATGGCTTTTATTTAATGATGCATACTTAAGAGATCATAAATCATAACACAACATAGAGGAGCATTCTTAAAATATCTGTAAGAATCATTACCTGGTTTTTGAACATCCATACAACAGGGTGACTATGGAAGTATTTTAATTCTTGTCTTCAGACAATGGAAATAAATTTCAAAAAAGGTGAAGTACAGCAGCTGTGCACCTCATGTTTTAACACCAATATGCCTATTTAAGTTGCCTAAATTCCCATATAAATTATGTTACTAGAAATTGTTATGATGACCACTCTTAGAATTTCTCCTTTAAAGAGATATCTTCTCAAGACTGCCACATTTAGGAGGATGTAGAAATATACCTCTTCATTAAGATTTTGCAAATGAATACCTAATTAATTCCTGCATCCTTGACTGACAAGTCAGACTGAAAGCTGTGCACCATAATTCCATTCCTAAAACATATACCAGTATAAATTACATATACAACATGCTCACGTACTGCAGAACATAACAAAGATAATAGGAATTTTAACTAGTTGCTTTGCGATCAGGGTTAGAAGAATTTATCAGGTAAAAATTATTTTACAGTGGCTGGACCCTTAAGCTAGCACAGTAAATAATGGCAACTTTGTATACAAAAATGTGAAGTGCCCAGTTGCTCTGATTAAATACAATGAAGTTTAAAAATCAAACCCCAAAAACCCAACCTGTCTACATATCTATTTACAAGTTGTGAATGAGACACTTTTCACAATGAATAGTGATTGGAGTAATCAATAACTTGATGAAAAAATTAATCTCTGGAGTTTTTTTCTATTTTCTAGACCTCCTTGGTCTCAAAGATAACATATACCAAGGTTGCTTTGGTTTTCTCTTCTCATTTATCCAAACTATAGCAGTGTACAGCTACCAATGTTCCTGCCAGTTTCAGTTCTGCTCTTCAGAAACTAGTGGGCAGCAGGAGTTGTCACCAGTTTCTCCCAGCTGCTTGGAAATCTCAGGAGATTAAAGTTCAAACAGACACCATGGCTCTTGCAAAATGAGCACAACAAACACCAGGAGACTGTTTCTCTTCTCATTCTGTTAGGAAACATAAACTGCTCAAAAGGAAGAGGCAAGAATTCTTATCCAGAGGTGAAAAGTGACAAGACTCAATGAAAATAAGCTCTTCAAAGTTGCTCAAAGAGGGCCTGAAACTTTGTGTGGGCATGCAGGAGAATATTCTTACAAATCTACAAATATGTTTACAAATATTATTTATTATTTGCAACTACCTTCTAAGAACATGACTAAATTTAAGGAAGTAAAAACTTTGCATGAAAACCTGTACATCATATGTTGGTTCGTCCTCAAATTCATCCACAGAAGGATAAAAAGCATCAAACAATTCCAAAACACCTTAAGCACTCACGCGCAAACAGTTCCACAGCCACATGTTATCTTCTGCACAGAAACTTTACAAGCAAGGATGCTGAACTAAATACAAAACTCTGCCTTAAAATTTGGAATTCGCTCACTCGAAACTTGAGCTGACAAGTTTCACTTTTATGTCAGAGTAGGTTTCATGTTGCAGTTCTTAGCCGTCCTCATATTTGGGGTTCAGTACTCCCAGCTGATGGCAAATCTAATGCTTTTGAACGACTCCTGTTGGTCCATCAAGCACGTGGTACTGTTTGATTTGCTTCTTTCATCACTCTTAGGTAGATCCTTTTTTAAATGTTGAGGTCAGCAGCCAACCATCACTGAGCAAAGACACATATGTAAAAGCAATACACCTAAAGTTAAGGATTTTTTGAGAACTGTCAGACAAATGATTGGCACCTGCAACCATTGTTTTCATGTAAGTATCCAAAAGCCAAGGCTTGGGGGTTTTTGAGGGTACAATCAATTAGCAAAATATCCCTTTGGATCTTTACCTAAATCTGCACCCATTTTAGCCCAATACTTCTATTGTAAGCATTTCTGATTGTCCAGACTTTTGTGGGAGCTTCAGATGCAAGGTATGCCCATAAACTGGCAGCATTCAATAGTTCATTTCCTATAGACAAGTTATGCTGCTTCCATGAAATGAGGCGACTTGCTACAGAATGTGAATATATAGCGTGTGGAATAGGACAATGTAGAACAGCTGAAGGCCTCAAGTTCTGTAGTGTATCAATTTCTTATTGAAAGTATCCTATTAAGAGAAATGCTTTCACTGAAATTTAATTTAATTACATACAATTTATTTAGATAAAAGAGTTCCCCAGAAGCACAGAACTATAAATTCTACAGAATCATGCCAAGATAAAGATAAAAAAAGAGAAATAAGGAAGCCTAGAAGCTAACTTACTAAATTATTTTATTGCCTGAAGTGAAAAGTAAGAGTAAATAAATAGCACAAGTGATGGCTTTAATTTTTATATACATTAAATAAGTTTATTAAGCACAACAGAGGTTGCTTATTAATTACCCGGGAAAAATTGCTCTCTTCTTTTTATTCGTTACGGCACAGAATTTTATACCTCTGCTCCTCTCGGTAAAACCGGGAAGTATGACTAAGGAAAGCCCGAGTGCGGCAGGCTTCACGCGCGGTGGGAACGGCGTCCCTGCGGTGCAGCTGTCGGTGTTCGCTCGGCCCTGCAAGAGCAGGCGCCGGTCCCGGGGAGCCGCGGCCGCAGCGCTGCGCGCCCCGCCAGGTGCGAGCCCCGCGGGCCGGCAGCGAGCGCGGCCCCGCGCCGGGACAGCCCCGCGGGCCGGGGGGGCCGGGCCGCACCTGGGGGCGGCTGCGGGGCCGCACCTGGCGGCGGGGCGGGCGCGGGGCCGGCCCCTCGGCGCGGCGCTGCGGGACTGCCCCGCGGGGATCCCCCTGCGCCGCCCCGGGGGCCGGCGACCACCGACACCCCCGGCCCGGCCCCGCCCCGCCCCGCGGGGCTCCCCCCGCGCTGCCGCCGGCGCGGGGGTCGGGGGGCGCGGGGGCCCGAGCCCCCCCGGGCGGCGCCGCCGCTCCCGGTACCTGCGGGCGCAACTTTTCCCTCGCCGCCGTTCAAACGCGCTGCCGTAAAGCGCCCGTCTCCCGTGGCAACAAGGTTCCGGGCGAGCACTAGGTGTAGGAAGGTGATGTAAAAGTAAAACCACCCAGTGTCGTAAACCAGGTCCGGGGGGGAGGGGAGGGAGTGAGGGGGGCGGGCGGGGGAGGAGGTGACTGGAGCATTTAGACACCAGCGAGCGGATCATGGCGGATGGCCCCAGGTGTAAGCGCAGGAAGCAGCCGAACCCGCGCCGCAACAACGGTCAGTCACCCGCGGGGCAGCGCCGCGGCCGCGCCGGGGCGGCGACGGGGCCGGGGCGGGGGCCGGGCACAGCCGTCCCGAGCGCGCAGGGGGGAGGTCGGGCGGGCGCCAAAGTAATTCCCCCGCCGCGGCTCGCCGGGAGCGCGGCTCCCTCCGCACCGTTATATCCGCTACCTGCAGCCTCCCTCGCCGCCGCCTCCCGCCTCCGCCTAGCGGTGCCTCCGCACTCCGCCGCTGTCCGGGACCGTTACACGCCGCTTCCCCCTCAAGCCCCGCGACCGCCCCGCCGCCGGCAGCGGGCTCGGGGGCCCCCGGCCGCGCCGCCGCCCTCCGGCCCGGGCGGGGACGCCGAGCCCCGCGGGGAGCGGCGGGGGAGCGGCCGCCGCCCGCCCGGCCGCGGCAGCCCCAACTCCGAAACTTGTTACCTGCGCGCTACCCCGGGCGGAGCGGGGCCTCCCCCCGGCCCCGCGGGCGGGATCGCCCCGCCGCCCGCCCGGGAGCGCCTCTGCCGCCCGCCGGAGTTTCCTCCCCGCTCGCCCGGCAGCGGGCCGGCTCCTCGCCCCCGGCCGGCGCTCGCCCGTCTTGGGGCGGTGGTGGGGGACGCCGGCCGTCCCCGAGGGGACACACCCGGGAGCACATGCGGGGGAGGCTCCGCCGCCGCAGCGGGCGGCGATTCTCGCGGGGGCAGCGCGGCCGCCCCGGGCCGGCGCCCCCGCTCCGCGCCCGCCCGCCCGCTCCGCGCCTCCCCGCCCCGGCGAGAGTTGGTGCCCGGCGGCGCCCCGCGGCCGCGCTGCCGCCCCGCCGGGCCGGTGGGGAAGGGAGGGCTGCGCCCGGGCGCCGGGGGCGGGCGGCGAAGTTTCTTCCCTTCCCTCTGGCTTCGGAGGTACCTGTTTGTATAATAATGGGTGGTAACGGTTTGGCCGGGGGCCCCCGCTCCGCTCTCCGTGCGTGTGTGACCAGCTGCTGCAGTCTATATAAGGAATTACATTTACATTTCAGGCTTAAGGGCTGCTGTGGGGTGGTGTTTTTTCCCCTTCGGTACGTGTGTTACTTTAAGATGCAATGGGAAGGTACACGGCGGGGGGAATAAAGGCTCGTAACACCCACTCTCTACTTATTTTCTGGAAAATGGAGAAGTAGTTCGGTCCTCATAGCACGACTCTTCGGAATAGGATGTAGAGTAGGCGATTTTGTAACCCTCCTTGGCAATTTTAGGTTTTATGTGGCATTTCCTGTGCAGGGTCACAGATAGGAAGGCTTTGCCTGCGATCTGAGATGTTTTCATATGCAGTGAACGGTCTCCGAAATAGATCGGAGTCACGATCGGTACTTCACCTCTCTAATCCTCCCTGTTCGGGGCATAACGTGGTGATAAATGACGGCCTTTCCAGGGGCTAACGGGTTGGTTTGATTGCGTTGAACTTAAAAGGGTTTTCTTATTTTTGCTGTGTGCGTTTTCTAGCAAGTATTCTTGGTTGCACACTCATGTTATTAATTCCTTGTCCTAGTGTAAATATTTATGTTTAGCTCATGATTTGGCTGTGCTAAAGGTAAGTTTGGAAAGTGCTTTTCTCTTTACCTTATTAAAAATGTGGATGATCAGAGAAAGGGGCTTTTCTTGTTGCTGACGACAACATGTGTGACATGTGAGTCTGAACCACCCAGCGTCTGTGCAGGAGCTGTAAACATGTTTACCTGAACAGGAAAGAAAATGGATTTTTCTCTTAAAGATCCAGTGATATGAATACCATACTCTTAAAGCATATCAACAGATGACTTGAGAGAGAAATTTTCTGAAAACCTGGCTTTTGAAATCGACGGGAAAAAAGATCCTTGATTGCTGCAGCAAATGGCAACTTGTGCAGGTAGAAAAAAAAGATGGTGTTTAGTTTTCTCCTGCATGCATGTCAGCCCCCTCCTGTCTGCTGCTTTCATTCTCAAGGGAGGGATTTATTTACCACGCTTGCTGTCAGTGTTTTTCCTTTGTGCTTAATATTAGAAAACCAGATTTAAGGCTGTTTAGCACAAACCGTTTTGTCTGCAGCGTGTATCACTTGCAGAAAACAAAAGGTGTATAAGGTCTGGTATCATTCCAGGTATCTTTCATCTTCATCACTTTTGGACCTCATTGCTGCACCCACTTTATTATATAGAGCCTCTGAGTCTTTATCAGCTAGTTCTGTAATGTAAAATGTGGTGTGTCTTGATTTAGGCTGGTTTTGGTTGCTTTTATTGAGGAATTAAAACCAACTTAAGTCATTGTGCATTGGAGCATCAGGATCAGTTAGATAATAGAATCTGGATAATAGGGATTTCTCAGCAGTGGGTTTATGTTTGACTTGCAAATATTTACTGAAGAAAATGCATAGAAAAAATGTTAACCCTTTAACCTTTAAAATAAATAAGTATGAGGGTTTTTTTTCCCCAAAGTCGCAGAATGCGCTCGGTTCTTATAGGTATCTTCTGTTTATGAGGAATGGGCATAGGGGAGATGCATAAGCAACTGGCTTGTTTCTAGTATAAAAAATAAAAGCATTTTTGTATTGTTTCCTATCCATGTTGTCACAGAATATGAAATTATTACAGAGAGATTGCACTAGACATCCAGTATGCCAGTTAATAATACTGGGCTATGGCATTGAGTACTGTAAACTTTTCTTCTTTTTATCTCATGTTAAACTTAACACAGCTATTCTTACATTGTAAACTTTTGTTTTTTTCTTTCTTTCCCCTGCTTTCTCTCTGTGTTTGGGAGCCATCCTGGTGCATTAACTCTAGCTGGAAAGACAGTCTTATCATCTTAGCTCTGGAGCTGGTTCCTTTTCTACCTTGTTTATTGGTCCCTACAGAAGGTCAGCAAAGAGCCGATTGGTGCTGCCATTAAGGCCTCCCCTTCCCAGGAAATCTGGCGCTTCCTACCTGAGGAAAACTACCCTGTGTCATTGTCCTTAGTTCTGGCCAATACACAAACAACTTCTGCTTCAGCAGAAGAGTTAACGAAGTGTTGAGATAATGTGATACAGCAGAAACGCAGCACTGATTGGGAGTCTCTCATCCTATCTACTTCTTTCCCTTCTCCCTCTTTTTTGATAGAAGAATGAAGAGGAGGAAAGAGAGACATGGTTTGGGTATTTTTTGCTGGTCATCTGCTTAGCCATGCTCTTGTGAGACTTCTGAGTAGAATTCACATAGATTCAATATCAGCAAAGGTTTTCTTATTCTGAGTTGGTTTGCAGTCAGGATTAGTTGCTTTCTTAGCTTCTCTCATGTATGTTATGGGATTGTCTTAGTTTTACTGTTTAGTAAGAACCAAAAGTGACACATCTTGTTCTTCGGCAATGCTGTGAGATAAGTAAAACAACATTTAAAACTTTCCTTCCTAGAGTGTGAAAAGATAGCAACGTAAGGTATAGATGTTCTGAAAATAATGCAAGTATGCCTTCAGGTTTTCAGATGCATATTTGATGGTGAAAGGAGGACTGCATGAGTCTGGGTAAATTCTGCATGCTGTCAGGTACATGTGAGGAGAAGATATAAGCCAGCCTTGGTCACAGTGAGTTTGTTACTAAAAGGTTGTGTTGATTGACTTGTTAGAGTGCTATTTCATTTGCTTTACAGTTGGTTCTTCTCTCTTTTTAAGTCTACTAGGTAACACTTTCATATAAAGTTTTGCTACCAGGCTAAGAACTGTAAGGAAGCATATTTCTTTTAGATCCAAGATGTTAGCTACCAGCGGGACGTCAGGTGTTAGTGACGCTTGGGATACAACTTTCCTGGCTGTGCCTGTCTTCTCCTGCCCCCTCGCCTTTCTTTTTTGAGAGGTATCATGTTTTCACTCTAATGTTAATTTAAATTTGCAATTTGGGATTTGTGGAATGTAACCTGAGTTAAAATTCCAGGCACAGTGAACAGATCTACATGGACAACAGAATTAACTGTTTGAGACCAAGGAAACCATCTCTCTTATAAACAAGTAGTACCTCTGTTTTAGTGATAGCTACTGAAATATAGTGTGAGTTCTCTTAAAAAGGTCACTATTTCTTCATTTTTCTGTCAGCAGTCAGTGCTTGTTATTTTAACAGTTGTGAAGCCAGTTGTCTTATGGTAATTAATTGCCTGAGGCAGTTGGGTGTTTTCAAGGTAGTTTATTTCCTGAAACAATTTGCCTTGCTTGGAGGGCTCTGTACATGTGCTGCTGAAAGGGTTAATGAAATGTAGCAAGAAGATGAAACTTTCCTTCTGACTTGGGCTTCCCACTCATTGAAATCACTCAATGATTTTAGTTAGAGGTCTGAGGATTTGACTTCTTTGAATTCAGTCTAAATTTTCTGCTGAATGTATTTAGTTACATCAGGTAGACTCAATGGGGAGGGGTTTCTGTGGACTTTGGGCTTTATGACAGGTCCTGTTAATTGATGTTACTGACTTTGGTTGGGCTCTTGCTCTCTGTAAGCAGCTCCTCTGTGGACAGAGCAGGAGGCAGGGGTTCTACAGCTGTTCCCTGCTTCCTTCCCCACTGATACTCTGGTAGTGGTATTAGCCTGTAATTTTTTCTTACAGAAGTTTTCCAGTGCTGGGGGGCGAGGCTGAAGTACTGTGAAGTCAAAATATCACTGTGATGCCTTTCCTCATGTGGAAACATCTGTTTTAATAGAGTTTAAAATGCCAGTGAGGGATGGCAGACACTTTTAACATGTGTGGGACTCTGTATTACTATGGTAAAGAAATAAAATTAACTTCTGTGAAACTTACGTTGTAGGTTTTTTGCTCAGGGTTTTTTAACTGATTTTTGATTAACTGCTCTCTATTGCAGAGAAACTGCTGAAACTATGTTATCTGGCCAAATGCCTCTTAAGCATCCCTGCTTCTAAATTCAGTCATTATTATTTACCAAAAATATAAGCTTATTGTTAAAGTCATTAGCTGTTTGTAGTCACTTCAAAAACATTTAACTAATTGCTATTGCAAGCTGATTGGAGTAGGTGTGCTTTGTCACCTGTAAACAGTACATTGAGTCTCTGGAAGTCATAAGAGTTCTACTCATGATAGGTTTCAAATACCCAAAACTAGAGGTTGAAACCCAACTCTGTTTTTATGTAGGCTTTCATACCGTATTGCAAAGTACAGTTCCAGAGTAGCTTTCAGCTGATTAACATCAATATTCCTGAATTTTTGGTGGTTGTTACCTACATTTTTCAAGAGGACTCGTGCCTAGGATCTTTTCTGTTTTGGGCAAGTAAGCAGAACCCTGTCTTTCATTTGTGGTCTCAGAAACATTGGTGCTTCATTCTGGCAGCTATAATAGGCCTGTTATTTTTGAGAACTAAATTCTCAAGTGACTTACCCAAGGTCACACAGGAAGTCCATAGCAAGACTGAGTCCCAATCCATTTTTAATCCTCAGGACTACCCTTGCATTTGGCTTGATCTAGAGCCTTAAAGGGAAAGAATAGTTTTGTCATTTGGTAGTTACTATTCCTTTCAGCTTAATTGTTTAAGTTTTTTCATATTTAGTGGAATATTTTTGCTTTCACCAAACAAATGGCAAGACGCGAAATTCAATTACGTCTTTTGCCATTTTTAGATGATATTAAGATAGGAAACATCACCAGTGAAAATACTGTCTTCATAGTCTATGTAGTGATGTGCCAGAAAAGTAGAATGTTGTCTTCTGGTGTGTTTTGTATTACCAAATCTTATGTTCAGTGATGCAAGGGTAGACAAAAATAAATCAGGAAGGAATTAGTTAAAGACTACACTGTTAACATCAACACCCCTGCTGGGATTTGGAGGGTTTTAAGGGGACTGTGTTGGAATTTAACATCTGGGCAGAAATTATTTCATCAGATGTTGGTTTTGTTGTGACAGTAATGACTAGAGAAGAGTCTCAGTGTATTACTGGTATTTCTAATATTTGAAAATGATAAGTAAATAAAACAGCATAAGTCCTTCTCAAAACAAAACTTTCCCAGGAATGCCTAAATAAGTGCCAGGCCTGATAAATTGACTAGACTGGGACAAACACATGCAAGTCTAGGTTTTAGCACCGCAGCTGCTTGTCACAGGTGGAGCTGTGGGGGAAGTGGCTGTGGGTGCAGGTGGGTGCTGCTCCTGCCTGGGCAGCGTGAGACAAAGGTGGGTATGAAGAGTGTTCTCATACCTTCATTTGTGAAGATCTGTGGTTAGCTCCACTCATGAGACACTGCAATACATCAGTTAGGGTAGGGATTCTTTCCTGCTGAGGGAAATGCTGTTTGAAGTCTTTAGTAGTTAAAAAAAAAAATAAAAATGGACAAGCCCCCGAGCAAAGGCTGGAGAGCAGAGGGTTGTATGCATGCGTGCTGCATGGGCGAGGCAAAGCGTGCATGAAGGAGGAAGAGTGGAGTAGGCAGGGGGGTAGTCTGCTTCTCACTGAAGGTCTGATACCTGATTTCTGATGCACCTTGCAGGCCTTCCAGAGAGGAATGTATTTGGCTGCTGCATGAGAAGATCACAGTGGTAAATAGCTTTGACCTCAGTTGGCTGGGTGATGCCTTGAAATACTGGAATTGTTGTTGAGTTGTGTAGGGAGTTTCATGAGTGTATTTTTTTGTAATGCTTTCTATTTCCATGTTATGTTGGCAAGTTTTTCAAACCTTTTATAAGCCATTGCCTCTAATACTCTTGAGTTGATTTTTTAACTAATTATTATGTGCTCATATATGTCTCAGTCTTGGTTTGCTTTTCTGGTTCTCCACTTCCTTGCATCTTGTTTTATTGCTGTTGGAAAAAGTAACAAAAGTTTGATATTCTAAAAAACTGTTCACAGTTGCAACTTTCTAGTCTTTGTGACCTTTTTTTTTTTTTTGAGGAAAGACCAGAGTTGCTTTCATTTTTCCTGTTGAGCTACAGTTTGTTTATTTAATAATCTATTTATCTCTTTTTTGCGTAGATAAGTAGTATTCCTGAGTGACAGTCAAAGAGAATGGGAATCCCAGTCAAGAGCAGTGAGACTTGATGGATAAAATACTGACTCCAGTTACATGCAGCATAGCTTTATAAATCTATCTCAGTACTCCTGAGAAAAAATACTACTTCTATCACAGTGTGTAAGCACCTTTCAGGCAGTAAAAATGTATGTACCGAGTCTTCCTGTATCTTGGCCTATACATCCAATTCCTTGTGTGAGTACCTGGCAGCTTACATTCATGTGTTAGCAGGATAGGTGATGGTAGAGTAGAAAGAAGAAACTTGTTAAATTTTCATCTGTATGTGGAGCGGCGAGGCAGGACTCAGGTGTTTCAGTTGGGTAGTGCTGAACGTATTAACCATATTTCTTTAGAATTGTGCATTTGTCCCCAGAAAGGACAATACAGAAGAAAGGAGCCTTTTTTACTTTGCCTCACTCTGATTCTCTCAGATGCCATTACTGTAATGTAATATATTTTATTTAAACATGCCTTTTCAGAGCAACAGAAGTTAACTAAAAATATGCTTTCTCATTTTTGAGAAGTCAGTACTGTTTGAAAGCAGCCTGTTTCAGTTCTCTCCTTTTCAGCTGTCATTCCCAGCTGTCACAATCTCCGTGATGTGAGGACTTTACCCCTGTTGTTTCAAAGCAGTTTGGTTAACAGCTGCTGTCACCCAAAGGTTAAGACCTGAAAATGGGCATCCTTTATTTGGTTTCCTTACAAATATTTGCTGTTTGGTAGCATCTTTCTTGTTGCTCTTCCTTCAATGTGTTCCATTGATCCTATTTTTGGAGGACTGTGTAAAGCAAATGAACATGTCTAATGATGAACGTATTTTTAATTATAACTGAAAAGGAGAGCAAGAAAAAAATTCTTTGCTGTGCTGTGATGACATTGCATCCTGTTCAGTTGGGATCTGTGAATATGAGTAGCAGTTGTTCTTCAGTGAAAGGACATGTAAAATTAGTTCTTTAAACACCAAAAACTCTCTATGATATGGGAGTGTATTGGAAGGAAGGGAAACAACTGTTGTGAACTAACTGCATAGTATTCTGTACTTCTTCTGATGCAGATATCTTCTCTTTCTGCAACTCCTCTGCACTTTAGCTTCTGACAGATCAAGTGATAATTCAGGAACACTGGAGGAGCTGGCACAATCATTGGAAATAAATGAGTTATATACCTTGCCATTCACCGTGATTCTGAGAGTGATTTTCATGGACAGCACTAGAAGGGGTTAAGAGTCTGATGTGGTAGAGAGTATTTTTACCTATGAACTACTGTGCCTGTCCTTGTTAGGATCAAATGCTGGTTGGGCCAGTGATGCTAGAGAACACCTTCAGTTATTGTGATATAAAGTGTTTTCATTATTTCAGCAAATACCCTTTTCCCAATTCTCTTTGATCGGCAGCTGACAGACAGTGGGGGCAATTTTCTGTTCTGTTTTGTAGGCATCCATCCACTGATGTGTATATGGAAGAAAGCAAAATGATATTACAAAACATCACAAATGTGGCATGATTTGAAAAAAGCCTGGGGAAATCTATTCCATCTGAAAAAGGACAAACTAAAGAATAGAAAAATCAGGCCTTAACTACAAGACTTAAGATGATTTTTGTTGAACTGGTAGGTCCCCAGAGAAGCAGGTTGGGCTTTTTATTTGTTTGTTTTCCTAACACCTTCCTTCTCATGTAAGCTAACATAATTTTTATTAATACCCAGAACCATCAGGGAGATGAGTTTTCCCTTTTTCTAAGATGCACTTGTCTTTAAACAATTTTTCTTAATGCCTTGAGGTAATTTTGCCTTGTGTGCTTCCAGGTATGTATCAGATTTTCCTTCTTCGCACCTTCTAGTCCATTTTGTCATTTCTCTTACGTTCCTGTAAACTATCCACTGTAAGTCATGTTAAGTCTTAGACTGGTAAAGGAGACACTGTTCGGAATCTGTAACCTGTTTAATCTTCCATCCTGTTTTGTTTATATCTTTCCAAAGCCTTTCCTTTTCTTCATAGTATTCCTGGCACAGCTATTTGGTTCAAGTCAAGCAAAATAGAACCAGTCACACACTACAGGATTCATTCTTATCCTGTTGTTCACAGGAAGGACCTAGGTACAGTTTGCCTGGTAAAGAGCATGAGGTGGTGAATAAGGGCTTTGAAGCAGATTTGGAGCTGTAATGACTGGCTTCCTTCCCTGCTGCTGTCCCTTCCCCTTCCTTGCTAAGCATTTTCATTTGAAATACTAAGGTGTGGTCATCGGGCATATCTGTTCTCAACTTCCAGTAATTTTTTGCTCACTGCTGAGCTGCACCATAATTACATATGCAAATGTAGTATTTTTTCCCCCCTTCTTACCTTGTACATATGGGAGAGGAAGATAAGGTTGCAGAGTACCATCAGGGATGTGCTGCTGTTGAGGAGATGCTGCGGATGGCTGCAGAAGGAGACAAGTACTGGACCTGCAGGACAAGGCTCAGCAGGGGATTTCAGACCTTCCATGTCTGAAAGGCAACAAGAAAACAGTATTCTTGCCAACTTTAAACTTTAGATAGGAGCAGATTGTAGGATGGCTTGTTATAACAACCTATTTTGATACATTCTAGCTACTGAGTGCTGAAAGTAAATTTGCATTTCCAGTACCGATTTGTTTTGTAGACATATATATACCTACATCTATCTATATCTATATATCTGTAGTTATATCCAATAATTTAATTTTTTAGACTGGTCTGAATGCTTCCAGTATTAACACAAGGTAGACTTCTGTTCATAAGTGTTGTTCTGTTCATAGTAAAACCACAGAGACTAATTCTATGGAACAAACTGTTCTGACAACTTCTGCCCTTCATCTTAAAGCTTACCTTGTACATTTTCCAGATTTGTAATTGAGAGATGTACTGTATTCTTGGAACACTAAATATGATTTTGAGCAAATATTGGAAGATAGAATTTGTTCTATAGTGCAATCAGAATGCTGGGAGACTTTCTGCACAATACTGAAATAATACCTTAGAAATGAGAAGCAGAATTTAATTGGTAGTTGTGGCATAGGAAAAGGGAAATAGTTCCAGTGACACATCACACAGTATAACGTGCCATAGTTCTCTGTTTCACCATGTGATTAATCACGCCTGCTTAGTGCATGTGGTAGTTACATGATGATGAGCCTGGCTTTTACCTCAGTGTGTGAGTGAATAAAACTAGTGGCAGACTTTCTGTTTCTGTGAACTAAGCCAGTTCACACAAGGAGGATTTTAGCTTTCCAACTGTAAAGGATACAAATAGGCTTAGTTGAATAAAAATCATGACACACAGCAGAGGTTTATGATCCTGACAGAAATTCTTACAAGATGCTTGATGCAAACTGTTGTCTGTGGATCTGATGCTTCAGAAATTTTTGGCAGTACTGCTTGTGACAATGCTAAGATGCTTTCCTTCAGAAGTGAAATAAAATAAGGTGGTTAAGAACTCCAGCAAATATAGGCATTTTCTTTGTTTTAGTATAAAGTTGCAAGCCTTCTCCATTTATTTATGTCATGTGCCTAGAAAAAAAAACTAATTAAAAAGCTCCTTGTTATGCACTACTGTATGCAAATAATTTCATTGCACTTGCTTTTCATATGTATGGTGTTGCAATAATTTGGCATATAGAAAATATATACAACTCTTTAGAAAAGAGTGAGTTCTTTTCTGGGCCAGAAGGAAAACAGAAGGGCTGAAATCTAAAGCTTGTCAAATGTCTTGTTTAATAGTTTACAGTTGCCTATATTGAACTCTTATTTCATCTTCCTAACTTTTGACAATATTTTTAAGCATTTTGAAGGTCTTGTATAGCAAATTCTCAGAATAAAAATAGTGGACTTTTCACGGGTTCCAAGGTGCTCGCTTACTGAATAAAGTCTTCTGCCTTAAAGTATCTTACTAAGCATCCTAATGAAGCTTTTTATCCCTTAAATGTTTCCCCAACCTGTCTACCTTTAGAGAGTTTGTGTGTCTTCCTTCAACCACAGTTTTAAGTAGGACTGTCAATCCAATGTGTGTCTTGTTCATTCTTGGGTCTACTGTTGGAACACTTTGTAGCTGAAGTGTGTGTGCGCATGTGCAGCTGCATGAGCTGTTTTCCTGCCTTTTCCTTTTGTCTGTCAAGCTTCTGGCTGATAGCAGATTAGCCATCTGAATGTGGGCAGCAAAGAGTAATGGGCTGTACAGAATGCCTGGGGCTTCTTGCATACAATAAAATGACTCCATTATAAAGCAAAAAAATGACAAGCTGGCCGTGGAGGATGTCTGTACTGGAGATGGAGAGAGTAGCCTTTGCTTTATGATCATGTTATTGGGTATAAAATAAACTTAATTTTTTTTCAACTGTCTAAAGTATTCCTAGGTGCTTTACAGAGCAATGCTGACAGTTCTTCTAGCAGGAAAATACTTGTGCATCACCAATTTAGATCATTACTTGCTATTCCTGATTGCTGTATATGTGTGGGGGAAGGAAGGGAGTAACAGCATGATGGCTCAGTTTCATTTTCATCATGCAGGTGTGTGTGGTTTTTTCCTTTCTTTTAATTTTTTTTCTCTCTAATGTTTTGCTTAGTTACAGGATTACATAATCTGCCCTGCAGAAGTGTGTTAGGTTTATTAAGTCTTTTGGAAGATGTGCTAATACAGATTTGAAGGAAATTGGGCCAGGAGCATGGCTGAGACACAGGGAGTCCAGATGCTGGAGGAGGACATGAAATATAAAGCTGTAGAGAGTTGGCTCAAGTAGACAAATGAGGTTGTGTGCAGAAGCATAGTAGCAGGAAAACTAATGAGGAATCTTATCAAATTTTTTTTTGACAGCCTTACTTTACCCATTGTAAGAATCCAGTGTTTAAAAAGCCCTATTGATTGTCTACAGTTTACCGTGTCAATAAGCAGTAGTGGCTGCTTATGCACTTGTAACTTCCAGTTACAGCTTTCAAGACTTTTTTTGTTTGTTTTTATGACATTCAAGCTCTAAAAGGTGCTGTCCCCCATAAAAAAAAAAAAGAAAAAACCAAAAACAAACAAAAAAACCCCAACAAAACAAAACCAAACAACCAAAAAAAGCCAGGTGCAGTACGTTAATTTATGCTAAATGGAAGGTCTTCCTGGTTTGCATCTGCTCAGGAAATTGAGACAGCTTCTTGTATATATGAGCTTCCAAACTAACTGGCAAGTCAGGATAAAAACAATTTGGTATATAGAATACGGATGTATTGGTAAAACATGGAAAACTTGTCTTAAAATACTTAATTAAACAAACCTCTTAACTGACATTTGGTGTAGTTTGTCTTGCTTGTTGTGGTCTGTTCAATGTGTTGCTGTGGTTACAACTGAAATGGACTCTGGAAATCTGTGCTTTAGCAGCAAAATGTATGGATTGCAACTTTTAATAAATAAAATGGGAATACTGTTTGAACAAGCTTTATTTTTCTCATTCTGTTAGCTGCTGCCAGGTCTCCTTGTGACTGTTCTGGATGTGGATACTGTTTGTTGTGAGGATTGTGTCCTTTAAAGATCTCCTTTTAGCTACATGTTACACATCAACTTTCCTCGGTCCCTTGGATTGATTTGCCTTAAGCAAAAACCATTCCTCAAAATTTCTGCTCCCTTCCTCTCCTCCAATAAAGTCTGCTGCCCATTGCCTCCTCCCCCCTCTCCCAAGGAAAAGGGAAATAACTGAAACTGATAATAACACAGAGCTCCACAAATGCTGCTCCCTTGACAGCAGTATTAATTCTCTTTACATATATTTTTATTTTGCATTCAGAATTGTTTCTATAATAATATGACCTTTTTATGGTGCTGAAGACTGTAGCTACTTAGCAAGGAAGCTGGTGATAAAACTAAAGCTTAGTTAACTATCTCTAACAGTGGGTAGTCTGTAACTGGTGACAGATAAAATACATTCCATACTAGTTTAAGAGAGATCTGTTGGGTTTTTCTTGCCTCCTCTTTCTTTGCCCCATGTGATTGCTGTGGTTTACAGTAGGAAGCCACTAGTTTCTGCAGTCACAGATGGAAAGGGAGGTGTAGTCACTGGTAAGTGATGTAAAGACATCTGAGTAAGAATAGGAAAGTGAACTCTCTTAGGGGGGAAGGAGTTAGCTACATATTTTACAAATCTTTCAACATCTGTGACTTAATTGGCACTCCTGAAAACAGTATGTTGCACATTATTGCAGCTTAGGAAAGTTGCATTTATGAATATGAATAAAAAAGATCTAGACCTGTTTTTGCCTTTTATAGGGTTTTTATAGTTACATATTGGACTGAGAAGGGTATTGCCTTCGACTGATCTGGCTGGCATGGCTACAGTGTTGTGTTGTGGCTGGTTTTCAGGACAGATATGGGAAATTGCAGAAGAGCAGAGTGGCAGAACAGTTGAAAGATCATCTTCACTTAGGCAGAAGAAAATGTGGAAAATGGGGATTTCATTGTCTTAAAAGTTTTTAGGTACAGAAAGTGGACAGTTTTACTTGTGGTTTTCTGTGTTAAGGTGTAATGGTGGCACAGCTAGCTCAAACACCGTATTATGAGGAATGTTTGCAGATATGAAAGGAACTGTGCTAATATATTCCAAACATCCATAAAAGAAGTCTTGTGATGGGGTATATACCATTAAGGGGTGGGGTGTGTGGAACCCACTGTCCTTGCTTCCTAGAGTTGAATGATTGCTACTCATTAGTAGCAAGTGATATGGTATGTCAGTCTGTCTGACCAAGTAGTAGTACACTGTTTCTAAACATCCCTTTCAGATAAATTCACTAAAACCAGGAATTTTTGAGAACTTTCTGGGTCCTGCTAGAACCTGTTAGTTTGGAAGTCAGCATAAGTTCGCTATTTAAAAATACACTAGTGAAATATAGTCCTAGTACTAAGAAGCAGGAATAGCCCTCAGTTATAACAGCCTTTGGGTTGATGCTTAAGGTCTCTTGGTAATTTTTTTGTTGGCAAATACTAGTACAGCAGGATTGGAATCCTGAGTTTAGGATGTGATAATTAAGAGCATCCCCTGCAGAGCTATGAAATGGCATGGGGTAGAAACTTGTAAATCCATATTTTTCAGAATATTTATTGCTAGATTTAACTCAAACTACAACATATTCTAAAACTATGCAAACAGATTGTCTTTTGCTGATTGGAGTGAGGAGGATGTGGAAAGAGCTTAGTGTCTCCTCTGTAAAGTATCTAATGTACAAGCTTTGAATTTACAGAAGGTCTTGTGCAAACTTGGATCCAAAGTGCAATGCTTCCCACAAAATGAGATGCTTAGAAAATACAGGCCTGGAAGGTGCCTTCTTGTATCCTTCACCTTGTGTCCTCCCCCCGGTTTTCCTGTTGTGGGTCCTAGCAGGCAGCCCTTGCCTTAAGCTTTGACAAACACAGTGCTATGAAGATGTGGAAGCTCACAGGTTCACAGTGATTTGCTCTTGCTCCCTATTTGAGCCCAGAACCATGCAGTTGACCTGTCTTTTGTCTGTTGTTTTTCTTAGGTAGAACAGATTTGTTTCTGCAGTAGACAAGATATAGTGTGTGAAATACTGTTTGTTGCCATCTTTTCTATGAGTTGTAGGCCCTGTGTGAATCCTGGTGTCTCCAGCAAATATGAAGAAGAGTCTTTTAGATGTGCTGTATAGACAGATGTTATAAAGCCTCATGTTTTTCTCCTTATTTTGGAATTGAGTGGAAGTTAAATGTAGAGTAGAAGTTGAATGAATCAGTGAAATGTTCTTGCTCCTGGATGAAGTAGTGAATCCTGTCATGCATATCTAGCTGTCCAAAACTGTCAAGATTTTAAGATGTGCAGAGCTGTAGTGTATTTTCACCTCCATTCTTCCCCTTCTTCCAAGCAAGACTGTTTTAGAGATGGGAAAAAATGCTACCAAAAAAAAGCCAAATCTATGTTTTTCAGCTTAAATAAGGCTTATGATTATCTCTGCTGTAATAATAGGTGGTTTAGGTTTCTTGGAGCAAATCATGCAGTTCTGGAAAACCTATATGATTATTACAGAGTACTTCAGTGGACAGTCTCTGATACAGTTGGGAACTCTTTAATTTGGGTAACTTAAGGAGACTGAAATGCAATCCTCAGCTGATCAGCCTGTAGCATATGAGAATGAGGAGTGTCAAGTTCTGTTTTGGAGGAAACAAGTATTCAAAACCATTCAGGTTCATTCACATATGCTTGCCCTTAGATTTCCTTTTGATGTTGACTCGCAATGGAGTTCTGGAAAACCATGCAGCCAAAAGCATGTTGGTATCAGTGCCTTGGGTGTTATTGATGACACTAAGCAATACCTCTGATTCTGTTTCTTTTTGTTTTGTTTTTTTAAAGTTTTGTCAACTGAATCTTATTTCCCTGTACCTCTCAGATTCCCAAAGTATCTGGTAGCCATCACAGCCATCTACAAAACTCAGAATATTCTGAAACTAGTAAGCAACTGCATCAGCATGACAAATCTGTTTGCTTACACAGCATGATAGGAGGGATTTCTGTACCATCTTGAACACAACCTGCCAGGCATTAGGAAAGCAATGTGCTTTGTTCACAGCAGGGGACAGAAGGGATTTGGAGAGAAGTGAGGCCTGCATTTCCTTGTGATGCTTGTGTTGTCATCCTCACGTGAGAAAGAGTAAGGGTTCTTTAGTCATCTCTCCTGTCTCAAACCCTCTACAAGTGTTATTTTTGTTGTTTTTCTCCATTTCTGCAAGCAGGACACTCATGGAAAGCCTACATGTAGGTTTCCATTTAGGCTTGGGGACTCTGGAACAAAATATTCAGTCTTTGAGATCACGTCAATCTTCTGCTTTTAATGGAATCTTAGTTATTCATGTGGGAAAGGTGCAGATGAAGTCATACTGAGCATCTGCAGGATTCAGGGGGCCTATTTCCTTAGCCAAAAGGAACAAGCATATTTTGTGCTTCTTTGAGAGGAATTTTTTTTCCCATTTGTCAAAAGAATAAAGAATGTCTCCTGCCCAAAGGTTATTTAAATTGATACCCTAGTGTTTGATATGAGAGCATGTAATGCAACTAATTCCTGTCAGTTAACGGTGTGTGTCCCACTGAACACAGCCCTCTTGCTGCTGCCTTAAGCAGCAGTCAGTGGGGCAGTCCTGTGTCTGCTGTTACCCAGTTGTATGCCTTTGGTGGAAACCGTGAGGAATAGAGGCAGATGCACTGACAGTGCTTTGGCACCGGAGCTAGAGGTGGTAGTAGTAGGAGATGTTGGTACCTTACTCTTCAGCTTGGGGGAGTCTGGGTTGCTGACAAAGCGACAGAAAGGTGTCTGATTGCCAGCTATGGTGAGCCAGCATCCTTATGGAAAACCACCTCCTGTAATAAAGTGAGGTTTGAGATTCTCTCTAGTTGAGATGTCTACTGGTACAAATAATATAGCAAAATGCTGTATTGTTTGTAAGACATAAAGAAATAGAGTTGTTCCTAGGAAAGCTCTGCCTCAGAAATGCTGCTTTTTTAGGGTAGACCTCTTCGTCGTCAGTAAAAACAAATAACAACTTGCTTGCTGAACTGTGACCTGTTTTGGAGTGACAGTCTTGCAGCTTGCTGAATCGACAGCTGGGCTTGCCACTGTGCTGCCCGGAGCTGAGAGTGAGCTTCACAAAGGCTTTGGAAGAATACATTTGTTTTCGTTCCCTGTTGTTATTTCTCAGCAGGTTTTCAGTTGCGTGCTCCCCCACTTTTAGTACTCCTGAAGCTTCCCAGCTTGCTACTGTTTCAAGTTAGTTTCTTGTGTGCCTTTTTAAATATCCTGAATGGCAGCTGGAAGACTCTAATAATATTTGAGAAACTAAGAAAATGATAAGTTATTTGACAAACCTTTTGAAGCTCTCTGGTGTAGCTAAGTGATTTACATGTGACTTTTTTTCCAGTTTGAATCAACTAATTAACTTCTAGTTAGGTAGAAAAAACTGTGGGTTTGGGTTTTTTAATGTAAAGAGGGAAGGATAGAAATTGTTTGGTCAGATCTTCTTTCTAATAATAATTCAATATTCTGCAGATGAGTTATGTGAGTTGACATGAATCTGGCTAAAAAGGAAAATGATCCATTTTTCCAGATGAGGTAGTGCCAATTGTGAGGATTAAATGTTTACGCAAAAATTATATTATCTCTGAGCTAAATGTTGCTAAACATGCTGTGACATATTTGGCTGGTATAAACTGTATATCAGTGTTTGTGGTGATGGGGGTTTAAACTATTTCATTTCAAACCCTAGCAAGAAGCAGCTGAAACACTGCTGAATGACCTTTGACACAGGGACCCATGAATGCCCCAAGTATGATTTCACTTTCACCACGTTCTTTGTGAATCTGAATGCTTGTCAAATCAGATGTGTGTTTAGACCTTTTCACTGAATATGCTTGGAGGGAAAGAACAAAGCCTGGGGTCAACTTGGCATAATCCCTGCGTTTATCTTTATTCTATTATAGCGGCTTGTGGGGGATGGAATTACTATTTTCTGTGAGGTGAAAGTGCAAGTAGAGTGTAGGTAGGCTATCTGTCTTTTCTTCCAGACTTTCCCAGCAGCCTGACTGGTCTCCCATGATTTACTTGTGTTAATGTATGGCTGACTAGGCAGATTGCTGGTTGAGCCATGTGCTTTGCTAGTTTTTTCTACCCATCACTGTTCTGTTGCTGCTGTGCCTACTCACTGGTGTAAACAAGCACCTCTGGCTTGTCCTGGGTAGCACATGCAGGAATGGCTCTGTGCTACAAAGTGCTTTGTTCTCCCCAGTGGACATGGGAGAGGAAGTAACCTGAGTTTTCACATTACGACTACTTTTGCTTCAGTACAAATGATTTTCATTTTATTTTAAGAGATAAACAGCTTCATATGGTACATAGGCATTTTTTGCCTTTGCAGGCTATTAGTCACACTCAAGTAAGGAGTGACTAAGTCTGTTATTAGCCATTCAAATTGGGAAAGCCTTTGTCTCTAAGGGAAGAACCGGAGAGTTCTACGA
Organism: Motacilla alba alba; assembly: GCF_015832195.1. Taxonomy (NCBI): domain Eukaryota; kingdom Metazoa; phylum Chordata; class Aves; order Passeriformes; family Motacillidae; genus Motacilla; species Motacilla alba. The sequence goes on along the minus strand of NC_052017.1, from coordinate 14,555,681 downwards.
AATGATTGCTATAGACTTCTTGCAGTATTTTTAGATTTTACTCCTCTGGTAGATTCACTTCACAATACAGGATTGTTTCTGTGTGGAGCTGGAGTGGTCTGAATCTGTAAACGAGCTATTGTGCGGTAAAGTACAAGTGGGTGGAGGAACTACATGACAAAAGGCCTAGTTACCTTTACAGTTTGTTCGCTGTACCTCATACACTTTGTTTCAGAAGAAAAGCACTATTCAGCGACTGGAGGATAAGGAGGCAGCCTTTCACACGAGGCTTATGGGAAATTTCTCTCTGACTTGGGGGTTTTCAGCTTGTGTACCCTGCACCTTCTGAGGCTTTCCCTGAAACAACTTAATGTGTCTCTGAGCCCTGTGCACCTGATGGGGTGAGCGCTTCCAAGTCTGATGCTTTGGCCAGTATTTTCCACCTTAATACATGCCCTTGTTTGGATTTTTTTCCTGTTGGATTTTTAGTTAAATTTTGAAACATTCATTTTTAAGGAAAGAGTATGTTCCTTTTTTTTTTAAGGCTTCCAAACTAGGAAATAACTCACTCTCATTAACTTCAGAGATTTAAAGCACATTAAACATCATGGAGGTCTGTCTTTTTTATATAGATAACTAAACCTGTTAAGAGTAATTGTGAAATCCTGAGTGTACTTCTTTAGTTTTTATACTGAACTTTGAAGCTCGACATCCTCAGCAGTTCCCTTCTTCTGTGTTTTTTCATTGTTTACTTTCTCTTTTCCTAGCTTGGAGGATAAGTACTTAAAAACCTGTTCATTCTGTTTGAAAACAAATATGCTTCACTCAGCACCCAATTTTCAGATTTAAAACACTTGCACAAAGAATTGCTCTTGAGCTGGATGTTTTGGGGCTTTGGATTTTTTTTTTTTTTTTTAAAGAATTGTGTTATTCCAGTCCATCCTCAAAGAGAAGAGATGCTCTGGGGAGAGCAGGACACTGCTTCTCTTGTCTGACACAGGCAAGCAGGGGATGCTGAAGACAAGCAGCTGCCTCACACTCTCTCTGGACATGAACACTGGCTCCTGCTTTCCTCCCAGAAGCACTGGAAGGTGTACTCAGCCCCACAGGTCACAGCCCTGCACATGAGCTGGAACTAAAAGACTTCAGCCCAGTAAAATAATTTTAAAAAGTAGTTGAGGCCTGGACCTATACCTTTGTTAGCTGTGTGGGTTATGGAGGCAGTAGCCACTGGCAGGAGGGCATAAGAGGTATTTAATTATCTCTTGCTGCTTTAAGGAATATGTTTAGTGCCTTTGTTTGACACTACCAACATAATTTTGCTCAGAATCTCAGGCTGAGCAGCATGGTGTGCTTTTTTGCTTGGATCCTGACCTGTGTACCCTCTCCCTATCACAACCTGCCTTTTTTTGGATGTTGCACTTACATACCTGAGTGTCACTAGCCTGCATTTAGAAGCCTACAAATCTGCCTGTAGTGTTCTTTGGGGCATGCTTAGTTCAATTGTATAATATTAATGACAGCAAGAACTTGCATTTTAAAACCCCTTACTGTTTCAGGCTGTAAACTAGTACGTTACAAAATATGCCACAATGCTTACTGTTTCCCAGTATAAGAAAACTCTGAACAGTTCCACCATAGTTGAGTGAAACTGATATGTGTTTTTCAGAGCTGTTATGAGCTCTCATCTATTAGTCTTGGGTACTTGTAAATAATACCAGAAAATCCTTTGCTTGTATTAATCAGAATGAAAAGGCAGGAGTCAAATATTCACTTTTGCAGTTTCAAGTTTTTTAATTGGTAAATCAAACCTTCTGCTCTTAAAATGCTACTTATATGTTATGTACTAACAGCTTTTCTTTTATTTCTGCCTCCCTCCTATTCTGTCAGGCTATGAAACTACATGCTGTGTAAGAGTTTCTATTTTCTTTATGTTCTCTGTTTCCAGACTGTTTTAAACATGGAATTTTAAGGAAGGTTTTTTAGTAACTAATGCTCCCACAGCTTCTCCGTTGGTTTCCAAGCCTGGTATGTTCTCTTGGGGTTCTTTTGGGTCTAGTGGTGTGAGGGTGGGATTTGGAGAAGCATCTCTACCAGCTGTGAAGTGAAAAGGCTGAACTGGAGAAGCAGTGCTGGAGGAAACAAACCCGCTGTTTTGTACCTAGTTGCGAAGCTGCTGTGGTTTCACAGTTGATCTCAAATGCAGTCTAGCTCAGGAAGACAGCTATAGACTTCAGTAATACCAGCAGCTGACAATTCAGGAATGTAAACTTGTTGGATTTTACATTTCTCTTACTGTCCCAAGTGCAAGTGCCTGGGGGAATAAATGAACTCTAATGTGCCTTAAAGGCTAGCTTGAATAGTTGAGACCATAAAGGCACAACCAGATGTGCATTTAAAGCCTCAGTTCCTGGCAGAATAGCTGACCAGAGCCTGCCATGTGAGGGTACTTCAGCTCATCTGCCCCTGCAACTTGCTGTGCTGCTGCAGAGTCTTGGTGCTTATTTGGGAAGTCCTCCTTCTGAGGCCTGGAGGCCATTGGCACAAAGCATTCCTTCAAACTGAACTGAAATTTATATTATACCTTCCTGCTCTAGTCTTGAGCTCTTAAACAATGTAATGGGTTAAACATGTGAATGGCCTTACCTCAAAATGGAAACTGGTGTGTTGGTCCAGGTTTCTCTCTTTCTGGGAACAGTTGAGTCCTCTTGGATGTCTGGCTACTGACAGCCCCAAGGCTTTTGTTTTTGTGTAAGGCTTTAGTTAACTACTGTGTAAGGCTTTAGTTAACTACTGTCGTTTTGGAATGCTTCATTCCAAAACGAAAATTAAAAGTTACCTCACTTGTGTATTTAAAAATGGCTCTGGCCCTTCTTAAGTAGCAACTACTAAAGACTGAAACAAACCAACAGCTCCACACTGCTAGGACTTTGGAATTGTTTTCCAGAATTTTTATTTGTTGGTTGGTGTGTTTTATTTCTTGAAGCTAGTCCTATCCTAGTAGCTAAGAGGATGCAGGACAATCAAAATAATTACCAATTTAGGTCCTTGGGCAGAATAACAGAGAGGCTGCTACTTGGGATTACTTGACAAACTATTAGATGGAGGAAATAATATCCTGTCAAGTAAAGGTTTAGGAAAAGTCTGGTGGTCATGTTGAAAAAGTAAAAATGAGGAAAGAACAGCTTTTGTCAGACTTCAAGACAGCAGAATAATGTGGAATCACTGTTAGGTTATTTACAGCAACATTTTGCTCCAGTCTTCCTTTGACTGCTGCTTGAATCTGTGCTTCAATATCTTGATTTCTTGACTGAAAATCATTCCTGGTCAAAGAGGCAGGCAAGCCCAAAGGAGAAAAAGAATTAATGAATTGTAGATGGAGTTTTCACTCACACTTTCACCCTGGAGAATCCTATTCGCCAAGAAAGCCGGGTGTAGACGAAAACCTCAGTGGGCCAGCTGAGATGTTGGCATCTCAAGGGTTAAGAATGTAGCCTGTGCTTTAGCTGCTTTCACTCTTCTGTCCTTTCCTCTGACTGTGATACTGAGGAACTGAGAGAGAGAGGGATGTTAGCCTGCATAATTGTCAAACAAGTGGTCCCAGTGTTATTCTATGGGCAACCAATTGATGCAATCTGTGGCTCTGTCAACAAGTGGATCTGTTATCTCACAATTGGGAGAGATTAAGAACAAGTGGTCAATTTAGGGCAATTCAGGGAAGTGGTGCTTTGTTTTCTTATTGCAGTGTCTGAGCATGCCCTAACTCAAGCTTCTGTGTTGTAGGAGTTTTCTGGTTTTGTTTTGTTTTGTTTAGAATACATTACTTTCTTCCACTCGACCTTTATTTATTTAATTTTCTAGTTTGTAAGTCCAGTGCTATGTACGTACATGTGGCAACTGGGAAAAATGTGACACAACTCTAATACAAAGATACATCCATGCCAGCCCTTCCCTACTCACACAGTTCATGAATGAGGGATGTTTTCCCTGAGCAGTTGTGTGCTGGAAGTCATTCAGATGTGTTGCTATTTTTAAAGACCACTTTTGTAGGGCAGAATCTCTGCCTCCTTATGTATATCTACAAACTATTTTCTTTTCATACAGACTGAAACTTGTATGGAACTTAGTCAGATTTCCACTCATTCTGTTGGCAGCTTTCTTATTGACTTCTCTTTACCCCTGCATCCTTCTTCAGAAAAGGCTTTTTTAAAGGACTGTTGTCCCAGGGCTTGCTTACGGCGTGTGTACGTTTGGCCTATCAGCATGCCTATGTACTTTGGCTGTATAAATTGTAGGGTTGGCTCACAGTCTTGGGCACCTAAATTTAGATGCCAGGGTGTGAGCTCATTGCCTGTGTTCCCATTATAGTCTGCAGAGACCTAGCCAGTGGACCTGAAGAACTGTTCAGCTTACTGAACGTAGGTATCTGCTTTAGGATGAGCAGAATATATCATGGATTTTAGTGGGAACTTAAACAGCTAGTTGATGCAAAAATGCCTGAATCTAGGTTTTACTGTCTGTGAGCTGTGTCTCACCTTAATGCTGTTTTTACCTCTACCAGTCAAAAAACTGTTTTATGCTCTTTCACTGTTAAAACTCCCTCAGTGGGTTCTCTCCTTTATTACTTTCTTTTGAAGATAATAATAGTGGTTGAAATTTTTGAGTGCTAAAAGCTACATCTTGAAGATGTTACCTGTCTAGAGCTTTCTCTAACCATCTAATCTTCAGTTCTCTGGGACTCATAGACTGGTATCTTAGTTCAGCTCGGAAGCAGGCTACCTGCCATCCCCCTGCCCCATGTACCTCCCTTCAGAATACCTTGCTATCAACCCATCTGACTCAAGTCAGGTTTCTTGTGGTTCCTGCTGGGAAGGGAATGAACTTCTTGAGATCTATATGCTATCTCAAAGTGTTGTGAGGAAACAGCAGTGTGGCTCTGCTGTTTTTTTCTTGTTCAGTTGAATGTGGTGTCATAGATGGTCACAACTAGCTTTTAACTTAAAATGTTAATTTCTGTTGATTACTTTAATAGTGCTTTTGTACTGAAATGGCAATCATAAATGAGACTGAGGCATTGGAGTGGGGAGGTTTAATAATGGGAAAAGCTGCTTTGAAGCTTTGAGCTGAGATGTATCTATGAAGGACTATTTTTTTTTTTTTTTAAATAGCAGTGAAGTTTTCAGGGCCTTGAGTTCAGTGTGATTAGAGTAATTGCTAGTTGTTTCAGATCAAGGAAGAATCTAGTGTGTAGCTAAGCAACTTAGACACAAAAATGTCTTTTCTTACTCCCTTCTTCCTGTATAGTAGTAGTTACCTTCTTGAAGGTTTCTCCATAGCCAGAGTGCACATCTTGGATTTTGCTGTGTCCTCAGTATTCAGAGTGCTCACTAACCGCAGGATGCATTCAGTACTTCGAGTGAAGTGGCTGGAGGGGGGGCAGGACAGACAGAACGGACGAATGGTGCTTAAACAAATAGAAACTTTTAGTTAAATCTCCTATACTGTACAAAGTTATAGCTGAAATTGCTTCATCTTTTAGTGTTCATGCTGTACAGTGTTGTTTTACAGTCCTTTTGACTTCATTTATAGAAATGAATAGATGTATGTTAGAAAGGGAGTAGGTTTGCCCTGTTGTAATAAACTAGGGGACTGGTGGAAGGCAGAGTAGGCATCCTGTTGTAATTCCGCCTGTAACTGGGTCTTTTAAAATCTCAGATTCTGAGCTGAAGTGATAGGATTGTTTGAACCATCGTTACAGGTGTAGATTTCTTAAGAGGAGATCAAGAGGGCTGGTATCTCAAACTTCATGCTGATTTTTTTCTTCAGTGTCTTGTTTTGCAAATAGAAATAGAGGCAGCCTGACAAGTATATTTTCTTCCTTTTCTTCTCTGCCATTACTGTATCAATGTAGTATCCATCTGCTTTGAAACATCATTTTGTATCTGGGGTTTTTTGTGTCATAGCTTTTACTTGAAGAGTTAAAAATTCCTATTAAAAATTACAGGGGAGATAAGTCTATATGCATAACTATATTAAAAGTTTTACATTAATTTTTCCAAATTTCCATTGAAAATAACTAATTTAATTTCATGGACTAAGCAATATATTAATCTGTTTCTGTAGAAATTGAAATATCTTGAAGTTGTATAAGAAGCTCTATGAAAAGTCACCACATTCCTTCAATGATCTGGAAATGTGATATTTGAGTGAAAATGAGCTATGTGGTGTTTTCTTCTGATCTTTTCATGTTAGTGTGAATTTTAAGCAGTCTTTAGGAAATACTTTTAAGAAAACCCAAAACCATATTAAAGCAACATATTTTTAGCTGTTCCAAATATCCTTTTGAAGAATTCAAATCCATGTGTTTGATAGTTAAACTTAGGAAAAGTAATATGAAAGAAACTGGTGATCTGAAAATAATTTGTCGTATATGTAGCAGTAAGTGAGATTATCTACTCAGAAGGAATGTTCACTTGCTGATTTTTCATATTGACCTTTTGGGGATTTCAGTCTTGAATAGCTTCAGGTAGAATGTAATTACAGCAAACACTAGGAAGTCTTTCGGACTGTAGTTGCTCACTGCTGCTAATGTGTGCATGCCTTTGAAAGGATGGTCCTGGGAGACACTGAGGTTCATGGTTGCCAGTTGATTGTGAACATCCAGGACTCAGAAATGTCTCCCTATTGACAGGAAAATGCTAAGGAGGTGGTGTTGCAATTGAATTTGTCACTAGTGAAGACCAAAGCCAGAGTATCATGCCTGCTTCTTGTACCAGCTCTTCAGAATTGTTGCCAGCATGATATACAGGGAAGATTGTGTCTGTGTTCATAATAAAAAACAAACCAAAGTCAAACAAATATAAAAAATCCCAACCAAACCTACCACCACCACAAACAAAAAACAACCCTCAAAAACCAGAACACCAAACTTCCATTAAAATTCTAACAAAACAGTTAGTGCTGAGAATAAATTAGCCTACTTTGAGTTTACATAGAGGAAGAGTAGGAGATGTTTTGATAAGTCTCACAGCTCAGAGGAAGATGTGGAAGCCTAAGTTGTGTGTTTCTAGCAGGTATAAGTAGATGTCTGTTGCTTCTCAGCAGTTACTTCTGACACATAGAAGAAGCTATGCTAGATCTTAAAGACAGTTCAATTTGGGGAATTCACCAGACATTAGTTTGTGAGGATCATAAATCAATTTTTGAGATGGGTTTAATAAGCCTTTTAAAATAGTAGTTCCTGGTTTAACCAGGAATCATGGACTTCTTGAGTTGGTGGCTGAAACTTGTGTTCTGTGCTGCTCAAGATGGCAGACTAGATCATCATGCTGGTATCTGTTTTTAACCTCGGGGGGTGGGGGGTGGGAATGACACACAATTCTTTGCACATTTGTAAATTGATTACAGATTAGATATAAAATCTCTGCATTTGTGTTCTGAGAAATGTTCCCAAATACTGATTGTTTAAGAAAAGTTGGGAAAAACTTCCTCAGATGCAGTTTGGTTAAGATTATATGCATGCAATGCATCTCTAAGTTTGGAGAATATATGCTGCCTTTTTCACAAGTATTCTTTTATGTGATAATTTGACTGTATGTCTTCTACACTTGGTTTAAAATGAATATGCCTGCATCCCTCTCTCATGGCAGAAGTACATCACAGTGAAAGGGCTGGTGGGCAGCATCGGTGTCTGTGAGAGCTTTCTGCAGATAATGCTCTTCCAGGTTATTTGCCCCAAGAGGTAAATTATAAAGTTAATTAATAGCTAATTCTTACACCACCTCCACTATTGAGTTTTGTGTGTAATCTGAACAGTTGAAGAAGGATGTTCTTGGGGTTATAACACAAGAACAGCAGGTAAAACTCACTCTAAGGTAGAACTGTAGGTTGTTTGCACTACCTATATTTTCAAATATCAGACTTCCGAGTTCTTGAATGATGCACCTGGCCATACTTAGTCTGGGGGCTGGGTGGTGCTACGTTCTCTTTATTGGTCACATGTGCAGCAGCTGCTCACAATAAGCTCTTGGTCTACACCTGATATCCCAGATTTCTTTCAACTAGATTGTTGTATTGGGAAGAAACATAGTTATACTCTGCAATCTATTGGGTGCTGTTGGCTTCTAAAAGCTCAGCAAGGAGTGGGGGTACTGTTAACATCCTTCTGTTACAAGATGTATTTTATTGTTTACCCCTCAAGATGTTTGAGCGTTTTTTAAAGTCAGCTTTAAACATGGGATGCTGTTGACTGAAGTGGAAGGGGAAAACTTGCATTGCTGAAACTGTCAATGATCATCTCTGCTGATTATTGAATGGAATAACTGACAAAGGGGACTGTTTTGATTCTTGCTCTTGTGCTGATGAACCTTAAATCTCTGACATTATCATTGGAAAGGCTTTTGATTGCATTTTTATAGCACTGTGTATATGTAGTAATTTTGATTTATCTTCCAGAAGGGAAGAAAAGTAGTTGTGGTGTTTCAAGTGGATCAGCAAGGAGACAGGAACTCTGCTGGTCGTCAGCATAACTGCAACTCTAATTGCCAGCTATATTGCAAAGCAATGATGATGATGTGAAATAGTCATCTTTTTCCCATTCTTCTCTTGAATGCACTCTTATGTAGGCTCTTGCTAGTGCATTGCAAGCCAGTAAATAATGGTTCTAACCTACAGTGCTGCAGTTCCAATATTTGCTTTTTCTGAGGTGGTTTTCTGCTGAATCTGTGTACTCTTTGATTATCTACCCTGTGCTTCAGCATATTTAGGGTGCTTGGCCTTCTGGAAGCGCAGCCCAACATAAGCCTTAATTGCACAGCTGGCAAAGGGCTCTGGTGCTGGCCAGGACCAGTTTTGAAATGCTGGCAACCCCAGGAGCCTGTCTGCTTTCTGTATTGTGCAGGAGTTGTCTGGAGGACTCTGCTTGGTAAACTCCAGGAGATTGCACCCCATCGGTCAACCAGCTTTATTGGATAGGAGCAAGAAATGTTTCATAACTTCACTTACTAGCATCCTCCTGTAAATTAAACAAAAAGGGGTTTTTGGGTGAAAGAATTACCCAGGCTGCAATATCCGTATGCAGTGCAATTCTGTCAATGTTGAATGTAGCTCTTTGCAGAAGTCAGTGAAAAGTTACAATGTCAGTCAACCTCTACAAATTACTTTGCTGCAAGCAACATCGTTACTATGATTCAGAAAATCTGGTTCTTTCCTAAGGCAGTGAATGGAGCAGATTTTTTTTAGTCTAGTCTAGCGCAAGCAACATGCATCATAGACTTTCCACAACTGCATCTTGCTCAAGTTGGAATCTCCACAGGAACTGTATGCTACTTTAATGTTTTAATTTTTTTTACTTAGGGGAAAGTGGTGCTCTCAGCTAAAAAATTATTCTTTCAACAGTATAAACCAAAAATATTTTCAGATGCTGGTTTTTGTAGGGATTTTAATGTATTTGTTCTGTTCCAAGTGTAAGGACATATGTGGCATGAAATTGTTTTGGATTTTGTAAGTTGGTTAGTATTATTTCTTCTTTTAAAGGATGGGATTGTTCTGGTGTATTATAAGTGCAGTAGCATCTATAGTTGAACTGAAGCGAGGCCAACAGTCTCTGTTGGTATAATTACAGTGTTGAGACGTTGGTCATGTACAGGAGCAAAAATCCATGATCTATGTTAGAAAAACTCAGCTCAAGTTCAGAACAGGCTGCATCTGTTTCATCCCAAACATTCTTCTGAGTCAACTTACTAGTTCTTTGTGTCTTTGTCTTTTTTTTTTTCTTCTTGTTTTTGCATTCCTACTCTGCTTTTTTTACAGTTTTTTATTTATATTGCAAAGATAATAAAAGATGGATGCTTTTTGGGTTTGGAGTCCACCCTTTCTGCTTGTGGAACTGTATGAGATTTTCTCATTTTTTTCCCCTTCTCCCTGCCCACTTAAACCTCCTCCCCTTTGCTCCAGTCCCCAGCCTAACGGGGGTGTTTAAGTGTATCTCTAGCAATGCTCTGAACCCAATTTCTGGTGAAATAGGAACAAAGCTTCTGCTAACCATGCAAGTGTAGAGGATCTGTGTAAATTGCTAAATGTGATGAACATAAAATTACACAGACATGAAACTCAGGCTTGGTTTTCTTTTAGGATGGTGCTCTGAAGTCAAACTTATGTTTTTGGTAAGGTCCGAAATGACCTAGAACAGTCCTGTAATGATCATGTAGAGTTGTGTAGTATTTGTGTGTGAAGGACTAGGGGCAGGGAAATCTGTATTAAGTAATTTTTTTTTTTGTAATGGTTATTTCTTTCAACTAATTCAGTACCATCTCATTAGTTTTAACAATTCATAAAATGTTTCTTTTACTGTAAGAAGCAAACCTGTTGCTCACAACTTCAACATTTCAGTAGGTTTTTTTTTTGCTGCCAAGTAACAGCAGCAAGTTCCTCCTGTGCCATCAAGATAAAAGTTTAAATATAAGTCTTGGTAACTGAAAATCGTCTCTTGTCCTGTGACTGAATTAACTGCTAACAACACTATCATACCTGCCAGTGATTTCCTTTGAGGTATATCAACCAACTTTTGGTAAAGAAAGAGTCCTGCTATGTCTGCTGGAATCTGGACAGCTGATCACCATTTTCCAGTGGTTGTTTTGAGCCACCAAAGCAGCACTTATATGATAATGGACCATTTCAAACCTGTATGGTTTGCATTTGCTTTAGTAGAGCTGTTAAGTCAAGTGAAGCAGCTGAAAATAAGTCCAGCAGATTTTTAGGTAGGTTCGAAGAGTTCCCTAAGGTTTAACTTCTGAAAGTGACCCATAAGGAATTTCTTTTAAATGCTTAATGATGTTTTTGATACCATGAACTGTAACAGATTTTCAGTGTAGAAAGCAGGCATCTGTCAGGCATGGTTTGGAAAGTTACAGTTTGTTAAGAGAAAAGAAAAAAGAGACAGAAGTCTTATTTGCAAGAGACTTTCCTAAAACAGTTAGTACTACCATAGATCCAGCCCTCTGTGTCACCAGCATGAGAAGCATGGAAGAAATGCAGTTTTTGTCCCAATATATAGGAGTTTGGGAAAAGTCTGAAGAAGAGTCTTTCTATTTGGAGCTTTGAGCCCCAAAACAAAAAAAAAAACCCAATCCCCTCCTCCCTCCCCCCTAATTTTAGATGTGGTTAGAACAGATGAAACAAACCACAAAGCAAACTAATGGAAAGATGTCTGACAGTCTGTTTTGCAACTTATTTCAAAGTAAGATGTGTGGCATTTAGCTAGTTGTAAGAAACTGTTCTGAGTCCATTGTTTTGAGGTTTCAGAATCTAGGTATTCACATTTAGAAATAAATTTCACTGGTATTAGTTTCTAATTCCAGGTCCCACCTACTATTGTTACATTAATAAATAGCACGACCAATAAAATATATTAGGTATGGCTACAGGCATTGTTAACACCTTAGCTTCCACTGTTCCCATGGAGGTGAGTTGAGAATGAAGAGCTCAACTTGTGTTTTGAAGATGAGAACACAGCTTTGCTGCTGTACTTTTACCTATCCAAACCTGAAAGTTGTTATGTTGTTGAGTTAGCACCTATTTGGGGATCGTCAAGCAGCTTGCTGTTGAATTCTGTTTAAAATGACCAGACTTCCTGAAATGTTGCAATACTCCTATGTTATATAACATAGAAGTATTGCAACATTTCAAGAAGTCTTGAAATGTTGCACTAAGAACTGCATAAACATGTTGGGCTGCCTTCAACCCTTCCTGCCAGTCTAACCATGGAGTGAGACAGTCATTGTCAGTAATTGTCTTCTATGATGCTGTGTCATGAAAAATCTCAGAGAAACCCACCAGAGTTCCAATTGCAAGTCTGAGAAACTGATCTGGTTATGTTTTGGCACTTTTGTGGTTTTTGTATGGATGCTTGTTCAGCATCACAAGAAGCACCTAAGGACTGTTTTTCAGACAATACAAATGTGGACATGGGTGGTCTCCTTGCTGTTTTCAACTCTTCCTCCAACTTGCTCCACTTTAATGAATGCTAGTGGGGACAGTGAGAGAGCAGACCAAAGGTAAGTGAAGGTATGTGTGCTTCAGCTGGTGAGCTCCTAACTTTTTGAGCTGTAGGAATGCTACTTAGGCAGATCTTGAGTGGGCATTCCTGTGGCTGATTTTTCTATTGTAAGTGGGCATTCCCGTGGTTGGTTCTTCTATTGTGCTCTAAATGCTTTTAGCGGTATACTTAACAATTCAGTCAACTTTCTGCTCAGAAATGTCTTCAGAAGCCAAATTTTGTAATTTACTCCTATTATTGGAGCTCATAGGTTCCCATTAGAAAAAGGGTATGCAATTCCAAGAGTAGCATATCCCAAGGCAAAAGTAGTTTCTACAGATAACTGCTTGGTCTTGTGTCAGGAGAGGAACATCTCTTGTGGGGCATCTCAGAACTAACTTGCAGCAAGGTCAGGAAAGTGGTAGGCACTGTGCTCTATTGGTATTACCCAGGTGGTGCTGTGTAGTCACTTGGGATGAGGATGGAGCTGGTAGAGTAAGCTGAACATCCTGAATCTGTTGCTGCATGCTGATACGTCTCATTGTACTGCAGCTCTGTTTCCTTATGCTCTGTGCCTCAAAAAGGGGTCTTCTGAAGGTTTACAAAACAGAAGGGTTTATGCTGTTTCTCGAGCATTAGGCTGCCTTTGTATTTGGACAAAAGTCTTTGAAACGCAGCCACCTGTTCAAAGTTGCTTTGTGAAACCAGTTATTTCATGTTTCCCCAAGTAGATATTGAAGCAGATATCTACAGCATATTCTTTTGCTATGAACTACATATTGTTATTACTAGTCACTGTTGCTGTAAGTCATCTATGAATGAGGAAATCCACTTTGTTAATGCCTCTAAATTTGATCATTCTCGTAGTGTGCAATTCCTGTGCATTTCAAGTTCTGAAACTTAATGGCCTGTTCCCTGGTATGAAAACATCCACTTTTTTTAGACTTTTCTCAACCATCATTAAATGTACTGAGAAGTAATTTATTATTTTTCTTCAAAGGTGTCTGGCCAAGATGTGGGAGAAGTTCTTATCCTGATAGTGAAGCATGTCTTGTGAATTACCTGTTCATTGACCTGTGTGAAACAAGATGATTCCCATGGAAAAGCTTTTAGCATGATCTCTTGTGATTGTCATACCTGCTCTGTTAATATAAATCTTTAATCTTCTTTGTTTCGAATAAGAAAAGAGGTATCTGCTGCTATATACAATTGACTCACTTTAAAGGTACTGTTTAGAAGGGAAAGAGTTTGGCTTGGTAAAAAGATTAAATTGTGAAGTACAGAAAACTTGTCTGTGAAGCTGTGGATGAGGGAAATGAAGTTGTCATTCCAACCATCCATCAATACTTCATCCCAAAACACTTCAGAGGAAGTAGGAACCAAAGGTGAGACAGTAGTGTGTTGGAAACTCATCCTGACTGCATTGGTTTCAGAGGTGTTGGCAAGAGGCATAGCCAGGTGCCTGGACTGATATAGCTATGCCAGTAAAACTTCCCTGAGTCACTTAGGAGTTGATATTGACAAACTCTGATTTTCCTGTAACACACTTGGAGATATTCAGATAAGCCACTAAATCTTGTTAGATCTGTCCTTTACCTAGGCAGACAGTGCAGATCATCACTTGGCTGATTGTATCCAACTGGCAAAGCTCTTCAATTACAGATCTCATGCTGCAGAGTGGAATGGGATTCTTGAGGCCCAGGGTATGTGGTCTTCCTCACCTATGCATCTGAAGGTTGGTGTAGCATGACCTCACTTCTGTGCTGGTGCATGATGGCTCCAGTGGTCATCTAACACAAGAACTGCAGGTTTAACCTCTTGTGATTTTGGAGAACCAGGCTTTTCTCCTCAAGCCTGATTAACTGTTAATTCCTTATCGATTTAACTTCTGCTGTGTCATGCCCTTTATTTTAACAGCCGTGACTCACTGTGTATGGGCACCAGTGTGTAATGCTGAGTTCAAGTAAAAGCCTTCCCTCGGTCATGGCCGTGCTTCGGCGTCGGGCTCTGGCTGCGAGCGGCGTTGGGTTACTCACGAGAGGAAGGGCGTGGAGGAAATGTGATACAGCTTGACAAATGGCCTGTAACCCTTTTAGCCTGAACCTGCCAGAACATACACACATAGTCAAGGCCATATGCTGCCTAAAAATTATTTCATATATGAAAAGAGAAGAGCAGCTGGCAAACATAGCTAATATAGGGGAGTTCATGGAGTTGAGATGTCCCAGGCCTGAAGCTTCAGGCCTCTGGGAACCAGCTGAGTTGCAGGAGAGATGACATGTCTTAAGGCTGTGCATTAATTCAGGGGGAAAAAAATCAGTTTTAAGTTTTGGGCTTTTTTTATAAAAGGAGCATAAGACAAACAGGGAAAAGTAGCAGAAATTGTGGTTTAAGTACTGGTGGATGGTGCAGTGCTTTTTTTGTGGAAATAGTAGCTGACAAAAGCAGAATGAAAAGACCCCTATACAAATGTAGAGACATATAACTTGTTTGAAGATACAATATAAAGCCTCAGTGTAAAAGAGCAACCCTAAGCAAGAATGAAAAACTTCGGAATAAGGTCTTTTCTACTTCTTGGCCCACCTTGGCTTAGTATTTTTCTCTTGTAAACCTCACCATTTAGTGTTTGAGTACTGTCATTTGTTTTCAGCTAAAAGTAAACCAGTGACAAACAGATCCATGTTCTTAAGTCTCTTGTAAGGACCTCCCATCTCTGTGATGCATTGAAGAAATAGTACTAAGTATTATGACTACATCAAAACTCTAAGGTGTTCATTTAACTGTCAGTGAACACTGTCTTGATAGGCTGTAGGCTTTATTGGAGTCTCAGTGTTCCTATGACAGCCTCATTTGCCATCATTCTAGTCAAAGAGCGCAAAGGAGGTTACATTATTAGGGGATGACCAGAAAAGCAATAGAAGAAGGAGCCACATTCTCAAAAATATTTATTGTGTGCTTTTTACAACCATTTCCCCTGCTCTTATGTGGGCTGAAGATGTTTCCGTGTAACAACTGGTTTTTTGTGAATTCATCCCTTGTTGTTCCCACTGTGCCTTCTCCTCAGCTGCTTATTTGCTTCTGTCTCATACTGTGAATGAAGAAGAAAAGTAGAAAAAATTTCCAATGTTTGGAGTAGAGTCAGCCAGGAATGGCCTTGGGTTCCAGAGCAGGGAGATGTGCTGCAGTGAAAGGAGTGCACAGGGAAAGAGGCATGAAAGAAGCTATGGCAGACTCTGTCCTGTGGGATAAGGGATGAGGCACACTAGTTTTATTTTAATTTAATGTGAAGTGTGGGGGAAGGCTGAGGATGGGGACTGTAAGCTCTGTATTACATAAAGGTATAAGGTTCTGGAACTTAGCTTTGCGTGAAAGAAGCATTATGTAACAAAATAAAATATTAATATGAGATTTTTAGCAAGGAGACGAATTTAAGATTTAACACTTGTCATAGTCAGCTATATTAAAGCCAGTGGATTTGTATGATTCAGAAATCTAAGAACTGTCTGTTATATTCAAGGGAGTCTCTCCCTGTGTGCCTTCTGTACTCCTATCTCTTCATCTTCCATTTATTTGCTTTCCCTCTATTGGGAGAGAGAGATGTTAGATGACTTTTATGGATTTGAGACTGGCTTAACAACTTGGCAGTAACTTTTTGTAATTGTTAACTGTTGATGATGGCTTTCTCCTCCTACTGAAAATACATTTTATGGTTGGGCAAGTTGTGGAAAAAATCACTTAAGTTTTCTAACAGTGATTTTTATGCTCCATTTGCTGGGGGGCAGCCAGAGGGGGTAAATCAGTTTGGCTGTGAGTTCCATGTTGGGTATGTTTTGCTAAAAAAAGGTCAATGCTTACATTTTCACTTCAGAAGTGCTTGGAACTTGTCTTTGCTAGACCTCTGGAAGAAGCAGTTTGTTAGGCTTCATTGCCTATTGAATAGGAGTTTAGTGAATGGTTAAATTACTTTGCATGTGAACTATGACTCTTTTATGACCTGTTTAAAACTAATTAACACACCATGCTTACTTGAAGCGACTTGTGAGTTTTGACTTTGAACCACAAAAAACCAAGCTTGAGCAACTGCTAAACTCCTTCAGTTAGACTTCACTCCATTTTGAAAAATTTCCCCAGCATCAGAAGTATAAAACTAGCAAACTTCACTTTTCTCTTATTGTATGCATACTTTTTCTTTCAGCTACAACCAGTCACAGTAACATACTTCATTATATTCTACCATGGGAGGGATGGCAATAGCAGCACATGTGGAAGTTTGACCTTTAAAGGTCCCTTCCAACCCAAACTGTTCCATGATTCTGAGTTTCAAGTCAGAAGCATGTAAAATGCCTGACACACCATCTCTGCCAAAAAAAAAATCCCAAACCAAACAACACACACCAAAAGAAGCCTCCAAGAACACACGGCAAAAGCAAACCAAACCCAAACCAACCCTATCATTAAACAGAACTTAGATCGAGAGCAGAGGTATAAAGTACTTTCAATAATGCTGCTGGTTAAGGTAGGCAGTTTTTTATCTGAGAGATTTTCATCACATATGGTGGTATAGAGAAATGTACTTTGTAGCAAGAAGTAAACAAATTTTTACTACCAAACATGAAATCACAGTAGCATTTAGTTTTGTTTGCTTGGGTGTTTTTGTTTAAATTTTTTTTTTAACTCGTATGTTGTCTTTTTGTTTCTTATACTGATCAGTTTTACAAGCCATGCATAACATTTCAGGAGCAGTATCAAAATACATACCTTCAGTTTCTTTACCTAAAAATGTTGTTCTTTTCTTTTAGGCAATCCTTTGCCTAAAGAATGCCTGCAAATTACTTTCAGTATCAATGGCAGGGATATCTTGTATCTTCTTTCCCCTGTCTTGGTGGCTGTTGAGAACATATAATTTAAAATAGGTCTGCTTTCTGAGGCTTTCCCAAGCTATCTGTGTATATTAAACATTGGAGAGGCAGTTCTGATCACTAGCAGTGTGCAAGCCTGAGCTGCCCCGTGTTAGAACATGCAATCGTGGCACACTCTGCCAGGAAGAAATCCCATTTCCAGTAACTGGGTGGCAAAGAGTCTGAAGCCATTACACATAAAAAAACAAGGAACCTGAGGGGATGGAGAAAACACTTGGTTTTGTCTTGTTGTTCACTTTTAAATATTCTTCTGACAAGAAGTGTAAGTTTGGAAAAAATTGATATTGTTTTTTCTCCCTCCCAAGTGTTGAGATGTAATTCCAGCTTCATTAACATCAGGCACCTGGGATCACTCTTCTATTGCTTTATTACAAAAAAGCTCCACCTATCATCATACCATTATACCATTATGCAACTATGTGAAATTTTGTGGGGATTACAGGACTTAAAAGTAAAGTGTGAATATAGGTTCGAGATCAAAGTGTAATTGTACTGTTCAGTAAATGCTGAAGGGTCACAGTTTGTGCTTCAAAGTCCTGAAAAGGTAAGTAAAAACTTCTTGGAGTAGGGCACTAATATGTACATCTTCAGATTTAAGAGCCTTTCAGTGGCTAAGTATATCTTTCATTTATACAGATGAAAACAGTGAAGACTAATATTGTTTTATAGAGGTGGTAAAAATACATTTGTATTATCTCCTTTACATTTATGTCTGTTGAGGCTTTATGCTGTTTAATGCACGTTGTATTGCAAAAGAGAAGGTGGCAGTAGAGTTTTTGTTGTGGGCATCTCCCTCCTCCCCAAACCCTTAGTATTTGTTTTTGTTTGGTTTAGGGTTTGATGATAAATCGGCAGCACTTACCAAAAGCCCATTAGATAATTGCTTCTTAAAACAGTGATTTGCATGTATTGTTTTCTTAATATTGTGACAGTCATGCTGAATCTCGTTCACTGTAAGAGTACTGCTATGCTAGCCAAACACTGAGTTACTGCTGGGCTAGCTACTTGCTGCAGCGCGAGGTACATTTCCCTCTCATCCTCCCTAAGCAAACCAAAAAAAAAAATTGCTTGGAATTTCTTGCAATCTTCTGTTGATTCCTCTGTCTTCCAGTCTATTCTGGAAAATGGCTTTACATTTTCTTTGCTGTGGTTTGGCTTGTGGGTGTGGGTTTGGAGACTTCTTTTGGGAACTTCTGGCTATTGGAGATCAACAGCAGAGACAGCTGGCTGATTGCTCCTATGGTTATTAGCAGGCAGATGGAGCAAAAAGCATGTCAGTCTTTTTGGCACTGTTTCAGCTACACTTGCCCTCTGCACAAAGGACTTTTGTGTTTTCTGTTACACTGAGGATCCTTGTATAGCAAAACAAATCATGATGGGAAAATTAAGTATATGGGATATTTGTATCCTTTGTGACTCTTCACTATTGCAATCCTCCTGTGTTCAGCTTGTGATAAACTTCACGTTGAAGCCTTTGTTTTCTCCTAGGAATAAGTAAGTGCAAGGCCTCAGCTTGTGTCTAAGAGTAAACTACACAGGATCCAGAAGCCTGGAAATCCAGACTGTGGCTTCTTCGTTTGTCCTGGGGAGTAACGTCCTTTTTATATCACTGTGAACCAAGCAGCAAGGCGTGCTGGAGGAAACTGTTTGTGAGACTGTTTTAATATCATTAGAGGGAGGTAATTTCTGCTAATTAGCCAGCGAAGTGTGGGGTTTTTCCCCTTGCCTTCAGTGTGTTTGAAGCTCTGAAGACTGATATCCTCACATTCAAAAGGTAAAATTAAGATAACATCATATCTTGAGGAGGGTGAGACTTTTTCCTTTAATTAATGGCCTTTAGCATATGTTTTTGTCACTTAAGACCTAGAAACTGACACAGATTTACAAGAACCAGAGAGTGTTTTTTGACTATAATTAAGAAAAAAATCCCAGAGTATTTCTGACTCTATGTAAAAATGAGATTTGTGAGGGTGTTAGGTACACTTTTTTGGCTGCCACTGCTGTCTCCATTTTCTGTTAAAAACTTTTAGGGGGATCAATGATTACTCACTCCTTGCTGAAAGCTTTTTTACTTTAGAATAGTGATGCCCCTGAAGGACATGGGATGTACTCAGAACCACTTTCACATTTGTTGGCTTGTTAAACAATTTCTTAAAGAAATGTCGTCCTTTAAAGTTTCACAGCTGGTCATGGATAGGCAATCTAGGAACAACTAACCTTTTGCTTTTTTCATGCTAACTGCATCTTCATCTCACTGAATGTATCTAAAATCTCATTGAAGCTTGGGAACTTTTGTTTGGTGGACAGAGAAAAGCATCTTTGGCCAATTGAAGGGTTTTGGTTCTTTTTACTTGTGGTTTTTTTTTTTTTTCTGTTGGTTGAGGTTTTGTCTACTTTTGTTTCTCTGCAGAATTTAATCTGATAGAAAATTTTTGTTCTTTACTTACATATTGCATTTGGGATTCTGGATCTGTACTTTCTAGGACAAGTTAGAAAAGTGGAACAGAGGTTTTTCTTTCACCTGTTTTCTGCACAACGTGAGGTGACGTGCACATATGTCGAACAGATACACTAATGTGTATTAAGGATGAGAATTCTCTATATGTGTATGTGTTGAATGGGCTTTGCTGGGGAATTAAAGGCATGCAGGTGCATTGCTCCTTTCAGAACTTCTGCGTGGCTCTGGAAGGTGTAAAACATTTTAAGTGATTAGGAGGCAAGCTGCTCGTGCAGTATGGTTTAACTGAGTCTTTGGATTAGAAAGATGTTTTCAATAAATAATTGTAATACACTTTCTATTTATGTGTTTCATTGCACAAGATGTAAAATCTGTAGCAGCTTTGAGCCTTTCTAGATGAGTTAGTTCCACATGTACTAAAGAGTTTCATCTTCTATGGCAGTATAAAATGAGACTTTATATTTTTTTCCCAGGGTTCTTGGTGGTGATCCTCACATCCTACTGTGTCCATCGGGTGCTTCGGGGACTGAGTAATTGTAGGCTGAGGGGGTTTTATGTTGTGTGGATATATGAAAGTAGTCACTATGTCTCAGGAAATCCTTGATTAAGTTACATTGTTATTACATTGAATGAAGTAGAAGTTATGTTTTTGGTGTTGAAAAATGTTAATTCATGGTGTATCTAATGCTGAACAATCAAAACTGATATGCTGAAGGATGAAATGTACCAGTTTCGTGAAAGCACGGTCAAAGTATGAGGAGGATTGGGGGGTTTCTTTTCTTGTATAATCCTGTCTCAGAGTATGGAAGGAGATGTGGTATTGAAAAATAAGCCTTTTTTTAAGTGAGCATAACCAACCTATCTTTAATTGTCTGGATGTGGTCGAAGAAATGAATGTCTGTCTCATATTGCACTCCTCTTCAAGAAGGTGCAGAAGTTGAGCTCAACAAAGCTAGTTGTGAGAAAACCTGGCTTTTTCTACCTAACCACCAGTATTTCTACACTGAATCTCACTACTGTTTAGTTAGTCATATTTTTACCTTTCTTTTTCTTTCTGCACTAATGTGCAAATATGGGTAAGGAAATTGCTGATAAAGTGAAACAGGTGACTGCTTTTAACCTTGCTGGAACTGTCTTCTTTGGAGGATTTGGAGGTTTGGCATGTGTCCTTGTAATAAACAACAATTGTTTTCCCACAAATTACATGCTTGCTCTTCCTTGCTACCCTGAAAGTTTTGTAATGAGGAAGAATACATCCACCTTATGGAGGAAGAGAAGATCTCGTCTTCATTTTTTTCCTGCTGCTGTTGACTCCTGTGCTGTGATCAGTTTCAAATGGAGTAGTTGTGTTCAGTTCTTGGTGTTGTCTAGCTCTAGTAATCAATCTCATTCTTCTGAATCAATGATAGGCACTGGCTTTAAGATTGCTGGATGGTGAATGAAGAGCATGTGGTTGGTTTTGCTTTGTTTGCTTTGTTTGGGGTTTCATTTTTGTGGGTATTTGTTTGTTTGTGTTTTGTTTTTGTTTTTTTAATTTCACTAATGCTTTATGTAGAGCATCTCCCACTCACTGTGCCTTTGAATATAACTCTCACTTAGAGCCAGTTTAGGTCATTTGAAGTCCCTTAATATTGTCAGCAACATGCAACCCCTTACAGCAGATGGCTGTTAGGCATTAGGTTACTATGGCAAATTCTGTACAATAATGATAAGCTGCTTTCTGTATTTATCAAGAACATACCCATCTGATGTTTAGGATATTACCTGCTGCTTTTCATGCTTTTTTTTTTTGCCATTTTTATATAGTCTTTTAAAGAACTTTGTAGGTTAATGTGGAATCACTTGCTTGTTTTGTTAGTAATCAAGGGCAGTCACCAGCCCTTGCTGTGGGATACATGACTGAGGAAGTTCCATGTGTCTGTTTAAGGCCAGCATTAAAGACTTCCCCTAGAATTAGATGGCGAGCTCTTCAAAGGTTTGATCCTAGGGGGTTTAATCTGTTTTTAAGAGTCTTTTCACATTGAAGTTATTGTCATCATAAATAGCTCACTATTTTGGATATACGGCTTGTTCCACGAGTTAATTAAAGTTAATATGATATGTTTAAGTAGTATGGACCAAATTATGTTATTTCAAGACTCTTTGAAATTGTCAGAAACTTCTCAGCAGAGTTTAGCACCTGATGTCTTTTTAAATTTCCGACTTCAGGTTCTCTTTAGGCAAATAACATGACCAGAAATTAGAACTTGGGTTTGGTGAACTGTGTGTTGTAGCTACCCTGATTGCTTCTCAGTGTATGGATATCATTGAAAGTTTAGAGAAAAGCTGTAGGACATGTAAGAACTTAAATCTACTTGGGGAAACATGTGCAAAAGATGTTCCCAGACAGCAGAGAAAATGCTAACTCCATACTGTAATTGTACTGTTAAGTTCAACTCAACATGCTATAAAGTGACAGGGAAATTAAACTTTTTTTTTAAAGGTTATGATGGTCTGGAGCTGTTGAGAACAATCCTTCAACCAGAGCCATTGTGAAAATTGATTATAATTATTTTAGGCTTTTGCCAAGGCTATTCTTTGTTTATTTTGTCTACTTAAAAGTCCTCTCAAGTACTTGAACCAGGTTATTTACCATATAAAACAATTAGAATTTGAATGATAGTTTTATTAGTATTAAATCCAACTGTGATACTAGAGATGCCTGATATAACAAGAACACAAATTATCAGAACATATTGGTTTACTCCATGAGAGCAGTTTCAGAAGAGAAGTCAAAACAACTCATCATTTTAGTAAATCCTGAGTTGGAGTGAGTTCCTCTGGGTTTTACAGACGTTCTCTGGTGTACTGTATAACTCTGTAATGCTCTTCATGGTGAGCAACTGTAGACTGGGGACACAACCAGAAGTAGTGTTATTAATAACTGAGGATGCTTCTAAATTAATCCACATTAGGAAAATAATAATCTTCAAAGGTACATGTTACAGTGTTTCCTGAACAAAGTAAATTTGAAAGGCAGCTTTTGTCAGTATAATTAAGGCTTTTGTGGCGTTAATATATATAATTCATACCTGTCAAGACTTTAAAACTAGACCTTCTTACTGAGACCTCATTCACAAATGCTCTGGCTATAGTAGCATGAAAATAGGCACGTGCAGAAATGTGTGAACTTCTTTCTGTGTCTGTTTGTGTTAATAACCTCTTCTCACTCTGTTCAGGATGACAAATAGTGACAGTATACTGAAACAGACAAATTATTGGAATAATAATGATGAATAACCTTAGATACTTGCTCTGTGAAATCTGTTTGCTATAAAGCTTTTAGTATGTGTAAAGGTCATGGAAAGTTAGGCAGTGAAGTTGTTCAGAAACTTAAAAGAAATACTAAGATTATCCAAGTTCTTCAAGCTGTAATAGTTTGTGTTTGTCAAGCTTTCAAGTACCATCTTAAGGCACTTCAGTACATGGAAGAAAAATGCTTCTGCAGGAGACTGTGTAATCTCACAGCAGAACTGTGTCCCCTTGACGTACTGCTACACCCATGCCTGCAGAGACTCCCCAGTTTCTGCTTGTCCTTAAGGCTTCAGCTCATGAATGAAGTTAGTGCTAACAGTTCTCAGGGATGGTTTGAAACTGTAATTCATGTTTTTTTTCCTACCAGCTGGTCTTCTGTTCACTGAACTCACAGTTGTGCTTGGGAATTTGCTTTTGCACTCTGGCATGTAAAGCAGCCAAAGCAGTAGTTTCTACAATGTAAGGGATTGTCTTATTGACTGAAGAGGCAGAAAGGGTTAAGTGATTATCCACCTAGGATGGGAGTGGGGGTGGGAAGCAGGACAAATTAGGTGTGTTCCCTATTCTGAGAGGGCAAGAAGATTGCTGAACTAATTACACTAGTCTGTTAATTACATTAGTCCATGTCCTAATGCTTTAGTGTGTTCTGGGAAGATAAGTCTCCTACTGAAGTTAAAAAATTTCCCTTATGATGGGTCTCCTGTAGGGTCACAGGTCCTGCCAGCAAACCTACTCTGGTATGGGCTCCTCTCTCCACAGGTCCTACTAGGAGTCTGCTCCAGCATGGGCTTCTCACTGGGTCCGTCTGCCTTGGGCCTGCTCTGCTGCAGGGTCTTCCATGGCCTGCAGGTGGATATTTGCTCCACTGTGGGCCTGCAGGTGGATATTTGCTCCACTGTGGACCTGCAGGGGCTCAGCCACTTCACCATGGTCTTCACCATGGGCTGCAGGGGAACCTCAGCTCTGGCACATGGAGCACCTGCTCCCCCTCCTTTTCCACTGATCTTGGTGTCTGCAGGGTTGTTTCTCTCGCATACTCACTCTTCCCTCCACTGTTATGATTCCAAGCAATTTCCCCCTTCTTAAATGTTTTATTCCAGAGATGCTGCTGCAAGGGCTCAGCCTGAAGCTGGTTGGCATTGGCTCTGTTGGACACAGGGGAAGCTTCTGGCATCTTTTTCTAGAAGCCACCCCTGTAGCCTCCCACTACAACACCTTGCAATGCAAATCTGATACAGACCTGCCTCTTGTAGCATTCCTTAAAGAAAGTTTGAAGTGATGATGAGCCTGACTTAAGCAATATTGACAAGAGTGTCATTCTGTTGAGGAAAAAGCTTCCCAGCAAAATGAATGCTGCCTCCACTTAGTTTGGCTTGTCCTTCCAGTGGTCCAAGAGCCTTAATTTGCTGAAATTGTTTTGTTTATATAGTGACCTTACAAACTTGTTGACAAGTGGTGTGTGTTTACACCACACTGAAAGTGAGAGAAGTTTCAAATGTGAGGTGTAGTAGTGTAGTGGTGTTGGGACACTGTTAGGGTTGTGTGGAGACAGCCTTGATCTGCAAACTGTGTTGTCTTGGGCTCTCAGCTGAGAGGTGTGGTAACTAATATGATTGTGTGTAAATGCCAGTAAGGGTCCTTACAGGATTTAATTAGCACAGAAGAGCATGTGTTTTGCAGGATGAAATAATTAACTGGTTTTGGACTGGATAGCTCCATTTTAAATAGTGATGATCGGTGACTCCTAATTTAGATGAGATGCAGGAATGAGAGGGCAGAATGAAGGTTAATATTTAAATTTAGATACTGAAATTCAACCATTCTATTTCCCCCCCTTTTTTAAACTGCACATTCTATTTGTCTCTCTTCAAAGTTGAAATATATTTATCTCAATTTTATGTTAATTTTGTGATGATATTTTGGTGGTTTTGGAGATTGGAAAAGGAGAGTATTTCTGTAAAAATATCTTTGTATCAGTTAATATTTGTCAAATGCTATCTGTGAGACTTCTGTACTTATGCATTGGCATTAGTGATTAACCTGCTGCGCCCTCATCTGTATTTAACTGAGTGGCATTGTTCATGGGCAAGTTGGAGATGAACAGAACAAAATGTGATTATTCCAATATCTCATCAATTCAGGATGTGATTTTGGTCTTCAAGTGATGGTATTTGTTGGCAGTTGGTGACTAAACTTCTGAATTTGTTGAAATTGCTAAATATACATTTTATAAGTGTTGGTTTCAGTGATCTTTGCAGGTCCCTTTCAATGTGGGATGCTCCATGATTA
Organism: Motacilla alba alba; assembly: GCF_015832195.1. Classification (NCBI taxonomy): domain Eukaryota; kingdom Metazoa; phylum Chordata; class Aves; order Passeriformes; family Motacillidae; genus Motacilla; species Motacilla alba. Next base: position 14,530,708 of record NC_052017.1, on the reverse strand, counting down.
TTTGGAAAGCTGTTCATGTTTGGGAGGTAGGGAGATGTATTTTAGTACAGGCTTATATATGTATTGCTTGTTATCTTTCATCATCTACCTGGGCATCTTCTTGGTTTAGGTAACGTACACTTGTATCTCTAATTATTTGGGTCTTTCCTTTTATCCTCCTGAAGGGTTCAACTCTTAAATGTCTTCTTGCAGTCATTTCAAGTTAAGAGCATCATGATGAGAACGGTGTTTCCTGTAGCCTGCTGTAGGAAATTTATCTCTTGAAAAGGCAGTTCTCCATGCAGAGAGAAGTGTAGAAGCATATATTAATCTCATAACAGTTGCAAACAGTTCCTGAAGAAAGTATTGTGAGCTACAACTTAACTGTTAATGTTTCAAGTAAAAACTTGGAAAGAAATGCAGAACAGGTATTTCAGTATCCTTCCTGAGCACTTGTACTTATTGTACACAAGTAAGTGCTGTTGCACTTCTCTTACTTGACTGGAGAACAGGTTGAAATTATTCAAAGCAATTTGTAAAAAAGCATGACTAACTCCCACTGTAACAGGAAAACAAACAGTTGCAGTTTGACCAAGCCTTAAATTCTACATGCTTAGTTTTCAATGGAGAAGGTGGATGGGTGATAAAACACAGCATGGAGTGGATACTCAAGCTTTGCAAATGTTTCATATTAGTATGATAGTTTGCAGTCCCATACCTTGTGAGGGTACTCCTGTGGTAAGATTGAGGGGTGTTGATTTTGGTGGGAGTTTTTGTTCCTACAAATTTTAAGTATTTTTCTCCTCTTTACTCTTGAGCTGTCTCTATAGTAATTACCCACCCATATGTTTTTGCTTCTTTCAACTGAATTATTGCTCATTTGCAGTGTTTCCAGATACTGTCTACTTACAACTTAGCAGCTGCACTAAACAAAACAAATTTAGGAGAACATGTAAAAGGTTACACTTAAAGGAGAAAAAGGTACTTGCAATTAAATAGTTTTAAAGAAATTGAGAGAAAGCTAGTTTTCCTTGTAGGTAACTTCCCATGCTTAATTTTAAGGGCGCAAGCAGATAATATAATGTAGTAGTCCAATGTAGGTTTAAGTGTTGAACATTTTTCTCTTCAGTCTGCTGCTAGTACCCATAGTGTGTAAAATGTAAAGCTACTGGGCCAGATAAAAGCACTGTATGCTGACTTCCATAAAGGTCTCCCTCCTTATGAAACACGGTTAAGCACTATGGCTGAATAGTGCTCTGGATTACTGATGTAAGTCTGCACTATGTCACTGTCAGTTTGGTACTGTGAGGGTTTTTAAAACATCCTTTCAGTATGCATTGCATTTCTCAGTGTAAACTACCATCCCTTGTACTAGCTCCCTGTTTTTAAGCTTTCATCTTCCTTGACAGTGTGTAGAACAGCAGCAGGAAGAAGGAGTGGAAGCTGGACAAATTTCAGTTGCTGAAGAAGTTATAAAATATCCTTGTAAGCTATTGAGAGGGGCCCTGCTCTTGCAAGATGCGTGCAAGTGTTGGTGCTAATGGAAATTGCTGCATCCATTCCTGCCCTGCACAACTTGGCATAGCAGCTCATGTGTTTTGCTTTGTAATCTGCCTGTTGCTGTGGGACTTCTGCAGGAGAAGGTTGATGCATTTCTGCTTGTGGAATTTTGTTTATAATTGGTTGTCACTGGTTGGGAATGTATTGAATGTACAGGTTGAACACCTGTTGCTCTAGATGATCTCAGAGTGCCACCAACTCAGTGGGTTTTTACATTTCCAGTTGCTTGTGAACACTTGTAGCAAACCACTCATTCTTCTGTGGAACAGGCTTGGATGCAGTTATTGTATTCATGTTTGCTATGTGGAAATATTTAACATGTGTAATCTGTTGGAAAGTTAAGTATATTCTAAATTAATTGTTAGGAGAGAGGCAAAAGTTTTCATTGTGTATCTATGGCTTTAATGGTTCATCGTTGAAAATAAATAGTGGTAATAAATGAGAATATTTGGCTTAAGTTTTGTTTGCTAAGGAGACTCTGCAATGCTGGTGTTACGCTGATGTTAAAAGGTGTGAAAATAAAGTTGTTCCATGTCCAGCACGATGATGGCATTAATTCCTACTACTCTACTGTGCAGAGCAACAATAACCCCTGCCAATCTCCTCTGTATGGGAGGGACAAAAGGGTGGGGAAGAATGTCAGACTGTTAGCATAGTTTTCTAGTCCCATTTCAAATATTTATTGAGCCTGTTAACAAATACAAAATGAGCCAGAGTCCTTGTCAAAGAGAGGGCTTGACTCCTTTTGTTGCCCTTGTGCTGTTATGTAATGCAAAGTTACACAGGAGTGGGTCAGAAAGATAACTTCCATGTTCTGTGGTCCTAATGGCTCTTCATACTACATCTTAAACACTTGAAACCAAAAAGTAAACTGGACAGGCTACATTTAAAACCATGATTTCACAAGGTTTTTTCATGTTCACATTGCTGTGAGGACTTTCTTTTCTTCCCACCTCTGACATCGTAAATTAGTAATTTTGTGGGTTTCTAAAAGGCTTGGAACCAAGTTAATTTCTGATGAAAATTTGGGATGATTAGCTAGGGACAATAATCGAAAAGAAAACCGAGATTTTTGTTAGATGATACAAGTTCTGAACTTTCTTCCTCCTCTTTCCTTCTATTTGCGGGTTTCATGCTACATCTTCCCACTCCAAATCAATGTTTCTGTTCTAGAGACAGCATGTCAGTGGCTGCAGTGCCCTAGTCCATGAGCTCCATGGGCCTTCTCCTGTGCTACATTAAGCCATGAAGCTTTCTTTGAAATATTCAGTGAGCCCTGACTGCATAGACAGAAACAATTATTTCATAAATATCTGAGGAGGAGTGATGTAGCTGTTTTAGCACAGGTTCTGTTTTGGAGAATGTGTGTGACTTCTAGATGATGGGCTCACGCTCTCTCTTTTGTCCCCTAGTTTTCTACTCCTACACTGAAGAGGTAAAAAAGCTCAGATGAGCATTCAGTTTTGGTGCATGGGTAGAGTGACATTACTGAACACAAGAAGCTTTGAAACTTATGAAGCTCATGTTCAAATGTAATAAACAGAATTGCCAGAAGGCTGTATGTGTCAATTAGCTAGAAGATGGGAGGGACAGCATGGGACAGGACTGTGAGCAAGCAGTGTAAATACCTTTCTTCCCTCTTTTCTGATTGAGAGTGTTCTGATTTTGCTTGGATTGGCTTTTCAGAGATCATAAAGTTGTCAGACTCCGAGGAGATTTTTTTGCTCCCAAATGTTAGTGTAATTTTTCTTATAATTACTTCTTGTTTCTTTCTTTTGGTTGCTTCATCTGTAGTGTCTTGTAAGGAAATACCAGTTTTCAGTAGACACTACTTCATAATGCACAGGCTGAAAAGGAGCAGTACAGTGTTCTTTTTTTGCCCTGTCTTTCAAGACACAACTTCCTTGTGAGGAAGTTTGTGTATACTGTGTGTGGAGTTTTAATATATGAGTTGTTGGGTTACCAGATCTCTGAGTCTTGCGAGCATCTTGTTTGCATAAATTGAAAACAAGATATTTGTAGAGTTTCCCTACAGCTGTCTTCTGTCTATGCCTGTAAGAAGCAAAATAAACTGAAAAATCTATATTTAAAACCCAACAACTGAACCCATACAGGCGGAATTCATTCTCCCTGCCATTAGCCTTTGAGGCAGACTGCTGTAAAAGCATGTTTCTTGTGAGGTGTGCTAGGAGATACAGAACTTGTGAATTGCTGTTTGTGCTGATGCAGGCTGCACTCTGTAGGTTTTGTTATGTAATTAGTCAATCACACACATTTAACCATAAACATCAGTGTGTTCTGTGACCTACATACTTCTCCCACATGGACACATGTGCAGGGGCTATAGCAAGTTAAATAAGGCATTTTAATAGAAATCAGAAAGGTCAGGTAGAATAAGGGACTTAACATATTTTGTAGGCAAAGAATGCTAGCTTTTCCAAAATCCTGTTATGCACTTAAGAAGGTGCAGGTATAGTTTCTTACTCTTTCCCCTTCTTCCTGTGCCCCTTCTAAAAGCATTCCTAACCTCTGGTTGCAAAATGCAGTTCTATTATTAACTTATTTTTAAATCTTTATAAAATGGTTTTATAAAATGTCCAGTTATTGCTTTTGATACTCTGAGATATCTATATTCCTTCTATACAAGTTGAAAGGGAAAACCCCCAGCCCCTGAAAAAGGATCGTGCTTTCTCTTCCTCTTCCTCCTTTGAATTAATTTAGAGGAAACCCTGGGAACTAAGAACTTACATTCTAACCCCACTGTTTTTATTTCCTTCATGCTTTCATTTTAGAGATGGGAAGTAGTTGTGCAAAGCTATGTCCAATTGAAGACTTGCAGCTTTTTAGATAGGAGCCAACATCACTCAAGAAACCACTATCAATTATAATAGGTGTCCATGGCAGCAGGCAAAGAAGAATTACTAAATATGTGTCTGTATTTAAATAGTTAAATGGAGGTATCAAAGCATGCACTGTAATGAATAGTAAAGAACAGTACAATACAGCTGAGGCATACATTACATTAATTTTCTGATTACATGACTGTATGCAATTATTATAACTAGTAAATGAAAGTGAAGTGTAAATGGGGAGGAAGAATATAGTAAAGTCATATTTAAGTTTAAAAAAAAGTTAAATTTTAAACAACTGACTTGTTACTCTGAACTTGGAGACAAAAACTTAATGGAGATGTTTAAAACATCTTTGAGTAAGAACCTCTGCATGAGCAAAGGTTTAGTGCCAAACTAGTTAGGATATTTTATATTAAAAAAAGGAAGGTACTAGAGAATGATTATGCTGTCTTACTCAGAAGGAATTATTCAAAATTCTTATTTATTGCTTATCTGTGAGTAAGAGGAGTTCTTCTGGCTTCTTGTCAATAGAAAAATGTTAACTTTTGTCCTCCATCTCCATTGTGTCCTGGTTACTTGGCCCCTGAAAGACAGTGAAGTTGTGATAAGCTGCCTGTAGTGTTTACTCCTGTCTGTGAAAATTCATTTTGTATTCTTGTCAATTTTATAATCGTGCTAAATTCTAGACTTGAGTCCGTCATAAATTAACAACATACTTTCAGTCTTCTGTCCTGACCTACAGGCTCTAATACCCCTCTTGTTTTCATGAGTAGGTACAATCTTGTTGTTTTTTTGGGTCTGGATTTTTTGTGGTTTAGTTTTTTGAGGGTGTGTGTAATAAATAGTTTCACCTATTCTTAGTTCCATATCAAATGTCCCGTGGCCTACATTTAAAACCTCAGAGCTGGGCTGTTGCTATTACTTGTGCAGGAAGACCACAGGATGATTTTGTGTGGGACGTGTGTCAAGACCTTGGATGCAGCCAAAGGTTGTCTGCTGTCTTCTTGGTGTGATGCTGCTTTGGTGTGTCAGAACAGGGCACCCACTGCTCTCTGCTCTGCAACTGCTTTATCCCTGCTAGTGCCTGGTAATTTCTACTGAACCAGCTTTGGCAGCCTCTGTTTCTTGTAGTAGCTGATGAACATTTGCCTGTTGTGTTTGAAAAAGGCATGCTAAACTTAGGTTAAAGCATTTGTCAAAAATAGAAAAAAAAATCAGTATCCTGGTAGGAAAAGAAAAAGATCCATTAGTGGTGAGTTTCTTCTACAGTAATGCAATTAAAGACATACAACAGAATAGGTGTACTTTGGTCGACTTTCAAACATCTTTTTTAACACTGTTTTTGGTCTCTAAAGCTACTCTCTAATTTTCTTGACTGGAGACCATCTATAGTTTCTATTGAAACTGATATGCTGATATAATTACCAGTGTTTATCATTGAGTGAATTGGCTTGCTTATTCAGTGACTTAGCTTTAAATCAAATGGAATTTTCTTTAATAAGTAAGAAATTTAGATATACTCTAAGTGAAAATATGCATTTCAGAAGAGGGAGGAAGAATAGCAGTGCACCTTGGTGCTACCAAGGCAGCTTGGAAAATCTCATAGAATAATGTTTTCCTAACTTGTTTACCAGGCAATTGAGAGAGTATTTGTCCTTAATCTGAAATTATATTGGAGTTTTCTCATGATAAACATTTCTTGCTGCAAAATGGATTGATGAATAGTAGTTCTGATACGGATTATGGGGTTTAATGAATACGTTATAGTTCTTCAGCATTTTTCAGCATTCAAACAGCTACTGAAAATCTTTACCTGAGACTTCAGTATTCAAGCCTTGATTCAGAATATTTGAAAATGTAAAATTCAGAGTTTCTACAGCTTCAAGATATCCTGTCAAAATATTTGTATATTTATTACCTTTGATGCATAATGAATGTCAAGACTTGGCTGTGAATGCATTTAATTTTATTGTCAATTTTACTTAAGATTGCTTTGATTTGAGTAGGGTTGTTTTGGTTTCACTTTTAGGATGCGAGTAATCCTTTCACATTTTGCCTTCATGGCATGAAGAAACCAAAGGAAATTATTAAATGCATGTGAATGAATGAATGAAGAATGAAAACAGAATTCTGTAAAAATTTCAGTAGATAATAAATGTTTTAAATTACTTTGTACATTTCTTTGTAAGAAGGGCTGGGGTGCTATTTAGTTACAGTTTAATCTCAGTGAGCACTACTGAGATGCATCAAAGTGATTCTTGTTTTATAGTTTAGAGCTCTTGCTAAGATTTTTTTGCTCTGTAAAGCTGTCCCTAGAGAACTTCATATATACATAGAGACTTGTGTGTCATCTCTGTTAGGTGACATGACCTTGTACTCTTTTGACAGTACAGCCTGACACTTGCAGGATTCAGGGTAAGTGTGTTTGCGATGTATTGATCTTGAAATCTCTTAGTTAAGTATCTGATGATACAAGTGTGGATGATATAAGGAACCAAGAATTTGGTTTGTCATTGTTACTTCCCATCAGTCAGTACTGACCTGGATAGCACTGAATGGAGATGGACATTCCCAGAGATATTTCTAATATGAAATTCTAGTTGCAAATGTCAGTAGGAGATATGATTTTAAAATAAAATTGAGAAAATGCATCATTAATACATCTGACTCATATTCTTACGTCTTCTGTGCTTCTATTAAAGAACAAACTTATCTTAATTGTCTAATAAATGCCCAAACTTAACCCAAATGAATTTGTTTTCAGGAGTATTTCATTTGGTTGTAAACATTGTTGAGTTCTCACAAACCAAAGTATCTTATAGCACAGTATGCAATGGGGAAAAATTATAGTGTATTTAATTAGGTACTTATAGTGGAGAATGCAGCACATAAGTGAGCTGCAGAACTGCAAAAATAAAAGCTGTGATTGCTGAAGGGGGGTGATAGAGCTTTCACTTCAGGCTGCTGTTGTGCTGTGGTATTAATATGCAAATAAATGCACATATACACAATCACATCGTCCCCAGCTGAACTTTGTTGTCCCCTCAAGGTCACAATAAAATCATTGCCCACAGTGATTGTATTCACAGATAATATGATGTGAAGGATCTGGAGGTGCCTTTTAAATTACACTGCAAGACTGGCAGGTTCCAGAAAGACCAAAGAAGTGCTTGGTCCTCCTTTTGGAGAAGGTGATAAGTTTGTGCCAGAAGTTGCCAGTATCCCAGTACACGGTATGACACTTTCATTAGACAGCAGAAATATCATGGAGAGAATGTTGGAGGGCTTGCAAGGGAAAGTGTTTTTGACTTGTCCTAAATGATGGACTGAACCCAAATGAAGATACTGGAAATAGTGTTATTGAGGAATTACTCTAACAGCAATCAGGCTATACTTCATTCCTCCAGGAATGTTTCGACTGTCCAAAACAAGTCCTTTGTAGTTGCGTTGAAAGCCCCTCCTGGCCCCCACCTCGGATGACTGTAAGAATGTCCCTTAAACTAAAAAGAAATGGAAAGGGACAGCCCAGAGTGGTGTGATTTTTCTTGAAGCCTTGAAATCACGACATAACCTGCAGGTAGTTGACTTGTGTGGAAGATCAAGAGAGTTTGTGTGATTAGATGGTGTAGTAAATGGAAGTACAGGAAGAGGAAGATAACCTTTCCTCATAAAGTTCAAAAGGTGCCCAGCATTGGGAATAGGAAGTACATTAGGCTCTAGTAGGCTTAATCCAGAAACACAAGAGAGGGCCAAACCAAGAGTCTGGGGAACAATTTACAAGGTGCCTGAAAACTATTAAAGCCTGTTATTTCAAGCATCTGAAGTAAGAAGCTTTCTGTAATACTAGAAATTGATTAATGTATGGAAGTGGCACTTGAAGAAAATAAGGCCATGGAACAAAAAAGCCATGCCTTTAGGTAAGTGTGTTCACAGCACAGGAGGTTGGACAAGTTCAGTCCTGCTCTGCTCTCTTGCGAAAGGAAACTGCCATGAAATTGGTGGTTAAGAGTTTGGAGGGGGGGGGGAGTGAGCCAGACACCTTGGTAACGTGTAGTCTTCCTTATGGATGACTGGAGAATGAAGTCACTGAGTAATCTGTGGCTTTCAATACATTTATTGCTGAGGACTGCGTCAGTTGGCAAGGAGGGTACAGCACAGGGATGAGTCCAGAGTGCCAGACATGAAGGTTTCACACCCTGATTTCTCTAAAAGAGTCACAGGGCAGGAGGACGAGAAAGATATACAGTTGACATAGTTAGCCAAGACCCTTGTGAAAAGTTCTTAAATCCTTTAGGCAGAGAAATTAATTTAAAATTGAGGGTACCAGAAAAAGGGAGTGGTGATAAAATACGATACTCACACAAAAGCAGAAAACTTTTGCTGTTCAGTAAATGATCTGAAAAAGGGTATGGAGAGCAAAAAAAAGTAACTTTGCCAATGGTGTGAAGTTTTTCAGGGTCACGGAAATGAGAGTGACATGGAATTGCAGAGAGATTTCGTGCTAGAATAGCAAAAGGGAGAAATGAAATTCAGTGTTTTTAAAACTCTTAATACTGAAGCAGAGTACTTGCCCTATGATAAAGGGCAAGTAGCTGGTCTGTAATTCCTAATACATGCATCAAAAGAACAGATGGTTGTTTCATCTTTCAGAGAGGCTGAAATCTTAACACGATGCATCAGAAATTCATACAACAAAAGGAATTGTGCTGTAGCAGCTAGAACAAGAAAATAGATATTAAACATAGCAATTGATATTAAAGTAGATATTTAACCTAGTATTTAAACTATGGGGATTTTTCTTCTTACAAGTTAGGCTGTGTTTTAAGCAGGAAGCTTATGAGAAATATAGTCACTGTTCAAAAGAGCTGGAATGACAGCATGAACATTGGCAATGACTAATAGAGTATAGATACAGGTAAAGTTGAAAGCAGAACTGGAAAACAGTTGAGCTTAGGCAAAATTGCCATTTCAGTTAAGCTGGTTTTTACTCCGTATTTTGGAACCAAATATTAATGTGTTTTAACAACTGATTGTGAGATCAAGTATGTAAAATCCATTTTTTAAAAGTACAAAATCAACTGATGTAAATTGTGTAGCTGTTCCCTATGTTAAGGAAAACTTCATAAGTGTAGAAACAATTGAAGAGATTAAACTGGAGTGAAACATGGCAGATATTCTGGTAGCAATGCTCCTGACTTCTCTTAGAGTTCTGGTTTTTAATTAAAGCATTTATTTGAGGCAACTGGATACTGCAGTTGTGATTAGTTTCTATCTCCAAGGAAATCAGTACCATAACACGCCATTAAACTAAACCAAAACTGCAATACGGGCACACTGAAAATGTTTTTACAGTTCATTATATATCAGATTATCATATTTACCAAATTTTGTAAAGAGAAAATACCAACAACATTTCATCTAGTCTGTTGCCAGCACAATCTAATTTAAAATTATTATAATACAAAAACCAGTGCAGAACAGGAAAGAACAATAAAAGGAAAAATTACAATCTAAGGGGCAAGTGTAATGCAAGGAGGAAGAGAAATCCTGCAGTATAGTTGCTTTACATGGTTGCTGCTACCACAAAATTACTTCTCTTGTAAGAAGAACCAAAAGAGCAGATTAATTCACTGTCAAGTCAAATTTTCCCCTGGGACTACATATAACATTAAAAATTGGGACAGTGGATTTTTAGCAACTCTCCATCTGAACCAGAGTGCAGCAGACTCCAGTAAGTCCATCTAGTTGCTGTAAATTTTTTCTTTTACAGGACAAGACATACGGTTCTTCAACATTCCCTCTTCATGAGAAGACTTCTTTTAAATTATATTCTCTGTTCAGTCTTCAACTGCAGGAATGGAATTTTTTCTTTCAGATGAAACACACCCACCCTAAATGCACAATATGTGGTGGAGTCCAGTCTTCCTCTGGGTTTCTTTTTTTATCTTTGTTCAAGACTTTAGGCCCAAGCTCTTCCATTGAGCTCAAGAGGATGCATGTGCATGTAAAAAAGGAGAAGATATGTCAGCAATTCTGTTAATTTATATTTATTCTCTAGAAGTGATTGACAAGTTTTGAAGTTTATTTTGGACAAAAGGCTACTATGTGTTGCAGAGCAATTCATCCTTAGTCATGCCATTGATATGCATATAAAGGGAGTCACCATCACCTGTTCTTTATTCCCAGTGTAGAAGAGTTAGTTCTCTGTGTAACATTCATTTCTTCTTGGCTTTTGGCTGATCTCTGGATATTCTGACTGAGAAACAAATGCTTATATCTGACCAGAAAAGGATTGTTTTTAAAAACTGCTGTTTTTTTTTCCTGGTAATTTTACTTGTACAACTTTATCAGCAAAAGAAGGTTTTAATGCTGTAAGTGGGCTGTGAACATAATTTACCACTTTGAGTTTAATTAATTGTTGATATCCGAATCTTGTCAAATGAAATTTGCTTTGAAAGAAGCGTGGCAGCAAATGGAGTACCTGGAGACTGTAGTCTAGGATTTGGAAGCCTTGTTCTATTAAAAAAAACCAAAACCATAAAGAACCCTTGAAGCGAGAACCTTTAAATTCCTATCCTTCTTGATTTATGTGCTCTCATGTGTTAAACAGTTTTAACTTTTATTGTTTTAAGTGAACACTCAGGGGTAAAAAATGGCAAGCTATGTAGTTAATTTGGATCTCACTACTTTTCTGCTCTGCTCTGTCTTTTCTCTCCAAATGCAGATTCTTCGCTGAATGTATGTGCATGTATGTGTATGGATAATTGCTTTTAGGTTCCTGATAACTTGCATTTTTTCCATGTAACTCAGGTTTCAGTGCAGATGTGTGGTATATATTTAATGGGAAATCAGTCACAGCAGTTTTCCACCTTATTGTTCTGTGTATTGCTTTGAATCTTGCAGTGTAATGTTCAACACTATTCAGAAATAAAAATTATTTCTAAATAGGTATCTGTAATACTTCACAACTGTCTCTTTTCACAATGCTGCTTTGAGGTGCAGTTGTAAAGGGAAGGTTTTCCATCAGTTCTGGGTGACTTTTTTACATTCTTAAGTACTTCAATGCTTAAACCCGCTTAACTTGTGCAATACCAAGAATAGCTCCGCTAGCATAGCTGCAGCTGATTATTTAGTAGCTGTTTGCTTTAGAAGAAAATTCAAGTAGATATCTGAAAAAAAAAATGGAGAAATTAGCATAATTAATGAGGTTTAAATAAACTTGGTCTGAATTAACTGCTTGGTGACAATAGAGAATCTGTAGCCAAGACAAGAATAGCATATGGTTTTTATCAGCCAGAGACTGTCTTGCTGCAATTCTGGTATCATTCACAACTTTGCAAGCTCTGCCGTAAATGAACCAAAGATGCAGCAGTCTCTGACAGTTCCTCATTCTTTCCCAGTGGAGATGCATCCTCTACACTGAAGGGTAATACAGTGTATATGACTTTATTTTCATGTGAGGTGGGAAAAGTGGAGTTTAACAGCCTGAGCTGATACCTTTGCACTTTCATTCTGTTAGTCTGTATACAGCTGATCAGCAAGCTGTGAACTCTTGAATTCCCCATGAAGTCATGTGGCCTGGGCTGTTGCTGCTGGTTCCACTGACTGCTGTAGAATAGGAGGAGGCATGTTTTGCTAGCAAGCTGTATAACCTTTGCCAAGAGAGAATACAGATAACAGTTAGGAGTTAGGCATTCCACTTGAAAAAGTTCTGAAAAGCATAGAAGCTTCTCCTTTTTCTGCACCTCTGAGCATGAATTTTTTTTTCCCAACTTGCTTTCATGCCCCATACCCTTCCCTGCTCCATCTTTGGATGTTTGTCTCAATCTTATTCATGATACCCAACTGCATTATTCAGAGTTCCTGTGTCAGTCACACTCTTTTTGTTCAGTCTGTACCTGTATATTCATGGAAGCTTACCTGGTTCCCTTCTCTCTTTTTTCTCAGTGCCATTCTTTATTTCCCTCCTTGGACCTCTTTCTAATTTTCCTCCTTTTTGCTCTGTGCCATCTTCTTGTGCCCCCATCTCACCAGTGTCAGAAGAAATGCAAGAGAGCTACATGAATGTGTCTTCTTTCCTCTGCCTTTCAGCACCTGTGACACTGTCTCTGTGTCCCCCTCCTTTGCATTCTCAGTTTCTGAGCTCTGTGATAGTCCCTGCTTGTGCCTTTCTCTCTGTTCCCAGTTTTCCCACTTTCTCAGCATCCTTCTTCTCCCTCTTCACTCAACTGCTTGCTAGTCCTTCACCTGCCATTTTTCTTACTGTCTCTTAGTCAATTGCCTGTGTTCCTTGATTTGGTTTTCCATTGACCCTCCCTCCAGTTCCCACTGTTCTTGCCAAGTAGGCTCAAATCCTCCCTTGCCAGTTTCCTGCAGCTTCCCACTCACCGCATCTGCTACAATCTACTTTTTCCCTTTTCCTCACTTCGTTCATGCCCTTTGCATTCTAATCACATTTTCCTTTCTATGTTGCCTAGGTGTCAGCACAGAGTAGTCGAAAGCTTAGGAGAAACTTTCTGGCTTCTGGATTGTATTTTCAGTGCCTACCTAATCAAAGAGCTAAAACTGTGGGGAAAATTCATTTTTGAAAAGACCAACTTTATCCTTGAAGTCATGGTTGTCAAAGAAAGATTGTAAAACTTTCTTGGTGAAATGCCTAAACTTTTTCCAGTGCTGCTGTGGCAGTATTCTTCCGGATAATGTCAGTGCACAGAAGATACTCAGTTCTTAGGGATATGTCTATATACTGTATAAAGCAGTTTGGGTGCTGTAACTTGGAAACTTTTACTCTGGGGAAAATGGAGCATAGAGACTTCTGACAATACTGAGGGTGTCCACAGTTTTTAGACAGTTTAGCTGATAAAGTTGAAAAAACCTATTGAGACTTGCTATGTGGTGTTGTGGATCTCAACTTTTTTTATTGTCATTAGTATGTACAAATTTCTTATTCCCACAGTACCTTGAAGATGTATTTTAGGCCAGTTCTAGGGGATGAAAACAGTGAAGGGCAAATTCCTATCCTGTAAATTGCACATTGTTAAACACAGCAGGCTCCTTCTACTAAATATACAGGTGCCACCAAGCTCAAAGAGGAGGCTTCAGTATGTGTGCACATGTATTTTGCTCAAGTTTTAAAATATTTTCTGTATCCAGGTTTCTTGAAATGATTTTAGCTATTTTATGACAGATGAGCTCCATGTGGAGTATTTTTTGCCTCAATTTAGACAATATGTCAAAACTCTAACAAAATTGTCTGATGTTTCTTTTTATAAGAAAGTGAAAACAAAGTGTTCTAATAGCAACTTGAATGTTGAGCAATCTTTAATTTTCATTTTAGCCTGCATAATTTTAAACAGCTCTTGTGGTATAACAATAAATGCCTTGGTTCCTCACTGCACTGTTAGAAGAAGGGGCTATCCCTTAACCATCATGACAAGGTAATGAAAGCCTCTCTTCTGCCTCTTGATCACAGCTGTCCCTTTGCACTGCCACCCTTACCAGTGTGCAGTTCCACCAGAGCCAAACTAGTGAAGTCTGGTCAAGGAGGTTTTTATTGTCTTTTGAGATAGAAACTATGCATCAAAACTGTTGCCTTGTTTTCTGCAGCTTAGTCATCAAATCTGATTACAAGTGCTGTGTGTCCCAAGTCAGACTAAGGATGTGGCTGTGGAGTGTCCTTCACTGGTTCTCTGTATAGTTTTTGAGGTTGCTCTGGGAGGGAGGGTGTTTTCATACCTTCTACTTCCAGAAGACTCCACACAGATTCCCATGTGATGGAGGCTTTTCTGCATGAAGCCTTCTGGTGTGTGGTTTCCTGTTTCATGTTTGAGGGCTCCAAGATGATACTCTTTACCTCCGTATCAAAAGGTATTTTCCAAAACTATTCTGAGCTGCCAGTCTTTCACCAAAACTACCTTAGAGCCTGAAAGCTTCTCAACACAATTAGATCCCTCTTGGCCATTCAGAAAGTGATGAGAAACCTTGCTGAGGAGCTGCAGCACAATCCCCATCCTGCACACAGGCCTGAAGACCCCCCCCACCCCTTACCATGCCATGTGCCAGAGAGCGCCTGAGCTGGATTTAAGTAGCCTTGGTGGATCCCAAGCTCCTTGTCTATCCCACCTGCTGCAGAAGTTGAGCGCTGCAATTTTCCATCTTACACAAGTCTTCCTAGACTCACATTTCTGGGCAGAGCACCACTGAGTATCATCCACCATCTCCTTGGACACCTTTAAGATCAGTGGGTGTTGGCAGTGCTGCTCTGCTTGGCATCTCTTCATAATTCATCTTCCAGCCTCCAAACCCCAGCTATAATTTGATTTGCTGTTCATCTCTGACAGATGAGCTCTTTGGTTTTGCAGCATAATTGGAGAAAAATGTAAAAGATGCTAACTGCAGATGCTAAGGGAACATTGTGAAGAAAGGAGAACAGCAAACTGTCCACATTGAGCAGTGTGGCTCAGTGGCTCCAGTAACTTCCCAAATCAAAATGTCTACATACAATAAAAGTCAAACAAGGTTTTGTATATATGCTCTGTGGAATGTCTTCTCTATGATCTAGTATGCTGCATTTTGTTATACTACAAAATTTTCTCATCATCCCTCTGTAAACATTCCTTTTTATTTCACTCTGCTTTTTAAAAAATTGTTGGGTTTTGCTTATAGGGAGAAATTTTGCAGTCACAAACCAATAGTAATAACATTTATTTTGTATAGTAGTAAATTATCTGAGATGCTGCTTACTTTGTTTTTAATGGCTAACAACCGATATTTCTACCTGAACTGTCACACACTTCATAATTGTTTTGTTTAGTGTGTTAAAATAGGCAATGATTTTTATGTGCTTGGAGTTTGAGCTGTGTCAGCATGAAACAATTATTATGAAATGCACTAAAAACATTCTCAATGGCTTAAACACTGAATATGTGGATGATTGCAAAGATTTTCATTTTCTGTGTTAATGCTGCTGTATGAAAGTTGATTTCCATGTTTAACTTTTTATTTTATTTTAGAAACTTTTATTTTATTTTAGAAACTTCATTAGCATAGTTTTGGGTTTTACCAACAGCCCATAGCAGCAGTCGAAAGGCATTTGATGTGGTTGTTTCTATATGCCTTTATTGGAATTACACTTGCTTTTACCCAAGTTTCACTATGTGTAAAACTAGTTTAGAATTTCATGGGCTGATTTTTAGGTTCATCCCCTGAAATTCAGGGTGTTTATATGTATATATGTATTTTTTCATGAGTATGTCTTTTTAAATATCTAATTTCTGAAAGTAAAACTGTCATCCTGTGACACATAGGGGAAAAACCCCAACCCATTAAGGTGCCATTGCATAAAAAATACTTTGTAACTTCTGCCTTTGATGTGTTAGAATTGTTCCATTTCTGAGTTTCTCTGCCTCTTTATTAAAGCAGTACAACATGCATAATATATGTATTTTTTTCTCTGTCTTTTGGTTGCAATTTCAATGAATCTGGGCGAAAAACCCCAACCTTTCCTGGTGGTAGTAAGAGGATTTTTTGGCTTGGTACATGAGCTGGAATTGGATGCTACAAGTGGAGCAACAAACAATCTTGAGGAAGTAGATTATTTGATTTTTCCTATTTATAAGTTTCATGCTGTTTTAAATTAGGTACACCTGTAAAACGGAAAAGGAATGTATTTTAGTGCACTTCCTAGAGAAAATACGGAGCATTTTTAATTAGTGTGATGACTAGTCAACTTAATCTGTTCTGTTCTGCTTGGAAATTTTGCTAATTTTTGTTTTTCTTGACACCACTTATTTCTTCCTTTCTGTTTGTACCTCTTTGACCTGTAAGAATCCATACTCTCTTTCCCCAGTCTTTCAGTGTTTACTTTTACATTATGGCACTGAAAACATGACCCCCTTGAGATCCTTCCCGCCTGATATAAGCTCATATGGCACAGATTGCTCAGGGAAGAAGAGTTAGAAGGATCCCGTTTGGGTTTGTGTTTTGTTGGTTTTTTTGTTTTTTCTTTTCTTGGAACAGCTTCAGCTTGTGAAAGTTGTCAGAGTTGCAGTTTTACTTTGCCAAGTGGCACTTTGATTTAAATGTAAGTCTGGAAAACAGCAGGAAGCTGTGGTTAAAAATAGCTGTAAGTATTTCCTTATCTTCTAAAGTATTAATTGACAAAAATCTATACTGCCCTCATCTGTTCTTTTCCTTTCAATTCTTGAACATCTGCTTTACCAGATTTTCCTTATAACAGCAATTCCAGACTCTCAGATTTAACCTTAAAACCGATATCTGACTAATTATTTAAAATATGTATTAAATGTATGCTGCATCTGGGTAATGTTACCTTGTAAAAGCAATATTTTGTTTCCTTTTTTGTTTTGTTTTTGTTTTTTGGTTGTTGCTTATTGCTTTGTGAAAATGTCAGTCTTCATGCTGGAGTTTGTGCTGTTTCTTCTTTAGGATTCATGTCTCTTATGAAAAATTCCTTTTTGCTGTGGAGTGACTTTGCAAAGTTTATGAAGTAAAATTTGAGCAAATCACTTGTCTTAAGTTCTGAACATAGTGTTCTGTAAGGTCTCATTTAGACTTTTTATTTGCTTTTTAACTGAGAAAAGGTATCTATGTGTTGCAAAAGGGTGTGCATTCTGTGAATTTAAGGTCAGGAAAGAAGATTTTGATATGGCTAGTAATGTACCCTTAAGGTTAGTCTGCTTGGGATTCAGGGATCTCAAGTGCAGGTTATTAATGTGTGCTGTTGTTAAGATTTAGCTCTCATCAGAGATCTGGTAAGTAACCTGTGTTCCATCTTAAATATTTAAATGATGCCATTTTTTTCACTACAAATCATAATAGCTCTTAGAATTCCAGTAGTCCTCAAAATGATCATATTTAGGTGTCTTTAATATCTCTCAAACTGAATCCATAGCTGAAAAGCCACTCTTTTTAACAGGATTTTGCTACTGAACCTCAGACATGAGTGTAGGTCTCTATAGCATTATTTCATTAACTGCTTATAATCTTGGAATATTGTCTAAAAAGAAAAGTAATAAAAGAACAAAGGTTTTAAAAACTGTGGAGAAACTGCCTGCAAAACCTGAATTAGCCCATTCATGTGTGCACTTGAGAAGAGGCTTGGTGTAGTATTTTTTTAGTTGAATATTAAACTCTGTGTGCCTGTCATGTTACTTTGATATTTTGTTAACCTCTTTGAATTCTGTGGGTTAAAGTAAAGGAACTGTGAAGACATGACCTGGAAACTAGCTGATGGGGAAGAGAAGGCTCTGAGGAAAGCATCAAGGAGCAGGTTGTAGCTCCTTGCCAGGGCTGATATCGACTGAGGTTATTGGGAAAAGAGGAGTGTAAATGTTTGCAGAGGCTTTTAAGGTACCAGAAACTACTGCGCAGGTAAAGCTTTGTCTTCAAGCTTTTGCTTTCGTTTTCATCTGTCTCCAGGACTTAATGAATAGTATCTTTCAAAGATATTGATGCAAGGTTATTTCAGGTCTCTGACTGGAAAGTCTTCAGAGACAAAATAAATTTGCCAACATTACTTGCAGTGTTGAGAAGGAGAGGTACAAGTCTGAGATGCTGTTTGACACTGAGTTATTGCAGTTGTTATGCAGACCAGCCAGGATCCAAAAGATGAGCCAGGTCACCAGCTGCAGGAAAGAGTATATGTAAAATGTGAAGCATGGCCACTGCATACCTGGAACAGTGTTGGTTACAATGGTCTGTAATGTACAGCTTTCTATCACATCTGTTTCTCATTCAGTGGTCAAGGAACATAGCTTGCTCTGGCTGTGTAGCTGCCACTGAGGTCACTTTGGTACAACACTTGGTGTTCACAGGAGCAGCTGCACTCTGTTACAATTCTCATCTGTACATGTATGTGGCTGTCAAAATGATAAATACTTCTAAAAACTTGAATTGCCAAATTATGGAACACAAATTATTGTTTTGTGTTGCGGGGTGTTTTATTTAATTTTTAAATCTGGTCTTACTTTATCAAATGAAGCCTAGTCTTCCTGTTGTCAGAGTGATGTTGTGAAGATGCAAAGAATGAAAGGATCATGAAATATGTTGATCTGGAAGGGACCTATCAGCATCATTGAGTCTAACTCCCAGCCCTACACAGGACACCCCAGGAATCTCACCATGTCCCTGAGATCATTGACCAAACTCTTGAGTTCTGTCAGGCTGGTGCTGTGACTACTTCCCTGGGGAGCCTGTTCTAGTGCCCAACCACCCTCTGGGTGAAAAACCTTTTCCTGATATCCAGCCTAAATGTCTCCCACCACAGCTTCCTGTTGTTCCCTTGAGTCCTGTCACTGGTCACAAGAAAGAAGAGATTGGTGCTGGCCTCTCCATCTCCCCTCATGAAGATGTTGAAGATCAAATGAACTGTCCCCTCAGTGTCCTCTTCTCCAGGCTGAACAAATCAAGTGACCTCATCCGCTCCTCTGGCTTCCTCTCCAGACCCTTTACCATCCTCAGGGGCCTCCTTTGAACACTCCCTAACATCTCAATGTCTTTTTTATATTGTGGCACCTAAAACTGCACATAATATCCAAGGGGAGGCCGCCACAGAGCAGAGCAGGACAGTGCCCTCCCTTGCCCTGCTGGCCATGCTGTGCCTGATGCCCCCCAGGACAGGGTTGGCCCTGCTGGCTGCCAGGGCACTGCTGGCTCAGGTTCAGCTGCCATGGACCAGGACCTGCAGGTCCCTTTCCGTGGCACTGCTCTGCAGCCTCTCGTTGCCCAGTCTGTCCATACATCCAGGTTTGTTCCATCCCAGGTGCAGAATGCAGCACTTTCCCTTGTTGAGCTTCATGTAGTTGGTGATTGCCCAGACCTCTAATTTGCCATGATTTCTCTGCAAGGCCTCTCTGTCCTTGGAGGTGACAGGTACTCCCAATTTAGTGTCATTGGCAAACTTACTTAGTATTCCTTTTGAGTCATTAATGAAACTGTTGGAGGGAACTGGTCTGAGGATGGTTCCCTGTGGAACCACCACCAGCCTGATGTCACTTCATTCACTGTAACTCTTCATGCCTGACCCACGATCCACTTGCTCACCCATGGTGTAACAGGGCTGTCCCGCTGTCAGCTGGACACTTTGTCCCTAAGGATGTTGTGAGTGTGTATCAAAAGCTTTGCTAAAGTCCAGAAAGGTTACATCTGCTGGCTCTCCTAGATGAGCTCAGTGGGTTACCCTGTTGTAGAAGGAAATCGGGTTCAACAAGCAGGACTTTCCTCTCATGAGGCCATGCTGGCTGTGACCAGTGGCTGTGTTGTCCTTCAGGTGTTTTTCAATACTTCCTTTCCATGATTTTAGCAGGCACTGAAGTGAGACTAACAGGCCTGTAGTTTCTGGGGTCTTCCTTCTTGCCCTTCATCAAGGCTGGGACAATATTCCACCAGCTTCCATCCAGCTGGGACCTCTCTGGATTCTTGAGACTGCTTGGGAATCATCCAGAGAGATTTTGCAAACATCAGCCAGCTCTTTGAGGATTCTCAGATGAATCCCGTCAGGCCCCCTAGATTTGTAGTGATCCAGCTGGAGCAGAAGATCCCACACAATTTCAGGGTCAGCTGGGAGTTGAACATTCTCACAGTTTGCCTTTGCAAATTAAATCTGCCTACCTGCTTAGTGAAAGAGCATTGCCTGTCTTATATGTGGAATGAGACAAAAGTCCCATGAAAAAACACCAAGTGGTTATGTGAGTGAAAAATGTAGTATAGAGTCATAGGGCCTCAACTTGAATTTGCAGGAGCCATTATTTTCCCCTCAGCTGTGCAGTCATCTTCCCTGCTTAACTTCTGATTATGTCTTTCATGTGATCTATGCTGAGTGATTTTGATGTGCTGAGTCTGCTCTTATCTCTTCTACAATGTTTAGGGCTTTTCAGATTAATTTTCCCAGCTGGGTATTAGTCCAAATGTAGATGTATCACATGCCATGTAGAGGGTATCTGCCACTGGCTTTTACCATTCAGTTTGTAGATCCTAAAACTTTCTTGAGGATGGTACAGATGACTGTATTATGAATTCAAGTTTGTTAATACTTTTTCCTAGATACTGCTAGCAGAATTCTTGAAAATGACTCAGTGATCTGTAAAATAAAACTAATGGTTTTACTCCTTCAAATTGTCCTGTTTCTGTCCTACATACCCCAGAAATTGTACACTTGTAGCAATACAGTTTTATTGGAAATTATATTTTAATTTGTCCTGCAGAAAAATTTTAAAAATCAACATCTAAAGATGACAACTAAGGCAGGGAAATGAATCACTGACCTAAAGAAAAATTATTCAAGGTAGATTCAGAGTCTTAAAAAGACCAAACCCAAACCTTAGACCTGCTTTAACTTTTTTTTTCCTTTCATGTGCATGATTTTCTGCTTTACCTGTCAAAGCTAGCAGTTATGCCTGGTCACATGTCCTTTAAAATTGGGGAATTTAACACAGTATCAAAATTTGAATACGTGTTTCTAGATTTGACAGTCTTTTCTTCACACAGTAAAAACTATTTAATACAAATAATTTTAGGGTTTTTTTTAAGCTGCCAACTATTTTTAGCTTCTAAAATTTCAGACTTCTTTATATCCTTCCTGGGGTATGGCTTGCTCAGCTAATAGCTACAGCATAGCAACTGGTTACAGGAATTTGCTCTGAGTAACAGAGCAAATGTCTGATGTTTGACATTGTTATAATAGACCAGAAAATGTTCAAGTAGCTTTCTACATGAGAAGGAAAACAGAAAAATTATGTTTTACCATTTTGAAAACAGAATATTAATGATGTTGAGAATCCAGGAGCACTTCTGTCCAGACCCATTGGAGCTGGCATGCAGTTTCTTCTTTTTGCTTATGTGGAGCTGTCTCTTCAATCCAAAAATGAAGACCAAGGTATTTATAGCAGTTCTGTTGACTCCATAAAGGCTGTTGGACACTTTTTTTTTTAATGTATGATTCTGAAGGTAATTTTTAATGCAATTAAAAGCTTAAAAATTGACAGAATACCAGTGAGCAAGACAGCATGGATTTTGTTGGATGAATAGTGGAACACTTGAAAAGCTGCTTGCAAGTTAATATCCATCTTGCTGCCATTTTATGTCTTGGAGAAGATACTCAGCCAGAGTCCTGGAAGAGGAAGAAGTAAAGAACATTTTACTTTCTTCATCCTAGTATACTGCATGTTATCAGGGGAGTTTTTCCAGGTACTTGTTCACCCAGAGATTTTATTTTTTTCTGCTTTGAAGGAGAGTACATGTCTCAGACTTTAAGGATTTCTTATTTTCATAGCAAAATCTAGGAACAAATAACTGTAAAGGTTTGAGAGGAAAAGTACTTTGCTCTCACAGATGGGATGCTGAAGCCTATGGAAGAGGGCAAGGGAACTGGCAAAGTAGTGCCACAGCAAACCCCTTCTGTTCTTGCCCTGCAGTGAATATCCACCTGTCACTGCAACAACCCCCAAAATTTGGTGCTTTGCAGTGTGGTCAGTTGGACAATCAAACAGTTTTCCTCTTAATTATCTAATGCAACATTGTTTTTCATCAACAAGTATGTTTTGTGATGCTTTATAGTTTAGCTGTAAGACACTAAACATGAGCAGTAGCAGAAACTATTACTTTTATTGCTGCATCTGTTAGGGTTTGCAGTCATAGTCATGGTGTGCTGAGAGAGGGTAGGACCACTTTTTTCTTTACTGTTTAACTTCATTAGGCCTAATTTTATTCTCTTATCAGTGAAATCCTCAGCTGGCAACAATCCTAGATATTAGGTTTGGCACTTGGATCTTTTTTGTTGGAATCGAATAATAGGGTCAAACCATTAATTTTTCCCAAAAATGCTGTTGTGAGATACTGTCACATGAAGAGCCACAGACTCTTTCAGTCTACTCTTAAAGAATATTTCAGAGGAAGGCAGTCAACGAGCTAAGTATCAGAGTTTCAATATTGAAGTGTATTTTTTATATCCTCCCTCCACTTGGTTTCAGATTATTGTTTTAAGGATGTTACATTCAGGTGCGTTGGTGATGCCTTAGAGAACCTAGAAATGAAACAACACACTTTCTAGATAATATTAGTGTAGGAGATAATGTAAAGGCTGGTCTTTATTGGGGGTCTCCAGGGGCAGATATGGAAAATGTCCACAAAACACCCACCCCCCTCCACCACAGGGTAAATACAGTTGTATAAGTTTAGCAAATTAGCATAACTGATGAAAATCACCAATTAGAGACATTAGTGGTGAGGTAATTCCTGGTTCAACCCTCTCAGAATCTTCCCGCCTCAGATAGGAAGCAAACTTTGTTTATAAAAATGTGTCTTGAAGAGCTGGTTTCAACCTTGGTTGCCGGGGTGAACCAAGATGGGATAAGGGTTTTTAACTTCCCAGGACTTGGATGTATGGGATATGTTTTGTCTTTCTGCCCATGGAAAAGGTACAGAAAAGTAGTGGGACTATGAATACAGTAATAGGCTACAAATGTATATGTGAAGAGTACAGAGAATATATAAAAGAAAAAAGGCAAAAAAACAATTTGGCATCAGTGGGACAACTGCTATTAGTCTATACAATAGCAAAATGCCTCTCACAACATTGGAACAGAAGGTGTAAGGTTTCTGTAGCAGTAGGAAAAATTTCTTCACAGAAGGGGGATTGGACATTGGAACAGGCTGCCCAGGGAGATGATGGAGTCACTGTCCCTGGAGGTGCATAAGAAAAGACTGGACATGGCACTTGACATTGTGGTGTCCAGTCAGAGCTTGGAGTCCCTGACCCCAGAGGGTTTTTCCATTTCTTATTCTGAGATTCTGTAATTAATATCTTTCAAGCTCATGAATGTATTTTCCATTGTAGCTACAAATGGTGAAAATCAGAAGACATGGATGCTACGTTTTTAAAGTTATGCACAGCTCAAAATACCTAGTCACTCTTCTATTCTACTTATAGCATAAAGATGCTTCTGACAAAATGTTGGATTTTCTTATTTTAGTCATGCATATGCTAATATTTACCCCTTCTATTTCTCCTTTGCTCATTGCAGAAAATTTCATCAGTGTTGAAATAGATTTTCTGTTGGTGAATGCACAGCTGCTCCTACAAAGTGCTATAAAAACTGTATTTTTATCTGCTAAAGTGACAGACACAATTTACTTTTGGGTTTGAAATTGCCATCACACCTAAAGACAGTGTTGTGGAGAGATTTGTTTTCCTAACTACTGAAAATTAAAATATTTCTTCTGGTCTCTTACCTGTGATTCCAAAATTGTAATCATCATGTGCTATCATGATTTGTTCTCTAAATTTATGGCCATATGCGTGCACATGTGTTGTGTGTTCAGTGGGTGGGCTACACAGCAAGAAGAGGGTGTGCAGGACACAACATTCAGCCACTCCTGCAGAGATGCTCTGAATCATGGAGTTGGTGCTGATTTGTGATGATAATGCTATTGAGATACTCTCCAAAGTTAGATTAAATAAGAAAGATCTAATGAGGTTGAGGAGGGTGATTCTGCCCCTCAGCTTTGCTCTGGTGAGACCCCACCTGCAGTGCTGCGTCCAGCTCTGGGGTTCCCAGCACAGGAAGAAAACTGACCTGTTGGAGTGAGTCCAGAGGAGGCCACCAAGATGATGGGAGGGATGGAGCAGGTCTTCTACAAGAAAAGGCTGGGAGAATTGGGATTTTTCAGCCTGGAAAAGAGAGGGCTTTGGGGTAACCTAATAGTGGCTTTCTAGTACCTGAAGGAAGCCTTCGAGAAAAGTGGAGACTTTTTACAAGGTTGTGTAAGGACAGGACAGGGGGAATGGCTTCAAACAGAGTGAGTAGGTTTAGATCAGGTATTAGGAAGGAATTCTTCACTGGTGAGGCACTGAACAGGTTGCCCAGAGAAGCTGTGGATGCCTCATCCCTGAAAGTGTTCAAGGCCAGGTTGGATGAGGCTTTGAGGAACCTGGTCTAGTATAAGATGTCCCTGCCCATGGCAAGGGGTTGGAACTAGATGATCTATGATTTGGGTATAGAGAATATTACTGGAAATAATCTAATTGGCACAGCTTGAAGAGGGCTGTTGATCTGTTAACTGCTTCAGTCACTGATTCTGGAGGAAGATTTTATTTTGTTGCATTTCTTATCAGTCTATTCTTGGGATCTTTCTGAAGTTAAGTTAGAAAATAATTGTTTTAAGAGCTAAAGTTAATGTGTAAGCATTTTTAAAATAAAAACTTTAATTTCAGATGGAACCATGCAAAAGTAACTTTTCACTTCTTTTTTGGTCTCTAAGAGCAATTCATAGTTTCAACTTTAAAGTTGACTTTGTGTTATGAAATTTTTTTCTCACCTTCAAACCCATCTCTTTGTTTAAATACGACTATTTCAACTTGCTTTTAGAGAACAATTTGAATAATGTTTGTCTGCACACAGATTTGTAGTTAACTAATGTAGGGGAGGAGGACTTGCCCTGTAAGTACTTCCTGAAAAAAATCCTGTACAGGAAGTGAAAGGCTATTCTTCAGAACAATTTTTAGTCTAAGTGGACAAGGCTACCATATGTGTACAGAACGAACTCTAAGCTGCTAACTGTAAACATATATACACCCTTGCAGATGTGGATTCCAGACTTTTTTCATCTAAGCTTGTCTTGACACTGCCATCTCCACCTGTCCTGGGATTTCTTGAGCTATTCGCTTAAGGGGAAGAGTTCCCTCCTTCCCACTCTCACTTCTCATGTGTCAGCAGAAGCCAGGAGCTCCGGGAAGCTGGAGCCCCAGGCTCTGACCTTTTGTAAAGCTGGCAGAGATCTGGGGAACTTTGTGTTCTGTCTCAGCACCCCTCACCTCCCTTGTGAGGTGTGAGAGTCTCTTTTACCAGTTGGGAAGAGAAATTTGAGACTCATTACCATTTACCTTATAAATGTGTGCTTTTCTTTGTCTTTGGTCAAATATGAGCACCTTTATGTTTCAGAATAGTTATTAAAAAGCAAAGATGGAAAAAGTTGTCTTTCTCTGAAGCACTTTTTTAAGTTCTGAAAATAAAAGCAGTTTATCATTATGCCTTGCAAATCTTACATGGAGGGAACCTGTGAAATTCTATTCAGATGAAGTAACTTCAAATGTAAGTGCTATTTAAAAGTTGTAATCATGTTTACTGTTTGAAATGTTTTACTAGGTTTAATAAACAGGAATATTTTTTGATAGGTTAGCTGAAGCTCTGGCATAGGTGCAAAGGTGAGACTTCATCTAATGAACTAGTTCAAATACTGTAGTGCCTTTTTCTTCATATAATGAAATGTCTTACGTTCCTCATGAAATCAGATTGTATGGATCCTAAAATACTTGACAACATTTTTCAGTTTTTCTCCAGGAAGCAGTACATTAAATTCAGGAGTACCATATTAATTGAATGACATTTCCTACAAATAATTAGATTTTTGTAGTTTGTCTTCAGTGTGTGAGGTTAATAATGATTTTTAAAAATTGAAATAGGTATAGAAATCATTCTTTGCTGTATTTTCATCTTAGGCTAATTTCTTCTTGATGATAATTTAAATATGGACCTGGAAAAGGGAAAACATAACCTGATTTTTAAAAACAGAAAAAAGAAAGACCTCAGTGCCCAGCACTGAGTCCATGGAGGAGATCCTGCTGGAGACTATACTAAGGCATATGGAAAATAAGGAAATAATTAGTGACAGCCAATATGGCTTCACTAAGAGCAAATCAGGTCTGACAAATTTGGTGGGCTTGTATGACAAGGTTATGGCAGTGATGGATAAAGCAAGAGCAGCTCTGTCATCTACCTGGACTTGTGGGAAGAATTTAACACTGTCCCACAAGACATGCTTGTCTCTAAACTGGAGAGACACGGATCTGATGGATGCAGCAGTGAGCGGATAAGAAATTGGCTGATTAGTCCCACTCAAAGAGCTGTGGCCAAGGGCTCGATGTCCAAGTGGAGAGCAGTGGTGAGTGACGTTCCAGAGGTGTGATCTTTGTCAGCAGCGTGGACAGTGACATGAGCTTCACCCTCAGCAAGACTCTGAGCTCTGTGGTGTGGAGTTCCTTCCACTGCAGGGAAGGGACACCATCCAGGGGGACCTTGACAGGCCTGAGAGGTAGCCCCAGGAAAACCTCACAAGTTCAACAAGGTCCAGTGCCTGGGTTGGAAATAAATTATTTGTAAGGCCTATTCCAATCCAAACCATTCTGTGTTTTTATGATTCTCTACACAAAACTTCTAAGATACAGAGTAGGAAAAAAATGCCCTGTCAAATTCCTTCTCAGCAGACCTACCACCTACACCAGTATGTAGCTAATTCAGGATGACTTCAGAAAGCAAAATGTACCTTTCTCATGGATATTTTCTGACAACTGGCTCCTCTTTTCATATTATTGGCAAGAACCACGTTAAGACATTCTGTCACTGATCCTTTTTTCATTGTTCTAATTCCTTTGCTCAGCAGGGTAAAGTACACATTGTCTTGGAAATTCCCTGCTGGTAAGCTGAGAGAAGATGTACTCCCTGTGGCAGGACAGCTGAACGTGGGCTGCTGTGTCCACAATGCAGCCAGTTGTGTAGGATGGCTTCAGAGTAGCCCAGGTTAGCCTGGGGATTGGAGAGCAGAATTCAGACTGAAGATTAGGTGCCCCATTTCATTTTTTTGTACCTAGTGGCAAGTTAAATAAATAGATAATTTAGTTACCCTGATTCATTTCTCTAGAGATTTGGTAAAGCGTTCCTTATACCTGGTACATCATCTGACAGAAGCAGTGCAGACACAGACACACAGGAAGCAGCATATCCTAAATCCAAAAATAATTTGAATGTTCTTAGTTACATGCAGAGTAAGGAACACTGGAAGCAAGCAAAGTAAACTTTACGGAAAAAAAATGGGATCAAGTGGTATTTTGAGCTTGAGAAGGATCCCTTTCCTTTGCAGTATGTATTTCTCTTAGAGCACATTGGCAGCCTTTGCTGAATGCAGCTGTGCCTGCAATCACTGGTGCAAAATGCAGTGAGAAAGCACCAGAAGCCTCCTGAAGAGAAGCATTGCACAGCATTGGCCGTGATCAAGTAAACACTTTACATGAGTGGGAAGAACTAAACTGTGGTCATGGGTCTGTGCAAGTCTGAGATCTTGCAGATCTTACCTGGACCAAAGACTTGCCTACAGTAAATTTTCCAAACATCTATCTTCTGCTCTAACTGTAACCTGTGTTTTTAGAAAAAAGTTTTGCAGTTTGATTAGGTGTAATGAAGTTCTAAAACTCATATTTGAATGACCTTCTCAAATTGAGGAAAATTACTTTATAAACTGTTATTTCTGATCAATGTCATAATTTTTAAATAAAAAATTTCTTTTAAAATTGTTTTTCAATGTTACAACAACAGCAAAAAAGCATAAGAAAAATTATGTCCTGTATTACATTCATGTTAGGATGCTCAAATCTTCTTTAATTTTTCAATATGTTTTAGACCTTTTGCTTCTCCTACTGTTACTTTCTAGCAGTTCTCAAGTGGACTGGGGACCCAGGCACTTAAATGTAGGGATAGAAATGCAGGACAAAATTAAGCTCCCTACCCTGACAATCTTTTTTTTGAAAGAAATAGGTCTGAACACTCCCTTGACACTGTTTCGTCTCCTTTAGGCTGTAAATTGATCTGAAGAGGGTTTGGAGTGGCAGAGCTTGACTTTCAAGACAGTTCTCTGCCAAGTATGGTGCCCATAGCTGAAGGCTGAAGCTATTTGGAAATTTTAGGAACTCCTAGCTGAAATTTCTGCCTTTTTTTCTTTTTATTTATTCAGATTACTTCTAGTTACTTTTTTATTCCAATTTGCTTGCACTACTGCTCTGGATGAGAATGAAACAGGTAATGTTGTATGTCTACAGCAGCATGCCTGCACTAATGAGCCAGTCTCAATAGCAGGGTGGGTTTGCCTGGGGCTGGCACAAGCTGGGACACCATGAGGGTTTTAGTTTGTCATTGCCTTCTGCCACATCAAGTTGGAACCTGATGGAGCTCACTTCTACTTGGTGAAGAGCCTGTATACAAATGTAGGCTCTTTATGCAGCAGGCCTTAGTTTTGTGCAGGGCTGGTTCAGTGATGGTAATACTGTCAAGCCTTGTGGAGTAGCTCCCAATGTGTTAAACCTGGCCATGTTTGTTGTCCCCTCTCATGCAGAAAGTATGAGACACTATTTCTGCACGTTTAAGGAAGTTCAGACATCACTTCCCAAGTATATAAATTAGAATGTTGGAGGACACCAGGGGTAGCACTGAAAGCTGTATGGATTTTGTAAACGGGAAGTTATCTCAGTTTTCTCATACACGTTGTCTTCTGCTACCTCCTGGGAGAGGGTTCAAGTGCACCTTAACCCTGGAGGTGTCTGTTTTCTTTCAGGTTATCGCCAGGTATCTTCTCCCAGGTATTTTCTTCCTTAGGTGCCTTGTCATAGTCACCTGTGCTTATGAGTTGTCAGCATTTTAGATGCTGAGATCAGGGCTAGTCCTGCCACATTCATTCCACTTAATCTTGGAGAGAAGTAAGCACTCCTGCAGGGCAGCCCGTCTCTCCTGAAGCAGGTGGCTGTCAGGGGACACTAAGCATCCATTGGAAGTACTAAATATATTCTATTAAAAAAAAAGTGTGAAATTCTTCATTTGTGTAGTCACCAAAGAAGAAAATAAAACAACAAAACATAATTTCAGATGTTGTTTACTACTCATTCTTCTGATGCCATAGCCAGTGGAGCGTGAGTATTACTAAGGTGTAATTGATAACATATTGTATCTCAATCCAGATTTTGCATCATGACTGGGATGCATATACCTTTCCTTAAATTATTTAATTCAATGTAATTTGAATTATCTATTAAACTGTGTAACAAATGAATAAGCAAGTATGGTCAGACATGAGAAATTAAGCAGGACTATTCACAGGCAGGTCAGAAGACAAGACTGTGTTTTTTAAGTTTTGAATTCCTTAGGGTAATTCAGTATAAATTAATTCTGTGTATAAATTAATTCATAAAATTAAAAATAATTTACTGTAGTATGATGAAAGTAGGACTGTGCTTTTGGTTGTGTTCTTAATGAAGTGAACTTATGCTCATGTGCTGATTCTTGCTTGTGTGTGCCCCAAGACCTTCTTTGGAATGTTATCTCAGAACTTGAATTTCATTAGCTGATATTTCATCCCATGTGGGCTGCCCACCTGCTAGTTTTTAAAGTTTTTATTGTGTAGGTGTTGGTTTTCATTCTCATTTACAGCTCATATAAGTGTAACTGTCGTGCTGCTATCATCTGTGTATGTGTATTGTATTCTCTATTTACTGTGTCATGGTCCTAACATACTGAGTAATACTGTGCTATCATGTGAGAGTTGGGTTGACTTTTAACTCATTTGGTTCATAGTTGAGTTGTATTTTTTCTGTTATGTTCCCTTTTCCATTCCTGTTTCTGTTCTCAGCCCAGAGTGCACACACAGCAGGGACTGGGGTTCTCCTCGCTGGATTACAATAAAATCGTTTTTCCTATAGTTGTTGGCTGTCTAGTAGGTTGCAGTGATTTTTAAGGGTGTTAGGCACTTCATAAATAATTGTAGTTATTTATATTTGTGTGTGTGTGTGTAAAGACATCTGTATATCTATAGTCTTAATACAGATATATTTTATAAAGCTCAAACTGTATTTTTTTCTGGTTTACTCGTTATAGAAGTCACATCTGATACTAACAAATACACATAACAGTTAAAAGATTTTTGTGGTTTATATCTTTACTGCTTTTCATTGGTTTTGGGGCTCACCTTGCTCTAGACCCTTTTGTACTTTATGGCAAACTTGATTTTCTTGATGTTGAGAATATGTAGCATCATAATTGGTACCCAAAAGTCATGGGATTTTTCCAGTTTCACTGCCATGATCCTTTCCTATTTGCTTGTGAAATGCCACTGTTCAATTGCAACTTTCTTGATCTCTGATGATAGTGCTGAAGATCTTGTCCTAAAATATCTTAAAGGTTCAGACCTGTCACCTCTCCAGTTCATTGTGTTTTGTGAATCCAAACGCTGCCCACTGTGGTGGGAAATGTATCATAATTCTTTCTTTTGTTCATCAGAACTCAGTGTTCTTCCATGGCTTCTGCAAGGTGGTGAGGCAGCTGAAAGCAAATTACCACGAGGCTCACAGCAACCACTGAAACTGCTCTTAACACGAGACTTCTCCCAGTCACCAGGTTATAAGCTTAGTTGCATATTGAATGAGAAGAAAGGCTTCTGATTTATTGACAGTTATGCTCTCTAATATTAGGAAAAGCTTGAAATGCTCTCTCCCAAAACGCTCATACAAGTAAGAAATCATGTATAGTTGACTCTTTGTTTCTTCCAGAAAATTCTGCTTGTGAACATACTGTAAACAGCAAGTAAGAGGCTTTGTTATCACCAAAAGTTTTTAGCATGAAAGTACAGATGAACTGTCTTATACAGAACAAATAGAAAAATCAATATATGTATAGTACCATATAAGATAATTCATATTTTTGGAGGAAAATATTTAGTTTCTATTCAGGCATCGCTCCATTTCCTTGACACAAGTTAAAAAAACCATACAGCTATTTGGAACACTGGCCTAGCTCTTATAAACAAATTGTGGAATTTAGGGTAAATGGAGGGCATACACCTAAGAAAACAGAAGTTTGCAAGCTTTGGGGAATGAACCAAACTTTGGTGACATTAAGGCTGAGAGGATGTGTTTCTTTGTGTAAGCTATTTCCTTTTCTGAGTATTTATTAAGGGCTGTTGTGAGGGAGATGACAGTGGACCCGATAAAAAAGCAACATACCTGATGTGGAAATGAACATGCTCTAAGATGCCTGTTGACATCGGAACCTTTTCTACTTCTTTATTGTCTGGGAACTGAAATAGCACAGCTTGCTCCTTGCTTTTATGTAGATTTTGCTGTAGATTTTCAGTCGCAATTTTATCACTTCACTGTGTAAGCTACTAAAATATGCTTTATTTAAAACATGGAAATCCAGTTAGAAGGTGTAGCTGTGGAGAATACCAGTACTGTCTGACTGAGAAGAGTGGATCTTTTACACTGTTTTCTAGGGCGTTTATGGGTGTAGGTAAATGTTTTGATAGCTGTGAAGTTCTTAATTGAATTCTGCAGTTAATTCAGTTCTTAATTGAACGTCTGAATATCCTTTATTCAGGAGCTCACTCTTGCTTTATGGGGAGACCATGAAACGTCAAGAAGATGCAGCAGGGTGGTAGGTTAGGCATGCTGCTGTGGGGATACAGCTGCTGGGCATGGCCAGCTCCAAGTGCAGGTACAAAGAACAATGCTTCCTGTGTCTGTCCAGGTGCATGAATACTTAAATATGACATTTTAATATTAAGGTATGCTTCTAGGCTGGAGAAAGATTTCAGTATTTTTGCTGCTCATGGGAAATATTAGCTTTTTTAGAATCCACTACAAAGCAGCCTGTGAACTATAGAAAACACCTTTGAGCTAAATCTGATAAATAAGTGAGGCTTAAATTGTAACTGGGTTAAATACCTCAGAAAGGCTTGGGGGGTATTGGGGTCCCCTACTCATGGAGCTCCTTTTCCAAAATGAACCACAGCGGCGCAGGTAAGACCATGGCTGTATGGATGGGTATGGCACAACGTATCAGCAGGCCTTGAAAGTCACACAGTCTTTGTGTGATACCAGGGCAGCAAAGATGGAGCAGGGCTTGCAGGGGAAGCTGTGTGAGGAGCAGCTGAGGTCACTTGGGATGTTCAGCCTGGAGGAGACTGAGAGGACACCTCGCTTCAGTCTGCAGCTTCTTCATAGGGGAGGAGGAGGGGCAGACACTGATCTTATCTCTGGTGACCAGTGGCAGGACCTGGGGGAAGGGATGGCCTGAAGCTGTATCAAGTGAAACTTTTTTAGTTTTGATATTAGGAAAAGATTCTTAACTCGGAGGGTGGTTGGGCACTGGAACAGGCTCCCCACATCTGATGCTGTGACTACTGCCTGCCAGAGTTCCTGAAGTGTTTGGACAATACTCTTGGTCTCATGGTGGCATTCCTGGGGTTGTCCTGTGCAGGGTCAGGAGCTGGACTTTTGTGGTCCTTTTGGGTGCCTTCCAACTCAGGATGTTCTATGATTCTGTGAGTATCAAGTTAGAAAAACAAAGCTTATAACAGGAAGAAGTGCTCCAATACTTCTCACAGTAACAAAAAAAGTGTGGGTTCAGAAAAATGAGAACTATTTGGGGTATTTTTCCTACTAATTTTTCTTTTTCTGGTAGTGCTAAATTAAAATCTTAAATTGTGGTCCACTTAACTATTATAGTGCTTCTGAGAAAAAAAAAGCATAATTTTTATGATTTTTTGTCTGAGCTAATTGATAAGGAATCGATTTTAATGTTGTCATATTTGTCATTTTATCAAGTAATCTTGAATCTCAAAAAATATGGGGAACAGAGGGAAAAATTAGAACTACTTCTGCAGATCTTTTCTTGCTTTTCTTTGTGCATTAATTTCTAATTATTTAAAATCTCAGGAAAAATAGAGAATGGTCTCATATGATCAGGGTTCTGCATAAGTTGTTTCTTTGTGCTGTTCTTCTGGGGAAACAGAGAGAAGCTGTTTCATATTCGTATGAAGTGTTTACATAATACACTTACCCATGCAGCTCCGTGTATTGTATTAACTTAATTTGTATTACTTTATATTTGTAAATAATGCTGTTGAAGTTGGATTTTGTGAGCAAGTCTTAACAGTTTCATTTCTTTCAGATCTGTTTGCAAACTACCACATAATTGGCCTGGTTTATTGATCTCACAGAGATTACGTGTCTGACACTGCACCAGTTAATAAAAGGTTTTGTTGGCTTTCTTTAAACTGAGTATTTGAGAACACACAGCCCTGTTATGCTGTAGAATTTAAATTGCTTATGTACTGGAATATTTACTACCCTCTTTGTTGTTTCATTTCAGAATGACCTTATTTAAAAATGTATGAGGCTATTTATAATCGACTCTGTGGCAGTGATTAAAGAGGTGTGAATAATAGCTTATTGGAAGTTGACAGCTCCTTGTTTGCTAAACTGCTGTTGGAACGTTTATGCTGCTCAGTTGTACCTCATTTTTCTGAGGGGAGGCTGCATTTTGACAAGTGCATAGAACAGGTATATGTGGCTGACATTTTTATTATTTAAAGAAAACATTTTGGGTTTATTTCTTTAACTGCACGAAGTTAATTAATTGCCTACTCTGTGCCTAATGATCTGTCTATAGCGTGTTAGTAAAATAAGAGTGAACAAATGCATTTTTACTTGCAAAAATCAGATGTTGTTCTTTCTGAATACAAAGTGTAGCTCCAGTTGTGTTTGATCAAGCAGCCAGGCATCTGTCTTTCTGATGAGGGTAGGACTGGTCTCCAGTGTTTTTGATTTGTGATTAGGATTCTAAATATCTCTAACTTCAGGAAGGCAACCAGGTAATTTTTTTTCATTGCTATTCAAAAATAAGAACAAAGGAAAAAAAGACCATGACTTATTTATTTGCTAGTCACGTTGAAGTAATTCAGTTTTTTGTAACAGCATACATAGATACCAGTGAGCTTGTAGATAAGACTGATAATCAGATAATACTGAGTGTTTATCCATACAGCTGATAATACAAATAACTTTCTGCCTTTTGCTCTGCTGTCACTAGTATCTCATTCGACCTAGCGGGCTCATTTTAAAGGTGAACAGTAATTACAGCCCCTCTTCACTCTTGTGTTTTGGCTTATGGGAATAAGTAATTTCTTGTAGTTCTGCACAGCCCATGGTGAAAATATAAAATATAAAACTTTTTAGCTTATTTCAGAGAGGGTATGTCAGAATACTGCACGGACTTACTTCCATGTGCATCTTCAGTTTCTTGCAATCAAAAATTTTCTCCTTTACAGCACTGCCTTTTAGCAGTGACCTGACCATAACATCAGAACTGTTTATTCAAAGTGTTTAATAAATGGCGAAGAAATTCATCGTTTCATATTGGGTTATTACTAAAAACATGTTACTGATCCTACTGCACTATCATGTCTAACGGTACAAGTCACAGCAGAATTACAGAAAGAATGTATAATTTTGCTAGATCCTTTAAAAGTGCACTGAGCTAATGGACTACTATAAGATCTAGATAGTATTTAATGAAATATATTATGAAATTAATCCTCATTGCTTCTGTTCTTAAGAACTAGATTGGGCTTTCTACAGAGAAGGGAGGTTGTTTCTTAGGTGTGTTCAGATTATGACAGTATATTGTTTTCAGCTCTTCTGGTTCACTCAGCTTCCTCAAAACTCTGCTTCAGGTGGCCAAAAATTAATGTGAAGTTCCACTTAGGAGTTGGCTGGTTTGTAGTGTTGAGTGATTCCATTGTGGGTAGTCAGTCAAAATGCTTGGGAATTCTCCTGGAGAAAGGAATTTGAATGTTACATGGCTTGAGTTTTCCTCAAGCATCTTGATAGAATATGTGTCAAGGGTATGTAGCTTTGCAAAGCAAGCAGAACTTCATATTAAAAAAATATTATTTGGGATATCAAAGTTCTTGAGCTCCGTATGGTTTTCTAAGTGCCTGAAATACTTTGTCTTGAAATTATGTTGTTTATGTGTGCCTTATTCTCAAAGCAATGGCCCTGAGATTGTAGTTTTTCATCCAAAAACATATTACCTGAATTTGCTGTTGAGCTAAGGATCATAGGATTGGCTTCATACTTTAATATATACTATAAGTAGTGTCTTATTTTTTTATTTCCTCAGTATTCCTAACTTTTCTGATCTCCTCTTTTATGTTTAACATCACTTTTTGGTTACTTAAAAATGCAGTGCTGCTGTCCTTTCATTATAGTGAGCATATTGCAATATGACTATCTGAAATTCTTAAATTTATCTGAAATTTTTGTTTTAAATTCTACATCATCCTGGCCACTCTGATAGTCTTGTGTCTCAGAAGTTGCTGCCATTGTTCAAAATTTCTAGTCACAAGGAGTTTAAATAATTTTTGTGTTAAGAAAGTTTGGTTCCTTTTGTGGTCTTTAAGTAGATATGAGTGGTATTGCAACATTGTGATGTTGGAGAAGGGACCTGGAATGGAGCCAGTGTGGGGAATGTTCACATGTGTTTCTGTGCACTGTGTAGTAAACTAAAAGTTTAATTACCCACTCTACTCCCTTGGTTTTTTCTCTTTCCTTGTGTGGCCTTGAGTTTGTTAATCAACAGACCTCATAAGCGAGCCAGATGATGTATTGTTACAGCACCTCTGCAGCTGCTGCTTTCCAGAGCACGGCCATTACCTGCACTGGCCAAGCCTCTGGCTTCCTATTAGACTGCAGTGTTTACTAATTGATCTAAATTTAGCTGGTAAAGCAGAGTTGATTTCACTCTTACCCTAAAGGGTTTTTAAAGTCATATTGTATTTAAATTGTAATGTGAAGCCTTGTGGGTCTGTTCTAAATTCTTTGCTCTTTATCTCTTTCTGGTTTCCTTGTCCTCCAGAAAGGAGGACATGTCATTTATGTCAGCTGGCAAAAAGATTGGTGTTCTGAAGGCAAGTGTAAGCTTACTCATATTTTCAGGCAGAAATATTTTTTTCACCTCATGTCTCGTGTTTGGCTTAAAAAGTAAAATTGTAGGATGAGATTTCATAGATGTCTCTCACTTTTTATCAGTCCACAACAGATCTCTCAAGTTTCTACACAGTGTCTTTAACCACAAAGGTTCATCTTAATAATTCTCTTTCTTAACATTCATGGACTTAAGAAAACTTGTTGATTTAACTTGGTATTCCTAGAACGGTATGGATGCATTTGACTATTACTGGTATATACAGTATTATTTTCAGCTATTTCATTAGACTTTTTACCAGGCCGTTCTTCATACTGGCCATAACACCTCTGAGTATTGTACATTCTGTGGTAAAGGAAAGTTAGGACACAGAGTCATTCCCATACAATCTCAACACAATGGAAATGTGCCTTTCCCCTCTACTGCTGTCTTTCCCTGAAGTGCTATTTCTGTCAGGCAGCCTTGCAGAGTTGTGGGGTTTTTTTTTCTTTTTAAACATGCCATCTCATCTTACCACCTTCACAGTGGCCATTTGTTTTTCATGAGTAAATTGATTTCTTATTCAGTAATGGCTTCTCAGTAGCCTTCTGCTCACTGACTGTGCTTGTGTTCTAATCCTCAGTCCATTTCCCTGCACCCTCCTTTCTCTGATGGCATCACAGCTTCAGAAAAACTAAATTCCCCTGAAAAACTAGTTGGGTATTGATGTAGCTCTTTCTGCAATTCCAATTCCTCTAGGAGATCCTGTTTATTTTAGTTACACTTGTAACCATAATGATGTCTCAACTGCTTTTAGGAGGAACAGAAGATTAGATAGATCTTCATAAAGAGTGTGGGTATGTTCTTATGTTCTTGGAAAAATCGTCGGAGGTTGGAAAATATATTTCTCTTTTTAGAAGACCCAAAAGTCAGGTGTGATCACATTTGAATTCTTCAAACTCTATGTTTTCTTGTTCTATTTCCCTTAGGAAATAAGAGGTTGTAAGATTGGCGATGTTTAATATCTGAGCTATTAACAGCCAACTCTTCATTATTAAGATTCACAAATGGAGTAACTAGGTTAAAATATTTAATTTTTTTAGCATTATTTTTATTGCTGCTATTCCTTTTTGTAGCATATCAGTGAATTGCAGTTGCACTGTTCTGATAGCGCAAATAAGATTCTTAAAAACTAAAATCTCTAGAAATACTGTCTATAAAATTAAACTATTACATACACTAATGTAGCTACAGGCAACACTATGCCTTTGCTGTCTTCAGTAGCTCCAGCTTGTAATTTTAACCAGATAGTTCTTTAAAAATCTCTCAGATTCTCTTGTCTGTGAAGCAATTAAAAAATTCACAAGGTATTTGGAAGTTTTTCTCCCTTTTTAGAATTTCTGTCTCTTCATAGGAGACCTGATACAGTAAGCTTGAAAATAATTTGCCTTCTAAACGAAGGAGTTTTGTAGCAAACCATGCATTGGGGTTTGTTAGGCTTCAGCTGTTTTTGTAGTAGAAAAGAAAAGAAAAAGACTTTTCTTTCTTTACAAAGAAAAGTCTGACTTGCAGTGAGTGCAAATGTTTCTTGCGGTCCTCCTCAGTACTCATCTGAAATCAGACATGTCTAAGTTGCTTTCCAATTGTCTTTTCAATTTGTTTACAAAAAGTTGGCAAAATTAAATTTAAGAATGCCAGTAATGCGTGTCAGGTCATTTACATGAATAAATATGGGGGTGAATAGGGTCTTTTTTTTAGAAACTGGTCTCCCTGTTTAAGCTGCCCAGTAACTGATCCTTTGTTGGATTGTTCTTTATTGCTGTTTGTTTACCTTATGTATTAATTTCAATGTTGCATGGAACAGATAAGCTCTTTCAAATTAAAGTCCCAAAATGTTTGTCTTCATCCTTGTGTAGACAGTGGGAATTTGGAGGTGTTGGACTAAATTGAGTACAGTTATTCATCACCATTAATAAGTCTTGGAACACACCTGCCATACAATAAATTCCAATATCCTATTTAAAATATTAGGGGTTTTTTAATATGTATATATGTATTTTTAATCCTCTTTATTTGCTTTATTTTTTAAAGTATTTTTTGGTTAGGAACCTTTTACCAGATTTACTGTGCCATGTGTTGATCCTGTGCCAACATACATGCATGCTTTTGTAGAAATTCAGTGTATCATGTAGTTGCATACTGTAAAAAGTAATTATGAAGGGTTAAGAATGAATGCTTTTAGCATTAGCTTATTAGCTGCTGTTCATTCAGCTCACTTTACATTCGTGTTAACATTAAAACATTGACTGAAGAATGTCAAAAAAGCTCTTTTCTTCGTTCCACTGTTTTGTGCCAACACCTAATTTGCCCCTCCAAATAATAATTAAAGATAATATTATATAAATATAAATAATAATTATCTGCAGTCTCCCCTTTTTTTTTTTTTTTAAGATAGCAACAAATGAGTGAAAATTTAGAAATATTTTTGCCTGTGGGTTTTGGGGGGTTTTTTGGTGACTGGAAAATGCAAAATAGTGTAAGGAATAATTCACTTTAGAGTTTATAAAGAAACAAATATGAGGCTGAATGAAGCAAAGCAGCTGAAGGAGTTTCTCCAGAGGTGCAGCAGAGGACAACACGATGGATTTCTGGATTTCTTTCTCTGGATCCTGGTCACATTACAAACCCAATTACTTCAGTTCTGTTCAGTAAGGAAAGCTATTTCTTTCCTGATTCTAAAAATGCTTTCTTGTCCATTGCTTCTTTAAGGTAGAGAAATACTTTAAATTAGGTAAAAGATAAATAAGAATGTTAGAAATCCTGGCACTTGTGTCAATTACGGCCGTTTCTCTCAGTACCTGGTTTGCTCGTGAATTTGACATCTCTCTTGAGAGAAGCAGATTATTTTCTGAAATCATTGAGCAATATACAAATTTTCAGCAGTTGATAGAAACTTCTGTTGCTGGTAGGATTCAGGAATGCAGGAATGAGCTATAAGCAGAGGATTATAAGGCATAAAGGCAAGGGCTGCCTTTTGGAAAGAACCCTGGTGCTTAGGAAGGGAAGAGTAGAAGCCCTCCCTGGGGGTGCCAGCAGCCTCCAGGATTGCAGGAAGGGCAGACAATGGCCCTCTTCCCTTGCTCCACTGCTCTGCCAGTCAGGGAGACTGTTCTAGTGCTCAACTTCCCTCTGGTGAAAAACCTTTTCCTGGTATCCAGCCCAGACGTTCCCCAGCACAGCTCCACACTGTTTCCTTGTGTTCTGTCACTGGTCACAAGAGGGAAGAGATCAGTGCCTGCCCCTTGGCTTCCCCTGGGGAGGATGTTCCTGTCAGTCCCGTCAGTCACTCCCGTCACTCCTGTCAGTCTCTCCTCCAGGCTAACAGACCAAGTGACCTCAGCCACTCCTCATACGGATTCCCCTCCAGACCGTTCACCATCCTTGGAGGCTCTCCTTGGACACCCTCTAGCAGCTCAATGTATTTTTAATATTGTGGCGCCCAAAACTGCACGTAATATCCGAGGGGAGGCCGCCCCAGTGCAGAGCAGAGTAGGACAATGCCCTCCCTTGCCCTGCTGGCCATGCTGTGCCTGACGCCCCCCAGGACAGGGTTGGCCCTGCTGGCTGCCAGGGCACTGCTGGCTCAGGTTCAGCTGCCATGGCCCAGGACCCCCAGGTCCCTTTCTGTGGCACAGCTCTGCAGCCTCTCGTTGCCCAGCTTACTCTGCCACGGAAGTTCAGACAGAGATAATATTGTGTCATCGTGTTATGTCTGCTCTGAAGTTCCTGGCTTTGCAGGGTATTTTCTTATTCCTTAAGACTGTTTTGATAGATAGAGTATCATTCTTCAAGGCTAGCAGTGCTGTTTTCTCAGGCTGTTATTTCACATTTTAAGGGAAACAGTCTGAAACAGTTTGCTAGAATATTAAATAATTTGCTAGCTCATCTAAGTAATTTATATTGAGAACTGAATGAGAATTTTATTTTAAATTTAGACTAATACCTAATTTACTATTCCTTTGTGTTAGAGTGCATATATTAATCTATTTCAGAAAGAGGCTCTTGTACGTGTTTCTCTTCATTCTTGCAGCACTTTCTCGATGCTGATTTGAATCTTCATATCTCTGATGGGGAGCAGCTGTAGTGTCAGTATCAGCATGGCTGTGTAAATCCTGAAAGTTTATTGTGTTCTCATGCCTTCTTTGGGAACCAGTCCTCTCTT
Source organism: Motacilla alba alba (assembly GCF_015832195.1). Taxonomy (NCBI): domain Eukaryota; kingdom Metazoa; phylum Chordata; class Aves; order Passeriformes; family Motacillidae; genus Motacilla; species Motacilla alba. The sequence continues at coordinate 14,490,518 of NC_052017.1, read as the reverse complement.
GAAGCATGCGCTAACAGTGACTGTGAAATACTGCAATAGATAGATAGTGGTTATTCTTCAACATAGGAGCCAAAGAACTGGTTTGCTCAGTTTTTGGTCAAAACATCTGGGTTTAAGTGCCTTTGCAGCTAGATTCAGTAGCTATATGTGAGTAATTTGTGTGCAGGAATGGAACAGTGTAAATCCAGATTACAGTTTTAAAGAAGTTAACCCCAGCTTTGGAAGCATCTATCATAAATTACTTGATCTGCAGAGAAAAAAACCATCTTGCTAATGTGTGCTGTGGAATACATTCATAGTCTTTTGGAGTATTTTCAAGAGATTAGCATGGCAAAATATGTTTATTTCCTTAATATAGTATAGAAACACCAATTAAGTTTCATTTTGATTTGTATAAATATAAAAATTCGTATTTAAATGTATAAAATCCACTGATGTAAAACTTCCCATTACTATTTTAGCAATGTATATAGTCCTCATGGAATGCATCTTTTGGAAAATTAAATTATTCCTTAAGCTTTAGACTTCCATTTAAACAGGATAAATGAGGCCTTTCATAATCTCATGTAGCCACCTGTTTCAAGAGAACACCAGGGATTGTCTGTCCTTGAAATCCAGTAAAATGCTGTAAATCCATTGCGTGGTTTTTGACCATCTCTCTTTTCATGCTCCTTCACTGCAGTAGATTCCTGAGAATGATAGCTGTTCATTATCTTGCAAAGAGAACAAGCCACACTTAGAATTTAGATGGTTCTTTATTTCCCACTTCACACAAATAAATTATATAAATGGTCAGTGATTTCATATTTTACAAGAATTGAAAATATGTAATGTAAAAATGAGTATTGCGGAAATATAGTAGACAGTTAAAAATTGGAGGGACTTGGATCTTGTCATACCACTCCCAGACAGCAATTTTCTGCTGCCAATGTTTTGGTTGATTACCTGTGAATATAAATGCAAAAATTACATGCAAATCATGTATGAATATGCATAATAAACTCATGTTAGTCAAGGTACAAAGGTATGTGTAGCAAACCAGATCATCCAAATTACATGCTAAGACTATATTAATCTACATTTTGATATTCTAGCATCTCTTTGTAATTTTTATTTTCAAAAAAAAAGGGAATTAGGAATGTTTGCTATAACAATCTGTCATGATAATAACATATAATCACTACAAATTAGTTATCTTGAATCCAAAAGTCAGGACACATATTTTGAAAACTGAAACATAAAACACCATTAAAAGTGCTATATGTGAAATAGGAGTGAAGCCAAAATGTAACATGTCAACTTAATAGACAAATGAAAAAAAGTCCCTTCACCTGTGTCTTAAGTAAGGAACAGCCAGGGGAGTTACTTGAATACTGAAGTGTTTGAACTTACAGTCAGGATAAATAGATGGCCACTGTGCATTTGACAAACTGCCTCTCTCTCAAGAGGTATATTTAAGAAACTACTTGGAGATTAGGAAAAAATGTTGTGAAATATGAAATGAAAATAAATTTCTACTCTTAATAAATGTATTTTGTGAATTCATTAATTTAGATTATATTTATGCAACATGTCTTCAAAATTGCATCATTTATTACTCTATTAATTTAGGAATGAGTAAAGAATTATGTCAGAGCTTCCCAAGGCATGTGATTAATTTCAGTGTTACATGCCAAATATAAAATTTTCGTAATGCTGAAGACTTTTAGTGGCATCTTATGATAGTCATAAAATTTTTGGAACAAGAAAAAATTTCTTTCATAGGCTATTCTTGTGTATAAAATGTGCCATTGGAGTATTATCCTTCTGCTTGTATTTAAGAGGATCTCAAAACTTTAAAGCCAAACTGGTATTCCTGTATTGCAGTGTTTTTATTATCCCTGAAATAAATATTTACTGTCTATAAACCTAAGTAATGATATTATATAAAATAACCAGTATTATGAAATATATATATTCATATAAACATGTCAGCTGTGTCTTCCTGAAGGATTAACCTGGCCTAATGGTATCTGAGTTGATGAGGGATTGGGTAGCATCATGGAGTGGGTTTGGTTACAAGTGATAGCTTCTACTAACACAGCGTTTTATGTAGAATGCTGTGGCTGTAGAAAACGTGGCTGCCAAGTTTTTCGGCATGGATTAATGTAATTATCAAACTGTAATTCAGAATAAGTCTTTAATGTGGATAAATCTGAAGCAACTGTGTTAGAGTTGTGTTCGATTTATGCTGCAGTTGTGACCAGAAATAGGATATTACATTTGTTTAGCAAGTTGGTCAGTATGAGGGAACTTGGACGTAATTTTAGTGTGTGTGGTTTATGAGTGTATGTATCTTACATTTAGTGCCTCCATCTTGCTGGAATCAAATAAGCTCCTCTCACCACATTTTCCCAAATGATTTGAACCCATTGGTATCTAGTGCCAGTTAATGATGAGACAATTTTCTGTGGCTCATCTTTGGTTGGTGGCATTTTTCTGTGTGCAAGGGCTCATTTCTACTGTAATAATAAATCATCTTTTTAAAAGCCTGACTCTGAAAAAGTAATTAACTGTCTTATCTCCTGAATGCATCTCTTAGCTATTTTTTTTTCAATATCTGAGAAGTTTTATAAAGAAAAAATGTCAACTGTTTGGAGTTAAGAGTATTTTGAACATGGAGCAGAGTGGTACAATCACCAGTGGAAAGGTAATTTTTGAAGAGTTAAACAGACTGTGTAATACATGGACATACTTCTTGCTCTCAGCCTTTCATCAGCTTAATTCACTGTTTCCATTTGTTCAGTAATTGGAGGTACTAAAAGATGAAGGTTTCTCAGATATTTATACATCTTACGCTTGATTTTTATGATCACGGTGCTCAGTTGTCTTGGAGGCAGTAAACCCCTGCAGCCTTCAGAATGTGAGGGGCAGCTTTGGGTGTGCAGATTAATTTTTCCAGTCTTCTGAGGAACATGACAAACTGTGCAACTAATACTGGTGACAGAAATCCAAACTTACCAGCATTCACATAGGACATGAGGGAAAGATTTCTACTTTTTTCGTCTTTGGTATAATCAGACAGTGACTGAAATATTACCACCTACCCAGAATTGGTCTCTGCAGTATATATTCAAAAATTCAGATTTTTTTATCATTAATATCAAGATTTTCTATTTAAGCCTGTGCAACTTTATGGGAAAATTGTGTGTTCTTTAGAAAGTGAAAAATGGGCAGAGTGCAGATTTATCAAAAGTTCATGTGTATTACATAGCTAGTCCCACTTTCTGCTTGATATTTATTTTGTCCAAATGCAGTCACAAATATAAATAGTTGTAAAAACTTCAGGGCTGCATAGGAGAAGTTTTGTCACCTATATTGAGTGAACACTATTGTACATCTTCTGCAGCTCCCTGTGGGACAGCATGTGAAATGGGGGAGCCCTGAGAGACAAAAGTGTACAATGGTACACAGCTGCTTCCCTTCTGAGTGTTGAAAGCTGCAGTGACATTTTAGAAAATTTTTTTTTTTAAAAATGTGTAGAGGGGATATGGCTCTTTTTTCACTGCTTCATAAATACTTCACTGTTTTTATAGGTACTTCCTTAAAGTATTAAATTTCCTGTAAGTTTTTGTAAAGCTTCCTGACAGCAGCAGGTGACATGGAATTACACAGAGTTAAGTTCTCATTTGTAGAAACCTTGGCTTGTACAGTGGTGATAACAGGCAAAGGGTACAGTTAATTTTCTCATACACCTTTGGCTGTCTTGTTTTTGAAGGTTAATTTCTTTCTTATGGGACCATTTATAGTTATTTTCAAACCTGTCAGCACCTTGTAGTAAATACAATTTTTCAAATTATGCTGCCACTAAGAATTTTTGTATTTGCACGTAGCATTTACATTAATCCAGAGACTATAAAGAGAGAAAATTTGGGCAATAGTTCTCTTTTACATTAGAAAAATGACCATCATTTGCAAATCCAATAGTCCCTTTGGAAGTCCCTTTGTGCCACTGAAAGACTGAAAGACTTCATTTTGCAAAGCTATAAAGCTTGCATTTTTAACACAGAAAAGCTGCAGAGTACTGAAGAGTCTCAAAGCAACATGGGGAAAATTATATTTAAGTTACTTCACTGTAGGAGCCCTAATAGGAGAAATATTTCAAAAGCATATTATTTTTGTATTACAAAATAGGTAATAGGATATAGGTATTCATTTCCAAATCTAACTTTAGGCTGTCAAACCTGAAAATATGTATGTAAATATGTATCTGTATGTATACATATGTAAACATATGTAAACAAATGTTTCCTCTATTAAGGATTATTTTTGGACCAAGGCTGAACACCTGAAATGCTTGTCTTTGTGTACTTTTTGCTTCTCATCTCTGCACTCATATCAGTTCTGCATACAGCTGAGTTCTCATTTGAGCACTGGAGTTGATTTTTGTCCAGCCTTGGAAGAGCTATACATTTGTATCAAGTCACACTCAGGCATCACTGGTGGCAAAACTTCCACCATGTCTGCCCCACTGGGAAGCCTTGAGCTCGTCCTGCATTTCCAGATAGAACACGACCAAACCGTCCTGTTCCAATGTCATTTTGCATGTAGGACTAAATTACCTGAAAGTGACATGATGATAAGAACAAAGACAACCAACAGAAAGTTTTCTCACTGAGACTGGAATATTTGCCACATTTGCTCCAAGTATCACTTATGTCATCTCAGAGTGTAGTGCCAGAGCTGTAGCCATTAACCTTGATCTGGGGAATTGGTCCTGACTTAGATCATCAGAATTTACTCCAGCCTTTGCCATCAACATTGAGGGTTGGGGTTTATTTTTGTGTCAAATGCTGATGGATTTTAAAACCGTAATTTAAAATTGACAAGCAGAAAAGTTCTGTTTATCATTGATTTTAATGTGTGTTGGGTAAGCCAAGCCAAACATCCAGTGTCCCTCTTGGTAAAGTATTTAGAGCACATTTTTTCTGCAGTCTGCTTGCAAAGCGTTTATTTTAAACTCAAAGTTTCTTTGAGTTGACCTGAAGAGCAAATAATCCAGTGCATGTGTATTGAGGTGATTTATATACCTTAGTGCTTATTACGATTCTTGAATTTTGTGGGTTTTAATGTGTTGGAATATTCAGTCAAAGTGTGTCAAGCTGCATTTGACTGGAATTCAGTTAAGAGGTGTAAAACTATTTTGAAAGAGGTTTTTATGAGTTAAACAAAATTATCAGAAATGTGCTTGGTACATATAAATATTTAGACTTATATTTTTCCAACTATTCATATATTTATATAAACACGTGTGGGAGATGTAAGTTTGATCCCTTCAGGCAGAGGAAGAACTGAATCCAGTTTCCCTGTTCTTGTGTGAGCACACTCACATGTGTGTGTATATCTACACAAATATAAATTAACACAATTCAAGCTTTTATATATAAAAACTAGTTCTGCTCTCCACAGTCATAGCACATATACTGTTCTTAAAAGCAGAATGACTTCTCTGAAAATTGCAAGTATGTTCTTAAATTAAATTTTAAATGGATTGTTTTAGAAACTAATCTCCTGCATGGTTTTTGTTCCTGAATGATTTAATTGAGGGTATAATACAGTTTCTTCATTCTTTGCACATAATGAGATCTCATTGTGCATTTTTACTGAATTCAACAGGCTACCTAATGGAATGTTTTTTGTTGCCTCCACTCTCCTCTGTAATGCTGCTGGCCATCCCAGTGCTACAGGAAATCACCTTGCTGCCTGACGGAGGCAGTGACATGAGTGTGAAGCAGCAAATATTTTAACTAAGGGTTGCTTGTACTTGTTTGGGAAATAATGGCAGCACATAGTCAAGCCAGCAGTACGGCAGGTAAAATTCTAGATGGATAAAAGTGAAGCAGTGTATGTTGAGGAAGGGTCCTGTGATGGGTTCTGACCTGATTGTTACCATTCAGGAATAGCACTTCTGGGTTTACAGATAATAAACCTTTAGTAATGCCAGCTTCATTACATGTGGAAGTCAAGAAAAGACCTAGAAATATGGTTGTTAGAAAAGGAATAGAGAAGAAAACAGTGTGTTGTAGTGCTGCCATTCTAATCCAAGATGAATGCTGAGTGCAGTTCTAGACTATCCCCTCTCCCCTGCTAACACAGTGATGCAGCAGAACAGAAGGTCCTGAGAGGTGCAGCAAAAATGATCAGTGGAAAAACTTTTGTATGGGTAACAAGTGAACAAAGACTCTTCACGTTGTAGGGGAGGGCAGAGCTATGATGTGTATGAAATCCTGTACAGCACAGAACACACGAGGAGGGCACACAATGGGCACCCACTGCCTGTAGTGCAGAGCAGGTTCCAAATCAACAATAAGAAGGAACTTATTCTGCCCACAACATAGAGCTGTGAAACTGATCACCTCAGACTAATGTGGATGCCAAAATTTTGATGAATTCAAGAAGTAAGCTGACAAATCCACAGAAAATTAGCGTCTTAGGTATGAAGACAGCACAAATCATTTAGGAATTCCAGAAGCCAGAAAACTACAAGCAAAGAATTTTAGTAGAAGCGTGAGTTCATGCTTTCTTTTTCCTTAAGCTCTTTCTCACATTTCTGCTTCAGATAGTAGCATGGTTCTGTATATATTATTGCGTGTCAAGTGTATGTATTAAACTGAGAGGAAAAATATGGAAATAACAAAAAGGTCTATGCAGCTTATCAGTGGACAGTTGAAAGTATGGCATTTCATTCAGAAGTAGTAACAGAATCAATAGTATACCCTAAAATTTTAGTATAAAATACTGAATGCTAAATGACTAGGTTTCAGACTTCACAATATATTTTGCTTAAATATTGCAGTAGATCTAAATAATATATAGGAGCAGATTTTCAGGTGGGCTGACAAAGAGTAAATGGTTTCCAAGAGATGATTGTAGGCTGTCAGAGCAGAAATCCATGAACTGGGAATGAACTTCAGAGAGCACAGAAGTTGTTCCAGTCTGTAGAATCAAACCTAACTTTCTAGGAGAATTCATGCATGAGCATTCACAGATTTTTTTTGGAAGAGCATTTAGAAGTAGGATTTCTAAAAGATCAGAATCTCTCACACCTGTTCTACATCCCCTGCCAGTTCAGTGTTGAGATGCTGAGCTCACACAACTCAGATGTGTTGGTTACGTGTTCAACATCTTAAAAAATTCCACGGCGTTTGTGTTAACTCACAAATTCCCAAAAGTTGTGGGGGGTTTTTTGTTCAGTGGAAGTAGGAAGGATTTTTGGGATTAGTATGGAGAGGTGTACAAAAGACAGCTAGTAAGAGTGCTGGACCAGATCCTACCTAAAAGACAGTGACCGTTGTCAAGTATTGAGCAAAAGGTTTTAGCAGGTTCAAAGCAGCCTTCCAGATCCTGGTAATACATGGTAGGCATTTTGTCTTAGTTCTGTGGAATTCTGTTCTCTTTTAAGTGCAGTTCTGTCCTCTTGCCAGATCTCAAATCATTCTGGTGCATGTTCCACCACGTATGTTTTTATCTTGTTGAGTGACATCAACTTGATTGTGTCATTCCTCGTGTTGGGAATGTCATCTTTCATGTCACCTAATGATTCTAAGGGTAGCTTTGGATGGGGTAGTGGTGAACAGGTAACTGGGACAGCTTTTTAAGAAGCTTTCCTTCTATTGCTACCCAGGTGGCAATATTGATAATTGTATTTTTGGGGACTCACCCATTATGTTATGGAAGCAGTGAGTCCTATAGTCTTTCATCACCACAATCTTGGTGTTCACCTTGAATTTCCTGGTTTTACTGAGTTTAAATCAGCAACTAGCAATTTTTTTCTTTTAAATATGTTTGATTTTATTAAATGTATGTATCATAGTTGCCACCTGTATTCAACCAGCAAAATAATATATATCTCTGTTTTAGCTCTTTAATCACTACTTCCATCTGAGCACATTTCTTTTTTTAATTAGAATTGTGCAACATCATACGTCTGCTTTGCATTCAGGACTGTAAAAATCCAGAAAGTGAAGCTCATTTGCTGCAGTTCATTTGGCAGTCATTTGTTCTTAGAGCAAGGAAAATTTCAACTGCAGCTAGTGATTTGTTCTTTAAGAACCAGGATACTGTATCAAGAAAGTTATCAAGAGGAGAAAAAGTAATTATGGTTCATAAAATGTATTTTAATTACAGTTTCATAATTATTTGAGATCTTATATAGTAATGATATAAAAATTTGCTTTATTGAATAAATACTTAGTCTTCAGTGTAATTTATAATATGTTTTTGAGGCTTTATATTAATCTATGAAAGTAAAGCTGAAATTAATAATTAAACTTTAATAATGTAAAATTTTGCTAAAGTGTCATACTTGCAATGAAACAGAATAGACCCATGCGTGTGTCATACATCATACCTGCTTGTCTGGTGACCTGTCTTCAGCTGATTACAGCCATGGCTCATGATCTGTAGCTTTTACAGTTATCTTGATAAGACACCCCTCAGTGGTCTGCTGCTTGTCCCCTGCGGCTGATGGCCGTCTCTGGAGCTGTGGTGGCCGAGGGTGATGTAACCTCTCAAATTGTCCTTGCTTTTCACAGAGCAATGTCTCATCGTGGAGACACTGACTGCTGTTGGTGCCAGATTTCTGTGATTCAGGCTGAATTATTTTATTTAGCTAGTCACTACTTTTAAATGACATTAGCTAAAAGTAAATAGCACTGAAGTCTGAAATACTTGTAGCTTCTTCACTGGGAAGCCATAACTGTTCCAGGCACGGTTTTATGTGTGTTTTATTTTCTGCATGGAATATTTTGCCGAATTAGAAGCCCCTTGAAGTCATCATTTATGTATAGTCAATTTAATTTCTTTCAGAGATTGTAAACAGTTGTCTCTACGTATTGCTTTTGTATTGAATATGCTTCAATCTTTATCCAGAAAGGTTTAATGAAATTTATTCCTCCCAACTTCAGCAGCTACTGTGGCGCCAGGCATTGAACAAGGCTTGTGAGCTTGCTGTCCTCTTCTATCAGTGGTCACTATTCTGAGGGAAGACCAAGGACGAGAGGAGAAAACACACAAAATTGTGTACAGATAGGGAAGGTTTAAATTTGGCTGTAGGACTGAACTGAAGAAAGGAGAGGGGGAGGATGATTACCCCTGGAATTGAATGCCAGATGCCATAGTTCCTGTGAAACATGGAGCCAAAATCTGTCTGAGCAAATGGAGGCAGCAGCTTCCTACTGCCACCCATTCGTCTTGTAGGGTGCCAGGAGCAAATCTGCATTGCTAAAGCTAAGATTTGCAGCCATGAAGGTATCAGTATGGTATAATGTAATGGGATTTTGATTTTAATTTTAATTAGCTAAAAATACAGGGTTTGATTGTTTTTTAACCATTGTTTCCATTATAGAGTGTTAATACATTCTTTGAAATCAAACACTTGACTTTGAAAGCTGTACATTCAAAAAAAGTTGGGAAATGTTGAAATGAAGATTGTTCAAACTGTTTTAATTTGTCTCTTGCATGTATGCATAATGATAAGATCTTTAATTATGTGATCACATAATTTTTTCACAGGAGGAATGATGCCCAGAGACTAAATCAGGGGTGTTTATTAAAGGAAGCTGTTGCCTCCAGAACCCTTGCCTTAATTGCTGGAAAGCAGAGTAATTTAAGTAGAGGGCTGCAGGAATCAAAAGCATTCTCTCCAGGGCGTTTGAAAGCTCCACAGAAAGACTAGATTTTACTTTCTCATTTTGAAAGAGGTTTTATGAGATTCTGGAAGGTCACTTATTTGGAAGTGGTCCCTATATTTCTGGTTGCTGTGGCACATGGGCCAAGGTACCTGGGCTCTGGGCACAGCTGCATTTGGAATGAACACTAGTGTGCTTTGAATGTGTAAAACACTGTATGAATGCAAAGTCTTCTGAAAAGTACAGCCTGAAGTGCCCTGCACTGACGTGGCAATGCCAGGATTGCCAGAAGACTTTTTCTGGGTTTTAAGCAGCCAGGTTCTAATCTGCAAAATGGAGATAGCATCACCCTACTACAGTTCAGTTAATTATATGTTTTGAAGCATTCCTTCTGAATACCATGTAAGGGAATTATATAGAACATAAAATATATAATCATATAATTGTACAATAAATAGTTACAATATATTGCGTGTAAGCATATACTATACATTATAATATGTAATATGGAATCCCATTCTGGCTAACATGCTATAAAGGAAGCTTTGGGAACACTGCTGGCTGAAGGGAATAAGAAGTATGAGCAATCACTTTACAATCTAAACAAATGAGGCACAAGGCTACAAATACTCAGTTCACTCCATAAAACTGAGCATTCCCTTTGTATTTGCTTCACTGCACTAGATGAGGCAAGGATCTTGCAGAGGGAAAGCAGCATGTAATCATTTAGTTAAAGTTATGTGTAGGTATATGAGTGCTTCTGTAATTTTGAGTGCTTGACTTTCTGCTGTGTTTGGTGGTGGGTTGCTTGGCCACCCCAAATGTGCTGAGACCTTCTAGATGCAGCTTTGGCAGATTTATTTTCCCCAAAGCATTCTGGGGAGAGGAAAGAAAAAATGTTAGAACCAGATTTCTTGTTGGCTTTATTGTCTTACCTTTTTGACAACTGATTTTTAATGAAAAAACCTGAAATCCTGAAGATCAGTTGTTCCTTGCTTTTTATAAGGAAGGAGGAGTTTTTAACTCTTGCAGAGTTGGCACTTGAGTATAGTGAGGTTGTATGGAGATGTTTCAAGGTGAAGAGAGCCCTAATGAATATATTATATCTGTAATGTATTTTATGAGGAAAGAAGAAACATTTTTTCTCCATTAGTCTAATTCTTGAAGTCAAACTGCTTGATTGTGGTTTTGTTTTCCATAAAAGCCCTCTAAGTGTAATATAAGGAATACCACTTAATTTCCCAAACTAAACAGGAATTTATTTTTTAAAAATAAAGTATTCATTATCCACATCTGAACTTATCCCTATAAATGTTGATCCCTTCTCTTAATTATCTCTTTTATGTGTGGTGAATGTAAATACGTTGCTATTTTATGTTAATAATACTCTACATCTAAGCCTCAGAGTAAAACCCAATCAAAAGAAAAGGCTAAAATTATTTTCCACTTCCTCTTGTTTTATGTCTGTTCTCATACTTTTTTAAAGTTTTGTTTACCATTTCTCAAGAGAATAAATTCATAAATCTTGTCTGCTTTGGTGAGGGAATTTGTCTCCTATATTTGTATGTCTTCTATATCACACAGTATTATAGCATCACTTACAGTAGCTATTGTACTTTGCAAAATCAGTTAGAGGATATTAAGTGAATATCAATTTATCAATTGAAATTGACCAGATACTAGTTTTTAGGCAATTTGCTTAAATTTGCTGTTTTAGATGTCAATACCATGATTAGTGGGGAGTTACTACATTTTTCAAATAGCAGTATGTAAAATATGGAAACATTGAATGATTGTTTTAAATTGAAAAGGCTCTTTTGTCATTCTCATACATGTTTTAGATAAGACATTTTTCTCCTGAATTGGAAGGAAATGAGATAGTAGCCTATCTGTTCATAATGTTACTCACTTTTCCTGGTTACATGCATTTTCAAATGACTAAAATATCTACTTTAAAAAAAAAAACCAGGAGCTAACTTCAGAAGAGCAGGAGAGTCTGGTTTGCTATTTATCTACTTTAATAGGCAGTATTTCACATGAAAGAATCAGTCTGGCTTCTTGTGAACAGTGACAGGATGCAGGTATCATAAAGTACCATGATTATGTGCCTCCCAGGTATAGTTCTGATAACCATTGAAGGAGTGCCGCAGCCAAGTCTTGTTGGTTTATCCATCTGTAAATTTATTCTCTTTCTTAGACTTTATTTTGAAGCATTTTAGTAAGAAGTTCAAATTTGGCAGTGAAGAAATAATACCAATGTAGATCTGTTTCATAGTTTAACTTCAGTGTGAGTAACAAGACATTTAAACAGATTGTGAAAGTAATTTTTTCTTAATACAGTTTACTTACAGTTCCTTACATTTTAAGCTGAAATGACTGTAACTGATCTTTTGTGCCTACAAATGAAGACTGTTTTAATAATAATCTGCTCACATGTGACAGAAACATGTATACTGTCATGTAATCCTTTGTCCAAAGACTCTTTCAATATGTTCTCCAGGCTAAGAAAGTAGAGTTACTACCTTTTCATGGTTACTGGGCAAATGTTACGTGAGATTCCCTATCTAAGTGATATCTGTGATTTTCCCTTTCACATTCACCCTGCTGAGTCTTTAATGGGTGTAACTACAAGAGCATTTTAGCTTGGATCAGGAGCACTTAAGCCATTCTGAATTCAATCTCATTATTGTTCCCACTTGTTTCCCCGTGATTCCCGCAGCTGGAGCGTGGGGTGCCATTGGATACAGGAGGAGGCAGTGGGAAGCTGGGCTGGGGGAGCACACAGTGTGTTCCTGCAGGAAAGGGCTGGCTCCATGAGACCCCGAGAGCAGCTGGGCTGCCTTCTCTGAAGGGTGCTCGGCCTGGGGCCACGGGATCTTCAGTGACATAATAATCAAAACTGAGACATTTGGCAGTGCTGACATCCACATTGGAGTGATCCAGTTGGAATTCTGTTACTCCACTGTGGCTCCAACTCTGGAGCTACCCACTGCCTTCTGTAGTGCAGCCTTCTATTGGGTGTGCACAGTGAGAGGTGGTGGGAGCCCAGGGGCTGCCAGGTGCTCCTTGTGTGCCAACATTGTGGCCAAGCTGCTCAGAAGGCAGTGCCGTCCCCATGGGGCGGGAGGCAGTAATAATGTGACCCCATGCCGTCAGTTAAGAGTGTGTTGATCAGTACTTTGTTTTTGTGTCTCCACAGTCACCAATTATAACAATGTGGTAGAAGCAAACTCAGACTCAGATGATGAAGATAAATTGCATATAGTGGAAGAGGAAAGCGTAACGGATGCAGCAGACTGTGATGCTGGTGTGCCAGAAGATGACTTGCCAACGGACCATATAGTGTTACCAGAAAACAGTGAAAGAGAAGCCAGTACAAACACTTGTTGGGAAGATGAAGGTATGTTCATTTCTACTGATGATACTATGAAAAGAAAGTTTTCTAAAATGAAGATTCAATAGAACTTTCTTTGGTCCCTTTATTACTGAAATAACATTTAAGATTCACAATCAAAAAAGAGGTTTTATAACATATTTATTATACCATACTTTATGTTCTTCATTTATTATTTGAAGCAGATTCAGAGGTGCATTAATTCTGTTGGCATTGTTTAGCAGGAGCTTCCAGACTGTAGATGCAGCATTCCAAAGGCTGATTAAAGACTACTTACTTGATCTTGGTTTTTTCAAGTCTTTGCCTGGCAGGTCTCTGCCAGAGCTCCTTGTAAGGTTCAGGATTGGCTCACGTTGGGGAGTAAGCAGTAAAAAAAAACATGAAAAAAACCAGTCAGGTGTTAATTTCTTTCTTTTTCCTTGTAAAACACAGGCAGAAAAAATAATTTTTAGATTATTAGTTTTAGAATTGGCTATGTAAGTAATAATGAATCATTATTTTGAAAATACTGGAAGGAGGTAAGTGTTGCACATATTCTGCAGCAGGTTTAGAAGCTGAAAATTTTGAACAGACAGGAAATGGGCCTTTTTTTACTGTGGAATCAGATACTGAGTTTCATAATATCACACAGCATGCTTACTTCTGAGCCAAATTGGGATAAATGCATAAATTAGTGGAATTTACTGTGGAATTTGGCCTTAATGCCCTGAAAGATACAGAATGTTTTTCAGCATATCTGAACTCCAGCCACAATTCCTAGCATCCACCTTTTAACACTGGTGGTTTAATACACGGTGCATGACCTCACATCTAAATAAACGGAAAGCAGTCAGATGGCCCCAACTGCAGTCCAGCTGAGAGAGAGCAGCTGAGAGTTCAAAGAATAGCATCAGCTCAGCCTGTTTTTACATAGCTGCTACTGCCAAGATATGCTGTGCTGGGAAATGAGTATTTTGGAGCTAAATTATTAGGTAGGTAATTTTCTTAGTTCTCCTGTAGTGTCTTTGCTCTCCTGCAAGCTTCAGAAATTGTGGTTACATTAAAGTGGGCTCTGGGTAGGCTTGAACCCTTCAAGCACAGGTGTAGGAAATCTGAAAAGGGGAAGGAAGAAGAACACTGGCTCACAGACATTTGGGATCAAGACCTCTTGGACTGGATGTTTTTTGGAGATGTACCCATCACACAGCATCTCAGGCAGTTTTCTGGGGATTTTCAGGGCTCTAGATATGTGATGCCATCTTTTTTGATTCCTTATGTCAAACGAACCATTTTCAACCTTTAAAAATTTCTTTGCTAAAAGTCTAACTTCTCTTTAATTTTAAATTCTACTGTGGTTGTAGATTTGCAATGTAAGCAATGTTTCTCTGCTTTGGAGTTTGCTAATGAAGACAGAATTTCATTGGTAGCCAGACAAAAGATTAATCAATTGTCGTACAAGCTTGCTCAACAACCACAAATTTATTCTGTAAAAATTATGTATTCTGAAGCCTCTTTTGTCGCAGTCTGGAAGGGTTTTTTAATTTGCTAATAGGGTTTTTTTAAATAAATAGTTGAAATTTCTGGCAATGGCTATATGAGAAAAGTGAGGCTACATTAGGTTTTATGGAGCTTTGATTTGCTAGGGTAGAATACTGTTTACTCTTTTGATAGCTTTCCTAGAAGGAAAGGTATGAGCTGAAAATCACATCAGTCTTGGCTGCATGTTAGAAATACGAAGAGAGAGGTACTGAATAGACGATCTCTCACGCACATGGCAATGTACTGGGGTAGATGGCGTGCAACTATCTTCAGGACTGGTGATTATCTTTAGAAAAATATACAGCAGTTTTAGTAAGTTGTGTTTCATCAGTAAAGAAGTACTCAGTAGTTCTGGGTTTAGCTGAACTTGACAGAATGAGTTTTTTGCATATTTATTCTGTTCATGAATTGCCCAGAATAGAAACAACACACATAACATTTCTGTATCAGATTAGTTTCCTTCCGTTTCCAGTCATTCTAACTGAATTTCTAAAAGACCCTAGGAACAGGTGTTTTAAATATAAGGTGTGTTTCTCAAGAGGTTTAACTGAAACAGTCCTACGGGTTTAAAAAAGTGAACCACGTGTATCCTGTACATGTTGTTGACAGTGTGCCAGCATTCATGTGTGCAATGATTCTCTAATATGATTTTCCTTTGCTTTAGTTAGAAGTAAAATCTATGCTACAATTAAAAGAAAAAAAAAAAAAGCAGGAGTTAAACTTATTGTATTAATGCTCTTAAAAGAGCATTATTATGTACTATAAGTATTTAGCAAACCTGGAGGTCTCAAGACTGGAACTAAGATATCTTTGAAAAAAAATATAAATATGTTTTATGTTTATGTGCTTTCTGGAATTCGAAAATTCCTTTAAGTCATGAAATTTTAGGTTGAGCCTATATGCTCAAAAGTGTGTGCTGGCATTTGGTGGGTTGTGTGTGGCATGGTTTTGATCAAAAAGCAAACAACCAGTCAATACTGCAAGCTGTAAATAGTGCTTGCTACATGAATGTCAGAAAATTAGCTCTGAAGAATTTAAATTGAAAACTCTCTTGATGGGCTTTGGAATTTATTTCCTTCTCTGCAGATAAAGACTGCAGTGGAAATTTCAGTGAAGTTTGTCTTTCTGCCTACGGCCAAAATTTCCACTTTGCTAGTGGTTTCAATATGATCAGTTATCTTAGCCAAGCAGAGATCTTTACTGTCAGCCAATGTCAGTAGTTGTCAGGCATGTTTGCTGCTAGTTAACACTGTTCCCTGTCATCTGAAAATCATCAGCATTTAACCCTGGGAAGCCCCACTGTGTCTCTTAGCAGCAGTGATGAGATGTAGAAGCCCAAGAACTTGTTTTACAGCTATCTGGTATGTCCAGCTGCAATACCAGGATGGATCTTCATGACCTAGATGCTATTTGTGGAGACCTCTATTTAAGCTGCCATTTAGCAGGTAGCTTGAATTTCCTCTGGAACTCAGAGCTGTGACTTCTGCTTGGTGGAACAGTGTCTTAAGGTCTGTTCCCCCATCATCACATCCCACATCATATCCCATTCTGTTGTTTCCCAGCTGTGTGATAACTGGGCTTCTGAGGGCACAATTGCAATGTTGTCTTTATTTGTGGACCATACATAGCTATAAAGATGTATATCTACTTAATATTTTTCAAATTAATAATTATTCCTACAGCATTTCCCTGTGGAAAAGGGTTTCTCCCTGTCTTATATCCTACTTTTAGCTATTGGAAAGAGACAGTACCAAACAGAGGTTAGGATTATTTGAATTGAGAGTTTAACTTCTCTATATTAATCTATAATTCCATAAATTCCTTGACGTTCTCTTGGGAAGCATAACTTTTATTTGTCCTGAAGCCAGTGGAATTTACTGGAGACCCTGTAATTTAAATTTCCAGAGTAATAACTTACTGATTGATATTCCCCCCTTCATGTAGATCCTATTTTATAATGGAGAAAAATCACAACCATCAAAAACCCTCCTTAAAGGAAAACAGTGGGTTTGTATTGTGTTTGATTTTAAGAAATTGAATTTTGGGTTTAAATTTGCTTTGTGTCCAGTCATCCATCTTTCCGACTCTGAACCAAGTCTGGTACCATGACCCAAAATGTGAGGGTTTTTTTAGATGTCAGTTGAAGTTAAGGTAAGATTTGAGAGTTGCAGTTTCCTTTTAAACACATGTCTTGTTTAAAGTAAGAAACGTGTTTGAATTGCCACTATTTGCAGATACCTTGGGTCTGTGGGCTTTGGTCAAAGTAGGCAGAACTAAGATTTTCCTTTGAGGAAGCTGGTATTATTTGAGAACTTAAAAGTTCTCCTAGGATTTATCATCTTCCTTCCATAAAGGAGAAATTGGCTTCTGTAATTAAAAAGTTGGCATGTTCTGGGCTTTTGACTTGCAAACCTAAAGGATTTTTTCCTGCACTGAAGTAAAGTGAAGTAAGATAAATAGAAGTATAAGTAATAGAAGTGTAACAGTTGCCATTTCAGGTCAGAGCAGCTGTGTGCTCTAACCTTCGGCATCACCTAGAAGGCATTTTCTAGAGTGTAGGTCTGAAGCATCCAAGGTTTCCGTAATGAAACTATGAAATAACACTTCATTTTCACATCCATTGGCATAGCATAGTACTGATAAAGAGCAAACCAAGCAATGTAGCTCTGCTGTGTACTCCTGCCATGAGCCAGGTACCAACAGAAATGTGGTGTGCAGTGGCTTTTCCTGTGGGAGCTTCCCAGTCCGTGCTAACCAATGAACCAAAGTTAAGAACAACTTGGCTGTTTATTGATTTGCACCAACAACCTGTTGGTGCAAATTAGAATTAAAACTTCCATGCTGCATCCTTGAGGGCTGCAGCTCAGCAGAGCTGGCAGAGCTGGGGCAGCAGGTTGGCTCTGCAGCACTGGTTCTGCAGACTCATACTGAGTATTGGAATCGATACGTGAAGCATATCTGCAGTGCACAGTTGTTCTGAAGGGAGAGCATGTGTTTAAAATCCCTTTTTTTTTTGTTTAATTTTTTAAGGCAATCACAGCCTTAAGTGGTTTCCAGATAATTTGCAAGAAAGAGAACACATTAGGTTGCTGTTTGCAGGCATTACCAGCAAATTATCAATCATTTCTGAAAACCGCTAATTGGAGAAAATAACATAACTGCGTTTGTTTTATGATGCTCTGATTTCTGGAAATAATATTCCAGGGTATCAGATGGCTGCATTTGTAGATGGGGTCGCTTAAGTGGCTGACTCTCTATTTGCTGGTGAAACACACTGTCCATGGCTTTACCTCTCTTCGCATAATGGTCAGTGTTTAGTACTGCTTCCTTTTTAGGTTTGGTTTTCTTAAGTATGAAATATCTTTGTGGTTCAACTGATCACACACTGCTGAAATAATGTGCCCTCATATTTTTGAAAGAACATTGTGTTTAAATGCACTTCCAAACAATACAGAAATGGAAAGCGCGGATGAAGAAATAATTCAAATATATTAAGTTGTTGGTGTGCATTTGGCTTTTGTTGTTGTTTTGTAGGGGTTTTTTTAAATATTCATTCTTTTTGTGAAATGTGCTATTTCAGCTGGAAAAGAAAGAAAGGAAATCCTGGGGCCTGACGCTCAGACAGATGAAATTGGATGTACAGGTATTTCTTTGTTAATCTGAGTCCCTTATTCATAAAGTGCTATTGAATTTTGGTTAGGTGAGTATCATTCCAAAAGCTTTGGAATTCTCCCACCTCTATAAAAGTGCTTTGCTTTTCCATGCTAGAGGTCTTAAAGTGTAAATCTGTTTTAGCTGAGGAAAAAAGTCTAGGCATCTTTTGGTGTCCAAGGTCTGGAGGTGTAGGTGACCAGTGACACAGAGCAGCCCTCCCTGCCGAGGACTGACCATACACCACATCTCCAAAGGGCAAAACAAGGAATAGCAATGATCTGACATGTAGGGTCAACAGGTAGTGTTTTAAACTATGAAGAAATATAAAAAAATAGACCTAAGCTAATACTATATTTTATTATCCACTCCTCTGGACTGATTATACAGAAGGCAAAATGAAATATGTACTTCGATTTCAGACTGAAACAAAAACAGATGGTTTGTTATTTTTTCCATTTCTCTGCTTGATGGAAGATTAATATACACCCCATCCAACTTCTTAAAAGTTTGTGGGGGGTTTATTTAATGCCCTTACTAGATAGGTAGATAATATCAGAGTAAGTCTTATTTAAAAGCAAACCCACATCTAAACACATTGATATGTTCTAAACTCTAGATTCATTCTTTTCAGTTCCTATAAAGTCAGTTCTTGCCACATAAGTACGGAGAGCTGCATTATTCATTGCATTACAGTCTACATGTGAGAGACTGCCTCATGTCATAAAAAGATTGTGTCAAATTGTAAATTGAGTATGTGACTTCACACTGAGAGATGAATCATAAAACTTCTCTTTCCTATTAAAAATATACCTCACATTAATAGTGGAGCACATCTGTAATGATTTAGGGTGCTGTAGGCCGAGCTTTCACAAAATAGTCCACCATGGTAAAAATAAGCTCTATGAACAATGTATTTAGGCAAATACTTGGGATCAAATATGTATCATACAACCATTAGGTAAACAATTTAATTTATTATTTGCTAATTTTGCAATACAGTTGTTCATTGGGTTTTTCTCTCAAGTTTTTTAAATGGGAAATGTTGAAGGTTGTTAACTAGATCTGAAGCCTTTTGGTGGCCATTTTCAACACCACAGAACAGGCCAGTCAGAGTTCAAGTTTGCTGCATTTAATCTGGCCAGGTTTTTACTGAGTTCAAATATCTTCTGAGTTTGTGCTAATGAACAGCTATAAATAACATTAAAAATTGTGTCTTGAAGGCAACAAATATACTTTTGCAAACACAGGAGCCAAGATGGTAAACAGGCCTTCCAACTACAAGGCCTAAATCATAATTAATGTTGCATTTAAGATTTTTAGGGAAATTGAGAAGAACAGCTAAATCTGAAATGATAAAATGCACTGAGTTAGGCAAACTGTGTTTAGTCAAGTTTTTAAATATCATTATGCTACCAGTTCTTCCAAAACGAGGCATAATCTGGCATCTTAAAGGACTTGAGCTATGCTAGTGTCTGTAAAGAGTATTTAAATACTTGGCTAGAAGGAGATTTGGCAATGTGAATTACTGAATCCCATTTATGTTCTTTTTAAACTTCATTTTGTATCTTGTGTCTTGTTTTTCACACTTAGTAAAAGAAGATGAATGTGATTCTGATGCAGAGAATGAGCAAAACCATGACCCTAATGTTGAAGAATTCCTTCAACAAGAAGATACAGCTGTTATCTACCCTGAAGCACCTGAGGAGGACCAGAGACAAGGCACGCCAGAAGCTAGTGGTCAGGATGAAAATGGTAAATATGTCATCAGTTCAGTTCTTATGAAATCACTTGCACTCACTCCTTGACCCAGAACTTCTGCTGTGCTTAAGAAGACAGCAGTGCATATACATGCAACTGTAGAGGAAAAAAATCTTAGTTAAATAATTATAAGAGGATAGGATCATCACACAAAAAACATTGCCACTTGATTTTGTAAACAAGACATGGACTGGGATTCACTTGTATGAGTACCTAAATGATAACCTAGTCATCGAAGAGAAAAGTTCATGCTTTCATAAATCCATTCAACATTCTTATATGAAAGAACAGAATAAACATTTATTAAATAAAATAGAAGTAAAGCAAAATAGTACAATTTTGTATAAGAATAACTTAAGGAGAGTTATAACATATTTCTTTCCTTTTTTATATTTCTAAACAAAGCTCCCAATAGGACCTATTAGATAGAATTTCTTTTACTGGGTAGCCAGTCTATAACAGGCTTTTGGGTTTTTTTGCCTGAAAGGACAGCAGCAGAGAATAAAGAAGCATAGTTCATACAAAAATGTTTATGTGAAAACAATAATGACCTGTTGTTATTTTTAAGTAGATAAAGTTTTTTTTCCTCTGAAGAAGTTTCATGCTTAAGGTGTTCTGTGTGAGGAGAGGTTACACTTTGTTGATTTCTTCATAATGAAATATTTGAAGATGAATGCTGTTGAGATTGGTTTTGCATTCTGTGTGTTTTCTCAAGTGTTCAGCTTAGATAGCTTGTGTCAATTGGAGTATTTCTGATTTTTCAAGAAAAAGTAACAGGCTACATAAATGGTTAGGAGTTGTGTTCTAGTTGTTTTAAGAAATGAATATAACTGAGCAGAGAGATGTCATTGTAGCTGTAATACTGTACTGGAGTCTGAAGGAGAGCAGTGAAAGATATAAAGATAACTTTTTTGTTCTGCTCCTCCAGAGATTTTATGCTATTACAGATTTTACTTTAAAAAGTGCATTCATTAATTTAATATTTTAATATATGGTTGCAGTGGCACATATTGTCAAGTTAGTTTTACAGACTTGTCATATGATTTCCATGTAATCATTAAAAATACACATTTGTATTAATCATTTAAATTGGACCTATCCCAGTAACTTTACTGAGAAGTATTGTGAAGATCACAATGCTGAATAATAGTGTTTAGTGTTTTAATCATTTTGGAACAGAAAATGCCAAAACTATAGTGACATTTGGTAAAGATGGATGCTTCCAAACTGGGAAAGTAGACAAGAGAAGTGACAGAATCAGAGTTTTTTGTGATTTTGGGAAACTGTTTTTGTTTCTCAATTTCCTCCAATGGAAATAGAATTTAAGTTAACATACTTTTGACATTTCCACGGAGTTGTATTTGTGCTGAAACGGAGTATTCTTTATGTCAAATTAGTTGAATTATACATGGTAAAAAGAGAATTGAAAGGAAGTATACTTGGTCTACACATGTGGGGATGGCTTTGTTTTTGGACAAGTCAGCTAAACCAGGAAAAGTGGAAATGGATAGAACAACAAAAAATCCCTGGGGGTAGGGGTTATTTTGATTGTTACTATTACAAGTGTAAGTGAACCTTTGTGACAGAAAAAGTGGTGATTTTTAGTAACCAGGAAAAGTGGTCTGATTGCTTTTCACTGTTGCAAGATCAGTGGCACATTCAGTGAAAATTAAGTTAGTAAATTCCACACAAACAGAATGAATTGCTGCTTCATAGAACATGCTATCAATCTGTGGTGGTAACTGCTGGAAGAGGTCATGAAGGTAAATAATTCAGAAGTACTTTCTAAAGTACTGGTTCATTTAATGAGCATTAATAATTCTTACAGTTCTGAAACTTAAAATGACAGCGTGTACAAATGTGCCCCTTTTGCGTCAGAGCATAAAATGTTAATCAATAAAGACCTTCCACCTTTCTCATGCTCAGCACAGTGCATAGGTGCTTCCTTGCAACATTTGCTTCCTGTTTGACTTGAAGCAAGGAAGAATAGCCTGGTCATTGGAGGATACCACAGCTGTAAATTGATGTTTTGATCAAATACAGCAAACCCTACATTTATTTGAACATACTTTTATTGATAAATTTATAAAGAAGTATTTTTTTCAGTCCTTTAAAAAATTAATTTTTCAAGGATAGAAAGAGTTACTATGTGGAGGGCTAAACGTATGCTGGTAAGAAGGAATGGAGCTAAAACTTCCTAAATGGTGACTTCTTGAAATAGACATGTGAAATTAATTTAGCTTCAATCTGGCTTCACTTTTCCCTGTACTAATACAGAAGTACTTTATGAAAGCCAGCAAAATAGATTCCATGGACCATGTTAGACTCATATATATGGCCACACATTTGATCTCTCTACTTTCTGTCCTGCAGACAGTATATCCTACTAACACATATCTGTGAATCATAGAATGGTTTGGGTTGGACAGGACTTTTAAAGGTCATCAAGGTCCAACCCCCTGAAATGAGCTGGGACATCTTCAGCTTTATCATGTTGCTCAGAACCTTGTCCAAGCCGGTCCTGAATGTTTCCAGGAATGGGACATTTGCCACCCCTCTAGGCATCCTGTTGAAGTATTTACCACCCTTGTAATGAAAAATGTCTTCTTTATATCTAGTCTCCATCTACTCTCTTTTGGTTTAAAACCATTCCTCCTTGTCCTATCAGCATATTGTGCTGGCTCTCTCCAAGGTATATTGGGGGAACTGTACCATAGTATGGGAGGTTACATAATACCTGTGGAAAAAAATCTAAATTATAACTAGTCCTTCTCTAAAACAAATGGACCTTCCAGCAGCTGCATGTTTTCTTACTAATAGGTGTAAATGTAAAGCCTGTTTGTTGCTGGTAGTAAGTTTGGAACTTGTTTATTTAGTGTGGTGCATTGTGTGCCCTGTGTAGGAACTCCTGACGCGTTTTCCCAGCTGCTCACGTGCCCGTACTGCGATCGAGGGTACAAGCGTTTCACCTCTCTGAAGGAACACATCAAATACCGCCATGAGAAGAACGAAGATAACTTCAGCTGCTCCTTGTGCAGTTACACCTTCGCGTACAGAACGCAGCTCGACCGCCACATGACATCACACAAATCAGGAAGAGACCCAGTAAGTGGCATTTGAACCGAGGGCTATTGTCCTCTGTAGCAACGCTGTGGTTTGTTATGTGGGCAGAAATGTGCAGAGCAGGTAAACTGTTCAGAACAGATCAGCTGTGTGCTCATGGTCCAGTCCCAGAGAACACACTCAAGCTTGCTGCTCAAGTCAGGCTTTTTCTGTAGCTGTCAAATGTTGAGATCTCAATTCCTGTTTTCATTCATCTAGGCAGTAGGGTTGTTTTCAGAAGTGCTTTATTACATTTATAGGTAATTTGTTGGTTTTCCCTGTTCATTGGCTACCATTGCATAAAAATTATGACTTAAATCTAATTTCAAGCCTTTAATGAAACATTTCCTTTTTTTTGTTTTCATAAGTCCTGTTTGAATAATTCACAATTTACTGTAGCATTTTTACCCTTAAGAAACAAATCATTGTGTTGCTTCAGCTGTGAGGTGCAGTTTTTAAATGCAATTCATGCTGTAAGACAATATACAAATAGTGTTTAAAATATGATGTTAAATACGGTGCTAAGTACTAAGTTAAGCAACAGAAGAGGCTAAAGATGTTATGAGCTTGTTTTCTCTGCTTCATGGGCTGACCTGAGGGCATGGGTCCCTGGAATGTCTTCCATGAGTTAACCATCTGATCATTACAGAAGATCCTGAGTCTCTGTTCTCCTGTCCCTGTTTTTCTTTTCTTTTTTTATCCCCACAATGTCCCATCATCCCTCCCCAGCACATGCTTATCAGAGGCGCTCTGAGGCTCAGGATCCAACTGAAACAGTCAGGAATTATCCAGAGGAAAAAAATACAGACTTTTTCCACCACCAAGTTAAAGAGGCTTGGAGATGTTTCCTTCAGAGGACAGATTAGAAAGATTCATACCCTCCAGAAATGAAACAGGAGACAAATATAACAGAAAAATGCAAAACTGAATGTAAAAGTAAAGGTACTTCCAACATTTCTGGTAGCACCAAACCAACAGGCTGTAGCTGAGAGTAAAGGAAGGTCCTTTACTTAAGGAAACCAGAGTAAAGGAGATGCTTTTTTACACATTGGCTGTTAACCTCCATCCTACAAAGTATCACCAAGTCCAACAATTTAACAGGGTTAAAAATTTATTATACATTTTTATACATGAGTGTTCACATTCACAGATCAATCAAATTGGTACAAAAAGTATCAGCCATCCTGCTGCAAGGATTTTATTATCTCACAAGCTTTGGAGTAACTCTGGCGTGGCAGTTCTTTTTTACACAAATATGCTTCCCATGAGCAATTAATTTCTGTTTCGCTTCCTTTTTGGTTTGGCTTGCACTTTAAAAGTTACTTTCATCTTACATACATCTTATATTTCTAGCTATAAAATCTATGAATGCTATTTATATAATGCTTTTCTTGTGGGCTACCACATTTGTTTTTAGTCTTTTCAGTTACAAGCCTAAAACCGTAAGAATAAAGTGGTTAGGGGAGACAGAAGCCATACTTGCATGCAGTTTGAATGAAAAAATAAAAAAAACTAAGTGAGTGAACACTCAGAAGAATTGCTAGAAAGGGTAGCATGTATTCCCACAAAAATATTTTAGTGCATTTATACTTTTGAAGGCACAATTGTATTTGATTAATGTTATTTCTCTGAAGTATCTGGAACTCAGTATTACACCGTTCAAGCGTGTTCTTTTCTCTCAAGCCATAGCCAGAATTAAAACTACAATGGTTTAGATACTTGGTAAATTTGAAATACTTGCTTGTTTATGTTATTATTGCAAAGTTGTCATGTCTTCAAAATTGGCTGCGTGCACATGATTACATCATGTGTGTAATGGAATCTTTTGTCATTAGTAAAGTATAGGCTTCCTGGCTGTGGATCTTAAAACAGCTGCATGTTTAAAACTTGATGTCTTATTCTTAAAGAACTTCACCTGACCATAGATTATTTGGATAACTTTGTTAGCTGGTAGTGTCCATCATGTGACAATTTTATAATTGTTCTGTACAAAGAAGCAATGAGCAAAGATAAAATCTACCTTAGTGAAAGCAGTGGAAGGGGTACCTGCACACTGGGCCTCCTTCTGAGCCAGGGGAAGATATGGAAAACTTCTACTCCTGCTTCAGCAGAGAGCTGAGAGCCATCCTGCACCTTCTTCTTCTTCCTCCCTCCTCCCCCTGCTCCTCACAGCACCCTTGGCACACACATCTTGGCACCACTAACAGTTGGTAGGAGGTGATGCTGTATATGTCGTCTGCCTTCATATGTGAAGCACCAAAAGAGATGTTGAAGTTTGAAAAAGTGCTTCTTATATTTGTCTTAATTTTTTTTCTCATCAATTTATGAAGCACCTATGAAGTAGGTAGTCTTTCAGAATTTCTCAGTGTCATGCATGCTGCTGAGAAATGACAGTTCTTGGAAACCACAGTCAAACCATCTGTGAAAAACCCCTGATATACATGTAATTTCTGTCTTCCAAATAACTTTGGAGGATTCTCATTAATTGGTTTTGTTCTCTGGTGTGAGAGGGGTTGGCTTCAGTCCTAAGCACAGTAGGCATTTGTTGCAGGGATGTATTAGTGGCTAGTTACAGACCTTAATGCTGGAGTTTCTTCTTTCAGTCCTTGAAGGAGTGCAGAAGAATATTCTTTGAATGTTGGAGTTAATTCTTTAATGAGCAGAAAACAGCAATTATGTACAGTGTATTAGAAATATATCACATATCTCAGGCACAAGCTAATGTGGCTTTAACAGTGCTAGATAGGAAAAAAACATTTGAATCTGAGAAAATGAAGGTGAATGTATTACAGGTGGTAGTTTGGAGAAGTGTTATGGTTTCTCAGTTACATTTAAACAAGATCCTTCAAAGTAATTCTGAACAGTGTTACGAGAGACAGCAAGAAAGCTGAACAGAGAGTTGCAAATGTAAGAAGCTAAGGCAAAATAGATTTGGAAACACTACCTAGCAGAAAGCTTAAAGCACCTTACAGCTATGACCAGAAAAACAGGAAAACTCATTAAAATTTTGATAAGTGGAGTGTGGACTTCCATGCCTTAGAAATAGAACATTAGATTTTAAAGACTGGAGCAGAAACATTTCTGACAGATTGAATACATGCACTGATACTTAGTATGAATATTTATGCAGTCCAGGACCTGCAGTAACTGTATATATCCTGAGTTCTGTTAGCTTGTATAATTCAAGACAAACGGTAGTACCTGATTCTCAGCAGGCTTAAGTAAATCCTGACACGGTCCTCTAGACTCATTGCAGTTGGATCATTAAAGCGAAATGCAGTGAGTCAGCCACAGTCTTCTAGAACATCATCTTCAAGGGATTTAGATAAAGAGAGCTGAAAAGCCATGTGAACTAGCAAAAGACAGCTGACAAACCTGGGAATGAGGGTCAGGTGCTTATCGGGAGAAATTTGAGTGGAGACCTCACTGCAGAGCCCAGGGGGAGGCTGAAAGCCGCCCACCCTGAGCAGGGTGGGAGCAGTATCTGCTGAGAGGTAAAATCTGCACCTTAAGCTACTGCTTCTCCCAGGGGAACTGTTGAATTAGAGTACGTGGAAGTAATTTAGATCATCTTATATCAATTTGTCTTCTGTTAAAGAGGGACAGGGAGTAGAACAGGAAGGGTTGATAATGTGGACAGCATATCTCATAGCAGAGAGTTCAGACTTTCATCCAGCAACCTGCACAGCCACAGGTTCTTCAGATCTGCAGGCATGTCTCACAGCAGGGTCATCATCCTGTGTTTTATCCATCCCTGCTTCTCCAGCACAGTTCTCAGCCCCCAGTTGTTGTGTCTGTGCTCAGGAAGGGCCCTAGCACCTGGTGAGCATCTGCTCCCTGTGCTGCCAAGCCCAGAAGCCCAGCAGGCCAAGGCCAGGGGTAGGAGATCCCCCATGCTTTCACACCAGAGGCAGCTGATTCACACCTGCTGTTGGTGGTGGACAGCCTGTTTGTCCCTAAAGTCCATGAACAGCTCTGTTCATGAGTTTATGAAAATGCTTGCCCCAGTTACCAAAATCTGCAGTGCATCCCAGTAGTGGCAGTGTCTTTTTGCCAAGTGAGCTCTACTTAAAAAGGAGCTGCTGGGTTTTTCTAATAAACAAGTTGTTTGAACAGAAAAATTCCTAGTTCCTGTGTTTTATGTTGGTAATTAAGCTATTTCAGCTTTAAAAGTGTATGTAATTTTTGTCCTTAAAAATACACATTTATAGATTTATACAGTTTGTGGTAAAATTACAGATCTTGCACATATATGTCACATATATACTACATATATTTACATATCTGTCTTTGCTTTTGCTTTTTTTTAAACTAGTATAGCAATAACGACAAAAACTATTTAGAACTTAACAATAAATGCTCTCACAAGGCAAAATCTAACAAAAATAATCACACAGCTTCAGTGCAAATGGTGAAGAGGTTTGGTGTTGTGTACTTGGGAAACCCCTCCATATTTTTATTTGTTTTGGTTTAGTTTCTCACATTTATTTTGCAAATTGATTGTGACCGAGAGTACCTTTATTGTCACTAAGCTACCTTCTCTTGAGCAGTCCTGTGGCATCATTATATAGAGGGATCCAAGGCCAACAGTAAGCCCTGGAAGCATATAAATGGAAAAATCAAGTCAACCGATTAAAGTTTAAACAGGTTTCTATAGACTTTAATGTTTTTCTATCCTGCATGAAATATTCTGTGGGTAGTGGGCTTGGGGTTTTTCCCTGATGGTTTTGCTTTCACAAGTAGAACTAGCATTCATCCTGGAACTTCCTACTAACATGTCAGTGTAAACTTCACCTGAATTTAGGAGAAGGGACTACTACATTTGGAGTTTGTTTCTTTCTCTTTACTGTATCAGATTTATTCAGAAGAAATGTGTGCCTCAGTTTTTACTCAATTTGTAAGTTGTTTCTTTTTTCCCTACCACCTTCAGTCTCTTACAATTATGGTTGATTCTTTTTGGGTTTGTGTGGCATTTTCTCTGTTGCAATGTGAAAATAGAAGGTGTTTCTGTAAGATGCTGTCCTATACAATAATTAAGACTTCTTTCTTACAGAGACATGTGACGCAGTCCAGCGGTAATCGAAAATTCAAGTGCACTGAATGTGGAAAAGCTTTTAAATATAAACATCACCTAAAGGAGCACCTACGAATCCACAGTGGTAAATAAATCAAGCATTGAATTGAGTACTAATGTTGTCATTTCTGGTCTTTATAACTTTGATGTAATAACAGTCTTGTAAGTCTAAGTTTAAGATACTAGTGTTTTCCTTATATTTTTCCCTCTGGAATACTGCAAGCACTGACTGCAGCCTTCAGCTCTTTGTGGGGAATATGTAGAAAAACTCAAGAGGATTTACAGTAGCAACTTAATCTCTTACAGTTAAGGAAAACTTGACTTGTCACAGAGGAAATGGAGACATCTTTCTGGTGCTTTGCACTTGTCTGTTTTTCCTCAATATTTGCAGATCATTCAGTGTGTTACGAGCCTTGCTATAGAATTTTAATTGATAATAATCAGGACATAAGAACTGAGTGTTCCTCCTGTGGCTGTAGTTGACATCATTTGAGATTAGTCATATTAAAGTAGACTCAGGAGACAATTTATTAGATAAGTTATAAGAAATGTTATATAAGAAGTTAGAAGTTAGTGGTGGTACTACTTTAATGAAGTTCAATGAAATCTATATTTGTCAAATAGAGAAATACTGGAACACATGATCATGTGGGCTCCATCCTATATCTAGTGGATCACAAACTTATTAAAGGAGTCTTGGCTCAGAGCTATACTCTTACTGTTCAATTCACTAGATAAGATTTTTTTCCCCCTAGGATTCTTTAAGAGGTCATTATGATGTATTTGTTCTGGTAATTATTGTTTGATGAAGTTATGCTGTAACCTGGTTAACTGTTGCATACGTCTTTTCTCTTTTCTTTTTTATTTTTTCTTCTGTTTAGGAGAGAAGCCATATGAGTGCCCAAACTGCAAGAAACGTTTTTCCCATTCTGGTTCATACAGTTCACACATAAGCAGTAAGAAGTGTATTGGTTTGATGCCCGTGAATGGTCGAGCCCGGTCAGGGCTCAAGATGTCTCAGTGCTCCTCCCCTTCCCTTTCTGCATCACCAGGTAGCCCAGCAAGACCACAGATACGACAAAAGATAGAAAATAAACCCTTGCAAGAGCAGCTTCCTCTTAACCAAATTAAAACTGAACCTGTGGATTATGAATTCAAGCCCATAGTGGTTGCTTCAGGAATTAATTGTTCAACCCCTTTGCAAAATGGGGTTTTTAGTGGTGGTAGCCCATTGCAGGCAACCAGTTCTCCTCAGGGTGTGGTGCAAGCTGTTGTTCTACCAACAGTAGGTCTGGTGTCTCCCATAAGCATCAATTTAAGTGACATTCAAAATGTACTAAAAGTGGCAGTGGATGGTAATGTAATAAGGCAAGTACTGGAAAACAATCATGCTAATCTTGCGTCCAAAGAACAAGAAACAATCAACAATGCATCTATACAACAAGCTGGCCATTCCCTCATTTCAGCTATCAGTCTTCCTTTGGTTGACCAGGATGGGACAACCAAAATTATCATCAACTATAGCTTGGAGCAGCCAAGTCAACTTCAGGTTGTTCCACAAAATCTAAAAAAAGAAAACTCTGTTCCTGCAAATAGTTGCAAAAATGAGAAATTACCACAAGATCTCACAGTGAAGTCTGAGAAAGATAAGAACTTTGAAGGAGAGACCAACGATAGCACTTGTCTTCTTTGTGATGACTGTCCAGGAGATCTTAATGCACTTCAAGAATTAAAGCACTATGAAACAAAAAGCCCTCCTCAGCTTCCCCAGCCCAGTGGAGCAGAAGCTGAGAAATCCGAGTCCCCTGTCCCATCAGAAACCGGGGAGAACAACTTGTCTCCTGGTCAGCCACCTTTAAAGAACCTTCTGTCGCTCCTAAAAGCGTATTATGCATTAAATGCACAACCAAGCGCAGAAGAGCTTTCAAAAATAGCAGATTCCGTAAACCTACCGCTGGATGTGGTAAAAAAGTGGTTTGAAAAAATGCAAGCTGGACAAATTTCTGTGCAGTCTTCTGGACCATCTTCTCCTGAGCAAGTTAAACTAAGCAGTCCCACAGACAACGATGATCAAGCAGCAACTTCAGATGTGAGTGAACCCCAGAACAGCACAAATAACTCACAAAATCCTGTCAGTACAACGAAATCTCAGACTTTACCAGGGGCTTCAACTCTGAATGGTTCACACAGTAGCACGCCATCTGCATCACCACTAAACCTTTCTTCATCAAGAAATTCACAGGGTTACACGTACACGGCAGAGGGTGTACAAGAAGAGCCACAAATAGAACCTCTTGACCTTTCGCTACCAAAGCAACATGGAGAACTGTTGGAAAGATCTACCATAACTAGTGTTTACCAGAACAGTGTTTATTCTGTCCAAGAAGAACCTTTGAACTTAACTTGTGCAAAAAAAGAACCACAAAAGGACAACAGTGTTACAGACTCTGATCCTATTGTAAATGTAATCCCACCAAGTGCCAATCCCATAAATATTGCTATACCTACAGTCACTGCCCAGTTACCTACAATTGTTGCCATTGCTGACCAGAACAGTGTTCCCTGCTTGAGAGCTCTCGCTGCCAATAAGCAAACCATTTTGATTCCACAGGTGGCTTATACATACTCTACTACAGTTAGTCCTGCAGTTCATGAGACACCACCAAAACAGACCCAAGCCAATGGAAATCAGGTACTTCGGTCCCCATATTCCTACATGATGTACGTATGATGTATTCGATCTGTATCTGTGCTGAACTAACAGAAAGCTATCAAGGTGAACTAAATAAAAATATAAATACAAGCTATCAGGCTTATTTGACTTGATTGTAAATAGGTAATAGATATTACTGCTGTGCCCTCTGCAAGCTAGTTAGCTCAGGCAGCTTGAGTCCAGACTAATGGAAACTGTTGTGTGTGGACAACTCAGTGATTCTCCATATTTAATCTTCTAGGACATCAGTGCTCACTATTTTAAAGACTATCTAATGCTCCTGATCAAAAAGCAAAATAAAAACATGGCTTTTGTCTTTTGCTGGCTCTGCATCTCCTCTTTCCCCATATTCAGAAAATCTTTGGGACTTTTGGTTATTCAGAACTCTTTGGGACTTTTGGTTACTCCTTTCGTACTGGTCTGCTTCCTTGGTTTGCAGAGTAGCTGAATTCATCCTACACCGTAATGTCACTTGAAACAAAATGCAGATATATTCTCAACTGAAAGTCAGGGCAATATTTATCTTCATCTGCCATTCCTGTGTCCCAGCTTGTTCCTCCCTGGCTACATCCAGATGTGATCTAATTGGGGTCAGTCCTCCTGAGAATCACTTGTGAACATTAAGGTAGGGACAGGGCAGAACAGAAAAGTGGCTGAGTGATTCTACTTAAATCTTAGGAATTCATGGTCTAGCATTTTATTCAGGCTTCTGTATTGCCAGAGACTGAGGAGCCTTGAAGAGTTACAAGGCTGCTTATATTAGAAGTTTAAGGCTAACATGTACATGCTACTGATGTCAATAGAAAATACTGTGCTTTTACAGGGAAGCTTTAGCACTTAAAATGCTTAGAAATACACAATTATAGTTTTGAAAATATTTACTAACGACAGTACTTGAAGTCCCCTAAATTTTGGGTTAAATTTACTTGTGGTAGTTTCATGAGGAAGAGAGTAGTGAAATATGCAAATTTGAATGATAATTTAAGTAGCTTTTTTGTGAAAACTTCAGCAAAAACAGTCTTTTTACTTTATAAAATCTCTGAGGCAGCAAAAGGTAGGTGACCAGCATTAGCTGCAAAATGCAGTTAGGTGGCAAATTTGCTCTTCCCACTTACTGAAGTGCTTTGCAGATCTGTAATGTTGCATTTATTTTATGGCCCCTAAAATACGGCGTGCCAGCATAGCTTAGACCTGGCCAACAGTCATATTTGGATGTGATCAAAACCAGTCCCAGTGAGGAAATCTGCATCTGGATGGTGACAGGGACTGCAAAGCAGAACAATGCAGTAAAGGATTTTTTTTTTAACTGTAGAAGTCTAAACAATTTTGTTTGGCTATTTATGGAATTGAACGGGAATAGAAGCTTCAGTTTATGTGGGTGACTTCTCTTATTGGAGTTAACTTATTTTTGTAATTTTTCTGAAGGATGAAAGGCAAGACACTAGCTCAGAAGGAATATCCAATTTAGAAGATCAAAACGATTCTGATTCAACACCCCCAAAGAAAAAAATGAGAAAGACAGAAAATGGGATGTATGCATGTGATTTATGTGACAAAATATTCCAGAAGAGCAGCTCGTTATTGAGACATAAGTATGAACACACAGGTATGTACTAGGAAAAGACTTTTCTGACTGTTATTTCTTTGGTAACATGTAACTGATAATCTCAACTGGAATCCAGTTCTCAGGCAGTGTAGGGAAGTGTACCAGTCCTTACTGCCTGTGCTAAGCTTTCTTTAGAAACCCCTGGTTTTGTGTATTTGTTTGACAGAACAGCAATTCTTTCATTAAATTTGTTAGACCTAAACCCTAAATAGAAAAAGGGGAGTTTTTTCATCTGGCTTGTGGAGAATCATCTGTGAGCTGCAGCCTATAAATGAGGATATATTACTTCTAATTTACCTTGCCTGGTTATAAATTCTGAAAAAATTAAAAATAAAAACTGGAAAAAAAAGGGGTCATGCATGAAAAACAGCATGCCTATCTGACATGATGGATTTTCCAACTGAGCTACATTTATAATGCCCTGAAGTTAACAGCTTCAACTATTCATTAGACATAGAATCTAACTGCTAATAAACACCCTTTTGGCTTGGATTTTTATTTTTAATTTCTCATAGTTGTTCCTTTTGGCTCCAGTTCTGGTATCTTTGGGATTTTTTTAATACCTCTTGCTCTCTTATTTCTTCTGTGATGTCTTAAAGTAAGAATTCTATTTTTTTATTGATTAGGTGTCAAATATATATTGGGTTTTGTATTATAGATTTGTTTCTTGCTGGCTCTGTTATTTTCTCTTTCCCCACATCCATAAAATAAACTCTTTAGAACTTCTGGCTATTCCCTTCATGCTGCTCTACTTTCTTGGTTCACAGAGTAGCTGAATTGTTATATTAATTATATTTCTGCATATTAACATTTATAGTGTTATCTCACATATAAAATTAAAAGCATAACAAACTCTTTTTTGTCTCGATCAATTTTCTCAAGTTGTATTCATTTTGGGTATCTTATTTCATACCGATCCTGTCCTGAGACTCTTTTAACTCCTTTTCCTAGCAGGATTGTTCTTTCCCTATCAGTTCTAACTTCACTGTAACATTCAAAATCATAGAATCATTTAGGTTGGAAAAGACCTTTAAGATCATTGACTCCAACCATTAACACAGCACTTGCAAGTCCGCTGGTGAACCCTGTCCCAAAGGTGCCACATCTGCTTGTCTTTTAAATACCTCTGGGGATGGTGTCTCAACCACTTCCCTGGGCAGCCAGTGCTTCACGACCCTTTTGGTGAAGAAACTTTTCCTAATTTCCTAATTAGGACTTTTCCTAATTTCCAGTCTAAACCTCCCCTGGCACAACTTGAGGCCATTTCCTCTTGTCCTATCACTTGTTTCTTGGGAAGAGAGGCCAACACCTGCCTTGTTGCTTGTTTGGCATGAGATGACATGGTTGTGCTGGTCATCTGTGTAGTATTGTCAGAAACCTGATGTCTTACTGTCTTTGTCTTTTATGTCTGAGCTAAGACTGCAAAGTCATTTTGTGTAACAACTTTAAATGTTGATAATACACTGCTAGGCTCCTGATACATTTGTAAGAAACTCTAAAAACAAGACAGTAGCTGGAAAACAGCAGAAACACACTGAGTGAAACAGATTTTTTTCATGTCAATACATGCATAGTCAGCAAGTTTTGTACATTAAGCATTCAGCCTAGATTTTAGAATGATTTTCATTTTACCTGTATCATGGAAGGACTTGGTACACCAAAACCAACATAAAAGCTTAGCTAATTTTAAAATACCATCAATATAGAAAAGTTAAAATTGTTCCAATTGGAAATAGTTTATGCAAGAAAAAATTGTCATTTTCTAATTTATATTTGCACTTTTTTTGTGCTAAAAGTTATATATGAGAATCTCTTTATCCTCCTATGATGAGTTTTCCCAAAAAAGTTACAAATTACTGTAGTGATTGTGACAATGTAGCCTTGCACCTTCCTCCTTTGGGCTCAGGAGAGAAACTCAAGCTTGATAGTGCATGGATTTGAGCATCTTGTTATATAAAATTTAATCGATGCTAATATGTTCCCCAACAGCATTTTACAATGAAAAGAGCAGTGTACATTTTTAAAACTTCAGCTGCAAGATGCTGAATTGTTTGTGCTTTATTTTACAGGTAAAAGACCTCACGAGTGTGGAATCTGTACAAAAGCATTTAAACACAAACACCATTTGATTGAACACATGCGACTGCATTCTGGGGAAAAGCCCTACCAATGTGACAAGTGTGGAAAGAGGTTTTCACACTCGGGCTCTTACTCTCAACACATGAACCATCGCTACTCCTACTGCAAAAGGGAGACGGAGGAGCGCGACAGCGCCGAGCCCGAGGAGCTGGGCCCCGAGGTGCTGAGCAGCGAGCACGTGGTGGTCAGGGCGAGTCCCTCGCAGATCGACTCGGATGAGAGGGAGAGCCTCACCAGGGAAGAGGAGGAATACAGTGAAAAAGAGGAAGAGGAGGATGAAGAAAAAGACATAGAGGGACTTCAGGAAGAAAAAGAATGTAGGGAACTACAAGAAGTAGGGGATGCAGAAGAAGTAGCAGCAGTAGAAGAGGAAGAAGGGAAAACTGAAGGTGACAAGAATGATGAAGCTGTAAATCAAGCAAGCAATGCAGAACCAGAAGTTATACAAAATAATGGGCAGGTGTCAGAAGAAAATAACGAATAAAGCTTACATGCTAGGTTTTTTCTATAAGGAAAAAAAAAATTGGTAATGAAGTTCCTTCTATATTATACATGCTTTTCATGGAAACGCAGTAGCCTGCATACTGTGATTTCTGTTCACTACTGTGTAAAAAAATATATATATAAAAAAAATGAAAATAAAAA
The DNA here is from genome assembly GCF_015832195.1 of Motacilla alba alba. Lineage (NCBI taxonomy): Eukaryota > Metazoa > Chordata > Aves > Passeriformes > Motacillidae > Motacilla > Motacilla alba. The sequence continues at coordinate 14,455,247 of NC_052017.1, read as the reverse complement.
AAAAAGAAATCCAGGTGTGCCTGAACCTCAAACTTAGTAATTTTTCACACAGTTTTCAAAGTTAGGAACAAGTTTATAACATGAAGCAGATTAGAAAAATACAGTGACTCTGGAAGCAAAGATTTAACAGGTTGTAGGAAACCTGATTATTAGACAAGCATCTGGCATTGTTTGTTTTATCAGTATTAATTTTCATTCTCAAGTTGATTAATTTTTAAACTGTACAATTGGGAGAGATTTATATGAATTTTTTTTTTATGGTAAAACATTTCCTAAATCCGCTTCAGTATTTTCTTATGTTTTACAATGTGAGAACTTCTGCACTACAAAATTCCCTTTTGCAGAGACGTGTAATGCAGTTGCAAACAGTGCTTGGCTACCTTTGCAAATTCAATCTAGAAGGTAGCAGTTTATGACATTAGATGTTGTAGTAGAGCATATTATCATTTAAAGTGTATTGTTAGCCTTAAGGAAGAAGATGATAGAAGAACTGAAGTTTCTTACTCATGTGGTTAAAAATGTAGTTGAGAAGATTGTCGTTGAGTTCTGATTGCAGGGACTAACAGTGTTAATGCTGGTAAGGACGGGAAAGTTGTCAAAAACAGTGTTTGTAATTGTGTTTTGAGTATGTAGTAACAATATGAAGGATATGATATGAAGCTTTGTATCTCCTCTGGCCTTATGCAAGACCTATGTGCTGTAAGTGCCATTTATCAGTATTACAAAGGCTCTAAGCAGCCTTTATCCAATGTGTGGCCTACAATAACTAGCATTTGTTGATTTGTATCAAACTTCTAAACTATTCATGGGGAAAAAACACTCAGCCATCAGAGAAGTAAGAACACTGGTATATTTCATTATTTAATTATTTGGTGGTATTTTGGGTTAATACCTGACTTGCAGAATTTCTCTACAATAATTACAAGGGAAATTTTCTAATCTGCTTTATTGCTTTATTGGTTTACTTTAATTTCAGACACATACATGACATGTTATCTGGCTCATAAGTATTTTCAAATGTTAGTTATTATGGACCCCATTTATTAACAATGTTAGCTGATTTTTACCTATCAGTATTATTTTATTTCTTTTAGTTTATAGATCTGTGCAACATTTTGTACTGTATGTCTTCAAACCTGGCAGTATTAATACCCTTCTTACTGACATATGTACCTTTTTAGTTTTAGAAAACTTTTATATTTATGTGTCTTATTTTTATATTTCTTTATTTATTACACAGTGTAGTGTATAATACTGTAGTTTGTATTAATACAATAATATATTTTAGTATGAAAATTTGGAAAGTTGATAAGATTTAAAGTAGAGATGCAATCGGTTCTCTTGCATTGAGATTTGATTTAACAGTGTTATGTTAACATTTATACTTGCCTTGGACTGTAGAACAGAAGAATTAAAATGGGAATGTATTAATTTTACAATTGCAATCAATTCATTTTACCTTTACCCAGTTTTTAATATAAAGCTCTTAAATTTTGAAATTCACTGTGTGACTAATAGCATGATGCTCTGCAGTTTTATTAAGAGATTAGTCTAACCATAAAACTCTCATTTCCTTAGTAAGCCAAATTAGAATAATCTTATAAAACAGTGTTGGGAACAATGTTTAACATTTTTGTGCCAATTTGTTCCTGTATTCATGTATGTATGTTACAAATCTGAAACTTCATTTTTAAGTTCCTTGTTACATCATGGTCATTTTCTAGTTTTTTACCAGACTCCCCATCTCACAATAAAATGCGTCAACAAGTCTGACTTACTGTCATTATTCTGGTAATGCAGAAAGTGCATTTAAATTATTTCTACGAGAAGTTACTGAGACACAGCTCCTGCTTCCTGTGATAGCTCTGGCTTTCAGTGGTACATAAGGAGCAGGGAAGTGGAAGAAGGGTTTGAACTGTGTGCAGGCACAGGGATTGCTGAATTAGTTCGTTGATTTACCAGTGTCAGGAGAACAACTGAGTTTTCAAAATGAACCATGTGGGTTGTTCTTTTGAGTCATTTTATTTTGCTGTACCGATCTAATATACTGTTCAATGCTATTTTTCAATAAGACTGCTTTTAAATGAAATAAGTTCACAACTGTTTTCTTGTCTTGCAATAAGTTAGTTGTCCATGGAAAGGCTGATGTATCTGTTGCTGTTGAACTTCACAAAGATACAATGCTAACATTGCAGATACATCATTTCAGTAATGTAAGTATAAAGGCTTGAAAAATTTAATACATATGCATGGTTACAATGTTTTGCCATTCAAGCAAAGTTTACAGATTGTTCTTTAAGCAAAGTTCTGTTCTTTAATGATCCCTAAAATGGAATTTCAGTTGTTTATAGGGGGGCAGGGGGTTCACAAACATCATTTTAAGTTACTTTATATTCACATACCTAAGTTTTGGGTATTTCTCAGTCTTATTATCTCAGCATTAATACATACAGAAGATTTCTCCCATATAGTAATCATTTTACTTCCTGTGCATCTTGCTGTACAGTATATGAATACTGCATTTTTAAGTAAACTTCTACCTTCATAGTATCATTGAGCTAAATATGTGAAAGCTGTTTTGCAGAAACCAACCATTTATGTTGCATTAATAATTTTGTCTTGGAATTATTACCATAACAGAAATAATCAGGTGGTTCGGAATCTCTCACAGGTAGAATTGTCTCTGCTCTCTTTTAGGTAATGAAACACACTCTCTTGAAACTGTTTTAAGGTTTTCATATTTTTCATATTCCAAGATGTCTGTGGTAATAAACCCAGTGAGACATTTGTTGAAATGGGAGAATTTTGTTGTCTTTAGTAGTAGAACAGAGAATTTTGGTAAACCTAAGGTTTCTCATGTAAGTGACAGCTGAATGTAGAAAGCCAGTAATCTGGATAGAAAGTAAAGTCCAAGCAACTTTTACTCAGGAAATGTCATTGTTCTGGGGGAGAAAATTTATATTCATTACTATGTTATTAGCATTTTTATCTTCAAAATGGGTTGGTGCATTGAGTTTTGCATCTGTTAAGCTCAGCAATGTCTTTGATATTTGTAATATCATCTGTTACCTGTTTGAAAAACACAGAAACTGTGGTGTGTATTCATTTAGTTGAGCAAACTCATGTGGAAGGCAGAGATGCTTAGAGGATGCAGGCCCCATTCCCAGCCCCAGCAGTGAGATTCCAGCGGTGAGGAAGCTCTGTGTGTGTGTGTGGAGATGCCTGGGCAGCTGTGACCGAGTCCAAGCCCCAGGGGAGCAGCAGCAGCCCAGCTGTGGCCACATGGGTTTTGTGATTTTGTGACCTCTCTAAATTAATGGCAAAGCAGTTTCAAGGACAGTAAGTTTCCCACATGAAAAAAAAAAAAAAAAAGCAGGGGGGAAGCAAAAGCATAAAGCCTTTGGTTCTGTCTTTTAGAGATAAATGAAAGTTGAGAAAGAGCAGTGAACATGAGATGTGTAGTTTTAATAGCACTCCACTGTGGTATGACCTGTTCTTCAGTCACAAGATGAAAAGTCCATCAGCTGCCCTGTGTGCCCAAGCTGATGTCTGTGCCTGCTTCTTCCTCAGGCTCACCATGCACCCCTCATCTTGGCACAGCACTCAGGGAGCAGGCTGGCAGAAAGAAAAGTGTCCTTGGAATTCAGCATGGGACAGCCCTGCTGTGCCTGGGGCGCTGGTTTTGTTTCTGCTACTGACCTGTCTCGAGAGTATAATGAACCACCACCTCAAAATCAGGTGCAGTTGCAAAATTGTGACAGTTGTATGTCCTCTTTTGTCAAATAATATGAAAATAGGGAAAATGTTATAGAATAACTATAGGAACATTGTTACAGAAGCAAATACTAAGTTTTGGCCCTGGGATGGGAAATACCCTTAGGAGGTCCTGAGCTAATAGGGAAAGAAAGAGGGATTAAAGGCCACAGAGAAAACTTTGAGGAGAGAAAACAGAGAATACATTGAAGATACACTGAGGAAGAGTAACTGCTCCTTCTCTTTCAGTAATACTTGTATGGCATCCCAGTGGTGATTTTGGTGGCATTCCCAAATTCTCCATAGCCACATTGCTGTCTAGTTGCTGTTTTTCTGGAGCAGCCTATCCATGTGTGTCATCAATAGCACAGCAATATTCAGCAATGCTGTATAATGAGCTTGAAAGTTTTTTTAACATATTGTATTGAATTCCAAATAGATTGATGTATGTTAGAAAAAGAGATTAAAAAGTTTTGTTACTTTGGCTAATCTCGGAGTTGCAATGTGTTTCAGTAAATACCTTAAGTGTTAGTAGAATAATGCACTATGGCATATCAACCCAGAACATAACATATTTACCCTAAAAGGCACTGTTGTTCTTTCTTACTCAGTAAAAATTGCTTCTACTGCCAACAAGTGTTGTACTCACACTCTTGTGTGAAATTATTCTAATGCAATTATTGCTGGTAAACCCAAAGTCTGTACAAGCAGCACTTTACTCATGTTTGTGCTGGCATAGTGTACCTGGGATGGTGGTGGCCACCAGACTGAGTGGCAATTTGAAAGCAAAGCTATTTCCGAGACAGAAAATATGACAGTACTAAAAGCTCCGTTTTTGCCACAGCAAAATGCTACACTGGGGCTTTTTTCATCAAAGCAATGAAAGATCAGGACATGACACTCCAAACATAGAAGTCTATAGCAGAGAAATGAAAATACTTCTTAGGGTGCAGAAGACCATTACAGGGTGAAGGTAATGGTGTGAGGATGAGAGAAGTCCATTTTGGTCCTGGAGGCTGTGGTGAAGATAGGTGATGGAGGAGGAGAGAGAAAAGAGCCTTATCTGCACTGTGCTGAGCACTTCTTCAAAGTGGTTCTTTCTAATTTATTTACTACCAAGGTGTGAGTCTGCACACAATTCTCTGCTTGGATAGAGGTTTTGATGTGTGTTTTGCAGTTCACAGTCTGGTGCTTTAAAAAGTACTTTTTTTATCTTTCCTTGTCAGAATAGCTTGTTTAATTGTTGCTACAATAATCTCTAAATTTCATCTGGGAAATTCAATATTAGAGTATGTTTCAAGTCTATGCTTTGTCATTTATTGTTCATATTTTTCTTGAACAAGTTGTTACAATGATATTTGCACAATCTGATTATCACAAAAAAAAAAAACAAAAAAAACCCACAAAAGAATGTGATGAACAAATTAACTCTCAAAAGTGACCAAAAATTTACTGCATTTGTTTTATCCCTCTGCTCTTTCATGGCCTCTGGTTACTAATCTGTCACACAGTTACCTTATTTGTGTATACCATGCGTATCATATGCATTGTATATATGTTGTCTCTAGGGGAAACAATATATTGTTATATATTCACTGCTTCACAAAAAGTAATCTGCTTTTCAAAAAACTAATTAAAAAATAAACCAATAGTTTGGACTAAAAATGAAATGTGCTGATGAAAGGAGCACTTTTGTGGCAGAGTTTGTCCTTGTAGCTTGCCAAATATGAAAGTCTTGTAGTATTACCCTACAATTAGGTAAAGTGCTCTAAAGCCTTACCTCTACACTGGCAGATCCCCCAAAAGATCTTAAAAAAATTATAAGAACAGTGGCAAGTAATCTTTAGAATACATATTTGAGACTGCCATTTTGGTCTTTCCTTTGGTGCTCTAGTGAGCCTCAAGTCCTCTGATTCCGCCTTTAGATTTTGACATTTCTGTATTGGGGACTGCCCTTGGGTTTTGCTCAGAATTTTGTAAACTAGGGTTTGTGTAATGATCACAAGATTTACTTTCTGTGTTAATTCAGGAATAAAGGGGATAAATTATTAAATGCAAAAAAAAGCCTGAAACATGCCTACGCTAACTTTGTGTCATTCCTGACGAGCTTCTGTTCTTCTGCCTGGAAATCCTGCTCACTTACAGCTTTGGGCCCAAAGAAAGACCAGCCTTACAGCACACAAGATGACTGGGTCCTATTCCCATCTCTTACCCTTCAACAGCTCTGTCTTTAGCCAAATTCTACATGGATGTCATCAGATCTCTTGAATTCTGTGAAACTTTCTACATTTTTAATGACAGGTAACCTGTTGCAAAGATACAGAGGGAGCATTTTGCTCTTTCAGTCTGCAGAAACAAAATCTGCTGAACCAAATTGTTCAAGAAATAAGTTAATCGGAAAATAATGTGAAATCCTGAAAAAAAACAAGGGCTCCCAACACTGTTGCAAGTTCCTGTACTCAAAAAGGGTACTTGGAACCCTACTCCCTTCTCAAACCAAATGAATCCAATAATGGGACAACATCTCTGTTAACAGTAGTTCTCAACTTCTTTTGCCCTGGATGAGCATAATGCTCTCACTGGTCCTCAGCAAACCAGGAGCTGAGCTAAGACTTGTACAGGCTCTGAGTCCTTGTCATCAGAAAAGGCACCACTCTGCTGTTGGAGTGAGGGGGAGGAAGGTTTGACTCTTCTGGGAGTTGCTGTGGATTGTCGTGCCAGCAGCACTTTTTTGTGAGCTGCTGCCCTGCTGGCCAGGCAGTGTTTGCAGTGGCCACAGTTAAATGGTGCCCTGGGCAAATGATCTCAGCTCTGGTTGCAGAGATAAGAGGGGCTTCCATCAAGGCAAGCTGGCAAAGCTGTCCTCAAGTCAGTTTTTCTTCCCCAGTTTAGACAGCTCCAAAGAATGCCTCAGGCATGAGGCAGCAGTCATGCTTTGGAGGAGCTACTGGCTTATATTGCTCAAGCCCAGAGAAAAGCTGCCCCTCAGCCTGTAAATTGCAAATTCTTGAGAGTAGTGACTCGTGTTCCCCAAAACATGGTATTGTTTTTAAAATCCTGCTTTCATCTTTCTAATCTGGCTTCTTATTGACATTCTAGTCTCCCGGACAATCTATTGCATCGTGAAGCATAGGGAGAGGCACTCTATAAACCAAGAAACAAGGAATTCTACCATTTACATTTGTGATGACTGTCATCACCATTTCTGTATCTTTGCCAATTGTGATTACAAGGTAATCACAGGGGAAGAAAAAACATAAGAAAGGAAAAAAACCATAAGAAATAATTGCTAAATGATAACATAACTTGAACAGGGTTATTCAGACAAAGATGCGAGCAGAACTGAGGACTCTAACATGGGAAAGCCTTCTGCCTTACTTTGGCATGCAGTTTGTTCTGGAGGACAGCGGCAAATAGAATGTTTCTGTGATTTTCAGCAGCCCAGGGGAGCTCAGCTACACCACTTGATGAGCTTATCCTCTTACTCTGTGGTTAGAGACCAATTCTTCAGCCCAGCCAGGAGTCTCAGACTTCGTACACAATTCAAGTGTCATGTGTGGGGTCAACAAATGCCAAAACAAAGGAGCTGGTGGGACTTTTGGCTAGGTCATTGGTTGCCACCAGCAATTTACTTCCAGAAATGTTCCCAGAAACCAGTGATGTTTGGGCCTTCTTGCTCCCTGCAGAGGCTGATCCTGGGATTGCTGCTGTATGTGAAGTGGTGTGAGGATCTGTGAGCTCTGGAAGGAGCTCAGGTTCTGCCAGTGGCTCTTACAGAGGGGAAAGAATAAGAGCTTTGCTGATTCTCTATAGCTCCTGCTGGCCCAATACATCATCTTGTTCCTTGTAGGTTTTTGGTGAAGGCCACCTGCTAGGGACATGTGTTTTGGCTCCCCAGTAGAGGCTCCGCCTGCAATCCTCAGGGGAGAGGAGTGGAGAGGAAAAAACACCTCAGTGCAGCAAATTGCATGTATGTTTAAAAATACAAATTGTTCCATCCTTCTTTACAGATATTGCTCATCTCATGATTACTTAGGTCAGTAAAACCATTGATCTGCTTTTTCACCTTTGCTACTAAAGTGGTTTGATTTTTCAACATTAAGCAGAAACTTTATTTCTACTTTACTGTAGCTTCTTATTTAATCTAGTTTGCTTCACCATTTACAGTACTGCATTGCTTACTCTTTGAGAGTGGAAATACATTTAATTCACTGAAATCTGAATCTGTGCAGCTCACTGCATATGAAACTAACTGAGAATAGCTGGGAAATTTGCTGTAAAAAATGATGCACATATTTTGTCACAAGAACCATCTCTGGATCAAAGACCATATGTGTTCCTTGTTTTTTAAACTGTATTTTCAAAACTGCTGTTCAAGTCCATCTTCTGCTCCTCCTGCTACCCAGTTCTGCCAGTTTTGCACCATAGACCAAATGCACCCAATCACTTGTGCATCCCTCATCACTGCTGTGGGTAAGTAAGATTCTCATGCTGTGACCTTGTTCCAGTGACTGCTGCTGGAAGAGTTGCACTTGAAAACACTAGAACAGGAGGCAGCCTGGCTTCATTGTTGAAGTAGAACTGCCTCAAACAGACCATTGCACCATGGTCTAGTCATAGACTTCCTTCTAAGCACAAATTTTAAATTCCTCTGGGTTGTCTCATGGTTAATACACTTGTATTTCACAAATTAGCCTTTCCTGTAATCCACTACAAGAGCTCTCTCCTGTAGCTTCTGAAGGGCATTTTGCCCATCTTTCTGCTCAGATTTGTAGACACATTGTTTCCTGACATGGAGTTTTCTGAGTGCATGTTGATATCCAATTCTCCTTGTGGAAAGCAGTCTTTGCTCCCCCATAAGGTGCATGCTACCATCAGTGTCATGCAGCTCATGGAGATACTCTGCTGAATGACCAGCCCTGACAAGGAGTGGAAGAATGCTGCTAATAATCTCTAAGGTGCTCTAAATTTAGGATAATTGTATATTTCTCAGTCTAAAAAAAAAGACAGAAATTAATTAAATAACCTTGTGAAATACCATTCTCTTGCTATAAATATCTTGTAACCACCTACCCTGGTTTTTGGCCTTGATCTCCTAAGCAATGGTATTTGTGAGTTTGTGCTGCTTGTCCCCTTCTCTCATCTTACATTTTGACCTGATGATTATGCCTGGCCAATTTTGGCAGGGAAGGTGATGTGTCAAAGATGTGAAATCTTTGCATGACTTCTGAAACTTGGCTTCCTAGGGCAGAGGACCAAACAAATGTCCTTGCTAAGCAAAGGCAGCTATTACTGCATCCCTTACAGTGCAGTTCTGAACTGAACCCAGCATGTGCCACTGCTTGTCCAGCCAAGATAGGAAAGGTGAGAGTGGGTTCCATTAGTTCAGTCACCCTCGTGTTTATGCTGTTATTTGAAAGCACAAAAGATAAAAGAAAAGAAACAAACACAAAAGTGCAAGTATGAATGTCTAATTAGTGATTTACTATTGCACTGCCTTTAAACAGGAGACTTGAATTATGGTGCTAACCACAGAGTCTGGCCATTATCCATGTGGGACACTGCCAACAGGATTGATACCTTCATCTCCATCACAGGCTAAGAATCATGTTCATTTGCTCATTCTCCAGCCAAACAAATACAGGATTCTCTCCTGCAAAGTGGAACTAACCCAACAATGGAGTCTTTGTCTTCCAGGAGGGCCAGAATGGAGTGTGCTGCCTTGAAACCTCCTCGTTTCAATGGAAAAAGTGAGTGCAAGTTTCATATGTCCTTCATGAGTGCTGTGACATGGACATAATCATGAATTATCTTGTTATTCCCACACCAGTGTGCAGTTCAGTCCAAATGTTTTAGGTGGGTTTAAGCCTTTCTTGCCATTCTCCCCAAGCAATTCAGGTGAAAGAAGAGATGGTCTGTGGATTCTAATGGATTAATCAGCATGCTGATGCTGGTGCACTTCTGGGAATGCCAGAAGCAGATGTTTAAACCTCCTGAGAACCGTATTTCCAAACTTCAAGTCTGCAGTTCAGCAACCATTGCAGTCAGTATTAGTAAATGTTGTTGCTGCTGCTGGAAGGGAGAATCCAACACCCTCTCATCCTCTGCCCTTTCCCAGTACAGCCCCATCAGGACTGATCCTTAACAAGTTGACAAGTAAACAGCCATTTTTCCTGGATTATTTTTCAGCTGATTCAGTTCCCCAAGTAACACCAAAGCAAGAGGACAGAATTTTGGGGGGTGGATTTTCTCCTTTTAGACTGGCGCAAAGCAGGCACTGAACATGTTCTGAAATGTTTTTCACTTTAATTTAAAGCTGGTTTCCCAAAAAGAAAACATCTGTACAGCTTATTAGTCCAAGACACATATCCCAGTATCAGTGTTGAGGAACAATTCAGGAAAGATCCTCTCAAAGATCCCCCTCAGTGTAGTCAGCAGCTGTAACAGCTCATAGTTAAACCCAGACTACTGGGTTTGCTCTGCTCTTAGTCCTGCACTGACATTGGTTATTCTGAAATGTAAGCAAGCAGTGTCGTGTAAATGAACTCCTTTGTTCCCTGCACGTGTGACTTCCAGCTACTGCTAAAAACTTAATTTATTTTGTGATGCAAGCAGATCATTTTTGTTTTGAGCTAAGAACCTCTTCCTGTGCTCTTTGACTTAGAATTGTTCTTCCCCACTCTCCCGCTGCTATGTCTGTGCTTTGCCTGCTGCTGCTTTTAAAGTAGGCCCTGGACTACAGGTATTCTACTTTTCTGGGTTTGCTTTATTCATCACAGGGTTTCTGTATGCTCTGACAGGTGAGTGAAGCCAAGAGCAATGTTGCTTAAGACAGGACTGAAGGCCAAAATCTGAAGTAAATTACAAAGGTGAGTAGGAGCCCAGTAAGAGTGGGCTGCTGGCAGCATGTCTCTGCAAATGCAAAAGTGGGCTGCTGAGTTATTGTCAGAGCTAGAAAATGTCCTTTGCCCTATTGTGTCAGCCCCTCTTTTTTGTTTTCAAGCTGTTACAAGAGCAGAGGGCACAATTAGCTCCATTAGTCTTTTAGCAGATTCAAAATCTGAATGGGTTGGATTTTCCCTTGCTTATAAATGAGGCACTGGCAGCAGGACGTCATCACACTGGGACTGGGAGCTAGACACAAGAAAAGACTTGAGGGCCTGACCCTGGAATAAAGTCCAAGCATCTCTGTTGGGAAGCTAAGAGTGCAAAGGGAAAATTTGGTGCCTGGCATAGTCTTGGCTCAGGGATGCACTCAGGTCCTTCTGTCCATGCATGCTCCAAAACATGGACAGAAAAGGAGCATGGCAAACCCTGCTGAAAATGTGGAAGAAAGGGCAGGCCAGCCAGGCAGAGAGACAGGAGACAGGGGCCTCTGTAGCCCAGGCTGGGGCTCTAGGGCCTGGTGGACAGTGTCCAGCTGCTCTGATTAACTCTGTGGTCCCTGCCCATGGTCATCCTCCAGCTCATGCTGGAAACTGAGGCTGTCCACATGCAGGATAGGAAGGCTATTATCTGCCTTTTGCCTCGTGTTTTTTAATGCAATTAGCTCAATATTTATTTATTAAGGTACAAAGCTTACTTAAATTCCAAATGTTATGAGAAAAAACACTCTGAAGAATGAGTTCAATATGTATTCCACATGCTTGTTACCACAGCCAGGTGAGAAGGGTTCATGTGCATGTAATCTGCAGACCCAAAAGGCTTTTGTTCTTCATAACCAACCTTCTCTGAGACACAATGAGCTAAGGAAAATATTACAGCCAGATAGAACTGAATGCAGTCATACTTGAACATTATTTAATCCTGTTGTGCAATACCTCACAGTAAAATTGCCAGTCATAAAGCAGCAGAATTATTTATCTTCATTTCAAGGAAGAAAATCTTCCTTGGAATCAATTTGGTGTTTCACTTTTTTCCCCCTGGTGTTTCCAAGCAAACTAGTGCTGGACAACTTGTTCTTGAGACCGGGAACTCTGTCTGGACATGATGGAGGATGCTCACAACTGTCCCAGCAAAGAGCTGTCAGGCTTAGTACGGCTGTTTCCTCTGCTCAATCAGGAAGAATTATTTTCACTCCTTTTAGTCTCACAGCCTTTTAGTTTTTGGTGGTGGTAATCATGATCCAAGCTGTGAAAACCTTTCCCACTGGTAGTAGCATGCTCTCTGGAAGAGCTGCCAGTAAAACCTCTGTGTGTTGGGCAGGCAGGTCACAGGACTATCTTGGTGACCTGTGGCAATGCCACCACTCCTCAACTTCATTGCTGGGTGTTGTTCCATTCATCAAAGCAGTGTTTCCCTCACTCTGTTTCCAAGAGGAAGCAAAAATTCAGCAATAATAAGGATATTTTAGCCTTATAACTACTAAGACCCAAATGAGAATAAACTGTCTGGAGTCTTGCACAAGAAATGGAGACAAAGGGTACCTGAATATCTGGAAGTTGCCCACATTGCTTTAGAGCTCACTGCCAGCAGCCTACATCTGTGCACCATATGAGCAAGTGAGAAAGTGTCTTTGAGAAGGGTGTAATGTTGGTCCTGTGTCAATAATGGATCTAGTCCAAGGTACTGAAGCATCTGCTCCATATTTTGGTATTTTTTTTGTTACACTTGTAAGGATATTTGAGAAGGTGAGTAGCCACACCAAAAAGACTGCATTTGAAAGAAAAGCTAAGACGTGGTCACCACCAGCCAAAATGCTCGCTGTGCTAGGAGGTACTTTGGACTCTCCTTCAGGCTACATGTCAGCATTGGAATCACCAAAATGATCGCCATATGTAGGTGTGTAAAGCTCCGAAATCTGTGTGGAGAGCAGCTCTGGGATGGTTACTGCTGGGTGGTTAACTGCCAGTACAGGAGAATTAAATTATTATTGGCTCCCAGTGTGACTCCTATAGGCTGTTAATTCATTACCTGCAGCTTAATTGCCAGCAGAGAGGAGCAAGTCTTTTCCTTGTCTCAGGGAGTATTTGGCAGTGGAGGTTTGTCAGTGGAGCCCAGTCAGAGAGGCCATCCTAGATGTGAGATAAGTGCACATGGGAAATAGGGTTTGCAAAGCAACAATTTAATCCATATCCTGTGCACTCACAGAAAATATGGACTTCTACTGTATGTGACATGGAAGGGAATGAACCACGGCCACAGTTCATCCTTTTCTCTTCTGCAGCTTCTCACTGACCCAACAAGGGGAATTTTCTTTTTCTACATTTACAACATAATTTGCTATGCCTTGGGAGGGGTGAGATGCTCTTTTGTGTTGGGATGTTCTCCCCAGCAGTACCAGCGGAAGGCAATTACGATGCTGGTGATGTGCTCTCCTTCCCTGAAGAGTTAATGAATTCCATCCTCCTATTGTTGCAGAGTTTCCCCGGGACCTGCAGCAGGGCAGGATCCTCCACGCTCTGCAAAGGGTTTGCTTCCTGGTAACAGAGCAATCCATTAGCTCTTGTAGCTGTTGTTCTTGAACTGAAAGCTCTGTGCTCTAAAGCCCAGCAGGAAGAGATAATTAGCACTAAATTGTGTATTCTGGGCAAAATCCATCCACTTCTGCCAAGATTTCACAAGGCCTCAAATACAGTGGAAATACGTGTGGGGTGGATGCTTTTTGCATAAATGTGGAAGGAAGTGTGCATGATTGCCCTCTTGGTCAGTGCAGCCCAGAAACAGGATCTGGGGTCGATGGGGTCCGTGCCAGCTCCACACCCTGGGTGAGCTGCGGGTTTGGTGATGACAGCTCCAGCAGGGGACGGGGCAGTGCCTGCAAGGACAAGTGGCTGCAGTAGCATGCAGGGGAAATGGCCCCTATCCCAGCCATTCCCCTTGTTCTGCTGCCTTCCTTGGCCTTCTTTTGTGTGCCCTGCTGCCAGCCCTGCTGGCAGGGCTTGCTCTTGGTCCATCAACAAGGTGGGCTTGTGGATGCCCCAGGCTTCAGTCTGAGAGTCTCTGCAGTAGGACAGACAGAAACCCCAGACCCTGCCCAGCGCTGTCACTGCAGCATGATGTAATTCTTCATCCATGCACTGGGTACCCCTGTTATGTGTGCTTTAATAAACACTCCGCTGCTCCAATTCTTCTTCCTCTGCTTCACAGCACGCACAGCTCAGGTGCTTGGCCACAGGCTTTTGGCCATTTTCCCCTAGGAAGTGTCACCTGAGTCCAGCTGCTGGTCCAGGAAGATGTAGGTTTTCTGTAGGTCCTGTGTCATAGCTGGCAGGTGCACACTGAAGATGCCCATGCTGGAGATGCCTTCAACACTGTGTGTCCAGGCCGTGTCCCCGAGGGCCAGCAGTCACTCCTCACACTGGTGCTGTGACTAAGAACCATCATGTCCCAGAGCTTGTCTCAGCTTCATTGCAGCACTTCAGGGCTAAACCATGCAATACCCCAGACAACTGGGTATGTTCAAAAGGAGTTGGTTGTGATGAATGCTGGCCAAACAACTGGATCCTGAGAGGAGTCTTGCAGGACTTTGATCTGAGGAAGCTCTGGCTCAGACAGATTAAAGGTCTGCAAATGCTCTAACAGGTGGTCTAAATTTGCACAGTCCCGCTGTACCAAACCTTACCAAACATAAGCAAAGAGTGGAAGACATCACATTTCACATCACTGGTTTATAATGGGTAGAAAGAGGTCAGGTTTCTGCTAGTGCTAAATTTTAAGTTTTCCTCATCCTCCCATTTCCACAGAGAAAATGCCCAATTCATCAGCCTTTTGTCTTGGATTGCATCTTCTAAACTTTTGGGCTTTCATGTGAGAATCTCTGGGCCTTGACCATCCCTTTTCCTTATAACACATGATGCTGTGAACTGGACACCAAACTACGCAGAGAATGCAGCGCAAACTACACACAATAATTTCTTCCATGTTTTACATGAAGCACACTCACAGATGCGTGTGTCCCAGGATGGCATTTGCCTTCTCTTTTGTTGTGGGCAAACAATACCAAACATTCAAACAGTTGCTGGATCTCTAAAAACTGTGAGTCCCTTTCTGCAGTCTGCACTGCCTGGCTGGTCACTCTTCATGAGGGCCACAGGTTGGGCTTGTTTGTTGGTAACTCTTGCATTTGACATTTCCCTCTTAAGTGTTTTTACTGACATCTATTTGATTTCTGACCATACCTCAGAGGTTTTCAGAATCAATTTGGATTCAAACCTTGTCTTCCTGTGGGAAATGGTATAGATGACTTGTGGACAAGATGATCATTTATCTTAGTTTGGGTACTAAAAGAGTTGTGAATCTTGGCTAGATGGGTCTATGCTTGACAGGCTGGAGAATTAGTTTACTCAAAAGGCTTTAACACCTCAGATAAATTAGTGTTGGTTTCCGATCTTTATTAGGTGTCATAATGACATGGATATTTAGATTTAAAAATCTAGACATTGTCTGATGGTATGTTTGGGGTCACCATTTGATGTGGTGGTTTTCAGGGCAGTTAGGACTTTGTGAAGGGAAGGAGAAATCTTGACTCCATTGCAGAAGGCTGGTTTATTATATTATGAAATATATTATGTTTAAAAAGACCACACTATAACTATACTACAAAGAATAGAGAGAAAGATTCATCAGAAGGCGAGACAGGAATAGAAAGGAATGAATAATAAAGTTCTGTGACTCCCAGAGAGTCCAAGAGCTGCTGCCCCCTTGATTGGTCGCCAAGTAGAAACATCCCACATTGGCCAATTGAGAAAGCACCTGCTGCATTCCACAGCAGCAGATAACAAATTGTTTACACTTGAAGCTGAGACCCTCTCAGCTTCTCAGGAGAAGAAAATCCTAGCAAAGGGATTTTCATAAAATACCATAACTACAATTGTTCACTGCATTGTGAGCTGCTCCCCTGTCCCTGGCTACAACCAGTTACTCTAGAACTGCTTTTATTCTGCCCCTGCTAAGGACTGGCTGTGATGTGGCCTGGAAGCTCAGTTCCGTGCTAGGTTTTCCATTCGGGCTACTGGGGCAGTATGGGAGGGGTGGGCACTGCCAAGGCACAGTGGGATCTGTAGGAGCACCCAGCACTGAGCAGTTCATTTCACATTGTGCCCAAAATGCTCAAAACAACAAAGGGTAAGTTTGGCCTGGTGTGCAATCTCATACAGCTTAGCAGATCCTGCACAGCCAGGCGAGCACAGCCTGGCTCACCCCATGGCCTCAAGGCTGAGCCACCAGGCCAGGCCTGGGCAGGGGTCACTCTGCCATTTGAATATTCCATCGTGCCATTAGGCAACTGGCAAAGAACTTTCTGGCATTCAACTGTCAAATGTATCATGATTAGATCAGAGTGTGCTGTGAGGTTTCTTGTTTTCATAGGTGATGCATGATGTTAAATGCCAGCTATGGCTTTCATAATAGCTTTGGACCACTGCCTTTGCCTAGTCTGTGCCAGATTTGTGACAAACCTTGTTTGAACATTATTTAATCCTCCCAATATGACAGTGAAATATTGACTTCAAACAAACAAACAAACAGCCCACAGTCCATTTTCCAACTATTTTTACATCTTTCTTGATATTAAATCTAGAATGTTTCCCGGTAGTTTTCATGCAAGTATGTTTTCAGGAAGTGTGTTTTCATTCTCATTGAGGAAAATGAATTAAACCAAGAGGATGTACAAACACAAGTATCCAGCAAAAGGTTACTGCCTCAATCCCAGCAGGGCTATTTGTGTAACATTCCTGCAAAGTTAGACATGGAGTTTATTATGGAACCAGGATTTTTGGTTTTCTTTTCTATTGAAAGCAATAAAAAATGAAGTTTTGGGAGACTTTGCTTTGGAAAAGAAGTAAGAAAGAAGGAAAGAAGCTTGGCAGCAGACGTGTCAGGTGCTGTAAGCCCAGGGAGTGCTGTTAGTTCAAAGAACCTGAGTGTTACAAAATAGATGGTAACACTTTTCCAGCAAGGTAAGAGCCAGCACAGATCTTCAGAGCCATTACTGTGGCAACATTGACTTCAAAGGTGCTGACTGGGCTTGCAAAGGGTTATCAAGGCTTTCTGTGGAGCATCAGATATGGGACTACTGTTGAAATTGTAAGGACTAGAAACCTCACATGCCTTTGAACATAAAATGCCAAGTGCATCTCTCATTATTACTAAATAGATCTCTTTCCAGTTACTGATTGCTTATGGTGCTGGGTGGCTCTGGATGCCTCAGAAATGTGCTAAATTTTTACAAAGATTTTTTTGTTAATTCCTATACCTATGTGCAACTTCCCTTCCCCCTCCATTTCCTAAAATAATTCCTGTGGGATTAACAGCACCCACGTGTTGGATTTGCAGCACCTGCTCTTGGATGGACTGTGAGTGTGTTCCACAACGTAAGCAATTCTGCTGCAGAAAGAAAAGATGAGAAAAGAGGCTTAACTGGGTCCTTCATGGCTTCTAGAGACACCTCAGTCTTTGGACAATAATCCACAAATGAAGCAGGTGCTATTGGTATGACAAGTAAGACCTTCCGCCGGTGACAAGATTTGTCATCATTCGTATGACAAATCCTCATGAATGAATGTATGAATAAGGAAGATGGCAGGTCACTTTAACACCCCATCTGTGCCCTGCTTTCTGTGAGAAAAAGGTGCTGCTCTTTGCCTGCATCCCTGGGACACGTTGCTGGATAGGCTGAGCTGTCCCCACGGGGGAGCCTGCCCAGGAGGAGCAGGTGATGACGTAGCCGTGGGCAGCAGCAGCTTCAGCATGTCAACAAATCTTCCCTCAAAGCTCAGAGTGATCTGCAGAGATCCACCCTCACATACACCACTGGTTATTTGTGCAGCAGAGGTGTCTCTCATTCCTTCCTGTACCTGAGCTCCCAGGAACAACTCCAGCTCTGGGTTCTGGCTGAGAAACCCCCCTCTCTATCCCTTCCGTCCTCCTCCCTCCATCAGCTTCCTCTAGCCATGCTGGCGTTTGGAGCTCTTGGAAGGAGCAGTGCTTTGTTTAACTCTCATATCCTTGTCTGCCTGAAAATTAAAAAGGAAGGAAAAACTTAATGTTTTGAGTAAACACGTGAAAGTGTTTTGAACCCCAGAGCTAAGCTGTGTCTCAAAATTAATTATATTTCTCTATAAAGAAATGCAGTAGGTCAAAGGACATGGTGAAGTAACACATTATGGGGAAGCTGACAGGAGAACAGTAAGTTTGAGCTTAAGTGAAAAAATTTTTGCTTTTCTGGCTCTTGGTATGGAGCCAATAACAACGGAGCTGGAGCTGTCTTGAAATGACCATGGAGAGCAGGTGTCCTGCAGACAGGATTGGAACTACTGAAAATGATACTCTGAGTTACAGCACTTCTGTTCAATGTCTAATAACAATAATAGTAATAATAATGATAACAACAATACTACTTGCCCTTTGTGGGATACATGAGCACTGAAATCCTGTTTTATTAGCAATCACTTTGCCTCCCTGGGAGGAGTCATATGGGACCCCCTCCACACCACACGGAAACAAGGAAGTGTCTTTTGCTTCGATGCAAGTTTTGGGGTTTACAATATGCAGTCTGTTGAAGAGTCAGGAGCTCAAAGCCATCAGAATTAAGAGATTTTCCTCTCTCCAGTGAGCCACACAGGCATCTGCTACCTACCAGCCCTTCTGACAGCAGCTCTTTTTGTTGCCCATTTTACACGCTCTTTCACTGCAGCAAGTTGAGAAGCAGCACCACATTCCCAGAACCAAGAGTTGTGTCCCCCGTTCCAGGGGAACAGGGACTACTGTTATGACCCCCAGTCTGTGCTGCCTGCTCCACAAATCCAGGAAAAATGTTTCATTGTGCTCAAAACCCTTTCACTCTCCTACCAGTCAGTGAAGATTATGTAAAAGCCCTGTGTGCAGATCCTGAAGGGAGATGAGCACCTGGAGGCCTCTTGAAGGCAACAGGAGTTGCTTGCGAGGGCTAAAGACCTCTCAGGATTTGACTGTGAGGGCTTAACAATCCACCCTCTGACATGCTTTTTATTTCCCTCCAGTGTCTATTATTTTATTCCCTCCTGTACTTGCTGCAGCATGTGTTTCTCCTCCAGAATCATGGCATACAAAACTGCTTTGATTCCTGATACAAGTTCAGCTGGCTCCTCACACCATGCTGAAAGATGAATTAGAAATGGTTTCTCCGTGCTGCAGGCACGGCCGAGCACACCCAGCTCGCCCCCAGCCCACTCTAGGCAGGCAAAAGGAGTGAGATGAAAGAGACAGCACCAGAAACTGCAGGGGCAAGGGAAAGCTTTCCACTCATATTAGGCTTCGGTGGCTTTTTGCAACAGTCCAACCAAAAACATTAAGTCCTTGTACCAGTAACAGTGAGATTTGTACCTGTATTTATGCCAGGGACTGTAACACTACACGAGAGGCAAGCTTTCTCCCTAAGTACAAAACCTCATTGCTGGGTAGAAGCAGGAAAAAAAATTACTTTATTTCATGTAAGTGAAGCTTAGACATTCCTCTGAAAGGTTGAACACCAAATATTACTGGGGAGGAGCCCCTGGGCTGGGTTGTTTATCATGAATGGAGTGGCAAACCATTATTTCTGAAGAAGAAAAGGGCTCACAAAAGCAGGTGTGCTGCATTTAACGGAGGTTATATAGTATCAAGTGACTGAAGGGAAAAGATGGATTGATATCTTGGTGGTTTGTGTTATGGGGGGTTGATAAATGTTATTGATATGGCAATTTTTCTCTGAAGACTAGATTATTAAATAAGTCTGGTGCTAATTGCATGACAGAATTGTATTAGTCATAACAAGATTCTCTGCAACATTTTTAAGTGCTCTTCCAGATGAGATTACAAATATGCAGAGGAAAACACAAAAAGTTATTAAATTTCATGTCACCTCTGTTTTTTTGACTGGAGAGAGGAGCACTATAATAGAAACTTATGAAGACACATAATTTTTGCCAAGAAATGAACTGAAATGATCTGCTAATGTGAGGGTAAGGGGGATAGCATGGCAAGAGAAATAAAAAGGTAAGAGGGAATGCTACATAGGATAAATAATAAGCCCAGAGAGACATATTGGAAGAATGATTACATCAAAGCCAGCCGAGTCCAAGCATGTGTCACTGCTGAGGGCAGGGCAGGGCAGGACGCAGGTGGGGTGCTCCAGTTTCCCAGGCAATAGATTCATCTGTGACAACATCACTGAAATCTGCCAAGACCAGAGAATTGTTGGAACTTAAAAGTCACAAGCTTCCCCATTTCTTCTAATCTAATATGCCTTTGAGCATAAGATGCGAGAGGGAGAGGGGAAATGGGAGGAGTCTTTTGACTGGCAGCTGCACAGGCAGACAGAAAAGCCCGAGCTGGAGGGAGCAGGAAAGGTTTCTAAAAAGGTGACAAAAATTCCTGAGAAAATAAAATCAGTTCAGACCAAAAAGAGACATGAACTACTGCCTCTCAGGGTGAATTGAAAAATCAAATCAGGGCATGTTAACATACAAAATCTGTGATGGAGTGGGGGACAGTGTGGGGAAAGGAAAAGAAAACCTGGCACGAGGAAGAACAGGTGGAAATCGAGGATAAGCTCCTTTCCCTTGTTCCTTGGCAGTATCCTGCCTTGTGGGTGTCTGGTCTGAGTCAAAGAGCAACAGCAGGATTCAAAGTGTGTGTGTAAGGTATGGGGCGGTGCTGGGCAGGTGCAGAGGGCAGTCAGAGCACAGCATCACCAATAGGTGATGGTGCAGGTGATGCTGCTACTGCCAAGCCACACACAGCCCATGGAGGGTGTCGGGGGGGAAGGGATGGTGGGTGACTGTTGAGGAGTATCAGAAGCCAGAGGCAAAGAGCAAAGAGGGAGAGAGAGGCTCTCAGGGGGGAAAGCCTTTTCTGCTAGGGCAATTGTCCATGGGGAGGGCAATGGAGGGGTTCTTCACAGGTCAGGCTAAGCAGCTTCTTTCCATCTGCTCATAGAGGAGGAATATCCAAATCTCCACTTTGCTTTGGATCCTCTTGAGTCTAATGCTGCTTCCGGGCAGCAGGAGGTTTCTCTGAAGCAGATGCAAACAGGGAGGCAGTGGTGGAACTGGACTCGGTTGTGGGAGGTCATCAGGAGACACAAGAGGGAAGACCCCACAGAAGCTGTGCAGAGATAATGAGGAGGGAGGAAAGCAGTGCCATTTCCCTGGGGGCACAAAAATGTGGGCAGGACATGAGGAAAAGGGGAGAGACTGTGGGAGAGACACCTCTTTCTCTGTGGTAAGCCACAGACAGTGAGATTTATAGGGGATAGAAAAGAATATACAGACTGTGAAGGAAAACTGGGGGAAGAAGAGAACCAGGCTGGTGCCAGGAGCAGACTGAGGCCAGCAGGGAGAGGGACTGGGAGCAGGGACAGGGCTGGGGAAGCCTTTGATCAAGAGCTTTAGGCTGAAGGTTTGGGCTGAAGGAGCTGTGAAATCCAGGCAGATGTAATGCCCTGATGTTCTGTCTATTCTAATGGGTTCACTGGCCGGGCAGGAAAAGGCTGCCTGCTGCCAGCATTGTGCCACTGGCTCTCATTCTTTGTTCTCCTATTAAAGCTTTTACAAGTTACCTGTAGGCAAGGAGCAGTACCTGCTTCTTCTGGAGCCACTTACTGAACACCAAAGGAGAGTAGCTTTTATTCCACCCCTTTTTGTCATCAGCCATAATAGCTGCAATATCAGAACAGTCTTTAATAGGTGTTTTGGTAATATTTGAAATGGCAGATGACACTTAAATAGGTGTTTTGTATAGAACAACCTTTTTTTTTAGCTGTTTGTGCAGTGGGGATTGGTGAGCAAGTTTCATTTCTGCTTTCTCTGGTAAATTTATGCATTTTAGACTCAGGCCTCTGGCAGGCTGTGTAGGAAGAGCGCTGCTCTCAGATGTCTGTAGACAGCTCTTAGGAGAATGAAATTGTGCCGCTTTTGTGTGACAACTGCCCCATAATTTAAAAGTAAAATTCCATGTAACATATTTTAACTCATCATAAGTAAAAACCCAACAGGAATTGGGTTCATAGTCCTGAATTTTCAGTTAAATCGCTTTTCCAATAAAAAATAACCTGCAACTTTCAAGGGCAGATTAAAACTTTGCTGAAGTTGTACACTTCTGCACAGTTCTAGGGTTGCTGGATAAATTCCCCAGGAGCGTCCCTCCACCTTCCATTCGTCACAGTCACTTGACTGAGCGGTGGGAGGAAGAGCTGGGGCTGACAGGCTGTGGGGAGAGCTGCTGAGAAACTCATGGCAAAACCAAAAGCAATGGCAGAGGAGCCAGAGGGGACACAGCAGCTCCTTCGTGCAGGGCTGAGAATTCCTTTTTGCTGCAGAAGCAGGAAATGCCTCAGCTTCTGCTGTGGGACTGGGGCTCCTTGGAGTGTTTTCAGCCCAGTTCCCTCACTGGTTCCTCTTTCATGGCCGATGCTCTTCCTCATGGACCTGCTTCTTCTGTGCATCCCTGGCTGCTGGCCCTGGTAGCTGTGGTGGCCACGCACCACCGCCTCCAAGAGAGGGAGTGGCAGAACCTGGGCCTGGAGGCAGAGCCAGAAATAGGGAAGGCGGTGTGTGAATCCCAGCGTCCCAGTTTAGCCTCTCCCGGTCACATGCCGTCTGCTCCCTGACAGCCCCGTGCTAATGTTACAGACATCAGCACAGCCTGCTCCGGCGCTCTGCCTTCCAGTCACAAGTGGAGTCATGAGCTGGAAAAAAAGCAAATACAAGCTAAAACTGCAACATCTTGAGGCAAAGATGAAGAAAAAGGAAAAAAAAAAAAAAAAAAGCCAACACCTGATCGGGATGGCTGTAATGCTCTGCATCTTACATAAAAGCTCTTTCTCAGGTGTCCTGGTTTGGAAGTGTGGGTGAGGGTTTAGTCATGTTAAAACTGGCATCTCCGAGGCTGCTCTTGTTTGTCACATTGCTAAAATGAGGTTCAGTGATAACGGGAAGGATACTGGTAATGGTTGGGGTCCAGATAATCAGAGAAGAAAAGAGAAAATATTGTTGTCAGAAACAGCAGAGGCCCAGGCAACAACTATAATGAATGTATAAAACTGGATGTTTGTGTTACAGAACATTTTATTGATGTAAATATGTTTCTGCTGCACCATTTCTTGCTTCTTTCCTTCTAGGGTGGCTGCATTTTGGTCAGGATGCTCTAAGCCCAGGGCTGTGCCAGACACGTCAGGGCACTGACTCTATTCCGACAGGGAAGCTGAGGCCGGACGCCAGGGATCTGCTACCTTCCAGTTCTCAGGCTGGCTCTTACACAGCACCATGGCACGCTGACCCCACCAGGCTTCCCAGCATCCCAGTCCTTTGGGACTCACTCTGCACGTGCCCTGGCCATGGGCCATACCTCCAGGATTCCCAGAGGGAAGCTCTGGTGCACAGCCAGGGACAGCCATCATATGCTTGTGGGACCATCGGTGACCAGGACGGGACACGTAAGTCAGTTCACAGTGAGTCTTGCCAGCCCTGGGCAGACACCAGAGGCACAACTCATTTCCAGCTGATCTTGTCTCTCCCTCCTTCCTGTACAATGGTGAAGGTGGCACAGGGCTCCCCACGGTGTTTGGTCTTGAGGACAAGGCAGTTCTTTTGCACTGACTCTTTCTGGTTAAGGGAGCAGCAAGCAGAAACCACAGTGGGCTGCCCTCCTGGAGTTAAGAAAAGTCAAAAACCCCAAAAGGAAGTGAAACCACCCTTTCTTAGAACATGGAAATGCTGAGGAGGTGCTTCATGCTCCAACAGCCACAGAGGTTTGAAGGGCAGCAGAAATCCCCCAATGTGTCAGCAGTAGGTGAGGGAGAAGGGGCAGCAGTGTAGACATCAGAAGGAAGCAGCTGGCAGGCAGCTGAGGTGGTGAGGAGGAGCTGCTTAGTCCCTGCTGCCACCAAGGAAGGGGACAAGAGACAGGGAGTGTTGCCCAAGACATGGAGAAGGGCAGAGTGAGGGGAGACAGCAACCCACTGCCAGTCTCAAACACTCAAAGAGTGTGATGTGTAAGAACTGCACCATAACTACCCTAAGACATGTCAGGACCAGGCTTCTCTCAGGAATCTCTGCAACAATTTTTCCCCCTTTCTACTGTAATCCCGCAACTCTGCTGTTCTTCTTGTAATCTCATCACAAAAGGGATTCTAAGCAAAGCTATGGGGTATGTCCACAATGCAAAGTTTTCAATCTAGGTCTCTTAATCTTTCCTGAAAATTGTATGTTATAATACAGTGAAACATTTAGAAGTGAAGAGACACCTAAAACGTAACAAAGGTTTTAGGTGTAGTGACCGAATTATGATTGCAAGGACATGGGCCTGAGATCCTGAGGCAAATCAACATGCAATATATCTTTTTTTTAAACAAAAGCAAAGGTAAGAAAGGCAAAGAAAGGGGCCCCTGGAAGGAATACTTTTTGCATTAAGAGATTATAAGTAATAACAACCAGCTGGAGAATGAAAGATCTCAAATTTATGTAGAGATTGTCGAGCTACTCAGACTCAGCATGCCAAGAAGATAAACCTCTCTCTTCCAGGTCAAGTTACTGCCAGGTAAATTATATCTAAGCTCTATTTGTAAGAAGCAACAGTGACCTCACATGGCTTTCTAAATTATTCCAGCAGATTTTGATCCCAGATCTTGTTATTACCTTGATGAAATAACCTAAATTCAAATCAGGTAGCCAGGTCTGAATGCCAGGGCACTTCTGTTCTCCTGGAAATGAAACTTCTTTACCTGATGGGAAAGTTGGTGACATGGGGTAGGAGATGGGAAACACTGTTCAGCCCTTGAAGGATCCTGACAGACCATGGAGAGGGATGGATCCAATTATCCGATACCTATTTTGCATCCAATATTTTCAATACCAGTTATCTCCTTGCAGCTGACTTGGAATGGTGAAGAAGTGATACCCCAGCTTTGATGTTTCCAGACTGATGATTTTTGGGGAGCACTTTTGGGCAGCAGTGTCTATTTGAGAGAAAAATTTTATTCTCACAGCTCTTTTAATACAATAGGCTTTTTATTTCTAAGACAACAGTAACTGTTCAGCATAGGCACCAAATACAGGAGCTCCTGTGAAAACTCCCTCTCTGTTCTCCATGGCTCTGTTACAAAGCTCTTACAGGGCCTGGCCCAGGATCCTTACAAATAGGAAGGAGCACTGTCCCACATGCTGACCCACAGCAAAGTCAGTAGCATTTTTCTACAGGACATGCAAGGCAAAATTTCCTACTAACGTCAAATAGCAGTACTAGGGCCCTGGGGACAGAGGCTTGCTGAGCATCCAAGGCCAAGATGTATCCATGCGGGTTCCCTTGCCTGTGCTCCCAGACTGAGAAAGAAGCATTTTAACAGTTGCAGAGTAGTTGGCTCTCCAGTATAATCAGAGCTCACAGAGTTGAGCTCTGACCAACTGCACTGATGGTGACAATGGCGACAGTACTTCAACTTCCAGCCAGGAAGCTTCGAGCATAGAGTGCTTCATTTCAGTATCAGTGTGATTACAGCCATCTCCTGGTTACCAGTAAATCTTGCTCCAGCTTTGCTTTGGTCCTGGAGCTACAGATTCAGGGTGTGTTTGTACATGGGACACTGCCAAATCAGCCCATGTCACATGTTTGACACGAGCTCCGGGCAGTCTGCAGCTAAGTGGGGAATAAAACCTCAGGAAGGATTTGTAGATGCTCAGGTCTGTTCACAACCCTTTGGCAGAGTCTGAACACACCCTGGAGCCACAAATCCACTTGGAGCAGGGTGCCTGCTGGAGAAACTGCCTGCCAAATAGCTGCTCACATGGTAGTGAGTGTGCATAGGGTTTAGTTTATAAGAGACCTGTGCATGACTGCCTGTGGGGAAGAGGAGAGGGCCCGAGGTCACCCTTTATTCAGAAAGAAAGATGCTGAAGAAAGTTGGTGCTGCGTGTGCAGCTTTCCACCACCTCTGAAAAGCATTCCTGAAAGCTGACACTGCCAGTAATTTTTTGTTTTGTTCCAAGGTGCTCATACTTCAGATGGCGACATCTTGACATTCACATCCATTATGTGAACGGATTGCGGAAATAACTCAGCTCTTACTCTCTCTGTGATATTAATCCCCAGCTGCTGGCTGCAGCACAGAGCTGCCTTGGACTGCAGGCACCCCAACAGCCCACCATCTCCCCAGCCCCTGCTGCGCTTGGCTGCAGAGAAGGCAGAGGAGCATTTCCTAAATCAGCCTTTCCCTGCTTCAAAATCTGAATCCAAGTTGGCACATTAGAGCTTTCCTCCTTGCTGTGCAGCCACAGGTGCTTGGGGTGAAATATAAGGCCTTTAACATGAGCATTGTGATAATATAATTTCCCATCATGGGAACCAGACGGGCTTCATTAAACAACGGCTCAAAATTGTACAAATGAGAAAGGAGCCTGCAAATTAGGATACACAGCTCTTGTTCACATGGCAAAACATCATTAGCTTTGAGGTGGGAGACTCTGTTACCTTTTACACCCTGTTGACTTTTAATGCTGGTGTTTTTAATACACATGCTGCAAGCTGGTTTGGAAAATACAAACTGTGGTAATTGCTCCAAAGCTCAGTTCATCATTCCTGGGAACAGATGTCAGTGGGGAAGGAACCTGCTGAAGGAGAAGGGGAGGAGTGATCTAACGGGCTGAGGAGTAGAAAAGCAGAATAATTTGCGTGACTGAAATAGGTTACCCATCTGGACACAGAGAAGGGGCAGGCACTGCTCAGGGCTCTGCCATGGTGCCTGCTATTTGCTTTCACCACTGGGCACTTGCACATTCTACAGAGTTTAGGAGAAAACACATCAGATGAGGGATACATCAAAGGCTGAAAAACAAATGGTCCTTTTGCTTAAGTGTTGCCTCAGTTTAAACCTTGCCTAGCCCCAAAAAGCAAAGGTGATGCATTTTCTTTCTGTCTGTCTTTCTTTGAGGGTGGATGGAAAAAAGAAGGGATGAATACTTGAAGTGGAAAAACAAAACCAAACAAAAAAAGCCTCCATGGACCCGTACGTGTGAACGCTGCCGAGGAGAGCAAAGACGCGCTGACAAAACAAGCCAGGAATGCTGAGGCCCGAGCTCTGAAACACATACGGTTTATGTTGTTCTTACCACAAACCAAAAATATGTTCCCATTTGAAATGGTTGAATCCACAGCTGTTTTAAAATCCCTTGGTACTTCTGAGACAAATGATCCAAGTCAGACTGTGCTAACAGGGTCAGTTTTAGAGCCAGGCAAGAGCTGTGACTGATGCAGAATCACTGCAGCTCCATCCTTTTCCACATCAATCATAGCTCAATGAAAATCCTGTGGGGCTGTCGGGCTCTCTTACAATATTGTTTACATTACAAGATGATGTAAAGCTCCTCCAGCAAAACTGCACTGCTGGATTATGATCTTCACTAACAGCAAAAGAGCTTAAGCTGCAGCTGCAGGACAGCACAGAGAGATGCAGGCACATACCCCCGAATTTACATCTACAAAAGCAGTCATTAATGTTTCATAAAATACACCCATTGATTCATCTCTGCAGGCAAATTCTTTCCCTTTAAACCGATGATTATAAAGCACCTTGGGGCGAGTCTACATCCTAGATGGTCTATAAAGTAACCAGCTTGTATTGTCATAAAAGCTGCAACGGCTTTAATCCATTTCCTCACAATAGCAGTTTTAATTCACTCCAAGAGGGCTGGCTGTCAAGAAAATAGTATTTTTCTCAGATTCACACCTGAGGTCAAAACCTTGCCCTCTATGCCAGAGCTAATAAATCACATTTCTTTTTTCCTGTTCCTTTTGAACAGTGAGGACAGTCTTTTGCAGAAAGACAAAAAAAAGGGTCTTTGCAGGAGCGTGTGCAGCATCGTGGGGGAGGGATGTGGAAAAAGTCCCAGCAGCATCTCATAATCATGTATCAGGGAGGGCAGGCTTGCAGCTGTGCCTGGCCTTGAAAAGAAAGACTCAGCACCTGTTTACTCTTGACTGAAAGGTCTCAAGTTATGGCTGTAATGCTCTAATACACCCCATTAAATATTTGCATATTAAACATACAGAAAATAAAACCCTTTTGAAGTGACAGAGAGTGAATAGCATTGCAGCCTCTCCCACTCTCCACTGGTCCCTCTAATTGGTCCCTCTCATCCTGACACTTGATTGCTGTGGAGACAGGGTGGGTTTTAAGGCAGAAATTCCCCAGGCATTCCAGTGGTGCACAGCAGTAGCTGCTCACAGACAAAGCCCTGGCAGTTGCCATCACAGGATCTGGGAGCTGGCAGCCAAGGAGAGGAGACTAGACTGTGTCTCCTGCGGTGTCAACAGGAGCAATCACAGCAGGTCATGACCCCTCTTCAGCCCAGCTTTCCCACCATCAACATCTCTTTCCCAAACCAAAGGGAAGTCTGAAATCCAGAAATATTTCTTTCTACCTGCAAACTCTGCCTAAATCCCCTAAGCCCCTGTGAAAGGTCCTCCTAACTACCACAGCTCCAGCTGTAACTAAAGCCAGATAAAAAAAGCCTTCTCTGGGCTGCTCAACAAAATGCCAAGGTACCCACAGGGCCTGCTGCCCTCAGCCACCAACAGCTCAGCATACCATGATGGTTTGGGACCACCCTGTCCACCCACAAATGCCCTGTACTGATGCCAGCAGATGGAATCGGGTCTCACTGCACTTCCCAGCTCAATGTTTGAGCACTTGGACAACCTGCTGAGGAGCAGCCATGGGGCTGGGGAGCACTGGCAGCCCTGGGAGCATTTGTACCAAAGTTCCAGAGGCTGGTCCATCCCCTGGCTGCTCCCCGGGATGAATGCTCTGCTTCACGGCGCCGCAGCGCCCGGGCCTGGGGACAGCAGGAAATGTGACCACGCCAGCCATTTTACCATGCACATTTGGCAGACTCAGCTGAAGTCAGACTTGCATGTGGTTTCAGAGGTAGTCAATGTCTGGTTTGATATTCTGTTGACATGGTTTGTTTTCAGTTGTGGTTTTAAGCACCAGCCTCACAAGTGCTCCTGCCTGTACAGAGTGTTTTTCATTTGAGTGGCAGCAGGGGCCTCCTCAGCTCACAAGCTGGGTTTGGACCAGCAGCAGGAGAACATTTAAGAAATGGCATCTCTGCCTGGGGTATGAACACTTGTTTGGGGCTTTCCAGCTCTTCACGCTGCATGTGAACCACAGCCCCAGCATTGCAGGGTGCAGGAGAAGAGATTACCAACTCCTGGTGTCCTGGCCATGTCTGGCATCCTCGGCAAAGGTCCCAGGATGGCCTGGTTGCACTGGAGCAGCAGATACCAGCCACTTCATGCTTTCAGGGACAGCCCTGCAGCAGCAAGTCCTCATCTCTGCACCCCTGAGCTCTCTCACAGAGCAGTGAGATGACCACCCTGGCACGGCTGGCCCATGGCCTGGGGGTAGGGGCAGGTGCAGGAGAAAGCCCCTTTCGGGAGCCTGCATCTTTGCAATCAATGCTGCTGCGTGCTTTGCAGCATCAGAGGAAGATGCCTCGTGCTGGGAAAGGATGCCTGACACTGCCCAGTCTCTAGGGGTGTTCCTTCCACTGCCACACACTGGAAACGCTCTGCTCCTGGCACAAAGAAGCTTTATTCTTACTATTATTCTTTATTCTTTTATTGTGCCAAAGGAACTTGTTCAGTACAACAGCCCCCTTTGTACAGCTGCTTCACCCATGAGCCATATGCAGTCCCAAGGCAAGGCCTGAATGCTGCGGAAGGCATTGCAGGGTCTCTCTGCACAGAGATACATTCAGCTCAAACAGTGTCATTTTTGTCTTACTTTTGGTGACTGCCAGGGGAGACTCAGATGAAGACAATGGCAGGGAAAGTGTGCATGAGCCCTGCAGACACTTTGTCTTTTCACTTACAAACAAGTAGAGAGGGAAAGGAGCTCACTGAGTTCCTGATGTGCCTAATTGCCCAGCAGCAGCAGCAGCAAGTGAATTGGCAGTGTCTGCATCAGCCCGCACCGGCTGGTTCCTCGCCTCACCATATGTCTGCTCAGACACTCACAACTCCCCCGAACAAGACACATGGCAGCTTGGACACTCCATAAGGGCTGTGCATGCTGTTCTAGAGGAGTAATCAAAAATAATTCCAAATGTTCAGTGTTTCTGGCCTTGCCAGAGACTGGAACTGGGCTGTTATGGTGCCATTCTATTCTGTAGTTTATGATAAGCCTTGCAGATGTTAGGAATGTAGCCCTGCCCTCTTACCAGTCATATTTTTAACAAATTCTTGAATTAAATAACCAACTAGGTTGGCATTTTCTATTGCTCTTCACTGACTGGATTGTTTTTCAGTCATAAAACATATTTAATCACAAGTTAGCCTGTAAGAAATGCTCTCTCTGTCAGGTGCTACTGCTAAATGAACTTGAGCTAGAATGGTCACAGGCTCTCAGAGGTCTGGAAGGTTCAGCTGAGTTCTGCTGCTCCCCTACAGGGTGGGTTTCTGGAGCAGCACATCCTTGCCTTCCAGCTGGCTCCTGCCTCCATCACACCAGCAGAAGACAGCACTGCTGGGTATTACAACAGCTGTCCCCTCCAGAAAACCAACATTTTTCAGAATGACATTCAACACTACTCTGAGCTCCTAACTCATTGCACTGAAGTATCTCATTGCCCGGATATGCACAAGCAACACAGCAGTCTCAGCTTCTTGGTTCTTGCTTCTGGGAGAAGGAGAATGCCTGCAAAATCCTTGTCCCAAGCATACCATTGTCATCAGCTCATCAACATTAGATGCTTCCGTGTGATGGAGGTATTTTGGCCTGACATAGTCCTAACAGTGCCAGGAGTTAATAAAAGTCTTGCTGTGAGTATTGCATGCAGGTCTCTCTCAGCATTTAGCTTCCAGCAGCAAAAAGTGGACAAGTACATTTCTCGATATCTGCTGCCCTGTTGCAGGCTCAATCAGGCAAAAATCTTGATTCCCTTCTTGAGGCAATGAAACAAAAAACTTTACCATCAAATAAGACCACAGATACAGACCCAGAAATTCATTACCCGCTGGAGGCTCTACGCTTTTCCTTCTCAGCCAGTTTTATAACCCATGGCTGTCAGATATGTGAGCTCCTTTTTTGAACTACCTTCAGTGGGTGAACACTCTGTAGAGGCAGGGGAAGAGCTCTATCAGCTCTAAAGGCGCTGGGAAGAGCTTGGATCTGGCCATGAAGTCACCCAGCCCAGGGCACCCCCGAGGGAAATGGGGTGCATGGAGCAGTGTCAGACTCCCAGGCCATGCTCCTCTCCTCCAGCAGCAGAAACGCAGATGGAAATGTTTTCCAAGCAGGCACTTTGCAAAGCCTCACCCAGGGGGCAGGCAGCACAAATCCTCAAACAAACAGCTACCAGCTGAGGAAAAGTGAGCAGCGTGGCTGTTGTCATAGTTTTGGGCCCACCACTACCGCTGTGCCTGGCACCTCGGCCTCCCTCACCTCTAATCCCTCGCCGCCATCGGCCTCAGTGCAAGGCTAGCCTTGGCTGGGCTGCGTTTTGTTTAATCTTTTCAGGCTGCCAAAACCCAAGCTGTCAAATACAAGTTAACAGACCGAAAACACAGATGTCCGTTCTTCACTGAGTTTCCCATGCAGACTGGACGTGCTCAGAACAGCTTTTAAGGTCAAAGCACTGGTCCCTTTCACCAGGCCTGGCTCCGCGGCACTCAGGCCCTCACTGCCAGCGGCGTCCCCCACGCCCGTCCTTGTGAGCGTCGCTTTCCACGCACGTTGGCTTGACAAAGCTCTGCCTTACGACATACGTGGCTACAATTTATTAGGGGCAAAAGCAAGGACTTTGTGACGCATACACTTTGTGTGATACAGTGCACTGGGGATCAAAGATTTCTCAGCTACAGTGCTCGAGAGTGGCCTGAAGCAGGGAGATTCAAAGTGTGCGGGAAGTTTGTCTAAATGCCCTTCTTACTCACCCAGAAACAGAGATGCTCTGCACACTCACAGGCCTGAAGAGACTTGACCTGCACAAAGACATGGCAGATTTGAATTATTTGTGTGTTGCCCACGAGGAGCACAGCACTGGGGATGTCTAGGATTTGCTAAGAGCCTCTATTGGGCACCCAAGGCTGGGTACTGAGCACCTTCTTCATCAGCAGGCCTCAGATCTTCTCCAGAAGGCAATTATACCTGGGCTGAGATCATCACTCAGCTTCCATGTCACTGAAACCTCAGTTTCTCTCCTGACACTGCCAATAAAGCCACATACTCAATTAGCAGATCAGATCTGTCATGGTACTGGTGGGGGAATCCTGTTAATTTTTTCCTGATGAATGTAGAAGTTTGCCCTTCACCTTCCCTGCTGGCTTACCTATTCCATTCACTTGCCACAGATTCTGTTCAGGACAGTAAAGCCTTTGAAAGGGGGTGTCAAAACTGAGATAGGCTTGTGCATGGGCTACCACAGTGGGTCCTGGGTAGGGTGACCTGATAAAGCCTTAATACAGGATAAACTGCAATAATAAAAGCAGAACCTAATTGTTGGACTCAAACAATTCTTGCCGAGGCCACCCAAGTTGGTGACTTCAGGGGCTTTCGAGCCATAGGTGAAAGGCAGTTTTTGCGGGTCAAACTGCCAGAGTGAAATCTGATTTCTGAAACACCCACAAACAACACACAAAATTATCCCTGAGAAGCCACAGCACATTTTCAACAGTGTCAGGGATACTCAGAACTGCATAAATATTAAAGTAAGGTCTCTCCTAAAGAAAAGATCAATAAAGTGAAACAAAAATAAAATTAATGCAATCATTCCCTGCAGTACTGTAGGAAGTTATTTTGTTCTCTGTTACTCTAGTCCTGGCTACATTGAGATGAGGTAGTAAGTCTGAATTAGGTATTTGGGATGTATTTCCAGACAGGTGCATTGTTTTTCAAATTGTTTTTTTCTTTTGTCTGAAGCATAAAGAATGGGCCACTGCCAGAGGCAGGGTACCAGGCTTGACAGACCAGTGGTCTGATCAAGTCTGGCATATCCTTTGTTCTTCTGTTCCAATTTAATGCCTGCTGGGAGTGAATTCCAATCATGAAGGGATGTTTTTGCCAATGAATATTTACCAACATCCTGGCTAGCCTGGGAGTACAGTTAAAAAACTAACTCCCAGAGAAGTGAACACATACCAGAATAAACACTTACAGATAAGCCATGAGCTTTTTCCTTTAACACTGAAGGGAACAACATTTGGTTCAATTCCCATGTACATTTAAGACTAAGCTAACACAAAGGCACATACTCCATGTGTCATTTTTACTAGACCTGGATTTTTAGGCCATTTATAAGCATGTCAATCATGTTTAAAGAATATATTATTTTAACAAGCTGTTCATCCTTCCAGTCCAGGACACAAAGAGGCAGGTTGTAATCTGATTTCCTTAACTGCAGAGAAAGTAACTCGTTAAAGACACGGGGTTTGTGCAGATAACCCCAAAAATTCAAATCCCTAATTAGTACCAGGAACTCCTCCATCATGTTGAATCTGTGGATATGTCTGTACTTCTCATCTCTACCAACTGCTGTCCCAGTTGTGGTTTGAGGATCAGTTGACCTGTGAGAACTGGTTGATGATGCAATGTTTGTTCTACCTCTCTTCTAATTGCTAAGCTCCATTAAAACAGGCAAGAAATCAATGATACTCCTCCTTGGTGTCGCATGGAAGAGCAGGCAATCGCAGCAGCTCTGGGAATTATTGAAGAAGATGAGGTGGGTTCTGTGACAATATGAAGTGGTGGAGGATGTTGTCACTGGGTGATCTCTTCTCCAACCAGATGATGAGTTTCAACCATCACACTGCATTTTTTCATCTCTTGAAACATCAAAGATACATCAAAGATACATCAAAGATAGTTAAATGTGAACTCTTCCTGTCCCCAAACACCCCAAGCGAAGCCTGAGAGAACAGAGGGAACCTAAGGTCTTCTTCCCTACATGAAATTCACAAGAAACACATCTCCAGAGATGCTTTGTAGCACAGGTCTGCTAACACAGTGGCTGGAGAGAGCTCCAGAAGTACAGAGCTGCCCTGGCTTGCATGGTGTTCAACAAAGTAGTGCTGGCAGCCTTAACATTCAGCCTGTCCATCTGCTTAAAATTACAAGATTTTACAATAGCCCACAACAAAGATGGGAGACTTTTGAGTTTTAAGTCTGTTACATGGCATTTTCTCATCTTTTCTGACATTTCTCTGTAAGAAGAAGGGTTAGAAAGTTAGTGGGGAGTTTTGTATATGTTTTAGTTTGTTTTATGTTTTTAGGATGTTTTAGTTTGTTTTATGCTAAAAACATCCTGTAAACCCTTGTTGCAGAGCCTATGGCTTCAAGGAAAAAGAAATCAAAGCCTCCCCATGAAAGCTCTGGTGCTGGCGGCACAAATGCTCTGTTCTGCTCTGTGATGTTGACCTGGTGTCCTGCACACAAATCCCCAGTCTCTAGAGGGGAGAGGGTTTCACCTTCCCACTTTCATGTGCAAAATGATGACAGGGTCAGGATTTTCTCAGATGGAAGCTGTTTTGGGCATAGAGGGATATCTAGTGTTGCCAGTTTCACCTTGACTCACAGCATTTTGGATCTCTAATAAAACCCAGGCTCTCGGAAGAGCGTGCCTGTTCCCACCCTTGCCTTTGCTGGCACTGACCTTCTCCCTGCCCATGCAAGGCCTCACCACAGGTATGGAAAGACGAGCAGCTCTGAGGACCTCCTTCTTCTTCCTTCTCCTCCTCCTGCCTTATTTGGGCCTCACACGCTCAACTAGTGAATATCTGCATCTCATCAGTGAGAGCAAATGGGCAGCACAAGGGAGCTGTTAGTGAGCAGCCTGACATAGGAATGCACATTTGTACCTCCTCTAGTCCTGGATAATTTGGGGTGGCAAGGATCTGATTGCGCTGGGAGGAGCGAGACAGAACTCCAATATTTATACAGGTCACCATATAACCACAAGAAAAGTAGGACAGAAAATTTTGGATTAACCTGTAATGTTAAGTACTTAATCAACAACTTAAATATTCTTCAAATTCCCAGCTTGACTGACAGCATCTGAATAGCTTTCTGCAAATTAAGTGGGCTTAAATTTAAGCACATTAGGGCTCTCTAGTTAGTACTGACAGTCATAACCAGGGCTTCAGCTATGCATATTTATGCTACAACACAGATAGGGTGTTCAGTCTAGATTTGAAGGATTTAGGAATTTTTAGAGTTCCAAAAATAAATGTAATGGAATGAAACATCGGAAATATGACATCTGCTCTAGTGCATGATTTGCAAGAGACTTTGAGAACATTATCATTGCCAGAAAATACTAAGTCCTAAAAAAAGTGTCAACTATAATTTGCAAATACTAAGCCACATTCCTCAGTCATTCCTTTCCAGGGCAGCCTGTCTACTCTGTATCCGTCCAGGATGCTTCTCTCTTTTTAGTGCCAGAGGGTCTCTGAGTATTAAATGTACATATCTTCATCATCCTTGCAGGGCAGCAAAGTTCTGTCACCAGCCTTTAAAAGATGGGGAACATGAGCCTTTGGCTTGCCCACAGTCTCTGAGGTAAAGCAAGGAATAGAAAGACTGTTTTCCAAATCCTGGTTTCCCTTTCATCTCTCCTACTGGGTGGCGTGGCTGCTCAGGCAGCAGTGTTTAATGTGTGGGTCTGCTGGTGAGAAGTGCAGATTAAAGCAGTGGTTCCCCTTCAGCCACAGCAGTCTGGCTTCATGCTACTGGCTAAAACAACAAAGTCCATTGGCTTGCCAGAACAGGCAACCTCTCTATTTTTACACAGTGCTCTGCAAATAATAAGCGATTTGCAAACAATTAATATTTTATACCAGTTTTTCCAAACTTTGCCTGTCATTTCCTCAGGTGCCCTGAGTGTAATTGCTATTTTATCTTTTCCAAAGTGATTAAATCAAAAGTCCTGTTTACATGGATACAGCTTTTTGGCTCATCTTCCACATCTTTAAGAGCAAGGCTCATAACTACTAGCAGAAAGGAACTGCACAAGGGCTTTATAGAGCTTGTGAAGGCTGGTTTTAGTGCCTCTTACTCAGTTCCAACTTGCCAGAAGATATAGTTCTGAGACACTTACATGATTAAATGCTGCCTCCACAGTGGTTTTCAA
The DNA here is from genome assembly GCF_015832195.1 of Motacilla alba alba. Classification (NCBI taxonomy): domain Eukaryota; kingdom Metazoa; phylum Chordata; class Aves; order Passeriformes; family Motacillidae; genus Motacilla; species Motacilla alba. Next base: position 14,419,416 of record NC_052017.1, on the reverse strand, counting down.
ATTCTGGTTTTTTAGCATGGATTAAACAAAACCTGAATTATAAACAGTTTCTTAGTCTTTCCATCCTCCCCCCACCCCAAAATTGCATAAATATTTTACATTTACTATATCTCAAAGCCTAAACCTTGCCCTATGGGACATGTAGACTGATAGATTCTGAAAAGAGATGTATGAATAATGGGGTTTTTTAATATCTGGAAGCCAAAACTGTTACAAAAGAGTGAACTCCCAAATATTTTCCTCAGGCCGGAGATAAAGGTGAGGTTTTTGGTTTGTTTTTTTTTCTGAATTACCTGCCCTTAGCATTGTGATTACCATAAATCAAAGTTAAATGAAAATATGAAATGTTGACTTTTTAAAATACATAAATGAATTATCTAGAAGCTTCAAAGTTTTCTTCCTGTTTTAGGGCAGCCTGTTAGGGTCCAGCCCAGGTGGTTCACAGTTCACACTTACGAACAAATTTGATTGTCCTGCAAATTTCTGGACCATCCAGCTTGGCAAAGGCAGCTGCTGCAGCCTGGGCTGAACAACACTGCTCAGATAAAGGTTCTACTTATAAGTAGAGCCACTTGTAAGGCAGTAGCTGTTTTCTCCTGCAGCAGTTCCTTGGAAGTCTAGCAGGGCAAGTTGCCTTTTAGGCCAAAGGTGGGGGCTAAAAAAAGTAACACATTTTATCATATTATTATATGGAAACAATTATACAACAATCTTTAAAACGTAAAGTCATGTCATCAATCTCTGTATTCAGCGTGTCACTGAGAAAATGGAAGACTTCAGGTACAAACCTATTAGATACTTTGAATAAATACAATTTTCTGTTTTCAGAAGTGCCCAGTACACACTCTGCCAGCATCTCTGAAAATGCAAATGGTGTCCTTTTTTGTCTTTTTTTTTTTCCCATATAAATATTTCAAATTAAAAGAAGATGGTGCTTTGTGCATGATGCAAAAAAACAAACTGAAGATATCTCTTTGGGGGATAAAAAAGCCAACAGGCTTCAGGGGTGGCTTGCTTGGGTGGCAGACTTGGCTCAAATGAGGGGCAGAGGCGGAGCGCATCCCTTATCCCAGTCATGCTTGCTCAGAGCAAAGAGTGCTGTGAGATCTGCCTTGGAGGGGACAGCTTTAAAGGAGAAAAAGAACATTTACTAGTGTAGCCGCCGTTAGCAGGAAACCAGGTGTAGACTGTGTGAATATCTTAAGTCTAATTTAATTTGGTGCTGGGATTAGGTGTGTGCTATTTATAAGCAAGCAATGCCAAGTGGTTCCTCAGGTCCTGCAGCAGGTGGGAGCCAATTTAGTGTGGAGTCAGGGAGTGCTGTGCACACTGCAGGGTGAAGCCAGAGCTTCTGTGGCTGGCACTGCCAAAGCCCAGCACACAGAGAGGAGATTTACATTTTCTGACCACCCGAGGGGTGATTAACAGGCAGAGCATGTGCATCTCCCCGGCTTTGTAATCTCATCCCTGAGAAACCGCGCAACCTTTTGTGCTCAGGAACATTTGCATGAGGTGAGGACAAGTGGTTTGTTCTTGCTTTAGGGCTCTCCCTGGTACAGGAGTGGTTTGGTATCTTCCTCTGGACACAAAGAGCCATTCCCAGCCATCCTGGCCGAAGGCTGTGGCCAGCAGCTGTGCTGGTGAGTGAAGGCCAGGCTCAGTGTGTCCTGCACACAGTTTGCTTCACTATCTAGATACTGAATTTTATTGGACACACGGCCCTAAAAGAGTTTCCAGAGCAGTAAAACATTGTCAGAGATAGGAACAGGGCATTTAACCCATTCGATCTGGACCAGCTGCAACTTTTTCAGCGGGGCCACAGTTGATCCCAGAAAAAAAATCTCAAAATCTGGATAAAAAGTGCTATAGGGAATAGCTGAAATTAGGGGAAACTGCCAGCTCAGATAGTGATTCTTATTTCCAATATCCCTTTGTTGGGGCATGGAAAAAATTTCATAGTGCAGTCTGATGGCAAAGAAATTGATAAAAAATATATAATGTCATTTTGTCTCCTGCTTACTGCACTAATATTACATTATTGCAAAAATAAATCCTTCAGATGGAGCAGGCACATTCCCTAGACATTCAGTCACTGTAGCCCTACTCTTCTGTCTGCCTGAAACATGACAGGCACCCAGAAAAGCTGTCTGCTAGTGGCAGGAAGTTTGTCCTGGCTGTTCCAGCACTGCCAGGTGCTGGAAGTGTACCCACTGCTGACTCACAGGAGGTCTGTGCATGGCTGCTGCTATGTTGTGCAGAGAACACCTCAAACACTGCTTGTCTGGGGTTTGGATGCACATTGTCCCATTAACTGCTTCTTTCTTCTATTCCCTGCAGTTTGCAGGCGGTACTGAAATGGGGGGAGATGGATGATTCATATGCTGGAGGGCAGAGCTGCTGTGCTTCAGGGCTTTACTGCACAACCTGGAGAATCAACTGAGAAGAATCTCATGAAACTCAAAAAAGACAAACAGAGAGTCCTGTACCTAGGATGAAACAGCCCCACACGGCAGGATGGGGTGGGGGTGAAGCAAACAGACAGTGGTTTGGCAGAGAAGGAACTGGGAGTCCTTGTGGACCAAATGTGGGACATGAGGCTGCAGTGTGCCCTTGCAGCAAAGGCAGCCAGCTCCACGCTGAGCTGGGGGAGCATGAAGCAGAGGCAGCAGGCAGGGAGATATGAGAGTGTATCTGGAGCACTCTGTCCACTTTTGGACTCCACAGAACATCAACAAACAGGATTGAGTCCAGAGGAGGCCACAGAGATGGTGAGGGGGTTGGTGCAGGTGATGTAAGGGGAGAGGCTGAGAACTGGGTTTGTTCAGCATAAAGAAGGGAAAGGTTCTGGAAGAGGGTCCACAAAAGGGCAGATGGAGTCCTCAGTGGTACAGAGAGATGGGCAGTAGACCAGCTGGAACATGGGAAATTCCAATTAGGCAGTGGGAAAACCTGATTCATCAGCAGGGCAGAGGAAGGTCCTGACCCTGCAACAACTTTCCCAGGGAGGTTATAGAGTCTCCATCCTTGCAGATGTGCAAAGCCCAGCTCATCAAAACCCTGAGCAGCATGCTTGACCCCCTCCTGAGCAGCAGGGTGACAAGATGGCCTGCAGAGATCCCTTCCAACCTAAATTACTGTGTGGTTCTAGGGCACTGTCCAGGCTAACTGCTGAGCTGGTCTCTTCAAGCATGTGCTCCAGAGCACAGTTACAGGTTAGGTTCTTTGAACTGACCACTAAGAAGCCTTTTACTCTTTATTGAGACCTTAGTGAGATTATATGGGTAAATAAGTGAGCAATATTGCTTGTGGGAATATGCTTCTTAATTATCTGTAAGCCTGATGACACAAATACAGGTGTGAATGCTTAATTCTACTGAATTTGCTAGATCCTCCTTTTTCTGGAAGTCACAACCTGATTTCTGAATCTTTTTCTTTCTTAAAAAATTATTATATACTTATTTTTTCAACTTTCCAAAAACCTCAGATAAATTGTATTAGTATTGCAAAGCATTTAAACACATGCCCAGCTTAATGATTACAGACATTATTGGTTAGACCAAAGCACTTGTATCACATCCCATCTTCAGACAAAAGTCAGAAGTGTGATATACTGTATTTTTCAATGGGATTTTCTGTTTACTGCTTGTTTTCACTGTCCCGGTCCTTTGCTGTATGCAGATCTACATGATGAGAACAGTGCTGGTTTTAAAACTGCAGAAAAAATTCTGGCATGAATAGCATTCTTTTACCAAAACCTAGTAATTCCTAGCATTCTTTTACCAAACCATCTCAATATCTTTTGGTAAGTATTTTTAGTTACTTGCCATGAACCTACTAATGTATCAGTGCATAAGCTATCTGCAGGCCAGTCCACACTGCTAATTTAGCTGGAGATTAGGCCAGGAGCTTTCTTATCCTATGTTAATTTATATTTGAGCCCCTAAACCTGGGTATTGAGTGACCTCCCACTGTGATCTAGAGCTTTCTCTAACCCCAGAGTCACTGACCAGTGACCTTCTTAAGAAACACTCAATTTTTCCCTTAAGCACCATTTAATTGAGAGTAGTTTTCCTTCCTGCTGGAGAGAATAGTCAAAATTTAGAACTTCCGAGTACCTGAAGGTACTATGAGCTTATAAAACCTCAGGCAAGTTCCTGTGACTGCTTGTATATGATTTTGTGGCATGAACTGTAAAACAAATACATTTTAAATCCTCATCCTTGCACTGCCCTGCATGAGAGTGTTTCAATCTGTTGTGACAGTGTCCTGAAGCTGTGCTTTTCAGTACATACTTGCAAGCTCAGGCCACAAAGCTGTACAAATCCCTTTTCTGCACACATTCAGCTTGGTCTGAAAAGAATAGAGGTTATTAGGTTGTACCCAAAAATGAGAATCCAGCCTCCTTCTGAATTATTGGTATATGCAGACACTCGTAGCCGTAGTGAGATGATGAAACTGAAAGAGGTGAAGTATCTCCAAAAGCAACCTATGTATCTGGTTATGTCCTAGTTCTGATTGTCTTGAAGAGCAGAAAATTACCTCCCTTTTCCATTGGCTTTCAAACAGCAATGATTGCCTTTGAGCATTGAGGTGCCTTTTGTGCTGAGGAGGTTCTTAGTGCTTCCATTAGACCAGAATGAAATTAGAAAATGAATAACCAGAAAGATCTGTTAGATCTTTCTACCATTTCCTACCAATAAAAGTTACAGAATGGAGTAAAAATAACAGCAGCACATTTCACCTCTTTATTTTAGATGGGATTGATTGTAGCACAGAAAGTTTCTGCTTAAGGTTATCCAACAGGAAAGGGCTGGATGTACAGGAAGTGGAAGGACTTGTCAACTCTTCAGAGACACTTTCTTTGTAAAGGTGAACTCTTTACCGGAGTATTTGACACACGCAGAGAAGAAGGTGTTAATCTGTTCACATCCAAGGCACTGTCTGCAGGCTGCTGGTAATTGCTGCCCCATAAATGTGCCTGTCATGCCTCCTTAGTCTTTAAATATCCAAACTCAAAATAGATGTCTGTGCAACATGTTGAGCCCAGCACTATTGTTTTGTGAGGCAGTATTATTCATTTAGCTTCAGCCAGCTGCTCTCTATATTCAGCCTGGAGGAACAGACTGGAATTTGTAACCAGACAGGCAGGCTGGGAAGCTATAACTTATTCCCTGGGCTGATAAACCAGTGCATCGAAAGTACAGTAAACAAACGCCCACTGGAAACCCATTCCAGGGCTGTGTCCCCTCCTTTCCCCTGCCACAAATAGCAGTGATCACAAGGGAACCTGCCTTCATAAACAAATACCCTAGACCTTAATTCTAGTATCAGCTGCATGACATAGTGTTGCTGGTATGTCAAACACGGCACATAACAGCAGGATACACTATTAGGTCACACATGGCAATATAAAACACTAGGTAAGGTCTATGCCTTCTGCTGGGTGGGGACCTGGAGCAGGTCGGTTGTTTGTAACTACATTGCCCTCTACTGACAGATGCCCAAAGAGGTTGAGACCTAAATCTGCTGAACTTCGCTCGGGGGGAGGCTGTCCTGCCATTCGTGGTGAGGCAACAGCAAGAGGTGGTGTCATGGCCCAGCCTGGCAGGAGATACCAGCATTCATCTCCTTTGGTGGAGACACCATTTATTCTAGTCTCAAAGACGGGTACTTGGCTATGAATTGGTGTTCTCCACTGAGTCTCCTTCTTTTCCTTTTTTGAAAACAAATAAACAATTGTCTGAGCTGTTTTCTCTGCATTCTTCAACCTTTTGTGGACATTGGAAGCAACCGTGTGCATAATCCAGCTGCAGGCAAACAACCATTGTGAGTAGGAGTGCCTCCAGCCCTTGTGCAGCACCCTGCAGCTGTGGGGAGCCTCAGCACAAGCACATCCTCTGGCAGCTGTTACTGCTGCTTGAGGAGCAGGAATCTTCACAGGGCTCCACAGGGATAAACTGGGAGGTCTATCTCCATGTGCTCCTACAAGAAATAATAAAGCAAAGGGTGACTTCTCAGCCTCCAAGAGCTCCCAGTCGATGGCTGGGACTGCCAAGGCTGACAGAGCTCTGGGCTAAGCAGGCCTTGACTTCATCTGCACATCACAGGCTCCCAGTTGGATTGTGCCTGGCCTTCAGCAGAAGCTGGGCTGTCTGCTGCTTGTAACAGGCTCTCACTCCCCATAAGTCTTTGAACCACCTCCAGCAACATGTGGGTTGCACAGGAGATGGCACTGGTCTGTGAAGCTGCAGTTCAAAAGGCTGAGAGTTGGCACAGCAGATTAAAAAGGCTCTGAACTCCTATTCTGGGACAGTGGTGTGTTTCACTGAGGTACTTCACACTCTCTGGCCTTTATTTACTTGAGGCAGCACCAAAGTTTTAAAGAAGGCAAATGCAATTCTACAGCTATGATAGAAAGGAGAGTTACATTGCATCTTCTCAATTAGCAATTCATACCATCAAGACTCATTTATATATGTTCCTTAATGTAGGGAGAAATCTCAGGTGCCGTGTATTTTCCCAAGGGAAATTTCCACTAGTGCCTTTGCCATAAAAATTCAAATAGTAGAAACTTGTCGGTGCTATGCAATTTTTCCTGTCTCTAAAGATACTGCTTCATACCAAGAGAAACAATAGAAGAAACATATTATCTGCATTGGAAAACATGCACACATGCACATGTCTGAAAAGAGTGTGGAATTTATATGCACGTGTGTGCATATACGTGTGTGTCCCTCTCTACAGCAGGATTCATATGATTAAAATCAGCACATTTACTTCAGGCATGAATTATTTTCATTCAGTCACTGGTGGATTTGAAATGTTTTCAAATATCCCATGAAAACAAATGGGAACATCTGCAAAGCTCACAGACTGCGGTGTGTGTGTGTGAACTCACCCCGTGGGTGAGTTCAGAGGAAGGAAACCAGCCATTGATCAGCTCACCATCAGGTGTCATCTCCATGGCTGGAAATGCTGGCAAGGAGGGAAGCTGGACACGGGAAGGAACTGAGCGGCAAACAAGCCATGCATGAAGCCCTGGAATAAAAAGTGCAAAAACAATGAAGCTTAGGTAATGGGAGAACTCCTGCCATGTAGGAAGAGGAACAGGCTGCAACTCATTCCAGCCCAATCACTCCAGGACAAGCATGTAAATCATCTGAGTGTGCACACAAGATGCTATTTATAGCTGTTAGTTGAAGTACTTCTTATTTATTGTTGTGTTTTTGCAGAAGGAAACCCACTAGTACAGGAAAGATGCTTCTCCAAGTCTCAAGTGTTTCCTGCAAATTTTATATATGTGCTTTAGCCCAGCTTTATTTATGTTCACATTCTTTGTTTTAAAAAGCATATGGATTATGGTGCACTGCTGATAAATATTTATTGATGCCAGTGTGGTCCCCTCGCAGGGATCTCTGCAAAGGTGGTTTGGGGGACCCCTGGGCTGATGAGTGTGTGCATCTCCTGCCAGGTCTTCCATTATCTCCTCCCTCAAGGGCACAAAAGGCTGAAACATGAAACGCCCCGGGCTCATCTTTACAAGATAAATAAATAAGTAGCAGGCAGAGGGCTCGGTGGGCTCTGGGCTGCTGGAGGCCTGGAGGAGGAGGTGGCAGGTGAGTGAGAGGCACGGTGAAGGTCAGCTCTGGCCTTCCCCTGGGGAGTTTGCACAGCTCAGATGTTCCCCACTAAATGCTCCAGGGTGACAAATGCTTTAGTCCAGAGTGTGCCTGAGGAGAGCAGCCCAGCAGCTCTGCTTCCCCCGGAGCTGCTTCCCCTCTGCCACCGCTGCCTTGCTGGGACCACTGGTGTGAGGGAAAGCAGGAGCCCCAAGCACCACCCCTTTGGCCCAGTAAAATGCCTTTCAGGCCTGCCTGTCTCCTGTCCCCAAGAGCCTGGGAAGGCTGATGATGCATTCCTAAACTGCCAGCTCTACTATGCTGGCAGGCTTGCACAGCTCTCAGAGATTTTTCCTCTGCCCTTTCTGTCAGTGGGAAGCCCCCAACAGGTAATGCCCCTGCAGAAGGAGGAGTGTGTTTGTGGGGCAGATCCGTTTGCACTATTGCTTCTCATGGAATGAGACATGAGACTGGGTGGTGGTTCCCACTTCTTCTGTGCCAGCTGGCTCCCCATGGGAGCATTTCTGTCTTGCCTGGCTGCTACAGCTTTCAGGGCCTTTGTCTGGTGGGCTGGAGATCTCCTGCCCAGCAAGGAGCTGGTGTATCTTGGACAGCATTGTCCTGATTTGGTAAGAGGGAAGCAATGAGAGAGGGCTCAGCTGTAGGAATTGTCCTCCCCATTTGCATGGCTGTGCAATCCCATTTCTCTGCCAGTCCTACTGTAACCATCCAGCTCTCCTTTACTGAGGACCTCTGTTTAACCCTTTCCTAAAACATCAGCATCACTTCTATCCTTCCAGAGAGCAATACACAGATCTGTTATTAACTGAAGGTGTCAGGAGTTCCTGTTAGCATCAATGAGGAAATACCATTCAGTTCCTTGCTAAACAAACATTTAATACATTGTTAGAACCCCACAGTAAGTACTATTTAGAATACCAGTGCTTTAGTTTTAAACAAAACCCATTCAAGCAGTAAATCCATTGGCTTTTCTCATACAAAATTTCCCCTCTGTTACCACTACACATACTTGCAGTGAAAGGTCACATCACAGCACTTGCACTTTTGTATTCACAAAGAAACACAGTCCTCTCCAAATGTCTTTCTGTGGTAATTTTCCTGTCTTCTTAGTATAACTGCAATTTGCAGTCTAGACCTGAATTTCTTAGAGCTGGAAAAGAAGAGTACCATCTTAATTGTTACCTAAACACTTCAAAACCCCTTCAGCAAGCAACCTGGGTATCTTCACAGCCAATAATATTTTCCTGTTATGACTTGACCAGCATCTTCAGCTGCAGTGAGACTCCCCTGGATTTCTGCTTTTGCACCTACACTAACACAAACTCATTTGGCCAATTAGTGCACACACCTAAATTTAATTTCTAAATTTACAACCTCCCTCCAGGCTGAGACCCCTGTCTGTCTCAGCAGAGCCGCATCAATGAAGAGGAGACACATTCACCTGGTAAGTTTTTTGAGTCGGGTGAACTTGGTTAGAAGTTAGAAAGCAGAGATTTTCTTTGCTTGGGCCCTTCTGGCTAAATTGTCCTGGACACCATATAGTCAAATAAAAAGTGCATCATTGTGTTCATATGATTCCTCTCCTTTGCTTTTGCATTTCCCATCACAACTGAGGTGTGAAGAGGGAGGATTGTTCCTCCAGTTTTAGCATTGCAGAGTGATGTAATTTAGAAGTGGGAGATCTCACTCTGTTCACAGAAGACAATGTCCAACTTAGTAGCTAGGTGGAATTTTGCAGGTTCCAGATTGTGTTCATTGCCTTTTGCTGTGCACCTCTTAAAAGAGTCTGGCTCCTCTTCCTTCTTCCCTGCCCCCCAGTAGCTGTAGACAGCAGCAAGAGCCCTGAGAGCCATCCCCCTCCAGGCTGGGCAGGCCCCTCTCAGCGTCTCCTCATCCACATGCACCAGCCTCCAACAATCTTGGTGGCCTCCACTGAGCACAACTCAGTATCTCAAGGTCTGCCTTGTTCTGGGCAGTCCAAAAGTGGACATGGTACTCCAAGTGTCCATAATTCTGAATAAAGGTTAATCACAGCCTTCCTCGAAACATGAAAAATTGCCTCAAACTGTGGGAGCAAAAGCAGCCATTGCTGTGTTTCTGGGAATGGGGGCATCATAAACAAGAATTTTCAAATCAAAACAACCTCTTCTTTTCCTGTCTTCAGCTGAGGCTTTAAGCTGAGCATCTGGGAGTTTCTCTTCAGTAGGAGAGACCTGCATGGAAGCCGCCTTTTCATACCCAGGGTCTCCTTCTAACAATTCGGAAGTGGATTCATTACAAAGGCTAGAGATAATCAGCTGCTCTTAACTTTCATTTCTGTACTTTATTTGTCCACAAAACCCAAAGCAAGACTCTTTTTTAATGTCTTGGCAGCAAGGAAGAGGAAGCATTTAACCCAGATGCTGTATTCTGTGTACATTATTTTATATAACTTGCATTAATAATGTCATTATAATAAAGTGCAAAGAAGAAATTTGATCTGCTTTGCTCTCCCTGAAGGGAATGCATTTCTTTCTCTGCTGAGTGAACCTCCCAGCATCTCACAAACATATGGTCTCTTAGGTGTAAGTGATGCTCACTCGCTTTATTGTCTTTAGCAGGAGAGAACTAAATATGTAACAGATGCTCAAGTACCTTGGAATGAATGTATTGTGCAAACAGAACTGTCATCACAGCCCTTGCAGTCACATTTTTCACCTGTTGTATGCCTGTTTATCTGTAGTTTATTTGACAATGTGTAAAATGTTTTTTTAAAAGATTGGATAACTCCCAGTTGCAGAGCTGGGCTAGTGTCTTATATCTCCGTAGGTGGCACCTTCATATCTAGACTATTTAATATCTGTTTAAAACTCAAGTAAATGTATTCCACTCCCCCCCCCTTTTAATTTTTTTAAAATTGTGCTAAATTCATGCTTGGTAATAGACAGTTTGGCAGAAAAAAGGTGCTTCATCTTCAGACAGCAGAAGACAGTCCTTTTTTTCTTTTGCTTGGAATGGATCCAAATATGAACTCATACCTGAATTTGAATTCCTTGCATTTCAGATGTTTTCAGATCAGACTTCAGGTTTAGACTATCACAAAACACAAACCAAAATATACATTCTGGCTACTGACTCGGTTTTTTTCTTTCTTTTTTCCCCATCACTTTCACCGAGTAGAGTTTGGATGAGGATTTTTCCTGCCCTCAGGTTCCTCTTCGCTGAACTAAATCTGTGTCATGTCAGCAAGTGAGCCAGGTCCTCAGCCCAGGGCCTTCAACAGGTCTTGTATGTAATCATTTTTCCTGGTTTTATTAAATGTCGAATTTTCGTAACAGAAGAAGAGGAAGGTTTGTCCTGGCCTTTAGGGCCGTGGCTTTTATATTTCTGTCTGTTAGGTGATTTGTACTACTACCCTTTTGGCACTGAGAAGCAAGAAGTTGGCACTTGTGTCCTCCTGGGCCCTACTTCCCAAGGTCTCCACCACTGCAGGGATGTGAGAACAGCATCCATCCTCCCCTCTCCTCCTCTGTTTCTTGGTTGCCTCATGTTCATGGCTGTCAGCCATGCTGCACACAATGTATGACTACTACAGAGTTTATCTGCCCCAGAGCTTTCCTCGTGGAACCCCAGAGACGGGAGGTTTGTTTTCTCTTCACAGGTATAAAGCTGGGATGGAAATGGTGGGTCTCTGGACGCTCTGCTTGGTTCGAGTTGTGCTTGCCACACTTTTGAATTTGAGATCAAGGATGCAAACAACCACATGGCAAAACTGTGGCTAAGTGAGGAACTCCTGGGAGATTCCATGCTGCCAAGAATTCTGGGATGTGCCTGGCGGGCTGTTGAGCTCCTCCACAGCTCACATATAAGGCAAGATCTCTGTCCAGTATAAACTGAGTGAAGGCAGTAAAGATTTGCTGATATTCAAGCTGTTTTAGCCTTTATTGTCTCCATAGAATGTTTGAAAGCCTCTTTCCCCACTGCAGCCAAGTCAAAGGATCAGCTTTTCTCCATTTGAGGCACTTCATGGTGGTGGTTAAATGGATGGAAGAGAGAAGCTCACACTCAGGGCAATTTGCTTCAGAACTGCTGTACCTGACTTGCTGAGTGAGTTTTCTGTCTCTTTGATCCACTCAGGCTCCAACTCTCCAGCCTTGTCCTGTATTGTGAGGCAAAAGAAGTGGCTTCTGCTATGGGGACTGGAAGACCCACCTTGCCCTCAGCTCAGACCCTTACTGCAAGAGCACCTGGGGCTGGCAGGGACATGCCTGAAGCTACACAGCCAGGGAGAGCTGTACCTCTGCCTCCTACCTCATCAGGCAATGTGCCATTGCAGGATTTATAAAAGGCTGCAGACAGCTCTGCCTGAGGGATGTAGGCTCTGTAGTTCCAAGGGTGTCAACCTCAGATAGAGATAAGCCACTGGTCTTGCTGTAGGACCTCTCTGTTTTCTGGGTACATGGGCCAGTGCACAAGACAGATCTGAGCGTTTCCTAATTGCTGTGCAGGGTTATTTCTTGCCCTGCAGCTTGGTTTTCATCACTCCTAGTGTGATGAAAACCCAGAGGTGCTTGACTCCCTGCGGTTGTACGGTGTGCAGAGAGCTCTGGGACATAACTCAGGGCCATGACTCCATTGGCAGATAAGGTCTCAAAAACCTTTTTTGTGCATCTTGCCCCGAGAGATGTGTACTGAGTGTGGTGTTAGTAGAGGGTCACTTCTCATGCTCACGAGCCCCTGACCCATGGCTGGCTGGCACTCTGCACCAGCACATGCTGGGCTCATTTTTAAGCTCTGCAACAATTTTTTGAGAGTTGCTCAAAGGCTTCAATCTGACTCTGGGATGTGACTCTCAGGCACTGTGCAGCTGCGTTGGCTGGCTTGCCTCCTCTTGTATGCTGCGGTTGGGGCACTTAGACCTCACCAGAAGAGGAGGTGCCCGAGCCCCTTCCTGTCCAGCTCACAGGGGAAATGGCACCTCAGCTCCTTCCCCAGCACCCACCAGCTCAGTCAGCTCCCAGAAATGGTACAAATGCAGCTCTGCACCTGCAGGAGCTCTGAAGCAGCACTCAGATGTAGTGTCTTGGTTGGGAGGGAGAAAGGCTTTCTAACATTAGCACACTCACAGTCCAACTTCTTTCTCTTTAGCTGTTCCAGTATCTGCTTTTCCCTCAGCAGGACTACCTGGAAAGCCAAAGTGAGCAGACACTGAACTTTGACATAAAAAAAGTGTAGTTTCTTCATCCAGGCTTTCTTCTGCTTTGCTGTGTTCATCTGTGTATCACCTAATTCCTGGTACCCAACCATGGCAATCTCATTTTAAAAAGTAACAGTTTCCAGATCAGTCCCTGCTGCCCCTCTCATGAGCGACAAGGTGTCTGGAGGGCTCAGAGGCGCAGGTCCTGGGACTGGACAAGCACAGTTGGCAGGGATAAAGTGGGAATTTTGTCCCTGAAGGCCCCTGCTTCAGGCCTCCCTGTGGTCAGGCAGGCCTGGGTGTCTGGTGAGGTCCTCTAAACAGTGGGCAAAGAACCTAAGTTTTAATTTCGTATGAGACAAACAAATCACAACTTAGATACTGGAAGTTTCTCTGTTTAAACAAAAAGGACTCTGTCTTGTTAATTTATTTATTCTTTTTTCATAGTGTAGTAATACCTAGAAGCAGCACAATGACTGACCAAATCCTCATGCCTTGAAATACTTTCAGAATGAGATACTACAGAAAGTCTTGTAATGGTAATAGAATATTTTTAGAAGCCAGAAAAATCTTTGGAAGGTAAATGAGGATAATTCTGTGTGTTTGTTTACTTCACAAAGAACGTATCTAAGAAAAACTCACCTTTACAAAACTGTTATGATATACCAGTGTTGTGGGTAGTTAGACTTCAGCCAATTTCTTTCAGTTCTGCAACTTGCAGGCATGCATTAGGTGGCAGAAATTCCCACCTGTCTTGGCACCTGTTGTTCAACTATTTCAAGTGATGTCTCTCATGGATTTTTTGTTCACAGGTTCATTAAAGGCAAGGCACTCTGAACCCCACTTAATTTTGAAGAATGCGTGACATCTTGCTGCAGTGACATCTCTAGCATCAGAGATGTTCACTTGTTCACTTTAAGATCAGAACTGTAGAAAACTGAGAATATTTGCAAAGCACATTATGCTCTGGCTGAATAAAATTTCAAGAGGCATTTATAAATTCAAGTAACAATGACCTAAGTTAATTTGACCCCCATTCTCATCTACAATATCCCGCATTTTTCCAAATGTAAGTTTTTATGGCTATTGTGAAAACTAAGGCCAACATTGATCAACACGGGTTTGAGTACCAGCCAAAATATCACTAAATACAACCCTCTGCTAATTGTGAGCTGCTTCACCTTGCAAGTTCTTTATAAAGTTGACCTGCTGTGATCTACTGGCCTGAGAACAATTCCATGAACAAGGAGCGAGTCTGCTCTTAGCACCAGGGAGGGTTTGGCAGCAGAGCCTGGCCACCGCAGTGCGCAGCACCCTCTCGTGGGAGCTGGCCCTGCTCCCCCTCCCCTTCATTCCCAGTGATGCAATCCTTCTTTTCATTGCAAACCTGGAGGCTGATCCTTCAACGATAGCATGTCTAATTTCCAAAATCCATTATGGTGCACCTGCAGATGTCAGTATAGCCTAAAAAATATATACTTTAAAAAAGGGGTTCCTAATTAGTGGAGGCTAAGCCGTTCATGCAATGCTCATGACCTCACTCAAGACTTGGGGCTTCTGTGAGGGAAAAGGCTCCTACAGCAAGTGTCCAAATGCTTCAGTCCACAAAATCAAGACAACTGAAAGGAGACAAAAGGAGCAGAGGCTGGGGAAAGTGGCTTGCACAGCACAGGTAGGAATGGGTTGGGCTTTCTAGTCTGTGCAGCAGAAGCTGTGGCTCTGGAAAGCACAGGCTTGACTTTGCTCAGAGGTGAAGCAGTTGTCCATCCGTGCGCCTAGAATTTCTCTTTAGGCCATACTTTTAAAAGGAACACATGGTGAAATAGAGTTTCAGGACGCATTATTTGCTTTCAGAACCTATGCCCATCTGTTTCAGCCTGGGCTGTTAGCCCAATATAACATTTGCAGATAAAATATGGGCATTGTGCATCATCTTTGTGTATTTGCAGGAGGTTAAAAGCGTGCCTTTGGGTGAGAAGCTGGAGCCTTTTTATTTCATGTGATTTCTGCCTTGGAGAAAAAGGCAATTACAGAGGTCCGATTTCCTGCTACATTCTGAATTTTTTGGAATAATGATGAAGATAAGACAGTTACTCTTAATTTGTCACTCGTGAAGTTAATCCTCTGTGCTCAAGGACACTGCCTGCCTTGTGAGCTGATGTCGGTGTATCACAAATTCAATCCCAGCAGGGGCTATTCCTTGAGGGTTGGACTTGGTGATCCCCTCCAACTCAGAATATTCTGTGATTCTGTGAGCACAGCAGCCTTTCTGCTGCCAGGGAGGGCAGAGCACTTTGCAGGAGGGTTGTGGAGGCACTTGCTGCCTTTCTCCTGCAGGCTCCAAGGTGGGAGGAGCTGAGTTAGCTCTGTAATGCAAAGCTCATCATGATTTTGCAGCCTATCCGAGGTAACCTGCCTTGGAACCGAGCAGCAGATGAATGCCAAATAGCTTTCCTGTAAGGGACTCCACACTAAGCCTTTTAGGATCCTGGCTTATGGCAAATACCGTGGGGATAGAACACAGCAGCAAGCAGCCTGTGCAGAGAGCTGGCACAACTCAAGAGTGATGTCTCTGGAGATTACTCAGAGGAAAAGCAGCACACCTGGCTGAGCCCCTGCCTGAGCAAGAAAGTGTCTGTATGTGCACAGGCCACTTTTCCTCTACCCTCCAAAACCAAGGGGGATTTTTTTTGTTAGGGTTTTTTGCTTTTCTTGTTGTTTAAAGGTTGGAGAGTTACAAAAACCGGTGTCAGCTAGTGGCTGAATGCTGCCAGCAGCCTGCACACCAGCCCATGGCCTTTGTGCCCCTGGAAATCAGTGCAGGGGTGACTGGTAAAGGTTTGCCTCCTACATTAACTCCATCCTGTGCCAATCATCTTCTTTTGGCTAAATAGGACCATGAACTAACCAATGTGACTGTCCCATATATAGGGCTTTGTGTCATGGGATCTGGAGTGAGTTCACCTGAGGCTTTTTCCAGGACAGACATTGCAAGTACTTGGTCAGGGTCTAAAATTATGCCAGGAGATCTCTAGGCAGGTGCAAACACAGAACAAATGGACCCACACAAACCCAGAAGAAGAGTCCAGGACAAGAGAAGAGTCCAGGACAAGAAGAGTCCAGGACAAGCCACACCAGAGTGACTTCCCACCCAGCTGTGAGCCCTGGTGCTGCCCATGGTGTGGTGCCTCAACAGAGGTGTGCCCCGGGAGGAGTGATGCTCCCAGGTGTGGGTGCTGTGCTGGCAGTCTGCACTGCACCACCCTCTGCCCCAGCCTAGTGGAGCTCCATGCCCATTTGTTGGCTAGTTTACCCCCTCAATCTGTATGTTTTAATCCAATAAACCAGTGCAGAAGAATGGAACAAAAGCTGTTTCTTCTACGCAAAACAGTCACACCAAGCAGTTAAAAGCTGACAGCACAACAGTGAACAATTAGTTTCTTCAGCTCTGAGAGCTTGCCCTAAGCTGAACAGAGTTAACAGAAGTCTTCCAAGACTGGGTTTGTTTTCTGCTTTGTTCATCTCCTGTTCATAGGATAGAGACAAAAATGTTGCAGTTCCTCCTGCAAACCTCTCTCCCCTGATGTGAGAGGATACCAGTCCTTGCTACCCTCAGACTGAGTTGAAAAATAAAGAAATGACTGGAGAAATGAGAATCTGACTGAGTATGACTTGTCTTGCTTGTCTTGTCTTGATCTAATTCAGATCTCCTGAGTTTGTAAATAAATAATATTGAGGTATACACCAGACTCAGGATATAGCTCAAGCCTTAGGTCCAAGTAGAAAAGCAACCCATTTTCTCTCTCCTAGGAAGCATTGCATCACCAGTCAAACTGCTCTTGTCAAGAGTTTCTGAGGTTGTGATGAAGTGGGGACCCACAGCATCTTTGTGCCCAGGGCCGGGGCAGCAGAGGATGTCAGGGGAGGCTGAAACACCAGCTGCATGATGCTCTAGAAGTGTAATTTTCCCTCCCTGAGCCCCAGCAAAGCAGCCAGGGCTGCACCTGCTACAGAAGCAACAGCTTTTCAGGAGCCATCCCAAATTTATCCCTTAGGATAAGCTGTGTCTGAGTTGCCCAGTGACCTACAGGTGGTGGCCAGTAGTACATGCTGAGAGGAGGAATGTGTTGGATCTGTCTATATTGTAAGTGCTCCTGATTCATTTCTACCTGTTATTCTCTGTGTTTGGAATCTTCCTTATGCCCTCAGTAAACTTCAGTTAAGTGACAGACCTTGAAATAATCTTTTTTTTTCCTTCCAAGTGGCATAATTTAATGAACAGCAGTGGTGCTTAAAGGTCAAGTTTGGCTGGAAATGCAACAAATTAAAGGCAAAGTGGTGCTAAGTTGTGTGGCCTTGTGTTCCTAGGAAGGCTGAGCTCCTCACCCCATCTGCTCTCTGGTGGCTCAGGTCCTTCCTGAACCTCTGGCAGTTTTAGATTCTACGGCTCTTGCAGGCAGAACCTTCAACCAGCAGCATTGCAGCAGGCAAGAGCGAGAGTCCCAGTGGAGCATTTCCCAGCATGGGAAAAATGCGCCAAAGGGAAAGTTCTCCCTGCAGTGCTTCCCTCCTATTAGGTTTTCAAATAACAGATGTTTCCCTCTGACATTTCACAAAAACTTCTCTGTGAGGTTTTCATTGCTTTCCAGACACGTTCCAGTTAAAAGAAACTTATAAAATTGCCTACTGTTTAACACCTGTTTAATATCAAAGCAAGTGGCAGCTCACAGCACCTGTGCTAGCACCAAAGGACCACTCTAAACATGTCACTTCCAGTTTCAGCTCCTGCTGTGCTGTGAACCAGGACATGGTGGTATCTTTGATCTCAGAAGAATGTGAGGAGCAGGGGGATGTGTGCAAATATGGAGACTTGCAGGAGCACGAGTTTGCTGTAGTGAGTATTCCAGCTGTGCCTGTATGCACCTGTAGCAACAATCAGTCAGTAGTTTTGGAGAAATTTCATAGCAGGTGACTATGGAATAACTTTACTAGGCCTCGTCACTTAAAACATGTTTACATGTTGAATATATCAGCTTAAATACCATGAATGAAGTGGACTCTTATTTCTTTAATGACATAAAGACACAGCATGTTGACTTGAAGTTTTTGGCACAGCAATCCTGCGAGTTTGTGGGTTATGCTGCAGGGAACAGAAAAGCACCATGTTTTCAACAAAGTACAGTACTGGCTGAAGAGCAGAATGATGCTGTAATTGCTGCAGTCTGCTTTGTGCTCCACTTGTGCTTATTGACCTTTCCCAGCTCCCTTTGGCTTCTATCTTTTTCCTTCTTTGTAACCAGCCCTTGCTCATCATGATCTCCTTCTGTTGCTGCATCATAAGTACTAATTTCTAAGTCAAAAGCTCTCAAAGCCTTTCTTTAAAATCCTGTGCCTGAAGAGAATGCTTTTGCACCAAGATAGTTTCAAAAGGCACCAAAATGTAGGAGAAGACTAAATTGTTCTTTGAACACCCCTTTTCTTTGGACATGTTCATTTTCTTTTGAAGTCATTGAATCCACAACCCTATTACACACATTCTCGCTCTTGCCCAATGCAATATTCCTTCCCAAGTGTGGGTTTTGTGTATGTGTAGTAGGCAGTTTGTGGTGTCAAATCACAGTCAGTGCAAATTTTCACGGTTTTTGTATTGCCCTTAAGCTAATTCTTAACTGTCTTTCTTTTGTAAATCAGCTAACAAGTGGTAGGAGGCTCTGTGGGTGTCTCCTAGTGAGGCATTCTTCAGACTCCTCTGAAACACCTGGAAGGGACAGCAAGAGAGTAACAAAAGTCCCATGGCTCTCTGTATAAAACTTGTGGTGCTGGGGTTTTTGCAGATTCACCCCATGCCGAAATACATCAGGAGACTGAAAAACACAGGCTTAAAATCCAACCAGGCTTTGCTGAGGTTCCCAGCGAGCTCCAGTCTGCAAGCACCGGTGACGTCTTGCCCAGCTGGGAGCTGAAAAATTTGATCTGCTGCATACCTGCTCCCAAGGCTCTTGGAGAGTTCTCTGACAACCTGCCACATCTACACATAGTAAGGTGACCTAAGGATAGCTTAGGGTAAACTTCCATTTTTCTCTTCCCTTATTTGGACTTACAGCACAGTCTTAACTTTTTAAATGGCTTTCTTTGTCTTGGCAGGTTGCTGTGAACTGCACCATGACATTTTTATATTAATCTCAGTGAAGGACTAGTTCAGGGCTTCATGTGTTTTCTGAGATGTTCCCAACATCTGTTAATAATTTGGGCATGAATGTTCATTTTTGCTTTGTCAATGGGTGCAGCCACTACTCCAGTAGTCAATAAAATCATGATAGGAAGGGAGGAGGCTGGAGGCTCATTGCCTGCCACCAAAGAAGCAGAGGCAGAGTGGGTTTTATTCCCTTCTGCTCCTGCTTCTTCACAAGAACCTAAAGCCTAAGTGCTCAAGACATTTTAGGTAGTGCAAGGCTTCCTCTGAAAGTGGGGAAACACTTTTTCACTGTGAAAGTGACCAAGCGCTGGCACAAAGTGCCCAGGGGTGTGATGGAGTCTTCATCATTGGAGATCTTTAAAAGCCATCTGGGCATGGTCCGAGGCAGCCTCCTCTAGGCATCCCTGGCTGACCTCCAGAAGTCCCCTCCAGCCTTATCTCTACAGTGATGTTGTGGTTCTGACTGCTCCCATCAGGGCCAAGTTCCAGAGAGCCTACAGCTGTGGGTGACAGGAATGGTGGCACTGACTGCCCATTTGTACCACAAAGATCCTGTAGTTCCTCTGTGGCTCTTCAGCAACCCGCTGCTGGAGTTACAGCCAGGAAAACTCATGATGGCCACTGACACGGCTGGCATTTCCAGAGCAGCTCGAGTTACATGTGCCAGACCAGGGTCAGACACAGGGCGGACACTCTGGAATGTCCCTCTGGGTCCATGTGTTTCGGTGCAGCCTGTAATTTTTTGTTCCTTTCTAATTTTTGTAACATGAAGAAGCAAACATGGAAAATCTTGTTTCAAAGCCCAGTTTGTTATAAAAGATCAGGAATGTCAAGGCTGTGTAGCTGTAGTTGTTTGGAGAGCTGTTAACAGCCTGGAGGAATCTATGCGGGGTTAGAGGTTTCTTGCCTCCTTTTTAAAGCTTTTCCTTCTGCTCACAGCTGGAATGAAATAAAGAAAAATAGGAAAGGAGCTTTATTAATAAGAAGCACTACAGGGTCTTTTTTTCCTTTTTATAAGGAGACTTTTTATAAGCAACTTTTTGTCAATTGTATGACATTTCTTCCTGTGTCTCATTCCTTCACCTGGCCTGGGTGGCTCCCTCTGGCCACCTCACACCTGGAGACTGTAGCTCCACCATCCGCCTTCCGCTGGCCCTGCTCAGTGTGCACATGCCTGACAGCTCAGGCAGTGGCTTTGGCAGGGTTTTGTACCTTCTGCCCCCTTGTTGCACGCCAGTTTCTGCAGCAGCCATGGTCTCAGTGAGCTCTAAGAACAGTGCAGTGTCCTCCCCCACAGTCCACGCAATCCTCCCATCACCAGTGCATGACTTGCAGGGTGGAGAGTTTGGGGATTTTTTACCAAGTTCTCTTATCTGCAGAAAAATTCCCTGAGTTGCTCTCTCATCCTGCCTTGGAGATGCATTTATTTCTTGGCGTGGATATTTTTGTCTTGTTTTCATTTTTTATTGCCTTGTTATTTTTACTACTTGCTTCTACTACTTACTACTTTTACGAAGGCTTTGCTGAGCCTGGTTTCCAGAGGGGAGGAACTCCTGCAGGTGCTGTCTCTCACCCTTCTCAGCATTCCCCACCCTGAGCTTTAGCCTGATGGGCTTTTCTCCTTTCTACCCTGGGTTCTGGCAATGTAATATTATAGATAATCCACGACAGAGCCCAGCCAAGATGAGCTTATGCCAATTGCACAAGCTTTTCTGTAAAGACATCATCTTGCTCTTTTAAGCAACTCTGTCATTTGAACTAGCGTGTAAATCTTGGCAATGCACTGTGGAGTAATAAATTATTAAACAATTCTTTTGACAAACAATAAAGACATACCTTTGACATTTTTGGTTATATGAACATGTTTATTGTAAAAGCTTTATTTTACATACTTTTAATACAGCAAACATTCATTTCTCCAATGGCTCTGTTACAGAGGGAATCTTCATCTTGTTTGTCTGCACAGCTTCGAGTAGGGCCATGGAGCCAAGCAATTAATAAAAGGGGCCTCTAAAATTAAGGTTTTTGAAATAACTTTAATTTGGTCCTTTGCCCCCCAGTGTTTGTGCCCCACAAGGGGAGGTGTAGAAAGCTCATTTGGCATCTCATGTCCCCTCAGTGGGCACATGTTCAGTGCAAAGATGTTTTAGCTGGCAAACTCCAGCTGGAATTTATTGCCCATGTGCTGTCTGAAAGTTTTCACAGACTCAAAAATTGGCCAAATTTGGTCAAGCTGCATGGAAATGACAAAATCCCATCACTAACATGAGACCTCTCAGCCAGTTTCTGAATTTCTGCCTTGAACAATAGATGTGCTAATGCTCCCCACTGAAGGCCTGTCACCTCAGGGTCTTCCCCTGAGCTCCTTCTGAGGTTTCTCTGAGCAGGTTTTGTGACAGTGCCTCTCAAACATTACAAACCAAAGTAGAAGTCCCACACAGCAAACACTGTAAACTTTTCTGCTCTTGATGGGTTTATAATCCACCAGAAAATGGTCTTATATTAAAGAATTTTGGACTGCCTACAGTATTCATAATTATAATTATAAATGTTGACATGCCTTGGGAAAGGGGTGGAGGGAGGTGAGTGATTCTTGCTGAGTGATGGGAAACATAAAATGCAAGGTGAGGAAAAAGAAATGGAAGGAGATAGAGAAAATACAGAATTATTAAAAGGATCTAGAGGTAAAGGCAAGTTGCAGCTTTTACAATATGCCAGTGGTTGAGCTGGGATGAGACACCCCAAAGCACTTTGCCTCATCATGTCCTGCTCCCAGGTCATGGAAACTCACAGCTAGTGCCAGGTACTTTAAAGCAGCATTTGCTTCCTCTGGTGCAAAGCTTTTTTTTTTTTAAATCCTGTGTGTAAGCAGAAGCTGCTTTCAACCACCTTCTAACCAGAGAGCTGCTCTTTGCTCCAAGCTGGATTCCTCCTCAGTGAGGGTGAGCTGGGTTGCAGAGAAGATGCTCTGTGGGTGAGAATTGAACACACCTCATAAGCATGCTCTGTGCCTCTGGCACACTCCTTTTTCGTCCTTGCTCACTTGGCTTATCATATCCAACAGCACACAGGTCTCATTCCCTCTTCTTCCCCTCCCTGCAAGCTGCTATTGCATTGGTGAGTCACCAAATACCCACGTGGGGACTGGTGGAAGATGGTGATCTGGTGCTGACTGGAGCAGAGGGAGACACTCAAACAAAACATTTTCTGCCTGAAAGAGTCTGACCAGCACTAGTAAAGCCACTGCTTGTCCCTGTCCCACACAGAAAACTCTGCTGGGCTCTGTGCAGGGTCTGGGTGTCACCAGAGACCTCTGTGAGGGATTAAGAAGAGGACCAAGAGCTCATGGCAGCTCCAGGAAGAGGGGCTGCATGAGCCTCAAGTGATCCTTTGGGGATGTGATGCAGCATTTCACTGAGATGCTTCCCTGTGAGAACCACTTCACAGTGCTGATCTGTGCTGACTCACAGAGCTGAGGCTGTACCTTATTTCAAGCTGCTCTGCACTTTTAGGCTGACTTTCAAATATCTTTCCTGCAAAGATGAAAGATGCTAAGAAGTAGGTCCCATAGCTGCCTCTCAGACTCCACTCTCTCTTATATATTAATCCAATAACATGTAAAATGATAGACAGCAGCTTTCAGAAATGTCATACAAAGTGTTCATTAAAAAAAAAAACAAAAAACAAAACAAAAAAAAAAAAACAGTCCAGCTTTCAAAATAAAACTAATATGACTCACAACGTTTCTATCCCCAGTACCAGAAGGCTTAACTTTGGGGAATATTTAGGAATAAGCAGTGTTTAAAAACAAAGAGGCTAGAGGTGCAAAATGTAGATCCAGACTGCATGGCCACACGGGCCTGGGGTCCAGGCTTGGGAGGGATGGAAATCTCAGAAACAGGCAGCTGCACAGACTTCATGAGCATGAAGATGCTTTTCTTATATTCTGACTGTTGGGGCCTATAAAGTACACAAGAATTTTTAAATAGTGCTTTGGAGTCAACATACCATTTTATTAGTTAACCAGTTGGGATGAGTGGTGGTTGTTTACAACCTTAATGAATCTGTACCTCAAGACAGGAGGACTGCATGTGAGGTTTAATTAAGATTTGCAGAGGACTTTCTGCTCTCACCCACCCCCAAGCTGCTGGTACAACATTGCAGGGAGGTTGAGGCCTCACTTCTGAGCACAGATGGTGGAGGTGCAGAGGGTAGTGCCCATCTGGGAGCAGCATCAGCAGCAACAACACACTCAAAATCCTCCCTGTGGGGCTGTAGATGTGTTAACATCAGCACCAAGGCTGTGAACAAGGCGGCCAGTCCAACGCAAACCTTTTGGCACCAGCCAAGGGCAACTTCTAAAAAAGAAGCTATTGTCTGCACACTGCTTTTACGCACTTACACATCATCATGTGCCACAAGGAGAAAGGGGAGAAATTTGAAAACATTCTCTTCTTTCTCTGTTTGCTCTGGGAATAGATAAATATTTCACATTAACTATGCTCGTCTGCCAATTTTTGTGGTGAGAGCACTATCTCCGAATTGTAGAGCCTGTGAATTATAGTGGTAAACGCTGTATTGCTTTGACCTTTTGAAATGTCTCCAGCATGACTGGCTGCCTGTCCTCCCCTTCCCCCAGAGGTCAGGCAGGTTGTAAATATAGGCGAAATGGAATAGCCAGATAATCAAATTGAACCCATTTCACTGCAGTGCGGTGCAATCACAGCACAGCGAAATTCCATCAGCGTCGGGGGCTGCATTTCCAGTGCCACGGAAATCACTCTGTAACTGTCCACACAACCCGAGGAGCAGGGCTTGTCATCTGCCACAGTGTGGGCTCTGCATTTTTAAGCCTCCTTTAGCAAAGAAAAAAGGAAATCCCAAAGCCACATAAAAAAGGGTAAGGAATAGGCTGACATTTAAAAAAACACATCATCTGAAAAAAATTACCTTGACATATAGGATGATTGATAAGTTATATTTGCCTTTTTGGTGGGTTGCTTTTTTTCCTTTTATTTAAAGACTCTAAAATGCTTCCTCTGCTCCAGAGCAGATAACAGAATTGCTTGCTGCATCACCTGAGTATGCCTTCTTCAAAGAATAAATACTTTAGTCATTATATTAGCAACAGCATTGAAGTACAGCACATAAGTAGTGATACAAAGAGCACCATAACTCTCATTATTCATGAGGATGGAATTTAGGAGCAGTGTACCTTGACCAAGCAAGACAAAAACCTGGAAGTTGAAACCCATATAGATGTTTTTTTGGTAGTAGGAGCCAAGCACAGCACTGTGCTTCTGTTTCTCACAAGCCCAGAGATGTTAGCAGTGGGGTAGCAGGGCATAATTGATGTTTACTTACAATCAGCATCTTTCTGTGCCAGCAATCATGGCAGACTGAAACTAAGCAGGGGAACCAGAAACCCTGCTGCTTTCAGCTGTCTGGAACAATAATTACACAGTGCCACTGCACCTCTGGGAGTCTGGCACCATTTATCCTCCCCACTCTCGGCGTTGGTTACCTGCCACAGAGCAATCCCCAAAGCAACCAACCCTCAGCATCATTTTCATACAAAAGGTGGAGAGAATGATAATGGCTATGCTATTGCTCTGCCTTCAGAAACCCGGGCTGATGGCTTAATTGAGGTTAAAATAAGCTCCAATCAGAGAGGTAAAAACTTAACAGGGCTACTTAATCTTATATAAATACAAGAGAGATACAAGTGCATGAGGAGGGAATAATAACTGACTCTGGTGAGGTTTCTATGGAGAATAATCATTAGCCAAGCAGTGAACAGATTGGACTGGGAACAGGCTATTTAGCATTCATGCCCTGGTGGTAAAGGCTTTGAGCTGGAGCCTAATTTGAATTTTAGGGTTGGGTTTAAAAAGAATAGAATAGAAAAGGAAAAACCCACCCTGTCTGGAGCAAACAGCATCAACCTAATTTTTGCCCTAGACTGTGCCAAAGAAATTCGACTGACTTTTACTCTGTCCCCTAAGTGCAGATTGTCTGATACAAGAGAGAAGTAATTGCAGGGCACGAAGGCTTTCAGTTGTCTCGGGAGCAGGGATTTGCCCTGCCCAGGGCAGTGTCCTCAGCCCTGTTTGTACCTCCTCCCTCTCCCCGTACTCTTTGTAAGGCTGAGCAGGCAGCCCAGCCTGCTGCCCTTCAGCAGCAGCACTGGGAATGCTACCAGAAAAATAAATGAAAAGAGAGTTTGATTTTTGCTTTACATTTTCATTCTCAGAAATAATTCCCTTTTTAGAGCTTGAAAATAAAGTACTTACTCTTTCGCAAATCGCTAGAAAGGTTTGGCAAAACTCAGATGTTTTTATATTTCAGGCTTGCAGATTGTTGGTTGTCTGTTTTATTAAGTTAAATTAGATGATAGATTTCAGAAGTATTTACAAACACTTCTTTCGTGCAATGGCCCTTCAAATAGGAACTAGAATTTCAATCCTTTTCTGCTCTGTTTTTTTGTTGTCTTTTTTTTTTTTTTACCAGCTGTTTGCAAGAGTGGTTTCTGTTAGTTACTTTCTTTAAACAGACTATGTGAAAAAATGCAATAACTAGCTGGAGATGTGCAGATCCTGCCAAAGTATACTTTCTGGGCTCTTTTTTCCTTAGTATGTATCCGAGAGATGAAGTGATGTCTTTCCCAACCAGCAGCTCAGCTGACACAGTCCCATACCAGCTGGAGCTGGGCCTGGCCTCTGATCTGTAGCTGGGGATGAAGTTAGAAGCATGTATGATACTGCTGATTGTATTTGAGAGTTTATTTATTTTAATGTAACTTTAGATCCAGTCTCTCCTGTTACTTTTTACTTACTATTGAGTAAAGCATTTCTTATTATTATACAATTTCAAAAACATGTTGCATGCACCGTGATAGAATCTGTGGTTTGCTAGGGGCTTCTTCTGTGTATTTACTAGCTTTGCTTATAACTCCCCATTTTCCTGATCTTAGCTGGAAGTCCTTCAGCTTCTGCCCATCAAGAGATAAAAATAAACTGTAGGCTGCAGCTCAGTGTAGCTGGATGCTCCATTACTGTTGCAAAGTACAAGAGTCCTCAGGAAAGCAATGAAAAATTACCCCTCTCCAGGCAGTGAAAAATGTCAGGAGCCTCATGGTCTCTGAGGCCTTAGCAGAGAATAATTATGCTGTGAACAGATTGCTCCTTGCCAGAGACCTCACAGCACTCTTAAAGGGAAGACTCTGAGACCCCTTTGAAAGGGACCTCAGAGCCCTCACATGGCGCTTTTTGGGAGAAAGCAGGTGATGATAAAGCACCATACTCCCAGACTGGCTGCCTTCATTGAGGTGAGTGGTCCTGTGCCTTCCAGGACTACTTACAACCAGGAAAATACAGGATAAATACGATCCAACAGATAATTGGGGGGGTATTTGTAACAAACTGAGCTGTGACCTTCATTCTACTAGTAGCCAACCACTGGACAGTAAAACAAACAGGAAATGAGTGTGAGGTCTCAGGCGAGGAGAGAACCTGACCTGGAAGTTTTCCTGGAATACCCACTTGCCCCAGTGCTTGTAAGCATTGCCTGTCCTCTCCAGGGCACTCTTCAGTCAGAGGATCCAGCCCATCCTGGCCCAGGCTGTGCCTCCTGCTCGTGCCCATCATGGTAAGGACCAGCCCAGAGCTTTGCCCTGGTTGTTGTGCCTGGAGCTGGGGCCCTCCTGCCCACAGGGAGCTGCATCCAGTGTCTGACTCCAGAAGCAGGAGGTTTTTGGCAGCCTGGTAGCATTCATAAGTTTGCTCTGCAGAGGAGACGTAATGAGGATGATGATCAGGACCAAGGATGACCAATGTGATGAGGTCAAGGCAATTCTGAAGCAATTTGTGCTTAATGGGCAACAGGGGCCAGAATTTGTTAGATATTTCACCTGCCTAGGAAAGGGTCTGACAGAGCCAAGTTCATTATCCTGGGGAAAGGTGACAGTGTGTTCTGCCAGATTGAACAGGAGCAGGGTTAAGGTTGCAAAAAGACGACCAGAGTCCTCCTAATTGTGTCTTCCCTCTCTTTTCAGTGCTTTTATTATAAAATGTGTTTGTGCAAGGCTGTGAGATGCTGGGCAGCTTGGTGGGGAGCAGAGCTTTGGGGGCGGGCAACAACTTTGCCCAGGATTTGCTTGCAGGGCAGGTGGGAGGGGGCCCAGATGGTGGGATCAAAGGAGCAGTAACTCACTCACTTGGACTGCACCATCTGCTCTGCCCTGGGTTATAATTTCCAACTCTTTCAACTTCACCCAGGATTTGGTGACTTGTTTGGGGACTGCTTTGTGTGAATAAAAAGGGAAATGGAGGCTCTGCTTTGCAGACCTTGAATTTCTGTCAGGAAAGGGATTGGCCCTATCTTCCACACAGCAATGCACTGTGGGGAAATCATCACTAGACCCCAAACTACCACTGAATGGCTTTACAGGGTTTGAATTAAAGGCTTTTCATGGGTTCCTGTAAATGACAGGAAGTTCGGCTTTGTCACCCTCTTCCTGGTGTTGCAGGTGTAGTGTTGATCACCAGCTCACATAAAATAGTAATAAATTAATAAATAGCACCTCTGTTTGTTCTTTTAATTTGTTAGCCAAATCTGCTAGACTAAGCCAAATGTGCTAGTACCTTATTTTTATTTTAATCTTGGTTCTGAATGTTCAGAGCCTTAAGTTTTTGTACATAATTACAAGATGTTGAGACCCGTTACAAAGTTAAATAGTTCATTGTCACAACAAGCTTTGTCTTCAAAATAATAATCAAGTTAGATGTGTTTGGTGCTTCTGTGTCCAAAACCTTTTCTAGCTGCCACAAGGTAGCTAACAGCATGGTCCTTCAATGTTGACTTTCATGCCATGAGCAGAAAGGTAATTCCAACTTTTCCTTGTCTGTCCAGGGCACAGCTGGTGGGGCAGCTCTTGCCCGGATGACCTGACTCATGGAAGCGACAGAGCAGGGCAGGAGAGTGTGGCAGCTGTCATGGTTACCACTGTGGGAGACACAGAGGGGAGGGTACTGCCAAGAGGAGGGAAGGGGAGCCCCAGGGTCTTCCCCATTTTGTGGCCCTGGCCCCATCCAGGATGTTTGCGAGGCTTTGCGAGGCGTTCTAGGGAGACAACAGCAGGGCGTGCCAGGGCTGCTGCTTTGGTGACAGCTCCTGAAAGCCATTCTTGTTGCCTGTCCAAAGTCAGTTCTTGGGGGTCAGTGCAGTCCCTTTGCAGTGCCCTGGTGACAGCCAGTTTGCCAATGCCGCTTCAGGCTCCCTCACCCTTGCACACAGCCCAGCCCACGGAGCAGCACTTTCTGCCAGCGCTCTGGTCCCTGGCACTTCAGAAAAGCTTTGGTTCACAAGGATAACAAGAGTTGCAGTTACCTACCTGAATGTTGACATCACCTAAACCTGTTGTTCTGGAAAGGAGTCAGAGTAAACAGCTCCTCTGCCCAGACCCAGTGCAGCTGCCCATGATGGTTTTCACTTTCCTCCCTGATAATTAATGCCAGTTCTCCTTGCCAACACTTCTGAGTAGATTTGTAAATTTTGGAGCACTTTGATATATCAGCTGTTAATGTGAGCTTTTGCTCCTCCCAAGGACATGTCCCTGCAGATGTCAAGCAGAGTGATTTGCACACCAGCAGGGCTGTGAGTGCTGCCATGGGTGATGAGAGAGGTTTGCTCAGCTGAGCAGTGTTCATTTAGGACAAAAATGGGAAGGAAGCCTTTGGCCAGAAGAAGTGCTTTTATTTGCTAGAGACCATGAATGGCCAAGTAGGAACAAGGAAGCCCCTGGCTAAACAGGAGGCTACTGCCAATTCCTTTCGCAGATTCTCCAAAACCCGGGAGGACTGCTACAATGATGATGTCTGGCCTGCAACATGCCAAGAGCCTTAGATCACCACCAAGCAAATGAGAAAGGCAGCAGGAAGGAAGGAAAAGCTCTAGTCCCCAGCCTCTGCCTGGTACAACATGGGCAGCACTTCTGCCATCTGAGACTGATGCTGGCAGAGCGGGATTTGCTGTGCCACCAACAGCAGCACTCAGCATTTGGTTGTGCTGCATCCCACCCTCACATGCTCAGGCTTTCTTTTAATCTCAGGGATGCAAAGAAAGCCCAGAACACATTAGGACAACCACCTGGGGAGTTAGTTATGATTTTTAAAAGCTAACGATGCCGCCCACTGTTCAATGTTTATAATAAACTGTCTTCTCCCCCTCTTAACTGAATTGTGTATATACAGGGTAAGAAGCTGTACCCAAGGGCCCTGAGCACTTGGCTTGCTGCACAGAGCTGCTGTACTCCAAAAATAGGAAAGGTGGACAGAAAGTTATTAATTTGCATGCATTTGAATGGGACAAGCTGGGAAGCTCGGACAAAAGAAAGCAACAAGAATGATCCTGGCCCACAGCTGCAGTGTTTTAACGCAAACATGAAGATTGTGCTGTCCTCTTGGCAGCTGGCTCGCAGCTCAGCCCACACAAGCAATGCAGACGGGGATTCAAAGGCTGCATGGAAACACATTGCTTTCCTTCAGTCCTGTGCCAAGTGTGATACCTGATTGCTCAGCTTGCGTACATTTCTGCAGTACCAGAGGAGAAGAGGCGCTCTGTGACACGGAGCAGCACACAGCCTGCTGTAACTATCACCTGGAAAGGAACATTTTTCTAATTCTCTAGTCCATGGTTTTACACTGATGTCTGCTTTGTGATGAAGTGCCTATGGCTGAGTGGCCCGTGCCTCAGCCTGCGCCAGGGAAGCAGCGCTCTGGGCAGAGCACGGCACATTCCAGGGCTCCAGACTCTTGTACAAATAAGGAAGCAGAAGGTCTGAGCTGGATCAGAGCAGGACTAGTGTATCAGTGAGAACAGCACTTCAGCTCTGAAACAGCTTTGTCATAGCAGGAAATAAAGTGGCATCCTTCAACCTGCCACAGGAGAGGCATTACCTTCTGCACAACCGTGTCTTAGTTTTTCCGCCCAGAAGAAAGTTGTGAAGCTGAGCAGCTCACGTGTGTGTTGGCAGAGGCCTGGCAAGGCCAGCACCCACAGAAGATGCACTCAGTCACTCAGTGACAGGGAGAGCATCCCTGCAGCAGCAGGAGAGCTTGGGGACAGCACTGAGCAGGTCAAGCCCCTGCAGCCAAGCACCACCCAGCCCAGGTTGATAGCAGAGGTTTTCTTGTAAAGAGGTGATTTTTCAGTTCTGTTTCTTGGTTAGTCACCTCCTTTACTGGAAAAACTAACTAGCTGGACACTTGCATGCAGGAAACCACCAAGCCACCACCAGCTCAGCATCATCCTCTTCATAAAGGCAGAGAGCACTGGCACCTATATCTATATCTATTGTATCAGTGGCCAGGAAAAGGAAACACTGCCAGTGGTTTGATTCCAGTCATTTGGCTGCAGCACTTGATGAACTAGACAGGCTGACCAATGTTTAACATGTATTTTCCAGTGCCTGATATAAGAAATGACAGCTTTTAATTACAGTACTTAATTTTTTAGAGGACAGCTGTTTCTTTCACATTATGAATTAGCAAGCTATTCGGAGCAGATTTGTACTGTGCAAACAGATCTAAACTAGTTGTGAACATACAGCTTGGAGCTTTATTTTTTTGGCATACTCCCACTTTTGAGCTTCATGCATTTGTTTCTTCTGGTGTGCTAAGGTAGTAGCAGACAGAACCACCTCTGTTCTCCAGATCTGGTGCCACAAAGGTTGGATCTGGGATGGGGCCCTCAGTGCCACCAGAACAACACTGCCAAACTGAGAACAAGTTTATTTTTGTATTGCACAGATGCTGGTTGAAGGGACATAGTTCTTGACTCCCATTAGTACTAAGGTGCTTGTGTCCAGGGAAGTCAGACACAAGTGCATCCCTGAGGAGCTGACATGTAGAAGCCACTCCAGAAAAGATGGAGAAAGACAGGTCTTGCTGCTTTGCAATGTTACCTAACTCCACCTGTTTGCAGAACAAATCACCCTTAAAAAACATAGCTGGGCCTTCATCTGTATTTTAAGGCACATAAAGGAAGAAAAAGAGAAAATAAAAAGCAACTGCAGCCCACACTCTTGGCAGCCTGGCTCTCTCCCAGGTCTCTGGCCTGTATTCCTGCAGTTCTGAGTGAATGTTTCTTTGCTATGCTGCTTGTCCATCACACCTGCTTCATCTGTTGTCTTCAGTGTTCTGCATTTACTTATTCCCACACTCAGGATCTCTCTCCCCTTCCCCAGCCCGCTATATTTTAGCGTAATAAGCTGTAAAATGAGATTCTATGAAAAATAAAACCGACGCTATACAACCTTGTCCCACTTTGCGTTCTGAGTTTGCTGAACACAACACAGATTTATTTTTTTAAAGTAGCAGCTGACTACCTTAAGAAACTATAATCTGTTTGGGGAAGTTGTAGGAAACTAATATTAGAGCTGCCATTTAATTCTCAAGGCAATAAAATGGACTGAGAGGCCAAGTCGCCTCTGAATGTCTTTCATGTTGGTTTGTTACACAGTGTGAGCTTGTTTTACAAGAGCTCTGTTTACAAGAATGCTGGGGGAGCTGGAGAGGGGGGGAGATGTTCATTTAAGCCCCACATTCACATAGGGCTACTTTTGTAAAGGCCTGATCCAGTCCTACCAGCTGCTTGCCCACAAAACTTCCCAATTGTGGAGGCTAATTAAGATTCTCCAGAGGAGCTCTCCTCTCCCCAGCGGCTGCAGGCAGCCTCATCAGACATGCTGTCCCTCCCCCGGGCCCGGCAGAATGCCCTACTGTGCCTGGGTTACGTTATGCCTTATGAATTAACCAATTGATTCTGAAAATATCACTACTTTAGGGCTAAATAAAGCTGTTCCCTTCAAGGGGAAAAAAGTCAGAGCTCAGCCTAGGAATAAACTGATACTGTGTTACCTATAAACTCCCTTCTCTCTCATGCTGCAAGGCGAGGATTCGCTTGCCAGGAGACAGCGAGTTGAGGGAGTACAAAGGGAATTTATCACGGATTTCTGTGAAAATAGGGAGGCTTTCCTGAGCCTGAACAGTAAGCATGACCTATCCACTTGCAAGTAAATAAAGCTTCCTGCATGCAACTCCGATTTAAAAAAATTCGTTTACATGAAATGACTGGGCATATTTGCCTGGCCTTTTTTGTGTCCACGTCTCTCTCCAGCTTCAAAGTGAAGAAACCTGTAACCAGGACAGATCAAGCATGGCTGAAAGTTGCTTGGTACTACTGCTGTGTAGCTGAACACAGCTCTAAGTGCTGGAACAAAAATTTCACCTGGAACCAATACATAATGTTGGACCTCCAGTATCCTTTGAGTGGTCATGGCCCCAAAAAAAATTATATTCAGGCTTTAAATTGATTTTAAACCAGAACTAAACATCTGACATAGAGCCTGAACTGAGGAATATAAAAAATTAACTGTTTCATCTGATACACACTGCTTTCCCCTGGTGTGTTTGTGCAAATCCCTCATTTTGATTACTTAAAAGAAAGCTAACTGCAGGAACAAGACAAGGTTTTTCAAGCACTGAAGAAACCCAGTGTGGTGACATACACAGTTTCATGTTGGTCACAACAAATGTACCATCAGCTTCGACTTCCTCCTCTTCCTGAATGTCTCATGTGTTTGCCTACACCGCCTTCAATTAAAAAGAATCCTCTCCCCTCCCCAAACTAAAAATTAGAATATTAAGACAACTTCACTGCACAAAACCATACTAGATATTGTAATAACAAAATGCTTTATTTTTGGGGAATACAAGGAAAAGTGTGACATCCTCATAATCAAATTGCTTTAAAAAGGCATTCTTCCTTTGAAAAAGGTAACACTCGCAACAAAAGGTGACCGGTGAACAAGCCCTCTCATGTAGCAGCAGGAATTCTTCCTTTACAGCCAAAGGCAGGGTTTGAAAAAAGCACAGCCACAGATTCCAACTCAGTCAATATTTTCTAGTAGGTTAGGGCACAGGCTCAGCACTGCTCGGTGTGACAGCACAGAGGGAGGCTGACAACACACCTCTGAGACAGGGCTTCCACAGTTCTCACCCAGGTCGCTTTGCAACAAACCACAAGACTTCACCATTACCACAAGAAGACACTGAGAAAGCCACAAGGTTACTAATCTCGCTCATCTCCAAAAACTTTTCATGCAAGCCCTATGCTCGTGAAATTCTCGTACCATCAGACTGGTTACAGCTCAGAGTGTCACCACACATCCCCTCTGCTGCCAGCCAGGGCTGTGTGTGAGAGGGACACGGCAGACCCAAGGCTACTGACACAATCCCCTCCTCAACGTAACCGTTTCCTGTACAGGGGGCTCCATGCTGGGATGTGTTTTAAAGACTGCAAATTTATATCCATAAATTACTTCTGCCCTCTCTGAACCTTATGTTAGAATTCAAGTTGTTAAAGAAGGGGACTGGGAAGTTCCTAAAATTGTCAGGTTATAAAGGAGGCATTCATATTTCAGTCCAGTGTGACAGCTCTTTGTCACAAGTGGTATCCATCCATGCTAAGGGGTAAGATACATTGGTCTTGTTTAAAGGGGGCTCGTGTTGTCTGAAGTGGGTATGGTAAACTCTAAAAGAACTATTGGTTTTCTTTATTTAGGTTAGACATAACAAATATGTCAGATACAGCAGTTAGTCTAGAAAAATACATTTAAAAAAATCTTCAGCAGACCATGCTCCCTGTAACAAAATCTTTCAAAACCAATTTTACAAATTATTCTACATTAATGTAAAAAGAAAATCTTAAATTTAGCATAGTGGATTCCATCAAACATCTATCAAAACATGACTTTCACTATCTGCAGATGTTAGAATTCATAATACATTTTTCTAATGTATCCTGTACATATTAAATAATCTAAAAGGCTCTTCTTGTAGTGCATTAACAATTTAGCAAGCACACTCAGTATTTCTCCAGTACCATTTGCATTACAGTTATTTGCCCGCAAATGTAATTAACATCTAAAAGTGCACACAGTTAGATCTCCCTCCCTCCCCATAACCTGTTTCTCGGCTGAAACCCAGACATCCACTGGAAACATTATGCTACTGTAGCTAATCTACCCATGATTAGAAATGTGTGACTAAAGTGTTCTTAAACTATACAGGAATGGACTTATATACAGGAATCAGAAGGACAGCCTGTATTTACATCAAGAATGAACTTCCACTACCACAGCATTATACCAGGAACTCAATACAGTGTTACAGTCGGTATTGACTTAGGACTTTAGCTTTAGATCAGTATAACACAAAACTTAGCTCAGGACATACCCTGAAAAAATGAACATGTTTATTAAATATTACTTCTATTATGCCCCATGACAAATAACCATTGCTGGATATTCTTACAAGTTCAGTGTTTGTAATAGTGTAATAGTGTGCTGCTCTATGAAGCAGCAAAAAACTTCCAGAGAGGCTGCTGGGGAAAAAAAAAAAAGGAAGGAAGAAAGAAAGAAGTAAAAAAAAAATCAAAAAACAAACAAACAAAAAAAAGAAACAAAAAAACCCACAAAAAAAAGACAAAACAAAAAAAAACCCAAACAACAGAAAAACAGGAGAAAAAGAAGGACAGAGGGCAGCAGACATCAAGGGAAGAATTAGATTTGAATAACTAAACCAAACTGTTAGCGCAAGTCTACGACAGTCATGGCATGCAGAAACCCCTTGGGAAAGTGTCATACAGATCTAAGTAGGTTGTAATAAACAAGCTTAAGATGTAACTTCACTGAATTTTTCCATACCGGGAAAAATGGTAGGACTTTTCCCCATCATATGGAAGAATTGTGAGATTAAATTCCAGATTACCCAGTCTGAGATTATTAGTTTTACTCTCCAAGAAATCCAGTGTATGAACCTATATTAATTTTTTCCAATGATACTTTAAAAAGGCAAACTATAAACTTTTCAATTCATTTTTTATATTGAACTTTTCAAAGAAATCTGAAGTGTTGTCTTTAATTAAAGTGGTCAAACATTTCTCCTGTTTCTTCCCTCCCCAAAAGTGCAAAAAACAAGTTGCTGCTTGGTCCACAAACATAAAACATCATATACAGCAAGAGGTTTTCCTTCTGATGGAATACTGCTGTCAACCCATCACTTCCAGTTTCTTCTCCAAGAAAAATGTCAGCGTCCAAAGATGGAATTCAATTCCAGTAGAATTAACTCTACAATCTGATTCTGGTATACTGTGTGGACCGCTATGTTACCAGTCTCTTTCTCTGGTTTTAATAAGGTTGGACCAAAAACTATTGCTATACTTTGATAGGTCATTCGGTTCTTTTCTCCATTTTCTACAACTCTGAAAGAGAAAACAATACACAAGAAGAGATTTATCAGTGTTAGGGCAAGAAGATGACAGAAAAAGACACATCCCAAAGCAAATGGCTATTCAGAATATTTATTTAATGAATAGTCTTGCTATTAGGACATACAGCTCTGTAATTCCCCTATCTATGAAAAGTTTTGTCATTCTTGGTCCTCTCACAGTCCCTCTAAAGGACTTGGCAGCAAACATCACAACTATGCAACATACTGGCTCAAGTCTGGAGCTCAGCAAGCTCATATCCAAACAGACTGATACATGCTTTTATCAAGTCCAATATTAAAAAATGCAGTAAGAACAGTCACTTGGTACTTTAAGCTGGATTCTTTATCTTTGAGGAAAGATCAGCAACACAAAGTCTTTCCTTCTATCTGTTACTTACCTTTTCAGGTGTCTAAAGAGTACCTGCATCGTGTCCTGATTTGGTTTTGGCAACTGTTTGATTAAATCTTTAACAGCAGGGACACGCTGCCTTGGTTCTTGCTCTGCAAAAGGGTGAGGTTGAGAAACAAAAGTTCAGTATTTTTGTTTAAAACTTGAGCATAAAATTTAAGAGGCTGGGAAGGAAAGCCCCGGGTTGCAGGGCTAATCCGAGATAGGACACTGCCACCTCCCGGCCGGCGCCGGCAGCACGGACAGGCAGTTCCAGACCAGTCACTCCGTTCACAACCAAAGCATCCTTCTTAAGTCCAAAATCATTTCTAGAATTGTACAGGACTTATCCAAACACCATATGCAAGTTCTCCAGACTTACTAATTGCATTGACAAAATCATTGAAGTGGTTGTAAGTGAACAGTGGCTCTGGCAATTCTCTGAAGAACATTTTTAGAGCTCCTGTAATGACATGGATATCTTCCCATTTACTGTCATTCAAGTCCAGCTTCTCATCTGAGAGAGAAAAATAAATAATAAATAATAATACTTCAACTATATAGGCTCTTTTTTTTTTTTTTTATTAACTCAACTATTCTTCTGTACTTATTGCTTTCAAACCAGTGAAGACTTGCTCCACTTCAGCACATTCCATATCCCATTCTGGGATACAAAGCTGCAGCAGCAGATGGAGATGCCTACTGCACTACATACAGTTCCCCTGCTCCTAGGGCATTTTCCAGAAGGGAACAGGAGCTGCTGACATAACACAAAATTTACTGTTAGATCCTGTCAATCAGGAAACGAGAGGTCAGATTCTGGATGGGCTTCACTAAGATTCTGCCAGAAGAAGGGGTTTTATACACAGAGTACAGTAAAGAGGAGCTAAGCCCTCCTCCCACTAAAAGGCAGTAGCAAATCTCACTAAAAAACCCATAAACTTACAATTTTAATGCTAGTGAAAGCTTAACATGCTTGCTGGTTTTCCATAAGGTAGTGAGTTATTTTG
Source organism: Motacilla alba alba (assembly GCF_015832195.1). Classification (NCBI taxonomy): domain Eukaryota; kingdom Metazoa; phylum Chordata; class Aves; order Passeriformes; family Motacillidae; genus Motacilla; species Motacilla alba. The sequence goes on along the minus strand of NC_052017.1, from coordinate 14,382,675 downwards.
TTTGAAATAATTCTCCTTCCTCAAATTCTATTACCATCTTTTTTTAGAATTCTGTTCTAGCAATGCCCCTATGGTCCACATGAGACTAAACCTCCAGAATATCAGGTTTTTCAAGTAATGTATGTTACACAGTCAGTTCTGTAATTCTGAAGTGACTTTACTTCGAGGATGACAGTAATGTCTCATGACATACTGCAGTTACAGAGAAATCTTTTTCCTCAGCTTTCTATGGACTTCAACAATCTGAAAAGATATGCCTTTGTAATATAACTGAAGGAAGCTTACCATGATTGACTGCAAATCTCAGCTTCTGTATCACTGCAAGATTGCCACTAACTCTGTATAAGCCATCAATATCTAATCCTGAAACAAAGGGATAAATCCATTTTAATAACTTACATATGTATAGGTCTACTCAGCAAAATTAAAAGCAAAGGAAACCCACCTTGTAACAAAGAAATAAAAAGTTAAACTGGCTTGTTTTGATGGGCAGGGCATATAAAACAGAGGAGGTTTAATTTGCTGACACAAGTTTGGCAGCATCGAGCTCAAAGTAATCTCTGAAACTTCCTATTCAAGTAGTAATGAGGCAACAGCTCCAAGTTTCCCCAGTGAGATCAGATGTCTTGTTTAAGATGCTCTTGGTGGGTGGGTGGGTAATACATGGGAGTCCAACATGCAAAAAACAGATATTTTGTGGATACAATGTTCAATTTTTAATGTATGGTTAAGAAAAACCCAATTGAGTCATGCATAGAGAGCATCTCAAAGTTGTCAAGTGACCAGGTTTACATGGAGAAGGAATGATGCACATGCACACTCAGAGCTACCCAGCAGCCTACAGAAGTAAAATGGGCAGCCCTTGCCTCGCAGGATTGCACACTTGACCAGAAAAGAAGAAAACTGTGTCTCTGTGGTTGCTACTGCAGTTACTCAGCAGTGATTAGGAGGTAAAGAATTGATCTGAAAAGCCACTTGGATGCAGCAGGTGAGTCAGTGCCACTGAGAGGGTGAGTGTTGCCAGAATACCTGCGAGTCCCTGTAGCTCCTCAAGGAGTTGTCTGATGCAACAGAGCACAGTTACCAGCACCATCTGACATATCCCTTTTCCCCATAATCCACTAGTCATTCCTTTACAGAAAGAACTGATCTGAAGGGTATTGGTAGAAGGAAGAGTTGGAGAGGTAGGAAAAAAAAAGCTGTTCATTTCTGTCAGCTTCCCCTCAGGTATTTAAAAAAGGAAAACTTCACTATCTTCACTGCAGTCCTGTCTTTAAAATAAGAAAAATTTAAAAAAAAACAAAACAAAAAAAGGAACAAAGCAAAATAACCCCTTTCTCACAATCTTCAGATCACAAATGGAATAAAGCTGCTGCCACAAGCAAGGTGGCAATTTTTCAAACTGGAGTAATGCAATGGAAGCAGTTTTTCTCCCCTCCCAGGCCGTAAGATAGAAGCATTAACAAGAGAATTACAGGCTGAATGAAGATCCCATGGAAGATGCCTTAGAATTCACATGTATTCCCCTGTAACACTTACCCTGATACTCAAGGGAATGTTCTCAGATTAACGGACTGGTAAATATCTGAATGATGATTATGGAGATTCCATAATCCCCTCTCAGTCATCTTTTCCAAGAGACAAGGCAAAGACAACAGCAAGAAACAGGCAAGAAAACCCACAGAGACTACAGCCAAGTCAGGAGTCAACAACCAATAAATTTTTAACAAAAATGTGAAGATGTGCTTTACAGCAGAAAACCCAGAATGTCACATGTAGCTTTCAAAGTGTTCTCAGTTGTTAGGTAGGAAATACATATTTTCAATCAAAGTAAACAAAAACTGAGTCAATATGTGGACACTGATGATCTCCAGAATTGCATAAAACATAGCAATTCGTGTAACTGGCTGAGTGGCATCAAACCAACAGGCTGGTCTTCTGGCAGTCAGTGCATACACAGAGCAGGAACAGAACTTTTTCCTAAAAGTTCATTTCAAGGAAGTTTTAACAGGCTTGTTAGCATGCTTAAACCTTCCAAAAATGAATAGTTGCATTTCAATAGTCTCACTTTTAATCTGAAAAAAAAAAACTTGATGAGCTGACCTCTACTACTTCTTGTAATCCCTCTTCCTTTGCAGCCTTGCTGCCAGGGGGCTGTCCTGCCTTTTCCTCAGCTTGAAATATACTGAAGCAGATTAGTTTCTGAGATATAAGATTTCCTCCCCTTCCCCCACTTTGGATCCCACCTATGTCCTCATTCTTGAAAACCCAATGCTAACTCCAGATAGAAGTTTCATATTATCTTCCCCAAATAAACCAATGGCATTTTAAGATTTAAAAGTTCAACATTAAGACTGGTGAGCTAGAGAGATTTGTAAACAAAAAATTCAACCATACCATGTTCCTCAACATGCTCAATGCACAGCTTCACGAACTTTGGCACCGTGCTGTTTTCTCTTTGACACAAGCTGGTGAGATTTGAACCAAAAACTTGATCTGGAACCAAGTAAAGAGACTGATTTACAGTGGAACAGGACACGAGTGACAGAACTAGTTCAGGTTAAAATAAACCTCTACAAAGGGCAAAGTCTACTGGATACAATTGTTGCAGCATTGGAGAGGAAACAGGAAAGTTTTGAAAAGAGTTCTCAGCAGCTCCCAGCGAGAAAAGCTCCCAGTAAGAAGAGCGTCAGCAGCTACACAAACGTGAGCCTCCAAGAAAAGAAGTTTTGCTACTGAAATCCTTTTAATCCATCAGGTGATACTTTATGAGTCATTTTGTCAATAATGTTGTAAGAAATGTAATGGATTCAAATGTGTCCTGTTACACTCCATTCCTGTCCCAAGTTCAACATGCATTTATTGCATCTTTGTTAAAAATTCAAAGAGATAATGAACTTTAACTGGTGTGAAAGCTTTTGGCATTGCTTGGAAGAAAAAATTCTGCAAAATGTCATCTTTCACTGCACCCACTGTTTAACACAGCATTATATATTAATTTAATGAAGAGTCTTCCAACATTTTTAAGTTCTGACACAATTTTGTAAATGACAGACTTTTACCTCAGAGCTCTGAATGGAGGCAAGTCTGACCATGCACAGGCAACCTGGCTGCAAGGTCAAAATCTAAACACAGATGTTTATGGGAAATGGTAAATCTGAATCTTATTTTCAAAACTACACAATCCAGGGGGAGTATTTTCCATCATAAAGTGGAGCAAAAATGAAAATCAGCTTGGACAGAGAGGAGAATCTTGCAATGTCTCAATGAATTTTAGCAGCATGTCAATTCTTCTTGTTCAGATTGTTTTCACAAAACCTTTGATAGATCCATTTCTATGGCTTTAATCAAGGATGCCCAAATAATAGATGGCTTCTTCTGTTCAGATGCATGAGGGTGACATGGGGTCTTGAGACAGAGAAGCAAAAATTCCACTCTTAAAGGGAAGGGGTGTTTGTTGGTTTGTTTACTCTGTTAAATTAGGTACATAAGTGGCCATCTTCCCAGAATCTGGTGTATTTTACTTCAGAGCTTCTGCAAAAGAGAGACTGCTCTTGCATTTGCATCATGCACAGCATCTAGCCCATTTTTCATGTTCAATAATTTCAGTAGGTTAACAACTCTTGCATCTTGACTAGTGCTTTGGGAAACCCAAACAGCACACCAAACCAATTTTACAGTATGAAAATGGGCATTTAATGGCATTATTAGCTGGATATGATAAGGCCAGTGGTCCACACCACCTCGGTGCTGTGGCAGCTACTCACGCAGCGAGCTTTATAAGCAGAATCAGTAGCAAAGGATTGAAAAAGCCCACGCAGCAGAAAGCCAGGCTAGCATGCAGCTGTGGCAGGTAAAGCAGTGCAGATTAGGTAGCAGAAGTAAATAGTAGCAGATAACAAAGTAATTTGCTACAATTGCCTTCAACTTTAATAATTTCAACATACACAGGAATAGTATTTTTTTCTTCACATCTTAAAAGTGATGTCTGTACTTTTGATTTTCCATGTAACAAAACTTTAACACAATTCCTTCTCCACTTAGTGCATGCTGTTTCAAGTGGATTTTTTTCTTCCAGAACTTTTCACTAGTTTTTCTGCTCATACTGGATTTGCCAATCTTTCCATTTACTAAGCTTGTTCTGCAGCAGCCACAAAAGTACACTGGGCTTTTAAATGAAGACTTCTGTATTCTTCATTCATACAATAAATGTAAAGCTGTACGGTGCCCATCCAGCTTTTAAAACTTACACCATGCTTTTAAATAAAAACCAAACTCCTCATTCCTTAATGCCTTTATTAAAAATCCAATCATCAGCACGCACATGTACAAGTTAAACTTGGCTTAGTGTTCACTGTTGCCAATGTCAGAAGTTACGTCACTGAGCCATGACATGAATACTAAGCTGTAAAGCAGAGCAAAACGTCAAAGTCTGGGAATAATGCTCCCTTATTCCAAACAAAATTTCCATCATTTACAAGTAAATTATATTTTCAGATACACAAATATATCAAATGCCACATGCAACAGAAGCACACCTGTTAAAGTATGCGGTGAGGCAAATCACAGTAGGATTTGGTCTGGTATTTGCCTACCCATATGCTATTTTGACCCTAGTAGAGCACCACCTACAAGTCCTGCTAAAGCATACAAATAAATAAATAAATGAAGTTTTACAATGAGTACCAAGTCAATAATTTACACAAAACACATTAACTTAAACCTGTGCAAATACTGTTCTCTCAAATTGTGACAAAAAGAAATCTTTCATAACTTTGATTCAAGAGTATCTGTAACACTCTTTGTGAAACAATTAAAACAATGTATACATTCAAAAAAAGTTATGGGGAAAAGATGTTTAAGTTAAGACTCCTGTACCTCATCTTGTTTTTCCTAAATATTGAATTTCTTATGATATGGCACATGATTGTCTGGTTCCACACGGACTAAAACACCCTTGTGAAATGGGTGAGCACACGCACTCAGCTTTGTACCCAAAGGGCTGTTCTTTCCCCTGTTTGCACAAATGAGGGTCAGGGATCTGGGTTTCCAGCTCAGAAGGGTGGAATGCAGTGCTTCTTAGCTAGAGTCCAAGTCCAAACGGGCTCCTGGGCCCCCAGTTCTCACTGCAGCTCGGCCAGCACTGAGCCGAAGGAGAGGGCATCCTCCGAGCAGTTTAATGGCTAGTAACAGCACTCAGAAGTACAGCAATCACCAGTTCCACTATACATCCAAGACTTTTCTTAAACCAACTATACACATGTATTTTACTCTGAAACTAGACCATTTTAACCCCATTTTACACATGAACTACTAAATTCAGCTTTTCAAATTAAGTCCTTTGTTAAAAAGGTTCATTTACCCTTAATGTAGCCTTTTTCACGGACAGCTTGTAATGTAGGGCGTCGTGTAAGAAACTTCTTGAGCTTCGTTTTGGTCTTTTTCTGATCTGTGGAGTCTATATTGCTGGGTGCTTTCACTGCTGAAAAGAGAAACACATTTAGCATTACTACCCACAGAACCAACACTGCATTTATCAGCCAAGGAACCAACATTACAAGAAAAAAACAATTATGCTCCAAAACACACAAAAAACCTATTCAAATTTGCAGTGCATCCCTAATTTTTTTTCCTTAACTTTCTAGAACTCCTTGAAAATAGCATCCATTTCTCAAACTACCAAGAGACAACCCTGTCACTAAAAACTTGCAAAACCAACTAAGCAGTAGCTTATGTATGGAATTGATGTGGAAATTTAAAAATGCAGCTGTATTTCAAAACCATTCCTGCCTCTTGTTAGGTTAACTGTCTTGAAAAAATTAAATACATTTTTGAAAATTTCACATACAGCCTGGAAGGAAAAGAGAGAAAACAGTTTGCCTGGTAAGTCAGATACTATTTCTGTGCATTTGACAATACCTTGAAAATAATTAATTTCACCACCGCTTATTTTCTCCCATTTTAAATGGGTCATACAACAGGAGGTAAAGACATTTCATACTTCTTTTCTTCTTCTTCCTTCCTTTTTTAAATTATGATTAATAAAACATGGAAGAAAATTTGCCAAGCGGCATCATAATGTAGAATGAACTACATTAAGATTGTTTTCAAACTTCAGTAGTTTCATTTTTAGCTGTCCTTTTGAATTCTTCCCTATTTACACATAATGCTGAAGATGCAGAAAATGAAAACTGGCACTGCCAGAAGAAATTAATGGAAAATTTTCAACTCACAACGAAGTTTCTTAGAGTCTTTATTTTCTTTCTCTTTCTCTTTGTCTTGTTTTTCCACTCCAGGGGAATCTGGTACCTCATCATCTAATCCTTCATCAGATTCTATTACCTGTTGGATTTAAGAAGATATGCAGTGCTCAATTTGCCAGTTCAGAAAATACAGCATTAACACACACATTTCCTGCAGACAGTTCTACAATACAGTTTTTCCCCCTATAATGACATTCAGTTTGTTCTTTCCTGAACTCCAGATGTTAAACATCTTCAGAGACAACTCTCACTGGCAGAGTGAGTAACTTTGAGAAACACTACTTCATCATAAAACTCAATAAAAAAAATGTTGCTGGACATTGAACAAAGTACAACCAACCTTTCATGATAACACTTCATTACATCAACCAACAAACAACAGAAATGATTTTTGGTTGGGCTTATTTTCCAAATCCAATAGACAAACATCAGATATTTAATGGTCTGCCACAGAAATGCCTGACTGATAGAGTAGAAAAAAATTTCTAGAGCATTTACCCAATTTGTTTTCTCTAGAAGTATAATTTTCTTAATAGAAAATAGAACTATTAGCTGGAAATTCTCACTACTGTCAAAACATACACTGAATTCACTCTGAAAAATAAGTGTACCAGTGCCTAAAATTCTTTCCCAGTGTTCCTGCTATCTCAGCATATTCTGATTAAACATTGTCAAGTGAAAACACAGATCATGTTGAAGTGTGGAGGCAGATACCAGAGTCTGCTGATCTTACCTGCAGCCCAGGCTACGTGTGTGACTGCAGACATACCAGGAAATGGGGAAAGAAACGCCCTCAGTTTCAGCACCACATATTTATTCCCTTCCCAAACTGTGTATGTCTTACTTCACTTCAACTGAAGTGAACTGGACTGCTATGCAGTTGCCAAAATCTGACTGAAGAGTGCCTTCTTTTACAAGGAAGGAAACCCTTAAAATGAGGCAGGGTTGTGCACTCCAGAGCACTGAGCAGCAGCATGACTTCCTGGACTAAGCTGTACTTTAACCTGTAGGGCAGTGTTACCTTTAAATACCTTCATTCCTGTTCCTTTTCAAAAGCTTTGGATAGCCTTTTTACACATCACAGATCAATATATTCAACTGCCCAAATAATGTCCCCATTAAGGATCCTCTGCCACTCTTCAAGAGGCCTCAAAGCTTTTTAGGATTGGTATATTTTAAAACTATTAAATGCTTTGGAAAAAAGTCAGCTGGGATCTAGTTTTTACTATGCAACAAGTCTAAAGTAATAACATGGAAATTTCTGTATTTAAAAAAGAGTAGCCCCATCCTTTGCAGGTAGCTGTTCCTCTTGCACAGGATATTGCCACAACAGCAGCCTGAGGGAGCAAAGAGAACAGAATCTCATCTGCCCTTTCCTTTGAGGAAGATCTTATGCTAGCAATAGAGTACCTTGGCCATGGGAAAGAGATCACAGCTACTATTACCATAAACTTTCCAAAATTAAAAGTTGGCTTTAGATCTGATGGATTTTTGTACCCAAAGCTTCAGTGCTTCAAATTATCAGGTAGTCTAATGCACTTTCTTGACTTATACCTTGTAGTCTTGGGTCTCTTGGCTACCAGCTCCCAGCAGCATACATCACCACTTCCTCCAGAATGATGATAAACTCTCCTTATTCCACCATTCCTCAACCTAATACGTAATACCTCACATCTCAGCACATCTCAGCCTTTCCATCTTCACTCTTTTTTAAGCAGGGAAGAAGTGGCCTCAGTTGTGTTACACAGGTCAGACAGGAGAAGGGGTCACTGGGTGACACTGCCTTGCCTGGTTATTAAGGGCCATGACATTTCCATACTAGGAGACAGCAGATTAGGAACCTAAACTACAAGTGCTCAGAAAGAAACTCAACCATTCCTATTAGCCTGCTGTGTTTTGGTGGAAAACACCCATACGTGAAAAGCACTAACAGAGCTAAAAGAAATGAAAACCATTGACTGGCATTGAAAGCAACAAAACTGGAGCTTATGAACAGCAGCCAAGCCTGGAACTATTAAAAAGTAAGAATACACATGAAGGAAACTTGATAGAGAGCAATATTTTCTCCAAGATCTCCTCCAACTTCTGAATTAAAAAACTGTTAATCCTATTTGGCAATATCAAAAGCAAACGCTTGAGCACTTCTCTGAAAATTAAATACTTGGCATTATGCTGTCAGATAAGAAGAGATAATACAGTATTTTGCCAGGACTTTTAATCTGCACTTCAGTGCAGCCGTAGTAAGTGAACAGCAGTATCAAATGCTAATAAATGTATGGCATTAAGTCGTCCCTTGGCCATCCTCTTCCTTTCATTCCCTCTCTATCAGAACCTTTCAGGTCACTGAGACAGAACAAGGATTTGGTCAGAGAAGTAAGTTCATTTCTGAGATGGATGTCAGCCCACACCTCCTGCATCTTAAGCCAGTGGACCGACCATCTTTCTCCCTTTGCCATTATTAATTATATTTCACTCACCACCACCAGGAACTGCCATATCCTCAAACTACTGCCTGCTCTCAAGAAAATCAGTAAACAAAGATGCACATGAAACTTTAGAAGTGTTATATCAATTAGTTTACTAAATAATATTACTGTGAAAATAGAACCTTCATGATATAAATACATACCTGATTATTTATGGTGTAGTTAAGAACTTTATACCATTCATTAATAAAGCTGTCATTATCTGATTGAATTAAGAGCTCAGTACCTTGGCGAGTTTTTAGCTTTAAAGAAATAAAAACAGATATCATCAGGACTGAAAAACACACTACAGTTCAGAAGCAAAATCACTTAAATCAAATTAAACTTCTCACTGGCAAAATTGTTAGCTAATACACAGACACTCAAGAACATCCAGCAGTGAGAACAGCCATTAACAGTCTGCTTAAAAGTGAAAAGCATATCACATACAGACATATTAAAAATGGACATTTCTTGCAGGTACTAAGATAAGAGCTACATTTAAGCAGGTAGAAGTGGATAAAACTCAGTTTTATGAGTTTTTGATTTTAAGTTCAAAGAAAATTTCATACATCAATAATTGAAGTGCATATAATTCTGCATTTAAATAAAATAATTTACCTCAATAACATTCTTTTTGCTAGATTTGTCCTTCGAGGCCCAGTCAATCAAAGCCCCTTTGAGATCCACTGTAAATTCTGGCTTAGACTGATTAACACCAAACTTCTGGAAAAAATTACAAACAGTGATGATAAAATTAAACCTGAGGAAATTCTTTACAGTCTTGCAATCTTTTAAATATAACATGTATTATTTACAGTCTATACAACTTAGACCAAATACTTTGCCACCAATCAATAGGCATGACACCAGGAAAACAAAAAATCTTCCACAGAACAACCTTTAAGCCCCCTTAAGTGTCTTACAAGCTGCTCAGCCTAAAGCCCTCAAAATTCCACAAATTTAGATGCCAATCAAATTCCAGCAGAGATTTCTTTCCTATCACAAATGGCAGAAGTCCATACAACATTTGATTGTAGCTTGATTTTAGCCAAGATAGTCCCAAGCTTTAAACAAAAACAGCTAATAAGTAACTGAACAAAACACCCCCAAACATTCTGCCACTTAATCAGTGGTCGTATATAAAACCAAAAATCAAACCAGAAACAGTAGGCTTGCTGGACAGGAATCCCATCCCTCCACACTGAAAGAGCACTCTCAGTTTGTACATTTCTCTATTTATAATTTTTTTTAAAAACATTTACCCCCCCCCCAACACTTTAATACTTTTCTGTAGTGCTTCTATTGCAATACTGGAGTATGTCCTACCAAGTAAACAGAACTCACTGTCTACTAAAGAGGAAATAACTCAAAAGTAACCCTTCCAACAATTTGGAGGAAAACCTCAGGGAGCTATTCTTGCTTCCTACTTTCACATTTATATTAAGTATCAGAATTTTTTTAAATAAAGTACTTTTACTATGATTTCAACATACACCACATAGCTTTGAAATGTAATTCCTCAAGGAAACCCGTTCAGTGGCCCACACAAACAAAAAGCTCTATTTATGAGTGACATGAGTAAAATAGGGAACAGGGAAAGCCGGAAGTCCCTCAGATATAGCACAGAAATTTCATGCTGTAGTTCCAGGGAAAGCTTGTAGCATCTGCTCCCCCAGAAAGGTTCTTATTTCTTCACGCAGCCTTTGATGTGTGAGTGCTGTTCCTGTGACAGCTCTGGGGGACCTAAGCCCCAGGACAAGCTCCTTGCTGCAAACACAAGTTTCCAGCCTGCGCAAGAACAGCCATACCCAAGGGGAGAAAAGATGGTTCAGAAAACAGGACTAATCTGCTGCTTCTGATTAAACTCCCAGCATGGATGTTAATTAATGCTAATTGTGTTTCAGAAAGGCTGTTTACCACTGGAAAATCTCCACGTCTAGAGTCCTAAGGGCAATGAAGTGTTGAATGGGAAGCAGCATCTTAACTTCTTTATTTTACCCATGAAATATCAGAATAGGGCTGCACTTCTAATTTACCCGATGCCAATTAGCACTTGGGAAAAAAATCCCCACCACCTTCCACTTTCTAACTCAATTTGCAGATACCTCATCCAAGAACATTTCTTTTTGATTATAGTAGAGCTTTTGAGAGAAGCCCAGCTCAGCAGCAGAGTCCAAAGGAGCAATCTCTGGGCCATTCTGGCTCTTGCAGCAGCTGCCTGTTCAAGAGAAAGTCACATAACTGCTGCACACACATCCAAAGTGTCCCAGACGCACTTCCTGGCAGTCTAGATCAATCTTGCTGCGTGTTGGAAAAAAAATGAAATCAATTTATAGAGTTTGGCACTGGAGAGAACAGGAAACTAGTGCCAAAGTCCTCTACAGGACTGGGGCAGGGGGGTGATTAGTTAAAACCACAGCCCACGTGATGCTGAGAATCACAGGACAGGACTTGCTACAGGTGACATCAGCACATAACAAGAAAAAAAATGTTACCTGTCAGTGCTGTTTTGACCAAAAGAAATGCCCTCATTAGGGCATGTAGGCTAACTACATTAGCTTGCTGAATCCATACCTGACAGATTACAGCACTACCTCCAGCTTTACACTGTACCAATCTTTTTGGCCTGAGTCCCCTCAGAGTTTCAGAGAAGCACAGAAGAAAGCAAAAACTAAAGCCAAAAGGGAAATATAAGAAGAATTTCACCACTCCTTCACTCAAATGTTGGCCAAGCGGCTGTTTGAGAGCCAAGGATGGGGAAACTCAGGCAAATAATCCAGCTACCCTGCAAAGCTCTTCTTAAATACCAAAACATCACATACCTGTCACAACCTTTTTATTCAAGGACATTTTAAGTTTACCATGCAGGCTCTCCTTTGAGCTTTCCTGTCAAGGCTCTTTTCTGCTCCCAGATCTATGAAAATGAGATGCCAGCAGCCATTTCCCTCCTTAAAGCTTTCAGGAGCAAGTGCTGCACAGGGCTGCTCACACAACCTGCACACAAAGGTTGCTGAAGGCAATTGAACCCTCCTGAAGCCAGCAGGTTCTGCTGACAAAACTCAAAAAAACCCCTTTTCCTTTAGCATCTGCTGCCACACAGATAATAAGTCTGCTTTCACAAAACAGTGCTACCTAGCCAGCAGCAGTCAAGAGAAATCCAGCTCTTACTGAGTAGACACCTGCACTGGATCACTCTTACTGGATTCCCCTTTTGAACTGTCTGGGAATATTGGAAAGGGAGGCAGAGTAACAGAGGGAGAGATCTATATGTGGTGCTGGCAGCTGTCCTAGATATGAAGCTGTCCTACAGTCACTTCTGACACCTTTTTTTAGACAAAAAAAACATAGTCATGGGATGTACTTATGCTGGTTGCATGGGAGAGGTAATTTTTTGGAAAGGATAGGGTGTTTTCTTTAGATAGAGAGGATGCTGTGCAGCTTAAGGACAGCCTTGAAGATGCGTACTGACATCAATAAATAGAAGGCCTTTTCAATATTTTCAGGATTTTCTCCAAGTCCTGGAAGCCTGCACAGGGACAAACCACACAGTCTGTACTGTGACACATTCTAGCATTCTTTGGAAACAGAACTGGAAGTTATTTATGGGGAAGACATTGGATGCACAAATGACACCTGATATTCTTGTAATTCTGTTTCTAATTAGAGTTGGGTAGGATGCTTTAATTCCAAGTCCTCCTCATCCATGGATGGACTGTGGAAAGAAAGCTGTGGAGACAGGTGCACCTTTTTGGCTAGCAGGGGAGTTTCAAAACTACAGCTTAAGGAAAAAAAAAAAAGCAAAAAAAAAGGGGGGCGGAATTCTTTATTGTCCCAGCAAAATGATGGATTGTTTTTAAACCAGACTGATAGAACCATTTGCATTCCAAAAAGTTTTCACTACAGCATCTGAGCTCCTGCATAATTAGCAGTGCAATACTGGTGAACTGTAGTAAGGTACACATAACATCCTTGGCTAAAATCACAGTTGTGTAGCATCAACAAGAGTTTGCTCAGATGAATCTTGAAGAGCATCTATTTCCTTGATGTTTGGGAAGTTTACAGGTTTGGTTTGCCACCACTGTACTTGTCACTGAGGACACATCCCTATTACAGAAAGCTGACAGATGAATCCTTCCAAGCAGTTACCATTTTCTTTGCTTTATGAAGCCCTGTCACTTTGACAATAATACATCTCATTCACACCAAAAACTGAGCGAAAAATACTTTTCAAAAACATCCAGATCTTCTTATAATAAGTAGCCTTTTACAAGGCTACCAAACTGTTCACAAGTTATCTGTTCCAGGCTTCCACACACAGAGCAATTAATTTCACAAACAAGAAGAAGACAGTTGCATAATTTTAAACATAAGGTTAATTAATGAATTTTTGATAGGCAGCTCTTCTGTGCTTGGCATTTTCAAAACATAATTACAGATGCCTAAATTACATATAAAAATCCTACCAATTACACCAGCTTTCTGTATGTGGAATATAGCCAGGACATCCTTGTGCTCTTTTCCTTTCACCTCTTCATTCATAACGTTTACATTACTGGGTATTCCAATTACAGCTAGAATTATCAAACAATACATACACCATTGTATCAAAGGTATCATAGGCACCATACAAAGATTCCAAATTAGTTGTGTTAGAATTAATCAGACAAAATATCTGTTAAAAACTCAGAATATCATGCTGCTTATTAGTCAAGGCACTAGTGGTTCAAATAGTAGGCAAATTTGGAATTAAAATTCTAGCACCAAGGAACCAGGTATGCTTTCTACTTTGTACCAGTGGAACAATTACAGGATTATTGCAATAAACTTGTGTTAATTTGCACCTTGGATGACTTTCAAAAACAGCAAACCAGATACATGAGCTGTTATATGAAGTGTCAAAACTAAATCTCGGAAAAATTCAAGTTTACTTTCAGGATTAGTGGCAAATAGCCTTACAGTGACAAGAGGCATGCAACAAGAACACATACAGTGATAGCTGAAACTTGGGCAGAGTTTACATAGGTGACAGCAGGTCGATGACTGAGAGCATTTTTCCAAGAAGAAAGCAGCGAGAGCAAGAGCTCAGGAATTGAGCCCCCTTGGCAAAATGACTTGATGAGAAAAAGGAAGAAAAGTGATGAAGTCAAAAAACAATGCACAAAAAAAGAATATATGGTTATGTCAATCACTAGACGAATGCTAAATATTCTCGTAAGGTGAAGAAGAAATGTAATTCTTATCATATGTCAAACTGTTAGACTTGACTTCACCTTCTCAAAATATGGACACAGAACAAAGTTTGAGATGTGAGGTGGAATTTTGAGTACCTGAAAAAAAAAATTGCCTATGGAGACCAAGAAGAGTGTGTGCTGAACACTCAATTACGTATCTACAAAGTCAGCTATGATTATGCAGGTGTAAAACATTAGGTCCTTGAGAGAGATTCTGTTTTAATATTTCAAGCTTCATTTTATTCTGTTTGTACTGTTGATATTTATTTTGCTGACCCTACTCTAGTGCTTTACAGTACACACAATTGTTAGGGTCTCACAGAAATATTCTGACTATGGGACTTCGGCTCCACCCTAAATTATCAAAAGAACTTACACATTTTTATTTTTTTAATTTATTTGTTCAGATTTTTTTTAATTATTCAATCTAGCATAACATGACTTACACTAGTGCCCATAAGTCATGCAACTCTGCTTATAGCTTATCTTTTATGGATAATTAATTTGGGCACACGTCATTTATAACATTATCATATATACATGAACAATTTAGCATTGTGTGTTTTAATGATATCAACATACAGCTGGAAAAGACAGTTCTTTTGATATACAGCCACACCTGAATTAAGAGTATTAGTAGCTGTAAGTGAAATTTTGGAACTTGACTAGTTATGTAGGCAGAACTTTTACTTTGCAATATGCCTATTAATATCTGTAAAACTAAAACACTTTTTGGATCTTTGGCTGCAAAAGTCAATCACAGAAGCCACCAAAATCCACTTCCTGCCATATAGTGGAATTTACCTTCTCTCATGTCTTTCATTTTTATTGTTTTTCTTTCTTCCTTCTGCTTGATCATCTTACCTAACTTTACCTTTTTAATTCTCTTCTACTCCAAACTCTATTTATCCATCCTCATCTATTTTTTCCAACCACCCCTTCAACAGAAGGGGGGGAAATATATTTACAGGTCTGAAAAAAGCCTCAATACTATAGAAAGAAACTGTCAATTTCAATTCATTACCCATAATGAAGCACAGCAGGAGAAAGTGAGGCAAGTAGGAAGACCAGTAAAGCACAGCAAGATAGCACAGATCTGCAAGAGGCAATTTTGCTGGAATTCACATGACAATACATGGAAAGAATGAACACTGGCTCTGGCCTGTCTTTACTTATTACAGGAGATCCACACAGTTTAATGTGAGACCTCCAAAAGAGGCTATGAAAGCCATAGATAAAGAGCCATTTCTATACCTATTAATGCAGGAATGCAGCTGGATAAATACAGCAAATTTAATGATAGTGCTATTTACATTAGAGGTGATAAAAAAATTGAATAATCATCCTCTTCAGTGTGATGTTTCTCTTTTGGTCTTCATCAGACAACAAAATAACTACAAGTACTTGTCATGCACTATGAAGACCTAGAACAAAATATGGAATCCAGCAAGACAAAGACTAAATCATAAGACAACAGCACTGCATGGCTCAAATAGGCCAAGGCAAGGAGCCTTGTGTCAGACTATTTTTTTTATTATATGTATCACATTCAAAATTACCTGGAGCTTACAAAAAATACCCAAGAATGTCTAAACAGTTTGTGTGTTTTACCAAACACATTAGTGAAGAACACAAAAGTATTTGGCCTTGAGAAATAACTTCAAGCCTAAGAAGCACCTGAATGTTATCAGTGCCTTGCCTGTCAAAAATACATACATACAACTGGTTTTCTTCTAACTCTACATCACAATTACATTACGGTTACATAAAACTATTTTCTTGCCAACTTCTACACAGGTATATTTTTTCTGTATTAGGTGTATATATATATATAGGTATTTAGGCACTGCAAGTAACAGGGCTTTAGTTTATTGTGATTTACATGACTAACACTTCAGTGAGGGTGGGGGTTGTTCCTGGGCTTACCCAGCCAGTTCCACTTCCTTGGGTTTTAGTGAACAGAAGTGATGACCCTTGTAACACTGCCCACGATGACATCCAATTCTTTCTGTAAATAATTGTAAACAAACATAAAATAAATTGACTCTGAAAGCAGGTATTTAAACTGTCAATCATTGTTGCTCAGCTGACCTGTAAGTTAAAATAGTTAAGCACATATATAGTCATTAGTGGCATCAGTAAGTCTTAATTGCTATCATATTTGTAGAAGGAAACATATGTTAACAATCCCAGCCTGACCATCAAAGTTTAAATCAAACAAAGCTAATTAGTAGTAGAAGCAGTACACCAAGAGAAACACCATGCAATTATAATTTCAAAGGGGCTAATCTGGAATGCTCAGCTCACTGTGTACTTAACAGATCATGCCAAACTACTGCATAATTCTGAAATTCATTCATCTGAGATGTAACTGTCCCATGTTTATGTAATAAGCTCATTTATATTGGCAAAAAAAGTATTTCCTACACATCTGAAAAATTAAGAGAAAGAACAAGTTGCTTCAGTTGTCTGACTATTTGATTTTATGCCAGCAGACCCATCCTCCTGAGGTTATTAAAAAAAAAATCTTGACAAGCCCTGAATATCTATTCCCATGGCCCACATGAATTATTACTTAACAGCTCTCAAAGTGACAGAATGGCCACAATGCATCTTTCTGCTCAGCAGTGCAACAATCCAGATCAATGATTCCAGCAGACACAATGTAAATGATGACAGCACACTGTAACAGCAGCAGCTTACACACACTACTGTCGACCCAGCCCCAGCAAACTGTTAGAAGAACTCTGAGGAACCAGACTGGAGGTCAGATGTGCTGCCCAGCCAGACTGGACTAGGTCAGGGTGGGTCTACAATAACAGCTGGGTGTTGGCTGTTTAATCCTCAGAACAAGCATGCTTCGTGTATCACAAGTCTGGGAAACACTGAACTAGATATAACACACTATTAGATCTAAAAGATTAAATTAACCAAAAAAGCAATAAAAAGGGGAAAAAAGGCAAGAAGCAAATCTAAGTTAACTCTGAGGATGTGCCACACCTCTGCAGTATTTGCCATTGATTCAAAACACCAGAAATGTGGTTAGACAGCAACACCTGATTACACATCACAATTTACAGTGCAAATTGCTGCCTGGGACGCAGAGGAAAGTTAAAAAGGAGGTCACTCTTCACCTACAGGAGACTGACATTGGGCAATACACTGCTCCAAACCCTTCACGAGCACAGTGAAGGAAGAATTAGGGAGAACATGGATGTACACTCCTTCGACGTAAACGGACAGCAAGTGGAAGTCTGAAAGCTCCTCTTACACTGATTTTATCGAAGGAACAAGACACACTGTAACCTATACAGATTTACCCTTCAGTAAATCAATCCATCAATCAATTCCATTTTAAAAAGCTGTCTCTCATCAATGCACCTTCAGGAAATGGCCGGCCTGTGTGAAGCCCTGATCCATGAGCCTCTGGCTCCCTGCAGCCCATTAGCTTTAGCTCACTGGGACAAACACATGGGATAAGGTCAAGCTGTGTCATACAGGAAAACCTCTAAGGCAAATTCAGACAAAAAGTAAGAAGTTGCAAACCCCAGTATGCTGTCCTCATACAAAAGACCTTTGGTAAACCCTAAGCACATGCACCTTTCAAGTCCAAGACTTACCGAACTTTCTTCCCATTTTCTGTGATTTTTGTCACATTTAATAACCCATACTTTTCTTGACCCTGTAAGATAAGAGTAAGACATAAGAAATATAAAAGAAAGTCTGCTTCTATTAACATCACATCACAGCATTCAATCCCCCAAATAATCAATTTCTGGCAGTGAGCCATCTTTGGTCATGTCATAACTTCAAGAAACTGTCTTTAAGCATATTTAAATATTCAGAGATCAGCAAAATCAAAATTCCTCTGGGAAAGTACTTATTACCATTCAGAAGGTAAAAAGCTTTCCTTCACCAAGACCAAGGTTCTTTGGACAAGCCAAGTTAAATAATGTGTGATAGTACACAGTGAAAATTATGACTATAAAATTTATAATGATTTGCATAATAGTAATATAATAATAGCACAGTAGTCATCTACAAACAAAGGAGGTGGCTGACAAAAAACCAGCCTAGATTCCCATATAAATTCTTCCTATTAATTTTAATGTAATCTCTTATTTTCAATAAAACATGGTTGAAGTGCATAAAAAATTAACATATTCATGTTAAAAACAGAAGAGTGAAACATTTCTTTGATGTCCTCTTTTTTCCTATCCCCATGGAAAATAGTAGAATTTTAAACTACTTAGTTATGTCTTGTTGATGAAAACCATCTATATTAGTATGCCTACAAAAAACATTTGAACACCAGTCAGTGATTGGTGGGAGAAGAACACTGCTGAACAAGACAGCTGTTTGCAAGTTACAAAGATTTTAAGTGAATATTTATAGTCTCTGGGTAAAAATAATAAAATGAAGGAATGTTTGAAAAGCATTCTAGGATAAAAAGATTCACTTGAAACAGCATCTTAAGATGAGGTATGAAAATCTATCATTTTCTTCTGACATCCCAGCCTTGTCCAACCAGTCAGTGGTGCTAAAAGAATGCTAAATTATTTTATCATCAATTCCTTTTCGGTAACAGATTCTAACAGTTCCTAAAGTAAGTAATAAGCTATTAGTTGAAACAATCAACTAGGGAATGGATCCAAATTAGTTTTATCATTAAAAAAATGACCTCAATTCTAGATCAAATGAAAATAGAAGATAAATCCTCTTCAGAATTTTCCTCTATATCTCAAATTTAAATGGACCATAACTGCACAATACAATTTTGAAGAATTTTTTTTTTCTGGGATACCATGGACAACACTCTTATCAGAGACTAGATCTGTTTTTCATGGACTTCAAAAATTCTACTGACATGTTTCAAGCCTGGCACATAGAATACAGAAAAAACACATCATCAAGGACAAAGATGTTTAGCTGGTGGATCAGATGTTACTTCAGTCCAGTGGTAACTGCTGCTCTTATACTCAGTATAATATCTTCACTGGGCTGAAATGCTTTTCCAAGCCAGTGACAGATGAATTATTTTCCAAAACCAGTATTTTCAACACAAGAAGTGAGCCCCTTCCCTCATCCACTTTCCAAAAGGCCAAACAAATGAATTATCCCATTCTTTAGATTACTCTGTATGTGATCCATGTGGACCCAGGACCAGCAGTCCCATGCATTGCATCCTTTTAACCAGCCTTTGGCTTTTAACAAGCAGAAAAGCCTGTTGCCAACTTTCACGGTGATCGAGCAACCAGTGCTCACTTCCCAAAATAAATCATGGTTTTAGTCAATTACTCACAGTGGAACCAGTAGGGATGTTCCAGAGAATTATTCAGAGAAAGCATCATACTGCCCTACTTAGCAGCAACACTAGGGGGTACTAATGGGAAAATTAACAGAATCAGGAAAAAGAAGAGGAAAGCAGGTTAAGGATCAAAATTCTCAAAAATATATCAGCTTTCTTTGGAATATTTGAATCCTAGGGAACAGCTAAAGAAAATACAGATGTTTTTTCTATTACCTAAATCAGGAGTGAGCTCTTCTGCAAAATACAGTTTCAAAAATTCAAGATCTGAGCCATATTTAAAGAAATTAGATCACATGCAGTAATAATTGCTTTTGTGTAGGGTTATCAGCTATGCTTGCTTAATAATCAATGTTTATTTTATTGTGAAAAACTGTTTGAAATGTTGCAAGAATGGATTATCAGAACTAAGCCAGAGAACTATTCCCCTGCACTCAGAGTAAGAAAGAAACAGGAGAAGTTGTGCCTTTAATGCCCTGAGATACCTATCAAGGGGCTGGGAAAACTGACAAAGTTACTTATTTCAATGCTACTGTAGTACAGTTCCAAAATTAAAAAAAAAAAAATAGAAATATGAAGTTTTTTATCCATTTGCTGTTTAAAAAGGAATTATCACATTTAAAATATAAACTGAAATTTTAAAAAGCTGTTTACACAGGCCAAGGTTTTTCTCCTAGAAGTTATTCTACTAAATCAAAAGGACACAGTTTATTTATGCTAGGAAGACTAAAACACAAGCCAAATTTAAAGACATCATACTGACTAACAGTGAGGGATTCTGTGAAGAGGGGGAATTTTCTGGTTTTACCTTTCTAGACACTATGTAAGAAGATGTGACTGTTGGAGGAAGCAACGTGAGTTCTACATAATTAGGCACAATTTGGCCACAGTGAATTTTTTACTTAATCTACTATCACTAAGTTGCATTTAAACCAAGGACATTCATTTTTTGCCTGAAAGCAGAGCTGGATGTAATGCATTCCTTTTAAAATGCAAAGCCTTCAAATAGTTTTATCCCATTATTTTTCCCAAGAACAAGAAGGCTTGCCCTCAATTCTCTAATCATGAATAGCTCTGTTTCTAAAACATCTACTTATTTATTTAAACATTTTGCATACTGACTGTGGCTTGATGCTTTGGTGAAGAAGGAGATGACTCATTTTCAGGAAAACTGGCCTTAGAAGCAGTTGATGATTCCTGTAAAATTCAAATAGTCAATGTCAACAGATACTGTTATCACCTTTCATACAATTTTTTTTTTACATCTAAAGTTGCTTTCTCTCTCTTTCTTTTTACACTCTCATAGATTAGAAAAGTACTTCTTTTAGGCATTCATAATGTTCTCAGACAGTTACATTCTAAACTTATTTACTAAACAGTGTTCTTACAAGGTTTACAGACAACACTCAAACTGGGTAAATTAGTACATAACCATTTGAAAAAAAGATGTTAATACATGCTGCATCAGCTTCAAGCAAAGCCTTCATCCTTAAAAAGGGGTAAATTTTTGTACGACATTGCTATCAAATTATGATGCATATTTAAAATAATGGCTGATTACAAGATACAAATACTATGATTTTAAAAATACAATATGTTTCTGTGTGGTTAGTAAATACAAGATTAGCATAAAAATTATATACGTAGAAAAACACATACCAACTTTATTAATTTTTGTGGCTCATGATTAGTAATCTCCTTATAATCAAACACTGAAAACCTCTAGAGATTTGGGCTTTTGTTTTGAGCTGTTGACTACAGACCAAAATAAAATACTTCATCTCTGAAAACTAGAAAAATTGCCCATATGGAGCAACAACAAAAAAAAAAAAAAAAAGGGCATGTGTGTTTTCTCTGAAGTAATAATTGCCTTGCACAAACACACTGCTTGAAAATCTGGTAAAGAATTTCAAATGGAAGAAAAACATCACTTGTTCTCTGTTACTGTTAGCACATTTCTCCCCCTCTCTCTTTTTAAATCCCTCGATAGCTTTCCTACACCCAGTTTGCTTTTGCAGCATTCCATAGCACTCTGCACACTTGTGCTTTAAAATTCACTTGCAAATCTACCTAGAGAAGTGGCCCACTAGTTCTTTTAGCAGCATAACAACAGAGAACTTTAGCACTCCTAAGTAGAACAGCCTAAATGTTCCATATTTTCAGATGTCTGCAAAGGAAAAAAAAAAAGTTCAAAATAAGAAAATCATTTGTCCCTCTCAGGAAGGTATTTTTCCTATGCATATCAAATTTTTTAGCTAATGGCTATATCCAGATATTTGCTACAGCCAATAAAGTGTTAAACAGTATGTTTGGTATCACCAAATTCTCATGAGCCCTGGCAACCCATACTTTCACTCTGACACATTTCAAGTACTCTTTTGACTGCCCTATTTTGAGTTCCATTTTTTTTCCAGGGAAAAAAAACAAATAAGGAAAATAGACAGAAAACAGCTTCCCCAGGAGACAGCTAAACAGAAAGCTCGGGGGTCATGTGCCCATCCAGACAGATACCAGCTGCTTTCCTTTCTATTTCATTTGAATTTGAGGTAGCTTTCATACAGCAAAAGCAACTCTGGAACAAGAAATCCAGTATTTGTGGTAACGAAACATTCCCTTTCCACATACTAATTTAAAGCAGAATATATTAACAGTGTGCCTGCTAGTGTAATAAAACAGCTGCATAATGAACTAAAAATTATTTGTCTTTCCATAAAACATTAGTTTATTGCTCCACTACACGTTTTAAATTTTCTCAAAGCCATAATGCTGTGCTCCATATAAACTATTTTCTTCTTACCAATAAAAAACACATGCTGCCTACATTTTTGGAAACTGTTAAAGGAGCTTTAGGCTGCTGTCTCAAGACTTCACAAATGCAGCTCAAATAGAGTTTCTTTTGGTTATTACCCAAAACATTTGTGCATTTTCATGTTTGCTTCACTAGGTTTAAGTTCTCGATATGTGAACAGTGAGCCTTGAAGAAATGTAAACAGCTCCACTTATTCAATGTTTTACAAAAGCTTCTTCATTCAGTGCAGCACTACATAAAGTTCTTTCCAAAACAGCAGTATACCTTATGCCAAAAAATAAAAAGTTAAGTCTTCCTTAAAAGCGAAGCCAGAACTCCAAGCTATCTCCAACAAAATCGTCCATACCTGTGAAGCATAAACTGCACATGAGGCTAGAAGTGTCCACTCAGCTTTGATTTATCAGGGCTCCATCTAGGCTGTGTCTCATGGAGTGCCACAACACACTGAGTACGGAAGGATGCATGAGGCAGAGGAGGAGGAAGGGGAAAGGAACAGCAGTGGGATCTCAGAATCGCTGGAGCTGAATTAACGCCGAGAGGTGCAAAGTCTTCAGCCAAGCACAGCCCACTGCCTCCTCAACACCACACTTGATCTATCCCAAAGTGACAACTCAAAAGCTCAAGATCAAATCAAATAAATCCTGTTCTGAAGAGCTAAGTCAACTCATGGAAAGCAAGTCCATTAAAATGGATACAACAGGCCGAGCAAGTAAGGTTCAGGGCAGCAGATCCATTGTCATTACAATTACTGTGTTTTGTCCATTCAAGTTTGGTTTTGACATCTGCGATTACACAAGGCCACTCATAGGCTTTTCCTTACATTTTCAAATCTGCAGTAATTTTTTTTTCTCTGAATTTTAGGAAAAGGGAACTTACAATGCCATTTCTTGGTATTTCATTCTGAGAAGTTTGTGCTAAGATTTCAGCACTACCAAGATATTTCATTTTCCAGGTATCTTGGGATGGACTGCAGTGAAGCTACAGAAACCAGCATGTCACCACTGTACAGCACCCATTTCAGTTCTTCCCTGCTCAGCTCACATCAGCTCTCCCGACCCATGCAGAGGCAGAATGGCCCAGCACAAGCAGAAAACAAGGAAAGAGGTCAAAGCAGAGGGAGAGCAAAGGAAAGGCCCTGTCTCCTTGCTGGCCTAAACAGCACCTCTTACTGTACAGCCCAAAAAAGGCTATCAAGAACATGCCCAAAGAATGGGCAGAAAATGGCTTTTGTTGTTACTAACCCACAGCATTTTTCAGACTAAACACCAGCTCAACTGTGGAGAGGATCAAAGCCAAATGTTTCAGCACTTTCAGTACTGTCCTCTGCCCTTCAAAAACAATATTACAACCCTGCTGTAACCATGCACAGCTTTTCCCCTGAACTAACACTAGTTAAAATACTTCAAGGACAATAAAAGAGCTACTATTCACAAAGTAACAGCAGTGAAGTTATTGAACAGCCCTTGTTTTTGCTGCATGTTATACACAATGATACAAGAGACCAAAAGAAAAATGAAATTTCAGAAATTCAGGCATAGTAACTTCTGGTACATTAAATATGTCACACATCAGAAACAAGTGGCATTTCAGCATGCTGATAACTTGCTCCTACCTTGTCGTTGGTGTCCAGCACAATCGTGCTGTGCCTCCATTTTGTTAAAACTATTGGTTCCTGTAGCCTCCTGTCCAGACTCCTACTCTTTATTATATCTCTCTGCTGCTGTGGTGAAGCATTATACTAAAAAAAAGTAAAATAAAATTGTAAGTAGAATCTAATTCATGCAAACAAGACCTGGACATACTACTCATATGCCTAAATAGTGCAAACTTTCAGACTCCTGATGTCACCACCTAAGGGTGTGAAAACAGCCTTGGTTTTATTCTGCATTTTGTCTTCAGATCTCTCCTTTTTCCTGTAGTCTTCTCTGAAGCAGTAAGTAAGACTGGCATGTTGGGATAATACTACTAATTGGCAGAGAGATGTTGGATTCCTTCTGCAGCAGGTGCTGCTAATTTTGCAACCCAACAGGTATTGAGAACCACCAAAGAATTACAGGAAATACAAGATTTAAACATTCACTCTTCATATTGCATTGACAGTACTACAACACCTGACTAGCTCTTGTGTAAGAAAAATAAAATCTATTATCCTGCAGTAAGATATTTAGATTTTTATGATTGCCTGGTATGACTGTCTTTGACCCAAATATTTGGGATGCCTAGGAGAGGAGACACAAGGGTAAGGACTTGCTTTTTCAGAATAAAGATATCAAATTACTTATAAAACAATATGCTGGTATGGAATGTACTTACCACATTCAAACATACACATTCTATAAGCATAGAAGATAAATATTTAGCATGAAATAAATTTAAGACTTAGAACTGTAACAACCAAGAAGAGACCATATTTATCATAACACAGGTTTTCTGGTAACTCAAGAGCAAACTCGCAGAGAAAATGTGAGGGCCATGAGAAGGTAGATCTCACAATTGCAGCATATTTTTCATTAAGAGTGTTGCCATTTTACATCATCCCAATACATTATAAAAAATTTCTAAAAATATTTCAGACAAAGTGTTATACTGAAAACACAAACAAGAAAAGACAACATCGATGTATGGGGGTATTAAGTGATTTACTAAAATCTTATTGTTTTTAGTCAGCATCAAAAGACTGAAATCTGCACATACAAAGAAAATTAAGGCAGCATTTGTGGAGTGACAAAAAGCACTAGAATCCACTAAGTAGGAAATAACAAAGAAAAGTGAAGTGCCCCTTTTACCTAAAGCAATTATCTCAGCAAGGACACTGAGTTCTACAGTTTTGCCACTGATTAGTGCTATAAGCTCAGAGCCTCAGGTGTTCAAAGACAAAATAACCTATACCCGCACATACCACCAAAGCATGGCAAGGTTTAACTTAAACAACAACACTAAATCTAACCAAAATTACATAATGCAGTTATATTTATTGCCCAAATAAAAAACCAACATTACTACTGTTACAGCACACACAATCCTTGAGTTAGCTTTGTAGTTTACTATGAACAAAGTTGATGCTCCAATAAGCTAACAAATGCTTAAAAGCTAAATAACTTTAGCATTTTGTTACATCATTTTAATATGCACAAGACTAGTAAAACACTCCCAAGTGAATGGATGGTGGAGTACTGAGAATAAAGTTTGGTAGTTCATGTACAGACAGAAACATATCGGCTGTCATTGCAGAGAGTCACTTTTGAGCCTGCCTTTGGACTGGCTTCGGCGCATTTCCACTCACATGACAACTGCTTCCCCACAGTGGTGAGGTTTAACCAGCTCTCAGTTTGTCTCCTTGTTAAATCAAAAGCTGAGCGTGATACATGCTGAAAGGACCCCAGTGCTGGCTTGCTTTCTTGTTAAGGAAATATCCACTCTGCCGGAGCTCCTGCAACCCAGACCACAGCAGCACGCTGAGCAACGTGCAGCAAAACTGCCTGCCAGCAAAACTAAAATCTGAACAACTGCCAGCAAAACTATGTCTAAATCACAAAGGCTGCAACAAACAGCATTCCTTGCAGCAGCTCTAACCCATTTAGGTGGGCAATTTCAACACATTTCTTGCTATGAAACAGAACTGTTAATTTCAGAAATAGATTTACACATTACTGACACTGGTATACATTATTTATTGAAAACTTCCATGCACTTTCCATTTGAGTAACTCAAGGAATTGCATAAACAAATTTGTATTTTGAAGTGATTTATCTTGAATTTAGGTACATTTTAAAAGTTAGGATACAGGCACAGGTGATCTATATTTAAATGGTGCCTTTGATACTATCACAAGCCACAGTAGTTAACTTCTCTAACAGACAACCCCACCTTGAAGGAGAAAGGAACTGTAACATGAAATTCAAGTTTTACTAAACATATCTAACAAGAAAGGAAAGCAAGAGTGAGCTCATCAACAAAGCACTGCTAACAACTCAGGAACACTGAGCTCTATGCATTTTAGCAGCTTAAATAATTTGCATTGGTGATATAAACAGTGTTAGTAAACTGACAAGTCTTTAAAGGGAACATTTGACATTTTTGCCCCATTTTCTCACAATAGAAACTTCAAGTAAATCTTTTTTTCTCAGATGTCTAAGAGGTTTTTTATTTGTTTTATTCATTATAACTAGTAAAATACACTGGGGGGAAGGATGATGTGGAAATAAAAAGTTTCGTGTTTCTGGGCTCAAGACAAGTCTCCATGCATTTTAAAATGCATGAATTGGTCTGTCCAAAGATAATCACAGGGAGACAGAGGCACCACTTCCCACTCTGCATTGTCCAGCAGAACTAGACAGGCAGTGTCCACTGGCCAGGGAGAGGCGGCCAGAGCAGGAAGGCTTGCCTGGCTGAGTGACACCACCCTGCTACCTTGTGCTCTGCCCCACCCAAGCTCAGTTCAAAAAGCCTTGCAGAACAGCTTCAGGTCAGTTCCCTGATGCTCCACAGGACTCCTACCTGCACAGGAGCTGCTCTCTTCTCCTCCTGCATTTGCAGTATTCACCTTTGTTTATCAGAAACTTGGTTGGGCTTGCCTTCCCTCAAACAAAATCTTGTTTTTACGTAACCATAAGGAGGCTTTCTATGCCTAAGACTTGATGTGATCCTGAAGACAGAGATCAGGCAAGGCTGTCCTCTGCAATAAAATTGACCCATTCAGGACTACACATTGCCTGATAGGACAACCCTGCAACACCACGTGCCTCAACAGCATCTTCTTAGGGGGCAGTGTTTGTTTCCTAACACTAAAGCTTTTTAAAATGTAGAACACAACTCCACATTTACACACTACTGCTTCTTGGAAATCCTCCACAAACTCAAATTTGTCCCACTACACTAACCTCCCTGGCACATCACCCCAGCTTGTTCCCCATTTCATTGGGAGCATCTCTTCTCACACAGGAGGCACGTGAGCAAATCGTTCATTCTCTGACTGCACACACCAAGCAAAACAGGGATTTTTTGAAACTGTTCTTGTTGTAGTTCAAGGACACCAGTGGTGTAAATTTAGGTCACAGAGTATTCTTTTCATTCCTGAATTTGTTCAATACCTTCTCCAGCTACTTAAAGGCTTTCTTTGCCTCAGTATAAAATTTTCTAACCTTCTCAACTGGCTGAGTGATTTCTATTTAATTTTAAGCTGATACATGGCATGGCTCAAGGCTCTGTCCTAGCCTAATTGTGGCTGAAACAAATGTAACACCTCCAAGTTATTTGTAGCAGTTGTCCCCTTTCTTACAGAGTTAACACGGATCTCTCAGTTTTAAGAAACAGAAAAAAGATTCTTCTTGGTTTGTGTTAGCAACATCTTCAGCCAGAAACAGGAACTGGGTGGGCTAAGGGAGAAAAGACTGGGAAACAACCAATACTGAAAGCTGGTAAAGACCAGAACTGAAGCATTTTAGACAGCCTTACTGCAATCAAAGACCAAAACAGCAGCATCTAAAAACATTGTGCTACCCTAGTACCCTTTAGCACCTCATACATGTTATTTGCAGTTGTCCCAAAAGACTGTCTGAAATAGAAGAGCCTTCCTTAAATTAAAGCTGCCTCAGAACAAAACCACTTTCTAGTGCTCCTACTGTCCTTGGCTTTGAATAAACTCTTTTGTTGTTGTGATAGATGTAACACCTATGTTACAGCTTTTGCTTTTCTTATCAACTAAATCAGTAACACATTTTTCTTAAACCTCCATAAATAAATAAATAAGAATTATTTTTGCCCTTTTAAGTGATTTCATTCCCTTTCTTTCTCTAGGGAATGAAGATTTCTCTGCCAGAGGAGGTCAGGGTGGCAGCAGTTGGAGGCCTCAGCCACACAGAAGGAACAGAACCCAGACAGAATGAGACCATAGGGACAAGCAGCTCGAGCTCAAATGTACCAATGGCTGAAAGACACCTCTGGATAACCTGCTTTGTCCAGTTAGCTGTCTTGGACATCCACTGCTTCCCTTTTTAATGCTCAGGGTCACCGAGACTGCTCATCTTTGATGAGCAGCCCCAAGTCCTTGCTGAATGCCACAGGTCCCACTGTGTGCCCAAGCAAAGGCTGGAGGGAGGTGGGAGCCACTAAACCCCAGGGGAAATGAGGAAGATCAGACCAGGTTTTGTGAGTAGAAATACATCTATAAAAGAGAAAAGAAAAAAACCCTGACTGCCTTCTCATACTTAACTCAGGTTTGCTTTTTTAACAACTTGTGTTGTTAAAAACCACCTAGATCCTCACACCAACTGAGGCTGTCTCAACTTTCACCAGTCAATCCCAAATTTAAGCACAAGAATGTCACTACTGCTAATGAAACCACACTGACTTGCAGTAGACTCAAATGCCAGCACACAGGGTAAACCTCAAAGCCAGCAGCACAGCTGAGAACAAGACAAATTTACCATAAGACAAACAAGTTTTCTTTACATATTCTCATGTTTATTTTCCTTCACCATTTAATTGCACAATATGTTCCTGACATTACCTGCCCCCTGTTTTACTGTAATTTTTTCAGCTATCATGCTCTGACAGTTTTCAGGTCTCCATCAGGAAAACCATTCACCAAGTACCAGAACTGAGGTCCCTGAGCTCACCCCCCATGCTGGCAGTGCACAGAGTGAATTAACAGACCGCTGGTCCAAAAATGAAACTCCTCCAGCTACTCCTTCCTCTGTGGGTACAGCAAGGACAGCTTTGCTGCAGGAATTTGTGAGAAGAACACAGACAATTTCAATATCATAGTCTGTAAATATTAACACTAAAACTGAGATCACTCCAGAAGCTTCCAACACATTTTCCTCCAAAGGCTACTCTTGGGTCAGTGAGCTTGCTCAGAGGAAGGCCAAGCATCATGCTCTTATGCCAGGTGTTGACCTAGGAATGCATTTTGAAAATCTGAGAGATTTTTAATCTCTACTTTTTATTTAGGTTATCCCCTATAACTCTCATTTGAGCTATTCATTTTAATATTTATTTGATTTCCCACCTTTTTTTTTGTCATTTTGATAGGTTAACTTTTCTTGAAACTTCAGAAATTAGGGAATTCTTACTCCTGAGATGAGTTTAATTCCCCTCACCCTTACTAGAGATTTCTCATTTGCTTAAGTCATAAAACTCCTATTAGAGAACTATTTCTGGAATAGGGTTGTAGCCCTTCTTAAACTGAATTCAGGCAGTATTCTTTCACTAAACAGGAAATAAACATATTTTATTTTCTATGTTTTAACAGCTTGTTTGTTGGGGTTTTTTGGTTGTTTGGGTTTTTTAATAATTGACAAGAACCAAAAACAGAATACAGCAGAATACCGCAGATGAGAAATCTCAGTCTTCTGCAGGATCTAATAGAAACTATGATTAAAATATTATTATCCACTTTAAAGATTAATTCAGTATGTTCTTCTCTTCCACTGCAGAAAGCTGGGTCACACTCATCATGAGCCTTAATAGACTTTTCAGCAGTTGTCAAAGCTACTGCATCTGAAACATCATTTTTAGCCAGAGGCATCCAGCTATTCCTAGATGTTATTTAAATCCACATGACTGGAGGGCTTTCTGTGAGACTGTCTAAAGTAATTTGTTTTGTAACTGTCCTCCCTTCCCAACATATACCCTCACAATTTTTAACACACGTACAAGAACAGAGTGTTATTCCCAAGCACGTGCACATTTATAGTTAATTCTATTACTCTGAAGATTTTTAATGTCACAGCATTAGCTCAGCTAGTGTGCTATTTCCAGAAATCTCTGAACCATTCTTAGTTCTAATGAAATCCAGATTATTAAGAACCATCTAACAAAAAGATTCTATTCTTTTTCTGGTTTATAGTATTACATCACCATGCTATTACATCACTTTATTTCACAAGATTTGGAAGGCAGTATTAGTGCTAAATACACTGAGGCTAAAAAAAAAAAAAAAACCAAAACAAACAAACAAAAAATAAAACAAACTGAGAAGAGTAGGATTCTTCCCAGTAACTAACTTTTCATTTAAGCAAGTGTTACAATGCTGAGATCTTTCTATGGTTTTCTGTCACTGTTCAAGACAACTTTCAACATAGATTATTTTTCTTCAAAGCAGTTTTGTGGTCTGAGTGTTCTTTAATTCATTTGTTTTAAGTACTTTATCACCATCTTCAGCAAGATCTTTGAGAGTCTAATCTTCAATCATGTTTAATTTTTCACAAGCATAACATCTTCAATATATAATTACATAAACTAGCTTAATCTTTTGTTGAAATATTTAATCTATTCCATAGAATTTAAAGCTAAAAGCCAAGGATTCTGAATCTAAGAATCAACTGCTCATTTTCTTATGTCAACTGTATATTTGCTGCCAGTCAAGATTTACTAGTTTTAAGAAGGAATTAAAAAGTACATTCCACACAAATGAATCATAAGAAATAATTTTCAAGGACAATTTCTAACATCAATATGTGATCACTTTCAGATCACAAATTACAAACCAAAGGCTATGTTTCATTTTGGAAGTGGCTACTAGTACAACAGAACTCAGACTTTGTCTAGAATCACTAGAATAAGATGCATTATTAAACAAATACTAGAACCCAGTCCTTTATTCCTCCTAATGTACCTCAGGTAATGGTTCTGGATTACCTTGGCAACTTATTCTAATTGGATTAAAGGCAATTTGCTATTTAATCCAAATCCTAACTCAATCTATTTTTGTGAAACACAATTTCTTCCAAGTCAAAACTTTCTGCACAGCACAAGTCATAGAATGAAGTACTCATGACATTATTCCCCAAAATTATTTCAATTATACATATAAAACTAATAATTGCTTCTGCTAAAACCTGGTCTATTTGATTTTAGTACTTCTAATAAATCCAGTAACTAATCAAATTCTGAACAGCTTTTAAAACCAATAGGTACAGATGATATTGTTACATTGAGACATGTTACAAAATTAATGTTATCTAATGCATCAGACTGACAAAGGAGAAGCTAACTCAACTCTTCAGTGATTCAGATGCATATTCTTCTACTAACATAAGAGCTTAGTATATAACTTCATTCATAATTTTCATATAAATATTTTCTCACAAGTATTATGAAAGCACTACCTATTAAGGATGCTCCTTTCTAAGTGGAAGTGACTCGAGGCACTGATTTTTGTACTGACAAATGGAGAAATAATGGAGAAACATATTTTTTCATATATTTACACACAGTTTTGTGTGAAACAATTTTTCTAATGGCCACAGCTTATTATGTAGTATCAAACAAAGAGCAGGGAAGACATACATAACAACATCCATATGACAAATGCCCAGTTTTTTGAAGTGAATATGAAAATTAAATAGTATTAGATATACCCTCAGACTACCAAGTGTCCCCAGATCTGTCACTTCCCTACGAATTTCTATTTTCACTACAAAATCAATAAATACCAGAACACAATTCTGGTGAGACTGTGCCATCCTCAAAAATACCACAAAACTCTGCTGCAACTTTTGTTTTCCAACACTTGTTTGTATAAGCACTTTGGAAGGTTCTAAAAATAGACTACAGTTTCTCAGTGAAGTTTTCTCCTTTTTTCTATATGGGTTTTCTTTATCACAGCAAAATCACAGATAGTATTCTGCAGCCCTGCACAAAACCTTTGCTCAATTCAGCAGGGACACCAGATCTCCTCTGACATCTAAATAAGATATATACATCCATTTTTCATGTGCTTGAGTACATTTTTTTTCTTCTTCATAATCAGAAATTCCACAAAAATGCAATAAATAACAAAGAGCAATATCTGAGTCCTCTGGTGGTTAATACTCCACATTAAAGGCCTGATAGAACACATATTCAGGAAGAGGGGAAAGCCCCAAGTTGTTGAAGTTTCTTTTTTAGGTCACTCACCTTAGGTAACTCCCACTCTGATCTGGAACCATCAGCACTGTAGTAGTATGGTCTACCTTGTTCATCTGCGTGTTTTATCCACTGCAGAAAGAAATGTGATGATAGAAAATGTAATCAGAGTGACAGTCACAACAGTAAATCCCTGAGACCTGAGATTTAAAGTTAATTTTTAATTAAGTGCCATCCACTTCAGCTGTGTCTAATGCACAACCTCCATTAACTAACGAAGGTTAGATTGCAGTAAGAGCAACAGTTTTCAGCATCCTGATTTTTTTCTTCCGTAACTCCTCAGAAAAAAAGTCCAGCAATATCACACAAGATACTGTGATAAATAGATTGATTTTTTTTTAAGATGCCACATCTCATTCTTATCAACATTATGTTGTCAGTTTAGGGAGGCACAATTTTTCCATCAGATCTGCATCAGGATCTTATACATAAAATTACAAAAAAAACAGCTTAAGCAGCAACTGCTGATAATATGAGAGATTTATGCACTCATTCAACAACTTTTTTAAAATATCAATGGAAACATGAGATGCAGTCCCTAGAGAAATCATGAAGAAGACAATATAATTTCTGTAACCTCTACAAGCACCTCCCACAATCAAAGAAGTAAACCCGTGACAGCTGGGACTGTTCATGCAGAGAGAAAAGAATTGTAATGAGCAAAATTCAACAAGATGATTGCAGAAAAACACAGAAACACTCACAGCAAGGCTCTTGGCTCAAGCAGGTTTCACAAGATTGCCTTTCTATAACTGTTCGTGGTAGGAAAGGCTGGTTTTTATCATCAATCCCAGTGCAATTAAAAAAGAAGGCTGCATATTTGCTAAAACATAGGACGGTGCTTTACAGATGTTTGTCAGAAACTGATTAAAGAGAACAAAATTCTAAATCTGACCAAAAAATCTAACTATTTAGAAAATTCTTGCAAATGAGACTTGCCTATTTCAACTCAAGAACAGGTGGTGCTATAATAAAGTACTGTTTCAGTGAACTTTAGAAGTTAAAAAACCTCAAAATGCAACTTCAGTGAACAACTGGAAAAATGGACTGCTTTACAAATATAAACAAATACTGTAATCTATCCTAAGTGGGAGAAATTTTTATGGCATGCCCAGAATCACAGTAAGTTGTCAGTAGCAATTAGATAGTAAAAACAGGGCATAAATCTGCTGATAGGGCTGCAGTTTAATTAAGAAGTTTGTCTACATCTGAAAGCAGTAGTGAAAAATCCCTAATAAAGGAAATTATGAAAGAGATAAAGCCACATTACATTCAGTTTAAAAACATCTTAACTAGAAGGTCTATGTAGACAAGAGCCACTCTTAAAAGACAGTAAGAAAAACTTTTTGGTAGGAAGTTCATTCCTGTAGTATAAGCAAGAGGAAGGGGGAGGGTAGGAACTAAAAAATTATACATGGTATGTTCTTTTAATATAATCTGACACACAACTGGAAATAAAACTCTAAATAACAAAAACATACATAAGAAAAAAAAGTCAGTTCACTTGCTAAAGCTTCATGCATATTTAAAAAAAACCAAAAGGAACTACTGCTGAGGTATGCTCTTCACTTCTGGAAATGCAGGTTTCATTTCTAGAAGTGAATTAGTGGAAAAGATTTAGAACACATGATGAGAAGAAGGAAAAAGTACCTTTTCATTAGTATAGTCATTGGTATATAAGGTTTGACCATGTTCATCCAACTCTTCTGACCAACCCTTTGGAGGAGAACCATACTGACTATCTGACTGGCTGTAACAAGAACTGTGGTCGTTTTCTTCTGATGAAAGATGCTACAAGTAGTCAGAAACATACAAGGCAGTTTTGAGAATGAAAGCGCTTTAAAATCTGAAAGATCAAAGATTATTTGACTAGAAAGAGAATAGTAATGAAAACAGGGAGTTCACATTTTTATATCTTATGAGAGAATGAGATGCATTTTTACAGTGCAGACAATTCAAAGTATTTTCAGAACTAGCTTTTAGTGATATTTTTTTTTTTAATTTCCACTATATCAGATTTCACTATTCAAATTTAAGCTCCAGGGGTTTTGTCTATCCAAATTTTATTCTGACAAATTTACATTACTGATGAAGAGAGTTAGCTTTAGTAATCTGTATTGCCTTAAAAAAAACCTGGGAGCCCAGCTACCTCAGTTTTCTACCACCATCCCTAATTCCATACCTAAATCCTTCTCCTTTTCTGAAATACATCTGGAAACACAGGAGTGATTAAAGACAACTTGAAACTCCAGTTTCACCTTCTTAAATGGCAGCATTTTACAGTATTTGTCCACTGCATCTTAAAATATTATGAATTTCCACTCTCCTCCTTCCAACTCTGATGCACATGACAAAGAGCATTGCAAAAGCAAGGCTTTCCACCAGGAACAGCTAGGTGAGGTGAAAAATTGTTTCCTGAAGGTAGAAGTCAATTATTATCCTAGAAACAAGTTTGATGTGTAACGCAGAGAAAAGATTTTACACACACATCAAACAATTTCTGTTCCCCCATAAACCTTGTTCATCCCCTTGCTAACACACTGTAGTCTGATTCTAAGCATCCACTCCATGCATCCAAAAAAAAAAAAATCTCCCTTCTTTCATCTCCCACAACATCTCTATGCTGTGGTCTCCTGAGGAATTCTATGCAGATTTCCTTTTACAGTGTCTTGCATCCTCAGCTAGCAGGAGGCAAAACATTTAAGACACCCTGCTACTCAGAAACTACAGGAATAAAATGCTATGTTTCAATAACACTGGCATAAGAGTTTTGAGAAAAACAGTAAGGCAGGAAAGAGACACAATTTCAATTTTAAACAGGAAAAAAACCTCTCCCAACAAAATCAAGTCTTACAAAAAATACTCAATTATCAGAAACTCCCCAGTTTTTAAAAGTCAGTGGGTTTAAAGACTATATGTTTAATGACATATCCAAATGATATTTATGTAGGTTTTTGGTGTTATTTTCTGAGTATCTTACCACTTGTGTGACACACACTCCTTTAACTGACATGACCCAGTTTACCAAGCACAGGAAAACCCACAGGAAATTAAATTTTAGACCATTAATTAAGGAACATGAAAAAATGCACATGTCCTCTACAGTTTACAGAATGTGAGCATGTACACTGTGGATTAACCAATGCTACCTCTCTTACACATGGGGCAATGTGAGATTCTCATCTGCCAATTCCTAACCACTGTGGGGAGGAGAGGAGAGGAGAGGAGAGGAGAGGAGAGGAGAGGAGAGGAGAGGAGAGGAGAGGAGAGGAGAGGAGAGGAGAGGAGAGGAGAGGAGAGGAGAGGAGAGGAGAGGAGAGGAGAGGAGAGGAGAGGAGAGGAGAGGAGAGGAGAGGAGAGGAGAGGAGAGGAGAGGAGAGGAGAGGAGAGGAGAGGAGAGGAGAGGATGCAGGGTGGGGGGAGTCTTCAGTCCCATTTTTACACTTGCAGATTAAGACTGAAGAGTTGTCAAGGGTGCTATTGGCCCCATTTGAACTACTGTTTCACAGGATAACTATATTGTATACATGTACTTAAGTATACATGGTTTTAATAGTTAAATATTAATTGCATTGGCATATGGTAAATCAGTGTAGAAGACTTTGGACATTTTTATTATTACTATCTATAGAGATTATGACCTAATATATAATACTTGGAAGAGGTATTTGCCTCTTCCAAGCAACTCCTGATACTGAAGAAACACCCTACACAGGTAAAACTAAACAGAGGACCTAAAAAAAAAACTATCCTAGAAAAATCACTGTTGTATAGTAGGAATGTTAATGTGTCTATCTGCATGGCATTCATATAATAATAGTTCAGATGCTGCAAGACTTAAATCATATCCTGTACATTTGCAGACCTAAACTTCAACAAAATTCCTGAGTTATTACAGATTTTACCAAGCCAAGGCACTCCTTGTCCCTCAGCTGTCAGGAACAGCTGCTAAAGCTGCATGAACATGATTTAGAGAACACTGACGAAACCACATTCCACAGCTTTCAATTTCACTTTCAACACTTTTTCAGCATTAACTACCTATATGTTTTTTTCATATTGTCCATGCTTTATCTCAAGTCTCATCCCCAGTTACACTATCCCACACTTAAATAAACCCATCTTAAGCAAACAGGCATCCAACCTTACACCTTGTAAGATCTCTGCTGTGACATTAAAGAGAATTACAGAAAAGTTCCCCCACAGCACTGCTTCTATTGTCATTCTAGGCTTTTTTCTATTTACATAGAAAGTTCCTGGGGGCAGAGACCAGTTCATCACCATGCATTTACTAGGAACAGCTACCCGTGTCCTTTCTATCACTTAACCTTTCTAGCTTTAAACGTTACCACTACTTGTGAAAGTGAAAATAATCAGGAAGAATACTAATTAAGGAAGCTACCATCCTTTTATTATCATTTGTTTATATTAAAACAAAAACCAGGGAATGAAATCACATTCTGGACACGATTTAAATCTAGTTTCGAAATGCAATTAAAACCCATTGCTTTTCTACAGCTGTTGGGTAATTTGTGGATGTCTACTTCACATTATGATCTCCTATCCAGGTATTAAGAGTTTGTCTTCTCTGATATTGTGACATCTCATTCCTTTTACAGTTCAACTTAAATCACTTCACTTGACAAATTCCTCCTAGTTACTGTTAAACACTCCTTCCTCAGATACATCAACAAATCACTGCCTCTAATACATTTTATCTGTAATTCCAAAATCTTATATACTTTCTTACAGGCCCTGTCCATAGGACTTCACTGCTTCCCCATATCCCATCCATGTAACATATAACATCCATTTAACTGTCATGACCTACAACTGTTTTCTTTGTGCCATGTCTGTGACCAGCTACTTTGGCAAATAAGATACAATTCTGCCTCTTTTTAATTATCCAATAAAATTTGATTTCCTAATCACAAAGTTCAAAGACCAACGATGTCATGTTTCATATATTACTCATATAATATCTGATCTCTCAGTTCTCATTTTTACATCACCTTCCATTTTGCTACCTAAGACAACACAAGCTCCTCTGAGGACAAATCAGTAGAAACTAGCTTTTAATCCTTCTGCATGTACTCTTTAATTATTAAAAGAGCATAACTCAGACTCGCATAAAAGCCAACTAAAAATTATTAAGATGTGTTAGCTCTAACTTTTCCTAATCAGACAAAATTTGAGATGCCCTACATTTTCCTGCAGTTTAGGCTTGGATCTCAGTCTTTACTTTATATTGGATTAAATACCCAGAGGTTCCAAAAAGGAACATGAACAGTGGAGTGTAAAGCATATTCCCAAATGCAGAACAGAAAAGAAACAAAAGGAAAGAGGGGTGGGGGGAAAGGCAGCTTCAAAATCAAAACATGAGTGCTGGTAAGTGGATTGACATGACCATGCAGTGTATATCTCTCCCTAGACCCATATTTTGATAACTCAATCAAGACACAAATCACCTAAGGAGCTTATGCGACTGGAAATACAGACTTAGTGTCTAGTTAAAAATCAAAACGTATCATTCACTGGTCTCACAAAGACTGAGAACTTGATAGACATAACTGTCTGATGGCCAACTTGTGATACCTGAAGCATCACAAATAAACAGAAGAACTGAGATGAAAGAAGTTATGGGCAATTTTAAAAAAGTAAATTAAAAATCAAGCATTCCAAAGATGCAGCCATGTGGTGAAGTGATGGTACAGATGTATGAGTAAGAGTCAGAGGGATTGCTTGCAGATGGCGAGGGAGAAAGAACTACAGCAATCCTTCCATGAAAAGAAGGAAGAACACCAAAAATGAGAAAACCATCACCAGGAGATGGAACTACAATGAGAAAACCATTACTAGGACAAGGAAAATCACTACTCAAAAAAGCAATCAGCTTACCCAGACCAAAACCAATCTTATCCAGCAAAAGGACAGTCAGTGATAAATTAAGAGACCATCACCAGACACACCAAAGGGACAGGCATAAACATTCCATCTGTTTGCCTGTGGCTGCCATTCACCTGAGGCAAGAAAATGTGGCTATTTAAATGCTTGTGGATGTCAGAGTTGCTGCGAAGGCCAGTGCCAAAGGAAATGACAGGTTTCCATTTCCTTTTCTTGCCTGTTCCTGTTACTACCTTTGCAGAGGTAGACTTCTGTGACAGGCTTCTAGCAATCACAAAATTTTGAGCAGTCCATAATTCAATTTTAAAACTAAACTCTGGTTTTACAGCTTAAATATATATATATATATATATAGAATATATAGAGACACTATATATAGTCACAGGAGAAAATCCACCAAAACTTTTATTTTTTTTGAAAAAGGAATATAGAAGTCAAATATGTAGAAGATTTTTGATAAATATTTGCTTTCCCTTTCCATCAGGAAACTGGTTAAGCTCAGTACTGTTTGGACACAAGAACACTAAGCATATCTAAATAGCAATATCCATCTCCCAACTATTCCTTTGCTTTATCTGAACCACTGCAGTTGAGATAAGCATACTTCACAATCAGACTTTCCCTAGCAACTGGCTGCACAGAATAAGTTGGCACCTCAAATATTAGTCCAAATCATCTTTTAACATAAATAACTTCACAGTAAGCTTCAACTATCTCAAGCAAGGTCAGCAGCAAAGTTTTACCAAAAGGCTTTGCAAAGGCTGAACTTTTACATAATGAAAAAAATCCATTGATATACCTGAAGTTCATGGTCTGAATGTAATCTAGTCAAAAGCAGCAGTATCTGCTATGGGGCTGTGTTTACAGGCATTTTTACAGGTTGCTACTCTTCCACACAGATCATGTACACATTCCTGTACACAAAAGCAACTGAAGAGTGAAACTGTTGACTACTTCATACCAAGACACATAACCAAAAAGACAAAGAAAGACACTCCTTGATGCCTGAAACCAAGAGACACCAAATTCCACAGCAAAAGCCCGTTCATATGCATTACAATTTCATTGCTTTTGATCTCAGAAGAAACTACCTCATGATCTGCATGGCTCTGGGAATCCCCTTTATTAATGCTTGCATCTCGGGCCCACCGCGGAGGTTTCCAGGTTCGCTCCTGTGATCCTCTGTTGTAGTAATAACAGCGTCCTGTCGTATCTTTATGGGTTTCCCATTCCCCATTTATTTGGACTGGAGCACTTGTAGGTAGAGGTGGAAGTGCAGACTGAGATATTTTCAGTTCTTGTAAGTTAGCATAAACTGGTGAATCAGGCCTCCCTTGGCTTGGTGGAGTAGTTGGCTATTGAGAGAAGAAATGCACTGTTAATGAGCAAATGAATTTTCGAATGCTCCCTTACAAATCAGAATGCAGTAGTAAAACAAACCAACAAACTCCTTTTTTTGTTGTTAAGTACAAAAGCACAAAGGACAGCCATAAAATGCTGGGGTGTAAGAACATTAGATTCTTAATTCTAAGGTAGATATCACAAGCTATATTTATTTAATAGTGAACCAATTTTTCAGCATTCCTCCTGATGACAGCTGATAATTATGTCTTACA
Organism: Motacilla alba alba; assembly: GCF_015832195.1. Taxonomy (NCBI): domain Eukaryota; kingdom Metazoa; phylum Chordata; class Aves; order Passeriformes; family Motacillidae; genus Motacilla; species Motacilla alba. The sequence continues at coordinate 14,343,167 of NC_052017.1, read as the reverse complement.
GTGGATTTGAAATACACTGGAATCATCATCAAAAAATTACATGCTTGCCATGCCTTGCTGAAAAACTTCAGCTTTACATTCAAGTATTGCTCAGAAACTGTGAGTAATGTGATCTTGTTGAAGACAATACGTAGCATTTCTGAGATGCCACTTGTTAGGCAAAGATTGTTCCCCAACCTTTCCACCTCACTGTTGGTACAGTGATGGTGAATGTAAAGCAGCACTTTTGCATTCTCAGCAAGGTCTAAACAAGCAGCTCAGTCGGAAAGATGAGCACGATGTTGTGACTAAGAAATTCTGAAAAACACCTGGACAGTTCACCTGCATGCCTTTTCAAACATGCTTATTTGAAAATATTTTAGGCAATGTCACCAAGTATTTCAATTACCCTTTTCGTCTTGTAGAAATTAAGTGGATATTCTTATCCACCTGATTTTGTTCACGTACATGCACAAAAGTAGAACAACAAATACCTAAAAGAAAACAAAACACTAATGACAATTGCTTATTAATAAATAGTTTGCTAATGTGACAACAGAAATTATGGTTTGAAGACCAAAGAACTTAATGAAACCACAAGTACTTCCAAACGAGCCCCTACAGTGTTTAGGAGGCAAATAAAGCCTCAGATGTTCAATTTTTAAAGCCTAATACAAATACACCATGCAGAGTGTACGAGCACGTGTTTTCACAAGAACAGTGATTATGAGATTGTGAAAACAGCTAGTTATAAAACCAAATTAAAGAGTTTCCTAGCAATGCACTGCCTTTTTTGTATTTTGGGTCACAATATTAGGTATTCTAAAGGAAAAACTATACAATTTATACCATCCCCTTGGTTTTAATTGAGCAGCTTTGCTGTAGGCAAGTCCTTGTGCCTCCTGTTGCTACTGCATTGCATAAAAGATCTTTTATAATGTACTTTTAAACATGAAAATCATAAGATGCTAATCTAGGCCACATCTAATCATAAATTATCAGGGTTTGCTCAGGCAAGACAGCGTATCATACCACACAATCAGATATAAACTGATTGCACCATAGGTAGAACCAAATATGGGCAATATCCACAACCAAAGGGGGAAACAGCTAGAGAGGAACTTAATGAGATTATAACGGGCATGGACTTGTTTTGCGTGCCTTTAAAAGAGACAACACAGCTTACCAGATATAGCAAGTACAGTACATCTAAGGCAAACCACAAGTGCTGAAAACAAAAAAAATTGTAGCACTGACAAAATCTGAAAGCCAAAACCAATCAGTATCGTCCTATACCTGATTCAAAGGAAAAAATCTGTTACAAAACTTGATGAACAGTAAAAGGATATTTTTCTACTATCCAAGTCACACATGTTGACTTTTTTTTGTTTTATTTGTTTTGGGTTTTTTTTGTGAGGGAGGTAGAACAGCTGCCTTTGGTAGAGAGTTGATCTTGAGAGCCCTAAAAGCTACTGTGAATGAAGACCACCTTATTGTCTTCAGGGATGAACCAATTCCCTGTGATGTTGGGGCAGTAGTCTTGCTGTCTCCTCATTCAAGAGCACCACTTCTGCCTCGGTGTCCAAGAGCCTGCAGAGCTGCACCTCCCACGTAAAGCAGCCTGCCATTAAACCACAGGGTTTGTCATTGAAATGACACCACAGAACGTACAAACCTCCAGCTCCTTCCTCTCTTTTAAGGAAGTGGCAAAAGTGGCACCACCAAGCACCCTGGCTGCTGCCAAGTGGTGGCTTGCACAACCCTCACCTCCATCCTGAAATTCCTCTCCCACACAAAGCAATAAGGCAGCTCCTCTGTCTGGCCCACATTTAACAGCTACTATTTTGTTTTAATTAAGACAGTTAAGTGCCATCACTAAAAGAACAGTTCTGTGTATTAATAAAAGAGCTTTTCCAAATAGCCTAAAACACAGAATGCTTAGTATATTTTTGCATTGGAATATTTTCTCAAGCAACCCACAGGAATATGGCTCAGAGGCTTCACATGGAGGTTTTCAACCATCCCAGCATTATAACCAGCACAACTCCAGATGAAACTGCAGGACATGGATGTGCTCAGCTAATACTGGGAGCTCACAGCCAAAGTACTGCCACCTAACTCAAACAGCATACAAGCTATGTTTAAAACAGTAACATGGTATGAAAGTGTAAATGAGGGATTTTCTTCTGAATGCTTAGTGCTTCCAAACTCAAGATACCAATTTCTGGTTTTCAAGGAGAAGACAGAACTTTTTCCCTGAGCAACAAACAAGACAACTAGCTGTCCTGCCAAGCCAGCCCTCCAGCTACTTTAATTCCCTGCTGTTTTCTCTTCTGACAGATTTTTCAGGGAGAACTACAAGATTTTTGAAAGACGTCTGGAAATTACTGCTTTCAGTGAAGCATTAAGAAAAAGCAAAGCCACCAATCTGACTGTAACATGCAGCTTAGCTCATAAGTATGTCTTTGAGGGATGTGACTGTTATCAGGATCTATTTTTAATAACCTTGTAGCACACAAGGAAACTTCCTCATACCCCAAGCCACGCGATGAGGTATGTTGTTTTGTCTAGGATTTTGCTCAGTTCAACAGCACTCAACCTTACCAAGGCTAATTTTGTCAATATCTTATTTATTGATAAGAAAAACAGCTTTTAGAAAGTTCAAAGTTTCCTGAAATTAACATCAGTGTACTTTCTATGCCAGCATTGGCAGGAAGGTCAATCCCCCCTCAGGCTGGGAAGGGGAGTCCCACACGGGCGGGTCACAGTGCATGCCCCTGTAGAGCTCCCAGGTACTGCACCACCTCCCCCTTTCCTTCCAGATGATCATTTTGTGAGTTCACAACTGAGTTCTGCAAAAAAACTTGAATAATTTTAAGCCAAAAAAGCAGATTAATTTGACTTTCATTTATCAAAATCATTACTCACTGACAATATATTAATAAAAATAGACAAAGCATTACCTAGACCAAAACAGTTCCTGATCACTTCCATGGGTGTGTATGCCCAAAACCATACACAGTTAAGGGAGATTTAAATATATGCTAAACACTAAACAGGACTTCCAGTGAGAACTTCCCTCCCTGAGGCCTTTTTTTTTTTTTTGCACTATCAAACTCTGACTGCTCATAAACATGGAATTAAATCTTCCCCAAAGAGACTCCTTGTGTTCTCATTATCAGAATTGCAAGAACACGTCCTTCAACGTGCCCATGCATGCACGCACTGAACGCCTTATACTCCAAACATTTCAACATTCATTTGCTATTTGATATGGATTTCAGACTTTTTCATGTTGCTTTCTCCTGCTAAGAACAGTGAAGGACTCTTGCTGGAAAAGTGATGTAGGAAAATTAGCAAGCAGAAATACTTCTATGACACTACAACATGAATGAAAATTGTACAGCCCATTAAGCATGCTGGCAACCTCAAGAACTTAAGGGCCTCCCCCAGAGCCCAGTAATGCTCTGTATAACACTGTAAAAATCTGCCACATTTAACCTTGGTCTCTCCAAAAAGTCTGCTCACACTAGATCCTCACTAATTGATAAGGAACAGAGTTTCATGCAAGCAGGACCAAGTTTCCAGGATCAACACACAACATTCTTCAAACAGAGACTGCATACACAGCATTTTCAGAGCACAGTTTTTATACTGGCACAGGAGGAAGCAGATATGGGCCTTTAAAAAAAAAACAACCTGTTAATCATTCATGAATGAACAGTCAACATTTTTAACAAAGGCCACAGATATGCTATCAGGGCTCTGGAAACCTGAACTCAGTGCAGTGGAAAGCATACGTACGCATTTCAGTAACGAAAAGTACCTTGTGAAGTGGCAGAGTATGCCAGCAACAAAAAGCCAGAAAACGAAGATCGCTTGCAACTGGTAATTACCTTTTCTCATTTTATAGAACTTAAATTCAAACCAAAAACTTGTAGAACATAACAATTGCTTAAAGAATGACTGCAGTGCTAGCCTGCAAAACATGAGCTACCACACATCAAATTGCTTTCACTGTAGTGCCTCTGTTAGCAGCTTCTTTTAATGCTATGAACCTGAAGCTTTCATTTCAGTAGCAGCATTCATACTGCTGTAAGTAGCTGCTAAAAATTTAAAACCTTAGTGAAAAAAAAAAAGTAAAATCAAATCTCAATACTCCTTATGAAGTTACAAACAACAGATTGTCCATACTCATGCAAAAGAGGAGCATTATATTGAAGGAAAGCAAGGGAATACTGTCTCTGCAGCAGCAAGATGAAGAAAAGAGAACAGGCAAATCCCACAGCATCCTGAGACTGGGAATGAGGCATCCCAGTTCCCTCAACAACTAAGCTTCTTGCCAAGGAATTCCTACTGTCCTTTTAGGAAGGCCTGGGAATTCAATACCAGCTTTATTCAACAGGAATGATACAAAAGAAATCTCAAAAACTCTACAGTTTCCTGTTCATAAAGTGACAGCTTCAACTGGAATAATTAGCTCATCTTTTCCTTCCTCTTTCTGCTTTTGGTTTATATTTTTACTAACATGTTCCGGACACTAACAGATACAGATACTAACAGATACAACAGACATATTTACAATTTATACCCAAAAACACACAAGGGAGATTTTTCAGTGAGTCCTCTACTACCTCAGAGGTGAATAGAACAAGCTAATTTAACAAGCCAAATTTAAACAGGAACTGAAACAATTTTTTACACTCTAACCTTCTCCAACATAGGCTGTATAACTCACACTGTAAGTCTAAAGAACATATAAAAAAATGAGAGTAAATATTATAAGCCTGTTCACAGCTGATTATAAATTTCAGACAAGCTATAGTAATGCAAATATTATTTAAGTGCATTGAAGTTCTTGTGTTCAGTTAATCTGCCATTATAAATTGGTAAGAAAAAAAAATTACATTGCAAAGCAATACAGAAATAAAATCAACTCATACAAATCATTCAGATATATCTGCCTAATAAAAGCCATTTAACAGGTAAAAGTGTTCCATTTAAAAATTAAACAGATAGATTCAAAGTAATTTTTAATGGCTAGTCAGTAACTTCCTATTAGAATGGAAACAGTTAAATTAAGCATGACTCCCCTTTGCTAATTTTATTTTTTTGGGAAATTTTGTATTTTACTTACACTGAACTACAGGCTGAGATATTACTTCTTTCTATTACTGGAGATAATTTCATACAATTAATTTTATTCTATATACTTCTATTAATATTTTGCTCAATGAAACTAGATTATGAAACAGTCTTAGGACATCTGGGTTGCCTGAATATGCTTGGGTTATTTCAGCCATGTAAATTCCCTTTTGTTTTAGCTCTCTCATAATACAAAAAAAAAAAAATCCTACAGTTGATGGAAATATAAATATTTATCTAGTGCTACTGTAATCTACCAATATCTAGATGCATAGCAAAAATAAATACATTCAAACTAAATATATTTCCTTCCCTTTGCAGCCCAAAAGAAGTAACTTAAATGTTTTCATACTCATCAAGATAATGATTTATTTAATTGTATTGCAAAACCTGGAAAGCTAAAGGTGGCTGCTTCTGCCACATCGACAAGCACTCAGGAACAGGAATGGAAACTGGCTGCAACAGCAGGACACAGCCTGTGACAGGAGAGAGCACTTGGCTGGGTCTTGGAGTACCAGAGACCACTCCCAGATCATCCATCATAAGTGACCAATCAAAGAAAATTGATGGAAAACCATTTTTTCCCTGCATACTCTGCAAACTTCCCATTCACATTCCTGCAGTTGCTCACTGCATGAGCAAACTGTGACATATGCACGTAGGAAGTTTACAGCAATAAATGAAAGTATACTGAAGGACAGCAACAGTGATGTCAAATATTTTAAAGAACGGAAATAAGATCTTACAATGGGATCCTTTGTCAAACATGCACAAAGATGACAGTGTTTACCGTACTTGTACTTTGCCACTTGCACAATCTAGCTTCTCCCTTCCATAAAAAAGCTTTTGTCCAAGGATATAGACAAAGCTGCTTTTCCTATAGCAGAAAATTTCAATACCATATGAAACTTTACGTCATACGTGCTTACACAGCAAGCTTACCCCAGTTAGGAAAGAGGGGCTAAATTTGACAATGTTCAAAAGTCAGACAGTAAATTCCCTTCACTCCTTTTCCCCCTGTTCACCACATCAAATGCTGATAACTTTATTATGTGTGTTGAAAGTACCTACAACCTAATTCAGAAATTTAGCCCTGGATATGCCACACAGAAGGAGATTTACACATTTATTTTTCCTCCACTTTTAGGGAAGTTAATTTCAAGTTGTTTGTGCATTTTAGCTCAATTGTTGTCAGTTCTTGAGCTCTGTGAAGCCCACTGTACATATCTGAATGCAGTTTTGTGAATAATAAAGTTGTTGAAAATAATTTGTGATCTCTCTCAAGGATATATTCTATAAAAACTAAAACAGTACACTAAGAAAGCACAAGAAAAGCCTAGCTTGCTTTCTCCAGTGGAAAATTATCCTGCAATAGGCCAATAGGTACTGCTTTTCAGATGGCAAGTATCACAAGAACACAACAAGCACTTCAGTAGTTTTAGAGCTGTTACAGCAGAATAATCTCTTGAAGTCTCAGAAGTAGTGGAGACTCCTCACTTATCAAAGCATTTACTGTTTTAACTGGTTTAATGCATAGCTGTACATCTCATTCGCCTCAGAGAGGTGAAAGTATTCCTAAAGGCAGATTATTAAGATCTTCATGGAACACTTCTATGCTGTATCCATTAAAGAAACACAGCACGTCTAAGAAGTTAGCTCCTATGAAATATTATTGTGGGAAAAGTGTAGAATGGTATGATTTGAACTCATAATAGCCTAAAGGTCATGGAAAACTTTCCATTACAGTCACTTCAAACTGAATAGCAATTTTTTCTACACTTTACATTTTCAAAAGTACAAATCCCATAGCCTTTAAGTGTACTTTTGAGGGTCCAGTGCTTACACAGAGCAGTGTAAAGCCAGGAACCCATGAAACTGCAGATGGGAAAGTAAACACCACCTCTGATAAAATTCCCAAGTTACTGAAGTTGTACTGAGCAAGCTCAAAAACCTAAAAGATAGCTTGAGAACCACTTGAATGAACAGAATGCAGTCTAAATACTACCACACAAGTTACCAAAACCCCATCATTCAGTAGAGCAAAAACTGTAATAGTCTCCTATTAGAAAGAGAGGGAAAAGCCCAGAACAATTAAGAAACTCTATATGTTTATTATAAAGGTTCACTTTCACAATAGATAGCTGGGGATTCTGAAAAAAATAGGGAAAACAACAATTTGCAAGAGATGGTTCTAAAACAGAGCAGTCATCAAATACGTGTTCTGCTAGAAAGGGTACTTCATTCCAAACACTTGACAAGAAAATGCAGAACTCCCACTCAGTTTACAGCTGCTGTCCTTTTATTCTGCTGCAAAAGCAGATTTCACTTGTGTGAAACTGCTTCTAGAAATGTTGCTCGTGGCAGCAAATCCAGCAAGCATTTGTAATGGTAGTATTTCTTTGTTAGGTGTTAGAATAATTTAAATATCTTGAGCTTATGAACTGCAACACTTCAAAGTTTTTAATAACATGTGCAGCTGCAGAACATCACCAGTATTCAAACAGTATGAACAAAGCTGATGTATGAGCACACTTACTGGGATACTGGAAATATCTTATGGGATTAATTAAGGTGGCAAACCCCAGTGAAGAGCACAGTTAACTGTCCTAGAAAGCAAAGTATCAAATCAGATACTAGAATGGCATCTCTTGGTTTGCCTCACTAATATATTAACAGTAATACATTCTGTTGGGTAACTGGTAGGCTCCAGTCACTTTTTATCCTGTTACCCTCCACATCTGCCTCTCCAAGTATTCCCTGAGTTTATTACCTGCAATTACCATTCACAAGCAACTACACCTCTCATGTGCCCCAAAAACTCCAGAGAGCAATTTCCTTGATTACACTGCCCACTTGGGAGTAAACCTCAGAAACAGCTGAGGTAGCTGTGGCTATTCACATTGACTTCCACAAATATTGTATTAAAATCTTGGGAAACAAGTTTCAAGAGTGTTCAATTTATACACAGGAACACCTGAAAAAGTATGTTCTAGAGGTCATGACTTGCTAAACAATTTCAAAATATATGATTTGAAGAACCACATTTTACATACTGTCTAACTCCATACTGTTACAAACCAAAACAAATTATAAATCCAAAGTCTAGAGAAATTATGATAAAATCTATTCATCAAGAAATGTTTTCACACTCTAATATAAATCAAACTTGGATTAGGGAAATAAGAATCTCAGGATGTTCTTAAGTCTGTACACATAAGACCTATCCTTTCTAACACATCAGAATGCCTACTATGAAAAAAAAAAAAAGAAAACCTAAACAACTTTTTTTACTTTTTCCTTTTGAAAAAAATGGTTTGCTAATCTTAGAAGAAAGTGAAGCCAAGAGAAAAGTAACTTGCCAAAGTAACTTTAAATGAGTTAGTTACCCTAACTACCCACGCACACAAGCAAAGAATTTCCTTCAAGCAGAAAGGCAGAAGCCACACTGACACTTCTGCTTGTACAGAAGTTCAGCAAATGCTTTTGCTAATTCAATTCAGATAACCAAATCAATAAAGCACATAGTTCAACGGACTCAGGCAACAACTCAAACTTTAGAAAGCAACAAAAACCACGAGTTTATTTGTTTCAGAAAATCAAAGATTAATGATACATTTTTAAGATCTAGGTATGCTGGTCTACTGGCCACTGGCTACCAAAAGGAGCAACCCCAACTCCCTTGCCCTCTGCACCCCGATGCTGATGTGACCCTGTAGCAAAGGGATGGAAAAAACCAGAATGGCAATAAATTAACCCCATTGAGACTTAAAAAACAAAACAAATAAAACCTCCACAAACAAACAAAAAGCCCTCCCATATTTAGACTCCTTAGGTGTTTGCAGGTCACTGCAAGGTCAGCCAGAGACACCTCTGAAGTGTCTGACTAAGGTGACAGGAGAGCAGGACCTTCTTCAGAACCTCTGTGTTAGCTCTTAAGGAGGTTTAGCTGCCTAATTAAATTCCAAAGGTGGCTGAGAGAAGGAATTATCTTTAAGTATATAAAAGAGAATCAGCTACAGAAACAATAATAAATAAAGAACTTTATTTATTTATTATCTCCCTGGGAGAATTTATTTCTCCCAGGACAGGTGAAAAAAATGGCTAGATTGAAGCGGGGGGAAGGGGAAGTTACTTACTTGAAGCAAAGAAGTAAACAAGGAATTAAATTTTGCAACAGCCTGATCAGCAAAATAGGGAACTTTCCTTGAAAGCTTAAGTGCAGTTTAGTCCACAACCTTCAATAGCACTTTTGGTGTTCTTGCTTCTGTCCCAATGCAGTGAGAAAGAACCACAATGGGGTTCTTCTCTATTTTCCTTACTCCCACAAGGCTTTGTAAACAAGGCTACATTAGAAATCTCTAACCCTCATCCTGAAAAGCAGCATATTCACATCTAAAGTCTGAAACAAATGAAGAAGCTATTGAAAGTATACAATAAGAAGCTGATTTATTGCACAAGTATGCACAACTGAAATGCTGGGTTTAATTCTGAAGAAAAACCAGCAGCCTATAAGAAAGAGCAATACAGGACCATGGGGATCAGAACATTCAAAAAAATAAAACTGAAGAGACCTCATGGCATCAAAGAAGGAAAAAAGGACCCCAAGTAGCTCAGGAAGAGAGTAACAAATACTTTTAAGCTGACTAAGGATAGTTCTTCCTGTCACACCTCAGAGTACAGAACGCAGCAATAGGAAAGCTAAGAATGAGAAGAGAAAGATACTTTGTTTACTAGCTCAACTCCCACACTTCGAATGAAAAAACTGAATTCTGAAGAACATGGTTTTTGTCAGCATTTTGAGAAAACCTGTTTTAACATTAAATCTAACACATTCAATACTTTACATATGAAGTATAAAATAAAACATTTTCCTCACAGCATCTTTAAAAATTAAAACTATTACTAATATTAATTTTTAGTAGGAAAACCTGGGTCAGGAATGTTGGGAATATCTTAAATCAATTTAAGCCAGGGAAGATGCTATATTTTCCTCTCCTCTGCAAACCACTAGGGTATCTCAGTACTCAAAATAAGTTAAAACCCAGAAGTGTCATAAAATCATACCAGTAAGGAAAGAGGACATTTTCTCTCCCCTCCCTCTCCACACCTTCCCAAAAAATAAAAATTTAAGGACAATTTTCTTCAACCTGTAGCAAAACTAGCAGGGACAAAACAAGAGGCTACCACTGAGTCTAGTCATCCTCCCAATTTCAGACATTCCCACAAATGTGAGGAATGAGTTATGGACAATCAAGCTTTTCAGATTTCAGGAAAAAAATTAGGGACATTCCCCCATTTTCAGTTCACTGAGATGGTTAACCCCCAAAAATTAGTAAGATGTAAAACAAACCAGACAAGGAAATATAAACAGAGCTCTACTTTGTGGGATTAATAGGCATTTTTTTCAGACCAAGCAAGTTCAAGAATGGACAAACCTACTTCCATATGCAGAGATGATCAAAAAGGCAGTAAAATCATCTCTACAATAAAAAGCTGTCTGCTGCACAGAATTCAAGTCACCCAAGGCAATACCTTGAAACGTGCCAACAAGTGGGAATACTTGTGCTTCAATACTTCCCTCCTGACTGTGAATTACCAACTTCACTATCCTCAGAACTGCAGCTGTAAGTCAATTCCCAGGTACAATTTGCAAAAACAACCCTAAAATGTTATGAGCTGGCAAACCACACATGTTTAATTAAGAGCAGTTTTACTGGACCTGTGGCCATTTCCCCCTTATTCGCTTTCACAGCTGCAGCCCTAACAGGAAACTTAAAGTCATTTTTCTTCCCTGAGAAGTTGCAAATACACAAGTGATGAAACAAGCTGCATTTTGTAATACAAAATAGAGGTCCTGCAAACTAAATGAACTGGGCTTTGGGGCTTTTGCTTAACTTCTTTATGCTTCTGAGTAAATGCAGAGCAATCGAAAATCCAGTACTCATCCTTTCAGAAGCAGTTAATTGTAATTCTCACAGTACAAACAACTTCTACATGGCCATGAGGATAAAAGAAATTCTGTTGATTGTATGCTACAGTAACCAAGAAAGAACCACAAAACAGCATCAATGCATAGTGCCTATAGCATGTCTATTCCATCTTACATAAAACAATTGGTGAAGCGACTAAAGCAGCGTGTCCATGGTCTAGAAACTTGTTTTTAAAAAAGGGGGAGAGAAAGAGTGTATGCCACAATACTGAAAAAATAGTAATGAATGGGCACATCAACACTTCAACAATAGGGAAAATAACAATTTGCAGGAGATGGTTCTAAAACAGAGACATCAAATATGTGTTCTGTTAGAAAGGGTATTTCTGGTGGATAGCTCAACACAGCTATCCACCCTCCAAAGCCAAAACTAAATCTGAGTATCTCTCCTCTTCCAACAATACTCCTTAAATATAATCCAGTTACGTGGTTCACACAGAAAATTACTGCATTATGTCCATTGGTATGTTTGCAAAACAGGTGTCAGAACATGTTCCAATAGTCCCTTATGTTCTACATGGACTGCTGAGTAATTAAAAGGCTTGGTGCTATCTATGCAAGATAAAACGCTGTGTTTGCTGTAGATGCCAACAGTGTAAGTAACAGAACACACACACAAAAAGTCTTACTCTAGTTTTCTGTGTGGATCTCATTCACTCAGACAAGTATGAACATCTGCTGTAACCAAAGTTTAACAGAAATCCCCCTGCTTGTTTGCAGGTCCTTCTCAAACAAAGTTTGAGGTTGAAAGGCCTCTTATGAAGAGCTGAAACAAAGAGGTACAGCCTGCCAGAAAGGAGGAGGAGGTGTGTGTGGGAAGCAGGTCAAGTATTTTGATATTTGAAGTAGACTCCATCTCCCAAAGCCTGCTGTCACAGTTACACCAACCCAGAGAGGGTCTGCTAAAGATGCACTGATCATAAAGACTGCATCTGGTCTTCCCAGGGATGGCACTGCATTCAAAGTAGAGGCATTCTGACCATGAGCAGCACTGCTGGATTAAGACCATAAAAACCTTTATTGAATTCTGGGCTCCAGGAATGAGATAAAGACTCTCAGAAGTAAGAGATATGAGTGAGAGCAGCCATAAGTGAACCAGACCCTGCAATAAAAATAGGAAGCAGAGTTCTTTGTCACATCCCTGCCCATGCTTCAGACTGCCTGGACTCACTGTCAGCTACCACACCAGGGAGTGGGGAAACACAGTGACCGTTCTCACTTCTCCCATGATTGTAAGACAAAGTCACAACTTTCTAAAAGTAAAATGAACTGACATAATTGATTTCCTTCTGCCATGCGACACCATTTTTCACTGCTGACAAGAAAAATCTGAAAATCATCCAAGCCCTAGGGATCAGAGATTCATTCCAATTTATCAGTAAAATGAAGGACTTATTAAACTGCCCTAAAATCAAGACAAAAAAAAAAAAAAAAAAAAAAAGAAAAAGAAACCAAAAAACACCCACCCCTAAACAAAAGACAGGGAGGAAAAAGAAATAGTCAGATTCAGATATCTGGCACTAACCCTCTCTGAAACTTACTCCTGATGATCCAAGTGAAAGAGGCCACACTAGCACACACATTCCCCTGTGCACTGCGTGCTCCAGATTGCAAAGCATGTTCCAAAATACTGGGGGGGGTGAGACATAATTCAAATTAATTTTTCCAACACCAAATAATGTCTGTGATTTTTTTTCACTGAAGTAGGACTTACAAAGTGTTCTGACAAGTGTAAAACCGTGACTAAATTTAGAGAGTATCTTTAAATGGACTAAAAACATACAGATGCTTTTGTTGCAAGGAATCTATTTTGTAAAATAACATAATTTTAAATTCTAATGTAAAAGCTTTCATGTAAGAAGAGTTGTGTTGCAAAAGACACAAATAAATTACCAGCGCACAGTACACAGGAATGTGCAATGGTACTCCTGTTATACAGCGTGAGGGAGTTCTGAAAACCTTGTCAAAATTCATTAAGAGGAATGTTATGCTTATTCAAAATTACTAAAACATTCCAGCCTTTTTTGACTGTCCTATGCAATAAAGCAAACCTATTAGCAGTACATTATAGCTGAGATGGCAAGAATTCGCTAATGGTTTCATGCTGATTAAGCAACAGGCAGTAAGCGGTGCCCTGTGCCCGCCGCAGCGAGCGCAGCCTCCCCCGTGCTGCTGAATTACAACTCCGTGCTCAGCATTCAGCGGATCAGCCGGAGCCACCATCCTTTGGAGAACGTTCTCATTGAAACTGCAAGTGTCATAAAGTATGGCAGCGCTGTCTGCCAAGCTGTCAGGGGGGAAAAGCGCTTTAAAGGGCATGTATGTTTGCTTGAGTATATAGCAATGCTCTGCACATGTTCTTGCACGCTGACAGAAACCCAGTGTTCATCTGCAGAAAACACAGGTGGAATGGATGCTGAACTTTCGGGGACTCTCAAGAGAAAATTAATTCATAATTAATGTATTTTGAATTACTGGATACACCAACACTTTGTTGTTGATTTCTATGTTGTTTTCCAGCGAGATTTCCATTGAGCTCATATAAAAAGGTGAATTATGCAACTGCAGGCATTGTAGCAGCTCTGGATTCCAGGTCCCACGAGGGTCTGTAGAGTAACAGCGCTGAAAGCTGATCAGTCCTCTGCCCAGAGAGCCTTCTGCAACACTGCTGGCAGTGCCAGAGCTTATCCTGCTGGCTGACTGTTAAGATTTTGCTGTTCAGCCAGATTTAGTACCACAGCTATATTAAAGATAAAAAGCTTATTGGGAAAACTTAAGTGCCTGAATAGGCTTTAGGCTAACATGGCTCCAAATGCTTTTGTCTTCACAAGAGCAGTAATTGAGTATGGAGGGTGATTAGCTCTATCTCCTAAATAACACTTACTGGAAGCGTTAGCTGTGCATTTCTGATTGCCACTGAAATGGGGATTAGAGGACAGGCAAACTATCTGGCACAGCAACAGCACAGCAATCATAACAAAACCTCCAGTGAGGCCTCAAGATGAGCCTTGCAGCCATAAATCCCCTCAGAGGAATTCAGGGAGACATCAAACTGCTAAACTCTGCTAAGAACACATACTTTCCATTTCAGCATATAGAGTCATCTATTTTGAGCAGAAAGCGAAGGTTTATGTCCCCTTTTGCCACGGCAGTGCAGAGGTTTGGGCCATACTGGCTGGCATACCATGACAAAATGCATTTGGTTGCTGCAAGAAGTCACAAGTATCAATTTTTTAAAAAGACACTTGTCATAAATCATGCCTTTATTGATATGCTTAGCATAATGCATTAATATGAGGAGATCCTTCAACATGAAGGAGATTCAGACCAAGAAGCTGTTTGATAGGGTTTTGATTGCTTTTCATAGGCTTCTTTCTCCACACAAACCTTCCCTCAATAAAGACTGAAGCTTAGAGATGACACAAAAACCATTTTCCCCACACTATTCCATTTTTTAAACATATTTAAACCATTTCAGCTAACAAGTAATCTTTTAAATGGTTACATTAACATTAAGACATCATGCTCCCACTTACTTATCTCATTATTAAAACAGATAATCTAAAATTTCATTATTTTAAAAATGTAAATTCATTTTCACCTGGCAGATTTCAAAGAATGTTCACCATATTAGACTTTCTCGTCTTTAAAACCCACTATTCCCTGTAATAGATGATCCTTTATTAAATCTGTATTCAGATCCAGTATCCTCTCACATGTTTACTGTGTAACACTGAATATAATTAGTGGGTTCTATGACAGACAGTAAGACTTTTTTATAAGGTGCAAGACAAAGTCACTGTATAAGGACTTAGAAAAGAGATTACAATTCCATTTTCAAAGGAGTATTTGGTATTTTAGGTCACTGCATTTCTTTGGAATCCTCCCTGTCTCCTAATATATTTAATGGGACATTCACCAGCCTGCCTGAAGCAAACAAACCTTAAGGCAAAAAGCAATAGATGGGAAAAATATTTAACATTAAAATGAATGTATTTCTGTTTTTTCCAATACTTTACATGTGTTTGGTGTTTAAAATTCCTCTGACCAGGACAAATACCTGTGATTTTGGCACTTACAGAAATGAAGTTCACAGCTCCGCTAGAGAAGAATTTTAAAATTAAATTCCCATTATAAGTTGGGCTCTTAACAGGCTCTTTATATATTGTCACCTTCCATATACATAAGTACTCAGCTGTTTAGTTTGCATGTTGAAGTTTCTGAAAAGACCACAAAAATCCCACATATATTGGCATCTGGCATCTGTCACTTATACTGGGGAGGGGGGAGAGGAGAGAGAGAGAGAATTAAGACAAAATGTCACAAGGCCTTCTAAATTCCCAAGACACTGCCTCTATTCTCAAGACAATGCACATGCTACAGCACACAAGCAAAACTCTGAGGTTTTGTTAGGGCTGCTTGAACCCCCTCAATCTCATGTATTTTAATGACTTAGGACAAAGAACGCCTCCTATTACATCACGTATAACATTTCTTTCTGGTAATGAAGGGTAACACAAAGCCAAGCCTCATGCCAGAGAAGACATACAGAGAACATTAGGTCAAGACTTCAGTTTGAAATTTTGCTTTAAAAGACATAATAGGATGAGCAAAATAAGTGGTATCAGTGAACACATTTATATATTTATATGAGGTGTTTCAAATTTTGAGCAGAGCAGGAACATTTCCCTCAGTAGCTGTTTAAGACCACACAAAAGGAAGCCTGTATGTAATTGTGCCATGGTGCTTCTAAGATATTTTTAATTTTCAAATTGAACTGAGCTAGAACAGGCTATGATCACTCCAGTTTTAACACTGGGATTCTGTTTTGCAAAAGTATACTGAATAGCAGGAGGAACATTTTTAGGAATATATCCAACCCACTGTGCCTAACTTAAAGAAGAGATTTTTTTAAGATCACTTTTGAGGACTTTTTAAAATCCTAAAGCCAAGTACACAATTGTACAGACTTTTCTCAAAAAATTCCCAAAATACTCAGCAATAGACTATATGTACTCCTTACAGCAAAATTAAACAAAGCAAAAAATTCTCATGGGAACCTCAACCAGGTTGCATCTTTTTTCCCTCTCTGCAACTACTGAAAATAGAAGTATTTGTTCTTTGACTGTATTTCTTAGTCTGTTTCTCTCTACTTGCAGACAGTTTGTTGGCACCCAGCGTAAGGACAGAAAGCATGAAACACTCAGCCATGCATTTCTGCAGTTTTTCTTCCTCTTTATTTTCCTTACACTAGCAAGAATGTCTTTCATTTCCAATAACAGCTATTTCTGCAAGTCAGTATCTAGAAAAAGAAGTATACCTTTTTCAGTGAATTTTGTGTTTCAACATGAAAATGTTAAAGTAACTCTGCAACTTCCACTTTACTTCAATGACTATTAAACCAGCAACTTTTGTTTCAGATGGCAGTTAAGAAGATATAAAAAGACTCGGTATTTGTGGAATTTTATTTACTTTACAATTCTGAGGCTGCACTCAAGCAGATCCATCCATACCGAGGACAACACAGAAGGCTGGCTCAGGGTCCAAATCACCATTTAACATAATACTTTGAGAAGCAAAGCAGCAGTTTATGGATAGACAGTTACGATAAGGGAGCAGGATAAGCACACACAATTCCTGAGACCATCTATGGGCACAGAATTTAAATGCAACCCTTCAAGCTACTTTCCTCAGAAAATTGATTGCAAAGAAAGAATTTGTCAATGTAGTACCATCTCAGCACACTGTTCACTTCAATTGTTTTAATAAACAGCACACCTAAGACCTGCAGCAGCTGGAAAGAGCTGTTTTACAGCCCTCACAATGCTGTACAGGGAATCATCACTTCTTAGGTTTGGACACAATCTGCTGAGGCTTTAAAGATTTACAAAACAAGAAAAGAAGAATAAGAGTTTAGAGCTAGATTTTTAGCATAACACTCGGGATTTGGATTTTTGTTTTTTCATAAAAGAAAAAAACCCTAAGTACATACCTAAGTTTTGCTCAGATAGTTACAGTAGCAACTTATGAACTAGCAAAAAGCAAAAATGGATGCAATACAGTTTTTACATATATAATTAACTGAAAACTAAGCAAAACTTAAAAATAGAATTTACACCTTCGTGGAGCACAACCCACAACCTTGTGAAACACTGAGACAGGTCTCTCTTTGAGACTGAAGCAAGGAAGAATGAGAAGAAAAACTATCTCAAGTTGAGCATCCCTCACCCTGTGTCTCCTCAGGCAGCCACACAAGCACAACCCTTCAGGCTGGCAAAGGCAAGAAGAATGAAAGCAAGGGAAGATGGAGGCTGGAGCTTTTACTGAGGAGGCTGCAGTGGGTGACTGTGAGGAGCTGCCATGGGCACAAGCGAGCAGATGAGAGAGGGACAGAGGGACAGAGCTGTGTGACCACCGGGCCCCTGGCAGGGCCACACTGCCTCTCCCCACGCTCCTGCTCTCTGCCTAAGGCAAGGCAGCCACAGAGCCTGGCTGTGAAAGCTCTCCTGGGAGGAAGCACTGCAGGTCCCTGGCATAGCTGGTGGGCACCAGCAGCATGGGGTAACCCATACTGCAGCAGGAAAAGCACAGAGCCTCAGGGAAGCATGAAAATGCCATTACAAGTTAGAGTGCAGCACCCGGGAGGGATGAACACAACAAAGTCACAGCCAGGACAAATGGACTTATCTGGATGGCAGAAAAAAAGGCAGCACTGATGAGTACATCTCATGAAGTTGCTGTGAGAAAGCTTAAAGTTGGTAGTCACACTATATGAGGTGCAAATCAAGATCAAAGGGCTATCAAGAAACAAAACAGCTGCCCCTGTTTTTTTTTATATCTCATATATACAGAGAACATAGGTATATATGTATATACCCACACACACAGAGAGTCCCCCATGCCTAGAGCACAATGCAGTTATATATGACAAACATCTTAGCTTTTTCAGTTGGATGAAGATACCCAAGAATTGATAAGGATCGTGCCAAGCATGTTGATAAATCTTCAGTGGTGGGGGCTGGGGGGAGGAAGGAAGCACCTGCATTCAATTTCAATAGGAAAAGCAGTCAAATCAAAGTCACTCAAGAACGTCATTTACTGTTGCAACAATTTAGTGCAGGATAAAGCTTCTTCTAAATACTTAAACAATAGTTATGTGCAAAACTGTAACATTTCTGGTTTACCATTAATAATTTCCAATCAATATCCTGGTGATCTTTCAAGCTCTCTAGAAAATAAATGAGCATGCAATATTACTAGGCATGCTGAACTACCAGCTGAGAGTCCAGAAAGTTTGCTAGCAGTATTTTTGTTTTTATCAGACATAGCATTTTATTACAGTATTGCATAAGCACACTTGTTGCCTGAGTCACATCACATCAGTGACAGTAAAAAGGCAAGTGTGTCCTCAAGTCCTTCACTTCTGCTAACTTTGCACTAGACTGGCTGCCATAAAGGAGTTCCAGGCTGCCATAAAGGCAGCCTATCCACGCTGCCATATCCAGGAGTTCCTTTAAAAAGGAGTCACAGGCTAGTGACAGACTCGTCATAACACTGCCCAGGCCAGCACCATCACCTCTCTGCAGCACTGGAAATAAATATTTGTAGAGCCGTGGCTGGAGCAGCAAAGTGATTCAGCTGAAAAACAATCCACAAAAGCAAAAGATGGCAACTGTGTACACTACACACCAGCAGAAAACAGACATAAAACTCTGCTCTTCAGCACTGCATTTAAACAAAATACAGGGAAGTTACTACATTTAACTAGATGATCTGAAAATCATCCAGAAGCCTTAGGTAAACTATTTTAAAAGGGAATAATAAAAACTAAATTATTTAAATTCAAAATGTAATATGTAATTTCAGATTTAAAATAGGAGTCCAAGTTTCTAATCATGATTTTGATTATAAGTAGACGGTGAAACCAGATAATTTAACATCAAAACTCAACATAAGCAATAACCTAAATTCATTCAGACAGCTCCTCAACTTCTAGCTTTCATTTACAAAACTTATCAGATGGAAAACTAGAATGAATTAAGATACAGACTCCAAACACCTATGCCAGTCTTCACAGCATCATTGTACACAAGCTCCAAATCTCTGGCAAAAGAGTTTACAAACTCTTAAACTATCAAAAGATGGGGGAAAAATATATCAAAATTACCTCCTTTTCAAGATGAAAGAGGCCAGCAACTGCATGTTATTTAGAATACAGAAACACCAAGAAATTTGCATTCTGCATTTTCGTTCTGCACCACTGCCTACTAGTGACATTCTCTATGCTTGTTTGAATGCCTCTCTGCACTAACCTAGCACTTTCATATCTACCAGAATAGAATATAATCTACTAGAAATCTACTGGCTTTCCCAACAACTAGGTCAGAAGACTTTTTAAGATAGGCTAAATTCAAAATTGATACAAATATTCTAACAGTATGTTGTCCAGTTACTCACAATCACAGAAGTCATTTGAAAATGCTCAGTTCTTACTATCCTGAATGACTGTTTTGTCCAGAAGTATTGCCCTCAGCTTTAGAACAAACTCCACATGAAGGCAAAACCCATTTGTCTCTATCGTTTTCAAATCAAACATACCTCCCAAGGCACAGAGACCTATCAGCTGTTTGGGTACTAGATATGCACAGATTTTGCCTGCTTTTTTTTTAAGCACAAATGTCTACTATTCCAGAGAGCTGCCTAAAAAAAAGGAAAAAAGTGTTTTGCATTTTATTCTACAGAGTCATACGTTCCCTGATGTTTTGTCACACTGCTGTGAAACAAATGATACTTTCTTTAGGATTCTACAGAATAACAGCACCTTTGTTCTACAGGCAAGCACTGCAATATTAAACAACTGCCTAGATTGTAACCAGGTAAAGACACAGCAAAAGCAATTGTTTGTACCCAGAGTTATGTGAGAGAACAAAATAGGATCAAATATTCTCAAAACAGTCTCATGCAGGGTTTTACCTGTAACAGCCTTTTCTGTGTCTGGTGGTTCCCTACTTCAAATGACAGAAGCACTGCCAACGAGAAAACCAAATCCCCAGTATCTCCAGCTGCTTTCAACTTAGGCAGCAGTGAGACAAAACACCCATTCCTCTTCCTAGGACTGCTTTCCTGTTTAAGCATTTACTGCACCATCCCTAAAGACTCTGTCATCACCCTGCTGAGGCTGGCACTTGGCGAGTTCAAAAGAAAAGGCAGGTGGGACACAGGCACCAAAACTGACACATTGCACACTAGAAATTACATTTTCTAGGTAAAAACAGAAAAATCAATTCCATATTATGACTATTTTCCTTACACAGTGCAGCTTGAGCTTCATTTGAGCTAGGAATCCTACCAGGATAAAAGACACGGGTTTATTCATCTAAATCAGTGCCATCAAAGTTCCATTTCATCATTTTCTGCATGAAATTAGGGTAAATAGGGGTGCAAGAGTCAAAAGACTGTGCTGGCACTTGCAGAATTTTGACAGTGCACTAGATGTTTGTTTCAAGTGAGAGCACAACACAAAGCTGCATGTACCAAGCAGATCTGTAGCTTATTCAGCTGAGCATTCCAACACCAGTATTAGAACAAGCCAGTCAACTAAAACCAACTTGTCTCACAGGTCGTGATTTTGTGACAACTGCCTCACACAGATAACACTGATGCTTGCTGTTTATTTTTTTAAGGAAGCTCAATCTGATTTGCAGCAGGGATGTGCAGAGGAGCATATGGGATACGGGCTGTAGGCAGCGTATGTGCCACACAAGGGCTGCTCATTTTAGGGCACCTAAATCCAGATTTACTCACCTGGGCTGAGAGGGAGAACGATCAGCACCCTAAATTACATATTCAAACTACAGAGAGGCTGATCACAAACAGCAGCACTGTAAGTGATACTATCCAGACCTGTTGACACTGTGTAGGGGGAAAAAAAAAAACACATACACAAAACCAGCCAGGAAAAATATTCCTTAATATTATCTGTCCAGAACCTTTGAGTTATTAACATAATTTAGCAAGCATTTCAAGCTGTTTACAAAGCTCTAGCAGCAGCTACCGAAACCACAGAAAAAAAATATTAATGTTTTATAAAACTCCTTAAATTATAAAGCTTTTAGTTCCTTGTCATTGAAAGTTATTCTTCGCCTCATCATAATGTGCATATTTCAGCATTTAACATCATTAGAATAACAAATGCTGTTTTTAAGAAAGCAAGAGACTAAAGGATGGTACTTAAAACATAATTCAAACTACTACATTATACATATCACCATGAATCTGCAAACATGTTCAGTTTTATTAAGAAAAAAATCTTGTATGCTTCCTTCATATTGTCAAATTACTCATCTCTAGGACAAATGAATGAAATAAAAATGAAATTTAAAAAATAGCATGAAACTTCTTACATAAAAGCAAACTGATTCTC
This sequence comes from Motacilla alba alba, assembly GCF_015832195.1. NCBI lineage: Eukaryota > Metazoa > Chordata > Aves > Passeriformes > Motacillidae > Motacilla > Motacilla alba. Next base: position 14,321,631 of record NC_052017.1, on the reverse strand, counting down.
TGCCCTGCAAAACAGTGATAGCCATTTATTTAAGAGGTTTAATGTTTGACCAGCAAGGCAGTCTAACACTAATAACCTGCCACCAGTCTTTCAACTAAGTGACCAAGTCAAGAATGCCAAGATATCCAGAAGATATGCTCTGACATCCACAGAAACAGAAAATATTTTGTTTTCCTGACTAAAAACTTACTGCAATCACACAGAAATTGCAAAGGCAAGACAGAAAGAGCTCTTTAAGATCTTTACTACTCAGAATTAATCAAAGCAAAACAGCCATCCTGGTGATAATCCCCTTTAGTGCTTCACAGTTTATGCAATAGTCAATTACTAAAGAGGATGAAAGACAGAACAATCTTTGCAAATAGGTCACTGTCTATATTTATAATGATTAAAACCAACCTGCTGCTAAAAGTAACTTTTAATAAGCATAAAAAGTAACATTAAGACTGTGCCATGTATTTACTCTTAAATACACTCTATGTCTGCTATGACAAAAGAGAAGGTAAGACGCATCAGAAACAAAGTTATTTCCCATAGGTTATGCATTAGCATTGCCAAAAGCAGATTTTAATTTCTGTCTGTAATTTTATCACAAAGTATCATCCTCAAAGATATCACCTAAATGTTCTTAACATGATCTCTGAACTTATCCAACTCTCTCCCTGTCTGCACACCTTCCACCTTCTCTCTCAAAACTTGGTAGGAAAGCAACAATTGCCCAGGGTGCTTTTTAAAGACCATTTGTAATGTCTTCTCCTTTTGCTTCAGCTTTTCCTGCCCGTTTGGGCATGCCTGAACGTGTTAGTGCCTTTTTTTTTTTTTTTTTTTTTTAACTTCAGAACAATTACCCTGGTCTCTGCTTCTACTGCACACTGCTCAGACATCCCATCTGCTCTTTCAAGTACTGTCCGTATCTGCTAAAGAATCACTCTTTCAGAACTTTCCTTCTTTCCCATATCCTTGGCCTCCCTGAGGAATATTTTTGCCCTTTCCTTGGGATCAGGACATGACACCTGACACCATTTTCCTAAAATCTTATTGAACTTCATTGACTCTCACAGCTTTGAGTGCCCCCATTGTCTCAGTGATTCTTGTGCATTCACTCAAACCATTTCATTCAGTTCCAATTCGACCTGCAGTTACTGTCAACACCGGAGATTTAAATCTGGTTAAACTGAAGCTTGTTTCCTCTCAAGCCCTACTTCCTCTAATTACCTCCAGCCTCCCACAGTTCAAGTCCATAAGCTAACGCATGGTTCTTGCAATGCCTTATGCACCAGAGTGGCAACCAACAGTTGCAATTTCTTTGCATAAAATGCCAAAAATGTTTATTATCCAGTCCGGATGTTTCTCTCGACCAGACCCCTTGCTGCATCTTCATTAGCAAACACTTCTGCTCACACTGCCACATCTCTGTCCTTCACACATTTCATCTGCTAAACCATCCTTCCTTTATGCATTACTTTGGAGGCTCTAGATCTTCCAGCATTTCCACAGCCATTAAGCCTATGACTTCAAGACTGTACAGTTGCAGAACGAGCACTTCATTACTGGAAAGGAGGAGGAGGAGGAGGAGGATAATCTTCAGGGAATAATGTAACCACTTCTTAGAAAGATCTCACAAGAGAAGCATTCCTCTGTATCTCATATATTTGTACTCAAGGACAGTGAAAACACACTAAAGGTCAGGCTAAAGCTGAATGCCATTACCTCAACACTACCAAAAATTACTTACATGAAGGCATTACTAAGGTAATTCTAGCTTCTAATCTTACAAATTTAAGACAAAACACCTGTATCTTAGAGTTTATTATAATGCAGACTGCATAAAACTGAACTCCACGGCAGGCAGGGGAGGGAGAAGCAGTCAGTCTTGTGAAGTGAAATCCTGTTTGTGCGTGAAAGCCAGGAACTTGATGTTCTCACTACAGACTAAGAGCAATAAAAACAGCTTTCTGAGCCATTAATTTCTACACAGCTGATTTCTACTAAACAATGCTCATTATTGAAAGAATTCTAAAAAAACTGCCAAGCTGTTCCAGTGCGAAGGCTGGCATTCTGAACATCTAGACTGAGCTAACGGTGACATCAGTTCTACCACTGCTTTAATCCCCACGGCTACTAAATGTCAAACATTTTCATTGTATCTAAAGACCTTGCAATTATGCACCATGAGATTAAGTTACAAAATAAAGCAAACTGCAAGGCGTAGCAAGCATCCACACTCTTGCTGCCCAAGATTCTCATAATGGCAAGTGAAACTGCCAAGTATTTTCCACAGCCAAAATGTGGCATTTTTAGCATTTGTTATTCTTAAACACTGTGAAAGCTCCCCCCTCAGACCATCCATAACACAGTGTCTACAATACATGCATTGCTGCTCCACTCAAATATAAATTTATAAATCAGTTGTAGTGTTGAATAAAGTATAGTGGGGAGAGGGAAGAATGATGAAAAGATTAAGTGTCACTGCATCAAGAGGCACAAAGTCCAGTGGAAACTGAGCTGCAGGCCATATATTTATTATTGACAAAAGACACCCATGTAATATTAATTCCATCTGCTTTAGAGAAGGAAATGCATCAAATTATAATCGACACAGAAGAAGGAACTGTCCTACCACGTAATATAAATTTTAATGTGGTAAACTATTTAAAGTAGGATATACTTTCTAAACATTCCTTGGTATTTTCATGATTTGTTTGGCAATTGATTAATATGGCAGTAACATGCCAACACACACTTCTAAAATAAATATCTAGTAATCACTTCATTGTGCCAAGTTCTGAGCGGTTCATATCAACTACACTGAGCTAGGGCAGTGCTATAAAGAAAGTGCAAGAAAGCTCATGGATTCTCACACTATGTAAGAAAGACATTACTGAAGAAAATAAACTAAATTCAGTAATCCCATTCATTCCATAATATTTGGGGGAGGGGTGATGAAGTTAAAACTAACATAAAATATACACATATTAGAGACATGATGTCCCATAACTACAGAAACTCTGAATATCAAGAATGAAGCCAAGAATATAGTAGGATATTGAAAAGCTATGGATTCTGGGTGTTTCAATAAATATATATACACACAGTTCAAGACTCTGTAATTCACCTAATCAATCTTGTATCTCTAAGATCTTCCCATACTGACTCGTTCCTAAGCAGCTTTGTCCTCGTTTCTTGTTAGCAAACTACTGATTCACAGCTCTCAATGGTAAAACCTTTCATGTCTAATGTTAGCATCAAGTTTGATTTGAAATACTCTGGTACTCTGAACACATGCTGCCAAGTGGGATTTACTGTAACAATCAGTTTTTATCCAAGCAAAAACAGTTTCACACTACAGATTAAGTTCAAGAGTAGGGAGCTTTGAACAGAATTTAAAATAATTGAACATGTCCCTAAAGAAAGATGGGGAAGGCAAGTGTGAGGCAGGGAATTATCTACATACACACATATATAAATATATAACTATGTGTATGCACACATACATCACTGGTTTAAGAGCAAACCTGGATTACAATAGACTAATTAACTTGGTTACCCATACCAGAAGTGACCTGATTAAGTCAGAGTTCTAATCTTTTGATGGGGGCAGGGGATGCCTGTTAAAAAAAAAAAAATTAAGAAGTGAGAGAAACTGCTTTACCAAGGACAAAGGCCGTCAATGCTCAGTTTTAGCCTGAAGTAGGAGTACATCATTCCTGAGATTCTTCCATACTAATTAACAAACTCACATGTTTTGAGTTTTAATCCAGAGTAAAGTTGTGAGAAGCAGAATTGGCAGGGCTGACTCATTAAAACAGTCCACAAATAAAATGATCAAGCCAGAAATTCAACTCCATGTAAGTCTTAAGTGTAATTAAAACCACTAAGACATTAATTTACAGTTCTTATGTTATCCATACACACTTAGGGAAAACTGACAGTAACTTGCACATTTCAACAGGCCAAGTCATGAGGAGTTACAGCAGTAGGCTCCCTTCCTCTGAAAGAAAATATAACCCAAATTCCATGTCATATTAAAACAATCTTAATATGGAAACACTATTGTTCTTTCTTTAAATCAGAATAATGTAAATGGAATCAATTTCCACAGAAATTCTGCAAGAACTAAACACATGAACTCTTTCAATTTCAGGAACAATTTAAAGCTGAGAGAAGACATTTTTATTTGAACAATTGGAAATTTTTGGGAATAAGTCTCAAAACTGTAGCAGACAATTATGGCAATAAAAAAAGAAAACAAACCAGACACGGTGGCCATTTTTCCACCTACCTGCACTTGTTCTGTGGAACTACTACTGAGTTCATCTCCGGACTCTGAATCTTGGTGAATTTTTTCTGAGCCTTCTCCTGCTGAATCACAAGATTGTTCGTGCAAAAAGCTGGTCTTCTCTATTTCCAAGAACTCTGGGCATGGGAAATGACCCATGGAAATGGTTCTAAACTGATTGGAAACCTTGGGAGATTGCAACTCGTTATTAAGTTTTCCATTGTTCTGGGTAAGGTCCAGACTCAAACCAAAAGTTTGACAGGGGCTATTGTTCGGTCCCAGATTTTGATTGGCATCTCGAACTAAGCAAGACACTTGAACTGGAGAAGATTTTCCAAAACTAGAAAGCTCTGGTGACTTATTCACATTTTCTGTTGATCTCTGTAACCCATGTGTCAGCTTCAAGGTGTTATTTGGCAACATGCTTGCCTGCTTCACAGGTGGCATCAGTGCTTTCCGGGGTATTTCCTTCACATATTGAGCTGGCACATAAAAGGGTTTGGAATTTTCGTCTCTTTTGACTTGCCACCAATCATCATTAGTCTTTTTCACTAAGATGTATTTCTCCCCTTGCTTGATCACAATTTTCTTGTCCTTGGCCTCATACTCATAGTCATACTCCACTTGAATGTAAAATTGTCCAGGAAGCATCTTCCCACCCTTATCAGCCATTTCTATCTGAAAATATTTCACCTTTTCAGACAAAAGGTAAGCAACATTCTGTTTCAATGTTATTTTCCTGTTAATGTTCAGAGCTGTAAGAAAAAAAAAAGTATATGTAATCAAGTGGCTGTTTAAGAGCACTTTGGATAAAAAACAGTTTTTAAAAAATCCTGCCTACTTAGACTAATTGATGGAAACATGCAGTATTTTCAGATATCCTTCTAAGTGTTGAAATAGAAAATCAGTAGAACAACTTAGGTCACCGATTGAACTGTCCTATTCACACAAGCCTGCTGCTATCAAGTGGCTCATTAGCTTCATTAATTAATTAGTTATTGTTTCTATTACTGATTAACATTGATTGATCACTGGGGATTTGGTGAGGGGGCTGATCTGAGTCAATCTCTTGCTTACATTTAGGCTTAAATAAATAAGCCTAAATAAATAAATAATATAGGCTTAAATGAATAATTTCTTAAATAAACTGTTAATACAGTAGTTTTAATCAAAATATTCCAAAGAATACTTATTTACCTCAGAGAAAACCTGATCTAACCAAATGTTTAAGGGCTAAATCTTAAAACGCAAACAAAAACCTCCACAGCGACAAAACAGGACTATGAACCAAAATGGGTAATGAAATAATTAATACTACATGAAAATTCTGAAAAGTACTTTTCAGCATCTTTATAATCCAGACAACTGCCACTGCATCCACACCCATGAACAAATTCTATTTAATCATGTAGCATCAATGTCCAAATTCACTGGTGGGTAAGCATTAGTCTTGCCAGCTTGCACTGAACACAAGATAGTAAATTAACAGGAAAGGTAGGATTTTTAACCTTGAAAATCAAAGCATGTAAGATCTCCATCATTCACACAGAAAGCAGGAGAATTCAAGTAAAATGTTGCCCTATTTAATCTTATGAAGATTAACAAACATATCTTTTTATTTTTAAATGCACATTTCACAAATGAGAAAAGTTACGTAGAAACTTGCAGCTCTGCAAGTTAAGACTTTGTGATGAGGTTTGTAGCCTTTACCCTGCCATAGAGTGGAACTAATGCAATTCCATGCAGGCACACACATGCAGAGCGAACTCAGCTGCTAAATGGGACTAAGGACAGAAATAACAACAGAAAAGAACTTCTGGGGAGATCTAAAGCAGAAACCACTAAGGATCATTCAATTTTCTTTTGCCATTTCTGTTATTTGATCTGAACCTTGAAAAAATACATTTGACTCATAACTCAGAGACCAAGCAGAAGGTAAAAAGCTAAAGTATTACACCAAGACAGAAGTGCCCATCTTTAATCTGTGTCTCTCTCCCACAGACCATCTTCTTTTACTTCCAAGAAGCATTTCCTACAGGTAATCAGGAAGCCACCACCATTTTCAAGGCTCCAAACAGAATCACAAAGTCAGATTTACAATTTTATCAAAGACTTGACAGAAGGAATGATGGTACCAAATTCAACAAAGCTGACAATAGGAACACAAAGCAGTAGAAAAGAATGCCAGGCTTCTGGTGTTTACTCTCTACCACAAAATGGTACGATGACATTCAAAGTCTATTTACAGCCTCAGTACAAAACAACTTGCTTACCTGCTATTCTACATAAATAGGTGTTTTTAAGTGCAGCTCTGCAGTTGTTTAGCAACAGCAGCAGAAGGTAAGCATGAACAAATTGCAGCCATTCCCACTCTCTTCCTAGTTTTGGAAGCTCTACCATGCAAATGCTATTTTTTTCTTCTTAGCAAACCTGACTCCTTCCAACACTTCTTCAAAGCTGCTATCAACCCCTTTTACAGCTTCGAGGTCAGACTTCAGAAAAATGCAAGTCTTACCAAGCTGCAGTCTACCTCAAAGCTCTGTTACCTCAAAAAGCTGAACCATAGGACAAGGATCCATTCAAAATCTCCTTCTCCCACACAGAAACCAAAGAGAGAACATAAGCCTCTGGCTTCCCACAGGACTAACAAATGTTTAAAAGCTTGGATTTTTCATTCCTTTTTTGCTGGTTCCATATGACTATTTATTGAGAATGAGCGCTTAACATTTTTTCAAAACAGAAAGGTTCAACAAGTTGCATGTTATGTTTAAAAAAAAACCAGAATTTTGAATAATACAAGTTAAATAAAACAGAACCGCTACAAAAATAGCTCTACCCACTTTTGAAGTAATTTTTGCGGCCTAATGCCTTTCTAAAAAATAACAACAAAAAGGAAAAAACAAAAATAAGCAGCACAATTTTTAGTCTTTCATCAAAGCTGCAAAATTATCAAGTCAATAGCAAACATTTGGTAATGTTGAACATATGATTAAAGAGAGACAGGCTGTGTTCAGCCAGAATACTAAAACAGTTTTACAAACAGATCACATCACCAGGATTGAGCAAGGCTCTAATTCTCCTCCTCAACCCAAAAAAGCAAGAAATATGTATGGTATAGGTGGGAAATTAACCCTGAAAATCAGCAAACAACTACCACGGCCTTGATTTCACAGATTCAAATGAATTAATTTTTGGTTTGTTTTAATGTTTTTAATGCAGCTCTTGTGTCACAAAAGGTAGACTGCCTGTACTCTCTGCAGCCCAGGGGACAGCTAATTGCAGTGCCCTTTCATGAAGCTGTCTCATAGAACACAGTTTAAAGAGCCACGGGAGCCTTGGTCAAACCTCTGCTGTAAGGGGCTCACAACAATGCAGGTGTGAATGCACAATATTGACACTCGGAGTACTGACTTCATTGTGCTACTAGTCACCAGCTGAAGTGATGCGGCTGGTCAGTCCTTGGAACCTCACAGTACTTTTTATTCCTTACCATTTACCGGTCATGCTCGATGGCATCCACATTGGTAAAGAAGGTTGAATTACTCTAATTAGAGGATGATAAGTATGAAAAATAATTTACTTCCACAGAGAACATCTGTAGGCTTTCATACCTTAAATAGTGTCTCCGTATCTGATTGAGATATTAATAACAAATGGCCTCACTAAGAAAACCTATGTTCATGAACGCCAAAAAAGAGACTCAGACCTCGCTTTTCTCCTGGTGAATAAAACCCCAATCGCTACTGGCAAATGATCAAAGGTGGGTCACTTCCCCACATGGACACACAAGCCACCATTTCACGGGGCATTCCCGCTGTCCCACGGGAGCGGAGCCTGGCGAGGGCAGGCACGGCACCGGCAGCGGCAGCCGGTGCGAGAGAGGCGAGCAGGGCTTTCACTCGACACCGGGGCAGAGAGATCCCTTCGGACTCCGGCTGCGATGGAACCGTTCCCATCTCTTACTCAGCTAAGGCTGAGTAAGGCTGGCAGCCCTGGGTGCTCGCAGAGGTCAGCTCCTCCCTTCCCCCACCCCTCCGCCCGCGGGCGCGCCCCTGCCCTGGCCAGCCCTGCCCCACCGGCCCCTCCCGGCACCGGGCCCTGCCCCACCGGCCCCTCCCGGCACCGGGCCCTGCCCCTGCCCCACCGGCCCCTCCCGGCACCGGGCCCTGCCCCTGCCCCACCGGCCCCTCCCGGCACCGGGCCGGCCCTGCCCCACCGGCCCCTCCCGGCACCGGGCCCTGCCCCTGCCCCACCGGCCCCTCCCGGCACCGGGCCCTGCCCCACCGGCCCCTCCCGGCACCGGGCCGGCCCTGCCCCACCGGCCCCTCCCGGCACCGGGCCGGCCCTGCCCCACCGGCCCCTCCCGGCACCGGGCCGGCCCGTGCCCCACCAGCTCCGGGGAACTCTCCCCACAAGCGGGTGCACACGCAGCACCCGGGGTTCGGCATGCCAACACTTGCCTCTGGCTACATTTTTATGTGCGTCCCCACAAAACGAGACTGTTTTTATCTAGAGCCGATGTGACAGCTCCAATCACCCTCAGACGGGCAGGGTTCGGAGAGCTGTAGGTGCGCTCAGAGCTCAGCCTTTCCCAGAGCGACCTAAACCCAGCAGCTACACCCTCACCTCCTTACAGCATCCAGTCTTAGCTACAGAATGATGCTCTCTCGATTGATCCTGAAGTCCATGCAAACACTTGAAAGAAGCACGGTCCTAAGACACAGAATCATAAATATGATCATATGTGATACACGTACAATCTGCTCATCTATCGTATGAGACATGATCACCCCTACCTTTATCCTAGAATTCAAGACTCACCCCCACCCTCTCTTGTGAAATTATCAGGCATAGAGCATTTACTTCTCATCTTCCAGAACCAGGTAACTGAGTCTTGGGAAATAACCTAAAATACTTTTTGCTATTTCTTTTATTTTCCTCTAGGGAAAACAAACAAACAAACAAAAAAAAAAACCTTACTGGGGACAGGGAATTGTTACTTACTTTCCAATACAAGCAGATAATAAATTGTTTAAAATGCTACTGAGTACTAACAGATCGCCTTAAATTTCTTTGTGTGACCTTGTTCACAGTGTCCTACAAAGCAGCAGCAGTTGACTTGTGTAATCTTTTTCCATTTTCAGCATCAAACTTCACCCACTACTGAAATGAACCCTTGTGCAGCGCTGAGACAGAAATAAACTCAATTATGATGGCTAAATTAAGACAAATTCTTAACAGTTCAGGCCAGATGAGATACCCTGGCAACACCTCAACAGATTCCATGATTCTGCTTCTACCTGGGCAGTTTCCTTAGGGGTTCAGTCTGTTTCTGCAGGACCACTGCCTGGGAGACTGGTCTCTTGTCAGACTTCAACCCCACTGATACCTTTCTTCCCAAGGGGCACCACTGCTTGTCCAGCACACCTGACTCCTCAGCCAGTATTTTTCTGCAGACCAATCCTCAGCAGTGCCTGTAAGAGCCACCCTCGGCAAAGCTCGCATTGAGAGCATGCAAAAGTTGCACACAAATAGAGGCAAATGGAAAGGACAGATATAACCAAAACCAGACAACTTACAAGCTGTATGAAAACAAGCTTAGCCCTTCACTCTTTCCTCAAACACGCTTCGAAATCGAGCACTACTCGCAAGTAAACTACCTACCCGGAGCTCACCCGTCTTTAAACGCTAGAGGCATAATAAGCAACCATTTAATAATTGCCCGTGACTCAGAGCACTGAATAAGCGATGCATTTTAAACAAGTGTCAGGACAACTTTTCAGCGCCGCTGCAGCCCGCGCCCCCCCTCCCCCCGCTCGCTCGCTCGCTCGCTCGCTGCCAGCCCCGCTCGCTGCTCGGTGCGGGCTTTTGTTGAGTTGTTGACTGCGAGGACTGGCTATAAATAGCCCGGCACGGCCGCCCCGACCAGCCCAGCCCAGCCACCCCAAGTTACCGCGCTCAAGTTCGCAGAAGGGCGGCAGATCCCCCAGGCCCGGCGGGGGCGCCCGGGAAGGGCGGCGGGGCCGCCGCTGCCTGCCTTTGTCTCCCGCAGGTGAGCGGGCGCCGCTCGCACACGGCAGCGCGGGCGGCCCGGCCCCGCCGCCCGGCAGCGCGGCCCGCGGCAGCGCCCAGGTGCGGAGCTGCCTCCCGGCGCCGCCAACTCGGCGCTCCCGGCGCCACCCGCGGAACGGAGCCGCCGCCGCCGCCGGGGGCAGCGCGGGGCGGCGCCGCCCGGACCCCCGGCGGGCGCGGGGAGCGCTCCGCGAGGCGCCCCGGGAGAGGCAGGCGGGAGGCGGCGCCGGGGGGCTGCGGCCGCTGCGCCGGCCCGGGGGCGGACGTGCCCCCGCGGGGCCCCCCAGCCCTGCCCGACCGTCCCGGTGGCGGCAGCGCCGCGCTCGTCGCCGCCCTCATCCCCGTCCCCATCCCCGCCCCCCCGGCGGGCCGAGGGGCGCGGCGCAGCCACCCACCTGCCGCCCGGGCCCCGCTCCGGCTGCGGCGGCTCCCGCTCCGCTCCCGCCGCGGCCCCGGCGAGTGTCGGCTCCGGGGCACGGCGGCGTCACCGTGGGTCACGTGCCGGGGCGGGCCCGGGCGGGGGTGGGGCGGGGGGCGGTGCCCGGGACCGCCCGGCCCCCGGTGAGAAATCGGTGATCGCACCGGCCGCGCCGTCCTCCTGCCGTGCACCTCGCCGCGGGCTCTGAAGTGCTCCGGTGCGGCTGCTGGAGCGACGCCAACAGCTCCCGAGTGATGCGGAGTGTGAAACACCCAGGCCGTTCTGTCCCCGGTGAAACGAACAGAGGGAAAACAAAAACCACGCACCTTCCTCGCTGCAAACAGGGGTCGGTCTGACTGTTTAGTGGACGATACCTGAAGAAACCACATTTTTTAAATAGTTGCCCAAAGAGAGATAATAAGAAATAGTCCTTGACATTTATTTCGAGTTAATTCGCTCGGTATCTCCTACTATATAAAAAAAAGTTTTCAAACATTGTTTGAAAATATTTAGGCGGCCTTCACAGCATTTTCAAATTGTAAGTAATCTTATCTTTCTCTTTGAAAAAGCAGTATCTAGTTCTCCTGGTTGCAAAGATAACCTTGAAAGCATGAACTGACTGTAACTGATACAGCAGTATCTGAATGAATCTGCAAACAGCCTGAAACAATGGCATGGAGACATAAACTGTCTGCACTCTATTAATCTAACAAAGAGTAATGCTGGTCTAACTTCTTCTTTGACTATTTTAACACACGGAAGGAGGAAGGAGACAGTAAAACCATCAAAAGGTGGAAAGAACAGGTTTGCTGAGGGAAGGACAAGTAATGGGAAAAGACCAGAGAAGTGCCAGTAGGAGAGAAAAACAGTCTTTATCTGAGGAAAAGATGAAAACAGCATCAATAGGTTTAATTGAACATGTGGACATATTTTCATATGGAATTGCAATCCATCTTGAACTTTCAATATTGACAGTTCCTTGAAATCTCATGTGTGTTATGCAACAAACTTGCAAGACAAGTAGAAAACACTGCATACACCTTAAAGCTTCTTCTTCTCGAACCTGAATACTTGTGAGAATGTCCCTGTGACACCAAGGATCATTTCACTTTGGGCTGTCTGTTCACAAAACATAATTATTAAAATTCTGTTGGTGTTGTAAGACTGATAACACTGTCACACCCATGCGTTCAGCAGTTATTCACAGGGTCTGCAAAAAACAGACTAGACATTTCTATTGTAAGGGAAACAACATCTTGTATATAGATGTCCATTTAAAAAGGCAGAAGATGTGTAAAAGGACAGTAGTTTTTTATTCATGCTCAGTCTTTTGTAAATTACACATACATGAAAAAGATATAAAGTAATTCTTGGATGTTTCTGTCTAGTAGGATTCTATCTGTATGCCCAGTTTTGTGGTAAAAAATAACGTATTTGGGACACTTGGGTACTTCTGAACAAGCTGACTGCATTTTACCTGCTGACATGCCTGAGGTGTATATAAAAGCATCCCAAAAATCAGTCACAGTAACCACATTGTAATTATCCTTCCTTACTGCCAAGGCTTCGCTAGAGTGCTGCAGGATATGGCGTTAGTGATTCAGTCTGAGGCACTCTTCCCTCTGAGTCAGGGTTGAACCATTGGTCCCACATAAGATCAACAGGCATAATAGGGCTGAAGGTGCCAGAAGATATGTAATTTTGAGTCCCTGCCCAAGTGCAGTCATGAAAGATTCCACATTACAAATAAACTGTCCAGCCCAAGTTCCAATTTTAGTATCTGTTGCGTATTCTGCCTATGAAGGATTTCTCTGCCATTTCACTGGACTAGAAAGAGCTAAAGTTCACAACCTTTACCCACCGTGACTTGTTTTTCCCAGAGAGGTAGGAATGCTGCCATACTCATACCTCAGATGGGACTACATGAATGTATTAGTTGGAAACATCCAGTACATGTACTGACCTCACAAATCCCAGACTGAAAGAACTGCCAACTGTAATTGCTTTATGTAGTACATGCAAGTTATGGTAGAGAGTACAGGACTCAATTCATGTATCTGTTGTGTTCTGACTGTTCTGTATCATACCTTGCACACAACAACACCAATCTCTCTCTTTGTAAACTGATTCCTTATGAAACATCAGTGTTTGAAGTGTCTATCTGTTCTATTATGCCAAGCCTTCAAAACCTTTGTCCAAATTTAACTGTGTTTGCCAAAAGGGAGTTCCCTTAAATGTGGCTAAGCTCCCACATGGTCTGTGGAAGCGCTCAGCCATATAGAGGTGGAGAAGAATCTACATAAGAAAGTGACATTATAAATGCTGCAGTTGTGGGGGAAAAAAAAGATGATAGTTACTCTCTATGATAAAATATGAATCCATAGAAAAGCTTCACAGTTCTGAGAATCCAGTCTTGAAAAAATCTATTTCTGGTGTTTGAATTAGACATAGAATTGTTGCTTTCACTTCTCAGATTCAAAGTTCTCAAATACTAGTGTTTTATATAAAAAAAGCTGAGCCTGATTATTTTGAAGGTGAAATTGCCATCTTTTTCTTTTCTATTTTTTTTCTTCTGAGTCTATATCAAATCTCTGCAAGTTCAGCTGTCCATTATTTTATGCCTCAGTCACAGTAATTGTAGATGTGTGTCATGTTTTAATTAATTAGAAATGCATATCTGAGAGTGCCTGCTGCCATCCTGTTACTCATAGTGCCAGAACTGGTGTTAGGTAACCAGCAGAAATGTGCTGCTGAAAACGTGATTGGTATTAAATCTGGGTTGTTTATTCATTGTTTGCCACCCCTCCTTACCAAACATAATCTCATTATGAACTGTGTTGATTCTTTCTTTCGGAAATGACCAAGAAGGCAAATACGAAAAGCTTTGTCACATCTAACAGGCAGATACTGCAAATATCCACCTTGCTCATTTTGCTGTTCCCTCAAGTTTTCACTCCTTTTTAGAGACCTTTTCTCTTTTTGGTCTTATAACCTTAGCAGTGATATGGTCTAGAGAAACTGTTCTGAATTTAGACAAAGGCACTTATTTCAGCAAATATTTTTGATATAAATAGAATATGTTTTATTTTACTTTTAATCCTACTTACAGATGTATTTTATACAATGGTTCAGCTTGCCTGATCTAAAACACATTACCTGGGGCATCTCCTGTGTACTCTGCTCCTACTCTCAGTTTTTTGACAGCTTCCAGCCTCTCACCTCTATCTAAAAATATTCTTACCACCTACACATAGACATACAATCAATTCCTTCTTTCTGTTCTTTCTCTGTACTACAAAAGCACTTTTTCACAAAGTGCAGATGCTGTGGGCTTTTTGCATGAACTTGTCAGTTTACTCCCCATCTCCTGACTCAACTAATAGATGAGCCATTTGTATTTATATAACTGTGCATTATAAGGAAAATCAATTGACGAGGGAACGACTAAAGTAAAGACTATAGAAAAAGGAATCCAGATTTCTCACGAGTTCAGTAAAGAACTTCTTTCACCATGACACTACAAAGGAATTTTCTGCCTTAAGGAGGAACTTTTATCCACAGTTCAGAGAAGATGATTTGTTTTACTGTGAAAAATCAGCAAGGAATTTGTAAAATTTTTCCATTTTGCCAGCAGATTATTTTTGCAAATTGTATTAGGCAGAGTGGACAGTGGCCAACACCTGCTTTTTCACTCTGCTCTGTTTGTTAGCCACATCACCATTGTCATCTTCAATATTCACATCTCTCTAGGAGCATCCAGTGGAAGCTGTAACAAAAATTCAAACATATCTATTGTTTGTATTTGCAGTCTCAGTTTGCAAGTGAAGGACTTTTTTTTTTTTTTTATTTGCAGCTATCTGATTGTCAGCCTTACTAAAGAACAAAGTGAGATTTGTTTTGGTCAAACGAATCTTTTGATTCTGCTCTTGCCAAGAGCTGGTTCCTTACTCACCAGTGTAGTTAAACTGTTTATCACCTTTGTCTTATCAAGCACAATACTCCAAACTGTATCCCTTCTGTGTGGAGCACTGAAATATACCTCTGAGTCACAGCACAGAATTAAAAGTGGAGAAAAGTAATGAATAATTTTCTGACTGAATAGCTAAAGCCTACAGTAGATGAAGGCGGACACTTCTTTGTGCTGCCTTGACCTAAGACCTCTGCCTAAGCTAAACCTTAGTCTTTTTTTTTTTTTTTTTTGCACAGCTAATCGTGTCTTGATCTCATCATGGTTTGAGCTAACAAGCAATTAATCCTTCTAATAGTAATATCTATTCTTATAAACCTATAATAAAAAGTGCTCATATTCAAAGGCACAATGTAAATGTCTATTTATAGCTTGGAGAATTAAGGATAGCCCCACATAAGTGTCTTTAATTTCTACGTAGCTTGTATGTTTTCTAATGAAAAGGAAGGGTTGTCTGTCAACCACTGATAAACAGAATCCAAATAATGCATAGCTTTGCAAAAAGAATTAAATTAAACCTAGTGTGATAAATGTTTTACTCATGTTGAAGTAAATTTTATTCCATTGCACCAATTTCAAGCTTAGAGGAGATTCACAGGGGAGTTTCTGGTCCCTCAAATCACAGAAGTTCAGAATTCGCTTCAGTGCAAGGGTCTGGCATCACTTGGTAAACAACCCAGTCACTGGTGGGTGCTCTGAAACTGGAAGCTCCAGCTCATACTGCACATTGCTGGTCCCCTGCAACCACAGAGGCTCCTCAAGGCCCAGCAAAGCTCTCAGTGGATGGTCAAAGTGAAGTTATGTGAGGTTGTCTGGTTAATACTGGGTGGTTTTTTCTGAGGAACAACAGAAACTGACAGCCTGGATAGGTTTCCCCTCAGCTTCACAAGCATAGCTAAAAGTCAGAGGAGAGGTTCATCCTGCCCAAGTATTTTTTGGGTATCTATTAGTGTGTATCTACATCAAAGATGGATGACTAAGCTCCCTTCAGACTCAGTGGACTTCTTTTTATCACAATCAAAGGAGTCTGGGGAGTAATTAATCTCATCTTAAGGTAGGCATCCATATGTGATCAGGTCAATTGCACTCTAGAGTCTGTTCATGTACTTAGTGGAAATCACTGCCACTGGAAAGGGTGAATGCCAAAAGTTTTCATGTTCATAAAGAATTAGACAAATTCATTGGAGAAAAATGAGTGACTTAGATTTTAATTTTCATCTTCCTGAAATCATTTGAAAAATAGACACACATGTTTTATTTCAGATGTTCTTCAAATTCTTTTGTTATATAAGCATGATATTTTCTCTTAAAGGCATTGCCTGGTCACCCTGGGGCTGTTCTTGACTAGAGAGCAATCCTGGTGGAAGAGGTTTCACTCTATACATGCCAGTGACTCAAAATACCTAATCTGCTAACTGTGATATTCAACTGAGTAAACATTTTTGCAAATCACAGTCTAAAGCTTGGCTGGGAATGGTCCTATTTCAGAACATGTATGGGAGATGGCAAGCTAGCCTCTCACCAAAGCCACGGGGAGGACTGCTTTCACAATTTCACAGTATGGATGATCAAGTTCCAGCACCTGAGACTGTTTTAATTGACTAGTACAGATGTCACCTTTTATTCTTCCTTCTCCAGGTCTTCTGTTCCATCATAGCCCTTGCACCAACTCTTCTGAATTTCATTCTGCTTCATAAAAGAAAAAAAAAATCCTCCTGCGCCAATAGCTACTGCAGAAAGAGTCAGGTAGAAGGTCACGACATTTCCATGACAAGCTGTGCTTCTAGCTTTCATTTCTGAGTTTTGCTTCTGACAAAAAAAAAAAAAAAAAAAAGTTATTTCAAGTCCCTGAGTGGGCTGGTATGAAGGAAACTATGTGCTGGCTCAGAGTTCTTAGTAATTTCAGTATATCATAGCCATTCCCAAGGAGTCACTGGAGTTCAGGGCCCAAACCCTTTCCAATCCATCACTCCTTCAAACAGAGATATCTTAAGGAATCCAAGTCCACATTTTGTCTTCTGTTTGCTTTCTTGCAAGTTTCTCTGCTGGTTTTCCTTCCTCTTTCCACCAAAAAGTGAACAGAAACCCTAAAAAGAATTTCATTGCTCGAAGGCTGGCCTAGCAATAGGTGACACAGTCAATGCTGCTGCTGTCTCACCTGCTTCTAGCCAGAAATGAGTCATTCCAGCTTTCCACTAGAGAGGAAACCATGGGAGAAAGTGATAAAAGGAGACTGGCTGGGTCTTGGTTATTTTCATGTGGTTTTTAAATCGTAAAATAGAAGTTTCATTAGAAAGAATGGAAATTTTCTGTATTTTGGTTCAGCCAGCATAGTTTTACATCCCAAGCGGATGCGAAGGATCCCCTGGCATGTTTCATGTCAGGTCATGTAGGTCCTTTCTTTATTAAGAAAAGGAGAAATCAGAGGCTGTCTTGGCTGTGACACTGCACTGCGCCTCTCTGCCATAGCTGTGGTCCAATGCCTTTTTCCCCAGCCTCAGCCATTCACTGAGCTGACACTCCCTAAAATGTTTGTGAAAACGCCTTACCCTTATCAAAGTCATTACAGCAATCCCCAAACTCTCATAAAAATTGTTGATTCATGTAATCACAGACTTCATTTAAAAAGTCAGGTTTCAATTTAATAAATGTTAAACCTTTTAGAGGCTTATATCTCTTTTGAAGCCCATGAAATAAAAACGTGTGCACTACCTGGGCATTTTAACCAGTTCTAATTAGCTCAGTCCCTAATTAGAAAGTCTAGAGGCCTTGTACATACCAGGTCATGACTTTACCAGTACATAATATGTTCTCTCCATCCGCTGTTTTACATAACTGAGGTCATGATCTCTTCCTGCAGCATGGGAAGAAATATGGTGAGCACCTGTCTGCAGCAATGAGGGAGTGAAGCTGTGTAGGATGCTGGTTTCGGTCAGGATGAAACTATGTCCTGGAAGGGGGGAGCCCCAGAGCAGTTGCAAACAGCTGAGCCAAGATAAAAGCTTTAACACCAAGGCAGATTCACAAGGAAGCAGTGGCAGAGCTGTAAGTATCTATTAAACTACTGATAAAAGAGTCCCTTGAAGGTGCTTCCAATTATGAAATAATAGCTCTACCTTAGGGATGAATAAAACTCCAAAGCCAAGTGAGATGTGTTCACTGGCTCCGAGTTTTGTTAGCATTATGTTTGCAATTAATGAAAAGGGAGGGAGAGTTCTCGGGCTTCCCGCCGAGACAAAAAAAAAAGCAAGGAGGGCAGGGGGAGGGGAGCAAAATTAAAACCAGGTCCTGACTAGGGTCAAAACAAATTTAAATGTTAGAGTTTTTATACCAAAACAATGACCTTGTAGTTTAGTTCAAATGAAGCAGAAACTGGCTTTAAAATAATGTTTATAATCTCTTCCAGATTAGCCTGCTAACCACAAGAGTCACTCTAAGTGGGCCACCTTTCGTCCCTCTGACTGCCACAGTTTTGGTGCATGGAAAATATATGAGCAGTCATTTAAACAAAGGGTGTGAATGCTTCTCAGCCTGGAGCAGTCCTCGAGGATGGAAGATATCTCAAGCTCAGTCCCTCTGCAGTGAAGATTTAATTATTAATGCTAAGTGGAACAGCAGCAACAGGATTGCAGGCACCCCAGAATACTAAATGGCGTGGCTGTTAGTGATGAAGGACTGAGAAATAGGTGGTAGAGGGGACTTAAATCCCCTCAAGCAGATACTGAACCTGCATTTTTCATGCCAAGCCTGAATGTTCAAAAGAGGCGTCCCCTCCCCCAGCTCTGCGATAGGAATACAATGGCATCGCTTTTCCTTTGCTCTCCCTAGGCAGCATCATTCAAATGAATTCAGATCAAATCTGAATTTTTTGAATGACTGAAGCCAAATTTCTTGTTAATTCACTATTCACTGGGAAATATATCAGCCATTTCCACTCCTGTTTAATGGAAATTGTTTTGTGCATTAAAAAACACAAGTTATCCTCAAAAGAAGCACAGTATCTACAGTCATCTCTAGGTCAGAAAATAAAGGGCAGGACAGTCACTTCTGAGCAAGCCTCTCGAAGTGCAGTTTTCTGTGCCAGTCCATCTGGCACTAAATGATCTCTGGCACTCACTGCATCAGCTCCATCTTAACAGAATAGCAAGAGAAACACAGAGCTGGTAGCCTGGACCAGGTACTCTGTGCATGGCACAAACTGAGTGTTTTGTTAGGTGCTGGACGCACCATAATTCAGCCATAAGCATGAGACAGGTTATTGTTGTGGAGACTGAGAAGCTGCCATGACAGCAGAAGTTAAAACACATCTGCTGCTACAGGATTGGGGAAATAATAAACAGTTACTAATTTCTAACAGTTACAGGTCTTCAGCTATTGCTCCTGCAATCACAGACCCCCTCAAAACAATTACCTTCCTCAGCCCTTTGCATTTGCTCCTTGAAAGAGGACAGGGGAGACATAGAAATTGAAGTGTTGCTTTCTCTTATGTGAGTAGCTCTGTAGTCTTCTGCCTGTTTTCTGAGTGGGCATAACCCATTCTTCCCACTTTATTGTGCCTTTTTTTAAAAGACATTGAAAAAATTAATCTTTGGAAAAGATCAGTACCAGGAAACTCTGAAAAAAAATGTCATCATGGTAAGAACAACTCAGATCAAAAGTTTCTAAGTGCATTTATGCATAAAAAGAAAAGAAAAAAGAAGGGAACATCCAGTGATACTGAAATGCAACAAAGCAGAAACTGAGAAAGGTTTTCACACAAACTAGAACATGGAACTTATTGCCAAAGCTTCTCACCAAGGCCAAGAGTGTAGCAAGAAGAGAAAACAAAAGGCACTTTTCACA
Organism: Motacilla alba alba; assembly: GCF_015832195.1. Lineage (NCBI taxonomy): Eukaryota > Metazoa > Chordata > Aves > Passeriformes > Motacillidae > Motacilla > Motacilla alba. Next base: position 14,302,053 of record NC_052017.1, on the reverse strand, counting down.
GGTAGCCCGGGAACAGCAGCAGTCACAAATGCTCAGGTTTTGCAGCAGAGACCAGCCTTCTATCCCTCCCCCCAGTGAATAGGAAACCAGGGCACGTTGTTTCACTTGCTATTCCTCCAGAAGAGCTTAATTTTTTTGGCTTTCAGAGACGGGATATTGGCACAAACAGAACTCTGAGTTGAGACCATGGGCCTATATTTATGTGAGTTCCTGTAATGCAAAAAAGAATTTGTGTTGTTTAATCTTGACAACTGCAGGGTGTAAGTTATCACATAGAATCATCACTTTCAGACACAAACATACTCAATTCCCAAGGAAACATCCTTTACAGACTCCAATTTGGCCAACCTGTGCTCCTTTGCTCATTCTGCAGGAACACAAGAAAGTTGAACAGGTTTTAATTTGCTGTGACAAAAGTCCACCTCACTACATTTTATGGCTTGCAAAGTGAGCAGGATGATTAACCATGAATCACAAGATAAAAATTCCTTCGGGGTATTCTCAGGAGCTGTGAAATAGCCAGTTGACAAGATGGTATCAGCATTTTGTCCCGGTCTTTTTAAAGGTGTATCCTCAACGCTCCCCACTTTGGGCCCGCAGTATTATAGGCTACAGTCATTTTTAGGTCATGCTTCAGTCATGCCTTGGCATCTCATGTGTGACCAGCCCCGTCATCTGACAGATGGCAGGATGGTAGCTGGGTCACCTTTGGGCCCTAAGGCCAAGACAGGTGAATAAAAACACATTTACACTGCTGGAAAACTCAAAAGAGAAACAAAGGGAAACAAACCCCAGCTCTCTTCTTTATTTAAACCCCCCTCCAAGCAATTATAGATGAATTATGCACTCTATCCCTCTCCTGTGTATGCACTTTCTCGCTGGCTAGATTCTAGTAATCTATTATTCATTGCCTTGCTCTCTCTTCCCTGCTTTTGCCTCTCCCCACACCGCAGGGATCTGCAGGGCTGCTGGGGGGACTCCTGGCCCAGCTGCACAGACCCTGCCACTCACCCATCATGGGTTATTGCCATCTGCTGGAACACCAGCAGGGACTGCCCGGGAAACCACCCCAGCTCCAGGAGCTGAGGTCAGGGCCCTAAACTGGGTGGGTGACCTGGGGCTCACTGCAGTGCAAGTGGCATCTTTGGGGGTGTTGAGGGAACAAGTTGCCCCCAGGGCTCTGGATGAACCCCAAGCAATGAGATTATTCCACAGAACTGGGCTGTCAGGCAGGTGAGTGGGCTTGCTTTAAATATAGATCTTTTCAGGGTACTTTGTTAGATCTACAAGAAGACTTCTTTCTCCCAAGGGTTCAATAAAGACAAGTGAGAAGACTCACATTTAAAATTCCCCTAAGCAAACAGGTATTTTAGGAACAGTAAGATCTTCAAGATCGTACAAAAGACAAAAAAAACCTTCTCTGGAAAAAAGGAATGAAATTCCCATTTCAGGAGCTCCTGACCATTTCTGCAGCTTCTCACAAATGACTTAATGGTCCTGTTGGGCCAAATGTGGGAGGAAAAGTCTACTGTACTTTGTCAAAACACACTTTTAAAACAAGTTCTCATGCTTTCATATATGTCCTTATAAGGGACCTTAAAGATCATCCAGTTCCAGCCCCCTGCCATGGACAGAGATACTTTCCACTAAACCAGGCTGCTCAGAGCTCCCTCCAGCCTTGCCTGGAACATTTCAAGGGATGGGGCACCCACAGCTTCTCTAGGCAACCTGTGCCAGTGCCTGGCCACTCTCATAGTAAAGAATTTTTCCTAATGTGTAATCTAAACCTATTCTCTTTCAGTTTTAATCAATTCCCCCTTGCTCTTGTAAAAAGTCCCTCTCCATCTTTCTTGTGGGTTGTCTTCAGATACTGAAAAACTGAAATTGGGTCATCCCAAAGCCTTCACTTTTCCAGGTGGAACAAATCAAATTCTCCCAGCCTTTGCTCACAGGAGAGGTGTTCCATCCCTCTAATCATCTTGGTGGCCTCCTCTGGACTTGCTCCAAGAATGTCCATCCTGTGCTGGAAACCCAGAGCCGATGCAGTGCTCCAGGTGGGTCAGAACCCCTCCCCAGCTGCCCACTCTGCTTTGGGTGCAGCCCAGGACACATTTGGCTCTCTGGGCTGTGAGTGCCCATGGCTGGGGCATGTCCAGCCTCCCACTCACCCAAGCTCTTCTCAGCAGGGCTGCTCTCCATCTCTCCAGCCTGTGCTGGTACCTGGGGTTGCCCCAGCCCAGGGCAGCACCTGGTACTGAAGCTCATGGTGTTCCCATGGCCCCACTGCTTGAGGCTGTGCAGGTCCCTCTGGGTGACAGCCTGTCCTTCAGGTGTGAAGCTCAACTTCAACTATGGTGAAGCTCAACTGCAATCACTGTCAAAAGAAAATTATTTAATCTCTTAATAGGAGATGAAATTGCAGCTCTGATTTGCTGTGTTACCGTTTATTCCTGACTGTACGTTGCAGTCATTTTATATCCCCCAGAGACACGCTTTTATAGAAGCATACAGATTACTTTTTATAGTTCTAAATCTTTTACTTCTTTATTTGCAACTTCAAGTAACTTTTTAATTAGCTTGTCAGATAGCAAAAAGGCTAAGTAAGGTACTCCAGTAGGTAATAATCCTGACCAAGGAAAATACAATGTAGAGGAGAAACAGCTATATTTACTAGACAAGCCTACAGTGTGCAGGAAGATTTAGTTCATATGAGAGATAAAATTGCAAAACAATTCAAAACAGTAATTTAAAATATTTGAAAATCCAAGCACTTACTCTGGAATAATTTTTATTTAAAATCACGTGTTTAATCTTCATTTTAGTATCCTAAATGTTTGGCTTGATGTGAGTGCTGGGAAGTTTAGTACAATTACTAGATGACAGATAGTGCTCAGATTAACTTCTTAGGCTGAGGAAATCTGACAGTCACTTGTCTCCAGACAAATCAGACTCTGACAAGATGATGTGCTGATGACTCTCCATTTTCTGTAAATTCTGCAATTTTTCATTCTGTGAATGCATGGCAAGAGAAAGGCAACTGACCTTGCTAAAATCAATGCTCCCAAAAGTAAAAGAAGCCTTTGATTTGGTCAAGATCTTCTTGTGAAGGCTGTTGAAACTTTGCAATACATTGATTTTTGGTAAACTAAAAAATGTATCTGCAGAGGCTGCAGTGCCTTCTTGCACTGGGGGTTTGTCACATGTATTTCATCCCCAGATGTATTCCTCTTAATTCACCACAGGATGAAGTTGTTATTTTATTATCCGACTCCTGTGCTGGGGAATATAATGAGGCAAGTGGAGTACTCATAGTTGTTCACATTTACAATCTACTCTGCCAGAAATAGCTAGTAATAGATATAACAGAGTAAAAGGTGGCTCCTGTGCTGAAGAATTAATACGGAATAAAAGAGAGAAGAGCATGTTGTGGGAACTGGAGAGCCTGGTACTGCAGCAGTAGTGTGTGACAAAGAAACCCACGGCAAAGTTCTGGGAGTCTCAAGGGAGCCCTACAGTTCCCAATTTCCCTCTTCTCCTCAGGGAATCTATGTCTCTGGGTAACACAAAAAATACTGCAGCAGAATGGCAGAATTGGTCTTACTGCTTGTTTTGGGGGATGCTTCACTGGAGTATTTAATTGACTTTTAACAAGAATTAATTTACTGAGAGCACACCAAGCCTGTGCTGCTGGTGGTTCCTCTAGAGGTATAATTTAGGGATTTTTCTGAGTTACTGATTTTAGAACTGCTTTAGGGTGGGAGATCCATGTATCTGGTTCTCACAATTTTCCTGGTGCTCACTGGATTTAGGGGCTGGCTTGGCTGATGCAGAGCACTGCAACACCAGACCTGTGCTCAGGTGAGTTTCTGCCTCTCTCCCTGCCCTCCAGTCCACAGGGGCCCCACTCACTGAGTGAAAGTGTGGTTCTCTCCTCCCATGAAATGCCCAGGGCCGGGGAGGTGGCAGGTGCACTTCAAGCCTCTTCCCAAACCTGAGGGGAGATCCCAGCAGGAACCTGTCCAGAAGCCAGAGGAGAAGCAGGGGGTCCTCGAGGCTCTGCCCCATGGTGCAGCCACCCAGGAGGTGCCCAAAGAAAGGCACAGCTGAGGGGGTGCTGGGGACAGCAGAGGAGGCTCAGCTGGGACCAGTTTCTGTGCAGGGGAAGGGAAGCAGCAGGGAGAGCTGTGGTCAGCTCCTGTCGGGGGTTTCTTTATTTCTGCCCAGGAGACCACACAAGTTTCCCTTCACTCCTCAGCATGCAGCCAGGCTGCTGCAGAACATGGATTTAAGACAGTGAAGATTTTTTTGTTAATAGGTTTCCATTTCAAAACCTGGAAGGTTTTATATAGTAGGGCACAGATTTTTCTGTCAAATCTAATCCCAGTCAATGCCACGCCATAATCTCCTAATTACACTATGCAGTAGGATCAGTCTCTCTAATCCCTAATTATATCTTTGCTTGGAAAATGTTTAGTCTCACTTCTGTCTCTTCTACATGGTCTCCAGCTGCCCAAAGGATTCTCAGAGCTGCTAATAGTAATAATCTGCTGAGGTAGATCTCAGCAGTTTCCTAGAAGGAAACTACAAATTCTCCCTAAAAAGTAATTCAGTTATCCCAAAACTGTTCATCAATTTGACCCAAATTTGTGGGCAAAAATAACAAACAAAGAAACAAAAATGAGAGTAATGGTTGGTGAGAATTCACCCCACTAAAGAGAGAGGACACTGCAGGATGCTCCTGGCCCCACGCCCTTGGAGACTTTCAGTTTACACTGAAAAACCCTCACCCATAAAGCGTTGGGGACTCACATCCCTCCTAATGAATCCCCACCCATCAGGGAGCATTTAGCCAAGGAACAGCGATTGCCTGGCTCTTCAGGAGATCATCCCTGAACAAGACATTATTTATTGGTCAATTGGTCACAGCGGTAGCGTTTTGGGTCAGTATGAGATCCTTGTCACTCCCCCAGTGCAGGGGGCACAGCTGCTCTCTGAGGGAGGATTTCTCAGCTGCTGCTGGCTGGCATCGTGAGTGTGTGGGAACAGATCTGTGTATGGAACCTCTCCTTTTTTTCTTTTTTTCTTTTTTTACAAATACAAGGAAATAAAATGTTTTAATGTGGGTTAGATGGAATGGTTTTTGTGGACAAGGCTTTTTTTACCTAAAAGAAACACCTGCAAATTTTACATACTGCTCACTCTGGTAATTGCTCCTTTATTTCTTTTATTAACATTTTGGTTCAGCTGCTGAACTGAAAAAAAAAAAAAAATCAGTAATTTTCTCAAACCAGTTCATAATGCTGGGATGGGGCTGCCTCCCTGTTCAGAATAATAATGGTGGTCTGCTTACTGTAGGTGTCAGTTTACTGACCTGTGGAAAGTCTGCAGTAAAAATAATATGTGGTCCTTCTTCAGTCCTGTACAGCTTCCACAAAACAAAAGAAATCAGTGGTCTGTGCATCCAGCCTTACCACTGTAGCAGCTGGTAGAAGCCCCTTCATAATATTTCATCAGGACACAGAGATTTAATAGCAATTACTATGTAAAAAATGCAGAGTTAAATTAATCTCATATTATAAGAACGGTGAACCATTAATATTGTAAGAGGGCCATTAAAGGGTGGAAGGTTAAAAAAGATGATCCAGCAGTACCAGGAGGGCTTGGGGACATATTTGAAAGCAGCATTTAGTTCAAAGTGCTTTTGGCAAAACAGTAACAGGCCATGAGGAGTGTGGGGCATAGAGGCGGGAGGCGTTTGATGCAGAACAAAATTTGCTTCCTAAAAATCAGTAAGAAAGAGTGGGCGTGGTGCTAAGGGGGAAGCTGGGGAGATCACCCTTCCCCTCCTCCCTCTGGCAGGCACGGGGACACTGTGCTGTCTGCACCAGCACCAACCTCCCTCTTTTAATAAGATCGATAAGCATGATTTTAAATTTCAGCCTCAGTGGGGACGCCACCTCTTTGTCCCCTGTTCTGGCGGGCAGTCCTTCCTTTCCCTGCATCCAGATGTGACCATGAAAATGCCCCAACACTCACCTCAACTGAGAAAACCCAAATACTGGGAAATACTAGGTTGGATCTCCAAACCAAACATGTCTGACAGTGCCTCTGTGGTGCTGGAAGTGTTTGACAGGACCAGAGGACAAGCAGGGTGGCACCAGCCCAGGATGTCTTTCGAAACAGCAAATGTTACTGACAGGCAACATGTGAGCTGAGTCATTGCAAAGGTGTCTGATCTTGGACAGGTATTTTGGATGTGGAGCACTGGAGGTAGGATACCAAGGACAAGCTGCATCACCCCCTGGTTTCAGAGCCAGCGCAGCTGTGCCATGGGCACTGAGGCAGGCACAAACCAGTTTTGTTCACACATCAGACTGAAGCTCAGGGCTGTGGTATGGCCATTCCCCACGCTCCATGGAATGGGAGAAGCTTGTATGAGAGGGAGGGAGCTCTTGGTGTTTGTGTAGGAGGAGACTTCAAAGAAAGAAAAGTGAGTAGGAGGACCTTCAATATTCCCCTTTTGCAGGAGGAGAGCTGCTTCTCACCTGGGCTCAGCATTACTCTATCACTCAGAGGCGTGCTCCAGGATGGAGAAATTGCCATTTCTTCAGAGATGGAGCTGCAACAGGGTTCCTGTGAGGTGCAAGCAGTCCCTCAGCCTGATGCTGCACAAAGGCTTGACACTGCCCAGACAATTTGTATAAGTGCAGCAAGGTTTTTGACACAGCAATGGGCCTAGAACTCAGGAATTTCTAATTGCCATCACAACCCTCTCATTGCATGACTGACACTCAGTATGTGACACAGCATTAATTATGCATTTGGATTCATGAGTTGCAGCTAATTACTGTTGTCCTGGTGAGTGCTTCTATACTTCATCTTGTTCACATACACAGGGTTGGTAGGAATACATCAGAGATTTGCTCTGCTCAAGCCAGTCATTCAAGAAGTATAAAATTGAAATGAATCTTAGGCAAGTGGTGGCAGCAAAAGCTGAGGGCCAGCTGGAGGTACATCCCCAAATCACAGTGCCATGGTGAAATTCATGCACTCTTTCATCAAGTGAGAAGAGCAGATTTTGACTCCCTGATTTGTTAACCTCACATCTTTCCTGGCATCACAGCCAGCTTGGAGGTGTATGTAGTGAAACATGACTATGAATAATACTTCACACAAGCTAATCTCCTAATTTTTAAGGAGGAGCAGCAGCAGAGGCTCCTTCCAGGAAGGACCGTGGCAGCTGGGACAGCTCCAGGGCACCGAGGGGCCAGCAGGACCTACCACAGTGGGTCACTGGGCCTTGGGGCACCCGGCTCCTCCTGCTGAGCTCCTCCTGCCCCTCCAGACCTTCCAAGCCATCCAGCCATCGAGGGCATGGCCCCAGCACAGGTGACGCAGTGCCCCTGCTTGTGCTGAGCCTGAGCTGTGCCTGTTTGTGACAGGAAGGGCCCTGGGTGTCACCTCCGTGCTCCCTGAACCTGCCATTCCCTCTGAACGTGCCCATGGCTGCCCCTGGCACCCAGCAACATCCTGGCTCAGCGTGCCCTGGCTGCTCCCAGCACCGAGGATGTGAGTCACCGGGCATGGGGGAGCAGCTGCTTCCCTTCAAAGCACACTGCCCTGTCCTGAGGTCTGGGGGGTGGTTTTGGTTTGGTTTTGTTTTCATTTAATCTGCCTTTCCCTGTGGGCAAAAGCCTGCTCTTCTCTGCAAGGGAAGGTCAGGGCAGAGCTCAGTCAGAGCAGCTGAAGTCACAGGCAGAGGAAAGATGCTGTGTGCACCTGCCTGGGAGCAGTCCGAGAGGCAGACCAGGAGCAAGGAGCTTTAGTCTGAACACAGCCCTATCACCTCATCCCTTCCATCAGTATCTTAGTTATTAACATTAATTATTTAATGCCTAATAAAGGCATTCTTCTGCTGCTACTGACATACTGCGAGACTCAAAAAATCATTCTGTACCCACACGTGCAATCTTTATACAGAAAAGAAGTCTGACCTCTGTTAAGTGTTTCATAAACCAAGAACAATAAAAATCGTTTCCCCCCAGGAGCTGTTTTCCCTATTTCAAGAGAGACTTTCCCAATACTTATTTGTCTGCTTATAAAAAAAAAGTTTAAAATGTTCAGCAGTAAGAAGTGCCATTAGAGAAACAAATTGCACAGAGTCTTCAACACGTGACAGTTTGGGGTAATCTCACTGGCAGTATTGCACATGCATTAGAACACACATCAAATGAAAATAATAATTCAGAGGGGAACATATTCCACGTCACTCCCCCACAAGAATATTTCAGAGGGTAGGAGAGACCTGCAGCTGTTTGGAAAGTATTAGTCTCATTGCAGAATGAGTCAATATTAGTGACATATCCTTTTCCAAGTAAATCAGAGTGCAGGACAAGATTTCTCACTTTACTGATGCTCTGGGGGTGATTGTGCAGAAGAGAGGTGGCACAAAACAGCTGCCTACCCCCCTGCCCTGGTGCCCAAGTGCAGCAGCCACCCCTGGTCCCTGACAGCGAGGTGCCCCCTTGGTCTGCCCTGGCAGGAGCAGCTGGTGGGCTGCCGCTGCCAGCACAGGTGATGAGACCATAGTTTTAGGAGCCACACTGCAATTTCAGAGCAGTTTTTCTCCTTGGTGAATGCTCACTGCACCTCGTGGAGTGGGCAGCAAAGAGATCTCAGTGCAGGACTGCAGCCACCTCAGGCTCTGCCTTGGAAACAGGCACTAAACAAAATGTGAGCTCTTCTGACACTTGGTATCAGGCTCAGTCTGCACCAAGTTGGTTTATGCAGCCAATGCCCTGCTGGGGCAGAGTAGCTGCTCCTTTCCCTCCTTCCAGAGGGATGCTCATCCACAGCTGCTCTGCTCCCTGGAGGGGGAGGAACTCTGGCCACAGTTGCCCAGGCACTGGTGGGGCTGCTGCTGACTTCAGGCTGCGTGGGCTGGGGCTGCACTGACAGTGAGAGCAGCCCTGCCTCACCCCACACTCGTGGTGTAAACTGAGTGAGGTAATTTCAACTGGAGAGCATCCGCAGGGATGAGTCTGCATTGAAGGATCAGCAGAACATCACAGCCTCCAAACACACATGCACATGCATGCATCTACACACATCTTATGTGGTGTGGAAATATGTATATACATATATATATTTATATATATATATATATATATACACACACACATATATATGTGAATAAATAGTGCAATCATTTTGTAGTGCTACAAGAAGCCTGAAGTGTTGGGTGTATTAAGCAGCAGTCAGCTTCCACCTGACTTTAATGAGTGTTTGTTAATGCCTGTGTACTAAATGACTGCTGACTGAGTCAAATACAAATGATCATATCAGTAACATGTACAGAAGATAAACCCATCTCCTCAGCTAAATTCATTTCCCTGCTCTCCTTTTCTAGCTGGCATTTACAAGCTCCAAGCCTAGAAAACAATCCTGCTACAATAATCACACACAGCTAGCTACAAGCACAAACCAGAGTCACAGGGATGATTTAGGCTGCAATAGCACCCTGTGATATTTCATTTTTTACTAGCATTCATAATATCACAACCACTCAGGGGATACAGAGAGGTAGGTAAGTACCCACAAGATGAAAAGCCAGTGCAGGGAGTGCAGTGTGCCCCAGGCAGGAGCTGAAATAGCTGCTGAGGAGGGTAGAGCTCATCCCCGCTCCTCATGAGAACTTAAGCAATAGCTTTTTTTGCAAATATTCTTTTTAAACTCAGCTTAAAAACAAAACAAAACCCCAAAAAAACCTCTGACACTAAAAAAAGGGGGTGGGGTTACAGCTCTTTGAAGGTATATGGGAAGTGAGAGTAGGCAGTTCTGAGCAGATCCATACACCATTCATGAGTCATGACTTTCTGTTTCAGTTCATTTATCTTCTGGGTTTGGTTTTCATTGCTGCTACATTCACCCTCTAGTTTAGGAGTTTTTTTGTGGTTAAAACAACCAAGACATGGGAACTCCTGGTCTGGTCCTTCCTCTGCCCAAGGGCAGTGGCAAACTCCTGTTGCCCTCTCAGCTGCATTGGTGGAAGTTCTCCACTTTTGTATGGAGTCCAAAAATATTTCTTGGGTCAAGTCAGTGTGAGTTCCTGGCCTAGAGGTCACCACTCATCAGCAGGTGTTGAAAAGCCCTTCCCCATCCTCCTGAAAATGCTGAATACCAGATAATGTAACCTGTAATGCTGTCTGCAGCACATTCCAGGACACTGAGCCCTACTCTGGGTGCGAGGGGTCAGCACCTCCCCTCTCCCCAGCTGTGGTGTCCCAGGATGTGACAGACATGTCTTTGATGTCTGCAAGTGTGGAACAGGAGGCGATAACAGAACTAGAACCCTCCTGGGTCAGGGCAGGTTGCTGTGATGCACCTGAATTTTGGGTTATGATTTTGTCTGATCTCTTGGATGTGGGTGGTATGCAATCTGCACAGCTATAAAGACACAATGCGAATTAAAACAAAAGGTGGCCTCGTTAATCTTTTCTAAAATATCTGAGGTCTCTATGAGTCCAAAACTTCCCAGTGGGTGCTCAGTTCTCTGCTGATGATCCTGCCAGTGACACTGCCCACTGCCAGCAGCAGCACCAGGCAAACTCTTCCAGCACTGCCAGAGGCCCTCAGCTATGCTAGTGCAGCAAAACTCTGCTTGAGGTGAAAGACTTTTCCTGGGATAGCATTCAGGAAATGTAAAGGCAGGGGAAGAAATTAAATTGAGCAAAGAAACACTCTGTACCCCTTTATTCCTTTCAAGTACAACACCACACTCATTTTCTGAAGAAGTCTCCTCGACTTTCCCCAACCACATGAGCCATTTTGTCTTTGAAATTCTCTTCAGGCACATTGGTTTTGTCTGCTCTTATGGACCTACTTTATTCTTCCGTGTTCACTCTCACCATATAAAAGCGCAGACTCCTCACAGCGATGCGCTTGACTGAACGGGAAGCAAAGCCCCACCGGGCCCACCCTGAACCACGGGGCAGAGCGGTGCTTCCCCCTGGCCTCACCTCCCCGAATTCCGAAGTGTGAAGCAGTGAGGGAGCTGTCCCGGCAGGAAGGTGCGCCGCAGCCAGCAGACCCCCATAGCGGCGCAAGCGTTCTGCTGTGTCAAACCCGCGGCAGCCCCGCCGCTGCACATTTCCCGATGGTTATCTCCTCTCCCAGGGTGCAGCTCAGGGGAAACGTGTTTCACCAAGTCAGCGCCGGCCCGTGCCAAGTCACCCGTGTATTCAGCAGCGGCGAGGTCTCGGCATCGATGCCGGCATCCCTCGCAGCGAGCGGCCCTCGGCATTCCCGGCGGCGAAAGGGAACCGCAGCTCGCCCCGCGCCCCGCCGGCGATGGGGCGGCGCGGCTTTCCCCTGCCCGCCCCGGGCCTGGCGATCCTGCTTTCCCCAGCTCCGGGGGAACAATCCTCGCCTTGTTCCCGCTCAGTGGCCCGCGCTGCATTAGCACGCTTGAGCGGCTGCATCCCCGCACGGGGAGCGCGGCCCGGCCAGCCGCACCGCCCGCGGCCCCGGGGCAGGAGGGTCCACACGACCCAGAAGAGGTGATGGGGGGAAAAAACAACAAAAAACCCCCCAAAACAAACAAACAAACACAGCCCAACAAACCCAAACTCAGCCCAGCCTGGGTTTTGAGAGGGCGATCTGTGTGGTTCCTCGGGTGGAAAGGGCACCTGCAGGGACAGCCCCATGCTGCTGGGGCTGAGGCCGGGACTGCACAGAACGGGCTTCAAAGAGGTGACATTTACAGCAGCAGAGCCCCTGAAGGATTTGCCTGCCAGCTGTGAGTTTGTCTTCTGTCACCACCATCATCATCACCACCATCATCATCATCATCACCACCATCATCATCATCACCTAGGCCCACCTGCCTGAGGCTGTATGGCCCCGGGAAATTCCCCCGCCGGGAGCGGGACTTGGGGAATGCAATCACCAGCTGGGGGAACAAGTGAAGGACACCAAAGTGTTTTACCCTGCTCACCAGCCATGGAGCTGGTGGGAACATATTCCAGCCCCCACCTGGAAGCATTTGCAGCCCCCAGGGAAGGTGTCTGCCCTTCACCCTTTGCAATTTTCTCAGGGCTGTGCTCTCCAGCACTTCCAAAGACCTATTTTTTTCAATTGCTGAGAAGATGATGTGAAGGTTTGAATGTCTAGAAATCCTTTGGAAGTACTGGTTATACCCATATGCAGCTTCTTGCAGACCTGAAGAAGTCAGGCAGCCACAGCTGGATCTGACTTTCTGCTCTGGCTGGAGGCTGAGGGTGGTTCTCCACTTGCCTTGCTGGAAAGCCCTAAGGGAAAAGCAAGAGAGGCAGCAGCATCCACCCACTGCTTTACTTGGCTGTGAAGCATCACCATTTTCAAGTGCAAGCAGGATGAAGAAACACAGCCAGGAGTGCTCTCAGAGCCAAGCACTGGAGCTGGAAGCAGAGGAAGGAGCCATCCCACAGTGCAGGCCAGGTTACCTGCGGGTCCCACTTGTGCCTGAGTAGACACACCTGAGGGAATCTCGGATAAGAAAACTTGGTGGTGCCAACCTCAGAGGGGTCTTTAGGCATCAGAGCACACTCACAGCTTATAATTTCAGTCTGTATTAATTTCATCTTAACTCCCAGGCTCGTTTTGGGAGTGCTTCTTGCCCCCAAGAGCAGGAGCAAGCCTTGCTGCTGTGGGCAGTGTTTGAGACCCCTGCCTGCCTGGGTAGTAGAGGGAGGGCTGCAATTGCATGCTTTGTACTCTTGCTCCTCCATGGTCTGTGCCCACTCATGATCCCTGCAGCCCAGCAGAGGATGGGAGCAATGGACAATCAGCAAAAAAAAGACTCTTGAGACACCACATCCATCCACTTCACAAGCTTCCACAGCAGAGGGGTAGTCTTTGAATGATTTAGTTCCTATCCATTATTTATCAATGTGTCAAACCAGAAATCTCAGAACTGGTTACAGAAGGAGTTATTACAGAAGAAGGAGTTATTAGCTGTCTAGCAATTTAAATTATCTGCTCCCCCTTACTCCACTTTTTGTGGAGCTATGTTGACGTTTGAAAAAAAAATAAAATTCTGTTGCTATAGCTACCAAGATGAGCTTCCAGCCATGAGATTATGATCAATAAAATATGCCAGATGTGTCTCCAAGAGCTTCCATTAATAAAAAACCAAGTGTGATGAGAATCTTCAGATTCTCACTAATTCTAGGGGACACGAATGAGATGCTTTTAAATAGCTCATCTGACAAAAAGTAAAAAGCAACTAGCACCCGTAAATTTTATGCCAAGCACTAACTGAAGCACTGCTCTCACTGAGAATGCATGCACCAAAATAGCCTTTCAGAAACACACAGCCCAGAAAGCTGAGCACAAGTGAAAGGGGAACCCTGTGTTTTCCAAGGGTGCCACTGGTCCTTTCCCTCCTGCAGAACTGCTGATGTGCAGAACAAAACCCCGGGGCACGTTGTAAAAGTGAAGGCTGAATTTCCTGTCCTTGCAAAATCTCTTCTTCTTTGCAAGCTGTCTCAAAAAGGTCAGTATCCACTTCCCCCTGGAGTGTTTTCCCACGTGTGCTGTAACTCCAAAAGAACGATGCACTCGGGGCCAGGCCCAACGAAGGCCCACCCTTTATTCCAGCAGGAAGGAGCAAAGGCAGCAGAGGAGGAGCAGAGAGGAGCCTCAGAGCCAGGACTTGCCTGAGGGCCAGCAGCTCTGTTCCCAGCACACGGCAGGCTGTTGGGGGGCTCTGCTCACCCTTCCCTGGCCCCTGGAGTCTCCCTGCAGTGGCTATCTGCCCTTCTCTACTGGGACTCTTCGGTGCAACAGTTTCCAGATACCTCTGGGCCTCCTTCTCCACAGCCTTGCTTTGTCCTGGCTTTCCAAACTCTGACCAGGAACACGACAAAGCCAAACTCCATTTTCTCCCCGGCCAGCAATGCAATTTCTACCAGCTTTATCAGCCCAGCATATGAACCAAGGACCCTTTTCTTCATGTCCACATGTGCTTACACTCCTGCAGTCAGTTGTGGAAACAGTTCTCCTTCCCTGACTGCATAGGTTCCAGTTAGAATTAGATGAAGAGTAGAAATAAATTTTTATTAGATTTGACTCATGCTTTTATGCATATTTTTATGCATTTTGGCTCTTTTTCATTTTTATGCATATTCTCTCATTTTGCACTTCCCAGCTCATTTTCACCAGCTAATAAAGGTTAATAAACTCACTCCAAGTTATGTGGATGCTTTGAGTCCAATTTGAACACTGCATCACTGATTAGCCCATAACAGGCGAGGTACATGTCTGCTGCCACATTGTCATTGAATTATCCTGTGCTGGAATTGGATGCCACTGTTTGTCACTGTGGGAATGAAACGTTAATTTAATGCTATCTGCATTTATTACAGAGCAAGCCCATTGTACAGGCTGCCAAGGGAAACTGACAGTCCTCTACAATAATGAGTGCAGGAGGAAAAAAATCCATTTCTCATCAGGAATGACTCTTCCCACCTCTCTTGTGCTGCTCAAGTGTCTGTGGATCAATGGAGACAAGTCAGCTGGAAATGAGAGAAAAATACAAAAATGTCTCAAGCTTCACCTATGAGTGGATTTGATAATGATTCACCCACTGCACAGGTCTGACTTTCTGCCATTAATTCATACCGTTCGTTTTGCAGTTCAAATAAAGAAACCAAATTTTGCGACATTTCCAAGTATCTTCCTGTAAAAAAAAAGTGTTTTTAACAAAGAGTGGAAAATGCCTAGCACAATATTCTGGTCCTTATTCAGAAACATGACGTTCATCTTTTCTCAGCGTTTTAACGCCAGGATTCAATCCTGTGCAGCTCAGGGGGAAGGAGCAGCACGGCCGCGGTTCCCGGCAGGACAAGAGGGACCCAGGGCGGGCAGCGGTGTCGGGATCCCCGGGCCGTGAGCGCGGCCGCTCCGAGGTGCCGCACGCCGGGAACGGGCGGCATTCCCGGGAATGCGCGGGGAGCCCCGGGCCTGAGCGCGGCCGCTCCGAGGTGCCGGACGCCGGGAACGGGCGGCATTCCCGGGAATGCACGGGGAGCCCCGGGCCTGAGCGCGGCCGCTCCGAGCGGTGCCGCACGCCGGGAACCCGCGGCATTCCCAGCAATGCACGGGGAGCCCCGGGCCTGAGCGCGGCCGCTCCGAGGTGCCGGACGCCGGGAACGGGCGGCATTCCCGGGAATGCGCGGGGAGCCCGAGCGCCCCCTGGCGCTGAACGGGCGCCGCGCCGGGGCCGCGTCCCGGGCGGGTGCGGGGCCCGGCTGACCCCGGGGGTCCGGGCTGGGGGCAGAGCGGAGGCCCGGGCCGAGGCAGGGAGCAATGGATCCTTGGATCACTGACCCGGCGGTGCCCGGCACACGAGGCCCCATTGCCCCCGAGCTCGCTCATGGCCGGGAGGCCTCGGGCAGATTCCTGCACGGGCCGGGTTTGTGCCGGCTGTCCCTCACTTGTTCAGCGCCGCTGGAACTTCAGCCCCGGGTGGGCAATTCTGGGTTTGGTGCCCCGAGCAGTGAGATAACAAGAGCGGCTTACGCTTCATCACCGCCTTGCAGGCTCATCAACAAAACGGTCCTTTTACGGGCAGGGAGGATGACAGCCCTGGCAGAGGAGGAACTCATCGTTCGGCCTGAAGTCAAGCTGAAACCTCAGACCTAGAAAGTGTCACAGACCAAACTCAAAACCTTTATTACTCCACCACAGCTGGCCTGCATTCCTTCCTCTCCATGACCTGTGACTCAGCTCCTGTCCTGTTGTGCACCCCAGAGTGTAGTTATGATATTTTATGAAAATCTCTTTGCTAGGATTTTCTTTTCCTGAGAAGCTGAAGGGCTTCAACTGTAAACAATTTGTTATCTGCTACTGTGGAATGCAGCAGGTGCTTTCTTGATTGAGCGATGTGGGATGTTTCTACTTGCTGACCAATCAAGGAGGCAGCAGCTCTGGACTCTCTGTGAGTCACAGAACTTTGCCTTTTATTATTTTCTATTCCTGTCTCGCCTTCTGAGGAATCTTTTACTCTGTTCTTTTTAGTATAGTTATAGTGTGGGTTTTTTTTTTAATATAATATATATCATAATTTAATAAACCAGCTTTCTGAGACGTGGAGTCAAGATTTCTCCTTCCCTTCACCAAGTCCTGGCTGCCCTGAAGGCCACCGCATCACCGGAGCACACGGCCCCGTGTCCGAGAGGAAAGCAAAGCTGGAGGAGCAGCAATACCAGTTATCTTTCAGGAGAAGCAATCCCAGTACCTTCCAGGAAAAGCAGGCAGCTCGTCCCTTCCCTCAGCACAGGGACAAGTCACTCACACCCCAGGTGGGCAAAGGGGAGCTCGGCAGTTTGAAGGGGAAGGGCGGCAGGGGCTGAGCCTGGTGGTGACAGGACCGGGACTCTTCCCGCGTGTGAGCAGCAGGGGCTGCGCTGCCTCCGCAAGAAAACCCACGCCAAGTGTGGGACGATATGCTCTCCCACAAGAGCAGCAGGAAGGAGGCTCACCCTGCTGCCGCCCCCTGCACACCAGCCCCGGGCCCTGCGGTCACCAGGCTGCTGCAGGCACAGAAAGGCTCGCAGCGAGCTGCGGCTGAAATGAGCCTTCCTGTGGCAGCAGACTAAGCTCTGTCCTGGATTCTGCCGAAGGGTATTTCCTGCGGTAAAAGCATTCAAAGAATCATTTACACCCTCTCAGGGAAGATCATAACAAAACACCCTCCAAATACTGGCTTGTTTATCGGATGATGAGTGATCACTTAAAACGTCAGTCCCGGCAGCGCAGCACGCCCCGGCCGATGGAGCCGGGCCGGTTGATGAAGGCCATAAGCGGACAGGATAACGCCCGACATTTACACTTTGCTGAGCTCATTCACCCTTACTTTTTAATGCTGCTCCTGACAAAGGCAAAATCAGGAAACACCAAGTGGCTTCACAGGTATCATCAGTACGCTGTTCTAAGCTGTGAAGTGTATTTATGTTCAACTGCAGGAGACAATTTAGCTGACTTACAGGACAGGGGGTTTCAGGCATTTGTTCCTCCCAACAGGAGCTGTGGAAGTAGCTCTCTTTAGCACACACCCGGGGGCACCTCCGAGTTATTTCCACGCCCAGTTTTGTGAATTCAGGAACGCGGAGAATGTGGGTTATGCTGCCCTCCTTGCTGCAGGTACACATCAGCACTTCCCTCGGTACCGGAGGTGGAGACAGTCGATGGATTCAGCTCCGTTCCACCACACCGCTGTGCCCACACCGTGCAGAGCACAGCCTGCAGGACAACCCTGCGTGCAGAGATGCCACACCATGCTATGCAACGCCTCGGCTTTCCCTTTATAATCACTAGAGACTTACTTTCCTTCTCAAATGCAAATAGGCTTAACAGGCTCTTTTCTTTCGTACTGTATTTTCCTTCTTCACCCAACTCTTCTGCCCATTACCCTGGACTGACTGGTGCCCTCTGCCCCTTCGGCCTCGGCAGCGAAACACTCCCAGGAGTCAGCGGCTCGAACTGCCCTTCCCGCATTGCCCCAGCCATGGGTAAAGATCAACTATCAACAGCCCCGTGCGGAGTTCAGGAACACTCAGGAGCTCAAAACACCCCAGGCAAAAACTCTGACGTAGCCATCAGACCTCAGCGATCATCTTCCAGAGGTGTTTCCTTCCTCATTTAGTGAGGTTTTAATACGTACTTAAGCGGCAGTTTTGCACATAGCATATGCTAAATAGTGATTCATTTTGACACTTCCTAAACGGGTGTTACGACTCCTCGGTGCATTCAAGGGGGAAGGCACCTAGGCCAGCCAATGAATTCCTTACCAGTTGGACAGTGCAGGTAACCCTGCACTTTTCAGCTGTTTTTAACAGCTTTTCCCTGGCAGAGATGCAGCAACATTTTTTGATCACGTTCGAAAATAATTTTCGACCATTCCATTGCTCATAAGAAACTTCAGAGTGAAAGATTTCCTTTCCTTTCTGAGCATCCCTTAGTGGCTGTCTGCAATTAAAGAGGTCTGACTTGATCATCCCCCAGCAGATACGGAGAATTATTCAAAAGGGAGCTCTGTGACGGAGCCATCTTCTGTTAACAGGGCACACTAGGAAATATCTCACAGTATAGATCAGCTCACTGCTCAACAGTTTTAGAGATGCAATTTCTCCCTCCTGAGATCTTTGCTTTTACAGTAACTGTACTGGCAGACTGAAATCATTACCTCCTTTCTGCTTTTTATATACATGTATATATTTATATATCAAAGCTATACATCTAGCTAAGTCTTTTTCTGTGGAAATTATCCAGAAGGTGATTGCAGCCTTGTATAACCACACTACTCCATAAAAAACATCAGTTCAATAGCACTAAGAAAATGCAAAATCAGCTATTGCAGATACTGGTAAAGGAAAATGAGTCCCTGGAAAAGAAAAGCAACCTACAAAAGTCTAGATGGCACAGAAATACTGGAAATGGATTAATCTGTCTCAACCAGAATGAGGGGCTACCAAATCAGCAGTCACCAAGTTTAAGAAAAGAGAGGTTCACAAAGCAAGTGATAAGTCATGGTGATTCCTTTCCAACCAAGTTTACATGGATTCTGGAAACAACTGTCCAAGCATGCGGATAAAGAGAGAGCTTTGAGCACCACCATACAGACAAGTGACACCACACTCAGGAGAGCCCCAAGCACAACAAAACGCACCGGGAGAAGATTGCTGCATCACCACATGTGACCACTCGTAGAGATAATGAATGGAATAAAACGCACAAAAGTTCAAAGATTTTTCTCCTCTTTATTTAAACACAAATACATTTACAGCATGCAGGTAAGTTAAAACTATATGGCGTCTTCCCCAAACCAATTGTTTTAATGCATCTTAAGTGTACTGAAGTTAAATCAGATTCCACAGGTAGACTTGTCCTCATGTCAAATTTAGAGTTACACACAGTAGTGAGTCAGCATTTAAGTTATGTAAATAATTTAGTTGTTCACCAGAAATAAATATTATTTCACCAAGTTCCTATCCTAAACCATCTTTTAAAAATATGATCTAGAGGAACATAAAAATAAGAACCACTCAAAGACTGCAAGTCGAAATAGCAGTGTTGAACATTCCCTGTATAGACTGAATATTTCATTTACAAAATACAGTAATTGTCCTGTCTGGCTGACCTACGACAGCCAAACCAGTAAGCACAGAAAGTTGTGTGGTTTTTTCTTTTTTTACATTTTAAGAGGCAGTTCTTGGTAAACTTCATAAAAGGTTTAAAATAATAAAAAAAAAGTTTAAATATAAAAAGGTGATGTACACTGAGCTACACACTAGTTACTATTTAATCTAATTTTTTTAACACAGCAATTTTCAGCACCAAAACCCATGACAATTACCTACAGGAATGAAACCCCCATTCACAGGCATGAGAAAAAAATCCTGCTTCATTTGAGTGTGTTGTTTTGTTTTTATGGTTGCACATTGACAAATGAAGGCCTGAAAACCTGTAGTTAACATTGAGAAAGATAATGGACAGTGCTGATTCCATGATGAGAAATTTAATTCAAAATATTTTGTTGTTTCTTTATTTTCCCTCATTATGCTGCCTTCAACTGTGCTCTAAAACAACCGCAAGTTTGGAGTGTTTGGTGGCCTCAGTGAAGAAAACTGTCTTAAAAGCTGAGAGCTCCAAAATAGTGGGATTTCCAACTGAGACACTCAACCTTTAAAAATCAAACTACTAAAAATTCAGACTACTGTAGATATAGAAAAAAAGTGGTTCAAGGTCTAAAATTTGACTATACTCCATCATAATATAAATATTTTGCCTATTTTAAAATATAAAAATTGAAAGTGGTTTGCTGTCTGAACAGTCACAGAGTTTCTACTGTTTCCACAATAACTGAATACCCAGCAAAAAACTCAAGCCAGAACAAAAAGTTGTATCAACCAGGTCTGAAAAACTCATTGAATTCTTCCAGCAATACTAAGTTTCTTCTTTCTTAAAGACCTGGTAACTAACTAGTTTCTATACAGAAGAAGGCTGTCCTAAAAATTACAGTGGCTAAACCCTATGAATAAGTTAATTAAATTATACTAGAAAACTTTAAACCCCGGGTTCAGCTCAGTGAGAGTACCGGAGCTCAAAACAAACAAAAAATCAAAACCCCACGTTTTGTTTTGTTAGCCACTTTACAGGACTTTATTGCAAAGAGAAGAAAAATATTCAACAACTACTACTTTGGACATTTCATATACCTACTTACAAATGAATTACAAATACAATTCAGGGTAGCACTTTATTTTATTGTTATTTTAAACATATGCCTCTGGCATTTCTGGATACATCAATTTTAAAAAGTTGTGTCCTTTATTTATGTATCTGAATTCATTGGCCTGTTGCTGAAAAAGGCTTTTTAAATTGAAAATTAAAATTTTAGTCAAAAATTCCAGTACTGTATGTAGTGGAATATAAAGTTACAGTTTAGATTGCCCTCATTTCACTATTACAAAATAGTGAAAGTGAACCATCACAGACACAGACAAATGGACAGACAGGCTCATCAGAATGAAGCAGAATGTTTTCACTCCACCAGACTGTACTGTGTGCAGAACCAGGAACAGGACAGATGGGATAATCCATTGCCAAAGTCTTTTTTGTAAACTCAGGTTTGCTCTCGTTACTGTAGAGTATTAATTCTAAGTCAGCCCGTGGCCGGGCACTGGCTGAGACAGCGGTTACAGAGCCCTGCTCTCACCGATCTCTCGAGGTCGGTGGTGCCGCGGGGCCTCGAGGCCGCCGTGTCAGCACTCAGGACGCTCACGCTGTCCAAACACAGCTAGTTCCAATGCTCTCTGCAGCATTCCAAAAGAACACTGTAATGTAGAGTGCCGCCCTAATTCAGTGGGACATGTAGTGTTATGTGAATTGATAAAAATGAAAGTATACTTAAACACTGTTGCACATTCCCTAAGACAAGAAGATGTACACAAATTAAGCTAGAAAATTCAAACTAAGATTTTTCTCAACGTACATTCAGCTTGGCACAGTGCAGACTAAATTTAAGACATGAAAGACAAACTGTGTAAAAGCAGAGCTACACTTTAAGTAACATGTCATTTTTCAAGACGCCAAAATTGCACTCTAGTTGGTTTTTTTTTTGGGAATCAGTTAGCAGAATTTGTAGAAGGGGGAAGAGCTGTACAGGCCAGGTATAATTTATACAATTTTCAAAAAATAATCCTACAGTCCCCAAAAGGAGAGATTATTGTCATGGAATGACTCCCTCTACACAATATCCAATCCTCCTCATGCTGCATTTATTTTTCAGCAACTGTAAATGAAAAAAAAAAATCACAGAGTTAAGACAAAAAAGCAACGTTATTTACATTTACAGTAGACCATATCACTATTTACATGGTCTTTAAGAGCCCAGTTCTTAAACCACTCAGATAAGTACTGATAAAAAATCCACTTTAAAATAAGAAATCACACAACACACGAAGCATTTAAGCAATGCTGTCTGCTACCAACGATTTCACAGCCCCACAGACTGACTAGGTATGCAATTTTGACTGCAATAATGGAGTAAACATTACAGACAGAAACCACTTAGAGCCCAGCTCCATTTCCCATGACTGTTGCTGCTATTCCTGGCTAGTAGCAACTCCTTGGTCATTCAAGGCTAATGTTATTCAAGGCTGAAGTACCCATCAGTTCAACCTCTTATTTACTAAGAGACATTTCTGAACAGAACCAGGTACCTTGACTAGTACTACAGCCCAGTTTTCTCTAAATTGGAGAGAAAGCTTGGAAAAGTCAGTCAGCTAATGAAAAGAAACAAATAGAAACAAGATTCACATAAGCTGTCCTGGAGCCCTTCAGAAGAGGAACACCCAGATTTCAAGCACCCTGTGGGAATCTATAAAATTAGAGGGTGATAGACCCCACCATATTTTAGATGTATTTCAAACTGAAGATGCAGATAATTAACTAAGGGAATGTCTAGAAGACATTTATAGACACATTCCAAAGTGAAGATGACAACAGAGAATATAAAGTAAAGCATTACTGCTAGGTGAACAACAGATCAACCAACTATAAAGCAGACATTAATTAATAAGAAAGATGATTCTGTAAAGCAACTTAAACATATTAAATACTATGCAACAAGTAATTACTTTGGAGATCAGAGATGTTTTAAAGTAAATGTACCTTTAATTTCAATTACTGTAAGTGCATTTTAGCTAGGCTAACATTTTACGTTTACTGGATAATTCTTCTGTTAAATAATTCCAAATCACTGGCACATGAAGCAGTGTGCAAACACAGTAAGAAAAGTAAATAAATAACATGTAAAAATATGGTACATTTTATGTCACCACCAAATGTTTTCCTGAGGAAAACCATATTTTAAAAGATGCTAGTAAGACAAAAGAATTTAAAATATCCAATCCTTTCCCAAACAGTGGCTACTGTCTTTGACTGGTAACCATCTCCAACTGATTGTTTCCACATTTTTGTTCTACTCCTGCAGAATACCATCAGAATTACCATTTTACAGCAAACATATTTAAGAAGAAAAGCAGCAGCATCTTTAGTCAGATGTACATTACACGATTCCACTGGGTATAAAATTCTGTAAAAAGGAGGAGTTAATCTGCCTATTCAAGTGACTTTATGCCACAGAATGAACTGTAATAAACCTAACACAAAGTAGCTTGATCACACATTTTAAAAAATGCTACAAAAGACAAACTTACACTTTGTCTTGCCGTCCACCTCCGCGCAGCACAACTGGCTGGCTGTTCTGAGTGAACGCACCTCCACCACGAATTGCACTTGGATGAGTTGGAGAAGCTGCTGGATGCTGGCCAGGGCGGATAGGCTTAGCTGCATGACAAGAAATGTGACTTACAAATATACACACAACAATATCTTGGATTATTCAAATTTACTGATATCATTAGCCAAATGTAATAGTCACAACTGAATGCACTTTGAATAAGAAAACAAGTTTAGAGGATGGCATTCTGAGAACGCAACAGATTAGTGTCAACTACAACAAACCCTGGAAAATAGACAAGGTTTTGCTTCTACTGTTCCCTGTTAAATCTCGCAAAGCTTCTGATAAGGATTATCTTCACAAGAATTATCTGTGCCACCTAATGTATTACCTTCTATGAATCCTTATTTTTGGCAATAAGAACTCAAATAAGACACAACACTAAGACAGCTTCCTGAGAGTTATGTATCAGTAAGGAATCATGGTTGCTGTCCTTCCCGCATCTACTTATTGATAAAGTCACTAGTTACTCTCTCTGGAGGTGGTTCTGTGTACCAACACTCCACAGAGAACACTGCTTCATCAACCTACCACCACATAAAAATAAAATTTGCTCTATAGCCAAAGTGAAAATCCAGCAGTTTCAACAGGTTGTTCATAAGCTGCATACACTTGATAAACTGTATTTTCAATCAGTTTTGCTCTAAACAGAACATGTGTAACGTATGTGTAGGACTTCACAAAGTTCTGTAATATTAAAGAGAAGCACTTCAAAATTTAGCAGGCAAAGAAGAACCTACAGGCAGCAGCTGCAGCAGAGCAACACTTCTCAATTACTGCCTTATAGGAAACTGATCTCCAGATGACAGGACTAGTTCATCTGGACATTGAATCACAAGAGGCTGTATACCTCAGGTGAGCTCACTAGAGAATTGTCTGTCTTCTTGGAGACCAATTGAGAGAAAATTAAGACAAAAAAGCACCTGTCTGCAAGCTGCCACTTCATGTGACCAAAAAATCTTAACTATTTTGCAACAGCTCTTTGCAGACCTGCAGAATATGAGCAAAATTCAACTGCAACACTCATTTTAGTTACATTAACAATTAAGAGAAGTGTATTGATGACTGAAGTCCTTCAGTTCTAAACTGCGCACATTACGCTACAGCTGAAGTTCTCCACAGGTCACACACATTCTCCATCCTCAGCACTCGACAGAGCAATGGCAGGTGGAGGAGCAAAGGAATATGACTATTTGCCTCCACCTTCACATCTGTTTTTCTGTTATTTTCCCCTAGAGAGGACTGCGGATACTGTATGTTTTGGAACAAAGAACTGAAAAGGATCTTTGGATACTGTGGGTTTTTGTCTGCTCCTCTGCCCCGTAAGAACAGGTCAATTTGATTGTTCTTGTTGTTGAAGGTGATGGCTTAATCCTTCTTGCTTCCTTGAAATACCTATTTAGTCTTAGAAATTGGAATGGAATTGGAATCATCTAAGAGATTAAGACTCACATGCAGTGTACTGTTTCTTCAAGGAAATATAGCATATTCAGACTAGAAATCTACGTTGGTAAGCCTTTTCCAAAGCCAAATAAAATAAACAGAAAGCCAAACAACCATAAAGTATCACCTCCATACACAGCCTGTTAACCAAAATGTAACTTACAGTAGAAAATAGACCACATTGATATGTGGAGTTTCAACGAGGGCTGAAAGATACACATATACACAAAAAAAAAAAACCAAAACAAAAAGTAGGAGAGATGAAGCTTTAGGGGGTAGGGGATTCTCTACTCACCAATTTGTGCCGAATGTCCTCTTCTGGCCATATTCTTGGATCTTACAGCTTCCTTTATACGATCTACTTCTTGCTGGTAGCGCTTGCGATCACGAGAAGCATTCTCTTTGGCCTCCTTCAGTGCAGACTCCAAAGCTTTAACTCTTTCAGCTGTAGCTCTAAGCCGCTTCTCCAGTTTAGGAAGTTCGCAGCGCAGATCAGCATTATCACGTACCAGCTACAAAAACAGAAGTGATTATTTTCTTGGTATCTCTCTTCATAGGGAGAGCTAACCAAATACTTTCCTCACCCCTAATGAGGCAAAGCAGTAGGCTTACTACATTACCTTTGCTTAAGCTTTTAGTAAATCTATGGAGGCCAGTGACATTGAGATTGTCATTTGAAAAATCAGTTACTGTGGAGAACCTGCCACCCAACAGCCACCTCGTCCACGTGAGACAGGCAAGCAGCCCTCAGACTCATTCCTATATGCAGTCTAAACACAAACCTGGATCCCTTTCTGTTTAAATGCAGCTATTTTGTTATACACCCACAAGTACTTAAAACAGCTAATTAATTTATGTTACAAAATAATAGACTAAAGTTTTCCTGTATCAAGAGACATACTTAAGATGTAGAAGTATTTACTTGCAGAAGTTATTTTATGACCAATAGGCAGCTGCTTCTGTAATAATGGCTCTGGAGTAGTTTCATTAGAATTTGAAATCAAGTCTCACTGTACCTGCTTGTGAACCTTTGTAAGCTGTTCAAGATTATTCTCAAGGAAGGAAATCTTCTGTTTCTGTGCAGCACTGCCTCCTGTATCATCTGAGTCAATCTCAGCACTCTGCAGTAACAAAGGCAGGGGGAGGGACACAGGAGGCTGAGTACATATCTGAACTTGCATATTAAGATCAAGCCATGAAAATTAAACCAAATAAACATCAGTTCCTAACTTAGTTCTAAACTGAAATTCATACAGCATTCTCAGAAACAACAAGTTCAACTACAGCATCACATTACCTTTTTCACTCTAGTAGCCAGATCTTGAACAAACAGCTTCCGAAGATTGTGAAGAGTCTGAAGTTCTTTTGCCTACAGTTAAGGACAATAAATTAACAAAACAACCCAAACAAACTCTGAAAGAAAAAAAAAGACAAAATTGACATTTGCTTTGGAATATATTGTGACTCTTACCACAGTCTCTTCCAAACCCTTTAAATCTTGCCTTGCTTGTTCCCGTCTGTCCTGCATAACCCTAAAAGAGAATAAATTGTTCCTGAAATATTCTAGAAAAATCAGAAATTTTCTTTTAGAGGACTAGAGTAATTAACACTCTATGGTACAACTGAAAAAAGTATTTTGGTTGAAGTCTTAAGTTAAAGATGTAACCAACAGATGACACTCAGAAATCTGTAAGGCATTGGGGGTGGTGAGATTGGGGGAGTTGCAAAAGGGAAAGAGGGATATACTTTTAGTACTGAATACAAATAAGTACATTCAGATGCATAAATTATAAAAGTTTCTAGAATAGTAAAAGACAAAACTCTCAGAGTCCACTTTGGAGTGACTATTTGGGGAGATCTTATTCTACAAATGTTCTTAGCTCTGACCAGCTCAGATAAGTATCATGTGCCAGATTAAAAATTTTCTTTGTTTTCTTCAACACCTCACTCTCAACACATTGGCAAAACCAGCATCATAAACAACAGTGTCAGTGAACAGGAACAGAACCTGATGATTATCAGTGTACAGAGCTGCTGTCTTGCCAGTTAATGTGAAAGCATTTTCTGCACAGGAAATGTTCTTTCTCAGAACTGTAGGTCAGTGCTGTTAGCAAGATGACAGAATACAGGAAAAGAATGTGGACTTTTCTTTTTATGACCTGAGATTGGAATAGAAAGGCCAAGAACTGCACAAAAATGAAGTGTTCCTGTTAAGTAGTTAAAAAAGCTTCTTTTCCTCTTGGAATTTCTCCTCACTCAGTCAGTTTCACTACTAGTTCACAGTTAAATGAGCAAATATTTAATCTAATAAAATATTCTAAATAATGTCACCATCCTATCAATTTTCCAGATGTCTCTGGATAAATAGTTCCAAGCATCTTCTACAAAATTAAAGTGAATAGTCTGCATTGTTCCTGATCGGTCATTTGCCATGCACATTTATGATATTCAGTGGAAAACAACCGGATTCAAAAAGTCTGGGGAGGACACAGAATATAATTTTTGGAACTTCTCTACAAATCTTTTGAAGAGGAATGTTCCTATACAGCAGGTGCTTTAAAGTGGTCACTGCTAGATGTAGCTGAGCCTACAAACTGAAATAGAAAGCAATAATGTGGTATGTATAGCAAATCTTACAAGACAAGAAAACCTACTGTAGTTAATGTAAGTTTTATAATCATTGTGGCAGATGAATAAATCAAAATAAGATGGAATCACAAGACCAGAGTACTGTTACAATTTTAGTCAGTTAAACAGGACAAACAAACAAAAAGGTAAAAAAAAAGCAAGCACTGCTCCTTGGTTACTAGCACAGATCAGTCAGGTCCCTCTGATGACTTCAAATACCATGATAAAAACCCCTGAAAACCACTGTGTGTTTTAAACATAGCCAAAAAGAACTTTTCAAAGAGTACTTTTAAGTATAATGTATTTTTAGCTTCTGTAAAGATAAATTTGTATGCAGCAGGAAGGGGTTGCAACTGATACACTTAGATTTCCAAGAGATTAAGCCCAGATTTCTAGAAGCTGAGAGCTCTTTTCAAGTTTGACTTGGATACTTACCTGCAAACAGAATATAATTCCATTTTCCCACAAACTTTCGGGTATCTAATTCACTAACACATTGTATTTAATCAATGAAGCATGCAACTGTTTAATGTTAAGAATAAACCAATTAGAGCCACCTAACAAGTTAAATCACGTAAGAACCATAAAAAGATTAAGGGAACACAAGAACCACAAAAAGAGTAAGGGGAATTGTTAAAAGACTCTTGCAGTATTACAGTATGCAGTACTTTGAAAAGTTAATTACTCCAATCCATAGCATAATAAAAAAACAGTTGTGGCCTTCGTATCTTTCATAATTTTACATCCTATTTTAAGTATTCATGCAGTGCAAAGGTTTTTAAAAATGTTCAAGAAGGCCTCTTTACCAAGCAGGCTATAAAGTGAGAGGCACTGCATCATATTAGGTCACTAGTTATAGAGTAAGTGTCCCCACACTCATTTGTTACATGCACCACTTTTATTATCACTCACGTAAGCTCATGAAGTTTTCTGCTTTTCTCCTGATCAGTCGCTTTCAGCTTCTCATGCTCGACTCTCAGACGTTCCTGTTCAAGCATCATCTTCTGGTTTTGGCTGAACACAAAGTAAATATTGTATCAGCTGAAACTCTCAAGACAGCCCATTCAGTAACAAAACAGAAGACAGAAGGACAGTTCTGGAGGAAACTCTTTACCACTTCCTTCCACTGTACTGCGCTTCTGTACTTGCCCAGTCCAGAGACATTTGGCACCACTAAAATAAAGACAAGTACTTACTCTTGAAGCTCAGTGATGAGCTTCTCCTTTGCATCAACTTCATCTCTCAGGCTACTGATTTGTTTCTGATGTGTCTCACGATGGCTCTGAATTTGCTGCTCCACAGCTTGCTATTAGAAGAAAACCAGCACATATTAAATGCCCTGAGTTACCACCAGGCTTCACTCTGGGTGGGGGGATTTGGGTTGTTAGGGCTTTCTTCTTTTTTTAAGCAAGGAAACTGAATTACCTTGACTTCATTTGCAGTTTGAACCTTATTTAAGTGCTCTTTCTCCATCTCATGGACTTTTTCTAGAAGGGATAGAGCAGAAAAAACACAATTCAGCCAGGTATTGATGCAATCACATGGATGATGGCATTGATTTCCCTTCCCTTGCCAACACCTTACAATTTGGAAGAAGTCCCCTCCCACCACAAAAATTTATTAAATTAGTAACATCCTTAATCCTATCAATAACAGTTCTTTCAAACAGCAAACATGTTTTACCATGGATTAATTCTATATGTTCAGTAGCAAAAAGCCTTTCTATAGCTCTACCTTTCAACCTAAATAGAACAGAGATATTCCCACTTTACATTTATCACTATATTGTTAAAATAGTGGTGGTGGGCGGAGGGAGGGAGGCAAGTCCTACCCTGTGCTCGGAGTTGAACTAATTCTTCATTAAGGGAATCCACAGATTCTTCCAGCTGCCTCTTTTTCTGTTCCACATTCTGAAGATATTCAGTCAGTGACTTGATCTTGGCTTCATGCTTGTGGAATGAAAAGATTCATTTGTTTTGGAACTAGGTACCATGGAATTACATCTGCATAAATGGTTCATACTTACTTTTTACACAACAAGCAACCTCATCTCAAAACAAAAATGAAGCCAGCTAGACTCTTAGAAGAATATGACTACTCAAGTAGAGCTGTAATGCAGCCTTTAAGAAAATGTCTTTATTCTGGGTTGGAATGAAATAGATTTTTGGCCGGGAAATGTTAAATACTAACAGAGGCAAGAGAGGCCCATTGTATTTAGAAGATTGCCCTGAAATGTGCATCTCCTGATTTTAAAAGAGATGTATGAAAAGAGATGTTTTTCTGTATGAAAAACAATATACAGAAATATTAAACTGCATAGCTAGATTACAATTTTCAGAAGTGTTAGAAGTCACATTACTTTATCTTTTCTAACAATCACATTAAAACAGCCTTTCTCACATTAGAAATAAATTCAATCTGCTATACAAACCTCCTGGAATTTTACTTTGCTATTACCTCTCCCACTTCCAGCCTGGGGCCATTAGCAGGCAGAGTGGCCACTAGCCACTGCTTCTGTAAGACTTGTATTTGTAAAGAGTCTGTGATGGAGAACACATGGGCTCCAGTATTTAATACAAGTGCTACAAAAGCATTAGCAGGCTACAGATAAATTGCTGGTATTCTGACATCCTGCCATGCAGAATTACTTAGAAGCATCCAATCTGATGAGACTACTAAGGAAACAGCTGAGTTCACTCACAGTGTGATTTGTTAGGTGCCAAAAAACCCTGCAACTTCTTTTTTTCCCTGATAGGTTAATGAATTTAATTTATAAAGAACACTGTGCACTGTAGAGAAATATTTACCTGAGAGATCCGGAGCTGGCAGGCAGCCAACTCCTTTTCATTTTCTTCCATTTTCTTATTGCTTTCAGCTTGTGTGCCTTCTAACTGTTTGCAACGTTTCACCATTGTTTTCACTTCTGATTTCATTTTGCTAATGTACAGTCTTGCGACTGTGAATTCTTCATCTATCATGCCAGTTCCCTCAGGCTGCTGAAAAGGGTGGAATTGCACATTTAGAAAGCTCACATAATAAAAGTGAAGTAACAGTGCACTGGAGCATCTTAATGCCCAGGACACATCCCCAGCCTCAACTGATAACCACAGAACTTAAATACTAAAATGTAAGGGTTTTTTTTCCTTAAGTTTTCTGACTGATTATTTAGAAGTTTGTACAAAGAGAATGAGTTGCTTGAAGAAGTAAATACAATTCACAATTTATTTCTAATACTGTTCAGGATGACTTACTGCAATTCATTCTTGCCCTATAGCCATTTTTTAGACTTATCTTTTATTCCATGTCCTCATGCTGTTTTTAATACAAGTATCATTCCGATCATCACTGTAGGTGAATATTAGATTTCCAAGATAATGCTGTTGATTATGACCACTCCATACAGCAGTTCGATAACAGCAATGAGAACACTGCTTCAGAAAAAAATCATACCTGCTCTTCCTTGTCTATGCACAATCAAATTCTGTCTGGGACCTGATTAAGTCACAATACAAGCAATAGAGAAGCTTATGTCCAAATTATTCCTATAGATGAAGCTTCCTAAGGTGGTAATTTTTACCGTACTAAGAAAATGCCCCCACCTATCCACAATGCAAGTGTTAAATACATGGCACTGAAGGCAGCAGTGATTAACTCTTACCTTGACATCATTATTTCCTACTGCAATTCCAATCTCTGCAAGATCTTTCAGTAAGGAGGCCATCATTTCTGTTGCTCGTTTCTTCTGATGGTTGGTCATTTCTTTAAGTTTCTGAAGCTCTGCATCTATACTGGCTAAAGTGACCTATAGTAAAAGAAGTTACCCTTGATTAAACAGAACACACTCTTCCTCTTGGAACTAGCGTCATACTATTTACAGAGAACCAGCATTTCTTCTGAAAGAAGTAAAAAGTACTGGGAGACCTTCAACTCACAAAATCTTAAAATTCTGCAGCAAAATTAGTGTTAACACTGTTAAACAGCATTTAGAATTATATACAATTAAATATTGCAGGGAATCACATTTATAGAAAAAGGGTAAATGGACAGCAAGTCCAACACTTTCCACCATATCATATTCTGGTAAATTAAAACAATTTCACCTCTATCTGCAGAGCTCTTAACTCTTCCCTACTTGCAAATCAAAAAATGATAATACTTCCAGTACTGACATTTCATAAGCACAACACTTATTCTTGAGCCCTTTTTTCAGTTGGTTTAAGCTGCTGTGGTTGTAGTGGCTGCAGCTCAGCAGCTTGCATGCTCAAGAGTCTGCTATTTGTTGTGCAGTTTTAAAAAAACACCGTAAGTTTTACAGCAGGAAAGTTTCAGGCAGAGATGCCAAACGATGGTTACTGCATGGGTTAGCTAGTGCCAGATTGGGATGTCTTAATTTTATGACACCTCTGAACAGTTGCTTTCTTGCAGATTGAGTTATTCATGACACTCAATGGATGTTAGTTATAATATCTAGAATCAGTACCTATAACTAAAAACTACATCAATAAAGCAAACAAAAAAAAATCAAAAAACAAACCATACACTTCAGAACCATACACACACACAGAAGCCTACTCCAACAGACTTCAAATGCTGCTCATAAGACTCTGACTTTCATAATTCTCTGACTTTTGGCCAATTTTCAAGTGATGTAAATTACCAGTGAAGACTACTTAGTTCAGAATACTCAAAAGTTTAAAGAGAAGTTTCATGATCTTGTGAACTTCATTTACATCACTAGTGTTCTCCCAAGTCAAATCTTACTCACTGAATATTGGAAGACACAGCCACTAGAAGACTCAGACCCTCTTATTATCATCTTCAAGAACAGAGAAGAGTGAGACTTGTGCCATTGTCTGCAATGCCAGCAAACATGCTGATCCTTTCCAGTACTTAGAATTTCAGGACAGTAGGTAGAGTATTAACTGCTTAAAACTGATTGAGGTCTACCAAATAACTGGCTACCAAAACTGTCAGTTCAGAAACTTTGCAGGGATGTGAGGAGGTGCACAGTAGCCTGTGAGACTAATGCTGCATCTGTATTTTAACAAGGGTTATCCTGTGGAATACATCCCCAACTACTCCTTTCAGAAAGTAAACCAAACTGCTTATTTTTGAAGGCATCAAGATAAGTTATCTCACATTCCAAACACACAGCAGGCAAGTACACATTCCTTTCAAGAAAAACTGCAGCATGCTCACTGCAACTTCAAGATTGGAAAAAGCAGATTTTTAAGTCAGGATTTCCCCAACTGCACCAGAAAGGAAAACAAAACCAGCATGTAATGAAAGTATTAAGTTTAGACACCTAGGATATTTCTGAACACTCTTCAGGTAGTAAAATGCCACAGGCACTAAAAAGACAAGCACTATCAAGGTCAATAATCACCATACATTTTTTCTTAAGTTTACAAGTTTTAGATAATCATTCCCTGCAAAAACAAAGTACGTTTTAGACTTAGGATCTCATTTTCCCTTGTGAAACACTTTCAAATGACTTTAGGAAATACAGGTAAGGCAAGAAATTCACCCTGAAGATTGTCAGTAATTTCTTATCCCAATTTCATACCGATTTTTGATTGAGTTCATCACTAAGCAGTTCATATTCCTTTGCCTTATCTTCTACTTCCTGAGACTTCTGGTCATAGTTGACAGCTAATTCTTCAAGGGCTTGTAGCACCTCTTTCACTTCCTCTTTAGAAGCATCATTTTCAGCCTGAAGGCGATTCAACTCTGCTTGCAGGTTGTCTTGGTCCCGTCTGGTTGATGCCAGAAGCTGCAACATTGATAGAGGTTTAATAAAAATACAATAATAAATAATCATGAAGAAAATCCCACACATATCTTGAATTTTATTAATGCTTTTAGCTGCTACAATAGCTTGTATCTACATTCCTAGTGACTAGCTTCATGCAATAAGGATACCAAGAACAGAACATAATGAACAACTAAATTTGCCACCTATATTAACAGTTCTTGAAGTTTTTAAAATATCTTAAAAATGGAAGTGATTACATATGAAGACATATAGGAGTAGCAACTAGAAATGCACATGGAATATTGCAAGTTCTCAAAAAAAACCACTGAACACTACTCATGAGTCTGAAATTATCAACAGTCTAGGGACTAAATTTCAGCATTTAGACCCTTTTAGCTGCTGAAGAATAACTAGACAAAGGGTACAATTGCTAAAAAAGCAGATTCATTTATTTATTTAAATTAGATTTAACAATAGCTCCAACTTCCCTAGTCCTTGGCCCATTTCCTTCTGAATATGCACACAAAGCTTACTTTAACCTTTGTGCTATAGAGAAATAATTTTTCTAATATTTTGGCTAAATGAAATTTTCATTATTAATAGGAATTTCCCCTCATTAATTTATATCCCTGGCAACATGTGCATACAAATCATTTGAATATTCTAGCAAGTATGGTGTGAATTAACACATAGATACTTCCTTTTTCATTATGAGCCAGTACATTTCCCTACTCTCCCTTCTCTCTCTGTCCAGCAACTGACTAGAGGTAAACCTTGAAACAGATTTCTTATATTAAATCAAGTTACCTTCAGTTTTGACAACCTGCTAACTCTGCATAGGGAAGACAACTGTGGCTGTCTTTGCATAAAATACTTCAATGCTTTCAATCTTCATGGATACTTAAGATCCAAGTAAAGCTGGTTTAAGTCTGGCCATCAGCACAGTATAAGTGGGAGGAATGAACAGGCAGAGCATTTAGATAAGGCAGAGAAGAGAACTACTGTGCAGCAGTAAGCTTTCATTCTACTCCCTGGTCATAAACTGTGACTCATTCCAAATACCACCAATTTCCTTAATGGAAAGACAATGACAATAAAACACAGATGCAAGAGCAAAACTCACCTCTTCCTGATCCAACATTTGTGTCTTCAGTTTTTCTACTAGTTGACTCTGCTGATTAATTTCTTCATCCTGCAGTTGTAATAAGACTGTGTTCATTAAACCGACAAATACCACTCAGAAAAAAATAATCTATGAGCCAGCAGACATTAGGTATCTAACTTTTCTCCAATCCAAGATAATCATACAACAAAGCAATAAAAGTAAGACAATTCTTTTCACTGGTTGATTCATTAGGCTCTTAAATGGAATGTATGTGTAATACACCATGCTTCAGAGACAAAAGATTACACCTGTGCTTTTGCAAGCCTTCTCCAAGTTGTTCTAACTTCCAAGGAACAATTAATTGTTAATTAAAATATTTTTTCTATTAAAAGACAGTACTACTGCTTAAATTTGAGATTATTTATTTCAAATAAAATATCCAAAACATGGAAAGCAAAAAATTTTGTCTTGAAATTACTAATTTTCCCACATCTATTGTTTTCCAACTAAGAAATGATACTCCCTTAGCACCAAACAAGGCAACTTTGATTTCTCTTAATCAGAATTAAGAGGAAGCATTCTCAGCAAATACTTAAACAAGATGAGCTAACAAATGAATATTGGCAAATTAAACACAGAATAAGCTGATTTGGAAGGGACCCATCAGGATCACCAAGTCCAACTCTCAGCCCTGTGCAGGACACCCTGAGAGTCACACCCTGTGCTCAAGAGCATTGTCCAAAGGCTTCTAGAACTCTGTCAGGTTTGGTGCTGTGAACACTTCCCTGGAGAGCCTGTTTCAGTGCTCAACCTCCCTCTGGATGAAGGACCTTTTCTAATATCCAACCTAAACCTCCCCTGACACAAATTCAGGCCATTCCCTCAGGTTGCAAGAGTAAAGAGATCTGTACCTGCCCCTTGGCTTCTCCTCCTGAGAATGCTGAAGACATATTATACAATAATATAGTTCAAGACATATTTTTAAGAGATCTTACATTAAGTAAGAATGGCATACCTTGTCATCCAGTTGTTTGTAAAGTTTGGCAATTTCTTCCTCACATTTCCTTCTCTCAGCATCAGTGAAATTGCCAGTTACTCCAATTGTGGTAGCTGGTTTATCATTAATAACAGTAATATCCTTGTCCACTGCAAAAGCTTCTAAGTTGGCCTTCTCCTTGTCAAACTGTTCATCAACTGGTACAGTCTCCCCTTAAAAGTAAACTTAATTTTAGTACAGTTACCCATGACATATTTCCCACAAAATTACCCTTGGGAAGCAGATTTCCTACTAACAGTTTTACACAGTTAATAAGCAATTGAGTTCAGCTGATTACTTGGCAAAAAAAAAAAAAAAAAAAAAAAGGAGACCACTAGATCATCCAAACTATTTTCTGCTTACCACAAAACATTGTATTTCACCCAGTAACTCTGCTATGAGCTCCAAATTACACACCAAACCTTATCTTCTAGAAAGTCACCTAACTTTCCAAGAAGACATAAAACTCTCTCCCCCTTGGCACTGTTTTACCAGGTAGCCACATTTACTTTTACATTGCTCTGCTTCTAATTTAAAATCTTCTCAGTTACATTTTTATCCTTTTATATTAATCAAGATTTTTCTGATGAGAACACTTTACCTTCACAGAGAAGAAGACAGAACATGCCAAGACATTTCTCTAGTAAATTAAACTAAATTCCTTAGTGCTTTATTAAAAAAATTTTATGCAGTCCTTGGAAGGTATAAGCTCCTTCCAACACTCCAGTACCTCATGTTAAGTATAGCTCTTTCAGAACATTGACATTTCAGGTGTGGCTTCATACCAGCTCTATGAAACAATAAATTCCTGCCCCGCCCCCCCTCAAAAAAAAGCAAAAAAACCCCAAAACCCTACATCCTACCAAACCTATTTCAGCAAACCCTTTTTTTTTCAGATTTGTATCAGGATGTGATGCAGTTGTCAGACTGCAAAATCATCTTCTACAGCTGCTGAACTCCAGAGTATATCTGCATGACCTATGTTCTCTTTTCCTGAATTTATGGCTTCACTGTTAACTTCAATTTTGCCAGCAACTTGAACTGATAAAAAGTTGATCATTCAAGAAGAATTAACAGGCACATATTTGATACTGTCAGCAACTTCGGGGTTTTGGTGGGTTTTTTGCCTATTCACATGTTTTGAGTTTTAAATGAGGACAAGATCTTGTGATATTGCTTTGAATCAGAAAACCAAAACAGAGGAAACATTTTACTTAGTTTCTGCACTTACAAATAATATCAGTTTTTTTGTCATTTTTTTACAATGTAAGTCACTCTAGTCCTGCTAGAAAACTAAGTATTGAACAATCTAACAGGCATACACTTTCAGACATTTTTGTCATAACATGATTATTAGAAGTTATTTCAGTTGCAATAAAGAGGAAAATATCATGTTCCAAAGCTGA
Source organism: Motacilla alba alba (assembly GCF_015832195.1). Classification (NCBI taxonomy): domain Eukaryota; kingdom Metazoa; phylum Chordata; class Aves; order Passeriformes; family Motacillidae; genus Motacilla; species Motacilla alba. The sequence continues at coordinate 14,265,834 of NC_052017.1, read as the reverse complement.
CTTACTACTATAGCTTTAACATCCTTATTACTGCCTTGCATAGTGCTCTTAGCTATTTCTGGTAGTCTAAACACTAACTCAGTGTGTATTGTCATGCCTGAAGTTTGCAGAGCAATAATAAAACTGCTTCTCACCGTTCCTCCATCTGTTGAGCTCATTTTCCAGCCACTGTATGGTGTTACGCAGAGTCTTGTTTTTCTCTTTTTCTTTCTCATACTTTTTCTTCCACTGTTCTGCGGTGAGCTCCACATTGACACAGACTGTGTTCTTAATGGTCTTTGCTCTACACAGAGAAAGCAAAAAGCTCTGAAACTTCATTTTTAAAGAAAGGAATTAAAGGTTACTAAATAACATGTTCACGTATCACTAGTGAAAACAAACATTCCCATCTCTTCCAAAATCTTATTTCTATTCCCTGTCAAGTTTCATTCTTTCAACTAGATTGAAACAATTGTTGAAAGACAGAGCAACACAACTTTTGGAAAGCTGAGAAATCTCAAGCTGATTTGAGTTGAAAAAATTGAGCTGTATACCTTCATCTGAAAGAACTGAGGTAAGGACAGCTGTACACAGTTTTGAACAAAGGATAGTATTCCCCATCTAGCAAACACTGTCCAATGGAGAGGACACTTCTAGCGTGTAAACCATCTGGCTTATCATTTCAACAAAAAAGTCTAGCTACTAGATCTCCACTAACCAAAAAGGTGTTACAAGCTGCTTAAGAAAACGGCAGATGTGAGTCTCTACATTCAGGTGAATTCCATTAAATTAGGTTTGGACGCAGGCACTGACAACATATTCATAAAGTAATGTATGGTTTTCACCATAGTGCCACACCTCACTTACCTCGGTACTTTTCCTGTTTGGTCTTCTACTACTGAATATCCCACGCCAAAATTCAGAACAGGAAAAAAAACTTAATGGGAGTTAAACATCTCCCTTGCCCTGCACTGACTCCAATAAGGACCCTTCTGCAAAATCTTAGGGAGACACTACTACTAAAATAGATATGATTCTCTACTATATTATATTAATACTACTTAGCCTTCAGTCACTATAGCTGAGCGCTTCAGCATAAATTTGATATCCCTAGGAAGTTGAATTATTATACTGGACTAACTGTAGTGCCTGAGACAGAAATGCACTATTAACTCCTGAAAACATCAAGAGCACAAGGCAGTGAAACGGCATAGCTGCAGCTGGTAGACACTTTCCAGTATCTCATTCACTAAATTATAAAAGGAAAAGACCTCCTACCTTCTAAAAGGAAACCAAAAACCTCCACTGCTGCAGAATGCAGTCATTACTCCATGCTCACTAACTATTCATATTCTGCCAGGTTTCTAATCTGGTCTATTTTCCATAATACAAAACTTCTCAGAGAAGACCAGTAGGAAACGATCTTGTTGGACTGAAGTGGCAGAGGTACACTAACATCAAAGACTAGACAGACTAGCAAAACACTGACTGGTTTTGTTATGTGCTCCACTAAAGGGTGTGATTCAATCTAGCGGTCAGGAAAAGGAGTATAACAAAGCAGCAACAATAATACAACGGTAAAGAAAAACTACCTAACAAAGTACTTAATTGGAGAAGAGTATGTATAAATTCAGTTACAAATGACACAGGAATTCAAAAGTATCATTTCAAAGTTTGCTGGAGTGTTAGATACAGACCAGAGAACAGGCTCTCCTGGCAAATAAAGGATTCAGCTTACCAGGGGAGAGCTCCTTCCTACCCTCTTCCTACCTACTTTAGGGAGGGCAGGGGACAGGGAAGTTCTTATAGCCCTTCAAGATTATACATTAAACCACAATTTGAACCAAATTATATGCTTCTCCTGAAAATAGGATCCTGGAAATAGTCTTCAGGATCCTGGCTGGTTTAAGGATTTATATATATTATGAGATCAGACAGATCACAACACTTAGCCACGTACACACTGCAGAACTAAAGAAAGAAAGTAAACATTGTAATTAATTTGGTTCAGCAATCTTAATAGAGCAACTTACTTATTTCTCATTCTGCATTTATTCCTATAAAGTCATGTACCCACCTTTGGCCGAACAGAAGAGTAGATTTAGTTTCAGATTCATTGTAAGAAGATGGAGAACAGCAAATAACAATAGTGGTTCTGCAATTACCCCCTAGTGAATCTTGAAGGATTCTGGTCATTTTGCTGTCACGATATGGAACATATGTCTACCAAGGAAGAGGTTAAATGATCAATCATGGGTTTTCACACACATTTAATTTGCTGAAATATGAACTACACTTTTGCTAGGTATGACCTCATTAGAAATACATTAAATTCTACTTTAATTCATTAATCATAAGACAGAAGATGCATGGTATGACAAAATTGTATTTCTATGTTTGGTAACCTTTAGAGCACAAGGAAACTTTCAGTATGATGCTCAGGTCCCTCAGCATTAAATGTAACTTATTAATCTTTACTGTCAATACAGTACAAGAGTAATGGCCAGCTGCAATGCACTGGGCTCCTATCACTGAGATTGGTAAGAATTTCTGCACAGTATGTTCAGAGATGCAAACTTTTAACCTTTAAGTAAAAAAAGACAAAAGAGAACACTTACACTGCTTTCAGCCAGGGCTGAGATGACATTTCCAAGAGCAGACAAAGACTTGTTGATGTTCTTGGCCTCATCTAGCACAGCACCTTCTGCTCCAGTTTTACTAACCTATACAATATTTCAGGACATTACTAAATGCATCTTCAAAACACACCTTCAAAATTTAAGAGAAAACTTATGTAATTTCCCCACTTATAAGTCAGTCTCCCTGACTTTATGAGGTACACATAAGCCAACTCTTAGACTTTCCCCAATTCATTATCAATTTCTCATTCAAAACTCAGTGTCTGAAGACATTTCTTATGTTTTTAACTGAATATTCCCCCTGCAAAGTACATCTTTTTGTAGCAGATAAATTTATAGTTAATAACTTCTGTCAAATTAACTTCAAAAGTTTTTGAAGTCTATTAAAAAGATTAATTCCTTAAAAGTAAATAAGCATTATGAATAGTTTGTCCGGAGATCATCCTTAAAACCAAACTACCTCTCCCCTTTAAAAACCCTAACAAACCATAAAATCCAAATCACATACCACTACTACCCCTAGAAAATAGAGCAGAAAATCTTCCCAAGCATAAATCTGTGAGAACAGATTTCAAAGACAGAATCTGACCTATGTGAGTGTTCTATGAACTTAAGTAGGTAGCAGAAACATGAAAAAATCTGACCTGATGCCATTCTATCTGCCTTGCATCTTTTGCCTCTAGGGCTGAATGTGACTTACAGTTCTATAACCCTCCCTTTACTATTTCCATCAAGCTGTGACCATGACTACAATGAAACAATTCTACTTTCCTGTGTATAAACCGATGCAAGGCATTATAAAACTCCACGTATTTCAAAGGGACTGGGGAAATGCACTAAAGTAAGTTTGAAACAAACACTGAAAGGAACTACAGGGAAAGAGGAGACCTGCAACCCAGCTCTCTTCTTTAAGAGAAAAAAAGACTCTGACTAAAGAAACATTTCAGAATAAATACAGGATCAGAGACAACAATAAGGTCACAGAACAATGATGTAAGGAAAAACAACAGCAAGCAGAAACGTCTGAAAAAAACTGAAGGTAAAGACAGGGATAAACCCAGAAGCAAAGATGAAAAGAATGTCAGAAATCCAGCTTTTAGAGGATTAATTACAGTATGTATTTCCTTCTCTGCTACTGATATAGGCAAGCAAGCTGTCAACCAACGTTAATCAGATTTTCAAATTACAAAACATGGTATCACTACATAAGAAAATCCAGATATTCCACAACCATAAAACTTGATTCCTGTACTGGGCTAATGCACACACCTGTAACACTTTTTTTTTTTTTCACTCTCAGATACTGAACCTGAGCTTTACCCTCTTCCCCCACCCTAGTCTAGAATTACAAACCCTCACTTGCAGAAATGCGGATCAGCTTAAAGCATCTAACAGCCAAGCTAGCCTAGGATTCAGAAACCATGTTTCAACATCAAAATGAACACACTTCAGACATGACAACTGAACCATGTGAAATACTTGACTTTAAAGAAAAAACACAGTTTCAGAGCAGAAAGAGAAACTTATAATTACCTTCTCACTACCTGCCAAGTCCACAAGGTAAAGTTTTCCACTTAGTTTCTGTTCTGTTTGAGTATTCTCTTGTTTTACATTAATAAGAAAAATACTATGACTTCGGGAGCTGTGTTCATTCATATCTATAATTGAAAATAAACACATAAAAAAGATTTGTACAACCAGTCTCACTCAAAACAGCACCTTCCCACAGTGCAGCAAGAGATCCAAAGCTAATGAAGCTGTATAGTGGAATCTCTCAATGACTGCAGACGTAGAGGCAGAAAAACCAATGGTATCATCTAATTGGGTAAGAAAGACCCAGTTTTCCCTCAGGCTCCTATTAATATCACATAAGTTCACTCATCAGGTTTGCTAGCTTGTCAACCATGGATTTCACACATTAATTTACTTCATTAGAACAGAAAGTAAAGTTCTTGATAGGAGAGTCTTTTGTAGACTTCCAGTGCACCCCGTTTTATCCTTTTCTGAAAATTTTAACTGGCCACAGCCTTTCTTCCCTGTCTTGTACTACTGCCTCTCTGCTGTGAAGCATTAAGAGAAAACAAGACTTATTGAATTTAAAGTATTATTTTAATCCAGTAACAAAATTTAATCTGAATGAGAACATCTGGCCATTTCTTCTTCCTTTTAAGCATAAATCTCTCACAGTTCTAAAAGTACCAGCTTACTGATGTTAAAGAAGCACAGAACACAAAATAATATTCTATCCAAGTTTTATTAATGCAGTCCCCACTTGAACCTCTTTACTTAGGAGCAATGAAGTAAATGTTTCAAGACCGAAACATTCCTTAAAAGGAACATATCATTTTTATTTTTGATCCTTAACCTAAGAAATGAGAAGAAAACACTTATATTTTCTTAATGACTGTAAAATCTCTCTTTCTGAATAAAGAACTAAACACGGGAAGATTGTGAAACATCCTGAAATTGGCTCTGAGACTTCTGACAATCACCTCAGTTGCTAAGAGCTGTAGTCTTAATTCGCATGCACCTACATCTTCCCTCGTCTTCTCTAACCCCTCTGACATTTCCAAATCCCGCATTTTGTGGGAATTTGGAGACCTATGGCATGGCTCCTTGCAACTCAGTTGCATGCTACAGCCAAAAATCTTGGGATGCTGCTTAAATCTGCAGCAGGCCTGAATTCTGATCAGCTGCTCTCAGAATATGCAACAGAATGATCAAACTGTGAATGAGACACACTTACTGATTTTTAGGTTAATGGAAACCAATTCCACAAACTGGGATTTTGCACTATTCCTAAAGCAGAACTACAACTTTTTCTCCAGTGATGCATAGTTCCTCACTGATGACTTACTTTCTCTTTTTAATCCCACTCTAAGCAACACGATCTAACCACAAATGAACTGAAATACTTGTTTCTGAAAGACATACTGAAACTGCTTATGCCAGACCCTTTCAAACACCTGAATTATTTAGCTCTCTATCTGTGCCTCCCCTACTTTTTAAGGCATACTAGAAGCAAATAGATAAATCACTAAAAGGAAAGAGAAGATGATACTTACTTGTAACTGCTACGTGTCGATTTGATTTTCCTTCATCTATAGTATCCATAACTTCTTCTGGACTACATACAAAACGCTCTGTGCAACCCTTTGGAAAAAAAAAGGGGGGATTGTGAAAATAACACCACATAAACAAGGCACAAGTAAGTGGCACATGCTAGAGGAGTGCAAGATGAAAATACATCAGACTGATGCTCACCTTTACATAGGGAACTCTATTTTTGTCCTCATGAACAGAAAGATTGGTCTTTGAAACTGGAAGAGAAAACATTCCAAAGCTAAGGCAAAAACTTTTGAATGAGAGCACTGCATATAATGCATGCCCAAGTCATGAAAGTTACCTCCCAGCAACACCTGACAAAAACTTATCATATAACAAAGCACCACCACTGCAGCTTTAGTAATATCATAAAGATGTGCCCCATGCTTTCCTGTTATGATGCACCTTTATCATGCAAAGTTATTAGCATAATGAATACCTAAGTAACATAAAGGGTTTTTTAACATGACCCTCCAGAAAAACTTAATTTTATAGTTCAATACAAATAAAAGTCTTACCATCCAAAAGGTCCCTTATTTTATCCAAGTATATTTCAAAATATGACACCTAGAAGTAAGAAGAGGAAAAGAGATACATCAGAAGGCAAAAATGTTTTGCTTCCTGATCACAAGGATTCAGCATGATTACTATGACCTCCAACATAACACTACATCCAGCTCAAGTTTTTAGGGCTGAATTAAAATGTATCTTTAGGAAAAAACTGTTTTGATCAAAGTTTCAATCATTATCAGCACTGCCACAGGTTATTGGCATAGTTTCCATTAATGATCCATGGAACTAAATTAAAGTTTTAACATCATTCTTCTTCAGGAAAAATCAGTTACTCCAGTGATAACTCAGGTTATCAGGTTTCTGAGTTACAGGCATTTGAAACAGATAAAGAATATCTATTTACACACAGACTACCTTCAAGTTTTAATACAGATTAAAGTAAAAATGAAGAAAAGTTTACCTTAATATGAAACTCAAGATTCTCATCCATGGAGTAAATATAATTAAAAATATCTTGCACTATTCTTGGAATAATGCCCATTCCATCTGGGTCATGAAGCTTCCCCTTAAAAGAAAAAGACAGAATATAACAGAAAATTCATACTCAATCCAGCATTACAAACAGTACTCAAACTGAACCAGATGTTTTGTGTTTAACAGACAAAATGCTGACAGGTATGATGCACTTTCTCCATGAAGTAAAGCGAGCCCCACAGTTCCCCAAAAGTGAAAAGTTCCACAGCTCCCCGAGAGTGAAAAGAACAGCCTCAGAACTCCCCCAAACTACAACAAGTGAAACTATGCTATTGATACTATTCCTGTGTTTCTCATCCTGAGTGTGAAAAAAACCCCCACACTAATTGCCATTCTCAGTCCTAAAAAAAAAGAAAGGTATCAAAATGTTGCAAGAAGAAAACAAGCAGACGTCTTATTTCTACAAAGCAAAGACTATTGTGATGAAAAGACATGACAGTGACAGTAAGAGAAAATTATTTTAACATTTCTTACTTCCATAGTGTGTGTCTTTCCAGATGATGTTTGCCCATAAGCAAATATTGTACCATTGTATCCCTCAAGTACATCTAAAGGGAAAGAGTATTTTCATTAGTGTTCATTTCCTTCTTCTAAAGATAAGTTGAATTAAATAGAATGCAAGCAGGTCCAAAAATGCCCAGTAAGTTAAATCACTCAATGTCTGGGAACCTTGTGCTAGAGTTAGGGGGAGGGAGGATGTTCCTCCCTAAATCTTTTAATGCATTTTGCCATCACTGACAGTATTTTAGAAGTTCCTGTTTCTTCAACCAAAAAAATCAGGACTTCACATTTAGGAACAAAAAGGAAATCATACAATTGCCAGGCTGAACAGATGGTCTTTGATATCTCAGAAGAAACCAAACAGGAGAACACCATCATATTTTCTGCCTTCAGGGAAGTTTAATTGTTCAATTGTGATGAGAACGGGCAATGCCCTAAGTGTGAAGCATCTTACTCTTAGGCCATAAGCTTCTATTTCAAATTATGAATGAACCCAGCAGAGTCTTAGACTCAGGGGTGGGGGCTGGTGGGTTGGCTTGTTTATGTGTAAGTTACTCTAGAATCACATCCTGCAAGCAAACTTTTATTTTCCAAAAATGAGCACGAGGAGAACTCCAAATGGGGAGGTCTTTACCACTCCACCATACCTGTAAATCCATTTGTCTCACCACCAGAGCTCATATGCCACCTGATGCAGCACAGTTGAGAAATGCCACACAGAGCTCACAGTATTACATGGAGAAAAGGGGCAGCATTACAATTCTTAGCTAATTTCAGTTTTCAGGGAGTAACCTTCTGATCTGAGCCTGATTATTATTTAACTCATTAAAGGGTTAAATACTTGCAGCAGCATGAATTTCCACCAGCAATTTACTTTTCTAATGATGAAAACCACAGTATGTTTACCCACTATTCTGTTGGTATTAACTAATAGTTGGTATTTCAGGGATTTCTGACAAGGTTTGCAAAGCTGTTTGGTAAGTTGGGTCAATTAGAATTTATTGATGCCCTCAAGAAATGAATCAATTTTATTTTCAGGGAACTAGTTAACTGCTCACTACAAAAACTTACTGTGGCATATTCTTCTTTGTGAGAAGACTCAATTTTCTGAAAGTACTAGGCTAAATCTGAGATTTCAATTTTGTATACCCCAGCATGCACAGCAATAACTCATATTTCACAATTTTCATTTCCTCTTGCATTTCTCCAAATGAACTTCTGTATGATGCTTCTCACCAGTAAATATGGGGGGCATGGTGAGGGTAGATGACACATCTCAAACTTATTGTTAATAGCTATTATGTTTAATTTCTGACAAATTGTTTTAAATTATCATTGTAGAAAACTGTAAAAAAACCCCTAAAACGTAACAGGTAAATGTTACCAAATGGTGCAATCAACTGAAACAGCAGGTTTAATTACAACACTGACGTAATTTATTAGCTCAACTACAGGATGACTGTATGGTGCTACAATCCATGTTGGCACTTATTAAACATTCCAAAGATAAAAGGCAGCAATAGAAGTATTAGTTTTCAACACTGAAATCCACAAGAATATGGGATTTTCTTATGATAAATTTGCTCTTCCACCTTACCTTTGACAATCTTTTTAGCACAGTCATTGTATACTTGTTCTTGTGATGTGTTTGATTGGAATACACGGTCAAATATGTATGGCTTGGACTGAAAAAAAAACCAAAACAAAACAGAAGAGTTATCAAAAATGCTGGAAGTGGAACTGGAAGGTGTTTGTTAATAGTTTAGAAGCACTCTACACTGCCTCAACCCAATCTTCTATTTTAAGCACTTGAAGACTGTTGTGCGGAAATCAGCTTAAACAGTGCTGCCTAAATCTTCACACACTTGCTTACAAGGAAGGCCTTGAATTAAATATATTTGGTTTCAAAATGTTATCTACATAGTTCTGCAATACTGCTCTGCCACATGACCTCAAGTTACTCGATTTACAAGGTAAGCCAATGCCCAGTCTGCACATCTGAGAACCCCTTATTCTCACCTACCCTCGTAGTAGGTTTACCCTGGTAAACTAAAATTATTAAAAACATACTCCATGACATAGAGTACCTGTCTTGGTAGTGTTTCTTGAAAAAACCAAACCAAAAAGAACATTCAACATAAACTATTGTGCCACATAAGACATCCTTAAAATAAAGCTCCCCAGGCAGAATAAAAGGCAACACTGGGGAAGGGAACTTTTCACAAGACTCATTTTGGAAAAGACTACACGAGGAACATCTGACAGAATTTTGAGAGGAACACTGGTTATTGCTTTGTTTTAGAGAAGAGATTCTCATAACAGTTCTAAGCAGCTGACAATCCATTAGGATATAAATGATTATGCTCATCTAACAAAGCTCAAACTTTTGTAGCACTTTCAGAGTGCGATTTTGTAGGTAGCCAAGCAGATGGGCAAAGTTTACAAAAAACCTAGGTCTAAACTGTTAAACTCCCTGCAACTGTTAAGTGCTCCATTCTGCCTAAATATAATTCATTATCATCCTCCCACAAGGATATTCTGGAATTGCCTCTCTGGCAAAGGAACAAGTATGGCTTCCATCTTTTACCCACCCACATTTGCCTTCCCTGGCCTGGCCTTCCATTTGTCTTCTAATAATATCTAGCACCATATCAAACAAAGCTTTTTTAGACTAAACATATTTATCTGAGGCCTTGAAATCAGGTGGATGAATGCTCTCTGGGAAAAAATAATTACAGTGTTCACTGTATAAATATGTTCAAGAAACCACAAGACTCAGTAGGCAGAAACTGTCCCTAAGGGGCTGAAGTTTGTCAGAACACTTGTTTCACAGAAGGGAAAACACCACCCTTCTCCATTACTCATTTCAGCTTCAAAGACACCTCAAATCCCTATGTTCTACAGGTAGAACTGAGGCCGTTAGATACACCAGGAGGGAGACAACTAACAAGTAACCCAGAGGTAAGAAAATGAAGACTGAGAACACATTACACAAAAAGGAAGATCCTGTAGAAAAGATGACACCATCTTTCTCACTAGCAGCTGTAGTTTCAATAAGCCTCCAGTTTCACAGATACCAATCAGCTACACCACACACTGCAAGTCAGCTACACCACAAAACATTAATCAGCTGTTTCGTGCTCCAGTGCATATTTATATTCACTGAAATAATTGCATTGTGGAACAGAAAATCAAGCTACAAGGCCTTCACTGGGCAGTATTGCCTTTAATTGATCTTGTTTATTTATACAGTGAAAGCTGCTAAGCACATGACCAATTTCAATTTCCCTCAAGTTAACAATTGCTACCAATATACAAAACTTAATAATTTTGGCCAAGAGAATTCTCACAAGGGGTCCTGTTGTCACTTGTCACTTCTCCATCCTTTGCATGTGGAAAGTGGAATATTTGGTCACATGTCCTCATTTTTTATCACACCTCTGAAAATCCATACTAGTGGCATGTCCCTGTTCCATCATCACTGAGTCAGTATCTAATTAAGTTTAGACAAGCAGGTTCCAGGATAATTATGTTTTAAGAATGCAAATTACTCCCACTCAGTATGGTTTCACATCTTTGACATCTACAATGCTATGTCTTATCACTTCTCTTTACAGTCTACTTTCTGCAGTAAACAAAGCTAAAACAGTATTACACGGATTACCATGCCCTAGAATGTCTCCTCATTACCTTTAAGAGATTAATCAAGAAAGATTAAAGTGTCAGATATTTTTTCTGCACCAGATGCCTTTTCTTCCCCAAGCAGTAAACAATCAGATCTAATGATGAACTGAAGACACAAAAGGCCCAAGCAGCGTTACTGTGTGGTGTCCCTGACAGGGGTAGTAGCACTGTCACTAACACAGTAGGAGGCTGCTTTCACACACTCCAGAAATTTACAGAAACTGGTGCTCAAATTCTGTTAAAAATTTAATACATATGGCCTTACAAGCAAGACATAAAATACCAAACAAAGAAGCAGAACTTCTAACTTCCTCTCTCAGAATCTTTTAGTTCCTTGCCTAGCATTTCTTTCGTCTGTAGTCAACCACAAGACAACTGCAGCTCCCGCAGTTGCCTTGCACTTGAAGGGATGTGGTCTCACAGCAAAACTTTCCAAGTGCTCTCACAGCCTTCAGAAAGGTGCAGCTGCCAACATGATTTAGCAGCAGTTAGACTGAATCTTAATAAAGGGATGATGCTGAAGTACAGCTCCATAGCTAAAGACCAGTTACCCATTATTTAAAAGGATGCTCAGCCAAACTAAATTATACAAAATTTGGAGTGCATGTGAGTTTCTGTGGAAGTTTTTTGTCAATATATCCAATGAGGACTACAAAAAAAATCTGCAATCACAACTACACTGAGAACTTACATCAAAAGTCTAAGAAATACTAAAGGTTATCTCTGTAGATGTAATTTTAAAAATCCCTTATTACTACTGCAACTTTCCATAAAGTACAGAACTGCTTATTCATAAGATCACCTGAGTTTACCTTACTTCTTATGCACTGATATCTGAAGCAAAGTCAGCAGTAAAAAATTCACTTGAAAAATCAGTAGCACATTTTTCTACCACACCACATGCAGAAGCTCTTTAACGTTTTTTGCTAGAATGGACAGTTCAAACAGTAGGGCTACAATACCTACCCACGCTCAGCCTATTCTTGGTGAAAGGTTAAAGTAGCACATAAAGGGCTTACTTTGCCTTTAAGATCTGCATCTGTATTAAAGAATGTTCTTCCCATCAGCACAAAATATGTTAAAAGATGTATCCAAAATGGAATAATTTCTGGAAAGTATGATGTCAGATACCTGACTCACTTCTTCCTATTACTAAGCTAAGGTATTGCTGCTTTGACACACCTAATCAAATCCAACACTGCCAATGTGTGAAAAGGCACAGCTACAAATTAGTATTTCAATTTCAGGATAAAGAAAGAGGATTTTCTTCTTGTCTTAGCCCCATGCACACTAAAGTGCAGCTGATGCAGAACAGTCAGTGAATCTCAGCTTTTTGTCCCCTTTTTCTTATTTCTGTGGAAATACTGCACCTCAAGTATTAACTTTTACAGCAGTTATTTTTTGCTATAATATTACTAAAATATTCGATTTAAAACACTGTGACTAGAAACTAAATTTCCAGAATGGAAACAGAATATTTTTGAATAAATGTTTCAGCCAAACTTTTTAGTTTAGTAGAAAGGTTTTTCTAAAGAGAAAAGCAAGTACTGCTGTTTTTAAACCCAGTCACTGAATTTCAGGACAAAAATCCCAGCAAATATGAGCAAGGTGTTTCTACACAACTGGGACAGGAGCCAGGGAGAAAAGCTTTGCCTTTATAGATTCCTGCAAACCAGAATATTTCCCTTCTGTTTAATCATCACACCACTGTCACCTGTAAAGCACCTTTGTTACTCAGCATTTAATGGGATAAAGTAAGAAAAATAAATAGAGGGTAACACTGGAATAACAGAATTATTTCAGCTACAGATTGCAATTCCTGATTCATATTTATAGTTCCACTGTAGACCTGATGCCTTTTTCTGGTCTCTAATTAAACACTGTTTTCTTTCTGCATTAGCAAATAATAATAATAAAGTTACTTTAAAGAATGCATTTCATTTCTTGAATTTATACAGTCCAGTACAGCCTTCAGCATTTTTCTTTTGAAAAACCTACTACTAAAAGCTGCACTATTAGAAGTGACCTTCATGACCTGATTCTAACAGCTTTCTAACCTAGCCTTGTCTCATTTACAACCCCACTAGTTTAAAAGATAATGAAAAAAAAGTCAAATGTCTCAAGCTCTTTCCAGGATCACAGGGGTACATCTTAAACTAAATAAAAATAGTACTTAAATATGAAAATACAGACAAGTAGCCACGATTCTTTCCTGAAGGCTACACAAATAAGGAATAGGCCACGACTGCTGCTAAAAGCCATTTGGACAATGAAGCATACTGCCCATTTCTGTGCACACCCGTAAGGCCTCACCACTGCAGCAGCTGGGTAGTGCTGCTTTTGGTTCAGGCTTCAGTTCCAATCCCCAGAGTGTCACTGCATTCAGCAACGTATCTTTTGGGTAGTTTTAAGATGAACAAGACTAGATACAGAAAGGTTTTTAAAGATGATCTATAGACACATTATGCAGAACTATAAAGCTACTCAGCTGCAAGCAGTTTTATACTTAATAAAGCAAAGGAGATAATCCCATATCAAACTGCTCTTCCTCCCTGTTTTATCTTCCTCAAAAGCCTGAAATCCACTAGCAAATTGCTATCAATTTTCACATACGGGTACATTTCTAATGTTTAATATAAAAGTCATGTAACGAGTAATCCTATAATCTGTTTTAACAAAATCCTTACACTTAATTAACAGGAGAAGCCATTAGGAAAAAATAATTAATAGAATATTAAGATGGAAAGAAGCCACCTGCAATTAAAAAATTAAACGTTTTTTACTAGTTAAAAAGTTTCATCCTGTGGAGAGAAAATACTTTGTTTCAGAGTCTGCTCTTTAAAGCACACCAACACCATATGTCCCTTCAAACTGCTGTTACACACTAGCTACAGTTAAAACTATTATTTTATCTAACACAGATCAAAATGACTCACTCCTCCAGAAAGACAAGGATGACATTAACTTCATAGGAGCTAGGAAAAGAAGGGAAGACAGCTAGCTCAGAGATGACAGGGGAGTCAAGGAAGGAGGAGGGTTTGGTTATAGTCACTGATTTTCCTCCTCACTCTCCTCCAGAGGAGTCAAATCTGCAGCCTGGGATCAGCTCTGCTTCCGCTGCCTCCCAGTCTTCGCCTCCCATCGCCCATTACAGGCAGCTCCCAAGCATTATTAAAGCAGCCTCCGCTGCTCCAGCCCCGAGCCAGGCACCCATGGGAGGTGCAAGTCCTTCAGGCAGCTGAGGGAAGCAGCTATAAAAAACCAAAAGTGGCTCAATTACTGCTCAACAGGCAGCAACAAGGACAGAAACCAAAGAGCTGAGGTAACCAAACACACAGCTTATGGAGGAAGCCTTTTAGACACTGTTTCATGAGCACTGCTTCTGTCATCCTCCCTTGGGCAATTCTGCAACACACAGAAACAAGGGGTGCCTGACACACGCTCAGGTGAGAGGGTCCCTAAATTTGTAAAAACTCAGTCGAGCTATTAAAAACTTGAGTTTGTACTACCAAACTCAAGTTATTGTCCACAGTTTTGGAGATTCAAGTCATAATTTGGAGGATACCAATCTTGTAGCCACCATTACAAAGACAAACTCAGAGAGTATCAAACCTTTATGCAAATTTCATGAAACAAGACACAAGTACTGTCACTGCTGCCCAATTTAGTAATTCTGGGGGCATTTTTCCCCAAGTCAGACACAGCAAGTCCTGGACCCAGGACAACTGGAAAATTTGTTGTGATTTTTACCAAGGTGAAATAACCAAGGTGCAGTTGGCAACACTAAACATCAATCCTGAGCAGAAAGCCCCACTGATCCCACAGGAGAACACCATCAAACTGTTCTACTCACATACAGAACCAGCTCAGCACAATCTACATTTTAGATCATTTTAAAGTGCACCTTAAAGAGTATTTTAAAAAGATAAGCTTTCATTTATACCAGGGCTACTAAAAGAAAATTTATTTTTGAAGTCAGAACACATGAAGGTTTCTACACTAAACTGTGGATTACAAACAGACTATGCAGTGTCACAATGAATGGGTATTCACTGATGAAAGGGAGATTATCCACTCTAGTTAAATTTTCTATTTTCCAGGATTGGTTCCTTACTCTGAGTTTACCTGTACAACCTCAGGAAGAATTGATGTACTCCAAGATAGTAACCCGCCAGCTGAAATGAGCCCAAATTACCTCATTTCACAAGCATGCTATTGTTCTTGTCATTCCAGACTCATGGAATTCCATATTTTATTGACAAATTCAGCCAAATACTAACGGACTAAAGCACTAGCACTTAGTAACTCCTCTTACAAAAAAGTATTTTATCAAATTGCCTCCTGCAACTTCAGATACTGTGCAAAAAAGCTATTATTGGTAGCCTCAAAAAACAAAATATACCCCCAAAATTTTTACACAGATAACTGGCCTCTAAGTTACTTTCAGCAACAATCAGCAGTCTCTCATGAAATATATTTACACGAAAACACAAATTAAGAGTTAACAAGAACTAAACAAACATTGGGGCTAAAGTGTGTTTGTACAACAACAACCAAACCAGGCAACAAACTACCGTACTTTATTTTTATATTCCAGCTCCACTTTGTAGCTAGCTATGATCCACTGAATAAAAAGGACAGAACTATCTTTTCCCCTGCAACATCCACATTGTTTTTAACAGGCCTCACAACTTGAAGGAGACTCCAGTTAAAATACATTTACGAACATGCAGTAAGGCAAATGGTCTGTTTATTCTGATTTAACAACAACAAAAAAGAAGCTGTCAGCTGAAGACAGATCTTGAGCACTAATTCTCTGGAGCCTGCACCGTCGTTCCGCATTTCTTCCCCAAAACTCTCCGCAGACGGCTATGGGGCGGCAGCTCCCACGCGTGCACTCAGCAGTCCCACACACGGCCGGACAGCCCGGGGAGCGCCCGGCCGGGGACACTGCGGGACTCGCCTTCACTCCGCACCTGGGCTCTCGGCCCTTCGGCTGGAGCCTTTGCCTCAGGTCTCCTGACCTGCCCCCGCCGCCCCGTCCCCACAGCTCCACGCCCCTCTGCCCCCTCCGCCTCCCGCACCCAGAGCAGCCCTCCCCGCCCGCAGCTGTCCCTGCCCCCTTTCCCCTTTGCCTCCGTCTCCAAGGAGGCCGCTCCCCTTCCCGAGGCGACCCCGCCCGCGGGCGCTCCCGAGCCCTCCCGCCCCACAGCGCGCCCATCCCCGCGGCGTCTGACCCCGCCGACCCCTGGCACCCCCTCCCTCCCTCCCTCCCTCCCCCGCGGCGCTTCCCGCCTCTCCCGCCCGGGGCGGCCCCTCACCGCGATGACGACGGTGTCTTCGCCCTGGAACTTAGCGATGTACTTGTCGCCCCGGGCCACTTCGGACTCGTTGAGGGGCCTGAAGCGACACATCACTTTGATGTTACACTCCGCCGGGTCCGCCATCTTAGGCCACCGCCGCCTCCGGGGCGCTCAGCTCCGCCGCCGCCAGCTGCCGCCGCCGCACCGCCCGCGCCGGGTGTCTCGCAAGCCGCCGTGGCCGGGAAACCCGCGCCCGCCCCGGCAGGAGGGAAAAGGGAAGGGCTCCTTCCTGGCCGCCGCCGCCGCCTCCCGCTCTCACTTCCTCCCCAACATGGCACCGGCCATGGCGGCTGCGGCCGCGGCTCCCGCCCCGCCCCGCCGGTGGGGCGGCCCGGTGACGTCACCCACCGCAGCGCCCGCCCAGCCCCGCCCTGTGCGCAGGCGCGGCACCGCCCTCAGGCGGGCGGGGCGGGGCCGCCGGGGGCGCTGGCAGGGGCGGGGCCGCCTCAGGCGGGCAGAGCTGCTGTGGCACGGCCCGCGGGAGCCTGGGGTGGTGCGACCGTGAACTCATAGAATCGTAGAATTATGGAATTATAGAATTATGGAATTATAGAATCATGGAATCATCAAGGTTGGAAGAGACCGTTAAGATCATCAAGTCCCACCGTCAACCCAGCACGACCCCTGTGGCCCCTAAAGCACTAAACCATAAAGCAATAAACCATGTCATCCAGTGTCAGATCCAGATGCCTCTTAAACACCTCCAGGGATGGTGTCTCCACCACGTTCCTGGGCAACCTGGCATCATCCAGATCCACAGAATCACAGAATCAGGTTGGAAAAGCCCTGAGGTCATCGAGTACAATGTATGAACAAACATCATCATGTCAACTAAGTGCCCCATCCAGTGTTTCCTTAAACGTATCCAGGGAGAGCCACCACAGCCTCCCTGAGCAGCCCATTCTGGTGTCTAACAACCATTTCTTTGAAGAAACTCTTTCTACTGTCCAACCTGAACCTCCCTTGGGCCATCTTAAGGCTAAGACCCCTTGCCCTGTCACTGGTTGCCTGGGAAGAGACCGATCTCACCTGGCTGCAGCTCCTTTTAGGCAGTTATAGAGTGAAAAAATCACCCCTGAGCCTCTTCGTCTCCAGGCTAAACACCCCAAGCCCCCTTAGGCAGGTTATCAGCCAAGGGCTGCCGGGATGAGGCCTTGCTGGCCACCCTGGTGAGGAGCATTGGGCACCAATCCACACTGCCACCTCAGCTCCGCTGGCAGCTGCTGTCGGACAGGTGACATGGCCATCTCAGGCACCAATCCGCACTGCCACCTCAGCTCCGCTGGCAGCTGCTGTCGGACAGGTGACATGGCCATCTCAGGCACCAATCCGCACTGCCACCTCAGCTCCGCTGGCAGCTGCTGTCGGACAGGTGACACGGCCTTGTCGCCAGCTGGGGGGCCGAGTGTGAGGTAAAGGCTTAAAGCAGGCAGTTGAGATAGGAACCTGTGATATTTGGGATTTTTAGTTTGCTTACATTTCTTTTCCTCTGCTAGCTAAAAGGGGGGGAAATCCAAATCCGTGAGGTGTTTGCAGATGCCAGGGAGATGCCAGTGTGCCCTCGTTGCCTGTGTGTGTCCTGGAGCTGGAACCCAGTGAGTGGGATCAGAGCACACACAGCCCACAGCTGGTGGTGTCACCTCCAGGATGGAGACTCTCACCACCCCTTCATCCCAAATGAAAAATAAAAAGAAAATCTGGACAACAATTTTTTAAAGCTTAATTTATTGCAAGTTTTGTTTATGTTATTTATTATAAACAGGGGCTCTAAATCTAGTTGACCAAAACTTAGACTAGACAAAAACATCAGGTAAACAATTCTGATAGAGAGCCCCAAGAGTCTCACACTTTTACAGCTGTGCCTCTTAAATCCAGGCGTGAACTTTCAGATTGGAACAAAGTACAAACTCACAGCTTGGCTGAGTTCAGCCAGTTTCCTGACAGAAATCATGATTTGTATTGGTAATTTTTCAAATAGCCTCGAAGTTAATAATAATAAAAAAAAAAACCACAGAAAAAATAATAGGGAGCCTTTCTCTTAAGTTAGGATATATTAGTAGGCCAGAATGACTCAGAAGAGCAGTTTGCTTCCCTTAAAAGTACTCATTTTTCATTATAAAAAGGGAGGAAGTAGCATGAATTTTAACAGGGACTATCTGTAATCAGGCATCCCCCATTTTTAAGACTTCTCAGTTTAGGGATTTCAGTGATGTGTTTTTTACTTAGCCCAGGTGTGCAAGGCAAACACTTCAAAAGTGCTCCACATGATAGAAAAATGGCCTAATAATCTAGTAGCAGTTATAAATTCTTTTCAGAGAGTAATGCAAAAAGTATTTCTGTGCCTAGTTTATCTTATGAGGTAAGCTAAATCTTCTAAACCACGTTCGTGTTGTAACAAGTTTATTTTCCCTCTGTGATTAAAAATGCAGCAGGACTGTGCTGTCTTATGCAGGGCAGCAACAATGATGTGTCCACACCTATGAGCACACGTGGAAATAGTTGTCTGGAAAAACCAAGATATAGGCTCAGTCTGAGGAAGGTGCAGTGCTAGTCCACAACATCTAGCGTATGAGACATACACAGACATCTGTCTACAGTTTTCAATAAAATGGTTTAAACATAATTGTTACTAGGTTTTACATGTCAGAAAACTTGTTTTAGTTGGTTGCTATTTTAGAAATTATTACATTGTATCTCAAGCAGCAAGCTGTGTTAATACTTCTATCTCATCTATTTCTGGGATTATTTACAAGTTTATGGCTAGCAATGTTCTTATGCAGCTGCAGGATTTGGATCCTCAAAGATTTCCTGTGACAGAAGGTTATTACTTTTACGAAAGGAGCGTGAATTATTTACTACTTTTTCAATTCTTTTACTTTTGTACATAAAGAAAAAGAAATATTAACTGCATAATGAACAACTTTGTGATTATTACTCACAGAAGTACGTGTTTTACCTGCTGAGCATCCTTTACCCTAATGTACTGAAGAAACTTCTAGTTCTTGATATCCATAAGCAGAGAGGATGTATCTTTAGCTGCATTTACTGACGTGTAGTGCCCAATGTAAGAACATCTCAGTCAAAGAACAAACCTCATAATTACATGATTGTCAAGAAAATACATGCTTGGCCTTGCTTACCTGTTGAATGTTTGACAGAGCAGACACTCCACAAAGACAACACAGATACATGAGTAGATAATTACTCATTCTAACTATGTTGAAACAAAAGATGTCAGCGTGTGTGAACTCTGTAATAGGAACTGGCCACTCTGAAGCTGTTGGTTCTGTGTGAGCCCATAGGAGAAGTGGCTGGGATGGTGTCCTGTCCCAGCTGTGGGAGCCCTTGGTAGAAGAGCTCTGCTGAACCACACATGTGCTCTCAGATCCCTGTCAGGGACTCAGTCATGAAGTTTCTCTTCTCTGATCTGTTGTTCAAAATAGCAACTGCTCCTTGGCATGACCTACTTAAAGGCTGACACAACAAAGCTGTGTTCTCAAAGAGGGCACTGTGTTATCTCTGCTGGCGCCAAGATGTGTCAGAAGAGCAGCCTTGGGGACTTGTGTTTAAAGATGTGGTCTCACGAGAACATGGCAGAGACCAAGCATCCTGGAAAGTTTCCCATTTTGTGGCAATAACAGAATGTGCTTTCTTTGCCAATTGAGAATATATTTTCTGTCTTCTATGGTGTTACGTAATGTCTGTAGCATACATTTTTTGACACTTAGGGTAAGAGACTGTGTTTAGAAGTAATATAGTGAGAAAAAAACTATATCTTTGTTGTCATAAAAAGTGAATTGTTCTGTTTGGTGTTTAAGCCTAGTATGCCCTATGTAGCTGACAATAAGTTTGGTAAAGTTTCTTAGTAAAGACCAATGTGTTTTATTAAACCAATTTATGTAAGGAATTTGTGTTGTTAGTTCACTAACCATGTTTCTTTCCAGTTCTGAACTGTGCAATAAACCCCTACAAATTCTTTTATGACTTATGGCTCTTTTAGATCTTCAGTCTTTCCCAGCAATAAAAACATGTTAAGCGAAGGAAATTGGCAAACCTAAGCCTTACAGGGAAGCTATATCGGGATAATGATATAATTAACCATCAAAATTGTTCCAGCAGAGCAAAAGTGATCTTGATTTGGTTTTAAAAGAGCATTACATATTTGGATAAATCTTTAAACCAGGTGTTTGTGGAGAAGCAAATTAAAGCTGCTTCCTCCTGCCCTTTCAAGTAGTAAATTCTGAGATTCAGCGGTTGACAGCACTTGTTGACATTCAGTATGCCTAATGCAAACACAAGTACTCTTCTCATTTTAATTTGCAGTGTGCTGGGAAAATATATTACATGACTTCTGAGAATTTGAGGTGCATTCCGGGTCAAATTTATTCCAAATTTGCAAGTCAATTTGCAGGACAAAAGAGTAATTAATCTGCCAGGTACAGTGTACCTCAAACAAAATTCTTGATTGCTTGCAGTGTACTCTGTAAATAAAGGCTATTAAGATGACTTACAAAGTCTAGCAACATTGCCTGACAATGGAACAGTGTAATTAAAACTAACCAAATGTTATGGTTCAAACAGCTTGTGCAAATATATTTTAAATAATATAAATATATTTTAAGTCTCTTTACCAAGAGACTGTGTCTGGTCAACTCAGCTTGAGGAACTCAGTGACTGGTTTATTGAGATTAGAAGGTTGGTGGATGAAGTTCAATGGCCTAAGAAACTGCTGGAGTCCAACTAGATAATTTTAAGCTCTTATCTGGTTGCAAAACACTAAAGCTTCTTTTTGTTCCAACAAAGAATATGATATGGAATGTATCTCCTGTCCAAATCAAGTTTTGGATTTTTTGTGGACTAGAAGGATGAAATGTGTGTTGAGAGTGTTTCTGCTGAAACATAGTAACTTCTTCTTGTAAAAAAAATGTAATTAATTAAAAAATCAGTTTTATTTCACTTTTTAGCTGGAAATGCATAAAACCTGAAAACCCTCTAATTTGTTCCTAATCAGCAAAGTCATATTTAATACTCTGATAGCGATAGACTAATTAAAAGCAAAAGCAAGCTCTGGGAATAATGTCACATTTTAGATGTTTATTTCAGATAATTTGTGCAAATTCATGCAAAAATTCTGTCTGCTCACTACCTAAAGCATTGACTCCAATTCTCTTTGAAGAAGAAACACACTTTTGGACCTCGTTTATATTCTTAACCATTAAAAGCATCCAGCATATGTTGTCTGAAACATCCTGTCATAAATCTCTATTCTCAGTTGCTTTTCATTGTTTATAACCCTTACTAAACTGACTACTGGATTGTATCTTAGCTTGTTGGGTGCCTGCCTGAAGCAAGTTTTTTATAGTTTTGCAAAAAATGATAATTTATTTATTTTAAAAAAGAAATAAATTAGAAATGCCTTGTTTTCCATTGTTTGGAAAGGAAAATTTAGAATCATTTCATGTGGGAATCACAAAAAAAACCAAAACCCTAAAGACTGAAATTTGGAGGGGAGACTTTTGTAGAGCTCTGATACTGATTGTCAAAAACCAAGGCTGACACTGGGAGGAAAACCTCATATGAACATATTCTTTAGAGTCCTGCAGAATCTTGTATTGGAACTGAAAACCCCAGCCCATGCCCAGTGCTGTCTGTGCTTATGTGTGAATCACTGAACAAATGATCTTGCTCCATGTCTCGGCAATGGGGGTTTAGCAGCCTTTGCTTTTCAGCCTGTCTGTTTGATGTGAGAGCCAGAGCTGAAGGCAAGGAGCAAGACTGTCTTGAATTTACAGAAGGAAATGAGAAAAGTATTTGGGATAGAAGAGGCAAAGCAGAAAAGAGAAGTTTGGGAACACAGAAGAATCATGCAAAAAAGCCTGTGATTTCTGCAAGAGCTCTGTCAGCATCAGGAATGGGATTTATGACCCCTCATTTTCTACCAAAATGAGCAAAGAGACATGAACAAAGCAAAGAAACATGGAACAAGCATGTGAAGGTCGGCACACTCAGAGGGACACCCTCCTATAGTTGCCATAGGCTTTGTTAGTGGGAGGGGCAGGGGCAAAGTGTGATCATGAGAGTGTCTGTGTGGTTTATTGAGGTACTCCAGAAAAGAGCTGGCTCGAGTCCTGCAGAACAAAATTCATGCCAGTACTGTAATATAGCAATATATAGAAATAGAGAAATGTTTCCAAGCTTTTTAAAGACAAAGAAATTATGCACTGAACAAGCTTTGCAAAACTTAGCGTCCGAAGGGTTCAAAAGAGCATAAAATTGTTCTTGGCTGATCCGTCTGTAAAGATCTGGTGTTTACAGGAGTGGTGGTCTCACAATAACTTGATTTCAAACCACTGGTGGCTATGAACATCATTGCTTTGCGCCTCAGGTCACATACAGAAACAGCAAGAAATCCCACTGAGATGATCATTCTGTTACATACTTACCTGGTGAGGAAACTGCCATTCACAGGAAGCAGCTACTACAACCTTGCCTGAAGTGTGAAATGAAAGTCATCCTTAACTATGTAACACTAGTGTAATCTGAATGCTACACTTCAACTCCATTTTGGATTTGCTCTTCTTTTTCCCTCTATTTGTTCTCAATTTTGTTTTCTCCTTCTCTTCACTGCAGCATTTTTCTTCTGAAGGAACATATCCTGATAACCTTGCCTGGAAACAGCGAAATTATGGATAAAAAGGTCTACATTTGAAGCCAAAGCCTTGCTTATTTCTTCAAAATGCAGCCTTGCTTTTTTTTCTCAACTTTTAAATGGCGCACAAAAATATTGGGTGCACAAGTTACGTTGTGAACTTTAAAGGATGCTCAATTGTTGTATCTGTTCTTGATTGTAAAGTGCCAGTCACTGCTCCTCATTTGTATGGTCTATAGATAGCCTTGCTTTATTAATGTAAGTGCTTTTATGTGCCAAAAACCCCTCGCCAACTCTAATATAATTTGGGTTAGGTCATAGCTAATTTACAGTCCTTCAGACCCCAAACTTGGAGAAAGAAGAGTACAAAAAGTAGGTTGAATGATAGGGAATGTCAAGCTATGTATTTTATGACCAGAAATCTATATGACATGTATTATCTATCAAAATTATATCTATCTATCTATCAAAATACATTAGTCATATATCCTGTGTAGTTCCAAGCACATCGTGGTCTGTCCAGTGGTCTTATATAGCTGGCTGTAAGAGTGTCAGAAATTATATGCAATGTCCCATCCTGAGTGTGGAAAAAATGCCCCAAGGCTCCTAAGTCAATTTTTTGTTGGTTTTTGGGGGGTTTTTTGATTTGTTGGGGATTTTTAAATTTTGGTTTTGTTGTTTTGGTTTTTGTTTTGTTTTGTTTTGTTTTTGAAAGCTTTTGTCTTGAGGTTGTGCAGGTAATTCAGGAAGACCTTATTTTCAGTGATTGAAAAAAGGCATTTGATGGAGTGTAAGGAGTCTTTGATACTGTTTACTCCACTGTCATTAAGGATATTTTATTGGGCCCTTGCAAGAAAAAAAATCTGAATTTTCATATGTCCATTCATATGTTTTTTGAATTTGAATTTAGAAGTATCAAAGGAATAAAAAGCCCCTAAATGTAGCAGTTAAAGCCCCATCTCTTCATATATTTCTTTAAAATCTAAAGCTTAAAAGACAGTAATATTTGAGAAGGCCTTTTTGATTTCTTAGAGAAGGACCTAAAAAGCCTGCTTTAGCAGAGGTCCCATCTTGCTTTCTTCTTGTTTCTTAATTCTTGCAGCTAAACAGCCAAGCTTGTCATGCTTCTATTGGCCATTGAAAATTAAGGTCAGAATAAGTTTAAGATAAATGGGGTTCGCCTCCCACTGATATTGTTCTGAAAAATTATACCTGGCTAGATCTTTTTGTCCAATTCATGCATCAGAAAACATCAAACATCAGAGGCTGTGACTGTTGAAGTAAATTGTGTTTTTCACAGTCATTATACACACACACACACACACACACACACACACACACACACACACACACACATACACACACACACACAAAGCGACTGTAAAATCCAGATGTATTTTGTAGGGCTAATTCTGTTTAAAAAGATGACCATACACAGCTTTTTACTCAGCAAGTTTGAAATATGCTTATACTCAAATTCATGCTTAAAATCTCTAGGGAAAACTATATTTTGTGGATCTCTACTTTAAAGCTTTGCAGAAATAATGTTGGAAGAGAAGAATCAAACCTTTTTTCTAGTTCTTTTATCAACAGAAATTTCTCAATTCTGACATTTATCATTGATGACAGTACATGTGATAGGTGGAACAGAGCTGACTTTCAGAATTCAGTGTAAAACTGCCAGGCTGAAAGTGCTTCTTCAAGTTGCACGCTGAAGAAACTTCTCTGGCAATGGTAAATGCACCATTCATGAAGGGTGAGAGGGTGGGGCAACTGCAACTCAAAAATCACCCTCTCCTGTGAAGTTCCTGCTGACCTCACACAGACTCACCGTCCTGGCTTCCACTGCTCCCATAAATGGATGTGTGCTGTCCTAGGGAGTGAGGGGGTATGGGGGAGTGTGTGCTTGCATGCACATGTGTGTGCCAGGGTGCAATTTGTACTGTTTTCTCCATCTCAGTCACATTTTTATCAAGCTCATTTACCATGACATCCACAGGAAACAGTAGAGAGGTTACACCAGATTTTCAAGCTGTTTAGTAAAAATCTCCCCTTTTTTTTTCTTTCTTCTGTGGATGTTTGCCAGCTCTTACAACATGGATTTAGTATGTGGGAAAGCAGCAAGTCTTAGAGGTTATTCCAGAGCTTTGGTGCTAAAGTGCTGATTTAGCACACTAAGGAGTGGCTGAGCAAAGAAAAGAAAATCAGGTAAGGGATGAGACAGGTACTAATCACTTTTTTTGGCAACATCTAAAGAGCTTTTGTCATCCTAAATAAACTTCTGTCTCATCCCTATTTCATTAATGAAGGTGGTCACTTTTCAGCTTTAATACAGCTCTACCCTGGTCTACCCAGCCCTGTAAGGGTTTTCTGTGATACATTTGTTGCTTTCCCAATGTCCATCAAGCGTCTCAAACAATTAAAAAAGTGTAGCTACTAATAAAGCCTTTCTTGCCCCCACATATTTAATTCTCTCTTTCTCAAGTACCTTCACATCATTAAAGATCATTTGTTTTGTGTTTTATTATCTGTATGAGTTTGTTGCTCTTTTTTAATCTGTCCTTGCCTCTGCTCATGATTTCCTGTTCTCTTTTCTTCGATGTTGAGCATAGGGTACAGTTTGTCTCCTAGAGTTGCAGCAATGCTTTCTACTGCATCACCCTAGCTTTTAAATAACCTGGAGGAATGACTTCTGTCGTGATGCCTACCAAAATGGTGAATAATATGGGTAAAGACTAAAGAACAGCGAGAACAATTTATGAAACCCCTTTATTTCTGATATTAAGAAAACATTGATTCATCTTAAAAGCCATTAATCCTTTCGACTGTGGTGCTCTGACTACTTCTTTTTCCATAGATATCAATGACCTTTTTGTTTTCCTAATTGTTTGCTCCTTAAAAAAATTTTTAAGGCATTGCCAGAAATATAGAGAAAAAATGGAATAGTGAAACTGAAATTGCCATTGTGATTCCCACGCCTCTTGAATAATTGTATTCTGATTTGTCCATATGCATCTCTTTCAGAAACAATAGTATCATCATTCCTGGCAAAGAATACTTCCTTCCTTGGATACAGCTCTGAAGGGCTTGTACTTGGATAGAAAAAATAGAAAAATAAGGAAATGGATTCCTCAGTTGGTGTAGTCTTCATTTTTGGAGCCCTGCAAAAGCATTAGACTTGTCACTAGCTAAATTGAAGAATATATAATAATATATGATAAACTTTTCAGTAAGGTTTATGTCTGTTAAAATGGAAAACAGTGCCCCTTGCAATAGCTGGAACTTACATAGCATAGCATGATTAAAACTAAAATTTTCTTTGTGCCCTTTGCTCTGGCCAAGCATTTAACAGGCAGCACACAAGGGTGATTGATCACTGCCTTCCTCTGAATCCAGTTCAGGGATGTGGGATTAAAGGTTTACCTTGCAGAGTGTGTGAGCGTTAGGATGTAAGAAGAGGGTTGGGAGCTTAGAGTGAGGCAGCTGAAGCTTTAGCAGGTGAGGCTTAGAGTGAGGCAGCTTTAGCTTTCATTGGTCACTGCAATTTGGCAGATCAGCCTGAAGAAGGTTGTAAAGGACACTGTAGCTTTGAAGCCTTGTGTGTCCTTTAGTTCCCCTTCCCTCATTCACCAGCCCTCTACCCAGTCGTGGCTCTACAGAATGGTTACTGCACATGGACCTCATAATCAGTGAGGCACTTTTAGAGTAACTTGGAAAATAATTTTATACAAAGACTTGAAAATTCTCCAGAATATTTTCTAAAGTGAAAATGTATTTGAAACTAATTTAATAATATCAAAGCAGTGTGAACCATCACTTGTCCTTGTATGCTGTGGCCCAGTTTATATCGTACCTGACGCTTGTCAGAGTTAGCAGCTTTGGAACAACTACCTTTATGGATATCAGAGTCCTTTTTCAAGTGTTTTCCTTGGAATAGGCCTTTCTATGTTTCTGTTATGGAATTCCATCTTTGTTTACCTGTTAATTCTAAGCCTCATCAACATAATCTCCCTTTCTATTTACAAGTCAATAATACTGGTGTTTTCCATTTCCAGCAGTTTCACTCCTCCTGTTTTCAGAGATATCACCAACCACATTAACAATATGCTGAAGTAATTTTAGTGTAGAAAATTTCCATTTCTATTGTTATGGATATTTGTCATTATTGAAAAGAAAATAATTTGTATTTATTTACGTTGTAAATATACTATCATTATTTTATGTGTGATATTAAAATCATATATAAATTTCTTACTGCTAATGAAATTGTTAAAAATGGAAGAGGAAGGAATTCCTCTGTAATCCTGTCACTGTTTCTGAAAATCCTCCCTCTTGAACATTACCATCATCTCATGGGTCACAGTGGCTTATGTGGGTACCTAGTATGTCTTGAAAAAAGTTATGCTTGTATGTGTTCTGCATTTAGTCTAGGACTGATGAATTCAATTGTAGCAGTGTTTTATGCACAAATTGATTATGTGGAGCAGCTGTCCTTTCTGTGTGAGGATTACAGGTCACACTGATCACAGACACATCAGCCCTACTCCATTGCACTAAGGTACAGCCTGGGCTACAGAAAACAGCAGCGGTCACTATTATTTTAGATGTATAATATTTTGCAGAATGATGTAAGGGTAAACACAGAAGTTCGTGCTGTTTAAATTAAAAAAAAAAAACCAACATCACATTCCTGCTGTATTCCCCAAGGCTAGCCTTCCCTGGGAAAAGGTAGACAACAATGGTACATTGTTATAAGAAACTCAAAGTGTTTCAAGATGGAGGTTGATAAGTTTATGGATGGGGATCCCAAAACAAGATAAGAATGACTGTGGAGTTAGAATTAAGGTTGAGATTGCTGCTCTTTTGTATCAATTTATTCGTAGGGCTGGTAACCAAATGTTTGATAGAGAGGAGATTCTGACTGTTCGCAATGCTTTAGCCTCCCATTACAGGATTTCCGTTCTTAGCTCTGGCAGTCAAGTGAGTCCTGGGCTGAGTGCTCAGTGAGAGGCACTGCTGCTGTTTCTGGTGTTAGGAGCTCTTGGAGCATCTCAGGATTTTTCGGTCAATTTACTTCCAATTCTTACTGTTGGAAGGGTGGTTGGAAATGACCACTCCTGCTTTCTTCTCATGGTACCCCAGACGTACAGCTTTACTCCTTTTTTTTTTTTTGTGTCTCAGGCCCACAGGGAATCAGGAATAGCCTGCAAGCTGAGGTATGGGGCAGTTCATGGAGTGTATGGATCTTTTAAGACTAAATATTTGTTGCAGTTGTTATTTGATTGCCTGGGACATCATTCAGTGATCCAAGTAGTCTTTTTCAATCCTCTATTCCTGTGTTCTAGACTGTGCTGGGATCTGAACCCAGAGAAGAACAAGCAGTGCTTGTAAGCTTGGAAGGCTGTTGGTTGTGCCTCTTACCTGCTTAGGGCTCTTTTTCTTGGCCAAATTAAAGATTTCTCCAGAAATTCCTATTGAGCATTTGGTGGATGTTGAATGTCACAACAGCTGGTTTTGGCTTTGAGTGCAAAGTGCATTTTTCCTTTCTCTTCTTGGTATCTAGGTGTAGGTAGTGGCACAGCTCTTTCCCAGAGATCACAGGCATTTCCTTTATTGTTCTTCATGCTCAACAGCATGACTTGTCTTTAAAAAAGACAAGTACTGGCATGTTGATCACACCACCTTAGAATTAACTAAAAAGTCCGATGTGATATAAGTCTTCCTTAAGATCACTGAAGGTTTTATGAGATCTGCAAGACTGTAGAGGAAACCCTTTCAGAAAATCTCGTATGTATTAATGACAGCGCTCACACCAGTGTGTTCTGACGTGTAAAGATTTTTACTTTAAAGAGTATTTCTGCTCTGAGAAAAAAATTATATGAACCTGACAGAGTTTCACTTAGCAAATCCATTTCTTTGTTCTATAAGGATTTTATCTGCACACACGAGCAACAAAAGTAATTTTGTTTTGTTTTTTATTCCTGCTAGATAGGGTAATTATGTCTTAGGTAATAAGCTGAATTCTGTTCCTTTTTATACATGGCAAACAGAATTTACTGCATTGCTAGCAAGGATATTTATGTAACTTAATGAGAACACAGAAAAAGGAGCAAAGGTTTGGTTTGCTTCAGACAGGCTTCCTGTGAGATTACCAATATTTATTGCTTTGATCTTTCCTCAAGTTTCAACATTAAAAGAGGCAAAATCATATAAACAAGACTTTAAAGTTGCTGTCAACTGGATAATTGATTATTAATTTTTTGAGATTACTTTGCTCCTGCAAAGAAAAAACAGCCAAAATAGTAATCTTTTATCTGTGGAGACACTGTTTTTCTGCCAATAACTTTTTCTTGAAGAAATAGCAAAGGAAAACAGATTGTCTAAGGAAACATCATATACCACAGTATATAGAAACCTTGGTATTCATGTTCTGTATTCTGGTTGGTGTCCAGGAAAGTCTCTTCAGCATTCTGACCAAGGAAAGCTGAAGTTCTGTCTGCCAGAGAGGTGTTATGTTCTTTTTTTTTGACCTTGCCTTGGGCAGGAGGATTTCTAGAGTGTTTAACAGAACAGCTGAAACCTAGAGCAGATTTCACCTAACCTGTTTAAGCATCTATAAGCTAGCACATAGTCTAGTGTTCCTAGTCTCCTATTGTAGTCTATGAACAAATTGAAATAGCCCAGAGGGTGATTTATGTCACTGCAAGGTAGGACAGATTAATTATCTTCTGGAGAGGCCCATGGGTCTACTATTTACTGTAAAAGAGCCCAAGTAATCCAACTTAGCTTTGGATATCCAAGTCCTAGATGCCTAAAGCTTAGATGGGATGAAGACTGAGCTGGACTCCTAAGAGGGGTAATTTTAGTCAGGTGCTTAAGTTTACCCATGGAACCCTTAAATGTAAATTTGGACCCACCTTAAGTAGGCTTCCAGAAAACTGCAGTAAGATATGCAGCAATGAGCAATATATTGATAACACCAACACATCGGGCTCAGAACAACATTTCTAATCACATGAGAGTCTCAGATGTGCTGCGCACATTTAGTACACTCCTCAGAGCAGTTTCTTCCAGAGCAGAGGCTGTATTTGGCACTCACTTGAAGGAAAGCATTCAAATGACGTAGAATTGGATTGGTTCTCTGTATCTTGCAAAGATCAAATAGAATCCATTAAAACATTATTGATTCAAACTTTGTGCTGAAGTGCTGTCTGTGAGAGCTCTGCCATTAGCCCTTTGAAATGGCTGATTAGACTCTGGCATGAGTTATGAGCAGAGAGAAGCCACCAAATGGTATTAGTGTGCATAGTGAAAGGCACGGGGCATTAGCAGCGGGCAGGACTAGATCCTCTGCAGAGCTCGCTTCCAGCCTCAGCTATTCCATAATTCTGGGATCACTGCATTTTTGGCATTCATGTACATCCCCTCTTCTCTGTGCCTGAGTTCTCAATTGCTTTGAGAATCCTATTAGTGTATTTTCTCTGGGAAAAAAAAAAAAAAACAAAGCCCAACTGAAACTAGATTTTTAAATATTTTTAAGAAACCTTCTACATTTATGCCAAAGAGACAAATTTGCCAGGTGCCTGGGATATATTTGAAAGTAAGGGAGCAATCAGATTCAAAATGGAATCCTTTAAAGACTGACTAACCAGCCTGCCAGTAATGGGCTACTCGGTGCTTTCCCCACCAGGTGGGAACAGAAATATCAATTCAATGAATGCATGTCAGATTGAGTGGAAGCAAGCCCTAAGGACAGAGTAGTGTGGTGAAGCTATCTACCCACACAGCATTCAAAAACATTGATCTGCCAGTGTAGTATAAGAGTTTAACTGACACTTTGCAATGATCAAAATCAAACATTCCACTGGCAGAGCACAGCATGCACTTTCCCTTTTACCTGATATACTGTTATTATCAAAGTGATCAGCTTTTTTTGGAAGGGATAATAAAGATAATTGCATGAAAAATAAGCTACCACATATTATGTTAAAAGGTATTTTTGCTCTTTTCTTTGTCTTTAAATACACTGTTAATTTTCATAAATTTGAGCTTCTAAAATGGTCCTTATTATAATTTAAAGTATTTCAATAATTTAGAAACAAATAATAAGATTCTTAGCATATGCAATCAAAAAGAAATTTAAATAGAAGGGCAATATAAATATTTTTATTTCTGCAGTCTTTTCAAGTTCATTTTTCCCAGTAAGAGGATGTTTTCTCTGATGAGTTAAAAGTGAAAATAATGAATTCCATTCAAGATACAGGATTTGAAGACAGAAAATTGTTTAGTATTCTAATTCCAGACTCCCTAAGCAAGTGCTCACAGTCTGATTCATCTAAATGCAATGGTCCTCATTCAAACCATCTCCATGATTTTTTTGTCCAATTTTAACCCTGCAGCAATGCTTTTGATTTCCTGAAGAATCAAAGAAAGTTGATGAATAAGACTGTGGAAGTTTTATTTATTGAAATGGAGAGATAAAAGAATTATTTTGATTGGATGGATTTCCTTTCGATTTTTTTCTGCTTTGGCATATGGTGTTTTTAATGAGTCAAACTGATGATTGATCAATAAGTATCATCTCTTAACATTATGTGCATATGGTGACACTGCCAAAATTCAAACTCCTTGACTGCATTACACTAACTTGCATTTTCAAATAATGTTAATGGAGCTCTGTGTCACAGAGATAATCAATCAGAGGAGAGATGATTTGCCTTCCAACTGCGCAAATGAATGCGATGGATGTGTGTCAGAGATGCTTTGTTATTTCTGAGGTAGCCACAATAAAATACTCTTTTTAACAGAATGCTTAATTATTTTGTCAGAAGAGCAAATGTATCACTAATGAAACTTGAAACATTTGCTCTATCAAGCCATATAATTTCAAGTCACAAACATCAGGTCTGTGCAGCTGACTGTATTGTTTTGGCAATATGCTGATTGCCAGGTGTCTGACAATCTACCACGGGCAGTTCTGCACAAACTGCCATGAGTCAGTGAAGGAAATAATTTCATTCCATTTGGAATGTACAGACTGTTTTGTTTTCTTTTCTAAGGGCATGTATTTTAGCGTCTCAAGGTGAAATTATGATTGTCATCTCTGATATTGCAATTCAGGCTGGGAACGTAACAGAAAGAATGTGTAGACTCAGCCAAACTCAGAACATTCTGTGTGCCCTGCATCCTCTCTGGTTTTTACTAGCAAACACAAGAGCTGGCTTTTTACTTTAACTAGTGGTTACCTTGGGATGCAGATAAAGAATCTTTCAATATCAAAATGTTAATTAATAGAATAAGTCTACCTGCAGGTCAACTGAGATACTTTGCAGATGCATTTTCCTCTTCCCTTGTATGTCTGTATAAAGTTTGTAAAGTGATACAAGGCCCATCAGTTGAGACTGCTTGGGTATTCACCCAATCTTCATGAAAAAAGCATTCCCAGTGCCTTCACAAGGCAAGAACTATTTGCAGAGGCATTAATGAGCCTTTCCAGCACTTTTCTCCCTTGCATGCCATTTCTCTGCCTGGGTTACAAGCGCGAAGATAAATTCCCAGGGGCACAACTGGCAAAGGATCAAACACAGAGCCACACTGCTGATCTCTAGTTCAAGATGCAGATCAGCTTATTTTAATCCCTTTATTGAGGTGTCACACTTTTGCTGATGAAGTATTTCTTAAATTTAACATTTCCCAGTGACTTTCTGCTAGGTGAGATAATATCCAAACCCATGAGCTTTTCAGGAAGGGTTGCAAAGAGTTCTGCTTTATTTGACCTGCAAACACAAGCCATTAGACATAGAGCTGGTTGGGTTTTCTTACATTGTGTTTTACTTTGTCTTTTCTGCCTATTACTTTGGAAAGCAAAATATCTGTATTACTTAAACAAGTGATGAATCAAAAGCCGATCACATATTGCCTGTAAGTATGTAGTAGGCATAGTAGGTTCACTTCATGTGAAATATTCATGGTAGTTTTAAAATTCTGATTTATTTAGTTTTATTTACTAAATAAACTTTTATATTATATTTTAATATATATTATATATTAAATAAATATAAAACATCACATTATAATATATTATATATTATATATTATATATTATATATTATATAGTATATATTATATATTATATATATTTTTATATATTTCTAAATAAAGTTTTATTTATTTATTTTATTTAGTTTTATTATTTCAATATTTTATTAAAAGAAGAGCCAGTTGAACAGGAGCCAGTTTTTCTTTTTATAAGGCCAGCATTAGTTTCACCCTACAGTAACTGAAACAAAAAATTGCACTTGTTTGAGGAGCTTCCTTTTATGGTTAAACAGTACAAAAAACCTACTTCCAAATTTCTACCTGCCCAGGTGCTTGCAATGGGAGGCACAGTTTATGCTTCTAACAAACAGTTTGGGTCAATTCTCCCATTGGCAGCAGCACGTTGCTGCAGGTATTTGCTCGGTGTTCTGCAAGGAGCCATGGACCAGTTCCCAGCAGAGAGGTGTCCCCAGAGCCCAAACTGTCCCTTTTGTCACACATGGCAGCAGCCTGGGCAGCAGCAAGTGAAGCCTGGACACAAGAGTGATGTCAATTTCTCATCCTACCCATGGTCTTTTCAAGTTAGGTTTGAGATACATTAGAAGTGGGTGAAAATGCTTCTGCTGCTTCTCCCTTGGTTCAGGCAGCTGCAGCTAGGAATGCAGCGAGGGCAGAGGGCCCTCAGACACTGTTACTGAATTTCCCCAGGTCTCAGTGGGGCACAGTGGCACTGAAAGGAATGCCATTGATCCCAATGCCCCAGAGCACAGCACAGCTCCAGCCTAAGGCATGGAGAGTTCTCTCAAAACAATGTTCTCCTCCTGACCACAGCCCATGGGCCGGTGCATTAGCATCTTGCATGGGAGTTTTGCCTGAGAAGCAGAACAGAACACTAGAAGTTCTCAATATTTTCTTGTTAATTTTCTTTTTCCTTGTCCTGTCTTCATCCCAATTAATATGAATTCACATCCAGAGAATTCACTAGCATAGAAAAAGAAGTGTTGCTATCCTGCTGTTCTGGAGTAGATCAAAGTAATTTGAGGAACTAGTCAAAGCTAGAATTAATTTCTAATTGAATGAAGAAAACAGTTCCTGCTTCCTTGGTGACAAGAATATTCCTGCCTTGTAATGCTGAAATGGATTTCAAGGAAGATGCATTTTTGGGTACATTATGGAAGCCATTAAGGTGTTTGACTTTGCTGACAGCAGAGTCACGAGAAAAAAGAAATAAAAATATCCTCAGCAGCCTGTGTGGTAATTATAAACACATGCAAAGTAGGGTTCTCATTGCTATCAGTCCTCCTCCTGCCAACTGACCCATCTGGGCATCAGAAAGCTCCTTCATGTGATTTCTGTTTGAAGTGCTGAGGTGTTTTCTGACTATTGACAATGATGTCTTTGTATGTTGAGCAGACCACGGTATACTCACAGTCAGTCAGCTGATAGAGGAATTATTTTAAAGTTTTTTCCTGGGTTGAAAGTTGGAGAAAAAGTTACTGTTAAAATTTTAGAAATTAATTGCTTTTTTCCCATTTGAGATAAAAAACAAAAGAAAAATGAATCATAAAATCAGTAAGAGACATTTGAAGTTAAATAGATCTATTCTAACCCCTGCAAAATATCACGAAGTATGGCTTAATTCAGGAAAATAAAGATAATTCTTCAGGCAGTATCATGTGCTTTTCCTGTTTCTAGAAACAGATACTTCATTTCCTTTCTCTAGTGAACATGGTCTGATTTTTCTCTAGAAGGGCACAGGGACTATGGGTTCAAATGGAATAAAGAGGACAAGTGTTTTGGTATTGCTCACCTCTTGTAGGGGTTAAGAAAGGAGTGATATTGCCAAAAAGAAAATGGTGTAAGGACTCTCACTGACCCGTGAAGTGTCTTTCCACAGAGTCCAAAGGGTCTTTAGCTGTGAAGTCTGGGCAGTGCAATAATCCTGCATCACCCATGGCCAAGGAGAGGGAGCAATGTGCAGGGGGAGGGCAGGGAGACCCACCAAGCCCTCGTGCTGGACCCACATCTATCCTGAGGCTGTTCAGCAAACAGGCAAAGGCAGCTGGGAGCAAATGCCCTCAGCATGCCTCCCATCCCCACCCGCCGAGAGGAATCCTGCCCTTGGCACCACATTGCCAGGAGCAGGGGAGAGCTCTCCTCTGCTTGCTCTGCTGCCTGCTCTGGTGACAGCCAAGACAGAAGTCAGTCTATGGAATGCAGATTTGGGAAACTAAGCAGCAGTAATTCAGCATTTTACTTCCACTCTTCAGCAAATAGACCTTTCTAAAGCATGGGGTTTTTTTATTTTAAATATTAAATTTTAAATTTTAAATTTTGTCTTAGTGCCTGGTCAGCAATAGATTTCATCTCTTCAAGACATCAGGAAGTCTTTTTGACCTCAATTAATGCTTTGAGGAACTAAGCTAGTAAGCATTTCAGCAATTATTTTGCCATCATAGGGACATAAATATATGTTAGAAACATGTGCTTTGCTAAAATGGTCTTGGAGCAGTTTCTGCATGCCTCTGTCCCCCCTTGGATCACTCTTGCCATTCTTTCTGTGCTGGCATTCCAAAGCTGCTGATTCACAGCCTACATCTGGTCCCGTAGCATTCTTGCCAACTTAAAGCCTGATGGATTATTTGGACACTTAGCTTGCTCAAGTCATTTTCCCTCTTTCACTGATTTGTTTGACATCCCATGTGTTATAAATACATTTCTGCAGGGCCTTTCCTCAATATATTTGATTAGCCTGTTAGATTTATCAGAAATGAAGTGTTTTCTTTCCTTCTTTCTTTCCTTCTTTCTTGCTTTGGCTTGGTTCTGCTGTTGAGGATGAGAAGAGAGTTGCTGATTCATGTACAGAGGCTTGCTGGCTTCAGAAAGGCATGGGGTAGGTGAGGACATCTGCTTAGGAAAAGTGACCAGACCAAGGACTGGGATCCAGCTCTGTGAGCTGTCACTGGAGAGAGCAAAAACAGAACTTTCCAGATGTGTTACTGTGGAGAGTCACCTGGGATTTTTGAAATTTAACATTAAAATATTTTTAGACTGACATATACCCCATTTGCTTAGTGCTGAATTGAGTCTGTGTTAATTAATTTATAATTGCTCGTGAGTTCTTTGGTCATGTAATACAACTTAGGCATCAAAGATAGTATGTGAGATCAGATAGCAGCTGATTTCTGCCTAACTTGTGGCTGTAAAGAGGCTGGGAACAGCAGAACAGTGACTGTGCTTCATTACAGGCATGTTAGGAGGGATGCCTTGCTTGGAATTCCTGCACTATAGCATATGAAAAGTTCCATGACTTGCCATCCTAAGGAGTTCATCTCCACTACATCAAAAGTGGCCAAGGTCCCACCCTGTTGAAATAAATCAAAATTTGCAAGTAATTTCAATCTATCTAGGATTTCTTCCAATTAAATATATCCCTTGCCTTAACCAAGGCTGTTTGTTCC
The DNA here is from genome assembly GCF_015832195.1 of Motacilla alba alba. Classification (NCBI taxonomy): domain Eukaryota; kingdom Metazoa; phylum Chordata; class Aves; order Passeriformes; family Motacillidae; genus Motacilla; species Motacilla alba. The sequence continues at coordinate 14,229,368 of NC_052017.1, read as the reverse complement.
TTTTCAGCAATTTCAGTGGGAGTTCTTCACTGAAAAAACTGCTTAGGGCATGAGTGGCTTTTGCAGAGTGAGGGTTCCTCCCCTGAAATGTGTGATATGGGGAGTATCTGTGAAGCCCTCTTTGTCAATGCACTTCACAACTGTCACTTCCAGCTTCACTAGGCAGAAATAATTTCCAAGGGTGGATGTGAATTTAATGTCCATTGCCCTTCAGTCTTTTCCTGTTGAAACTGAGTTATACCACTCGTGCTTTGTCATTGGTGGCAGTGGCAATGTGCACTGGGAACAGGACAGGCAACTCCTAAGCCACTAAAAAACTTTGTGCAGTGCTTTCAGTGAGTGCTGGCTGTTATTCAAAAGCCACAACCAGCTGTCTTTCAAGAAACCTGCCTATAAACTGGCACAGAAAACCACCATTACAGACCTGTGACAGTAGTCATGTTATGTGGTGTGCCGAGGGAGACAGGATGGACATTGGCTATAGGGATCCTTATCCATTGCACAAATGAGCAAAATCATCCAGACTCGACAGAGTCCTGTATTCCTGCAGTTGGATGTTCTCAGCTGCCTCCAGTCCACAGCAGGATTTGCAACATCAGGTTTTTTTTCACCCAATCCATCATTCCTGCAGTCTGACCATTGTGTGGGAATTATCACTTTCAGGGATTTTCTTTGCTAAGGAGCATGTCTCAAGTGTTTGAAAAAACTGCTGGATGTACACCCCGCTGGCTCAGAGCCAAGAGGCACAATGTGTGTGGGTTTTATTTGTTTTCAACCAGTCACAATTTTTTTACTAACTTGAGTTCAGCCTAAGGAAGTAGAAGTACGTGGTCAGGTCTATCCTTCAAAAATGTAAGGTGTTGATTCTAAGTTAACTAAAAGCAGGAGGCAAATTTAGAGACTCTTGGTGTGGTTCCTGTAAGCTTTGCACCTCTGTGCTGCCTTGCCTCCTCTCTCTGCTTTTCTCTCCCCTGAGCACATGTCCTCAGGATCTTGACATTGCTCTGTGTCTCACCCCACAGCACAGAGCAGCTGCTGTGCCAGGACAAATCTGCCTTCTGAGAAACAGTGGGGTCCTGGCCAGCCAAGCCAGGGCCAGCTCAGGAACTTGCCCTGCATTGCAGACAGGGCAGTTTCCATGCACAGCCTTTCCCTACCTGCAGGCTGAGCTCAGGTCCTCACCTTCCTTCTACACGTTGTCCCAGAGCAGGATGCTACAGGAAGCATCATGATTGTCATTGCAGGAATCATCCTGGAGGCTTTCAGTCTCAATTATTTAAAGCCATTGTGACTTATGGTTAAAAATAAAGTCTCTATCAGCAGATGGAGCTGAGCTGAGGTCACAATGATCCCATTTACCATATTCTGAATAAAAGCCTTCTAGACGAAACTAAAAAAAAAAAAAAGGTACTTGTGATGCTTCACCAGTACTGAAAACAAGCCAATTTAGGGCTGGCTGTGACTGGTGAGACAGCTCCTGTCTTTGCAGTGTCTTGATGTCCCTTGTGATATTCCCTACACAGGGAATGGTGACCCTGGACCTGGCCTGGGCTTGCTGCACATCCTTGATGATGGCCAGTCCTTTTCTTCCCACAGAGTGACAGCTGCTATCAGACAGTGCAGCTCCACTGCCAGCCAGTGCAAAGTCAATCTCCTGGCAGAAAGTCAGACTTCTGTTCTGGGTACTCTTTCCCCTAATCTCTGTGCTTTTCTGACTAAAATTCCCTTTGCTGTACTTCCACTGAATCTCCCTCAAGCCTGAGAGCTGGCCAAAAAGCCATGTTCACAGTGAGTTGATAGAAATTTGCACCAGGAAATGTAGTGGGAAGGACAGAGAACAGCAAAATGTATCCAAAATGACTATCAAAGAGAGGCATGCAAGCCAAACTAGGTTAGAGAGATGAGACTTCTGGGTGCCAAGCACGTAATCCCTAGAAATCTTCTGAGAGTTATGGTATGGGTGTTTTGAAGATATGTGAGGAAATAAGTACCTAAATGGAGGTAGATGCTAAGTCACTGCAGGAGCATATAGTAATGACCATACGAGAAAGGCCACTGAGTCCAGTGGCATGGATGTAATTCGCTCCCAGGCACTGCGCCAAGCCAAGGCCTAATCTCTGCCAAATTATTTTGGGCCAGGTTTCTGTGGCTGCTGCTGAATCTGTCTTTTTCCATGCTACAGTAACAGGCTGTTTAACCCCAGCAGACACATGGAACTGAACTCGCAATTTATTTCAGGGAAATGGGCTTAATGTTCCCGACAAGATAGAAAGTCACCAGCTGGGTTATCTTCTGCATCTCATTCAATCAAATATTTTCATCATAATGTCTATTAGACCAAGCATAAGGGAGAGGTAAATTTTCTCAGTATCCACAAAACTCCATAGCTACTGAAAGGGAGGCCAGATATCACATAATTTTTTTTTCTATTGAAACAGTCAGTATTTAAAAAGGCAAAAAGCCTTGACAGGTTTCCATACTTTAGTGAGTACAATTTTAATGGTGTTTTTATACAAATAATCTCATCACTGAAAGCTGTTTGTTCAGCTGATCTGGCAAAACTGGATGTATTATAGAAAGATAGATTATGAGATGTCTCCCTGAAACTTCCAGGTGAAATGTACAATCCTGTTAGAAGAGGCAGTGTATGAAGACATCCAATACCTTCAACCAAATTGTTCTTGCTGCTGAGAGTTCTTTCAGGTCTACCCTGGGATCATCACAGGTAACAGTGTCAGGTGTCAAGTGTCAGCAAGATTTCTCCTGTTCTTGCTGTGATTTCAGCATTGTATTTTATGCAAAGTTGGTCCTAATTCCAATTAGGTTATTCGGTTTTCTCATGCAGAGATTTTGTGCATGTTATCTTCCTTGCTGCTTTGCCTTGTTGCTTGCCTCTTTCTGTGGATGTCTGCTGAATGTACAACTTCTCTATAGAATATTCCATAAAATTATCTTGTCACCCTGATTTACAGGGAATGAAAGAAAGTAGTAAATCCCTGAGAAATAAGGTTTGTCATCACTTGACTTACTCTGAGGGAAGGTTTTTTTGAGACCATCAGCAAGGAGATAATTACATATCTGGATTCAGAGTGTCACCTAACCCATCTTTTTGGTGCCTTTACTTACATAAAACAATTCTTGTTTCCTACACCTGCCTGATGCAAAGGTGCAGGATTACTTCAGTACTGCTAAATCTGAGCTGGGAAATGAAAATGTAGATTCCCAGTGAAAGGGAGCTGGGATGTCTGTGTTTGCTCTGTTTAAAGCTGAATCTTCAATGCAGAGCACTGAAGCACATTTACATTACTTTTTTGGGACTGAGATTGTATCACTAAACCTCACATGTCTGCTTACAGAGGTCTAAATTACTTGCAGTTGTGGCGATTGGTTTAATGATTATGATGATCCATGTCTGTCAGGACCTGACTTGAGACAAACTGCATTTCTTTGCTACCAAAGAGCTCAAAGATGTCCTTTGATGAGCTCTGGCCTGTGCTGCAAGCAGACAAATGCCCTCAGGGCAAGGCCCTGTTAACCTCCTGCAACACCTTTGAATTTTCTGAAGTCTCCAAACCAGATAATCTAACTATATCAATGTTGTCTGTATTAGGAGAAACAATAAGGTAAAGCAGAAGGCCAAGAGACAACCAGGGCCAGTGGCCAAATCTAAAGGAACAGCAGGAGAAAAGTCAGTGGTTAGTGAGCAGCTCGGGAGGGCAGATCTGTGAGCCATACACCAGGAGAGAAACAAGGACAAGCAGTTGGAAATATGAGATGTAAAAAAAGCCTGAAAGTGGGTTTGGCTGATGGCATCTGCCTGCTGTCTGCAGCCAGTCAGGCGTTCCTCCCCAGCACCGGGACAAACCGAGACCAACTGGGACAAACCAACACAAACCAAGACAAACTGAGACAAACCGGGACAAACTGAGACCAACTGGGACAAACCCAGACCAACTGGGACAAACCGAGCGCTGGCCCCGCGGCTGCCAAGGGCTGCGCTCCAGCAGGAAGCGCCGGCGCCAAGGAAACTGCAAAGGAGGCTGCTAATTTTCATTCTCCAGGTTTGTTCAGTGTTTACCCACATCCACCTCCTCTTCCTGGGCAATCTTCTCCCCCCAGCCCTGTTCCCAGCCCACAGAGAGTGACACAAGCCTCCTGCAGGAAGGACCCTGCCCTCTGGCCAGCCGTGACCCCACGGGACGGTGATTATCCTGGCCACCAAGGCTGAGCTGGTGCACACCCACACAAATGTGCAGAGGCATTTGCTGCTGACAGCTCTTACAAATAAGGAGGATGGTTATGGAAATGAAGAATGGGATAGATGATTTCTTGGTGGACACACTTTGTTACCCCTCCTGAGCCTTACTTTCTAAGATACAAATGATACTGATTATCTCTGGAGCACAAGCAAAATGTTAAATCATCCAAAACTCAGAAGGTTTTTCTTCTGAAATTCTTCATTTTGATCATATTGCTGACAAAATACTAAAATACAACAAAGATTGCAAATCTGGCTGGCAGTCTCCTGGGCTAAAGCAGCAGCTATTGCCTCAATATGCTTTGAGCTTTAAATTGGGCATTTTTTGAAACTGAAAGTTTCAAAAGACTGTTCTCCTGCTGACATCAATGAACCACAAGCTACTAAAGAATTAAACAAGCTCTGAACTCCCAGCAGATGCCAAACTTCAGATTTATCTACGCTATACTATCTCTGTCTAGATTTTTGATGTGGCTGGTTTCCTCTGTCTGAGTGCAAGCATACTTTGAGAGAAAGGTTTATCACACTGAGCCATGCAATTATAAACAGAATTAAAACCTTCAAGCCTTATGAAATACATATCTCAAATATGCACATATCTCAAAACTAATATTGCTCTTAAGATGATGCCATCTTTGCTCTTACAGAATACTATTGAACATGGAAGTGCATTTCTTCAGGTGATTTGATCCCATTTTATCCATAGCCTCAATTATGTAATCAAACACATTAAACAAATTCTCTCTTTTTTTTTTATCTTGAATTCTTTGATGATAAAAGCTGTTTTATCACAGAAACTTATTAAACCAGAAGGCCAATTTGGAAAGCATGATAAATGCACTATCAAGAAACTGGACCATGATAGTTTATGTTCAAAGCTGGGATTTGGCTGGCTGTTGGTGTCTGCAGAAAGTGGTAACATAGTGAACCAGTTACTATTGCCAAAAAGCCATGATCCTGGTCCTTTTGTGTGTATGCCATCATCTTAGGCTTTTATGGAAACTAAACAGTTTCTTGGGCAGCAAATTTTCTTCTGCCTCCTGGACCTTGTGTTCATGTCCTGCAAAGCATTAATTTTACCTAAGAATAGTTGTTCATTTCCATTACATCAGTCAGGGCCAGACTGTTCAGATTTTTGATCACACATTCAGTGAAATTCACTTTGAAATCTTGCCAAAATTATTTACAGACACAGTTTCAAAGGTCTGCTCCTCAGATACATTAGTGCTAGCACTCACATTTGAAGTTCCAGCAAAAGCCACATTGCACTGGAGGAGTACAGGAAACTGGCTTTGGGAACAGTGGCCAGAGTGGTTTTGATTCAGTGGTGGGGAAATTCTCTTTCGCCTCCAAGAAGTTTCGATTTCTCTGCACCCCGTGCAGCCTGAACTTGAACTCCCTGTGCCCTTGAGTTAATCCTTCTCTTTCTGGTGATACCAGGGCTGCTCCCTGCTCAGCTGGAACTTATCCCCTGGGACCTAGGGAATGTGGCATTTCCTAACACAGTGTGTTTGTGTTGTAAGGGGTTTAAGGGAGAATAAAAGGGACCCTGAGTTTTTCAGTGGGGTCTATGGGTCACCCACTGAAGAGACCTTCTCAGCTTCCCCTTAAATGAAAACAAACCCTGCAGCCAGGTCAGTATGTCACTGTCAGATGCATAACAGATATAACCTTTATCCAAGCAAAGCACACTTGTTAAAATAGCTCAGAAATTGTTATATCTTTAGTGTTGTACACTTCCCCTTTTAAAATTTAATAACTTCAGAATACATTCAATATTAATATTACATTTAAACTTTTAAAATTTTTTTCTATAACTTGTACAGAAATATCTAGTTTCTGGGTAGATTCAACTTCACCAAATTAATGTAATAACTTTGGATTTCTATAAGAGCAATATATGCCCCACTAAGCTTGAAATACTAAATATTGTCTTCCCAATCTGAGAGTTAAAATAGATATTGTTTTCAGAATGCTTTTTCAGTTATCTTTCACGTTAGCAGTCAAAAGAATTCATTTTGGAAGTGATTTGTTCAAAGATACAGACTCAGCTGCATAAACAGCTGAATTATGCCTTGTTCTCAATGAACATTTATGTTGCTGATCAAGGGCAGCTACAAGGACATGAGCTCCTGGTCCATAATTTCATTAGTGGACTGTACCTGCAATAGTGGATGCATTAATTTCCTTTCCCTAAGATTCTGTTTTTCATGCTTTGTACTGAGACTAATTATTCAACTGTGATTCAAGCACTACACAGTAAGAGATGAGGCAAATTAAAAGCAGTGATGGAGCAATTTTCAGGACTAAGAACACTTACAGTTCCAGGGGGCTTGAAGACTATAACAGCTGAAGGGGAAAGGTAGGCCAGAAAAGTTTTTTTTTCCCCTCCAAATTGCACTGCAGATATTATTAAGAATTACAAGAAGCTCCTAACTTGTGAATACAGGAACAAAGTATAGCTCAACTTTAAACATTTTTATGTTGCTATTATTAATTTATATTATTTAAATGTGTGTAGCTCTGAAGTGTTTAAGTCATACCCATTTTTCTTGACTACTTCTATTTATTGTACAATGCAGTTCCTTTGCTAGAGAGTCATAGTGAGCCCTCTCACATCAGCTGTTTTTCAGGTGTAGAAACTCACTCCTGCTTGCACCATAAGAGGCAAAGGGCTTTGTATCTTTAGCCAAGGAGGTGCAGCAGGAGTCAGGAGAGCGGTAGCAGGAAGCACCACCCCTTGTGCCATGTGAATTGTGGGCTGCTCCAGAGCAGAACATCCTCAGCACCACCATGCACATCTGTGTGAGCTGATATTCCCAAAGTGCTGCCAGCAATCCATGCTCATCCCCTGGCTTCAGCAAGAGGGGGATGTGGGTGTTAACCCTTATTTTTGCCCCTTTCCCTGCTGCTGAGGCTGGGTTGGTGGTGATGGATGCCTGTGTGACTCTCCTCAGCCTCTTCAGCTTGAAGCTCATTTTACTTTCAGACTCCTGCTCCCACCTTGCTTTTTCTTGTTTGTTCATTCTCCTTTTTTTTTTTTTTTTTAATAAACTGTGTTAATATTTTCAGCTGTGTCTGTGGTTAGGCTGAGCTGATCTGCAGCACTGTGAACCGTTCCTAGTTCAGGACAGTAACATACAGACAGAAATCAGTTCCATGCAGAATGCCTGGGCTCTAAACTCCAGTGTTCCCAGAGTTCCAGAACTTCTATCCTTTATCCACAATAGCATTTGGTACTCAAACACTAAAGACAGTCAGCTGCACTACAGAGGTGTGTTGAAAGGCTTTTGCTAAATATGGATTAAAAGGTGAATTACCTCTGCTTCGTGTACCTGAAGATTAGAGTAATCCCTCATGGCATGCATATAAAATCCACTAAACCCACAGAGCCCTGGGCACTGCTGTGGAGAACACAACTTCCCTGCTCATCACAGGAACCCTGAGTGCAACCAGAGCATGGAAAGCTTGCCTTGCTTCCCTTTCTGCTGGAATCCTCATGAGGAGACTGGCTGTCTCACAGGGAGGGAAGGAAGCAGCATCAAATGGGGAGAATGAAAGGCAGCTCTACAGCAGAAGCTGGCAGAAATGAAAAGATCACCAGTTGGAAATTTGTCAGTTTTGACAATCTCTTCAGATTACTCTGCATATGCTGGCTATATTCCTTTGCAGTTTTGACAGAATAAAAAAATAACACTGGAAAATGGTTGGAAGTTAGATAAAAAATAATGGGAATCCATGGAACTAGGCAATACAGGGTAGCAATGATAGGTACCTCTGAGGCTGAGAAAATGAATCATAATGGAAATATCACCTTCTATGTAATTTTGCTATTAGATGTACCAAAGAAGTGTTGTTAAGGTCAATGTCTGGTATTTATGGCTGGGGATTGATTTGACCTCAAGTTCTTTCATTTTGTTATTCTGCCAGTAGTTAAAAGTACACATTGTGCTGCCAGAAGAGTGGCTACCCAGCCTCACTGCAGGCACTTTTCTTGTTGGCCTGTCTTGCCTTGAACAGTGTGAAATAGCTTGTGGCCAGAAGCTCTTATCCCATTTAGTTTAAGGCACTTGCTACACAGCTGGGAAAGGAAGGGATGATTGATAACAAAGACTTGGAGTTTATATGAGTAAAGCACAGGAAGTTTTACCAAAAAGAATTCTGTACCAACAAGGGTTAGTTTCTTATGGCTAGTGCTCATGGTTTTGTAATGTACAGATGTGATTCCTGATTACATCAGATTAAAATAAATTGGCTTGGCACGGTGACCAAACTCTTTAAAAGAGGTAACAGTCCCACTAGTTACAGCAATTAATGATATAATTATGCAAAGTGTGCTTCCTATTTTGCTAAAATATCTTCTAAATCTTGCAGATTTCTTGCTTTGGGTTGCTATTTTTGATTATTATATTTACACGTTAGGAGCAGGGAATTTATTTACTGGAACTAGTAGACTTGTGTCTACTGGCACTACTAGCTGGAAGCTATTTGTAAATATTTCTATATCACTAACACCTCCTATTTCCAGAGATACCACTAAATACTGGAATACCAAATCAGCAATTACAAATCACTAATGCTAATCACTAGAGGGTGCCTTGTTTCACCAAGGCTTTCTTTAGCCCAGACAGGTTAATCTCCCTGTGCTGCCTCTACAGCCAGGAGAAAATTTCTGTAGCAAAATTTGGAGCAGGAACCCAACATTCAAGTGCTCTGAACAATTCTGGGGAGTCAGCTTGGCTACAGGGGGTCTCCAGAGACAGCTTCCCAGGGCTGCAGGAATCCCTGCATTATACCCATTATTCCCATTGGGTTTTTTTCTATTTAAGAAAATAAATTCTAATAAATCAAAACAAATAGTTATGCAAAGGACAAAAATGAACAAAAGGAGAAAGCTGCTGATCTCATGCTTCCCTGCAGAGAAAATGAGGAAAGGGTGGAGAATCGCCCAGGCACTTTCTGATTATCCTGTGAGATAGGATGGGAACAATGAGTGGTTGGTGTGAGCCTGAACAGAGCACTTTCTTTTTGGCACTTCAACAAATGTTGGCAGCATTTTCTTTTTTAATGTCAACATTATGTGCACAGCTTCAAGGTAAGAGTTCCAAGTCACTCAAGTTAATTGATACATCAGGGATGTGGAACTGGAACGCAATGTCCTTGATGCTACTTAAAAGAATTGCAGAACTCTATGTTGCCTTTGCAGGAGGGACTAGAAAAATCCAAATGCACTACAAAAGTGCTGGCCAGAAATGGGGGAGTTCACTGCAGCCCTTTCCTTCAATGCCTGTCAGATTGACTGAAAAACTCTGAAATTATATCTTCTGCACTAGTTTTGATGATTAAATCCTGTCCTGCCTCCCAAGATGGATCTACTTTTGTCTTATGCAGAGCTGTCCTTTTGCTGGCTGCAGGAATGTTTTCATACAGGAGTGAATACTTTGTGCTCTGAATCCCAGCTGTCTGCTGCAATGTAGCCTCAAGGCTTCAAAATTTGATGTGAGATGGTGTCAGTGCAAAGACAGGCCCCTGTGCTCAGTGGAGAGGAGGAATGCTGCTTACCAGTAGCTGCTGCTCCTGGGATGGATCACCTGCCCTTAAACTCAGGCTGCAGCTGAACACCCATCTGTGATGCAGGCATGGCAGAGGCTCAGGCCACGTCCTCTTCACCCTTACCTCGTGCTTGTAGGCTCTTGTCCCCAGCCCTGTCCTTCCATGGCCGTGCAGGTGGAGCAATGCCTGAGCCACCGGCAGCAAACAGGATGGGGAGGGGATATTCAGACAGGCACCACGGAAATACAGGGTCAAGAGAGAAGTGCCAGGGCAGCCAGCTGGGCCTCCATAGGCTGTGTGTCACATCTGTCAGCCTGGTGTGGCTTCTCTTGGGAGTACCCAGGAGTGTGACAGGGGATAGGGTAGGTTCACTTGGGCAAACCAAGCCCTGTGGCTCAAACAATTATGGTTGCTAACAGAACACATTTTTTTATCCTATAAGATATTGTCTGCCAAAACGATTTGGTGTAAAAACAGATGTTGCTTATATTCCAGTTGAAAGTGCCCTGACTGAGAGGAAAATTCTTCTCTGAGATTCCGTGCTTCATGAGAATCTAAAGAGGCTCTTCAGGCCACCCAAAACCCTGGCCATTTCAGCAGCTCTGCACAAACTTTACTAAGCCATGGTCTGCTCTGCTTCACTGCAGGGGAATTTCTGCAGTTTACCTAATCCAACAAAGGCAGTATTTGTCTCGCTACAGTCAGGTAGGGAAGACTTGTAAGACTTGTCCTAACTGTATTTTTATAATCACACACTTCCTGTGCACAATGCTCACTGGGTGTAACTGTAAATAAGGATTACTTTCATCCTCAAGTTCAAAATGATGAGGTTTCTCCACTGCTTATGCAGTGATCATGCACTGAGACACAGGGGGATGAGAGCTGCCAAGGCCAACCAAGGGCTTGGTGTTCCTGAGAGGGTGGCTTCAATTAAAGTACGTTCTATCTCACTGCTACTCCACTTTTACAGTATAATTCACTCTTGCAAATCAAAACTGACTTCATTACAGTGCACCCACATAGTGAAATCTCTAAGATCTTTAGAGCTTGAAATCCAGAGCACTTCCTAAGTTTTGACAGCAGTTTCCGGGTTTTAACATCAGTTATTGTTCTCATGTGAGCAATACTCCTGCATTCATTTCACTGCAAGACGTAGCAAAGGTGAGGAACTAATCAAGCACTACAAAGGGAAATCTTGTGACACTGTCAGCTGAAGTTCAGAAGATCCTGCCTGCCATTTATACTTCTCATTTACTTCAGTCCAGTTCTTTATTTATGCAAGGTGCATGTTCTGCAGAGACCAATCACAATATTAAAAAGCAGAGAAAGGGTGGCACTTGCCTGTTTTATTTGTTTATAAACAACATAACTGGATGTGGCAACCTCCATGCTCGGAGGGCAGGACACAGGCTGCAAGGGAGATGCCTCCAGAACCTCTGGCAGCCAGGCTGTGTGCACACTCTCCAAAGGCAGCCATGGCTCCTTGGTCTCTGTGTGCTGAGATATTCCAACATGAGGTGATTTGATTTGAAAGGTGAGTTGCAGAGTTAAGAGGGAGCTGCAGTCTAGCACAGCTTGTCACTCCTTAGAAGTTACAGCTTGTCTCCATGACCAACAAGAGCTCCCAGGCCAAGGCCAGGATTCTCTGATCCTTCACAAATCAGCCTTTGCTTCTGAAAGCTCCTTCTGACTTCAGATTTAGTGAATTCAAATGCAGAAAAATCCCTTCCCCAGGGAGGTGGGCTTGTTCCTCTGACAAAGAGCTGCTCCTATCCCTTTGCCTCAGCACGATTCCGCTGCCACTGACCTTGGACCAGGATCACCTTCCTCCCCCAGAGTTTAGCAAAATGGTATTTAAACAGGGAATCCTTAAGCTGTAAAGACCTTTCTGAAACGAGACAAAATTAGGAGTGACATCAGCAACTGCATATTTATACTCTGCACTGGCTTCTAACCATACTTAACTTTTAACCAGGATTGTTATGAGAGGGTTTGTAGCCAAGATTAACTTAAAAACACAAAAAGAATCCATAAAAACATCATAAGACCTCTGATTTCTGAATAAATATATTCTAAATAAGCTAGCTTTGAATGCTGCTTTCACAGTAATTAATTTTTACCTTAATCTTTACTCACTGTCAGACGTAGTTTATTTTTCAGATGTATAAACTAATTTTCAAAGAAATTGGTAATATATGGCAAGCAAAATTCATGCATGATGTCAACATAGGCAACACCTTGGTATAATTTCCTTCTACTTTTCTAGTATAGCTCACACATTTTTTTTGGTGGCACAAAATAATTCTATGCTACATTAGCTATGTAAGAATTGCTTACAGAAAATGAAACCATATTTTTGAATGCCACAGCTCAGCACCAGGTGTGCATGACAATCCTAAATTAATTTGTCCACCAAGCGCCCTGGGTTCACCAACAGTTAGCCAGATGTTCAAGCCTTAACAAATAGCACATGACTGAATTAGTGATTTTTGAAAATCACTAATCAGCAGCTAACTGGAATCAGCAGCTGGACTGGAACCTATCCAGAGTGAAATCCTGCCATGTTATGCTGCTGGCATTCTGGGAATCAGCACAGCTGCTGATTTCACAAAAATAAGAAATGAAATAGACGCTATGCCAGTGCTTAGTCACCCTCAGTGAATCGTGTTCCCTGCTGTTCAGAGGGAGCCTCCCGTGTTACACTTTGTGCCTCTGGTCCTGGCCCTGGGCACCAGGATCTGCTGCACTGTGCAGACCCCTGGCCTGCTGCTTGCTCTGGCAGCAGCTGAGCCAGTGCCCCAGAGCCTACAGGCTACCTGGGAGAGAAGCACATTAAAGCTTCTTCTCATGAATAAACTCTGAGGAATTGAGTGCAGATCCCCATCCCTATCCCAACCTGGGTCCCATCACTGCAGGCCGGGTTGGCCAAACAGGCACTGTCAGATCTGCTGTGGCTGCTCCTGACCTGTGCCTGCCACCTGCTGTGGTGGTGATGATGGGCTTGGACTGTATGGAGTGAAATCTCTCTAAAAACTGGTTTGTTGTGGACTGTGAGCTCACAACTCTCTTCCCTGATACTCTCATAGAGGAGTGATTTTAGCTGTCTTATTAGTCCTTCTGCCTTCTTGCCTTATTTAGAGCAGCCAGCCAAGCTATAGAGCTGTAGATAAGCTACTTCCAGTTACAAATAAAGCTGAAATCAAGCAAGATTGCATTAAGAAAAACAAAAGACAAACAAAAGCAACAGGCAGGAGGGAAAACATAAAGTCACCTGCTTTATCTAGTGATGTCTCAGTGCAAGGGCAGGGAGGTGAGAAGGGAGGCCTGGCCTGTCCTTGATGGCTGCTCTGAGGGACATCAGCAGTCAGGCTTAGGAAGTAGAGCCAGGAAAGGCACAAATTCAGGAAGATTTCAGGTCAAATCTGTACAAGGATGATTTCTGTGAGACTGGTTCATGATGCCATCTCAGCCAAGACAGACACAGCCCCAGAGGAGCTGTAAATAGACTTCTAATGATGCATGCTGCTGCTTTCCCTGCTCAGCATTTGCTCCATTTTTCAAGCCTAAAAATCTAAGCAACTACTGCTTTATCTTAAAGCTTGATTAAAGCTGACCATGAGTAATCTGACACCACTATTCATGTTACTCCTGAGGGGAACAAATGGATCATTCAAAGGCACACTAGGAAACTTTTAGAGTCTCAATGTGCTGGTTTTGTCTGGGGTAGAGATAATTTTCTTCACAGTAACCAGCCCAGGGCTGTTTCAGCATTGTGCTGAGAACGGTGTTGATAACAAGGGATGTTTCTGTTATTGCTGAGTGGGGCTCACAGTGTCAAGGCCTTTTCTGCTTCTCTCAGTGTCTTGCCAGGCAGGAGCCCGGGGGTGCAGCAGGAGCTGGGAGGGGACACAGCTGGGTCGGCTGATCCCTCCTGACCCAAGGGATATTCCAGGCCATACGATGTCAATCTCAGTGGATAAAGCTGGGGAAGGAGGAAGAAGGGGGAACATTCTGAGTGATGGTGTTTGTCTTCCCAAGTCACCGTTAGGTGTGATGGAGTCCTGCTGTCCTGGAGATGGCTGGCTGGCCCATGGGAAAGTGGTGAATGAATTCCTGGGTTTACTTTCCTTTGCTTGTGTGTGCAGCTTTTGTTAACCCGTTAAATTGCCTTTACCTTGATCCAAGTTTTCTCACTTCTACTTTTCCAGTTCTCCCCCTCATCCCACCATGGGGGGTGAGCCAGTGAATGGCTGCGTGGGCTGAGGTGCCTGAGGAGGTTAAACCACAACACTGAGTACAGAGTGTGCTGTGGGCTTTTCAGGAACCTGAAGGCAGTCTCTGTCTGCTGGCCTGGCAGGCTGGCCTGGCAGGCAAACTGGGCACAGCAGGATTAGTCTGTACCTCTCTGGGAAGCAATAAGAAAATAGGAACATTATCTAAGACTGGATTCAGTGGAAATTTCTTTTGTATTATTTGTACCTGTTGTTACTGTTGCCCCTCCATGTGTCTGAGGCTGAAGGTGGCCTCTGTCTCAAGGAAGTGCCTCAAGGATGGTGAGGGTTTTCTGAGCAGGTATCCACAAGCAGAAAGTGCTCACAGGAACAGTGGCTGAGCATCAAGTTAGTTCCAGGTTACTGTCAGAAGGGATGCCAAAATCTTGATACATTAGTGATTTTCTCTACACTGGCGCCTGACTTGTAAAGGATCTGTAAAATCAGTAGTTTTGTTCTGTTTTAGCCACAGGCTTTTAATCTTCTGCTTTCTTTACTGAGCTGCTGTAAGTAAAATGTGCTTTTTTAGTTTTGGGTCCAGCACTAGTGGACTCCTACAGCTCCCTGACCACCTTAAGAATTCCAGATCTGGCAGATCTCTACACTGGGAAAGCATTGCACCCTCTTTCAGCATCTTCAGGGTGTAATTCTTCCAGCAAATGTGTTAAAACACGATAAGAAGAGAAGACTATGAAGTTTTAACAGAATTTAGGATGTGGGTGGTTTTGATGTTGCACGGGCCAGGAGATGATGCATATGAGGATGTGGCACATCTCACTAATATTTCAAGATGGGGAAGAAAAAAGAGTTAATGCTAAAATATTTGCATTCCCAAATCCCTTCTGAAAAAATAGTCCCCATTACACTGAAGAGCTGCAGCAAGTTCCTAGTGCTGCTCTAAACATCTCTGTCAGCATTTTCCTCTCGTTGTTCTAGACCACCACCTAACGGCGAGGCTCAGGCTGGGCCCGCCCGGCTGCTGCGCGCTGGGAGCGCCCAGGCAGAGCTCAGAGCCCCAGCTCAGCAGGGACAGGCAGGATGCTGCCAGGAGCAAACCTTCCCTTTCCCTTCCTCCTGACCCTTGGGAAGCTCTAACAGGCTAAGGCAGAGCTGCTCTCCTGCACTTGTGGCAACAGGGCTACTTGGTATTAAATTTTTTTGCAGAACTGAACCGTGTGACCTGGATCAGCACTAACAGGCCTCACTCACTAATTGCTTAGGACATTCTTATCCTAGAGCCTCATTGCTGTAGATTACTGAAGCTTAGTACTTACTCTAAAATAACTTGCTCTATCTGTGACAGTGCAGAGCAATCTCCCAGAACAACAGCAGGATGGCTTCTGCTCCTTGCCCCGTCCTCCTCATGTAGATCAAGCAGTGCAGTCGCTGCTCCACCGTCAGTCCAGGCTCTCTCCCATTACTGGTGAAGAAATTAGTTACTCTAAATTAGTTCCCTAATAAATAGTTTCTAATAACTCTCTCTTTCTTCCCCTCTGTGGATTTTTTACTTACTGGGAACCCTTGATAAAAAAAAAAAATAATAGTGTTCCTGCTTTTGACTACCTTTCTCAATGAAAACAAGCTGCAGTAGTCCCAGTTAAATGCCAGTAAGGCTGGCACACTCACTCCCCAGGACGCACTCATGGAAAACACTGTGAAGTTCTGACTACCCCCACAGTGAGCCATGCATGCAAACAAGCAGAAAATGTTCACATAAAATACTCAGTGAAAATGCAACCCGCAGTATCCCAAAGTACACAATTTTAATCTGCACCATTTTCATCTGTTTAGACTCAATTGTCTCTCAAGTAAGGAACAGGAGTAGTTGCAGTTTTGGCTGAGCTTATCCACCTACTCCCACTCATCCTGTTCCAGCAGCAGCAATCCTTCATCCCCTATTGCTAGCATTTCGTAGGATTTCTGTATGGACTAACACACCTGTATTAAACCACACCCTATGGAGAACCTGTATGAAATTCACTTCTCCACTTGTTCAC